>NC_136058.1:359023579-361473416 GCF_964261635.1 Lissotriton helveticus | reverse complement strand
TCTCACAGTCAACCCTTTTCAAGCCATTACCCCAAGGCTTTTCGTCAGGACCATAGACTGATCCCTAGTACCACTCCTAGTAGTGACACCAAATAGGTCTTCTTAATAAGCGTTAAGGTAAAATATACATACAGTACGATACCCCATTAGTAATAGTTCTTTTAGATCTGGAAAGGTAGGACTGAAAAAATATTTAATTCTATTTAGTGAAACAAAAAAACACATCACCATATGTGGAAAACATGTGATATATTTTTCTGCTGCTGTGCAAGACGACTTTAGCTTTAAGGTAGGTTGTGCCAGTGCTACCCATAATCAGGTTTGTGATGACAAACAAGACAATACAAAACATTGAACATAAAACACACTCAGTCGCATCCACGTGCGTGCCATAGTAGAAAAAGCATTCTCTTGTCCGTGGTACCGGTTCACCAAAGGTGTAATCCTAGATCAGTTTTTACAGACTTACAAAATGCCAAACTTAGCCAATATCATTATGTTAGGTACTAGTGGTGTTTCTATGCAGACTATTATATTTCAAGATGATATGTGGTCAAATTTAGCAAAAATCAAGAAACACGGTCTAAAACATAGGACCCGATTCACAGAACTAACTTAAGACAAAATCCTAAACTTACTAATTTTGGTATTCACAGAAGTTAGGATTTTGTCTTAAGACAGACTTAAGACAGACTTAAGTTAGGATTCTGTCTTAAGCCTGTCTTAAGTTTGTCTTAAGTCTGTCTTAAGACAAAATCCTAACTTCTGTGATTACCAAAAGTAGTAAGTTTAGGATTTTGTCTTAAGTTAGTTCTGTGAATCAGCCCCATAGATTTTTTATGCCAAAACATTGCCCCATGAGCTGAACGGGGGAAAGGCCGATTGTAGTCAAACACTGAAAAAGTAAAACAAGGATTGAGATTAGCACCCAAAATTTGTCACGAGTATTAGGAAAAATGGGGATATTATTCTCGTTTTTCAGGGGTTTCGGCAATGCCGTACTCACTTTGTCAAAGTTACTCCATTGCCGTGCAAATTGCCAGCCTGCGGCTCTGACGATGTTACTCGAGTGCGGAGCCCTACCTGTATACAACTGTCGGCATGATAGGGAAAATCGAGTGCACTTACCTTACAAGAATGCCTGCCAGTGGCGGCCTCACTTCCTGGTTACTCAAGTTCACAGTGATGCAAGTTTGAGTGACCAGCTGGATCGCTAAAGGAGAGATTTAAAAAGTTTGCAAATAAGGTAATAAAGATTGGTTTATTCACCTGAAAAAATGTAATAAAAAAACTCTTATCAGATCACAACTTTTTAACTATTGAAGGCATCGAAATCTGAAAAAAAATGAATCTGAAGAAGCTAATTTCCTGCAAAAAATGTGAGGCACTTCCCACACATCTCATAGAGGTTCAAGGAAGACATAATCCCTCCATTTATTCAGCCGGTCTGCAAAGTGAATGTTGGACATATTAACTCTGCTAAGAGCAAAAGTAGCACATCTTCCCACAATTACGTTAAATGAGTCTATTTGGTGAGTGTTGGACATAGTCCCTCAAAATAAAAATACATAAAAGCAAGAAATTGGAAAAAATGGAAAACATCAGGAGATGAGAGGATATTCACTCTTAAGTGGATATTATGGGAAGAGTTCCAATGACCCACACTAACCAAATTGTACTATGTGGTAGTGGGATGGGAAAATTATATATCTTCAGCCTACAAAGGTGCAGAGGACAAATTATCCTAAGAGCTAGTATTAAAATTAGAGTGCAGGGATTGTAATTAGGAGACCCAGCAAGGATGTTACAGCTATCATTCCATGGGCTGCACCTTGATCTTCAGAAATAGATTGTCGTGTCTGGTATTAGATAGAACATTAGCAAATAACATGTTACAACTGGGTCTTAAGATGGTCTTATGTTTTTTTTTTTTTACAATTAAATAGATCCTGACTAGAACTTGGAAAAGGTATTCTGACAAGCTTCCCATTAGTAAACCTCTCAAAAAACAGTTGTTTAGTGGCAGGGTAAGTATTTAAAAGAGAAGTGGCTCGCGGGTATGCTCCTGTTTAGTCGATTGGCATGAATGTTTCATCTAAAAACCCAATGTTGCTCCTTTTCAAATAGTTGCGAGTCATTGGAAATTTTTTCAAGGACGGTTCTGCATTGTGGGTCCTATCTCCATTTAGTATGCAGACAGTTTAGTCGTGACCCGGTCGCATTTCAAGTTGTTGCAATGTTCACAGATACGTAGATTAATGCGTTTTGTCATCCAGATGTAGTGGAGATGACACAGACAGGTGATCATGTATATAACATGTTGTGATTTACAGTTTGTGAACTGTATTTGCTCCCAAGTTGTATTGTTGTTGAATTTTTGTTCTTTAGTTGTGATGGTCAGATGGCAGATACTGCAGTTACTGCATGGAAGGTGGCCCGTGAGATAGGAGAGTAATCTCTGCGATGTACCTGAATTATCCTTACTACGTGGTCTGGTGTGGACTATCATGTCTCTCAGACTTCTTCCACGTTTATGTGAAAACATCCGTTTTAGGAAATTCAGGGAACCACTGTTCAGGATACACCAATGCTTGTTGACTATTTTGTTCCCTTGGTTGGATGCTATATTGTAGGTAGTGATACATATTGGTGTCTCTTCCCTTGGTTTTAGAGGACTCACTTCCAGAAGGCCCTCTCTATTATTGTTTATAATATTATTGCTTTAGAAATTATTTTAGGACGGTAATTTCTCTCCTCCAGTTTTCTAGCACAGACCTTCTGCCTATCCTTTGAAGTCATTTATATCAGACCAGTTATGTCTAAGTCTGAGGAATTGTCCAAATGGGAGGTTTTCTCTGAGATGTCAAAGACAAAAGCTGGAAAACCAATAGGCAGTATTTTGCTGTAGGTTTTATGTGTGTTGTTGTTTTCAGTTTGCCATTTTCTGAGATAATGCTCAGATCTAGGAACACCAATTCCTTGTTAGATTTTGTTTGTGTAAACTTAAGGAATTTGTTGTGGCAATTTAGCAATGTCAAAAACTGGTGTGCGGTTTCTTCATCACCATTCCATATAATGAGAATGGCATCAATGCACCGCTTCCACATTTGTATGTGGGTCAAGTATGGGTTTGTAGGGCTAAGGATCTTGTGTTGCCTCAATTCCAACTGGGGAGCTGTGCCCCAAGCTTTGAAAGGCATGGGGGGCTTGTGCTGTTGGAGGCCCCCCGATGCCTTTCAACTCTTGTGACACAGCTCCCCAGTTGGAATATCCGATCAACCAATACAATCCTTTTTTAGGGACATGTCAGGGCCCCAGGAGAGGGAGAATACGGAAGAGGACCCAGGTACACTGGGCCCCAGACCAAGAACAAAGCGTTGTATCAACCAGGAGAATGACAAATACCCAGAGCAACCAGGCAGGAACAAGCAGATGAATAGTCTAGTGGTGAATTTCACTAATAGGAGTTATGATTGTGCAAATGCTTACTATTAGTGCAATCATTTGTATTCTTCTGATTTATAAGAGCACACAATACAATTGAATACATTAACCAATAACACAATGTGTGTGTGTGTATTAATTCTGGGGTTCAGACTAAGGCTTTGTCATTGTACTGCAGAAGTAATGGATTTCATAACAAGACCGGAGGCTACATTATGCAAAGTCTTTTATTGCAGCCCCAAGCAGCCGCATACATCACAATAGACTAAGCTCTAAAACAGAACAATGGCAACACATAAAGCCCATGAGACAGCGATAAACTGCCTCTTTTAAATGCGACTCCAAGCAGATAAGTTGACATCTCTCTTCTTCTTGCTTTATTAGAAACTCTTTGCTTGGATTACAGTATATATTTTGCTATACTTTTAATCTTTGATATCTCTAATGTTTACTTATAACACCTGTAATGTTAATAACAGATAGTGATATCCGTAATGTTTATTTTGAGAATGTGTTTATTTATGAGAGGGTGTTCTTGAAGCGTGGTTACCCCCACCCTTTCTGTCACTCTCCCCCACCGCTCTCCAATTTACGGAGATCCTTTCCTCCCATTCCCATTCCCTCACCCTTGAACCGTGCGTTTCCGACCGGTAAAAAACCTCCTGCGCCATGAGCGCCCCTCTCTGCCAGAGCCACTCACCTCTCGTTTTTCCGAAACTGAGGCGAGCGGAACGATTACTCACTTAATCTTCGTCCAAAACACCCCGCCACAAACGGGGAAACACCTTCACGTGCCTTTCCCTTCGCGCCCTTACCGTTTGTCCTTTCGGAAGCTCTGCATACACGCTCTCCTCGATACAGCGTGTGGGGACATTCCCCCGCCCTAACTCCTTACGAGAACCATTTCTCGTTTCTCCAAAAACATAACACTTTGCTAGTTTAGAGGAAAGACCGCTGGCAACACACGCGCTGCGTGTTATTGTTGCACAGGGCCTTTCCTCGACCGCCTCGCACTCGCTCAGCGTTACCATGACAACGACCGAGCAGGCTCGCGCTCGAACGGTTTCTTCGATTGAGATCAGCTGTTTTATCACCTGCCACACGCGTTTTACCCCTTAAGAAGCCCTAATTTATATAATTCTATAAATAAATAGTTTAAAGAGAAACAATGGATATCATCCTTATATTTTAGGAGTTCTAACACTCTGCCTTCCCCTGACACTTACCTTCTAAGTGGTTATTTAATTTACCTACCTGTTTTTTCTCACCCTGTCCTACCATGTCAGAATCAGATTCTGATGGGGCCTCAGCCCCTACTCCAGGCCTGGATAATGGATCTTTCAAAGCTATGCTCCACATGGAGGTTAAATCCTGCATGATGGAAAGCTTATCTGAGTTAATGGGTCCCAAACGTCCACTCCCTCTGGAGGACGTCACTCATCCCCACCCTCATTTCAGTGGGAACCAGGGAGGTAAGAGACTTAAAAAAACTAATTACTCTAACACCAACTCTTCGGGAGGTCTTGGCACCTCGACAAACAGTGGAGGTCTTGGCACCTCATCTAGCAGTGGAGGCCTTCGCGCCTTTAACACCCAGGGTGTCCTTGGCGGCACTTGCTTTGATATGGATGATGACATTTCAGTTAATTCCTCCGAATTCATTGATGAATATTTCTTCGATCTTCATGATGGTCAAGAACCCCTCGACGAATTTACGCATGAACTCCCTTCTCCCTCCAAAAGCACGATCCTGGACCCCTTGGGAGAGGAAATGCTCTTGTTATGTTATGTTATGTTATGTTATGTTATGTTATTTATTCTTTTGTATAGCGCAACGGTTACTCAAAAAGAGTGTCCCGGCGCTTTAGGTAAGGAGAACTACATCACCATAACATAACACAGTAAAATAAGAAAACAAGAACAAACACAGTAAAAAGGGGGACTGAGAGGCCTACTGGGTGAACAGCCAAGTTTTAAGACCTCTCCTAAAAGCAAGAAGACTAGTGGCTCCCCGAAGTGAGAGCGGAAGCGAATTCCACAACTGTGGTGCCAGCAAACCGAAAGAGCGGCCACCCAGACGCGCTTTCTTCACTCGCGGAACAGCCGCCAGGAATAAAAATTCTGACCTCAACGAGCGAGCCGGATGGTAAAAGGCAAGTCTCTTTTGGAGGTACTTGGCTCCCACCGCATGGAGAGCCTTCTAGGCCAAAGTCATTGCCTTAACGGCAATCCGTTTGCGGATGGGTAGCCAGTGCAACGTCAACAGTAGACCCGAAGCGCTGGCTCGTCTATTTAGACCAAAGATGGCCCTGGCTGCCGCATTCTGCGCGACTTGAAGCCGCTGCAGCAAGTACTCTGGTAGGCCCAGGTAAAGAACGTTAGAATAATCTAACCTAGAGCTGATCAGAGCCTGCACGGTCAGCTTCCTGTGTTCCTCAGACAGCAGAGGTAAAAACCTCCGCAGCATCTTTAATAGGCCAAAACAGGTGCCGGTCACCCCGAAGATCTGGGCCTTCATCGTTAGCCCCTTGTCCATCTTAACCCCCAAGTTCTTAACCATTGGGGAGGAACAGGACGGGGGAAACATATCGATGGGCCACCAGGCCTGCCAGATTGGCTCCGTATCACACCCAAAGAAGAGTACCTCGGACTTATCGGAATTGCACTTGAGGCTGTTCAGTTGGAACCATTGAAAAACAGCCCCAAGGCAATCCCGGATACTCTCCCCATCAAAGTCTCCACCTCTCTTGCAGGAGAAAAGGAGCTGGGTGTCGTCGGCATAAGATACGATCCGGGCCCCAAACGACTCCGCCAACGCCGCCAGAGGGGTCATGAAGATGTTAAAGAGGGTCGGGCTCAATATAGAGCCCTGAGGGACCCCAACACCCAGAGGCGGCATCACGGCGGTGTCTGGAGAGGCCCAGACCGTTTGCCGGCGGCCAGCTAGAAAGGAAGAAAACCAGCTGAGCACCGTCCCCCGAAGGCCAATCTCATAGAGTCGTGCGAGAAGGCGATCATGGGGGACGGTGTCAAAAGCCGCCGACAGGTCCAACAACACCAGCATGACTTTGCCCCCAGAATCCAGCACCCCTTTAATGGTTTCAGAAACCTCGAGGAGCGCGGTCTCGGTGCTGAGATTTGAACGGAAACCAGACTGGGTGGCATGCAGGATCTCGTGAGTCTCCAAAAAGTTAGAGAGCACCATCTGAACATGCTTCTCCAAAATTTTTGCGAGAGCCGGCAGCAAAGAAATAGGCCTGTAGTTCACTGGGGCCTTCGGATCTAGACCAGGCTTTTTAAGCAGCGGGATGGCCATTGCCTGCTTCCAGGCCTGCGGAACCACTCCCTGACTCAACGAGAAATTCAGAAGAGGGTTCGCCAATGGATTGATCACTTCCGCGATCTTTGCCAAAAATTTGGCTGTGCAAGGGTCCAATGGCGACCCAGATTTAAGATTGCCCATAAGCACTAAGGAGGCAGGGGCTGACAAAGGTGGAAATACAGCCAGCGTAGCGCCATGCGAGGCCGGCGGGAACATGTCAACCGCAGGTTTAAACGGCCCTGCAGGTGCTCCAGGTGGAAAGGAGTCCTGTATGAGCTTGATCTTGTCTGTAAAAAAACGGGCAAGATCCGCAGCCCAGGATTCTGAGGGCCCCTCTTCAGATGTAATGGACCGAGGGGAGATGAATTCTCTCACAATAGTAAAGATCTCCTTGCAGGAGTTGGAGGCCGCTTCTATCCTCCCTGCAAGGTAGGCTTTTTTCCCAAGGCGAATGTCCCGGTGATAGGCCTTAACCGCCGCTTTGTAGGTCAGCCTGTCCACACTATCATAGTGTGCCCGCCATGCCCTTTCGGCTACCTTACACTGCTGCCGCGTAGCCCACAGTGCAGAGGTAAACCAAGGGGCCGAGACCCGTTTCGATGTCGAGCGGGGGGGCAGCACCGGGGCTAGATCATTAAGCCTATCGGAAAGCCATGCTTGCAGGGACTCCAGATCTCTCTCCAGATCGCCTGAGAGAGGACAGGGATGTTCCATGGCGGCCTGAGCCAACATCTCAGGAGTCACTCTATTGAACGCTCTAGACACTCGACCCCGCTGCTGTGGCACAGAGATGGACAACCTGGCTGTGCCTCTGATCGCAAATTTGGCAAGCCGGTGATCAGACCACAGCACCGGGAGAATCTCTTTCACCACAAGATCAGATGTGGAGAAGACCTGATCAAGAGTGTGCCCCTTAACATGCGTCGGCCCCTGCAGATAAGGAATAAGGCCCAGCGGGGTCATAGCCTCAGATAGTTTAATAGCAGCCGGGTCTGACGGATCGTCCATCCGAAAGTTGAAGTCCCCAGTCACTATGCAATGTTCTGCTTTCAAGGCCAAGCCCAGCAAAACCGAATCGAGGTCTTCAAAAAACGTACCAGGCGGGCCAGGAGGTCGATATACTAATAATCCCTTAACTGCTTGATGCGGAGCTAGAGTGATCGAAAAGGCGAGGGACTCGGAGCCGCGGATATCATCCGCAGGCAAGATGGTGCACACCGTGCCCTTCTTCACCACCAGTGCCACCCCTCCGCCCCTTCCCTTGGCTCTGTCCTTCCTGAAGATGTTATAATCAGGCGGAATTGCCATGGCAACGTCCGGATTAGACGCTTCTCCCCACCAAGTCTCAGTCAACATGAGACAGAGTGGCTTCTCTGTGTCGAGAAGCTCAAAGATGTCTTGCGCATGCCTGCACGCAGGTCTGGTGTTTAGCAGCATGCAGGAATACTCAGCGCCAAGGATGTTACTGATGGGAGAAGATGATAAAGCACGATTAGGACGCCAGCCACAGCAAGGGCAGCGAGACTTACCTCTGTGGCGGCCAGGGAAAACAGGGCAGCAGCGGCTCTCACAATAGTTGAGAGAGCACAGCTCCTCAGACGTATATCGCAACATTGATGCACCAGATATGCACATGCTAGGTAACAGAGCCCCACCCGCCGACCCGAACGCCTCCGGGACGCTGACGGGCGCAGACGGGCAGGACTCTGGCTTGACTCAGGCGCGAGTCAGGCGCCCCCGCTGCGCATCTCCGCTGCGCGAGGGGGAGTGAGCTTTAAGTACAGCCTCCTCGGTCTCCAAACGGAGCACTAGAGCGCTGTGTCAGGTGGCGCGCTGCTAAGGCAGCAGCCCCAATATGGCGGCCGGACTTCCCTGGAAAGATAATGCCGGTACAAACAACTCCGCTCTACAAGCGGTGGGGGTCCCAATTATTGTGCAAGTCTGTGGGCACAGCAGCAATGTTAAAAACAGAAGGTGAGAAATTACATTTTTACACAAAAGCAAAAACGATAATTATTTTAAAATTGAAAGCGCTGCCCCAAAACCTTAAACACCCCAGGAGTTCTGACTGGGTACCCCAAGACCATGTGTCAAAATTTATCAAAAGATGGCTCAGAAATCTCCTTGACAGGGGGACTCGAAATGTTCTCAGAGCTGAATGTTCAAGACCTTTGTTATACACCTAATTTGGACCCAGAGCTTATAAAAATTGTATTTAAACTTGGGCGTGACCCAAGAAAAGGGGTTGAAAAATCCTTTAAAGGATGCCAAGATCGTCTCTTGGACATTCTTGGACCTCTGACCAGAATCTTGGACTCGGCAGAGGACTCTCACATCAATGGTACTCCTTTGGACACCGAGATGATTAGAGGTTGGAGCCAGAGGGCTATTATCGTCCTGGGGAATGCTAACGCTTCCATTGATTCAGAGAGACGTAGAGTTGTCCTTACTAAAATTAACCCAAAATTGGGAGATCTGGCTGACAAAGAACCCTCAAAAAACCCTAAAGGGCTTCTCTTCGGGGAAGACCTAATTAAATCTCTTGGAAAATACGTTTCCACATTTACCGCTCTTGATAAGGCGCAACAGAATATGCGCAAGGTTTTTAATAACAATAACCTTTTTGGTCGGGCCGGAAGACGAGGCCAATCTTCCGGCCGTTACAATCAAAGGCCCTTCTCAAGAGGTCGTGGCTTTGGAAGAGGATACCAGCAACAACAGTTTAATACCCCGCAATTCTACCCTCAAAGGGGTAGAGGCCAAGGCAGAGGCAGAGGCTACAGATCACGCGGATCGACCAACTCTAACACACCCTCAGGTGAGTGTTACCTCTCTTCCTTCTCCTTCTTTTCCACTAAAGGTGGGCGGAAGCCTCAAACATTTTTCAATGAATTGGCATCTGATTACTCAAGACTCTTGGGTTCTAAATACGGTAAAAGGTTTTATGATAGACTTCACCCATCCTCCTGTTCAAACTTCCCTTCCCAGGAAGATTCACATGTCCTCGGAACAAGAAAAAATTATAGAAGAAGAGATCTCTTCTATGATTCAGAAAGGCGCAATCTTGGAGGTCCCATCCGATCAGCTGGGATTCATAAGCAACCTTTTTTTAGTGGAAAAAAAGGACAAAGGTTGGAGACCTGTGATCAATCTACGAGACCTAAACAAGTTCCTGACTTACAGGTATTTCAAGATGGAGGGCATTCACCTTCTCAGGGACCTCCTCTTGGAGAAAGATTGGTTGGTCAAACTGGACCTCAAAGATGCCTATTTCACCATACCCATGGTCGAGGCTCACCAACCTTTTCTTCAATTCCTTTGGAAAGACCGCTTGTATCAGTTCCAAGCTCTTCCTTTCGGACTCTCTTCCGCTCCTTGGTGTTTCACCAAAGTGATGAGAGCGGTTGTGTCTCATATAAGGTCAAGAGGGATTCGTCTGATTATTTACCTCAACGACATCCTTATTATGTCTCAGGATCCTCTCCAACTGGTTCAGGACTTGAATTTCACTATGAATCTTCTGGAGAACCTGGGATTCATCATAAACAAAGAAAAATCGTTCTTGACTCCAACAATGTCCATCGAGCCTAGGTTTCACCGTGGACACGATACGCTGTCTTCTTCTTCTTCCCTCGAAAAAGGTTTCCAAAATAAAAAAGGAGATAAGATATGTGCTGAGACATCAGGACTTGTCTCTGAGGGAACTCGCGTGACTTTTGAGTCTCCTATCATCCTCCATTCAGGCTATTTTCCCTGGACCACTCAATTATCGAGCCCTTCAAAGGATAAAGGCGAGGGCTCTGAGGTCCGGACTCTGGTACGAAGACTGGATTTCTTTAGATATGGAAGCCCGCTCAGAATTAAATTGGTGGTTAGACAATCTAGAGGCTTGGAATGGCAAAGCAATCTTTGGCACCAAACCAGAATTTGTCTTGGAATCAGACGCCAGCCTTCATGGCTGGGGAGCCTGTTTTCTCAATCAAAACACGGGTGGCCTTTGGTCTCAAGAGGAATCTTGTCATCATATAAACTTCCTAGAACTGACTGCCGGTTTATATGCCCTTATGAGTTTCAGGCATTCCCTTCAGGGGAGGTCTGTCCTTCTCAAGGTGGACAATATATCGGCTGTAGCTTATATCAATCGTTTAGGCGGAACAAAGTCCTTGGACTTGTCAAACCTAGCCAAGAAACTCTGGATGTTCTGTCTAGAACACAAGATATCCCTCAAAGCAGAATATTTTCCAGGAGAAGCAAACTTCTCAGCGGATTGGAATTCGAGGTTCCTTATCGACCACAGCGATTGGAAACTGAATCCTTCTGTTTTCAGCACCCTGAACAAGATTTGGGGTCCTCTGGACGTAGATTTATTCGCAAGCAGATTAACTTCTCTGACTCCCAAGTACTTCAGCTGGATGCCCGACCCGGGTGCTCTGGCAGTCAATGCCTTCCTACAATCTTGGAAAGACGTCCGGGGTTACGCCTTTCCCCCCTTTGCAATGATTCAGAGGGTCCTTCAGAAAGTGAGACAAGAACAGTCTTGCCTCGTGTTGATAACTCTTTTCTGGACCTCTCAAGCGTGGTTCCCAACCGTTCTGGAATTGGCCTGCAGTGTCCCCTTCTTGATTCCTTCCCTAGAAGATCTCCTCTCAGACATAGACGGTCAAATTCATCCCCTTATTCTGAACGGGAGTTTATCCCTTCTTGCCTGGAAGGTGTCAGGAGATCTAATGCAATCTCAGGTCTTTCGGAGTCGGCTTCAGCCCTCCTCAAGGAATCTTGGGCTCCTGGCACACAATACAGATACAATAGTATCTGGAGAATATGGGTACGTTGGTGCCTGGAAAGGGACTTGGATCCCTTGGAGGCTTCTATCATTGATATAGTCAACTTCTTGGTTGAACAGTTTGATAGAGGACTGAGTTATAGATCTATTAATTGTTATAGATCTGCTATATCTGCTGGTCACATTCTTATTAATGGTAAGACAATTGGTAAGAATGTTATTGTCTGTAGAGTTATGAAAAGTATCCGTTTGAAGAGACCCCCTAGAGCCAAATATGAGACCCTTTGGGACGTCAGTTTGGTTCTTAATCTCTTCAACAGTTGGCCTCCTAATTCCCTTCTGAACAGAAAAAATCTTTCCATTAAATTGGCTACCTTATTGTGCCTAATTTCTTGCAGAAGAGCTTCTGATGTCAAAGCTCTTGAGATTTCAAGACGTTCTTACAATGTCTTTGGCGTCAAGTTTGATATTTTCAAGAGAACTAAGACTATGTCCGATTCTATATTTTACCCTCGTTTTGACCTTTGCCCTAAACTCCGTGTCGTTGAATGCATGAAGGAATATGATCAAAGGATGGCTCTCCTTCGTCCTCAAGGCGTTTCTCAATTGCTAATTTCTTTTGTTAAACCCCATAAAGGTATTTCCTCCACTTCTATTGCTAGGTGGATTAAAATTGCCATGAGTCTCGCTGGTGTTGACTTACATAAATTTCAAGCTCACTCCTTAAGGGGCGCTATGGCCAGTAAGTCCCTCTGGTCTGGAGGTAAGTTAGATGACATCCTTAAAGCTGCGGATTGGTCTAATGCAAGTACATTTGCTCGTCATAATTGTAAACCTATTGAGCACATGTCTAATGTTGTTTTAGAGAGCTACCAACATGCATAATGTAGCCTCCGGTCTTGTTATGAAATTGCGATTCTCATATTTACATGTTTAGAGAATCTGGATTTCATTAAAGACACGGAGGCTGACATTATCCCTCCCTCCCACCCTCTGGTGGTGGTGAATGCTTTAATTGATATTACTGTTTATAATATCTTTTCTCTTGCAATATTTTATTATACTGCCTTGTTTATTACATTTGATTGTATTGTTCTATTGTTATATTGCTTTTCTGCAATCTTCTTCGCTGGAACTTATTTCTGTTTTCCTTTACAGAAAATCCTTGATTCCTGTTTTTCCTTCATGTCCTTCGTTGGATTTCACTCCACCTTCTATTTATTCATCTTTTTCACTCTCCATTCCCATTGGATCTGGATTTTGCAGTTCTTCATGAAAAGTTCTTTCTTTCTTGGACTATTCATTTAAAACCTCCATCTAACTTTTCACCCACAAGCACTATGGTCCCACCTGAGATTCTCACTTTTGAGAAATTGGTTCTTAATGACCTAACTGCATTAGAAAACAAAAAATCTTTTATCCCCTACAATATTACTATCTCAGAGAAGAATGCCATATCCACTCTTAAGAACAACCAAATATTGGTCATAAAACCGGCCGATAAGGGTGGAGGGATTGTAATTCAGGAAATTGAGCAATACAAACAAGAAATTCTACGCCAACTTGGTAATCAGGAACACTACTGCAAATTGCCACGCAATCCTACTGTTGAAATTCAGAAACTGATAACGGTAGTTACTAATGAAGGCCTGGAAGCCGGCTTCCTATCCAAAAAAGAATTTGACTTCCTCAACACAAAAGCCCCAAGAATCCCAGTAATATACTGCCTCCCAAAAAGTCATAAAGATTCGGAACAACCTCCAGGACGTCCTATAGTCTCTGGATGCGGTTCAATCCTAGAACCATTAGGACATTACATTGATCATTTTATCAAGCCTTTTGTCCCCACCACTACCTGCTATATCAGGGATACAATGTCAATGATTAACCTCATTGAGGAGTACCCATTTGATCCCACATCCAGCACAATGTGTACGCTGGATGTGGAATCACTTTACACCAACATCCCCCAATTTGAGTCCCTTCGCGTGATTGAGACTATTCTAGATACCCGCCCGAGACCTCACAGTGTTCCATCTAATTTCATTCTCCAGCTCTTGGCGATATGCCTGACCAAAAATTTCTTTTTGTTTGAGGGACAATTCTATGGGCAAGTCCGTGGTACATCCATGGGGGCTATTTTTGCCCCCAACTTGGCTATTTTGTATATGGACCATATTGAGAATCATACCATCCTGGATGCATCAAACCCCTTCCACAGTGGCATAGCCCTGTGGAAGAGGTACATTGATGACATCTTTATGATCTGGTCAGACTCAGAGATCTCTGTAAACCAATTCACACACTGGCTTAATAACAACAGTGGTGGACTTAAATACACCATGTCTATCAGTAAAGAATCCTTGCCTTTTCTGGGTATTGAAATAAAACATTCTGAAGGACGACTAATAACAAGTCTCCATCGAAAACCCACGGAAAGGAACACTCTATTAAACTATAAAAGTCACCACCCTCGTGCCCTCAAAGATTCACTGCCCTATTCACAGTTCCTCCGTATACGTAGGAATTGCTACTACAGACAGGACTATTTTGCAGAAGCAAAAACACTGAGCCAGAAACTGAGACATCGAGGCTACCCACGCAAACTGGTACGTCGTTCACTAAAAAGAGCATGGTATTGCCCCAGGGAGACACTACTAGAACCCCACATTAAGAGGGACCAGGAAAGAATTACCTGTGTGACTACATTCTCGCCCGTATCTAATGCTATTAAGAAAAGTGTTCTAAAGCATTGGCCAGTTTTAAATGCCGGTATTCTTAATTTGGACCGACCCATGTTTGCTTTCAAGAGAGCTAAAAACATAAAAGATCATTTGGTCTGTGCCTCACTCCCTCAATCTGACACAAGAAATACTCTAAATGATCTGTGGAATCTACCGACCCTGAAAGGTCACGTGAAATGTGGTCAATGTGTCTCTTGTGACTCAACCATGGAAGGTAAAATATTTTCCTATGGCACAATCAAATATGAGAGACATCACTTTACAAACTGCAATTCACATAATGTAGTGTATGCAATTTTATGTCCATGTATGATGATATATATAGGACAGACCAGCCAGAAGATCAAGCTGCGGATGGGACAACACAGAAGCAGAATCCGCTGTCAAACTGCAAATGCACCGTTGGTAGAACATTTCAAAGATAAAGGGCATTCGGAGAATGATTTTACATGGACTGTGATTACACAGGTTAAAGCTCCCCCAAGAGGAGCAGACATTTCGCAAATTTTAAACAAGGAAGAGTTGCACTGGATCCTGAGAACAGACAGCATACGAAGGGGGCTCAACAGAGTTGAGGACTGGACCTCTTTGCTTTAAACAATTCTCTGTTCTAGCTCTACTGAATCATTATTCATGTAAATATGTCCTTTTAACAGAATGTATATTACGTTATGTCCTCAGATGTTCACTGAGCACTTCACTTCACCTGGGTTGTCTCACCTTCACTACTCTAAGATGGCCGCCATAGTCACTGAACCTCCGTGTCAAGTCGTTTTTTTACTATTACTAGCAGGTCTCTCTCTCTGACCATTAGCAGTTCTTGCTAATAATACAAATGATTGTACCGGTCCTACTGAGCCGTTACTTGAAAATATGTCCTGTACATAGAACATCTAATGCATTATGCTCTCAAATGAGTACTTTGCTTTACCATGGATGGCTGACATTCACCATTCAAAGATGGCCGCCTTAGTCCCCGCACTTCCGCATCTAGTCCTTCATTGACTATAACTACTAGGTTCCACCTTCGATCCGGCAGCGATCACCACCAGAACCCCCCCGTCCTGCTATCTAGCAGAACCGAGATGTAAGTTCCGCTCCCGACCACCCCGTACTCTATTTCAGGTTGGCCGTTAAACGCCCTAACTGATGCATATCTATTGCCTCCCTAGAACTCCCAATATGGACTAATTGACCGCCGGGAGAACGAGCACCGAGCCTCCACTATAAGTAAGTCCCGCGCGGTTATTCAGTCACCCTACTTTGTTAGTAATTCCCCCAGTTGACTCCCATATCTCTTTCCTTTAGCTCCCCGCATTATTCCTTTCACCGGCGATGATGTTGTGAGTATAACAATCTACGTTCATGGGCACTACTTACACTTTCCTCGAACGCGGACTTAAACTAACCGATAGTCTTTGGTTCTCTACAGATATATATCACTATTGACAGTCCAAGTACCGCCAACTTTGCATTCATGCATATATGAGGTAAAACCAAGGAATTACCCGCCGTTTATTGTTTCTAACATATCTCACTCCTCGGGGCCTGAAATACCGCCCGCCTTTAGTTTTAAACATAGTCTAGCACACTGCGCCGTAGGTTAAACACTTGCCCCTTCACTGCGCAAACGGTAACTCGCCACTTCCCCATGATGTATGGTTAGAAGCATGTGCCAAAACCCAATGCGTTGAAATATCACATGTTCCTCTCACTGCGCCGGTTTTTAATAAATACTGAAATACACTGGGAATCGTCACTCTATCACTGCTGGGTGCTCACAAGCATGTGCCAGAATTCACTGAGTCCATGTCCGACTAGTCCGAATAGTCGTTAATCTTCACTATCCCACCACAGCACTGAGAAATTTGCTGAAAGGTTTTATAAACTAAAAAAATGTACTTATGCCTAGTCAAGTTCTAATGAATATCCCTTTGTTTATGTTTTTTCTTCCATTTTTTCCTTTCTTTCTAAATGTTTATTTAACATTATGTAAATTGCCATAGGGGTAATGAAATTGTAAAAGACTCTCAAGACAAACATGACACACCAGTTTTTGTCCTGATGATGATGCATGTATTCCCTAATTGCATCGAAACGCCGTCGACTTTTATGCACCATATGTTGGTTTGAATTCACGTATTGTGTAAAACAATGGGTTGCTATGACTTAATTCCTGTCTGTAAAACTGAATAATAGTACAGACCGCTTTTGTGCGCCTTACATAATTGTTTTGTCACCTGTTTTGTCTTGTCCTCTGTGGGTCACAGGCTGTGCCCACTTTTGTATAAATTTTATATTTACAATCTTTACATGAAAAATTGAAAAATAAAATACCTGTCCGGCTGGACAGAAGTCATATATACTATCTAGTATATGTCTATCATTTGTGTGATCCTTAACTACTAGGGTCCTCTGTTCTGTACAATAGATTACTGCCCAAGGACCCTAGTGCTATTCCTTTTGGGTTTCCCTTGTTCTGTTAAAATAATATTCATTTAAAAGAGGCCGATTATCGCTGTCTCATGGGCTTTATGAGTTGCCATTGTTCTGTTTTAGAGCTTAGTCTATTGTGATGTATGCGGCTGCTTGGGGCTGCAATAAAAGACTTTGCATAATGTCAGCCTCCGTGTCTTTAATGAAATCCAGATTCTCTAAACATGTAAATATGAGAATCGCAATTCTCTGTCATGCTTTGCATAATTCCTTACTCCCCACAGGGGTATCAATCAGCAGTAGGGCTTCCAGTTTCCCTTTTCTCTGAATAGGTCTCAGCTTCCTTTTGAGGCTTGGGGAATCTATCCGGAGTGACCACTAAAATATCTAGGTAATGTGACACTATGCTGAGGAGTCGGTAGTAGATAGTCACCATTTCCATAACCAGTGATATTTGCTTGTTTTTAATAAATGATTGGAAAATAAGAAATGTCTCAGCAGGCATGGACTTATAATTGTTGATTACTGATAGAAGGCATGTTATCTTCTTCCCTCAGTACTTTATCTCCGGGGGCCTGTCCATCTCGGCGGAGAAAAAGGGAACCCGCTGTTTGGTGAGTAGAGTGTTTAAGCCTAAATTCTACCTGAGGCGGCCAACCCTTTCTGACATCTTATGTTGCTGTCTGTTCACTGCAGACCCCTTGACCAAGACTGCTCCCATGCATTGAATATATTCAGTTGAGTATTTATATATTTATGACTGACGTAATCCTGTTATTTAAGTTCAGTATGATTAATTCCTAATAGCTCAAGCTTCAATGCACTTGCATTGGTGTATGATGCTCTATAATAAATGAGGCATCAACTGTATCCACCGATTTAACCCGTGGAATTTGCACTGAGGAGCTAATACTGCACCAGGTTAAAACCGGAAAAAGGTATTTCAGTTATTCAGAATGTTGTATGACTGTATCAAGTAACGTGGACCCGTAGAATGAGGCCCCTACACACAAAACTCTCATATGACTGGCATGTACTTACTAATGCACCTGTAGAAACACTGCAAGCCAGAATGCTTGGAAGAAAAGTTTAAATAATTAATTTGCATCAGTAAACATTCTTTTTCGATGCCTATTAACAGGTAATGGGAAAAAGAAAAATATATTTTTGATGTCGTGACCCTTGTTCTTTATGTTATAAAATTTCACCTCACAATGCATGTATATAAAATATAATGGTATATAACATATAATGGTTCCAAGGGTTTCTTAAAAGTACTTTGCATGGCAATGATTTTTGCTTACATGAGGAAACATTCCCCCATGAATCAGAACTTTTAAAATATTGATGGTGGTTGGCTGGACCACCAACCGCTATTGTATCGGGCAGGTGACCGCCCAACAATGAGTCGGCGGTCCCACCTGCCCTAATATGATAAGGACTGCTGTGCTTGTTTCTACTGTGGCTTGTGCTGCGGCCAAGGAAAAGGGCCGCAGCACAAGCAGCAGTAGAAAAAGGCACGTTGTGCACATCCATGCACCGTGTGCCAGGCACCATCTGGCACACGGTGCATCAATGTGTGGGGGGCACTACATGTGCCTCCAGGGCCAGTTAACAGTGGCCTATGAGTGATGGGGTCCTTTTTGGGGCCCCCAAGATCCCTTTTCAGGCAGTTGGAAAGTGATATCCTAATCCCTACAGTGCTGCTTGCTCAGGCACTGTCTCCATTGAAGTGGTATGAATCCGAAAGTCGACCCAACAGGATTTTAAATCCTGTCAGAAGCAGCGGTTCTACCACCTGACCTCTGCGGTCTGTCCAACTGCATTGTGATGCAGCGGTCGTACTGATGCCCTGGATGGCGGGCCTCATCAGCCTGGCTAGCTTGAATCCCGTGGCACTGTGAGCCCAGGACACAGGTCTGGGCATACCCGGCGCACTTAGGGCAAGAAAGCAAAATACACATTGGCCCACCCCAGGGGCATTTGTAGGAAATGCAGCTGAGCCCCACATGCTCCGTTTGGTAAAAAAAGGTCAGGTCACCAATCTTCAAAATGTCATAACTCAGGCCCGCTGGTACAATTTGGACGATCTTGGGCTCATTTTGCTAATGGTGGCGAGCTCTAACCATCAGGGGAAGTTACAGCAGACCTCCTCACCTCTAAAGCGGTATAATCCACAGAGATCTGGTTCACCTGAATCCCTGTTCCAGCCTTCATCCTGGGCTTTATCTCTTGGAGCAGAAGTCCAGGGCTTTCCCCCAACTGGTCCTCAGACGGTGTAAGGGGACCAGCCTCAATGGGCCTTGGGGCAACCCACTGCTCCTGGGGTCAACAGGGCAGAGTCCTTAGTCCTTTTTGGGCTTCAGAGGTTCCTCCTTCCAGTTGTCCAAGGCCCCAGGCCCCAGGGTCCAGCAACAAAGCACAAAAAAACACCAAAAAAGACACTGTCTCCCCCTTGTGTTTTTAAAGGGGTGTTGTAGGTTCCAGAAGTGACATCAAAAAGGTATAGGAGGCCCCCTGAAGTACGGTCTGGGACCAGGGGAAATGACAAGAAATATTTGCAGTGTCCCAAAAGTAAAGGATGCCCGTGGGAGAAGTCCCTCCGGGTATTGGGTACCTACTGCACGAGTTCGATACTGGACGCAACCACCAAGTATCACAACAAATACTGTACCTATCAATGATCAAATTTAAACAACAGCATACAATAGTATCAATCATGTAAATGACAATATCAAAGAGATTAATAATTTTTGTGTGACATGAAAAAACAAAGCACTAATATTAGGCAGTAAACATGAGTTTATTACACATTTCCAAAAAAGGTTCAGACAATTTAAAATACATCATGTTATACAAAGGATTTCATAAAATATTAAAAATGTTCGTGAGACACCCCAGGCCAATCATAGGGTGCCACGTCACTTCTCCACCCCTGTCCCAACCCTCCTGCACAGTATGCTGGGACCGTTCAAAATTGCATCATCCAGGAGTCACTAGTTGCATCTTCTCTAGGGCCACAGATACACCTTTCTCTGACATCCCTGTAAAGGAGCTGGTGATTGGGTTTCATAGCGATAATCCAGAGAAGGTGAGGTTGTTGGTGTTTCCCATTGAGACGGGGATGCTTGGGTTTCCAATGGGTGTCCAGAAAAAAAGGGGGTTTGGCAGTGTATCCTGTTGAGAAGGAGGATGATGAGTGTGTTTACTACTGATATTCAAAGAAGCGGTGCCAGTTTTACCTGGAGGAGATGTGTATGCATATATTTCCTATTGCAGTATCTGAGACAAGGGGCTGCTTTTGTTTACACTATTAGCCGTCCAGTGGAGATACATTTGTTTTCATTTCCTAATGACACTTTAGAGGAGAAGGGGTTGCTTGTGCTTCCTGCAGAAGGTACTTATTTGCAATAGACTCTTCAGAGGATGACAGCCTCAATATTCTTGCTATTAACTCCCTATATAAAGGAGGTACTGCTTTTCTTTCCCATGGGCTCTTCATTGGATGCATGTGTCTTTTCTTACTGACTCTCTAGAGAAGATAGTTTTTTTGTCTTTTCTGTGGATTTTCTAAATGATAAGGGATTTCATGATCTTTCCTCGAATAGCCAAGGAACAAATATTACTATTCAGTAGCATCTGGTGAAGGGGAGCCCTGGCACTCAGAGGCTGACCATCTGTTGTAAAGACCCGAAGGTGCAGGTCAGACTACATTTTTTGGTCAATCATTGATCTGTCTACCTTTGACCTGAATATCCTTTGTTCTTATCTTTCGAAGAACCTGTGAAAGTGTCAAATCATCCAGATAAAGACCGTGACAAAACACCTAATATGACCTCAGTATGGGACACCTTCCCTGTTATCTATATTTCAAGGTCAGATCTGGAAAACAACATAAACAATGTAGTCTGAATTGACATACTTTTCCCATACTATCATATTGATGCATAAAGGTTATGTCCAGAATCTAATCAAAATTCCCCCAAAAGGACCCATGTGAGTTAAAGGCAAATGGCCAATACTAGAAGACGTGCATGAAGCGGCTACGGAAGCAGGGAGAATTTCACACTTGATTATCGCACAAGATTCTAAATGGGGACTGGCAGATGGCCCTACTGCTGCTGCATCCATTCCTGTGCTGAGAGATGATACAGAGCCAATTCTGAGAGCAGATAAGCTGAGCCCAGTGAGCTGAATCTCAAGAAACTCTAGATAGAAGTTAACCTACTCCATGCTCTCATTGTATAGCACAAATAAATAGTTTTTTGGGTGTAAGGTTGCCAAATGACATTCCAACCATTTTAGAAATGTTCATTCTATTCTTGTTGTTAGTGTCATGCATATATACTGTTCTGATTATATTCTGTGTGGTTATTATTCATGTGCTAAACAACAGGAGGAGACTATTGAAATAAAATACTTTTAAAATTTAAGTGTTTTTTCCCTTAGTGCAATACTTGTATGTGATATTCTAAAGAATGAAATAGGGTCTGAATCACCATTACATCTCTAACCCCTTTTCATGGGACTGCTAGTAATCCATGAAGTACATCCACCACATGGACAATATTTTGAGCGGCGCTTGTAGGGCTACAACAACCTGGACCTTCCTGCTCAAGACTTGGTGCTCTGGACCATGATCAGGCATCAATGGGTGGTAAAGTCTAACCTTGTAGAACTAAGTAGTGCCTTAGTTTATGCAACCAAATTTCTTGGCAACAAGCGAGTATTCATAGTAAAAGGGCCACAGAAGAAGAGGTAAATCAGGTAGTATTTGATGGGACTGTGCAAACCCTGAGTAGTGTCATAGGTACCCTTGGAGGTGGACAGCCTATAAACAGCCACATGTGCATCAATACAATGACAATCATTGTTTAGGACAAGTATTTATAGGCTCACAATTTATTTCTGGTCTGAATTGGTTATTTTCATGCAGACAAGCACCCATGTGCAAACTTTTTATTTCAGTAAAATCATGAAATCATACTGGGTTATTTTCATACCTCACTATTTCTTCTTTGTTTGTCTTTTATGGGATATAGGTGTTATGCGTACTGCATGAAACTTCAAGCACTGAAGTCATGGTGGCTTTACCTTTTCAAAGGATTGATGTGACACTGTGGTCTATGGCTGTCATATTCGATAAGGTGTTGTAGGAGCTAGCTAGTGTTCAAGGCCTTAGATCTGACAAAACTGGTAGTCACATACTTAGATACTCCCATAGAGCTAAATTTTCAATTAGAATGGCCCAAAAACTAAATTTGTTAGTGTAAAACACTGAGGGCCTGATTTAGGTCTCGGCGGACAGGTTACTCCGTCATACCAGAGATGGATATCCCAGCTGTCGAAATATAAATACTATAGTCTATAATGGGATTTATATTTTTGCAGGCAGGATATCCGTCACTGTTGGGATGGATTAACCTGTCCGTCGAGATCTAAATTAGGCACTAAATCACAAAACAAGATGCTATGTGACTTTCCAATGCAAATTCAGCTCCAGATGAAAAACATCCCATCACCCCCATTCCAAGCTAACCCTCAGAAGACTGGCATGGCATTGCTACACATTGTATCTCTCCCTCTCCTCTATAATGTATTAAACTGCAGATCATCATTCTCCTTTAAAAAAAAGATCTCAGTTTTAGGACCATTGCATTATGTACCATTCCAAATTTACACCTAGGGCAGATAATTGCCATCACTTATTACTTCCTAGCTCTCTCTCCAGAAACAAAATACCGCAACACGGTACATAACAATTCTACCTTCAGCTGAGAATCACTGCATCAACTGTCTATAACAAGGTGACCTTAAGTTGAGAGCCACTGCATCACCTCCCATTTCAATGCAGTTTCCATCTGAGACACAATTGGTCACTTACTATTCTAACTCTGTCTCCATCTGGGACACACTGCATCACTTACTCTTCTAACTCTGTCTCCATCTGGGACACACTGCATCACTTACTCTTCTAACTCTGTCTCCATCAGGGACACACTGCATCAGTTACTTTTCTCAATCTGTCTCCATCTGATACCCACTGCATCACTTACTAATCTAACTGTGTCTCCATATGGGATTCACTACATAATCTTACTATTCTAGCTGTTTCCATCTGAAATACAGTACATTACTTACTATTGTAACTCTGTCTCCATCTGGGACACGCTACATCACTTACTCTTCTAACTCTGACTCTATCTGAGACACGCTGCATAATTTACTAATCTAACTCTGTCTCCATGTCGGACAGACTCCATCAGTTACTTTTCTAACTCTGTCTCCATCTGACGCACACTGCATCACTTACTATTCTAACTCTGTCTGAATCTGGGACACACAACATCACTTACTATAATTGTCGGCTAGTGCTGTCATAGAGTGGGAGGCGGCTTGGGGACGGACAACAAATTACAAAATAAAAAATAAATAAATAAAAATAACTTACCTGCAGCTGGCTGCCTCTCGCTCTTCTGCTCCTCCCCGCTGCAGGCACAGGCTCCAAGACTCCACTGCAGCCAATCCTGATGCTGGTCTTATGCCGCTGGTAGCATGAGAGCAGATCACACCGATGTTTTTGCAATTGCACCTTCATGCTTTGTCGTGGTCAGTCTTGATAGTGTACTTAGCTTCTCATGTTTGATTCACACATACCAATGAGGTCAATTTCTGCACATTGTTGATTACTTGAAGTTTGATGATCATCCTGTAAGAATTGCGTTTTGGTTTACACTTTCAGAGGTTTCCCCTGACCAAGGGCACTCATGCTGCCCAAAATGCATCGGGGATCGATGTGAAGATGAATTATATTCATCATGGATTGTTTACTCTAAAGAGACATTGATGATAAAATGTACATGCAAAGACTGTTATGAGAGAAACATGAAAATATAATGATTTTGATGTGAATAAAACATCCAATTTACAACATATCAAATTTTAGGATTTACAACATGATTTAATGGTTACCCAAGTCTTGGATCTCGAGCTGTGCACAGCATGAGAGCAGCATCAGGATTGGCCTGAGAGTTCTGAATTTGTGCTCCCTGTGAGACTTGGAGCTTGTGCCTGCTGTCTCCAACCCGGAAATGCAGCTCAGGTTGGAGACAGCTTCTATGAGCATGAATGTTTGGGCGATCTGAGGCGGGCGGCAAAACCATCATGCGCACTGATAACAGTGCACTTGCCACCCCTTCTGCAGTCTGTCATTCCCATGGTCCAGCCCCCAATTCAATAATGAAACGTGTTTATTATCGTTTTATTTTTCCTTACCTGCTATTTTGAGGCAGCTGGCTGGGGGGTGATGCTCCTCCGCCATAGCCGCAGCTGATTACTATTCTTTCACCATCTGAGACACACTGCATCATTTACTCTTTAAAATCTGTCTCCATCTTAGACACGCTGCATCACCTGCTATTCTAACTCTTGTCTTCATCTGAGATCCATTTCTTCACTTACTATTTAAACTCAATCTCAATCTAAGATACATTGCATAGTCTCTAAATCCTACCCTGCCTCCATCTGAAATGCACTGCATCACCTGCCATTGCAACACTTTCCCCATTTGAGATACACTACTGGCACTACTTGTTCTGCCTACCTAGCAGAAGACACTCAGTGGCTGCCTTTCTGTTGCCACTCTCCTAAATAACCAAAACCTTCTGCAACATTCGGCACTCCAACAAAACCTCTGCAAAGCATCCCATTACAATCACACCTTCAGATGAGGGGCAGTGTAGTCAAGCCCAGCCAAAAGTATCCCATTGTAACCACACCTTGCAAAACTTCCTCCCACTGCTCTCTATTCCATACAGGAAGACGCTGGTCCAGGCATTGATAATGTTCAGATTGGACTTTGTTAATTCCTTGTATCTTGGCCTCCCTGAATATCTACTGAGCTGACTACAAGTGATCCAGAACTCAGCAGCCAGAGCTTTTTTCCTGACAGGTTCTAGAACCCACACCACCCAGCTTCTGCCTTCTTTTCATTGGCTTCCGGTACGGAAAATAATTAAGTTTAAAGGCTTGGTTCTGGTTTGTAAAGCCTTCCATAAGATTGGAGCCCCTTATCTTAGGGAAAGATTTCAGCCTTATCTCCCTCAGGGCACCCTGAGATCTTCATCTCAACTCTTGATCATTACTCCTAGGGTGCTATGGGCCCGGATAGGGGGTTGATATTTTCATGCAGCTGCCTCACGGTTGTGGAACAGCCTTCCTTTTGCGATCAGACAGAGTCCTGACCTTCTTTCCTTTAGGAAAAGTCTTTAAACGTGGGTCTTTCAGTTGTGAGTCATTGGCAGTGGTTTGGTTTTGCTTTATGTTACGTGACGTTTAGATGTTTTTAGCGCTGGGACACTCCAGGGAGTAGCTGTGCGCTCTATAAATATACGCTAACATAACATAACATAACACCTTTGGTTGATGGACACTGTGGCCTTTCCTAAGCCAAAAAAACCCCATTGCAATCACATCTTCATCTTTAATAGACTGTAGTCTACCTCCAACCAAAGCATTGCATTGCAATCACACCTTCAGTTGAGGGAGACTGTAGTCTACCCCCAGTCCAAAGCATGGCAGTGTAGTCACACCTTCAGTTGAGGGACTCTGTAATCTCACTGCCACCCAACGCATCCCATTGCAAGCACACCTTCAGATGAGGGACACTGTAACCTTTCTCAGGCAAAAGAACCCTGTTGCATTCACACCTTCAGTTGAGGGAGACTGGTCTTCCTACAACCCAATGCACTTCACTGCAATCACACCTTCAGTTGAGGTCCACTTTAGTCAAGTCCAGCCCAAATCATGGCACTGCAATCACACTTTCAGTTCCGGGACACTTTGGTCCAACACACCCAAGGCATCCCATTGCAATCACACCTTCAGGTGAAGGACGCTGTGGTCTACCTGCAGCCCAAAGAAACCCACTGCAATCACACCCCCTGTTGAGGGCCACTGTAGTCTACCCGCAGCCCAAAGCAACGCATTGCAATCACACCTTCAGGTGAAGGACACTGTAGTCCACCACCTGTCCAACGCAACGCATTGCAATCACACCTTCGGTTGAGATGCACTATAGTCCTCCTCCTGTCCAAAGCAACGCATTGCAATCACACCTTCGGTTGAGCTGCACTATAGTCCACCTCCTGTCCAAAGCAACCCATTGCAATCACACCTTCGGTTGAGCTGCACTATAGTCCACCTCCTGTCCAAAGCAACGCATTGCAATCACACCTTCGGTTGAGCTGCACTATAGTCCACCTCCTGTCCAAAGCAACCCATTGCAATCACACCTTCGGTTGAGCTGCACTATAGTCCACCTCCTGTCCTAAGCAACGCATTGCAATCACACCTTCGGTTGAGCTGCACTATAGTCCACCTCCTGTCCAAAGCAACCCATTGCAATCACACCTTCGGTTGAGCTGCACTATTGTCCACCTCCTGTCCAAAGCAACCAATTGCAATCACACCTTCGGTTGAGCTGCACTATTGTCCACCTCCTGTCCAAAGCAACCCATTGCAATCACACCTTCGGTTGAGCTGCACTATAGTCCACCTCGTGTTCAAAGCAACCCATTGCAATCACACCTTCGGTTGAGCTGCACTATAGTCCACCTCCTGTCCAAAGCAACCCATTGCAATCACACCTTTGGTTGAGCTGCACTATAGTCCACCTCCAGCCCAAACCAAACCATTGCAATCACACCTTCGGTTGAGCTGCACTATAGTCCACCTCCTGTCCAAAGCAACGCATTGCAATCACACCTTTGGTTGAGCTGCACTATAGTCCACCTCCTGTCCAAAGCAACCCATTGCAATCACACCTTCGGTTGAGCTGCACTATTGTCCACCCCCTGTCCAAAGCAACCCATTGCAATCACACCTTTGGTTGAGCTGCACTATAGTCCACCTCGTGTTCAAAGCAACCCATTGCAATCACACCTTCGGTTGAGCTGCACTATAGTCCACCTCCTGTCCAAAGCAACTCATTGCAATCACACCTTTGGTTGAGCTGCACTATAGTCCACCTCCAGCCCAAACCAAACCATTGCAATCACACCTTCGGTTGAGCTGCACTATTATTTATTATTTATTTATTTAGAAGTTTTCTATAGCGCTAACAAGACCCGAAGGTAGCAGAGCGCTTTACAGTAGAGGGAATGAAAAAGAGAACAACATGACACAAACCCAATAAAAACAATCAGCGAATGACAATTTGGAATGAGGAAAAGTTCGGACAGCAGGACTTCTAGGTACAGGATTCAACGTTACCGCATGGATTCTGGGACGTTTGTTGATCCAAGTTACCCACAACCAAGGGAGCGGATAAGGCACAAGGATTTGAGTTGGCTCTTGAATTCTGCATAGGACGGTATAGTTCTGATGTGCGGGGGGATGGCGTTCCATATTTTGGGGGCATTTCCTGGGAAAGAGCAGTCCGCAGTTCTCTTCTTTCTGGTTTTTGGTAGGATGAGCAGCAGGGAGTTAGAGCTTCTCAAATTTCTGGCTTGGCCTGCTTTTTTGAGTTTGTTTGCCAGGTATTCCGGTTTGCCGGTGTGGAGGGCCTTGTGGGTTAGGCAGGCCGTTACGAAGGTACTCCGCATTTCCGCAGGGAGCCATTCGAGTTCTTTGAGTGCCAGGGAGATGTGGTCAGATTTTTTGCAGTCTGTGATCATTCTCCCTGCCGCGTGAAGTGTTGTTTTTAGTGGGGCCAGGTGCAATTTGGGGATGCCTGTTAGGATTGAGTTCCCATAATCCAGTCTTGATAGAACTAGAGATTGCGTGGCTAGTTTGAGGTCCTTGTTAGAAATGTAAGGTTTAATTTTGTTCAGAAGTCTGAGGTTGAAAAATGCGCTTTTCGCCGAATTCTTAATGTGGTTTGTCAGGGTTAGTTTAGGGTCTAGGGTGAAGCCCAGGGATTTAACGGAGTCGGCTAGCGTGAGGTTACCTTTGAGAGCATCGATCGACTTTAGCCACTCGGTGATTTGAGGGTTATCTTCTTTGTTTGAGATGAGGAGTGTTTCTGTCTTGTCGGGGTTGAGTTTCAGGTGATTCTTTGTCAGACAGTCTTGAACTTCATTTAGGACATCGTTGAGTCTGTGGATGTCTTTAAGAGAGGAGGTTTCCAGGTAAATCTGCGTGTCATCCGCGTAGAGGTGGAAGTGGATGTTGGCGTTCCTGAGTAACTTGGCGAGCGGTTCCATGTAGATGTTAAAGAGCTGAGGAGAGAGCACTGATCCTTGAGGGACACCCTCGTTGACTTGCTGGGTATCGGAGGTGAAGTTCTTAATTTTTATTAATTGCGAATGGTTATGTAAAAAGGAGGAAAACCCCTTGAGAACTACCTCGCCAAGGCCGGCTCTTTCTTGAAGAGTCATGATGAGGAGCTTGTGGTCCACCGTGTCGAACGCTGCGGAGAGATCAAGGAGTATGAGGAGGCAGCACTTGTCAGCGTCAAGAGATCCATGAATGTCGTCTATGATGTTCAGCATCGCGGTTTCTGTGCTGCGGCCTTGTCTGAAGCCGGATTGGAGGGGGTCCAGGAGATTGATGTTGTCCAGATGTTGCGTCAGTTGCAGGAGTACACAGCGTTCAAGTGTTTTCGAGAGCAAAGGGAGGTTGGATATCGGTCTGAAATTGTTCAAGTCAGTTGAGTCGAGACCGGGTTTTTTCAGCAGAGGAGTGACTTGCCCCATTTTTAGACAATCGGGGACCACTCCGCTTTGTAAGGATATACACTATAGTTCACCTCCTGTCCAAAGCAACCCATTGCAATCACACCTTCGGTTGAGCTGCACTATAGTCCACCTCCTGTCCAAAGCAACCCATTGCAATCACACCTTTGGTTGAGCTGCACTATAGTCCACCTCCAGCCCAAACCAAACCATTGCAATCACACCTTTTGTTGAGCTGCACTATTGTCCACCTCCTGTCCAAAGCAACCCATTGCAATCACACCTTCGGTTGAGCTGCACTATAGTCCACCTCCTGTCCAAAGCAACCCATTGCAATCACACCTTCGGTTGAGCTGCACTATAGTCCACCTCCTGTCCAAAGCAACCCATTGCAATCACACCTTCGGTTGAGCTGCACTATAGTCCACCTCCAGCCCAAACCAAACCATTGCAATCACACCTTCGGTTGAGCTGCACTATAGTCCACCTCCTGTCCAAAGCAACGCATTGCAATCACACCTTGAGTTGAAAAACATTGTAGTGTACCCACAGCCCAAAGCACCCAATTGCAATCCCCCCTAATCTTGAAGCACCACATCATCTCCTTTCCAACTCTGGGCTCAGAGTGTGGACATGGCTTTCGATACCAGCTCTTCCTCTGTGTCAAGAGATAAGCTATGACATCCCCTGCACCACAAGTCAAACCTTGTTTGATGTCACCTGCAGATCTTTCTCAGATCTTATACTTACTCAATCAAACACTCTTCCAACTCTACATCTTTTTTCTCCCCAGGTGGTCGGCAGCCTGGTGATGAATATCTTCAGCTCCATCGCTGCAGGAAGCAGCATCATTTTCTGCTGTGTGGATCTTTCATATGAATATGATTATTATCGTGGCTGTGATAGTGATTATGGCAGTGACGAGTGCTGGCATTACAGGGATGCTTTATATGTAAGTACACAGGACCTTGAGAGTAAGTGAGATTGGCAACTATCCTGTGAGACCAGGAAGAGAGAAGGTATACACAAAAGATTGTCAGGCCTCGCTTTAGAGACATTCCCTTAGCTCTGATAAGGGCTATTGATTGGAGATGCCAGGTTTGTTAAATTGAAGGGTGTACAAACCTCCTCATCCAAATCAAGAATTTATTTAACAGATAAAGAAACTTTGTTATCTGCTATACATCTAACAGAGTAATGCAATATATTAGTACATTATTATGCCACAATATTAATCACCTAGATTTTTCGGACGTTTCAATTTAACAGGTAACTAGTACAAGTAACAAGTAACTGTTTAACACATACAACAACACACACCAATGGTAATACTGGTGTAAAAATCAAGGCATTACTTAAGAGAATGTTGTTTTTTTGTTACTCGTTTAACCAGGGTGTGACAGGGTGCATTACAAATAGTATTGTATAGAAATGAATTACACGTTGAGGCTGAAATCTCAAACAAGAAATATAACCAGTTAGACAACTTACAAAAGAACATAGAGATTGATTTATATTGCATACAGAAGCTATCAAACAATGAAATATAGACAGTGACTTAATGTACACATATACAATATTCAGAGGGCATCCTAGGTGACGTACCTGTGACAGTACAGGGTGATGCTGCTGCTTTGGTGTGCACCATGTTGGGCTGGGGCGGGTTCACTTTTGCACTTACTCGGTGCAGCAGTTGCAGTGCAGCTTTAGGACTTGTGGATAAGTCTTGTGCAGGCCACAAGGAAGTGGTGTACCTGCCTTGATGTATTTCTGCTCACAACAACACACATGCCAGTACTAATACTTAGTCACTCATCACTAAATACAATCATACGTGACACTCACTGTTATATTATTGGCCTGGCCCTACTGATTAAGGGCCAAAACCCTCTCTAGTTGATTATTGATGTATTTCTGCAGCACATGAACTCTGCCTTACCTTTCGGCCTGCCCTGCTAGTTACTCCTCAACCTCACTTTTGTCTTTGTGCCTTTGAGTTGAGTAACACTCAACATCTTTTACCTGCAGAGGCTTAGCAAGTGTGCCGTGGGCAACCTATGAAAAGTAAAAGACAGTCATAGCTAGGTTGATGTGGATTGCTCACATCCCTTGGCGCTGGTGCCACTGAACCTACTGCACCTTTGACAGACTCATTTGAGTGCATTGTCAATAGCTTCAAGATACTTTATTAGGGGTGAACTTTATGCTTTATTTTTTTTGTTTACATATTTTTCTTGCTTTTTTGATGTGTGAATGCCATAGTACACAATACATTAACAATACCAGCTGGCAATGGTATATTCTGGGATTGTGATTATAGCAACATCAGGACAAACTTTGTTGGCAGTAATGTATTGTGCAGGCTGCTAGCATAAAGCACATTCATGTACAGACGACGTAAAAGTATTTATAAAACTACTGAGGTAGATGCATCAATACAAATGAGAGTTGCTGTCAAGAAATTGAGTGAGGTGTGCACAGGAAACAGTATGCAATATCAGATATAAACAATCAAGTGTTCAAACAAATACAACTGGAATATTAAAAAGTAGTAATGTCAACTACCATGTTAGCCCAAACATCACATCCCATGCCCACACAAACTGGTACAGTGCATCTTGGTGCTGAATCAAGTTCATGCATCTGTCGCTGAGACCCCTTCCAGTTCAGGTGATGATAGTTGGGGGTGCACAGCATCTGAATCTGGCATGTCGGGGGGGGGGGGAGTTTGCCATAATCGGAGTGGTATTCCACATTCACCCCATCTCTCCACCACAGGTGAGCTGGTCATCTGGTGATATGAAAGCATCAGGTATACAAGTCAGTCACAACAGCATTCCAGTTGCTGGTGTGTATGGGGTGTGTGCGAAGTCCTAGGCTGTCCTCCCTGTGCAAAGCATTGCTCACAGCCTGTTGTGCCCAATGTGTGAACGACTGCTTCCAGGCTGTGAGGTGAGGAGTGTCGGGTGATTTCCATCTGCAAGTGATCAGTCGTTTGGCTAACAATAGACCCAAGTCAAGACAGTGTGTGGGCCACTTTTTTGACTGGATGTTGGCCTATCTTATGGTCTGCTAGGCTGATTTTTAGTTATGAGTTCCCTGATATTAAAACAAACATTGCCTGCAGCAAGTTCAAATCCATGCAATCCTCCATACCTTGTGAAACACTTACACAATGTGGATTTAGACGTTCAAAACTGTCTCGGTTAACAAGCATCGGCCACTCTCTTAGCTAGTTAATTCACTAGTGGGGGGCACTTTTATTTTGGTGCCTGGACCTATTTTCTTTCACAATTGGACCCTGGGGAGGGGTGAATGTTTGCCTCCATTTTTCATCTGTCTTTGACTTCTAGTGCTCCGCGAGTTTCCCCTTCGCCTTCTCTTGGGATTGGCCCTGCTCCCCTCTCGTACCTCCTCACTCTGGATGGTTCTTGTGCGGGTTGGCTGGGTTCATTGTTACAGCTCAGCAAGCTCAGAGAGTTTTATATAGTTTTATATAGCGCAAACTTGACCCAAATCGGGTATCAGAGCGCTTTACGCTAAGTTGCATTACATGAGGACACATTCATTTTTGTCAGGCACGGGGGGATTAGGTAATTTGACCAGAATCACAGGATGTTCAGCGTCATAGCCGAGACTCGAACCCAGTACCCCGGATTCGAGGTCGACCGCTTGGCATTCATCGACTCAGGATATGGGACTGCTAATACAGGGGTCACTCATGGCACTTCATTAAGCCTGAGGTAGTAAAACAAAATATTACTTTCTCCATATAATGTTTTATGATATTTAGAACTGACAGTGTGATGATGCATAGTACTTTCAGATGTTCAATAGCCGCCAATCCGTGAGAGGTGGAAGAATACACTAGAATGGCAATAGGTGAGACTATTAATCCTCTGGGCAGAGGGAGCCAAAGCCCCATTCTAAGTATTTTTTAAAGTTTGGGTAAAATCATATCTGAAAATTAGTTGTCTTCATCAAATGCACATGGGAGGTAAAGACCTGAGGACCTCATTTTAAAATGATTTGGGCAAGGACAGTGCCGCAAGTCTTTTTGCGGCACTGCCCAATGACAAATCGAACGGGCAGGAATGCACTGTATTTGCAAAATATGGTGCATTCCTGTGCTCTCAGTCAGTGCTGGCACACAATTTGGTGCCTAGTGCCAACGCAGGAATCCTTGCACCATGGTGCAAGGGTGTCTGCATTGTTAGCAGGATTGTTTTTGTGCAGGAAGGAATACCTTCCTGCACAAAAAACAATCCATTTAAAAAGGAAAAAAATGAGAAATACAAATATTTCTTCTCGTTACGCCTGCCCTGGGGAAGCATACAGTTTTGATGCATTCCGAGGTTTACAGATCCTTGTACATCTAGGAATGTGTCAAAATACATGGGTGTTGCATGGGAACACCTACCACAGTGCCTCCCCGGGGCAGTGTAAGGCAACACAGCGACTTCGCTGCATTGCCTTACACCATATCTACGATGCAATGAATAGCCACGCAAAGTGGGTTAGCGTGCCCTCATAGATATGGGTCTGCACTCTACGCCGCTGGAGCGTCATAAAAAGTGATGCTTGTTTCCAGTCTAGGGTTTGCAGTTCGGGCTGGACTGTTCCCATGAGCAGCAGCAGCCGGTATGACTTGCGGGTTTGGAGGTGGGTGGGGGAGACCAAGGTGGGTAAGAATGCAGGTGGAGAGGGTCTCACCGGGGGTCATGATTGTGGGAGGGAGGGAATACAAATCCCAAAATAATCACTTTACTTTGCGGCTCTCCTGCTTTTGATTTCAGGAACAGGAAGCAGGCAGCCAGGCTCCGTCCCCTATGCCAATCATAACACTGAAATTGTAGCATTGTGATTGGTATGAGCGCGTGGCACAGCGCTCAGCTAGGGGTTGTAGGGGTGGCCCTGTTCTTCATGCAGGCTATAATGCAGCCTGCCTGGAGAAGTGGGTAAGTGCGCACGACTGGCCGACCAAACTGTCACTGCGCAGTTTTAGGAGTGGGCAAACCACTCCTCCACTGCCATGCTCGCAGAGCAGCCCCGCCCACCCACAAAGCAGCCAAACATAAAATTATAATAACTGGAAATTATTATAATTTTCAGTTTTTGCTTCTGCACGGCTTGAAAGAAGTGGGGAGTCGCTCCTCCACATAGCGGAGGAGCCACCCTTGCCCATGAGGAGCTGGGTTAAGACTGATTTACATATGGTTGGGTCCAAACTGGAGTGGCATGATGAGCAAAAAACTATGGATTAAACCCAGATCTTTGTGACTGGGGGTGAATTTTTGCATTATTCAGCATTCCGTCCATAATTTATTCTATTTGTTGCTTTTGTTACCCAAAGTGGGAAGGGTATGCCCAGATGTGGGTTCCGTGCTTCTGCGTCACTGGATTCAAGCCAGCCTTGCTGATGAGGAGTGATACCCTGAAACTAGTCCCAGGATGCTTGTTTCCAATCCAGGGAGGACCTGGTTTGGCAGTTTGGGCTGGACTGTTACCTTGAGGAGCAAGGTCAAGACTGATGTATATATGGCTAGGTGAGTGAGTGAGTGAGTAAGTGATGGTATTTCTAAAGCGCACTAATGCCGATGCGTCTTGGCGCTGTGCAGGGTAACTGAGATTGCGCTGGCCACTGTCCTATCGAGTAAAAAGGCAAGTCTTAACCTCCTTCCTGAACCTCCTGTGGTCGGCAATATAGCTGCTGAGGTAATGAATTCCAAACCCTCGAGGCTAGATGGGAGAAGCCCTACCCGCCCCATCGTTGTTTATTGATCTTAGAGGTCCAAACTGGGGTGGCGTGGTGAGCAAAAAAACAGTGGATTAAACCCAGAAATTTGTGACTAGGGGTAAATGTTGACATTGAGATCCCTTATCAGTATCTCTAAAAGCATATTTCCAGGATGGACTGGAGTCTGTTGTAAAAATGTTCTTTTTCCTCTTCTTTGCTGTCATTTTTAGGTGCATACCACTGGCTAACATTCATGTTGATCCTCTTTTTCTTTGTGCAGAAGGTCGCTGTGATGATTCTGGGACCATGGTCTTCCCATCCAATCAGAGCTCTGTTGGCTGCTGTTGTTGGTTGCTGTTGTTAGAATGTGGGGATGCTGTTGTTAGTATGTGGGACATTCTCTTCCTCATATCCAGAATGCAGCAGCATTCCTCCTGGAGCCAGTCTTTTCTATCTGGACTGTGTCCATCTGGTCTCACTGATGTCAAGCAGGGCAAGGTTGTATTTTTTCATCTCCCCTGCCACCAGTGCTGTCTTGCCTGTCTTGTACATGATCCTCATGTTTCATGATCTGATGCTAATGGGTATGGTTGAAAGCAGGTGGATCGGCTTCCAGGGATCTCTTGCATTCACCATAAGGCACCATAGCTCGCCATGAAAGGGATTTCTCTCTCCCCAAACCCAGAATGTCTTCAGGCTGACATTAATGTAGCTCAGATGTTTTAGCATGGTGAGGTAGCTAGCTCCAAGCTTAACCTTCCTCCTTTCACAGATGGGCTTGGAAGCCAGCATGATGGAGTTCACCATCTGCTACGCTGGCAGGGCTGAAATCAGGTCCCTCTTTGGGCCCATGCCCAGCTAAAATTCTCCATCTTTGCTCTCCCTTGCATCTCTTTTTATCTTATCTCTTTCTTCTGGTGGAGTTCTAGATACCTGAAAGTGGGCTTTATTTGTGCAATTATTTGTTTTTTGTAATCCCTACCAACCCAAACTCCGATACAACTTTAGGCCTATTTATCTTCTTCCGTGTCCAATCCAAATGCTGGGAGCATACGTCAACCAGAAACCGTTTTTCTTTCTTGAAAACCCTAAACTCATCAATACGCATTAATCACGCTTATAACCCAGCTTTAGTAATGTGTTCGTTTTTGTGAATGATTTGAGGCTATATCTGGATGCAGGAAGCTCAGCTATCCTCTTTCTACTTGGCCTCTTGGCTGCCTCCAACATTGTCTCCCACTCCATCCTTTATGAGAGAGAGAGAGGCTTGAGGGGGGTGGAGTGCTCTTGGCTGCCTATGTTGCCATCTCTCTAGCACTTAGGAGATCAGGGAAACCCAATGTACCCTTGTAGTCTTGGGCAATGAATAATTCAGTCTAAAAGTAGTCTACAAGGGAATTCGTTTATGGATCAGTCTAGTTTTTTAGAAATCAATTAAGCGAGTGAGTCAAGTAAGATCAAACTCAGACGTGTCCACAGGACAACAACATCAATTATGAATCAAGGATAAAGCACAAGGAAAGTCCTATTTGTATAAAAATACTCTATATATTTTTCGTATGTCAAAAATTAATTCAAGGGGATACATAAAGACAAATCAATCAACAGCAAAAAATGTCATGAAAAGATGAGTAAATCAATTAAACAAACAGTTCATAACAACCATCAGCTCCTAATAGAAGGGGCTTTTCTGCAAAAATCAATTGTCCTGATGATGGTCTTATAGACTACTGCTACAAAGACCAACACGTCGACTTCTCCGTCATATCCAAAGAAATGTATTGTCTGAAGAGTAACATTTATTCACGGCTGGTTTACAGTTGCTCTTCCTTTACTTTAGGAGCTGATGGTTGTTATGAACTGTTTGTTTAATTGATTTACACATCTTGTCATGACATTTTTTGCTGTTGATTGATTTGTCTTTATGTATCCCCTTGAATGAATTTTTGACATACAAAAAATATATAAAGTATTTTTATACAAATAGGACTTTCTGTGTGCTTTATTCTTGATTCATAATTGATGTTGTTGTCCTGTGGACACATCTGAGTTTGATCTTACTTGATTCACTCGCTTAATTGATTTGTAAAAAACTAGAATTGATCCATAAACGAATTCCCTTGTAGACTACCTTTACATCTCTCTAGCACAGCATAGTCTGGTGATCCAGCGGCCCTATAGAAAATATGCCATAAGCTACGCTACACAACTCCACAATACTCACCATTAATCATAAATCATTCACAAGGCCCATAAACTAACATGACATATTCTGAGCAACTGAATCATGTGACCTAATTAACCTATTCACAATTATATACATTTATATACAACTGCAGTAGAACATATTCATTATACTTAAACAAACCCAAATTAATTAAGCCACTGAGGCAAATAGATCTGCTAATGGTAACCTAAAATTCATAAATAACAAGGCCAGCTTGTGGTTTAAGAATCTCATTTATTAACCATTATTTAAAGAAAGCACATTTTATTTATTAGAATCTTTTTATTCAAGCATTATTATTTAAAATTTTAGCAAAGAGGTAATGACAGTATCAAGCAAATCAAATAGCATAGTTCAAATGGAAATAACAGTTTGGCATCTCTTAACCCTAAATCCCTGACTACACTAACTCCATTAAGTATAAGGAAAAAATCCAAAGCCCTATGGTTTCTTACGTGCTCCAAGAAATGTCCAACAGCACGATACGCCCAACTGGTGTCAGCAAACAGCAGCGCTTCCCCTCCCAGAGGAACAGTTTTTATACCTTTCTGACTAGCTAATCTAAGTAAAATTGAATACTTTTCTGCTATTCAGGATTCTGATTGGTCGTCAAATAATGTCATCTCATTCTTTGGAGCCCAGTTCCGACTCTCTCTTAGAGTCTATTGTCCTTTCTCTTCGAGTCACGTAGCTTCCTCCATGTTTGCAACATTTAATAGAATGTCCGCGACTTCCTTAGCTTGTCAATCTCACTGCCGGTTCCTGGCCTTGGCCACACTGACCAAAAGTACAGTCAGTTCACTGAACAATTACGTTTGCATTTTTCTCCTTTTAAACTTGGCAGGGATTTTTCCTTACTGGGCTCTTGCTTTCTCTGAGCAGAACTTTTGTCAACTGCACGTTATGACGAACTAGGCCTCAAGCCTCTTTTCCAGAAACTAGTGCATAAACAAACACAAAAGAATAATTAATGCAAGAAATAAAGTTCGTTCTGTTACCCACCCACCTTGCTAATTATTAACCCATTAATCTATGTTACCTAGCAGAAGCAAAACAAAGCAACAAACAGATTCATGCAACATTTAAGACAGAAAAACATAACATGAGCACACAGAAAATAAGCACATACCATTAATAAACAGCCGTATTTAGTTTCTGACATGACAATAGACAAAATTAATTCATTATTTTCACACACATGCAAATGCAACATAATGCACGTTTATGAGCACACATATTAGTTTCCCGCGTGTTCATGGAAATGTGACTTTAATTTTAGGTTGGTTAGTTTTCTCACTGCACACATTATTAATAATATTAATTAATTATGGAAGTGTAACTTCACGAGCTGAAATGAATACATTTCTAAATCTCACTCCATCAACTCCCTCATCTGGTGATTTCTAAATCACCAAACTACACCCAAAAATGTAGCAAACTTTTCTATAAATGAACATGATTTGTTTTCACCGTGTTAGTATTTCTAAAGACTTGTCTCAGCTGTCTGTCTACAACTTTCATATTGAGCTTTACGAAACTCTTCCAGTTCTTTCTCTTTCTCCTGTTCCTTTCTGATCTTGTAAATTCTCTTCTTTTCCCTCAAATACTTCTTTCTCTTGTGTAACATGCAAGTGATCTTCATCAAAATTATCACAAAAATTATTACAAATAAAGGTGTTAGAATCTTGCCAAGAACTGAACCACCAATCTCTTGAAACCAGGTTTTGATTGCCTGAAATCTTTTGGATAGACGTTCTGAAAAATCATCCTCTTCCAAAGGAACAATTTCTGAATGCATCTCTGTAATATTTTTAATGTACATCTCAATGTTTCTACTCTCATCAAGGATATACGTACAGCAGTGTTGGACATGTAGAATACCACAGACTCCTCCCTCTTTTGCTAGGAGTATGTCTAGGGCAAGACGGTTTTGCATTACCATATATCTAATTGCAATAACCTCGGTATCCACTAATTGGAAACCACCAGCTGTATCAGTTGACAATCTGTCAACAATCGTGGACAATTTTCTGCTTCTACCTGCATTCAGAGTTATACCCACCAAAGGTATCACCGCTTCAAAAATGTCTCCCAAAATCTCTGAGAAACTTTCTCTTTTGTACCTATTTACGTGATTACTGATTTCAAATGAGCCTTCTGCATTTCTTTCAACATGAAAACTTTTTTGGAAAAACAAGTCCAACAAAACACGTCCCATACCAATGGTCTGGGAGGTTATATTAGGCTTTGTCTCCACAAACAAAATAGATTCCAGGGAAAATTGGGTCTCTACCACCTTTGAATCCCCAACCCCCCATGATTTGGTAAGTGTCCTCACAATTGCTAGCTCCCACAAAATAATTATCAAAAAGTGTGTTATCTCTTCTAATGCAAAGCTTACCACTAATTGGTTTGTCTATGTGAATTGCAACATTGTCAAAAGATTTGCCATTGAATTTTTCATCCTCCTTCTGCCAGAACTTTGACTTTGTCTGCTTGACCATCTCATTTCTTTTATAAATTGCCCTTCTCTCCTCAACAAGGTTCAGGAAAGTCTTTTCCTCAGCCCTCAATTTGCAAGTTAGATTATTTCTAAAGGCATACTCATAGGTGAGTTCGTTAGTTCTTATGAAAAATTCCCTCATCTGTTTGTTATGTTATGTTATGTTATGTGACTTTTATATAGCGCACGGCTACTCGAAATGAGTGTCCCGGCGCTTTCCACCTGCAACTCAGAGTAAAAATAACACAACACAGCGAAAATGAGAAAAGAAACAAAAAAAGAAAACAGTAAGAACAGTAAACTATAAAGGCAGACTAAAGATTAAAAAGCCAGGTCTTCAGGCTCTTCCTGAACTGGAACAAACTGGCAGTGCTGCGAAGCGAAAGAGGAAGCGAATTCCACAACTGGGGAGCTCTGCAGCTGAAAGAACGCCCTCCCACGCGGGCCTTCCTCACCCGCGGGACCACCGCTTTATAGAGGGATTCCGAACGCAAAGAGCGGACTGGTCGATAGAAAGCCATTCTCCGCCGCAGATATCCAGCCCCTGATCCAAACAAGGCTTTATGCATCAGAGTCAGGGATTTGAACTGAATCCGCTTCCGGATAGGCAGCCAGTGAAGCGCCTGTAGCAGCCCGGAAGCTCGGGCTCGTTTGCGCAGGCCAAAAATAGCCCGGGCGGCGGAGTTCTGCACCACCTGTAGGCGCTGAACCAAATAATCATCTGTTTCGCTTGCTTGTGTTTATTTAAAGCCTTCTCTATTTTCAGGTTTGCAATGATCTCATCGTAATTAGAGTAATAATACTCCAAACGACCAGTTTGATAAAATAAACTAGATATCACACTGCAGGTTATGCCGTAAGTAAGAGGAAGCATATTGTAAGTCACTCCCTCAGAAACAGAAGCAGGCAACTTCACACAGATGTAGCAATCTTTGACTTCCATAACCTTAACATATTCAGCCAGAAGTCTTGAAAATGTATTGCTAGAAAAATCACCAACAGACCTATCTTGATGAACCTCTGGTCTGTGATCAATAACGTTGTTAGCTCTGTTTGTTGCACTATGTTTGTCTTGACTAACTGAAGCTTTGCTCGTCATATTGACCTTGTACATCTCCTTATCGATCCCGAAAGGAAAGATGACAGCTAAAACTAACCAGAGCAGAATTATTAAGAGCACACATATCAGAGACATCTTGCAGCATCTTTTTAAGATGGAGCATCTTGAGCTGTTATTTACAAAAACATAAGGCATTTTCACTAAACTTGTAAAAGAAAAAGAAAACAAAATTTAAAAATGTCAAAAATATCTAAAGTTTTTAACACCCCCCTTTTTCAATCTTTTTTTTTTTTTTATAATTTATTACCCAAACCCTTCTAACAGCTTTTCTTCGACCTTGCGTCACAATTTGTTTTTCAACTAACACAATTTCTTCGACCTTGTGTCACCTAACACAATTTCTTCAGCCTTACGCCAGAAACAAAACCCAAAATGTTTAACAGAAAAATGCCTCAATCATTGTCACTATTTTCTTCAATGTCTTCCTGACTGCTACTATTCACCTCAACTACAGGTGGAATAATAATGTACGTCCATTCAGGCGACTTGTATTTTTGGTTTGGCTTTAACGTTCTCTTTGTTTTTCTAGAAATAACTTCTATTTTCTTCCCGGTCTCACCTTTCTTTTCAGGATCTTCCTGACTAGTTATCTCATTAATCTGCTCTTTGGATTTCTTTATCAATTTGAATTTCAACCCTTCGTTTTCACTCGGCCAATTATCACCTTTTCTCAGTAATTTCTTCTTTGGCTCAGTTACATTGCATTCAGTTCTCCAAGTTCTTTTTCTGAATTTCATTATTTGAGAATCTTCATCACTGTCTTCAGATTCACTGTCATAGATTCGAATTCTTGACTCAGGTTCTTCTTTACTCGGCCACTTCACTCCGTTAGGAACTCTATCCTTGTAACTGGTACTTGGCAATTCGTCTTCTTCTTCTTCTTCTATTACCTTTAACTTCCCAGTTTCAGAATTCTTGTTCCTGCTTTCAGAGTTTCTTTCCTGCCTTTCAATACTCTCCTGGTCTTGATTCCGAACTTGATCAGATTCTTGTGCTACTTCTTTTTCTACCAGATCTTCATCATTTTCAGAATCTACAACTATGATTTTCAAATCCTTTTCATTCAGGCTTCCATTCACGGATGAATTTTCCAGATGTCGACCTGTTTGTCAATCTTCAGAATCTGGATTTCTTTCAGGTTCTTCTTCTGAATCTGAATCAGCTGTGGTATCACATTCTTCATCAGAGTTTTCAGGTGTAGGCACACGAATGGTATGGCTCGCATGTATCCACCTTTTTATACCTCTGCACTTCACTGCATTTGTTGTGACAAGAATAACTTGCCTTGCTTTCTGCCACCTCAGCACCAGACAGTTTCTTCTTCGATGAACCTTTGCCTCACCCAGTCACCAGGTGATAAATCATGTGCTTGCTCCTTTTCTCTTGACTGTACTTCAGTTCCCACCTGATTAGACACAGAAGTCACTAAATCAGACAGTTTCCTGCAATATTCTAAAATTGCACTATCATTAATGGTCAACAATTTCCCTACTGGTATGAATGCCTGTCTCATGACTCTGCCCATGAGAATAGCATGTGGGCTTAATTCTGTCTTTTTATCTGGTGTACTTCTTAAAGTCATCAGAACAAGTGGAAGAGCATCTGTCCACTTTATGCCTGTAGCCAGACACATTTTGGCAATTCTGTTTTTAATCGTTCCATTTATCTGCTCAACTACTCCAGATGCCTCTGGTCTGTATGCACAATGCAACTTCTGCTCAATGTGCAAAGCCTCACAAATCAATTTTAACAGTCTGTTTTCAAAATGCCTTCCTCGATCACTCTCCAAAGTCACTGGGAAACCGTAACTTGGTATTATCTCCCTCAAAAGTAACTTTGCAACAGTAATTGCATCATTGTGACGTGTGGGAAATGCTTCAACCCATCTTGAAAACAAAAAGACAAACACCAAAAAATAGTGCAATTTGTTATGCTGTGGCATCTCAATGAAATCCATCTGTAATCTGGTGAATGGATCACCCTCCCGTCCTATGGTTCCCATTCCCACAATGGTTTTCCTGATCGGGTTCATTTGTTGGCAAGTTAAGCACCTCTGACAAAGAGATTCCGCAATGGTCCGGAATTTGGTATTAAACCAAGTTTCTCTGAAAAGCCTAACCATTGAATCTCTTCCAATATGTCCCAAGCCATGATACATTCTGGCCATATCAGCAATCATGCAGTTTGGTAAAACTACTCTGCCATCTTTGTAAGTCCAAACTCCATCCTCATCTCGCTATCTACATTCTGCTCTCAACCATGTGTTTTTCTCTTCATCATCAGCTTCGTCTTGTAAATCTTTCACTTCCTGCCATGTCTCAACTATTGATGTTAGCATTAATGAACTCAAAACATGTTCATTGTTCTTCTCTCGATTAATTGCAAAATTATTTCTTGCGCAGTACTTTGCAATTTCGTCTGCGTAAGCATTTCCTTTGGTGATGTAATCCTCACCTTTCTTATGGGCTGCACATTTCACAATAGCAATTCTTTCTGGTAATTGAATGCCATCGTTTAATCTCTTAATCAGGTTTGCATTTCTGATTGGTGAACCTGCTGATGTCAAATAGCCTCTCTGAGACCAGAGCTGTCCATAATCATGCACAACTCCGTACCCATACTGACTATCAGTAATTATGGTAATTTTCCTATTTATTGCTCTTTCACATGCACGAATTGGTCGCCCCACTCACTGCTGCCGCTCCTGCCTGCCTTTGCCGCCTCCTGCCTGCAGATTCCTTCACTCTCTGCCCGCTGCTCCTGGGAATTTCCCGCTGCTCCTGGGAATTTCCCGCTGCTCCTGGGAATTTCCCGCTGCCCGCTACTTCTTGGAATTTCCCGCCGCTGCCTCCCTGCGGCCCCGTCCCCCTGTGATTCCATTCGCCGCCCCGCTCCCGCCACCCAGCTGCTCCTCCCTTCCGGCTCCTTACTTATGACGCCCCCAGAGCGACCGCGCAGCGGGAGCACCGATTGAGCGCCGAAGGTGCGCCAAAGGTAAGCCCGTCTGCGCCCGTCCGCGCCTGGCCCGCGCCCAGCGACAGGACCCCTGGCCCTCCCCGCCGAGGCAAGACGACCCGACTGACCTACGACGCCGCCACTCTCAACGCACTCAATGCCGGCCGGACCCACGCCTGCTGCCGAGCCACCCCGAGACGCACCCACGGACCCTTCACCTGCTGCACCTGCAAGTTCACCTGCCTCCGAACCTGCCCCGCACCCACCAAGACAAACACCAGCAGCAACCACCTCAAGTGCATCCTGATCAACACCCGCTCCGTCCACAGACACACCGTGGAACTCTGGAACCTCCTCGACACTACATCACCGGACGTCGCCTTCCTCACGGAAACCTGGATGAGCGCCTCCTCTGCACCTGACATCGCCATCGCCATCCCGGACGGGTACAAGATCATCAGGAGGGACCGCATCAACCAGACCGGAGGTGGCATCGCCATCGTCCACAGGAACACCATCCGCATCACGACCGACGCCAACGACTCCTTCGCCGCAGCCGAACATCTCCACTTCCAGATTCACACCGACCCTAAGACGACCCTCAGAGGCACCCTCGTCTACAGACCCCCGGGACCACGCACACAATTCAGCGAAGACATCACAGACTTCATCAGCCCGCACGCCCTCCCCTCTACCGACTACATCCTCCTCGGGGACCTCAACTTCCACCTGGAGAATAACAAGGACCGCAACACCACAGCTCTGCTGGAAAACCTCGCCAACCTCGGACTCAAGCAACTGGTCAACACCCCCACCCACTACGCCGGCCACACGCTTGATTCCGTCTTCTCTTCCAACAAGTACATCACCTTCAGCCACGCCACCGGACTCCACTGGACCGACCACAGCTGCATCCACTTCAGCTTCAAAAGAACCACGACCCACCACCACCCGCAACAGGTACCTCACAGGAATTGGAGCAAGATCACCGCAGACCAGCTCACCACCTCCCTCAGCCAGAGCCCACCCGCCAACACAACGGACCCCAACGAAGCAGCCCGCAACTTCACACAGTAGCTGACCGCCTGCGCCGACGACCTCGCACCACTAAAGAACCCTCCCAGTAGACCCAGAAGCAAGAAGGCATCCTGGTTCACCGACGACCTCAAGGACTCCAAGAAGACCTGCCGCACCCTCGAGAAAGCCTGGCTCCTCGACCGGACCACCAACAACATGACCGCCCTCAAACACGCTACCCGCAAGCACCACCAGCTCATCCGCACCACCAAGAAGAAATCCCTGAAGGAACGACTGGACAACAACACCCACGACAGCAAAGAGCTCTTCACTATCGTCAAGGAGTTCTCCAACCCCAGCACCGGCACCAACGACATCACTCCGTCACAAGACCTCTGCGACTCCCTCGCCTCGTTCTTCCACCGCAAGATCGCCGACATCCACAACAGCTTCGGTGCCCCACCCACGCACCCAACCGTCGAACCAACGCCCCCCACCACCACCCTTCGCACCTGGACCACGGTGACCACCGAAGACACAGCCCGCACGATGAACACCATCCACTCCGGATCACCGACCGACCCCTGCCCACACCACGTCTTCAACAAGGCCGACTCCACCATCGCACCCCAACTCCGGAACATCATCAACACCTCCTTCAACACCGCCACCTTCCCGGAGAGCTGGAAGCACGCCGAGATCAGCGCCCTCCTTAGGAAACCTACAGCGGACCCCACCGATCTCAAAAACTTCCGCCCCATCTCGCTCCTCCCTTTTCCTGCTAAAGTCATTGAGAAGATCGTCAACAGACAGCTGACCGCCTTCCTCAAGACAAACGGATCCCTCGACCCCTCGCAGTCCGGCTTCAGAGCCAACCACAGCACCGAGACCGCCCTCATCGCAGCCACCGACGACATCCGGACCCTGCTCGACAAGGGGGAAACAGTGGCCCTCATCCTCCTGGACCTCTCCGCTGCATTCGACACGGTCTGCCACCGCACCCTAGTCCAGCGCCTCAGCAACATCGGTATCCAAGAGAAGGCACTGGAGTGGATCATCTCGTTCCTCGCCGGAAGAACACAAAGAGTCCGCCTCCCCCCGTTTCGCTCCGAGGCCACCGAAGTCATCTGCGGCATCCCGCAAGGATCTTCACTCAGCCCCACCCTCTTCAACATCTACATGAAACCTCTCGCAGCCATCGCACGCCAGCACAACCACAACATCATCTCTTACTCCGACGACACCCAGCTGATCCTCTCCCTCACCAGAGACCCCGACACCGCCAGAACCTGCCTACACGAAGGGATGAAAGACGTCGCCGAGTGGATGAAGGACAGCCGCCTGAAACTGAACTCGGACAATACGGAAGTCCTCCTCCTGGGATCTTCGCCCTCCGCCTGGGACGACTACTGGTGGCACCCAGCCCTGGGCACCGCACCCAAGCCAACCGACCACGCACGCAACCTGGGCTTCATCCTGGACCCCTCCCTCTCGATGACCAGACAAGTCAACGCTGTCTCCTCATCGTGCTTCAACACCCTGCGTATGCTTCGCAAGATCTTCCGCTGGATCCCGACCGAGACCAGGAAGACTGTCACCCAGGCACTCATCACCAGCCGACTGGACTACGGAAACGCCCTCTACGCCGGAACCACAGCCAAGCTACAGAAAAGACTCCAGCGCATCCAGAACGCCTCCGCCCGACTCATCCTGGATGTCCCCCGACGCAGCCACATCTCCAGCCACCTGAGGAACCTGCACTGGCTCCCCGTCGAACAGAGGATCACGTTACGGCTCCTCACCCACGCACACAAGTCTCTTCACGACCTGGGCCCCAAGTACCTCAACGACCGCCTGACCTTCTACACGGCCACCCGCCAGCTACGGTCCACCAGCCTCGCCCTCGCAGCCGTACCACGCATCTGAAGAGCCACCGCCGGAGGAAGATACTTCTCTTACCTGGCTGCCAAGACTTGGAACTCCCTCCCCATCCACCTTCGGCTGACCCAGGACCATCTCGCCTTCAGGAAACAACTCAAGACCTGGCTGTTCGAGCAGTAGCATACCCCTCCCCCCAAGCGCCTTGAGACCCTCCCGGGTGAGTAGTGCACTATACAAATGGCATGATTGATTGATTGATTGATTGATTGCTACTTGAGCTGAACGAATTCCTTCAAGACATGATGCTTCCACAACATCAGCAACTGTGCAGACTGAGTAGGCTGCTCTCAAAAAGCCCTCCTCTGTTCTCAAACAAGAACCATCAACACAGTAGACATGATCTGAAACAGGCAATGGTACATCTTTAATGTCCTGCCTTGGCTTGGTGCAATATTCCAAAACATCCAAGCATTCATGATCAATGTCATTTTCATTTCTGATTTCTGTTACAATTCCATCAGGCAATAATGTGGAAGGATTTAGATTCACACAGCTTGCTATTGAAACATCATCTGATCCCAGAATAATTTTTTCATATTTAGTAAGTCTGTTACTTGTTAAGTGCTGCGTTTTACTCCTGGTAAGGAGAATCTCAACTGAATGAGGAACATAAACTTTAACAGGAAATCCCATTATGATTCCTTCACTTTGCTCAAGGCTCACACTTGTTGCTGCAACTGCTTTCAAGCAACCTGGTAATGCTTTTGCAACTGGATCAAGTACTGCTGAGAAGTATGCAATCGGTTTCCTCAATTTGCCATGTCTCTGTATCAACACAGACAATGCACATCCTTCTCTTTCACTGCAATACAGCTCAAAATCTTTTTCATAGTCTGGCATGCCCAGAGCTGGAGCTTCACACAAACTTCTTTTTAGCTTTTCAAAAGCCTCCATCTCAACCTCTGTTAGGACAATTGGATCTTTCATGTCTGATTTTGTCAGTCTCTGCAGTGGCTTCGCAATTACCAAAAATCCACTAATCCATTGACGACAAGAGTCAACAACAATTCCTAGAAACATTCTGACCTGTCTTTGTGTTCTTGGAGTTTGCATTCCCTGAATCATTTTAATTCTCTCAATTGTTACTTGTCTTGTTCCCTTTGCAATTCTGTGACCAAGATATTTTACTTCTTGCTTACAAAACTGCAATTTTGCTGGTGACACTTTGTGTCCCTCATCTGCCAAATGATTCAAAAGAGTAATTGTATCTGTAACACAGTTATCTCTTGTTTTTGCTGCAACAAGAAGGTCGTCAATGTACTGGACCAATGTTGACCTTCCAGGTAAATTTAGATTCTCCAATGATTTCTTTAACAACTCATTAAAGATAGAAGGACTCTCTGTATACCCTTGAGGGATACGGCACCATGCTAGGGTGCGACCTTGGAATCTGAACGCAAAGATTTCCTGGCTTTCTGGATGCAATGGAACAGTAAAGAACGCATTGCAAAGATTAATAACAGTGTACCATTCTGCATCACGTGGAATTTGGTAAAGAATCACTGCTAGATTTGGAACAACTGGACAACATGGAACAACTATCTGGTTAATCCTTCTCAGGTCTTGAACAATCCTGTACGTTCCGTTTGGCTTTTTGATCCCCATGATCGGTGAATTACATGGACTACTCTCAATCTCTTTTAAAACACCTTGCTTTATGAATTTTTCAATCACAGGAATGACACCCTCAATCATTTCTGCCTTCATTTTGTACTGAGGAATGTTTGGAAAATCTATTTCCTGCTTTACTGTAATTTTGACTGGATCAACATGTTTCATCAGACCCATTTCACTTCCAGATAAATCCCAAATTTCAGTTTTGACTGTCTTTTTTAATTCTTCAGGAAAATTTTCTTTGTCAAATACAGGAAATAATTTTGTTTTCTCTGCGTCAACCATCAACATTGTTAATTTATAAAGCCCATCTTCCTCCATGGTTTGTAGCTCAATACCCTCCGGTGAGTAATATATTTTGCAGTTCATCTTGCATAGGATGTCTTTTCCCAGCAAGTTTACAGGACTGCTGTTGCAAACCACAAATCTGTGTTTGTCTTTGAATTTCCCAATTTCTATTTTCACAGGCTCTGTCAAATCTGTTTTAATTTGCTGATTAGCTACTCCAACTACTTGGATGGTATCCCCAGAGAGAGGCAGGTTTTCAATTTCCACTGATCTAACAGTAGAACGGGTAGCACCAGTGTCCACAAGAAAAGTGATTTCTACATCATTCACTTTATCATTTACAAATGGACCAGACTGGTCAACCTCAAGAGTGGCTCCAAGTACACACTCTTCCCCCTCTCTCAGGCACCGTCATAAGCAATGTTCCCTCTAATATTTTTCTTCTGTGTGCGGCAGGATAAGGTCTCTGTGCGCTGCAGCCAAGGCTATGTGCGCCAAGAACCCAACCGCATGTGTGGGTGCAGCGACAAATATCAGTGCAAATATTACTCAAACATTTGCTTAATAAAGTGAAAAGACAGTGTATTTCTACACGTACAGCACCCTCTCCCTCCCACTGTCTCCCTCCCTCTCTCTCCCTGTCTCTCTCCCTGTCTCCCTCCCTCTCTCTCCCTCTGTCTCCCTCTGTCTGTCTCCCTCTGTATCCCTCTGTCTCTCTCTGTCTGTCTCCCTCTGTCTGTCTCTGTCTGTCTGTATCCCTCGGTCTGTCTCTGTCTGTCTGTCTCCCTCTGTCTGTCGCTGTCTGTCTGTCTCCCTCTGTCTGTCTACCCCCTCCCTCTGTCTGTCTCGCTTCCTCTGTTTCCCTCCCTCTGTCTGTATGTCGCTCTCTGTCTCCCTCCCTCTATCTCCCACCCTCTGTCTGCCACCCTCTGTCTGCCACCCTCTGTCTGCCACCCTCTGTCTGCCACCCTCTGTCTGCCACCCTCTGTCTGCCACCCTCTGTCTGCCCCTGTCTGCCACCCTCTGTCTGCCACCCTCTGTCTGCCACCCTCTGTCTCTCCCTCTCTCTGTCTCCCCCTCTCTGTCTCCCCCCTCTCTGTCTCCCCCTCTCTGTCTCCCCCTCTCTGTCTCGCTCTCTCTGTCTCACTCTCTCTCCCTCTCTCTCTCTCCCTCACTCTCCCTCACTCTCCATCTCCCTCACTCTCCGTCTCCCTCGCTCTCCGTCTCCCTCGCTCTGTCCCCCTCTGTCTGTCTCCCTCACTCTCCGTCTCCCTCTCTCTGTCCCCCTCTGTCTGTCTCCCTCCCTATGTCTGTCTCCCTCTCTGTCTCCCTCTGTATCCTTCTCTCTGTATCCTTCTCTCTGTATTCTTCTCTCTGTATCCTTCCCTCTGTCTCAATCCCTCTGTATCCGTCCCTCTGTCTCCCTCCCTCTGTCTGCCAATTTCTGTCTGCCACCCTCTGTCTGCCACCCTCTGTCTGCCACCCTCTGTCTGCCACCCTCGGTCTGCCACCCTCTGTCTGCCCCTGTCTGCCACCCTCTGTCTGCCACCCTCTGTCTGCCACCCTCTGTCTGCCACCCTCGGTCTGCCACCCTCTGTCTGCCACCCTCTGTCTGCCACCCTCTGTCTGCCCCTGTCTGCCACCCTCTGTCTGCCCCTGTCTGCCACCCTCTGTCTGCCACCCTCTGTCTCCCTCTCTGTCTCCCTCTCTCTGTCTCCCCCTCTCTGTCTCCCCCTCTCTGTCTCCCCCTCTCTGTCTCCCCCTCTCTGTCTCCCCCTCTCTGTCTCCCCCTCTCTGTCTCGCTCTCTCTGTCTCACTCTCTCTCCCTCTCTTTCTCTCCCTCACTCTCCCTCACTCTCCGTCTCCCTCGCTCTCCGTCTCCCTCGCTCTGTCCCCCTCTGTCTGTCTCCCTCACTCTCCGTCTCCCTCTCTCTGTCCCCCTCTGTCTGTCTCCCTCCCTCTGTCTGTCTCCCTCTCTGTCTCCCTCTGTATCCTTCTCTCTGTATCCTTCTCTCTGTATCCTTCTCTCTGTATCCTTCCCTCTGTCTCAATCCCTCTGTATCCGTCCCTCTGTCTCCCTCCCTGTCTCTATCTCCCTCTCTCTGTTTCCCTCTCTCTCCCTGTCTTCCTCCCTCTATCTCACTGTCTCCCTCCGTGACCAAACCTGAGAACTGCGGAATGTTACACAATCCCAGCCCGAGCAGGTGCTTTATCCTGCGGAACTATATTACCAGATTCTGGGGGTACAGCGGGAAGAGCCGGCGGACTCGGGGAGAGTTGGGATGTGAAGGGCAGGCCTCGGTCTGTCTCTGTCTGTCTGTCTCCCTCTGTCTGTCTCTGTCTGTCTGTCTCCCTCTGTCTGTCTACCCCCTCCCTCTGTCTGTCTCGCTTCCTCGGTCTCCCTCCCTCTGTCTGTATGTCGCTCTCTGTCTCCCTCCCTCTATCTCCCACCCTCTGTCTGCCACCCTCTGTCTGCCACCCTCTGTCTGCCACCCTCTGTCTGCCACCCTCGGTCTGCCACCCTCGGTCTGCCACCCTCGGTCTGCCACCCTCGGTCTGCCACCCTCGGTCTGCCGCCCTCTGTCTGCCACCCTCTGTCTGCCACCCTCTGTCTGCCCCTGTCTGCCACCCTCTGTCTGCCACCCTCTGTCTGCCACCCTCGGTCTGCCACCCTCAGTCTGCCACCCTCTGTCTGCCACCCTCTGTCTGCCCCTGTCTGTCCCCCTCTGTCTGCCCCTGTCTGCCACCCTCTGTCTGCCACCCTCTGTCTCCCCCTGTCTATCTCCCTCTCTCTCTCCCTCTCTCTGTCTCCCCCTCTCTGTCTCCCCCTCTCTGTCTCCCCCTCTCTGTCTCACTCTCTCTGTCTCACTCTCTCACTCTCTCTCTCTCTCCCTCACTCTCTGTCTTCCTCACTCTCCGTCTCCCTCACTCTCCGTCTCCCTCTCTCTGTCCCCCTCTGTCTGTCTCCCTCGCTCTCTGTCTCCCTCTCTCTGTCCCCCTCTGTCTGTCTCCCTCCCGCTGTCTGTCTCCCTCTCTGTCTCCCTCTGTATCCTTCTCTCTGTATCCTTCTCTCTGTATCCTTCTCTCTGTATCCTTCTCTCTGTATCCTTCCCTCTGTCTCAATCCCTCTGTATCCGTCCCTCTGTCTCCCTCCCTGTCTCTATCTCCTTCTCTCTGTTTCCCTCTCTCTCCCTGTCTTCCTCCCTCTATCTCATTGTCTCCCTCCGTGACCAAACCTGAGAACTGCGGAATGTTACACAATCTCAGCCCGAGCAGGTGCTTTATCCTGCGGAACTATATTACCAGCATCTGGGGGTACAGCGGGAAGAGCCGGCAGACTCGGGGAGAGTTGGGATGTGAAGGGCAGGCCTCTGTGCATGCCTGGAGTCCTTCACACCTGTACCAGAGGGCAGTGCCCGCACAGCCCCGGGGTGCCCGGATGAGCGCAGAGGGGAACAGATATAACACTACTTCTGGCCTCGGCCGGATAAAAGGCCTGCTGGGATTCGAACCAGTGACTCACCAGTCACACACAGACTCTCCTCAGTAGGTGCTGAGCACAGTTTTCAACCCAACCGTGATTCAAACACGCGCCCTGCAGTTTTACGGACGTCTCTGCCACATCCGCATGACCCACTGAGATATCTTCCTGGGGCTGGAATCTGCAACATGCAGGCTAATCTCCGAAGCAACTTTCTTGCCCACTGCACGATGTATTCTTCATTTGAGACCCGGGATTACTTTCAAAGCCATATATAATAATAATATATATTAATAAGCCCAGAGTTGGAAATTGTGATCGGGTGGTCTCCATCGATGACACACGCGGTCTCCACTGCAGGGGCATTAGTCAACCGAGCTATATCTTTAAGTAGATGGCCTCCCTGTTCCGATATTCGACAACAGGTGCAGTGACCTGCTGAGTTATCTGCTTGTGTTAAACCAGCTGATGGCAAGCATACCACGCCAGCAGAGATTCACCAACGGTGGCGTGTCACAGGCTGCGCTGCCAGTGGCTGTAGGTGCCGCAGTAGGGACTTTTAACAGTCATTTGCCGGCCTGACAGGCATGCAATATTGAGACATATGAGGGCACACGTTTTTTTTTTTAGCTTGTCAGTTACACACATTGCGGCAGGAAGGCTGTTAGAACAATAACCTATTTTGCACAGATTGGGTTTTTTTTCTTTCTTTAATGCGATTTTCTATAGCGCGAACATTACCCGAAGGTGTCTGAGCGCTTTACAAAAGAACCAGTCGCGATACATAAGAATTTAGCATTACATGAGTTACATAAAAGATACAAACAGGAAAAAAATGCAAATGTACAAGTTGTAAAGTCATTCAAGGACGGATAAACTCTAGGCACACAAACTGCAGAGTTCTGTTAAGAAAAGGCAGGCAGCACGCACAACTTCACCACGTGTGCTTTCACAATCACTAATGTATCTTAATGATTGTGAAAGCACATGTTGCGCTTTTTAGCTTGCTGTCTGCCTTTTCCTGATGGAGCGCAGAGGGGGGCAGATTGCCTGCATATCTTCATGTATTCGTGTTAATCGCAGCGCCCATCATGCTTCTACAGGGCGCTGCGATTAACATGAAAAATTGCCTCTGGCGGTGTGCGCGCTTCAAAGAGGTGACTGCGCGCTCAGATTAAACACATGCGCGGCCGCACAAGCACGCGGGTTAGTGGGAACAGTGGTCATAAGTAGTCATCAGAATCACTCCCTTGGTTTTCTGTCAACAAAAATTGTCCAGAAGCATTCGACAAATTTGATCTTTGTGTTCTAATTACCTGATCACCACCGCAGAATCCTGTCTCTGAATTAAACCTTTGAACACCACCACAATTTGGGAGAGGAGGCTGTGGAATTTGGCTCTGCTGATTCACTAATTGTCGCTGTAGCTGTTGCTGAAGACTCAATTCATTGAACTGACGCTGTAGCTGTTGCTGCAGATTTACATCGTTCTGCATCTGTGGGTTTAATGATGCATTTTTAAAATTTCTGGGCGGGTTTTTACACTCGCGCTTCCAGTGTCCAATCTCGCCACAATTAAAACAAGGCAATTTCTGTTTCAGTTCTTCAATATTAACATTAAATTTTGGTTTATTAAAGCTTCCTTTAAACTTTCCCTGACCCTGATTCTGATTAAAATTCACATTTTTATTTTCTAGGCTTGCTATTTGATGTTCAGCCACTTTCACTTGTGCCCACATTGCTTTTTCCTTTAATTTCTTCTGCTTTGCATCTAATTCATCACTGCAGTATTTTGCTTTTCTCAGAATATCGTCAACTGAGTTTTATTGCCATCCGACAATATTGTTCCTGATCATTTCACCAATTTCTGGTCTAAGACCATAAACAAATCTGTAAATGAAGTGGCTCATGTCCTTTTCATTTAATTTTTCATAGCCACTGTACTGCTTGAAAACCAGCAATAATCTTTCATAGAATGAATGAACTGACTCTTTTGGCTCCTGGTTTGTTCTGTCTATGTTTACCCAATCTACTTCTTTTGGGAGAATCTTTAGTTTTAGCCAGTAAATTACTTTGTCATACAATCCCATGACTTCTGATGCTAGAGCACCTGTCTCTTTATCTCGAGCTGGTTCCACTTTTAGCCAGCTTACAGCAATCTTGCATTCTGTCCAAAGATCTGATGGGACAACAATGTCAAAAAATCCATCCAGATCAATCCACAGAACTTTCGAAACCTTAATGAATCTGTCTACCTGTCGATACCATTCCACAGGCTTCTCTCTCAGCCGAGGGAAATCATTTGTGAATAACAAAATATCCTGTCTTGACCAGGGAACATGAACATAACCACCACCCGCAATTTCTCTCATTGGGAACTGTTTTGCCAACTTTTCTTGCCTTTCCTCTTCCTTCTTTTTGGTCCACTTCACTCTCCATTTACTCAAGTCACCCAATTTTTTGATGTACACAATCAAATCTTTTATATGCATAATTCTTCCCATTGTATTGAAATTTCCAATATTCTTTTCTGTGAAGTCTAACCTGTAATGTTTTGTCAAATTCTTTTGTCTGTTCAAGTCAATTTCTAACTCAGCAGCCAATTCTTCCAATTGATCATATTTATTCTTAGTTTTCCATTGAATGCTTTTATAGATAAACAGGAGTTCATCATCTTGATAATGCTTCAAACTGTCAGGACCAATTGTGCCAATTATTAACTCCTCTAAATCTGCTTTTAATCTCACAACATCAAGCTTAGAAGTGGAATCTGTTTTCTCTGGAGACTCAGTATCTGACTCTGCACACATTGGTGTTCTGCATAATGAACCTGGGTTAACATTTAAATCAGGCATCATCGTTTTTTCTCGATGTATTTCAGTTAATTCTGAGTAAAACTTTTCAGCTACTTTCTGGATTTCTGCCTTTAATGGAATTGTCAAACCTAGTTGCCTAATTTCCCCTTGATCAAAAACAGGTTGAACAGGACCAATCGTTACTGGAACTGTCACTGCTTCCATGCCCTTTGTTAATTGTCGAATTAATTCCTCTTTTGATCGTAAATATTCTGAAGCATTCACGACGTCTTCATCTCTACCAGCTCCCATTGAATTTCTAGGAACTTCTCTTCCCATTGGGGTTTCAGGAAAATTTCAGCTTTCATTAAAACCACTAGAATTTGTTCTTGTTTCCAACCTTTCAGGAGTTTCAAAAGATTCAGAATTATTCGGGTGTAATCTGGGTGATTCATCATTTAATGGAGGTGCACTTGGTGTGGTTCCTGTAGAAACCATCGGGGTAGACCTTGTACAAGCTGGTTTTAAAGGAGTCTGCTTTTTATTGGTTATATAAATTTCTTCTAAAACGTGATCTTCTGATTCACTGTCTACCACTGCATTATTTTTCTTCTGGGTTTTCTTTTGACCTGGTATTTCTGTAACCATTTCTCTTATTGTATAGAGACCATCACACATCTGCCTGTCTCCAACGTCGCATTCTATCCTCATGGGTTTCCCTTACATAATTTGATGATTTAGGAGGTCTTATTAAACCACTTGTCTCCCGCTGAAGTTGAAACATCTCATCCTCCTATTCAATTAAAGCCTCAAATTGTGTTGGTCTCGGTTTCGGAACAAGAGCTGTCATTTTCTCTCTCAAATTTTTCAAAATCCTCATATTAAATGAACCATCTTCTGGCCAAGCTAGAACACCGTAATTTTTTGTGTACTGCATCCAAGCATCAAACCAAAGGCAAGTATGATAACCTTATTCACCTTCCATATACGCTGCAGGTGTTTTGTATTTATGAAGTAATTTTCAACCTAGCGTTTCAATTTTCTTATCGGGTGAAATAAAATGTTTAAATCTCTGAAGTAATGTAAGCTTTTTCTCCTCTTTTTTATAATAATAACTCATGTTTTAATCAGATTTGTTCAATTAAAAATGATCGTAAATGTTTTCTGGATGTTCCGCTAAACCAGCCAATCCGTACGCGAAACACACCAACAAGCCAATCAGGTTAAGCCACGCCACCACCTTGCTCAACCAATAGAATTACTGCTTTTTTCCAAGAACCAATCAGCTTGAGCTTGTCAGAGTCACGTAGACCAACCAGTGCGCTAGCTGTGACGTATGTTACCCAATCACAGCGCGGACCCTGTGACGTACACAACCGCTGCGGCTTCTCGCGTCTCACTCCCAAAGCTCACCCCTCCTTCACAAAAACTTTTCACAGCACCATTTTAAGAACGCTTTTTCAATGAAATTCAATTAATAACGACAAAAGAACAAACCATTTGTCTGTTTCGTTAAATAAAGTAACAGTTTTTACAGACGTACAAGTATTCTTTTCGTGGAATAGACGACGCTACTCTCACAGAATATACATTCGCCGATAAAGTAAACTTTTACTCTACCCTTCTAACAAGTAATAACGAACCCGTTTCCTTCTGAATGCACATAAAGTAGAAATCCAAAGTTTGACACGAACGAAATTACAAAATCATTTACGCACTTTCAAACGGAAAGTTACCCTAACTACACATACATGAAATCCTGGCAGGAATTTAACCAGCCACAGAAAATCCACATTCGCCAGCAAAATAAACAACGTTACTTTACCCTTCACTCAAGCTTAGATATATTCCATTACTCTTTTCGCAGTGAGTTTTAGAACGGGCTCATTGTCCCTATACTCAAAGCTACGATTTCATAGACAATCCTCACTATACATTCTACCTAACACACCTATCCCTAACATGTGTTGTACGACCACAACACTAGTGATAATAATAATACCACTAATTTGAAACAGATCAAATGCACTGTGTAACTTCACTCATGTCACACCACTCTGTACCGGTACAACTAGGATTTTTCACACTGCAGGAAAAAAAAACTTTCGACTACATGTAACGAGTGAGAAAACTTCAACATATGTTAGACATCGATCCTATGTCATTACCATGTAGCATGTTGGTTACCATAGCAACCGTATCTCTGCTACCAGTTAATTGATCCAGCGGCCCTATAGAAAATATGCCATAAGCTACGCTACCCAACTCCACAATACTCACCATTAATCATAAATTATTCACAAGACCCATAAACTAACATGACATATTCTGAGCAACTAAATCATGTGACCTAATTAACCTATTCACAATTATATACATTTATATACAACTGCAGTAGAACATATTCATTATACTTAAACAAACCCAAATTAATTAAGCCACTGAGGCAAATAGATCTGCTAATGGTAACCTAAAATTCATAAATAACAAGGCCAGCTTGTGGTTTAAGAATCTTATTTATTAACCATTATTTAAAGAAAGCGCATTTTATTTATTAGAATCTTTTTATTCAAGCATTATTATTTAAAATTTTAGCAAAGAGGTAATGACAGTATCAAGCAAATCAAATAGCATAGTTCAAATGGAAATAACAGTTTGGCATCTCTTAACCCTAAATCCCTGACTACACTAACTCCATTAAGTATAAGGAAAAAATCCAAAGCCCTATGGTTTTTTACGTGCTCCAAGAAATGTCCAACAGCACGATACGCCCAACTGGTGTCAGCAAACAGCAGCGCTTCCCCTCCCAGAGGGACAGTTTTTATACCTTTCTGACTAGCTCATCCAAGTAAAATTGAATACTTTTCTGCTATTCAGGATTCTGATTGGTCGTCAAATGACAGACCATAATGTCATCTCATTCTTTGGAGCCCAGTTCCGACTCCCTCTTAGAGTCTATTGTCCTTTCTCTTCGAGTCACGTAGCTTCCTCCATGTTTGCAACATTTAATAGAATGTCCGCGACTTCCTTAGATTATCAATCTCACTGTTGGTTCCTGGCCTTGGCCATACTGACCAAAAGTACAGTCAGTTCACTGAACAATTACGTTTGCATTTTTCTCCTTTTAAACTTGGCAGGGATTTTTCCACACTGGGCTCTTGCTTTCTCTGAGCAGAACTTTTGTCAACTGCACGTTAAGACAAACTAGGCCTCAAGCCTCTTTTCCAGAAACTAGTGCATAAACAAACACAAAAGAATAATTAATGCAAGAAATAAAGTTTGTTCTGTTACCCACCCACCTTGCTAATTATTAACCCATTAATATATGTTACATAGCAGAAGCAAAACAAAGCAACAAACAGATTCATGCAACATTTAAGACAGAAAAACATAACACGAGCACACAGAAAAATAAGCACATACCATTAATAAACAGCCGCATTTAGTTTCTGACATGACAATAGACAAAATTAATTCATTATTTTCACACACATGCAAATGCAACATAATGCACGTTTATGAGCACACATATTAGTTTCCCACGTGTTCATGGAAATGTGACTTTAATTCTAGGTTGGTTAGTTTTCTCACTGCACACATTATTAACAATATTAATTAATTATGGCAGTGTAACTTCACGAGCTGAAATGAATACATTTCTAAATCTCGCTCCATCACTGGTTATCTCTCCTCTTTACAATAATACTACTCTAATGCATCTTGCGGAATCCCCAAAGATCAGTCCCTACTATGGCACTTTTTAATTTATCCGTGACTCACTGGCGGACATCATCCTCTATTTCTCTGATTCTGACAAAGCCCAGGTGATCATCAAAATTGAGGGTGACATTTCTAACCTTCAATCCAGATACAAGCAACGTATGATCAGGATCACTAACCAAATGAATGCAAAGACTGAAATGATGGTCTTTTGGACCCGTCTGGCTGGATGATTCCCCACTACCCACCTCTTCTGCTTGCAATCTTGGCGTAATTTTCAGCAGCAATCTTCTTTTTCAAATTCAAGTCTCTAAGACTATTTCAACCTGCTTCTTTATTCTAAAGGTCCTGAAAACTGCCCTTCTTCTATTGCCCAAAATTGTTGGAAAACTCTAGACCTAGCCTTTGTTCTCTTTAGGCTGGACTACTGTAATTTAATCTACTTATATCAGCAACAAAATCAGATTTGTATACAGTGCATAAAGAACATGTCTGCTCACGTGCTTGTGGGTCTCACACAAGTAGGAACCAATATCGACTCAACTTTAAACACTCTATTGACTCCTGGTGGAGAAACATTGCACTTTCAAAAGCAAATGTCTTTGATAGAAAGCTATAATTGATCAGGACCCCAATTCCTGGTGAGACTCTTCCGTCCCCCATGCCTTCCCGTACCCTAGGATTGTTTCTGTTTACCTTATCACCGTCTATCACTGTCTTCCATATTATGAAATCCAGGACTGGCAGCTGCTTTTTTCAATTCCCCACTGCTTCTAAATGGAACAAACCTCAGTTGGTCCTTCATTCAGACAGGCCATATTTGAAGTTCAGAAAACATCTCAAAACCTACCTTTTTATTTAACTCTTCTTCTGTCTTGCTAGGTCTAAGTTTAGTACCAGGACACTCTCATTTTGCTGTGAAGTGCACTTTATCAACTTTACCTTCATTTATAATGAGAAACATCACAGGAAGGGTGAGTGAGGTGGTGGAGAAGGTGCATGATACAGGTGAGGACAATGTACAAAGAAAACTGTGGGGGAGGGTGGTGAGAGGAAAAGGAGGGTGGACTAGGAGACGAGAGTTGTCAAAGGTAGGAGATGATTGAAAGAGGTGTTGGAGAAAAAATGAAGGGAGGCTCACTAGAGTTAGAGGTGTGGTAGAAAGAAGATGGTGAGGGAAGGATGGGTGGTCAAGGGGAAATGGAGAACATAGGAAGCGCAAGAAAGGTAGAATCAGGTTCTTAGACAGGCCCATCAATCAACCAATCAATCACTGCATTTGTAATGCGCGCTACATACCCGTGAAGGTCCCAAGGCGCTGGGGGGTGGGGGTCTGCTACCGATCGAAGAGCCAGGTCTTGAGGAGTCTTCTGAAGGCCAGCAGGTCGTGGGTCTGTCGTAGGCTGGTAGGGAGAGCGTTCCAGGTCTTGGCGGTGAGGTAGGAGAAAGATCTGCCGCCGGCGGTGGTTTTCCGGATCCGAGGGACTGTGCGAGGGTAGCAGAGCGGAGGTTGCGGGAAAGGGTGTGGAAGCTGAGCCGGTTGTTGAGGTATGTTGGTCCAGTATTGTGTAGTGCTTTGTGTGCGTGGCTGAGGACTTTGAAGGTGATTCTCTTGTTGACGGGGAGCCAGTGTAGGCATCTCAGGTGGGGGGTGATGTGGCTGCATCGGTGGATGTCAAGGATCAGTCGTGCCGAGGCGTTCTGTATTCGTTGTAGTCGTTTCAGGAGCTTGTTTGTTGTTCGGGCGTTCCCGTAGTCAAGTCTGCCGGTGATGAGGGCCCGGGTGACGGTTTTTCTCGTGTCGGGAGGGATCCATTTGAAGATCCTGCGGAGCATCCGGAGGGTGTTGAAACAGGACGCAGAGACGGCGTTGACTTGCTTGGTCATGGAGAGGGGGGAGTCGAGGATGAACCCCAGGTTGCGTGCGTGATCGGTGGGTTCCGGGGCTGTGCCTTGCAATGTGGGCCACCAGGAGTCGTCCCAGGCTGAAGGGGTGGGTCCGAGGATGAGGACCTCCGTCTTGTCTGAGTTCAGCTTCAGTCTGCTGTCCTTCATCCAGTCGGCGACAGCCTTCATCCCTCTGTGAAGGTTGGCTTTGGCGGTGTGGGGGTATTCGGTGGGGGATATGATCAGCTGGGTGTCGTCGGCGTAGGAGATGATGTTGAGGTTGTGCTTTCGTGCGACGTGGGCGAGAGGTGCCATGTAGATGCTGAACAGCGTCAGGCTAAGGGAGGACCCTTGTGGGATGCCGCAGATGATCTCGGTGGTTTTGGAGCGGAAGGGTGGGAGGCGGACGCTCTGGCTTCTGCCGGAGAGGAAGGATGTGGTCTAGGCCAGGGCCTTCTCTTGGATTCCGGCGTCATGGAGGCGTGCTGATAGGGTGTGGTGGCAGACCGTGTCGAAGGCAGCCGACAGGTCCAGGAGGATGAGGGCGGCTGTTTCTCCTTTGTCCATCAGGATCCTGATGTCATCGGTGGCGGCGATGAGGGCGTTCTCGGTGCTGTAGTTGCTGCAGAAGCCGGATTGGGAGGGGTCCAGGATGTTGTTGTCTTCGAGGTAGAGGGTTAGCAGTTTGTTGACAATCTTCTCTGTCACTTTTGCCGGGAACAGAAGCAGGGAGATGGGCCGGAAGTTCTTGAGGTCCTTGGGGTCCGCCTTGGGTTTTTTCAGAAGGGCGTTGATCTCGGCGTGCTTCCAGTTTTCCGGGAAGGATGCTGTCTCGAAGGAGATGTTGATTGTTTTCCGGAGGTGGGGTGCGATGGTTGTGCGGGCAATGTTGAAAACGTGGTGAGGGCACGGGTCGGAGGGGGATCCGGTGGATGGAGTTGAGGCCCATGACCGGGAGCCAGGGAATCATTGTCCATGTGCAGGAAGGTGTTCCTTCCTTCATATAAACAATCACTAATGGTGAATTGTTACTTCTATGTGTGATGCAGAATGCAGCACATATAGAAGTTTCAACTCGTCATTATCTAATAATTGTTTATGTGTAGGAATGGACACCTTCCTGCGCATAAACACTCCCTAATGGCAATTTGTTCTTTCTATGTGTGCTGTGCAAAGCAAACAGCAACAACAAAAACAGCAAAAACAAGGATACATTAATAATTTCTCCTCATTGTGCCAGTTTAAGACTAGGTCTTCCCTGGTCTGATGTTCGGGTGTTGCGGCAGAATTCCCACTGCAACACTCATTGCCCACACTATCACGCTAAGTTCTGCGTGAATAGGGGCGATATTTACAAGTCGGCGTTATGCCAGGTTGAGTGGCTTAACACCCACCTTGTAAATAAGGCAAAGGGGTTATCACCTCCAGAACATCAAAACAAGTGACGCTCTGGTGGCGATAACCCCTTGTAAATATGCCCCAAAGTCTCTACTGAAGAAGGTAGGGCAGGCAATCTTTGGAAAGCTGAGAGATATACAACCTTATGAGAACCCATCACAAATGGGGCGCAGACAAGATCAAAAGAATTAGGAATTGGAAATAAAAATAAGAACTACATTTTTCTCATTTGAATAAGCGCAGATATTCACGATAAACTGTTGAATCATATCACTTTGCTAACTCTTTCTTTGCTCTGCATTGCCTTTTGTAGTCTTACCAGGACGGTCTTGTGATAGTTCTTCTGCTGCTCTCAATCCTGGAGTTCTCTGTTTCTGTTGCTGTCTCTTCTTTTGGATGCAAATCTGTGTGTAATTCTTCCTCCCCAAGTGTTGTCCAGGTAAGCCAGATGTTGACGTCCATGTATCTCCTCTCTGCTCTGTGGGCCAGGTAGATAATGTGTGTTCTCTTGTTGACCAAATAGATGCTCATTGGGCTTGGTGTAGATGATCTGTTTATTTGGTTGCTTTGTGTTCACCTTATTATTATTTGAGCATGAAGAATCTACATTGCGAAAGAGGTCTTGACATTTTGAGGCATTGAAAAGTATGGTGGATGAAATTATCAGTCATAAATAATGCTATTCTATCGTGGACTCATGGGCTTGATTTTCATTATGATTTTGATAGGCACTTTGGGGTTAATACTGTCTGTCTTTAAATTCTGCATACAGCAGTGTTGGTTCTGTTTCAAATCAGTGATTGTTTTTTATTAATAAACCTTTCTTTTCTAGCCTTTGTTTGTGGTTCAAAATGCCGGCACTCAAGACCCGAGGGTCCTTCCAATGCAATTCACAGGATTACCACTGGCCCAAGGTGTGACAATAGGGCAAGGGATGCCCTTGATGCAAGGAATGCCAATGCCATATGGACTATCGACTCTGCCAGCTGCACAGGGTGTGACGTCAGCACCCACCGCTGTACCACCTCCGTTGTACTACAAGGATGTGCCTGGTGATGCTTTTCAATCATAAGAGGAAGATGCACCTAAGGAGTCACCAATGAAGATATATTTTAATTTCTATAGTAAACAACTAATGAAACAGAAAAACACCCTTTATTTTTTTGTATCCAATTCAAATTTCTCCTTTATAATGCATGCTGCATTCAGTTTGTGCTGTTTTCAAATGGTTGCTGGATGCCTTTCCCTTCCCTTTCTTTAGTGCATTTGTGACTTGTCTCCTAATCTCTTGACCATCCCATCTCTTTCTGATCCCTCAGCTAAAATGTTTACCTCATTTTACTATCTTCCTAAAGATGATCAGCTGACTGGGCCTCTTCTTCCTACCCCCACCATTATGATGCTTCAATTAATAGTTTGTTTATTTTCAGAGTGTTGTCTTGTTTTTATCCATGTACAGCACATTAACAATTGTATTTTATAAAGTTATAAAAATGAAATAAAAAACAAGAAAGCAGGTGCAATTTCAATAAATCAGAATAAATATTAATATATTGAGTAACATTTTTTTATTTTTTTTGCAGAATTTTATACAGCGCAAACTTGACCCAAGTCGGGTATCAGAGCGCTTTACATAGCATCAGTTACGTTACAAGAGGACACACATTCATTTTTGTTAGGCATGGGGAGATTAAGTGATTTGCCCAGAATCACAAGATGTTCATTGCAGAGACTCGACCCAGTTCCCCAGTCGGCTACCTCCTCTCCCCAATATTATTATAAAGCATAACTTTAATACACGCTAATATTACTACTCTCTTGACAGTGGGGACCGGATTCCCCAAGGCAAACTTACAATTTTATGTAATTAAAAAAAAATTGTACTCACAAACTACGACTTTAATTTTACTGATAGTAATTTTATGACTGCGGAAGCTCAGCACTCTTAGCTGAGAATTCACACTTAAAAAGATAGGGATGTCCTATCTTTTGTATTTGCGAAGCCTCCACAATCGTAAAATTACTATTAGTAAAATTAAACTTGCAATTTGTGAATAAGAGTAAACTTTTGCAAAAGTGTAGGTTTACCTTTGTGAATCAGGCCCTTTGAGTCTCCAACAAGCCTATCCATCCAAAGTGTTCCTGCCATGTATGAATCCCTGCCCACCCTTCAGTCATTGATCTTCAGCTGTGTGATCAGGAGGCCATCTTGGTGGAAAACATCCTTTATGCAACATGATTTTGTTAATACCGTGAGGGATTCCATTTAAGGCAGAGTCTAGTGTTAAGGGCCAGCAAGAGTACACATTTACCACACAGAGACTTTTCTCCCTCTGGTTGAAGTCCCCAGTGGAAATGGACCTCAAGGCTTGTGTTCTGGTGATGCCTTTCAGGGTCCACCATTCCTGGCTATACCTTGCTCTGGGGATTAATCTCAGGTACCGGGTTGCGAGTGATACTCTGGGGATGAAGTGAGGGGGTAGTAATGTGAGGGAAAGAAGACACGAGCAATAATCTCAACTCAGGAAAGCAGTCACAAAAAATAAATAGAATAGGCATAAACAATACAACGAATAGGAGTTGCTATTAAAATCACCAATTATTTTCTAGGCACTACCTGAAGCTCTCTTACTTGTACTCGTACTACATAAAGTGTGACCCACGTCCAGAAGCAATTTTCACCAACATGTGTAATAAACAATAGTAACAATGGGGTCTGAAAGAGAAGCTTGTATTTAAACAGAGAAATAATATGAGACCTAGGGCCAGATGTAGGAGAGCAAATACCGGTCCGTAACGGCCGAATTCGGCTGTTACCGACCGGTATTTGATGTTTGACATGTAGGGGCCATCATTTTACAGAATCAGTAAATTTACCGAATCGGGAAATTTACCGATTCTGTAAAATACCGAATCGGTAATTTTACTGATTCGGTAAATCAACATGTAGGTGACACTCCTAAGAGTGCCACAGGCCCTTAAGAGTCGGTATTTTACCACCCAATCCTATTGGGTAGTAAAATACAGAATTCAGGTGTGCATGCACATCTGTGCATGCACACCTGTGCCATGTGACACACAGACATGCCCTTAGGGCATGTATGTGTGCCACATGTCACACATGCCTGTACTTGGGGTGCTAGAGGGTGTCAAAGTGACACCCCCTGCACCCTTGCAGGATTTGGTATTTACTGATTCGGTAAATACCGAATCGGTATTTCCCATTGATTCCTATGGGCTTCACAGCCCATAGGAATCAATGGGAAATAAAGATTCGGTATTTACCGAATCGGTAAATACCGAATGTTAACGATTCGGTAATTCAAATATAAAAATTACCTACATCTCCCACCTTCAAATTTACTGATTCATAAATACCGAATCGGTAAAATTCGGTATTTATGAGTCGGTAAATTGAAGTTACCTTCATCTGGCCTCTAATGTAGAGAGATTGGTAAAGATAGAGAATATTGTAGACGTTCACTTGCAAGGGAAAGTTGATGCAAAGACTATATAGTCAAGGAGCACCTGTAGCGGAGGAAAGGTGAGTTGGGGTGCAGATTAGAGATGCAGCAGGAAAGGGGACAGTGTGATAGGCAGTCTTTTCAACAGGTGCTGCTAGACGTATTGCACAGGAAAAAAAAGGTAGCTACCAAGGTCAACGCATGGCAGATGTTGTGAATCCATGTGTTCGTTGCCTACCATAACCGTTGAATTTCATCGTTTTTATGAGTTTGCCTACTATTAGCTGAACCATAACTACATGTAACCTTACAGTAACTTAAATGGATACTCAGAAATTCACGGAATAAACAAAGGCTAAAGGGATGCTATAGTTAGGTGACAATGTCAAACTCAACGTAATGTTTACAAACCAAAATAAAACACTGACATTCACCAATTATAAGTGTGACTTGCATCCCTATCTTGCACTACTTATGATGTCACATATTACATCACTCATGACATATTTAATGACCTCCTTGCTAAACTATTTGATAACATTAGTAGTAGGTTTGAGGTCTGTATACTGCATGCACAGATGCAGACAGACACAACATTCACATGCACTTTGACATAGATAACATATGCATGCAAATATGTGGACAGGACATCAAACCTACACATGCCCATTTACATTTACATCGCTTGGTAATTGTTTACACTGATGTCATTAATGAAAACAGAGGGGTGTACTTATTTGAGACAATTTATAAAATGTTTGACAAAACCGTGGATTCAGACTCTACCGTATTCATTCCGATCATGTTATCAGGATTAAAAACCATGGAGTAGGGGGCGTGGCTTGTGCGCTGTCTAAGATGGCGGCGTAGCGACGGAGCTCCTGCACTGACCTCCGCTCCTACTTGATTTGTAGCGGCACCACCGGAGGACTCCTCCTGGAAATCAATAATTTTGGGGTCTCAGCATGAGGTGAGCCCAGGGACCTCGTTTTTTCAACTTTTTGCTGTTTTTAACCTTGAAATCCAGCGCGATTTGCTTCTCCCGATTCCGGCCGCCATTTTGTTTTTCATTTTGTGTGATTTTCAACTGAGGCGCGATGCTGTGTACTACATTCTTCCTGTCTTACAACATTATACGATGGACTTTTTCAGCAGTCTATGTTTGAACTTGGGCTCTATATTTCCTACCTTGCCGCTTTCAGGATTTTGCACATTTTTCTCCTCAGATATGTTTCTTGAACTGGTTTTCCTGCCATTTTAAATGTTCATTCCATACTTCAAATTCCCCTCACCGTGACCAACTGGAACTTTATGGAATTGTTTTCTGTGGCATGCGCAATTGATAATAAGAGCCTCTTCCCAGAGTACTTTTTGTTTCTTTATGGGGAAACTCCGTAATCTTAAGCTCACTACTGCTACCAAGTTAACTGCTTGCTCAGACTCCGACTCCACTTTACAAGATATGGAGGACAATCCTGCGTCAAGATCTGATTTGCAACCTGGGCCACCTCCTAAATCGCATAATACCAGTAAACTTCCAACAACATCAGCGTCAACTAAACGCTTAAAGAAAGACCCTCCTTCACCTGGTTCTGCTTCATCCTCTTCCTCTATGGATCTCATTTTAGAGGAGATACGAGCTCTCAAGCCGTTCATGGAAATGACCACCAAAACTCTGCAGACTTTGCACGATAAATGGTCCTCCCTGGACTCTCGTGTTCAGAAATAATCTTCGCCTTTATGGTCTTCCCGAACTTTCGGAGGGGTCAAACCCTACTGCTTTTTTCCAGTCCTTTCTTCCACGGATTTTGATTTCACCTGCTCTGTCTTCCCTTAACATTCAGGGAGCCCATCGACTTGGTCCTAAGTTATCTAACAAACCACAAGGTGTCATTATGTTGTTCTTACAATATACTGATCTTCTACAGGTACTTTCAGCAGCTAAAGCTAAAAAACAAATTATATGGCAAGGTCATCGACTTTTCCGGTCACAAGATGTAGCTAAAGCCACAGCTGATCGTCGAAAAAGGTTTCTGGATATGCGGCCACAGTTGCGAGCTCTCAACGCCAGATATGGTCTGCTTCATCCTTGTCTCTTCAAGGTTACCTATAAGGACAAGACTACCACGTTCGAGGATCCTGTGGCTCTCCAAGAGTTCCTTCGTCATCATGGAGCTGATGTTATGGACACTTCAGGAAATGTTTAATTTGACTTCCATAATGTTTAGTTGTTTTTTTTTGTTTTTTTTTATATAAACTTTTATTGTTAAGTGAGGTTACATACACAGCAGTGTGCCTACAACCATAACAGGCCGGCAGCGATACACATACATTTCAAAGGCGATAACGTGGTAACAAAGAATAACTTGTTAGCAGTATGGTCTCGGTCAGCAATACAGCAGTAACTCAGGAGTGAGTCTGTGACAGGGTTATAGTAAGTTCGTAACTAGTTAGACAATAATATACGGGGACACATCATCTGGGGCGGTGGAATTGTAGACAGAGCCATTATAACAGTAATTTTAAACGTATAGTCCAGGATCGTTACAATACAAGGCCACCCCTACCAATATGGATGGCAACACAGCTCTGATTCATGGATCGTAGGCAAGAGTCATAGCAACTTAGTGACACAGTCACCCAGCATCAAGTGGCCACATTAGCGCAAATCTGACCATCCCACTGAATCCACCATATTCACTGCAACGATGATCGAGCGGATATCCATACATCCGATGGAATGACAGTGGTAGGGTGAATAGGCTCCTCTCTGTACTCTGCTCCATTCCCATTTACAGCCCCATAACCTATTCCGAATCTAGTAACGTAGTCTCATCAACCACCTCAGTACCATCTGTCCCCTGTGGGGCAGTCATGAGAAGGTACATCTGCAGAGGACCCCAAATGTCAGCCGGCCTAGATGTCGGAGGGAGCAGCTCAGAGAAAATTCCATATTGTTCCTGGCAGTATAACATTTCTCGCAACCAGTCTTTGAATTTAGGGGCCCGACCCCGCCCCCATCTGCAGGCCAGGTGTCGTCTCGCCAGCAATAGTGCAACATTAGTGTATTTTCTGACATTCTTTGCTATGTGCGCCGTATAGCCCAGTAGAAACAGTAGAGAATCCAATTTCAATGTAGTACCTAGCATAAGGGAGAGGCCTTCGCACACTTGCGACCAATATTCCTGCACCCGCATGCAATTCCATGCCAAATGGAGGAAGTCCGCCCCTTCCTGTCCACATCTCTCACAGTTATCTGAGTCAGCCAAGCTGAATCTGACTTTCCTAGCGGGCGTGTAATACAGCCGATGAAGGAACTTGTAGTGTATAATTTTAAAGCGACAGCTAGACATCACCTCCCCAGATAGGGTACAGCAGTATTCCCATTGGTCATCTGTGACGTCTCTACCAAGGTCATGGGACCAGTGTGCCCTAGCCGTGCCCTCCACAGCCGGCAGTTCCGTACGAAGGGTTTTATATATATTGGAGACTAGGTGCGCTCCATCCGCGCTTCCCAGCACTACTGTTAGCGGAGCTACACTAGGGGGTTCCCGAGGGTATTGAGGTAGGACGGTCTTCAGGCCCTCTCGCAACCGTAGGAAATAAAACAACTCCAGGGGTGTAGGCTCCGTGTCCCCGAAGAAGTGTTCAGGAGAGAGAAATATCCCGTCCTGGAATAGATCGCCCCAAGTCTGGATTCTCAACCGACGACACATGTTCCGAAAACCCAGTTCCTGATAAAGCGCCATTTGTGGGTGATAAGTCAACGGCAATCGTGCTGTATAAAGCAACGGGGTTTGTAAACGTTTCCCTATCCTATGCCATGCATCCATTGTGCACGTGACCGTATTTGCCTGCATTTCCAGTACAGAACTGGAGACATGAATCACACCAGAGAGTGGCAAAGGGTGGGCAATCCAGTCTTCCGCTGCAATTTGCGGCATGAAGGCAGCAGGCTTCACCCAATAGTACAGGAAGTGTGCCTGCGCACTCATATAATAAAGTTCAAAATCGGGGATATCGAATCCTCCCTTATGATAAGGTTGTGTCATAACTGCCCACTTTAGTCGCGCTTGCTTGCCCCCCCATACCAATCTTATAAGTTCGGAGCGCAACGTTTTGAAGAAAAAAGCACCAGGGTGGTAAGGTATATTGAGGAACATATATAGAAAACGCGGCAGAATCACCATCTTAATGAGGGAAACTCTAGATGCCAAGGATAAAGGTAGTTTGATCCATCGGGTTACACATTCAAGGGGGTAGTCGAGTGGGAATTCCGGAACCGCAGGCGTCAGTGGGAAAAACTGGGATTTACTCCAGTTGATAGATACGCCGGACAGGCCACCGAAGGCGACAAATTCCCGCAGCAACGCATTCAAGGTAATTTGGGGCTCTTTGACAAATAAGGCGACATCGTCAGCGTATAACGAAATAGCAAGTTGTCGTTGGAAGCAGTTGAAGGCGCTGGCTTTATGCAGTTGTCTAATACGACAGGCCAGTGGCTCAATCGCAATGGCGAAGAGCAGAGGGGAGAGGGGGCATCCCTGTCGGGTACCCCTTGTTATTGCAAAAGTGTTAGTTAGGAGACCATTCGCCAGTACTCTTGCCCTCGGAGCCGTGTACAGTAGGCACACCCAGTCCACAAAGATTGGGGGAAAGCCCATCCTCCGCAACACCGTGAATAAGAACTCCCATTCTACGGAATCGAAGGCTTTTGATGCGTCTAAAAAGACAGCAGCGAGTGGTATCTCCGGGGCAACCGTCTGGATCAGGGAGAAAACTGTGCGGAGGTTGTGTGAGGTAGACCTCGTAGGGACAAATCCTGATTGATCAGGCAATATGAGCGTGGTCATAAGTAGTGAGAGCCTCGTAGTGAGCACTTTGGCTAAGATTTTGGCATCACAGTTTAACAGTGATAAAGGGCGATACGAGTCATACTGCGTGGCGTCCTTACCCGGTTTAAGCAATGAAGTGATCACAACCTCTCTCGTGGATCTCGGCAGGACACCCACCTCCAAGGCATCCTCGAACACTTCCCGCAGGACAGGCACCATGATGTCAACATAACATTTGTAAAATTCCGCGGGAAGCCCATCCTGACCAGGTGCCTTCCCATTGCCCAAAGACATTATGGCGTCTCTCACTTCGTCTATCTCGAGTGGGGCGCCCAGGAATTGTCGATGGGTATCGCTCAGCCAACAAAGTGCAATATCCCCCAAATAACCATCCAGGCCACTTGCCCCAGACGTCCGAGATGTATACAGTCGCTCATAGTGTGCTTGAAGTGTGTTCAGTATACCAGCCGAATCCCTACACACCTCCCCGTCAGCTGTGTGTAATTCCAAGATGGTGTTAGACCCACGCGCCAGTCGAATTGCCGTGGCTAGTGCTCTACCAGGTCTACCTCCCTCATTGTAGGCACGGGCCTTCCAGTATTTACCCTTAAACTGCACTTCCCTCTGCGCCTCCGCTTCATATTCTGATAATTTGGCCCTAAACTCTGTCTGCGCTGCTCCTGGACCCCCCCTCACCATATCTCTCTCCAGTGTCCGCAGGCTGTCCTCCAACCTCCGGAGTGTACGCTGTATGTCTCTCAGTACCCCAGAGCTTTTGGCGATGCACCACCTCCGAACCGTAACTTTGAAGGCCTCCCAGACCGTTTCTACACTATCCACAGCATCCTTATTACGAGGAAAGAAGTCCGCAATATCCTCCCTGAGCTCTTCCCGGAATTCAGTGTCTATTAGAATGTTAGGGTACAATCGCCATGGTGGACGTGGCTTATTAAATCCGGGCATATCAATAGTCAGTAGCACTGGGCAGTGGTCTGAGTGTGTCCTAGGTAGATGTTGCGCAGTCAGAACATGTGGTGCCAAACCCCTCGACACAAGAATATAATCTATTCTAGCCCAGGTGCCTGTATATGAGGTGAAGTGTGTGCCATCAAGTAGTTCCGGATGTAAATGTCTCCGTGCATCAACCAGCCCCTCCTCGTCTAAGATCCCACGAAGGACCCCCCTCGCCCCAGGGTGATACGTCGAACATCCATCAGCCCTATCCAGCCTCGGATGCAAAGCCACATTAAAGTCACCACCCCATATTAGATGCGTGGAACCCACATCCATCACTATCCCCCAGAGCACGGTGAAAAAATGAGGGTCATCAATATTAGGAGCATAACAGTTGGCAATAGTAAGTGTCTCCCCCCCCAATCTCCCCCACAAAACCACATACCTCCCCTCCTTATCTATACGCTGACCCTGGAGTGTAAACGGTAGGGCACGATGAACAAGGATAGCAGTACCTCTGGCATATGAGGAATAGTTCGAGAAAATCCTCACTCCCGCCCATCTCCTACCGAAAGCGGACATGACGGAGGGGGGGTTGTGAGTTTCCTGTAGCATAACCACTTGTACATCATGTCTGTCCCAATATGCCACCAATTGTCTGCATTTACGAGTGTCCTTCAGCCCCCGCACATTCTATGACAAAAAAGTACATTTGTTAACTTCCCCTGGACCCATAAGTGTATGCTGTGCACAGTATTACGAGGGTACGCTGCAAGAGACCAAATATACACAAAATGTAAACATTTCTGCCTGTACCAATCAATCTGCAGATTATTGCGGCTGTGTGTACGCGTAACCAGCACCCACTCAACACATACGATCCTCTAACAGTCCCCCTCGCCCTCCCAGCCTCCCACTGAAGCATCCCCAACATGCCAGTAGCGTCTCCCCTCCCAACCCACCCTGCCCCATTCAACAGTAACGGGTAAGAACATTCCCCATACCAACAAAAACTAAGTAGGGCATACCCTCTAGGTAGAATTCCAGGCGACGACACAATTCCCCCATTGCTCCACTAGCTCCTCTAGACCGGGTCTAACCAGCCAGTAGGAGTGAGGAGGGGGTACCTGGCGAGCGATATACCAATTCAGCTTCTCCCGGACCAACAATCAACCCCATCACAACTGAAGGAGGAAAGACAAAGGAGTGCAGAAGGTAATGGCATTGCTATATATGGGCCCGTGGCCAGTACTCATGTACAGGAGTCCATTCAATACAAGACAGTCTCAAAAAAGGGAGGTTGTGAGGTCATTGTTCATCCTCCTCCATACGATCGTGTCTCCGGTCAGGCTCATCCTCTCCGTCTCCATGCTGGTGCGCTGCACGTTTGTAGTGCTTGATGAAGTCCTCCACTTGTTGTGGTTTCGTGAAGAACCTCTGGCGCCCCTGAAAAGTAATTCTTAGCCGAGCCGGGTAGAGCAAAGCATAATCCACCTGGAGATTGCGAAGCTTCGCCTTGACATCCAAGAACTTACGGCGTTCCTCTTGCACCATAGGTGTGAAGTCGGGATAGATCGTGAAATTGTTGCCTTCAAAGGATAGTGTTTTGGAGGTACGAGCTGCCCGCAAGGCAGCATCCCTATCCCTATAATTCAGCAAACGGGCGATGATAGGTATCGGTTTCATGCCCGGTTTGGGTACAGGACCAAGGGATCTATGCCCTCTCTCCACTATGAAATGAGGTGAGAATGCCTCCGAACCTACTGCCGCCAGCAGGAGTTTTTCCACATAGTCTTCCATTTTTCCCACATTGGTGGATTCCGGAATTCCCACCAAGCGTACATTATTGCGCCAACTTCTCGCTTCCAAATCCTCGTTCTTGGCTGCTATAGTGCGTAGGAGATCATCCATCCGAGTAAGCCGCGTTGTATGTTGTGTGGAGGTATCCTCTATGTCCGAGACCCGCTGTTCCGCCTCTTTCAACCTCCCCTCATGTACATCCAATTTATGGACAACTGCGTCCATACGTGACGACATCCTGTCGACCTTGTCTGCTATGGTCGCAAATCCTTGGCGCATTTCTCGGAGGAGTTCCTGGACGTCCATGGAGGCGGTCGTCTGGCCATCGCCAGAGCCACTGGCCTCAGGTTGTTTCTGCTGTTCCGTGCTGGTGCGAGGTGGTTTTTTGGCCGCATCGAAGGTGATTTTCGGTTGACGTGCGTCTGGTCTCCCCATCTTCGCCGCTATTCAGTACGGTGTCGCCCCGTAAGCAACGGGCTGTGTTGCGCAGAACTCGCCGTATGTGAAGGGGGCAAGAGCGAGGTCACTTGCCGTATTCTGTGGAGATCGCACACCGGCCGGGACAGGGACCCTGAGAAGCTGCGCGCGGGCGGCCAGCACGAGCGTCCGAGTATATGGTTTGTTCTGGGGCCAAAGGCAAGTCCACCAATCCAGGCCCAACAGCACTCCAGATGTCGTTTGGGTTCTCAGGCTCACCGTGTACCCTCCCGAAGATGTGTCCCTGAAGCTGCGATGCCCCCAGGGTCAAGCGGGCTGTACAGGAGCGTGTAATCTTAGGAAGGGAAAGAGACCTCAAGCAGGCAGGCCGCAAACGGGTGTGCGCACATATATCCTAGCGGCCGACCTACAACCATCCACGGAGATTGCAGCTGTGATGTGCACGTCTAGGCCAAAGCCGCGATACTAGCCCTGCAGAGTAGTGGCGATGAAGCCCCTCAAAGCGCACCCGCACGCAGCAAAGGATAGCGTTGTCCACGCTATTGGGCGTCCCCGCTCCATACAGCGGAGGCCGATGCCAACAGCAAGATTAGAGGGGGGTGCCGTTCCGTAGGTAAAACGATTACTCCTTAGGGACTTGGGCGTCTCGTAGCATAGAGTGCTCAGCCAATATCAGCCCCCACCAGTGGTCAGTCCCGGTGTGCAGCCCAGCGGGTCTCTCGTACCCCCAAAGGCAACCCCGGTAGGCCAGTTCAAAGTGACATCAGTCAAAGCGCTATCATCGCGCAGGGGGAGGCCGCCATGTTGGCTGTGTAGCGGCCGGGCATCGGCTATGGTTCACCGGGGTCTCAGGGGCTGCAGGGCAGTAATGCGCTAGCAGGGGAGGGTCCAGCAGAGCCGGACAGCGAACCACTCACGGTGCAGGTAGCGGGTATCAGGCTCCAGTCAGGGGGACAGCGTCCGTCTTGCTCCGCCGCCGCCGCTGAAGCCGCCAGCTCTTTCGCGCCAAAAGGGGCCTAGCCTCCTCCACTGCGTCCCCAGGCTCGCGTTATCAGGTCAGCCGCTCGGCCGCGTAGGCACCTCCGGCGGTCAGGTACGGCGGGGACGAGATCGCCTCTCCCAGCCGAAGTCGGCCAGTCCTCAGCCCCAAAATTGAACCGGAGTCACAAGGGGTTTCCCTGCACAGATGGGCCAAGCGCTAGCCCGGTAGGTCGCCGAAATTAGGATATTTGAAGGATGAAGATCGCCAGGATGTGGGAGCCTCACAGAAAGGCGTCCATACACTAGTGCGCCACCTAGCGCCCCCCTTCCATAATGTTTAGTTCTGCGGTTATGTTCTCGTTACGTTTGATGATTGTTATTATATTTACCCTTTGTCTAGTTGTTTCCTGATTGTCTTTTGTTCCTCCCCTTTTTTCTTTTCCCATGTTTCCTCTTCATGATTTATATTTCCCTTTCTCTTTTTTACAGATGCCACATTCCTCCTACTTCTCCCAGGGTGTCCCATGAGTTTTGTGATGTCTTGAGGTTTTTGTAGCGGTTGTTTGGTGTTTGCTTTCGTTGTTGTCGTCGTCGTCTTTTGGCGCCGTCACCCTCGTTCTTCGTTTGCTTTCGTAAGTATGTTTTTCAGTCGTGTGTTTTTGACTTGTACTGTCTTCTTGTTCACTACCCCTTTCTCTTCTTTCTCCATTTCATCGTTTCTCTTTCTTTCTTCTTTCTTCGTCTTTTTCTTCTCTTCTCTTTTGATCTCTCTTTCTTCTTTTTACATTTCTTCTCTTTATCATTTCTTGGTTGCTTTCGTGAGCATGATTTTAATGTTCATACTTTTTTTGCTGACTTGCATTCCTAATTACTACATGGAATGTTAAAGGTTTGAATAATCCGATTTAAAGGCAGCGGGTATTGTCCCACCTTGCCAAGCTCAAAACTGATGTTGCCCTACTTCAGAAATCCCACCTCTGTAATACTGAGGCCTCCAAGCTTAAGAGATGTTGGGTGGGTCACGTATTTAATTCCCCTGCTATAGGTAAGAAAAATGGTGTCGTGATTTTGTGCAATAAAAAGTTAAATGTTCCTCTTATTTCTCATGAATATGATACTGATGGTCGTTGGGTTATTGTTAAACTCCTTGTAGATAAGATTCCTATAGTCATTTTCAATGTTTATGCCCCTACTGGTGTTAATAAATCTTTTTGGCCTAAAATATCTGAAGAATTGTACTCACTTAATGATGATTACCTTGTTCTAGGTGGTGACTGTAGTCAAGTTCTTGACCCCATACTTGATAGGAACTCCAAAGTTAAGTTCTGTACATCCAAAATGCACACTCTATTTACTACTTCCATACATCAAAAAGCTCTAGTAGATATTTGGATATTATGCCATCCTGACCTTCGAGAATATAGTTACTATTCCCCATCCCATCATTCTCAATCCCGTATAGATTACCTCTTCCTCAGTAAATCGTTAGCCCAGCTTGCTATTTCCTCTGATATTGGTTCTATTTTAATTTCAGATCATGCTCCCATTTATGTGGAAATTGATCTCCCCCCTTTTTCCCCTCATCCAGGCCGATGGAGGTTTAATAATTCCCTACTCCTTGATTCAAATTTTTGTACTAAATTCACTGAATTTGCCACTGAATTTTTTATGATTAATCGCACACCAGATTCCTCCTTTGTTATGGTGTGGGACTCTTTTAAGGCGGCTGCTCGAGGTTTTATTATCAATTTTGTCTCACATAGGAAAAAGCTTATGGAAGCCAAATCGACACAACTTCTTAAAGAAATTAAACTTCTTGAATACTCATATTATCAATCCAATATCGAGTCCTCCGTTAAAGAATTTATTGATGCAAAATTAACTTTTAATAAATTAACTAAGGATGCGGCGTCCAATTTCTTGTTAATGTGTAATTCCTGTTACTATGGCTGGCAAAATAGGATGGGGAAATTGTTGGCCAATTATTCGAAGGTACGGAAAGAACAGACTAAAATTGAATCCGTGCTTCTCTTTTTAAGGACAAGGATATTCTAAACGAGTTTGTTTCTTTATATCAAAATCTCTATACTCCTGAATCCATCCCAGATTCGGCTGATCTTCTTTCCTATTTTCGATCCATACCTGCACCCCCTTCCACTCATGTTGATTTTGAGTCTTTGGATTTGGACATTTCACTTGCTGAAATTTCACATGCTGTTTCGGTTTTATGTCACGGGAAAACACCTGGTCCTGATGGTTTTACCATTGAATTTTACAGTCATTTTGCTTCTCTTCTTTTGCCAAACATTCTACTTTTGTTTCAATCCTTTATAGATGCGGGCTCTTCCCGAGGCTCGTTCCAAGAAGCAATAATTTGCCTAATTCCTAAAGATGGTAAGGATCGTATTGTCGTTTTCAGCGAGGGCCACCTCTCAAACATGGCCGCGAGTATCCTCGATGTGGTCACATGACCTAATGTGAAACCACATGCCTAAGTATCCACAGGTGTTTGGTATGCTAGCAATAAGGCGGGCTATATAAAGCTCACCTATCGAACCAATTCTTATTCCTGGCAGAAGGACTCATCACGGTCGCTGCAGGATGGACCTATTGTTATTTGGGATCTGGCAAATTTAACCACGGTAAGACTATAGGGCGGGGTATCCCTTACTCTTGGACCTGGGTGGTGAAAAGGGCACCCAGCTATTAACCCATGTTTGTTAAGTTCAACTATTTATATTGATAGGTCCTCCATCTATAATTAGATGGTGACTCTTGTTTGTTGGGTTGTCTGTTAAATTATAAAAACGCCCACCCAAATTTCTATTTTTATCATCCTTATGTGAGGGAAGGTCCTTTTCAATACAGAGGGGATTTACGGATCAAAACTCCTGCATCTTGGGTCTCTTCTAACCAAAAATTGCGTAATATATTTTTGATGCTCTTATTTGGATCATTTTTGGGAAACATATGTTGGGTTGTATATTACAGTATAAGGTGACATCCCTCTTGCTAGATTTAACCTCAATATATGTGAATCTTTAATCATATTGCTCATCTTTCTGGGATGGCATTTCATATGTTATGACACGTTATGCATATACATTGCGCTTAGGGGGTTTAATATCCCTTGTTTATCTATTTGATATTTGTTTAGATCTGAGCCTCGTATATATTTCTCACCATTTGACAACAGTGTCTTCATGCGGTGGGACTATATTTGTAATATGGATATTATATAGGTAAGAAGACCTTCGCTTTCCTACTATATGAGGTATCTCATCCTTCTATAGCACATTATAGTTTATAATCCAGGTCATACTAACAAAATAGCAGGAGTCTTATATTTTTCAAATCGGCTGATTATACCATCTCTTGTTTTCATTTTCCAAGGCCTCTTACACACTGAATAGGGTATTCTTAAGTATGCTTACTGGGATTGAGCTATTATATTCGCCTTGATATTAAGGTGGCCACTTTGAACCTCTACTCTTATGTGCCTCAATTTTGATATGCCTTTCAAATTCCAATTTTTCTTTTTCCTTCTTTTTTTCATTGCTATTTTTCTTTACTAGGGGGATTTTAATTATGGTTCCCCATCTCTTTATAGATCTACCAGTTTGCATATCTAAAGATTGATAATAGTTTCATCTCGTATGGATACCTATTCTCTTCATTAACTATTGGATCTCCGTTTCCTAGTAAGTTTGTGTTTTTTATCTAAGATGACAATAGGTGATCATTGACCTATTATGGATAGGTCAATTCATTTGTAATATCTGACATTTTCAGACCTGATAAGACGATCCTGTCCAACGAGAAGTACGCCATCGCTTCAGACCATTTCATCTATCACACTGCTTTCCTGAAGACGCTCTTGACCTGTTATAAGGTATACTCTAGCCCTTTTTCTTTTCCTTTGTCTGGCTCGTTCTTTCTCTCCTTCATGCCTGCCGAAGGTCCCTCGCCAAACATCTGGTCAGGCCATGTTGTTACTTGTTGAACCTTATAACATAACTGATAAGTTAAGCACTATGGATGCATTGTAATATGAAAAATTCATTACGAGTAATGATTTGCGTTTAAACTTTTGTTGTTCCTTATTTTTCTATTTTCTCTCTTTTTTCTTTCCCTCTCATGTTCTCTCTGTAACAAACCTTTAATGTAACAATGCTGTATTGAATCATGTAAAATGTACCAATTTACTAGACTTGGACTCAACAACTAATACCACTGGATATGAAGAGATGTTTTGTTTTGTTTCCTTGTGATAACAGTCTGTCTGTTTAAGATTTTTCTAATTCTTTACAACTTAAAAATGGATCTGTTTTGGACGGACATGGGCAACATTTCGTTAAGATTGTCTAATTTGCTAAATATTAAGAAATGTTGTCTACTCTGGCCAGGCCGCTTTTATGTCACTGTATATATATCAACATTTTTATAAATGTTTTATATAAGTCTTATATATGTTGTTTATATGTTTTTGTCTAAACAGCCCTGAAGAAGTCTCTCTAATGGAACGAAACGCGTCGGCTGTATGGTGTCTCAATGTTCCACTTTGAAATAAAAAGAAACCAAACCGAAGAACTTTGATCTTCCTTGATTCATTGTAATTGCAATCCAAACCTTAATTTGTTTCATGTTAGACTTTTGTGGTGCATCTGTGCTGTTATTCTTAACTTGTTGTGATCCTTTGAGATCAGGCACTGTTACAGTAGGTGTCATTCAGTATGCACACAAACCCCTTTGAAATTCGTGGGGCAGTAATTACCATCTGGAGATATTAGATGTTAGGTGCTGAACTCAAGAAGGTTCCACTGTAAAAAATTCCTATGGTAAGGATCATACTCTTTGCAAAAATGATCACCCTATTTCTTTGGTAAATACCGACTATAACATTTTTGCCAAGATTTTGGCTCTTACAATAGATCTACTCTTGCCTGATTTAATTGGTCCTGAACAATCGGGTTTTGTTAAGAGAAGACTTTCTTCTGATAATTCACGTGTCTTTTTCAATGTCTTAAGTAAAGCTCCCTCACTTAATTATCCTTTAGCTGCTATCTCGTTAGATGCGGAGAAAGCATTTGATCGAATCAGCTGGGATTTTATGTTTCAGGCTCTTCGTTGGGCTGGTTTCCCACCTAAATTTATTTCTCTTATCTCATTACTTTATTCTGGTCCTCAAGCTTCTATTTTTGCTAATGGTATGGTTTCTGATTACTTTTCCCTACACAGATGTGTTAGACAAGGTTGTCCACTGTCCCCTTTATGATTTGTTTTAGCGTTGGAACCTTTTCTGACCAAGATCCGGCTTGCAGATAATATTTCCGGGTTTCATTTTGGCTCCCAACAGGTTAAGCTTTCAGTTTATGCTGATGACATTCTCTTATACTGTTCTAATCCTCAGTCTTCTCTTCCTTTTTTTCTTCAAGAGGTTTTGTCCTTCTCTCAAGTCTCTGCATACCTTCTCAATGTAGACTAATGTGAAATTCTTCTTTTAAATAATTCTTGCCAAAAACATCTTTTTGAACAATCTGGTTTCTCTTGGCAACCCTCAAAGATCAATTATCTAGGAGTTTGGTTTGCCCCCCTTTTGTCTGATACTCTTAAAATAAACTTTGATTCTATAATCAAAAAATTGGATTCGGCTATTACTCAATGGAATCCTCTCTTCCTTTCCTGGTGGGGGCGCCTTGATTCCATTAAAATGATGCTATCACCGCTTGTATTATATACCATTTCCATGATTCCTGTTCACATTCCTGATTACTATTTTAAGAGGATCGACTCTACTTTACTAAAATTTCTGTGGAAAGGCAAACGTTCTCATATAGCTCTTGCTACTCTAAAAAAGGATAAGTCTCACGGTGGACTTGGGTTCCCTGATTTTAAAACATACCACAGTGCTTTCTCATTGAAACAAGCTGCCCTTTGGATCTCCTCTGATTGTTCATTTTATTCTCCTCTCTGGCTTAACATTGAGGTTTCCTTCTTCTCTCCCTTTGAGTTTCAGGAAATTCTTTCTTCTTCTTCCAACATGCCTTCTCTTCGAAACCCTGTCCTTTCGCACTCTCGCACTCTTCTTCTTCCTTTTCTATCCTCTTCCTACCCCTCTGTTCACTCTTTTAATCTCCAATCTATTTGGCATAATAAACATCTTCGAATTCGTAATCATGCTATATACTGGAATTCTTGGCATTCCAAAGGTCTAAGATGGATCTCTCAACTTCTTTCTATTGATCATCCTCTTCCCTTCTCAGATCTTAGATCTCAGGTCTCCCTCCCTTCGTCAGCTCGTACACAGTATGACTTGCTTTGCCCTATTCTTGTCCAATATATTCAATCTTTACCTGCTACCAGTGATATTCCCACTGTATCTCAATCCATTTCTTCTGCATTAGATCATTCTCCCTCTGCTTCTTTTCTCTATAAATCCTTTCAATTTCTCACAGATAGACCTAAAACTAAAGTTGAATTAGCTTGGGAAACAGATTTATCTCTAAGTTGGTCGGTTCCTTTTTTTGGACAAAATATGGTTAAAAATTCATAAGACCTCTAGAGCTGCCAATACCACCCAAGCCCTTTTTTTCATTTATAATCAGATTTTGTTTACTCCACTAATTTTGTCTACCTTTTCATTAGAACCCCCCCCTACTTGTTGGACTTGCTCACACTCTTCTGCTGATTTAAAGCACATGCTCTTTGAATGTCCCCCTATTTTTCAAATTTTGGAAACTTGTTTGGTCTCAGATTCAGACAATTTTCCATGTTCAATTTCCTTTCTCCATAATTCACGTTTTCCTAGGTACTCTCTCCCCTCTATGGTCCCAATCTCCACAACACTATAAACTCCTTGACCTATTAATTGCTATTACATTCCATCTAATTACCTCTAATTGAAAAGATGCGAAAAATGTAACTTTTCGCTCCTGGTGGAATGCGGTTTGTTTTCATCATCGATTAGATACTAATTATGTCCCTCCCATCTCCTTAGCAATCAAAAGAGATCTACTATGGCTACCCCTTACGAATTACCTATCTTTAATTACTTCCCCGCCCTCCTCCTTATCGGATGATGTACGAAAACCACCTTAAATTGCTCCCATTGCCTTTTACTCCATTCCTTTAATCACTTGCTATTTATCTTTTAACAATATTATGTTTTATCTCCTTTGCTTTTTGATATGCTTATGCTTACAATGCTATTTTCTTTTTGTAAAGTTTTAACTGCTTTCTTCTGTTTTTCTATACTTTGTATAGTTTCTTATCAATGAAACCTTTATCACATAATTTATATGGATGTATCATTTTACCTGATTTCTTCTTTTTTGTTCCTGTTTTGTTTTCAATAAACTCAAACTTAAAAAAAAAACATGGAGTAGTAGTCCCAACTATGTTTTCGGACCCTTGAAAGTTCGATAATACCCCCAAAATAATAAAAAAACTAAAATGTGTCTAATTACATTAAAACACGTCATATACTTTACCTTGGTGTATATGAGATGTTTATGTTTTTAAACATTTAAAATGTATATTTATGAAAAAATAATGTTTACAGTTAAAAAACAACAACTAAATTAAAAATCTAAATTTATTGTAATTCATTTAGGGGCCGATTATGTTGTCGGTTGGAAAGCATTCTGACCGACTTAATGTCAGAATGCTTTCCGACCGAATCGTATTCGGGGAGTCTGATCGACCGAATACGATGTTTCCGAACACCATTCGGTAGGACTCCCATTGACTTTAATCGGAGCCTGTGTTTCGACCCACAACACAGGCTCCAATTGAAAAATGGGTTGGTGGTAAAATCTTGCATCCTGTGGCGGGCACCCCATAGTGCCTGCCACACTGTGCATTGTTGGAAAGAGGGGACCCATGGAAGCCTCCTGGTGAAGGGGGGAGGGCTGCTATGGCCCCCAAAAGTCAGATTCTGACAGCCGATCTGCTGTACTCTCTGGCAGAAGTAGACACTGGTAGCCAAGTTGATTTAACATGTACCTTTAATCTGTAGTCAGTTCAAGTACATCCAGATGGTTGGTAAGTACAACAGACAGGTAGTCCAGGTAACAGGTGAAGTATAAGTAGATCAGGCAGTAGTCAAGCCATTAGTTCCTTGTAGTAGCAAACCCCACCAGGAGCAGCATGCCTGCTGCTCAGCCCCTCTCTCTCTCTCTGTCATTCCTCACTCACACAGACATCCAACATTCCATGCATCACTGCATTCCTAACATTCTACAGTAAACATGCACATTGGCTGAGCAGCAGGAAGAAAGGGTGAAGTGTGGAAAATAGAATAATTATGCAGGGCATCACACATCCCTTTCATTTTAAAAGAAGACAAAACATAACAATACTGCAAAAGAAAGACTATACACAGAAATGTACAAATTCAAGAAATAGTTCAAAACCCAGGGATGTGAAATAAAGTAAACATCACAGAGCTACTCAAAACAGAGAGAATGGCTGCCTAACGAACATTAATGGAGTAAAATAACCCATCCTCTCCCAATAAATATAATGAACAACGTTCCTTGTAAATTGCAGAGGGCAACAACAAACCTGCAACTACAATCCCTTCTGAAAGGGAACAAATCAATAGACAAGATTCCTCACATAAGGAAACTAACATTTGCTGTGAAAGAGGAGCTAAAAACCAAACTTCCACCCCTCATATGAGGTACTATCACTAGGGACTGTGACCCATAAAGTCCAGTAAGACTTTATACTTGAATATGGGACCATAAACTATGTAAATACACCCTGTGTAAGGGAACTGTACCCATAAACCCAAAACCCACTAAATGTAAAGGTTACATGAAATGTAGATTGGAGAAATCCCCAAAACATACCCCACTTAGGGGGTCACCAAACAACAAGTGTAAATGGGAACTGTACCCATGACTAAAACCAACCCAGTGTAAGGATTACCTGTTATGTTAATCGGCGGAAACCCGATAAACATACCCCGTGTCAGGGTTACTAAACAAACAACTGTACCTGTGAGACACACTCATGAACTCACCTCTGTGTAGAGGCTGCGTGTAACGCTTAAAGAGAAAAGAAGAACTCACAGTACCCACCCATGCATAGGGGTTTTGTGTAACATGTACCTAAACCCATGACCATCCCTCATGAAAGGGAAAACTTACCCCATGAAAGGGTTCCACCCCTATGTAGGGGCCAAGTGTAACACTTTATGCAAAAAAGGTATCCTTCCCAAACACATGTCCATCCCTGATAAGGGAACATTGTAGTGCAGCTACTCACTAATAAAAACCAGATAAGGACGGCCTTTGCGACACAAAACCTAAACAGTGGAAGCTGGGACAAATAAATTGTAAGCTTAAATCCCTCAAGCATGAATACTATACAATACAAACTTTTTTGAACTAGCAAGAGAAAACCAATACTGTAGTAAAAGGTAGAACCAAAAACTACGCCAGTGAGCAATATCTCACCCGGATCATGCTGTAAATAGTTTAAGAGAACGTTGATTGATGGTTCATTTCTAATACCTAAACGTCGAATTCCAGCTAGACACTAGATGGCAGCATACCACAGGGCAGAAAATACTGAAAAACAAATCATATTCACAGAAGAAAGAGACGTGGTTGGCAAATAACGTGGTTGGCAAATTGACGCTCTGGCAATTCAGTTGAGAGATTGCCAACCGCAAGATGGCGGCACGTTAATAGTGTCATACTGAGTGGCTCAAGGCAGCCTCTATGTGCACAGCGTCAATAGGACGACAGAGAATACTCTGTAGGACATCACAAGATTCAACAGCTTTGCGTGACACCAATGACTAGGTAAGGTGCGCATGCTGTGATTTAAACATGAAAGTGGCAGTTGGAGAGATCAGGTATCAACGTGGCCAACAATCAAAGTTAAAATAAACATGTCTCACCTGACTCTGCCCTTTGTAATACAACCTGGCTCCAAGCTGCTAGTCACTGTCAGGAAGAACATCACAATGGCCGAAAGCTTGAAAGTGAGGCTCTGTGTCAAGCCCACACATTTCCTTTGTGTGAATTCTCCACACTAAAATGGCCAAACCCGCCAGTGCTCTTTTATAAATCCAAATTGTTGTGAACCCAACAGCAGAGATTTCCTCATACATGCAAAATACTTGTAGCACAAAAAGTCCTTTTCCTGGCACCTCCAAAGTAGTAGTCACATCCATTAGCAGATAGACATTGCGCAGGGCAGTTCGTGACATGTGCAGCATACCGGCACCATTTATACGAGTTTAAAGACATTACCAAGAAACACTCTTCTCTTGATTGTGCTGTTCTTGTGGCAAACACACGGTACAACATGCTTTCGTTGGGGCTGTCTGTTGTACAAGACAATGGTGGGGTTGCTGAGTATACTGTACCAGTTTCTTTTGTTGTGATGATTCCTCTTGTGTTGCTTGACGTGTTGCCTCTTGTATGCTTGATATAGTGTTGTTTATTAGTTGTCTGCGCTAGTAATACTTGTGGCTCCTTCTCACCCTCTGGACACATTTCAGATGTCATCTTGCGGTTCCTTGACCAGTAGTGGAGATAAGTAGGCCAGTGGGAACGTCTCCAACTCTCGCTCGTCGCCAAAATATGTTGTGCTCTGTGGTAGAAGCAGACACTGGCAGCCAAGTTGATTTAACATGTACCTTTAATCTGTAGTCGGTTCAAGTGCATCCAGATGGTTGGTAAGTAAAACAGACAGGCAGTCCAAGTAACAGGTGAAGTATAAGTAGATCAGCCAGTAGTCAAGCCATTAGTTCCAGGTAGTAGGAAGCCCCTTGTAGTAGCAAACCCCACCAGGAGAAGCATACCTGCTGCTTAGCCCCTCTCTCACTCTCTCTTACTGTCATTCCTCACTCACACAGACACCCAACATTCCATGCATCACTATATTCCCAACATTCTACAGTAAACATGCACATTGGCTGAGCAGCAGGATGAAAGGGTGAAGTGTGAAAAATAGAATAACTATGCAGGGCATAACACAATCAATGTCATACAGACGTATTCAGAACAGCTTTCCGGATCCGACATAGTAATCGTTCGGTCAGAAACGCAGTTCATAGAGCCGTACAAGTTTCTCCAAATGGCATTTGGAACTGGGTCAGAAGGACCGAACGCTTACCTAACATCGTAATCGGTCAGTGGGAAATGTTTCTGAGTCAGTCATAAAGGTGGGGTCCAAATCAGATTTGGACAAACCGAATGCCGTTCGGAGCCATTCCAACTGACATAGTAATCGGCCCCTTAGTATTAAAAATAAACCCTACAAAATCGCTAACAAAAACTAAACATTAGAGGGACATAACACTTTAGAAATAGAATTTGAAAAATCTTAGAAATTCATTGAAAAAGCCAGAGGCTACAAATAGTTAAGCTCAGATTTCACTAAACCATAGCAATTCAGCATATATAGTTACTTGAGCTAACCATAACTTATGCCCCCACAATGGTATACAACCTTTACAACGCAACTTTTACGACGAACTACCTTTACAACGCATTTTTTACAATGCAGGATCCATTACGACGAACTACCTTTACAACGCATGTTTTTACATCGCAGATGTCTTTACAACGCATGCCATTACAACGTAAGTATTGGTAAGTATATAATTATATTAAAAATGTTATTTAATTATTTTAAAACAATATTAATTAATTAATATATTTAGAAATAAAATATCATTTATTTAAAAAAATAATTTAAGTAATTTTATTATTAATTCAAAATGTTACCCCTACACTATCCAGCACTTACCCTACTATTTCACCCCACTGGAGTTAGAATAGTGATTTTTACCCCTACACTATCCAGCACTTACCCTACTATTTCACCCCCCTGGAGTTAGAATAGTAATTTTTACCCCTACACTATCCAGCACTTACCCTACTATTTCACCCCCCTGGAGTTAGAATAGTAATTTTTACCCCTACACTATCAAGCACTTACCCTACTATTACACCCCCCTGGAGTTAGAATAGTAATTTTTACCCCTACACTATCCAGCACTTACCCTACTATTACACCCCCCTGGAGTTAGAATAGTAATTTTTACCCCTACACTATCCAGCACTTACCCTACTATTTCACCCCCCTGGAGTTGTGAGAGAGAGAAAAAACTCTGTTTATTTAGACCTTAGTCTTTAAAACCAATTGAGTAAAATTCAGAGTATTGTACATAGTTAGTTATTAGTAAAACAATATACAGCTTTTGATAAAATCTTTAAAAAGGTATAAAAATGTACAAAACATTCTACTTAAAAGCTAAATCGTCTTAGACATTTAAAATCAAGGCAATTCATTATCTTCAGCAGTGCACCACTACAGTATGGAGATTAAAAAGATATTAATACCCATAGGACTTGTCCCATCTGAGTTACTCTTCTTCTTTTATTGTACGCAGGGTAACTGGGGTTTCTCATTGCACTTCTTTGGGCTTTCCCCTGACCATTGGATTTATTTCTTTCAGGTAGTATGCCAGAGCTATAGCTATATCTAAATATTCCATTCTTAGCATTAAATCGATTGCTTGGGCTCTCACTCTTGTGTCATATTTTATGAATATGGGTCGTAGGATCCGTTTTCTCACTTCAACACACATGAGACAATCAAGAAGAATGTGCATGATCTCACATTTAGTCCCCATACCGCATTTGCATAAACCATCTGGGTACATCATTTCTGCCGTGACTTTCTCCTCCACTCGCCAGGGGTTGATGCCAATTCTCATTTTTAAAATATCCCATCTAAATCCATAGTTCGGGAGTGCTTCTAGGTATGGATATCCCCTATCGGTTTCCCATACTTCTATCATGTTTTTTACCGATTTTTTATTTCTTAAATAACCTAGGTCCTGCATTCTCGAGTGCTCCCTTCCTTTTGCTCTAAGTGTCACTTTTGTGAAGACTACTTCTAGGGGGTTTTGGGTTGTACCCACATCTAGGCCACAAATTGTCTCTTTTATCTTCTTGGAGTTAGAATAGTAATTTTTATCACTACACTATCCAGCACTTACCCTACTATTACACCCCCCTGCAGTTAGAATAGTAATTTTTACCCCTACACTATCCAGCACTTACCCTACTATTACACCCATTATTTTAAAACACTTAAATTATTACAAAAAATATATATATTTAAAAAAAAAGAAAATTAAAGTAAAATTAAATTAAATTAAAATATATTAATTTTAATTAATTACATTAAAAAAACATATTATATACTTACCTATACTTACATTGTAATGGCATGCGTTGTAAAGGCATCTACGATGTAAAAACATGCGTTGTAAAGACATTCGTTGTAATGGATCCTGCATTGTAAAAATTGCGTTGTAAAGGTAGGCCTTGTAAAAGTATGCGTCGTAACATCCTACATCCCCCACAATGCACTGCTTATGACCATACATCAGTCATGATATGGCAAGTAACATCATTGATGACATCTCAAAGCCTTCACTGATGACATAATCCACAGAATCACTCACAGAGCCACAAAACCACTCACATACCCACTCATACACCCTTACCACCACTCACACAAGCACTCACAAATCCACACAACCACTCACACACCCACAACACCACTTACAGACCAATGCAAGGACTCACACACTGACTTTCACACCCATACAACCTCACAGAGACAAACTCACATATCCTCACAACCACTCACACACCCATTCATGCACCTATAAGACCACTCACACACCCACTCACACACCAATAGTGTACACTAACGCCCAATTACACACCCACACTGCTACTCAGATACCTACTCACATACCCTTACAACCTCTCACACACATATACAGCCACTCATACACCCACTCCTTCACTCACAGATTCATACAACCACTCACACACCAAGTAACACAACCATACATTCACTCATGCATCCACTTACATATTAATACAACCACTCACACACCCATAAAACCACTCACACAGCCACTCACACACCCAGAATACCACTCACAAACCCAATCACAGACCTATACAGCCACTCACTTTCACCAGGAAGTGTTTGCTGTCATCTTGGGATTCAGCTTGAAGATGAATCCCAGAAAAAAAAAATGATAATAAAAAAGGGGGCATGGTAGGAATACCCTGATACCCCAATTTGGATGGGGAGGTCCCTCAGGGACCACACTGGTGGTAAAAAGTATTTTTTTTATTTTGGTGTGAATTTGCGAGTGGATCTGCAAATCCGCTGCAAATCCTTTAAAAAAACTACAGGCAGACTGATGTGCGTCATTTTTTCCGGGGGCATACAGTTATGGAAGGTGGGGGGCCCAAGAGGCCCCCTTCCTAGGCTTTTGTTAAGCCATGGTGACCACCATCTCCCCAAGGGCCTTGAATACTATAAATGCAGGAGGGCAGATCTGCCCCTCACTGTGCTCGGGAAGTGCCACCTCCCCGGGGGCACATACATTAATAATTAAGGAAACAATGCAGGGGAGGCATATGGCCTCCCCTGCATTGCCTCGGGGTTTCCTCTTCTCCGGGGCACTGTGTTATGCAAATGAGGGGTGGCTGCCCAGCCCCCCTCTGCCCCAGGGACCACCACCTACCCAGGGCATTGAATATTATAAATTCGGAAGGGCTGCATTGCCCCCCCTGTGCCCTGGGGATCGCACCCTCCCCAGGGCACATACATTGATTAATTAAGAAAACAATGTGATGGGGGACCTAGGCCTCCCCCGCTGCCCTGGGAACGACCACCTCCCCAGGGCACTGTGTTATGCAAACACGGGGTTGTCGCCCAGCCCCCCCACTGCCCAGTGGATCGCCACCTTCCTGGGGCGCATATAATAATTAATTAAGAAAAAACAATGTGGGGGAGGCACAAGGCCTCCCTCACAGCCCTGGAGACTGCCACCTCCCCAAGGCACTGTTGTATGTGAATGCCGGGGGCAGCTCAGTCCTGCCGCTGCCCCAAGAACTGCCACCTGCCTTAGACACAAACATTATTCAAATTTAAAAAACTATCCGGCGGAGACGCAGCCCCAGGGACCGCCACTTCCCCGGGGCTAAAATTAATATTAAGAATGCGTCTGGGGCTCTGGACCCCCATGCAGTCTAGGGGCTGCCATCTCCCCAGGGTACAAATACAATAATGAAACAGGTCTGTTGTGAACCCCTGGGGACCACAACCTCCCCGGGGCTTTTATATTAAGGCCTGACCCTGGGGAACGGGGTCCCTTGGACGAAATGACCTGGGGGGGGGGCTGTGCTGCCCTTTTCTCTTTTTGTTTAAAAAAATACATTTAAAAAGGATTGGGTCAGAGGGGTGGGATTTACGGGGCCTAAAATGGCACAAGAAAGGGGGGACACGTGGCCCCCTTCCTGGAAAGTAGAAAAGAAAAGCAGGCAACTCGCCAGATCCCCTTGGCTGCTGACAGTCCTTAGGGGCTCACTGCTACATCCAGTAAACCCCACACAGTGGAGGTTTTCGGAGGCCGTGCCCCTTTTCTCTACCACTCAGCAAACGCGTCTCTTGGCACACTGCTGGTGTGCGGATGATGTCCCTTGCTGCCTGAGGGCCTCAGGACTTTAGTGGACTTCTACCCCCAAGCAGCAGTGCCCAGGAGGTGTAGAGTGGTGGAGAAAGGAGGCGTGGCCTCCGACCACCTATCAGAAATGCAGCTGTGTGGGCATCACCAAAGGATGGCTAGTTTGCCCCAGGGATCTTAAAGAGCCAAGGGTACTTTATCCCTCAACTAGTAGTGCACCAGTAGAGGCATTTGCACGGTGGTGGAGAAAGGGGGCGTGGCCACTGAAAACCTGACAGCAAACCCACTGTGTGGGTCTAGCTGGAGGTAATAGAAGGGGCAGTTGGCTCCCAAGGACGTCCTTGGGGGTCAACTACCACTCCTGTTATCTCCAATACGTCCCACATAGCGGGATTGCTAAGTGATCTTCGGAGGCCACGCCCCCTTTCTCCACCACTCTGCAAACACAGCTCGTGATGCACTACAAGTTGGGGGAAGAAGCTCACTTTACTCCTGAGGGACCTTGGGGGCCAAGAAGCCCTTCTGGTAGCTCCTGTAAATCCTCCACAGCGGGATTCCTGAGAGCTGGTCGGAGGCCCAGGCGTCTTTCTCCACCACTCTGCAAACATGACTGCTAGTTATAAAACCCTAGAAATTCACTGAAAAAAACAAAGGTTACAGGAATGTTATAGTTAGGAATTGACATTTAAAAAACATTAAAAATTCACTGATAAAACCAAAGGTTAAAGGGATGTTAGAGTTAGGAAATGGAATTAAAAAAACGTCGAAATTTACTGAAGAAACCAAAGGTTACATAGACAATATAGTTAGACTCAGGTTTCACTCATACAAAACAAGAGAAATTCAGCAGTTGAAGTTAGCTGAGCTAACTATAACTCGCGTACCCACAATGCACTGCTTATGACCTCACATATTCCATCTCTCATTACATGATATCACTGATGACTGCTCAATGATGACATCATCCACAGAATCTCTGGCACACCCACTCTCACCCCAATAAAACCTTTCATACACCTACTTCAACTTCCATACTACCATTCTCAAAACCATTGATACCCCATACCAGTACTCACAAACCCACTCATTGATTCATTGGTCTACTCACACATACACTCAGTCACCCATACAGCCACTCATATACCAACTCACTCACTAATACAGCCACTGATATATCCACTCATACACCAATGCAGTCTCAAATACACTGTCAGTCACTAATAGAGCTAACCATACATCTACTCACTCTCCTGTAGAGTTAATCACACAGCCACTTACTCACCTATACAGTTATATCCGCAAACGTCCAGCCACCCATCACTCCTGCAGGTAAGGTAACTGACTTGCCAAAGCCAGAATAAAAGTCTAGCTATGAGCTAACTGGGCTCAGAGTTCAGAGGTAATGTTTGGGTGATCAGGGAGCATGGTGCAATCTGGTGGCACACTGCTGAGGATGGGCATGTAAGGACATTTATTTTGTCTTGGCCAGGGAAAGACAGACATTATGTCATTAAATGTGTCTCAGAGTTGATCTCTCTGTGTGGTGCTCCAGTGGACCCCTTGCCTTGCTTGTCCAAATGCCCTATACCATCAATAATAAAGGCTCTTTACCTTGTACATTCTTGTTACTGTGCCAGCATACATGCCAACAGATCAGTTTCAGGTGAGAGACTCTCGATTTTCCAGGACACAAATAGGCTTATTTTAGCTGTCTCTCACCTAATGGCCCAGCAACATTATAAGTCAATGGGGAGAATGCATTTCACCAATTTTTGTTTCAAAATCTCACACTTGGCGTTGTAAAATGTTGGCATGTATGCTTATCCAAACTTTCAAATAATAGGTGCTCCAGGAGCAGTCGAAGGGGAGAGCAGCTTCAAGAAGCCACCAAAAGAGGTTTTCTTTCAAACAGGCAGTATATTGTCTTTTTGGGCATTGAAATGGAGACGGGCATGTCCGTGGCAGCAGTGGGGAAACAACCATTACAACCCAGTCATTACAATGCACTACCTTTACAACACAGTCATTACAACGCAACTGCCTTTACATCGCATGCCATTACAATGCATGCCATTACAACGCATGCCATTACAATGCATTATAAGGTAACTAATTGATATTTTTTTAGTTTTAGGGTGGGTCTGGGTTTTAGGGAGCACATGGGGATAGTATTTTTACCCCTACACTATCCAACACAAACCCTACTTTTTCACTCACTGGAGTGGGAATAGTAATTGTAACCTCTACACTATCCAACACTTACCCCACTGTTACCCCAAAAATATTATGCGTTGCAATGATATGCGTTGTAGTGGTAGTTTCTAAAAATGCGTTGTAATGGCACGTGTTGTAAAATCATGAGTTGAAATGGTAATTGCGATGTAAAACCTGCATTGTAAAGGCATGAGCTGTAATTGTTTGCGTTGCAACGTCATATATTTCACGAGTGAGGTGTCAGATGTCAGCAAATGCCTTCTTTGCAGTTCATGGGGTGACAGAACCTACTAAGGACTTTAAATCAAAAAAGGCCCAAGGGGTGGGAGCGTTTAGTGTTCACCAGTTGGGACAGCAGGAGATTGATTGATGTCGCTAGAATACATTAGCTTTTAGGTTTCTTACCCATGATCTGTTCTTCCCCCTTTGAGGTCCTGCTTTTCAGATTGGCTTATTACCTGGCCTTCTTCAGATTATTCAGATTTTACAGTTTAGTAGCTAGGTCACAGGCTGCCACACAAGCGGGGGTTACAGAAGAAGACATGTTATTTGGTGGGCATTCATTGAGCCTGTTAGTCAGGAGATCCAAAAGTGATGTCAGGGCAAGTGCATAAGGGTACAACTAGGGGAGTCAACAATTCATGGCTCCAGTTTCTCTAGCCAGTTATTACCTGCGAGTTAGACCACCGGAGGGAAACCCCAATTTTCTGGTCCATATGGGGTGCCATGGCTCTGGCACAGTTTTTGCAAGCATTCCAGAATATCCTGGAAGTGTTGCATGTACCCACTGTAGGTTTTACATCACACTCATTTAGGATTGGCGCAGCTACACATGCAGCAGGTATGGGAATGTTGCCATAGGGGATTAAGACTGTTGGGAGATGGAAATTCAATTGCTTTGAATGCTATGTCCGACCTCACCTGCCATAAGGTCAGAATGGTTTGAGTCTCAATCCTCCCTTCCCACGTTCTTCACTTCTGTGGAGGGCAGTGTCCGTTTGTTTGTTTCATTAGAGGGATTAAGTAGTTGTCAGGACAGCAAAGACATTTGATTACAGCATCTGGGAGGTGAGGCCTGAAAAGGAGCACCATTGGTTGGGTGTGGCTGACCTTAAGTTAGGACATCTGCCAGTGCTGCTGAGTGAGGGTCTTGAGCTTGACTGGCTTCTCAAACTGGATCGTCTATACATTCATGTTGGAGGGAATGGCAAGATCCCAGAGGGGAGATGAGGAGTCCATGAAAGACTGAAATCTATGTTTGTGAAACTGCTCCATTTGCTCAAGGGCGCCCAGTTACTGTGGTCCAAGGATATCCCTCATGAGTGAGGCCCAACACTGCTAACCCTGTGACTATTAACAAGTCAGTAAAAAAGCTAAACCAGTCAGTGCAGGCTATTCTGAAGTTGGCAATCATAGACACCATCAGGCATGGGATACCACATCTTGGTGACTTAGAATTCTTCATGAAGAAGGCATTCACCTGTCAGAGGCTGGGCTTCAGGATTTCCTACATACAAGCTTTGAGGGTTGATGAAAAAGGCACATTTTTGGCTGGGGAGGGCAGATTTGCCAGTGGCCTCTCTGTCTAAGGGTCCATTATACCTGAATAACAACAGTGATTCTTGAGGACACTAGGTTGCCCAGTTGGGCACCTCCTTCAGGAGAAGCCTTCCAGGGGTGAGTCTGGGTGAAACGGGACCTGCTGGTCGCCCTATACTTCAAGCTATACATCAAGTACTATGAAGATTATATTTGGCGTGACCAAGAGTCACGGGATCCCCCGTGTGTAACTTCCTGCCATCTGGTCTTTCTATACTATACTGCTCCCAAAGGTGGATGCAAATAGGATATGTTGAATTTTGTGTTCAGGTTTGCTGTGTATGTTGCTATATTGTGTATTGTGTAATGTTAATAGATGCAGTGGTTGCTCCCACCTTGCTTATTGTGAAGTAAATGTGCTACTTCATAACCCAAGAAGTGGAATATGCTGCCCTTGTGGGGGAAGGGAGACTCGAGCGGTTGGTAAGGGTAGACCCATACATCATTGCACAAGTGAGAGCACTATATCAGAATCCCCATTGCAGGTGAGGTACAAAGAATGCCTGGGGATGACAAGGTACCATCTCTGCACCAATCTTCAGAACACAGTACCATCAGAATCAACAGGAACACTTTTTACACCCTGCCAAGCACCAACAAACTGCCCCCAGTCCCCACGTCAGTGATGCTATTTCCTGTGATGCACTGAGGGACAAAGACCACATAGTTTAACTTCCGAAACCCCTTACATTAAGTTAATCATCCTCCACTAGAGGCAGAAGTTGTTGTCTTGTCTGTTTAATTTTGGGAAGAAATAAAGTGGAAGGAAATATAAATTAGCCATTTTTATATACAACACCAAGATAAAAATTAGCTTCTTTCTCATGCGGATATATGGAGTAAAAAAGTAACAACTCCTTGGGCAACTAAAAAGTTCAGCTATCACGCATTGAAACCAAGGATCAACCAATATCACCAAAACAAAAATATAAATATAAATATATATATATATATATATATATATATATATATATGTACACAGGACCAACTATTTTTTACTATAGAACATTTTATGTGTATTCATTAAAATCACAATGCATACAAAAATCATTATTTGTCCAAACATAATCAACATTTAAAAAAGAGCATAAAAATCAATCAATACAGAAATAAATTGAAAGAGAAATGAAACATAGCATCATTGGTAAAACATCATCAACACACAAACCATAGCGGGAGAATACATTAGACAATTAATAATGTCATTAAAAGGACACCAATCTGTAACAAATCATCTGTCCAACAGAAGTGCTTTTGGACTTGAATCTCTAGATCTAACAAATGTTCCAAAGATCTAGTGTGTCAAACTGTATAGCATTGACACGTTTCAGTGGGTTCTTTCATTGCACAACACCTTCCTAAGGAAAAACGATATCTCCCAACAATGTAATTTTATTTTTATTCCTTAAGAGCAAAGACTCCTTATCAAACGTAAGTCTAAATATTCAGAGGAAGAAGGCAAATCTCTCTGTATGTGTTATCTTTAGTTGGGCTCAATAAAAACCTGCATTCTTTTAGCATAAAAGATGCTAAAAGAGGGATATAGAAATAGAGGGGCATATTATCAAGGGGGTTTATCTCCGCTTTTTTGGCTTTAAAAGCCAAGAAAGCGGAGATAAAATTATCTCCCTATTACCAAGCTGTCGCTAACACCAGGTAGTGACAGCTAATAGGAGATAGCGACCATCTTGGGCCCCGCTTTGCATGTCAGTGATATTTATCACTAATGACATGCAAAGTGGGCGTGCCAAGATGTTAGCGACTGGAAACAGTCGCTAACATCGCTATCTCCTATTACCAACTTTTGGAGATATTCGCGCTAAGCGCGAATATCTCCAAAAGCTAACACCTGCCCTGAGCAGTTCTTCACCATGTTATCCAATGGGAGGTGGATAACATGGCTAAGAGCATTTGCTCGATAATGCATGAATATCGCGGACTTTTCAGCGATATTCATGCATTGCGGCCGTTTTTTATCGCATTTGCGATAAACCTTGCTAATAGCAAGGTTTATCTGCGATAAAAATCGCCGATGTGCGGCGATAATTTTTGTCTCTAAACAAGTTAGAGACAAAAATTATCGCTAGTTGTTGGTAATATGCCCCAGAGTTTTTTTTTAGGTGACAGGTTCTGCATAAATAATGCTAGAAGAGGGATATCTGTTCTCCACTCAACTTTGGTGAATATAGAAACACCACCTTTAATTAAAAGGGCCATAGTTGCCTCAATATTCAGCTTGTCAATAGGGAAAGATCATCCGCATGGAATTATTCCACATACATGGAGGATCTTTTATGCAGAACCTGTCAGTTAAAAGAATACAGGTTTTTATGGAGCCCAACTAAGGATTACACATACAGAGAGATTTACCTTCATCCTCAGAATATTCAGACTCCTTTATGTTTGATGAGGAGTCTTTGCTCTTAAGGAATAAAGATAAAATGATGTGTTGGGAGATATCATTTTTCCTGAGGAAGGTGGGTGTTCAATCAAAGAACCCACTGAAACTCATCGATGCTATACAGTTTGACATACTAGCTCTTTGGAACATTGTTAGACCTAGAGAATCAATTCCAAAAGCACTTCGGTTGGACAGATGATTTGTTACTGATTGCTGTCCCTTTGATGACCTTATTAATTTTCGAATATATATTCTCCTGCTATGTTTTGGGTGTTGATGATGTTTTACCAATTATGTTATGTTTCATTTCTCTTTCAATGTATTTGTGTATGGAATGATTTTTATGCTCTTTTTTAAACATTGATTATGTTTGGACAAATAATGATTTTTTTGCATTGTGATTTTAATGAATACATATTACATTTTCTATAGAAAAAATTAGTTGGTACTGTGTACATATATCTATATCTATATCTATATATATATTCACTGAAAAAACCATAGGTTTTACACCAGTTATAGTTAGGAATTAGCATTTATAAAACCTATTAAATTCACTGAAAAAACCATAGGTTTCACACCAGTTATAGTTAGCTGGAAGTTTTACTCGCATAAAACCATTGAAATTCCCACGTTATAGTTAGTTGGACTCACTATAACTTGCGCGTGCAATGCACTGCTGATGACGTCACATATTACATCACTCATGACATGGTCAGTGACATCACTCATGACATCACTGATGACACCATCCAGTGAATGTGCGTCTTTCTGAAAAATAAATATTAGTGAGTAATGTTTAAATATTTAAATATATGTATTAGTGTTTCACTTTGTGTATAAGTGGCTGCATGGGTTGGTGAGTAGCTACATGTGTATGTATATGGGTTATTAGATGGTTTTTTTAGTATCAGTATGAGTGTCTGTATGGTTTAGTGGGGGTATTTCTTAGCACATAGATGCATGAATGACTGACTCTCTCTTTGTATGTGTTTTGAAGACTGCATATGTGCAGGACTGTATGGGTGGATGAGTGTGTATATGTCTGTGTTAGTGAGTGAATGACTGTCTTATTAGTGTCTTTATCAGTAACTACATATGTTTTAATCTAGTATATGTGAATATTGATGTATATAAGTGAGTATATGTGAGAGTGAGGGATTGTAAGACTTCCTGTTTAAATTAGTATGTGTTTCTATAAGTGATTGTTTAAGAGAGTAAGTATGTGTAAGTTTCCTTAGAAGTAAAGTGGTAGTGTGTGTATAGCTGTATATGTAAATAAATGGATGTTCAATAGTTTATTTGCATGTGTGAGTATGTGTGTGAGTAACTTTTGGATGACTGTCGGTGTGTAACAGGATGTATAGGTGTATCACTCACTACATAAGATGAGTGAGTATATGTATGAGTGACTATATAGAACTGTTGGTGAATTAGTGCATGTGTATATAGATGGTGGAATTATTGAATTGGTTGTTGTAAGTGGTATGGGTATCTCCATTTTTTTCAATATTTTAGTTTCTATTTTTGAATATTTGTTTCAAGGGTTACATTACAGTGAAAGGAGGTCTGTCACTCTGTCACAAGGATGATGTCATCAGTGATGTCATGAGTGATATCACTGACCATGTCATGAGTGATGTAATATGTGACATCATCAGCAGTGCATTGCACGCGCAAGTTATAGTGAGTCCAACTAACTATAACGTGGGAATTTCAATGGTTTTATGCGAGTAAAACTTCCAGCTAACTATAACTGGTGTGAAACCTATGTTTTTTTCTGTGAATTTAATAGGTTTTTTAAATGCTAATTCCTAACTATAACTGGTGTAAACCTATGGTTTTTTCAGTGAATTTCAATGTTTTTTTAATAGCAAATCTCTATAGGTATGAAAAGTAATATTTTTTATAACGAATTTTATATTGTATAATTATGTAATATATATATATATATATATATTTTTTTTCAATTTTTTGCCCGGAGCGCTCCTGGGGCGCGTACCCATGCGCTCACCGGTAAGCGCAGTGTTACGGCGCGCCCCGGGGTGCGTACCGGTGAGCGTCCCGTTAGCGCTATTGCCGCGAACGAAAACAACATCGTAACGTATCGCGTAGCCACGTCCGCGTGATACGCACGGCGTAAGCGCACCCGGAAGCACCCACGCGCATACAAACGCGCTACGTAAGCGCCCCGGGGCACGCAGCGTAAGCGCGTCGGGTCATGTGACCTGAAAATAACACTTTTCATTGGTTGCTAACAGTTTTTTTTTTATAAAGAATGAAATCCCCACCCATTTCCTTCACTTCTTCTTTCACTTTTGTGACTGAAAGACCTGCCTTTTTGCTCTCGGTTCTTTGTTGGATATCTTGGATTATCATGGCTGCCAGACCATCCAGCAGTGAAGATGACTCCAATGAATTCATCGATGAAGAACCTCCTCAGCCAAAATACAAAGAACATTTCATCTGGAAATTTTTTCCATACCTGATGACCAGAAGAAGGTAAATGCTCCAAAAGTGGAGTGCAGGATTTGTCACACAGTCCTGTCACGGGGTGACCCCACTAAAAAATATTCTTTTGGGAACTCCACAATGATTCGCCATGTGGAGAGAAGGCACCCCCAGAATTTGGCCCGGGAAAGTGTCAGGGCTCTGGCACAAGAGATTCCCAGTGATGGGGCCTCTACATCAACCGGAGGAGGAACAACATCGGTGAGGGGAGATCACAAGAGCTGGTTCCGAACATTCAGCCTGCATTTAACAAAGGCGTCCTTAAATGCAGATACTGTGATCAGCTATTTTCCTGTGGGGAGCAAAGTGTTCTGCTCATGGTTCGAGCATTGGAGAACCATCGCTGCCGTTCCCAGCCCTAATTTTTTATTTTTTTTTGCTCCTGTTGAGCAGTTTCCATTCCCTGTTTTTGTTTCTGTTCTAAAAAAAGAAAAAAGAAGAAGAAAAAAGTTCTTTTCAGAACTACTTCCAATTCTCATCAAAGAGCTATATTCTTAAAAAAATGAAAAAGAGTAAGTGAAGTGGAGTGCATTGATAAAGGAAAGGAAAATGAGTAAGAAAGAACAGAAAGGTATGAGAGGAGAAAGGAAGTGAAGTAGGGGGACTGAAAGAAGGTGAGTGTTGGGAACGAAAGTAAGGAGAAGGAGAGTGAACATGGGGAATGTGGTTATTCAAAGAAAATGTAGAAAAGGAACAGGGGTGTGGAAGGGTAAGAAAAGATGCATTGCTGGAGTTGCATCATTTTTGTGACACACTCCAGCAATGCATCACTTTTGCGCTTACAGATACGTCTGAAATACTGACGTATCTGTAAGTACTTGCGACATAATACGTCATATTTTTAATATGACGCATGACTAGAAGATTGAAGGCCTCATTTATGAGGCCATGCGTCACTTTTATGCCACCGGTGCGTCACTTTTTGTGACGCACCAGTGCTGTTAAAAATGCACCTTATTCAGTCATATTTACAAAGTGACGCATCTAGGTAGATGCGTCACTTTGTAAACCCCTGCGCCACATTATACCTACGTCAGGTGTAATGTATGCAAAAGGGACATATTGACGCAAGAAAGGGTCGTAGAGGTGACGCAGTAAAATCTATGAGATATCACTACGTCACTTTTATGACGCTGTTGCGTCCAAATCTTGCGCCTGTTTCACAGCAGGCGTAAGACTGATGCAGGCCCTTTCACATGGGGCCTGGCCCCATGTGAAAGGATGCATTGCTGGAGTTGCATCCTTTTTGTGACACACTCCAAAAGGGGTGTATTGACGCAAGAAAGGGTCGTAGAGGTGACGCAGTAAAATCTATGAGATATCACTACGTCACTTTTATGACGCTGCTGCATCCAAATCTTTCGCCTGTTTCACAGCAGGCGTAAGACTGATGCATGCCCTTTCACATGGGGCCTGGCCCCATGTGAAAGGATGCATTGCTGGAGTTGCATCATTTTTGTGACACACTCCAGTAATGCATCACTTTTGCGCTTACAGATACGTCTGAAATACTGACGTATCTAAAAGTACTTGCGACATAATACGTCATATATTTACGCACCAGTGCTGTTAAAAATGCACCTTATTGAGTCATATTTACAAAGTGAACCATCTAGGTAGATGCGTCACTTTGTAAACCCCTGCGCCACATTATACCTACGTCAGGTGTAATGTATGCAAAAGGGTGTATTGACGCAAGAAAGGGTCGTAGAGGTGACGCAGTGAATGAACTGGGTTTTCCCCATGCTACGTTCCCCGGTACGCTCCCCGGTGCGCGTACCGGGCGCCCCCCCGCGAAAATGGCCCCCACATCAAACCCCCTTTTGGTCATTTCCCCCTTTGTTTTTGCCACCTCTTGTGTCTCGATCCTACCGAGACACAAGATGGCGGCCGCTCCGGACTGTTTGGAATGTTTACAGACACCCGAGAGCCAATCAGCTTTCCGCGCGAGAACTCGCGTTACGCGCCGGGTGCGCTCCCCGGTGCGCGTACCGGGGCGCGCCTATAGATATATATATTTTTTTGAACCTAAATTACTCAAAATCCACTGAAGCGCATATCTTGAGACATAGCAAAGGCACATCGGGCTACCAGTCCCTACAATTTTGCCAAGTTTGGTGGAAATCCATTCAGCCGTTCGGGCTAAAAGTGAGTCCAACCGCCCTATGGAAATTAACATAGGGAAAACACGTTTTGGGACCCCCCTTTTATCTCGGCCCCCGCTTGACGAATGCCCCCCAAACTTTCAGGGAAGGAGCCGCGAGGCAAATTTGAGGAAAATTTGAGGCAGATTCCTCAACCGGCGCCAAAGTTATTCCCAATAGAATGTTGCGATTTCCCTTTGGAAAACAATCCTAACTATAACTACCTACTGGCGACCGCCAGTAGGTAATATATATATATCTATATATATCTATCTATATCTACATTACCTACTGGCGGTCGCCAGTAGGTAGTTATAGTTAGGACCTAGTTTCCATAGGAAATCCGCAACATTTTTTGGGGAATAACTTTGGCGCCGGTGGATGAATCTTCGCGAATTTCTCAAAGAAGATGGCCCGTTCCGCTCCGCTTCTTCCCTGAAAGTCTTGGGTAGATTCGTGAAGCAGGGGTTGAGAAAAAAGGGGGGCCCAAAAATGTGTTTTCACCATGTTAATTTCCATAGGACCTTTAGACACGGCTACAGCCCGAACTGCTGAACGGAATGACACCAAATTTGGCAAAATGTCTGATTCGCAGATCACCCTTTTGCTAAAATGCTGTAAATCCTTCCAGTAGTTCCTGAGAAAATTAGAAGAAAAAAAAGATATATATCTATAGGCGCGCACCGTGCGCGCACTGTGCGCGCACGGTGCACAAGCTGAATTCTGATTTGTTGTTAGACGTCTGTCAACATTCTAATCGGAGGAAACTAGAAAGTGTTGGCCACCATTTTGTGTTGAAGGCAGAAGAGAGGCAAAAACAAAAGTGGAAAACGTGAAAAGGGGGTAAGTTAGTGATTTGCTGATCCCCTAGGTCTTCTCAGGGGGTCCCAGAAGGACCCCAAAGGGCAAAAAACCTTTTTTTAGAATAAAAATCGCGAGGTGCGCGCACAGTGATCGCAGCCTTTGGCCGCCATTTTGTCACTCCAAGGTAGAAGAGAGACAAAAACAAAAGTGGAGAACGTGAAAAGGGGGCAGGGTTGAGACTCCCTGACCCCCTAGGCCTTCTCAGGGGTCCCTGAAGAAGGACCCCAAAGGGCAAAAAAAAAAATGTTTTTAAAAATAAATCACGAAGTGCACGCACGTTGGCGCACGTAAAAAAAAAAAACAGTTAAATAACGAGTTTGAGTGTTTAGCTGTTGGTTGGCTCTAAAAAGAGCCGTTGTGTTTATTGAGTGTTTTTTGTACCTACAAGTAAGTACCGATGCAGAGTCAAAAATTCAAGAGGAAGACTCTGTTTCCCTCATCTGTGAAATGTACACCGTCTCCTCTATAAATGCCTTGCATGTTGTAACGCAAGTTGTTGTGGTATATAGAACCCATACCATAGTCTTGGGGGAAAGCGGAAACAGACTTATTCACATGTTTCCTTGCTTTCTCAATCTGTGGACAATATTGGTTGGACCAGTTCCATTTTTGCCTTTGGCATAAATTACAATATACAAAGGCAGTTTGTGGAAAAAGTGACATCAATTTGCCAAAGGTGTCCTTTTAAAGCATTTCCAGACCTACCCCAGACAAAGTGCCTAGGTCATTGCCACCACAGTGCACAATTATGAGGTCAGGGTGTGGGAGATGCAAAAAGGATTTTACCAATGGCATCAATTGGTGATATCTCAATCCTCTCTGGCCAATCCACAAAATATCCACATTTGGTAAATCAAGGTTGAGAAAGCATCTATTTGCTGCATACCTTTCAGTCCAGAAAATATAACTGTGTCCTATAATCCACACTCTAAGCATCTTGAAGGGAGATCTGGTTGTACTCAGATGGGTTCTGGAAATGAAAATGGCAGTTTGAAAAGTAGAAGTTAAGAAAAAAATGTGGATGAGATTCAGTGCGCTTGAAAAAAAAGAAGTGATTGGTGGTTCTATTCAGGCACACCCCCCTTCGGTGTGCCTCGGTACCAAACATTATCCTCGTAGCCACGCCATCAGGAAGGCTTACGTCTTAGTGCAGCTCCCTCTCGCTCCTCTTGTCTTTTTATCTGCATCCTGCTAGAGCCATGGCGCCCCACAGGTTGTCCCAGAATACTCACATGCCTTCCTTGGACGGGTGCACGCCATCCTGCCCATAGGGTTCTGGGCGGCCTGTGTAGATGAGCCTGTGCCTGATGCTCTCCAGACCATTGGTTCTGCGGAATTTGCTCACGGAGAGGTTCAGCTTCTTCCTCAAGTTCTCCACAGCTTTGTGTGATTCCGCCCGCGCCATTCCCTTCTGCTGATCAGTTCTGACCAGATGATGGCGGTACTCCTGAGCGACCTGGCTGCTTCCTTGAGGTCTCTGTGTATGTCCTGGAGGAGTGCTTTCCTCCCCAGTTTGACCAGGTTGTTGCCCCCCAAATTTCTGATCACAATGTCCGAATGCCATGCCATTTCCGGCTGCAGATCCGCGAGGGTCGCCGTCAGCTGATCCCATTTCATTCCTGGTTGGCCAATCCACTGGATGCACATGTCCACGGGCCGTCCCTCCTGTCTTTGGCCTCCTCACCACCACTAGGACTGCATTCTGGTTACAAAGGAATGGCCCACCACCCACACCAAGTGTTTTCTCCTTCCTGCTGAGGCAATGCTCACAATTGTCAATCTGCTGCCTGCCCGCCTGAAGGGTGCCCCTGCCCTCCCACAGCAGTCAATGCGGCTCTATAGTAACTGTGGTCTCACGTAGACCTGGTATGCCCGCGACCGCCATCTTCCTACTGCCTGTATCCCAGCATCAGTCATCCTGTGTTGTGCCGCTAATGTTGCTGCCCCTTTTCTGAATGAGTGTGACCCAAAACCCGCTGGTGGTAGCCCCGCTTTGCTGAGGGCCAAGCACATGACTGCTGTGAACTAGAATTTGCTCAATTGAGTGCCGTCCCTGTGTTGAAACAGTGGCCCTTTGCCCGCTGGCCGCACTGCCATGAATGCCAGCAGACAGCATACCACACATCTGCTCTGGTCCTTAATGCATTGCAACAGCACTACCGCCTCTTTGCCTGCCTGGTCTGTCGTTGACCACCTCAGTATTATCTCTAGTTCAGTGGTTCTGGGCATCACATTGCATGCTTGGAAGCAGTGTCAGGCTAGCCCAGTCCTTGAAGGTGCCACTAACTCGCTTAGGCTGAACACCCCAAAGAATGCAGTGAAGAATGCTGCTTTAAAAAGGAGGTGTTCAAAGGTATTCTTTGTTATATCTCCCAGTGTCCCCAACAGTAAGACCAGATTTGTGTAGTCTATTGGGCGCCTGGTGTCCGTCCTTGTGCCCTCTGCACGTTCCCACCCTTTCATTGCCACTTTGATATAATGTGAAGCCACGGGATCCTACCCTGTCTCCAGTTTCGGATAATGGCCCACAACCTGGATTTCTTGTAGTTGAATGCCCACTGAAGAAACCTTTCAGCAGCCCTGCTTGTGGCTCCCCCGTCCTACAGGGTCTGGATACCCCCTATCCCCATCATCGTCTCCACATACTTTTTATATCTCGTGGCTGATTTGGAGTGAGCGCTTGGTTGACCAGTGCTGAAAGACCTACCTTGCCCGGCTCCAAAGTTGCACCGGGTAGGGCATCCTGTCATGCTCCGCCCCGGGGGCCAGTTCCCTGAATCTGTCCATCCTTGCCTTTGACAGGGTGTCTGCCACCTCGTTCTCCACCCCTGGTACGTGGCGTGCCCTCAGGTCTATGTTTCCTTTCAACTGCAATTTAGCCAGTTGGCGCATTAATCGCAGTGTGTCTGGGCACCTGGCTGATCCTCTATTAATCGCTTGTACTACTCCCTTGTTGTCTGACCATAGTGTCAGCGTAATGTTATACAATTCCTGTTTTCAAATTGTTAGCGCTACTACTATGGGGAACAGCTCAAGAAATGTGATATTGCTGGTTATGCACTGCCTACGCCAGCTGCTGGGCCATTGGCCCGCACACCATTTAGCACAGGATTGCCCCAAAACCCACTGCTGCCCGCCACATCCGTAAACAGTGCTATCTGTTTGCTAGTAGCCCAGCCTTCCCTCCAGATCTACTTCCCAGTAAAATCTGCCAGGAATGTGTCCCACATTAACAGGTACTGCTTTACTCCTGCCCCCAGCCTAACGTGATGGTGTTTGAGGGTAATTCCTGTCATTAATTGTGTTAAACCCCTAGCGAAAACCCTGCCTGCTGGGATAATCCTGGATGCAAAATTGAGTTTGCCTATGAGCCATTGGAGGACTCCCAGTGTTGCCTTCTCGCGCCCACAGAGGCCCCTGATGTCCTGCCTGAAATCCTTCACTTTGTCTGCAGGAAGCCTGGATGTTCCGACCACGAAGTCTAACTCTAATCCCAAGAATGTGATTTTTGTTGCTGGGCCCACAGTTTTTTCTGCTGCCAGGGGGATCCCTGGCTCCTCCTCCAATTTTGGAAAAGCAACCAGGGTGTTGCCACATTCGGTTGACGGGGCAGGGCCTGTGAAGAGGAAATAATTAAGGTGATGGAGTTTCCCATCTGGTGGGTGTCTGACGTGTAGAGTCCATTCTAGGAAGGTGCTGAATATTTCAAAGTAAGCACAGAATACCGAGCACCCCATGGGCATGGCTTTATCGAAGTACAGGTCTCCTTCCCACTAAAACTCCAGCAGGTAAAAGCTCGAGGGGTGGACTGGGAGTAAGCAAAAGGCTGATTCAATGTCCGCCTTTGCCATGAAGGCCCCACAGCCCGCTGATCTGACTAGCTCAATGGCATCATCTACGGTAGAGTAACTCACTGAGCATGCTTCTTCACTGATCCCATCGTTTACTGATGACCCCTCAGGAAAGGACAGATGGTGAATTCGCAGGTATTGTCCTGGTTCTTTTTTGGGCACTACCCCTAATGGCGAGATCACAACCCCTTGCTCATGTGGGAAGGGAGAGGGCCCTCTATTCTTCCCAAGTCTCTTTCTTTCTCCAATTTCTTAGTGACCACCCCTGGGTGTTGTAGCGCTGATTTCAGATTGTTCGCCCTGCCTGGGGGTAGGGGGCCTGCCAACGGGATAATAAAACCTTCTTCAAAACCTTGCACCAGTATAGCAGCGTTCGTCCTGTTGTAGTATGTGTTTGCTAGCTTGCGCAATTGGCGAGTGTTGATGGGGGATCTGGGTAGCCTGCAGCTTTGAATTCCTGCTGATCCCCCATCACCTTTTGGGGTTGCCTCACTGCTTTTTCTTCTCATTTTTGTCCCCCTTGTGTTCCTTTTTGCATCTGCACCCTGCTGCTGTGTGTCCCCGCCACAGGAGGAGCAAATATGTTGACATTTGCACGAGGTACCGTAGGTACATTCATTTGCCTCGTATTTCCAGCATATTGCCGGTGTCCCGCTAGTATGCAGGGTTTTCCATGTGCTGTACTGCTTGGACTTTTGGAACATCCTCCCCCTCCCTTTGTGGAAAGAACCCCGAAAGGGCTGCTCAGACTTTCCTGCCCAAGTCTTGGCCTCCCTGGTGACCATCATTTTGTGAATGAAACCCGATACATCCTCCTCATTCCATTCCATCTCTGGGTGTGTTTGTATTTTTAGCCGGAAACCTTTATCGTATTCAACCCATGCGTTGCCAGCGAATTGCCTATGTGCATTATGTATGTTGGCCTCGTAGATCCATAGGTCGGCTGTACAGCGGGGGAATTTCTCTACAATTATGCATGCCATTCCTCTGAATGCATCCAGCCAATTGTCAAAATATATTTCCTTCCTCTCCTTCCGCCTTTCTCTCCTGTCATCATCCTTCTTATCACAAATTGTCAGATTCAACCCGTCTAACTGTATCTCTAGCAGTGTAAAAATATCAATACACCCTTTCCTCCATATCCTTTCTTCAACAGTTAGAGGTATGAGGCATGCTAGGCCTGTGGCCCTGGTGGTCATGGATTCTGGCCCGTGCGAGGGCATTGCGCATGGTACTAGTGCAGGGGGAGCAGGGGGAGCAGTGGGCTGGTCACCTACTGTGGGCTCGCCACCCCATGCTGCTATTGGATACCCTATTTCACCCTGGGCCTCCTGTGTGCCCTGGCCCCTCAAGCATTCCTGGCTCACCTGGCCTAGGTCCATTAGGTGCCACAGCAAACCAGAAACAGCTTCCTCTGTTTGAGATCCTGCTGCACCTACCCCCTGCCTGCTCAAACCCCTAAGCAATAGTGGTGCCATTGTTTTGAAACATTCTTGTACTATCGAACTAATATGCTCCCCACTGGTCGCTGTGTTCTTAGTTCCGCTGCTAGGTTGGCTACAGGTGTCAGGGTCTTTCTCTGGGGGGCTTTCTTGGTTGCAGCTGCCTCTCTCAGCTTGGCTGACACTCTCCTTCTCCTCTTGGGTGCTGGTGCATAGGCGTCGTCATGTTGCTGGTTGCCTGGTCCTATCCTGGCGTCGTGCAATAGATTTGGCTGCAACCATCATTCCCCTTGTACCTCTGATGCCGCCCGTATTTTTCACAGTAATTCATTCACTTTTGCTTCCCCGCTTTGCCATCCTCTGTGTGATTCTTGGCTGATTGCAATGTATAATCAAAAAGAAACACTGGGAGTGCTAAAGTCTTCTTGTAGCTCTTATTTAATTTCACTTGATCTTACAAATTAACATACAAAGACCCAAATTTGCTTCCAAACAAATGAACTTCACAAAAATATTCAAGATTAATTTTCTCTTTGTCCTTTTCTCTTCTGTAACAGCCAGCTGCCGACGCGTTTTGTCCTATGGGAAGTACTTCATCAGGGCTAACTTCTTCCAAAATTATCTGGTCTTTGCTTTGCAGGTTATGAAAACACTCACTATCTTCTCCTTCTCGTAAGCGAACTTGAATTGCAACAGAATATCCCCAGCTGGTGATATCCCAGCTGTGACCCCCCGAGCAGACTCCTTCCAATACTATCTCAGTGTTATATACTAGGTTGAATCCTCTAATTTCAAACATTAGCGTTTATCTTCTTTAAGTCACAATTTCTTCCACATACCTCAGAAAATGTGGTTCACTTGAAAATCCTGATCGGTAACAGGTAGTATCACCCACTTCTATCTTCAATAAAGGTCATTCAATCACAAATCAATCATGAGCAATATCTCGTGATCGTCTCCTGTGCCCGGGTGCGATAAATCATTGGAAGAAATTGTGACTTAAAGAAGATAAACGCTAATGTTTGAAACTGAAGATGCTCCTCTGTAGCGATTTTATGTAGAAGCAAGCACTTAACATTAAAATACTGCACTTTCAACATAGATAGTCTATACATAATTAAGGAGCCATTGCAATGACACTGTGGAATGTGAATAAAACAATGTGTATGGGAATTAATGGTGGATTAATGGTGGATTAACAGAGGATACTGTTGAGGTAGGTGATGTTATTATCATGCAATTGCACTGTCATGAGGAAGTACAGCTTTTATTCTAACAGACTGTTCATCTTGTAATTACTATTTGCTTTATTTTATACTCTACCTTACCATTGTGGCTGAATTTGTATTTTACAATACTTGAAGCAGGATGCCACCTGATGTTTTTAGATTAGGTTGAACATATACTAATAACACGCCTCTCATAGCTCAAAACGATACATTTTATTTAGAGCAGCTGAACTTCTTGAGTTGGAAGAATTAAACATATGTGTGCTGTTTATGACAAGAAGAGAGGTATTTAAGTGCAGCACAAATTGTTTCCATAATTACTTGTAGCTATGTTTGGTTCACTGATAGAATTGCGATGCTAAATATATTGATGTAAAAAATATTGAAACAAAATATAGACTGCAAAAATATCGACTCCCTATACTTAAACAGGTAAGTACAAAAATATTGAATCCAAAATATTGAAGTTAAAAATATAGATGTAAAAAATATTTTGGGGAAATATATATAAAATATGAATACAAAAATAATATATATTAAATATATAAAATATTAATATTATCTTCAACAAAATAAAGTAAATTTAATATTCATTTTAACTAAATATAAAAAAAGATTTTAAAAATATAAACACGCAAACAGAATAGTTTATGCATATACATATATTTACTTTAAAATAACTTAACTATTATCTTTATTTAATTTTTTTAACTTTTAAATTGTATAAAAATAAAATATATACATATACCAATAATTCAAAATTTTTAAAAACCATTGCATAATTAATTATAACATTGAACTATTAAAACAAAATAAAAACGTGCATTTCGCAATACAATCAATACAACTGTAGGGAAAATGTTGGATAGCGAAATAATTTAATTTACTATTCCAACTCCAGTGAGTGCAACAGCAGGAATAGGGTTGGATAGCGGAGGGGTAAAAATTACTATTCCCACTCCAAAGAGTGCAACAGTAGGGAAAGTGTTAGATAGCGGGGGAGTAGAATTCACTATTCCCTCTCCAATGAGTGCAAAAGTAATTTACTGGATAGCGAAAGAGTAAAAATACAATTCCTACTCCAGTGAGTGCAACAGTAGGGAAAGTGTTGGATAACGGAGGGGTAAAAATTACAATTTCCACTCCTGTGAGCACAACAGTAGGGAAAGTGCTGGATAGTTGAGGGGTAAAATTACTATTCCCACTCCAGTGTGTGCAACAATAGGGAACGTTCGGGATAGGGGAGGGTAAAAATTACTGGGCCCAATTCACAGAATGAATTTAAGACTCAATCCTAAACTTACTACTATTTTGGTATTTACAGAATGCACTTACTACTTTTGGCATTCACAGAATGAACTTACTTCTTTTGGTATTCACAGAAGTTAGGATTTTGTCTTAAGACAGATTTAAGACAGACTTAAGACAGACTTAAGTTAGGATTTTGTCTTAAGTCTGTCTTAGTCTTAATAAAACTACTCTTGCCACTTCAGTGATTGCAACAGTCTGGAAAGTGCTGAAATTGCTGAATAGAGGAGGGGAAAAAATGACTATTCCCAACACAGTGAGTGCAACATTAGGGAAAGTGTTGGATAGCAGAGAAACAAAAATTACTAATAACATTTGAACAATTCTACCATGTGTTAGGAGGGAGGGTTAACCGGTTGGCACCAGTAAGAATTCAGAGTTTAGAGAATCATATAAGGCACAATGGGTGGGGGAGCAAGCGGGAGAAAATTAAAACAAATTGTTCCTACTATGTCTGGTCCAGTTGTTTATGGTTTCTTTTTACCTTTTCATTTGTATTGTGCTCTCTTCGGACTCCTTAAGTTTAGGAGAGGCAATGTTTTCATGGCAGGTTTAGATAATACTACATTTGTTACAGGTCTTATCATGGAATGTTAATAGCTTGAGAGTGATCCCAAGGAGAAAGAAGATACTAGAATACTTGAAGATAAGGGAGGTAGACGTGATCTTTATTCAAGAGTCCCATTTGCTGAAAGAAGAATGGCTGGAAATTGCAAAATCTCAAACGTGTATAGACCATTGCATATGCACATCACAGGCAGTCACAGTTAAGGGAGTGGCGATATTATTTAAAAAATGAGCCCAATGTCTTATTGATGAAATAAAGGATGACCCTCTGGGTAGATGGACGATTGTGAAGGCAAGGATTCAGGGTACATGGTTAGTTTTTGTATCATACTACGGCCCTAATCTGGACGACCCCTCATCTTTACGTACATTAATACTACATTTACTTGATTTTAATGACCCAATCATTATGGGGGGTGACTTTAATGTAATTCTAGACCCAGTCCAAGATACCACTTCTAAAAAGGCAGCTGCGGCTACTTTAAAAATGAGAACTGCACTGAAATCCATATTCCAGGACTTTGGCCTAGCTGACATTTGAAAGCTTAAAGGCTCAAGAAGGGAAGGATAACCGGGGAAATTTACATTTCATAATAAAAACACGGACATCGATCTAGGATTGACTACTTTCTGATTTCCCAATCCATTAATAATCTTGTGAAGATGGTTTCTCAGATTCCTGAGCATTTATCAGACCACTCAGCTGTATTTTTGCAGCTCCAGACCGAGGCAAGTCTTTAGAGCGATGATGGACACTAAATCGTTCCCTTCTTCTTGAAACCTCGATAATTGATAATTTGAAAATACTAACATAAAGACATTTTTTTTCTTTAACCTTGATACAGCCCCCCTAAACAAAGTGTGGGACACGTACAAAGCATATTTTAATCTTAACAATCTTATCAAAACGCCATGCAAAATAAGAGATCAAAGAAGGAATTTATTTCCTTGGAAGAAAACATTAAAGCAATTCAAGTTAACTTAGGCCAAGCTCTAGACTCTAATACCAAACTTACTCTAGAAGCGGATCTGGCCAAGGCAAAGATGAATTTAGCAGACTACCTGGATTCCAGAGTAAAACAAAGATGGGAAGCAAGTAAGCTTGCTAACTATAATTATGGGGAGGGGAGCGGCAAGCTCTTGGCCTGGAAGGCCAAGGCCGACCGGATTAAAAATAACATCAAGGACCTAAAAAAATCAATCTACAGGGGATATTATCTCAGAGGACGAGGGGATCGAACTGGAATGTGTGCATTTTTTTCGATATCTATATACAGAAGATATAGACATAAATAAAGATCAGATAATGGTTTTTTTTTAGGATAGATGCCTCCCGCTATTAAGCGATGAAAATAAAGAGGAATTATCTGCCCCTTTCACAATGGCAGAAGTTCATAGCACAATTAGGAATCTGAAAAAGGGCAAGGCTGCAGGGCCAGATGCAATCCCAAATGAACTACACGCCCTGTTGAGGGAAGAATTAGCCCAGATTCTACTTGAGCTTTTTAATTCAGCCTATATTCTAAAACAGGAGTTCCTCTCGTCTTGGGACCTTGCTACTATATTTCTCCTCCTTAAATCTAACAAGAATCCCAGAGTATGTAAATCATACAGACCAATTTCATTCTTTAACACTGACTCTAAAATATATACGCTGATTATGACTAAAAGGTTGGAGCGGATGCCATGTACCATAATTCATAATGATCAGAAGGGTTTCGTGAAGGGGAGGCACTTACAGGATTTGACCCATGAGCTAATAGGCACAATAGATCTAGCCATAGAATATGACAAACTCTTGTCTGTGATCACCTGTGATGCTGCGAAAGCCTTCAACAGGGTCGGCTGGTCTTTTCTCTATGAAATGCTCCAGCGTTTTAATATGGGAGAAGTTCTTGAGTCAGCAATCAAGGCCCTGTATAAAAACCCTATAGCCCGGATTTTAGTAAATGAGAAACTATCTGAGCAAGTTAAAATCAGAAGGAGCTCTAGGCAGGGGTGTCCACTCTCCCCTCACTTATTCAACTTATATATTGAGCCACTGGCCATCAAGCTAAGAGCATGTAAAACTATTACCCCATTTTCCTGCAATGAGTGGGAAAAGAGAATCAGGCTATATGCTGACGATCTAATGATATTTACAGGTCATCTACAGCCAGCTAATTCTGCCATTTGGGAAAATCTAGAGAGCTTCGGTAGAATATCAGGCTATGCTGTCAATCCATCTAAAACCGAGATTATACAGTGGAACACAAGTTTCCAGAGTGACCTCATCAAAAAGAGGATTAGAAACTTGGGGATTGAAGTAGTCCAAAATTTGGATTTACTAGCGATAGTGAACTATGATCAGGTCACGTCAAAAATTAAGAAACAACTACAGCAGTGGGATACCCTGCCTTTATCTTTTCTAGGCAAATCAAACCTGTTAAAAATGTCTATTCTACCCAATGACACTTTTATTTTTAACTCAATCCCACTGGAATTCATGAGGAAATGGATAAAAAAAGTACAAGATCTTTTTTCTAGTTTTATTTTGGGGAAGAAAAGGCCTAGAATTGCATGGAAGAAATGCGGGGAAAAGAAGGAAAATGGGGCTATAGCAAGTCCAGACCTTCTTCAATACCAGAGAGAATTCCACGTGAAAGTTTTTAGGCAGCTGTTAAAAGATTCTCCAAACCTCTTGCCGCTGTTTAGAGCTCTGACGTTCGGCCCACCAGATTTATCTAGCGTCTTTCTTTACAAATTTGGAGACCCCAAATATTTGAAAAAAAATTTGATTAAAGACTCTTCAGTGAGCCTGCAAATTGTGGTATCAAATTAGGGTAACCCTCCAGATCCCATACTACAGTCATTATGCCCCTATATGGAGATCTCCTGGGACTCCAGCCTGCCTACAAGACTATCTGGCAATTCCGATAAGGGAAATGGGAATCAGTTGATGGGGCCAACTGCTGGAAGGAACGTAATTAAAATCTTGGCAAACCTTTCAGGAGATTACAGAAGGCTCTGTCTTTAAATTCAAGTACTGTCAGTTATCAAGTTGGGCAAAGACCTTGAGACAGGGGGGAAAACAAAATGAACTTAATGAAGCCAAAATAGCCCTGCGTCCCGCGATACAGAAAGAGGTATAGGCATGGTACTGGCTGTTGGTCCAATCTTCAGAAGACCCACTTCTATGGCATACGCGGACTTGGAGGAGGGAACTACCGGAATACGATTTAGAAGCACTATGGCAAGTATCAAAGCTGTTTTGTGGTACTGTGTGAAAGCTGCACCTTTAAAAAAAAAAACTCTTTTTACCATCCACAAGGCTTATTGGATGCCCCGAAGACTGGCAAAGATGAGCCTGCATACGGTGAGGAAGTGCCAAAAGTGCGGTGAAATCAATGCCGATGAAACACATATGTTCAGGTGGTGTCCCTCCATCCAATCCTTTTGGCAGAAAGTGGGTGAAACCCTGTCAGATCTGGTGGGTCACGAAGTGGAGGTGAATCTTGCTTTGGTCATTTTTGGGGTAATGCCAGAGGAGGACTCCATAGGCTGTTTGTCTAAATCACTTAGAGAGAGAGAAACTGGCGTTTAGACTACTCCCTCCCCAGGAAAATTGCGTACAGAACCGAGATAAAAACCTATAAAAACAAAATAGGAACTGCGCAAGCAGCCTTCTACGAGAGTAAGATCAATGCAGCCACATCTCAACCCAAAGAAATCTATAAAATTGCAAAATCCCTTCTCAAACTCCCTGAAAAACCTCACATCCCCCTCAATCCCCAATCCCGCTGTGACGACCTGGCAGAATTCCATAATAAAATACAAACCATCTACACCTCCTTCCCCCACACTCAAGCCCCAACTTCAGTAATCAATCCTCCTGCGCCACAACCATACATTCCAGCGACACTCACAAACTTTCCCTTTCTTGACCCCCCACACTACAATCCATCATGCTCCAAGTAAAATCCAGATCTCCCCATGACCCAGCACCACCAAGCTCTCTGCTAGCAGTCACCGCGCACATCTTACCCACCATCTTAGAACTACTCAACACCTCGCTAGCCACCAGAATTGTCCCGTTTAATTGGAAACAGGCCATGGTCAGAGCCCTCCTAAAGAAACCTAGCCTAGATCCCAATATTCCAGGGAACTACCGACCTATCTCCCTGCTGCCCTGGCTTAGCAAGATTTTGGAGAAACACGTCAACAAGACACTGACGGATTTCCTAGAGACCCACCAGTTGCTTGACCCTACCCAAACAGGATTCCGACCCATGCACAGAACTGAGACTGCCCTTATCAATGTGACAGAAGAGGCAAGGAAGATCATGGATCAGGGAGACACTGCAGCCATCATCCTGCTGGACCTAAGTGACGCTGTTGACACTGTAAACCACAGCTGCAACGACTCACCAACCTAGGAGTCTCATCTACAGCAATCTCATGGCTCGAATCCTTCTTGAAGGAACGATCCTTCCAAGATTTTGAGGGTGACACTGCTTCCATCAGCAAACCTCTCGATTGTGGTGTACCGCAGGGCTCTTCCTTAAGCCCTACGCTTTTTAATGTCTACATGAGCCCCCTTGCTGAGATCGTCCGTCCCTTCGGGATAAAAATAGTCACCATGCGGACGATACTCAGCTAGTGGTGGCTCTGAGGAAGAAGGAAGAAGAAGGAAGAAGAACTACAGGCGTTTTACCTTTGGCTCAATGCAAGTGACACCAACTTGAGGTTCACTATGAACCTGAGCACTCAAAAGGTGGACTTTCTAGACATCACCATTGCAGGTACCAATGGACATCTAACAGTTAGTCTGTTTAGGAAAAGTACTGCCAAAAATACAATCTTGGAATTTGGCAGCTTCCACCCGAATTGTCAAAGGGAATCTATACCCTTCGGCGAATTCTTACGAATTCGCCGCAATTGTACGGACATTGGTGCATTTCACCAACATGGAGATGCACTGAAAGACAGACTACTGAGAAGAGGCTACCCACATCGTTTGGTGCGACAAGCCTATAAAAGGGCCAAATATTATGATAGATCTGCACTTTTACAAGGTAGAACACGTGTCAAACACGATAGGATCACTTGTGTGATCAACCATTCCACTTTCAATCATAAACTTCGGAATATTATCAACAGAAACTGGAGAATTTTGAATACAGATGAGAGCGTTCCGCCGCTTCCTCTCCCCATGTTGGCGTTTAGGAGAAATAGAAATCTTAGGGACATGCTGGTTCTGCAATAGTGAATGTTTTATGACTTTTTTATAAACTTTATTTGTGGATGTTTGAGTGACAGACTTATTCTCCTTTTTAGGTTTTTTGTCCAGTCTGATCCCCGGGTTCTGCACTAAATGGTGAACAAGGTCCTGATGAAGGTGGCTTGAACCACCGAAACGCGCGTAGACCTGCTACAAGGGCCGTTATTACTTTTCTGTAGCCCTTGAACAATTTTAGCTGTGTTATCTAGCTAATTGTTTACCAGTTCCTTTTTTCATCTATGTATGAGGTTTGACTGTAGTATGATTGGTAGCACGAGAGTAAGTTGTTTGTATGTCTGATACCATGGGGGATATATATATATATATTTAGTTGTTGCTTATCTTTATGATTCTTTTATCTCTTTCATGAATTTGTATAATTAATTGATGTGTTGTCCATAGAATTGTTTGATTTATAACGATGTTTATATGAATTTATATTTACAAAAAAAAGAAGTAATAAATATTATTTTTTGAATGATTTTTGTTTAGCATTATTCTCCTTCTGTCACTAGCCTTTGATATGAATTGATGCATGTACATAATTGAAGTATATGGCCACCGAAGGGATTTTTTCTATTTCTGGTTCATTGTTCCTCCCCTCTGTCCCTTGGCCACATTTGCTCTTTGAGGGGGTCCCATTGTACATGTTACCTTCATTCGCGGTTTTTCAACCGTGGGATTTTCTTATGTCATTATTGTGAATTTGTGCTCCTTTTGCCTTTTCTTGATTTATTTCACTATTGTGGTTTTCTAGGGGTGTTCTCACGTGACTATAGTGTTTAGTTGCAACAACTCCACTTAGCTGTCTTGCTTGGGACAATTTCTGCTTCTCTGATACCAAGAAGTACAGTGTCTTCTTTCCAATCCTGTATTGTCAGTGTTCTCTCAGCAATATGGACACTTTCCAGACGTTCGGTTTTACAGACGATGATTTCAATACCCTAATGGGGAAATTAGCAGGTGATGGTGGCCCTACTCCCCCCCAACAACTAGGTAATAGTGAATGGCAGAATCTTTTGAATATGCGAAAAAGACTCAAACGCATAGAATCCCACGCCTTCTATATGTTTGAATATTTAAAGGCAGGTGTCATCCCTACAGGCCTTAGAGTCCGCAATGCCCCGGCACTCTTTGTTGACATCAGAAAGTTCCTGGAGCGGTGGTCGCTTATTTCCAACCGCTGCTCCAGGGACTGGATGATGTTAATCATTGAAACTGCAAAGGATGTAGCCTCTACACTTTTGCAAGAGATAAACGACCTCGAGGAAAAATTGAGTACATCCACAGCCGTAGAAGAAGGTAAGACATGCCTTGAAAAGATCAGAACAGATATGAAGGACTTTGAAACCTACCTCACTAATAAAAAAATGGATAAACTAAAAAAAGATGTGAGATGGTTTACCAAAGAGAAGATCTACCCTTACCTTACCCCGAGTTATTACCAGGAGGGACCACAGAGTAATCAGAATCCCAACTTTAATGGGTATCAAGGGAGGAAATACACGAACTTCTCAGATACAGGTTCTTCAGGGTCAGATGGAGATAATTACCAAGACATGAACTATGGTAATCCAAACCCTTGCCCTTTTAGAGGGAGACCTAATCAACGTCCATTCAATGGGAGGGGTTTTTTACATCGGGGCCAATACAGAGGGAGGAATGTTCGCTGGCAAGACCAAGCGACCCATGCCCAAATGAACCCTCAACCTCCACAACAATACGTAAGAACACGCAACCAACAGTATTGGTGGTAGAAAATGAAGAGGAAACCATAGTTACCAACGATTTGCCTGTCTACAATCTTTCCTCTATACATTTTAAACCTGAGGATGTAAAAGTACTCAGTAGGGGATTGTCCTTCGTTCCGAGTATCCATCTCAACAAATTCAAATTACACGAAGATCTGTTTGCGTTCTTTCGCAAGGTTAGGCTTAATAAATTCTTTTATGACCGCCCACCTTGTGAGGAAGCAAACAATCTATCAGGTTGTAAACCGACATCGACCTTTACACCGACTCTGGATATGGTGGGTACCGAGGTACGTATCTTCGAACAGAGGGTTCTCCAAGATATCGCGAGGGTGATCAAAAATACCTACACCCCCCAATCAAATCTCTCTGACTCAGAAAGAACCGCCCTAAACGAATTGAAAACCAACTCCTCCATAGTCATCAAGCCTTGTGATAAAGGCGGGGGTATTACTGTTTTTGATAGAACGAGTTACGATGACAAAATGCTGGGAATGCTAGCAGTGACAGACCATTATAGACCTGCTCAGCGAAAGGAATTGGACCGCCTGCAAAAACATATTCAAGAAACAACTCAGGTGGCCTTCGCAGACGGTTATATCTGCGAAGATGAATATGTTTTCCTTAATAAAACCACTCCCAGTACCTCTGTTTTGTATGGTCTTCCAAAGACACACAAATCAGAAAGCAATCCTCCAATGCGGCCCATTATTTCGACTATCGGCTCGTGTACTGAGCCACTATCAAAATATGTAGATAGATTTTTGTGCCCTCTGACTCAGAGATATGCATCATATATCCGTGACACCGGGGATATAATCAATAAAATAGAGGGCATACAATTTAACCCTGCCACAGACATCCTTGTGACGCTCGACATTGAGGCGTTGTACACCAACATTCCTCAGTGTCGAGCGTTGCAGGCGGTGTCGGCTCTTCTCAGGAGATATCCATCTGATCGCCCAGACATTTTCATTCTTCAATGTTTGGAAATTGTGCTCATGAATAACTTTTTTGAGTATAATGGGAAGATCTTCAAGCAGATCAAGGGGACATCAATGGGGGCTTCTTGTGCCCCGAGTGTGGCTAACGCATTCATGGGAGAATGGGAGCTCAAAAATATTTACAACGAACTGGCCCCATTTTTTGAAAACATTTTTGTTTGGAAGCGTTTTATCGACGACATTTTTTTCATTTGGAAAGGATCGGAAGAAGAACTACAGGCGTTTTACCTTTGGCTCAATGCAAGTGACACCAACTTGAGGTTCACTATGAACCTGAGCACTCAAAAGGTGGACTTTCTAGACATCACCATTGCAGGTACCAATGGACATCTAACAGTTAGTCTGTTTAGGAAAAGTACTGCCAAAAATACAATCTTGGAATTTGGCAGCTTCCACCCGAATTGTCAAAGGGAATCTATACCCTTCGGCGAATTCTTACGAATTCGCCGCAATTGTACGGACATTGGTGCATTTCACCAACATGGAGATGCACTGAAAGACAGACTACTGAGAAGAGGCTACCCACATCGTTTGGTGCGACAAGCCTATAAAAGGGCCAAATATTATGATAGATCTGCACTTTTACAAGGTAGAACACGTGTCAAACACGATAGGATCACTTGTGTGATCAACCATTCCACTTTCAATCATAAACTTCGGAATATTATCAACAGAAACTGGAGAATTTTGAATACAGATGAGAGCGTTCCGCCGCTTCCTCTCCCCATGTTGGCGTTTAGGAGAAATAGAAATCTTAGGGACATGCTGGTTCACGCCAGACCTCCCACGAGAAGTTCCCAAATCAACAACCAGCTCTCCATTACTGGACTCCCGGCAGTATTGGGTAATCACAGGTGTGGTTCTTGCCACGCCTGTGAGGCAGCAATGGTATCTGACACTGTTACCTATAATGAAAAGAAGATCAAACTACGTTGTCTCACAAACTGCCGTAGCAGTAACATAGTGTATATCCTCTTCTGTGACTGTGGTTTGGCCTATGTGGGCGAAACGGGTCGCGAGTTTCGCGTCCGTTTCAGTGAACACAAGTCCGCCATCAGGACTAAAAAGCTATCAGCTCCGTTAGTCCAACACTGCATTGATAAATCCCATAAGGAGGACGAGATCAAATGGTCTATCCTGGAAAAGGTCACACCCAAAATGGGTCAACCGAGTGAAATAACGCGCAAAAAACGTGAAACCTTTTGGATTTACCTGTTGGATAGTGTCAAAAGGGGACTTAACGAAGAACTATCTTGGTATGTGACAAGGTAGCATGTCTTCTCTGCGGTACAGCAACCCATAGTAGGTGCCAGTGTGGCAACTGCTAGGAGACTCTCAGATAAATTATCCTTATTGCTCCCTTGTGGTAGCTCAGGTGGAGCTCCGATTCAGTGAATCTTGATCTACACCAAAATGTCAGGCTATATGTTCAATATATTTGATCATGGCTTCTCCATTTATTTACAAGGAGTTCTTTGGGGCATTTTGTTGTAAATATATATACATTATTGTAGTCGGTAGAAAAAGTTATATGTTCTTGTGTTGATTGTTTGGCTGCAACACATGCCCTGATTGCGTTCGTTGGTGACTGGATTACATTATGTACTGCGTATCCTGTAGATGGACTTCCTGCGGCTTTTCCAAGCTTTTCTTGGAAGACTCCCTCTGTTTTTCACGCAAGCGTGCGTTGGAAAAAAGTCCCTGGAAAAAGGCGTTATCCCTCATGCCCTGAATTGTGGGAGTACTAACATAGACAATTCTAGTGACATAACCACTTGATACATCCTGAATTGTTGAAGTTACACTTTAGTGCAATTGCCTTAAATTGTACACTTCCTCCTCACATTCAAACATGTAAAATTGCAATCGGTATACGTATCAATACTTGACCTCAATTACAGCCTTTTTGGGCTCAGCGGTATTGTTTATCTTTCTATGTTTGCATCAGAAATTATTCCCGTTGTCGGATACTATCAATATGCAGGTTCCTTCGAAGTCCTACGTTTGTGTTGATAGTTGGAGACCTCTACTATCTGACGTTCACTTCCCGTGGGATTTGAACGCCTAGAAGGTATATAAATCTTGGCGGGCCGGAAGTGTCTTGTTAGCAGGGGGCGCAGTGACGGAGAAGGACTATGGCGCGGGACCACGGATTTTAAGGTAGGCGTTTTAGGCACGGATCGATACTGTATGCACCTCCGGCTTTTAAGCGAGGGTCGGGTAGTTCAGGGCTCTGCATCCTGCTAGCGCGGGTTGGTTAATGCAGTAAGATTAAGGCGAAGACCGGGCATGCTATTTTTGAAGTATCGGCACCCCCGTTATCAACTTGTCGGGTGGGTATAGATGCCTGTGCGCTGTTACTAGTCCGTGATACAGCACAGGGCTTTTCAACTACTCAGCGCGCGTTATAAAGGTTGGGGAGTTCACGTGACACTGATCCCCGTGTTACGAGTGGTTTCTAACAACTATGTATTTGGCAACATTAATAGCTTGTATCCATCAATCTCTTACCAGATTGGGATGCTTGCACGCTTGTAAGATAGGCCGCAGATCCAACTAATAACGCGCATTATTTCCTGCCATATCATGCACAATCCCGAATAGCATGTAACGCTCTCTCTTCCTTTGTAGAGACACCCGTATACAATAAAGCAGTGTACCAACGGACTGCATCTCTACTGTATACATAAGTAAGCCCACATTTTTACCCTTTTCTCTGACTAGCTTGGACATGAAGTTGAATGTGCTAGTCCTTATTGGACTCTTGTGTTATTTTTCCCTCCTTTGCATAGACTAGGAAGTAACAGTACTGAGTCCCTGCGCCGGCAGCCCCAACCAACTTGAGATCTTCTTCTTCCTTTTAATACGACACATAGATGAATTGCGCAAAGTTCCATTGAACAAGGACACGCTGTGACCACCTTGGTAGGTTACTGTCAGTGTGAAAGAAGGATGGGCATCAATGGGTAACACACACACGTTATGTAATTCTCGGTATTTGTGTATTCTCCTTGTAGCTATTAATTCGGATGAAGTCCTGAGTCTCACATGCCTGTTTTGTTTCCATCATAAACGACGCTATTGGTAAGCCCTATTTGATCTGGGACATGCAAGAGTTTCAGCAAGTCGCCATTACAGTTCCATTTATAATCTCCCTTAAATTCCTTTGTAGATGCTGTTCAATTGATCTGGACCATCATATGATCCCTATAATCGCACTTTTTTAAAAAAAAGGAAAAATACTCATTGTGCTCTTTTGTAAGTATAGACAGTGTACAGCTGAGCTACTGTGAGTCTCTGACACCTTTCTTGAGGATAGTTTCCCATGCAAGTAGATGCTGCTCAAATTGATCTGGTCCATCATATGATCTTTATAATTGCACGTTAAAAAGGAAAAATACTTACTGTGCTCTCCTGTAATTATAGACAGTGTATAGCCGTGCTACTGTGAGTCTCTGACCCCTATCTTGAGGATAGGTTTCCCATGCAAACAGTTAACTTTTGTGTTTTTTCATCTGGTGTTTATGACTTAGCCGATAATATGCTCTGTAGTGAATAGGTACTTTTGGCCCAATAGGCCTCTCTTTCGCTGTGCTATTAAGTCAGCTTAATCATATTCCCTTCACTAACACAGTATAGGTGCCTGCTTTAGTCACGTTGATGAGCCCCCACAGTTTAACTGCAATAGTGAATGTTTTATGACTTTTTTATAAACTTTATTTGTGGATGTTTGAGTGACAGACTTATTCTCCTTTTTAGGTTTTTTGTCCAGTCTGATCCCCGGGTTCTGCACTAAATGGTGAACAAGGTCCTGATGAAGGTGGCTTGAACCACCGAAACGCGCGTAGACCTGCTACAAGGGCCGTTATTACTTTTCTGTAGCCCTTGAACAATTTTAGCTGTGTTATCTAGCTAATTGTTTACCAGTTCCTTTTTTCATCTATGTATGAGGTTTGACTGTAGTATGATTGGTAGCACGAGAGTAAGTTGTTTGTATGTCTGATACCATGGGGGATATATATATATATATTTAGTTGTTGCTTATCTTTATGATTCTTTTATCTCTTTCATGAATTTGTATAATTAATTGATGTGTTGTCCATAGAATTGTTTGATTTATAACGATGTTTATATGAATTTATATTTACAAAAAAAAGAAGTAATAAATATTATTTTTTGAATGATTTTTGTTTAGCATTATTCTCCTTCTGTCACTAGCCTTTGATATGAATTGATGCATGTACATAATTGAAGTATATGGCCACCGAAGGGATTTTTTCTATTTCTGGTTCATTGTTCCTCCCCTCTGTCCCTTGGCCACATTTGCTCTTTGAGGGGGTCCCATTGTACATGTTACCTCTGAGTCACCCTCATACTGGCCCCAACAGTCTCAGGGACTGCCTCGAAGCAGTGACCTCCTGGATGACATCTTCCTGTCTCAAACTAAACGGAGACAAAACCGCGCTAATGCTACTAGGTCACCGCCCCAATCCCAACATCGCCCACTTCTGGCCCGCCTGCCTTGGACCCCCCCCGTGCCCAAGGACACAATCAAAAGCCTTGGCATCTGGCTGGACAAGTCCCTCAATTTCAACCAACAAGCAGCAAAATTATCAGCCACCTGCTTCGGTTTACTCAGGCTCATCTGAAAAATCATTCCCCTCCTACCCTTTAATGCCAGACGGATCATGATCCAAGGTCTAATCCTGTCACGTTTGGATTTCGGAAATGCCCTCTACCTAGGGGCCCCACAGTCCACCTTAAACAAGCTACAGGTCATCCAGAACTGTGCAGCACGTACCTTGCTTCAGACCCCAGTCAAAACAGAACTCAGGAAGCTCCACTGGCTCCCTGTCAGGGACAGAATTGCATTCAAGGGCTTGTGCATCGCACATCGAGCCTTCTGGAAATCAGGCGCCACCTTCAATCATGCCTTGTTCATCCCCTACCAACCAAACAGACAGCTCAGATCTACCTCCTCACACCTTCTCACAGTATCCAGAATCAAGAAGGTCAGATGTGGGGGACGCTCCTTCTCCCACGACACGGCCAAACTCTGGAACTCCCTACCCCCCACCTGCGTGCGGAACACAACCTGCTGTCCTTCCGGAAAAAGCTTAAAACCCAGCTGTTTAACAACTAGAATATGCTCCTTCTACCCTTTCATACGCGTTTGTCTGCAGCGCTAGGACGCCTCAGGGTAGCGCCGCAGTTTACAAATGCTCTTTTCATTTCATTTCATTTCACTTAAGGCACTTATTTTTATCTTAATTTTCTTAGCACGTTGAGAGCTGTGCATGAAGTGAATCACGCCTAATGCCCCTCTCGCACATGAATGGGTAAACTCGATCAGAATAGCAAAAATGGATAGGGCAACGCAAACCACTAAGAGAACAAAGGGGCATATTGTCAAGAAAGGGCGTTACATTATCGCCGCTTTTATCGGCAGGAAAACTGCCGATAAAGCGGCGATAATGGGCTTGATAATATGCTCTTTGAATTCCATCGCCTCCCAAGTGGAGAGTCCGGGCATCACCTAGCACAGATGGCAAGATACTAAGTCGGAAATCTCTTTTATCTCCATTTATATACTGATCAGACATATGAGGAATAAAAAAATTACATTTCAACAATTGAATTTTTTTTAATAATCTTAAAAATAAATAAACAATACTTTAAAAATATCCAAAGTAAAGACAAACTGTTTTTGCTGTGCTGAAATCGTAATTTTGGCCAACACTGTGTAGAAACATTATGCAATTATGCACATTCTTTATTTTTTGTTGTTTTAATATTGCCTTTCTAGCATTATTTTTCCCCCAATAATATCACTTTCTCCATTGTCATAAGGACATGGCAATACTGGCTGGTGGTGAAAGTTTGTATGATATCACTGTAGTGTTCCAGTGCGGGCCTATAGAACAGACAGCACAGGACACACGTGTATAGATGGTGGCTAGTATATTACTTGACCACGCCCAGAGCCCTGGGCCTTTTATTACCTCCTGACGTGACCAACGCTCACGTTGGTCTGAACCAACTGTCCCCTCACGCTAGAGGGGTAAACTTAGGGGAACCAGTGGGAGGGGGCGTGCGCTGCAGTGGTACGCTCCACAGTCAGCGACACTACATTCCTCCTTTACCTAGGGATAAAACAAACGGGGATACAACAGTACACAAAAGTCTTCTCATAGTCAATAGGGGTGCTGCGATGATCATGACAGGCTGTATTTAACAAATATCGCCAAATGTCTCTGATGCAGTCTCTGAAAGGAACATGACAGGGGGGGTACAAATCAGGACAGTCTTACTTTATTCTCGGCGGGGTCAGCCATCTCGGACAGTTCAGCGCCAACACTGGGCCACGAAGTCCCGATACCTCTGGGAAGGTTTAGGGCACGGGCGTAGACTGTATCTCGTTTGGCTTCGCCCTTCTGCCGCAGTCAGGGACTGGTCTTCTGTCTCTCGTTGACGCTGGGGTCTTCTGCTGGTCCCTCTGGCTCTTCCTCTCTCGGAGTGAGGTCACGGGCTTGGCTCGCCAGAGTGTCTGTGTCAGTCGGCTCCGACGGTCTGCACTGGGAGGTCAGACGCCAGTCGTCTGATTCCAGGTCTTCTCCTGCTTCGGGTGTTTTTAAAAAAAACAAAATGTTCCTTGTCACTGCCTCTCCATTTCTGACGGCGGTGACCATTGTCCCGTTTATCTCCGTTACTTTCCAGGGATCCAGCTCAAAGGGCAGACGGAATTTCCCAGCAGGATGGCGGTCTTTTACTAGGACCATGTCCCCAACTTGAATCGGGCTGTCCACTGCCTTCCGTCTTCGGGACGCTTCCTGGTTGTTCTTGGCGCGCTGTTCCATGGACCGGTTCTTGGGGATCGGGGCTAGCTCCCACGATGGGTGGTGTGGAATGGTGTCAGCTATAGCCCGGTTGAAAGAGAGTCGACTTGGAGATACTCCTGTGGTGCAATGTGGGGTCAGGCGATACTCTCGGAGAAACTGATAGATAGCCAGCTCCAGACAGTGGCCGTCGGCTATTGCAATTTGAATTGTCTTGTTCAAAGTTCTCATCAGCCTTTCGACCTCACCGTTGGCTTGGGGCCACCTTGGGGTTATCCGTCTATGTTTGATACTGTGGCTCTGTAGGTATTCCGTGAACTCACTGCCATTGAATGGGGGTCCATTGTCAGTGCGGACCTCCTCCATGAGCCCATGGGTGGCAATAATTTTCTCGAACTTCGGGATCACCTCAGATGCTGCTGTAGATGTTACAAGTTCCACTTCGGGATAGCGAGAGAAATCGTCCACCACCACGAGCATGTATTTGCCCCCGGGGAGACTGTCGAAGTCTGCGCTGACTCGTACCCACGGGGACGTTGGCCCTTCTTCGGTGATCACAGGTGCTGGAGGGTTTGGTAGGCTCATCGCTAGGCACACTGGGCAGCTATGGACCACCTTGTCGAGTCCTGGGAACCACAACTTGCTCCGGAGTCTGTTTTTGGACTTGACGATCCCCTGGTGTGACCCGTGGGCCAGCAACGCAGCTTGTCGGGCGAGGCTGTTGGGCAGTACCAGGCGAGGGCCTCTCAGGAGGCATCCTTCGGCTGAGATGGACAGCTCATGCCTGACTTGGTACAGGGCTTTTAGGACTGCCTGGGCGTCTGGGGTGCGGAAAGATGCTGGGCTTTGTAGCGCCTTCCAATCGTCCAACTCTAGGGCACGGATCGCTATTTGGATGCAGTCGTCATTCTTGGTGGCACTCGCCACTTCCTCCAGGGACATTGGCCGTGGTCGTGACCGTTCAACGATCAACCGGATGTATTCTTCTGTGGCAGCTGCTTCGGCTGCTTCAGCATCGGTGACTGGGCGAGCATGCCTCGATAGATAATCCGCAGGGTTCCGTGTGCCGGGCCGGTACTCCACTGTGAACTGGAACTCCTGCAACTGTAATACCCACTTTTCGATTCTCGGAGGTGGATGAGAAGATGAGCCTTGGAATAGCGGTATGAGGGGCTTATGATCGGTGATCACTGAGAAGGGATGTCCATAAAGGTATATATGGAAGTGGCGGCACCCCCATAGAATGGCGATGGCCCCCCTTTCGATCTGTGAATATCGTTGTTTGGTGGGCGTCAGTGTACGGCTGGCATACGCTACTGGGGCCCACTCTCCGCATGCTTGTTGTTGCGACAGGACGGCCCCAAGGCCTGTGGGGCAGGCATCCACTAGCAGCTGCGATTCATGTTGCGGGTTGAAATAGGCCAGAGTGGTGTCTGCTGACAGGGCTGCTTTTGTCTTTGCAAACGATTCTTGTTGTTCCGGGCCCCACGTCCAGGTGACATTTGACTTCGTGAGGTCGCGGAGGGGCCCTGTCAGGTCGGACAGGTCCTTGATGAACCGCCCGCAGTATGTCACCATGCCTAGGAAACTGCGGACAGCCGTGACAGATGTGGAGGCTGGCGCATCGTGTATGTTCTTAACTTTCTCTGGGTCAGGCCCTACTCCTTGGTCGGAGAACTTATACCCAAAGAAGCTGATGTCTTTGCGAAGGAACTCACATTTGTCTCTATGAAGAGTCAGGCCTCGCTCCCTTAGCCGGTTGAATACTGCCTGGAGGCGTCTGAGGTGCTCCTCTAGGGTCGGGGCGTGTACCAGAATATCATCGCTCACGTTGAGCACTCCGTCGAGGCCTTGTAAGACGTTGTGAATGATATTTTGAAACACTTTGGCTGCACTTGAGATGCCGAAGTTTAGTCTAGTGTACCTCCACAGGCCTGCGTGGGTAGAGAAGGTCGTGATCGGGCGAGAGTCAGGATGAAGGGGAATCTGATGGTACCCCGACCTCAGGTCCATCTTGGAGAACCACTTGGATCCTGCGAGCTCCCCGATGATGTCGTCGATGGTCGGCGTCAGGTGACGTTCCCTCTTAATTGCAAGGTTGGGGAGGCGCATGTCCACACATATCCTTACGGCCTCAGGCTGCTTTGGTTTTTTTGCAACCACAATGGGGGATACCCATGGTGTGGGTCCAGTCACACGTTCAATGATGCCGGCTTGTTCAAGCATCCTCAACTCGGCTTCGACCTTGGGCCGGAGGTGAAAAGCGATCCGTCTATGCCGGAGGGCAACTGGGGCCACTGACTGGTCAATGTGGAGTTGGACGGGGGGTCCTCTTAAGCATCCGATGCCCTCGAACAGCGAGGAATGTTCCGAAACCAGATGATCCAAACCTTGGGCTTGCACTGTCAGGGCAAAATGTATGAGTCCGAGCTCTCGTGCTGTTCTGCAACCAAGAAGGAATCCTGATCCTTCCCGGGAGACGTAGATCTTTGCCTGTAGCTGTGTTGAGTCGTGGGACACAGCTGTCCGGAATACTCCGCACAGTCGCAGGGGGCGCCGGGTTCCGTAGGCAAACACTTGCACTCTTGTGGGGTGGAGTGTTGGAGCATTTTCGAGGCTCTGGTAGACACTGGCGGCCATGAGGTTTATCGTTGCGCCTGTGTCGATGAGGGCTCTGACTGTTTGGCCATGTACTTGGACGGTGCACATCGGCTGAAGACGTGGCCGCTAAGGTGTTGAGCATGCGCACCACGTGGACGGATGCAGCGTCTTCTTCATCGTCGTCCATGTCGCTGCTCGTTGGAGTGTTCGGCAACGGTGCCATCTGTCGCACTCTCCTGGGTGGAGCACTCTGCTTCTTTCTCTGCGACGAGAGACAAACGCTCGCAAAGTGGTTGGCCTTGCCGCACGCACTGCAGACTTTGCCTTGGGCCGGGCAGGCGCCTTTGTGGGGGGTGGCACCTCCACACCACATGCACGCTGTATTTTTCGCGGGTTGGGCCGGCTTCGGCCGTCCTTTCTTGGGGGGTCTCGTCCGGTCATCAGCGGGTTGTGATCTGATGGCACACACCGGTTCCGTCTTGACCGTTACCGCTGTTTTTGTTTCCATGTGGGCAGCACGGGCCTTGGAAAGTTCTTTAGACCGCCCTAGGTTCCAGAGGCGGAATGTTGGCCATGATGGACCAGCGAAACGGGCACTAGCAGCTCACAGACAGGCGCCAGGCACAGCGGAAGACTTGCAGGCCAACAGGAGGACACCAGGGCCTGTGTCCGCGAGATGCGTGAGGTTTTGCAGGGCAGGCTACACGAGCAATGCGTGGTGAAGGGCAGGCCGGCTGCGTAGCGCGTCCAACACGTGGCGTGGGGTGCGCACAGCGCATGCGCGGGCTCCCAGGAGATTCACCGGGACTGGGCCCGGCGGCAGAGACGGGGCCTCAGGGCAGCAGGCAGCGGGCAGACACTGCGGGGGTACCTGGCAGCGACGCTTCGGGTCGCGGAGCGGCGAAGGGCCGTTGGTGGCTGGAGCAGCTGGGCGGAAGCACTCCGGGCACTTGCAGCACCGAAGGGATCCGTGGGCAGGCCAAGCGGAGATGCCGAGGTGAGCCACGGTGGGCTGTCGGCGGCACAGGGGGTGCCAGGGAGTGCGCTGCTCGCGCCGCTGGCGTGAAGGTGTAAGCGGTGGCTGGAGGGCACGCAGGGGCCGGAATTACAACCACCTCGTCGCCAATGTAGTGTTCCGGTGCGGGCCTATAGAACAGACAGCACAGGACACACGTGTATAGATGGTGGCTAGTATATTACTTGACCACGCCCAGAGCCCTGGGCCTTTTATTACCTCCTGACGTGACCAACGCTCCCGTTGGTCTCAACCAACTGTCCCCTCACGCTAGAGGGGTAAACTTAGGGGAACCAGTGGGAGGGGGCGTGCGCTGCAGTGGTACGCTCCACAGTCAGCGACACTACAATCACTTCCTGCTAAGTTGTTAGAAAATAATGAAAAGACGTGTGTGTGATTTAACTTACGCTACCACTGGTATTGCGGTGCATCAAAGGTAGGTTTCTACTTGTGGAACTGAGTGTATTCTTTTCTGGTCTCGTGTTCAGTTCAGCTGTTCTGACCTCGACTAGTTGTGTTTCCTGTCTTCTCCAGGCTCTTTTTCCTGTCAGCTCTCTATTACACCTCAGGTTCCCGTTCACACTGTCCCTCTCATTTCGGGAGTGGGGACATTTTCCTGTCTTGCAGCAGCATAGTTGGCATGGTTTCAGTTTGCTATGTGCGACATTTTCATAATTTTATTGTAATTATGAGTGACATTCAACGATTAAGAGTGACACTTTCGAGCGAGCAAAATCAAGAAATAAAGACAAGGGTAACATAATAATATCACAAATTATGCCTGTTTGAGCATCAAGAACCTCTAATAAGTTCTTAAAACTGCTGAATAGTACCAGAAATGGAAGCACAGAAACTTCGCAGGAGGGCCTTGTTGTGACAATATTGACTTAAAAGAGTTGTGAAGAAGTTTACTCCAGCTGCATACCCCAGACAGCTGCACACTGACACTGCAGGGATGGCCTTGTAGCTGAGCAGTAAATCTCACACTAAAGCTCTCGCCTCCTCTCAGGCCAGCTGTGCTCTCTGTGGTTCTTGCAAGGCTGCCAGCGCCATAACTGGCAGCCTTTTTGCTGTGGTGTCTCTCTCCCACCTCAGGTTAGGGATGCAGTCACAGCCCACCTCTTCTCCAGACAGGGACAAACAACGTGGCTGGAGAGCTTCACTGGTAAGGGTGAAATTCAAATCCCTCCGGCTGGTCGATTATGTCCAGATGGGCTGAAGGAGGCAGGTGCAGGTACGGAAAACATCCTGCGCTGAGCTGGCGCCACCAGCACAAACTCGCAGCACAGACCAACGTAAGTGGCGTGCAAGGCTAGCCGTAGGACAGGCGACAAGGGGAATATGCATAGTAATGTTTTCATATAATACATTGTCACCACCTATATTGAATAGTGATGACAGTATGGCAAAACCACCTCTGCATGATGATTGCACAGGCCCAGTAACACAAGGACAAGGCGTTTTTCAATGGTCAATCAGCACATCCTCAGCTACTGGGCCAGACTGGAAATGCGGCGGAACTGAATTTTGTGCAGACTGCAATGTGACTCTGCTGCACATCGCACAGCGATTAACTTTTACTTTAAGGGGCTGAATTAAATTAGGAAGTGGGAGCAGATTAGTACAGTGACACTTGGGGCCGAAAGCACTCCGACCAAGCCGGATCCGGGGTGTTTTCCGACCGATCCAGACTCCTGCAGTCCGACCGAGCGAGTACGATGCGGCCGTATGCAGTCGGACTCGGTTTGGTCGGACTCCCATTGAAGTCAATGTCAGCCGGTCATTCGACGCTTACATGGGCTCCCATTGACTGAATGGGTACGTCGCAGAGAAGTGCGCCCCCTACAGTGGGTGCGTGTTGGTGCCATCCGCACCGTACATGCCGGTGTTGGGGAGACCCATTGGTCGTCTCCTGTGTCTGAGTCGTAAGGCTGCGGGTAACATGGGGTCCAATGAGGACCCCCAAAGCTCACCTCCAGGAGATATCACGAGCCGGAAGCTCCGACTCGATCCGGCTGTTCAAATCGAGCATCGTACTGGCTTGGTCGGAATTCGTCTCCATTGCGCGCCACGGTTTGCTTGCTTCGGATACGGAAACGATTCAGACGGAGATTTCGTGCTTGTTCGCATCGTACTTCGAAGGCAGACCCGTGTACGAACCAGATGGAAATTCAGCCTCCGAATCAGATCCGCTAATGCCGAACCCGATTCGGTGCCCTTCCGACCGAGATCGGAATCGGCCCCTTTGTGTCAGTAAGCGCCATGAGGGTTCGGCGGGCTCAGCAGTGACCAGTCATACATGCATACATGCAGGGTACATGCATTGGAAAAGGCATTTTTTCTTTCACAAACGAACCGATTCTGCGAATGGCCACGTTTGGGAACAGAAAAAGGCTTGATGCATGTGCCCCATTGTCTTCACAACGCCAATAGCTCGAACTCTTGCTAATGCATTGCAAATGCTTGTTTATGTACACTGTGATGGAAATTATCTTCGGGTCTGGCAAATAAGCCAGAAGAAGAGAAAACACTTTCTCAGTACAGCTACCAGGTGACTTCAGCCCTACAGCCCCAGGTCACTTCTGTGTCATGTATAGGATAAAAACGCATGCCATTTCTATTGTTGTTCAATCTTATCTTTCGCTGATTTACAACTAACATGTTGAAGTGTTGCCTTGGCTTGTGTTTTTATGACCTGGGAGTGTGTTTGCTCTCAGTGCTCTTAGTGACGCAGGAGCAGGAAACAGTGGGGAGTGAGGAAGTGTGAGAACAAAGACGGAGAAACAGCCGGCAGGTAAGATGCGACGCCACCTCTTTTTAGAACATTTCAAATTATGAATAATTTTGATCATTTCTATGTTTATAGAATTCATATTTATATAATATGTGCTTATGTAGTTAAGGATATAAATGACAGAGAGTGGTTGCCAGGGGTCACGGTGACAACGTCCATCATTTCTTTCATACTTCTCAAGTTTCTGAGACGCTCTGGTGTCACGTGACCCTTCTCCTGGGTCTCATTGCCCAAGGGAGCAGGGACCCGGGACTCTCATGTATGAGACGGTGCGTCACTTTTACGCCGCCAGTGCGTCACTTTTTGTGACGAACCAGTGGCGTAAAAAATGTGCCTTGTTGCACCATATTTACAAAGTGATGAATCAAGGTAGATGCGGCACTTTGTAAACCCCTGCGCTACATTATACCTTCGCCAGGTATTATGTATGCAGGGGGGGCGTTCTGACGCAAGACAGGGTCACAGAAGTGACGCAGTGAAATCTATAATATTTCACTTCGCCACTTTTAGGACACAAATGCGTCAATTTTTTACGGCTGCCTCACAGCAGGCGTAAGACTGACGCAAGCCCTTTCACATGGAGCTTGCCTCATGTGAAAGGACACATTGCTGGAGTTGCGTCACTTTTGGGACACACTCCAGCAATGCGTCACTTTTGCGCAATACAGATACGTCAGAAATACTGACGTATCTGTAACTCCTTGTGCCATGATGCGTCATACTGTAAATAAGACGCATCATTGGTCTCGCAAGGAGGGCGCAGTGAAAAGTGACGCATCGCTGCTTTCGCGCAGCGATGCGTCACTTCTCATAAATGAGGCCCCGGGTGTTTTGAGGACTGCCCCCTGGAGCAGACTGATGGGCAGGCCTTCAGTGGCACAGACTGATGACAGGGGCATTGTTCAGGGGTGACATTGGTTTTCAATCCCTGTGGTCCTCCTTGGAGCTCATGAGGCTGCCTATTTTGTGATATTTTGAAGATATTTATTCTTACTTTTATTCTAGAATTCTTGGTATCTGTTTTTTGTTCTTTCGTCAGGGCCTACAGCTGCTGTCATATCATAGGTGTCCACAACGCATGTGATGTCACATCCTCCACCCCAGTCATGTGATGTCATATCCTCCACCCCAGTCATGTGAGGTCACATCCTCCACCCCAATCATGTGAGGTCACATCCTCCACCTCAGTCATGTGAGGTCACATCCTCCACCTCAGTCATGTGAGGTCACATCCTCCACCTCAGTCATGTGAGGTCACTTCCTCCACCCCAGTCATGTGAGGTCACATCCTCCACCGTAGTCATGTGAGGTCACATCCTCCACCCTGGTGAAATGGGTGAAATGTTGCTATTGGTTTTGCTCTTGCTCGATGATGACCATAGAGTCAGGTAGCATGAGAGCGCTCTATAGGTGCGCTGACAGATGCATCGACAATCTGACTAGGTGCCGGGGATTACCGCTGCAGGTCTGGTTTCCCCACCGTTCCACTATACCCCTTCACTGAATGGCACTCATCCAGGTATGGTTCTTTTAGGAACTAACCTGTGTAGAAGGGTTGTATGGCAGAATATCGACCACAAAAATATTGTGGTCCAAAAAATATAATTCTCAAAATGTTAACTACCAAATTATTACCTTTATATCATTTCATTAGTCTTTATTTCGATTTAGAAATCATAAAAGACAACATAATAAAAAAGACTAAACATTACACAATTGAACCTATACATTAGCGTTTCATTCGGCAAATTATCATGATACCACAAAGCAGTACAAGGTTAGCACCAATTATCAATCGTCCAGACACTTGTTAAAACAATAAATTAAGTAAATTAATTGGGAAATTTCATATGTTTTACATCAATTTAAAATATGTACAATTCATTACCCAAGTATTAAAAGTTTATATTTAAAATCAGACAACAAGCTTTCTAAGTATTACACATACAACTTATATCTGTAAATATATATTGAGTGGCATACCTTTATATACATGTAGGGCCATATTTATGACCCGGTGTGCAACGCCCTTGCACCATACAACGTGGTGCAAGTCAGATTTTTTAAGCCAGGCAAGGCCACTTTGCTTGGCCTTGAGTTGCTCCAAATCACTGCATTGCATTACTCTGCCTTTAATAGATTCCATGCGCTTCGCATCGGTGTTCCCACGCAACTCCCATGGTTTTTGACACATTCCCAAAACTTACAAGACCTTATAAACCTGGGAATGTGTCAAAAAGATACGCCTCCCCAGGTGAAGCGTAATATCTTTATTTTTCCTTGTTACTTCCTCTTTCTGCATTTGCTGCATCCTGCAGCATACATAGGACGAGGTATATGCCTTTCAGGATTGTTTTTGTGCAGGAAGGTGTCCCTTCCTTCACAAAAACAATCCTGCATGCAACGCAAGCACACGTGCACCATGGTGCTAGGGTGCCTGCATTGGTGCTAGGCTGCGCAAAATGGCAACAGCACAGGGGGGGAAAGTCAGGAATGCACCGTATTAGATAAATGTGGTGCATATTTCTGCCCTTTCCCGGCGATGCAGGGTAGTGCAGCAAGGTGACTTGCTGCGCTGCTCTGGGCCACAAAAGTCATAAATATTCCCCATAATGCAAAGGGAAGAAGTATTGAATAGAGAAATATCATGGACCAAAATGTTGACACTGCACAGGTATAAGCATTTAAATGTATCTAGTAATATATTAATGTTGTAACTTTACAAAGAAAGTTATGTTTTTAAAATATGTAATACATTTAAAAAATACATAAAATATCAAATAACATATAAACAATAATTTACTAAATTAAAAAAACACAATTCTTAAAAATACATGTACATATAATATTAAACAAAGTATAAATAAAAATACAATTATTCATTCATAATTCATTCACATTATAATTACATTATATAAATATTTATGATTTGTAATACATTTTAAAAACACTTAACATATTGTATATTCATTAAAGCTTTCCAAATAAGTAACTAGGTAACACAAATATTTTTAAATTCTAAATCACATAACCAAAACTGAAAAACAGCCAAAGTAAGTAAAATAATTTTAAAAATATAGATTTTCAAAAGAAATAATCGAAATATTTCATAAAAAGCCAATCCACAATCAATTGTAAAATAATAATCCAATTCCAATCCAAAAGAATCAAAAACATGTAATCAAAGAAGCTGTGTATGATTACAAAGGTGCAATAAAGGTCTTTAAAAAAAAAACCATGTAATCAAATACACTTCTGCAAATACAATCCTCCCAATATTGAGGAAGACATATACATTGTTAGCTGGAAGGGCAGGCGGCTTTACTATTAACAAGCATTGGGGAGAGTGTATACATTGGGTGAGGTGGGGGGGTCCGATTTACTTACCTGACTCAATGCATCAAACTTTGGGGAAAGTGCATTCATTGGGGGATGGGAAGAATATGCTACTTCAATACCAGTCTAACAACCCTGGGGAAATTGCATACATTAGCAGCGAGGCAGATATATTATTCTAACTTCCACTACAACATACACATATGTGAAAAAGTACCCACCTATAACCTGTTAAAACATATAACTAAATAATTAGAAGCTCTAACACTAATTATTCATGCCATTACTTAATTACCAATATAAAAACTCCATAATTAATACATTAAATATATGTGGGTCGCCGGTGTTACAGGGTGCACTATAAGGAGCTGCTCGCCGCCTAAACTTAGGAACTATCCTGAGTTCTCTGCTTCTTTTCTGCCTAATTTATGCGGCACGCTATGCCTGAAAGGGTATTGTTTTGACTAACACTGAAGAGCTATAATGATAGCAAAACACGTGTCATGGGTTGCTTTTATTCATTCTAGGTTGGCTTGGATGATATGTTGCCAATCCAAAGCTGGAATAGCTGTAACACGGTACCTAGAGTGTAAAAGGCTTTTGTAATTTTTCTGCTCGGCATGGATGGCACTGTGCAAACACTCATACACTCACTCACTCACTCACTCACTCACTCACTCACTCCCTGATATAGCCACTGACATATCGTCTCATATACCCATACAGCCACTCACATATTGAGTGAGTCACCCATAGAGCTACTCATGCACCTACTCACTCACCCATAAAGTTACATACACACTCACTTACCAACTCATACAGATATGCAGATACTAACGCATACTCACTCACCAAACAGTCACTGACAAAAGCATACACTCACACATATAGAATCAAAAAATAGAGTTTGCAACCGAATATTGTTACTTGGGTATTACAATAGACAACAAATTGTCCTGGAAAATGGCAGTGGAAGCAAGGAAACATTGCTTTAAGAGAGCGATAGCAGCCTTGGTGTCTTTTTTGCAAAAACTGGGAAAACGACCGCCCCTAGAATTACTAGCCATTTACAGAGCTAAGTGCCAATCAACAGCACTATATGGAGCTAGTGTATGGGGTCATATGGATGTTTCTTCCCTGCAAGTTGCAGAAAACAATTTTCTGAGGTTCCTCTTAATGGCCCCAAAGCGATCCTCTACGTATGCATGTCATGTTGAACTAGGCGTCCCGTACATTTAGGATCTGGCAAGAATACAACCGCTACTCCTATGGCGCCGTATTTGGACTTCAGAAAAAAATGCCCTTACAAAGACAATAGTGGCAGACGCCATGACACTAGACCATGCCCTAAAAATAAAATGGCTAGCTTATATCAGGAACTTTTTTATTGATCTCGGAACCGAAAAATACTATTCCACTCCTGAAAAAATCAGCGAACTCTCAAAAAAAGAACTACAAACACTAGCCCTGGGACACTTGCAAAATCTGAGACTACAAATCGAAGCGGGCAAACCGTCTGTCCAACATGCTGTAATGGTTCAATCCACTTTTTCTATCCAGCCTTACTTGAATCTTGAAATCAGTGCTTTCGATCGTTTTCTTCTGGTAAGATTCAGATTAAACCTATTTCACAGGCTAGTAGCATTCCCAGTAGAAAATGCATGGGACACGATTCTACCCCTGTGTCCCTGCGATGAAAAGTCATTACAAACTACTTTACATACAGTCCTGTTTTGCAAATTTTACCATGAACATCGTAAACTCTGGTTATTGACGCTGCTAAAATCTTGGGGATTCAGGCAGTGTCGTCCTGCTATGTTGAGCTTACAACTTTTGGATACTGAAACCACCTGTTACCATGTTCTTAAGTTTTTTAAAATGCATATATAGACACAGAAAAAATCTGTAAAGCAAGCTTCTTCCAACTCACAGTATTTGTAAATAGTTTTATGAAAACTTAGCAATGTCTATGAAATTATTCTGCATTTTAAATTTATGTCTTTTTTTTATTATTATGTACTGATACTGCTTTTATGGATTTCTAATACTGAAATTCCGAATAAAGGATTTATATATATAGCTACTTTTGCATTCACTCACTCACTCATACACTCACTCACATACCCAATCACTCACCTATACTGCCTTTCACATACCCAGTTACCCATATACCACTGACAAATGCACTACCTCACTGACACAGCTATACAGCCACTGGCTCACCCACTCACTCATCCATTCAGGCAGTCACAAACCCTCTCACCCACCCATATAGACACTCAAACACCCATAGAGGTACTCAGACAACCATTCACTCACCCATACAGAGACTAATGTACCCACTCACACACCATACAGCCACATAGACACCAACTGACAGACAGGTACAGAAATTCAGACAACCAGTCACTCATCCATACATTCACAGAGACACCTAATCACTCACTTATACAGTTAGTCACGCACCCACTGAGTCATCCAATCAGACACTCATACACCCACTGATTCACCAATACATGTTGGTATATATATATTTAACACTCATAAACCTTTTAAAAACACTCACAGTCAATGGATGATGTCACCCAAGATGTCATCAGTGACGTCACAGACCATGTCATGAGTGATATAATATGTGAGGACATAAGCAGTGCATTGCTGTTTGCGTTACACTGTGGCTGATGACTGTGGTGCTTATTTCTAGTACTGTGTGCCGCCGTTTATGGAATAATCACGGCGTTCACTTCACAAGCTGACCCACGCATAACTTATCTACATGGGGCCGCGCTTTCTGTTCAGCATGGCACCCGTGTTTATATATTTTTTTGTGTTCGCTCCACTCCAATGCCCCCGTCCCCTACTCTGCATTTGTGGTTGTTAAATTTACATTTTTATGTAATCATCACAGCGCTTCATGTTCAGCATGGCACCTGTATTTATATTTTTTTATGCTTCCACTCCAAAAGCCCCTCACCCCACTGCACCCTTGCGGTTATTAAATTTACTCTTAGAGAAATCCATCTTTTTAAAATATGGCTTATAAAATGTTATCACCCCATGTATGCACGTCCACACCCAGGTGAAACGACCAGTACAGGTAGGGTGAAATTCCGCACGTTTCTTTGACACCTAATGTCACTCACTTTGGATGCGTAGCAACCACCGCCTTCCTGGAGTGCTGAACGGCTTCCTTCCAGTGTGGCCAGGACCTGCGATGGTTGAGTACACTGCCTTCGGCATGCTCATTTACGAATGCATGTAGTTTTAATTTACCTTTATTATGCCATAAGTATGCAATGTACACTGACCATGTATTGGTATAGATGGATAAAGTCAATGTAATCTGTAACAATATTGCAGTCTGTAGAGCGAAGAATGCACTTTGCTAATGCAGTATGCTAATCCATGATGTGTTAGTAAGTTATCACACCACGTCGGACAACTGAGCTTTTGCTTTTAACACAAAAAGTCTCTGGGGCATATTACGAAGCAATAGCGATAATTATCGCTATTGCTTGGTTAGAGACAAAAATGTATCGCCGACCTGCGGCGATTTTTATCGCAGATTAACCTTGGTATTACCAAGGTTTATGCGCAAATGCGATAAAAATCGGCCGCAATTCATGAATATCGCTGAAAAGTCTGCGATATTCAGGCATTACCGAGCTAATGCTCTTAGCCATCTTATCCACCTCCCATTGGATAACATGGCTAAGAACTGCTCAGGGCAGGTGTTAGCTTTTGGAGATATTCGCGCTTAGCGCGAACATCTCCAAAAGTTGGTAATAGGAGATAGCGATGTTAGCGACTGTTTCCAGTCGCTAACATCTTGGCACGCCCACTTTGCATGTCATTAGTGATACATTTCTCTGACATGCAAAGTGGGGCCCAAGATGGTTGCTATCTCCTATTAGCTGTCGCTAACTGGTGTTAGCGACAGCTAGGTAATAGGGAGATCATTTTATCTCCGCTTTCTTGGCTTTTAAAGCCAAAAAAGCGGAGATAAACCCCCTTGATAATATGCCCCGTTATCCAATGGGAGGTGGATAACATGGCTAAGAGCATTTCCTCGATAATGCATGAATATCGCTCAGCGCGAATATCTCCAAAAGCTAACACCTGCCCTGAGCAGTTCTTCACCATGTTATCCAATGGGAGGTGGATAACATGGCTAAGAGCATTTGCTCGATAATGCATGAATATCGCTGACTTTTCAGCGATATTCATGCATTGCGGCCGTTTTTTATCGCATTTGCGATAAACCTTGCTAATAGCCGATTTGCTGCGATAATTTTTGTCTCTAAACAAGTTAGAGACAAAAATTATCGCTAGTTGTTGGTAATATGCCCCTATGTCTTCTCTGCAGGGCCAAGTGAGAAGCTTGAGCAATACTTTAAGATTGTTTCTGTAGATATGTTATGCTTTCTTCGTTTTCTTTTGCCCGTGTTTGTGGATATCTTGTGCAGTCCGTTAACACATACCTTTTAGCTTCCTTCCCACGTAAAGTAGTCCATAATATCTATTTATGTACATCGAGGCCACATTTTGCATTATTTGCCCCTCACGGGCAACAAAAACTCTGAGGGGCATATTACCAACGTTAAGCGATATTTATCGCTAACGATGCTTAGCAACGAATTTTTTAACGCTAAGCATTGTCAGAAATTATCGCAGATAAACCTTGCTATTATCAAGGTTTATCGCAAATGCGATAAAAAACGGCCGCAATGCATGAATATCGCTGAAAAGTCAGCGATATTCATGCATTACCGTGCTAATGCTCTTAGCCATGTTATCCACCTCCCATTGGATAACATGGCTAAGAACTGCTTAGGGCAGGTGTTAGTTTTTGGAGATATTCGCGCTTAGCGCGAATATCTCCAAAAGTTGGTAATAGGAGATAGCGATGTTAGCGACTGTTTCCAGTCGCTAACATCTTGGCACGCCCACTTTGCATGTCATTAGTGATAAATATCACTGACATGCAAAGTGGGGCCCAAGATGGTCGCTATCTCCTACTAGCGGTCGCTAACTGGTGTTAGCGACAGCTAGGCAATAGGGAGATAATTTTATCTCCGCTTTCTTGGCTTTTAAATCCAAAAAAGCAGAGATAAACCCCCTTGATAATATGCCCCCTTATTCTGTATGCTTTAGTGATTCCATGAATCCCACAGTGTGAAAGTGCAAATCAGTGTGAGTGTGGTATGCTGAACCTGCATCATGCAGATTGTTCCTGTGATGTCTGCAACAGTGCACATCATCGCCTGCAAATCTACCAATCAGGAAACATCATCCCGGTAGATCTGTTCCAAGGTATATTGCACTCCTGCTATCTAGTGTTAGACAACAGTTATTCCCTGCATCTCTTTCTTGTTCTTATACCAGAGATATCGCTGTCAGGGCACGTCACAACTTTCCCAAAGCTTAATTTTTTTTGCTTTGGTAAATTAATAAAAAAATGTTAGGAAGAGTTAGATTGTTTAAAAACATCTCACAGTACACATCAACTCAAGCGGTTTCTTTCAAGGCAGACCCTGCAGTTATTCTTCCGGAGCACCTCCCACCCCTGCAGATCTCTAGGATTCAAGGTCCTCACAGGTCTCTTTGGAAGTACATGGAACATTACTTATTCTCATCCTCCATAAATGTAACTGGTACAGATCTCTCGATTTAAAGAAGGTATGCAGTTCCTAAGTGATAGGGTGGGGGTTGGGAGGAAAGGAGTGCAGGGGAAAAGACAGGTCTTTCTTCGTGCTGCTATCACACACCCCGAGAGGTGTCAAGCTTCATCATAGGTCGGTTGCCCCTCGTCAGCCGGTGCTGCAATGCCTTATGGGCTCCCGAAACCAGGGCTCTTTGTCGGGGATCTTTTGAAGAGGAAGCCGTTAGGTGCGTGCGGGTGTGGTGGCGGGGTAGTGCACAGTGAGAAATTAAATTAAAATAGGTATAGAGCAGTCCTATACAGTCAAATTTTAATGAAAAGGTAGCTCTAGCCTAGAAAAAAACCAAGGCTGGGCCCCGGTGAGGATGTTAATGTTCCTAAGGGGCAGCCTAAGTGTGTCTGGTCAACATGTTTCATGCCTGTACTTGCCCCTAACGGGTCAATTGGCACTTCTTCAGGACCGTGGTCAAGAACAGTGGATGAGTGCACTACCGCCTGGTATTCAATTAGTAGATGTGAATTACCAGGGGCGGTAGAAACCCTAGTTGACGTTATCTGGTGAATTGGTAGACCCCTAGGAAAACGTCATGGGCTGACGGGGATTGCCGGAGCACGTTGTTACTCCGGTGGTAGGTACAATGTAGCAACTTGCTGAGATCCTACCCTGATTCCAGGGCCCCATCAGGTCAGTGTGTGTGAGGGCAGCATGAAGAAAGACCTGTCTTTTCCCCTGCACTCCCTTTCCGTCCAACCCCCACCCTGTCACTTAGGAACTGCATACCTTCTTTAAATACAAGTCTCTTTTGGGAGCAAGTGTGCAGGGCCTCATAACCCAGCTTTTAGTCCCTCCTTTGGATATAACCGAGCTCTCTATGGCATTTTTCTCTACAGATTTATCTCTTAAAATGTATCTCAAATTCTCTCCCAAAGCACATCACCAAGATATATTACCATTGGTAAGTTCATTTCTTGGAAAGCTCTAGCTAGGAACACATCAATTCTTGCATCCTTTTTCCCCATCAGACATTCACATAATTGAACCAATCAGAGGTTTTTACAAAATGAGAAATTAAAACAATTGCGTATTTCACGTAGAAGATTTATTATTATTTATTAAAAACTACTTTTTTATGAACATTAGCAGTAAGAGGTATAAATCAACCATTCATTCTAGAATGTTAGGTGGCGAGAGTTCCAAGGTTGTCATTTGCGACCTGGCTCCTTGGAGGGGATCGACGCCAGGTTATCCACTCCAATATATCCTATATAAAAGATCAAATCTGTATGAAGTGTCTCTGACTTTCACCCACACCATTTTGTTCACACACAACAATAATCATATGCAGTCGGTTTCGTCATGCTAGACCAACTCTCCAAAACCTGGCCATTAACTAATTCACATCAGTTCTGGGTTTTGAAAAGAGGGTTGGCCAATCATGACCACCTGCATACATGTCATATATAGCACTGATTCCCCTCTTCACTGATCCTGCTTGAGCTTGAATATGCTAGAAATTATTTACATTTACACATTGGGGCTATCATGCCATAGCTGTCCACTGTATGTCTGGAATTAATACCTGTATGTCAAGGTCAGCATATCACCAGGGTAGGATTAAGCCTCACTCCAAGCATTGCCACCATTATGTGTTGGCCAACATAGTAACAGGGTTCAGACTTGTGGCATCTTCCATGGATGCCCACCAGATGGCAAGATTTATTTTACAACCATCCTGCTAGGGCAGTGGTTCCCAAACTTTTTTGACCCGTGGCTCCCTTGACCTAATTGGCAGTTGGCCATGGCTCCCCACCATTTTTTTACCCGCGCCCCGGGGTGCCGCGGGGCACCCTTTGGGAACCACTGGTCTACATGAAGATCAAAACCTAGACGTGATGAAGGATTCAGAGAGTAGCCATCACTATCATAAAACGTTATTTGCAACCACTCTGCCTTGCACCCTTCTCCTCTCTGCCTTGCACCCTTCGCCTCTCTGCCTTGCACTATTCTCCTCTCTACCATGCACCCTTCTCCTCTCTGCCTTGCACCCTTCTTTCCTCTGCCTTGCACCCTTCTCGGCCACCCCGTCCACCCTTCCCACCCAATGGAGGGGGCTGTCACCTGGAACAACGGCACCATTTCTAAAGCATGATGGTCTCCCGTGCCTAAAAATGAATGTGTCTGTCTGTAACGCAACTGGCGCTAATGTAAAGCGCTCTGATGCCTTCCGGTGGAGTTCACGCTATATAAAACTGCAAAAAAATACTTGGTAGGGGGACTTGTGCTGCTTTTGGGGAGCACTAAATCAGATGACGTAGTAAAATTACAAAGAGCACGGCGCAAGAGGCTTTTCACATCAGCATAAATTTGTGAACAGCCTCTGACCCCGCACCCACCCACCCAACGCTCTCCACCAGGCCTCTGACCCTCTACCCACCCAACACTCTCCACCAGGCCTCTGACCCTGCACCCACCCACCCAACGCTCTCCACTAGGCCTCTCACCCTGCACGCACCAAATGCTCTCCACCAGGCCCCTGACCCAGCACCCACCCAATGCTCTCCACCAGGCCCCTGACCCTGCACCCATCCAACGCTCTCCACCAGGCCCCTCACCCTGCACCCACCCAACGCTCTCCACCAGGCCCCTCACCCTGCACCCATCCAACGCTCTCCACCAGGCCCCTCACCCTGCACCCACCCAACGCTCTCCACCAGGCACCACACCCTGCACCCACCCACCCTATGCTCTCCACCAGGCCCCTAACCCTGCACCCACCCACCCAATGCTCTTCACCAGGACCTGACCCTGCACCCACCCACCCAACGCTCTCCACCAGGCCCCTCACCCTGCATCCACACACCCAACGCTCTCCACCAGGACCTGACCCTGCATCCACCCACCCAAAGCTCTCCACCAGGGTGAACAACACTTACAACGCAACTTTTACATCGCAGAGCCTTTACAACGCAACCATTACAACGCAAACTATTACAACGCATTGCTCTGCGGGGCGCTCTAGGATAGGGAATAGGTTAATTTACTATCCAATAACCTTCCCTAGTGTCCACGGGGACTGGAGTTGGAATAGTAAATTAAACTATTCACTATCCAGCGCCCCAAAGCACTATGCGTTGTAATGGACTGCATTGTAATAATTGCGTTGTAAAGGCATGCGATGTAAATGCATTCGTTGTAATGTCATACGTCCCTCCACCAGGCCCCTGACCATGCACCCACCCAACGCTCTCCACCAGGCCCCTCACGTTGCACCCACCCACCCAACGCTCTCCACCAGGCCCCTTACCCCGCACCCACCCACCCAATGATCTCCACCAGGCCTCTGACCCTGCCTGCTTCTATGTGGGATAAAGGCGATCCTATGGACTCCCCAGACATCCCCTTGTGAGCGGGTGCAGTCACTGCCTGTACCCGCTTGCAAGAGGATCAAGTGCACCCCTGTGAATGCTGAAAAGTAGTAAAGCCAAACAGAAGTGCACCCTCCCAATGCTCTCCACCAGGACCTTACCCTGCACCCACCCACCCAAAGCTCTCCACCAGGCCCCTTACCCTGCACCCACCCACCCAATGCTCTCCACCAGGACCTGACTCCGCACCCACTCACCCAACGCTCTCCACCACGCCTCTGACCCCGCCTACTTCTGCGTGAGATAAAGGCGATCCTATGGACTCCCCAGACATCCCCTTGTGGGCAGGTGCAGTCACTGCCTGTACCCGCTTGCAAGAGGATCAAGTGCACCCCTGTGAATGCTGAAAAGTAGTAAAGCCACACAGGTGCAAGTTCACCTTCGTGAATCGGGACTCCAGTGTGTCCACACGTAGAGTGTGTCCACGGCACCACACTCTTCCTGGCTGGACTGTAGACACTGCACCCAAGAGCCATGAGGCGCCTAGACGCACTCTCTCCCTCCTCCCAGCAGTGCACTCCTCGAGTGTGTGATCTTGGCGTTCTTTCAGCGCATAGATGAGTGAGGACAGAGGCTCCGAGGCCTCTCTCTGGCTTGGCCGCCGCCCCCCTCACTGGATCCCGAGGGCTGGCCTCTCATTCGTCGGTGCTCGTCCTCCAAACCAGGAGCTACATCTTGGGGTTGCAATTTAAGTGTTTCTCTTAGGTAGGTGGTAAAGACAGGACATCTGATTTTACATGATTTCATTTTAGGCATTTTTTTGGGACCAAAATCTTTCATAAGGAGGTAACAGTGCTCCTGTGTGCAACCTCGTCATCGAGGCAAATGCATCCGTTATGTATTACCCATAAGGGACGTTAATCAACAAAGATACATACATAATTTATTTGGGAAAATACAATTTTATTCTTCAGACTCAGTTATAATAGCAACAACTGGTGCCTCCATACAGGTTTATTTTCAACACTCGGGGTGGCGGTATTGCTTTAAATGACGCATACCATCCCCATGTTCCTATCTGAGAATTATGATTCAGGTGAGAAATAATACGGTCTGGCGAGTGGGAGAGAAAATAAGGAAGCTAGTGCTGGGGAGTCAGGCAGCATAACGTGTCTGCATAGGGAGAGTGCAGTGATGAGGTATTTGAATGAGGACATATTTTGACGCTGACAAGTTTGTGTGTCACATTTCCTCGTTTGCGATGTGCTTGCTTACCGATTTTAGTTGAACAGGGTCCGGAGAGGAGAGGCGAGGCGGGGCGGGGTGGATTTATATCACCCACATCATACAAGGGGGGGCCAATAGGCCCCCACGCAAGCATGGCGGGGCCCGGTCCCTCCCACACCCCGTCCCTTTCGGGGCAGCTTGCCCCGCCCCCTCGCCCCGGAAGTACTGGTGTGCTTCCGGGGCGAGGGGGCGGGGTCGCGGCGGCGAAAGGGTAAAAAGCCTGGGGAGCGCGGGAAGCGGCCTCTTTGTGCCCGCGCTCCCAGGCTCGCTCCTCGCCCCACCGTGGGGCCGTTTAATTTTCTGTAATTTTTGTTCCAGGTTGCAAAGTTGGAGCGGCAGGTTCGGGACTCGGAGAAGCGGGCAGTCAGCGATCGGACTAGCAGCTTTCTGACCTGGGGACTGCGACCGGCGCTTCGTTTCGCAAGCGGTGCGGTGGAAGCATCGAACGGCAGGCACAAAGAGCGGGCTGGTACTTAGGAAGCTACACTACGTGGGCGGCAGGATCGCTGGTACATGGCCATCCTGAACGGACTGCGGGACATTCGAACGGTGGTGTGAGTATCCCGCTCTAGAGTGAAGAATTATTGTTTGGCCCAGTGGGGTGGAGTTTATTGTTTTCTTGGTGAGGTGGAGGACCGATGGGCTTACTTTGTTTGAAGGGACCGGGACATTCGATTTGCCTCTAGATTAGAGGGTTGTGCTCATAACCCCATGGTGGTGGGTGTTTTATCCCGATGTGGAGCACAATTTTAACTTGCCCTATGTTATGAATTTGCGCTAGGTTATGGTGGCGGTCGAGGGGCGAGTAATAGATGCTCCCGCGGTGTTGCTCGCTTTCATGTCCGCTCTCTGTAATATCCTGTGGGGTGATTCGTGTAATCGTGTTAGAGGGTGGTGTTCATAACCGTGTTAGAGGGTGGTGCTCATAACCCCATGGTGGTGGGTGTTTTATCCCGATGTAGAGCTCGCTTTCATGTCCGCTCTCTGTAATATCCTGTGGGGTGATTCGTGTAATCACAAACAGTTTTAAATCATCCCGCATTCACACACGGGGGCGGGGGCTTCAGTCTTGCCTTGCATTCCTTACTTGCTGTAGCTGTGCTGTTTTGGGAATAGACACCACGGACTCGTTTTTGGTGAGCAGTGCAGTTTTAAGAAATAATATGGGGGCCGAAGCATGTTTTGCAGCCGGGCTCATGTGTAGTTGCAGCAGGGAGCGGTGTGCGACCGGGAGGAGTGTTAATGTACTTCGGTGTCTGCGTAGCAGGTGAGACGACTGCTCTGCGGGAGGGAGTATCACATTGAACTTCTACTTGTAAGTAAAAGGCAGCGAAAGTTACTTCTTTCGGAGGTTGGCGTAGGCTTTCGATGCCCGGACTGTCACTTCTGCACAGGACAGCCACATAGAAGAAGCGAGTGAGATGTCACGGTGTTTATTGGCAGTAAATTAAGTCATTAGCCAACCTGCTCTTTGTATCATCCCAAACTGCTGCTAGTTCCCATTATTTCTGGGCAGTCACGTGAGCTCTACGGAGCCCTATTTTAATACTTTGAAGTGCTCACGACTGCGGTAATCCTGATCGCTAGACTTTAAAGATGGTCGGTCCGAATTTGATTTCACTCTGGGCTCTAGGACAGACGTCTCGCTGAACTCGTCTCCTTGGAGGTCTGGTGATCTCCGTTAACTAGACGAGGGTCTTCCTCAACTCTAGGTGGGTTCACCCCAAATTCTTGTGCGACTTCTAACCTCTGGGGGAAGGTGGAGGAACATCCTGAAAACTGTGGGGGAGGGGGTTAATTCCTGCATTCTATAAGGGAAATGCATCCTTAACTCAAGGATGTATGTATAGGCCTTCTGAACTTCAAGGCGCACGCCCGGTTCTAGCGGGTGGGCCAGGCCCACCCAAACAACCTTTTATCATCCCAGTCGGCGGAAGAGGCCATGAGGACGGCCAAAATATTGTTATGCTTTTCACTTTGTTTACAGTAATTATCAATCTGGGGTAGCGTTGCCACCTTGCTTACACATGCTTTCTGGCGACCATTTGATAAAAGATTAAAGGGGATCCGTGCACAGATACGTGCCATGGTTATTATCCTTTGGAAAAGACAGTCCGGCCCTCGTGGCCGATTACTATTTGTTCTACTGTTAAGCTGAAGGAATCTGCTGGGTAATGTTTTGCACACTAGTTCAGCTGGTACACCCCCCTTGTTTTGGGGATGCGAGTACGCCGTTGTGTTGGTAGAACTGAAACTGTGCCATTTTACACAGGACCGTACTTTTTATAAAGAAATGGATGATAAGGGGTCTAAGGGCTGTCCACTAGATGGCAACGGAGGCAAGGTTTATAAACGAAACATTGCTCGGTTTGTGGCTCTGTAATAACACAGGCACGGTAGCAATGGGGTTGTGTGAGTCAATTCTAAGAAAAGTAAACCGAAGTGAACGTGCACAAGAAATAGAAATACATTGCTTCTGGGGGCATGGGGAGTAGAGTTCTGGAGTGACAAATCGAGCACATCTTCCTGAGCGTATGTATGTTTCAAGGTTTGATATTGGTTGAAGCAAGGGCATCTCAGACTGCCTTCAAATATATACGTATATTTTACTTATTTCATTTTCTCGACGAATCACTTTACTTACCAGGCAGAGTAGAGGTTCTAATGCTGTCAGGGGATGCCGGCCGAGAATAAGTAAGGGAAGCAAACCATGTTTGCAGGTGTCAGTACTATCCCACATCGTATCACACCTGTTTACAAGCAAGTTGGTCCAGGAAATTGGTGACCAGGGTAACCACCTGCTACTGGGAATAGCAATAAGGCAGTGGGACTGTTAAGTAGAATAGTTTGGGTAGGTAAAGTACAAGCAAGTTGGTTCAGTAAATAGTTGGCCAGGGTGACCACCTGCTACTGGGGTAGCAATAAGGCAGTGGGGGTTTTTTAGCTCACAAGTTAATTAAGAGAATGGCAGGGCCACAAATAATTGCCTGATGAAATTGGAAGTTCTTTATCTCTTTCTTGAAATCAAGAATGTCCAATGTGGGCCCAGGAGGGCTGTATCCATGCCAGATTTGCAGGATAATCAACACGCTTTAAAAACAATGTGTATATTTTGGATGCATTGTATCTAAAGGCATTTAATATGTTAATTCTAATCTGACCATTTAATTATTAAGATCGTGTAGCATTTGAGTATCTAATATCAGCGTGATCATATCAAATTGCGTCAGGGAGACTATTTAAATGTTAAGTTCCCCGCCTTCCTCATGTGGGTGTAAGGGATTGGGCAGATATATGCTCTGGGGTCGATCTATGGGTTAGGGACGGTCACTTATGCCACTCCGAAACCTGAGTGAGAATATCTGGTGTTATCACCCTGCTTACGTTTGGTGTGTTGGTTCAGGGCCACAAAATATTTGCCTGCTGCAATTGGAAGATCTTTATATCTTTCTTCGAATTAAGAATGTCCAAGGTAGGCCCAGGAGGGCGGTATCCATGACAGAGTTGCATGGGAATCAACACCCCAAATTGTTTATAATATTCAGATGCACTGGGTCTAAATACATTTAATATGTTAATGCTACTCTCAGAGAGGCTGCCCATTGCATACCTACATTTGGGCTAGAACACGTTAAACGATCATTTGTCAGATTGGTTGAGTGCGAGGAGCATGAAAAGCTGCACACATGGGGCTAAATGCTGTGACATTAGGATGACAATTACTGTTCCCCTTGTTTTTACTTTCTGAATCAGCGACAAGACAGTCGTGGTGCTATTTATTTGCTGAATAGACAATGTAACCATAATCGGGGGGCGGGCACTGTAATTCTGATCCCTGTTTAACACCCTCCTTGTACTGACCCCGCCACCCCACAATATTTCTTTCTGGGTGCGGGAATTTATTATTGCATCAGAACGTCCACACTCTTCATAAAATAATAGATCCTGTCTGGTGCAACAGGAGGGATCTCAGTGCTCCCACAGACCAAGCTAAGGCTACTTATAACCATAACATGGCAGTGGGGTCTACGTAATAAATATATCTATCAGTATTAGTGACAATACTAGTTCAGGGTCACCTGTGGGCTGGCTGATTCAAGTACACTTACGTGCGTACTTGCCTAGGTGTTAGGCCTCGAGTTGGTCGTAACAATGCCTGAGTCCAATCTCTGATACTGCTGGTGCTCTTCAATGGGCAGAAGGGTCAGATAGGTTTGCATATGAACATGGCTGAACTGGGGGAGGCAGAATGGGTTGATGAACGGTAACACATTAAACCCTGATCTGTGGAAACTAATGTTGCATCATGATTTACAATAGGTGGCGGTATACTATGAATTGATTGGACAATCAGGTGTGGCAGCGGGAGGGCCACCTGCTGCTTGCAACTTGTTAGGGCAATGATGCTCAGTCGGGGATCATGAGAATAATATATATAGGTTATGGTTGCCCCTTAGTTATATTACGCGTTTACCACTGTCAGCCATGATCCAAGTCAACAGTCAGGCGCAAGGGGTCCGTTACTTAGAACACGTATATCTCATCAAGTTGTGATTGGGTGGGTGCCAATGCAAAACGGACTGTTCAATTTTAACTGATATCCTAATCATCCTTAAGGAGTCATGAGGGCGTTATGGTATGCACTGGGGACTCCATGCTTTGTGTCACTACACTACACACTGGGTAGTATTTGTTAATGAAGGCCATTTTTATAGGGTACTCTTCATAACACTAATACAGTCACGCTACAGGGGACACAAACTGAGGCTATGCTCCACACTTAGTCGGAAGTGTTTAGGAGTAGGCATCTGACGCTACTCGTAGCTCAAACGTGGCAAGGGATGGCAATGTAAGACTAGCACATGTACTGCAGTTGTCGCCAGAAACACTAATGGTTTGTGTTTATCTTTGCGTGTATCAAGAGGGAGAGAGAGGACCAGAAAGCTAGTCCTTATCCCCCGAATTATATGTCAATAAATCAAAAATGGACTAGCTAAATAATCAAAAGAAAATAAATTATTTTAATTTATCAAGGACTCAAGTATGCTTTGTCAACGGTTTGTGGCACCTGGTAGGTGTGCTCATAAAGCCCTCACCCACCAACCTAGTTGGTGGCATGCTTCATCATCGGGCCCACCCAGTGACACCTAGCGTGTCCCGGGTGTGCTTCGACGCCTGAAGACAGCGGAGCAGGTATGTCGCTGTGTGTGCGGTGAAGACTGTTATGGATTGTGAATTTAAAACGGCTTGGCGGGGATCCCAGTGCCCGGGGGCAAATACACTTTATTAGCTGGGTCACCGTCAGCGGTTAAAAAACAAGGCTTATTGGATGTTAGAGGCGAGTTACGACCTCCCACATCCTGGGGTGTGTCAACATTTTCAGCCAGTGCCTTATTACTATGCTGGCTTTCTTCAGGACGGATAAAAAAGGGTGTGTGCAATTAAAATTAGTGGGTGTATATCCAGACTATGTGTATACACGCCCTAAAGTGTTTTTCTATGTGTGAGTGGGGAATTCCCACCTCAAGAAAACACCTGTACATTAAACATATAGGACAAGGACAAAACATACAGGGGAAAAGGTTAGAGTCACTTGGCTGTATATATATAAATACAGTTGGTTGCCGGCTCTATAGCGGTGTAGGTGCTGGCTATGAGCGGCTAGGGTGTAATGGCACTGGTGGTACCATTAGGGTGGGGTTCGCACTGGATTACGGTAGTGGGGTGGCTAAAACACGAATTGTACAGATTGGTGCACAGTGGTACAAGAGAAAAAACATAAGAATTCAATCTTACGCTGGTTTGTCAAAAGTGCTACTTCATGGTTAGAGAAGTGGCATGGGTTGACCCTGTTGAGTAAAAACATAGGTTTTGCCACAGTTTTTGGGAGAGAGAGAGACCTGTAGGGGAGAAAAACGCTTACCAGAGATGAAGAACTGTCTTGGTACTCACTGAGAAGTGGGGCAATAGAAAGATGCTAATAATGGAGTTATTAAAGCAAATGTATGCCTCATTACAACTAGGCAATGGTCTTGTTAGGGTGCGTGTTTTCATGGCGACCGGGCAATGGTCTGGGGATGGCTGGCACTGCTGGTCAGGGGGGGGGGGTTGGGTTGGGGGGGTTAGCATCTTTCTATTGCCCCACTTCATTTGGAAATAGCACTTGTTGGTCCTCACTCGCATCGCCTTAACCGCGCATGCGCGAGCGAGTAGTACCGGCCCTCTCACTCATGCACATGCGCAGAACGAGCACCTTAATGCGCATGCGCGATAACAGCACACTACTACGCGCATGCGCAGACCGCCACCCCAACCATGACTAGCGCTTACGAGCGCTCTGACTCGGAACTTTGAGTCTTTTCACCCTTTTTTCGATAAACACAGGTGGCAATAATCTAACAATCAGCCTGCAGTATAAAAAGCTCACTCCCATGGCCACTCGCTACCGGTGCAGCGAAGGAGGCAGTACAGGTCCACGGCAGGCTCTGACCAAGAACTCAGTGAGTACCAAGACAGTTCTTCATCTCTGGTAAGCGTTTTTCTCCCCTACAGGTCTCTCTCTCTCCCAAAAACTGTGGCAAAACCTATGTTTTTACTCAACAGGGTCAACCCATGCCACTTCTCTAACCATGAAGTAGCACTTTTGACAAACCAGCGTAAGATTGAATTCTTATGTTTTTTCTCTTGTACCACTGTGCACCAATCTGTACAATACGTGTTTTAGCCACCCCACTACCGTAATCCAGTGCGAACCCCACCCTAATGGTACCACCAGTGCCATTACACCCTAGCCGCTCATAGCCAGCACCTACACCGCTATAGAGCCGGCAACCAACTGTATTTATATATATACAGCCAAGTGACTCTAACCTTTTCCCCTGTATGTTTTGTCCTTGTCCTATATGTTTAATGTACAGGTGTTTTCTTGAGGTGGGAATTCCCCACTCACACATAGAAAAACACTTTAGGGCGTGTATACACATAGTCTGGATATACACCCACTAATTTTAATTGCACACACCCTTTTTTATCCGTCCTGAAGAAAGCCAGCATAGTAATAAGGCACTGGCTGAAACATGTTGACACACCCCAGGATGTGGGAGGTCGTAACTCGCCTCTAACATCCAATAAGCCTTGTTTTTTAACCGCTGACGGTGACCCAGCTAATAAAGTGTATTTGCCCCCGGGCACTGGGATCCCCGCCAAGCCGTTTTAAATTCACAATCCATAACAGTCTTCACCGCACACACAGCGACATACCTGCTCCGCTGTCTTCAGGCGTCGAAGCACACCCGGGACACGCTAGGTGTCACTGGGTGGGCCCGATGATGAAGCATGCCACCAACTAGGTTGGTGGGTGAGGGCTTTATGAGCACACCTACCAGGTGCCACAAACCGTTGACAAAGCATACTTGAGTCCTTGATAAATTAAAATAATTTATTTTCTTTTGATTATTTAGCTAGTCCATTTTTGATTTATTGACTTGTGTTTATCTTTTCCATTTATGTATGGCCGGGTCCACGGTGGATATCTGGAGTGCTCCGCATCACAAAGCTGCTACAGGTGGACAGCCCAAGGGATGCTGACGTCAGGTAGAGGATGGCAAACAACGCAAGTGTGATGGTCGAGCGATTAAAAACGCAGGAGGTGCCAACACAGAGTGGATGGTTTCAGTGTGTAAGCCCTTATATGGGGCTGGCGGCAGTAATGTAGCAGGATGTGGCTGCACAAAAAATGGCAGTAGTTGCCGTCACAGAAAAATGTATACCTTCAGTAACGGCGCCTGTGCACGCAGGGCCACCAGTGTCAGATATGCATTGATCACCAAGTGGTAAGTGACAACGGTAGAGATGGGACAGTACACAAGGGTATGCAGTCCTAGCCTCGGCAACCCCAGGAAGGATAGGCCTATACAACGCCTCGTTTCCCCGGTTCAGGAAGTGGGGACTTCCATGGTAAAAGTAGTATAATGCACTTAACACTTTCCAGGCGTAATGGCTGGGTGTGGATGGTTAGCAGACTGTACAGTATACCAGTGGGAAGGGTAGAATGGTAGTACCCGGTCATAGCATCTGCAGGGAGCCTCGAGAGGCGTGCCCCCCACACCCTCATTCATGTTAGGACATGGGGTAACGGTGATAGGACCAGGCTGCACGTAAAAGGGGGGGGGGGGGACTAGGCGAGTGCAAGGAGTCACTCAGTGAAGAATCACTCGATATAGAGGATCAACACTTGGTTTGAGAAACTATTTCATATCCCACAGGGGGTCATCGCAGGACCAAGTAGACTAACAGTCGGTTGATAATGAGGGGTTGACTTTTATTAGAGGCTCTACTCACAGGGTGGGGGGTCCGGTGGACAGAGTCAGGGATGCCCTAGGGATAGGGAATTAAATAGCAGGGGTAGAGGGTTTTTGGATTAGGAAGTTATGACCTTTCAGTGTAGGCGGTTTGGGGGGGGGGCAGATAGTCGGTTAACTACCTGGCCTGTGGCGGTAAGGTCATTAATCGGTGAGCAGCATTTTAAGGTCCTTACGGGGGGGGCGGACCCATTCACGAAAGGGGCCGCCCGCGGGAGGGGCCATTTGGTCTCTCTCAGAACTCCAGGGGCAGGCTATGATCTCCATTAATTTAAAGGGTGCGGGGGAGGGAGTCTACGCTTTCCTCAGGCTGGTAGCCACCCCTCACAACACTATGACGTCACTAAGGTGCGCGAGTGTCTGGGCCCTCCTGTTATGGTTAAATGGAGTTCGGGGAGCGCACGTGGGTGAAACGTGCCCTGGGTTGCGCATGCGCATCTTCAACGCGAGAGCGCAGCTGAGCTGTAAAAGGATCTGACACCGGTTGGCGACCTTGCCGTAGGACTTTATTAAAATTATGAAAAGTATTAAAAATATTAGAATGCAGTTTAATTTTCAGGATGATTAGATTACGTTAGGAGACACGCTGTATTAGCTATTTGTTAAGGTTAGCCCATCATACCATGTCGAAACGGATGTCAATCTAATATTCTGAAAAGTGTGCATTTTAATAATTATCAGAAATGTTTATTTGATTAAAATTTTGATTTGTTTTTATATTTTAATAAATACGGCCAGGGGGGGGGGCCCCGTACCCCCCCTTGACTTCCAAAGACCCCCATGTGTTGACTGGTTGAATTGGGTAATTCAGTCGGTGTTCAAGGGGGGAGGTGGCCGGCAGTCCAAGACCATGATACAAGGGGGGGCCAATAGGCCCCCACGCAAGCATGGCGGGGCCCGGTCCCTCCCACACCCCGTCCCTTTCGGGGCAGCTTGCCCCGCCCCCTCGCCCCGGAAGTACTGGTGTGCTTCCGGGGCGAGGGGGCGGGGTCGCGGCGGCGAAAGGGTAAAAAGCCTGGGGAGCGCGGGAAGCGGCCTCTTTGTGCCCGCGCTCCCAGGCTCGCTCCTCGCCCCACCGTGGGGCCGTTTAATTTTCCCCACCCTCCATCCCTTATTAGCAGGCATTAGGGCTTGGCAAATGGTGAGTATCAGGTTTGTCAATGTACCGGAACATAGATGTAAGGGGGGGCTTGATCCAGTAGGCCTTGAATTTCCTGTCTACTGGAAGGAAGAACAGAATTTAAACGTTGGTGTAGTGCCGTGATATTTAACTAATTCTTTCCTTAGGCCCTTTTTCCCGCTTACAGGAGTAACTATATATGTAGATGTTTGTGCTTTGCTGTGTGTTAACAATTTTTTCCTTAGGCCTTTTTTCCTTTTAGAATAGCAATGTCGTATTTATTATGTGTGTCTGGCGGTAAGGTCATTAATCGGTGAGCAGCATTTTAAGGTCCTTACGGGGGGGGCGGACCCATTCACGAAAGGGGCCGCCCGCGGGAGGGGCCATTTGGTCTCTCTCAGAACTCCAGGGGCAGGCTATGATCTCCATTAATTTAAAGGGTGCGGGGGAGGGAGTCTACGCTTTCCTCAGGCTGGTAGCCACCCCTCACAACACTATGACGTCACTAAGGTGCGCGAGTGTCTGGGCCCTCCTGTTATGGTTAAATGGAGTTCGGGGAGCGCACGTGGGTGAAACGTGCCCTGGGTTGCGCATGCGCATCTTCAACGCGAGAGCGCAGCTGAGCTGTAAAAGGATCTGACACCGGTTGGCGACCTTGCCGTAGGACTTTATTAAAATTATGAAAAGTATTAAAAATATTAGAATGCAGTTTAATTTTCAGGATGATTAGATTACGTTAGGAGACACGCTGTATTAGCTATTTGTTAAGGTTAGCCCATCATACCATGTCGAAACGGATGTCAATCTAATATTCTGAAAAGTGTGCATTTTAATAATTATCAGAAATGTTTATTTGATTAAAATTTTGATTTGTTTTTATATTTTAATAAATACGGCCAGGGGGGGGGCCCCGTACCCCCCCTTGACTTCCAAAGACCCCCATGTGTTGACTGGTTGAATTGGGTAATTCAGTCGGTGTTCAAGGGGGGAGGTGGCCGGCAGTCCAAGACCATGCTGAGTGGCGGCGCGGCGCCCCTGGCTGCTCTTCACGGCGCACCGGGGTGCCGCGGGGCACACTTTGGGAACCGCAGTGCTAGGGCCATCATTTCAGTGGAAGTGGACAATAGTCCTAATTATTTCAATGTCACTAAGGGCCCGATGTAGGTAGATATTTACCGGTCGGTAACGGCCGAAATCGGCCGTTACCGACCGGTAAATGCCTTTTCCAATGTAGGGGCCATGTATTTACAGAATCTGTATTTTTACCGAATCTGTATTTACCGAATCGGTAAAATTACCGAATTGGTAAATACAGACTCGGTAAAAATACTGAATCTGTAAATGCAGATGTAGGTGGCACTTTCACCAGTGCCACAGGCCCCTAAGAATTCGGTATTTACCATGTAATACTATTGCATGGTAAATAACGAATTCAGGTGTACATGCACATCTGTGCATGTACACCTATGCCATGTGGCACACAGACATGCCCTTAGGGCATGTCTGTGTGCCACATGGCACACAAGCCTGACATTGGGGTGCTACAGGGTGTCAAAGTGACACCCTGTTCTCCCTGCCAGGATTCGGTATTTACCGAATCGGTAAATACCGATTCGGTATTTCCCCTTTATTCCTATGGGCTTGAAGGCCCATAGGAATCAATTGGAAATACCTATTCGGTATTTACGGATTCGGTAAATAATCGGTAAATACCGAATTGTACAGAATCGGTAATTTTAAAAGAAAAATTACCTACATCTGCCTACTTCTAATTTACCGACTCTTAAATACCGAATCGGTATGATTCGGTATTTAGGGGTCGGTAAATCGGAATTACCTACATCGGGCCCTAAGTCCGTAAAAATTCTCACCACTTTACGATGGGTGGGCAGTGCCCACAAAACTCACACTCGTGCACTTCATGTATTTTAGGTCCCGCCAAGGCAGTGCTTGTGTTGTCTCTTCGAGACATGCTGTATTGAGGATGTGGGCATAAAGCTCTGTCCACTTTCCGCCTATCTTTTTAATTGGTTCCTGTCACCGTCCTTTGTAAATGGAGGCTTTTGATTGGTCAATAAACTTAGTAGTCCCTCCTTAGAACCACCTTTTCTCTTCTTGTAACCTCCTATAATGACACCCCCTTTTACATATGTTGTTACTCTGTATGTTTTAATTACAGCCTCTGACAATATTTTCTTACATGGCTTTCTCCTGCCTACTGTTGCAGGCAGGACAATGCCTTTTTTTAAATTTAACCAGTGTGGCATGTTTCAGCTGGAATAATGGCGGATGCGCCATCCTTTTGTTGGTTGTGATCGCCGAACGCAGCTGCATGCCTTTTTTTCAGTTTCTTTATTTTTGTTACAATGGCAGCATGCCCCGCTATAGCTTTAAAAATCTTAGGCTAAAGCGTAAGTGCCAGAATTGCTTCTAAATTAAAGAAATAAGAAACAAAATGTGTCCCCAGATCTTTTTTTCAATGTCTTTACTTTTGAAGCAATTGTGGCACCCGTGATTTAGCTTACAACGTTTAAAGCTAAAGCACAAGTGACAGGATTGATTTACAATGCAATAGTGCTCGCATTACTGAAAGTTTGAGCCGTTGGTGTTGCATTATCTTTAGCCATGCCAATAGCTCAACCTTTAAGTGATGTAAGACCTATTGCATTGCAAATTCTTGTTTAAGTAGTAGTTGTGTTGCAGAGTGGTGGTCCCACATAGTGGGACTACTGAGAGGATTTTGGTTACCATGCCCTCTTTCTCCACCAGTTTGCAAACCCACCTCCTGGCGCACTACTAGTTAGGGGATAAAGTACCCTTGGCTCTTGAGGGTCTTTGGTGCCAACTACCCCTCGTGATACCGCGAATAAATCCCACACAGCTTGATTGCTGAGCGGTCTTTGAAGTTGTTGGTGGCCACGCCTCCTTTCTCCACCACTCTGCAAAATCATCCCCAGGGCACTACTGATTGGGAGAAGAAGTCCACTTTAGTCCTGAGTCCCTCGAGAGGCAAAGGGACATTTTCCCCCACTAGCAGTGTGTCCAGAGGTGCGTTTGCAGTGTGGTAGAGAAAAGGGATATGGTCCCCAAGTCCTCTCAACAATCCCGCTGTCTGGGACTTACTAGAGGTAACAGAAGGGGTTTCTGAAGCCCATGGACCCTCAGCATCCAAGTGGACTTCACCCCCCCAACCTCACTGCACCAGGAGGCACGTTTGCAGAGTGGTGGTGAAGGGGACATGGCCTCTGCCAACTTCCTAGAGTTTCTTTTTTGTAAATTATTTAAGGGAGGGTTTTGTATGCCCCCCTTCCCTAGGTAATTTTCAGCCCTGGGGGAAACCATTGCCCAGGGCCAGGCCTTCGTCCATTGCATGAGGGAGCCACAGAGCCCCCCTTCCCAGGCCGATTTTGGCCTTGGAACCTCATTCCCCGGGGGTTGGCCTTTTACAGATGGGGAGGGGGCTGCATGGCCTTCTCCCTGAAACAAATTGGTGCAAGGGACTCAACCCACGGGCCTGCCCATTTAGAGTGGGTGCCTCCAGGGCACCCACTCAGCAATGGGACCTCAGGGGGAGTGGTCAGGTGTGCAGCGGGCATCCAGAGGGATGGAATTCCATAATGCAGGGGCTAGATATTTAAAGGATCGACCCCCAGCTCTGCAACGCCAGACCTGTGAGATACACAGCAGCTGTTGATCAGTAGAGCGCAATGTAAGCAAAGGGGTATCGGGCGAGCAAAGTTCCTGCAAGATTTGGGGGCCTTGGCCATGTACAATCTTGTGCGTGGTGCAGAGGGTGTTGAACTGATTTCTCTGTTTAATTGGCAGCCAGTGTAAGTGGCAAAGGAGGTTCGAGGTAAGACATTTTCTAGGGAGGTGAAACAGAGTACAAGCAGCTGCATTCTGTACCCATTGGAGTCTTGCAGTGACTGTTTTGTTTACGTCATGTAGAAGGCCATTGCAGTAATCCAAATGTGAATGGACGGCTGATTGGACTATCAGTTGCCGGGTGGTGGCGTAAAAAAATCCTAAGATAGGTTTTAGGCCATGCAGAAGACCAAAACAGGTGCCAGCCACTTTTTTAGCGTGGGGCTCAAATAAGAGGGCGGTGTCCACTAGGATCCCTAGGTTTTTAACTGTGTTTTTTGGGAGGGTCGCAGGCCACCACTAGTAATCCCACTTGTGCGTGTCCCGGCCAACCACGAGTAGCTCAGTCTTTGCCGAATTAAGCTGTAAATAGTTGTTTGCCATTCAGTCTGCAATGGCTAGAACATCTGTACGAAATTTCAATTGGTCCCAAGCAGGGTTGTTGGAGAAGGTGAACACCAGCTGGGTGTCATCTGAATACAATACCATTTTGATGTCTTTCTCTTTAGCCAGGAGGGCCAGAGGGCAGATGTACACTTTGAACAAAGTCGGGCTTAAGGCTGAGCTCTGCGAGACAGCACAGCTGAGAGGGTAGTTACTGGACTAGTGGGGGGCATGAACCTGGAAGGAACGTCATGGTAGAAAAGAGGCACACCAGGCCAAAGCTGTGCCTTTGACCCCAATCTGCTCGAGTCGTTGGAGAATGATTTTGTGGGAGACCGTGTCAAAGGCCGCGCTGAGGTCAAGTAAAAATAGAGCTGCGGTATTGCAGTGGTCAAGCGAAGCCCACAGTTGCTCCGTGACCACCAGAAGGGATGATTTTGTGATGTGCCTGGGATGGAATTCATTCTGAGACTTATCTAAGATCTGGTTGGTCTCCAAATATTTGGTCAGTGTGATATTGACATGGGCTCCCATAATTTTAGCCAGGTAGGGAAGCAGGGAGATAGGCCTAAAGTTCTCCTTCATAGATGCGTTCAGTGTAGGTTTTTTTTAACAATGGGACAACTTTTGGCATGCTTCTAGGACTTTGGGATTACTGCCCTATAACATGCAGCTCCGTGTGTGTAAAAGCAATTCTTCTCCACTTCTAGCAAGTGAGAGCATTGTCTGCTCTCGCTTGCTAGAAGCGGAGCAGGGTTTGCTATGCCTTGGCGGGAACGGTGCTCCCGCCAAGCCATAGCAAGCAGCAACATCCCAGGGGGTGAGCACCCTGTAAATTGCAGGAGCCAGCCCTGGGGGTTAGTGGTCACCAGGACCATCTAGGGCACCCATCTTCTAATTTGCCCATGGAGGTGGTGGTCCCTGGGCTGTAGGGGGGTCCATGCAACCCCCCACATCAAATTACAATAAAGCCCTGGAGAGGTGATGGTCTCCGGGGCTGGGGGGCGTCAGAGATGCCCTCCCCATTTAAAATTAAATAAGCCCCAGGGAGATGGCAGTCCCAGGGCAGCGGGGGAGGCTATACGGGGTTCCCCTGCATTGATATTTTAGGAGTCCCCGGTTAGGAAGTAGTATCCAGCGCATAATAAGCCCCAAGAAGGCCAGCCTGCCATATTAAAACAATGCCCCCGGGAACGGGCCAAACCAGGGTCTGAAAATAAACAAAACATGGGAGCAATTTTGAAATTTAATTTTGGGCTGGATCAGCAGTTCCCCACAAAAATTTTAAAATAATGATGTTTTTGGCGTTGGGGTTTCCCCCAAGAGACCTAGTGTGTCAGAGTGTTTCCACCCTTCCCCCTTTTCCTTTATTTTCCCTTTTTTTGAGGGACTCAGCTCAATCAAGTCCCAAGATGGCTGCCAACACTTCCTGGTTGAAGTGTTGAAATCCATCAAATTTCAGTGGGATTTTGGGCTCCCAGATATCTATATTTTTTAGCATAAATATCTCAAAAACGACTGAAGGAATTTACACCAATTCACAAAAAGCATGCTTTTTGGACCAACATCTAGCTTTCTGCCAAATGTGGGGTAATTCTATTCAAATCATTCAGCGGTTCGGGCTGTAGTTGTGTTTAAAAAATGAAAAATCCGCCTGGACATAACATGGGTAAAATGTGTTTTGGGCCCCCTTTTTTTATAGCCCACCACTTGCTGGCTCACCCCAAAACTTTCAACACAACAGCTGAAACAAAAAGGGGACGTTTTTTGAAAATTTTGTGAAGCTTCATCAAGCGGTGCCAAAGTTATTGGCAATAAACAAAATTGCCTATGGAAACTCCTAACTATAACTACCTATGACTTTGTGAAAGCCTTTATTTCCTGGAAAACGTATATCTGCATTCCGATGACTATTTCAGCCTGACGTGTTTCAGAGCTCCTGCACCTTATTCATAGGCTAGGCTCAGAGGTTCACATTACCTACTGGCAGTCGCCAGTAGGTAGATATAGTCAGAACGTAGGTTTCATAGGAAATCCTTTTTTTCTTTTGCCAATATCTTTGGCGCTGTTTGAGGAATATTTGCAATTTTTAAAACTAATGGGGCACTCCGGTCAGCTCCTGTATTGAAAGTTTCAGGGAGATTTGTCAAGGAGGGGCCGAGAAAACAGGGGGGTCCCAAAACACGTTTTCTCCATGTTAATTTATATAGTAAAAGTTTGTCGCAGCTACAGCCCAAACTGCTGAATGGAATTACACCAAAATTGGCAGAGAGGTAACTCTTGGTCCAGAGTGCACTCTTTGCTTTAAGTGGTGTAAATCCATTTAGTAGTTCCTGAGAAATTAAAAAATAAACAAATATCAATATCTGGTGTCCGCAGTCGATCCGCGAACCCGCCAGATCACAAGCTTGATTCTGATTGGCTGCCCAACACTTCAAACCAAGATCTGTTAGCAGCCTTCTTGTGACTCAGTTGAACTGAGTCACAAGAAAAAAAGGTGAAAAAAAAACGAAAAAAGAGAAGAAAAGAGGGCAGGGTAGAAACACCCTAACCCCCTAAGCCTACCCAGGGTAGGCCCAAAAATCATTTTAAAAAAATTTTCATCAAGATTTGCGTAAGGTCTGTGAATCCGGCCAAAAATGTTTAAAAAATGAAGTGCGGCCTCTCACTCTTCATTTGTTTTAAGCCCCCGGGTATGCCAGGTCTTGGGGCAATGCTTTAATATGTAGTGGGGACCCACGGGGTCACCTCCTAGTGGCTATGTCAATAATGCACAGGGGCCTGCCGCCCCCCTGCAGCCCTGAGGACCGCCACCTAACCAGGGCATTAGGTGATTTTGGGTGGGGAGTCTCACGGGCCCCCCCAAGCTCTGGGTACTCCCACCTCCCTGGGTCATTTCAAAATAAATTAAGTGTGGTGGGCTCCTGACCCCCACACTGCCCCGGGGACCACCACCTCCACAGGGTCACATGCTTTAATTGAGGGGCCATGCACCCCGCAGCCCCGGGGAACGCCACCTCCCAGGGGCTACCTTTAAAAATGATGTGTGGGGGGCTCAACCCCACAATTTTGGACTGCCATCTCCCCAGTGTACACTATATTCAAATATGTAGGTCAGTTGTGAACCCCAGGCCCCGGGACCACCACCTCCTGGGCTATGTATAAGATGGAAAGGGGCTGCATGACCCCGCTCCAGGAGCCCTCCTTGGCCCTGGGGACCGCCAGTCCCCAGGACCAGCTCTAACAATGTCCCGGGGTGCCCACCCCCGGGACATTACAGTTTGCTTTGGCAGGGTCATAGCAAACTCTGTTTCACTTCATGGAAGCGACAGCAGAAAATGCTTTTGGGCAAAGGGAGCTGCATTTTATGAGCTACCTTTGCCCAAAAGCAATGCTGGCTCCAGCAGGATGAGGGGAGCTGGCAGGGACTGCGGGGGCACTGGGGCTCACCCCGTGGTCCCCAAAGTGAGGCTAGGCCCCGGGGGAAGGGAACCCATGGCCAAAAAAGGCCCAGGGAAGAGGAGCCATGCGCCCCTCTCCCGTAATTTTTTTTAAAGTAGCAAACCCTTGGAAGATGGGGTCTCTGGGGCTGCGTAGCCCCTTTTCTGTTTTTTTACTTTTTTTTAAATGTCTCAGGCCCTGGGGGATGGGGTCCCCAGGGCCCAAAAAATGGTGCACAGACATAATATCGACTCCAAAATATCGTTTGGACAGAATATCGAGTCAAAAATATTGTTTGGACAAAATATCGACAGGACAGAATATAGACAGCCAAAATATCGTTTTTAAGGTAAGTGAAGTAATATCGACTGTAAATAATATAGAAAGTGAAAATATGTAAGTATATAATATAGATAGTAAAAAAATTCGTTTTTATTTTTAGGGTTCAGGGTCAGTTTTGGGTTTTTGGGTAAAGGGGTAATTTTAGGGTTCAGGGTCAGTTTTGGGTTTTTGGGTAAAGGGGTATTTTTAGGGTTCAGGGTCAGTTTTCAGTTTTTGGGTAAAGGGGTATTTTTAGGGTTCAGGGTCAGTTTTCAGTTTTTGGGTAAAGGGGTATTTTTAGGGTTTAGGGTCAGTTTTCAGTTTTTGGGTAAAGGGGTATTTTTAGGGTTCAGGGTCAGTTTTGGGTTTTTGGGTAAAGTGGTATTTTTAGGGTTCAGGGTCAGTTTTCAGTTTTTGGGTATTATTTTATTATATTTTGTTACTATATATATATGTTTTAATAAATATGAAATAAAAAAATATTTATTTAACTTTCATTAATTATTTAATTATTATAAGTTAATTTAAGTAATTTTAAGTATATTTTAGTAATTAATTATTAATATTAATTTAATTTAACACTGTTTTTAGTAAATACGATATTTTTTACAACTATATTTTTGTAAACGATATTTTTAACTCGATATTTTTGTACTTACCTGTTTGTAGATAGAAACTCGATATTTTGACTGTCGATATTTTGTCAACGATATTTTTGATGGTCGATATTCTGTCCCTCGATATTATTTCAGTGATCCCCAAAAAATATCAAATAAAGGGGTCCACACAGCCCCCTCACTGCATGACTCTGCAAACACACCTCCTGGTGCGTTCTGGGTTGGGGGATTAAGTCTCCTTGAATCATACCTTGGTCCTTATGGGCCAACAAGCCTACCAGGTACCTCCAGTAAGCCCCATATAGTGGAATTGCTGAGAGGTGGTCCGAGGCCACACACCTTTTTACACCACTCCGCAAACGTGCCTCTTGGCAGGCTTCTTTCTGCATTTCTCTTGCTCCTTTTGGCACATTTCTTCCCTTCTCTGCACTTTCCTTGCTCTTTCTGCACATCCCTTCCGATTTCTGCATCTCTCCTCTTTCTGAACCTCTGTTGATTCTTTCTGAACTTCTTCTGCCTCTTTCTGCTCCCTCTTCCCTCTTGCTGCACCTCTGGACATGTTCTGCACCTCTTGACTCTTTCTGCACCTTTCTTGCCTCTTTCTGCACTTCTCTTGCCTCTTTCTGTACCTTGTTTGCTTCTTTCTGCACTTCTCTTGCTTCTTTCTGCACCTCTCGCTAATTTCTGCACCCCTCTTCTCTCTTTCTGTACCCCACTTCCCTCTTTCTGAAGATCTCTTGCATGTTTCTAGACCTCTCTTGCCTCTTTCTGCACTTCTCTTGCCTCTTTCTGGATTTATGTTGCTTCTTTCTGCACCCCTTTTGCCTGTTACTGCACCCCCCTTGCCTTTTTCTGCACCTATCTTGCCTTTTTCTGCAACTCACTTGCATCTTTCTGCACTTCTCTTGCTTTTTTCTGTACCTCTCTTGTTTCTTTCTGCAAATGTTGTATCTCTTTCATCACTTCTCTTGCTTCTTTCTACACCCCTGTTGCTTCTTTCAGCACTTCTATTGCCTCTAGCTGCACTTCTCTTGCCTGTTGCTGCACCTCTCTTGCCTCTTTCTGCACCTCTCTTGCCTCTTTCTGCATCATTCTTACCTCTTTCTGCACCTCTCTTGCCTCTTTTTGCACCCCTGTTCCCTCTTTCTGCACATTTTCTACCTGTTTCTGTACCTCTCTTGCCTCTGTCTGCAGCTCGCCTACCTCTTTCTGCACCTCTCTTGCCTCTTTCTGTACCCCTCTAGCCTCATTCTGCACCTCTTTTTCTTCTTTCTGCACTTCTCTTGCCTCTTTCTGCACCCCTCTTTCCGCTTTCTGCACCTCTGTTGGTTCTTTCTGCACTGCTCTTGCTGCTTTGTGTAACTCTCTTGCATATTTGTGAACCCCTATTGCCTCTTTCTGCACCCCTCCTCCCTGTTTCTGTACTGCTCTTGCCTCTGTCTGCAGCTCTCCTGCCTCTATCTGCACCCCTCTAGCCTCTTTCTGCACTCCTATTGCTTCTTTATGTAACTCTCTTGCCTCTTTCTTTACCTCACGTGCCTCTTTCTGTACCTATTTTGCTTTTTTCTGTAAGTCCCTTGTTTCTTTCTGCAACTCTCTTATCTCTTGCACCTTTTCTCCTTCTTCTTTCTACATCTCTGTTGCTTCTTTCAGCACTTCGCTTGTGTCTTTCTGAATGACTCTTGCCTGTGTCTGCACCTCTGTTGCTTCTTTCAGCACCCCTCTTGCCTCTTTCTGCAACTCACTTGCATCTTTCTGCACTTCTCTTGCTTTTTTCTGTACCTCTCTTGTTTCTGTCTGCAAATCTTGTGTCTCTTTCATCACTTCTCTTGCTTCTTTCTACACCTCGCTTGCCTCTTTCTGCACATCTCGCCTCTTTCTGCATCCTTCTTCCCTCTTTCTGCACCACTCTTGCCTTTTTCTGCACCCCTGTTCCCTCTTTCTGTACCTCTTTTACCTGTTCTGTACCTCTCTTGCCTCTGTCTGCAGCTCCCCTGCCTCTTTCTGTACCTCTCTTGTCTCTTTCTGTACCCACTTGGCCTTATTCTGCATCTCTTTTGCTCCTTTCTGCACTTCTCTTGCCTCTTTCTGCACCCCTCTTGCCTCTTTCTGCACCTCTGTTGGGTCTTTCTGCACTGCTCTTGCTGCTTTGTGCAACTTTCTTGCATATTTGTGCACCCCTATTTCCTCTTTCTGCACCCCTCCTCCCAATTTCTGCACCTCTCTTGCCTCTGTCTATACCCCTGTTCCCTCTTTCTGCACCTCTTGTGCATTCTTCTGCAACTCTGTTGCCTCTCTCTGCCTTCTCTTGCCTCTATCTGCACCCCTATTGCTTCTTTATGTACCTCTCCTGCCTCTTTCTTTACCTCACATGCCTCTTTCTGTACCTCGTTTGCTATTTTCTGCACGTTTCTTGTTTCTTTCTGCAACTCTCTTATCTCTTTCACCACTTCTGTTTCTTATTTCTACACCTCTGTTGCTTCTTTCAGCACTTTGCTTGTGTCTTTCCGCACTTCTCTTGCCTGTTTCTGCACCTGTGTTGCCTCTTTCTGTACCCCTCTTGCCTCTTTCTGCATGCCTCTTCCCTCTTTCTGCACAACTCTTGTCCCTTTTTGCACCTCGCTTGCCTCTTTCTGCACTTATCTTGCCTCTTTCTGCACCTATGTTGCTTCTTTCTGCACTTCTTTTGCCTCTTTCAGCACATCACTTGCTTCTTTTAACTTCCCTGTTACCTTTTTCTGCACTTGTTTTCCCTCTTTCTGCACCTCTCTTGCTTTTTTCAGCACCTCACTTGCTTCTTTTAGCACCCCTGTTGCCTCTTTATGCACTTGTCTTCCTTCTTTCTGCACTTCTCTTGCTTCCTTCTACAGTTCTCTTGCCTCTTTCTGCATTTCCTTTGCTTCTTTCTGCACTTTTCTTGTTTCTTTCTGCACCTCTCTTGCTTCTTTCTGCACCTCTCTTACAAATTTCTGCACCCCTCTTCCCTCTTTCTGCACCTCTCCTGCCTCTGTCTACACCCCTCTTGCCTCTTTCCGTACCTCTTTTGCTTCTTTCTCCACTTCTCTTGCCTCTTTCTGTATCCCTCTCGAGTCTTTCTGCATCTGCGTTGGCTATTTCTGCACTGCTCTTGCATCTTTCTGTACCTCTCCTGCACATTTCTGCACCCTTCTTGCCTCTTTCTGTACCCCTCTTCCCTCTTTCTGTATCTTTCTTGCCTCTGTCTGCACCCCTTTCCCCTCTTTCTATACCTCCTTTGCCCCCCTCTTGCCTCTTTCTGCATCCCGCTTCCCTCTTTCTGCACCTCTCTTGCCTCTGTCTACACCCCTCTTGCCTCTTTCCGTACTTCTTGTGCCTCTTTCTCCACTTCTCTCGCCTCTTTCTGCATACCTCTTGAGTCTTTCTGCATCTGTGTTGGCTCTTTCTGCACTGCTCTTGCTTCTTTCTGCACTTCTCTTGCACATTTCTGTACCCCTCTTGCCTCTTTCTGTACCCCTCTTCCCTCTTTCTGTATCTCTCTTGCTTCTGCCTGCACCCCTTTCCCCTCTTTATCCACCTGCTTTTCCTGTTTCTCCAACTCTTTCTGTGGTTCTCTTGCCTCTTTCTGCACCTCTCTTGCTTTTTCTGTAATTTCTTGCTTCTTTCTGTACTTCTCTAGACTGTTTCTAAATTCAAATGAGAAGTGCAAGCTGTTAAGTTTAAAGGTCTGTGTGCTCTCATGACTGAGGTATATGTCTACTTGAACATGTATTCTCAGATGTGTTATGCATCGGAAGATGGTAGCTTAAAAGCAGGTAGCTTTTCTTATAGGTGGTCAAATCTTCTCAGTTCTGCTCTGTCATTCGGTTGCACAGGCAGACATGTCTTAAGTAAATAGGTGTCATAGAGCCCCTCAAATATGGGATTGAATACCCATGGTGATGAGTGGGCTGTGGCAGGGCCGCTTACTACTGGAGCGTGGCTACAGCTGTTGGCAAATGTTACGGGAGAAATTAAGAGCGCAATTTTTTAACCTGATGCACAATCTGTTTTTATTTTAAAACGCTACTGGTTTTTAAACGTGTTTTTTGTAACTCTTGTGTTCCAGTGTACATACCTGCTTGGGGGCTCATTTTGGGGGCCGTAAAAGCCTGTTCTCAATTTCTTCCTTCCCCGCCCTGGTCCGACGCGGTGATAGCTTCTTGAGATTTCTGAGCTCCTTGTGGTTGGGGGTTTTACTCGGATCCAGACATCATTGAGGCACTCCCCCCCCCGGTTATCTGATGACTAGAATCGATAGATCAGTGCGAAAGGGTGGAGGAATCGCAATTATCACGAGAGCTCCCTATGAATGTACCATGGACCCCATATCGGTGGCTGACAGTGAGGCGGGTCGTTTTGTATTAAAATTGGGCCCGAATTTTTCAATGACTGGGATTCTCATATACAGACCCCCTGGACCTTTAGGTAATTTCAGGGCGAGCCTGGTGGAGGGCATGGCCCACCTGGCCATTAGATGCGACAAACTGGTAGTTCTGGGTGACCTCAATGTTCATTTTGAGGACCCAATGCTTAAGGAGGCAGCTGAGTTGCGCCAAGATCTGCAGTCACTACAGTTGGATTTCAAATCTGACGCCCCCACACATCAGCATGGACACCTGTTAGATCCGGTATTTGCAAGCTGGGAGAAGCTGAAGGTTATGAGGCCACTACCAGTCCCCTGGTCAGACCACTTCCTGGGTCCATTTAGTATAGACATGGCCACAAAGGAAGTTCAGAGGTCGGTAGGAAGTAGCCGTCCTTGCTGGAAATGGAGACATTTTGATCAGGGTAACTTTAATAAAGAGCTGAAAGTTGGGGGTTCGCCAGGAGGCATGCATAGTGAGGAGGCAAGTGAGAATCTGGAGATGCGGATCCTTACTGCCTTAAATAAAGTAGCACCTGTGCTTCCGAAGAAAATAGCTAATAGAGGGCAGAAATCTGCTCCTTGGTTTACACCCGCATTACAGGAAGTGAAGGCAGGTTGCAAGAAATTGGAGAGGAAATGGAGAAAGTGATTCCGATCACAGGACAGATTATTATATAGAGAGGGACAGAGGAAATATCAAAGTCTACTCACAGGGGCTAAAGCCACTCATTACAGAGCTAGAATTGGGAAAGCAGAGAATTCCTCCAAAGAACTGTTTAAAATCTACAAGGAAATTTCTTCCCTGGCTAGCTTAATCTCACCTAGCACCGACTCGGTGGAAGATTGTAATAGAGTGGCACAATATTTTTCCCAGAAAGTGAAGAACATCTATTCATCTTTTTCCGGTAGCCCTGTGAGTGGAGCAGATTTTGAGGAACATGGGGGAGACTGTGAGAGGGAGCTGAGACTGACACAATTTACGGTCCCTCCTCCTGCTGAGTTAAAGATCATCTGTCTCAGTGTAAAATCTGGCTCCCCTAGAGACCCGGCCCCTCCTAAGGTGCTGGGGGAAAGTTTGGAGACTCTGGAGCCCTTTATCGGACATGTCCTTGATATTTCTCTCGCCTCACATATGCTGCCAGCTAACTGGAAAAGAGCAATAGTCCTGCCCATCAGGAAGAAACCGAATGTTAGTCTGGATATTTTAGAAACCCTGAGACCCATCTCGTTGCTACCGTATCTAGCTAAGGTAGCAGAGAAAGTGGTTAACAAACAACTAATGACATATCTGGAAGATGCTATTCTTCTGCATCCCTCGCAATCGGGCTTTCGGGCAGGCTACTCTACAGAGACTGCTCAACTACGTGCCACTGAGACCATCAGACAGGGAGCTGATGCAGGACACACCATGGCACTGATAATGCTAGATCTTAGTGCAGCGTTCGACACTGTGGCACATTACACCTTGCTGCAGTGTCTGAACAGAGATGGTGTCTCAGGTCCAGCCCTGAGGTGGCTTAAATCCTTTCTAGTGGGGTGTGGTTTCCAGGTCAAACGTGGAGACCACTACTCTGATGATATTGTACTGGAGCAGGGGGTACCTCAGGGCTCAGCCCTGAGCCCCACCCTGTTCAATCTCTACGTATCTCCGCTGGCAGAGATTGTGCAGAGGTTTGGGGTTGAGGTGGTCTCCTATGCTGATGACACCCAGCTGCTGATCTCCCTATCCCAGAGGCCCACGGATATGGCTACCAGCTTTAGAGCATGCATGCAGGGGCTTGCCTCCTGGATGGATAAGAACTGCCTAAAGCTGAATGATACCAAGACCTAGGTACTGGTGGTAGGGGGAAATGGGTCCTCTTGGACCTCGGAGTGGTAGCCGCCGAGTCAAGGTCCCACCCCCATCCCCTGCACAGAGGCAAAAAATCTGGGAATCTGGATAGATCCCTTCCTCTCCTATGATGGTCACATCCGCCGGTTAGTGGGGAAATGTTTCGGTGTTTTAAAAATCTTACGGAAAACTTTGGATCTTCTCCCTAGAGAGGCCAGGCGGATGCTGATACATGCGCTCATCACATCCCGCCTTGACTATGGGAATCTATTGTATCTGGGAGCCTCGGCCAAAAACTTGGATAGGCTACAGGTTCTTCAGAATGCGACAGCAAGGCTGGTATTGATGTGGCCCAGAAGAGCGGCGTCTAAGCCTGCCCTTGAGCTCTTGCACTGGCTTCCTGTCAGGAAACAAGTGATATTTAAGGCACTACTCACCTGTCACCGCATCCTTCATAATGTTGCTCCCTCATACTTGGGGAATTTGATCAATAGGTATATACCTGGAAGATCTCTCAGATCATGTGGGACAGGGCAACTAGTTATCCCAAAGATAAAGAAGGCGAGAATGGGCGGCCGCTCATTCCGCCTTCTAGCGGCACAAAACTGGAACAAACTCCCTCTTGCTCTCAGGCTGGAAGGGTCGGAAACTAATTTTAGGAAACAACTAAAAACCTATATGTTTACGGCCTAGTCTTGCCCAGCGGGAACTGATGCTCTATAGATCCTCTCACCTAGCGCGGGGACACGCCGAGATGGCGTAACCAGGCGCTTTAGAAATTTCATTATTATTATTATTTATTATATGACCTGTATTATGAACAGAAAGAAATACATACAACTTTTTGTACAAAAATGTACAGAATATGCTGTTTGAAACAGAGGTATTCAAGAATTTCTATGTTTATTTTAAAGTAACATGTCACTAGGTAAAAGCACAGACACACGCATGCATACCTTCACAATTTGGTGAGACTTACAACAGTGATATGGTTAGAATTGCTGTTTTACAATTGGTAGGCCTAACATTCTGAGCAGTCGATAAATAGTGAACCTTCAAGACAAAAGTGAGGTTTAATATATCTTTGGAGAAGGCTTAGTGATTAGGCTACTTTATATGAGTCTGTGCTAAGGTACAGTTAAAGTTGGCCTCTTTCTGCACCTCTGTTGCTTCTATCTGCACTTCTCTTGCACTTTTCTCCACCTTTCTTCATATTTTAGGATTTCTGTTGCCTCTTTATGCATTGTTCTTGCTTCTTTCTGCACCTTTCTTACTCTTTTTGCACTTCCCCGCCCTCTTTCTGCGTTCTCTTGCTTCTTTCTGCACCTTTCTTCCTCTTTCAGTACATGTTCTTCCTATGTAGGCATAGTTAGGAATAAGCATTTAATAAACCTTAGAAATTCAGTGAAAAAGACACAGGTTTCAGGGACCTAATAGTTAGGAATTAGCAGCTAAGAACCCTTAGAAATTCACAGAAAAAAACACAGGTTTCAGGGACATTATAGTTAGGTTGACGTTTTACTCGTACAAAACCAGAGAAATTCTGCCGCTATAGTTAGCTGAGCTCACTATAACTCGCACCCCTGCAAAGCACTGTGAATGACGTCACATATTTCATCACTCATGACATGGTCATTGATATCACTGATGACATCACTGATGACATCTCATATGACATCACTATTGACATTACTGATGACATCAAGTGACTTGGTGTTTCTAAAAAGTTTAAGATTGTTAAATAGATATATACGCAAATTGAAAAATGAGTGGATGAATGAGTGTCTGAAAGGATTATTTAGTGGGTGCGTGATTGACTGTATGAGTGAGTGATTAAACGTGTCTTAGCGAATGCATGGGCGAATACCTAATCTGTGTGAATGTCTGTATCAGTCTGTCAGTTGGTGTGTAAGTAGCTGCTTGGGTTTGTGAGTAGCTACATGAGTGTCTATATAGGTTAATGATTGGTTGTCTGGGTACCTGTATGGGTGCCTGAGTGTCTGTGTGGGTAGGGGTGTGTGACTCCCTGCATGGATGTATGAGGGGTGATTCACTGGTTGTATGGGTTCATTAGTGCATCTGCAAGGGTATTTATTAGTGTGTGGATGTGCCTATAACTGTGTTGGTGAGTGAATAGATGTCACAGTGGTATATATATATATATGTGATTGACTACATATATGAAAGGCAGTATATGTGAGTGTTGGAGTATATTAGTGACTATATGTGAGAATGAGTGATTGTGAGAATGGTGGTATGAATGAGTGTGTGCTTGTGTAGGTATGTAGAAGAGAGTAAGTATGTGTAAGTGAGGTGGTGTGTGTATGACTGTAGAGGTGAGTAAATGGCAGTGTGATTGATTCTTTGGGTGACTGACTAGGTGTGAGAGTAACTCTGTGGGTGAGTGACGGTGTGTGAGTGTCTGTATGGATGTATATAGCTAACTATAGCTGCTGAATTTCTCAGATTATGTACGAGTAAAATTTCAGCCTAACTATAACGTCCCTGACGCCTATGTTTTTTTTCAGTGAATATATATATATATTTATTTATAGATATATATATATATATATATCCAAAACATAAGTCCAGTGAAATATGAAGCTGTCAATATTTGGCGGTCCGACTTTGGGTTACCGGTTAACCCTACCATACAAATCAATCTCCTCCCATCCACAGGAAAATACTCGGACACTCCAGTATGCTAAAAAAAATTACAGTTTTAATGACATGAGTGTCCATGTATTTCCTGCAGATGAGAGGAGATTGAATTATATATATAAGGGGCCCTTTCGCTTAGAGGTCATGGAAACATGGGAAGTTTTGTGTAAAGTTACCGAGGAGTCGGATATTCCATGACCCGCCACCGCATCCCCTGAGGCAAAACCAAGCAGCTGATCACAACAAGCGGAGATCGTGCAGAGAAACGCTGCTTACGTACCTGCGCTTTCAGAACTGCTGCTTCAGAGGTTTGTGGCAGAAAGTATGGGACTTCAGCTGCAACTTTCAAAAATAATCTGTGATACCCCACTACACTGCACTGAACTTCCAGCACGCTGTATTATGGGACTGGTAGTCCCTGGGATTGATGCGAGCAGAGGAGTCCAGCGCAGGTGAGCCCACTTGCCACTTGGAAGGAGGAGCCTACACTTAATAACTTTGGAGTGGGTGTTCGCATTTTTCAAACGGACTGTGGCATTTGAGAAAGGCAATCCGCCGAAACCGGTCATGCCTATGTTCCCAATAAACAACTGCTGAAGTCTTGCTGTGTCCCTTGTGGTCTACTCGTAAGTGAGGAGAAAGTGACTTGGTGTTTAGCGCATTCCCTGTGGCGCGCACGAGGGGCCCTTTCGCTTAGAGGTCATGGAAACATGGGAAGTTTTGTGTAAAGTTACCGAGGAGTCGGATATTCCATGACCCGCCACCGCATCCCCTGAGGCAAAACCAAGCAGCTGATCACAACAAGCGGAGATCGTGCAGAGAAACGCTGCTTACGTACCTGCGCTTTCAGAACTGCTGCTTCAGAGGTTTGTGGCAGAAAGTATGGGACTTCAGCTGCAACTTTCAAAAATAATCTGTGATACCCCACTACACTGCACTGAACTTCCAGCACGCTGTATCATGGGACTGGTAGACCCTGGGATCGATGCGAGCAGAGGAGTCCAGCGCAGGTGAGCCCACTTGCCACTTGGAAGGAGGAGCCTACACTTAATAACTTTGGAGTGGGTGTTCGCATTTTTCAAACGGACTGTGGCATTTGAGAAAGGCAATCCGCCGAAACCGGTCATGCCTATGTTTCCAATAAACAACTGCTGAAGTCTCTCTGTGTCCCTTGTGGTCTACTCGTAAGTGAGGAGAAAGTGACTTGGTGTTTAGCGCGTTCCCTGTGGCGCGCACGAGGGGCCCTTTCGCTTAGAGGTCATGGAAACATGGGAAGTTTTGTTTAAAGTTACCGAGGAGTCGGATATTCCATGACCCGCCACCGCATCCCCTGAGGCAAAACCAAGCAGCTGATCACAAGAAGCGGAGATCGTGCAGAGAAACGCTGCTTACGTACCTGCGCTTTCAGAACTGCTGCTTCAGAGGTTTGTGGCAGAAAGTATGGGACTTCAGCTGCAACTTTCAAAAATAATCTGTGATACCCCACTACACTGCACTGAACTTCCAGCACGCTGTATTATGGGACTGGTAGTCCCTGGGATCGATGCGAGCAGAGGAGTCCAGCGCAGGTGAGCCCACTTGCCACTTGGAAGGAGGAGCCTACACTTAATAACTTTGGAGTGGGTGTTCGCATTTTTCAAACGGACTGTGGCATTTGAGAAAGGCAATCCGCCGAAACCGGTCATGCCTATGTTCCCAATAAACAACTGCTGAAGTCTCGCTGTGTCCCTTGTGGTCTACTCGTAAGTGAGGAGAAAGTGACTTGGTGTTTAGCGCGTTCCCTGTGGCGCGCACGAGGGGCCCTTTCGCTTAGAGGTCATGGAAACATGGGAAGTTTTGTGTAAAGTTACCGAGGAGTCGGATATTCCATGACCCGCCACCGCGTCCCTTGAGGCAAAACCAAGCAGCTGATCACAACAAGCGGAGATCGTGCAGAGAAACGCTGCTTACGTACCTGCGCTTTCAGAACTGCTGCTTCAGAGGTTTGTGGCAGAAAGTATGGGACTTCAGCTGCAACTTTCAAAAATAATCTGTGATACCCCACTACACTGCACTGAACTTCCAGCACGCTGTATTATGGGACTGGTAGTCCCTGGGATCGATGCGAGCAGAGGAGTCCAGCGCAGGTGAGCCCACTTGCCACTTGGAAGGAGGAGCCTACACTTAATAACTTTGGAGTGGGTGTTCGCCTTTTTCAAATGGACTGTGGCATTTGAGAAAGGCAATCCGCCGAAACCGGTCATGCCTATGTTCCCAATAAACAACTGCTGAAGTCTCGCTGTGTCCCTTGTGGTCTACTCGTAAGTGAGGAGAAAGTGACTTGGTGTTTAGCGCGTTCCCTGTGGCGCGCACGAGGGGCCCTTTCGCTTAGAGGTCATTGAAACATGGGAAGTTTTGTGTAAAGTTACCGAGGAGTCGGATATTCCATGACCCGCCACCGCATCCCCTGAGGCAAAACCAAGCAGCTGATCACAAGAAGCGGAGATCGTGCAGAGAAACGCTGCTTACGTACCTGCGCTTTCAGAACTGCTGCTTCAGAGGTTTGTGGCAGAAAGTATGGGACTTCAGCTGCAACTTTCAAAAATAATCTGTGATACCCCACTACACTGCACTCAACTTCCAGCACGCTGTATTATGGGACTGGTAGTCCCTGGGATCGATGCGAGCAGAGGAGTCCAGCGCAGGTGAGCCCACTTGCCACTTGGAAGGAGGAGCCTACACTTAATAACTTTGGAGTGGGTGTTCTCATTTTTCAAACGGACTGTGGCATTTGAGAAAGGCAATCCGCCGAAACCGGTCATGCCTATGTTCCCAATAAACAACTGCTGAAGTCTCGCTGTGTCCCTTGTGGTCTACTCGTAAGTGAGTAGAAAGTGACTTGGTGTTTAGCGCGTTCCCTGTGGCGCGCACGAGGGGCCCTTTCGCTTGGAGGTCATGGAAACATGGGAAGTTTTGTGTAAAGTTACCGAGGAGTCGGATATTCCATGACGTGCCACCGCATCCCCTGAGGCAAAACCAAGCAGCTGATCACAACAAGCGGAGATCGTGCAGAGAAACGCTGCTTACGTACCTGCGCTTTCAGAACTGCTGCTTCAGAGGTTTGTGGCAGAAAGTATGGGACTTCAGCTGCAACTTTCAAAAATAATCTGTGATACCCCACTACACTGCACTGAACTTCCAGCACGCTGTATTATGGGACTGGTAGTCCCTGGGATCGATGCGAGCAGAGGAGTCCAGCGCAGGTGAGCCCACTTGCCACTTGGAAGGAGGAGCCTACACTTAATAACTTTGGAGTGGGTGTTCGCATTTTTCAAACGGACTGTGGCATTTGAGAAAGGCAATCCGCCGAAACCGGTCATGCCTATGTTCCCAATAAACAACTGCTGAAGTCTCGCTGTGTCCCTTGTGGTCTACTCGTAAGTGAGGAGAAAGTGACTTGGTGTTTAGCGCGTTCCCTGTGGCGCGCACGAGGGGCCCTTTCGCTTAGAGGTCATGGAAACATGGGAAGTTTTGTGTAAAGTTACCGAGGAGTCGGATATTCCATGACCCGCCACTGCATCCCCTGAGGCAAAACCAAGCAGCTGATCACAACAAGCGGAGATCGTGCAGAGAAACGCTGCTTACGTACCTGTGCTTTCAGAACTGCTGCTTCAGAGGTTTGTGGCAGAAAGTATGGGACTTCAGCTGCAACTTTCAAAAATAATCTGTGATACCCCACTACACTGCACTGAACTTCCAGCACGCTGTATTATGGGACTGGTAGTCCCTGGGATCGATGCGAGCAGAGGAGTCCAGCGCAGGTGAGCCCACTTGCCACTTGGAAGGAGGAGCCTACACTTAATAACTTTGGAGTGGGTGTTCGCATTTTTCAAACGGACTGTGGCATTTGAGAAAGGCAATCCGCCGAAACCGGTCATGCCTATGTTCCCAATAAACAACTGCTGAAGTCTCGCTGTGTCTCTTGTGGTCTACTCGTAAGTGAGGAGAAAGTGACTTGGTGTTTAGCGCATTCCCTGTGGCGCGCACAAGGGGCCCTTTCGCTTAGAGGTCATGGAAACATGGGAAGTTTTGTGTAAAGTTACCGAGGAGTCGGATATTCCATGACCCGCCACCGCATCCCCTGAGGCAAAACCAAGCAGCTGATCACAACAAGCGGAGATCTTGCAGAGAAACGCTGCTTACGTACCTGCGCTTTCAGAACTGCTGCTTCAGAGGTTTGTGGCAGAAAGTATGGGACTTCAGCTGCAACTTTCAAAAATAATCTTTGATACCCCACTACACTGCACTGAACTTCCAGCGCGCTGTATTATGGGACTGGTAGTCCCTGGGATCGATGCGAGCAGAGGAGTCCAGCGCAGGTGAGCCCACTTGCCACTTGGAAGGAGGAGCCTACACTTAATAACTTTGGAGTGGGTGTTCGCATTTTTCAAACGGACTGTGGCATTTGAGAAAGGCAATCCGCCGAAACCGGTCATGCCTATGTTCCCAATAAACAACTGCTGAAGTCTCGCTGTGTCCCTTGTGGTCTACTCGTAAGTGAGGAGAAAGTGACTTGGTGTTTAGCGCGTTCCCTGTGGCGCGCACGAGGGGCCCTTTCGCTTAGAGGTCATGGAAACATGGGAAGTTTTGTGTAAAGTTACCGAGGAGTCGGATATTCCATGACCCGCCACCGCATCCCCTGAGGCAAAACCAAGCAGCTGATCACAAGAAGCGGAGACCGTGCAGAGAAACGCTGCTTACGTACCTGCGCTTTCAGAACTGCTGCTTCAGAGGTTTGTGGCAGAAAGTATGGGACTTCAGCTGCAACTTTCAAAAATAATCTGTGATACCCCACTACACTGCACTGAACATCCAGCACGCAGTATTATGGGACTGGTAGTCCCTGGGATCGATGCGAGAAGAGAAGTCCAGCGCAGGTGAGCCCACTTGCCACTTGGAAGGAGGAGCCTACACTTAATAACTTTGGAGTGGGTGTTCGCATTTTTCAAACGGACTGTGGCATTTGAGAAAGGCAATCCGCCGAAACCGGTCATGCCTATGTTCCCAATAAACAACTGCTGAAGTCTCGCTGTGTCCCTTGTGGTCTACTCGTAAGTGAGGAGAAAGTGACTTGATATATATATATATATATATATATATATATACATATATATATATTATCCACCAAATGCCCAAGCATGCAGAGGCGCACTCACTGCAGCTTCCACCAGCCGGTTCCACCTGCCATAAGTATCCCCATCGGTGTTCTCCAAGGACAAGACCACGCCACACTTCTCTTGTAAAATTGTTTTATTCTTATGACCTTACGCGTTTCAAAGCACTCGCTTCTTCCTCAGACGTCTAAGTGTCTCTGAACAGCCATTGGGAGCTCCCGCCCTGCAAACTCCGCCTTCAGTAGAACGTGCATCATGCACGCTTTGCATCATGGAACATGTAGTCCTAGCGGGGCATATTTCACCTTAAGTAGGTCCTATGCTGTTCTAGTAAGAGTTTTTTGTTGTGGTCCTAAGTGGACTTTAAGAGTCGTGCCGTGCTCTGATAAGTCCGAAGTTGCCGTACCGCACACTGGTTTGGAATAGTTCCAACCGCGGCCTCCTGATTATCGGATGTTGCAGCCCCCCACGGCAGGGTTGCCGTGCAGTCATATTATCCACCAAATGCCCAAGCATGCGGGGGCGCACTCACTGCAGCTTCCACCAGCCGGTTCCACCTGCCATAAGTATCCCCATCGGTGTTCTCCAAGGACAAGACCACGCCACACTTCTCTTGTAAAATTGTTTTATTCTTATGACCTTACGCGTTTCAAAGCACTCGCTTCTTCCTCAGAGGTATAAGTGTCTCTGAACAGCCATTGGGAGCTCCGGCCCTGCAAACTCCGCCTTCAGTAGAACGTGCATCGTGCACGCTTTGCATCATGGAACATGTAGTCCTAGCGGGGGCATATTTCACCTTAAGTAGGTCCTATGCTGTTCTAGTAAGAGTTTTTTGTTGTGGTCCTAAGTGGACTTTAAGAGTCGTGTCCGTGCTCTGATAAGTCCGAAGTTGCTGTACCGCACACTGGTTTGGAATCGTTCCAACCGCGGCCTCCTGATTATCGGATGTTGCAGCCCCCCACGGCAGGGTTGCCGTGCAGTCATATTATCCACCAAATGCCCAAGCATGCGGGGGCGCACTCACTGCAGCTTCCACCAGCCGGTTCCACCTGCCATAAGTATCCCCATCGGTGTTCTCCAAAGACAAGACCACGCCACACTTCTCTTGTAAAATTGTTTTATTCTTATGACCTTACGCGTTTCAAAACACTCGCTTCTTCCTCAGAGGTCTAAGTGTCTCTGAACAGCCATTGGGAGCTCCCGCCCTGCAAACTCCACCTTCAGTAGAACGTGCATCGTGCACGCTTTGCATCATGGAACATGTAGTCCTAGCGGGGGCATATTTCACCTTAAGTAGGTCCTATGCTGTTCTAGTAAGAGTTTTTTGTTGTGGTCCTAAGTGGACTTTAAGAGTCGTGTCCGTGCTCTGATAAGTCCGAAGTTGCCGTACCGCACACTGGTTTGGAATCGTTCCAACCGCGGCCTCCTGATTATCGGATGTTGCAGCCCCCCACGGCAGGGTTGCCGTGCAGTCATATTATCCACCAAATGCCCAAGCATGCGGGGGCGCACTCACTGCAGCTTCCACCAGCCGGTTCCACCTGCCATAAGTATCCCCATCGGTGTTCTCCAAGGACAAGTCCACGCCACACTTCTCTTGTAAAATTGTTTTATTCTTATGACCTTACGCGTTTCAAAGCACTCGCTTCTTCCTCAGAGGTCTAAGTGTCTCTGAACAGCCATTGGGAGCTCCCGCCCTGCAAACTCCGCCTTCAGTAGAACGTGCATCGTGCACGCTCTGCATCATGGAACATGTAGTCGTAGCGGGGGCATATTTCACCTTAAGTAGGTCCTATGCTGTTCTAGTAAGCGTTTTTTGTTGTGGTCCTAAGTGGACTTTAAGAGTCGTGTCCGTGCTCTGATAAGTCCGAAGTTGCCGTACCGCACACTGGTTTGGAATCGTTCCAACCGCGGCCTCCTGATTATCGGATGTTGCAGCCCCCCACGGCAGGGTTGCCGTGCAGTCATATTATCCACCAAATGCCCAAGCATGCGGGGGCGCACTCACTGCAGCTTCCACCAGCCGGTTCCACCTGCCATAAGTATCCCCATCGGTGTTCTCCAAGGACAAGTCCACGCCACACTTCTCTTGTAAAATTGTTTTATTCTTATGACCTTACGCGTTTCAAAGCACTCGCTTCTTCCTCAGAGGTCTAAGTGTCTCTGAACAGCCATTGGGAGCTCCCGCCCTGCAAACTCCGCCTTCAGTAGAACGTGCATCGTGCACGCTTTGCATCATGGAACATGTAGTCCTAGCGGGGGCATATTTCACCTTAAGTAGGTCCTATGCTGTTCTAGTAAGCGTTTTTTGTTGTGGTCCTAAGTGGACTTTAAGAGTCGTGTCCGTGCTCTGATAAGTCCGAAGTTGCCGTACCGCACACTGGTTTGGAATCGTTCCAACCGCGGCCTCCTGATTATCGGATGTTGCAGCCCCCCACGGCAGGGTTGCCGTGCAGTCATATTATCCACCAAATGCCCAAGCATGCGGGGGCGCACTCACTGCAGCTTCCACCAGCCGGTTCCACCTGCCATAAGTATCCCCATCGGTGTTCTCCAAGGACAAGTCCACGCCACACTTCTCTTGTAAAATTGTTTTATTCTTATGACCTTACGCGTTTCAAAGCACTCGCTTCTTCCTCAGAGGTCTAAGTGTCTCTGAACAGCCATTGGGAGCTCCCGCCCTGCAAACTCCGCCTTCAGTAGAACCTGCATCGTGCACGCTTTGCATCATGGAACATGTAGTCCTAGCGGGGGCATATTTCACCTTAAGTAGGTCCTATGCTGTTCTAGTAAGCGTTTTTTGTTGTGGTCCTAAGTGGACTTTAAGAGTCGTGTCCGTGCTCTGATAAGTCCGAAGTTGCCGTACCGCACACTGGTTTGGAATCGTTCCAACCGCGGCCTCCTGATTATCGGAGGTTGCAGCCCCCCACGGCAGGGTTGCCGTGCAGTCATATTATCCACCAAATGCCCAAGCATGCGGGGGCGCACTCACTGCAGCTTCCACCAGCCGGTTCCACCTGCCATAAGTATCCCCATCGGTGTTCTCCAAGGACAAGACCACGCCACACTTCTCTTGTAAAATTGTTTTATTCTTATGACCTTACGCGTTTCAAAGCACTCGCTTCTTCCTCAGAGGTCTAAGTGTCTCTGAACAGCCATTGGGAGCTCCGGCCCTGCAAACTCCGCCTTCAGTAGAACGTGCATCGTGCACGCTTTGCATCATGGAACATGTAGTCCTAGCGGGGGCATATTTCACCTTAAGTAGGTCCTATGCTGTTCTAGTAAGAGTTTTTTGTTGTGGTCCTAAGTGGACTTTAAGAGTTGTGTCCGTGCTCTGATAAGTCCGAAGTTGCCGTACCGCACACTGGTTTGGAATCGTTCCAACCGCGGCCTCCTGATTATCGGATGTTGCAGCCCCCCACGGCAGGGTTGCCGTGCAGTCATATTATCCACCAAATGCCCAAGCATGCGGGGGCGCACTCACTGCAGCTTCCACCAGCCGGTTCCACCTGCCGTAAGTATCCCCATCGGTGTTCTCCAAAGACAAGACCACGCCACACTTCTCTTGTAAAATTGTTTTATTCTTATGACCTTACGCGTTTCAAAGCACTCGCTTCTTCCTCAGAGGTCCAAGTGTCTCTGAACAGCCATTGGGAGCTCCCGCCCTGCAAACTCCACCTTCAGTAGAACGTGCATCGTGCACGCTTTGCATCATGGAACATGTAGTCCTAGCGGGGGCATATTTCACCTTAAGTAGGTCCTATGCTGTTCTAGTAAGAGTTTTTTGTTGTGGTCCTAAGTGGACTTTAAGAGTCGTGTCCGTGCTCTGATAAGTCCGAAGTTGCCGTACCGCACACTGGTTTGGAATCGTTCCAACCGCGGCCTCCTGATTATCGGATGTTGCAGACCCCCACGGCAGGGTTGCCGTGCAGTCATATTATCCACCAAATGCCCAAGCATGCGGGGGCGCACTCACTGCAGCTTCCACCAGCCGGTTCCACCTGCCATAAGTATCCCCATCGGTGTTCTCCAAGGACAAGTCCACGCCACACTTCTCTTGTAAAATTGTTTTATTCTTATGACCTTACGCGTTTCAAAGCACTCGCTTCTTCCTCAGAGGTCTAAGTGTCTCTGAACAGCCATTGGGAGCTCCCGCCCTGCAAACTCCGCCTTCAGTAGAACGTGCATCGTGCACGCTTTGCATCATGGAACATGTAGTCCTAGCGGGGGCATATTTCACCTTAAGTAGGTCCTATGCTGTTCTAGTAAGCGTTTTTTGTTGTGGTCCTAAGTGGACTTTAAGAGTCGTGTCCGTGCTCTGATAAGTCCGAAGTTGCCGTACCGCACACTGGTTTGGAATCGTTCCAACCGCGGCCTCCTGATTATCGGATGTTGCAGCCCCCCACGGCAGGGTTGCCGTGCAGTCATATTATCCACCAAATGCCCAAGCATGCGGGGGTGCACTCACTGCAGCTTCCACCAGCCGGTTCCACCTGCCATAAGTATCCCCATCGGTGTTCTCCAAGGACAAGACCACGCCACACTTCTCTTGTAAAATTGTTTTATTCTTATGACCTTACGCGTTTCAAAGCACTCGCTTCTTCCTCAGAGGTCTAAGTGTCTCTGAACAGCCATTGGGAGCTCCCGCCCTGCAAACTCCGCCTTCAGTAGAACCAGCATCGTGCACGCTTTGCATCATGGAACATGTAGTCCTAGCGGGGGCATATTTCACCTTAAGTAGGTCCTATGCTGGAACCGGCTGGTGGAAGCTGCAGTGAGTGCGCCCCCGCATGCTTGGGCATTTGGTGGATAATATATATATATATATATTCTTGCTCCAAAAACACCAATAACACGAGTCACTCGTGCGGCGGGTGCTGTTTCCGCGGTGGTGTCCCGCGATAACAAAGTTCGCTCCAATCTCTTCAAATAATACCCAGCCGGGTTAGAAGAAGTACAGCACTCTCGGAGTTCCAATAGTCAGCAAAAATGGTTTTATTACCAAAACAAACGCGTCACTGACGAAGGGAGTTTCTCCCGAAAAGTGTTTGTTTTGGTAATAAAACCATTTTTGCTGACTATTGGAACTCCGAGAGTGCTGTACTTCTTCTAACCCGGCTGGGTATTATTTGAAGAGATTGGAGCGAACACATATATATATATATATATATATATATATATATATATATATATATATATATATATATATATATATATATATATATATATATATATATTACCTACTGGCGGTCGCCAGTAGGTATATATAGTTAGGATTTTTTCCCTATGGGATTTTTGAAAATTCTATGTCTAATAACTTTGGCGTTTGTGGACGGAATTGGCTGAAATTTTCAGCAAAATGGAACATTTTGTTTCTGAGCAGCCACTGGAAATTTGGGGGGAGTTGGTCCAGGGGGGGCCGAGAAAAAAGGGGGGTCCCAAAACGTGTTTTTAACATTGAGTTTTCCATAGGGCGGTTAGCCTCATTTTTAGCCCGAACGGCTGAATGGATTTGCACGAAACTTGGCAAATTTGTAGGGACTGGTAGCCCGATGTGCCTTTTGTAGGTCTCAATATATGTGCTCCAGTGGATTTTGAGAAATTAACGTTCAAAAAAAGATATATATCCAGAGCCGCGCCTGGAGCGCTCCCACGTACGCGTACAGGGGAGCGCTCCAGGCGCGCCACGCGATCTGCGCACGGCAAGCTGATTGGTTCTCGGGTGTCTATAAACATTCGAAACAGTCCGCAGCGGCCGCCATCTTGTGTCTCGGTAGGATTGAGACACAAGAGGTGGCAAAAATCAAAGGGGGAAATGAGCAAGAGGGGGCAGGGTACACACCCCCTGACCCCCTAGGTTACATGTGGGGGCCATAAAAGGCTCCCGCGGGTGAAAAAAAAAATAAAAAAAAATTCGATTTTCGCGGGGGTGAGCGCCCGGTACGCGCACCGGGGAGCGTACGGGGGAGCGTACCATGGAGATTAAAAATGACAGACTTTAAAAAAAATAAAGCTTCTTTTTAAAAATTGGAGGTAGTTCTGAAAAGAACTTTTTTTTTCATTTTGTTGTTTTATATATATTTTTTTTTTGTTTTTTTTGTTTTATATTTTTTTAGACTTTTTAAAACAATTTTATATTTTTTTTGTATTTTTTTCAAGGGAAAAACAAAAATAAGGATTCCAAAACTGCTCAACAGGAGCAAAAAAAATTGAAAATTTAGGGACTGGAAGAGCAGCGGTGTTGCTGTTTCTTTAGGGCAATCAGTTCAACACTCTGCTCCCCATAGCAGAGCAGTTCGTCACACTCTGCGCACAAAAATTTGATGCCCGCAAACACCGGCTGAATGTTAGGGATCATTCTTCCACGGGGTGGTCCCGAAGGTGTTGCTCCACCAGTGGAGGTGCTGCCGCCATCTGTTGGTACATTCCGTGCCAGCTCTCTGACACTCTCCCTGGCAAAGTTGTTAGGGTGTCTTCTTTTGACATGCCGGATCAAATTGGCATTGCCAAAACTATATTTTTTCAGAGGATTGCCTCTGGATAAACTACTCCCACATATTTTGCATGTTACTTTGGGAGCGTTCACTTTTTTCTGTCCTTCTGGGATGTCGTAAAATTTCCAAATGAAATGGGTTTTTTTCTTTTGCTGAGGAGGGTCCTCATCCAAAAATCCCTCTGAATCACTGCTGGATGACTCTCTTGCAGCCATTGCTGGAGATCAGAAAAGTAGGAGATAGAGTAGACACAACAGCTCTTGCTCTCTCCAAGTACAAAGCAATAGTGAGAGAAATGGGTGGGTTTCACACAATTTGGAAAAAAAAAAGTTCTGAACCAATGAAAAGTGTTATTTTAAAGTCACATGGTTTGACGCGCTTACGCTACGCGCCCGGGGCGCGTCCCGGGCGTGTATCGTAAGCGCATCGGGGCGCTTACGTTGCGCGATCGTATGCGCTTCCGGGTGCGCTTACGCGGTGCGTCATAAGACGCATCTCGCGGCTACGCGATACGTGTCTTATGACGCAAGGCGTGGCGGCTACGCGATACGTCACGATGTTGTTTTCGTTCTCGACAATAGCGCTTCCGGGACGCGCATTAGTACGCGCCTCGGGGCGCGCCGCCAGATTGCGCTTACCCGTGCGTTCACCTGTCCGCGCCCCGGGAGCGCACTAAAAATAATATTAAAAAAAAATAAAAAAATTATAAAATATAAAATTAGATTTAAAATGTATTATTTTTATAAAGATTTGCTATTAAAAAACCTATGAAATTCACTGAAAAAACCATAGGTTATAGACCATATATAGTTAGGAATTAGCATTTACAAAACCTTGAAAATTCACTGAAAAAACCATAGGTTATAGACCATATATAGTTAGGAATTAGCATTTAAAAAACCTTATTTTACTCACACAAAACCATTGAAATTCCATATATAGTTAGTTGCAGTAACTATATATCGCGCACCCGCAATCCACTGCTGATCATGTCACATATTACATCATTCATGACATGGTCAGTGACATCACTGATGACATCACTGATGACATCTCAAATGACATCACTGATGACATCACTGATGACATCTCAAATGACATCAGTGATGACATCATGACACACCAATACCAGTTACTACATACGCACTCACTGATTCCTACGTCTACACACACATTCACTCATTCACCCATACAATCACTCATACATACAGTCACTCATTATTACAACACTATCATATGCACTCATACACCTAGTCAGTCCTGTGAAGAATCAATCACACTTCGATTTCCTCATCTATACAGTTAAACACAGAACACCATACTTTTCACACATAAACTAACACATACTTACTCTCTTATACAATCACTGATACAAGTACACATTGATATGCACAGTCACACACCTCCCAGCCAGCCACACACACACTCAGTCTTCCATACATCCACTCATTCTTCAATATGTAAAACATATTTAAACTTTACAAAAACACACAGACACTAGATGATGTCATCAGTGATGTCATTTGAGATGTCATCAGTGATGTCATCAGTGATGTCATTTGAGATGTCATCAGTGATGTCATCAGTGATGTCACTGACCATGTCATGAATGATGTAATATGTGACATGATCAGCAGTGGATTGCGGGTGCGCGATATATAGTTACTGCAACTAACTATATATGGAATTTCAATGGTTTTGTGTGAGTAAAATAAGGTTTTTTAAATGCTAATTCCTAACTATATATGGTCTATAACCTATGGTTTTTTCAGTGAATATATATATATATATATAAGCACAGGTTCCACAGGCAGCAACAGCTCACAGGTTCAACTCCCACTGCTACCAACAAGAAACTGGAAACCCAAGTTGATCTGTGAGTAAATTTTATTCTGCAACAGACAGCATAACGTTTCGGCCTACACGAGGCCTTGGTCACATGGCGCCTTTGAGGGCGGAAGCAGATTTAAAGTGCAAGTGCAATTGAATACTACATTCTCATTGGGTATCAAAAGTGAATACACGATAGACATAGTAAAAATACTAAATCATCACACGTGGCAAGCAAACTAATTGGATAAATCCATGAACAATGCTGCTTATCTTATGTATTGTAATATAAGTAAAGAGATATATCATATAGGGAATTTGTCAAGCGATGTATAGAAAGAAATAATAATAGTGATATTTTTAACTGAATTGGTCACAACAATATAAAATGTATAGATAGTATTAATACACCTGACATTTCCTACTCTTTCACATACACAATACATAAGGATGAATAATCTTTTAAAGTACCAGATATTTATCACCCTTACTGGCACTCCATAGTTCTATCTTGACATTATTTTGTGTATATCCAATATAAGAATCTTACATCCTATTCAAAAGTTGATACCCAACAATATATATATATGGAAAAGGTTTTAAAGTGCCCAAAATGTCTAAGTGATACGAAAAAATTGTTTAAAAAGTAATGTGCATGTTCAGCCAATTGAATCAAAATTTGAGAAACGTAATCCTCTCTAATTAGACTTGATTAAGTATAATGGGGAAATGTCACCTTTGTTGTGTTTGAAACCATAGGCAAAAATACATTTTACAACAACCCCCACTTTTATGCTGATTTGATATTTCTATGCACAATTTATACTTGTTGCAATAAGCATTTGTTTTATATTGCAAACATATACAACGGTGGGTGTTTGGAGATGGAAAGTAGATCAGACTGATCCCAGTCTGATCACCAAACAACACGGCCTTTGTGATAACTGTCAAGGTTAACTTGATGAAAATTATCATTTTCCACACAAAAGAAGCAATAATCATGGCTGAACCATTAAGTTATTACATTATCCAGTAAATGACATTTATGGTTTACACAGCAAGTAAGCAAAAACAGTCTAAACCACCGGAGACCATGGTAGTACTTCCTCAGAGACAGGTGTAAAAATCTTCCGAGGCGTTTAATCCATGAGGTACCTTGCTGTCCAACTCTAAGATATATCTTGTTTCAAGGGCTCTAAGTGCAGCATCTCTGTCACCTCCTCTCCTGAGAGGACCCACTGAGTCTATGGCAAAATATTTCAGGAGAACACTGTTGTTGTGTTTCTCCTTGAAATGCCTAGCCACCGGCTATGTGGAGTCACTGTTGTTGATAGCCCTCAAGTGCTGGAGTACACGTTTGTGGACCTGCAGCTTGGGACTGCCCACATACCTGAGCCCACACGGGCACTCCAACACATAAACCACAAATTCACTTTTACAAGTGAGTTTTTTTGTGATTTTGCATGGGATAACAGAAAAGGGGGTGCGGTATTCGGTGGTATTGACCCCATGTGAACACGCTTTACATGTAGAGCATTTCCTAAATCCTCTACTGTGCGCCAACCAATCCTTAGATGGTATAATTTCTGGGCTAGAGCTGACCAATGCATCCTGTAAGGAATGTGCCCTTCTGTATGTTATAGCTGGCTTCCTTGGCATGTGCTCACCAATAACGGGATCGCATTTGACCAAATCCCAATGCTTATTCATTATTTTTCTGAGTGGCCCATGTTGACTGTTAAATGACCATATCAGTCTAATGGGTTGCTGCATAGGCTGAAGAGTTGGACATTGAGATTTTTTAGGCAAAAGTGCTGTAGCACGAGGGAGGGCATTGGCTTTGTGTATGGCAGCCGCCACAATCTTCTCACTGTACCCTCTTGCAATGAACCTCTGTTTGCTTGCCTGCTGCGCTCTATCACACTGTGCATCTGTACTGCAAACTCTTCTGATCCTGAGCATCTCCCCAGTAGGTCGCCAGTAGGTATATATAGTTAGGACCTAGTTACCATAGGAAATTGCGAACATTCTATTAGGAATAACTTTGGCGCCGATTGAGGGATATGCCTGTAATTTTCCATAAATTTGCCTCGCTGCGCTCCGCTCCTTCCCTGAAAGTTTCGGGGGGATTCGTCAAGCGGGGGCCGAGAAAAAAGGGGGGTCCCAAAACGTGTTTTCCCCATGTTCATTTCCATAGGGACATTCTGACAAGGCTACAGCTCGAACGGCTGAACGGAATTACACCAGATTTGGCAAAATGGTAGGGACTGGTATGCAGCAGTGCCTTTTGTATGTTTGGTGTAAATCCCTCCAGTAGTTTTTGAGAAAATTGAATGTGAAATTGAGTCCAATGCAATTTTCCATAGGACCTTTAGACACAGCTACAGCCCGAACGGCTGAATGGAATTACTGCAAACTTGGCAAAATGGTAGAGCCTGATATGCAGAAGTGCCTTTAGTATATTTGTTGAAAATCCCTTCAGTAATTGTTGAGAAAATCGACTTTTTTTAAATTATATATCTATAGGCGGGACACAGTTCGCTCACGGGCTTGCACCGTCCTTGCACTGTCCTTGCACGTGTGCGGACCTTAGCGTGCGCGCGCGGAATTCTGATTGGCTGTTGGACATCTGTCAACATTCCAATCAGTCGAAATGAGGAAGTGTTGTCCGCCATCTTGTTTTTGTGGCAGATGATAGTGGTTGTAAACAGAAGTGTAATAGTTGACAAGGAGGCAGGGTAGAGATTCCTGAGCCCCCTAGGTTTTGTCATGGTGTCTGTAAAGGACCCCGAAGGTTGGGGAAAAAAATCGCGGGGTCCGCGCACCGGGGCTCAAAAAGACAAAAAAGAAATACATTAAAATAACAAGTTTCAGTGTTTAGATGTTGGTTGAGTGCAACATTGAGTGATGACTCTTTCACCTTTTGGTTTAGGTAGGTGTTTTGTGGAGAGTTAGTATGGTAATTGGTAGAGAGCATTGGGGGTAGGTTGAAGATTATGTGAGTTTGAATGTGTTGATAATTTGAACCAATTAAAATGTTACTTTGGTTTGGATTTTGTGTGTGATGAAATGTTATTGCCTGGGTATTTGAATATGTATGTAAAATGAGAGGGAAACACAGCCATTTTGAGATTTTAGTGTTTGAGGTATACTTCTGAGGTGTGAGATTGAGACAGAATTTACTGTACAACAGTTTTCTAGAAGGTGAGTTGTTAATTTGTAAGGAGAACTCTGTTGTTCACTTTAAGTTAATAGGAAAAATGTTTTCTGTTAGTTATTTAATGTTTTTCTGTTATACTTATGGATTGAGTAGGGCAACATCAGATGCAGTGCTTTATATTTCTAATTCTTGCTTGATACTATACATTGTCCATGGAAACACGGCCGTTTTGTGACTATAGTATCTGAGGTACTTTTGTGTGGACATTTTGGTGTTCAATTTCTGGTGTGAGATTTACACAGTAGTAACTCTTCTTATAGAATGTAATAGTTTTTCTCTGTCCGATCTCACTCTTACCCTGCAACATCTCACTGTCTTTCTCTTTCTTTTAATAGTACACTTACATCAATAATGGTTGAAAATGAAGAGTCATTTGACATCGTTATAGAAATTTTTGTGACTGTTATTGAGGAAGTTCCTGTTGATGAGAGTAATCCTGAAGGAGAGCTTTATGATGGAGGAGATGGCATGGATAATTTCTATGATGAATCCTTGGATTCAGATTTAATGGAAGCTTTGGAGTTCATTGAGTTTGAGGATTCTTTTTGGGAGATTTTCAATATTGACATTGCTGATGATGCAATATTAGACGATCATTTAACTTTTGGAAATTCCCAACAATAAATTTAAATTTAGTAAATAAATATTGTATGAGAATTTATACTTAACTAAATGTAATTTATGAGGTAGTAGCAAACTGATAATTTTTTGTGTAACATAGTAATTTTACTCATAAATACTTCCGTTCTTCCCCAAAATATTCTTAAATGTGTATTTGACATCTCTTCTTCATGTCCTGCATCCTTTCTCTCACTGTCTGTCTCTGATGCAGAAGATTGCAACATAAGTAAGTTTAAAGAACAGCAAGTGTGTCTCACCAGAGCAGGAAATCATGCAGTACGCGCTGTTTCTCTTTCTCTTAATAGTACACTAACATAAAATGATGAATGAAAATGAGGAGCCTACCAACATCTTCTTTGAAATAACAGCAACGTTTATTGAGGCAACTTATTCTGAGGTCTATATTGATCATATAGATGAAACAAGTCATGAAGAACATGAAGGAGATACCATGGCAGATTTTTTGGATGAAACACTAGATATGGAATTAATGGAATGTGTAGACGTTGTCGAGTTTATACTTATTTAAATGTAATTTATGAGGTAGTAGCAAAGTGATACAATTTTGTCTTCTTCATGTCCTGTATCCTTTCTGTCACTGACTGTCTCTGATGCACTAGTTTACAACATAAGTAAGTATAAAGAACAGCAAGTGTGTTTCACCAGAGTAGGAACTCATGACCCCCTACGCCAATTCTGATCACACATTGAGAAAGGAAGGAATCATGTAAACAAATCTGTTTCTGCTTTCCTGAAAGACTATAGTATGGATTCAATATACCACAATAACTTGCATTACAACATACAAGGTATCTACAGAGGAGACGATGTCCATTTTCATGTAGTTTTTTTTTTTTTTTTTTTATTCCACCAGGTCCGCGCACCGTGAGTGCTCGGTAAATGCACGGTGCGCGAACCCTATCGCCGCCATTTTGTGGTTTCAGAAGAGAGTGAAAAATATACCTTAAAAACGTGGGAAGGGGGTAGGGTAGAGTGTCCCTGACCCCTTATGCCTTCTCCGGGGGTCGTTCAAGGACTCCTAAGGTTAAAAATAATGTTTTTTTTAAAAAAAATAACAGAAAACACGATAGGTCCGCGCACGGGGAGTGCTCGGTGAGTGCTCGGTGAGCGGACCTTGGTAAAAATTAATACAAAAAATAAAGTTAAAAATTATATTTGAGTGTTTACATGTTAGTTGGCTCTAAAAAGAGCTGTTGTGTTCATTGTGTTTTTTTTGGTACCTACAAGTAAGTACCAATGCAGAGTCTGATGTTACAGAGATAGACTCTGTTCCCTTCATCAGTGAAATGTACACCATCTGTCTTATAGATGCCTTGCATGTTGTAACGCAAGTTGTTGTGGTATATACAACCCATTCCATAGTCTCTCATGTATGCAGAAACAGATTTATTTACATGTTTCCTTGATTCTCAATCTGTGGACAAAATTGATTGGACCAATTCCATTTTTTTCAATGGCATATATTGGAATAGACAAAGGCAGTTTGAGGAAAAAGTGACATCAATTGTCCAAAGATGTCCTTCAATAGCATTTCCAGACCAACCCCAGTCAAAGTGCATAAGTCATTTCCACCACAGTGCACAATTATAAGGTCAGGATGTGGGAGATGAATGAAGGATTTCACCAATGGTATCAATTGGTGACATCTCAATCCTCTCTGGCCAATCCATAAAATATCCGCATTTGGTAAATCAAGGTTTAAAATTCCTCTGTTTGTTGTATACCTTTTAGACCAGAATACAAAACTGTGTCCTACAAACCATACTGAAGGCATCTTCAAGGCAGGTCTGGTTGTACTCAGATGAGGGCTGTAAATGAAATGGCAATTGGAAAGCTTGCATTCTAGAAAAAAAAGAGGAGGACATTCACTGCACTTGAAGCTTAAGAAATGATTGGTGCTTTCTGAAAATGGAAAAGAGCATATTAGGGTGCATAGTTTTGTTTTTTAAAAGAAGCAATTCTATTGGTTCAGAAAAGGTAATTGAAAGGAACATTGCACATGATTAGCTGTTATTTTGAAAGCTCTAACAACCTTGGTGGATTCATTTGCAACAAAGTGTAATGAACGTTTAAACTCTGTTCTTCCTTAGGTGGGAGTTACCATGGTGACAGGTTGAATGAGCACTAGGGGGATGGGTAAATATTATGTGAGTTTGAAATTGTGGGAATGTAGAACCAATTGAAATGTTAGTTTAGTTTTGAAATAGTGTGGGAAGAGATTTCATTGGTTAAGACCTGAAATATGTGTGAAGAATGAGTGGGAAAGTGTGCCATTTCTGGTTTCAGTGTCTGAGGTGCATTTCAGAGATTCTGCAAATCTGCTGTGTGTTTGACACTGTTCTATATTTTCAAAAGCGATTTTAAAGGTGAATAATATAGAGAGAGTGCTGTTTGCAGTATTGGGAAGCATAACAAGCATATTGGGCTTCATTCCTGTTGTATTTTGAAAACGATTCAGGTTTCTGCATTGTAGTGTAGTGTTCATTTAAATGGGTTGTGCTCTGTGTGTAAAATGATTTACCATGCTAAATGTTTTTGATAACATGTGTGGCTTAAAGATTTTTTACAAGGATCACAGTGAGTGTCTGTGTGACTTAAGGAATTATTTTTTTACCTTTTTCCATAATGTTAGCTGTGTGTGCTTACAGTTTGTATTTTTTAGTTTATAAGGTAGACTTCTTTTTAAATTGTTTTTTATGCTTGGATTCAGTGCTGGCATAGAGTAAGTGTAATGGTTTAATTGGACTTGTAAATATGCTCCTTTTTTAGAAGCACCTTGTGCAACCTTTAACATGGGTGGAAGCAGTGAATGTATGGAGAGGGATAGGAATGGCAGATAGAAAACCATATGAAATGGTGTGCGAGGTGCATAAAGGATTTCACTTATGGAGGGAGACTTCAACCTTCATATGGACACAGGCTCTGCTCCCGGAGTTAAAGAGCTGAAAGAAATTTGTAATTTGGCTCAGATGACTCTTCAGGTACAATCGATCACGCATGAAGGGGGACATTGTCTAGATCTAGTATATTCCAACTTTAACATTTCTACCGATATACCATGCCCCATCTCATGGACAGACCACTTTCCGGTACTTTTTTCCTGGCACACAAACAAAACCCGTGTGGTGCCCACTCCTAAAACTGAGGAACGTCCCAGGAAAATTAATATTCCGGATTTAGTGAAGGTCCTCTCCCTTTCTACCCCAATGAAAGCTCACAACCTAGATGAGGCTGTAGACAACTTCTCATCCTGGATAAACTCCTCCATCGAGTCACTACCAAAAAGCAAGGGTCAAAATAACCATAGGATCACCCCCACTTCCCCCTGGTATACTGATCAACTAAAGATTTTAAAAACAGGATGCAAGGCGCTAGAGCGAGTATGGAGAAAGAACTATTGTCCCACTGCTAAAACTGAACTTCGCGCAGCTCAAAAAAATTACTACGCAGCAATAAAAACCGCTAAAGGGGAATTCTATGCTTCTAGAATTCTTAAAGCCAAAAACAACAGCCGAGAAATCTTCTCCATAGTTAAAAGCTTTACTGCCCCGATAGCAGAGAAGACAGCTATTCCACCCTCCACAGACTGGTGCGAACAACTCTCTACTTTCTTGATCGAAAAAATCCAAAAAATTCAAGACAGTCTGAGTATCCCTGTCCTCCCACTTGCCCTACAATCAGACTTAGCCTTAACTGGCCAACCCCCCTCTCCTTTACGTCCCCTACTATCAAGAGCTAAAGCAGAACTGACCAAATTTACTCACGTAGAAAGTACAGATGTAATGACCATATTAAAAACTCTGAAATCTGGGTCACCTATAGATCCTTGCCCTGCAAGGGTCCTGAATGGAATAGCTGAAATAATCACCCCCATGGTCACCACACTGGTTAATGAATCCCTATCCTCAGGAACTGTGCCCACCAAGTGGAAACAAGCCAAACTTCTCCCTTTAATAAAAAAACCTACCGCAGATCCGTCGATCACCTCTAACTACAGACCCATATCACTCCTACCAGCCCTTGCCAAAGTCTGTGAAAAGGCAGCATTCAGGCAATTAGAGAGATTCGTTGAATCCTCTGAAGCTCTCCATCCTGCCCAATCAGGGTTCCGCACCTCTTTCAGCACGGAAACTGCATTGGTGGAAGTGGCTGAGGCCATCAGGGAATGCCTTGACGAGGGCGGCAGAGCGGCCCTTATTCTTTTGGACCTCTCTGCCGCATTCGACACGGTGCCCCACATCCAGCTCTTAGCGAGACTGGAGGACATAGGCATCTCCGGCACGGTCCTGGATTGGATTAGGTCTTTTCTATCGGACCGTACCCAACAGATTTGGCTTCCCCCTTATCATTCCTCTAACAGAAGGGTGGAAACTGGCATACCACAGGGATCGACCCTAAGTCCCCTTTTATTTAATATTTATCTAACTCCTCTTGTTCGGCTAGCAGAGAGCTGGGGTGCCAAGATAATGGCTTACGCCGACGACACCCAGCTTCTCTTTACCTGGCCAAAGGAGAACTTATGCACCTCAGGAGTTCGCCAATGCCTCCCCTCCGTATTCACCTGGCTAGCCAAATCATCCCTCAAATGCAACGAGGATAAAACAGAAATCCTGCTCTACGGCCAATTCCCCAGTGACTTTAAGGAGTCCATCTGGCCCGGTGAATCAACATGCCCCAAGGGAGAGAACGGGATTGCCAAGAATCTGGGAATTTGGTTCGGAGCCGACTTATATTTCCGCGACCAGATTTCTCGCTTGGCGGGAACATGCTTTGGAACTCTGACCACTCTTCGCAAGTTCTTTCCCCTCCTTCCTCAATCGGCGAAAGAAACGGTTGCCAGGGCTCTGGTACTCGCCCGGCTGGACTACTCAAACGCCCTCTATTTAGGGGCTCCTGACTATATGATCAAAAAACTACAGGTTGTCCAGAATGCCACGGTGAGACTCATTTTTAACATCCCCAGGAGACTCAGCGTGCGCAAACAGCTGAAGAATCTTCACTGGCTCCCGGTGGCTCAACGAGTGCGCTTTAAAACTTTGGTCATCGTCTATAAGGCCCTCAATGGACCATGCCCCTCTTACCTAGCCAAAAGGTTCACACCCTACCTCCCATCCCGTCAGCTGCGCTCCGCCTCCAAAAAGCAGGTGATCATCCCCAGATTTAGAAGAGTCCGCCTGGGCGGACAATCCCTCATGGTAAAGGGAGCTCAAATGTGGAACGCCCTGCCAGACGCTCTTAGACACGCTCCCAATCTGACCAATTTTAAAAAACTGCTCAAAACTCACCTCTTTCAAACTCATGATTAGCATACCCCTTCCCACTCTGTCTCAGTTTCATTCCCGCGCCAGGACAGTCTTGACTATCGGAGCGCGCTACAAAACCTCATATAACATAACATAACATAACATATGGCATCAATTGAGATGGAATATAAGATAAATAGGGGCATATTTACAAGCCACTTGCGCAGTGTTTGACATTAATGCTGGTATAGAGATAGTTTAATGGTTTCATTGGCATATTTACAAGCCGCTTGCGCAATGTTTGACATTAATGCTGGTATAAAGATAGTGTAATGGTTTCATTGGCATATTTACAAGCCGCTTGCGCAATGTTTGACATTAATTGTGGTATAGAGATGGTGTAATGGTTTCATTGGCATATTTACAAGCCGCTTGTGCAATGTTTGACATTAATGCCGGTATAGAGATAGTATAATAGTTTCATTGGCATATTTACAAGCCCCTTGCGCAATGTTTGACATTAATGCTGGTATAGAGATAGTGTAATGTTTTCATTGGCATATTTACAAGCCCCTTGTGCAATGTTTGACATTAATGCTGGTATAGAGATAGTGTAATGGTTTCATTGGCATATTTACAAGCCGCTTGCGCAATGTTTAACATTAACGCTGGTATAGAGATAGTGTAATGGTTTCATTGGCATATTTACAAGACCCTTGCGCAATGTTTGACATTAATGCTGGTATAGAGATAGTGTAATGGTTTCATTGGCATATTTACAAGTCCCTTGCGCAATCTAGGCACTCGTTATAGTTAGGTATTAGCATTTACACAGCTCTCACAGCCCACAAAGCTCTCACAGCTCAAACAGCTCTCACAGCCCACACAGCTCACATCCCACACAGCTCTCACATCTCTCACAGCCCATACAGCTCTCACAGCTCTCACAGCCCATACAGCTCTCACAGCCCACACAGCTGTCACAGCCCACACAGCTCTCACAGCCCGCCCAGCTCTCACAGCCCACACAGCTCTCACAGCTCTCACAGCCCAGACAGCCCACACTCTCACAGCCCACACAGCTCTCACAGCCCGCACAGCTCTCACAGCCCACACAGCTCTCACAGCCCACACAGCCCACACAGCTCTCACAGTCCACACAGCTCTCACAGCTCACACAGCCCTCACAACCCACACAGCTCACATCTCACACATCTCTCACAGCCCACACAGCTCTCACAGCTCTCACAGCCCACACAGTTCTCACAGCCCACACAGCTCTCAGAGCCCATACAGCTCTCACAGCCCACGCAGCTCTTACAGCTCTCACAGCCCACACAGCCCTCACAGCCCACACATCTCTCATAGCCCACACAGCTCTCACAGCCCACACAGCCCTCACAGCTCACACAGCCCTCACAGCCCACACAGCTCACATACCACAGAGCTCTCACAGCTCTCACAGCCCATACAGCTCTCGCAGCCCTCACAGCCCACACAGCTCTCACAGCACACACAGCTCTCACTGCCCACACAGCTCTCACAGGCCTCACAGCCCTCACAGCCCACACAGCACTCACAGCCCACACAACTCTCACAGCCCACAAGGCTCTCACAGCCCACACAGCCCACACAGCTCTCACGGCTCTCACAGCTCTCACAGCTCTCACAGCCCACACAGCCCTCACAGCCCACACAGCTCTCACAGCCCACATAGCTCTCACAACCCACACAGCCCTCACAGCTCACACAGCCCTCACAGCCCACAAAGCTGACATCCCACAGAGCTCTCACAGCTCTCACAGCCCACACAGCTCTCACAGCTCTCACAGCCCACACAGCTCTCACAGCCCACACAGCTCTCACAGGCCTCACAGCCCTCACAGCCCACATAGCTCTCACAGCCCACACAGCTCTCACAGCTCACACAACTCTCAAAGCCCACACAGCTCTCACAGCTCTCACAGCTCTCACAGCCCACACAGCTCTCACAGCTCTCACAGCCCACACAGCCCATACTCCCACAGCCTACACAGCTCTCACAGCTCTCACAGCCCACACAGCCACTCTCCCACAGCCCACACAGCTCTCACAGCCCACACAGCTCTCACAGCTCACACAGCCCTCACAGCCCGCACAGCTCACATCCCACACAGCTCTCACATCTCTCACAGCCCAAACAGCTCTCACAGCTCTCACAGCCCATACAGCTCCCACAGCCCACACAGCTGTCACAGCCCACACAGCTCTCACAGCCCACACAGCTCTCACATCCCACACAGCTCTCACAGCTCTCACAGCCCACATAGCCCACACTCTCACAGCCCACACAGCTCTCACAGACCGCACAGCTCTCACAGCCCACACAGCTCTCACAGCTCTCACAGCCCACACAGCCCACACAGCTCTCACAGCCCACATAGCTCTCACAGCTCACACATCCCTCACAGCCCACTCAGCTCACATCCCACACAGCTCTCACAGCTCTCACAGCTCACACAGCCCTCACAGCCCACACATCTCTCACAGCCCACACAGCTCTCACAGCCCACACAGCTCTCACAGCCCACACAGCTCTCACAACCCACACAGCCCTCACAGCCCACACAGCTCTCACAGCCCACAGAGCTCTCACAGACTACACAGCCCACACAGCTCTCACAGCACACACAGCTCTCACAGCCCACACAGCTCTTACAGGCCTCACAGCCCTCACAGCCCACACAGCCCTCACAGCCCTCACAGCTCACACAACTCTCACAGCCCACACAGCTCTCACAGCCCACATAGCCCACACAGCTCTCACAGCCCACACAGCTCTCACAGCTCTCACAGCCCACACAGCTCTCACAGCCCGCATAGCTCTCACAGCCCACACAGCTCTCACAGCTCTCACAGCCCACACAGCCCACACAGCTCTTACAACCCACACAGCTCTCACAGCTCACACAGCCCTCACAGCCCACACAGCTCACATCCCACACAGCTCTCACAGCTCTCACAGCCCATACAGCTCTCACAGCCCACACAGCTCTCACAGCCCACACAGCTCTCACAGCCCACACAGCTCTCACAGGCCTCACAGCCCTCACAGCCCACACAGCTCTCACAGCCCACACAGCTCTCCCAGCCCACACAGCCCACACAGCTCTCACAGCCCACACAGCTCTCACAGCCCACAGAGCTCTCACAGCTCCCACAGCCTACACAGCTCACAGCCCACACAGCTCACAGCCCACACAGCTCTCACAGCCCACACAGCTCTCACGGCTCACACAGCCCACACAGCTCTCACAGCTCTCACAGCCTACACAGCCCACACAGCTCTCACAGCCCACACAGCTCTCACAGCCACAGAGCTCTCACAGATCTCACAGCCCACACAGCTCACAGCCCACACAGCTCACAGCCCACACAGCTCTCACAGCCCACACAGCTCTCACAGCTCTCACAGCCCATACAGATCTCACAGCCCACACAGCTGTCACAGCCCACACAGCTCTCACAACCCACGCAGCTCTCACATCCCACACAGCTCTCACAGCCCACACAGCCCACACTCTCACAGCCCACACAGCTCTCACAGCCCACACAGCTCTCACACCTCACACAGCTCTCACAGCTCACACAGCCCTCACAGCCCACACAGCTCACATCCCACACAGCTCTCACAGCCCACACAGCTCTCACAGCTCTCAAAGCCCAAACAGCCCACACAGCTCTCACAGCCCACACAGCTCTCACAGCTCACTCAGCCCTCACAGCCCACACAGCTCTCACAGCCCACACAGCTCTCACAGCCCACACAGCTCTCACAAGCCTCACAGCCCACACAGCTCTCACAGCCCACACAGCTCTCACAGCCCACACAGCTCTCACAGCCCACACAGCCCACAGAGCTCTCACAGCCCACACAGCTCTCACAGCCCACACAGCTCTCACAGCTCTCACAGCCCACACAGCTCACAGCCCACACAGCTCACAGCCCACACAGCTCTCACAGCCCACACAGCTCTCACAGCCCACACAGCACTCACAGCCCATACAGCTCTGACAGATCTCACAGCCCACACAGCCCACACTCTCACAGCCCACACAGCTCTCACAGCCCACACAGCTCTCACAGCCCACAGAGCTCTCACAGCCCACACAGCTCTCACAGCCCACACAGCTCTCACAGCCCACACAGCTCACATCCCACGAAGCTCTCACAGCTCTCACAGCCCACACAGTTCTCACAGCTCTCACAGCCCACACAGCTCCCACAGCCCCTACAGCTCTCACAGGCTGCACAGCCCTCACAGCCCACATAGCTCTCACAGCGCACACAGCTCTCACAGATCACACAGCTCTCACAGCCCACACCGCTCTCACAGCTCTCACAGCCCACACAGCTCTCACAGCTCTCACAGCCCACACAGCCAACACTCCCACAGCCTACACAGCTCTCACAGCTCTCACAGCCCACACAGCCACTCTCCCACAGCCCACACAGCTCTCACAGCCCACACAGCTCTCACAGCTCACACAGCCCTCACAGCCCGCACAGCTCACATCCCACACAGCTCTCACATCTCTCACAGCCCAAACAGCTCCCACAGCTCTCACAGCCCATACAGCTCTCACAGCCCACACAGCTGTCACAGCCCACACAGCTCTCACAGCCCACACAGCTCTCACAGCTCTCACAGCCTACACAGCCCACACTCTCACAGCCCACACAGCTCTCACAGCCCGCACAGCTCTCACAGCCCACACAGCTCTCACAGCTCTCACAGCCAACACAGCCCACACAGCTCTCACAGCCCACACAGCTCTCACAGCTCACACAGCCCTCACAGCCCACACAGCTCACATCCCACACAGCTCTCATAGCCTACACAGCTCTCACAGCTCTCACAGCTCTCACAGCCCACACAGCCCACACAGCTCTTACAGCCCACACAGCTCTCACAGCTCACACAGCCCTCACAGCCCACACAGCTCTCACAGCCCTCACTGCTCTCACAGCCCACACAGCTCTCACAGCCCACACAGCTCTCACAGCCCACACAGCTCTCACAGCCCACACAGCCCTCACAGCCCACACAGCTCTAACAGCCCACAGAGCTCTCAAAGACCACACAGCCCTCACAGCTCACACAGCCCTCACAGCCCACACAGCTCACATCCCACACAGCTCTCACAGCCCACACAGCCCTCACAGCCCACACAGCTCTCACAGCCCACATAGCTCTCACAGACCACACAGCCCTCACAGCTCACACAGCCCTCACAGCCCACACAGCTCAAATCCCACAGAGCTCTTACAGCTCTCAAAGCCCATACAGCTCTCAAAGCCCTCACAGCCCACACAGCTCTCACAGCACACACAGCTCTCACAGCCCACACAGCTCTCACATGCCTCACAGCCCTCACAGCCCACACAGCCCTCACAGCCCTCACAGCTCACACAACTCCCACAACCCACACAGATCTCACAGCCCACATAGCCCACACAGCTCTCACAGCCTACACAGCTCTCACAGCCCACACAGCTCTCACAGCTCTCACAGCCCACACAGCCCACACTCTCACAGCCCACACAGCTCTCACAGCCCGCATAGCTCTCACAGCCCACACAGCTCTCACAGCTCTCACAGCCCACACAGCTCTCACAGCCCACAGAGCTCTCACAGCTCTCTCAGCCCACACAGCTCACAGCCCACACAGCTCACAGCCCACACAGCTCTTACAGCCCACACAGCTCTCACAGCTCACACAGCCCACACAGCTCTCACAGCCCACACAGCTCTCACAGCCCACACAGCTCTCACAGCCCACACAGCCCACACAGCTCTCACAGCCCACACAGCTCTCACAGCCCACAGAGCTCTCACAGCTCTCTCAGCCCACACAGCTCACAGCCCACACAGCTAACAGCCCACACAGCTCTTACAGCCCACACAGCTCTCACAGCTCACACAGCCCACACAGCTCTCACAGCCCACACAGCTCTCACAGTCCACACCGCTCTCACAGATCTCACAGCCCACACAGCCCACACTCTCACAGACCACACAGATTTCACAGCCCACACAGCTCTCACAGCCCACACATCTCTCACAGCCCACACAGCTCTCACAGCCCACACAGCTCTCACAGCCCACACAGCCCTCACAGCTCACACAGCCCTCACAACCCACACAGCTCGCACAGCCCACACAGCTCTCACAGCCCACACAGCCCTCACAGCCCACACAGCCCTCACAGCCTACACAGCTCACATCCCAGACAGCTCTCACAGCCCATACAGCTGTCAGAGCCCACACAGCTCTCACAGCCCATGCAGCTCACAGCCCACACAGCTCTCACAAGCCTCACAGCCCTCATAGCCCACACTCTCACAGCCCACACAGCTCTCACAGCTCTCACAGCCCACACAGCCCACACTCCCACAGCCCACAAAGCTCTCACAGCCCATACAGCTCTCACAGCTCACACAGCTCTCACAGCCCACACAGCCCTCACAGCCCACACAGCTCTCACAGCCCTGCAGAGCTCTCACAGCTCCCACAGCCCACACAGCTCACAGCCCACACAGCTCACAGCCCACACAGCTCTCACAGCCAACACAGCTCTGACAGCTCACACAGCCCACACAGCTCTCACAGCCCACACAGCTCTCACAGCCCACACAGCTCTCACAGCCCACACAGCCCTCACAGCCCACACAGCTCTCACAGCCCACACAGCTCTCACAGCCCACACAGCTCTCACAGCCCACACAGCCCACACAGCTCTAACAGCCCACACAGTTCCCACAGCCCACAGAGCTCTCACAGCTCCCACAGCCCACACAGCTCACAGCCCACACAGCTCACAGCCCACACAGCTCGCACAGCCCACACAGCTCTCACAGCTCTCACAGCCCATACAGCTCTCACAGCCCACACAGCTGTCACAGCCTACACAGCTCTCACAGCCCACACAGCTCTCACATCCCACACAGCTCTCACAGCTCTCACAGCCCACACAGCCCACACTCTCACAGCCCACACAGCTCTCACAGCCCGCACAGCTCTCACAGCCCACACAGCTCTCATAGCTCTCACAGCCCACACTGCCCACACAGCTCTCACAGCCCACACAGCTCTCACAGCTCACACAGCCTTCACAGCCCACACAGCTCACATCCCACACAGCTCTCACAGCCCACACAGCTCTCACAGATCTCAAAGCCCACACAGCCCTCACAGCCCACACAGCTCTCACAGACCACACAGCCCTCACAGCTCACACAGCTCACACAGCTCACACAGCCCTCACAGCCCACACAGCTCACATCCCATAGAGCTCTCACAACTCTCACATCCCATACAGCTCTCACAGCCCTCACAGCCCACACAGCTCTCACAGCACACACAGCTCTCACAGCCCACACAGCTCTCAACTGCCTCCCAGCCCTCCCAGCCCACACAGCCCTCACAGCCCTCAAAGCGCACACAACTCTCACAGCCCACACAGCTCTCACAGCCCACATAGCCCACACAGCTCTCACAGCCCACACAGCTTGCACAGCTCTCACAGCCCACACAGCCCACACTCTCACAGCCGACACAGCTCTCACAGCCCGCATAGCTCTCACAGCCCACACAGCTCTCACAGCTCTCACAGCCCACACAGCCCACACAGCTCTTACAACCCACACAGCTCTCACAGCTCACACAGTCCTCACAGCCCACACAGCTCACATCCCGCACAGATCTCACAGCTCTCACAGCCCATACAGCTCTCACAGCCCACACAGCTCTCACAGCCCACACAGCTCTCACAGCCCACACAGCACTCACAAGCCTCACAGCCCTCCCAGCCCACACAGCTCTCACAGCCCACACAGCTCTCACAGCCCACACAGCTCTCACAGCCCACACAGCCCACACAGCTCACACAGCTCTCACAGCCCACACAGCTCTCACAGCCCACAGAGCTCTCACAGCTCTCACAGCCCACACAGCTCACAGCCCACCCAGCTCACAGCCCACACAGCTCTCACAGCCCACACAGCTCTCACAGCCCACACAGCTCTCACAGCCCACACAGCTCTCATAGCCCACACAGCTCACACAGATCTCACAGCCCACACAGCCCACACTCTCACAGCCCACACAGCTCTCACAGCCCACACAGCTCTCACAGCCCACACAGCTCTCCCAGCCCACACAGCTCTCACAGCCCACCCAGCTCTCACAGCCCAGACAGCCCTCACAGCTCACACAGCCCTCACAGCCCACACAGCTCGCACAGCCCACACAGCTCGCACAGTCCACACAGCTCTCACATCCCACACAGGCCTCACAGCCCTCACAGCCTACACAGCTCACATCCCACACAGCTTTCACAGCCCATACAGCTCTCAGAGCCCACACAGCTCACACAGCCCACACAGCTCTCACAGCCCACACAGCTCTCACAGCCCACACAGCTCTCACAGATCTCACAGCCCACACAGCCCACACTCTCACAGCCCACACAGCTCACACAGCCCTCACAGCCCACACAGCTCACATCCCACAGAGCTCTCACAGCTCTCACATCCCACACAGCTCTCACAGCTCTCACAGCCCACACAGCTCTCACAGCCCACACAGCTCTCACAGGCTGCACAGCCCTCACAGCCCACATAGCTCTCACAGCCCACACAGCTCTCACAGCTCACACAGCTCTCACAGCCCACACAGCTCTCACAGCTCTCACAGCTCTCACAGCTCTCACAGCCCACACAGCTCTCACAGCTCTCACAGCCCAGACAGCCCACACTCCCACAGCCCACACAGCTCTCACAGCTCTCACAGCCCACACAGCCACTTTCCCACAGCCCACACAGCTTTCACAGCCCACACAGTTCTCACAGCTCACACAGCCCTCACAGCCTGCACAGCTCACATCCCACACAGCTCTCACATCTCTCACAGCCCAAACAGTTCTCACAGCTCTCACAGCCCATACAGCTCTCACAGCCCACACAGCTGTCACAGCCCACACAGCTCTCACAGCCCACACAGCTCTCACAGCCCACACAGCTTTCACAGCTATCACAGCCCACACAGCCCACACTCTCACAGCCCACACAGCTCACAGCCCACACAGCTCTCACAGCCCACACAACTCTCACAGCTCACACAGCCCACACAGCTCTCACAGCTCTCACAGCCCACACAGCCCACACAGCTCTCACAGCCACAGAGCTCTCACAGATCTCACAGCCCACACAGCTCACAGCCCACACAGCTCACAGCCCACACAGCTCTCACAGCCCACACAGCTCTCACAGCTCTCACAGCCCATTCAGATCTCACAGCCCACACAGCTGTCACAGCCCACACAGCTCTCACAGCCCACACAGCTCTCACATCCCACACTGCTCTCACAGCCCACACAGCCCACACTCTCACTGCCCACACAGCTCTCACAGCCCGCACAGCTCTCACAGCCCACACAGCTCTCACAGCTCTCACAGCCCACACAGACCACACAGCTCTCACAGCCCACACAGCTCTCACAGCTCACACAGCCCTCACAGCCCACACAGCTCACATCCCACACAGCTCTCACAGCCCACACAGCTCTCACAGCTCTCAAAGCCCACACAGCCCACACAGCTCTCACAGCTCTCACAGCCCACACAGCTCTCACAGCCCACAGAGCTCTCACAGCTCTCTCAGCCCACACAGCTCACAGCCCACACAGCTCACAGCCCACACAGCTCTTACAGCCCACACAGCTCTCACAGCTCACACAGCCCACACAGCTCTCACAGCCCACACAGCTCTCACAGCCCACACAGCTCTCACAGCCCACACAGCCCACACAGCTCTCACAGCCCACACAGCTCTCACAGCCCACAGAGCTCTCACAGCTCTCTCAGCCCACACAGCTCACAGCCCACACAGCTAACAGCCCACACAGCTCTTACAGCCCACACAGCTCTCACAGCTCACACAGCCCACACAGCTCTCACAGCCCACACAGCTCTCACAGTCCACACCGCTCTCACAGATCTCACAGCCCACACAGCCCACACTCTCACAGACCACACAGATTTCACAGCCCACACAGCTCTCACAGCCCACACATCTCTCACAGCCCACACAGCTCTCACAGCCCACACAGCTCTCACAGCCCACACAGCCCTCACAGCTCACACAGCCCTCACAACCCACACAGCTCGCACAGCCCACACAGCTCTCACAGCCCACACAGCCCTCACAGCCCACACAGCCCTCACAGCCTACACAGCTCACATCCCAGACAGCTCTCACAGCCCATACAGCTGTCAGAGCCCACACAGCTCTCACAGCCCATGCAGCTCACAGCCCACACAGCTCTCACAAGCCTCACAGCCCTCATAGCCCACACTCTCACAGCCCACACAGCTCTCACAGCTCTCACAGCCCACACAGCCCACACTCCCACAGCCCACAACGCTCTCACAGCCCATACAGCTCTCACAGCTCACACAGCTCTCACAGCCCACACAGCCCTCACAGCCCACACAGCTCTCACAGCCCTGCAGAGCTCTCACAGCTCCCACAGCCCACACAGCTCACATCCCACACAGCTCACAGCCCACACAGCTCTCACAGCCAACACAGCTCTGACAGCTCACACAGCCCACACAGCTCTCACAGCCCACACAGCTCTCACAGCCCACACAGCTCTCACAGCCCACACAGCCCTCACAGCCCACACAGCTCTCACAGCCCACACAGCTCTCACAGCCCACACAGCTCTCACAGCCCACACAGTCCACACAGCTCTAACAGCCCACACAGTTCCCACAGCCCACAGAGCTCTCACAGCTCCCACAGCCCACACAGCTCACAGCCCACACAGCTCACAGCCCACACAGCTCGCACAGCCCACACAGCTCTCACAGCTCTCACAGCCCATACAGCTCTCACAGCCCACACAGCTGTCACAGCCTACACAGCTCTCACAGCCCACACAGCTCTCACATCCCACACAGCTCTCACAGCTCTCACAGCCCACACAGCCCACACTCTCACAGCCCACACAGCTCTCACAGCCCGCACAGCTCTCACAGCCCACACAGCTCTCATAGCTCTCACAGCCCACACTGCCCACACAGCTCTCACAGCCCACACAGCTCTCACAGCTCACACAGCCTTCACAGCCCACACAGCTCACATCCCACACAGCTCTCACAGCCCACACAGCTCTCACAGCCCACACAGCTCTCACAGATCTCAAAGCCCACACAGCCCTCACAGCCCACACAGCTCTCACAGACCACACAGCCCTCACAGCTCACACAGCTCACACAGCTCACACAGCCCTCACAGCCCACACAGCTCACATCCCATAGAGCTCTCACAACTCTCACATCCCATACAGCTCTCACAGCCCTCACAGCCCACACAGCTCTCACAGCACACACAGCTCTCACAGCCCACACAGCTCTCAACTGCCTCCCAGCCCTCCCAGCCCACACAGCCCTCACAGACCTCAAAGCGCACACAACTCTCACAGCCCACACAGCTCTCACAGCCCACATAGCCCACACAGCTCTCACAGCCCACACAGCTTGCACAGCTCTCACAGCCCACACAGCCCACACTCTCACAGCCGACACAGCTCTCACAGCCCGCATAGCTCTCACAGCCCACACAGCTCTCACAGCTCTCACAGCCCACACAGCCCACACAGCTCTTACAACCCACACAGCTCTCACAGCTCACACAGTCCTCACAGCCCACACAGCTCACATCCCGCACAGATCTCACAGCTCTCACAGCCCATACAGCTCTCACAGCCCACACAGCTCTCACAGCCCACACAGCTCTCACAGCCCACACAGCACTCACAAGCCTCACAGCCCTCCCAGCCCACACAGCTCTCACAGCCCACACAGCTCTCACAGCCCACACAGCTCTCACAGCCCACACAGCCCACACAGCTCACACAGCTCTCACAGCCCACACAGCTCTCACAGCCCACAGAGCTCTCACAGCTCTCACAGCCCACACAGCTCACAGCCCACCCAGCTCACAGCCCACACAGCTCTCACAGCCCACACAGCTCTCACAGCCCACACAGCTCTCACAGCCCACACAGCTCTCATAGCCCACACAGCTCACACAGATCTCACAGCCCACACAGCCCACACTCTCACAGCCCACACAGCTCTCACAGCCCACACAGCTCTCACAGCCCACACAGCTCTCACAGCCCACACAGCTCTCACAGCCCACCCAGCTCTCACAGCCCACACAGCCCTCACAGCTCACTCAGCCCTCACAGCCCACACAGCTCGCACAGCCCACACAGCTCGCACAGTCCACACAGCTCTCACATCCCACACAGGCCTCACAGCCCTCACAGCCTACACAGCTCACATCCCACACAGCTTTCACAGCCCATACAGCTCTCAGAGCCCACACAGCTCACACAGCCCACACAGCTCTCACAGCCCACACAGCTCTCACAGCCCACACAGCTCTCACAGATCTCACAGCCCACACAGCCCACACTCTCACAGCCCACACAGCTCACACAGCCCTCACAGCCCACACAGCTCACATCCCACAGAGCTCTCACAGCTCTCACATCCCACACAGCTCTCACAGCTCTCACAGCCCACACAGCTCTCACAGCCCACACAGCTCTCACAGGCTGCACAGCCCTCACATCCCACATAGCTCTCACAGCCCACACAGCTCTCACAGCTCACACAGCTCTCACAGCCCACACAGCTCTCACAGCTCTCACAGCTCTCACAGCTCTCACAGCCCACACAGCTCTCACAGCTCTCACAGCCCAGACAGCCCACACTCCCACAGCCCACACAGCTCTCACAGCTCTCACAGCCCACACAGCCACTTTCCCACAGCCCACACAGCTTTCACAGCCCACACAGTTCTCACAGCTCACACAGCCCTCACAGCCTGCACAGCTCACATCCCACACAGCTCTCACATCTCTCACAGCCCAAACAGTTCTCACAGCTCTCACAGCCCATACAGCTCTCACAGCCCACACAGCTGTCACAGCCCACACAGCTCTCACAGCCCACACAGCTCTCACAGCCCACACAGCTTTCACAGCTATCACAGCCCACACAGCCCACACTCTCACAGCCCACACAGCTCACAGCCCACACAGCTCTCACAGCCCACACAACTCTCACAGCTCACACAGCCCACACAGCTCTCACAGCTCTCACAGCCCACACAGCCCACACAGCTCTCACAGCCACAGAGCTCTCACAGATCTCACAGCCCACACAGCTCACAGCCCACACAGCTCACAGCCCACACAGCTCTCACAGCCCACACAGCTCTCACAGCTCTCACAGCCCATTCAGATCTCACAGCCCACACAGCTGTCACAGCCCACACAGCTCTCACAGCCCACACAGCTCTCACATCCCACACTGCTCTCACAGCCCACACAGCCCACACTCTCACTGCCCACACAGCTCTCACAGCCCGCACAGCTCTCACAGCCCACACAGCTCTCACAGCTCTCACAGCCCACACAGCCCACACAGCTCTCACAGCCCACACAGCTCTCACAGCTCACACAGCCCTCACAGCCCACACAGCTCACATCCCACACAGCTCTCACAGCCCACACAGCTCTCACAGCTCTCAAAGCCCACACAGCCCACACAGCTCTCACAGCCCACACAGCTCTCACAGCCCACACAGCTCTCACAGCCCACACAGCCCTCACAGCCCACACAGCTCTCACAGACCACACAGCCCTCACAGCTCACACAGCTCACACAGCCCTCACGGCCCACACAGCTCACATCCCACAGAGCTCTCACAACTCTCACATCCCATACAGCTCTCACAGCCCTCACAGCCCACACAGCTCTCACAGCACACACAGCTCTCACAGCCCACACAGCTCTCACAGGCCTCACAGCCCTCACAGCCCACACAGCCCTCACAGCCCTCACAGCTCACACAACTCTCACAGCCCACACAGCTCTCACAGCCCACATAGCCCACACAGCTCTCACAGCCCACACAGCTCGCACAGCTCTCACAGCCCACACAGCCCACACTCTCACAGCCCACACAGCTCTCACAGCCCGCATAGCTCTCACAGCCCACACAGCTCTCACAGCTCTCACAGCCCACACAGCCCACACAGCTCTTACAACCCACACAGCTCTCACAGCTCACACAGCCATCACAGCCCACACAGTTCACATCCCACACAGCTATCACAGCTCTCACAGCCCATACAGCTCTCACAGCCCACACAGCTCTCACAGCCCACACAGCTCTCACAGCCCACACAGCTCTCACAAGCCTCACATCCCTCACAGCCCACACAGCTCTCACAGCCCACACAGCTCTCACAGCCCACACTGCTCTCACAGATCTCACAGCCCACACAGCCCACACTTTCACAGCCCACACAGCTCTCACAGCCCACACAGCTCTCACAGCCCACACAGCTCTCACAGCCCACACAGCTCTCACAGCCCACACAGCTCTCACAGCTCACACAGCCCTCACAGCCCACACAGCTCACACCGCCCACACAGCTCGCACAGCCCACACAGCTCTCACATCCCATACAGCCCTCACAGCTCTCACAGCCCATACAGCTCTCACAGCCCACACAGCTCTTACAGCCCACACAGCTCTCACAGCCCACACAGCTCTCACAGCCCACACAGCTCTCACAAGCCTCACAGCCCTCACAGCCCACACAGCTCTCACAGCCCACACAGCTCTCACAGCCCACACAGCTCTCACAGCCCACACAGCCCACAGAGCTCTCACAGCCCACACAGCTCTCACAGCCCACACAGCTCTCACAGCTCTCACAGCCCACACAGCTCACAGCCCACACAGCTCACAGCCCACACAGCTCTCACAGCCCACACAGCTCTCACAGCCCACACAGCACTCACAGCCCACACAGCTCTGACAGATCTCACAGCCCACATAGCCCACACTCTCACAGCCCACACAGTTCTCACAGCCCACACAGCTCTCACAGCCCACACAGCCCTCACAGCCCACACAGCTCACACCGCCCACACAGCTCGCACAGCCCATACAGCTCTCACATCCCATACAGCCCTCACAGCCCACACAGCTCACATCCCACACAGCTCTCACAGCTCTCACAGCCCATACAGCTCTCACAGTCCACACAGCTCTCACAGCCCACACAGCTCTCACAGCCCACACAGCTCTCACAAGCCTCACAGCCCTCACAGCCCACACAGCTCTCACAACCCACACAGCTCTCACAGCCCACACAGCTCTCACAGCCCACACAGCCCACAGAGCTCTCACAGCCCACACAGCTCCCACAGCCCACACAGCTCTCACAGCTCTCACAGCCCACACAGCTCACAGCCCACACAGCTCACAGCCCACACAGCTCTCACAGCCCACACAGCTCTCACAGCCCACACAGCACTCACAGCCCACACAGCTATGACAGATCTCACAGCCCACACAGCCCACACTCTCACAGCCCACACAGCTCTCACAGCCCACACAGCTCTCACAGCCCACACAGCTCTCACAGCCCACACAGCTCTCCCAGCCCACACAGCTCACATCCCACAGAGCTCTCACAGCTCTCACAGCCCACACAGTTCTCACAGCTCTCACAGCCCACACAGCTCCCACAGCCCCTACAGCTCTCACAGGCTGCACAGCCCTCACAGCCCACATAGCTCTCACAGCCCACACAGCTCTCACAGATCACACAGCTCTCACAGCCCACACCGCTCTCACAGCTCTCACAGCTCTCACAGCCCACACAGCTCTCACAGCTCTCACAGCCCACACAGCCCACACTCCCACAGCCTACACAGCTCTCACAGCTCTCACAGCCCACACAGCCACTCTCCCACAGCCCACACAGCTCTCACAGCCCACACAGCTCTCACAGCTCACACAGCTCACATCCCACACAGCTCTCACAGCTCTCACAGCCCATACAGCTCTCACAGCCCACACAGCTCTCACAGCCCACACAGCTCTCACAGCCCACACAGCTCTCACAAGCCTCACAGCCCTCACAGCCCACACAGCTCTCACAACCCACACAGCTCTCACAGCCCACACAGCTCTCACAGCCCACACAGCCCACAGAGCTCTCACAGCCCACACAGCTCCCACAGCCCACACAGCTCTCACAGCTCTCACAGCCCACACAGCTCACAGCCCACACAGCTCACAGCCCACACAGCTCTCACAGCCCACACAGCTCTCACAGCCCACACAGCACTCACAGCCCACACAGCTATGACAGATCTCACAGCCCACACAGCCCACACTCTCACAGCCCACACAGCTCTCACAGCCCACACAGCTCTCACAGCCCACACAGCTCTCACAGCCCACACAGCTCTCCCAGCCCACACAGCTCACATCCCACAGAGCTCTCACAGCTCTCACAGCCCACACAGTTCTCACAGCTCTCACAGCCCACACAGCTCCCACAGCCCCTACAGCTCTCACAGGCTGCACAGCCCTCACAGCCCACATAGCTCTCACAGCCCACACAGCTCTCACAGATCACACAGCTCTCACAGCCCACACCGCTCTCACAGCTCTCACAGCTCTCACAGCCCACACAGCTCTCACAGCTCTCACAGCCCACACAGCCCACACTCCCACAGCCTACACAGCTCTCACAGCTCTCACAGCCCACACAGCCACTCTCCCACAGCCCACACAGCTCTCACAGCCCACACAGCTCTCACAGCTCACACAGCCCTCACAGCCCGCACAGCTCACATCCCACACAGCTCTCACATCTCTCACAGCCCAAACAGCTCCCACAGCTCTCACAGCCCATACAGCTCTCACAGCCCACACAGCTGTCACAGCCCACACAGCTCTCACAGCCCACACAGCTTTCACAGCCTACACAGCCCACACTCTCACAGCCCACACAGCTCTCACAGCCCGCACAGCTCTCACAGCCCACACAGCTCTCACAGCTCTCACAGCCCACACAGCCCACACAGCTCTCACAGCCCACACAGCTCTCACAGCTCACACAGCCCTCACAGCCCACACAGCTCACATCCCACACAGCTCTCATAGCCTACACAGCTCTCACAGCTCTCACAGCTCTCACAGCCCACACACCCCACACAGCTCTCACAGCCCACACAGCTCTCACAGCTCACACAGCCCTCACAGCCCACACAGCTCTCACAGCCCTCACAGCTCTCACAGCCCACACAGCTCTCACAGCCCACACAGCTCTCACAGCCCACACAGCTCTCACAGCCCACACAGCCCTCACAGCCCACACAGCTCTAACAGCCCACCGAGCTCTCAAAGACCACACAGCCCTCACAGCTCACACAGCCCTCACAGCCCACACAGCTCACATCCCACACAGCTTTCACAGCCCACACAGCCCTCACAGCCCACACAGCTCTCACCTCCCACAGAGCTCTCACAGACCACACAGCCCTCAAAGCTCACACAGCCCTCACAGCCCACACAGCTCAAATCCCACAGAGCTCTTACAGCTCTCACAGCCCATAAAGCTCTCAAAGCCCTCACAGCCCACACAGCTCTCACAGCACACACAGCTCTCACAGCCCACATAGCTCTCACAGGCCTCACAGCCCTCACAGCCCACACAGCCCTCACAGCCCTCACAGCTCACACAACTCCCACAACCCACACAGATCTCACAGCCCACATAGCCCACACAGCTCTCACAGCCTACACAGCTCTCACAGCCCACACAGCTCTCACAGCTCTCACAGCCCACACAGCCCAAACTCTCACAGCCCACACAGCTCTCACAGCCCGCATAGCTCTCACAGCCCACACAGCTCTCACAGCTCTCACAGCCCACACAGCCCACACTCTCACAGCCCACACAGCTCTCACAGCCCGCACAGCTCTCACAGCCCACACAGCTCTCATAGCTCTCACAGCCCACACTGCCCACACAGCTCTCACAGCCCACACAGCTCTCACAGCTCACACAGCCCACACAGCTCACATCCCACACAGCTCTCACAGCCCACACAGCTCTCACAGCTCTCAAAGCCCACACAGCCCACACAGCTCTCACAGCCCTCACAGCCCGCACAGCTCTCACAGACCACACAGCCCTCACAGCTCACACAGCTCACACAGCCCTCACAGCCCACTCAGCTCACATCCCATAGAGCTCTCACAACTCTCACATCCCATACAGCTCTCACAGCCCTCACAGCCCACACAGCTCTCACAGCACACACAGCTCTCACAGCCCACACAGCTCTCAATGGCCTCACAGCCCTCCCAGCCCACACAGCCCTCACAGCCCTCAAAGCGCACACAACTCTCACAGCCCACACAGCTCTCACAGCCCACATAGCCCACACAGCTCTCACAGCCCACACAGCTTGCACAGCTCTCACAGCCCACACAGCCCACACTCTCACAGCCCACACAGCTCTCACAGCCCGCATAGCTCTCACAGCCCACACAGCTCTCACAGCTCTCACAGCCCACACAGCCCACACAGCTCTTACAACCCACACAGCTCTCACAGCTCACACAGCCCTCACAGCCCACACAGCTCACATCCCGCACAGCTCTCACAGCTCTCACAGCCCATACAGCTCTCACAGCCCACACAGCTCTCACAGCCCACACAGCTCTCACAGCCCACACAGCTCTCACAAGCCTCACAGCCCTCACAGCCCACACAGCTCTCACAGCCCACACAGCTCTCACAGCCCACACAGCTCTCACAGCCCACACAGCCCACACAGCTCACACAGCTCTCACAGCCCACACAGCTCTCACAGCCCACAGAGCTCTCACAGCTCTCACAGCCCACACAGCTCACAACCCACCCAGCTCACAGCCCACACAGCTCTCACAGCCCACACAGCTCTCACAGCCCACACAGCTCTCACAGCCCACACAGCTCTCACAGATCACACAGCCCACACAGCCCACACTCTCACAGCCCACACAGCTCTCACAGCCCACACAGCTCTCACAGCCCACAAAGCTCTCACAGCCCACACAGCTCTCACAGCCCACACAGCTCTCACAAGCCTCACAGCCCTCACAGCCCACACAGCTCTCACAGATCACACAGCCCACACAGCCCACACTCTCACAGCTCACACAGCCCTCACAGCCCACACACTTCGCACAGCCCACACAGCTCGCACAGCCCACACAGCTCTCACATCCCACACAGCCCTCACAGCCCTCACAGCCTACACAGCTCACATCCCACACAGCTCTCACAGCTTTCACAGCCCATACAGCTCTCAGAGCCCACACAGCTCACACAGCCCACACAGCTCTCACAGCCCACACAGCTCTCACAGCCCACACAGCACTCACAGCCCACACAGCTCTGACAGATCTCACAGCCCACACAGCCCACACTCTCACAGCCCACACAGCTCTCACAGCCCACACAGCTCTCACAGCCCACACAGCTCTCACAGCCCACACAGCCCACACAGCTCTCACAGCCCACACAGCTCTCACAGCTCTCACAGCCCACACAGCTCACAGCCCACACAGCTCACAGCCCACACAGCTCTCACAGCCCACACAGCTCTCACAGCCCACACAGCTCTCACAGCCCACACAGCTCTCAAAGCCCACACAGCTCTCACAGATCTCACAGCCCACACAGCCCACACTCTCACAGCCCACACAGCTCTCACAGCCCACACAGCTCTCACAGCCCACACAGCTCTCACAGCCCACACAGCTCTCACAGCCCACACAGCCCTCACAGCTCACACAGCCCTCACAGCCCACACAGCTCGCACAGCCCACACAGCTCGCACAGCCCACACAGCTCGCACAGCCCACACAGCTCTCACAGCCCACACAGCCCACCCAGCTCTCACAGCCCTCACAGCCTACACAGCTCACATCCCACACAGCTCTCACAGCTTTCACAGCCCATACAGCTCTCTGAGCCCACACAGCTCACGCAGCCCACACAGCTCTCACAGCCCACACAGCTCTCACAGCCCACACAGCTCTCACAGCCCTCACAGCCCACACAGCTCACATCCCACAGAGCTCTCACAGCTCTCACAGCCCACACAGCTCTCACAGCTCTCACAGCCCACACAGCTCTCACAGCCCACACAGCTCTCACAGGCCACACAGCTCTCACAGCTCTCACAGCCCAGACAGCCCACACTCCCACAGCCCACACAGCTCTCACAGCTCTCACAGCCCACACAGCCACTCTCCCACAGCCCACACAGCTTTCACAGCCCACACAGCTCTCACAGCTCACACAGCCCTCACAGCCTGCACAGCTCACATCCCACACAGCTCTCACATCTCTCACAGCCCAAACAGCTCTCACAGCTCTCACAGCCCATACAGCTCTCACAGCCCACACAGCTGTCACAGCCCACACAGCTCTCAAAGCCCACACAGCTCTCACAGCCCACACAGCGCCCACACAGCTCTCACAGCCCACACAGCTCTCACAGCCCACACAGCTCTCACAGCTCTCACAGCCCACACAGCCCACACTCTCACAGCCCACACAGCTCTCACAGCCCGCACAGCTCTCACAGCCCACACAGCTCTCACAGCTCTCACAGCCCACACAGCCCACACAACTCTCACAGCCCACACAGCTCTCACAGCTCACACAGCCCTACCAGCCCACACAGCTCACATCCCACACAGCTCTCACAGCCCTCACAGGTCTCACAGCCCACACAGCTCTCACAGCCCACACAGCTCTCACAGCCCACACAGCCCTCACAGCCCACACAGCTCTCACCGCCCACAGAGCTCTCACAGACCACACAGCCCTAACAGGTCACACAGCCCTCACAGCCCACACAGCTCACATCCCACACAGCTCTCACAGCCCACACAGCCCTCACAGCCCACACAGCTCTCACAGCCCACAGAGCTCTCACAGACCACACAGCCCTCACAGCTCACACAGCCCTCACAGCCCACACAGCTCACATCCCACAGAGCTCTCACAGCTCTCACAGCCCACACAGCTCTCACAGCTCTCACAGCCCACACAGCCCACACTCTCACAGCCCACACAGCTCTCACAGCCCGCACAGCTCTCATAGCCCACACAGCTCTCACAGCTCTCACAGCTCTCACAGCTCTCACAGCCCACACAGCCCACACAGCTCTCACAGCCCACACAGCTCTCACAGCTCACAAAGCCCTCACAGCCCACACAGCTCTCACAGCCCTCACAGGTCTCACAGCCCACACAGCTCTCACAGCCCACACAGCTCTCACAGCCCACACTGCCCTCACAGCCCACACAGCTCTCACCGCCCACAGAGCTCTCACAGACCACACAGCCCTAACAGGTCACACAGCCCTCACAGCCCACACAGCTCACATCCCACACAGCTCTCACAGCCCACACAGCCCTCACAGCCCACACAGCTCTCACAGCCCACAGAGCTCTCACAGACCACACAGCCCTCACAGCTCACACAGCCCTCACAGCCCACACAGCTCACATCCCACAGAGCTCTCACAGCTCTCACAGCCCATACAGCTCTCACAGACCTCACAGCCCACACAGCTCTCACAGCACACACAGCTCTCACAGCCCACACAGCTCTCACAGGCCTCACAGCCCTCACAGCCCACACAGCCCTCACAGCCCTCACAGCTCACACAACTCTCACAGCCCACACAGCTCTCACAGCCCACATAGCCCACACAGCTCTCACAGCCCACACAGCTCTCACAGCCCACACTGCTCTCACAGCTCCCACAGCCCACACAGCCCACACTCTCACAGCCCACACAACTCTCACAGCCCGCATAGCTCTCACAGCCCACACAGCTCTCACAGCTCTCACAGCCCACACAGCCCACACAGCTCTTACAACCCACACAGCTCTCACAGCTCACACAGCCCTCACAGCCCACACAGCTCACATCCCACACAGCTCTCACAGCTTTCACAGCCCACACAGCTCTCACAGCCCACACAGCTCTCACAGCCCACACAGCTCTCACAGCCCACACAGCCCATACAGCTCTCACAGCCCACACAGCTCTCACAGCCCACAGAGCTCTCACAGCTCTCACAGCCCACACAGCTCAGAGCCCACACAGCTCACAGCCCACACAGCTCTCACAGCCCACACAGCTCTCACAGCTCACACAGCCCACGCAGCTCTCACAGCCCACACAGCTCTCACAGCCCACTCAGCTCTCACAGATCTCACAGCCCACACAGCCCACACTCTCACAGACCACACAGATCTCACAGCCCACACAGCTCTCACAGCCCACACAGCTCTCACAGCCCACACAGCTCTCACAGCCCACACAGCTCTCACAGCCCACACAGCCCTCACAGCTCACACAGCCCTCACAGCCCACACAGCTCTCACAGCCCTCACAGCCTGCACAGCTCACATCCCACACAGCTCTCACAGCCCACACAGCTCTCACAGCCCACACAGCTCTCACAGCCCACACAGCTCTCACAGCCCACACATCCCTCACAGCTCACACAGCCCTCACAGCCCACACATCTCTCACAGCCCACACAGCCCTCACAGCTCACACAGCCCTCACAGCCCACACAGCTCGCACAGCCCATACAGCTCTCAGAGCCCACACAGCTCTCACAGCCCACGCAGCTCACAGCCCACACAGCTCTCACAGACCTCACAGCCCTCACAGCCCACACTCTCACAGCCCACACAGCTCTCACAGCTCTCACAGCCCACACAGCCCACACTCCCACAGCCCACACAGCTCTCACAGCCCATACAGCTCTCACAGCTCACACAGCCCTCACAGCCCACACAGCTCACATCCCACTCAGCTCTCACAGCCCATACAGCTCTCACAGCTCTCCCAGCCCATACAGCTCTCACAGCCCATACAGCTGTCACAGCCCACACAGCTCTCACAGCCCACACAGCTCTCACAGCTCACACAGCTCTCACAGCTCTCACAGCCCACACAGCCCACACTCTCACAGCCCATACAGCTCTCACAGCCCGCACAGCTCTCACAGCCCACACAGCTCTCACAGCTCTCACAGCCCAAACAGCCCACACCGCTCTCACAGCCCACACAGCTCTCACAGCTCACACAGCCCTCACAGCCCACACAGCTCACATTCAACACAGCTCTCACAGCCCACACAGCTCTCACAGCTCTCACAGCCCACACAGCTCTCACAGCCCACACAGCTCTCACAGCCCACACAGTTCTCACAGCCCACACAGCTCTCACAGCTCACACAGCTCTCACAGCCCACACAGCTCTGGCAAAGATAATACCAGCAGCGAACAAGCACTGGCAAAGACAATAACGGCAGCAAACAAACACTGGCAAAGACAATAACGGCAGCAAACAAACACTGGCAAAGACAATAACGGCAGCAAAGAAACTTTGGCGCCGATTGAGGGATCTGCCTGTAATTTTCCCAAAATTTGCTTCGCTGGGCTCCGCTCTTTCCCTGAAAGTTTTGGGGGATTCGTCAAGCGGTGGCCAAGAAATAGGGGAGGTCCTAAAACATGTTTTCCGGTGCGCGTACCCTCGCGATTTTTCAATTTTTTTTTTTTACAAAACAAGAATATGAAATGCTTTGAGAGATCCGTAAAGGATTTTACTAATGGCATAAATTGAGATAGAATATACAAAAAAGAGAGGCATATTTACAAGCCCCTTGCGCAATGTTTGACATGGGTGCAAGCAGAAAATGCATGCAGAGTAATAAAATTGGCACACAGACAAGAATATGAAATGCTGTGAGAGATGCGTAAAGGATTTTACTCATGGCATGAATTGAGATAGAATATACAAAAAAGAGAGGCATATCTACAAGCCCCTTGCGCAATGTTTAACATTATTGCTGGTATAGAGATAGTGTAATGGTTTCATTGGCATATTTACAAGCCCCTTGTGCAATTTTTAACATTAATGCTGGTATAGACATAGTGTAATGCCAATTTTATTACTCTGTATGTATTTTCTGCTTGCATCCATGTTAAACATTGCGCAAGGGGCCTCTAAATATGTCCCTCTTTTTGTATATTCTATCTCAATTGATGCCATTAGTAAAATCCTTTATGCATCTCTCACGGCATTTCATATTGTTTCTATCTGCTATTCCTATCCCTCTGTATACATTTACTGCTTGCATCCATGTTAAAGGTAGCGCAAAGCGCTTGTAAAAAAGGAGCATATTTACAAGCCCAATAAAACCATTAGCACTATCTCTATACCAGCATTGAATTCAAGCATGAGAAACTCTTTAAAAAGAAGTCTACCGTATAAGGTAAAAGATACAAACTGTAAGCACACACAGCTAACATTAAGGAAAAAGATGAAAATATAATTCCTTAATTCACATACACACTCAGTGTGATGCTTGTCAAAAATCTTAAAGCCAGTCATTTCAGCAAAAAAACATTTAGCATGGTAAATCGTTTTAGGCACAGAGAGTGAGATGACACATACACACAAACAGACAGATGGTGTAGGCAGAGATTGAGATGACACACACATACAAACAGAGAGATGGTGGAAGGAGAGAGTGAGATGAGGCATGCAAAGAGGGAGATAGTGCAGGCAAAGAGTGATATGAGACACACAAAGAGAGATGTGAACTAGTGTTTATAATGTTTAGTTAATGTATTTGCTATGTGTTATGTTAGTAGTTGTCTATAATATGTCACATTTTTCTTTTCAACGGATTGAAAATATTTACAGAGTCATAAGAGATTATGCCTACGAAAGACCGCCAAAAGAAACTTTATAAGAAAGTTTTATCGACCAAGAGGACTCAATTAGAAGATTCATGCAAAGGACAATCTTCAGAGAAAAGAAAAAATGCTCCTGGTAAGCAAACCAAGGAATTTTTAAGGAAATTGTTAAAATGCAGAAAAAGTCAAGAAAGTGTTTCTACGACAAAAAACAAGTTGTAACTAGAAAGAAAAAGCAGAGGTCACAAAAAATGGTATAATGGTACAAGGAGATCATAGTGTGTCTGGTAATCGTAGGAGAAATCAGTTTATTGACATTCGTAGACAAATGTTTCGTAACAGAGTAGTTTTGAATTTATTAAAAAATCCTAAGAAATATAATAGGAAAATAACTTTTTACAAGAAAAAGAAAAGAATAGAAAAGTTTGTTGATCAGGCTTTTGAAGTGAAGAGAAAGCTGTATATTTTGGTAATCAATAGAGTTCGTACACTAGATAAGGCAATCAATGATTTGAAATCAAAATGTAAGTGGAAAAGAGTAATCAATCAAACTAATTTTTGTGATTTTTTTGGGGAGAATGGAAGCATAGTTCAAGTAGTGACCCATTTTTTAATGAAGAGAGTTACTTTCAGGATAATGATTTGGTGCATGCAGTTGACACCAGTGGTCGAGCATATGAGGTGAAGGACGGTTGTCCAGTGACAAAGAAAAAATTGTGCCTAGAAATGCAGAAGAGGTGTTAGCTGATGAAGTTTTAGGGAGACGTGCTAAGGGTCCGATGTATACTTGGAATTATAGTAGTAATTGTAGTGTGCGACAGGATTTATTAATTTGTTTTACAATTTCTTACGTTCATATAGTAAGAAAAGTCTAAAACAAAAGTTTAAGATGTTACAAGACTTAGATCCTTGCAGAGTGAGGGAAAAAACAGTTTTGCATGGTCATTCATTGGCTTGTCTTTCTAGAAAAGTATGTCAGAGTACTTTCATCATTTTAGGATGTTAGGAGTGCATCAAACTAAAGTGAGGGAAATAGTGAGAAGGTTGTATTATGTAAAAAGTCCAGCACTTAGGCTAAAACAGTTAAACAGTGCTCTTTTGCATGGGTCTGAATTAGATGTGAAGAAGATTTGTGAAGAAATAGAGTTTTGTTACTTTGGTGAAAAAGAGGACACTGCCGTAAATGATACAGTAATAGAAAGTAATGTGGAAGAGAATGTACTGATTGTAAGTACTCAAAATTTTGATAATGAAATTACATAGTTTAAGGTAATTTCAAGTGAAAGGCCAAATTTTTTTTGTGTGTGTTGTCGACGAACTCATTATAAGAATCAGACTCGGTTAGTTGATTTATATGTTAAAAGTGAAATGGAAAATAATAATGAATGGAAGGATTTTGCAACTTATTTGTTGGTTGAGAATTGTTTTGATTTAGGTTCTGATCTGCGTATTTGTAAATATTGGTATAATAAATTAAATGAAAACAGAATGCCTGCTAGAGCTGTACATAATAATCTTGAGTTGGTAAGGATTCTGTTGAATTGATGGGTTTAAATACCTATGAGTGTATTCTGATTCAATGTGTGCATCCTTTTCAGGCTATTGTTCGCTTGGAGCCTAAGACAGGAAAATTGCCTCCTTCAGATTCACAGTGAGGATTAAAGGGAAGAGTTGTTTATTTGCATTTAGATTGAAAGAAAAATATTGACACCATTGGCGTAGAAAAAGTGAGAGAGGAACCTCTAGTTATTCTAGTTAATGGCGTTCCTACAAAGAGTAAGAAAATCTGGCAAGAATTAGTGTATGTTAGGAAAGTCAAAAAGGCAACGTTGTATTTAGTAAAAAACAATCAGTACTACAAAAATGTATATGTAGGAGAAGAGGAAACAGCTGTAGAAGAGGACAGTGATTCATCAGCTGGACAGATTGAAAAAGTAGATGTGTCTAGAAGTGAACAGATTTATGAGCATTATAGTGTTCATCCTTTGCATTCCAAAGAAGTAATGGGGAATGCTATTGAGTTGTTCCAAATGAAAGAAGCCAAAGGAAGTCCCATAAGTGTATGGGAAGAAAGCTTGGAAGCTCGTTGTTTTCCTCAATTGTTTCCAACAGGTCAAGGTGGAAGATATGATGACCGACCTGTTCGAATTCCTGCGTCGGAATAAGGGACTTTAAGATTATATGCAGAAGATCCAAGATTTCGTCAATGCATTCCATATTTGTTTCATCTTCTGTTTGAGAGTGACTTCTCTGGACTTTCTTATGCTGTGAACCATATACTGAAATCTGGAGTACATCTTCAAAATGTTTCGGCAAGGGACTTTATGGATAAAGTCCAAGTGGAAGACAGTAAATTGGAATCTCACCTAATCAATCTCATGGCATGTCAGCGTGGTACGAATGAGTATTGGTACCGTCGTCATGGGGAATTGAAATGTATGCTAAGAAACTTAGGAACTCCTACATGGTTCCTCACTCTTAGCTGTGCTGAGTATGCCTGGGAAGACTTACTTGAATTTCTTCGAGAGGCAAATGGAAACATAGAAAATATAGAATTCAAGACACCTGGAGAATTGTGCTCTTTGGATCCAGTTAATGTTTGTAGGTATTTTAATCATCAATTTGAAGCTATGATGTCTTTCATCACAAACAAAAAAAATCCTCCACTTGGAGAGGTTTTGGATTTTTTTGGGAGAAAGGAGTATCAAGCAAGAGGTGCTCCTCGCATACATATGCTGCTATGGATCAAAGATGCTCCCAAATTTGGAACAGATTCGGATGACAGAGTGAAGAGTTTCATTGAACAATATTCCACATGTGTTGTTCTGAAAAGTACAGAAGAAGACAATTTACGACATCTAGTCTTACGCTTTCAAACCCATCGCTGTGGAAAGTACTGTCGTCGAAAGTTCAAATCCAAGGAGAAGTTCTACACAAAATGTCGTTGTGGATTTCCACGACCAGTAATATGTAAAGGAAGAGTGAACAATTTTATGTCTTCACTGTGACAAGAAAATCACCGAAAAATACGTACAACTTGAAAAGAAATGAAGAGTCCAAATACATAAATGACTACAACCCAGTCATTTTGTCCATGTGGAATGCTAACATGGATATTCAATATGTTGCTGACAACTCTATTGCTATGGCTCGATTTGTAACGTCTTACATCACAAAATCAGAAAAGACGGAACTGAAGGAAATGTGGGAGGATATTTCGCATGAAAAGAGCCTAAGTAAGAAATTATACAGTTACAGTCTGAAGATGATGTTGCATCGAGAAATTGGAGCATATGAATGTTCAGATCGGTTATCATCAGCAAGTCTGTACGCCAAATGGAGATCCATCATTTGGGTAAGTCTAGGTCTTGCTGCAACACGAAACCGAGTTTTGAAGTCTGCACAAGAAATTGAATATTTGGCGGAGTTTCAACCAAATAGTACAGATATTTTGAAGACAAACATGTTGGATACATATTATCCAAATAGAAGTAGTCATCTTGAGAACGTTTGTCTCTATGAAGTACTGCAAAGCTATACTTTTAAGAGGAATACGACAGAAGATATCAATAAAGGAGTATATGCTTTAATTGGATGTGAAGGATGTCTGGTGAAACAAAGAAAAGGACATTTGATTAATCAACGTAAATTGAGTTGCGAATCTCCTGATAAAAGGAAATTTTACTATTTAGCTCTTTTGCAACTCTTTAAGCCATGGCGTTCAGAAGAGGAACTACTTGGAGATTTTCTCAGTTTTGAAGATTGTTTCAATGCAACTAAGGATACCATAGAATGTCCTGTTTTTTCAAATTATCTGCAAATGTTGAACGATGAAATACAGCAAGAAGCTATCATTGCAGCAGAGATTGCTAGAGACAGTTCTCAAGACAGTCAGAGTTCTGCTTCGTTGAGTCAGGATCCACTAGTAGGACCAATTATCCAAAATGAAGCTGCCACTGCCATGGAAGAGGTGGAAAGAGCCATGGAACAAGCTCAGGAGGATGTCGTTAATTTAGAAGATTTGGAAAATCAACTAAACGTGGAGCAGAAAAAAATATATGATGAAGTCACAGAACAGATTGAGCATGGTTTACGTCATGATAAAAAAGAGTGCTCATGTATGTCATTTGAACCTGTCCGACTGCATGTGTGTGGAGAAGCCGGAACTGGGAAAAGTTTTCTGATTAAATCAATTGCAAGTTATCTGCAGAAAAGAACAGAGCCATCACTGTCTTGTGTTGTTACTGCTCCAACTGGGTTGGCAGCACATAACATTAAAGGGATTTCTTTACATCGTTTATTGATGCTGCCAGTAGAGCATGATAATAAATTACAATACCACAAGCTATCTGGAGAAGCTTGTTGTGAAGTTGGTAGAGTTCTGAAGAAAATGAAACTTCTTATCATTCATGAGGTAAGCATGGTTTCAAATGTGATGCTTGCTTTTGTGCATTTAAGAATGCAACAAATTCTTAAAACAGAGTATGATGTGTTATTTGGAGGCAAACACATCATTGTCTTTGGAGATCTACTGCAGCTAACTCCAGTGAAAGGACAACCAGTGTTTAAGATGCTTACGCATGAAGATACAAGAAAGTGCCCAGGAAGCATTGGAAATGTGAATATCTGGTTATATTTTAAATATGCAGAACTGCGTCAAAACATGCGACAGGCAAAGGATGAAGATTATAAAAATATTCTACAAGATGTAAGAATTGGAAAAGTAACTGAACATGGCAAAGAAGCTTTACAGTCACGAGTAATTTCAAATTTGTTTCAAAAGGAAAATATTCTCCCAGAGATTATTTATCAGAAAGTTTCTGAAAACAAAACTATAATATGCTTGATGCCAACTCTTCGAGAATGTTCAGTCTTCAACAACAAAATGTTAGAGTTAGAACATCAAGAGATTGTGAAACTGGAAGCTATTGATAAAATAGAGCACGAAGGAGTTACTATTGTTTTATCAGAAAAGTTTAAATCAAAGTTGGATTCTTTAGAGAAGACAATTTCTAAAACTGCTGGTTTTGAAAAGACTCTATATGTATGTTTAAATTGTCGTATAATTTTACGACGGAATTTAAATGTGGAAAGAGGTTTAGTAAATGGAGCAATGGGTCATGTTGTTGATTTTGTGAATTACCGAAATGGAGATGGAATTGAATTTATAAAAATTAAATTTGATGGTATTGAAGAAGTACAACAAATCAGTCGTTGTTCTGGCCGATTTTTGCTTGTGAAAGATTTATATGTCCGCAGAAAACAGTTTCCTGTTTCTTTGGCATATGCGGTGACTATTCATAAATCTCAAGGTTTAAGTGTAGATAGTGCTTTGGTGAATATTGGAAGTTCTGTCTTCAAGGAGGGTATGGCATATGTTGCTTTATCTCGAGTCAGAACTTTATCTGGATTGTACTTGATTGATTTTGATGAGACAAAGATTAGTGCAGATCTAAATTGTGTAATGGAATATAATAGGTTAAGAAGAGAGTATGCTCCAAATTTACCTCAATATCCTCTATTTGAAAAGCGTGTAGTAGGCTGAAAAAGAAGAAATGAGAAAAATTGTAGCAAAAAAAAGAAAACTAGATGAACCAGTAATTGTAAGCAGAAACCAAGAGGATTCTGTTGAAGATATTGTTGGATTTCAGTTTGAGAACAGTTCTGGTGTCAACTGCTATGCTAATGTAGTGGTTAATGTTGTTTTTTTTCTCCAAAGTTTGCAAGAACAGATTGTTGAAAATCGGGATCAAAGTTTTTGTTGTTTGTTGAATACTGTGTTTGAGAAATGTAGCAGTGATAGAACAAATATAGAAAGTGTTTCTGATATTCGAAATGATTTAGACATGTGTTCTGGTATAACTCAATTTTCTCAGGATATTCAGCAAGATTGTCAGGAATTTCTAATGTACATGCTTGTTGTATTGCAAGAGGAAGGTATAGATGTTGAAAATATTTGTGGTCTTTCTTATAAATGGCAACATGTCTGGGATAATTGTTCCTTTTCAAGTAGTACAACAGTAGATACCGAAAGATTTATATATTTGACTTTACCAGACTGCAAATCAGTGTCTTTTAAGAATCTAGTTAGAGCAGCTGATCAAAACATGGTTTGTACCCAATGTAACTGTGCAATGCTATCAACATTATTTATACAAAGTTATGGACAGTACATAATTTTAATGTTCCAACGATGTAGACCTGATGGAACTAAATTAACAACTTTAATTAAAAATGTTGTGGCTTCTCAGTTATCAATTTCAGGAAGAACCTTTGTAACAGTAGCAATTATTTTCCATGATGGTCCTTCAACAAAATCTGTCAAAACGGTTGGACTTATTGTAATGATACTGTTTTTACTTTCAAAAACGTTTGCCTTTTGACTTAAAAAATTCTTACCTAGTGTTTTTCCAACCTAAATTTTAGGAAAAGTAATTGGCCTAGAAAGATTGGAGCAATTAATAAAAGTTAGTCATCAGGATACTATATGATGTTCAGATTCTGATAGTTTACTGGTTGTTTAAGGTTTTATGGACATGATACACATCCTTGGGTGGAGATATAAATATTGTTAGGTGTTACGAAAGACATTGGAGCTTTTCATGCAGAAGGTTGGGAAATAGAAGGTCAAGAGTATTATTAAGTATTTTCCAAAACAAGGAATTTTTACGTACTATTTGGCCATGTGGGAAAGTACATGAATGAAAAATGAGTTTCTCGGGTAAATGTTGATAATATATGTTTTTACATAATTTTGTAATGATACTCAATTGATTTTCAAACAACGTTTGCCTTTTGACTTAACAAATTCTTATCTAGTGTTTTTAGAACCCAAATTTTAGTGAAAGTAATTGGACAATGAAGATTGGAGCAGTTAATAAAAGTAAGTGTGTTGTTCAAAATTAGTTTGTGAGTGAAAGTGATCAAGATAATTAGTAAACTGGTAGTTGTCACAGAGGTAGTATAAGTGTATCACATAGTGAGTGATATCAGTATTATAGGAAATGTTTATCAAGAGTAAGTCAGAGGTGTAAATATAATTTTTGTTAGATGATGAAATAGATGTTGGACTTTTCATTCCGAAAGTCGGGTAAATGGAAGTTTAAAACTACTAATAAGTAATTTCCAAAAAGAGGACTTTCTGTGTACCATTTGGCCTTGTGGAAAGGTATGTAAATGAAGATTACGTATTTCGGGTAAATGTGGTTAATATCTATATCACTTTAGTTTGAGAGTATAATAATGAGATACTGTATCTGCTTTTTGGAAGAAAACATTTAAGATGTGTTTTTTCTAAGTTTTATGGGTTTTTTAAACACAATCATTTTGATTGTGTTTTTTTTTTGCCCGCTGTGATATGATGAGTAGTATTGAACTCACTGTTTTTAGTGAAAATCACTATATTCTGAGAACAGCAAAAATAAACCATATAACATGTTGTACAAGTTAATTTGCATTTTGTATTGTGAAAATATATATTATAACTGATTTCTTTACTCACTTCTACAGATATTACATTTATAAGGTAAATACGACTAATAAAAAATACATTTTCATTACTTTTTTATTTCTGTTTCTCTCTATCCTTCCCTTACTGCCTCTCTCTTAACCTCGCTGCTTTCATTCCTTCAGTTTCTCACTCCCTTTCTCTTATGTTCACTCCCTTTAACTCATCTACATTTTGTCACTGACTTTTTTTTGCTCTTTCACTCAGTCCACTTCTCTCCTCTTTCCTTATCTCCCTCTATTTCCTCACTCTTTTACTTTTCTTGTCTCATGCTCACTTACCTTTATTCATCCTCTATCACCTCTGTTTCATCAAACGTACTGTCATTCTTTTATCCTACATCACCCCTGTCCCTTTATTTTGCTTCCCTTACTTATCCTCATTCCCTATACTTCACTTCCCTTCTTCCTAATCTTCTCACCCACTCATGTTAAGTCAGTCCCTCTGTTTCACTCCCCTTCACCTCTCTTTCCTTCCTATGCTCACTCACTAATTCCTCTTTTGTCACTCACCTAACTGCACTTCAAACACACCTTCATAAAACTCCCTGTGTCCTCTTACTTTCTCTGTACTCTTCCATCACTCCCTCTCTTTTAGACTCACTGTTGTTAACGCACCTGCACTAATTCCCCCTTCCCTCTCCCTCATTTTCCTTCCCTAACTCCTGTTTCCTTTTTCTCCTGTTTTGTCTCTTGTATTGTGAATAATGTATTATAACTGATTTGTTTTTTCGTTTCCACAGATATTTCATTTATAAGGTAAGTACAACTGACCCAAAAAACTTTTTTATTTCTCTTTTTGTCTATCCTTCCATCGCTCCCTGTCTCTTAGCGTGACTCTCTTCATCACCTCATTCTGTCACTCCTTTTCCCTCACCTACACTACCTCATTTACCTTTTTTTGATCCCTCACTGAGTGTCCTTCTATCACTCCTTCATTCACTCTCTGTGTGTAGTCAATCACTCACTCCCATTGTCTCACACTCACTCAACTTTATCTACCCTCTATCATTTGTCTTTCTTCAACTTCACTGTCCTTCTCTCACTCACCTCTCCCTTGTTTCGTTAGGCTGCTTCCCTCAGTACCCTTTATTCCTATCCTTCATTCCCCTTCTCCTTTCTTGTTTCCCTCACTTACCTTTTCTCAGTTCATCTGATTTACTCCCCTTCACCTCTCTTTCCTTCTTTTGCTCCCTTACTCCTTAACCTTTCCTCACTCACCTTACTCCACTTCACTTACTCCTTCTGTCACTCCCTTTGAACTCTGACATCCTCACTTCTCTTTCTTCACTGTCTCTCTGTTATCCTTACTTCCTCTGTCCCTTTACTGTCTCACTGCCCTTCCCTTACACTCACTCTCTTTAACTCACCCACACTCCATCACTTGTCTTTCTTTGCTCCCTCACTCAGTCCCCTTCTCTCACTGTTTCCTTCACTCCCTCTGTGTCCTCAGTCCCCTTGGCTCACGCTCATTTGCCATCTCTCTTTTGACTGTGCTATGTCATGTCTTCCTTTGGCTGTTCCATGTTTCTCTCTGTGTGTGCCATTTTACCCTTTATCTGCACAATATATACTTGTGCCTGTGTCATCTTACTCTCTGCTTGCACCATCTCACCTTCTACTTGTTCTATTTCACTCTCTGCCTGCACCATTTTACCCTCTACCTGTGGCATCTGTCCCTCTGCGTGTGCCATCTAACTTTCCCATCTTTTAATCTTCTCCCTTATTTCTTGTATTGTGAAATATACATTGTATGCATTACAATAAAAAAATTCTTGTGTTTTACAGATATTATATTTTTAAAAAATAATTTCCTTAACTTTTTTATATCTTAGAAGGTAAGTATAACAAATAAAAAACTTTTTTCGCAATAGTGTCTACGTTTTTAATATTTATAAGGTAAGTATGAGAAAGAAAAATAAGTTTGTTATCACTCTGTTATTGTGACAGAATAACTGCCTCACTCTTTCTCAGTCCCTTGCTCTCTCTCTCTCTCTACATATCTCTCCCTGACACTTAATCTTGTATGTTTTGTTTCTCTTTCTACCACTCCTCCTCTTTACCTCAGTCAGTTTCCCTCTTTCTTTATTTTTTTGTGTTTGATATTATTTTCCTTCCTTCACTCTGTTATCCATTTCTTACCTGTTAGTAAGTCTTCATTTATTGGCCCTCCACTTTCCCCAGTGCACTTCCTTGGTAAATCTAGATGTAGGTGGCACTGAAAACAGTGCCACAGGCCCTTAAGTATTTTTTAGTTACCACCAAATGCTATTCGCTGGTTAATAACGAATTCCTGTGTACATGCACATCTGTGCATGTACATTTGACACATTCAAGCCGTAAGAGCATGTATGTGTGTGATATGGCACACAAGTTAGAATCAGGGGTGCAACAGGGTGTCAAAGTGATAACCTGTCCCCCTTGACAATTCAGTTATTTTACCAAATCGGTATTTACTGGTTCGGTAATTGCCATTGATTCCTATTGGCCTCAAGGCCCATAGGAATCAATGGCAATTACCGAATTGGTAAATACCGATTCGGTAAAATGACTTAATTATATAGATTTGGTCATTTCAAAAGAGAAATTAACTGCATCCCATTTACCTACTCTTAAATGTTGAACAGGTATGATTTGGTATTTAAGAGTAGGTAAATGGAGATTACATACATGTGGCCCATTGAGTTGTAACATATATACATATGTTACATTTCGGTGCTTTGGAAGTACTACAGTATACTATAGGTAAACACCCTAAAGATTTATGCTGTACCACATCCTTATAGTTTTGCACTTTTACATTTACTATAACAAACTTTTCCATACAAACATAGAAATATAGTTCTTTTTTTTGACCAGTAGAGGTAGTTCTAAAAATAACTGGGTTTTTTTTGTATTTTTTTGGTTGCTAGAAAAACGGTGTAAAAAAATGGACTTTATAACCAAAACAATTGTTCAACATGAACAAACCATGAAAAATAAAGAAAAAAATTATTTAGTGCACTTGTGGCTCCTGTTTTTCTGCAAAATAACTTCTACGGACTATTGTCCAAAGGCAACTAATTTATTGCACTGTATGCACTGCATCATTAGATTTTTCAATTCCGGCTGGATATTGGCAATCGTGGAAGCTGGCATTGGTGGTGCTGTTAAAGTACTAGGAGCAGAGCCCTGCTCTTCAGATCTACGCACCACAGCTCTAGCCCAATTGTTAGGGTGCATATTCTTAACATGGCGTTCCATGCTGTAGGTTCCAAAAGAGTATTTTTTATTTGGATTGCCTCTTGACAATACTGTGTCACAGATTTTGCATGTGACATGCGGTGCGTTGACTTTCTTCAAACCTTCTGGGAATGAAAAAAACTTCCAGACTATGGACTCTTTTTTAGATGGATGGGGGTCTAACTATATTTCGCGCAACCGCAATCCACTGCTGATGATGTCACATATTACATCATTCATGACATGGTCAGTGACATCACTGATGACATCTCAAATGACATCACTGATGACATCACTGATGACATCATCCAGTGACTGTATGTTTCTGTAAAGTTTAAATATGTTTTACATATTGAAGAATGAGTAGATGTATAAGTGTCTGGATGAAGGATTTAGTAGGCGTGTGACGGACTGTATGAGTGAGTGATTAAATGTGTCTTACTGAATGCATGGGTTAGTGACTAAACTGTCTGAATGTGTGCATCAGTATGTCTGTTGTTGTGTAAGATGCTGTATGTGTTGATCAGTAGCTATAAGAGTGGCTATATGGGTCATTGATTGGTTGCCCAAGTATTTGTATGTGAGACTGAGTGTGTGTGTGGGTGACTGGGAGGTGTGTGACTCTGTGCATAGATGTGTGAGCAGTTGATTCCCTAGGTGTATGAGTTCAAGAGTGCATATGGAAACAGCTGTATGGGCGGTTTACTGTGTGCATTGGTGTGTTGGTGAGTGAATGTACATCTCAGTGCTACTTGTCCAAGTAAGTACATATGTAAAACACAGTGCATGTGAGAGTTGGTATATATAAATGACTATACATGGGAGCCAGTGATTATGCAGGTGGCTGTATGGATCAATGTGTACTTGTATCAGTGATTGTTTAAGAGAGTAAGTATGTGTTAGTATATTTATTTATTTATTAATGATATTTATAAAGCGCGAACAATGGCCCGTAGGCGTCACGGCGCTAAATATCTGCAAGTATTTACTCCATGAAGAGGATCCGAGATTACTGGTTAAACAGCCAACTTTTTAACTGTTTGCGGAAAGACCAGAGTGAAGGGCTTATTTTTATTGCATGAGGCAAAGTGTTCCACAGTTTTGGGGCTGATATCAAGAACCTTCTGTCACCCCAAGAAACCATTTTGGTACGGGGAACCGTTAGGTCATTTAAGGTGGATGAACGTAACAATCTGGGCGGACAGTAAGGAATCAGATTTTGTGTGAGAAAAGCAGGTCCTTGATTGTGCAGAGCCTTATACACAATACAGAGGGTTTTGAACTTGATCCTATTTCTAATGGGTAACCAATGTAGGTGTCTGATGATTCCTGTAACAGATTGGTGTTTCGGAATTCTGCACAGACGCCTGGCTGCCGAGTTCTGGATGACTTGCATTTTATTAATGACCCTAACTAGAGCATTTATGAACAGAGCATTACAGTAATCCAGAGTGGACAGTACCAGAGCTGTTACCAAGGTTTTACCAGCTGTTTCGAGGAGAAAAGGAAGGATCTTCTTTATAAGCCTAAGTTTGTGAAAGGCGGAGGAGGCAATTTGATTGGCGTGGGGGAGAAAATTGAGGCGGTCGTCGAAGATCACTCTCAAGTTCCTCACTTTGCTGACAGGTTTAGGGGGAGGTCCAAGAGACGTGGGCCAGCAGACAGAGGACCACTCCGGAGTCAGTTGTCCAAAGATGACCACTTCCGTCTTGTCGGAATTAAGTTTTAGGCAATTGGAGGCCATCCAGTCCCCAATTGCCAACATGCCCTTTTTGAAGTCTTCGGCTATTTTGTGGCCGTCATTTTTAATGGCCAAGACCAACTGCGTGTTGTCCGCGTAGGAGTTAAGGCTCATCCCATGAGCTCGAATGATGTTGGCAAGGTCCGACACATAGATATTGAAAAGTGTCAGATTTAGGGATGAGCCTTGAGGTACCCCACATGGCAGCGACAGATCGGAGGATTGAAAAAGGCCCAGTGTGACAGCCTGAGTCCTGTCAGACAGAAAAGATGCTAGTAATTTCTTAGCAGTAAGTTGGATACCCATATTTCCGACACGGTCGATCAGAATCGAATGATCGACCGTGTCGAAAGCAGCTGACAAATCTAGCAGTATCAATACTGCTGTTCCACCAACATCTCGGATGGATCGGATGTCGTCCGCGGCTTTGATCAGAGCCGTCTCCATACCGTGGAAACGGCGAAAGCCAAATTGGGTTTCATCGAGTAGATGGTGTTCCTCAATGAAGGCCGACAGTTGTTGATTCATCGCTTTTTCGGCAATTTTTGCCAATGTTTGAATAAGTAAGGTGTTGTGTGTATAACTGTATAGATGAGGAAATGGGAGTGTGATTGATTCTTTGCATGACTGACTAGGTGTGTGAGAAAGTCCATGGATGAGTGAAAGTGTGTGAGTGTCTCTATAGGTGTATGAGTGCATATGATAGTATTGTATTGATGAGTGACTGTATGTATGAGTGATTGTATGGGTGAATGAGTGGATGTGTATGTAGACCTAAGAACCAGTGAGTGCGTATGTAGTAACTGGTATTGGTGTGTCAATGGTTTCAAGAATGGTAGTTTGTATTTAAGACTGGGTGGATCAAAGGTTAGATTAGAGTGTGAGGAGGTGCATCGTATTATCGCATGAATGATGTCATCAGTGATGTCAATTGAGATGTCATCAGTGATGTCATTTGAGATGTCATCAGTGATGTCACTGACCATGTCATGAATGATGTAATATGTGACATCTTCAGCAGTGGATTGCGGGTGCGTGAAATATAGTTAGTCCAACTAACTATATAGGAGCAATTTCAATGTTTTTTTAAATACTAATACCAAACTATATATGACCTGAAACCTATGTTTTTTGAGTGAATTTGCACAGTTTTTTAAATGCTAATTCCAAACTATATATGACCTGAAACCTATGGTTTTTTCAGTGAATTTCTAAGGTTTTTTAAATGCTAATACCTAACTATATACGACCTGAAACCTATGGTTTTTTCAGTGAATATATATATATATATATATATATATATATCAAGCTCACTGGGGTAACCACAAATTGAGAGGCACGCAAGCACAAACCAGCCTTTCCCCATTAAAAGCTTTATTCGGGACACGCTGCTTTGCATCTTAGTCCGCGCTGCCACAGCATTCCGCCTGACGCGTTTCGTGATGAAATCACTTCCTCAGAGGCTCACGGAGCAGTACTGGCCACACCCATTTAATCCCTTATACGCCTATTTCCGCATTTCTGGGAGATGTAGTCCACCTTTACAGTCCTGAATCGTTGCTCCTGCCGTGGCACAATCGAAAACCCTGGATGGGCACCAAGATGTTCAGCAGCGTGCAATTCCAGGGTAAGTGCTCCGGACAGAGCTCCTAAGATGTAGCCCCTCGGCCTCCTTAACTTTACAAAGAGTGGTGCTCTCTCGGCGGCTGGTCTGCCGCTTTTAACATCAAGCTCACTGGGGTAACCACAAATTGAGAGGCACGCAAGCACAAACCAGCCTTTCCCCATTAAAAGCTTTATTCGGGACACGCTGCTTTGCATCTTAGTCCGCGCTGCCACAGCATTCCGCCTGACGCGTTTCGTGATGAAATCACTTCCTCAGAGGCTCACGGAGCAGTACTGGCCACACCCATTTAATCCCTTATACGCCTATTTCCGCATTTCTGGGAGATGTAGTCCACCTTTACAGTCCTGAATCGTTGCTCCTGCCGTGGCACAATCGAAAACCCTGGATGGGCACCAAGATGTTCAGCAGCGTGCAATTCCAGGGTAAGTGCTCCGGACAGAGCTCCTAAGATGTAGCCCCTCGGCCTCCTTCCCTTTACAAGGAGTGGTGCTCTCTCGGCGGCTGGTCTGCGGCTTTTAACATCAAGCTCACTGGGGTAACCACAAATTGAGAGGCACGCAAGCACAAACCAGCATTTCCCCATTAAAAGCTTTATTCGGGACACGCTGCTTTGCATCTTAGTCCGCGCTGCCACAGCATTCCGCCTGACGGGTTTCGTGATGAAATCACTTCCTCAGAGGCTCACGGAATGCTGTGGCAGCGCGGACTAAGATGCAAAGCTGCGTGTCCCGAATAAAGCTTTTAATGGGGAAAGGCTGGTTTATGCTTGCGTGCCTCTCAATTTGTGGTTACCCCAGTGAGCTTGATATATATATATATATATATATATATATATATATATATATATATATATATATATATATATATATATATATATATATATATATATATATATATATATATGTTACACAAAACGCCCTTGCGCTCAGGCGGGCACTCCCAGTGCCCCTACATTATTTTCCTCGAGGCGACACTCATTCTCACAGCCTGTGATGATTGCCATGTCCGACGCGTTTCGAGGATTCCGCCTCTTAATCATGGACCGCTTGCAGCAACAAGGAAAGGCTCACCTGCGATTGTAGTTTGTTTTTATTGATAACCAATTCCCACAATGGGCGTGGCTAGCATTGTTGGCCACATGTGCATGCTGGTACTTGCAGTTACATTCAGGTAAGTATCAGTGTTCAACCTGTAGTAGGCTTCCATGTTCCTGTATATTAAAAGTAATTTAGTAACCTTTAGTTGGTAGGCTGCTCGTTCTGTGTGTCTTGATTAGCCAATGGGACAATGTTCCTTTAGAGCGGAGTTCGTCTCCTCCCCAGACTTTCACCTTGGAAATGGTGCTCGAGCCTGTTACCGCGGCTCGGGCAGCCGCGTTACATTTTGTTACACAAAATGCCCTTGCGCTCAGGCAGGCACTCCCAGTGCCCCTACATTATTTTCCTCGAGGCGACACTCATTCTCACAGCCTGTGATGATTGCCATGTCTGACGCGTTTCGAGGACTCCGCCTCTTAATCATGGACCGCTTGCAGCAACAAGGAAAGGCTCACCTGCGATTGTAGTTCGTTTTTATTGATAACCAATTCCCACAATGGGCGTGGCTAGCATTGTTGGCCACATGTGCATGCTGGTACTTGCAGTTACATTCAGGTAAGTATCAGTGTTCAACCTGTAGTAGGCTTCCATGTTCCTGTATATTAAAAGCAGTTTAGTAACCATTAGTAGGTAGGCTGCTCGTTCTGTGTGTCTTGATTAGCCAATGGGACAATGTTCCTTTAGAGCGGAGTTCGTTTCCTCCCCAGACTTTCACCTTGGAAATGGTGCTCGAGCCTGTTACCGCGGCTCGGGCAGCCGCGTTAAATTTTGTTACACAAAACGCCCTTGCGCTCAGGCGGGCACTCCCATTGCCCCTACATTATTTTCCTCGAGGCGACACTCATTCTCACAGCCTTTGATGATTGCCATGTCCGACGCGTTTCGAGGACTCCGCCTCTTAATCATGGAGCGCTTGCAGCAACAAGGAAAGGCTCACCTGCGATTGTAGTTCGTTTTTATTGATAACCAATTCCCACAATGGGCGTGGCTAGCATTGTTGGCCACATGTGCATGCTGGTACTTGCAGTTACATTCAGGTAAGTATCAGTGTTCAACCTGTAGTAGGCTTCCATGTTCCTGTATATTAAAAGCAATTTAGTAACCTTTAGTAGGTAGGCTGCTCGTTCTGTGTGTCTTGATTAGCCAATGGGACAATGTTCCTTTAGAGCGGAGTTCGTCTCCTCCCCAGACTTTCACCTTGGAAATGGTGCTCGAGCCTGTTACCGCGGCTCGGGCAGCCGCGTTAAATTTTGTTACACAAAACGCCCTTGCGCTCAGGCGGGCACTCCCAGTGCCCCTACATTATTTTCCTCGAGGCGACACTCATTCTCACAGCCTGTGATGATTGCCACGTCCGACGTGTTTCGAGGACTCCGCCTCTTAATCATGGACCGCTTGCAGCAACAAGGAAAGGCTCACCTGCGATTGTAGTTCGTTTTTATTGATAACCAATTCCCACAATGGGCGTGGCTAGCATTGTTGGCCACATGTGCATGCTGGTACTTGCAGTTACATTCAGGTAAGTATCAGTGTTCAACCTGTAGTAGGCTTCCATGTTCCTGTATATTAAAAGCAATTTAGTAACCTTTAGTAGGTACACTGCTCGTTCTGTGTGTCTTGATTAGCCAATGGGACAATGTTCCTTTAGAGCGGAGTTCGTCTCCTCCCCAGACTTTCACCTTGGAAATGGTGCTCGAGCCTGTTACCGCGGCTCGGGCAGCCGCGTTAAGTTTTGTTACACAAAACGCCCTTGCGCTCAGGCGGGCACTCCCAGTGCCCCTACATTATTTTCCTCGAGGCGACACTCATTCTCACAGCCTGTGATGATTGCCACGTCCGACGTGTTTCGAGGATTCCGCCTCTTAATCATGGACCGCCTGCAGCAACAAGGAAAGGCTCACCTGCGATTGTAGTTCGTTTTTATTGATAACCAATTCCCACAATGGGCGTGGCTAGCATTGTTGGCCACATGTGCATGCTGGTACTTGCAGTTACATTCAGGTAAGTATCAGTGTTCAACCTGTAGTAGGCTTCCATGTTCCTGTATATTAAAAGCAATTTAGTAACCTTTAGTAGGTACACTGCTCGTTCTGTGTGTCTTGATTAGCCAATGGGACAATGTTCCTTTAGAGCGGAGTTCGTCTCCTCCCCAGACTTTCACCTTGGAAATGGTGCTCGAGCCTGTTACCGCGGCTCGGGCAGCCGCGTTAAGTTTTGTTACACAAAACGCCCTTGCGCTCAGGCGGGCACTCCCAGTGCCCCTACATTATTTTCCTCGAGGCGACACTCATTCTCACAGCCTGTGATGATTGCCACGTCCGACGTGTTTCGAGGACTCCGCCTCTTAATCATGGACCGCCTGCAGCAACAAGGAAAGGCTCACCTGCGATTGTAGTTCGTTTTTATTGATAACCAATTCCCACAATGGGCGTGGCTAGCATTGTTGGCCACATGTGCATGCTGGTACTTGCAGTTACATTCAGGTAAGTATCAGTGTTCAACCTGTAGTAGGCTTCCATGTTCCTGTATATTAAAAGCAATTTAGTAACCTTTAGTAGGTACACTGCTCGTTCTGTGTGTCTTGATTAGCCAATGGGACAATGTTCCTTTAGAGCGGAGTTCGTCTCCTCCCCAGACTTTCACCTTGGAAATGGTGCTCGAGCCTGTTACCGCGGCTCGGGCAGCCGCGTTAAGTTTTGTTACACAAAACGCCCTTGCGCTCAGGCGGGCACTCCCAGTGCCCCTACATTATTTTCCTCGAGGCGACACTCATTCTCACAGCCTGTGATGATTGCCACGTCCGACGTGTTTCGAGGACTCCGCCTCTTAATCATGGACCGCCTGCAGCAACAAGGAAAGGCTCACCTGCGATTGTAGTTCGTTTTTATTGATAACCAATTCCCACAATGGGCGTGGCTAGCATTGTTGGCCACATGTGCATGCTGGTACTTGCAGTTACATTCAGGTAAGTATCAGTGTTCAACCTGTAGTAGGCTTCCATGTTCCTGTATATTAAAAGCAATTTAGTAACCTTTAGTAGGTACACTGCTCGTTCTGTGTGTCTTGATTAGCCAATGGGACAATGTTCCTTTAGAGCGGAGTTCGTCTCCTCCCCAGACTTTCACCTTGGAAATGGTGCTCGAGCCTGTTACCGCGGCTCGGGCAGCCGCGTTAAGTTTTGTTACACAAAACGCCCTTGCGCTCAGGCGGGCACTCCCAGTGCCCCTACATTATTTTCCTCGAGGCGACACTCATTCTCACAGCCTGTGATGATTGCCATGTCCGACGCGTTTCGAGGACTCTGCCTCTTAATCATGGACCGCTTGCAGCAACAAGGAAAGGCTCACCTGCGATTGTAGTTCATTTTTATTGATAACCAATTCCCACAATGGGCGTGGCTTGCATTGTTGGCCACATGTGCATGCTGGTACTTGCAGTTACATTCAGGTAAGTATCAGTGTTCAACCTGTAGTAGTCAGGAGAGGAGACGAACTCCGCTCTAAAGGAACATTGTCCCATTGGCTAATCAAGACACACAGAACGAGCAGCCTACCTACTAAAGGTTACTAAACTGCTTTTAATATACAGGAACATGGAAGCCTACTACAGGTTGAACACTGATACTTACCTGAATGTAACTGCAAGTACCAGCATGCACATGTGGCCAACAATGCTAGCCACGCCCATTGTGGGAATTGGTTATCAATAAAAACGAACTACAATCGCAGGTGAGCCTTTCCTTGTTGCTGCAAGCGGTCCATGATTAAGAGGCGGGGTCCTCGAAACGCGTCGGACATGGCAATCATCACAGGCTGTGAGAATGAGTGTCGCCTCGAGGAAAATATTGTAGGGGCACTGGGAGTGCCCGCCTGAGCGCAAGGGCGTTTTGTGTAACAAAATTTAACGCGGCTGCCCGAGCCGCGGTAACAGGCTCGAGCACCATTTCCAAGGTGAAAGTCTGGGGAGGAGACGAACTCCGCTCTAAAGGAACATTGTCCCATTGGCTAATCAAGACACACAGAACGAGCAGCCTACCTACTAAAGGTTACTAAATTGCTTTTAATATACAGGAACATGGAAGCCTACTACAGGTTGAACACTGATACTTACCTGAATGTAACTGCAAGTACCAGCATGCACATGTGGCAAACAATGCTAGCCACGCCCATTGTGGGAATTGGTTATCAATAAAAACGAACTACAATCGCAGGTGAGCCTTTCCTTGTTGCTGCAAGCGGTCCATGATTAAGAGGCGGAGTCCTCGAAACGCGTCGGACATGGCAATCATCACAGGCTGTGAGAATGAGTGTCGCCTCGAGGAAAATAATGTAGGGGCACTGGGAGTGCCCGCCTGAGCGCAAGGGCGTTTTGTGTAACAAAATTTAACGCGGCTGCCCGAGCCGCGGTAACAGGCTCGAGCACCATTTCCAAGGTGAAAGTCTGGGGAGGAGACGAACTCCGCTCTAAAGGAACATTGTCCCATTGGCTAATCAAGACACACAGAACGAGCAGCCTACCTACTAAAGGTTACTAAATTGCTTTTAATATACAGGAACATGGAAGCCTAATACAGGTTGAACACTGATACTTACCTGAATGTAACTGCAAGTACCAGCATGCACATGTGGCCAACAATGCTAGCCACGCCCATTGTGGGAATTGGTTATCAATAAAAACGAACTACAAACGCAGGTGAGCCTTTCCTTGATGCTGCAAGCGGTCCATGACTAAGAGGCGGAGTCCTCGAAACGCGTCGGACATGGCAATCATCACAGGCTGTGAGAATGAGTGTCGCCTCGAGGAAAACAATGTAGGGGCACTGGGAGTGCCTGCCTGAGCGCAAGGGCGTTTTGTGTAACTAAATTTAACGCGGCTGCCCGAGCCGCGGAAACAGGCTCGAGCACCATTTCCAAGGTGAAAGTCTGTGGAGGAGATGAACTCCGCTCTAAAGGAACATTGTCCCATTGGCTAATCAAGACACACAGAACGAGCAGCCTACCTACTAAAGGTTACTAAATTGCTTTTAATATACAGGAACATGGAAGCCTACTACAGGTTGAACACTGATACTTACCTGAATGTAACTGCAAGTACCAGCATGCACATGTGGCCAACAATGCTAGCCACGCCCATTGTGGGAATTGGTTATCAATAAAAACGAACTACAATCGCAGGTGAGCCTTTCCTTGTTGCTGCAAGCGGTCCATGATTAAGAGGCGGAGTCCTCGAAACGCGTCGGACATGGCAATCATCACAGGCTGTGAGAATGAGTGTCGCCTCGAGGAAAATAATGTAGGGGCACTGGGAGTGCCCGCCTGAGCGCAAGGGCGTTTTGTGTAACAAAATTTAACGCGGCTGCCCGAGCCGCGGTAACAGGCTCGAGCACCATTTCCAAGGTGAAAGTCTGGGGAGGAGACGAACTCCGCTCTAAAGGAACATTGTCCCATTGGCTAATCAAGACACACAGAACGAGCAGCCTACCTACTAAAGGTTACTAAATTGCTTTTAATATACAGGAACATGGAAGCCTACTACAGGTTGAACACTGATACTTACCTGAATGTAACTGCAAGTACCAGCATGCACATGTGGCCAACAATGCTAGCCACGCCCATTGTGGGAATTGGTTATCAATAAAAACGAACTACAATCGCAGGTGAGCCTTTCCTTGTTGCTGCAAGCGGTCCATGATTAAGAGGCGGAGTCCTCGAAACGCGTCGGACATGGCAATCATCACAGGCTGTGAGAATGAGTGTCGCCTCGAGAAAAATAATGTAGGGGCACTGGGAGTGCCCGCCTGAGCGCAAGGGCGTTTTGTGTAACAAAATTTAACGCGGCTGCCCGAGCCGCGGTAACAGGCTCGAGCACCATTTCCAAGGTGAAAGTCTGGGGAGGAGACGACTCCGCTCTAAAGGAACATTGTCCCATTGGCTAATCAAGACACACAGAACGAGCAGCCTACCTACTAAAGGTTACTAAATTGCTTTTAATATACAGGAACATGGAAGCCTACTACAGGTTGAACACTGATACTTACCTGAATGTAACTGCAAGTACCAGCATGCACATGTGGCCAACAATGCTAGCCACGCCCATTGTGGGAATTGGTTATCAATAAAAACAAACTACAATCGCAGGTGAGCCTTTCCTTGTTGCTGCAAGCGGTCCATGATTAAGAGGCGGAGTCCTCGAAACGCGTCGGACATGGCAATCATCACAGGCTGTGAGAATGAGTGTCGCCTCGAGGAAAATAATGTAGGGGCACTGGGAGTGCCCGCCTGAGCGCAAGGGCGTTTTGTGTAACAAAATTTAACGCGGCTGCCCGAGCCGCGGTAACAGGCTCGAGCACCATTTCCAAGGTGAAAGTCTGGGGAGGAGACGAACTCCGCTCTAAAGGAACATTGTCCCATTGGCTAATCAAGACACACAGAACGAGCAGCCTACCTACTAAAGGTTACTAAATTGCTTTTAATATACAGGAACATGGAAGCCTACTACAGGTTGAACACTGATACTTACCTGAATGTAACTGCAAGTATCAGCATGCACATGTGGCCAACAATGCTAGCCACGCCCATTGTGGGAATTGGTTATCAATAAAAACGAACTACAATCGCAGGTGAGCCTTTCCTTGTTGCTGCAAGCGGTCCATGATTAAGAGGCGGAGTCCTCGAAACGCGTCAGACATGGCAATCATCACAGGCTGTGAGAATGAGTGTCGCCTCGAGGAAAATAATGTAGGGGCACTGGGAGTGCCCGCCTGAGCGCAAGGGCGTTTTGTGTAACAAAATTTAACGCGGCTGCCCGAGCCGCGGTAACAGGCTCGAGCACCATTTCCAAGGTGAAAGTCTGGGGAGGAGACAAACTCCGCTCTAAAGGAACATTGTCCCATTGGCTAATCAAGACACACAGAACGAGCAGCCTACCTACTAAAGGTTACTAAATTGCTTTTAATATACAGGAACATGGAAGCCTACTACAGGTTGAACACTGATACTTACCTGAATGTAACTGCAAGTACCAGCATGCACATGTGGCCAACAATGCTAGCCACGCCCATTGTGGGAATTGGTTATCAATAAAAACGAACTACAATCGCAGGTGAGCCTTTCCTTGTTGCTGCAAGCGCTCCATGTTTAAGAGGCGGAGTCCTCGAAAGGCGTCGGACATGGCAATCATCACAGGCTGTGAGAATGAGTGTCGCCTCGAGGAAAATAATGTAGGGGCACTGGGAGTGCCCGCCTGAGCGGAAGGGCGTTTTGTGTAACAAAATTTAACGCGGCTGCCCGAGCCGCCGTAACAGGCTCGAGAACCATTTCCAAGGTGAAAGTCTGGGGAGGAGACGAACTCCGCTCTAAAGGAACATTGTCCCATTGGCTAATCAAGACACACAGAACGAGCAGCCTACCTACTAAAGGTTACTAAACTGCTTTTAATATACAGGAACATGGAAGCCTACTACAGGTTGAACACTGATACTTACCTGAAAGTAACTGCAAGTACCAGCATGCACATGTGGCCAACAATGCTAGCCACGCCCATTGTGGGAATTGGTTATCAATAAAAACGAACTACAATCGCAGGTGAGCCTTTCCTTGTTGCTGCAAGCGGTCCATGATTAAGAGGCGGAGTCCTCGAAACGCGTCGGACATGGCAATCATCACAGGCTGTGAGAATGAGTGTCGCCTCGAGGAAAATAATGTAGGGGCACTGGGAGTGCCCGCCTGAGCGCAAGGGCGTTTTGTGTAACAAAATTTAACGCGGCTGCCCGAGCCGCGGTAACAGGCTCGAGCACCATTTCCAAGGTGAAAGTCTGGGAAGGAGACGAACTCCGCTCTAAAGGAACATTGTCCCATTGGCTAATCAAGACATACAGAACGAGCAGCCTACCTACTAAAGGTTACTAAATTGCTTTTAATATACAGGAACATGGAAGCCTACTACAGGTTGAACACTAATACTTACCTGAATGTAACTGCAAGTACCAGCATGCACATGTGGCCAACAATGCTAGCCACGCCCATTGTGGGAATTGGTTATCAATAAAAACGAACTACAATCGCAGGTGAGCCTTTCCTTGTTGCTGCAAGCGGTCCATGATTAAGAGGCGGAGTCCTCGAAACGCGTCGGACATGGCAATCATCACAGGCTGTGAGAATGAGTGTCACCTCGAGGAAAATAATGTAGGGGCACTGGGAGTGCCCGCCTGAGCGCAAGGGCGTTTTGTGTAACAATATATATATATATATATATATATATATATATATATATAGACGCTCCACTTACACCTGCCTGTCGCACTCCTAGGCTGGTGCCTGCTCGCCGGGGGTGCACCCGACCATAATATCGGCTCAACAATCCCTCCCCGTCAATTCCGGGAATCAGGTAGCAGCACTCAGGGGTAAATACACAGTTAGGTTTTTATTCGTTCACAACGCGCTTTCGGCACTCGGCCTTCGTCAGTGTTCAAAACAACTAAGCACCGCAAAATCTCAATGCTTTTAAAATCATCACGTGGTAATTCTACATGACACAAAGATAGGACCATCCGAGGAAAACATGGTCGCCATCTTTGAATGGGTAAAGTATATTCAATGTTGCTCTCTGCTCTATGAATCAAGCAGTATACAACTATGCATACATAAATAAATTAATAGCAATGCGCACCAAGAATCAAAATTTGATCACTCACTAATGGCCATTAGCATAATGCCCGCAAATGGGCTATGTACATTTGATGCTCATTGCTCTCCCCACTCACATACCACGAAATCACGCCCTGGATGGGCCTAGGTAAGTTCTAATGCAAATTAGATAACGTGATGATAAGCATTTACATAAGGCAATACATTGTTAGCAAAGAAAAGCGAATAGAAGCAGTTACAGACAAAATAAGCAATATTTACAACTATACAAGCCCTGTTTGAAATACATTAGATCAAATGGACTGCCAAGTACTCATGTACATTTAATCCTGCTGGCATCTTACTTTGTAGGTCAATTATATAACGCGACTCCAGTCGCCTAAGTTTATGTAGCCTATCGCCTCCTCTTACATGGGCAGGGACGGAGTCCAGACAAAAGTACGTCAACAGATCCCTGTTGCGTTTGTGTTCCTTATCAAAATGTCTGGCTACAGGGTAGTTTACGTCTGCGTTTTGTATTGCCCTTTGATGCTCCAAAATCCTTAATTTAACAGGATTCGTTGTGCTGCCAACATACCTTCTGCCACAAGGACATGTTAGACAGTACACAACGTAAGGTGTGGAGCATGTGAGGAATTTCCCTATTTTTTTAGGTTGTTTGACCCCGGGTACATTATACTGTGTTACACGCCTACTACCTTTGCAGGCCTTGCATTTCCCGCAAGGGTAAAAACCTTTCAAAGGTTCGGACTTGGATCTTGATGTGGTACTCTCATGGTGACTATGCACTAAATAATCCTTAAGTGCTCGTGCCTTCCTAAAAGTTACTAGAGGGTAGGGCGGTAAGTCTTGCTTAATGATGTTATCGGTAAGCAAGATATTCCAATGCTTACGCATAATGCGTTTTAATTCAGAAGCATTGCGTGAAAAAGTGGTAATCATTCTAAAAGTGCCCCCACCAGACTTGATGTTGTCAACATTTACAGTTTTTTCTTTTTTGAGTAGTTCACTCCTATCCAGGTCGCAAACTTTCTTCATAGCCTGTGTGAGTACTCCCTCTTTGTAGCCTCTGGTCTTAAATCTCTGGATGCTACTGTTGGCTACTGTTGCTACAAAGGAACAGGATATTAAAAGGGCAGCCAACAGTAGCATCCAGAGATTTAAGACCATAGAGATATATATATATATAGAGAGAGAGAGAGAGAGAGAGAGAGAGAGAGAGAGAGTACAAAAAATGAACCTTTAACCAATCTACAATATTCTTAAAATCAATCTAATAATTATATAGCAATTTAAAAATAATGGTTGTTTAATCATCACTTAACTAACTTCCCACCCAACTACCCTACAAACCCAGCAGCCCGTACCTTAAATATAACGAATATACGTATAATTATTACACAATTTACATCATTATTAATCAATTAAATATGTAACTATACATTAATAAGAATTAAAATATAAATAATTAAATCAGTACGTACTATACTTAATGAACAGCAATCACATACTTATTTAGAAAATATTAATTAATGAATTAATTACTATTTAGGTATAACTTAATTACCTTCCCTCCCTAGATCCCTATAAACCCAACAACCTGCTGCAACACTATAAATCATTATTAGGAATTAAATAAAACATTCTGAATCACTTAAAATTACAAACTATGTTTAAAAACATTAATAACAATTATTCAAACAATAACGCATACAATTAATATATGAACTAAAACACACTAAAATAACTAGAAAAACATATTCTTTACAACTATATTATTGAAAACCATATTACCAGCCTCACAATTATGATTAATATCTTGCTTACCTGAAAGAAATATTATTCACAATGATATTTCTGCATCACAATATTTTTGTATCAAAATATTTTTTCCTGATATTTCTGTTTAACAATATTAAAAACTTGATATTTTGTCCTAATACTGAGGAGGGCTCTAACAACACCTTCCACATGTGAACTGTTTTATACGTTGTCTTTTAGAAAGGTTCTCAATGTGACTTAAGTTGTGCATGAACTGCTGGAGGAAGGTGTGTAGTCACTCAGATTGTGCTTAGTAGTGAGTTGCAACATCCTGCATAATGCTCACTTAACTACTACTTAACTATTTAATTACTATCATGTACTGAACCCTAGTTTGCTAGATCAGTATTGATGTTGCCAATGGAGTTGGACTGAGGGTGTTGTTTGACTGGTGTGACCCGGATGGTAAGGACATGACAGACAAGGTGATTTGGACGGTCCAACCTATTAAGGATAAAACAACACAAATGTGTAATAACAAAAATTAATTAAGCACCATTTTAAGGTCAAACTTGAATGAGTCTTGACAACTTCACCGCAAACGAAGTAACAAAAAGGATTGCTTACAATGCAAGTATGAGATAAAGATGTGACTGTGTGATGAAAGAGCTGGTCATAAAGATTTGCAGAGCAGGAGAACCACCATAAAGTTGCAGATCCTCCAGCCCGCCAAACGCATGATTTCCTGCACCAATTAGAGGTGGACGAACCACATTATTTCCACCAGTGGATCTTCTGCTACTACTTCTAGTGGAAATCTGTCACCTGATTGCCCAACCATAACAATAACATTTGCTCCGTGACTCAACCATTGCTAGACTGGCACATGGTGGTTCCAGGTATGGAAATCAAACAATGATTCTGAGAACACTCCTTGTAAGGCAGGACCACTACTTTTTTCCATTGTCAAAAACATACTGCATTTTGAGTGGTTGTATTTGAAAAACAAAATAATTGGCATGGTTTTCCCAAAACAACATGAGTTCTGCATTCACAGTAATCATTACTCTGGTGCCTGCATTTAAGGGAGTGAGATCCCTCCTAACCTGCACTTATATCAACTCCAGACTATTTACTACTAACATATCTTCAAGACAGACATAAACAGGGAAGTATATGCCACTCCAGATAGAGATCAGCAGTATGCAAATGTGACTCTATCCTGCTCCAATAGGGAACAACCAGTTCTATTTATTTATGGTTTGGATATGACTGCAGACAAATCTATCAAATTTAACTTACATACTGAAACAGATTTGAAAGGCCGACCAAAGCATTTTACGGGCAAGAATGTGTCTTATGTGCAAATGCTGGCATAATGTCTCTCTAATGTAGAAATGTGGTGGACGGTTAGAAGCTGAAAAATCGGACCACGCACTGCACTAGTTGAGGTGAGGCTTCACTGGTATCTCTGAAAGACATCTGACAGCTTAGCTGAGTAGTCGACTTCTGGTTTGCAACAGTTAGGTTCTTAGCCGGTTTGCATCTTTCCCCTTTCCTATTTGGGCGTTTTCCCCTCCTGCCAGCTGCAGACTTACTCTCCACTGGGCATGTTAGACCTGCCATCCTTGGCGCCCTGTCTTTTTTTACTTCTGACTAACCCTGGGCGTAGTTTGCGTAGTCGCGCTACGCGTAGCTATGTGAAGTGCACTTTGCACTACGCAAGCTACACATAGCTACGCGAACTGCGTAGTCCGGTAGGGAAAATGCTGTTCGCACAGTGCCAGATGCTTGTCCGCACTGTGCAATCATTGCAAACGGCATCTTGCACAGTACAAGCGGTCAATTTCTGCCGCTTGAGTAGATTTGTACTCGAGCAGCAGTTTTCTCAACGCGGACTGGTAGTTTCTCATTGCGAGTGGTCGTGAGCACATGCGACCACTCGGAATGAGAAACCTGACCTCCCTGCGTTGAGAGTCTCACCGAGAGGTTTATTTTCCACGTTCGTGATCGGCAACTTGATGTTGCTGATCGCGAAAAAAGAAAAAGTCTCGTTGGGATGTCATTTTGCTCGCTCCGCGGTCGCCAACATGACATTGAGGACCGCAAGCAAGCAAAAAATGCTCGCTATGCGTCTTTGCACTGTGCTACATGCAATTTGCGTAGCGCGTAGTTGTGTAAACTACGCAAGCATAGCGTAGTCCTACGCCCATGGTTACTTCTGACCTCCTGTTTCTGACTGTGTGGTGTGTTTTGTTTTTGCTGGATTTGGGACTCTGGGCACTTTACCACTGCTGATCAGTGCGAAAATGCAAGCGCTCCCTGTGCAAATTGTGATTATGATTGGTTAGTCTTGATTGGCTTATTTGATTTAGTGGTAGGACCCTAGTAAAGTGCACTGTGTGTGCCCAAAGTGTGTAACTCTAATGCAGCTAGTGGGCCTGCAGCACTGATTGAAGCACACGCATGAATAGCCCTGCAAACATGTCTGAGGGCTGCCACTGCGGAGTCTGTGAGTGCAGTTTTAAACTGCCATGTTGACCTGCCAAGTGCACCCACTTGCTCGCCTACCATGGCAGTAAGGAATAAAAGAATCACCTCCCGTGGCAGTAAGGAATAGATGTATTGCTTTGTTTTTTCAGTGCCTCATCTCTCCTGCGCCTGTTTTCCTCTTTAATTTTGACGCATCCCAGGTACTTGGTGATAAAAGTTACACATCCATAATTTCCTGTGGACTGAACTATTTTAAACCTTTTAAAAGTGATACCTTTGCCTGTGTATGCTGACTTTTTGTCATTTTGGTCTTGTTTTCTTCAGATAAATGTTGGTTCTTTATTTAAACTGGTGTGGTGTCCTTTTGTAGTGTTTCCAGGGTGTTGCTGTGTGTGTATGTACAAATACATTGCATCTGAGATATGCCTGACTGCTCATGCAAAGCTACAAAGGGGTTGAGCAGGGGTTATCTTGGGTGTGTAAATCCCATTCTCTGACTAGAATAAGGGTCTTCACTTGGACAGGGTTCAAGCTGCTGCCAACTAGAGACCTCCATTTCAAACAGGGTAGAACTGCAACAGGTTTCTTCTGGTTTAGCATATCAACCCCTAAGATCATCTACTCTCATTGCCAGCTTGTAAACAGATGTGATCATTTAGAAACAGGTGGTACATCAGCAGTCAGCATAAAGATCATCTGGCAAACTAGGGGCCCGATTCACAGAACTAACTTAAGACAAAATCCTAAACTTACTACCATTTTCGTATTCACAGAAGACACTTACTCATTTTGGTATTCACAGAAGGCACTTACTCATTTCGGTATTCACAGAAGTTAATAGTCCTAACTTTAGGACTCCTAAATGTGTTCTGTGAATACCGAAAGTCTTAAAGTTATGATGTTTCTCAATTTAGTAGTAGTAAAGTTAGGACTCCTAACTTTAGGACTCCTAAATGCCTTCTGTGAATACCGAAAGTCTTTTTTTATTTTTTGTGTCCTCTTTTTGCCCTTAGTAAATTACCTAGGTGCACTAGGAGAGGGGTATGAACTACACTGTCACAGGTAAACTGGTAGTGCCGTCGCCCGACTGACATGGTTTTGACACTCAGCGTTGTTCATTCTCTCTCAAAAATGCGCCGCAAGATGATAACCCTGGAGGAGCAATGTTGCTGCTATGCAATACCCATAAAGGATAGGGGGGACCACAGCCTTGGGTAGATCAATGGAGGAGAGCAGATCAAGCAGCGTTAATCATCGGACAGGGGGGAAAAAAACCCCCAAAAAAAACACAGTCGAGAGATGAGTCACCTAGACCAGTTTAAAAGGTGCCAGAAGCCACGTTTGTCGGGGTTGCCAGCTCTTACTAGGTCGGTTTTAGATGTTTGTAAAATTGATATGCGCCAATATAACACAGTGGGAGGTAGTGGTTCCTTCCATTTCCTGCAGGTTTCTCTCCTGGCCAATAGGATACAATAGAAGAGGAGTTTTTTGACAGGGCCTTGGATTTCCAATGATGGTCCGAAGATTACGAGCAGTGCGTCGATTGGGATTTCGAAGCCCAAGGATGTTGTTAACAGAGAGCTGATAGAATCCCAGTAAGATGACAGCACTGGGCATTCAAAGAACATGTGTAAGTCAGAGGCTGCAAGCAACCCACACTTAGGGCAAGCCACCATGGAATCAGTTGAGAACTTCCATAGCCGTAGTGGAGAGTAGTACGCCCTATGTAGCGTAAAAAGATGGTTCCTATGCAACCACGCAGGCTTCACTGTATCCCACAGAAGCCTAAAGAAAGAATACCAAATATTCTCGAGATCTTTTCCGATAAAGGAAGAGCTCCACAGCGTCTCGGGAAGGATAAAATCCCCGTCTACCTCATCCGAAAGTCTTAAAATTAGGATTTTTCTCAATTTAGTAGTAGTAAAGTTAGGACTCCTAACTTTAGGACTAGTAAATGCCTTCTGTGAATACCGAAAGTCTTAAAATTAGGATTTTTCTCAGGTTAGTAGTAGTAAAGTTGAGAAAAATCCAAATTTTAAGACTTTCGGTATTCACAGAAGGCATTTAGGGGTCCAAAAGTTAGGAGTCCTAACTTTACTACTACTAAATTGAGAAAAATCCTAACTTTAAGACTTTCGGTATTCACAGAACACATATAGGAGTCCTAAAGTTAGGACTACTAACTTCTGTGAATACCTAAATGAGTAAGTGCCTTCTGTGAATACCAAAATGAGTTTCAGCCTGATTCATGAAACGAAAATCGGCTCGCAAAGGGCCAGATTCTGAGAATCTGGCCCTTTGCGAGCGCAATTATTGCATTTGGGATTCATCATCCCAAATGCAATAATCGCTATTACAGAATTCGCTATTGTGCGAGGAATTGCATTTAAGGAATCTCTATTAGAGATTCCTTATATGCAATTCATCAACCAATTTTAAATTGCTAATTCGCAATTTCGGGCCGCTATTTACCGAGAGGTCAGACCTCTCGGTAAATAGCAAAAACTTAGAAAAATGCTTTTAAAAGTATTTTTCTAAGTTGCATGTTGCACACACACATGTCCTTTGGACATGTGTGTGCGCAACACCTGTTCAAATGTGCATTTAAGGGGTGCTACAGGGTGTCCTTTGGACACCCCTGGCACCCTTAAAATCGCTATCTTATTTGCGAGTAGCAAATTACTACTCGCAAATAAGGGATACTCCCCATTCATTCCTATGGGCCTTTTGGCCCATAGGAATGAATGGGGAGTTATTCCTTATTTGCGAGTAGCAAATTGTTACTCGCAAATAAGGAACGTGTAGGAATCGCTATTTATTTAGCAATTCCTACATGAATACCGTTTTGCGAGTCCTCAATAGCGATTCGCTATGAATCGCTATTAGGGGCTCGCAAAACGGCCCGTTGATGAATCAGGCTGTAAGTGCCTTCTGTGAATAGCAAAATGGTAGAAAGTTTAGGATTTTGTCTTAAGTTAGTTCTGTGAATCGGGCCCTAAGTTTATATGACAATGCATGGCCATAGGCAGCTCTTAAGTGCAACAAGCACCCCAACACAAGTGCAGGATGGGGTACTCATGCAATATCTCTAAAATCAATTCAGTAACCAATTGTTTATCACTTTAGTAAGCATTGTTAATTACTCATATCCCAGTTCATTATTATTGCGCACACCATGACACCTCAGTTTGCTCCCAGCCATTTGCAAATCAGTGTTGTAACTCCTCAACTAGGAACAGTGCAGCCCAAACTGCTAAACCAAGTCTTCGGTGAACCCAAAACATGCAACCCAAGACCGGTTTCCCCTTGATTGCAGCTCTTCAGTTGGGTGTAGCTTGGTTTCAGTTGAGCAGGTCCACGGTTATTGTGCATATACCTAGGTCTAATCTGAGGTGGCAGGGTGGGCAAAAGAGCTATAGACTGGAAAGCGGCCCGGGTAATTAACAGTGGCTGAGATTAATTCAAGCATTCCAGCCAACATTTTTTGGGATGCTAAATACTGTTAATTAAAAATACATTCTGATTTATTAGCTGCATGAAAGGGAGCAACGAGAAATACACTATCAACTGCTGACTGACAAGCATTTCAAGTTACTTTTAAATTTTCCAAAATCAGTGACACCAAAGTAATGGAGGATCTAGGGGAATTTTGGATAGGCACTGTGGGCCTCATTAACACTGGAATGGCGCAGCGCGGTGCCGCAAGCAAATATGCAGTGCCATGCTGCGTCATTCTAAAAGTGCAGGAATGTACCATAATTACAAGAATATGATGCATTCCTATACTGACTCCTGCACCAGAACTAAAAAAGCACCTAGCGCCAACGCGGGCACCCTTGAGCCATGTTGCAAGGGTTCCTGTGTTGCTTGGATGATTGATTTTGTAAAAGAAGGGACATCTTTCTGCACAAAACAATCAATGGTAGCAATTTCCTCCTTCTAAATGTGCTCTCAGAATGCACACACATAGAAAGAGGAAAAAACTAGGAGAAATAAGGATATTTCTCCTCATTGCCACTCGTTAACGCCATCCCTGACGCATTTCCAAGTTTACGATTCCTAGTAAATCTGAGAATGCTTCAGATTCCACGGGTGTTGCATTGGAACACTCACAGGCATACCCACGGGCATAAGCATGGAACGCCCCTTTCACGCAGTTTTTTGCATGAAAGGGGTACATATTTACAAGGCCATGGAAAGCCACGCAAAGTGGCTTTGTGTGGCCTTGTAAATATTCTGTGGTACATTGCACTAGCAGCACATCAAAAAAGTGACGCTCTGGCAGCTCAAAAGTGACACTAGGGCCTCGTAAATTAGGGCCTGTGTGGGCTATTGTGTCAGGTACCCTTATGGGGAAATGTTATCATTAGGGTACACACTAGAATAATTACTGCTGCTGATAAGGCAAGACCTGTGCTTTGGAGAAAATCCTTTCACTAGTGGCTGACATTTCACTGCTTGGGTCATTCATTACATTTGCAAAAAAGTGTCACTCGATGTTTCACACCTAAGTCTGGGAAATTGCACATGTTACTACTAAGCCTGGGCGTAGTTTGCGTAGCAGCACTACACGTAGCTTCACATAATATACTTTGAACTTCACGTAGTACATGTAGGCTCTGTAGGTCATGACACTGTGTACTTGTCTGCACTGTAAAATAATTGCAAATAGCATCCTGCACAGTGCCAGCTATGATAAAATAAGTATCTCTATCTTTATATGCTAAAGTGCATATAGTACTTTCACAAAATTGAAACTGAAAAATTAGCAAGCAGTGAGAGAGGTGATGATATTGGGATTCTCCCTAACCTAGGGGGAGTAACAAACAGATGCCTTGAAAACAAAAAAGCACATCTTATTGAATGATTTGGTGGTGGTCCCATCCTCTTAGGACCACCCCGAGCACAGTTATTGGCAAAACAACATTCCCAACCCAAGGCCCTGCAAAGAATTATGGGATGAGATTAGCAGTGGACAGTGAATATTATATAGTATCCAATATAAAAATAATTCTACAAAGAGCTGCAGTTCAACTGGTGGTTACTAGATGTCCCTCACGAGTCAAATGCAAATGCTTGATGAAAGGGTTTCAATGCATTTGACTTGTGAGGGACATCTAGTAACGACTAGTGGAACTGCAGCTTGATGTAAGAATAATTTCAGTGCTTTGCATTTGATTAGTGAGGGACATCTAGTAACGACTAGGTGAACTGCATCTTTTTGTACAATTATTTTGATATTTGATACTATAATATTCACTGCCCACTGCTAATTTCCCATAATGCTTTGCAGGGCCTTACGTTGGGATTGTTTTTTTGCCAATAACTGTGCTTGGGGTGGTCCTAAGAGGATGGGACCACCACTGAAGTTCAACAAAATGTGCTTTTTATGTATGCTCTTTCTGTTCAAGGCATCTGCTTGGTCCTCCCCCTAGGTTAGGGGGGACCCCAAATCATTAGCTCTCTCATTGCCTAATGTTTTCACTGTAAAATGTTCTTCTTGAGAATTGGTTATATGCTTGTAAGCATGTAAAATTGTTATTTCAAAGTATCTGAGGATGTTATTGCTTTAGCTGCTATGCTACATGCTTTGCATGTTCCGTTAGCGTAGTATTATGCCCAGGGTTAGTTACTACACTACATTCAAGTGCCATACACAGCACACTGGAAACTTGGCAGTTCTGTGTGCGTACATAGAATTGTGCATTTTGGTCTTTAAGCACCTATCCATTGTTGCTATCCTATCACCTAGGTTGTGAGAAACAATGGGCCTTATTTATGAAGGCCTTGCGCCGCCGGTGCGTCACTTTTTCCCATTTTCAAAGTGACCCACCGGCGGCGCAAGTCCTTCATAAATAAGGCCCAATATATTTAAATATGTTTTTCACTAATGTGTTTTTTTCTTCCTTTAATAGGATCCTTAACAAGATGGCTGTACCATCAGGCAATGGAGTGTTTGTGGTGACTCAGTACATCCCCACTGCTAGTTCCCGTCCAGTCCAACAGGGGTCATTGACGAGCCAAACACCATGCTTCCTGCAGAAGTTCATAAAAGGAGAACCAAAGGCTTTGGGAGTAATTTATTTATTCATAGCTCATGCATGTGTTGTAGATTTGATGTATAACTCCACAGACTGGATGTTGCAGGAACAGCTTTATTGCAGCACAGAACAGGTAAGCCCAATCCTCCCCTGGCCAGAGCTCCAACTGCCAACAGGGCAACGGAGAATTCCAGAACAAAGAACATTACAGAGATCTAGAGTGTTAGCTCAGTAGATGAGCTAAGCACTGTACAACATATCTTCCCCCCTTAACAAGGAAAGAAGCAACATCATACAAAAGATCAAACACAATCAATGTACATAATCATTCAAGTAAGTAGGTGGACGACGAGAACGAGTACACCTCAAACTAGCTTCTGATGAGGAAGAAGAAGAAGTAGTGGGAATAGTTGTAGTAGAGGCAGTTTCAACTGAATAATTATCTTGTGCACTCAAGGAAGTGGAAGCATCACCACTACCCACCTCCCCCCGTACAATTGGTTGAGAAGCGAAAGAGGCGCTACCATCAGAAGTTAACAAGTACCCATTGCATCCCTCAGTACTACCAGGTATTACGCCATCAAAACAGTCATTCTTTCTTTGGTATAGTGCAACTCTCCTATAATTCCAACTTTCCCCATTGGCCAAGACAACAAAATGTGGAAAAACCCTTTTGACTCTAAAGGGACCTCTAAACTTGCTAAGACCCTTGGCACATCTCCCTGGCTTTACCTTGACCAGATCGCCTACAGATATAGGTAAAGAAGCACTGCCCTGGGATAAGGACACCTCACTTGCAGAGCCCCTTAACCATGCAGGAGTCAATCTTGACACTGGCGTACGACCTCGCATTAGCTCAAAAGGGGATTTTTCTCCATACTTATGGGGCGTTGACCGGTAGGCCCAAACAAGTTCTTGTACCCGTTCATGGGAAAAACAACCACCTTCAACAAACATTTGAATCACCCCTTTTACAAGACGGTTTACTCTCTCGCAAAGGCCATTTCCTTGCGGATTGTACAAACTCGTCCTCTGATGTTTGATGCCACATTCACGTACAAACTGAGTCATTTTTGAAGAAGTCAGTTGTGTGCCATTATCCGTAATAAGAACAGAAGGGTATCCTTCATTCAAAAACACTCCTTTAAGGAAGCTAATGGTAGTATCAGTGTTTATCTCTCTCACAAACTGTACACAAAGCCACTTCGAATAACAGTCTATTACAACAATAGCGTAACGTTGATTTAATGGCAATTCACTCATGGGACCTATAAAGTCCAAACACACACTGTGCCATGGTATATTTTCAAAACTAATTTTCTGTGTAGACTGAGACCCCAACACTTTCAGACGTTTCTCCCCTTCCTTGCAGAAATTACACCTTAAAACACAATCTACTGCATCACAATCGACAGAGGGCCACCAAAAATGTTCCTTAACTCGACGTTGCGTGAGACTTTGGCCCAAATGTCCCTCATGGGCTAAGTTTAGGATCCTACACCTTAAAGAACTAGGTGGAATATAACGGTCACCTCTCATCAAAACATGCTCCCCTTCTAAGGAGAGTTCGTCTAAGACTTTTAAAAACGGTCTGACTTGAGGTTCTACAGTACTCTCTCTTCTTGCTCCTTTTGACACAAGATTTATGACAGCTTTTAAAACCTGATCATCTTCCATACCTTTTGACCATTCACTACAAGAAAAAGAACCACCACCTACACTCATAACATCATCCATTACAGCAACTGCTACATCATCCAATACATCTTCAACTGAATCTTCACCACTAGAAGATCGCACAGGAAGTCGTGACAGGCAATCCGCTTGGATGTTTTTCCATCCATGAACAAACTCAATTTCACATTGGTAATCTTGTAGGCGAGAGGCTAACCTTGCTAAACGTGGAGACCCCTTTCCAGCACCTCCCGGAGCCAACACGTTTAAGAGAGGTTTATGATCCGTGCGAAGGATAAATTTGTAACCCCACAGATAGGTCCTAAAATAACTCGTGCCCCAAGCAGCAGCAAGAGCCTCACGTTCTATAACCGAGTAATTCGACTCTGAGACAGATAATGGCCTAGAGGCAAACGCTATGGTCTTTTCCACTCCACCATGTTTTTGTAAAAGAACTGCACCAAGACCTACAATACTAGCATCTACCATCAAAATAGAGGACCGAGCAGTGTCAAACGGTGTAAGGACATTGGCAGACTTTAGCTCTTTTTTTATCATATCGAAGCAAGACTCGTGCTCAACAGTCCAATTGAACTTAACACCCTTCTTCAACAAACTCCTCAAAGGAGCAGTCTTTGAGGAAAAATCCTTCACAAATTTCGAGTAAAACTCGATCAGACCCATGAATGATCGAAGTTGATCTTTATCAACTGGAGAAGGAGCTTGTTCAATGGCCTCTAACAAATTCTTTTTTGGTTTAATCCTCTCTTCGGATAGGCAAAAACCCAAGTACTCTATTTCTTTCAAAAGGAATGCACACTTCTCTTTTCTCAATGTCAGACCAGCAACATCCACTCTTTGTAACACATTCCACAAAATCTCATTGTGTTCTTCTAGTGAATTTCCATATATCAAGATATCATCCTGAAAGTAAAGGACTTTATTTAACCCTTTAAACACTTCAGAAACAAGTCTCTGGAATACACTAGCGGCAGAGACAAGTCCGAAGGGCAATCTCGTGAATTGGAATGTCCCCTCACTAGTGATGAATGCGGTAAGATGTTTGGAGCTGTCATCTAAGCAAATTTGATGATAAGCATGCTTTAGATCCAGTTTACTAAAGAACTTGGCCCCTTTAAGTGTCGAAACTAGCTCATTAATGTTTGGTAGGGGAAATACATCCGCAACCACACATCTATTGAGTGAGCGTAAGTCCACACAGAACCTAATTTTATTGTCCGGTTTCTGGGAAATCACTACAGGGGAAACCCAGGGAGATGCTTCAATTGGTTCGATAATACCACCTTGAAGCATTTCTTCTAAAGTGGACTTAACTTCTTTACGTAGGGCAAAAGGGACTTTCCTCACTTTATGTTGGACAGGACAACTACCCTCCTTGAGTATTATGCGATGAGAATATCCTATAAGTTCCCCCAATTGGTCTCTGAACACATTTTTAAATTCGTCTAGTATCTCACCAATAGAAGACTTATCAACTATAGACACAGGATCATCAGACCTGGGATCTACTACAATGTGTAGGTCAAATTGGTGGTGACGACCTAATATGGCCGGTCCTACAGTCGATATGTAAACCTTTCCAGGCACCGATCTATTCTTGAATTCAATTTTTGACTCGAAATATCCCAATAGATCAATTTTCTCGCCTTGATATCCAGACGGAAAAATATCACACTCTTTCAATGCTCTCTCGCCCCACACACTCTTCATTAAGGATAGTGGGATGATGGTCCACTTTGAACCTGTGTCCACCATGAGGTTCACTACCCTCTCATCAATTTTGAACTCAGCTTTAAAAGGATTCTCTCTTCGATCTTTGCATGAACATACAGTGTCAGACAAAATTAATATCTTGTTCTTTTCACGTCTCACATCAGTACAGTCATTAATTACAGTCACCCGTGAACCGTTTGAACTGTTTTTGTTTTTACACATCTTTGCAAAGTGTCCCGTTTTCCCACAACGTAGACACTCTTTATTATTTGCAAAGCAAAACTTAGCATCTGAAGAATGTGAAAAACTCCCACACCTCGAACACACTTTCTGACTATTCCTACTACCTGAGGTTTGTTGAATATTCTTCTTCTGAAGAATATAGCCCTTTTTTCTTACTATAGCAATCGCCATAGCTTCATCATCACTATTGTCACTAGTCATACTCTTATTGGAAACTTCTGCCACTTTAGTTTCCAAGTCACTCTTCTGCAACTCTCTCATACATTTCTCACTCTCTTCTACTACTTTAGCCAATTCTATCGCAACTTTCAATGTTGGATTTTTTGCCGCCCATAATCGTTCTTGGACTTTTCTGTTATTGGCTTGAACAATCAGTTGGTCTCTTATAAGTTCATCCGCCATTTGGCCGAAGTTGCATTTCACTGATAGTTCGCGTAGACGCGCAACAAACTCATCAATGCTCTCTTCCGCTAACTGTTTGTTCTTGTAGAATTTGTATCTCTGTAAGACAAGGTTTTCTTCCTTACCGAATCTGGTTTCAAGTCTTTCTACTGCCTCCTTAAATTCATCTAAATCTGCTTGTGACCCAGAAGGTAATACTTGTGGTAAGTATTTAAACAGACGTTGTCCTTCTTTACCTAATGTCGTCATCAAGAGAGCTTTCTTGCGCTTAGGTGAGAAATCCTCCCCGTCTAAAGCTTGGATATAGTTGTTAAACATTATTATCCAGTCTTCCCACATTATGGGTGGATTCCCTGGTTCGCACAAGAATTGTGGTGGTAGTGCTACATTAATTGCTTGAGCCATTGAATTGAAACGTAAGGTACTATTGTGTAGTAGCAAGAAACAGTTGTTATACAAGCACGTTATAATTTTTCTTTTCACAGAGAACAGAAACAGTCTGTATATATTTATCTTTTCACTCAATTTAAACGCTTACTCCACTTTATTATTCTGAAGATCCGCCAAATAATGACGTTCCAGGTAGTCCGCAGTGATAATCCGCTGCACCACGGTGTTTCCGACAGTCTGATGTGAAGATCTCCGCGAAGCGCGTTGCTTAGCAACCACTGACAACAGGCAGAAAAATTATTCAAAATGGCCGATTTACGTCAGTTACGTCTGACGTCTGTTGTCACACGCGCATGAACGTGTGCGTCTCTGGCATGCGCATGAGGACAATGCGTACAGTGTCAGAGAAACGCAGTTGTGCGTTTCAGTGTGCGCTTTAGCATACGCTCCAGTAGTGCGCGTAAGAGATGCGCAACTCACCCAGTCACGTCGTGCGCTTCAGCGTGCGCTCCAGCAGTGCGTGTGCGCGACTCACCACATCTCGTCACGAAAGACGTTGGAGGGTGTGACGTCACCTTCGTCGGCACATAGAGGAAACCTCGTATTCTCCCAAAATTCACGATCGGTTCCACTGCAATTAACGCCAATACGCTGAAGGCTCCTCTCGGTCTGCTTACCACGCGGGTTCGTGAGGAATCGGTGCTGTCGTTCTGTAATTCCTTAATTAGCTGCAATCTTCAACAGGAAGCTATGGCCAGATGTCTTTTAAGTCCAAGTCGCCAAATGTTGTAGATTTGATGTATAACTCCACAGACTGGATGTTGCAGGAACAGCTTTATTGCAGCACAGAACAGGTAAGCCCAATCCTCCCCTGGCCAGAGCTCCAACTGCCAACAGGGCAACGGAGAATTCCAGAACAAAGAACATTACAGAGATCTAGAGTGTTAGCTCAGTAGATGAGCTAAGCACTGTACAACAGCATGCTTAGCAGAAAATGCCAGTTAATTAATTTACAAGGCAAATGACTTACTTTATAATACTGTTTTAAATATGCTCTTGAAGCTTACCCTTAAAAAACGTGGTCCACTGTCTTGAAATGGACATTGTCTCAGCATGGTAATGTCTTACAGTATGTTCTTTTTCCCTCCTCTCTTTCAAAGAACAGGCATCAAAGCATTAGCTTTAGTCACTCTCAGGTCTGCATCACATGGGAGTAAGCACTGTAAGTTCTATACAACATTTTAGGGTGACTAGAGTCTTAAGTAGTTGAAGAGCTGGGGTTGTGTTGTTTCAGTACCTCGTACATTAGTAAATGGTTGCTTGTCACTTGTGCTGCATTTAACTGCATATACAGCAGCATTTGTTGACATACCTAAAGTAACTAACAGAACATAAAACAATACCATACACATAGCAAAATACAAACACAAATAAAACATAATAGGGCAAAACACAGCAGAATAGCTAAAGCATAAACACAATCACATTACATTAAAACAATGTATTGCAACACTGTGACAAAAGCACACAGAAAACAGCAGTACGTATAACAAGCATAATAAATGAAACATAACAAATATGCACATGCAATATTTTCCCACATTACCACCTTCAGAAATGTTCTTTCATAATACATGAAATAGCTGCAGCCAAAAACTAAATATTTTCCAGCCCCAGAGTCCTGGAGTACACCTTGCATGCCCTTTCCCTAACCACATTTTTCATGTTGGAGATCTTGACACCTCGACCCAGTACACCTGGGTAGGACACATCAGCAATATACCCAAAGATAACAACACTTAACATTGTCTGTTTCAAAATTGTAGTTTTAAATCGGATTTTACCATTAAAGGGGAATTTGAATTACAATTTCATTAATGCCAACCATGAAATGCTTATCTGTCCCCAGTTAAACGTTAGCACTTATTACAATGATGTAAGGCAACCCAATGTTATCCTATGAGACAGACAGACCTCACAGTAGTGAAAAAAAAAATTAGGAGTTTTTCACTCACAGGACGGTTAAAATTTAAACACACATGTCCATCTTTTTATTTACAATGCACTGTGCTCTGTTGACTACCTATGGCCTACCTTAAGGGTGACTTATATGTAATAAAAGGGGAAGTTTAGTCTTGGCAGGGGTTTTATATTGTTAAGTCGTATTGGCAATTTAAGACTGCATTCAGGCTGCAATGGCGGGGCTGGGACATAATTAAAGGGGCTACTTAAGTGGGTGGCACAATAAGTACTGCAGGCTCACCTGTCACATTTAATGTATAGGCCCTGGGAATATGGTAGACCACTCTACAAGGGAGTTATATGTAAACTAAATGTGCCAATTAGGCATAATCCATCTTTACCATGTTTAAAGAAGAGAGCATAAGCACCGTAGAAATGGTTAGCAGTGGTAAAGTGCACAGAGCCATAATGCCAACAAAAACTAATTCAGCAAAAAAATGGAGGTTAAAGGCAAAATGTTTGGGAGTGACCCTGCAGAGAGGCCCTGGTGTAACATGACCCCCGCCTCTCCAGGCTAAAGCGTAGGGAGACTAATCAATACCTTGATCGACTTTCCTGCAGAGGCCTGTGCCAGTTCTACGACGCCCTGAATTTGATTCTATCTCTCTGTCTACACTTTCCTGAGCCACTGAACTGGCTCATGGGGAACCATTCTCTTCAACTGTGGACTCCACTTGTGCAGCATATAACCTTATCTTGCTCACAGATGTATCCCAGTATGCAGCCAGTACCACCATGGACAACACATTGATTATGTGGCCCATTCCACCCCTTGGATCAGACTTCTTTCCCCAACCCAAGAACAGCTCTGCCCAAAAGGACAGCAACCAGCAGAGGCCATTGACAACTGTTGTATCTCGAGCCAGGCCCCAGGTCATCCAGGGATCTCTGACCTCTGAGATTTCTCAGAGTGGAAGGGAAATAAGCCCGGGTGTTAGACATTTTTTCCTCTCTCCTTCCCACCAGTCCGGTGTGGTAGTCTGGGACTGGCTACTCAGCTTAGGGCCTGTACTCTGAGGCTGAGCAGAGGTCAGGGGTGAGTCCTGCCTCACCCACCCCCCCATCTGTGCCTCTGTACGCTTTGCTTGGTTGTGGTACCTCCAGAATTCTAAGCTTTCAGGGTTGTTGCCCATCCCAGCTCTTCCATCACCAGCGGCAACTCATTCCCCAGATTACAGTCAATGGGCATGTTGGGACTAACTATGACTCTTCTTTTGGTCACCTCCCCACTCCACTTTAGGGATACCAGGGCCGGGGGTGGAGAAACTCCTGTCCCTGGGCCTAAGTTACCCTACAGACTAGACCGATATATTGAGTTACCAGGGTTTGGCTGGCCTCGGTGTACGTGTATAATCATGGGGATAGGGGAGGTAGAGTGAAGATCCTTTCAGTCTCCGAGGTTAACTTTTATAATCAGAAGGGGGAAAGGATCACTTGTCCTGCTTAAACCTTGGGTTCACAAGTCGAGGAACTGGTATCTCCCAACAAATATGACTCTCATACACGTGTATTCAGATGATCTCTCTTCAGCGGTATATACTGGGTACCCGCTTTTCTACACGTGCGTGCGTAATCATTGAGTCATTTTTTGTATTGTGCACCCTCCACCAGGAGGTTTCGCCTTAGGTTTAAGGCAGTAGTGACCGTGGAAAGTGGGGGGGTATAGTGGTGGTGTCGTTGTTAAAAATCCGGACAGCCAGACTGAGATAATTTTAATAAGTCTGGATTCGGACTGTAAGTAAAAAGTTAGGTGCACTTTCTGAATTGGTTAGGGATTCAAGTGCATATTGTATATAGGGTTTAAAAAGAGGTCAACATGTTTCAGCCTTTGGTAGTCAGAGGATCTTAGGCTTTCGTCAGGACCAATGGGGGTGAATAAATAGTGAGAAAAATCGTTGTGAGAAGAAATGAGGTATATTGACCTGATTCTTCGTGATTCAAGGTTTCATTGTACCTGAAAAATAAAGAAACACACGCACAGACAGCAACAAACAGGGAGACGGGGTGCGGGAAAACACATATTATGTACAATAGTACCTTTTTGTTGTTAAGGAACTAGAAAATGGCAATACTTTTCTTCATACTCATTTCAGGCGTCAACTCTTCCTTTGTCATACTTCGGTGGGCAGGAGAGACTAATACTGTATAGAGGTGCCCATACTTTTAACATTGTACTCTCTCAGTGCGTGTTCTATAGTGAGAACCGTTGTAATTTGTGGCCGCTTTGTGGTTGCATTCACACTCCAGTCATACCATGCTTACTTTCACATATCATTCAGGTGTGTGATTTTTCGTGCTGAAATGAATTATTCACATGCTCTTTTGACCAGAAATTGTCCGTGGGTCATTATCTGGGGAGTGCGTTGTGCGTGACTCGAGTGGTACCCAATGCGCTATATGCGCTTTCGTTCCTCGTGCATACCTTGTTATGTTTGAAGAATTACTTCCTCGGGGATTAAGGCTGATCGAGAGAGGCCTTACTAGAGGGGTATTAAAGAAAAAATGTTACAGGGCGCGGTCTTGTACTTGCGGTTTGCTCTCGTGCTCGGTGCGCTCGGCTGTCAGCGTTACCTTAGTGCCTTCTTACTCGGTCTTTGCCGCATGTGCTGGCTCTGCCTGTCATCACCCGGAACTACAGGGCGGTGTAGTTCCGGGTGGATTTAAGCGTAGTGATGCTAGAGATGGAAGAGTTACTTTCCGCTCGTTCTTTTTTACCATTACAACTTGGCCATAATCTACACGGGTAGACATTAATGAAATAAAATAAATAATATTTGGTAGCGATTGGATTACTAAGATTGATTATGCAAAGGATTTTTCGATGCACCAATATTAGAAGAGATACTCCACGATCGGTCTAGGTCGATGGTTATTACTATCGTTCGGAATCTCTAATACATTTGTCATTTTGACTTTTGGGGGGGATAACTAGGTGAAAAATTCTATCTCTAGTAATTATGTTACGAAGGTGTATTGCTGGGTGCAGCCGTTTTATGCCGAGTTAGTGGCCTGAGGTGCACCTATAGGGAATGTTTAAAATAGTATGTTTTAAGTTGGCATTGGAATTACCAAGTCTTATATGAAGGCACTTAGGTTCTATTATGCTCTCATAAGGCACTGCCAAGAAACACGGGTATGGGGTGTGAGCAGGATTAACAGGCCACATGTGTTCTCTACTTGAGGTACAATGTTACAGACGGGCTTGGAGTATTGATTATCTGTTGAGAGACAACCAAGGAACAGAATCGTTAAGGCCCTGGGTATTTGTTTTGAGCCTGTGGACCCAACGTTGTTCCTTTTCGAACAGTATCTTTGCGGCATTTCTGTCTACTGTGTCTAGACTTTCTAGGATTACTCAGTGCAGGTCATTGGCTGTGTGTTGTTTCTCTTTGTAATGCGATGACATCTTTGTCGTGCTTTTCTTACAGTTCACATTACTCCTGTGTTCACAGAGTCTCTGTTTGGCTTTTCGGCATGTCATCCCAATATATCGCATGTCGCAAGGGCATGTGATCATATACACAACGTGGCTAGTGTTGCAGTTGGTGTGTTTTTTCAGTTTCCATGAGAAGTCTGGAAGTAACTGCAGTTCTTTTGTTGGTTCTGTGGTTGCACACACTACGCAGGTCCCACAGGGGTAGTGTCCAGTGATTGGAGGGTTATTCCATAGGCCTGGTTGTTGTTTTTTCTTTTTCGGAGGTGGTCTTGTGAGGACCAGAAGATCTTTTATATTGCTGCTCCTTTTGTTTGCAAATCTTGGTTTTGACCAGGTCAGGGTGTTGGATGTTATAATCCTCCAGTTACGGTTGATTATTTTTTTCACGTGGTTTGTTATTGGACTATAGGTTGTAACACAGGTAGTCCTGTCATCGGTCTGTTTTGGGTGACTTTCAAGTAGAGATTCTCTTGGTTGGTTTCTGGCTCGTTTAGCACAGGAATTGATCATTCTTTTGGGGTAATCTCTAGCCGTTAGTTTTTCACAGAGATCAGTAGCTTGGGATTTGTAGTCTTTTATGGAGCTACAATTTCTCCTCAGTCGTAAGAACTGACTGTACGGAAGGTTTTCTCTCAAAGGGCGGGGGTTAAAGCTATTGAAGGATAACAGACTATTCTTGGCAGTAGGCTTGAAGAATGTTCGTGTTTGTAAGGTGTTTCCTTCGGCAAAGATGGTTATATCCAGGAAATCTAGGCTCTGCGCATTGGATGTATATGTGAAATTGAGGCATTCATCCTGATTGTTCAACCACCTATGGAAATCTGTTAATGATTCTTTGTTTCCTTTCCAAATTGAAAAGATATCGTCAATATATCTCTTCCAGAAGAGTATATGACGAAAGTAGGGGTTGTTTTCATTATGGATGTAAGTCTGTTCAAAAGTGCTTACGTAAAGACCTGCCACGCTGGGAGCAAAGGTACTACCCATAGATGTACCATGTTGCTGGAGATAGAGGGTGTCTTTGTATTGGAAAAAGTTTTCCATGAGGGCCAGTCTGCAGCATTCCAGTACGAAGTGTCTTGGAGTTCGATGGTGCCATTCGATGTTGAACAATATTGATTCGAGAGTCTCTAAAGTTTTCTGTTGTGGAAGGCTTGTGTAGAGGCTCTCGACGTCTAAACCTACTAAGAGCATGTTGTTTTCTGAGTACTCAAAGTTCTCTAACTTATTGATCAGGTCTCGTGTGTCTTTTAGGTAGGTAGGCGTGGTTTGGACCAGTGGTCTCAGGTACTGGTCCGCAAATTGTGACAATGGCTCTAGAATAGAATTGATCCCTGAGACAATTGGTCTTCCTGGTGGGGGCATCTTGTCTTTATGTGTCTTGGGTAGAGAGTAAAAATATGGCGTAACTGGTTCTTTTGTTACCAGATAGTCCGCCTCTTTTTTGGATAACCAGTTGTTACACTCTGCTTCCTCAATCATCAGGGCTATTGTCCTTTGTAAACGTGGTGTTGGGTCAGTTGTAATCACTTGGTAGAATTTGGTATCTGCTAATAGAATCATACATTGATTGTCATATCCTTCCGCTGATAGTAGGACTACACCTCCGCCTTTGTCCGCAGGCTTGATGACTATGTCATGATTATCTTTCAATTCAGTCAGAGCGATTTTTTCCGCTTTTGTTAAGTTCTGGAAAGGTCTCGGAGGATGTTGATTTAGTTCTTCAACTTCCTTCATGATGGCCTGTTCAAAGGTACTAATCTCAATGGGTACTTGCGAGTTAAGTGGGCAGAAGGTGGACTTGTTTCTTAAAGAGGTGTCTCCTTCTTGAGGTTGTTGTTCTCCTTTGAAAAACGCTTTCAGTTTCAGCGTGCGGCAAAAGTTTGCAAGTTCGCACTTTGTTCTGAAAATATCTGTTTTTGGGGTTGGCACGTAGCCTAATCCTTTGTTCAGGACACTTGCCTGGTTCTCTGTCAATTCTAGTCCTGTTAGGTTGACTATTAGATTGTCGTACCTTGTCCTGTGTTGGCTTTGGTGACGCTTCTGGTTTGAACCTGTCGCGTCTGGTCGGACCATGTTATTCCTTTTTGCCTGGACCTCCGGTTGTTCTGGCCATTCCCTAAAAAAGGACGGCCTTGCTGGTAATTTTGGGCACCTTGTGGGGGCATTTGGTGGTTCATGGGTATCGGGAAGTATGGGTTTGGCCACCCTTGAAACTGGGGGTTAAATGGATGGAATGGTATTCCTTGTCCATTGTTTTGAAAATAAGGGGGGGCGCCAGTAGTTGCCACGCCCTCTTTGTTGTCCTCTTTTGTTCCTGAAGTTCCCGCGACCTCGTGGTGTGGTATCATCTCCGCTCTGATTTGAGCTGTTGTCTGATGACATGCTGTTTGTGTCTGAGTTATCATTGAGTTTGTAAAAGGCTTAAAAGGGTTTTCAGGAATTTCAGAAAATGGCGCTCTGCCTGGAGTATACGTTGGACAGTGTGTGGAGATGAGTTCTTGAGGGTGGCGCGTATAGGGCGAACGGATTAACCCAAAAACCGTTCCAAGACAATGAAAGATTACCCAAACTGTAACACAGCAATGCTCTCGCAGCCACAAAAACAGTGTGAATTTGAAAAAAAGACAACTGGTAGCAATACAGATGAAAGAAAGCAGCAGATCTCTATGTTCAAGTTCTTTTTCAATGATGTTTTAATTGGATCCAAGCTCAGCCGACACGTGTTTCATCGCGTTAAAGTGGAGTCAACACGACTCTTCAGGGCTAGTGGATAGCTTCAGGCATCCACGGTTAGATGCGGGATATTCAGCGCGGTAGATGGCGTGTCCTGATAAGATGCTACCAGTTGTCTTTTTTTCAAATTCACACTGTTTTTGTGGCTGCGAGAGCATTGCTGTGTTATCATTGAGTTTGTAGTCTTTGCTACTGTAAGGATGAATGCGTTCCAGGGAGAACCTCTTCAATTCTTTTGCAAGTTTCTGCAATTTTGTCTGTGTTAGATATTCTTGACTGTCTTTCATTTCTTTGTTTATCTCGTCTAGACGAGTTTTGTAGATGGTAATGTTGATTGTGTTGTTCAGTAGTTTCCAATATCTCGATCTTGATCGCGAGTTCGTCCGTGAGTCTTGTCGCAGTTTTTATTATTAGCACTAGGTAGTCTCTAGTGCACTTCCATGATATGGAAGACCAATCTTTTCTAAACGCTAGATCTTTCAAAAAAATGCGTGGTGCATTCGTCACCCAAAGGCCTTTGGGTGCAGCGTTGACTCGGAGATACTCGGTCATGATTATGCCATGTACTGCTGTTCGTACCTGTTCTTTCTTTACTTCTGTTAACTCGTCCCATTCTGCTGTCGAAGACAGAGTCTGGTTGAGGTCACCTTCCATGAGTAGAGGCGGTCTTGCCAACATTTCATCGATGTCCTCAGTTGTGTAACTGAGACCAAAGCTTCCTGCCATGATGGGAATGTTCTGTTAGGCAGTATGATATCACAGGCTCTTATGGGTGCCTATGAGATTTTCTCCCACAGCTGTTCGCTGCTTGACATGTATAATCATGGGGATGGGGGAGGTAGAGTGAAGATCCTTTCAGTCTCCGAGGTTAACTTTTATAATCAGAAGGGGGAAAGGATCACTTGTCCTGCTTAAACCTTGGGTTCACAAGTCGAGGAACTGGTATCTCCCAAAAAATATGACTCTCATACACGTGTATTCAGATGATCTCTCTTCAGCGGTATATACTGGGTACCCGCTTTTCTACACGTGCGTGCGTAATCATTGAGTCATTTTTTGTATTGTGCACCCTCCACCAGGAGGTTTCGCCTTAGGTTTAAGGCAGTAGTGACCGTGGAAAGTGGGGGGGTATAGTGGTGGTGTCGTTGTTAAAAATCCGGACAGCCAGACTGAGATAATTTTAATAAGTCTGGATTCGGACTGTAAGTAAAAAGTTAGGTGCACTTTCTGAATTGGTTAGGGATTCAAGTGCATATTGTATATAGGGTTTAAAAAGAGGTCAACATGTTTCAGCCTTTGGTAGTCAGAGGATCTTAGGCTTTCGTCAGGACCAATGGGGGTGAATAAATAGTGAGAAAAATCGTTGTGAGAAGAAATGAGGTATATTGACCTGATTCTTCGTGATTCAAGGTTTCATTGTACCTGAAAAATAAAGAAACACACGCACAGACAGCAACAAACAGGGAGACGGGGTGCGGGAAAACACATATTATGTACAATAGTACCTTTTTGTTATTAAGGAACTAGAAAATGGCAATACTTTTCTTCATACTCATTTCAGGCGTCAACTCTTCCTTTGTCATACTTCGGTGGGCAGGAGAGACTAATACTGTATAGAGGTGCCCATACTTTTAACATTGTACTCTCTCAGTGCGTGTTCTATAGTGAGAACCGTTGTAATTTGTGGCCGCTTTGTGGTTGCATTCACACTCCAGTCATACCATGCTTACTTTCACATATCATTCAGGTGTGTGATTTTTCGTGCTGAAATGAATTATTCACATGCTCTTTTGACCAGAAATTGTCCGTGGGTCATTATCTGGGGAGTGCGTTGTGCGTGACTCGAGTGGTACCCAATGCGCTATATGCGCTTTCGTTCCTCGTGCATACCTTGTTATGTTTGAAGAATTACTTCCTCGGGGATTAAGGCTGATCGAGAGAGGCCTTACTAGAGGGGTATTAAAGAAAAAAAGCCAGAAACCAACCAAGAGAATCTCTACTTGAAAGTCACCCAAAACAGACCGATGACAGGACTACCTGTGTTACAACCTATAGTCCAATAACAAACCACGTGAAAAAAATAATCAACCGTAACTGGAGGATTATAACATCCAACACCCTGACCTGGTCAAAACCAAGATTTGCAAACAAAAGGAGCAGCAATATAAAAGATCTTCTGGTCCACACAAGACCACCTCCGAAAAAGAAAAAACAACAACCAGGCCTATGGAATAACCCTCCAATCACTGGACACTACCCCTGTGGGACCTGCGTAGTGTGTGCAACCACAGAACCAACAAAAGAACTGCAGTTACTTCCAGACTTCTCATGGAAACTGAAAAAACACACCAACTGCAACACTAGCCACGTTGTGTATATGATCACAATGCCCTTGCGACATGCGATATATTGGGATGACATGCCGAAAAGCCAAACAGAACACAGGAGTAATGTGAACTGTAAGAAAAGCACGACAAAGATGTCATCGCATTACAAAGAGAAACAACACACAGCCAATGACCTGCACTGGGTAATCCTAGAAAGTCTAGACACAGTAGACAGAAATGCCGCAAAGATACTGTTCGAAAAGGAACAACGTTGGGTCCACAGGCTCAAAACAGATACCCAGGGCCTTAACGATTCTGTTCCTTGGTTGTCTCTCAACAGATAATCAATACTCCAAGCCCGTCTGTAACATTGTACCTCAAGTAGAGAACACATGTGGCCTGTTAATCCTGCTCACACCCCATACCCGTATTTCTTGGCAGTGCCTTATGAGAGCATAATAGAACCTAAGTGCCTTCATATAAGACTTGGTAATTCCAATGCCAACTTAAAACATACTATTTTAAACATTCCCTATAGGTGCACCTCAGGCCACTAACTCGGCATAAAACGGCTGCACCCAGCAATACACCTTCGTAACATTATTACTAGAGATAGAATTCTTCACCTAGTTATCCCCCCCAAAAGTCAAAATGACAAATGTATTAGAGATTCCGAATGATAGTAATAACCATCGACCTAGACCGATCGTGGAGTATCTCTTCTAATATTGGTGCATCGAAAAATCCTTTGCATAATCAATCTTAGTAATCCAATCGCTACCAAATATTATTTATTTTATTTCATTAATGTCTACCCGTGTAGATTATGGCCAAGTTGTAATGGTAAAAAAGAACGAGCGGAAAGTAACTCTTCCATCTCTAGCATCACTACGCTTAAATCCACCCGGAACTACACCGCCCTGTAGTTCCGGGTGATGACAGGCAGAGCCAGCACATGCGGCAAAGACCGAGTAAGAAGGCACTAAGGTAACGCTGACAGCCGAGCGCACCGAGCACGAGAGCAAACCGCAAGTACAAGACCGCGCCCTGTAACATTTTTTCTTTAATACCCCTCTAGTAAGGCCTCTCTCGATCAGCCTTAATCCCCGAGGAAGTAATTCTTCAAACATAACAAGGTATGCACGAGGAACGAAAGCGCATATAGCGCATTGGGTACCACTCGAGTCACGCACAACGCACTCCCCAGATAATGACCCACGGACAATTTCTAGTCAAAAGAGCATGTGAATAATTCATTTCAGCACGAAAAATCACACACCTGAATGATATGTGAAAGTAAGCATGGTATGACTGGAGTGTGAATGCAATCACAAAGCGGCCACAAATTACAACGGTTCTCACTATAGAACACGCACTGAGAGAGTACAATGTTAAAAGTATGGGCACCTCTATACAGTATTAGTCTCTCCTGCCCACCGAAGTATGACAAAGGAAGAGTTGACGCCTGAAATGAGTATGAAGAAAAGTATTGCCATTTTCTAGTTCCTTAATAACAAAAAGGTACTATTGTACATAATATGTGTTTTCCCGCACCCCGTCTCCCTGTTTGTTGCTGTCTGTGCGTGTGTTTCTTTATTTTTCAGGTACAATGAAACCTTGAATCACGAAGAATCAGGTCAATATACCTCATTTCTTCTCACAACGATTTTTCTCACTATTTATTCACCCCCATTGGTCCTGACGAAAGCCTAAGATCCTCTGACTACCAAAGGCTGAAACATGTTGACCTCTTTTTAAACCCTATATACAATATGCACTTGAATCCTAACCAATTCAGAAAGTGCACCTAACTTTTTACTTACAGTCCGAATCCAGACTTATTAAAATTATCTCAGTCTGGCTGTCCGGATTTTTAACAACGACACCACCACTATACCCCCCCACTTTCCACGGTCACTACTGCCTTAAACCTAAGGCGAAACCTCCTGGTGGAGGGTGCACAATACAAAAAATGACTCAATGATTACGCACGCACGTGTAGAAAAGCGGGTACCCAGTATATACCGCTGAAGAGAGATCATCTGAATACACGTGTATGAGAGTCATATTTGTTGGGAGATACCAGTTCCTCGACTTGTGAACCCAAGGTTTAAGCAGGACAAGTGATCCTTTCCCCCTTCTGATTATAAAAAAAAAATGGCCTCGGTGTACCTCAGAGCAGTGACAGGTATCCCTTTCACATTCACACTGTGAGTTCACTTCTCAACTAAGGGAAATTGGTGCATGAGCAACCTCCTGCTCCTGTCCTACCTACACCAACGGCCATAATGGCTACCCCTGTAGAAATCCCACCAGTTGATTTCTTAGGATAGACAGGGCCCCCCTGCTTGTTTCGTAGTTGAGAACAATCAAATCAGTGGGATTGTAAATGTGTGCCATGGCGCCCACCACCCACCAGAATCTCTCTCTCAGATGGGGCATGGAAACAATTTCCTTCCCCCTTAATCAGAAACTTGTCTGTGTCTCACTTGATTCTCCCCTCTCCCTATGGGGGCAACCTGAACCTCAATTTTTGGGTTCACTCCCAGGTATAGTTGTCGACATACTGTGGCGATCCAGAGGTCTGCCTCCTCAGCAAGCTTCCTAGGGTCACTCAGCTTGCTTTCTACCAGGTACTGGTGCAGCTCTATAAAACAGTTATTGAGAATATGCTCCCTCAAGATTAAGTTGTATAGCCCAACATAATCATGTACCTTGCTGCTCCTCACTCAGCCACTCAATGCCTTGCTGGAGTAGTCTAATATGTCTACCCAAGACTGGACAGGGAGTTTGTGGCTGTCCCTGAGACTCTGCCGGTATTTCTCATGAGTCAGCCCAAATTTGGAAATTTATGGCGTTCATGGGGGCATACTATATCTGGTCATCTACCTCATGTGTGAGAAATGTATCCCTCCCCAATGCAGGCATGTATTTCCATAAGCTACCCCAGGACTCTTCTGGAACCATGTGAACACTCAAACATACCTTATACGCAGAAATCCTCTTGTGAATTTCATCTCCTATCACATAATTGTGCACCCGTTCTTGTGGCATGCAGGCCCTCACCTCTCCAGTGGACACTGCAGGTATGCTACCACCATTGTTGCTGGATTCTGGGATCTGTCTCGCTTTCAGCTCCAGTTTCGTCAGTCTCATGTGCCAACACAAGTTTCTTCTCTGCCTCAGCTTTCTCTCTGGCCAAGGTTCTTTCTGTTTAAGTCCTCCTGTTCTCTGCTTCCAACTTCATCATGGCCAGATGCAATTTAATTACCACTCTCCCTTTCTGTCCTCTAGCTTTTTTGGGTACAAGCCCCTATCAGATACAGTGCTCTCTTCCCCATCCTGGGCATACACTGGCTTAGAGTTGGGGTCTTATTGCAAATCAGGACACAGGGCTGCTTCCTCAATCTCCTCATCTGATGAGAGTGCTCCTCCCTCATCATCATCATTTCCTCGGGTGGACAACTAACTCGACACTTCCTCCAAGGCTCAGAGGGCTAGATGGAGATCCAGTTTGATAGCCTTCTTGTCACTCTTCAGCCCCTTCTGTTTGCAATGCTTCCGCAGCTCAGCCCTGCAAAGGGTGTCAGAGTTGCACAGCTCCATCTCTATGGTGAAAACAAGGATAGTAAGGCTCCAGGCGGGTTGCAGAGACAATGCATTGGTAATAAGCCCTTTGTGTGAAGGCAGAGCACAACCTATTCAGTTGCAAGTGGGGCTGTACCCAGCTCTGCCCTAATCCTGCCATCAGATGACCTATTGAGGCACACCTGTTCCCTTTATTGTTCACAAAGTCCTAACTTCCAACTACACCCAGTCATGTGACCCAGAGGAGACTGCAGGCAACTCATGGACAGAGTGCAGGAAAATACCCAGTTTCTAAAAGTGGCTTTTTCAAAATTGTAATTTAAAATCAGACCTTAGCATTAAAGAGGATTTTTAATTACAATTTCATAGACACTAAATGCTTATCTGTCCCCAGTGAAAGGTTAGCGTGTATTGATTGTAATAAGCCAACCTAATGTTATCCTAAGGGACAGGTAGGCCTCACAGAGGGGAAAAAGGAATTCAGGAATTTTTGCTTACCAGGACATGTAAAAAATGAAAGTTCATGCCCAACCTTTTAATTACAGCTGATAACATTTCAGTATGATTAGCATCAACTTGGAGAGAGAAGCATTTAATTTAGGTATATGTACCTTGTAGAGTGGTATACCATATACCCAGGGTTTGTACATTAAATGCTACTAGCGGGCCTGCAGCACACATTGAGCCACCCACTTAAGTAGCACTGTGAAACATGTCCCAGACCTGCCATTGCTTCCTGAATGCAGTTTTAAACTCCCAATTTAACTTGGAAATATAACAACCTTGCCAAGCCTTAAACCCCCCTTTTATTGCATAAAGGTCACCCCTTAATGTAGGCCCTAGGTTGTCAATAGGGCTGGATGCTTTTAAACAGAAGGTTGGACATGTATTGGTAGTGAAAAACTCCTAATTTCGTTTCTCACTACCTTGAGGACTACCTGTTCCATAGGATAATATTGAGTTTCCTTATTACCTTTAATAAGTGACAACTTTTCATTGGGAATAGGTAAGCATTTCATGTTTTGTATCTATGAAACTATAATTAAAAATATTTTTTTCATTGTAAAGTCGGATTTTAAATTCCAATTTCAAAAATGCCACTTTTTAGAAAGTTTGCACTTGACTGGGTGTAGTTGGCATTTGGCATTTGGAATGTGTTGGGATTTCTCTAGCCTGTCATGGCGTTCTGCACTAGAATGTTCCCTGCGTGGAACACTTGCCATGATTCTGCTCTCCGCAGTAGCTCCCGGGGAGTTGCTGTGGCTGGACTGAATAAAGCACCTCTTACCTGCCTTGGCCCGTGTGATCTGCTTCCTTTCAGTGGCGACGATTGGTTCCAGCTTCCAGCCTCCCCAGTGTTGAAGACGATCCCTCGTGTGGCAGTCCGGTCTTCCTGGCATTTTCGGGCTTCTCATTACTTGACGTTTTGCTGGGAACGGTTCCCAGTTGCTCGAGGCCCGCTCTGGAGTAATTCCTGTCTCCTGTTGTGTCCTTTATGCCTGCCAACTGCCGGATATTCCTCTCGGCATTGTAAAGGTACTTTTTGTTTTATTCCCCTTACGCGATCAAGCCGTTGCTCTGCTCTCGCATTGCTGCGTTGCTACGTGGATCCTGTCTGACCTGCCTGACGCCGACAACTAAACATCTCACGTTGCGTGCGGCCATTTTAACTGCTTTGTGGTAACCTGGCAACGTCTTGGCAACGCTTTGTCGGATCCAATGCGCACAGCTGTTTAGCGCTTCATCACCTTCATCGCTGATGCGCACAGGTCGTCTTGCCTAAATTGATGCGTTTTGCCTATCATCTTCTTCGCTGATGCGCACAGCAATGTCTTCCTGGTTTGATGCGCACAATTTTGTTTGATGCGCGCAATCACTTCAATGTGCACAACATTGTCTTTAATTCTTTGCACACAGTTTTGGATTCCATGCGCTGAGTTTCTTTATCATCGCTGATGTGCACAGCTCTTTAAATCCACGACGTTATTCTGCAATGTGCACAGTTTGATTCTAATTTTTTTTTTTTTTAATGTGTGTTTCTATACCACATTTCTTGTGTGCAAATACTGTTTGGTGAACATCTTCATGTGTAAATAGTCTTATTGGAGATATATTCTTTTTGTGTGTCCTGGGGCAGCAACTCACCCACGCACATGGATCATATATTGGCCCCTCCTCCATTCTTGCAAACTGCAGGTACCCCGCCTGTAACATGGGAATGGTGGAAGGACACTTTTGAGGCATATTTAGAAGCCATTGATGGTGACATTTTTACTAGCAAAAAGAAAAAAAGCTTTGCTCGTTTATAATCTTAGCACTGAAGCCAGAAACATTTTGAAAACCTTGACTCTTGAGGTGGTTAGCACTATTGTTAGTGGTGGTGATGCTGGCGATTCGCTTCTTGTAGATGAATATGCCTCGCTGATAAAGACACTTGACAAAAGTTTTTCTCCAAGGAGGAATGTGGTACTTGAACATCACAAATTTCTTCAGCGTGCTCAGACCCCTGGCGAATCTATTGATGATTTTGTAGCAGTTCTTCGCATACTTGCTATCAACTGCAATTATAGGGAATTTTGGGATGAAATCATACGGGATCAACTTATCAAGAGAACTTCTAATAAGAAGATTCAAGAAAAGCTACTTGCTTCTGGTGATCCTGACTTGGAGACTGCTCTTACTCTTGCCAAAAGTATAGAGCATTCGCAGTTTTGTGTTAAAGAAATGAGCTCATCCTCTTCATCTACATCTTCTTCCACGGTAGAGGTTAAACTGTTGAACTCCAAACCTCTCTCCAAACCTAAAGCAAATGTACCCTCGTCCATTGTTACTCGTCCGGTTGCAACTAATGTGTCTTCAAAGACTAAGTCTGTGCAAAATGACTTAGTATGTTTTCGTTGTGGTAGCAGGTCGCATCTGGGTTCTGCAAAATGTTGTTTTGCTCTCAACCAGACCTGCTACAAGTGTGGGAACAAGGGTCATTATTCCCGTATGTGCAAAGCTGTTTCTGCGAATAAGCCCATTCACTCTGTAAAGTATATCAATGAAGAATCGGCGGAGGATTGCTATGAATTGTTAATGCTGTCTTCTTCGCATGAGGCCGGAGTAGTCAAACTATCGGCCTTGTCTGGTCTTCGAAGAAGAAAACCCCTTCATGTTTGATAACTGTGAATGGTGTTGTCTGCAAGTTTTTAGCAGATTCAGGTTCTCCGTTCACTTTGTTGAACTTTGCTGACTTTAGTAAACTTTCTAGCGTACCTTGAGAACCCTCCAACATTAAGATTTTTGCTTATGGTGGCAAGAAGGTAGAAGTTTTGGGAAAGTGTTCTGCTAAACTGGAGTTTCATGCCGACAGGGGTGGTATTCATAGTCAAGGATGGTACCAACTTGTTGGGGTGGGACGAACAAGGTGACTTGAACATCATTTTGGATCCCAACCATCCAGACATGGTGATAACCCGCAGTGCCTTGAGTGAGTTTTACCCTTCGTCTTCTGCATCACCAAGGGGATTGACTGTGTCTCAAGTGTCAAACTCCAAGTGGGCCCTTATGTTTCCTGAAGTATTTAGCGGGGAGTTAGGCAAACTCAAGGGTTTTCAACACCGTATAATTTTAAAAGAAAATGCCATGCCCATTGCCCACAAGGTACGTAAAGTGCCTCTAAGTTTACGGGAAAAGTCGAGGAAGGAATTGGAACGTTTATGTGCTGCTGGGGTGATCGAGCCAATTGAGGGTTCGGAGTGACTCGCTCCCATAGTTTTGGCGAAGAAGTCCGATAAATGTTTGAGGATGTGTGTTGACCTGCACGATCTCAATGCAAACATTTGGATTGACAGGCAACCTCTCCCAAATATCAACGAGATGTTAGCTACCCTCGAGGGTGCTACATTTTTTACCTCCCTCGATATTTCATCCGCATATCACCAGATTGAGCTGTGTCCAAATTATAAGTATCTTACCTCTTTTGTAACCCCGGAGGGAGCTTATCGTTACATCCGTATGCCATTTGGTTTGGCTTCAGCCTCGGCTGTTTTTCAGAGGCTGATGAACAATCTGTTCAAGGACATTCCTGGTGTTGTTTTTTTTCAAGATGACATTTTGGACCACGGCAAGACCAAACTTGAGCATGATGAGCGTGTGAAACTGGTTCTAAGCATTTTAAGGGCCAGTGGGCTAACCCTGAGGGAAGACAAGTGCAAATTCCTTGAAGATGGGGTGGATTATCTGGGTCACCACATTTCATACAAGGGTGTTGAACCTAAGGTCAAAATTATTGATGCCATTCAAAATGCTCTCGTTCCTGCGAACAAGGATAAGCTAAGTTCGTACCTTGGTTTGGTGGAGTATTACTCCAAATTTGTTAAGAACTTCTCTTCCAAAACTGCTGCTATGCGTGGCTTACTTAAAAAGAGTGCTAAGTTTGTTTGGGATGATGATTGCAATAGCAATTTCAATGCTATTAAGCAAGAAATTGTTGGAGCTCGCCCACTGAAATTGTTCAACATCAATGACTTGTGTATTCTTTCCACCGACGCCAGTAATGTAGGTTTGGGGGCTGTTCTCAGGCAGAGAGGGGGTGATGGACTTGAGGAAACCATTGCTTTTGCCTCCAGAACTTTGAGGGGTGCCGAGAGAACGTATTCCACTATCGAAAAGGAGGCTTTGGCATTGTGGTGGGGGGTATTGCACTTCAAGAATTTTCTCTGGGGGAACAGATTTATCTTGAGGACTGACCACAAGCCTTTAGTTGATTTATTCATGACCAAGAGTGTGGCAGGGCAACCCCACGGATCTCCAAATGGCAATGCAGGTTGCAAGAGTTCCAGTATCAGCTTGAGTATGTGGCTGGGGTGAAGAATTTGGTTGCCGATTGCTTATCCAGGCTACCCCTTTCCAATAGTGACGAATGTTTTGTGTGTGATGACTTGGAAGTGGTTTGTGCTGTTGGTTTTTTGTGTGACTCTGCTGGTTGTGCTCTTTCTGAGTGTGAGTGGCTAGAGGGGATTGCTTCAGATGCAGATATGCAGGTGGTTATTGACCTTCTCTGCAAAGTTTGGCCGTGTGAAAAAGATTGTCCGTCTGCAATTGTTCCTTACATGAGAGTTAAGGATGAATTATCCCTTGTGGATGGAATACTGAGAAGAGGGAGTTTGCTGGTTGTACCTCTTTCGGTTCGTGGTAAAATTCTAGGTCTCGCTCACGAAGGTCATCCTGGTATTAGTTCCATGAAACGTAGGGTGAGGCAAGACTTTTGGTGGCCATCAGCGAACAAGGATGTCGAGCATTTTGTTCATGATTGTTGTGAATGTTTTGTTAGCGACAAGTCACAGGTTACCCATCCTTTGCCTGTTGAACCTATTATAGTGAAGAATATTCCCTGGTCCAAGCTGGCTTTGGACATTGCCGGACCCTATGTCCTTGTTGGTTCTACTCCCAAGTATGTCTTGGTATTGGTTGACTACATGACCAAGTGGCCTGAGGTTAGGTTTGTGGATTCTATCAGTTCATCTGTGGTGATTACATTTTTACGTGACATCTTCTCCAGGGAGGGTTTTCCTGAGGAGATAGTATCTGATAATGGTACGCAGTTAGTTTCTGCTGAAATGTCTTCATTCTTCAAGGAGGTTGGTATTAGACATATTTGCACGTCACTCTATCATCCTCGTAGCAACGGTTTGGTTGAGCGTTTCAACCGTGTAGTCAAGGAGCATCTTCAACTGGCGTTGGTGAATGGTTTGCATTGGCGTCAAGCAGTTAGCGACATGTTATGGGCCGTATGGACCACTCCACATGTTTCAACTGGTGTTGCGGGGAAGGGTTGCTGGTACCAAGTTAAACAAAGAATGGATGTCTAGGAAAGTTGTGGATGCCGCGAGTTTAGCTGGTGTTGCAGATGTCAGAGCTTCAGTTCAAAGAAAGTATGACACTAGATCGAATGCTTTGTCTCCTTCTAAGGTGAAGGATGGTGACTGGGTGAGGATAAAGAAACCCGGCTTTCTCCATAAGGGGCAGTCGCGGTTTTCTTCTCCTAAGAAGGTGTCTGAAGTGAAGGATTGTGTTGTGGTGTTGGAGGATTGAAGGGTTTGGAACAAGAGTATGGTTTCTGTTGTGCCTGGTTTCATGGCTGAGAGTGTCAGCAAGCGGTCAGGGGTAGGTTCTTCCTCTGCTTCTCCTAGCATGGCTGGTGGCAGTGTTGTGCGCTCTCCTGTTCCTGTCTCTGACCCACAGAGGGAAACTTCCCACAGAGTCAGATCTGTTCCCGCAAAGTTTCAGGACTATATGATGGGGTAAAGCAATGCTGGTTTTACGTGAGGGGTATGTTGTGTATTGTTTTTGCTTCTGTTTTTCATCTTCTTTGCTTCTGTCTTTTACCTCTCTTTAGTTCCTATCTTTTCCTACTCTCAACTTTTTCTCTTTTGTTTCTTCATGAAGAAAGGGAGGTGTGTTGGGATTTCTCTAGCCTGTCATGGCGTTCTGCACTAGAATGTTCCCTGCGTGGAACACTTGTCATGATTTTGCTCTCTGCAGTTGCTGCCGGGGAGTTGCTGTGGCTGGACTGAATAAAGCACCTCTTACCTGCCTTGGCCCGTGTGATCTGCTTCCTTTCAGAATGTAAATTTATCCAAGGCACTCAAACAACAGAGGGATTAGGTGTTCCTGAATGGTCCATCTGTTATAAGGATGGGGGAGGAGTTGGGCACAGAACCACTTGCAACTGAATAGGCTGTGCTCTGCCTTCACACAAAGGGCTTGTCACCACTGCATTATCTCTGCAGCCAGCCTAGAGCCAGGGCAGGCGAGTCATGCAATTCCAAGCACTTCAAACAGAAACCTCTAGTAACTTCTTCTCCCTCAAGGAAAGCACCTTGTATCAAAAGGAGACCCTCAGAGCTACTCTTCAGTTCAGTTTCTGAACCTCTGAAAGGACTCTCAGAAGATTGACTGCTGATCCGCACTCCACAAGACTGCTTTGCTGCACTTGGAAGGACTGCTTTGCTCCCTGGACTATGCCTTGAACTCTTCATCGCCTGAACCCAGGACTACCAGAGTGACTCCAAGTTTGCTGGCCTCTTGTTCAGAGCCATAGCATCATAACAGGCTTCTACCACCTTGAACCTGCATCTGGACCCAGACTGAGTGAGTCCTAACCCCCAACGTATGCTCCTACAGTTTTGGACCCTTTGTGGTGGTGCTAAAGGTGCCTAGATTCCCAAAATCCAAAACTTGGAACGTAATACATTTTTGGCAGAAAACTGCTCTGAGAACCTAGGGAAGACCAGGACCAATCTGCTCATCAATATGCCCAAGGTGCATCGCCAGTTGACCTGACTTCATAGTAGCTCCTAATACATTCTTCCCCACAGCATCAAATCCTGTTCAGCGGTTCTTCACCAAAGGGGTATCCTGCCTCCTGGAATTCTCATTGGTTACAGGCTCCTGTCTCGTTCAGATGGAGATTTTCGACTTCCATAAAAGTGACTGAACCCGAACATAGAAATCTTCACTACAACTTCGTCCAGCGGCTCTTCGATGACAAAACTCCTTCCTTGGAGCATTGCTCCGCAGAACTTTACCTTCTCAGAAGATTTCTCTTGAAATTTTTTTGAGTCCAAAGGTAAGTGCCGACCAGGCCCCATCCACTTCTTGTATGTGACACGCGCTCTATCACGTTCATACATATTTTTTTACTTTGACCCGGTCTATACTAGATGTCTGCAGTTGGCTCTTTGATGTTTTAGGCACTATGTTTTACTAAACACTTTGAGAATTCATAACTCCTCTTCTACTGATTATATTTTTGTCATTTAGATGTCAAATAATTTATTAATATTTACTCTAATTGTCTAAATTGGTGTTAGATTTTTCTTGTGCAGTATTTTCACGTTATTACTGTTTGTGTTCCGCATAAATACTTTACACATTGTTTCTAAATTAAGCCTGACTGCCTTTTGTGCTAAGCTACTCATGGTTAATCTCAGGTTAATTTACTGATTTTGTGGTACACCCTGGTGGGGATTGTGGCTGTTGCTTGACCAGGGTTCTCATCCCCTAGTAAACCAAAAACCCAATCTCTCACAGATAGATATTTCCAATGTTCGCCACCCCCCAGGCTTCCGCAGCAAGACCCTGACCTTGTGGTGTCAAAATAGCTTCTATCATGTCTCTAATGCTATTCAATCTATGATCTTAATGACTTATTCAGTCTTTTGTTTCAGCTTTTTTCTATATGCTGATGATGCCCAAATAATTGTTAGGATTACTGGGGATACTCAAGACAGTGCTAAAGAACTGTCTAAGTGCCTCTCGAAAGTGGAATGTTTGGAGTCACAACCACCTAAGTAACCTAGTGACATTAGCAACATATTCTGTCCTATGTAACCGTTGCTTCAATTTTGGCCTACATCCCTAAACCCCAAGCTTACACCTGTGCAGGTTGGTAAAAATGTTAGGCATAAAAATTGACTCAGCCTTGACCATAACGATGAGAGATCCAATTACAGAAGTTGTCGAGGACATATTTCTTTCAACTTCATTCACTGAAGTGAATTATTTATCTTTTCCTTTTTCATCTTTTTTCTTTTTGTAATAAGATACAGTTTCTAAATGGGTCAACATGAACTATCTGATCTAATACAATGTATCTGCCTTGATCTATCTGCACATTTGATCCTTAAATTGCAGTTTATGGATAAAGGATCAAGCAACTCCTACACTGATGCTTCTTTGTCAGCTTGCTGTCAATTAATAAATAGTTTTTAAGTCTATGTACCTGGGAGAAAAGTCTTTTTTACTCCTTGTCAATTAATATTGAGCCATCACTGATACTGTCCTCACCATGAACTGAGTTCCAGCAGAAAATTTCTGTTGGATGTACCTAGAGTTCCTTTCAAGCTAGCTTATGGTCAAGAATCTCGATGCCAGTAGCTATGAAGTGGAATTCGCCCCATTCCCTTGGTCAAGGGTTGAATCTGCCTAAACTATGCAGGAGCAATAAACTTCATCTTTTTTTGGAGATTGTGTGACAATTCTGCACATATATCTTCCACTTTCAATCACTGACTGACACAGTCTTTGATAAGTAGACCTGGGGGTCATGTGGCAAAGCAAAATGCTCTTTACTTTCAATCAATCAATCAATCAGGGATGTGTTAAGCGTAACTACTCATCTGTAAGGGGCTCAAGGTGCTAGGGGTGGGGGGGTGCAGGTACCATTCCATCAAGGAGGGGGTCTGTCCAGGAGCCAGGTTTTGAGGTTTCTTGCAAAGATGGAGAGCGATGTTGTCTGTCTGAGGTGGAGCAGAAGGGCATTCCATCGGGTCTTTTTGGTGCTGGGGACCACAGCGTCGGAGAGCTGGACTGATTGTAGGGTCCTTTGGGGTGCGTGAAATGTGAGTTGGCTATTCAGGTATGCTGGTCTGGTGCCGTGGAGGGCCTTGTGTGCGTGAATGAGTATCTTGAAAGTGATTCTCGCTTCAACGGGGAGCCAGTTGAGTGTGCGCAGGTGCTGGGAGATGTGGCAGCATTTTGGCAGGTTTAGGACTAGTCTTGTGGCGGCGTTCTGGATGTTCTGCAGCCTGTGGGTGAGCTTTGGTAATGAGTGAGCAGCACCCAGAATTCATCAGGCCAGGAGGAATCAGTGGAAGCACAGGACAGTGATTTTGATAGAGTCTGATCCACTTAATATAAACTGAGATGGGTGCTTGAACTAAAATGATTTTCTCCATTTGCGTGGAGGATGAAATGCTCTCACTTTCAACACTGCGGTAGTAATGCTCAGAATGCCAATGTCCCATCCTCAGCGTGCACAAGTTACAAGAGTGTAACTATATGTTGTAGCCATTTGGTCTGAAGTAGAAATTCAATTAGTAAACAATATCTCAATCTCAATTTAAAGTTGCAGTAGACACACACCTAAATATGTACAGGATGTACACAGACATAGCCCTGAAGCACAGTCAATGTACATTCAGTTTGTGTGACCTGGCAATTTGCAATACTGCAGCTCATCCTTATCAGCCTGTCCCACAAAGCACACCATATTAGCATGATGTTCAGGTTGGGTATTCAAAATATTTCTAGCGATCACAAGAGCTTGTCTCTACATTAACAGATATTGCAGAATCTGTAGGATGTGTTAGGTGAGGGTGGAATCACTTCACCATATAATGACAGATTCCTCCTCTCTATCAACCTATAGAGAGATGCCCTCTCTAGAGAAGGAGATGTACACTCATCTGTAGATCCTTCTATAATACCACAGCACTGTAATGCTGGGGAAAGCAGGCACATGTGTGTTGTGCCCCCAGGACACTTAGTGTAACATGGCCCCAGGGGATTATCTGGTCATTGTGTGGAAAGCAGATGTGTGATTGCTACTTTTCTTTTCATATAGGCTCTCAGGATGCCATGGATAATTGCCTTGCAAAATTACCAAACGTTCTCATTTCATATAGCTCAATAGATGTGCTTTCTGTATATGTTGCTGTAGTTCCCATGCATTGTTGTAGTTCCCCACAAAATGTGTGATCTAGAATACAGATGCAAGACACCAGACGCATGGTTTGGACCTTCCAATATCTCTCACTCTTCCTTGTCTTCTCTCTTAGGTGGTGCAGATCATGATTGGAATAGTCAGTATCTGCTTGGGTGGCATACTGTGCTCTGGTTATGTCAAGGCTATCATTTACAGTGGTGTACCATTCTGGAGTGCTGTGTTTGTAAGTATCTGTGTCTTAAAGCCAAGCTATTTCTACAAGAACCTAAACAAGGCTTCCAGAAATCAATTCTGGAATGTTACATGTTTTTTTTTAACTGTAACCTTTGGCTGACCTTTAATCCCAAGCACTGCTGATATCAAAAGGCAATATTGTCTCCTTCTAGCAGACCATTCTGGTGTGTAGTTGGTGTGAAAGTAGGTAGAAAATGCCCATAATGAGCGGGAACTAAGGAAAATGGACAACCTAGAGAAGCTGAGACACAAGGGCACAGGTAATGTTTTTGTGACACAACTGGGTCCTTTAGGAATCTATAACCGGATGGGAACTGAAAAAGGTGTATAAAACAAAGAGTTGGAAGGAAGATAATGGGGCATACTCTACTGCATGAAAAATGTGTGACACAACATCTGCAAAATATTGGCAGGCTGAAAACCTGGCCCTCCCTTCACCTGGAATTGCCGCCTGTCATTTAACAGTTTTTTGTCACATCTCCATCTGCCATCTCGACCATCAGGTGGGACCTCTCGCTCATGTGGAATTAATTATCTCATGTGTGAATGTGTGCTGCTGATGGTGCTGAAATGTCTGTGTTCCCCAGCACCATTCACGTAGGACAGGCCAGCTGACTTTCTGCCCTATTTGAGATTTGAGATCCCTTCAAACTCTAGAGTTCTGTAATCTCTTAACCTTACCCTCCCTACACACATGCCTGCAATTAAACATTCTAGCTTCATGTCCCACTTCATTGGAATGCTCTTCTGCTCAATCTTAGAGCTAAATCTCCTCTCCTGCATTAAAAACTATGAGTTTTCCCTTTATTCTCTTCCTAATTTTAATACTGTCACGCCATACTACTCCTCCCCACTCCAACACTTCCAAGACACAAGGAACAATATGTCATATAAATCACCATCATGGTAGCACTCTTGCGATCTATTTTCTTAACTCACTAGTCTCATTATCTTCATATACAGCGTTTTGTGCACTACTTTCAGCACATTCAGCTGATTATGTCCTTATGTAATTGTTGGTTACTCTGTAAACATTTCTACTTAAAATGTATTAAAAAATTCTACATAATGCACAGAGCATTCTTTGTCAATTCTAAATTTGCCACCAGATGCAAAATGAATCTACATGTACATTGCAAAAGCCTTGCAGCCTCTTTGCATGAACAGTGTCCATCATAATGGTGAACACTCAAGCATAGCTCTCCAGTGTAAGGTAGATTTCATTGTGAAGATTACCTCAACATAGCTTTACAGTGAAAGTATACTATCAGACCTCTACGATGAATAGTTGTAACCACAATCACAACTAATGCCAATTGAAAATACTAGTCCACACCTACAAAGCCCTACACATCCAAGGTCCAGCATGCATCAAACACCGTCTGAGCTTCCACCAAGCCACCAGACTCCTGCTCCCCTCCTCCCTCTCCTTCACTCACACCCCCCCAATCTGCCTAACCAACAGCAGAGGACATTCCTTCTCCCTCTCTGCAATGTCCGTAAACAGCCACCCCCTTCATCTCCGAACCTCACCCTCAGGAATTCAGAATGGAACTCAAGACCCACCCAAGCAGCTTGGTTCTCAGTGCATGGATACCCTTATGGTTGATAATCTGCACTTTATAAATCCTGTTTGATTGATCGACTACAACCATTAATATCACCATTTTAGTTACCACTATCTGATCTTTCTAATAAAGAGTACCACTGGCCTTATCACTATCAAGTCTTTGTATCAAAGAATACACTGAGTTCCTCTGTGCTAAATGGACTATAGATCCACTGTTCCTTAAAGTTTGGAAAGTTTCCTTAAAATAACTGTCACCCACCAACATGTGGCATGCTTCATCATAGGGTTCTTCCCATCCTCCTACGGGATGGGGCGTGCTGCGAACGACGAACACGTGAGAGCACTTTTTAGTTGAATACTATAAAGAGATAGGTGGTATAAAAGTGGGAGGGTCTATTATAGGGTTAAAAATACCTGGCTAAGTAGGAACAAATATTTTATTCAATCCTCTTGCTTGTATTTTTAAAAATGGGGAAATGAGAGGCACATGCATGTGTGTGTATCTCACAGTCAACCCTTTTCAGGCCATTACCCAAAGGCTTTTCGTCAGGACCATAGACTGATCCCTAGTACCACTCCTGGTAGTGACACCAAATAGGTCTTCTTAATAAGTGTTAAGGAAAATATACATAAAGTACGATACCCCTTCAGTAAAAGTTCTTGTAGATCTGGAAAGGTAGGACAGAAAAATTATTTAATATTTAGTGAATCAAAAAAACACATCACCATATGTGGAAAACATGTGATATATTTTTCTGCCGCTGTGCTAGACGACTTTAGCTTTATCGTAGGCTGTTCCAGTGCTACCTATAATCAGGTTTGTGATGACAACCAAGACAATACAAAACATTGAACATAAAACACACTCAGTCTCAAGCACATTCTTGCTATGGTAGAAAAAGCATTCTCTTGTCTGTGGTACCGGTTCACCAAAAGTGTAATCCTAGATCAATTTTCACAGACTTACAGAATGCCAAACGTAGCTAATATCGTTATGTTAGGTACTAGTGGTGTTTCTATGCAGACCATTATATGTCAAGATGATATGTGGTCAAATGTAGGAAAGATCCAGAAACACGGTCTAGAACATACATTTTTTATGCCAAAATATGTCCCCATGAGCTCAACTGGGGAAGGGCCGATTGTAGTCAAACACTGAAAAAGTAAAACAAGGATTGAGATTAGCACTCAAAATTTGTCGCAAGTATTAAGAAAAATGGGGATATTGTTCTCGTTTTTCAGGGGTTTCGGCAATGCCGTACTCACTTTGTAAAAAGCTACTCCCTTGCCTTGTGAATTACCAGCGTCGGCATGCTAGGGAAAAACTAGTGTGTTCACCTTACAAAAATGGCTGCCCGTGGTGGCACCACTCCTGGTTACTCAAGCTCACAGTGATGCGAGTTCAAGTGACCAGCTGGACCGCTAATGGAGAGATTTAAAAAGTTGGTAAATAAGGTAATAAAGATTGGTTTATTCAAGTGAAAAAATGTAATAAAAAACTCATATCAGATCAAAACTTGTTAACTATTGAAGGCATCGAATTCTGAAAAAAATGGAATCCGAAGAAGCTAATTTCCTGCAAAAAATGTTAGGCACTTCCCACACATCTCATAGAGGTTCAAGGAAGACATGATCCCTCCATTTAGTCAACAGGTCTGCAAAGTGAATGTTAGGCATATTTACTCTGCTAAGAGCAAAAGTTGCACATCTTCCCTCAATTACGTCAGTCGGTCTATAAGGTGAGTGTTGAAAATAGTCCCTCAAAATAAAAATGCAGAAAAGCAAGAAATTGGAAAAAATGGAAAACATCAGGAGATGAGAGGATATTCACTCTTAAGTGGATATTATGCGAAGAGTCCTATGACCCAAACTAACTAGATTATACTATGTGGTAGTGGGATGAGAAAATTATATATCTACAACCTACAATGGTGCAGAGGACAAACTATCTTAAGAGCTAGTATTAAAATTAGAGTGCAGGGATTGTAATTAGGAGACCCAGCCAGGATGTTACAGCTATCATTCCACGGGCTGTACCTTGATCTTCAGAAATAGATTGTCGCATCTGGTATTAGATAAAAAAAAAATCCAAAATAAACATGTTACAACTGGGTCTTAAGATGGTCTTATGGGAATTTTTTCACAATTAAATAGATCCTGAATAGAGCTTGGGAAAGGTATTCTGACAAGCTTCCCATTGGTAAAAAAACAGTTGTTTAGTGGCGGGGTAAGTGTATTCAAGAGAAGTGGCTCCAGGGTATGCTCTTGTTCAGTCAATTGGTATGGATGTTTCATCTAAAAACCCAATGTTGTTCCTTTTCAAATAGTTCTGAGTCATTGGAAATTTTTTCAAGGACGGTCCAGCGAAGGTCCTGCATTGTGTGTCTGAAAAGACGAGGTCTGGACACGAGGAGATATTCTTCAGATGTAGTTTATTGCAGGAAGGGAGAGCCGTCCCAGCAGGCAGGCCGATGGCAAGGAAATAACTGCCCCAACTAGAACACTGTGCAAGGAACATTCACAATGACATAGGATAGTTCCAAGTTGCGCAATGCACATCACCACACCTCCCCTCTTTTGGAAAGAGAATCATCAAAACATCAATTACAGTGAAAGTAAAACACAGATCATGGGAAAGTAAATGAGGGGTACCATAGGGTTGAACATAACTTTGCAGCTTGTTGGATTCAAGTGAAAAGTACAACAGGGTTAAACATAATCTCGCAACTTGCTAGGTCTGACAGACATTCTAGTACTTTTCCTAACCCCATCCCCCTCCGAAACATTTTTAAAGTTGACATTACTTGAAAAACCAGAGGGATTTTTTGCGATTTGGGAAGTACACCACCAATTGCCATTGGTCAATCTGACCGCATTCTTGCGAGTATCCACTACTTGCTGAGAATCTAAAAACTTTGAAAGACCTTTCCTAACTAAAACAGGATTTTTAACTTTAACCCAATCTCCAATCTGAATGTTGTGAGACATTTTCTTTCCAGGTTTAACCTGTTTAGAACACACATCAGAGGATTTTCTATGAGCAGCATCCCACATATTGCTCATGTCGCCACTTTGGTGAAAATTTCTTACCATCCAGAAAGGATATACTTGTGAACAAGCTTTCCTCCCTCTCATGAGTTCAAAAGGGGTATAATTGGTAGCAGAATGAGGGGAAGTGCGGTAGGACCATACAAGATCTTTAACTGCTTTAAATACGCAGCTTCTAGATTTGAAAGCAGATTGAACACACTCCACGATAACTCTATTAAATCTTTCAGTCTTGCCATTGCTTTGCGGATGATAAAGAGGAGTTCTGGTGTGTTTGATACCACACGATCTCAAAAAGGAGTTCATTTCATGAGAGATGAATTGAACTCCGTTATCGGTTAAGATTTCCTCTGGATAACCTTCTCTCAAAAAGATACTGTTCAAGCAATCAATGACACTTTTGGAATTTGGTATACTGATTGGTTCAACTTCGACCCACCTTGACAAATGATCAATGAGAACCAAAAAATATTTGGAGTTGTTGGGAAGGACATGGAATGGTCCCAAGAAGTCCATTCCCAACTTCTGCCAAGCACAACCTGGAACAGGAACCTTAGATTCAACAACACCTTCCAACACTAATACCTTGTCACTGGCATTACAACGTGGACATAATCTAACCATCTCATCTATCTGAGAGTCCATTTTTGGCCACCAGAAATCCGACCTCACTTTTCTTTTAGTAATGGTAGCACCGAGATGGCCAAATGTGCTGCCAAAATAATTTTCTCTCTAAAACATGATGAAGGAACTAACTTGTCACCACGGACAATTACACTATTTTCCATTGAAAGCTCAGTGTTAATTTTCCAAAACATTTGGAGATCGGGAGAAAGACATTTCTCTTTCGGCCACCCCTTTTTGATAAGAGAGGAAACTTCTTTAAGGATTACATCATTACTTAGTGCTTTGATCCAATCATCCTCTAGAAAAGAAATGGGTTCCTGACAGACATTAGCAACAAAACACTCCTCTACCTCAGTCTCCCAATCTTGTTCATCACTGTCAGTTATGGGAAGCCTGGAAAGGCAGTCAGCTCTGCTGTTTCTTCCTCCAGGTATGTATTCCACGCTAAAGGAGAACTCACGTAATTTCGTGGACAACCTTGCTAAACGAGCTGTCGTGCATTTGACATTTTTTCCATTTAAGATATCAACCAAAGGTCGATGATCCGTTCTGAGAACAAAAGATCTGCCCCACAAATACGATTTAAATTTCTCCACACTCCATGTGCATTCTAGAAGTTCTTTTTCAATGACGGAATACTTCCGTTCCACAGGACGGAGGGTGCGGGAGGCAAAGCCAACTGTATGCTCCTTCCCGCCAGAACATTGAGAAAGAACTGCACCCAAACCATACTCACATGCATCAACTGTGACAAAAGTTTGTCTTCCTTCAACAAATGCTTGTAAAGCTGGAGCCGAAAGTATATGATCTTTGATAATCTGGAAACCTTTTTTGCATTCTTCTGACCACTCGAAAATAGCTCCTTTCTTTAGTAAAGACCTGAAACATTCAGTAGTTTTGGCAAAATCTTTCATGAATTTTGCATAAAACTCACACAAACCGAGGAAAGACAACAGTTGTTCCCTGTTTTGAGGAGCCGGTGCCTCAATAATACTCTTAACCAAACCAGGCCTAGGCTTGATACCTTTTTCTGAAATGATATGTCCTAAATACTCTATTTCTTTGGCCTTGAAAATACATTTAGTTTTCTGCAGGGTTAAACCTCTATTTTCGAGAACTTCGAAAACTTCATTAATTGCTTGATCGTGCTCACTCTCTGTTTTGGTAAAGATGAGAATGTGATCTTGAAAGACAACTACATTGGGATTATGGGCAAACATTTCTGACATGAGTCTTTGAAAGACTGCTGCGGCTGATGCCAGCCCAAAGGGGAGACGACAGAATTGGAAAACACCATCAGGAGTGACGAAAGCAGTGAGATGTCTAGATTGAGGGTGCAATTCTACCTGATGATAGGCGGCTTTGAGATCAAGTTTCGTAAACCACGAAGATGATCCCACTTTGGCAATAAGGTCTTCAATTCGTGGCAAAGGAAACCCATCAACCCAAATGGCTTCATTTAGGGTGCGTAAGTCAACACACATTCTCAAATCTCCTGACCTCTTCTTGGCTAAGACAATGGGGGTAAGCCATAGAGTAGATTCGACTTTTTCAATGATCCCTTGATCACACAGAGCCTTCAAATGTTTAGACAGATCGCTTCTGATGCTCAAAGGAACATTGCGTAATTTGTGTTTGGTAGGAACAACATTGTCTTTTATGCTGAAAGTTCGTGATTTTTCCAAGACGGTTCTCAAAAATTCTACTAAACTTTTGTTCCCAAGTGTAGTGCGCATGAGTGCATAGTGTATTATTAGTAATCGCGGAAACAGGAGTGTCTTTAATCTGTTTGTCGATGAAAACTGGATTAGCTAATCCTGGCTTGATAGTTAGACCTATTTCAGCTTGGTGGATAAGACCAAGAACATTAATTCCTTTCTTGGCCACATACACCTTCCCCTTGATAGTTACTCCTAATACATTGATGTCGGCCCAGAAAAATCCAAGTAAATTAATTCTACTGCCTTCAAAGGCCACAGTAAGGATATCTGGGGGTAATAAACACTTGTTATGCCAAAATTTGGTGTATTTATCTTGTGAAATAATGGTTATGTGTGCACCAGTGTCGACTAGCAACTGAACGTGATCTTTTCCAATGATAACATCAACTTCGGGATCAGGGATGTCATGAGAAATACTTTTGTCATGGGAATCCATGACTACTACTACATATTCTTGATGCATGATATCTTCATGAGAAAGATCACCCTCATACGAAAAATTGTCACCATTTTCGTTCATACTTTCATCATTGATGACACATCGAACATTTCCTCTTGTGCCTCCTCTCCTGCCTCTCATGCATATCTTAGCAAAATGCCCCATTTTACCACACTGTCCACATTGTTGGTTGGCTGCAGGACAGTTCTTAAAGGAAGAGACGTGAGAGGAAGAACCACATCTATAGCAGAACATTCTAGAGTCAGACTGTCTGAATCTACCACCTCTAGATAAATTGGGTCTTCTGAAATTGCCACGCGGTACAAAAAGAGTTCTGGTTGCAGCAGAATTAGAGATAGCACCAGAGATTGTGGTACTGGACATAGCACCAGAAATTGTGGTATTGGACAAGGCTGTTTCCAGCTGTTTGACATCATCCATAGAGGTTTCTATGCTTTTAGCTATATCTACCGCCTTATCTAATGAGGGGTCTTTACACGTTAGCAACTTCTTTTGAATTTCCTTACAATAGCAACGTGCAACAAGCTGATCTCTAATGAGCTGTGATGTGAAATTGTCAAATTCACAATTTGCAGCTAAAATTTTTAAAGCAGTTATGAAGGTATCAATATTTTCATCACTCTTTTGTGTCCTTGTGAAAAACTTATACCTATGTACAACTAAGTTTTTTGTTTTAGTAAAATATTTCTCTAATTTCGCCTTAGCTATTTCAAATTCATCAGGATCTTGACCCTCAGGTGGATCATATGGAGGTAAATGATCAAAAACATTTTGACCTTTGACCCCCAAATGGTAGTACATGAGGTTCTTTTTCCTCTCCGGTCTATATCTTTGACCATCAATGGCACCCAAGTAAGCCATGAACGATCTGACCCATAATTTCCATTCCAAAGGAGGATCACCAGGTACCTGCAAGAACGGAGCTGATGGGGTGACACTTTGCATAGTTAAATGGAATAGTTACTGATGAGATGTAGATTAATTTTGATAGTTTGGATAAGTTTCAATAAAAGTTGTTTGAAAATTAGAATATGTTCTGGACCTTCAATAAAATAAAATAAGTACTGGTCGTGAAAAATGTGAAATCCCCAGAATTTACTTCTACCCACAAAAATGTGAGCATATCACAGAAGTAATATGCCGCAAAAATTTGTACACACTGTAATAATTGTGTGTGTATCACAGAAGCAATGGGTTGTGTTGAAGAAAGGAAAAAAATTTTTTTTTGTCCAATTCTGGTTTAGTTCCAGTTTCTGTCACTAGATGGCAGTATGAGACAGAAAATCTTGTCTTTCGCTTTGAATTCCGAGGCAGCGTGAGAATTTGTTCAAACAGACGAACTCTGCATTTTAAACGCGGTGAAATGAAAAAGAAATAAATGCTTGACAAACACGTGTAGATGCTGTGTGTGTCAGCGCAGCATTACAGGAATTGTCTGGTAGAGTGAGGAATTTGATCTCGGAGTTTACTTATTTTGTTAAATAAAAAAAATAGGAGATGGTAAAAGTGTCCGACGTGTGGACATTGCGATTCCCCTCTTAACTGGTCAATTCATGTGCAGATGACGATCCAGTGCCGGATTTGGTTGGTAGTAAGTTGGTTACTATGGAAAGTAACACGCGAGCTAGCACAGAACGTGGATGTGTGGAAGCGCGCCTGTGATTGGTCAGGGGCAAACAGCTGGTCGCGTCATTCGCCTAAGATTCCCCGACATCATCATTGCAGTGGACGCAGCGTCGAGTGAAGATCTCCTCAACACGGTGAAATACGGTGAGGATACCAGCGTCTATAAATAATTTAATGTCTTTTTATTTTCACTCTAAACAGTTGCGTGTGCTATACGGACCTTGAAAACCTCTCTGGAGATTGTTTAATTCAGAGGGATCTCTGAGAGGAGCGGTGGGGTTTCCTTGTGGTTTTTTGTGCTTTTCGTACGGAAGCAGAGGAGTAGATTACTGTGTTAGAAAATGGGTACGGCTCTCCCGCGCTCTCCCGAGTGAGTGCTTGTAAGTTAGGTTTGGAAATGTACTCACGGTTTTGCGTGAAGGAAGACTGTAGAGTTTTTGAAAAAAAAACGGTAAGGGTTGAAAGTTCTTCCTGGTAAGATGGCAGGGTCGCTGGGTAGATCCCGTCCTCAGTCGCCAGTGAAAAGACGAGGTCTGGACACGAGGAGATATTCTTCAGATGTAGTTTATTGCAGGAAGGGAGAGCCGTCCCAGCAGGCAGGCCGATGGCAAGGAAATAACTGCCCCAACTAGAACACTGTGCAAGGAACATTCACAATGACATAGGATAGTTCCAAGTTGCGCAATGCACATCACCACAGTGTCCTATCTCCATTTAGTGTGCAGACAGTTTAGTCGTGGCCCGGTCACATCTCAAGTTGTTGCAATATTCACAGATACGTGTATTAATGCATTTTGTCATCCTGATGTAGTGGTGATGACACATACAGGTGATCATGTATATAGCACATTTGATTTACAGTTTGTGAACTGTCTCTGCTCCCAAGTTGTATTGTTGTTGAATTTTAGTTCTTTAGTTGTGGTGGTCAGATGGCAGATACTGCAATTGCCGCACAGGTGGTGACCCGTGAGAGGGAAGAGTAATCTCTGTGATGTACCTGAGTTATCCTTACTACGTGGTCTGGGTTGGACTATCATGTCTCACAGACTCCTTCCACGTTTATGTAAAAACATTGGTTTTAGGAAATTCAGGGAACCACTGTTCAGGATACGCCAATGCTTGTTGAGTATTTTGTTTGCTTGTTTGGATGCTATATTGTAGGTAGTGATACATATTGGTCTCTCTTCCCTTGGTTTTGGAGGTCTCACTTCCAGAAGGCCCTCTCTAATATTGTTTCTGATCCTTTTTAGTGCTTTAGAAATGATTTTGGGAGGGTAATTTCTCTCCTCCAGTTTGGAGCACAGACCTTCTGCTTGTCCTTTGAAGTCATTTATATTAGACCAATTACATCTGAGTCTGAGGAATTGTCCAATGGGAGGTTTTCTCTGAGATGTCTAGGATAAAAGCTGGCAAACCAATAGCCAGTAGTTTGCTGTAGGTTTTATGTGTTGTTGTTTTCAGTTTGCCATTTTCTGAGATAATGCTCAGATCTAGGAACATCAATTCCTTGTTATATTCTGTGTGTGTAAACTTAAGGAATTTGTTCTGGCAAGTTAGTCATGTCAAAAACTGGTGTGCTGTTTCTTCATCACCATTCCATATAATGAGAATGTAAATGTCAGAATGTCATCAGTATACCGCTTCCACATTTGTATGTGGGTCAAGTATGGGTTTGTAGGGCTAAGGGTCTTGTGTTGCCTCAATTCCAACTGGGGAGCTGTGCCCCAAGCTTTGAAAGGCATCGGGGGGCCTTGTGCTGTTGGAAGCCCCCCGATGCCTTTCAACCCTTGTGACACAGCTCCCCAGTTGGAATAGCCAGTCAACCAATACAATCCTTTTTTAGGGACATGACAGGGCCCCAGGAGAGGGAGAATACGGAAGAGGACCCAGGTACACTAGGCCCCAGACCAGACCAAGAACAAAGCAGTGTATCAACCAGGAGCATGACAATTACCTAGAGCAAACAGGCAGGAACAAGCAGATGAATAGTCTAGTGGTGAATTTCACTGATAGGAGTTATGATTGCGCAAATGCTTACTATTAATGCAATAATGTTTATTCTCCTGATTTATAAGAGCACACAATACAATGGAATACATTAACCAATTACACAATGTGTGTGTGAATTAATTCTGGGGTTCAGACTAAGGCTTTGTCATTGTACTGCAGAAGTAATAGATTCTCTGTCAGGCCTTGCATAATTCCTTACTCCCCACAGGAGTATCAATCAGCAGTAAGGCTTCCAGTTTCCCTTTTCTCCAAATAGGTCTCAGCTTCCTTTTGGGGCTTGGGGAATATATCCGGAGTGACCACTAAAATATCTAGGTAATGTGACACTATGCTGAAGAGTCGGTGGTGGATAGTCACCATTTTCACAACCAGTGATATTTGCTTGTTTTTAATAGTTTATTGGAAAATAAGAAATGACTCAGCAGCCACTGACTGATTATGTCGATTACTGATAGAAGGCATGTTATCTTCTTCCCTCAGTACTTTATCTCCGGGGGCCTGTCCATCTCGGCGGAGAAAAGGGGAAATCGCTGTTTGGTGAGTAGAGTGTTTTAGCCTGAATTCTACTTGAGGTGGCCGACCCTTTCTGACATATTATGTTGCTGTCTGTTCACTGCAGGCCCCTTCACCAAGACTGGTCCCATGTATTGAATATAGTCAGTTGAGTATTTATATATTTATGACTGACATAACCCTGTTATTTAAGTTCAGAATGATTAATTACTAATAGCTCAAGCTTCAGTGTAGAGTGGTACTTGCATTGGTGTATGATGCTATATAATACATGAGGCATCAACTGTATCTACCGATTTAACCTGTGGAACTTGCCCTGAGGAGCTAATACTGCACCAGGTTAAAACTAGGGGTGGGCGTAGTTCGCGAAGTAGCACTACCCATAGCTACGCAAAGTGCACTTGCGGACAAGTATCCGGCACTGTGCAATCATTGAAAACAGCATCTTGCACAGTGCGAGCTGTACTTTTCTGCTGCTCAAGTAGATTTTTACTCGATCTGCAGCTTTCTCAACGCGCACTGGTAGTTTCTCATCGCAAGCGGTCGCGAGCATGCGCGACCTCTCGCAATGAGAAACCTGACCTCCCCGCGTTGAGAATCTCGCCGGGAGGTTTATTTTCCATGCTTGCGATCGGCAACTTGATGTTGCTGATTGCGAACAAGGAAAAAATCTTGCGAGGATGTCATTTTGCTTGCTCGCGGTCGCCAACTTGACATTGAGGAGCGCGAGCAAGCAAAAAATGACCGCTGCACTAAGCTACGCCACGCTACGCATGTTTGCACAGTGCTATGTGCAGTACGCGTAGTGCGAAGTTGCGCAAACTTCGCAAACTATGTGAGCGTAGCGTAGTGCTTTGCCCAGGGTTAGTTAAAACGGGAACAAGGTATTTCAGTAATTCAGAATGTTGTATGACTGCATCATGTAATGTGGACCCGTAGAATGAGGCCCCTACACATGGCACCTTCATATGACTGGCATGTACTTACTAATGCATCTGTAGAAACACTGCAAGCCAAAATGCTTGGATGAAAAGTTTAAATAATTCATTTGCATCAGTAAACATTATTTTTTTATGCCTATTTACAGATAATGGGAAAAAGAAAAATATATTTTTGATGTAGTGACCCTTGTTATTTATGTTATAGAATTTCACCTCACAATGCTTTTGTATAAAATATAATGGCACCAAGGGTTACTTAAAGTACTTTGCATGGCAATGATTTTTTCTTACACGAGGGAAGGGTATGCCCAGACGTGGGTCCCGTGCTCACTACTGGAGTCAAGCTATCCTGGCTGATGACGGCTGATAGCCAGAAACCGGTCCTAGGATGCTTGATTCTGGTCCAGGGAAGACATGGCTTGGCAGTTTGGGCTGGACTGTTCCCATGAGGCACAGGGTCAAGACTGATTTGCATATGGCCATGTCTGAACTGGGGTGACGTGGTGAGCAAAATAACGCTGGATTAAACCCAGATCTGTGACTGGGGGTGAATGTTTTGCCAATGTGCAACATTCCGTCCATCACCTTGTGTGTTTTGCTGTTCGCCCTATGTGGGAAAGGTATGCCCAGACGTGGGTCTCGTGCTCACTACGCCCCTGGAGTCAAGCTATCCTGGCTGGTGATGGCTGATAGCCAGAAACCGGTCCTAGGATGCTTGAATCCGGTCCAGGGAAGACATGGCTTGGCAGTTCGGGCTGGACTGTTCCCATGAGGCACAGGGTCAAGACTGATTTGCATATGTCCATGTCTGAATTGGGGTGGCATGGTGAGCAAAATAACGATGGATTAAACCCAGATGTGTGACTGGGGTGAATGTTTTGCCAATGTGCAACATTCCGTCCATCACCTTGTGTGTTTTGCTATTTGCCCTATGTGGGAAGGGTATGCCCAGACGTGGGTCTCGTGCTCACTACGCCCCTGGAGTCAAGCTATCCTGGCTGGTGATGGCTGATAGCCAAAAACCGGTCCTAGGATGCATGATTCCGGTCCAGGGCAGACATGGCTTGGCAGTTCGGGCTGGACTGTTCCCATGAGGCACAGGGTCAGGACTGATTTGCATATGGCCATGTCTGAACTGGGGTAGCGTGGTGAGCAACATAAAGAAGGATTAAACCCAGATCTATCACTGGGGGTGAATGTTTTGCCAATGTGCAACATTCCGTCCATCACCTTGTGTGTGTTACCCTAAATCCTATGCCATCCACTGTACCTCCCAAGACCCCTGCCTTCAGCCACACACAGATGGTTAGGAACAGAAGCTTCCTGGGGTAGCTGCACACATTCTTTATTGTGCATAGATGTCCCTCTTTTCACTTTACTTATTGTCTGCTTCTCCAGATGAAAGGGACCACCACTGCCTGACAAAATAGTTGCTGTCAATCTGGAAAGTGTGATTGTAGTTCCTCCTGTAACTCACACTCATTGTGACCATTTCACTGATGCTCACAGTGATCCGACTCCTTCCCAGTGGTCAAAATGATCTTGACTTCTGCTCTGCCCCGCTCGCATGCCAAAGCCCATTTAGTTTCTATACTGAGCACCCATAAGTCACCCTGCATGATAATATTGATAGCTTAATGGCTCACTACTATCTAAACCACCGCATGGGGCTTCTCCTTCTCCATTTTCTTTTGATTTTCTATTTGGTGTGCCTGGTCCCACCCGGACACTCCATGCCTCCAATCACTGAGTTGCAAATACACACAGTGCCCACACCACAATTACTCATTCAATATTCAAGAAGGGTAAGAAACCAGTTTATTGTAACCACCCTTAGACAGCATTACTCAGTGTCTATCATTTTATGCTTTTTTTCAAATTTTCAAAAAATCATAACAGAATAAAGGACTTCGTATTGGAATATTTACAAGACTAAATACACTTTGTACATACATCAAAAGACAAACATTATTTACACACAAAAAAACGTTTCTGCATCAAACATTACAAAAAATTATAATTACATCACAACCAACAAATATTACAATAAAAAACATGAAGAAAAATGATTTCCAAGGGGGTATAAGCAACTTAATAGCTTGTAAACGCTTAAATACTGGACCAGTCGGCCCTAGTGTCGTGAAGTTGACAATTTATTCCACCCAAGAAAGACTGCCGACGCGTTTCAAGAACCAGGCACAAAGTCACTGGTCTATCATCAGGGCTGTTTATTCTTTGTATCTGAAAAGATGCAAAGACATTGTTTTACTTTAACAGGCAAATTCATAGTGAGTGCCTTTGTCCAATCGTGGGCAAGGAGTGATAATAAAGGATAGCTACATACCAAAATTGTTTTAAAGAGGGGCGTGATGGTTAATCTTCTTGTGGTCCAACTCGCTAGTTATTATGGTGGCCAGACAGAGATGTCTAAAAAAGATGGGAAATTGCTTTTCAATTTAACCCACTCGGGTCTTTTAATTATCAAGCTCCAGTCAAAGATGTAAAAAAAGGGGAGGAGCGTACCTTATTTTTTGTGAACTGCCATAGCACGGCGAATTTTACTTGTACGACGTCGCCATCAAGGTGTAATTCTACAACAGTAATGGCATAGGTTTTAATCATGTGGTTTTTTCAAAACATTCTAAGGGAGTGGATATAACTCACAAAAGAATTAACCTACCTTACTGAAGTATCTTGTTCTTAAAGATTTAAAGGGAGAAACCGCAGTCACCGTCCTGTAATAGAACGAAACGCCGATTTCAAAAAAAGATCTCTCAAAAATATTGAATGAATGCTCAGACCACGATAAGGCGGTGTTTGTAAATACCTGCTCCTCTGCCACAGCACGCCCGCGCTCGAGTATGCTTTCTTTCAATAAAGATGGCCGCCGCACTTTTCTGTTTGTTTTATACTTCCTGGTGCAAAATTGCATTATGGGACTTGTTTTATACTTCCTGGTGCAAAATTGCATTATGGGACTTGTAGTCTCATTTAATCAAATCGCATATTCTAGGCGCCATGGAGACACATATATACGCGACATGTTTGCGTATCCATTTTATCGTGCTACTGCGATCAAACTAATGAAATTTTGGGTGAATGCGCTGATAAATTATGAAGCGCATTGGTACTGTACCCCATGCTAAAGGTACTTCTCACGATTTGAAGTATATTGCAACTTGAGCATCATACGATGTTATTCTCAACACATCTCATGGGCATGGACCACAATTTTTAAAATTATCTAAATAGATCGAAAGGATCAAAGGTCAAACCAGGGATGTATTATATATGCGCTATCTCAGACAGGCTATTGAGGCCAGTCTGTGCGCTGTTGAACTTTAGAATAAGATATGCTTCTTTCTGTAAAAGAACTCGCTCGACGTCATGGCATTTAGACTTGGGATTCATGGTGTACAGTACAGACCATTGGAGTTGTTTTTCGTTGTGGCCCTTTTCGCAGAAATGTTCTACCATTGGAGCAGACATTACCTGCTTCTTAATCCGGGATCGGTGCACCGCCATTTCTGGGGCGTAAGGACATCCCATGGCGGTGCCCTTCACTTGCATGTAATACTGGTCATTGAAGGTAAAATAGTTTCTCTTCAATGCTATTGCCGCAAGTTCCAAAATGAAACCAGTAGGGACTCGATGTGGTCTTTCTCTTTGGTCCAGATATAATTGCATGACTTCTAGTGCTTCCTCTTGGGGAATTTGGGTGTATAAGGACATAACGTAAGTGAAGGGCACCGCCATGGGATGTCCTTACGCCCCAGAAATGGCGGTGCTCTTCATGGTGCAGTACGAGGAGAAGTTCGTTGATACCAATAACCCTTTCAGGCAACAAATTCTACAGTGGTACCAGTACATTGATGACGTCTGGCTCCTGTGGCAGGGGAGCCAGACCGAGTTAATGTCTTTTCACGGATGGCTTAACATAAGGCACAGAGACATAAAGTTTTCAATAGAAAATAGTGCCAGTCGCATGACATTTTTGGATATTGAGTTAAGATGTGAGGACGGACGGTTGATAACATCATTACATAAGAAAGACACTGATAGGAATACTATTTTGCACCATAGGAGCTCACATCCGCGTAGCTTAAAAGCTTATCTGCCCTATGGACAGTTACTCAGAATCAGGCGCAATTGCTCAGATATGCAGGAGTATGAGCGACATGCACAAGCTTTTTGTTTTTGTTCTGATATGCAAGAAAGAGGCTACCCTAGGAAGCTCCTTAAGCATTCGCTCAAACGTGCCAAGTACACGCCTAAGGAATGTCTTTTGCAACCCAAACAACGCACACCGTTGAACAAAGGCATGGCTTGGCAGTTCAGGCTGGACTGTTCCCATGAGGCACAGGGTCAGACTGATTTGCATATGGCCATATCTGAACTGGGATGGCAGAGTGGGCTAAAGAACGGTGATAGATTTAACCCAGATCTTCTGACTGGGTGTGAGTGCTTGATTGGTTCAGATGCTCCGTCCATCACCACCCCCTTTTGTACTGCTTTGTTCACCATATGTTTGGCAGGGTATGCTCAGACGTGAGTCCCTTGCTCACTTTGCCACTGGATTCAAGCAAGCCTGGCTGAAGACGGCTGAAATGCCAGAAACCGGTCCTAGGAAGCTTGTTTCCGGTCTAGGGAAGGCATGGCTTGGCAGTTCGGGCTGGACTGTTCCCATGAGGCACAGGGTCAGACTGATTTGCATATGGACATGTCTGAACTGGGGTGGCAGAGGGGGCTAAAGAACGGTGATGGATTAAACCCAGATCTTTTGACTGGCATGAGTGTTTGATTGGTTCAGATGCTCCGTCCATCACCACCCCCTTTTGTATCGCTTTTTTCGCCATAGGTTTGGCAGGGTATGCTCAGACGTGAGTGCCTTGCTCACTTTGCCACTGGATTCAAGCAAGCCTGGCTGAAGACGGCTGGAATGACAGAAACCGGTCCTAGGAAGATTGTTTCTGGTCCAGGGAAGGCATGGCTTGGCAGTTCGGGCTGGACTGTTCCCATGAGACACAGGGTCAGACTGATTTGCATATGGCATTGTCTGAACTGGGGTGGCAGAGTGGGCTAAAGAACGGTGATGAATTAAACCCAGATCTTTTGACTGGGTGTGAGTGTTTGATTGGTTCAGATGCTCCGTCCATCACCACCCCTTTTGTACCACTTTGTTCGCCATACGTTTGGCAGGGTATGCTCAGACGTGAGTCCCTTGCTCACTTTGCCACTGGATTCAAGCAAGCCTGGCGGAAGACGGCTGGAATGCCAGAAACCGGTCCTAGGAAGCTTTTTTCCGGTCCAGGGAAGGCATGGCTTGGCAGTTCGGGCTGGACTGTTCCCATGAGGCACAGGGTCCGTCCATCACCACCCCCTTTTGCACCGCCTGGGGTCAACAGGGCAGAGTCCTTGGTCCTTTCTGGGCTTCAGAGGTTCCTCCTTCCAGTTGTCCAAGGCAGCCCCATGGTCCAGCAACAAAGCACAAAAAAACACCAAAAAAGAGTATGTCTTCCCCTTGTTTAAGTGTTTTTAAAGTAGAGTTGAAGGTACCAGAAGCGAGGTATCCTTGGCCAATCCTAGGGTGCCACGTCACCTCTCCATCCCTGTTCCAACCTTCCTGCACAGCGTGCTGGGACAGTTCAAAACTGCATCATCCTGAAGTCAGTTGTCGCACCTTCTCTGGGGACTCAGATCCACCTCTCTCTGACATCACTGTGAAGGAGCTGGTGATTGGGTTTCATAGCGATAATCCAGAGAAGGAGAGGTCGTTGGTGTTTCCCATTGAGAAGGGGATGCTTGGGTTTCCAATGGCTGTTCAGAAAAAAGGGGGTTTGGCAGTGTATCCTGTTGAGAAGGAGGATGATGAGTGTGTTTACTATAGATATTCAAAGAAGCTGTGCCAGTTCTACCTGGAGGGGATGTGTATGCCGCAGCGGCAGGTGTTTGTTTGTTGCTTGCCAGTCCCACAATCTTTCCCTGCTCTTTGGGATCAAACCGAGCACAGCGAGGAACTTTCCTGCTTACAAGGAGGTGACCGGAGGCCAGCCGCGAGTGAGACGCGCACATACCATCTTCAGGACTCCATTTTCCAGGAGTCACTCTGACGCCCACACCTGCAGAGGGGCTTGAGCACCGCCCCCCCGGCTGACGCATGATAACACCTCCCCGCACCCGCTTCGCGGATGCCGCAGCGTCAGGTGTTTGTTTGTTGCTTGCCAGTCCCACATTCTTTCCCTGCTCTTTGGGGCCAAACCGAGCACAGCGAGGAACTTGCCTGCTTACAAGGAGGTGACCGGAGGCCAGCCGCGAGTGAGACGCACACATACCATCTTCAGGACTCCATTTCCCAGGAGTCACTCTGACGCCCACACCTGCAGAGGGGCTTGAGCACCGCCCCCCTGCTGACGGTATTTGTAGCGTGTATCTATCCGCTGCACGGGAGCGTCCCTGGAGAAGTCCGGGACAAGGGTGGGACCGTCAGCGGCCGTCCGAGGCAGGTAAAGGCCGGGCAGGGCCACCCCCCTTATTATTGAGTTTTAAGAAGTGAGACATTCTTGTACTTATTAGCACTTGTTTATCTTACTTTTACATTGTTTTTATTTTTACTGCTGGCTGTGAATATCTATACTGTTCTAAACCAGTTCTCCATTCTCTTTAACATTCAGGGTGTGTCTAGTAATGGCGCTTCGCTCATGGAATGGGAGGAAGATCGCACAGGGCCGCGTTGGGGGCTCTGTTTCTGGTACTCTTGACGTGTTCATCTCCAGGGCAGCAAGTGTTTTGGAACATGAAATTGTACTTACCGAAAAAAGGTTGTCCCTAGAGCTATTGTCGAAAAGATCTTCATTGGGCAAAATCATGGCAGCTGTATCCCCAGAGCAGCAGCAGCAGAAGGATGATAGCGACCGTAGCCTGGGCCCAAGCATGGAGAAGGCGGGGGCAGCCATGTCCACCATTAGCACCTCATTGGATTCAACCTCAGATAGCATATCTTTACTAGGTATCAGACATCCCAAACCTACCTCCATCACCATCCCTAACCCGTCTCATGATTTTGTACCATCAGTACCAAATAAGAGAAAGGTCAATAAGTCTAAATCTATTGTTGGCAAAAGAAATCGCGGGGGAGGGATTCAAAAGGGCAGATGTGCTAAAGTTATAAAAACCACCACTCCAACCCAGCCAATTCTTCCTATAGTACAACATCAAACGCCCACAAACGATTCTAGAAATAGGATTAGTAAGCAAACACCCTGCCAGCCCGTAGTTAACCAACTCCCTAAAGGCATTTTAGAACATTAATTAAAATCTCTATTGCTTCCATTATTTGAGAGGGTTAAACAAATTAGTGAGAATGTAGAGAAATTGGAAAGTGCTGTACTGGCCAATTCGGCACTATTGGAAAAAGCTGTAGAGTCCTCACATGGATCTGGGCCCCCTCTTCCCCTGTTTGACCCCAAGAGCCCCCCAAAAGCCACTTCTCACATTATACCAACTAGCCTAAATGTACAACACCTCCTATTGTCACCACAAAAGGCATAGCAAACATATCCGTTACTGATCGCGTTAGGGAGGAAGCAGAAACACTAGCTAGTGATGGTAGAAAGAAACCGGCAACCACAGATTATAGTATAGAACCAAAAACTAGAGGGCACAACACTTCTCGGCAGGAGGGCAAGTTACTGAAGCCCCCCTGTATCAATTTAACTCCGGAGTCTGCTCCATATACAGTAATCTTGTCCAGCGTCCCTTGGATCCAACATGATAAGATAGAGTCACATAGAGAGCTTAAGAACAAGGTTATTTTTTTGGCTCAATGGAAATAGATCGCTCCCATCCCACATGAACGCTGAAATTCTATTTGTAAGAAGGGTGAGCTGGCTGGGTAGTAGAACAAAGGACTTGGAGGGTGATTTATAATCATAAATTTTAGGGATCCTAGAGTGGTAGTGGTACGGTACATTTGTCATGACTTTGGGAAGCGGGGCGCCAGTGGAATCCAATCTCTTGATTTGTGCTATTGTTACCCCAGTTTCCTTCGTGGAGAGCACCCTGCCCAGTATGATAGGTGGGAAACGATTCCTAGACGCCCTTACAGTGCATTTAGCCATGAGTTCCGCCTCCCCTTGATTAATCGCTTCGAGCCACTATGTAGCTTGGAGGGGGTGGACTGACTGGGTATCAGCCAAAGGGGTAGTAGTCTGGCCCGGCATAAGAAAAAAGGTTGTAAGGCTCTGGTGGAGAGATTAACTAGCAGCAGCACAAAGGGGGGGATACCTGGTGTAGCCTGTGAGGTCTCAAACTTAGTCCCCTCCCCTTACCCCCTACATCAAATAAGACATGGCGCTTTACCTGGTTTTGTTTCTATAGAGAGTGCCCATGGTCTAAACCCTTCCCTGTAACAAGCCCATGAAATAAGTGGTAATGGCACATGTGGGGGAGGACCAGACGAAAAAAGGAGAGCATAAGATTATGACTCTCACGCCCCTTGAAATAGGGTGTCTGAAAAATGGTAATATCGGAGGCTTGGACTCCCAAACGGCCGTGTCTCCCCTCCAAATTCCTATAGTAAGTAATATACACATGCTCACCTTGGTTTCCTGGAATATAGCAGGTCTAAGAAATAAAACACCTATAGTAGAGTGGTCCGACCTGGTGGAGAAATATGACATATTGGCCTTCCAGGAGACATGGGCAGTGGACCCTATCCACCAACCTGGGTACCTAAACTTCTACAAAGCAGCAGTTAGAGGAGAGAAAGGCAGACCCTCAGGAGGCCTTAGTATATGGGTCAGACAAACAATCAACTGTAGACCCACAGAACTTGATGTTGATAGCCCGGATCTGCTAGCAATAAAGCTACATCTGCCTGACCGCCCAGACATCCTCATCGTAAATGTGTACAATAGAGGACAGCCCGGCGGTCGTGGCACTGGCACTTTCCTAAAACTAGATAGTTTTTTGGACTCAGTTAGGTCTGACACCAACATTATAATTGCATGGGATCTAAACTGCTTGTTTGAGCCTCTTAACACCGATGGGGAAATACTTCTGTCAGAAGAGGATGTACAATGGAACATCCCACCTCTTGACCTCATACCCAACAAGAAATGGACTGAATCGGCCTTACAGTGGATGGGCCTCTGTCTAGAGCGCAGCTTTAGGGCGGCAAATGGACGGACCGCCTCTGATAAAATGGATAGGGAAACCTTTGACAACAGCTTACATAAAAGCCGAATAGACTATGTCCTCATTAAAATAGAGTACTGGTCTATCTTAGAGGACATGGTGATTTTGGATCGCCCTGAGAGTGACCACAACCCCCTCGTAGTGAGCCTACACCTAAGCAGTGACTGTAGGCGCAAAAACCAAACAGAGCTAGTCACCGCTGATGCCTTGCTTACCAATGATTTACGCATGGTGCATTGGGCAAGGATTGCCATAGACCCCGGGGTGCTAGATGAGATTAGCCTAAAAGTAACGCAGACCCTGGGAGTTTTGCGTTCTCTCCCAACACAGGAAGACATCAATAGGGAGATAACTTTATTTAATGGCCTAAAACCTCATTTTTTCCAAATCTAGTAAATCAAAGAATCCAACTGGGCAACCAAAGCGTAAACTATGGTACAATAAATCGTGCCAGGAATCCTAAGGTAAATTGGCCTCAGCCATTAAAACCAAAATTATGGTTGATATTAGAACAGCTAGGCTAAACTATCGTAAAGCCAGAACACAGGCTAAACAAGATTGGGATAACCAACATTGGCAAGACCTTCTTGTTGCCAGCAATTAAAAAAATCTAACTAAGTTCTGGCTTATAGTTAAATGGGGCAACACTCATGACTCGCAGGTTCCCACAAACCACGTCCCAGCAGGGACCTTGGTTGAGCATTTTCAGTCCCAGTACTCTGGGCTGAACTTGATTGATGAAATTCTCCCCTATGATTCCAGTCACTCGCCCACCACACACGACTTAACATTGGACTGTAGAGAAGTTGAGGATGCACTAAGCAAGATCCTCTGTGGAAAGGCCCCAGGTATTGACTGCGTCCTGGCAGACCTCTTCAAGCATGACCAAACAAATTGGGTACCCTATATTGCATTCCTGGGCAATGCAATCGCCAAGGGGGCTGTCATCCCAGATTCTTGACGTGGAGCTGGGATACTGCCAATATTCAAGAAGGGTGATCGCTCAAGCCAGGGTATCTATCGTCCAATCAGCTTGATCGACTCCATTCAAATAATCGTTGCCAGGATGGTCCTGGCAAGAATTCAGAGTTGGATTGAGCTGGAGGATATATTATCTCCCCTTCAGGCTGGGCTCAGATCCTGCATCAGTACCATTGAGCAGGTCCTCAGGTTCCAACTGATTTATTGGAAATTAGTATGATTAGGCGGTGGCACCCTATACGCCGCCTTTGTTGACCTTAAGTCAGCATTCGATCTAGTTCCTAGGGCCAAATTGTGGGGGGTTTTGAGAAATATGGGGATGCCCCCGGAGCTCCTGAATATTGTAATTAAGCTGCACGTGGCAAAATTTGCACAAGTTCACTGGGGTAAGCAAGGGCAGGTCACAAAAAGATTCACAGTGTCACAGGGTGTCAGGCAAGGGTGCGGCCTAGCGCCAACCTTGTTTTTGTTATTCATCAACAGGGTTGTGCAGTACTTTTCAACCTTTCTGACAGACGCCCCTTCCCTGGGTGGCACCAAGTTTCCGATACTCATGTTTGCGGATGACACCCTTTTACTATCGCAGACACAAGTGGGCCTGCAGGCGGCCCTGAATAAGTTTGAAGAATTCTGCCAAGATCATGACCTAGAGGTTAATGTCACCAAAAATAAGTTTATGATTCTCTCCAAAGGTAGGCAAGTGGCCAGTCATGTCATGCTTAATAACACAAAGCTATAGCAGACAAATGTCATGACTTATCTGGGGATTGTCCTAGAGAGTAAACTTAGTTGGAAGCCCCAAATAGATACCCTATCTCTTAAGTTTGCCCAGCTCTCAGGGTGTTTGGTCAAAGAACAGAGAATGTCCCAGACCAAAAGGATAGGTCCAGCTTTGAAGATCTATAACTCTAGGATAGGTTCAGCGATCCTGTACGGTGCGGACCTCTGGGGTTTTGAGGACCTATCTCCGTTGGTAAAAATACAAAACAAATTCCTAAGGAATCTTACAGGTCTCCCCTGCTCTAGCCCCATGAAACCGCTGCTAATGGATTTGGGCTGTCACTCCATAGATGACATTGCTCGTTTTAAACCAGTGGCGCTATGGAGGAGGATCTGGACCACCCCAAACTAGCCCTATACGCTAAGGCAATTACGGATGTTAGATCCATTATGAGTTCCGGTAACATACAATGGTTTAAGCAAGTTAGAATGCTACTAGAGACCATAGGCCTGGGAAACCTGTGGACTGACCCTGCCAATAATCCTTTTCCACCTAAAAAACTATTTAAAAGTCTATATTGGTCCACAATAAGCCAGAAACTTATTAGACAACTTTCGTCCACCTCTTTGTCTGGTATGTTCCTGGAGCTTAAAGGTGAACCCTCCTTAGAAGACTACTGGGATACCATCAGCCGGTCCAGCGACAGGAAACTTTACCATCAGCTAAGGGTCGGCAGCCTTCCTATTAGATCATTCACAAAAAATTGGAAGAGCCAGGAGTCTGAATCCTGTCGCTGGTGTACAGACCGTAGGGAATCCATCGGACACATATTCTTTGAATGCCCGGCCTACGCTGCCCCTAGGGCCAAAATGCTCAAACCCATCTGCCGTAATATGGGCACAAGGGTAGCGTCTGTTGCCCTAAGAATTTTGAGGTTTGACACAAGTGAACCAATAGTAATTGCTGTTGCAAAATTTCTAGGCTGGGTGTGGATTATTAGGGCCAAGTAGCAAGCAGTGAAGTGACCCGATCTAGTCTTAGCTTGATTATTCTGATTGTATTTTTTAGAAATCTATTTTTTAAATATTAATACGTCTTTTAAAATGCTCATATAATTGTATTTTAAACTCTTTTATACATTGTTGTATGTCTTTTTCTATGATGTATTTTTTTATGGTACCGTCTTTTATGATGAAACAATCAAAATAAAGACATTTGAAATTGAATTGAATTGTATGCCTATATTTCCTATTGCAGTATCTGAGACAAGGGACTGCTTTTGTTTACACTATTAGCCGTCCAGAGGAGATGTGTTTGTTTTCACCTCCTAATGACACTTTAGAGAAGACGGGGTTGATTGTGCTTCCTGCATAAGGTACTTATTTGCAATAGACTCTTCAGAGGATGATAGCCTCAATATTCTTGCAATTAACTCCCTAGATAAAGGAGGTACTGCTTTTCTTTCCCATGGGATCTTCAGTTGATGCATGTGTCTTTTCTTACTGACTCTCTAGAGAAGATATGTTTTTTTTTCCTGTAGATTTTCTAAATGATAAGGGATTTCATGATCTTTCTTTGAATAGCCAATGAACAAATATTACTATTCCGTAGCATCTGGTGAAGGAGAACCCCGGCACCCAGAGGCTGTCCATCTGTTGTAAAGACTACATTTTTTGGTCAATCATTGACCCGTCTACCTTTGACCTGAATATCCTTTGTCCTTATCTTTTGAAGAACCTGGGAAAGTGTCAAATCATCCAGATAAAGACCTTGACAAAACACATAATATGACCTCAGTATGGGACACCTTCCCTGTTATCTATATTGCAAGGTCAGATTGGGAACATAACAAACAATGTAGTCTGAATTGACATACTTTTCTCATACTGGTTTATACTGGTTCATCTTACAACTATCATATTGATGCATAAAGGTTATGTCCAGAATCTAATCAAAATTCCCCCAAAAGGACCCATGTGAGTTAAAGGCAAATGGCCAATACTAGAAGACGTGCATGAAGCGGCTACGGAAGCAGGGAGAATTTCACACTTGATTATCGCACAAGATTCTAAACGGGGACTGGCAGACCGCCCTACTGCTGCTGCATCCATTCCTGTGCTGAGAGATGATACAGAGCCAATTCTGAGAGCAGATAAGCTGAGCCCAGTGAGCTGAATCTCAAGAAACTCTAGATAGAAGTTAACCTACTCCATGCTCTCATTGTATAGCACAAATAAATAGTTTTTTGGGTGTTAGGTTGCCAAATGACATTCCAACCATTTTAGAAATGTTCATTCTATTCTCGTTGTTAGTGACATGCATACATACTGTTCTGATTATATTCTGTGTGGTTATTATTCATGTGCTAAACAACAGGAGGAGACTATTGAAATAAAATACTTTTAAAATTTAAGTGTTTTTTCCCTTAGTGCAGTACTTGTATGTGATATTATAAAGAATGAAATAGGGTCTGAATTACCATTTCATCTCTAACCCCTTTTCATGGGACTGCTAGTAATCCATGAAGTACATCCACCACATGGACAATATTCTGAGCGGCGCTTGTAGGGCTACAACAACCTGGACCTTCCTGCTCAAGACTTGGTGCTCTGGACCATGATCAGGCATCAATGGGTGGTAAAGTCTAACCTTGTAGAACTAAGTAGTGCCTTAGTTTATGCAACCTAATTTCTTGGCAACAAGCGAGTATTAATAGTAAAAGGGCCCCAGAAGAAGAGGTAAATCAGGTAGTATTTGATGGGAATGTGCAAGCCCGGAGTAGTGTCATGGTTAACCATGGAGGTGGACAGCCTATAAACAGCCACATGTGCATCAATACAATGACAATCATTGTTTAGGACAAGTATTTATATGCTCACAATTTATTTCTGGTCTGAATTGGTTATTTTCATGCAGACAAGCACCCATGTGCAAACTTTTTATTTCAGTAAAATCATGAAATCTTACTGGGTTATTTTTATACCTCACTATTTCTTCTTTGTTTGCCTTTTATGGGATATAGGTGTTATGCGTACTGCATGAAACTTCAAGCACTGAAGTCATGGTGGCTTTACCTTTTCAAAGGAATGATGTGACACTGTATTCTATGGCTGCCATATCCGATAAGGTGTTGTAGGAGCTAGCTAGTGTTCAAGGCCTTAGATCCGACAAAACTGGTAGTCACATACTTAGATACTCCCATAGAGCTACATTTGCAATAAGAATGGCCCAAAAAATAAATTTGTTAGTTTAAAACACTGAGGGCCTGATTTAGGTCTCGGCGGACAGGTTACTCCGTCATAACAGTGATGGATATCCCAGCTGCCGAAATATAAATCCCATAGTCTATAATGGGATTTATATTTTTGCAGGCGGAATATCCGTCACTGTTGGGATGGATTAACCTGACCGTCAAATTAGGCACTAAATCACAAAAACAAGATGCTATGTGACTTTCCAATGCAAATTCAGCTGCAGCTGGGAGACACTCCATCACCCCCATTCCAAGCAAACCCTCAGAAGACTGGCATGGCATTGCTTCACATTGTATCTCTCCCTCTCCTCTATAATTTATTAAAGTGCAGAACATCATTCTTCTTTAAAAAAAAGATCTCAGTATTAGGAACATTGCATTATGTACCATTCCATATTTACACCTAGGGCAGGTCATTGTCATCACTTATTACTTCCTAGCTCTCTCTCCAGAAACAAAATGCTGCAACACAGTACATAACAATTCTACCTTCAGCTGAGAATCACTGCATCAACTGTCTATAACAAGGTGACCTTAAGTTGAGAGTCACTGCATCACCTCCCATTTCAACGCAGCCTCCATCTGAGATACATTGCTTCACCATCTATAAAAATTCTGTCTTCATTTGAGAGTCATTGCATCACCTCCCAGTTCAAGGCAGTTTCCATCTGAGACACAATTGGTCACTTACTATTCTTACTGTCTCCATCTGGGGCACACTGCATCACTTACTATTCTGTCTCCATCTGAAACAAACTGCATCACTTACTCTTCTAACTCTGTCTCCATCAGGGACACGCTGCATCAGTTACTTTTCTAACTCTGTCTCCAACTGAGACACACAGCATCACTACCGATTCTAACTCTATCTCCATCTGATACCCACTGCATCACTTACTATTCTAACTCTGTCTTCATCTGGGATTCACTACATAACTTACTACTCTAGCTGTTTCCATCTAAGATAGAGTACATTACTTACTATTCTAACTCTGTCTCCGTCTGAGACACACTGCATCACTTACTATTCTAACTCTGTCTTAATCTGGGACACACAACATCACTTACTATTAGTGGCGGCTAGTGCAGTCATAGAGTGGCGGGCTGGGGGAAGGCTTGGGGGACGACGGACGACAAAAGACAAAATAAAAAATAAATAAAAATAACTTACCTGCAGCTGGCTGCCTCTCGCTCTTCTGCTCCTCTCATTTGCACAGGCTCCAAGACTCCACTGCAGCCAATCCTGATGCTGCTCTTATGCTGCTGGCAGCATGAGAGCAGCAACAGGATTGGCCTGAGAGTTCTTAATTTGTGCTCCCAGTGAGACTGGGAACCTGTGCCTGCTGTCTCCAACCCGGAACTGCTTCTCAGGTTGGAGACAGCTTCTATGAGCATGACGGTTTAGGCGACCTGAGACGGGCGGCCAAACCATCATGCGCACTGATAATAGTACGCTTGCCACTCCTCCTGCAGTCTGTCATTCCCATGGCCCGGCCCCCAAAGACTCAGCAAGAAAAGAAAAATAAAACAATAATAAAACATGTTTATTATCGTTTTATTTTTCCTTTCCTACTGTTTTGAGGTAGTGGCTGGGGGGTGATGCTCCTGCGCCATAGCGGTGGAGCCACAGCTGGTTACTATTCAGTCACCATTATTATTATTATTATTATATTTAAGCTTATAAAGCGCACAGCTACCCGGAGGAGAAGAGAAACTGAGAAATAGAGAAATAGAGGGGCCAACTATTGGTTGAATAACCAGGTTTTTACCTCTCTGCGGAACCTAAGGTAGCAAGATTCAGTGCGCAGAGCCTGGGGAAGAGAGTTCCAGAGGGAGGGGGCCAGGTAGGAGAACGAGCGGCCACCCATTGAGACACACTGCATCATTTACTCTTTAAAATCTGACTCCATCTGCATCACCAACTATTCTAACTCTTGTCTTCATCTAAGATCCATTTCTTCACTTACTATTCAAACTCAATCTCAATCTAAAATACATTTCATAGCCTCTAAATCCTACCCTGCCTCCATCTGAAATGCACTGCATTACCTGCCATTGCAACTCTGTCCCCATTTGAGATACACTACTAGCACTACTAGTTCTGCCTGCCTAGCAGAAGACACTCAATGGCTGGCTTTCTGTTGCCAATCTCCTAAATAACTAAACCCTGCAACATTCGGCATTCCAATCTGCAAAGCACCCCATTACAATCACACCTTCAGATGAGGGGCACTGTAGTCAAGCCCAGCCAAAAGTATCCCATTGCACCCACACCTTCGGTTGAGGGACACTGTAGCCTTTCTTAAGCCCAGAGAACCCCATTGCAATCCCACCATCAGCTGTGATAGACTGTAGTCTTCCTCCTGCCCAAAGCATTACATTGTAATCACACCTTCAGTTGAGGTACTGTGTAATTTCACTGCCACCCAAAGCATCCCATTGTAACCACACCTTCAGTTGAGGGACACTGGTCTTCCGACAACTCAATGCGCTTCACTGCAATCACACCTTCAGTTGAAGTTCACTTTAGTCAAGTCCAGCCCAAATCATGTCACTGCAATCACACTTTCAGTTCCGGGACACTTTAGTGTAACTCACACCCAAGGCATCCCATTGCAATCACACCTTCAGGTGAAGGACACTGTAGTCTACCTGCAGCCCAAAGCAATCATTGCATTTACACCTTCAGTTGAGGGACTCAATAGTATACCTGCAGCCCAAAGAAACCCATTGCAATCACACCTCCTGTTGAGGGCCACTGTAGTCTACCTCCTGCCCAAAGCATTGCATTACAATCACACCTTCAGTTGAAGGAGACTGTAGTCTACCTCCAGCCCAAAGCAGCACATTGCAATCATACCTTCAGTTGAGGGACTCTGTAATCTCACTGCCACCCAAAGCATCCCATAGCAACCTTACATTCAGTTGAGGGACCCTGCAACCTTTCTCGAGCAAAAGAACACCATTGCATACACACCTTCAGTTGAGGGACACTGGTCTTACTACAACCCAATTCACTTCACTGCAATCACACCCTCAGTTTAGGTTCACTTTAGTCAAGTCCAGCCCAAAGAACTCCATTGCAATCACACCTTCAGCTGTGATAGATTGTAGTCTACCTCCAGCCCAAAGCATTGCATTGCAATCACACCTTCAGCTGTGATAGACTGCAGTCTACCTCCAGCCCAATGCACTTCACTTCAATCACACCTTCAGTTGAGGTTCACTTTAGTCAAGTCCAGCCCAAATCATCCCATTGCAATTACACCCTCAGGGGAAGGACACTGTGGTCTACCTCAGGCCCAAAGCAACCCATTGCAATCACACTCTCAGGTGAGGACCACTGTAGTCTATCTGCAGCCCACAGAAACCCATTGCAATCACACCTTCAGTTGAGGTTCACTTTAGTCAAGTCCAGCCCAAATCATCCCATTTCAATCACACCTCCTGTTGAGGGACACTGTAGTCTACCTCCAGCCCAGAGCAACCCATTGCAATCACACCTTCAGCTGAAGGAGAATGTAGGATTTCTCGAGCCCAAAGAACCCCATTGAAATCGCATCTTCAGTTGAAGGACACTGTACCCGCAGCCCAAAGCAACCCATTGCAATTACACCTTCAGTTGAGGGACACTGTAGTCTACCTCCAGCCCAAAGCAAACCATTGCAATAACACCTTCAGTTGAAGGACACTGTAGTGTACCTGCTGCCCAAAGCACCTAATTACAATGACCCCTAATGTTGAAGCACCACATCATCTCCTTTCCAACATTAGGCTCAAAATGTGGACATGGCTTTCCATGCCAGCTCTTCCTCCGTGTCAAGAGACAAGCTATGACATCCCCTGCACCACAAGTCAAATCTTGTTTGATGCCAACTGCAAATCTTTCTCAGATCTTATACATACTCATGAATAGTTCTTTTTAATTATGTGGTTTTTACACAAGGATATAGAATTGATTATGCATGAAATGTAAGAACATTTGTATAAATGTGTTTTTAATTGTAAGTTTTTACTAACTGAACAATAAATTCTTCATTCATTCATACTTACTCAATCAAATACTCTTCCAACTCTACATCTTTTTGCTCTTCAGGTGATCGGCAGCCTGGTGATGAATATCTTCAGCTCCATCGCTGCAGGAATCAGCATCATTTTCTGCTGTGTGGATCTTGGATATTATTATGATTACTATGGTGGCTGTGATAGTGGTCATGGCAGTTTCGAGTGCTGGCGTTACAGGGATGCTCTCCATGTAAGTATACAGGACCTTGAGACTACGGGCCAGATGTAGGTAATGTCAATTTACCTATTCTTAAATACCGAATTTTACCGATTCGGTATTTAAGAATAGGTAAATGGGATGTAGATAATTTTTAGGATAAAATTACCGAATCGGTGAGATTCGGTAATTAAGAATCGGTATTTACTGATACGGTATTTACCGAATCGGTAAATACCGATTCAGCAATTCCCATTCATTCCTTTGGGCCTGGAGGCCCATAGGAATGAATTCGGTAATTTACCGAATTCTTAAATACCGATTCAGTAAATTACCGAATTTGCATTTTAGGCCACTCCATCCCAAAAGCCTAATACCGGTCTGTAACGGCCGAAATTCGGTAATTTCGGCCGTTACCGACCGGTATTAGCCTTCCTACATCTGGCCCTGTGTGAGATTGGCAACTATCCTATGAGACCAGGAAGAGATAATGTATACACAAAAGACTGTCAGGCCACGCTTTAGAGACATTCCCTTAGCTCTGATAAGGGCTATTGATTGGAGATGACAGGTTTGTTAAATTGAAGGGTGTACAAACCTCCTCATCCAAATCAAGAATTAATTTAACAGAGAAATACACTTTGTTATACATCTAACAGAGTAATGCAATATATTAGTACATTATTATGCCACAATATTCATCTCCTAGATTTTTCCGAGATTTCAATTTAACAGGTAACTAGTACAAGTAACAAGTAACTGTTTAACACATACAACAACACACACCAATGTTAATACTGGTGTAAAAATCAAGGCATTACTTAAGAGAATGTTGTTTTTTTGTTACTCGTTTAACCAGGGTGTGACAGGGTGCATTACAAATAGTATTGTACAGAAATGAATTACACGTTGAGGCTGAAATCTCATGCAAGAAATATAACCAGTTAGACAACTTACAAAAGAACATAGAGATTGATTTATATTGCATACAGCAGCTATCAAATAATGAAATATAGACAGTGACTTAATGTACACATATACAATATTCAGAGGGCATCCTAGGTGAGGTACCTGTGACAGTACAGGGTGATGCTGCTGCTTTGGTGTGCACCATGTTGGGCTGGGGCGGGTTCACTTTTGCACTTACTCGGTGCAGCAGTTGCAGTGCAGCTTTAGGACTTGTGGATAAGTCTTGTGCAGGCCACAAGGAAGCGGTGTACCTGCCTTGATGTATTTCTAATCACAACAACACACATGCCAGTACTAATACTTAGTCACTCATCACTAAATACAATCATACGTGACACTCACTGTTATATTATTGGCCTGGCCCTACTGATTAAGGGCCAAAACCCTCTCTAGTTGATTATTGATGTATTTCTGCAGCACATGAACTCTGCCTTACCTTTCGGCCTGCCCTGCTAGTTACTCCTCAACCTCACTTTTGTCTTTGTGCCTTTGAGTTGAGTAACACTCAACATCTTTTACCTGCAGAGGCTTAGCAAGTGTGCCGTGGGCAACCTATGAAAAGTAAAAGACAGTCATAGCTAGGTTGATGTGGATTGCTCACATCCCTTGGCGCTGGTGCCACTGAACCTACTGCACCTTTGACAGACTCATTTGAGTGCATTGTCAATAGCTTCAAGATACTTTATTAGGGGTGAACTTTATGCTTTATTTTTTTTTGTTTACATATTTTTCTTGCTTTTGTGATGTGTGAATGCCATAGTACACAATACATTAACAATACCAGCTGGCAATGGTATATTCTGGGATTGTGATTATAGCAACATCAGGACAAACTTTGTTGGCAGTAATGTATTGTGCAGGCTGCTAGCATAAAGCACATTCATGTACAGACGACGTAAAAGTATTTATAAAACTACTGAGGTAGATGCATCAATACAAATGAGAGTTGCTGTCAAGAAATTGAGTGAGGTGTGCACAGGAAACAGTATGCAATATCAGATATAAACAATCAAGTGTTCAAACAAATACAACTGGAATATTAAAAAGTAGTAATGTCAACTACCATGTTAGCCCAAACATCACATCCCATGCCCACACAAACTGGTACAGTGCATCTTGGTGCTGAATCAAGTTCATGCATCTGTCGCTGAGACCCCTTCCAGTTCAGGTGATGATAGTTGGGGGTGCACAGCATCTGAATCTGGCATGTCAGGGGGGGCTGCCATAATCGGAGTGGTATTCCACATTCACCCCATCTCTCCACTACAGGTGAGCTGGTCATCTGCTGATGTGAAAGCATCAGGTATGTGAGTGTGTAAATCAGCTATATGACATCCCAGTTGCTGGTGGGTATAGGGTGTCTGCAAAGTCCTAGGCTGTCCTCCCTGTGCAGGGCAACGCTCTCAGCCTGAGCCCAATTTGTGAATGACTGCTTCCACGCTGTGAGGTGTGGAGTGTCGGGTGATTTCCATCTGCAAGTGATCAGTCGTTTGGCTAACAATAGACCCAAGTCAATGGACCGGGATGTGACCTTGTGTTTCTTGCTCCTGCAATACAATCTGAGAATGCATATTTCCCATGTGTTCGAGGGAATTCTGTCAGTACAATGTGCTAGGCGGCTCATCACTCCCCACCAGTAGGTGAACATTACACTTTATAAATACATGTCATGTTATAGGGCAAGTTGTGTGTGTGTTTACATGAATTGCCATCTATGGACCCGCAGAAGAGGTGGAGGGGCAGGGTCGGACCCGCTGATAGGACAATACAGCAGTGCCCAATGGGCAGGTCCAACAGACTGGATGTTGGCCTATCTTATGGTCTGCTGGGCTGGTTTTTAGTGCTGATTTCCCTGATATTAAAACAAACATTGCCTGCAGCAAGCTCAAATCCATGCAGTCTTCCATACCTTGCAAAACACTTACACAGCGTGGATTTAGAAGTTCAAAACTGTCTCGGTTTACACGCATCGGCCACTCACTTAGCTATTTAATTCACTAGTGGGGGGCACTTTTATTTTGGTGCCTGGGCCTATTTTCTTTCACAATTCGACCCTGGGGAGAGGTGAATATTTGCCTCCATTTTTCATCTGTCTTTGACTTCCAGTGCTCCGTGAGTTTCCCCGTCTCCTTCTTTAGGATTGGCCCTGCTCCCCTCTCGTACCTCCTCACTCTGGATGGTTCTTGTGCGGGTTGGCTGGCTTCGATGTTACAGCTCAACAAGCTGTGGGACACTCTTCTTTATTTTAGAGAGTCTTACATAGCGCAAACTTGACCCAAATTGGGTATCAGAGCGTTTTACATCGCACCAGTCGCATTACATGAGGACACATTCATTTTTGTTAGGCACAGGGAGATTAAGTGATTTGCCCAGAATCACAGGATGTTCAGCGTCATAGCCGAGACTCGAACCCAGTTCCTCGGATTTGAGGTCAACCGCCCTAGCCGTTAGGCCAACTTCTCTCCCCACTCTTGCTGGGCATTCATCACCTTGGGATATGGGACCGCTGATACAGGAGTCACTCATGGCACTTCATTACCTCAAACTGCCAAAATTGTTGTCCTCCTCTTCACTAGACACCTTCACTTCAAGGGAGATTCCTTCTGGATGAACTGTAATCTGTTACATGGAGGTTTTTGATTCATATTCAGTTCTATATATTCAACAGTCACGTGAATCCCGTGTTCAAGAGTGATATCATTTTCTGTGATTTTTATGTTTGTCATAAAAGAAAGCACTAGCTGTCTTACCAGGTTTCTTGAAATGAATGTTAATAGACAACATTACATACAAGCAAAGGCAAAACGAATAGGTTTGAGTCCTGTCTAAAATATGATAAAAAGTATATCATTTTTCTATGAGATAAAGAACTGACAGTGTGATGATGCAAAGTACTTTCAGATGTTCAAATGCCACCCATGCACTGCAATGCAAGCACTCCGTGAGAGGTGGAAGGATACACTAGAATGGCAATAGGTGAGACTATTAATCCTCTGGGCAGAGGGAGCCAAAGCCCCATTCTATTTTTTAAAGAATTGGTAAAATCATACCTAAAAATTTGTTTTCTCCATCAAATGCACATGGGCGGTAAAGACCCGAGGACCTCATTTACAATGCTTTGGCCTAGGGTATTGTCGCAAGTCTTTTTGCTTTACTGCCCTATGCCAAATCGAAAGGGCAGGAATGTACCGTGTTTGCAAAATATGGTGCATTCCCATCCTTTCAGTCAATGCTGGCATACAATTTGGTGCCTAGTGCCAACGCAGGCATTGGCATTGTTAGCAGGATTGTTTTTGTGAAGGAAGGAATACAGTACTGCACAAAAAACAATCGATCAAAAGAGGAAAAAACGAGAAGAAATACAAATATTCCTTCTTGTTATGCCTGCCCTGGGGAAGCACACAGTTTTGAGGCATTCCGAGGTTTACAGATCCTTGTAAATCTAGGAATGTGTCAAAATACATGGGTGTTGCATGGGAACACCTACCACAGTGCCTCCCCGGGGCAGTGTAAGGCAACACAGTGACTTCGGAAAGTGGGTTAGCGTGCCCTCGTAAATATGGGTATGCACTCTGCGCCGCTAGAGCGTCATAAAAAAGTGATGCATTGGCGGAGCAAGGAGCTTGTCCCCGGATGCTTGTTTCCAGTCCATGGTTTGCAGTTCGGCTGGACAGTTCCCATGAGCAAAAGCAGCCTGCATGACTTTAAGGTAAGGGAGTAGGTGGGGGAGTCAAAGGTGGGGTGGGACACGGGTGGAGGGGGTCGCAGCGGGGTCTTGTGGAGGGGGTCATGCAGGGGGTCATCAGTGTGGGAGGGAGGAAAAAACAATCCAAAAAAATCACTTTGCTGCTCTCCTGCTTTTAATTTTAGGAACAGGAAGCAAGGAGCCAGGCTCCCTCCCCTAAGCCCATCACAACGCTGAAATTGCAGCATTGTGATTGGTCTGAATGCTGTGACACGGAGCTCAGCCAGGTGCTTTAGGGGTGGCCCTGTTCTTCTTTCAGGCTATAATGCAGTCTGCATGAAGAAGTGGGAAACTTTGCATGACTGGTTTGGGCGGCCTGAGAGAGCCGACCAAACTGTCACTGCGCATTTTTAGGAGTGGGTAAACCACTCCTCCACTGCCATGCTCGCAGAGCAGCCCCGCCCACCCGCAAAGCAGTCAAACATAAAATTATAATAACTGGAAATTATTATCATTTTCTGTTTTTGCTTCTGCACTGCTTGAAAGCAGTGGGGCGTCGCTCCTCCGCCATAGCGGAGGAGCCACCCCTGCCCATGAGGAGCTTGGTTAAGAGTGATTTACATACGGTTGAGTCCAAACTGGAGTGGCGTTTTGAGCAAAACAATGATGTATTAAACCCAGATCTTTGTGACTGGGGGTGAATTCTTGCATTATTCAGCATTCCGTCCATATTTTGTTCTATTTTTTGCTTTTGTTGCCCTATGTGGGAAGGTTATGCCCAGACGTGGGTTCGGTGCTCCTGCGCCACTGGATTCAATCTTGCCTGGCTGATGAGGAGTGATACCATGCAACTGGTCCCAGGATGCTTGTTTCCGATCCATGGAGGACCTGGTTTGGCAGTTCGGGCTGGACTGTTGCCTTGAGGAGCAAGGTCAAGACCGATGTACATATGGCTGGGTCCAAATTGAGGTGGCCTGGTGAGCAAAAAACAGTGGATTAAACCCAGATATTTGTGACTAGGGGTAAATGTTGACATTGAAATCCCCCTTCAGTATGGAGATGTTTCTCTAAAAGCATATTTCTAGGATGGACTGGAGTCTGTTGTAAAAATGTTCTTTTTCCTCTTCTTTGCTGTCATTTGTAGGTGCATACCACTGGTTAACATTCATGTTGATCCACTGTTTCTTTGTGTAGAAGGTTGCTGTGATGATTCTGGGACCATGGTCTTCCTGTCCAATTAGAGCTCTGTTGGCTGCTATTGTTGGTTGCTGTTGTTAGCATGTGTCCATCTGGTCTCGCTGATGCCAAGCAGGGCAAGGTTGTATTTTTTCATCTCCCCTGCCACCTGTGCTGTCTTGCCTGTCTTCTACATGGTCCTCATGTTTCATGATCTGATGCTAATGGTTATGGTTGAAAGCAGGTGGATCGGCTTCCAGGGATCGCTGGCATTCATTGTAATGCACCATAGCTCGCCATGAAAGGGATTTCTCTCTCTCCAAACCCAGAATGTCTTTAGGCTGACATTTCTGTACCTCAGATTTTTTAACATGGCGTGGTAGCTAGCCCCATGCATAACCCTCCTCCTTTCACAGATGAGCTTGGGAGCCAGCATGATGGAGTTCACCATCTGCTATGCTGGCAGGTGATGAGGGGTGAAAGGAAGCCCTCTAGGGTGTGGTCACGAGTCACAAACCACAAACCACCCTGCCCTGTGGTCATGAGCCGTGGGCACGTGTCATCGACGCAACACTTCACTGAGCAACAAGGAACAATGATATGAGATAACAAAAGATGACATTTGAAGTGGCATTTTATTCGTTAAGTCTTAAGTACATCAGAAAATGCATTTATAACCCATGCAAGTTTAACATTCCAAAGAGATCCAAGGTGCAGAAGGACTGGGCTCTTTTAAAAAAGACACAATTGACATTAGTTAGGGAAAGCAGAACACTCTACAAAGTCTAGTGCCTAGAAGCACCCCAGCCATGGAGACTATCCCAGCAGGCCCTAATAGTTTAAGGGAACCTAAGAATGCAAGGATTTGGGTGTGAATGGAAAATACAGAGCATGGACAGACATTTAAGAAGACAAAAGTATTATCTGACTTAGGGAGCCCACCACCTGAGAGAGAGCAATTGACATCCCAAGTCAGACAATCGACTAGCCGGAGAGCTTGCATGCAAAAGTCGCATTAGCAGAACTCTGGCTTCAGATTTGATGGGCTGAATCTAATATACCCGAAAATGCGGAACCAGGTTCTATGGTGACACACTGGCCTACGCCCATTCAGTGCAGGCGGTCTAACCACATGTGTTCTAGGACACCTGGAAGGACATCTTCAAAGAACATTTTGTACATTTCTGACAAGAGAACATTGTGTACATTTGTGAGAAGAGAACATTGAGTACATTTGTGAGAAGAGAACATTGTGTACATTTGTGACAAGAGAACATTTTGTACATTTGTGACGAGCAATGGGGCTTGTGAAAGGCTACTGTACTTTTCAGGTTTGCTCAATTGCCTCGCTGTGTTCAGCACATCAGAAATGCATGGTTAAAACTATTTAGGCCCAGTGGATTTTGTTAACATAAGGCGGTGGCCTTTGGCTTGGGCCTACAAACCCGGGATTCAGGGGATCCGTGGGATTTCATTTGCTGATTTTATATGGTGAAAATTGGTCATTTTAGCCTATTTTCAGATTTCGTCAAGTAGGGCTCACATCAGACCTTCATCCTACCAAGGTCGATAAGAAGGCCCCTCTATCATCTCCCTCCTCTTGATCATTCAATCATTCATTCAATGATCACTTATTTTCAACTGAGTATCTCTGTGACCCTTCAGCCAGTGGCCGTATCCAGGGCATGTCACTAACATACCACTTATAGTAGTATTTTCGCACACTCTGCATCTTGTTCATTTAAGCCGGCGTTCACATTGGGCTGCTGTTGGGCTCTTACTCAGACAGTCTCTACCTGGGAGAAGTGGTGGAGCTGTTTGTATTCCATAGTATGTGCTATGTTCTTCTAACTCGCTCATCTCCATTTGTATTCCAGTCCCATCCCAATGAACACCATCTTTGTCCTCATACTCAGCTAACTGTAAATCCCAATACTAGTGTAACTTGTCCCTACTATCTTGGTGCTAACTTCCTTTTCCTAAAATGGCACTCATCTGCGGGAGGCAACACAAAAAGGAACAGCAAAAAATAAAAACTTTTTTAGAACTGCCACAAACGTATCCAGTCCAAGTTCAACAAATCAGTGGCTATCTCCTATGACACCTCCTCCAGCAATCCATTTCTTTTCTATCTTGTTCAAGTTTTTTATGGCATTTGTCAGTTGAGCCATTTTCTTCGGTGTTGGAAATGTACAGCTCACTCCTTATCCAAAGGCATACTCTCCTCTCGGTATTCCGACGCCAGAGTCCTTCTGCCTTGGTCTGGAGCATCACAATGATGGTAAAGGAAAAAGAACTGGACTCTGCTCAACCGGCAAACCTCCTTTGGTGGGACTTTGAACACTATCCACCCTCAGAACTGAGCACACTGCTCTTGTCCGTGGAGCCATATAACAGAGCCAGAGATGGGCATCGATGTTGGAGATATTTGCTGTTGGAACCATCATGGTGACTTTGTGCAATGTTCTAGTGAGCTCAGGCTGCTCCTTCGTAAGGGCTGTTGGAGATGGAGCCATTCTCTGCAGGCCCAGTAAAATTCAATTTGGATAGGGTGTCATATTTATTGTCCAGAAAAAAAAACCAGTGCTGTTTGCTGTGTGCCGTCCCACAGGTAACATGCCATTCTAGAAAACAGAGAACACATGTCTTTTAGTTTGAAATTAGTTCATACTTTTGCACATTTTTATTTTATAAACCCCAAGTAGACAATCTGCTATCTTATCTTTTAATCCTAATCTACCCTATGTTGCCCTAATAGCTCTTCTTTATACCTTAACTAACCTCGGGCACTGAATTGTGCCATGGGCATAACTTTGTGCGAATAACAACAACGCCGTTCTAATCTGTCATGGGCAATGGAGAGTGTGGGGGATGTAGCAATTATAGTCTAACAGAGAACCTGCTATCATAAACCCATTGATGCTGCAAAAAACTACACTATGGGCCATATCATGAACAATCATCTAAAATAGCCTTGTTGCCTTCACTTCTATTCTGCATGTGTCAGTGATGACCTCATGCATCATAGAGGTGGAGGGGTAGTCCCTTCCTGTTCTATGTATAAACACTCTAGAGACAGTGGCCTCAATAATCATTACATTAGTTTGTGTATCCTGCAGGATGTGTTCTATAGTCTGTGGTCGTATCTGCCTAGGTGAGAAAATCTATCTGTTCTCCCTGCATGGGGAGTGTATGAGTCATGTAACAGTGCGTCTTTAGTCTTCTGTCTACCTATTGTTGTCATCTGACTGTATCTCATACTGTGTAGAGAATCGTGAGCAGGAAGCTATCTAACTGCTTGGGCACTATTTCTTATTATTGCATTAGTACTTCCATCAGTGGAGGGCGATGAAGACATATGTTACAATTATTCTGGGGTGCCAACTGTGCTGGTAGAGGGGCTGTTGAACCTTTCTGCATGCTTGCAAGGGCCATTTACTCCATGTGCTAACAGATATATTGGAGGTGACTTTGTTGCTATTGGCAATCTCAAGAATGTGAACAATACAAGTCTTCCTATTAACACAATGAAACAAAACCAATTCAATCTACCTAATGCCACTTCTGCCAGTATTGCAAAATATTATAATACAAAATACATAACTTTAGATAAGACACTTCTGTGCGGCTGGTGTTGTGGCTACGTCTGAGTCCATACACGACCAAGTTGTCACCGCCTTCTTCCTTTTGGACAGTCAAATGGAAACAAGATAATCTTTTCTAGTTTGCAGTGTTGACCTTGAAGTTTGTTCTGATATATATATATTTTTTCTCTTGGCAATGGGGACAACTGCTGGTTAGTAGTCTATTGTTTCCCAAAGTCTTTGGGCCAAGATCTGTGTTCCATCATTGATATGTCAAAGGCCAGAACTGATGTGGCCCCACTTCCTGGAAACCTGACTTTGAAAGAAACCTCGCAGTGCATGTTAGTGTATACAAATATTTTTCATTATTTCAGAGAACTTTTCACTTGTGTTAATGCATAAACAAGAATTTTGCGAAACATTGGAACCTCCATTAACTTAAAAAAATGCAGTATGCACCAAAAACATGATACTGTCGTAATTCCAGTGGTATTTTAAATTTTTAAAGCTGGTAAAAAATATACACAACCATCTGAAGTCTGCAACTGTACTTCAACCGGCCTGGCAATAGTAGTGCTTATTTACTGCTGTATGCTGTATGTTTCCCAGCGGAGGTAAGAAGGGAACTCCAAATGAAGAAAATAGCCTAAAAATTATATTGGCATCCCTGTATGACATTTAAAAAAAAGATCCATTAGCTCCAAAAACAAAAGAAGAATTAAAACGTTGTAATATAGCTTGTTCCAAAATCAAACATAGTTGGAAAACTCTGTCACAGTATCACCTTTGGGAACCAAAACAATAGTAGTTGTCAAACTGTGCCCCGGGATGTGGAATCCCTATAGCCCCATGCCCAGGGCATATATATGTATATACATATATACATATATACACACATATATATATCCATTTATCCATTTATTTATTTTTGTAGGTCAAGGGCAACAATTTTTCATGTGTATTTTGTCCTTGAGACACGTAGGCCCAAGCTCCTACAGTACAAAACCTTTGGCTGCCTTTTACAGTACCATATTACCACAGTATGTATCAGGGAAAGGCATTGTCTGCAATAACGGTAATATATGTGTCATTGTGTTAATGCTTTTCAAACTTGTATATATATATATATATTTTGTTTTGTTTTTTTTGTTTATTAATGCAAAACTTTATTATTAGGGTGAGCGCTCTAAGTAAATCTTTTAAGCCCAGACTGCACTTCTGATAGTTGTTAGAGTATAAAAATGTGTACACTTATTTTCAATATTTAGCAATGTGACGCTATGCATATTGCTTACAGCATTTTGTTCCAATTAGATGCAAATATTTGTAGAAGCTTCAAAGCAAGACTGATAATTCTTTGCTTTCAAAATAAAATGTTCACAAAACAAAATACTACAACACTTCACTAAACTACTGCAATTTTGAAGAACCCACAAATAACAATTGCAATCAGTGTTCCAACTGCCGAAACCCTCTCGTTATAAACCACAGGAAATGTATTTCCTGCCTGGCTCGATGCCCAGAATCTGTGGTTGGCTACTTCCAACGGCAGAGAAAACCTGTTAACTGTTTTGTCACCTTGTAACATCTAAAAACATGTGCTTTTTAATTGTATGCTATGCTGACCAGAATATTTAATATCACATTAAACACAGGCTCATGTTCTCTGTATGTCGTGCACGCTGAGTAAACGCCGTATATTCTAGCCTTTTGCTTCTAAGGGCCTACAATAATGTATTGGACCTCTACATGCTAGTGTGTATTCCATTCCATCATTTTATCCCCCTATTATCTCACTATTTCTGTGCATCAGAAATTGGAGGATATTCTTTTAATTTTTACCATCCGCTCCGACATCTACGCTGCTCTAAGGCCAGTGGCACCATTCGACTTGAACGCGAGCCATAATTTCGAAAACCTCATTTTGTAATCGCGAACATCAGCTGTCAGTACTCTGGTGTGACACCCTCCCCGATCTGTTCTTGCATTCAGACCGATTCCTTGCCTGCTTTAACTTGTACTGAATTCGGACGCAGGTACGAGTAAATTATTTTGTACTTAGTACCTGGGTGCTGCAGTTATTTTTCTTTTTGGGGCATCATTTTGTATATAGGTGTCTGTTGTTGTTGCATTGGAACGTGCATTCACAGGAGCTATTGTTGGACTTGGGCCACATTCATAGGGGCTTAGTCCTTGTTTGGTGGGACTCATAAGTTTCTGGCCTTGGTCTAGAAGTCTAGTGCGGCACTGTCTTTGCATATGACCTATTCTGTAGCAATAATAACAAGTGCGCTGTGTTGGCTGTGATTGGAACCTCAGTTGTACCATTCCATTCACTCTCCCCTGTATACCCTTTTTTCTGGTGGCATCCTTTCTGTTATCTATATAATAATTTTGTTGGTCATTTCTGTAGGCATGTTGTGCTGCTATGTATTGTACTGATGGCTGGGGCTGTATGTACTGATCAGCTGGCTGTCGTTGGGCCTGGACGTAGTGTATATCTTGTTGTGGCTGGGTCTCTACGTATAATATGGCAGGCTGTAATGGTGCCTGGATGTATTTCATGGTGAGCTGTTGTCGCAGCGCAGGCGGTATGTTGGCTGCAGCTGCAATCATGGCATTCTGGGGGAAGGTGGTGACTGTCGTCATTTGACTTACAGGTGCAGCTATCATGACAACTTATTAGTTTAGAATGACTATTTTAACAGTTCAATAGCAATCAGTCAGAAATCCCTACATGCTGAAATGTTAACCGTGCACGAATTTACAACTTCAAAGCACATAAAAATGCAATGAAAGGGTGCACGAATTTACAACTTCAAAGCACATTCTAATGCAATTAAAGGGAGAAATGCCATGGTCCTGTGTTACTGAACCAAGGCGGCTTTTATTTGAGGGGATGCTTTGCAAATTTATGACATAAATAGATGTACAAATTATAGAGAAACATACCTCTCAGAAACATACCTCTCTCATTTATATGGTAGAAGAACTCTTTTCAACATTAAATAAGTTGCATTGGCAAAAGTTTTCGCATTTAAATGCTTATTTCTGGAGTGCAAATCAAACTCATTCAAATGCGAAAAATAACATTTTAAATCTGTGGAAATACTTGAAAAATGTGACCTATAATGAAAAACACACTACATGCTCATGTCAACCACCACTGCTTCATAATTGCAGCTTATTTTATAAAATTGTAACCTTTCTTGCCCTGACTTAAATTAATGTATGTATATCAAATTTGAAGAGCATGTAAAAATATGCGTATCTTTTAAGATGCGTATGGTGTTGTTCGAAGAAAGTTGTTGCATTTGCCAATATACCCAAAACTCTATTTTGAGTTAATAAATCATGCAGCATTGGGAGGCTTATTCCCCACATTATTTCCTTGGTGCTAGAGTCATTGAAGCTCCAGCTGCTATTTATTGCCCACCTGGAAGCATTCCATGTTAAACCCCCCCCAGTTAAATGTATAAATGCAAGATAATCTATTAATGGGGTGTTTCTGGTGTGAACCACATTCTGCCTGTGTTCTTCTTTCTTAGTGGCTTTATTGAGATCTGGTATAGGTCCCTCTCCTATACCCTTAATGACACAGAGGTATATACCTTCTTGTAATTCTTTATTCTGTGCTGGGGCGCAACCAGGGTGGTACTGGCCGACACAACTGGCATAGGAAATTTTAGACTGAAGTGAGTATTTTGTTCAAAAGCTTGACAGAATTAGCAGTCTTTCCCAACTTTCAATTTTTAAGATAAAGTATATGTTCCTTTCTCGAATACTGCCTGACTTTTCGGCATGGGGCTTTTTGTCTTGGTAGTGACGAATGAGTGGACTTACAACAGACTGCGTAGAATCCGAATATTCTGCGTCTTCTCCCCCCCTTTTGGCTATCAGTTGCTAGGCTAATGATAGACAAACAACACTGTGGAGATGGTGCAAACAGTAAAGAGGCGCTATATCACTGGACGCACAGACAAGCAACCTCAAAGCACATCTACTACACAGAGCAAGGCAATGGGCAAATGACATGGAACAAAACAAATATCAACCATTACAATACTTCCAAAGACAAATGAAAAAAACATATGAAAAGATGCATCACAAAAAACTGAAAGTACAGTAAAAAGGACCTAGAAATTAAATCTCACTGAACACGGTGGAGCACCAAGCTGCACAAGAATGGGCGATAAAGGAGGGGGGGATCTGAAAATACCACAAGTGACTTCCTCTTTCCATACCTTCGCGGAGCGAGAGAACAAGGCAGCACCTGACAAAGCCAGTCAGTAAAGCAGACTAAAAGTGGAACTGAACAAAAGATATAGACACCCAAACCTTGCTAAAATAAATCGTGAGGAGAAGAAAGTAAACAATGGAAGGGCGTGAAGGCAGCCCTCATGGAAGAGAACGTAGGGGCACAAGTGGCAGAGGAAGGGCGCGGGAGAGAAGAATGGGCAACAAGGAAGTGCGAAGATGAGGAATGAACAGACCGGAACTGAGGAAGAGCACAATAGGCAATGTAAATAGGCAATAAACAGTTTGGAGAGAAAAAAAAACACAATGTGCAAAGTAGTAATGTGTTATCAACCTAGAATATGGCAAAGAACAAAATGCAATGGTACGTCAAACCATAATGCGAAAAAGGAGAACTAGGGGAGACTCTAACTCCGACCCCGGACACAGAGGCTCCGGGGGACACCCTGCACACAGACTCGAACTGGAGAGGGATCATAAACCTGCCCACAGACTTGAACTGTAGAAGGGGAGACTCTAACTCCGCCCCCGGACACAGAGGCCCCGGGGACACCCTGCGCACAGACTTTAACTGTCGAGGGATCAAAAACCTAGAACCATTGACGCTATAACCATCCCCTCCGGACCGGAACTGGCAGGGCAAACAAGAGTGCAAAACAGGAAAACCCCCAACCTCGAAGGCACAACTGTTATGAACCAATAAGCAGCAGAAAAGCCGATACTGGCCTCTGACAAGAAAGTGACAAATCGTGACCACACAAAGGGACATACATTTTGGGTTCAAATCATGACCAGAGATAGCGCCGCAGGGACAGGTGACAGCCAGAGACAGTCCACAAAAGAGTCAGTTGCACCCCCAGGCAGCAGAGACCCAGGAAATCCAAGGAAAAACAAAACCCTTGTCTTACCCGTGGTCTCCGCCACAAAGGAGCGGTGGCGGTGCTCTCAGGAACCTGTCGGGGGTGTACGCCAAATCCACTGCAGACGTATGTAGTATGATTTATACGTTGGGCGCCAGCTGATGAGGGGTGAAAGGAAGCCCTCTAGGGTGTGGTCACGAGTCACAAACCACAAACCACCCTGCCCTGTGGTCATGAGCCGTGGGCACGTGTCATCGACGCAACACTTCACTGAGCAACAAGGAACAATGATATGAGATAACAAAAGATGACATTTGAAGTGGCATTTTATTCGTTAAGTCTTAAGTACATCAGAAAATGCATTTATAACCCATGCAAGTTTAACATTCCAAAGAGATCCAAGGTGCAGAAGGACTGGGCTCTTTTAAAAAAGACACAATTGACATTAGTTAGGGAAAGCAGAACACTCTACAAAGTCTAGTGCCTAGAAGCACCCCAGCCATGGAGACTATCCCAGCAGGCCCTAATAGTTTAAGGGAACCTAAGAATGCAAGGATTTGGGTGTGAATGGAAAATACAGAGCATGGACAGACATTTAAGAAGACAAAAGTATTATCTGACTTAGGGAGCCCACCACCTGAGAGAAAGCAATTGACATCCCAAGTCAGACAATCGACTAGCCGGAGAGCTTGCATGCAAAAGTCGCATTAGCAGAACTCTGGCTTCAGATTTGATGGGCTGAATCTAATATACCCGAAAATGCGGAACCAGGTTCTATGGTGACACACTGGCCTACGCCCATTCAGTGCAGGCGGTCTAACCACATGTGTTCTAGGACACCTGGAAGGACATCTTCAAAGAACATTTTGTACATTTCTGACAAGAGAACATTGTGTACATTTGTGAGAAGAGAACATTGTGTACATTTGTGAGAAGAGAACATTGTGTACATTTGTGACAAGAGAACATTTTGTACATTTGTGACGAGCAATGGGGCTTGTGAAAGGCTACTGTACTTTTCAGGTTTGCTCAATTGCCTCGCTGTGTTCAGCACATCAGAAATGCATGGTTAAAACTATTTAGGCCCAGTGGATTTTGTTAACATAAGGCGGTGGCCTTTGGCCTTTGGCTTGGGCCTACAAACCCGGGATTCAGGGGATCCGTGGGATTTCATTTGCTGATTTTATATGGTGAAAATTGGTAATTTTAGCCTATTTTCAGATTTCGTCAAGTAGGGCTCACATCAGACCTTCATCCTACCAAGGTCGATAAAAAGGCCCCTCTATCCCAGGGCTGAAATCAGGTTCCTCTTTGGGCCCATGCCCAGCTAAATTGAAGTTGGGCTTTAGTTGTCCCCTTTTTTCAAAGAAAATCCCTGCCAACCCAAACTCCTTTACAACTTTAAGCCTATTTATCTTATTCTGTGTCCAATCCAAATGCTGGGAGCATACGTCAACCAGAAACCGTTTTTCTTTCTTGAAACCTCTAATCTCATCAATACCCACTAATCACACTTATAACCCAGCTTTAGTAATGTGTTAGTTTTTGTGAATGATTTGAGGCTATGTCCGGATGCAGGAAGCTTGTTTAGGAAAACAAAATACATTAAAAAACTACTACTACCTGCCTCCCCACCCATTCCTTTAGCTCTGGGGACCTGGAATATTCAGAACTGTCACATTTACGTGTGAGAGAGATGGTTAGTAGATGTTTTGGCAGTGATGACAGGTGAGATGGGTGATGCAAGCTGCAGTGACCTGATCAGAGCCCTGGCACTTAATATTTTACAAATTAAGCACTTAGACCCGTCTGGTTGGATGCTTCCCCACTACCCACCTCTTCTGCTTTGTAATCTTAGCATCATTTTTAACAGCAATCTTACGTTTCAAATTCAGGTCTCTAAGACAATTTCAACCTGCTTCTCTAGTCTAAAGGTTCCGAAAACTGCACTTATTCTGTTGCCCAAAATAGTTGGAAAACTCTAGACCTAGCCTCTTTTCTCTTTGGGCTGCATTACTGTAATTCAATCTACTTATATCAGCAACAAAAACAGATTTGTAGACTGCAGTGCATAAAGAACATGACTGCTCACTTGCTCATGGGTGTGAGAAGTTGGCCTGATATATGATGCTCACTAGTTCTAGTGATCACCTTGTATCAGTCCAAACAACCCTAATGGTGATTGGTTGTAAGTCAACCTTATAGACCAGCTATCCTAATGGTAGCATGGACAAAGCAGTCTTAGGCTAAACTCTTTTGGCATGTGAAGCCAGCTGTTTTACCACAATATAACCCCTTGAATACCAGATGAAAGGACACCACACAGGTTGTTATGAAAATAAACAGTATATTTCTTAATAACAACACCTCTGAACTCTTTATGAGGTCAGAGGGCTAAGCACATGACAATCTCTTACGAAAAACACTACAAGTTGCACAAAATTACAATGGTGCCCTAGGGGCACGACAAACCATATACTAAGTAAGTGGAATGTGAAAGTCGATAAAAGGAATGGAGCTGTCCAGAGGCTGTAGGATCGATGGGACCACGCTATACTAACTTCAGGTAAGTAATAGGAGGCCCACGGAACGCGTGTGCAGAGTGTGAACTCACACGCGAGATGCGTAACAACGTCTATGGACAGTACAGTTCAAGTTAAAGGTAAGTACGGACAATCCTGACTAGGTAGGACTAAAACGACTGTGGAACTGGACACTAGGTCAGTTAAACTACCCTTGAGCACCGAAATGCTCTTGTTACCTCACCCAAGGGCCGTGGGTGCATAGGTGTCAAAGTGCATCGGGTTCTCGCGTTGAAGTCAATGGAGCCTGAAAGAAAAGATGCTGCAGGCGACCAGGAGGAAGATGTCCGGTGCAATCCAAGGGTGGATTGTTGAAGAAGAAGACCTGAAAGCAGAGGGGACAATGTTCACATCCACTAGCCAGTGACTGGAGTGAAACCAGGAAGGAACCAGATGTCGTCGTCGCGATCAGGTGAAGAGTGGACGCTTGACTCTGCAGCCACGTGGACCAGGAGGTGTCTTCGATGACCAGGATGGAGGCACGAGCTGTCCCACGCAGGCTCTCGCTGTCGGCGGTGTTGGATCCGTAATCGGCGTCAACAGGCCTTGGCAAAGGCAACCCACGCGGTGAGTGAAGAAAGCGTCTGGTGCGGACTAGGAGAGTCCGGGTGCCCCTCTTTTGGAAGGGAGCAAGGGCCAGTCTGGAGCAACCAGGCCAGCAGCAAAGATTTAAAGGTTCGTCGTCTAGGAGGCCACTAGCCAGCCGGCAAGTGACCAGACAACGCGTCGAGCAGCAAACAAGCAGAAGGGCTCCACGCAGATCTTGTGGATGCTGGAGGGCTGACCTTCGGTGCAGGGGCTGCTCGGGGCTGGGGCTTCTCAATCCCCAAAGCACTTGGTCGAGTTTACCTCGGGAGTTGTGCTGGAAGCGAAGTGCAGGTTCGTTCAAGATGGCTGATCCCACGTGTCTCGTCGCACCCACGGGTCTCAGCTTTGCTGCAGATGTGAGTTGAGGTCGGAGAGGTATGGGAATTCGGGTCTCGTCGGGCTCTGAAGTCTGGATCCTCGAGGGAAGACGACAAAGTGAAGCCGCTGGACGCTTGATGGTGCCTGCAGTTGCAGGGTGGACACTCCTTCCCCACAAGGGAGATTCTTCAGTCTTCTGTGGAGCAGAACGTCGAAGTCCAGAGTTTCTTCTTGTTGAATAGTTCAGGATAATCTAATTTGGAATGAGACCAGCTCCTACCTTCAATCAATCAATCAGGAGTTTGTTAAAGCGCGACTACTCACCCGTAAGGGTCTCAAGGCGCTAGGGGTGGGGGGGGTTGGGGGGTGCAGGTTCCATTCCATCAAGGAGGGGGTCTGTCGAAGAGCCAGGTTTTGAGGTTTCTTGCGAAGATGGGGAGCGATGTTGTCTGTCTGAGGTGGAGCGGAAGGGCGTTCCATGCTTTGGCCGCGAGGAAGGAGAAGGAGCGGCCTCCCGATCTGGTCTTTCTGGTGCGGGGGACCACAGCGTAGGAAAGCTGGGCTGATCGTAGGGTCCTTTGGGGTGCGTGGAATTTGAGTCGGCTGTTCAGGTATGCTGGTCCATTGCCGTGGAGGGCCTTGTGTGCGTGGGTGAGCATCTTAAAGGTGATTCTCGCCTCGACGGGGAGCCAGTGGAGTGTGCGCAGGTGCTGGAGATGTGGCAGTGTTTTGGCAGGTTGAGGACCAGTCTTGCGGCGGCGTTCTGGATGTTCTGTAGCTTGCGGATGAGGTTTTTGTTTATTCCGGCGTAGAGTGCGTTGCCGTAGTCGAGTCTGCTGGTGACCAGGGCGTGAGTGACTGTCTTTCGGTGTTCGAGGGGGATCCATTTGAAGGTCTTACGAAGGAGGCGGAGGGTGTGGAAGAAGGAAGATGAGACAGAGTTGATCTGGCGGTCCATTTTGAGCTCGGAGTCCAGGATGATTCCCAGGTTGCGTGCGTGGTCTGTGGGGGTTGGCGGGTTTCCGAGGGCGGTGGGCCACCAGGTGTCACTCCAGGCGTCGGGGTTTGGGCCCATGATGAGTACTTCTGTTTTGTTGGTGTTTAGTTGTAGGCAGCTGTTTTTCATCCATTTGGCGACGGCTTCCATGCCTTCTCGAAAGTTGCGTCTGGCGGTGTTGGGCTCGTTGGATAGGGAGAGGATGAGCTGGGTGTCGTCTGCATATGACACGATGTTGAGTCCGTAGGTTCTGACGATGGGGGCAAGTGGAGCCATGTAGACGTTGAAGAGCGTCGGGCTGAGGGAGGAGCCCTGGGGGACTCCGCAGGTGATAGGTGTGGGGTCCGAGAGGAAAGGGGGGAGTCTGACCCGCTGCGTCCTGCTGGAGAGGAAGGAGCAGATCCAGTCGAGGGCCTTGTCCTGGATTCCTGCATCGTAGAGTCTGCGTATTAGGGTGCGGTGGGAGACTGTGTCGAACGCCGCTGATAGGTCGAGGAGGAGGAGGGCTACTGTTTCCCCTTTGTCCAGTAAGGTGCGGATGTCGTCTGTTGCGGTGAGGAGGGCGGTTTCCGTACTGTGGTTTTTTCTGAAGCCGGATTGGGAGGAGTCGAGGATGTTAAAGGGGGCTGCACTACTGACTAGGTCCCTCCCCTGGGTGGGACCAGGAAGGGGGGTGGTTACACCCCCTATCCTTTGTCCGGTTTCCCGCCAGAGCTGGGGCTGGGATGCCCCAGCAACTGGTTTGAACCGGTGTATGCACAGGGCACCTTGTGTGCCCCAGGCATGTCTCATTCCTTTCAGGCCTCCCTACCTCAATACACAAAATCCTGTCTGGGGTGGCGCTAGCACCTCCCAAGGCAGGAAACCCTTTGTCCAAGCCATCCTTGCTGGGAGGACTCCCAGCAGCAGGAGGTCAGACTTGTGTCTGTGGTGGCAGCATCCATTTTGTGATGATGAGGCTCGAGTTAACTTTAACCGGGATTCACAGTTACATACATGTCGTGTCCCTCTAGAAGGGTGGAATGCTACCCCCGTCGCCAGAATTGGCGAGGGGGTAGTATTCAAAATCATATGACACCTTACTCGACATGTTTTGATAATGATATACCAGAGTTAGCATTTAACCGCGAGGTTGATAATGCACTTAAGAGTATATGGTATAGCGTTATCATGGAACAGCTATTATGACTTGGTTCCGTTAGCTGCAAACGGGCTCAGCTCATGCCAGAGCACCATCTCACATAATTCCAAGCACTCTGCCTTCAGGATTGATAAGGTCTTCCATAGGGGTGACTGATAGGAATATATGTGTCCATTTTAGGGTTAGATATAGGTATACTATATCTACAGCAAAGGGTGTTTACACCACCTTGCCCCAGCTGTCATGCAGCCAGTTGTGTCAGATTCAGATGGCCAGCCAGGGGTGGCATAATACATGCTTCAGCCCCTGGTAGGCCCTGGGTACACCTAGGCCCTGGGTACAGGGACTGATAAGGTGGCCTAGTACCAATTGGTAAATGCACCTAAAGTACATGGTTGTCAATTTAGAGAGAGAACAGCTAGGCTGTGGGTCTGATTAGCAGGCCCACAGCCAGGGAAAGTCGTAAACCAGTGAAGCAAAAAGCAAAAATCTGGGGTGACCATAGGATTGCAGACCCCACTCTCCTACATAACCCCCCCCCCCCCAAACTTAGGGACATTAAACTAACCTTGACCAGGTGAGTCTTCCTGTTCTAAGTGGAAATACCTGGAGAGACCATCTGCATTGCCCATGGTCAGTCCCTGGTCTGTGCTCCACTGTAAAGTTCATCCCCTGTAGGGAAATGGACCACCTAAGAAGTTTGGGGTTTTCACCCTTCATCTGATTTAGCCATAAGAGGGGCTTATGGTCGGTCTGAATCTTGAAGTGAGTTCCAAACAAGTATGGCCTCAACTTCTTCAGGGCCCAAACCACAGCAAAGGCCTCCCTCTCAATAACTGACCAACGTTTCTCTCTAGGGGTCAGCCTTCTGCTTATAAAAGCAATGGGCTGGTCATGACCATCAATATTCAGTTGAGAAAGAACAGCTCCCACACCCAACTCAGATGCATCTGTTTGGACAATGAAGGTTTTGGAGTAGTCAGGACTCTTAAGAATAGGTGCAGTACACATGGCCTGCTTTAGGTCATCAAATGCCTTCTGACAGCTAACTGTCCACTGAACTTTCGTTGGCATTTTCTTGCTTGTCAAATCATTAAGTGGTGTCACAATGGACCCATAATTTTTGACAAACTTCCTATAGTAACCAGACAGGCCCAAGAAAGCTCTGACCTGTGTCTGGGTGGTTGGAGGAGCCCAGTCCTTTAGGCCTGTATCTTGCTCTCCAATGGTTGAACCTGGCCTCCACCCACAAGGTGGCCCAGGTACACAACCTGACTCTGCCCTATCTGGCACTTAGTAGCCTTGATAGTGAGGCCTGCCTTTTGCAGGGCCTCCAAAACTTTCCTTAGGTGGATCAGGTGATCCTCCCAGGTGGAGCTAAAGACAGCAATATCATCTAGATATGCTGCACAGAAGTCATCCAACCCAGTGAGAACTTGGTTCACCAACCTTTGAAAAGTGGCAGGTGCATTTTTCAAACCAAAGGGCATCACCACAAATTGGTAATGACCTCCTGGGGTAGAAAATGCTGTTTTGGCCTTGGCATCCTCAGCTAACCTGATCTGCCAATAACCAGCTGTTAGGTCAAATGTACTTAAGAAAGTTGCAGAAGCCAACTTGTCTATCAGTTCATCTGCCCTAGGTATTGGATGGGCATCTGTCTTAGTGACAGCATTGAGACCCCTGTAGTCTACACAAAACCTCATCTCTCTCTTACCATCCTGGGTGTGAGGTTTAGGCACTAGAACTACAGGACTAGCCCAAGGGCTCTCTGAGGGTTCAATGACTCCCAATTCCAACATCTTTTGGACTTCTTTCTTAATGCAGTCCCTGACGTGGTCAGGTTGCCTGTAGATTTTACTCTTGACAGGCAGACTGTTACCAGTGTCCACCTCATGGGTGCACCAGTTTGTCTGACTGGGGGTCAGTGAAAACATTTGCCTGAAGGATTGAAGAACCTGTTTACAATCCTCTTGTTGATGTTCAGAGAGGCTGTCAGAAAAGACTACACCATCTACTGACCCATTGTAGGAGAGTAGGGTCTGCTATCCTATGGTCACCCCAAATTTTTGCTTTTTGCTTCACTGGTTTATGACTTAATGTGGCTGTGGGCCTGATAATCAGACCCACAGCCTGCTGTTCTCTCTCTGAATTATTGCCAATGTACTTTAGGTGCATTACGAAATTGGAACTGGTTCACCTTATTGGCCCATGTAACAGTGTACCCAGGTACCCAGGGCATAGGTGCTTCCAAGGCCTACCAGGGGCTGCAGCACGTATTGTGCCACCCCTGGCCTGGCCTCCATATTTGACACAACTGGCTGATCACTCAGCTGGGGTAAGTCGGTGTAACCACCCCTTACTTAGGTGTAGTATGCCTATGCCTAACCTAAAATGGACACATATGTTCCTATCAGCCACTCCTATGGAAGGCCTCTTCAATCCTGGAGGCAGAGTGCTTGGAAATATGTCAGATGGTGCTCTGGCATGAGCTGAGCCTTTAGCTGTTTCATGATACTGCCATACCATATACTCTTAAGTGCATTATGAACCTCACGGTTAAATGCTATCTTTGGTTTGGCTTTATCAAAACATGTCGAGTAAGGTGTCATACGAATTGGAATACTACCCCCTCACCAGTTCTGGCAACGGGGGTAGCATTCCACCCTTCTAGAGGGATACGACATGTACCTAACCCGAACCCCGGTTAAAGTTAAACAGAGCCTCAGCATCACAAAATGGATGCTGTCACCACAGACACAAGTCTGACCTCCTGCTTCTGGGAGTCCTTCCAGCGAGGGCAGCTTGGACAAAGGGTTTCCTGCCTTGGGAGGTGCTAGCACCACCCCAGACAGGATTTTGTGTATTGGGTAGGACTGGGCTGAATAGAATCAGACATGCCTGGGGCACACAAGGTGTCCCTGTGCATATGCCAGTTCAAACCGGTGCTGGGGCTTTCCAGCCCCAGTCTTGGAGCGAAGCTGGACAAAGGAAAGGGGGTGTAACCACCCCCCTTCCTGGTCCCACCCAGAGGAGGGACCTAGTAGGTGATGCGGCCCCCAGATTTGGAATAAGAGTAGGAGCTGTGTCCTAAGACTTCAGATCATCCTGAACTCGACTTGAAATACAGAAGAAACTTGGACTTCGACATTCTGCTGTACAGAAGACTGAAGAGAATTTCCCTTGTGGCCAAGGAGTGACCAGCCTGTGAATACAGGCACCAACCAGCAACTCGACATCTGCTTTGCCACCACCTCCCGCCGGAGCCCGAGCCCAGAGCCTGACAAGACCCAGACTCCCAGACATCTCAGAGCCCGATCCACAGTCCCTGAAAAGAAGAGACCCGTGGAGGCACCGAGAGACGTGGGACCGGACATCTTGGAAGACCCCCGAAGAGCTGACTGCGCAGCACCCGAGGCACCCTCGAAGCTGTGCTTTGGGGTTTGTAAAGCCCCAACACCAAGCAGCAATTGCACCGAAGATCAGCCCCCCAGCATCTCCACGATCTGCGTGGGGCCTTTTTGCACTTTGCCACTCGACGCTCCATCCCGGTCACTTGCCACGCGGCTAGTGGCCATCTTGGCAACGAAAACTACGATTTACACTGCTGGTCTGGTTGCTCCAGACTGGCCCTTGCTCCCCTGAAAAGGAGCACCCGCTCTGACCTTGCTGGTCTGAGTGAGAAGCTTGAATCGATTCCTGCGTGACTTGTTTTTGCCAAGGCCTGTTTGATCAAATCAAGTTGCCGACACCGCCATCAGCGAGAGCCATCGTGGGACAGCTCGTGATCGACTCCTGGACGACCTTGACCTCTTTGTGTCCACGTGGCTGCAGAGACAATCTTCACTTCTTCACCTGTTTGCACCCGACATTGCCTGGTTTCATCCTGGTTCCACGGTAGTCACTGGCTAGTGACTTTGAACATTGTCCCCTCTGCTTTTAGGTCTTCACCTCTTCAGATCCACCCTTGGATCCACCGGAACTCTTCTCGACGACCCGCCTGCAGCATCTTCAGCTCCGAGCACCATCGACCTGCGTGACGAAACCCGACACTACTTCGCACCTGTGCACCCGCTTCCTGTGGGTGAGGTAACTCAGCAACGCCGGTGTTCCCACACTGGTGTACACCTCTAGTGCCTGTGTCTAAAGTTTTATCCTTGTAGGTCCATCGGAAGGTTCCTTAAACACTAACTTTGTAACTTTTACGCACCATTGACTTAACATTGGTGCATGCGTGCACTTTGAGCACTGCACCCGAGTCCCGCGGGCCTTTCCCGACTTCATCACTGCTAGTCTCGAACAGCTTCAGCGATTCCCCAGGCCCTAGGCCTCTTCACTTTCCCCATAGTGGTTCTTATACCACTATTTTAGTATATGGTTTAGGTGGCCCCTAGGGCTCATCCATATTTGTGCAACTTTTGTATATTTAAACTGTGTTTTGTTTTAACGCATTTGCTTCTGTGCTCATAAAGAGTATAGAGGATATTTGTAGAAATAAATCTATATATATTTTCAATATATATCTGTGTGGTGTCCTTTCATTTTGTATTCAAGGGGATTGTGTATGTAAAACAGCTTGCTTCACATGCCTTTAGAGAATTTAGCCTAAGACTGCTTAGTCCATGCTACCCCTAGGATAGCTTGTCTATAAGGTTGACTTTACAACCTCCACCATTAGGGTTGCTTGGCATGATACAAGGTGATCACTAGAACTAGTGAGCATCATATATCAGGCCAACTTCTCATACCCATCATCAGGGTTTTGAGTGAGCAGGTCTGGGAGAGGGTCACTCTCTTCCTCCTGCCCCTCATCTGTGACCATGAGCAAGCATATGTCCTCCCTGTTGACAAATGCTTTGAGCCTATTCACATGAAGCACCCTGTGGGGGCTCCTGGGAGTTCCCATGTCCACCAAGTAGGTGACCTCTCCCTTTTGCTCAATGATGGTATGGGGTCCAGACCATTTGTCTTGGAGAGCTGCTGGGGCCACAGGCTCCAACACCCACACCTTCTGTCCTGCATGATACACAGTTAGGACAGCCTTTTGGTCATGCCAAGCTTTTTGGAGTTCTTGGCTGGCCTCAAGGTTTTTAGATGCCTTCTCCATGTACTCTGCCATCCTGGAGCGGAGACCAAGTACATAGTCCACTATGTCAAGCTTAGGCTTTTTGAGAGGTAACTCCCATCCTTCCTTCACAAGACATAGGGGTCCTCTTACAGGATGCCCAAACAGAAGCTCAAAAGGGCTGTAACCAACCCCCTTCTGTGGGACCTCTCTGTAATCAAACAGGAGGCAGGGTAAAAGGATGTCCCATCTTCGCCTGAGCTTTTCAGGTAACCCTTTTATCATCCCTTTGAGGGTCTTGTTGAATCTCTCAACAAGCCCATTGCACTGTGGGTGATAGGGTGTGGTAAATTTGTAATTTACACCACACTCCTTACACATTGCAGTCAAGTATCCTGACATGAAGTTTGCACCTCTGTCAGAAACAACCTCCTTAGGAAACCCCACTCTTGAGAAAACTCCAAGTAGGGCCCTGGCCACAACAGGAGCTGTAGTGGTCCTAAGGGGAATAGCTTCTGGATACCTGGTGGCATGATCCACTACCACCAGTATAAATCTGTGCCCAGATGCTGTTGGGGGGTCCATTGGTCCAACAATGTCAATCCCCACTCTTTCAAAGGGAACCCCCACCACAGGTAGTGGTATGAGGGGGGCCTTTGTTGTGCCACCTTATTTGCCACTGGCTTGGCAGGTGACACAAGAGCGACAAAACTCTTTAGTGTCTTCAGACATATGAGGCCAGTGAAAGTGTGGGGCAAGCCTGTCCCAAGTCTTGTTCTGGCCTAAGTCATCTGCAAGGGGAATCTCATGGGCTAAGGTGAGAAGGAAACCTCTAAGAGACAAGGGGATGACCAGCCTCCTGGTTGCACCAGGCTTGGGGTCTCTTGCCTCAGAGTATAGGAGTCCATCTTCCCAATATACCTTATGGGCACTTGTAGCATTCCCTGCAGCCTCAGCAGCAGCCTGCTGTCTGAGGTGTTCAAGAGAGGAACAGTCTAATTGGGCCTGCCTCAAGTCTGCCCTGGAAGGTCCCCCTGTCCCAAGAAACTCAACCTGATCAGGTTCAAGCTCTTCTAGGACAGTTCCTTCTGGGGTCTCTGGGTCAGCCTCCTGGGAGGGCTGATCCTCAACCTGAGGCAAGGGGGAAGGCTCTGCCTTAACCCTACCATTCCTTCTCTTGGGTAGTGTCTGGTCCATTCTTCCAGGATCCAGCACTTGTTCAGCTGGGCATTTCTTGGCCTGTGACCTAGTCACAGCAAGGCCATGTGAGGAGAGACCTAGCATTTCTACATGAGTCCTGTACTCCACATCTGACCACAGTGAGGATTCCAAATCATTGCCCAAAAGACAATCTACTGGGAGGTCTGAACTAACTACAACCCTTTTGAGGCCAGTTACCCCTCCCCAGGAGAAATTAACAACTGCCATACTGTGATTGGTAGTGACATTGCTAGCATTGGTCACTAGGTAATCCAAACCTAGCATTATCTGGTCAGGGTCCACAAATGTTGGTGTCACCATGGTGACACTGGCACATGTGTCCCTGTAGGCCTGAGCCATTTTTCCATTAATTAAAGGCGTTTGTCTGTATTTGCCCAGAGTACTAGGACTTACAGTAGGGGTCATATCCATGTCCCCAGTACAAACAAGAACTGCCTGAGTAGAAATTCTAACTAAGTCAGAACCCACCTCAGTTCCCAGCGTTAACCCAACTATAGCCTTGGGAGGTACACTATCACTACTAACTGTACTAGGGGGTGCAGGTGTCTTAGGGACAGTAGTGGTAGGAGTTTGGCCTTTCTTGGTGCACTCACTAAACCAGTGAGTCTTACTTTTACAGTATTGGCACCATGGTTTCTTAGGACCATCATTCTTCTTCTTTTGGGAAGTTTGGGACCCACCCTCCTTAGGTTGTTGGGGCCCTGTTGAAGACTTCTGGTCATTTTGCTTATTCTCATTACCCTTCTGGTCTGCTTTCTTCTGGCCACCACCCTGGTCCTGGTTCTGCTGCTTGACACTTGTCCTGACCCATCTGTCTGCCTTCTTTCCCAATTCTTGGGGAGAGGTCAGATCTGAGTCAATCAAGTGCTGATGCAACAACTGGTTCTGACAATTATTTAAGATTTGCTCTCTCATAATTAGATTATACAATCCTGTGTAATCAGTAACTTTACTTCCCAGTAACCAGCCCTCTAGAGCCTTAGTGGCACAATCAACAAAGTCAGTCCAATCTTGAGCCTGAGTTTTCTGGATATCCCTGAACATCAACGTGTACTGTTCAGTGGTTAAGCCAAACCCATCAATCAGAGCAGTTTTCAAGACTTGGTAATCATTTGCATCCTCATCTCTAACAGTGAGGAGCTTGGCTCTACCTTTACCTTCAAAGGAGATCCACAATATAGCTGCCCACTGACTCTGGGGTACCTGCTGTACTTTGCAGGCTCTCTCTAAAGCAGTTATCCACTTGTGGATATCATCTCCAGTCTTATAGGAGGGCACTATTTTACTCAGGTGTCTATTATCAAAACTCCTGTCTCTATCCCTAGGGATATTGCTGCCACCAGTGGGGACTACCCCACTCAACTGTTGCTCTCTAGCAAAGGCAAGCTTCTCTTTGGCAAGGGCAAGTTCTTCCCTCTGGATCATCAGAGCCTGCTTAATCCTTGCTTCATGCTCTCTCCTCTGAGGGGAAGTCATTCTCCTCTGAGCAGAGGCATGAGAGTACACAGATCTATTGGAGTCCCTAGAATGAGATCTATCTCTCCTAGCTCCAAAGTTAGGCCTGCTCAGGGTCAGTACTGGGGGTCCCCCAGATCCTTCCCTATGTAGGTCTAAGTTGGCCCTTGTGAGTCTGCTGACTATCACAGAACCATTGTCTGCCTCATCCCCAGATGGTTCTTCTTCTTCCTCCTCCTCTTCTACATTCTCTGTTTCAGGGAGGTCTGGATCTCCAAGAGTACCTTCTAAGACTGGCATGCTCCTATCTGGATTAGAGGGGTCTGTGTTGGCAGCCCTTCTGGCATCATATGTCTCTAAGAGACCTAACAGAAAAGGAGTGGTCGGGTTAGAACCCTGTTTCAATTTCCTGGAGGTACACAATTGTCTCATCTCCTGGAAACTGAGAGCTGGATATCTGGAAAGGACCTGTGGAGGGTCACTAACCACAAGGGGAGTCACTGAGGTCTCTCCTGCGGTAGACATGCTTTCTAGTGAGGTGTAAGTAGTGCACTTACCTACACTATGGGTTTTCCTACTGATCCCTTGCTAAGAGTTGTAGTCAGGGTGTGCTAGGCCCTTTCTACTACAACAGCTGGTTCAGTAGAACTCAGAGTATTTCTAAGCTTGTTATATGTACCTAGAGTACCTTATGTGATCTTTCAAAGGATATTTCAAGATTATACGTGGTAAAAACAACAGCAAGCTCAAATCCCAACCGCTGCATACCAATGTGAGAAGTTGGCCTGATATATGATGCTCACTAGTTCTAGTGATCACCTTGTATCAGTCCAAACAACCCTTATGGTAATTGGTTGTAAGTCAACCTTATAGACCAGCTATCCTAATGGTAGCATGGACAAAGCAGTCTTAGGCTAAACTCTTTTGGCATGTGAAGCCAGCTGTTTTACCACAATATAACCCCTTGAATACCAGATGAAAGGACACCACACAGGTTGTTATGAAAATAAACAGTATATTTCCTAATTATTATTAAGCGTTCTTATATAGCGCTCGATTACCCGTAGGCATCTCGGCGCTTGCCTTGGGAACCCGTCCTGGTTTTTCCCTGTGAGATACCCGTACTGGGCATCCCCAAGGTGAAAGCCAGGCATCCCGCCGCGGGGGGGCCGTAGTGGAGATTAAGCAAGCTAATGCCCAGAGCTGCAGAGTGTGAACCTGTGACTCGAGTAGGCACCGAAACGAGAAATATCAAGTCTGTGGATATTTGGGCTCAAGACCCTGACGCGTCGGGAATTGAACCCTGGTCCCAGGTCTGACCTCTGCTTCAGGGTCTGCCGCCTCTAACTAGTGAGCCACACGCGGGTGCATAGGTGTCAAAGTGCGTCGGGTTCTCACGTTGAAGTCAATGGAGCCTGAAAGAAAAGATGCTGCAGGCGACCAGGAGGAAGATGTCCAGTGCAATCCAAGGGTGGATTGTTGAAGAAGAAGACCTGAAAGCAGAGGGGACGGTGTTCACAGTCACTAGCCAGTGATTGGAGTGGAACCTGATGTCGTCGTCCCGATCAGGTGAAGAGTGGACGCTTGTTTCTGCAGCCACGTGGACCAGGAGGTGTCTTCGATGACCAGGATGGAGCCACGAGCTGTCCCACGCAGGCTCTCACTGTCGGCGGTGTTGGATCCGGAATCGGCGTCAACAGGCCTTGGCAAAGGCAACCCACGCGGTGAGTGAAGAAAGCGTCTGGTGCGGACTAGGAGAGTCCGGGATGCCCCTCTTTTGGAAGGGAGCAAGGGCCAGTCTGGAGCAACCAGGCCAGCAGCAAAGGTTCAAAGGTTCGTCGTCTAGGAGGCCACTAGCCAGTCGGCAAGTGACCAGACAACGCGTCGAGCAGCAAACAAGCAGAAGGGCCCCACGCAGATCTCGTGGATGCTGGAGGGCTGATCTTCGGTGCAGGGGCTGCTCGGGGCTGGGGCTTCTCAATCCCCAAAGCACTTGGTCGAGTTTACCTCGGGAGTCATGCTGGAAGCGAAGTGCAGGTTCGTTCAAGATGGCCAGTCCCACGTGTCTCGTCGCACCCACGGGTCTCAGCTTTGCTGCAGATGTGAGTTGAGGTCGGAGAGGTCTGGGAATCCGGGTCTCGTTGGGCTCTGAAGTCTGGATCCTTGAGGGAAGACGACAAAGTGAAGCCGCTGGACGCTTGATGGTGCCTGCAGTTGCAGGGTGGACACTCCTTGCCCACAAGGGAGATTCTTCAGTCTTCTGTGGAGCAGAACGTCGAAGTCCAGAGTTTCTTCTTGTTGAATAGTTCGGGATAATCTAATTTGGAATGGGACCAGCTCCTACCTTTATTCTCCTAAAGGGGGCTGCACTACTGACTAGGTCCCTCCCCTGGGTGGGACCAGGAAGGGGGGTGGTTACACCCCCTATCCTTTGTCTGGTTTCCCGCCAAAGCTGGGGCTGGGATGCCCCAGCAACTGGTTTGAACCGGTGTATGCACAGGGCACCTTGTGTGCCCCAGGCATGTCTCATTCCTTTCAGGCCTCCCTACCTCAATACACAAAATCCTGTCTGGGGTGGTGCTAGCACCTCCCAAGGCAGGAAACCCTTTGTCCAAGCCATCCTTGCTGGGAGGACTCCCAGCAGCAGGAGGTCAGACTTGTGTCTGTGGTGGCAGCATCCATTTTGTGATGCTGAGGCTCGAGTTAACTTTAACCGGGGTTCACAGTTACATACATGTTGTGTCCCTCTAGAAGGGTGGAATGCTACCCCCGTCGCCAGAATTGGTGAGGGGGTAGTATTCCAAATCGTATGACACCTTACTCGACATGTTTTGATAATGTTATACCAGAGTTAGCATTTAACCGCGAGGTTGATAATGCACTTAAGAGTATATGGTATAGCGTTATCATTGAACAGCTATTAGGACTTGGTTCCGCAAGCTGCAAACGGGCTCAGCTCATGCCAGAGCACCATCTCACATAATTCCAAGCACTCTGCCTTCAGGATTGATAAGGCCTTCCATAGGAGTGACTGATAGGAATATATGTGTCCATTTTAGGGTTAGATATAGGTATACTATATCTACAGCAAAGGGTGTTTACACCACCTTGCCCCAGCTGTCATGCAGCCAGTTGTGTCAGATTTAGATGGCCAGCCAGAGGTGGCATAATACATGCTTCAGCCCCTGGTAGGCCCTGGGTACACCTAGGCCCTGGGTACAGGGACTGATAAGGTGGCACAGTACCAATTGGTAAATGCACCTAAAGTACATGGTTGTCAATTTAGAGAGAGAACAGCGAGGCTGTGGGTCTGATTAGCAGGCCCACAGCCAGGGAAAGTCGTAAACCAGTGAAGCAAAAAGAAAAAATCTGGGGTGACCATAGGATTGCAGACCCCACTCTCCTACAATGGGTCTCACACAAGTAGGACCAATATCGACTCAACTTTAAACACACCATTGGCTCCTGATGGAGAAACAATTCACTTTCGAAAGCAAATGTCTTTGATAGAAAGCTATATTTGATCAAGGCCCCAATTACTGATGAGACTCTTCCCTCCTCCATGCCTTCCCGTACCCTAGGATTGTTTCTGATAACCTTATTACTGTCTATCACTGTCTTCCATATTATGAAATCCAGGACTGGCAGCTGCTTTTTTCATTTCCCTAGTGCTTCCAAATGGAACAAACCTCAGTTGGTCCTTCATTCGGTCAGGCTACATAATTGAATTTCAGAAAACATCTCAGAACCTACCTTTTTATTTAACTCTTCTTCTGTCTTGCTAGGTCCAAGTTTAGTACCAGGACACTCTCATTTTGCTGTGAATTGCACTTTATAAACGTCACCTTCATTCATAAAGGGAAGCATCACAGGAGTGTGTAGAGAAACAGGAAGGGTGAGTGAGGTGGCGGAGAAGGTGCATGATACAGAAGAGGACAATGTACAAAGAAAATTCTGGGGGAGGGTGGTGAGAGGAAATGGAGGGTGGACTGGGAGACGAGAGTTGTCAAAGTAGGGGATGATTGAAAGAGGTGTTGGAGAAAAAAAATGAAGGGAGGTTCACTAGAGTTAGAGGTGTGGTAGAAAGAAGATGGTGAGGGAAGGATGGGTGGTCAAGGGGGAATGGAGAACGTAGGAAGTGCAAGAAAGGTAGAATCAGGTTCTTAGACAGGCCCATGAACCAGGAGCAAGGAAATGATGCAGGAAGGTGTATCTTCCTGCATATAAACAATCACTAATGGTGATTTGTTACTTCTATGTGTGATGCAGAATGCAGCACATATAGAAGTTGCAACTCATCATTATCTATTGATTATTTATGTGCAGGAACGGACACCTTCCTGTGCAGAAACAATCACTAATGGCAATTTGCTCTTTCTATGCGTGCTGTGCAAAGCAAACAGCAACAACAAAAACAAAAAAAACATGGAGAAATGAATAAATTCGCCAAAAAGTAATGGGTGTTGCGGCAGAATTCCCACTGCAACACCCATTGCCCACCCCATCACGCTAAGTGCTGCATGAATAGGGGCCTTATTTACAAGCCGGCTTAACGCCACCTTTTAAATAAGGCAAAGGGGTTATCACCAACAGGACATCAACAAAAGTGACGCTCTGGTGGCGATAACCCCTTGTAAATATGCCCCAAAGTCTCTACTCCTGAAGAAGGTAGGGCAGGTAATCTTTGGAAAGCTGAGAGATATACAAGCTTATGAGAACCCATCACAAATGGGGCGCAGACGAGATCAAAAGAATGAGGAATTGGAAATAAAAATAAGAACTACATTGTTCTCGTTTGAATAAGCGCAGATATTCACGATACACTGTTGAATCATATCACTTTGCTAACTCTTTCTTTGCTCTGCATTGCCTTTTGTAGTCTTACCAGGACGGTCTTGTGATAGTTCTTCTGCTGCTCTCAATCCTGGAGTTCTCTGTTTCTGTTGCTGTCTCTTCTTTTGGATGCACATCTGTGTGTAATTCTTCCTCCCCAAGTGTGGCCCAGGTAAGCCAGATGTTGACGTCCATGTATCTCCTCTCTGCTCTATGGTGCAGGTAGATAATGTGTGTTCTCTTGTTGACCAAAGAGATGCTCATTAGGCTTGGTGTAGATTATCTGTTTATTTGGTCGCTATGTGTTCACCTTATTAATATTTGAGCATGAAGAATCTACATTGCTAAAGAGGTTGTGACATTTTGAGGCATTGAAAAGTATGGTGGATGAAATTATCAGTCATAAATAATGCTATTCTATCGTGGACTCATGGGCTTGATTTTCATTATGATTTTGATAGCACTTTGGGTTTAATACTGTCTGTCTTTAAATTCTGCATACAGCAGTGTTGGTTCTGTTTCAAATCAGTGATTGTTTTTTATTAATAAACCTTTCTTTTCTAGCCTTTGTTTGTGGTTCAAAATGCCGGCAGTCAAGACCCAAGAGTCCTTCCAATGCAAGCAACAGGCGTACCACTGACCATAGGACAAGGGATGCCCTTGATGCAAGGAATGCCAATGCCGTATGGACTATCAACCGCGCCAGCTGCACAGGGTGTGACGTCAGCACCCACCGCTGTACCACCTCCGTTGTACTACAAGGATGTGCCTGGTGATGCCTTTCAATCATAAGAGAATGATCCACCTAAGGAGTCACCAATGAGGATATATTTTAATTTCTACAGTAAACAAATGAAGAAACAGAAAGACGTCCTTTAATTATTTTATCAAATTCAAATTTTTCCTTTTTAATGCATGCTGCCCTCAGTTGGTGCTGTTTTCAAATGGTTGCTGGATGCCTTTCCAATCCCTGTCTTTAGTGCATTTGTGACTTGTCTCCTAATCTATTGACCATCCCATCTCTTTCTGATCACTCCGCTAAAAAGTTTACCTCATTTTGCTATCTTCTAAAAGATGATCAGCTGACTGGGACTCTCCTTCCTACTCCCACCATTATGATGCTTCAATTAATAGTTTGTTTTCACAGTGTTGTCCTGTTGTTTGTATCCATGTACAGCACATTAACAAATGTATTATATAAAGTTATAAAAATGGAATAATAAACAAGAAAGAAGATGCAATTTCCATAAAGCGGAATAAATATTGATATATGGAGTAACATTTTTCAATTTTTTTTGCAGAGTTTTATACAGCGCGAACTTGACCCAAATCAGGTATCAGAGCGCTTTACATAACATCAGTTACGTTACATGAGGACACACATTCATTTTTGTTAGGCATGGGGAGATTAAGTGATTTGCCCAGGATCACAGGATGTTCATTGCCGAGACTCCAACCCAGATCCCCGGTCGACCACCCTAGCCGTTAGGCCACCTCCTCTCCCCAATATTATCATAAAGCATAACTTTAATACATGCTAATATTACTACTCTCTTGACAGTGGGGGGCGGATTCACAAAGGCAAACTTACAATTTAGTGTAATTTAAAAAAAAATGGTACTCACAAACTATGACTTTAATTTTACTGAGAGTAATTTCATGGCTGCTGAAGCTCAGCACTCTTAGCTGAGAATTCACACATAAAAAGATAGGGATGTCCTTTCTTTGTATTTGCGGAGCCTCCACAATCGTAAAATTACTATTAGTAAAATTAAACTTGCAATTTCTGAATACAAAAGTGTAAGTTTACCTTTGTGAATCAGGCCCTTTGAGTCTCCAACAAACCTCTCCATCCAAGGTGCTCCTGCCATGTCAGAATCCCTGCCCACCCATCAGTCATTGATCTTCAGCTGTGTGATCAGGAGGCCATCTTGGTGGAAAACATCCTTTACGCAACATGATTCTGTTAATACCGTGAGGGATTCCATTTGAGGCAGAGTCTAGTGTTAAGGGCCAGCAAGAGCACACATTTACCACTCAGAGACTTCCCTCTCTCTGGTTGAAATCCCTAGTGGAAATGGACCTCAAGGCTTGTGTCCTGGAGATGCCTTTCAGGGTCCACCCTACCTGGCTATCCCTTGCCCTGGTGATGAATCTCAGATACAGGTATGCTACTGATGCTCTGGGGATGAAGTGAGGGGGTAGTAGTGTGAGGGAAAGAAGACACGAGCAATAATCTCAACCGAGGAAAGTAGTCACAAAAAATAAATAGAATAGGCATAAACGATACAACAAATAAGAGTTGCTATAAAAATCACCAATTATTTTCTAGGCACCCCTGAAGCTCTCTCACTTGTACTCGTACTACATACCACGTCCAGAAGCAATTTTCACCAACCTGTGTAATAAACAATAGAAACAATGGGGTCTGAAAGAGAAGCTTGTATTCAAACAGGGAAATAATATGAGACCAAATGTAGAGAGATTGGTAAAGGTAGAGTGTATGGAAGATGTGCACTTCCAAGAGAAAGATGATGCAAAGACTATATAGTCATGGAGCACCTGAAGGGGAGGAAAGTTGAGATGGGGTGCAGATTAGAGATGCAGCAGGAAAGGGGACAGTATGATAGGCAGTCTTTTCAACAGGTGCTGCTAGACGTATTGCACAGGAAAAAAAAGGTAGCTACCAAGGTCAACGCATGGCAGATGTTGTGAATCCATGTGTTCGTTGCCTACCATAACCGTTGAATTTCATCGTTTTTATGAGTTTGCCTTCTATTAGCTGAACCATAACCACATGTAACTTTACAGTAACTTAAATGAAAACTCAGACATTCACGGAATAAACAAAGGTTAAAGTGATGCAATAGTTAGGTGAAAATGTCAAACTCAACGTATTGTTTACAAACCAAAATAAAACACTGACATTCACCAATTATAAGTGTGACTTGCATCCCTAACTTGCACTACTTATGATGTCACATATTACATCACTCATGACATATTTAATGACCTCCTTGCTGAACTATTCGATAACATTAGTAGTGGGTTTGACGTCTGTATAATTCATGCATAGATGCAGACAGACACACAACATCCACATGCACATTGACATAGATAACATGTGCATGCAAATATGTGGACAGGACAGCAAACCTGCAGACGCCCATTTACATTTACATCACTGACAACAATGAATACAGAACTGCAGACAATCATGTATCCATATGCAGAGATCTACATGGACCCACTTTTACTGATCGCCACACAATCAGTCCCCTATTTACATATATGAAAAGAGGTTATGTTAGTTACATATAAAGCACTTTATGATGCTGTGCAGCTAGATGTGGTAGGACTGTGACAAGCAGGAAGCATTGGAATGAAGAGAAATGCAATTGGTCATAACGTGTGCTCGTATTCTGCATTCCATAACTTCTCTCCCATCTTACCCCACTTGTGTCGCTGGGCCTATCGTCTGCTTCAGGAAAGGTCCCAAAATGCTATGTGGAAACTTCAAGTTTTCGGCTACAAAATGTACACATTTTGGTGATGCGGTCACTGTGGTAGTTTGACCCAGGGTCAGCTGCCATGGATCAAATCCTACCAATCCAGATATGTCTAAAATCATGGGGGCAGATTTACGACTTCTGGGGCATCTCTGCAAATCAGCAGGGATGCGCCAGAACAGATGCATCACGTAATTCCCCCTTGCACCAGCACGGATGCATCGCATTTACAATGCGGCGCACCATGGTGCAAGGAGGGGCAGATGCATGACGCATCTGATGCCGTAAAGGTGACGCAGTGCGGGAGTCGTGTCGCAAGCGCGAAGCAACTCCAGCACTGCTCGGGGGCACCCTAAATTAGCTGTGCTGCGTCACTCCTTACGCCTGCTACAAGCAGGCGTAAGGTTTTGACGCAGCGGGGTCGGAAAAGTGACTGAGTGAAATCTTGTAGATTTGGCCACTTTTCAGAGGCGTTCCTGCACCGGAGCGCCCCGCCCCCACGCCAGAACACCCACATGAAACCTGGCGCAGGTTTCATGTGGCGCAGGGCTTTATGAACGGACGCATCTCCCTAGATGCGTCATGTTGTAAATACACAGCCGCATGGCGCTGGCTTTGCGCCGCCACTGCGTCACAAAAGTGACGCAATGGCGGTGCAAAAGTGGCATACTGGGCTTGTAAATCAGCCCCTAGATGCCCTTTGGAGTCCAGGGATGTATGGCTTGTGTGCAACCCACTATGTTTTCTTACCCGGAATGGCTGCAAACGTCAATCTTCAGCTAAATTTCCACATTTTCCTCACATATCTGTGAGGGTTAGTTCTGGAATTTGTAGGGATCTACAAACGTTAATCCAGCCATCAATCCCCCAGGTACAGTGACTGACTTGCCAAAGCCTGGATAAAAGTCCGGCTAGTTACCTGGGCTCAGAGTTCTGAAGTAATGTTTGGCTTATCAGGGAGCAGGGTGCAATCTGGTGCCACACCGTTGAAGATGGGCATGGAAGGACATTTATTTTGTCTTGGGCAAGTGAAGACCAACATCATGCCATTAAATGTGTCTCAAGGTGGATCTCTTGGAGAGGTGCTAGTGGACCCCCCCTTGTTTGTCCAAATGCCCTATACCATCAATAATAAGGGCTTTTTACATTGTCTATATGTGTTTCCATGATTCATAAGGGCTGGGTCAAGCATACATGCCAACAGACCGGTTTCAGGTGGGAGACTCCTGATTTTCCAAAACAGAAATAGCCTTATTTTAGCTGTCACCCACCTATAATTGCACCTGCAACAATATAAGTCAATGGGAAGAATTCATTCGCCCAATTTATTTTTCAAAATCTCCCACTTGGTGGTTGGAAAATGTTGGCATGTATGCTTATCCAAACTCTCTGTATCAAAAATAATAAGTGCTCCAGGAGCAGCTGAAGGGGAGAGCTGCTACAAGAAGCCACCAAAAGAGGTTTTCTTTCAAACAGCCAGCATATTGTCATTTTGGCCATTGAAATGGAGCCGGGCATGTCAGTGGCAGCAGTAAGTCATCAGTTGTCAGCAAGTGTCTACTTTTCTGGACGGTGGGGTGACAGAACCTACTAAGGACTATAAATAAAAAAGGCCCAAGGGATGGGAGCGTTTAGTGTTCACCAGTTGGGACAGCAGGAGATTGATTGATGTAGCTAGAATATATTAGCTTTTAGGTGTCTTACCCAAGATCTGTTCTTCCCCCTTTGAGGTCATGCTTTTCAGATTGGCTTATTATTTAGATTTTCCAGTTTAGTAGCTAGGTCACAGGTTGACACACAAGCGGGGGTTACAGAAGAAGACATGTTACTTGGTGTGCATTCACTGAGCCTGTTAGTCAGGAGATCCATAACTGATGTCAGGGCAAGTGCATAAGAGTACAGCTAGGGGAGTCAGCAAGTCATGGCTCCAGTTTCTCTGGCCAGATATTACCTACAGGTCAGACCACCAGAGGGACACCCTAATTTCCAGGTGCATGTTTATGGGGTCCCATGGCTCAGGCACAATTCTTGCTAGCCTGCCAGAATGTCCTGGGAGTGTTGCGGGAACCCACTGTAGGTTTTACATCACATTTGTTTAGGATTGGTGCAGTTACACATGCAGCAGGACACACCCAGGCACACACTGACACACCAAGGCATACACTGATGCATAGAATGACACATCCAGGCATATATCAAAGAGGACACTGACACACACAGCCAAGCTCTAATGCATCCAATCCCACAGGCAGGCACACACTGATGCATACACTGACACACCCAGGCATACAACAAAGCAGACACAGACACACAGAGCATACACCAAAGCAGACACTGACACACCCAACCAAAACCTAATGTATTCAATGTCACACCCAGCCATACACTAACACATACTGATACACCCATGCATACACTGATGCATACTCTGACACACCCAGGCATACACCAAAGCACACACTGACACACCCAGCCAAACACTAATGCATCCAATATTACACCCAGGCATACACTGATGCACACAATGACACACCCAGGCATACACCGATGCATAGAATGACACTCCCAGGCATACACCCAAGAAGATACTGACACACCCAGCCAAGCAATAATGTATCCAATAACACATTTAGGAACACACTGACACACCCAGGCACACACAAACGCAGACACTGACATACAAAGCATAAACCTATAAAGAAACTAACACACCCAACCTAACACTAATGTCTGCAATAACACACGCAGACATACACCGGTGCATACACTGACACACCCAGGCATAGACCAATGCATCCGATAGCACAACCAGGCATATACTGATGTACACACTGACACACCCAGGCATACACTAAATCATAGAATGATACACCGAGGCATACACCAAAGAAGATACTGATACACCTAGCCAATCACTAATGTATACAATAATACATTTAGGAACACACTGACACACCCAGGCATACACCAATGCAGACACTGACACACAGAGCATACACCAAAGCAGTCACTGACAAACTAACCAAACACTATTACATCCATTAACACACCCAGGCTTACACTGGTGCATACACTGACACATCCAGGCATACACCAATGCAGACACTGACCCACCCAGGCATACACCAAAGCACACACAGACACACCCAGCCAAACACTAATGCATCTAATACCACACCTAGGCATAGGCAGATGCACACACTGACACACCCACGCTCACACTGATACAGTCACTGATATATTAAAAACAAAGAGCTAGCACTTTGTTTTACCAAATGGTGGTTCTAAAAAGAGCCAATTTTTCTCAAAGATTTTAAAAAATATACTCCTCCGCGCAACCTGCGGTCTGCATCACAAATTCTCTTGACCGTCCCACGTTATAAATTCTAACGTAAGGGAGGGCGTAGGTTTGCAACTCTCGCCACTAAACTGTGGAACTCCCTCTCCTTGGAAATTCGCTCCTGTGTTACTATTCTCCAGTTTAGGCGACTTCTAAAGACATGGCTGTTTATCCATGCATTGGCTTAGTCCTCCATCAGCCTTGAGGGGTAGTTTTCCAGAAAAGATCGGCTAGCGCCATGAAACCCTTGGGTGAACATGCGCTGTACAAATTCTTGATAAGATAAGATAAGAAAAAAAGAAAATGTTTCGTCTTTTTATTTTTTGTACAATAAGCATACAGGGTAGTAAAAAGGGTAAGTGTGGGCAAATGAAAAGAAGCAACTGGCTTCCAGTCTTCAAAAACATTAAGGGGTAATTGAAAGCAAAAAATAAAAAACAACTAGTAGCAATGCTTCTTCATTGTGTCCAAGAATGCACCCACAGAAAACATGCTTACAGCGACAACCATGTGGCATTTCACACAGTGAGTAACCATGTCACTCAATTCTTCGCAAGCAGCTGGTATTGTAATGACTGCAGCAGACGATGGTTCTCCCAAGGCTGCTGTAAAAGTCGCTGCCCTGCTGCACCTGCTTTCTCCTGCATCATCCGGGTGTGGACCCTCTCATTAATTGTTTTTAGGTGTGTCTACATTCTTTGAAGTGCCTCTGGATGACAGCTTCCTGCAAATATTGCAGTGCAGATATGTTGCTGTTACTTTCTTTTCCACAGAAGGTATAGTAAACTGCTTCCGGACATCACTTGTATCTTCCTTGTCATTCTCAACAGGTAGTTGATGTTCACATTGCACCTAGCGAACTTCTAAGCGCTCCTGAGGTGGAAGCCGGGAGTTAGGCAATCCCCTCCTGCTTTTACTTTTTTAATATCACTATTGCACTTTACATTTTAAAAATTGTGTTGTGGAACGAATTTTGTGTTAAATTGTATTTGTGCACTCACGCTGTCTGGGACAGCCGGGGGCTTACTCCTACCCGCATTTAAACACACCGGGGGCCGATTTTAGGGCCTCACTCGGTGGAAGAAAGGCTTCCAGAGGGCGACGAGTTTGGCCGCCATTGCTGGGGAAAAAGCACGGTCAGCGCTCTAGCGGTCGGGCGAATCACGGCCCGGGCGTATAAGAGCAGCAGGCTGAAGCCAGGCATCTTCTTGACATTGCACCTAGCGAACTTCTAAGCGCTCCTGAGGCGGAAGCCGGGAGTTAGGCAATCCCCTCCTGCTTTTACTTTTTTAATATCACTATTGCACTTTACATTTTAAAAATTGTGTTGTGGAACGAATTTTGTGTTAAATTGTATTTGTGCACTCACGCTGTCTGGGACAGCCGGGGGCTTACTCCTACCCGCATTTAAACACACCGGGGGCCGATTTTAGGGCCTCACTCGGTGGAAGAAAGGCTTCCAGAGGGCGACGAGTTTGGCCGCCATTGCTGGGGAAAAAGCACGGTCAGCGCTCTAGCGGTCGGGCGAATCACGGCCCGGGGGTGACTTAATGAAGTCCGTTTCCCGTCCGCGCAGCGGGCGGGCGCAGCGGGCGGGCGCAGCGGGCGGGCGCAGCGGGCGGGCCGATGGCGCGCCGGAGGCGCGCCAGAGGCAAGCCCGTCTGGGCCCGTCCGGGCCAGGACGGGTCTAGGGCCAGTCACTATGCCCATGGTCCCTCTTAGACCCACAAGGATCTCAAGGGTGGAACTCTTGTCACTACGGCGTTCTGCCGATCCAGGTTGTCTACAGCGGGACTGGTTAATTCCCCCTTTTTGTCGCTGCCCAGCCTGCCCAGTTTCCATCAGGGGGGAAACAGATGGTAAGAAGGCTGGTCGAATACTTCAGATGGCACTCCTTAACTGCAGATCGCTACCTAAGCATGCGGTCGAGATCAACCTGCTGATAGAAGACAACAATATCGACCTGCTCTTCCTGACGGAGACATGGTTATCCCCCCATACAGACTTTGATATCATCTCTGCGCTTCCCAGTGGCTTTAATATTCAATGTCTGAATAGGGAGAAAGGCAAGGGTGGGGGGCTCGCTATAATCCACAGGGAGTCTTTGACCTGCAGATTGCAGGAGGGTGGAATCTTAGACGCTGAAAGCGCAAGCTTTAATATTCAGCTTTCACCCACTCACTCTCTGTCAGGTCTCCTCATCTATAGACCCCCGGGGAGCCTAAAACACTTCTCTGACTCCCTACTAGAAATTACCTTATCAGCAGCCGCCCAGGCCCCTAATTTCCTGATCTTGGGTGATTTGAATCTACATTTCGACGACCCCAAGAACAACTTAGCTGTGGAGTTGATCACCAACCTTAACTCCTTTGACCTTGAGCTGGCAAGCAAGGAAGCCACCCACAACAAAGGCCATTTGTTGGACCCGATCTTTTCCAACATACCCCAGCTTGTAGCCAAACCCCCACTGCCCTTACTATGGTCAGACCATTTCGTAGTACCATTTTCATGGGAGTTCTATACTGAAAAAACCAAGGCATCCTGTCCCCGCATACTCCAAAGGCCGTGGCCAAGGCTATCAGTAGAGAACCTGACAATGGCCCTCGAGCAATCGACACCTCCCGCAGAATCTGATGTCCTACAAGCAGATATAAATTTTCACGACTGGCTTATTAAGTCCTTGGACTCGGTTCTGCCCCTTAAACCTAGTACTAAAAAGAGCAATATTTTTAAATCCCCCTGGTTCTCGCCCGAACTAAGAGAACTTAGAAAAGATTGTAAAAGAGCGGAGCGCGCGTGGCGGAAAGACTGGGCACCTACTAACAAAACCGCATATAAAGCCGCACTAAGACTCTACAAACTGGCACGGCAAAATTCTAAAGCTGTCTATTTTGAGGAAAAAATTAGACTGTCGGCCAACTCTGCCAGAGAAACATTTAAAATTGTCAACCAGCTCCTCAAAGTCCCGGCTCCAACTCTGGTTCATAACGACCCTGTATTAAAATGCAATCAGCTAGCTGAATTTTTCGATGCTAAAATACGGAAAATCCTTGACAGCCTCCCTCAATCCTCCGCTACAGGATCCATCGAGGCTCCTTCTTCTGCCCCTTCCTGCCCTCAGTTTGAGGCATTTAGCTGCATTTCCAGGGAAGACTTTTGTAACATCTTATCCAACATAAAAAGTGGTTCTCCCTCTGACCCAATCCCGATGCACATCCTAAAACAAATCATGAATACTATTGCCCCTGCAGCCACCGAGCTACTTAATATGTCACTATCCACGGGCATAGTGCCCCCAAATTGGAAGCAGGCCAGAGTCAAAACGCTCCTTAAGAAACCGGGACTAGACACCTCCGATCTGGCCAACTTTCGCCCAATCTCCCTTTTACCTGGATTGAGCAAAGTGGCCGAAAAAGTGGTGAATAGGCAGATCTCAGAGTTTCTGGAGTCTAACCATCTCCTAAGTGACTCCCAAACGGGCTTTCGCCCTGGTCAGGGCACAGACACCGCCCTCTTGGCGGTGACTGAAGAGGTAAGATGCATCTTGGATGCAGGGGGATCGGTTGCCCTGATCCTCCTGGACCTAAGCGCTGCATTCGATACCGTAGATCATGCAGTTCTGGCCCATCGCCTGTCCATGCTGGGCATTACAGGATCAGCCCTTAGATGGCTGCAGTCCTTCCTGAAAGAGCGATCCTTCAGGATTTGGGAAAATGGGTCCATGTCCAATTCCACCCCCCTCCAGTGTGGGGTGCCGCAGGGCTCCTCCCTCAGCCCCACACTGTTTAATGTCTACATGGCCCCGTTAGAGAAGGTAGTAGCCCCATTTGGGATTAAATCCATCAGTTACGCAGACGACACTCAGCTCGTCGTCTCGCTGTCACAACAAGGGGGCCGCCCGGCCGACCTCCCGGAGTGCCTCACAGCCATTTCTTCCTGGATGTCTAGCTCAAAACTTAAATTGAATGGAACTAAGACAGAGATCATGTTCTTAGGCAATCAACTCACCTCCCTGCCCCCTGAGCTGTGGCCCCCCTGTATGGGCGACCTTCCTCCCCCCAAGGAGCAAATTAAGAGCTTGGGGATCTGGTTCGAACCCCAACTAACCTTTAAGACCCATGCGCAGAAGGTCGCAGGAGGCTGCTTCGGTCTGTTACGAGCAGCCCGGAAGGTTCTCCCCCTCCTTCCTTTTCAATCCAGAAAGCTGCTAATCCAGGGCTTGATTCTGTCTAAACTGGATTATGGCAATGCCCTTTTCCTCGCTGCTCCCCGTGCCACTATCAATACTCTCCAGCGAGCCCAGAATGCTGCAGCCAGGTTGCTTATGGGGGCACCGAGACGGGCTTCAGCCAAACCACTGCTAAAAGCCCTTCACTGGCTCCCTATCCAAGAGCGGATCACTTTTAAGTCACTCTGCATCGCCCATAAAACACTGCAGGGCAAAGGCCCCCCGGCCTTGAGAGGACTGATTCGCCCCTACAAGTCGGCCAGGGCCCTCCGCTCAGATAGGGAAAATTTGGCCATCATCCCAAGAGTGAGGAAGGCACGTACGGGAGGCCGCCGGTTCTCGTTGAATGCATCAAACAAATGGAACGCCCTTCCTAGAGACCTCCGGATGGAACCCGTTCACCTTAACTTCAGAAAAGCACTCAAAACCTTTCTCTTCCCTACTACTTCCTAATTCCGTCCCTTTTTAGTTCACTATGTTCAGGTCAATTTCAGCGCTGGGACGCTCCAGGGCAGCCATGCGCTCTATAAATCTAAATCTAATCTAATCTAATCTAATCATTCCGGACAGAAGATGTAACTTCAGCCATTCTGTAAAAGCAGAGCACCACTGGTTCTCAATCCTCCCTCTGGAGACTTCACTGGGGAACTAACTGTTTTTGGGTATGGTTTTCCATGTGCATGGGTGGGGTGCTCATATATCCAATCAAAAGATAAGGACAGGGTGTCATTTCAAGCAAATCCATAAATCCAGTGGGTAGATTTGCGTAATCACGAAACTCGTAAAATTGGCAACTTTGCTGAAAACCAAATATAAGGTGGTTTATATATACTTGTTAATTGTTTACACTTGAAATTTATAAAATGTTTGACAAATCCGTGGATTCTGACTCTACTGGATTTATTTGGATCATGTGATCGGGATCAAAAACCATGGAGTAGTAGTCCCAACTATGTTTGCGGACTCTTGAAGGTCCCGTAGTACCCCTAAAAATAATAATTAAAAAAAATGTGTTTAATAACATTTAAAAAATTCATATACTTTACCTTGGTGTATATGAGATTTGTATGTTTTTAAACGTTTAACATTTTTATTTTTTTATTTATTTATTGAAGTTTTGTATAGCGCTAGCTGGACCCGGGGGTATCAGAGCGCTTCACAGCAAATAGAGAAATGCAACCAAGGCAATAAGCATAGAATACAAGAATCGGAAACGATAGGAGGGAAATATAGCCTGTACACCAACAAAACAACAACAATAATAACGCAATAAGAGACGGAGTTCGGGGGCGAATCAGTTAGTTCTGAGTTCCGCCAAGGATATCAGCTTTCTGCTGTTGGGAGATGAGCTTCTCGCTAAGCACCGGAGCGTTCAAGGAAGAGGGCTTTGAGTAGCGTTTTGAATTGTGGGAAGGAGGCGGTCGTTCTGATATGTGGGGGGATGGAGTTCCAAATCCAGGGAGCGTTCCCCGCAAAGGATTTATTTGAGGTCTTGCGTTTCTGTGATTTCAGCGGGATGAGCAGGAGTGTGTTGGAGCTTCTGAGGTTCCTGGATTGTCCAGCCCTTTTGAGTTTAGAGGCCAGGTATTCTGGTTTGCCTGTATGCAAGGCTTTATGTGTGAGGCAGGCTGTGCGGAAGTTGGCTCGTTGGTCAATCAGGAGCCATTCCAGTTCTTTGAGTGCCGGTGAGATGTGGTCAAATTTCTTTGTTCCTGTGATCATTCTTGTGGCAGCGTTGAGGGTAGAGTTGAGGGGTCCCAGGTGTGACTTGGCTGTTCCAGTCAGTACAGCAATGCCATAGTCGATTCTTGAGAGCACAAGTGCCTGGGTGGCATGTTTCAGATCTTTGGGGGGGAGAAAGGGTTTAATTTTGTAGAGAAGTTTCAAGTTCATGAACGCGCTTTTGGCGGTTTTAGAGATGTGCTACTTCATGTCCAGTTTGGGGTCGAGAGTGATTCATAGCGATTTAGCAGAGTTCGTTGGAGTAAGAGAGACATTGAGGGCATTTAGGGCTTTGAGCCATTCCACTATTTGTGGGTTTTCATCTTTGTTCGAAATTAGGAGAACTTCCGTTTTCTCTTCGTTCAGTTTGAGGTGGTTGGCTGAGAGCCAGTGTTGAACCTCCATGAGTGTAGCAATAAGTCTGTGAATGTCAGCGATCAAAGTGGTTTCCAAGAAGAGTTGAGTGTCATCCGCGTACAGGTGGAAGGGGATGTTAGAGTTCCTTAGGAGAGAGGTGAGGGGTTCCATATAGATGTTGAAAAGTTGCGGGGAGAGTACTGATCCTTGGGGAACACCTCTGTTGATGGGGAGGGGGTCTGACTCGAAACTGTTGATCTTTATTCTTTGACAGCGGTTGTTAAGAAAGGAGGCGAACCATTTTAGGACTGTGTTTTCGATGCCCGCTCTTTCTCGGAGGACATTTAGTAGGAGGGAGTGATCGACTGTGTCAAATGCAGCCGAGAGGGCAAGGAGAATGAGGAGGCTACATTGGTTGGAGTCGAGTGACATGTGCAAGTCATCAAGGACATTTAGGATAGCGGTTTCCGTACTGCGGCCCTTTCTGAACCCTGATTGGAGAGGATCCAGCAAGTTAGAATTCTCTAAGTGTTGGTTTAATTGTGACAGCACACATCTTTCCAGAATTTTGGCTAGGAACGGAAGATTCAAGACCGGTCTGAAGTTGTTCATGTCTGTGAGATCAAGGCCGGGTTTTTTGAGCAGAGGGGTGACTTGTCCTAGTTTAAGGCAGTCAGGGATGATGCCCTCGCTTAAGGAGCTATTGATGATCTTGCCCCAGATTGGGGCTAGGGTGAGCTTCAGGTCCTTGGTCAGTCTCGAGGGAAGTAGATCGAGAGAGTGAGAGGAGGGTTTCGCTGCGTCGATAAGGTTGCTTATCATTTCAACCTCGACCGGCTGGAAAGAAGACCAGCGGAAAGATGAGGTTACTGGGGGGTTGTGGATGATTGCAGGGCTCTGGATGAAGGAGCGATCGATTTTGGCGATTTTTTCATTGAAGAAGCTTGCGAAGTTGTCGCATTGGGTTTTGAAGGCAGCTAGGTTGGCTGCCTTGGGAATGGAGGTTTGGTTTCTAATGATGTCGAAGAGTTCCTTGGGGCGGTTTCTGGCATTGTCTAATGCAGAACTGAAGAAGGAAGTCTTCTTATTTTTGAGGTGAGTATAGTAGATTTTGCGGGCTGCCTTCAGTTGGTCCCGATGCATGGCAGAGGGGTTGTTTCTCCAGGATCTTTCCAAGGATCTAAGGTGTCTTCTTTCCTCATTAATGTCAGTAGAGAACCATGATCTGGAGGGGATGCTTCTGGGTTTTTTTAGTTTCAGAGGTGCCAGCTGATCTAGGACAAGCTCTAGATTGGAATGGTAGAGTGAGGTGAGTTCCGAGGTAGAGAGGGGCTCCGACGTATTCGGGAGGAGAGTGCTGAGTCCTTCCTCAAGCTTGTCTCTGGGAACTCTGGAGGTGTTCCTGACCCATTTAGGGGGGGCTTGAGTGGGTGGGAGTGACACGGCCGGCTGGATGATATGAAATAAAATGATGTGGTGGTCTGACCAGTCCACCGGGATGATGTGGTCAATCGAGACTGCAGTTTTGTTCGCAATGATGGCATCCAGGGTCACTCCTCTGTAATGTGTTTCTTCAGCGCAATGTTGGACCAAATCGTTGTCTTGTAGAAGGGTGTTGAGAGATTGAATCAGCGGGTTTTTGTGGTCGTTCCATCTTAGGTTGAGGTCGCCCATAATTAGATTGTCGTCGCCATTAAGTGCGGATTAGGTGATCAGATCCGATAACTGAGTTTTAAATTCGTTGGAATTGCCTGGGGGATGGTAGAGGAGATGGCACTGACGAGAGCTGTGACCGTGAGATTTGATGTTGAACGACAGGCATTCGAAGGAACTGTGCAGGTAGGAGGGAGCTTCAAAGACTGCGAGGTTGCTTTTGTAGATGATCGCTATGCCGCCACCTTTGTAAATGGGCCTGTCTTTGCGGATAATTGAGAAGCCGGGAGGCACCAGCATATCCAGAATGGGGTGGGATAGAGAGTTAAGCTTCGTTTCAGTTATGAAGGCCACATCCAGGTCATGGGAGAGGATGGATTCAGCTATTTCCGTTGCATGTTTGACTGCGGACCGGCTGTTGATAAGCATGCAATTCAAGTGGGGGGGGGGGTCTTCTTTTGCTTTCAAATTGTCAGGGATGGCTCTGGGAATGGGGGACAGATAAAGTGGGGGTCTGACGGTTCTACGGGTGGGCAGGTCCCTACCTACTCCGGTGATGACTTGGATCGAGGAGGAGAGGGTCGAAATCACGGGAGGGGCCAGGGCAGGCTGGTTCGGGGGGAGTTCGTATGAAGCGACGAGTGCGCTCACTTCTAGAGGGGAGAGGGAGGTTAAGTTTCTGCTGGGAATGACTGCTCGCGACTTCGTCAGGACTTTCATGAGAGGAGGCAGGGAACCAGGGAGAGTATGAGCCTGGACGGTACCGGGATAGTCACTCCTAGGGGGAGGCGGGGGGATGTGGAGTAGGGCGGAGGGGGAGGGGGGTAGCTGGAGATTCCCGAGGGCAGAAAGGGTTTCCTTCAGTCCTAGGATCAGGGTCGAGATCTGTGCTTCAACAAGGTCGAGGCGGTGCGCTATCTCGAGTGAGGGGGGGAGGGGAGGATCAGTGGAACTGGGTCCTGGGTGTGAAGGGCTTAAGGACGAGTTTCCCGTGGGAGGAATAAAAGGATGGGAGGGGGCAGGATCTGGATTAGGGTTTGGTTGTGAGAGGGCTGTTAAGGGTGGGGAGTTGTGGACCCTTCTGGGGACGGAGATAGCTTCAGAGGAGGGGGAAGTGAGAGCTAGAGGAGAGGGGGATGGCGGGTTAGGTGGTTGAGTAATGGGGTTGTCAGGTCTATATATCAATTGTGGGAGGGTTAAAGGGTGAGGTGGATTACTGTCCAAAAGGGGGTGCGTGTTCACTTCGTTAGAGGGAACAATGTGAACAAGGGGAGTGGGGATTGGCGGGGGTGGATTGAGCGATGGAGTTGATGAGGGGTCTGGGATCATTGAGGGGTGGAGGCAGAGAGCGGGTGGTGCTTCCGGAGCTAGGGAATAGTCTAGGATCACGAGGGGGGGAGGTTGGGAGTTAGTGGAACTTTGTGGGCTAGGGAGTAGGAGGGTTGGGGTCCTTTTGGGATGAGATTGGGAACAATGGGGGGGCGGGGCTAGGGAGAAAGGGGGAGCTGGGTCTGGTGCGGACGAGAGATTGACAGGCTGGAGGGATAGGGACGGGGGGACACGCTGGCGCGGATCAATGAGGGCGTAGGACTGAGAGTAAGGGGAGTTACGGGGGCTGGGGAGGGGTGAGTTGAGGGTCCTTAGGGGGAGCGAGGGGGGCTGAGTGGGGGGAGGTTGGGTGTGATGGGCGGGGGGCAGGAGTTGTGAGGTATGGGGGGCTAGGGCTGTCGGTAGCAGCTGGGAGGAGGAGGGACTAGGTAGTCTAGTGGAAGGACGCTGGGGTGGCGAGTTCTGGAGAATGAGAGTTGAGCGGAGCTGGAAGGTTAGTGCGGGGGGAGTTTTGAGAGGGTAATGGGTGGTAGCCATCCTAAGTGTGGGGAAGAGAGAGACGAAGAACTCTAGGTTCTCCTCTTTCGCCTGGATTAGAATGGTGCCGTTCCTATAAATGGTGATGGAGATGTCTCCTGTCAGGGATAGATGATTCAGGGGGGCGATTGTTAGTTTGCGGTTGTGATCAGTGAAGGTGGTTTTGGAGATGGGGAGGAATGAATTAAAGATGGTGGCCCATACGTCAGGTCTGTTGGTGTGGAAAATGAAGTCCATTTTCTTCTGACCTCTAGTTGTGCAGTGGTAAATGTCAACAATTAGCGTTTAGGGGTGTTGCCTTATTATGTTCTGTTTGAAGCGTTTTTTAGATTTGAAAGAGAGGGTTTGTGGGAATGATATAGCGAAGGTGTTCGGTCCTTGAGGGGAAAGGAGGTTAGAGGAGGGGCCAAGATGAGTGACCGAGTGTGCGGCTGGGGGCATCTTGGCTGGGCGGGGGGGAGAAGCTCAGGGGGAGTGAGGTGGAGGACAGAGGGGAGGAGGGTTAATTAGGATGGTGCAGAGAGTGTAACGTGCTATGGAGTGGTGAATCAGGGGGACATGAGGAGAGTGGTCGAGGATCACGAGGGTGGTGGGGGGGTATTGGCAAGATAGGTAGAATGCGCCGAGGATCTAGGGTGGACGTAGGGTCAGAAGAAGTTAGCTCTGGGAGAGCGGAGGTCAGGAGGCCGCGGGGCGGGCTGAGGCTGGAGAAAAAATGGGTTTGGCGAGGAGTAACTGTCGGGGACAGGGAGACTAAGGGCAGGATAGGATCCGAGGCCCTATTCGGGTATTATGGACGAGTTCGGAGTAGGCTTAGACCGGGAGATCAGGCCGAGTTTTGAGCTTGGGGAAGCTCTGTGTGAACTCTTAGCTCACCAGGGCTAAAGTTAATAAATCGGGAGAGCAGGAGACTCAAAGTCCATAGGGCAAGAAAGGGCAGGGCAGGTTCACATACCAGGGTCCGGATAATGCATGGAACGGGCAGATCAGCACCGATTTCGCAGCTGGTCGATGTCCTGAGTGGCGGCCAAGTTAGGGACAGGCAGCCAGGGCTAAAGTAGAGAAATCGGAAGTGCAGGGAGATTAAGAGTCCATGAGGGCCAGAAGGGGAGGGCAGGTTCACATGTTCTGGTCAGATGTTTCTGGCGAGTCCCAAGTAGGCAGAGAACAAGCAGATCCGGTCCAATTTAAAGCTGGAAGATGTCCTGTGTGGTGGCCATATTAGGGACAGTGCAGATCAGGACCGATTACATTGCTGGTCGATGTCCTGAGTGGCGGCCATATTGGGGGCAGGCAGCCAAGGCTGATGTCGAGAAATCTGCAGACCTGTTCAAATGATTCAGGCGAGTCCCAAATAGGCAGAGAAGGAGCAGATCCGGTCCACTTTAAAGCTGGAAGGTGTCCTGTGTGGCAGGGCAGATCAGGATCGATTTCATAGCTGGTCGCTGTCCTGAGTGGCGGCCATATTGGGGACAGGCAGCCAGGGCTAATGTCAAGAAATCTGCAGTGCAGATAGGCATGGAGACTAAGAGTCCGAGAGGGCCAAAGGGAGAGCAGGTTCACATGTCCTAATCCAGTGTTACTGGAGAGTCACGAATAGGGATAGAACGTGCATATCCGGTCCGGTTTATAAACTGGGAAGATGTCCTGTGTGGCGGCCATCTTAGGGACAGGGAGTCCTTCACGATATTAAGCGGCAGGTATAAGTGGGGAGGGCGGTCACATGTCACATGTATATTTATGAAAAAATAATGTCTACAGTTTAAAAATAACAACTAAATTAAAAATCTAAATTAATTGTAATTCATTTAGGGGCTGATAATGTCGTCGGTTGGAAAGCATTCTGACCAACTTAATGTCAGAATGGTTTCCAACCGAATCGTATTCAAGGAGTCCAATCGACCGATTACGATGTTTCCGAACACCATTCGGTTGGACTCCCATTGACGTTAATGGGAGCCTGTGTTTCGACCGACAACACAGGCTCCCATTGAAAAATGGGTTGTTGGAAAAACCTTGCAGCCTGTGTTGGAAAGAGGGGACGCATGGGTACCTCCACGGACCCCCATCTGGAACCCTCCAGGTGAAAGGGGGGCCTGTTATGGGCCCCAAAAGTCATATTCTGACAGCCGAGCTGTTGTACTCTCTGGTAGAAGTAGACACTGGTAGCCATGGTGATTTAACAGCTACCTTTAATCTGCAATACATCCAGATGGTTGGTGAGTACAACAGACAGGTAGTCCAGGTAACAGGTGAAGTATAAGTAGATCAGCCAGTAGTCAAGCCATTAGTTCCAGGTAGTAGGAAACCCCTTGTAGTAGCAAACCCCACCAGGAGAATCATGCCTGCTGCTCAGCCCCTCTCCCTCTCTCTCTCTATCTCTACTTGTCATTCCTCACTTCCACAGACTCCCAACATTCCATGCATCACTGCATTCCCAAAATTCTACAGTAAACATGCGCATTGGCTGAGCAGCAGGAAGAAAGGGTGAAGTGTGGAATATAGAATAACTATGCAGGGCATAATACGATCCATGTCAGACAAACTTATTCAGAACAGCTGTCCGTATCAGACATAGTAATCGTTCGGTCAGAAACGCAGTTCATAGAGCCGTACAAGTTTCTCCAAATGCCATTTGGAACTGAGTCCGAAGGACCGAACGGTTACCTAACATCGTAATCGGTCAGGCGGAAATGTTTCCGAGTCAGTCATAAAGGCGGGGTCCAAATCAGATTTAAACAAACCGAATGCTGTTCGGAGCCATTTCAACTGACATCGTAATCAGCCCCTTCGTATTAAAAATAAACCCTACAAAATCACTAACTAAAACTAAACATTAGAGGGACATAACACTTTAGAAATAGAATTTGAAAAATCTTAGAAACTCATTGAAAAAGCCAGAGTCTACAAATAGTTAGGCTCAGATTTCTCTAAACCATAGAAATTCAGCATATATATGGTTACTATAGCTAACTATAACTTATGCCCCCACAATGCACTGCTTATGTCCACACATATTACATCAGTCATGATATGGCCAGTAACATCATTGATGACACCACAAAGCCTTCACTGATGACATAATCCACAGAACCACTCACAGAGCCACAAAACTACTCACATACCCATTCATACACCCGTACCACCACTTACACAAGCACTCACAAATCCACACAACCACTCACACACCCACAAAACCACTCACAGACCAATGCAAGGACTCACACACTGACTTTCACACCCATACAACCTCACAGAGACAAACTCACATACCCACACAACCACTCACACACCCATTCATGCACCTATAAGATCACTCACACACCCACTCACACACAAATAGTGCACACTCGCACCCAATCACACACCCACACAGCTACTCAGATACCTACTCACATACCCTTACACCATCTCACACACCAATACAGCCACTCGTACACCCACTCCTTCACTCACAGATTCATACAACCACTCACACACCCAGTAACACAACCATACAACCACTCATGCATCCACTTACATATTAATACAACCACTCACACACACATACAACCACTCACACAGCCACTCACAAACCCAGAAAATCACTCACAAACCCAATCACAGACCTTTCCAGCCAATCACTTCCACCATGAAGTGTTTGCTGTCATCTTGGGATTCAGCTTGAAGACGAGTCCCAGAAAAAACTTTATATATAAAAAAAGGGGGCAGGGTATGAATACCCTGATGCCCCAATTTGGATGGGGAGGTACCTCAAGGACCCCACCGGGGGTAAAAAGTATTTTTTTATTTTGGTGTGGATTTTCGGGTAGATCTGTAAATCCGCTGCAAATCCTGTAAAAAAATACAGGCAGACTGCTGTGCGTCCTTTTTTCCCAGGTGCATAAGGTTAAGGAAAGAGGGGGGCCCAAGAGGGCCCCTTCCTAGGCTTTTGTTAAGCCATGGCAACCACCATTTCCCAATGGCCTTGAATACTATAAATGCAGGAGGGCAGATCTGCCCCTCTCTGTGTCCGGGGAGTGCCACCTCCCCAGGGCACATACATCAATAATTAAGGAAACAGTGCAGGGGAGGTCATAGGCCTCCCCCGCTGCCTCTTCTCCGGGGCACTGTGTTATGCAAATGAGGGGTGGCTGCTCTGCCCCCCTCTGCCCCAGGGACAACAACCTATCCAGGGCATTGAATACTATAAATTCGGAAGGGCTGTTGTGAACCCCTGGGGACCACAACCTCCCTGGGGCTTTCTTTTGGTTTTTACATTTCTTTTTATTATAAGCAACACTAACAAGGCAACATTTTTCCAGTAGACATACATATCCATTAAAACCAGCAAAATTACAGTCCCAGTACATTGTTACGTTGGTAATTATAGCATCATATTCGCAAACGGACCCCACAGTGGAAATGCCAATAGCGTCCCACTGAGCAAAGCCCTTACTATTTCTAAGCCATCCCAGCTGTTTTGTATCCCAGAGGGGGGTGAGTTGGGTTAATATGCCTTGCCATCCCAGTCTAACCTGTGCAGCATGCCATAAAGTAACTGTATGTTTTGCGGGTCCTATTAGCAGCTTAACGTGTGTCTTGTCATAGAGGGCGGATAACATATTCCCTGGTCCCAGTATCGATCTATCTGCTTTAAATGCCGGGTCCGCCTGGGGGCGTGTATCCACTGATTGACTACTTTTAATTGTGCCGCCCAGTAATATACCTGTATATTCGGGAGCGCTATCCCCCGTCATACCACCCGCAAACCAACTTGGTTTGCGCAATGCGTGCCAGTTTTTGTCCCCATAATAGGCTGGAAACCTGGGACACTATGGCTTTAAAATAGCTAGGGGCCACTGGGACTGGCATATTTTCCAGTGCATACAAAAAATGAGGTAACGCCATAATTTTAAACAGCGCCGCCTTACCCAACAGCGTTAGCGGTAAGGTCCGCCAGTGTGACGCATCCCGTTTAAGACGCTCCAACGGTAGCAAAAGTTTTTTTTAAAGAAGTCATCCGGGTTAGGTGTGATGTGGATCCCTAAATATTTAAATCCATCACTTGTAATCAAGAGTGGGCAGTCTTTGGGTAGCAGCGGTGGTGGGCCGTGTAGGATATAAAGTAACGATTTGGACCAGTTGATAGTATAACCCGACACCCGCCCAAAGAGTTCACATATGTTCAGGTGGACCAGTATGGAATGCCTGGGAAGTGCCATATATAATAAGATGTCATCCGCATACAGTGAGATGCGGTCTTCCCAGTCTCCCATCCATCGGATACCCCTTATCATTGGCTCCCACCGAATCCACGCCGCCAAAGGGTCAAGCAGCCGCGCAAAAAGCAGCGGGGACAGGAGACAGCCTTGGCGGGTGACCCGTGACAAAGGAAAGTCGTCGGAGATGTGCCCATTAGCCGCTACATAAGCTACCGGTTTGGTGTATAAGAGACGGACCCATGCACAGAATTTAGGGCCAAAGTCCAAGTGCTGAAGCACAGCGAACAAGAACGGACACTCGACCAAATCAAATGCCATTTCTGTGTCCAGAGAGAGTACGACCGCCGGCTCCTGAAGGTATGGGATACGGGCCATCACGCCGTGCAGGTGCCTCAAGTTCAGAACAGTATTTCTGCCTGGCATAAAGCCAGACTGATCCCGATGGATCAGGGTTGTTAGGTGTGGTGTCAGTCTGATCGCCAGCAATTTAGCAAGAATTTTGGCCTCGGCGTTAATCAAAGATATTGGGCGATATGAAGTGCGCTCTTCAACTGGCTTTCCTGGCTTGGGTATCACCACTATTGTGGACATTCGGTGATCCAGCTGCAACTCGCCATGCTCTAAACAGTTAGTATACATGTGCAGTAGATGTGAGGCAATAGTCCCCGCCATTTTCTTATAGAGTGCAACAGGGATGCCGTTAGGTCACGTCGCCTTGCCCGATTGTAGTGTCTAGAATGCCACCTGCAGCTCCTCTATCCTAAGGTCCACCTCAAGTGTGAAGGCTGCATAGGGGTGAGCCTGGGCATGTTAATATCTTTTATGTAGGACAGGCCTCTTCTACTGTCATCCCGGACGATGACGTATCTACCTGTTTGAAATGTTGTGCCAGTGTGTGTACTATTGTGTGCGGGTCTGTTGTAATTTGACCATCGTCCATCTGGATCCTTGATATCCACCTATTACTCTGCTCCCTCTTATCTAACCACGCCAGAAGCTTCCCTGCTTTGTCCACCGTTTCATATATCCTGTGTTGGGTGGCCGTTAATCGCGACCTGATCAGGTCTTCAAGAAAAGCCCTATGCTGTTGCTGTGCAAGATACAATTTCTTTTGACGCAGCCGTAGTTGGGTCTTCAGAATTTTGGGCTTCAAATTCATGTACAACTTATTCAAGATCATGCAATTCCCGCTGTTTCTCCCATTTGTACCCCGCAATAGAGACAATCGCCTGTCCCCTGAGGACCGTTTTGTATTCCCGGGCCTTTCTGAATAAAAAATATATTAAGGCCTGGCCCTGGGGAACCGGGTCCCTGGGACGAGATGGCCGGGGAGGAGGGCTGTGCTGGCCTTCTCTCTTTTTGTTTAAAAAAAAATACATTTAAAAATGGCTGGGCCAGAGGGGTGGGATCCTTGGGGCCTACAATGGCCCAGGAAAGGGGGGCCAGTTGGCCCCCTTCCTGGAAAGTAGAAAATAAAAGCAGGCAACTTGCCAGACGCCCCACCTCACTACAAACGCACCTCCTAGCATGCTGCTGCTATGGGGATATAGTCCCCTTGGCTGTTGACAGTCCTTAGGGCCTCACTGTTACGTACAGTAAGCCCCACACAGAGGGATTGCTGAGAGGTTGTCGGAGGCCATGCCTCCTTTCTCCACCACTCAGCAAACGCATCTCTTGGCACACTGCTGCCTGAGCGCCTCAGGACTAATGTGGACTTCTATCCCTAAGCAGCAGTGCCCAGGAGGTGTAGAGTGGTGGAGAAAGGAGGCGTGGCCTCTGACCACCTCTCAGAAATGCAGCTGTGTGGGCATCACTGAAGGTGACAGGATGGCTAGTTTGCCACAAGGATCTTAAAGAGCCAAGGGTACTTCATCCCCCACCGAGTAGTGCGCCAGGAGAGGCATTTGCACTGTGGTGGAGAAAGGGAGCGTGGCCACTGAAAACCTAACAGCAAACCCACTGTTTGGGTCTTGCTGGAGGTAATAGAAGGGGCAGTTGGCTCCCAAGGACGTCCTTAGGGGTCAACTACCCCTCCTGTTATCTCCAATAAGTCCCACATAGCGGGATTGCTAAGTGATTATCGGAGGCCACGCCCCCTTTCTCCATCACTCTTCAAACACAGCTTGTGGTGCAATACAAGTTGTGTGGTAAATAAAATATTACCCTGGCATAATTTCTAGGCATTAACAATTAGCATGTATCAAATGAGAGGCAGAGAGTCCGTGGTGTCCAAGTTAAAAGGGCTTTATTCCAATAACTCGAGTTAAGGGAGAATCTGTTCCATCACCACTGAGGTTCAGGAAGGGTCTTCTAACATTATTTACAGAGAACAACACATATATACATTTTTCCTTGTACATAGGGAGGAGCGCCCCAGGCAGAGCATGAAAGAAAGAGATAAGAGCATGTGGGCGTGCATGAGGGTGTACACTTGATGAGTCACAGGTGGGTGATAGGTGGGTGGCTACATAGAGGAGGAGTTACATGGCAGGCTGGAACTTTGCCCTACTTGTGCGTGCAACTTGAGCATGACGTGCAATTGACGTGTAACTGGGAGGAGAGCTGACTTTCAGTCTAGTAGAGAGATCTTTAGTGTCAAGGCGACCAGCACGTCTGGTACTAACTGATATCTTAAGTCAGGGGATGTATTATCTGAAGCAAAGGTTGCTCGTCACTAGGAATCAGAAAAAGCATATATTTCTTTGTTCATTGCGTGGGGCTGTGAGCTTTCTATGGATGCAAGCACTGTGATTTACTTCAATGGAGACAGAGAGGCTAGGCCCTATCTTCCGCGGACGGGTTCTGTTTACCTTCCTCACTGGGCAGGAATGTGACTCTGTACAGCAAGCAGATAACTATTTTGCAAAACACTGTCTTGGCACCCTTTGCTGGGCTTCTTTCAGCTGAGCCAGAAATATGCGAGGTCAGAGATACGTAACTGTAGCTCTCAGAGTGTCTGGAGTCATGAAAACCCTAATTCAGAAAGTGGCTCAGACTGAACCACAAAAAGGGTTTGTCGTGATTTATTTAAAAGTGCACAATGCAAATACATGGGCCTTCATGTTAGCTTAATATTTCTTACATGGGAGACTTGATGACTGGCATCCTAATGCAGGACGTAAATGCAGAGGCCTCTTTGTTCAGGCCACTGAGAGAAATATGCATGGGTGACATGCACATACATGTAACACAGGGTACACGTAGGGGGCATCTTGGTCAGGCAAAATTTCATTTTCCTCATTCCCTCCTTGTCCCCTACGTAACCCTTCAGGATACATCTATATTCATGAGACCGTATAGTTGATCATACAGCATCATTTGTTCGTCCTTAACCCTTTGTATACTTTGATGTGGAACACATGCAGTTGCACACAGGCCGCAAATGGCCGGGCCACACTGCAGACAGAGACAGCAACCAAATATCATAAGTAGGATCATTCCTAGAAAGGACAACACTTTCCATCCCCAAGCAGATATCACACCCCAGAGCCAACTGGACCAAGTCCATGTGCCTGGGTCTTGATGTATGGCAAGAGCAATCTTGTGGAGCCTTGTTATCGCTGCATACACAGATGGTGCGTTATTTGGGATGAAAATGCAACAACTAGATCGGATCACGCTACAAGCTCCGCCCCTATCCGCCAAGATGACGTCTAGAACGAGACGATTTTGAAGAACAACAAGTCTCATAGCAGATTGTTCCTGGGTCAAGTTCGCCAGGGCAGATGCAGTCACATTCACTACTGCCTCAAGAGTCCTTGTTAACTTGCGTATCAGTTTACTGTTTTGGACGGGACCTATGAAGAAAAAGAATCCTTTGTTGAAATCTGTATATTGCTCCCAAGCTGTTTCAGTCTGATTAATCCCTGAGGCATCTGTCTCTCTCTTTACTCTAACATGTTCTAGTCGTGAATCTCTATGATAATGGGATGGGGCCAAGAATACAGGTGGCAATAAGAATGCTATATAACAAGTCCCACCCCAGTCTAAGGGCAGATGTACATAGGCTGTCTGACCGCAAATGAAATAGGTATGGCGTGATGTTTTGAAAGAAGAAAGTCCTTTATCATTAAACTCTACCACAACTTTACACTCGCTGTGACCCATATGTACTGAGCCTTTCTTATTAACACATAAATCACCTTTTGCTGGTAGAACTGAAATAAACGGTGGACCTGTGTTTTGCTTGGGCTGAACATTTAACATTATAAAATTAACGGATGTATTTCCCTGCTCGTACTCTTCATTCTCTAGATCAGTTCCCTTCCTTTGGGGAAATCCGTCTTTGTCTGGAAAACATGCTTCATTCATTACTTTATTCAGGTTTCCATATATCCAGCCACCTGGATAAGCTATGTACTTTCTATCTATTGAGGTCATTAAGGCAAACCATGCTCCACATGAACCATTGTGTGAGAACGGCAGAGGATAGAAGGGCAGAACTCCCTTCGCCTTTTGATAAGGTGGCAGTTGGCCACATACCCAGCAATTAGTCGCATTGCTGGTCTGATGAGAATGGTGTAACATTTGAATAAAAGTATTGTTACGCAATGCAAGTCGATATGACAGTTCATGAGGTGGCAGGTCACTGAATGTATGCTCTATGGTGCTGTTACTGGAAGAGTGTATATGTGAGGAAATAGGAAAGAAAACATGTAGTATTAAACTGACACAGATTATAACAATGCACAAAATAAAAAGAATGATCAAAGTAACAATACATCTACTGCGTAATAACTTGCAATATTTTGCTTTCATGTTTTTTTTCTTACTATTCTCGTATTTGATCTTATACATGTCAGAAATCTAGTCTAACCGATTCACCACCGAGTGGACTTAGACAATTAAACTACGTCTGACTTACTAGATCTTAACTTAGATTTATACTCCTGCTGTGGAGTCTTTTCTAGTAAAGGCGGCGCAGGTGGCGCAAGCGGCGCAAAGTCTGTAATTTTTTTAATCTTTTTAGTGTCTGTATTAGATTGTCCAAAGTGTCTCTTGCAGTGTTGAGCGTGGATCCATCCTTTGCGTCCTTCGACTTTTATTGCGGTCCTCGTGGTCAGTAGCACCAACTTCGGCGTCTTCCAACGTGGCTCAAGGGGGCTTGATCGATCAAAGTTCCGGACACAAATGTAATCCCCAGGGACAATGGCGTGTTCCTTGACCTGGGTGTTGTCAGGGAAGGCGGCAGCAACCTGTGAACGACAAGAAAGTAGTGCAGACATCAAGGAAGCCAGGTAATCTGTCAGCATGTTACTGTCAACATCAGTTATTCTTTTAGGTATAGGCGTACCCCACATATTTGGCGGTCTACCGAAGACTACTTCATACGGGGATAGGCCTGTTCTGGAATGAGCTACCATACGCATGTAAAAGAGGGCAACCGGTAAAGCTACCATCCAATCCACGCCTTTTTCTGCACATATCTTAGCTAGTTTTGTTTTGATTGTCTGATTATGTCTTTCTACAAGGCCTGCTGCTTCAGGGTGTCTTACACAATGGAATTTCCAAGTATATCCTAACAGAAGAGACACTTGTTTCATTAATTCAGAGGAGAATGGCTGACCGTTATCGGAATATACGACCCGAGGCAATCCATACCTGGGGAAGTACTCGCGCACTAATTGCCTGGCTGTTGTCACAGCAGTATAATCTGGAACTGGATATGCTTCTGTCCATCTAGATAGTGCACACACAACTACCAAGACATACTTGTAACCTCTACATCTGTTCATTTGGATATAATCCATCTGGAGGACCTCAAAAGGGTGGTCAGGAGGATGAAATCCGCCTTGTTCCACCGGAATGCCTTTACCTGGATTGAACTGGCAACAGATCATACATGTTCGTACTTTCTGTTTCGCTGCTGCACGCATGTGTTTGTTAAACCAGATATTCTGTAAGCTGTCTATCATTGCCTTTTCTCCCAAGTGTGCTGGACTATGTGCTGTGTTTATGATTACTTGTACCGTAGAATCTGGAAGAAACCATGTACCTTTTCCCTTAGTCATCCAACCTTGTTCAGTCTGGACCCCTCCTTGTTCAGTCCATTTCTTTATCTCATCTGCAGTGGCATGTGTCTGTATGTCGAGTACATCTTGAGTGGGATCCCTGACTGTCATACATGTTGTCAGTAATGGTACCTCTGTCCTTGTCGTGTCTGTTGGTGTCTGGGCTGTCTGGGCTGTAAGTTTAGCTGTTCGGTCTGCCAGGTCATTACCCTGGGAAATGGTGTCTGTAACTTTGGTGTGAGCTTTGCACTTCAGGATAGAAATGGCTGTAGGTAAATGTATTGCTTCCAACAGGGCTTGAATGAGCTGGCCGTGCTGGATCTTGGTCCCATGGGAGGTCAAGAAACCTCTCTCCCTCCAAAGTACCCCGAAATCATGAACAACGCCAAAAGCATATTTTGAGTCAGTATAAATGTTTACTTTCAAGTGCTTAGCTCTTATGCAGGCTTGTGTCAGAGCGATGAGCTCTGCTGCTTGTGCTGATAGTGTGTCTATTTTCTGTGTCTCTATGACTTTAGTAGCAGTGGTCACAGCATAGGCTGCTACTAATTCTCCTGCACTTGTTCTCATGCATGATCCATCTACATAGAGCGTTAAGTCTGGGTCTGGAAGTGCAATATCTGTCAGGTCTTGTCTTGGTTTCGTCACTATATTCAGTACTTCCACACAGTCATGTGGTGGTGCATTTACTGTACTTGAAGGCAAAAGTGTAGCAGGATTGAGAATATTACAACGTCTGATCTCTATGTGTGGTTGAAATAATGTCAGTTCATATCCTGTCAGTCTTGCTACAGTCAAATGTTGTGTCTGTGTCCTGTTTAAGAGAACCTCCACTGCATGTGGAACCTGTACTGTCAGAGGGTGTCCCAACACTATCGAGTCACTTTGTCTTATGGCTAGGGCTGTTGCTGCAACTGATTTCAGGCACGCAGGCAGAGCCTGGGCCACTGGATCTAGTGTACTAGAAAAATAAGCACATGGCTTGTGTTTTCCTGCTTGATCTTGTGTGAGGACAGATAACGCTGTTCCATCTCGTTCAGTTACGAAAAGCATAAAAGGTTTGCTGTAACATGGAGTCGCTAAAACTGGTGCTTGACATAACGCTCTTTTTAATTCCTCAAATGCCAAGGTATGTTCTTGTGTCCAAGGGAGGACAGTCGAAGTGGCTGCCTCCTGTGTTGTCAATCGTATGAGTGGTTTGGCTAGATAGGCATACTGGGGAATCCATTGCCTACAGTATGAAGTGAGGCCAATGAATGCACGTACTTCTTTCTGTGTCTTGGGCTGTGAAAGGTTAGAAATGAGCTGTATGCAGTCTCGTGTTAGTTGCCTACCCTCCTTGGAAAGTAAGTGTCCAAGGTACACCACTTGCTTTTCACAGAATTGCAGCTTCGAAGGGGACACCTTGTGCCCCTTGTCAGCCAGAAAATGTAAAACTGTCAGTGATGCATTTTCGCATTCTTTTTCTGAACGTGGTGTAATTAGGATGTCATCTACGTACTGGAGTAGGGCAGTGTTGGCAGGCATATAAATACTGTCTGCGTAATGAGACTGAGCGTGTGTGAGACTGCACTACAGGACGCACGGCTCTAACTGAGTGAGCTGCAGAGCGGGGGGGGCGAGACTGATGCACCTCACACAGGGCTCTGCCTGAGACTGAGCTCCAGGGCTGAAGGGTGTGTGAGACTGGGCTGCAGGGCCCTGGCTGTCTTTTTAATGCCTGACTGTAAATGCTAGGACTCATTGCAAGAGCGAAACCCCTGCCAATTATTCTGTTCACACTACGAGGGAAAAACTATTAATTTGCAAGCATGCTCTTATCTGAAGTCAATGAAGCTTTCAGTGCTGGCTGTAAGGAAGAGCAACTTGACCCCCTCCTTTCATAAACATTTCTCCCCGGCTCATCAAGTTTTTTTTCTCTCTACTGCCTTCCCCTTCATAGTGATGTCACCCACAGGGCTGTCAGTTTATATCAACAAATGTCCGCGGAAAAGAATTGGCGTATGGCCAATGATAACAAGACAGGCACTGCTCGGAGCTCCAAGAGGGAAAAGCCCTCCCTTTACAAAATATCTTTCCCCGGGAGTCAGGCCACTTCAAGGTCGAAAAACACATTCTCTGTAATTCAAAACATATCTGTACCCAGGCCAGAGAGCTAAGAACATTCTCTAACTTAACTGAAGCAAATTTAAAACGTGATAAAAAGCATCCTAAAATCAGTAATTAATAAGGACATATTTTTTTATTTTTTTGTAACCTAGACACATGCTAGCATTTTAAAATAATTACATCATAAAATATTGTTACTAGCTGCAAAGGAAAAAAAGAAACAGAACAACATGACATGGAAACATCACATTTTCCTTTTTGAAAATAACATGTGAGACTCCATAATTTTGCATTGCAGAACCAAGATTTTCATAATTAAGTTTGCAAGCTCTTCTATTCTACCTATTAAAAGGGCCAGATTCATCATTTTTCAAAAAGCCATGTTTTCTAATTGAGGTTCAAAAAACCATGTTGTCTAATTGAGTGGATTAACTGTCACACGCTATACTAAAGGGCAGCTTGTATTGGGAAAAATAATGTATATTTTGTAGAACAAATTTTAATTAAAAAAAAACAACACACGGTTGCATTACACTAATTAAAAGCACATTCTATGATGGGTCTGTTTTATATTTCCTTCTCAACCGTGAAAACATTAAAGCACCCTCTGTGCAAACCCTTATCTCAATCCGACTGGTTTATTTACAGCTTACCGACCTCTGAGTCAAACCACATTAAATCAAGTGTTCCAAGGCAAACCTACACAAATACACGGACGCATTTGAAATAGAATGTTAAATGAACACTTCTTTACTCTCCATGCAAGACGTTACCATTTCAGTCAGCAAACTGACAAAGCACATAGGCAGACCCAGCAACCAATGAAAAAAATTAAACCAAACCATCATTCATCTAAAACACTCACTGACATTTAGTGTCAGCTCACATAACCATGCATGTTAAACAGCATGTTAAAACAAATACTGCCTTCTCAATACAAGATATTAACTCTTCGGCAGCTGAAGTACAATCTTTCCCCAATGACTGCAGTACATGGGAAAGTCATGAACTCATCTCTCCACGTTATCACATAACACGTACACACATCTTCAAAACGTTTTCTCCAAGCACTTGAAAGAGATCCAGCTCTCTCCTGCCTAACGTAATGATAACATGCTCTGCACAAACCATAACCACATGGCGCTATTCACAAGCCATATTCACAAGAAACTCAACAAGTTATTATAATGACATGCTCTTCATAAACCATATTTACAAGGAGCTATTTACAAGGAACTACACAGTAAACTTATATGGCCGATGGGGGCGGGCTCTTCTAGATAGGAGGAAATAAAAGCCTCTGATGCTGTCGGCTTCTTTCTACATACTCTAAAGGGTACAGGTGGTGGCGTTCGCGACCTACTGGGTCTCTCTGAGGTGGTCACTCTAGCTAGTTCTTCAGCCAGGACGGGATAAATACCAGTAACAACGGCGTTTCTTTCTCTATCAGTCTGTTCTGTTTTGACCCGTTCCCCCTCCTCCCATAGTTCTTTTTCTTTGGCTTTTTCCCCTGCTTGTTTAGTTCTCTCTGCTTTATTGAATTCTTTCTCTGTTCTCCTATGTGACTCTTTGCGCCATAATTCAATGGCATCTTTCTGAGAGGGTCTTGACTTCTTTTTCCATAGCGCTTCCTCTACTCTCATAATGCATTCTGAATCCCATGTTCCTGAGATAGGCCATCTATACTTTTCCTCCAGGTCCTTTGTATAGTCTACCCATAAATCTAAAAACAAGATGGCGTCTAATCCATGCTTATTATACATATAATGACCAGGTGTGTCTCTAGGCGGGATGTTAACTGACTCCTCTAGTATACCTTTTCTGGTCCCTATCTGACGCAATTTTGAAAACAGTGGCATGTTGAAACCAACACAATGGAAATACAATACACAAAAATAGACTGAAACAATCAACAATCATTCACACTAAAACATCATAACATTAAAACAAACATGATCTAAACCAATACAAAGTACTAAACATGTACTTGAAAAACTATATGCACTGGAATACAGTACAACCATACCGGTCTCAAAAATGAGACACGTCTTGACCGTGCTCGTGTGAACGAACCCGTCTTTACCGTTTTCACGAATAACGTGAACCCGTCTTTACCGTTTCCACGTTTTACTGTGGACCCGTCTTGACCGTGCACAAGTGAATGGACACGTCTTTACCGTGCTCATAGAAATGAGACACATCTTTACCGTGCACACGTATAACGTGAACCCGTCTTTACCGTGTTCATATAAAATGAACCCGTCTTGAACTTTATGCATTCCCCATAGTGGTACTCACCGGGAAGCAGGACTTGAAGGCCTCGGAAACTTGATACTGCGCATGCGCCTCGGAACAGGTGGGCCTCTGGAAACCTCGGACCTTGCTCTCTCACAAGTCGGGCTCTGGTTGAGACGATCCGCAATCCTCACCGCCTCGTATGGATGCCTGGTCACAGTCCGTCCTCCTCCTGGGCCTGAGGGAGTAGCGGGAAATCCCGATGGCGTGTACACTTTAAAGTCCGTCACGGCTGTAGAAGGGGGCAAAGCTGGACCTACTACTCAGGCGCGTGGGGAAAGGGATTAGTCCACGATTCGGGCGCCAAATTAACGTGGTAAATAAAATATTACCCTGGCATAATTTCTAGGCATTAACAATTAGCATGTATCAAATGAGAGGCAGAGAGTCCGTGGTGTCCAAGTTAAAAGGGCTTTATTCCAATAACTCGAGTTAAGGGAGAATCTGTTCCATCACCACTGAGGTTCAGGAAGGGTCTTCTAACATTATTTACAGAGAACAACACATATATACATTTTTCCTTGTACATAGGGAGGAGCGACCCAGGCAGAGCATGAAAGAAAGAGATAAGAGCATGTGGGCGTGCATGAGGGTGTAAACTTGATGAGTCACAGGTGGGTGATAGGTGGGTGGCTACATAGAGGAGGAGTTACATGGCAGGCTGGAACTTTGCCCTACTTGTGCGTGCAACTTGAGCATGACGTGCAATTGACGTGTAACTGGGAGGAGAGCTGACTTTCAGTCTAGTAGAGAGATCTTTAGTGTCAAGGCGACCAGCACGTCTGGTACTAACTGATATCTTAAGTCAGGGGATGTATTATCTGAAGCAAAGGTTGCTCGTCACTAGGAATCAGAAAAAGCATATATTTCTTTGTTCATTGCATGGGGCTGTGAGCTTTCTATGGATGCAAGCACTGTGATTTACTTCAATGGAGACAGAGAGGCTAGGCCCTATCTTCCGCGGACGGGTTCTGTTTACCTTCCTCACTGGGCAGGAATGTGACTCTGTACAGCAAGCAGATAACTATTTTGCAAAACACTGTCTTGGCACCCTTTGCTGGGCTTCTTTCAGCTGAGCCAGAAATATGCGAGGTCAGAGATACGTAACTGTAGCTCTCAGAGAGTCTGGAGTCATGAAAACCCTAATTCAGAAAGTGGCTCAGACTGAACCACAAAAAGGGTTTGTCGTGATTTATTTAAAAGTGCACAATGCAAATACATGGGCCTTCATGTTAGCTTAATATTTCTTACATGGGAGACTTGATGACTGGCATCCTAATGCAGGACGTAAATGCAGAGGCCTCTTTGTTTAGGCCACTGAGAGAAATATGCATGGGTGACATGCACATACATGTAACACAGGGTACACGTAGGGGGCATCTTGGTCAGGCAAAATTTCATTTTCCTCAGTTGGGGGAAGAAGTTCACTTTACTTCTGAGAGACCTTGGGGGCCAAGGAGCCCTTTTGGTAGCTCCTGTAAATCCTCCACAGTGGGATTCCTGAGAGCTGGTCAGAGGCCCAGGCTTCTTTCTCCAACATTCTGCGAACGTGACTGCTAGTTATAAAACCCTAGAAATTCACTGAAAAAAACAAAGGTTACAGGAATGTTATAGTTAGGAATTAACATTTAAAAAACATTAAAATTTCACAGATAAAACCAAAGGTTACAGGGACATTATAGTTAGGAAATGGAATAAAATAAACTTCAAAATTTACTGAAAAAATCAAAGGTTACATAGACATTATAGTTAGACTCAGGTTTCACTCATACAAAACAAGAGAAATTCAGCAGTTGAAGTCAGCTGAGCTAACTATAACTCGCGTACCCACAATCACTGCTCATGACCTCACATATTCCATCTCTCATTACATGATAAAACTAATGAGATCTTCAATGACATCACTGATGACATAACCACAGAATCTCTGACACACCCACTCTCACCCCAATAAAACCTTTCATACACCTTCTTCAACTTCCATACTACCATTCTCAAAACCATTCATACCCCATACCAGTACTTACACACCCACTCACTGATTCATAGGTCTACTCACACATCCACTCAGTCACCCATACAGGCACTCATACACCAACTCACTCACTAATACAGCCACTGATATATGCACTCATACACCAATACAGCCACTCACACACTGTCAGTCACTCATAGAGCTACCCATACACCTACTCACTCTCCTATAGAGTTAATCACACAGCCACTTACTCACCTATACAGTTTTATCCGCAAATGTCCATCCACCCATCACACCCGCAGGTAAGGTAACTGACTTGCCAAAGCCAGAATAAAAGTCTGGCTATGAGCTAACTGGGCTCAAAGTTCAGAGGTAATGTTTGGGTGTTCAGGAGCATGGTGCAATCTGGTGGCACACTGCTGAGGATGGGCATGTAAGCACATTTATTATGTCTTGGCCAGGGAAGCCTGACATCATGTCTAAGGGTGGGCGTAGTTCGCGAAGTAGCGCTACGCGAAGCTACGTGAAGTGCACTTCGCACTACGTGAACTTCACGTAGCACTACGCGAGCTGCGTAGTAGCATGTTCGCACTGTGCAAGATGCGTTTTCAATGATTGCACAGTGCGGACAAGCATCCGGCACTGTGCAAGCATTGAAAACGGCTTCTTGCACAGTGCGAGCTGTAGTTTTCTGCTGCTCGAGTAGATTATTACTCGAGCGGCAGCTTTCTCAACGCGAACAGGTAGTTTCTCATTGAGAGCGGTCGCGAGCATGCGCAACCACTCACAATGAGAAACCTGACCTCCTCACGTTGAGAATCTCGCCGGGATGTCATATTGCTTGCTCGCGGTCGCGAACATGACGTTCAGGACCGCGAACAAGCAAAAAATGACCGCTGCACTACGCTACGCTGCACTACGCATGTTCGCACTGTGCTACGTGCAGCTCGCGTAGTGCGAAGTTGCGAAAACTTCGCAAACTCCGCGAGCGTAGCGTAGTGCTTCGCCCAGGGTTAATCATGTCATTAAATGTGTCTCAGAGTGGATCTCTTGGGGTGGTGCTCTAGTGGACCCCCCCCCCCACCTTGCTTGTCCAAATTCCCTATACCATCAATAATAAAGGCTCTTTACCTTGTAAATTATTGTTACTGTGCCAGCATGCATGCCATCAGATCAGTTTCAGGTGAGAGACTCTCCATTTTCCAGGACACAAATAGCCTTATTTTAGCTGTCTCTCACCTATTGCCCCAGCAACAATAGAATACATTCCCCCAATTTTTGTTTCAAAATCTCCCACTTGGCAGTTGTAAAATGTTGCCATGTATGCTTATCCAAACTCTCAAATAATAAGTGTTCCAGGAGCAGTCGAAGGGGAGAGCAGCTACAAGAAGCCACCAAAAGAAGTTTTCTTTCAAACAGGCTGCATATTGTCTTTGTGGGCATTGAAATGGAGACGGGCATGTCCGTGGCAGCAGTGGGGAAACAACCATTACAACCCAGTCATTACAACGCACTACCTTTACAACACAGTCATTACAACGCAACTGCCTTTACATTGCATGCCATTACAACGCATGCCATTACAACGCATGCCATTTCAATGCATTATAAGGTAAGTAATGGGTATTTTTTAGTTTTAGGGTGGTTTTGGGTTTTGTGGAGCACATGGGGATAGTCATTTTAACCCTACACTATCCAACACAAACTCTACTTTTGCACTCACTGGAGTGGGAATAGTAATTGTAACCCCTACACTATCCAACACTGACCCCACTGTTACCCCAAAAGTATTATGCGTTGCAATGATATGCGTTGTAGTGGTAGTTTCTAAAAATGCATTGTAATGGCATGCGTTGTAAAATCATGAGATGTAATGGTAGTTGCGATGTAAAACCTGCATTGTAAAGGCATGCTCTGTAATTGTTTGTGTTGTAACATCATATATTTCACCAGTGAGGCGTCAGTTGTCAGCAAATGCCTTCTTTGCAGTTCATGGGGTGACAGAACCTACTAAGGACCTCAAATCAAAAAAGGCCCAAGGGGTGGGAGCGTTTAGTGTTCACCATTTGGGACAGCAGGAGATTGATTGATGTAGCTGGAATATATTAGCTTTTAGGTGTCTTACCCAAGGTCTGTTCTTCCCCCTTTGGGATCCTGCGTTTCAGATTGGCTTGTTACCTGGCCTTCTTCAGAGTATTCAGATTTTCCAGTTTAGTAGCTAGGTCACAGGCTGACACACAAGCGGAGGTTACAGAAGAAGACATGTTACTTGGTGTGCATTCACTAAGCCTGTTAGTCAGGAGATCCAAAGGTGATGTCAGGGCAAGTGCATAAGGGTACAGCTAGGGGAGTCAGCAAGTCATGGCTCCAGTTTCTTGGCCAGATATTACCTGCGAGTCAGATCACCAGAGGGACACCCCAATTTCCTGGTGCATGTATATGGGGTCCCATGGCTCCGGCACAGTTCTTGCAAGCCTTCCACAATGTCCTGGGAGTGTTGCATGAACCCATTGTAGGTTTTACATCACACTCATTTAGGATTGGTGCAGCTACACATGCAGCAGGTATGGGAATGCTGCCATAGGGGATTGAGACTATTGGGAGATGGAAATTCAGTTGCTTTGAATGCTACGTCCGACCTCATCTGACAGGTCAGAATGGTTTGGGTCCCAATCCCCCTTTCCCACTTTCACCACTTCCGTGGAGGGCAGAGTCCAATTGTTTGTTTTATTACAGGTATTCAGTAGTTGTCAGGACAGCAAAGAAATTTGATGACAGCATCTGGGAGGTGAGTCCTGAAATGGAGCACCATTGGTTGGGTGTGGCTGACCTTAAGTTAGGACACCTGCCAGTGCTGCTGAGTGAGCCTCTTGCGCTTGACTGGCCTCCCAAAGTGGATCGTCTATACATTCATGGTGGAGGGAATGACATGATCCCAGAGGGGAGATGAGGAGTCCATGAAAGACTGAAATCTATGTTTGTGAAACTGCTCCATTTGCTCCAGGGCACCCAGTTACTGTGGTCCAAGGATATCCTGAGTGAGGCCCAACCTACTGGCTATCGCCACTACTGGCTATCGTAGGTATATTACCTACTGGCAATAGCCAGTAGGTATATATAGTTAGGATTGTTTTCCATAGGGAAATCGCAACATTCTATTGGGAATACTTTGGCACCGGTTAAGGAATCCTTCCTTAACTTTGCCTCGCGGCGCTCCGGTCCTTCCCTGAAAGTTTGGGGGGGATTCGTCAAGCGGGGGCCGAGATAAAAGGGGGGTCCCAAAACGTGTTTTCCCCATGTTAATTTCCATAGAGCGGTTGGACTCACTTTTAGCCCGAACGGCTGAATGGTTTTCCACCAAACTTGGCAAAATTGTAGGGACTGGTAGCCCGATGTGCCTTTGCTATGTCTCAAGATATGTGCTCCAGTGGTTTTTACCAAAATGTACTTTGAAAAAATATATATTGGGCTACATTGGGCTATATATATGTTAAAGCCCAAATGTAGCCCAATGTAGCCCAATGTAGCCCAATGTAGCCCAAAGATGGCCACCAGAGACAAAAAAAACAAATGTAGCCCAAATATCAGCCAGATGTAGCCCAACTATAGTCCAATGACAGAATGTCCCAGAGTGTTCTAATGAACAACTAGAGCGCTAACAGTCTTACTTATGACAAAAGTATGGCACACCTGAAGTCATCTTGATTGGAATAAAGTGTTAACACTTAACACTTAAAACATTTAATTTGCAAAGGAACAAAATGAGGGGGTTCATTTTGCCATAGAAATTATGATTAGTGCTGAAGAAAGACAAATTAGGGCACATTTTGAGTGACTTCTCAAATCCTCTTATATTTCATTAAAAAAATTCTGATATGCAGTCTCCCAAGATGGCCACCAGAGACAAAAGAGCCCAAATGTAGCCCAAATATCAGCCAGATGTAGCCCAACTATAGCCCAATGACAGAATGTCCCAGAGTGTTCTAAATAACAACTAGAACGCTAACAGTCTTACTTATGACAAAAGTATGGCACACCTGAAGTCATCTTGATTGGAATAAAGTGGTAACACTTAATACATTTAATTTGAAAAGCAACAAAATGAGGGGTGTCATTTTGCCATAGAAATTTTATATATATATATATATATATATATTCACTGAAAAAACCATAGGTTACACACCAGTTATACTTAGGAATTAGCATTTAAAAAACCTTTGAAATTCACTGAAAAAAACATAGGTTTCACACCAGTTATAGTTAGCTGGAAATTTTACTCGCATAAAACCATTGAAATTCCCACGTTATAGTTAGTTGGATTCACTATAACTTGCCCGTCTGCAATGCACTGCGGATGACGTCACATGTTACATCACTCATGCATATATTTAAATATTTAAACATTACTCGCTAATATATGTATTCACTAAGATACACTTAATAAGCCAGTTAACCAATCAATTTTTTTTTTTAAAAACATTGAAAAAACCATAGGTTTCAGGCCTTATATAGTTAGGAATTAGCATTTAAAAAACCTTTGAAATTCACTGAAAAAACCATAGGTTTCAGAACTTATATAGTTAGGAATCAGCATTTAAAAAACCTTTGAAATTCACTGAAAAAACCATAGGTTTCATGCCTTATATAGTTAGGAATTAGCATTTAAAAAAACCTTTGAAATTCACCGAAAAAACCATAGGTTTCAGGAGTTATATAGTTAGGAATTATTTTTTAAAAAACCGTTGAAATTCACTCAAAAAACTATACGTTTTATTGGTGTTATAGTTAGCTGGACATTTTACTCATACAAAACCAATGAAATTGCTCCTATATAGTTAGTTGTACTAACTATATTTCGCGCACCCGCAATCCACTGCTGATGATGTCACATATTAGATCATTCATGACATGGTCAGTGACATCACTGATGACATCTCAAATGACATCACTGATGACATCATCCACGTGACAATCACATACACCTTTTCATACACTATTACAATTTTTCATCACTGTTTGTAAAATACAGAGTATCATATTTAAATCCATTGTCACAGCAATACAAGTATCTAAAAATCCACTCAGTGATTCATAGATGTATACACACACCTAATCACTTACCTATGGATTCACTCATACATGGTGTCAATGAACAATAGAACACTATCAAAAATACTTATACGTCTACATCGACATTAAACAACAGCACGCATCCTATTCACATATGAAGTCATCCTACTCACTTATGCAAACAATGGATCATACTTACATATTTACTTAGCAAAACACTGATACAAACACCACTTCTTCTATTCATTTAGATAGTAAGTCATACTTAGTGAATTATAAAATCATTATTACAAGTATACAGTTATCCATACAGTCACTCACACAATCATTGTGTCTTATGTATACTTATTTATACACAACAACTGACACATACACTGCCTTTTATTTTTCTAGTTTGTTGGACCTGTACCTTTGAGAAATATATTTGCTCATCACCACACCCATAAAGAGATTCCCTTACCCAAACTGTTAGAACATGTAGTTTTAACTTCATATATCTACTGAATCAACTATTCACACATCTTTGGACAGTCACACACCCCCCACCGAACCACACACACTTTCACACTCCCATACAAATACTCAGTTAACTAATCAATAACTAATATAGACTTTCACATAGCTAGTAACCAACTGTAGAATCAGTTTACACAACAACTGACAAAGTGATACAGATATTCACACAGATTAGTCACTATCCACTATATTTAGTGAGACATTATAAATTGGTCAAGTAAACAGTCAATTACACTGCTACTAAATCCTCCATCCAAATATTTATTTATATATATCCACTCATTCTTCAATGTAAATTGCTATATATATAATGCATATTTAAATAACGAAGCAAACCACATTCACTGGATGATGTCATCAGTGATGTAATTTGAGATGTCATCAGTGATATCACTGACCATGTCATGAATGATCTAATATGTGACATCATCAGCAGTGGATTGCGGGTGCGCGAAATATAGTTAGTACAACTAACTATATAGGAGCAATTTCATTGGTTTTGTATGAGTAAAATGTCCAGCTAACTATAACACCACTAAAACTTATAGTTTTTTGAGTGAATTTCAAAGGTTTTTTAAAAACGAATTCCTAACTATATAACTCCTGAAACCTATGTTTTTTTCAGTGAATATATATATATATATATATATATATATATATATATATATATATATATATATATATATATATATATATTTATATATTTATTTATTTATATATCTGATATTGGTTGGTCCTTGGTTTGAATGGATGATAGCTGAACTGTTTAGTTACCCAAAAAGGGTGTTACTTTTTGACTCTTTGTCTTATTGGTGCCGTACCCCTTTGGTATGGAAGCACCTCTCTCCTTTTGTTGGGATCATGCGGATATGCCAGAACAAGCAAAGAATCGTTCTTTGAACAGCTACGTCATGACGCCAGCCCTCCAGCCTCAGTTCCACCTCTGTGTTATTATATGCAACTCATATTACTTCTATTGCTGTTCAGTCTTATCTTTCGCTGATTTATAACTACATTAATGAAGGTTCACTTGGCTTGTGTTTTTATGACCTGGGAGTGTTTTTGCTCTCTCTGACGCAGGTACAGGAGACAGTGGGAAGAGAGGCAGTGTGAGAGCAGAGGCAGAGAGAGCAGCTGACAGGTGAGACTGGACCTCTTTATAGAACATTTGAAATGATGAAAAGTTTTGATCTTTCCTCTATTCATAATAACTCATATTTATATATTGATGTGCTTTATATGTTTATGAGTGTCAGTAAGTGTTTGCCATTGGTCCTGGTGATAACGTCCATAGTTTATTTTGTAGTTCTCGAGCTCCTGAGGGGCTCTGACGTCACTGACCCATCTCCTGGGCCTCAGCTCCCAGAAGAGTGGGGACCCAAGTGTTCTTGTTATCTGCTTGCCAGGGCTAATAGCTAGTCATATCAATAGGTATCCCCAAACCATGTGAGGTCACATCCTCCACCTCAGTCAGGTGAGGTCATATCCTTCACCCCAGTCATGTGAGGTCACATCCTCCACCCCAGTCATGTGAGGTCACATCCTCCACCCCAATTAAATGGGTGAAATGTTGTGATTGATTTTGCTCTTGCTCGATAATGACCATAGAGTCAGGTAGTGGGAGAGCGCTCTATAGGTGCGATGACAGATGCATCGACAATCTGACGGGGTGCCGGGGATTACCGCTGCAGGTCTGGTTTCTCCACCGTTGCACTATACCCCTTTGCTGGATGGAATTCATTTGGCTATGGTTCTTTTAGGCACTAACCTGTGAAGGAGCAAAAATATTGTGGTGTAACAAATTTCATGGTCCAAACTACCAAACTACCAAACTATCTTTATATATACGTAGGGCCATATTTATTACCCGGTTTGCGGTGCTCCTGAACCACAGAACATGGTGCAAGAGAGGCACGAACATTAAGTCAGATTTTTGAAGCCTAGCAAAGGCCACTTTGGGAACTTTAAATGACTCCACAAATTGCTTTGTTGCATTACTCTGCCCTGAGTAGTCAACCCATAGGTGTTGCATGGGTGTACCCATGCAACTCTATGGTTTTTGATGCATCCCCAGATCTAAAAGTCCTTGTAAACCTGGAAATGCACCAAACAGATACTCCTCCCCATGTGAGGCTTAACGAGGAGAAATATCTTTATTTCTCCTGTTACTTCCTCTTTCTATGTGAGCTGGATTCTGTAGCATACATAGAAAGACGAATATGCCTCTCAGGATTGGTTTACTGCTGGAAAATGCCCCTTCTTGCACAAAAACAATCCTGCATGTAACTCAGGCACCCTTTCACCATGGTGCAAGTGTGCCTGCCTTGGCGCTAGCCTGCCAAAGTGGCACCAGAGCAGGGGTAAAAGTGAGGAATATGCCGTACTGGATAAATACAGTGCATTCCTGGCCTTTCCCTCCGGTGCAGAGCAGCGCAGCAAGGGGGCTTGCTGCGCTGCCCTGCTCCACAAAAGTCATAACTATGCCCCATAATGTACAGCATGGGAATATTGAACACAAAAATATATTGGCCAAAATATTGACTCTGCCTAGGTATATGCATTTAAATGTATCTAATAATACTGTAACTCTGCCAAAAAGTTATGTTTTAAAAATATTTTATTCATTTAAAAAAAAATATATATATATATATAAAATAACGTAAACAATAATTTACTAACTTTAAAAAACTAAGGGCTAGATGTAGGTAGGCATTTACCGGTCGGTAACGGACGAATTCGGCCGTTACCGACCCGTAAAAGCCTTTTGAGATGTAGGGCATCTTAAAATACAGAATCGGTAATTTTACCGAATCAGTAAATTTACTGAATCGGTAAAATTACCGATTCTGAATTTTGAGATGTAAGTTGCACTGTAAACAATGCCACAGGGCTTTAAGGATTCGTTATTTACCACCAACTATTAGTTGGTGGTAAATAACGAATACATGTGTATATGCAAATCTGTGCATATACACCTGTGCCATGTGGCACACATACATGCCCTTATCAGGGGTGCAAAAGGGTGCAAAAGAGTGTCATAGTGACACCCTGCCACCCTTGAAATATTGGGTATTTACCGAATCGGTATTTACTGATTCGGTAATTGCCATTGATTCCTATGGGCCTCAAAGCCCATAGGAAATAATGGCAATTACCGATTCGGTAAATACCGATTCGGAAATTACCGAAACTTAACGATTGTAAAATGTGGTATTTACGAATCGGTAAATGGCATTTACCTACATCTGGCCCTAAGGGGCATATTTACAACAGAATGACAATGTGTGGTATTAAGCAAAAGTTGCTAACGCCATGCTTAATTATTCTGAAAACTCAAGGATGTGCAGTATTCACAAGAATGCAGTGCACTCCTACGTTTCCCCTAGCTCGGGAACTAAATCTGTCTGCCTAGTGCCAGCACAGGCCCCCCTGCACCATAGTGCAAGGTTGTCTGTGTTTGGGGAGGAATGATTATTTATGTGCAGTAAGGTTTCCATGTCTGCAGATAAACAATCCAGAATGCCGATTTGAAATTCCTGTGTGCTGTTTTGTGCAGCACGCTAAGAAATGGCAAATCGCCATTTGTTTAATGATTTTTTATGTGCAGGAAGGCATACCTTCCTGCACATGCACAATCATTCATTGTGATTTTCTGTTTCTATGTATGAATTCGTGCTGCAGCCTGACCTTGTGAGGTGCATTAAACTAGGGCTTAGTGAGAACCTTGAAAGGTGGGGACGGTGTTCTCGGTTGCTGAGGGATTGTAGAACTGTTTGACGATGCTGAAGAGTTCTTTGCTGTGGTTGTAGCTGGCTTCGAGGTGGGCGGCCAGGGTGTACTTTTTAGCGTCTTTCAGGTGTTGGTGTTATCTTTTCGGAGCCAGTTTGAAGGTGGCTTGGTCGTTTAGGTCTTTGCTTGTGTGGCAGATCCTTTCCATTTGTTTGCCGTTGCGTTTCATGAATTCAAGATCCGGGGTGACTGACTTGGTTGGTTTGAGGGGGGCAATTGTGTCGGTGCATTTAGTGATCCATAAGTTGAAGGTTTGATGGCCACCTTGAGGTTGGAAGTGGCATCCTTAGGGGGCTCTGAAAGTGTTCATCCATAGGTTTTCCGTTACCTTGTTCCAGCTCCTGTGGGAAGTGCTGGTCTGGTTGCTGGGGGTGTTGGGTTGGTTGTGATGGGGCAGTGCACGATTGAGTGGTCAGGCTGATTGATTTTGGAGGCATGGCAGTACCTAATTTTGTTGCTGTCTGAGAAGATAGGGTCCAGCGGGTGTCTGTCTATGTGTGTGGGATTGGTGACAAGTTGGATGAGGCTGAAGTTGTCCATCACTTGAGTAGGCTGGGTATGTTGGCATCATTTGGGATGTCAATGGAGAAGCTGAGGTCTCTAAGGAAGATAAAGTTCTTGTAGTTGGTGACCCGAGGGGTGATATCATTGGAGATGGCCTCGCAAAATGTTGGCGTGGCCCTGGTGGTCTGTATGCGAGGATGCCTTTGATGGTGGTCTTGCTGTTTGTGCTGAGCTGGAAGTTGAGATGTTCCATGATGGGGTTGATGTCGTAGTTGGCGGCTGTGCAGTGGATGATGGCTATTCCACCACTGTGTTTGCTGAAGCAGCCCCGGTGTATGATCTTGTATCCGTTCGGTGTGGCAGTGGCAATGTCAGGTGCTGATGCGGGGTTGAGCCAGGTCACAGTGAGTAAGATGACAACAGGGGTGAGGGAGGTGATGGTGTCCCTGGTCTTGGTGGTATGTTTGTGGACTGATTGGTAGTTGATCAAGAGGAATTGGAGTTCTTCTGGTTCAAAGGTGGTGGGGGGACCTGTGGGTGAGCGATCTGTGTTGCAGGAGAAGAGACATTGGCAGTAAAAGAAGTGTCCTACCATTGAGTGCGGGGACGCGTGGCTGCAGATGTTCCTGCTGTGTCTTCTGTTCAGGGCTGTTATCTAAGTGCTGGTGTAGCTGTGAGTCGGATTCTGGCACTGGGCACGGTCCAGGCATGGACCGGTGCAGATGGCCTTGCCTTCGAGGTGCCCGTAGCGCTGCAGCCTCCATTAAGTAGGTTCAAGGGGGGGGCCTGGGTGGGGTCAATAGAAGACGGGAAGAGGGAGGGAGAGTGGTGCTGAAGGCTCTTATAACTAGTGGGGAAAGCATGGGAAAAATGCAGTTTACAGGAAACAGTTGAGAGAAAGGAGGCAAAAGTCGGATCAAAAGGCATAGTTAAGGTAACACAAGTCAGATAAAAAAGCACAGTTAAAAGTTGCAAAAGTCGGACAAAAAGCACAGTTAAGGGGGCAAAAGAAAAGGAGGAAAAAGTTGGATGAAAGCACAGTTAAGAGGAAGCAAAGGCCATATAAAAAACCACAGTTAAGAGGAGGCACAAGTCATATAAAAAGCACAGTTAAGGGCACAAAAGGAGACAAAAGTAAGATAAAAATGCTCATCTAAGAGGAGGCAAAAGTCTGATAAAAAGGGAGTAACATGAAGCAAATGTCAGATACAAATGAACAAGTAAGTGGGCAAAAAAGAAGGCAAAAGTCGGATGCAACAAAGGTTAAGCAAACAGGTGTGGAAAAACAACAATGCAAAAAAAAACCTGGCAGAACAGTGAAGGCTTGAGCGGAGAGCTCAGCCTGCAGCAGCAGTGGGGAGCTTGCCCGGGGACCTGCTCTCCAGCCTGTCAACCCAAAAGGGAAGACCAAACCTTCAGATCCTTTACGACTTCTCCATTGACAACCTAATATATTAACCTATCTTTCAACCTGCTAACTGAACAACTGAAGTCAACACCCTTCCAAATGACTTCAACTATATTTTGCAATACTATGTGACATCCATACTCAAACTGAAAGGCCAAACACTTCATCAACCTGGTTCTGTGAAGACCTCATTGACAATAACCACCCCATTAACAGACAGGAAAGAAAGTGAAGAAAAACAGAACTCATTGGGACCTCATGATATTGTAGTCCCACTGTGAAGCATGCATACAGCTCATCACATCAGCAAAGAAAAGCAATATCCTAACACTATCAATGAAGACACCAACAGTACTGTTTAGGATGATGAAGTACTATATCACCCCCCACCGACTCACTTATCCTACACTCCACAGGCACATGCAGTACCATTAACTTCTTCTTCAGTGAAAAAGTAAGGGATAACCAACAGCAGGAAATTAAAAATACCATGTCTGCTTTTCCTCTTACACCTGCCCCTTCTCATAGAACCCCATACCTGTTATCCTTCAAAGCCCTGTCTCTCATCAATACTTACTACTGTCAACACCTCCCTCACTTAATGCATCTTCTAGAAAGCTCTCAAGATAGGCAACATCATCTCACTGCTAAAGCAAAACCTAGATTAAGCCCTGATGAACTCACCAATTGCTTACCCATGACTTAACAGTTATGTTCCAACATCATAATTTTCCTGATTTTGACCCTCTAGTCTTGTACCATAATGGTGACTCATTATTAATTAGTGAAAGTGCAACTAAAACAGTGAATACTTGGATTCATCATTCTCTCCTTGAGTTGTCTTGTCAGTCAGAGCTATACTAATCTTTTCTGAATTTGTTGGAATGTCTCTTCATTTTATAGAATTTGGAATAGGCACTGTTCAATCAATCAGTGCATTGTAAGCGCCCTACTCATCCGTGAGGGTCTCAAGGCACTGAGAGGGGTGGAGCGCCCGCAGATCGGTTTAGCGGAAGAGCCGGGTCTTGAGGGTCTTGCTGGTCTTGCTGAAGGTGTTCAGGGAGGGGGCGCGTCTGATGTCTGCCGGTACCTCATTCCACGTCTTGGCTGCAATGTGGGAGAAGGATCTTTCACCTGCTCTAGCTCTGTGGATGCATGGAGCTTCGACCGGTGCGAGGTTGGCAGATCAGAGGTTTCTTTTGGGTACATGGAAGTTGATCCTGTCGTTGAGGTATTTGGGTCCGTTGTTGTGTAAGCATTTGTAGGCATGAGTGAGGATCTTGAAGGTGACTCTTTTCTCTGCGGAGAGCCAGTGAAGTCCACGTAGGTGTTGGCTGGTGTATTCGTGCTGCGGGATGCGAGAATGAGTCTGAATGATTGTCTGGAGTTTGCCGAGTAGGGACCTGTTGATGCCAGCGTAGAGTGCGTTTCCGTAGTCCAGTCTGCTGGTGATGAGTACGTGGGTGACTGTCGTCCTTGATTCTGGGGGGATCCATTTGAAGGTCTTGCGGGGGATGCAGAGTGTGTTGAAGCAGCTGGAGGTGACGGAGTTGATCTGTCTGTTAATGGTGAGTGATGAGTCGAGAACGATGCTGAGGTTTTTGGCGTGATCTGAGGGGGTAGGTGGCTTCCGAAGGCAGTTGGCCACCTGCTGCTGTCTCATGCAGAGGGGGTAGTTCCTAGGATGAGGACTTCTATCTTCTTGGCATTGAGCTTCAGGCAGCTGTTGGTTATCCAGACTGCGACATCCTGCTTTCCTATCTGGAAGTTGGGATTGGCGTTGGCGGGGCCTTTGGTGAGGGAGAGGATGAGCTGGGTGCAGCCTGCGTAGGATACGATGTTGAGGCCGTGTTGTCGGACGATGGCAGCAAGGGGGGTCATGTAGATGTTGAAGAGGGTCAGGTTCAGGGATGACCCTTGTAGGACTCCGCAGGTGAGCCAATATTTTCCTAGTGATCTGCACCCAGAACAGAAAAATAGTACATGTATCACTGTCTCGGGGGGTCATTACAAGCTGGGCATGTATTTACAGTGGGATTTGCCCAATTCTTTGTAAAATCAAATGGGGAAATGGTGCCCAGCCTAAATTGTATGAATAGCTTCCTCGCCAGTGCAGGTTGGATTTCATCCATATAAGGTTCAAACATGTATTGGTCATTGAGTTCATTGAGACAATACCGTGGGGCGCGATGAAATCGGTGATGGTGGAGGCGAAGGGTGTCCGAGGGTGTCGAGGCTCCATCGGAGTGCGGCGTTGGGGCTGGTCTGGATCTGCAAGTGTAGGTGTACTGCGGTGAGGAAGATTTTGATGGAGGTGGAGAGTCGTAAGGTGCTCTTGTGGGCGATCCCCCCTCCTGGGGGATTTGGCCGGTCCTTCCTCTGGATTTGGTAACCGTCCAGGATGGTGTTGTTGATGTCGAATGCAGAGGAGGCGTTGGTCCAGGTTTCCGTGATGAAGGCGATGTCCGGCGAGAGGGAGTCGAGGAGGTTCCAGATTTCCATGGTGTGTCTGTGTATGGAGCGTATGTTGAGAAGGATGCTTCTTAGGGTGTCGCTGGTGCTGGCGTTGGGGGTAGGGGTGGAGGCGAAGGTCTTGGAGCAGTGAAGGCAGCAGAACTGGCCTTGGGTCATGTTCGGCGAGGTCTGTTGGCAGTCTCTGAGTTTTCCGGGGATGAGTGCGAGGGATGTGGTAGTGTGGTAGCAGGGAATGGTCTGAGATCCTGGGTTCCTGGTACTGGTCATGGTCAGGGTCATGGTCTGGGACACGCATAGACAAGCTTGCCTTAGGCATGCTTTCAGTGTGCCAGCAGCAAGCCTGCTGCGCTTGTACACTGCACGTCCCCGCAACGGCCGCCATTAAGTAGGGGAGGGACGTGCAGCTGGCGGGTGAGAGTGGGGGCGGTCAGGCCAAAGTGGTTTTGGTGGGAAAAAAGGGGGGAAGGCAGCAACAAGATGGAGGGCACAGTCAACAGGCACAACGTGGGGTAAAAATAAAGATAACAAAATGAAAAATGTCACAACACAGGAACAATCAGGGGGTGATAATCAATAAGCAAGAATAACAATAACTATACCGGCACAGCAAGCGGTGAGAGCAGCAGCGGGCACCAGAGGGTTACAGTACGGTCTCAGACCCTGCCTGGGAGGCTTCAGGGGCAAAGCACGGCAGAGCGGCGCTGCTGGGTAAGAGCAGACCTCAGACCGAGGGTTCGAGGTCTTGCTTGCTGTACCCTGCAGCAGCGGCCATTAAGTAGGGGGGGAAAGGGATGTGCAGCTGGGAGGCGGGACTAGGGGCGGTCGGGGCAAAGCGGTTTTAGCGGGAAACGAGAGGGGATGGCAGCAACAAAACAGAGGACACAGGCAGCAGGCACAACGCAGGGTAAAAACAAAGATAACAAAATGAAAAATGTCACAACACAGGCAGAGTCAGGAAGAGATAATCAATAAGCAAGAATAACAAAAACTATACCAGCGCAGCAAGCAGTGAAAACAGCAGCGGGCCCCAGCGGGTTACAGCGTGGTCTTAAACCCTGCCTGGGAGGGTTCAGGGCAGAGCACAGCACAGCAGAGCTACTGGGGGAAAGCAGACCTCAGACCAAGGGCTGTTGCTTAGGGCTAATCAGAATCTTATGGGATACAGTTTGTGGGACAGATCAGAGCAAATGTCCTTAGGCACATCCAATCTACTAAGAGCCTAAGCAGACTGTGCCTCAAAAACCAAGGACTCCTTTACGCAGGTGTTAACAAGGGGAAATGTGTTTATTTCTCAAAAACAAAAACACCTCATGTGTGTTAAATTGCACAGCACACTTCAAATGCACAGGATTCATGAATTGCTTCCGAATTTGTGCAGGCATAGGAATTTGTAAAGGCAGCATATGCTTCGTGCATAAGTCCTATGCTAGACAGAGCACACTCACCTCTGTCCCATAGTGTGAGGCTGAGTGTTGCACAAGGCAGCTTGTTTGTGTGCCAGTAGACATGATAAGCATTAGGCTAATCATAGTAGATACAGATCTGTACAGTGTTTTCTCCCTTGTGCAATGCAGCAGACCAAATTGTTGGCTCTGCTGCATTGAGTAAATTTGTCACAAAGTCTCTTTGGATCTGGAGTGCATTTTATCTGACATCCATCTCTAGACTTTGTTCTACAGTGTTTAGATCTCTACAGGCTAGAACCATAAGCAGCATTGGGTGCTTTTGATGAATCAACAGCAGAGTTAGTTTGAAGTTGTGGGGTAGGGGTGATGATGAATTGTGCACTTTATTGCCAGTCCAGATGATTGATGTGCACCACTAACAAACATCTTTACTCTACAGATAATAGATAGGCCTCAGTTTTGCCAGTAGAGCATAGTGCGTACAATGATTCTGGAAAGAGATAAACAGACAGACAAACTCATTTTATTCCATTATTTAAAATCATAAAAGTACAACATACAATAAACCAAGCCATGTTATCAATAAATACGTATGAGCGATGAAAAAAGAAATAAAACATCAGCAGCAATTATATAATTCATCAAGGCTAAAAGAAGAAGTAGGTAAGATAACATTTCATAGAAATATAAACTATGGGATTTCATGCATGATTTTTTTTTTTATTCCTTTATTTATAAAGTTTTCTTGAGAAACAGCAAGATAACAAAACATACAGGTAGGTTACACCGGTTCACATTGCAAGTCCTAAGTATTCATGTACATATATATCCTGGTCAGCAAATCTGAGCAGACTGTGAGTAAATAGATATCACCTCTTAAACAGTACCCCAGCTCCTCTTCATCACATTGCAGTACATCAATTGACATTATCACATGCAATTATTGCCAGCAAACTTCACATACTACCCCATTATGCAGAATTGTAAAATTGTGTCTGAGGTATTCCAACCCATGTATATCATGACATGCCCATTGACCATAATGTCATCCCAGGTGCTGTGCAGTCAGCTAGGGGCTTGTGTTTTACCAAGGATTAGGTGAATACAGCGTCCCATATAGGAATCGGAAGGGGAACTCCGGTCATGTGAGCAAAAACCTCGGACCATAGTGAGGCAGCAGTTAATGCCCTTACTCGCAGCTGTCAGGATCTGAATCCGCAGTCCCCGCCGACTCTTTCAACAGATAGGCCTGCTGTGGGCCCCAGATATCCTTTGGTCTGCTCCGCACGGACAACAAGTCAGCATAGACACTGTTCTGATCCTGACAATACACCATATCAGTAAGCTAATCCTTAAACTTGGGGGCTCTCCCCCTACCCCAACGGCACGCAACTCGCCTCGTGGCCAGTAGTAGTGCAACATCAATAAACCTTCGAACAGTCTTAGGAATATTACACGTGTGTCCCAACAACATTGTCAATGGATCTTTGTCGATCGTCCCCCCAGTCATATTCTGTAAAGCTTCCTGCACCAGTGACCAGTACTCATAGACACCAGGACACTCCCAAGCCAAGTGGAGGAATCCCGCCCCCTCCGCCTTGCAGCGGTCACAGCGATCGTTGTCTGCGAGATGAAAGCGTAGTTTCCGAACAGGCGTATAATAAAAACGTTGCAAAAACTTGTAATGAATAATCTTTAACCTGCTACTAGACGAGATATTAGCCGTAATGGCACAACAATAGTTCCATTGATCGTCAGTAATATCTCCACCCAGATCTTCACTCCAGTGTCGTCTAGCTGAACCCTCATGCTCCTGTCGCTGCAATCTGATATTGTTATATAATCTGGAAACAAGATGGCGGCCATCTGACATCAGCATGGCGTGCAGCGGAAGAGCCACGTCCGGTTCAGATGGAAAGTTAGGCAAGACTGCCCTCAAGCCCTGGCTAAGCCTGACGTAATAAAAGACCTCTAAAGGAGTAGGCGTAACACCCTGAAGCAGCTGCTCCCTGGTACGAAAACGTCCATTGAGGAACAGGTCTCCCCATGTGGCAATCTGCATGCGTTTACACATCAGTTGAAAGCCCGCCTCCTGTAGGAGCGATATACCAGGGTGATACGTGAGGGGTAGTACCGGTGAATACAACTGCGTGAATCTAAGGAGTCTCGCAATCCTATTCCAAGCATCTACGGTGCAAGTCACCGTAGTAAATGCTCTGTCTATGTCCTGTACCGTACCCAGTATCAGGCCATTGAGTGGGCGAGGCCGCGCGATCCAGTCCTCAGCCGCGACTTGTGGCATGCAAGGCGATGGGTTGATCCAGTGATAGGCGTACTGTGCCTGGGCAGCAAGATAATAGGTTTCGAAGTCCGGCACATCAAACCCTCCTTTATCATAAGGCTGAGTTAGAATGGTCCAGCGCAGCCGAGGTTGTTTACCCCCCCAAAAAAGGCGAATTAGTTCCGACCTCAGTTGTTTAAAGAAAAAGGTTCCAGGGAAGTAAGGCACGTTTTGAAAGAGGTACAAAAACTGTGGTAACACCACCATCTTTATTAGTGATGCCCTCCCAGCCATGGACAATGGTAGCGCCTTCCAGCGTGTAACATTATCCGCCAGTTTCGAGATGGCCACCCCGTAATTCAGCCTCAGTTTCTCCTCTCTATTCAGGGATATCACTATTCCTAGATATTTAAGATCCGAATCACACCATTCAAGTGGGTAATCCAGCTGATATTTCTGAACAGCACTCGTAAGCGGGAAGAGTTGAGATTTTTTCCAATTTATTTGTACCCCCGACAGCCGGCCAAAAACTAGAAATTCTCGTAGAATAGGGTTAAGATTAGTTTGCGGGTCCCGTACATAAAGCGTGATGTCGTCCGCATATAATGATACCCCGATCTGGCGTTGAAAGCAGCGAAAGACACTATCTCTATGTATTTGACGGACACGACAAGCCAGTGGCTATATCGCTATAGAGAACAGTAGTGGGGAAAGAGGACACCACTGTCTGGTTCCTCTGGTGATAGGTATCGGGGTCGACAGCGCCCCGTTAACAACCACCCTGGCCGTCGGTTGGTATATAACAGTTCCACCCAACTTACAAACAATTTCGAAAACCCCATTCTATGTAAGATACTAAATAGGTACGGCCATTCAACCGAATCGAATGCTTTCGTAGCATCCAAGAATACGGCAGCGATTGGGAGATCAGGAGCAATCGTTTGTATTAGAGAGAATAACGTTCGGAGATTATGCGAGGTGGCACGGCCCGGCACGAACCCAGCTTGATCTGGCAAGACTAACTTGGTCATAATCAACGAGAGCCGTGTTGCAAGGACTTTAGCTAGGATTTTCGCATCGCAATTGATGAGCAACAGTGGGCGGTATGAGTCAGCGTCTGTCGGGTCCTTTCCCGGTTTCAGCAGTGAGGTAATGACCACCTCTCTCATTGATCCCGGCAGTGTCCCAACTTCCAAAGATTCTTCATAAACTTCCTTAAGGACCGGCGCCATCACATCTATGTAACATTTATAGAACTCCACAGGGAGTCCATCTGACCCTGCTGCTTTGCCATTAGCCAATGACAGAATCGCGTTGCGTATCTCCTCAAGCTCCAACGGCGCGCTTAGGAATGCTCTATGCACATCACTGAGCCAGCACAGTGCAATGTCATCAAGGAAACTTCCCATGTCTCCCTCGGCAGACTGCTGAGATGTATAGAGTTGGTTATAATGCTTCAGAAATTCCCCCTGAATCTTCTCAGTATCACGACAACTTACCCCTTCCGGCGTGACAATCTCCAATATATTGGAGCTAAAATGTGGTTTCCTTGTTATGGCAGCTAACACCTTGCCTGGCCGTTCCCCCTCACAATACCTACGCGCAGTCCAATATTTCCCTCTGAACTTAACTTCCCTTGCCGCTTCTTCCTCATACTCCGAGAGCTTATTTCTAAATGTCACATGCGCTCCCTCATCTCCCCTTCTTGCCATTCCAATTTCTAGTTCTTTCAGCTCACGTTCAAATCTAGCCAGTGTTGTTTGTATAGCTTTCAGCACCCCTCCACCCTTGGATATGCTAATCCCCCTGATTGTAACCTTAAATGACTCCCATACCACTTCCACACTAGCAACCGAGTCCCTATTTCTGGGGAAAAACTCCTCAATTTCCTCTCCCAACTCCGTCTTAAATACTGTATCCAGTAGCATGGAAGGTAGCATTCTCCATGGAGGTCTTATCCGATCATGTCCCGGGATAGTGAGGGACAGCAACACCGGGCAATGATCCGAGTAGGTCTGGGGCAAATGTGTTACCGCACCTATCCCCTCACATAGTCCCCTCGTCACAAAACAGTAGTCCAGTCTGGACCAAGTATTAGTGTGTGATGTAAAGTGCGTACCCTCCCTGCGTGCCTGATGTGTGTGTCGCCAACTATCTATCAGCCCGGCTTCCTCAATGATGCCTACCAGCACATCAAGCGCCTGCCTGTTATATTGCACTCAACCATCCGATCTATCCATACCAGGGGCTAATGTAACATTGAAGTCCCCCCCATATGATATGAGTGGCACCCACACCCAGTAGATGCCCCCAAAGTGTTGTGAAGAAGTCCGGATTGTCAACATTAGGACCATAGCAGCTCACTATCACAACAGTATCCATGCCCAACCTTCCCTACACTAGCACAATCGTCCATTAGGATCCAGTACCTCCCCCATCAGTTGAAAAGCAATTGAGTTTTTGATCAATATATTAGTTCCTCTTGAATACGAGGAATAGGATGAAAATTTCCTCTGCTAGCAAATGTGGGGGCCGAACGCAGCCGGAAGTGCGTCTCCTGAAGCAACGCTATGTGCACATTGTGCCTTTCCAAGTAAGCAAGTACATTCCTACCCTTCCTAGCATCATTGATGCCCCTCACATTCCATGACAATATCGACAGTCCATTCCTGTGTTTATCAGCCATGAGCGCATATAATACACATAATGCCACATACTCCCATCAGCCCAAACCGCCCACCAGCCATCACATAGCCATCTCTCCAGTGGACATGCAAAATTCCGTGTAACCTTTGCCTGTTGCAACCAAACGCCCCCGCCTCAACCCTTACACATTGCCTCCCCCATTCAATTCAAATTTCTCACCAATCCCCCCTCCCACCAAATGAACAGTATCTTATTCACCCCGATCCACATCCTACCAACCCGACCCCGAATCATCAATATCACATTCCTACCCAATCCACCCTCCACCCACTGAAGCAACCCCAACTCTCCAGCATCCCATTCCCTCCCCCCCCTACCACCGCTAGCAAACTCCCAAACAGCTGCAGTGTAACATACAATGCCAGAGGGGCACTCCCCAGTAGGGTCATCTAAAGTACGCACTTTCCAGCCCCCTTCACCTCGCCCTTCAGAGGGCTAGTCGAGGGAAGGGGGCGTCGTCTGGCATATCTAACCACCTGTAGTACCAACGCCAGTATCAGTGTCTTGTATTCACCTTAGTGGTGCACTTACAGAGTCCCCAATTCAGTTCCAGGGATAACACAGAAAAAATTAAAACATTTTGTGTTCTTTCAATACGAACCCACTCTTGTCACAATTCAGCCATCCTGCACTCTAAACAACCTACTATTACAGTTCAGTCCCCTTCATCCTCCGCTCTTTCCTCATCAGGATGTTTGCCACGTGCACGCCTCAGTGATTTCAAGAAATCTTCAACCTGTTGTGGATTCACAAAGAAGTGCTGCTTCGCCTGATGCGTGACTCTTTGCAGGATATAGTAAAGCATAATCAATTTGGAGAGCTCTCAATTTTCTCTTCACATCCAGAAATTTCCGTCTTTGGTCTTGCACTAGAGGTGTGAAGTCCAGGTATATAGAAAAGTTCACTCCATCACACGACAACTGTTTAGCTGTTCGTGCAGCACGCAGTGCAGTATCTTGATCCCGATAATTCAGGAGCCTCGCTATTATCGGCCTTGGCTGTGCACCTGGTTTGGGCTGTGGCCCAAGAGAGCGATGTGCCCTTTCAACAATGAACTGCTGTGAGAAGGCCCCTGCACCCACCGCTGCCTTCAAGATCCTCTCCACATATTCCTCCATCCGCCCCGTGTTTGTTGATTCCGGCACGCCAACCACGCGGATATTATTGCGCCGGCTACGCGCTTCCAACTCTTCATTCTTCGCAGCTATCACTCTGAGGATGTTGTCCATTCTTGTCAGTCTGGTATCATGTGATGCCGTGGTATCATCATGGTCCGAGATCCTCCTTTCCGCCTCTGTTATGCGTTCCTCATGAACGTCCATCTTTTGCACAATAGCGTCCATTCTGGAGGAGAGCTGATCCACCTTGTCCACCACCGTTACGAATCCCTGTTTCATCTCCTGTAGCAGAACGTGCATGTCCGGTGCGGCCGTAGTGCAGCTAGTTCCGGCTGTCGATGCGCCCTGAGGTCCACCAGAGTCCGACTCTAACCTCAAATTTTTCTTCGAGGGCTGGGCAGTGTCAAAGGAGATTTTCGGCTGCCTATTATCCTGCTTTCCCATGGTAGTACCTCTGGCTGGCTTGTCTCTATTTAAGGTGGGCCCCTTACTCCCTCCTCCTCGGGGCGATCCAGAGGCCTCCGACATGAACTGGAGCGTCACCAGTGAATCGATCTCCAAGCCACCGGCAGCTCTGCTGTGTGTAGCCGTGGCCCCCAGCAATTGCCTCACTTCACCAAGCATGTTTGCCCACAAAGTCACTGTGCGCTCCTATAGTCGCTTTTACGTTACGATGAAGGCAGCCAATTGGGCCCTCCAGGCCTAGTCTCGCACAGCCACTCTCCTCAAGGTCCAATTCCAGACTTGCACAGTCGCCCAGAGACCTCGCAGCACTACACACCCCTCGCAACGCCCATTGGGTCGCAGATAGTCCTCAAGGCACACCTTACTCACGACAATCACCCTTATCAAGGTTGCACCGGCATAAGGTCCGTGCTCCCCGTAACAAAATGTCTCTGTCTCTGCCGGGGTATACGGGTATCCGCCGTTCCTCCTATGTGCATGCGCGGGATCTAGGCCTCCATTCCCCAGGGCCTATTTGCATTATATTTTAACCATGCACGTGTCTGCAGGCCAACCACGATGCACCTACGCACGCCAATCTTAGCACTGCGTATATACCACCACCACGCCGGTATTGGGCCCCGTGCTTGCTCTTGATCAATGTGGGTTCCGCAGATGTAGTGTGTGTCCCTGTGATGCAGCAGTGATAGCTGACGGCGCCACACTCCTTCCAACAGCTAGTCCTCCTATGGCGGCGCACCTCGACCCTCTACGTTAGCCCAGCACCAGCGGCCCACCGCACAGCAAGTTCGTAAGATAGGGCGTCCCGAAGTCGCTACCTGGTAAGGCGCCCAATGGATACAGCTCGCAACCTGCTTCCAGGCACTGCCGGCCCTTTCCTAGTTCTCGACCACAGCTCCACAGCCACAATAGAGAGTCCGACGGACGCTGCCCACCTCGTCGTGCTCTGCTTCACTCTTGGCGCCAAGGCATCTGTTCCCGCTCCGTCCTGCACAGATTCCCACGTCCCAGCACACTCCGCTCTCTCCAAGGGGGGGAATGGGGGGGGCAGGGGGTCGCAGGCGACTATGGCTGGCGTCGGATCCCTCCGCTCACATCAGTCCCGCTCAGCCTGTAATCTCAGCACGCCATACCTCTCCTTGTCTGCATCCCAAAACGCCGTTCTACCGTTCAGCAGTGTCACCATCCAGGTCTAGGCATGCAGGACGGGCTCCGGTGAATGTAGCACCATATCATAGCTCCTTGACTGTCCACAGATTGCGGGCATACGAACTTTCTCAATCCGGGGCCCTCCGACCACGAGGGCACACCGGCACGCGTAGTCCTGAAGCCCAGCCTCACGTCGTGCAGGCTCTGTCACAGCAGTCGGGCGGACACTTAATCAGCGATATCTCCGCAATCCTTGGTCCGATGCTCGCCAAATTTTCAGTGAGTGTGAGATACCTGGTCCTCTGCAATCGCACCAAATTATAGCGGCGTCGGAGGTGATTTGGTCAGGATAATCTCAGGATAATGGCTCAGGCTGCAAGAGCCTCACGCAAGTGCGGCCATGCTGCTCGTGCGCCCTCTAGCGCCCCCAAATTTCATGCATGATTTAACAAAGGATATCTTCTTTTCCTAAGGCATACAGCTGCGACTAGAAAACTAGCAATATTAATAATATCCCATGTATTATTAAGCATTTGAAGATAAAGTAATGCTGGTCTAACCTGTAAAAACCCCTTTCCCCTCAATAGCGGGACCAAAAACATAGGATTTTAGTGGCATATTTATGAGAAAATGTCAGAGAGCGGAGCTTAGCCTAATTTGTCAGCACTGCGCTACAACATTTTTAAAATGCAGGGATGCACTGTACTCACAAGAATAAGGCGTACTCGAGTGTTTTTCCTAGCACGGCCGCTAAATGTAGTTATCTAGAGCCAATGAAGGGACCCTTGCACCATAGTGCAAGGGTGCCTGCATTGCAGGGAAGGTGTCCCTTTGTTGCAGGGAAGGTGTCCCTTCCTACACATAAACAATCACTAATGGCAATTTGTTACTTATGTACGCTGCATAGAAACAGCAAGTCATTATGTAATGATTGTTTATCTGCAGATAGGGATACCTTCTGCACATAAACAATAATTAGTGCCATTTTACGCCTTCTATGTGTGCGGCAGAATGCGGCACACATAGAAAAAGGAAAAAAAGTAGAAATAAAAGTATTTCTCCTTGTTACGCCATTCTAGTGCCTGCTCTTGCATGGTGCTTGTTTTTGGTGCTGCCTCAGATTTACACCTCCTTGTAAAAAATAAATTAAATGCAACGTCCCTGCTGGATTTAAAATCTGGGACAGCGTCAAAAGCAATGGGAGTTGCAACGGAATGCCCACAGCAACACCCATTGCACGCCTCTTTCACGCTAATGAAACGTGATGCTTCTAAAAAGGCCTTATTTACAAGGTGGTGTTAAGCCACAAAAAGTGGCTTAATGTTGCTTTGTAAATATGGAGAAGGGCATATGTAAATGTAAATGTATTTCGACTTATATAGCGCACGAATCACCCAGAGGTCTCAAGGCGCTTGCTTAGGGAACCCGTCCTGGTATTCCCCTGTGAGATACCCCGGCAGGGTATCCACAAGGTGAAAGCCAGGCATCCCGCCGCGAGGGGCTGTAGTGGAGATTAAGCAAGCTATTGCCCAGAGTCGCAGAGTGTGACCCCGTGAGTTGAGTAGGCACCGGAGCGAGAATTGTCAAGTCTGTGGAATTTTGAGCCCGAGACGGGGTATCGAACCCTGGTCCACGGCCGATCTCAGCTTCCGGGTCTGCCGCCTCTAACCACTGAGCCACACTTCTCCACGCATATTCACCAGAACATCGGTAAAAGTGTTGTTCTGCTGGCAATATCCCCTTGTAAATATGCCCCCAAGAGGCTCGTGTGCAACAGTAGTGATGTTGTGGGAGTGATGCAAGGAATGCAAAGCTGTGTGCAGGTGCCCCACAACCTTCAGATCTTTTTCTCAGACATTTACACTTTACGGTCCCAACATTGGCTACTGTTCCAGGGATATGAAGAGTTGTGTTCTCAAAAACATACACCTCATCACAATACACCCCGAGCCTTCTGCCTCATGATTGCAAATTTAAGAATGATATGAGTGAAAAAGTTAAGATTGGTCATGTGGATGCTATGATGCACAGTGAGGAGGGCGGATTACTGACATAATATCGGAGCCAACAATATTGTGCAACAGACGTATCGTGTAAATAAAAGCACTTCCAAAAATATTGTTTCCCTATCCATAAGATGCTAATTACATTAGGAAAAAAATAGTTTCACACAAATATGATTATTAACCTACCCAAATATTGTTTCCTAAGATATATATATAGTTTAAAGTAGTATATCTTAAATATTTTAATATATACAATTAATTAACTTGGGGGTGTTATTCGATCAAGCCTTGACTTTTAAACATCATGTCAACCAAGTTGCTGGCACATGCTTTAGGGCCATTGGACTATTGAAAAGGGTTTTCCCCTATATACCTGATAGTCACAGGAAAACCCTAGTCCAGGCACTAGTGATCAGTAGATTGGGCTACTGTAATGGCCTTCTATTGTCAGCTAATGAAGGCCAATTAAACAAATTACAAGTGGTCCAAAATACGGCGGCGAGGTTAGTCCTCAATGTTCCATCTAGAACTCCCTCCCGCCCTCTACTAGCCAAACTTCACTGGCTGCCAGTGCGGCAACGCACCAAGTTCAAAATTCTGTGTACCATTCATAGATGCCTGACAGGAAAGGGTCCCAAATATCTGACCAAAGCTTTTCAACCCTATGTTCCAGGCCGATCACTTCGATCGAGCAATCTTCAATTATTACAGGTCCCTAAAATAAAAAAATCTCGTCAGGGAGGTTGTGCTTTGGCACATACAGGACCTGCTCTCTGGAACTCCCTTCCCCTTAAAATCAAACTCATCACTAATCATTTATCCTTTCGTAAAACCCTTAAGACCCACCTTTTTACTATTAACTAATCAGCTTTGATTTACTACCTCTGTAAATGACCAGGTATGGAACAAATCTCCATATTTTAGAACAAGCGCGGAGATACCCCTTCAGGGATTTATTCAGGCGCTATAAAAGCACATAAATAAAATAAATAAAATAAAATATGATGTTAGTCAAATACATTTCACTAATATTTAATAGTATATATCACTATATACTTATATAAACAGACATACATACATGTGTGTGTAATACATAAATACCTAAATACATATACATTATATGTAACACAAATGTTATAAATATATATTTTACATTCGATTTTTTGTTGTTAAATTATTTACATGTACTATTATAAAAAGCACATCATATATATATATATATATATATATATATGTATATAAATATATATCTTATTTTTACATGATTCATAAAACATATTAAGAAATTCATAAACATTATGCAAGTTAATAACCAAATAAAATCAAAAAACAAAAAGACAGCTGCATAAAATATTAAACAAATTGAGAAAAAAACATAACAAATATTATAACATTAAAATTATGAACACATTAATCACCCTTAAGGGCCTCAAGGCGCTGGGGACTGCTGAGAAGTTTAAGCTAGCTATTGCCCAGAGTTGCATGGTGCTGGGCTGAGCTGCCCCCGGCCCCGGGGATCAAACCGCAAACCACGTCCTTTGGAGTCAGCCGCCCTGGCCGCTGCACCAGGGCAGCTGACTCCGCTATACTATGTTATGCTTTAACAATGTACAAAGCATCGATCTAAAAGTTGTTACCAAAATAATTGTTATGTACACATGTTAAATAGTTAAATATTAGTTAAAATATAAATAATTAATATTTATTTTTAAAACTTTGTAGTTAATTACCACCCCAGCCTTTATCCATACAAATTTATCAACACACTCCAAGTATATACATGTAAAAATTATTCTTTTCATCATTTTCATAATTAAATCTCAATTATACACGTATTATTAATAATTAATGAATAATACTGTATTAATATTTTATTAAATTCCCACCATTTACTCCTACAAATTCAACAACTGACATCTAATATATAATAAATAAAACAATGTATTTACATAGTTAACATACTTATTTATAATTTCTATAATTATTTTATTATTTAGTATAATTAATTTCCTACACACACTTTACACATACAAAACAACAACTCACACCCCAAAAAACAATTAATCTATTACACACTTTGCATAATTATTTGTGATTTAAAGAATTAATATTATTTAAAATGTAATTATAAGGAAAAAATGTATTACCAAATAATTCTAATTTAGGGCCTGATTATGATTGAGTAAATAAGCCCAAAACCTTTGTTCTAGCCACCGCCCTCTAAAAGAATCCCATCTTTCCATATTGGAAGTCAAAAGTGGAAGTAGTGGAGACTTTTCCCTACCCAGGGGTATCTTTTGACCATAAACCATCTTGGTCACACATGGTGAATAACAGGGCATTAATAATTGAGCAAACAATGGTTGCGATTTACAGTTATATCAAGGAATTGGGCTCAAAACCTATTGCCACCATAAACAAGATCTATAGTTCTAAAACAATCTAGGCCACAACATATGGGGCAGGTCTGTGGGGAACAGCATCATTAGATTCTCTCCTAAAGTTAGAGGTTGTTTTTTTCAAGAGGGTAGTTTCTCTCCCTGGTTCATTTTTTAACTATGTCTGCCACTTACAATTAAACTTACCCTAAGTGACTGACATTATAAGAATTGCCCCTATTATTGTATGGTACTCAATATGGAAAAGAGGCACAGTAGACCTAACTCAGACTATCATAAAAAAAATTCTGTTCCTGAATAAGGCACAGATAATATTCTGGTTGCAGTATGTTCAATCTACGCTGTTATCCTCAGATGTACCTGAATTGATTACAAATCAGAGTTCCTGCTCTAAATTTCCCAAAATTGAGTCAACGTACTATTACTAGCAAAGGGAGCTTATGAAAGAAAGGAAAGGTATCATGCAAAATCCAACTGACTCCGCACCCAACAGAGGGCGAGTTTTGAGGCATTTACAGCACAGATTCATTCTTATGAGGTTTCACATTAATTTAATTCCTTTGATGCTTGGTTTCCCTGCTATGAAGTACTCCTTTAATGATCTGACACCCTGCGTTTCTGATAATTCCACTAAACTATCCGACCTTCAAGTCCTTTTTTCTGTCACTTTTATAAATAACAAAGATCTAGATCTACTCTCCAGCTCTTAAAACAATAATATACATTTGCACAATGTCACATTGCCCTGTTTTCTTGAAAAAGCGTAATGATCACTTTGTCTGTTTCTCTGTCCCCTCATTTCTTTGGGCTTATAAAGCGAAGGAGAGAATCTATAAAATTAAGAGCCGTCTAAATTTAAATAACTAATTAACTGTGTAGTTTTATGATCTATGCTTTTTAACTAGATTGACTAAAGACGTTTTTGTGATTGTTGTCTTTGATAGTGGTTGGCCTTTTGTCCGACCGCCATCCTGGTGGGGAACGGGACCGCCTGACTAGCTCTCGGCATTCCCATAATAGTAATTACAATGTGACAGCCTTCAAGATAGTTGCAAAGTGTATCTTTTGTATTGCGGTGTGTGCTGCGGGCTGCAGCACACGCCGAAGTACAAAAGATACACTTTGTGCATATCCCTGCACTAAGTTGCAGGCACCATGTGGTGCATGCTAGATGGTGCAGGGATATGTAGTTGCCCCCAGGGGCCATTTCATGGGTCCAGAGTGGAAGGAGGGAAGGGGGCCCAGCCGAGTTAACTCGCATGAAACGGCCGGGGGAAAGGGACATTGTAATCCCTACGGCTGTGCCTGAGCAGGCATGACCACTGTTGTAGGGATACAACTCACTTAGATACACCAACAGGCTTCTTGACTGCCAGTTAGTCTCTCCTACCGCCAGATATCAGCCAGCCACAGCCCGCCATCCTAATATGGCGGGTGGTAAACACTATTACAATGGCGGTGGGACTGCCACCTGGTGGTCTCACCATCATCGTAATCAGGCCCTCAGTTACATCCCACCCTATATCCCATATAAAACCCACAACTCGCTCCTAAGATTTAACACAAAAAATTATTTACTCAATTAACATAAATAATTATCAATTAAATAATTACTAATAATTCAAAACAAATTATTATTTAATTGTAATTGAATTACTTCCCAACCTGTATCCTTATAAACCTGCAACCCGCTTCAGTACTGAATATCACAAAAATGTATTACATTTAATTGAATAACTACTACAAATTTAACAACTATATTAAAAAACATAAACAATAAATCTACAAAACATTTACAACATATGCATTCAATTATATACCAGAATGCTTAACAATAATTAAAAAACGTTATTAACAACTATATTTTTGTAAACAATATTAATGACTTAAATATTTTCAAAATCAATATTACTTACCTTAAATCGATATTCTTGTCAACAATATTCTTGCAGATGATATTTCCATATCACAATACTTTGGTGACACAATATTTTTGTTTCGATATTTTGTCTGAATACCCCCTTGCTTAATAAAATTATTTTGGTGGATTAGACGGTCTCTTTTGTAATAGTAGTGCTCTAGGTGGGAAGGATCTTGTTCAATTAGATTTTATATAGACAGCATGGATTCATTTGCTATTTACTTGCACTGGCTATATGCAGCTTGAGATGAGCAGAAAGTATTTAATGCAGCCCTGCCAAGTGCCACACATCCAGTGCTAAACTAACCCAAATTAGAAATATTTTTACCATTATTGTGTAAAATAGGTCGCACATATGAGGTGAGTTGAGCTGACAGTATCTGCCTCGTAATTCGGGCACTGGTATGTGGGATCATGTTCCCTTAGGGTGTCTTGTGCACTGCTGCTCACACCAAGGTGTGTGTTGTGACTATATCTCCCAATGCCAGCCACCAAATAGCACCTCAACTCAGAACCTATAACTCACCATGCACTGCACCAGCCAAGGTGAGGCTTCTCTGATCTCTCTGAGAGACCTCTACCAACTTGGCTGAGTCATGAAAGTCTTAAAACTTCTTTCCCCTTTCCTCTTTGGGCATCTAGGTTAAATGCAGACTTACTCACCACTGGGAAGGACTTCAGAAGGCTTCTCCTGGCTTAGCATATCTACACCTAAGATCCTCCATTCTCCTTGCTAGCTTGTAGACTGATGTGATCATTTAGTAACAGGTGGTACATCAATAATCAGCAGAGAGATCAGCTGGCAAACTAAGTTTATCTGACAATGTCTGGCAGCTATTCAGTGCAACAAGCATGTCAATACTAGTGCATGATGAGGTACTCAGGCCAAATCTCTAGAGTCACTTCAGTAACCACTGTTAATGTCCTTGGGGCCATATGCCAGTCCATCTTTATTTTGCATACCATGCAACCTCAGTTTGGACTCAGCCATATGCAAATCAGTCTTGACACTGCTTTAATTGGAACAGTGCAGCCCAAACTGCCAGACCAGGTCCACTGTGAACCGGAAACAAGCAACCCAAGACCAGTATCCCCTTGATTGAAGCTCTTGAGTGGGGTTAACTTGGTTTCAGTTGAGCAGGATCAAGATTAATTAGCGTATAGCTAGGTCTAATGTGAGGTGGCACGATAAGCGAAGAAAAGATGGACTGGAAGTGGCCCGAGATTAATTTAGGCATTCCATCTAACACTTTTTTGATGCTAAACATTGTTAAATAAAAAATACTTTCTGATTTATTCACCGCATGAAAAAGAGAAATGGGAAATACATTATCTATTGCTGAATGACATGCATTTCAAGTAACCTATTAATTTTCCAAACTTAAGGGGCCGATTATGATAGAGGATTTTCCGCCTCCTCCGGGCCGGCGGAAGCCACCTCCGGCCCGGAGGAGGCGGAAAATCCTCTGCGGAGTCACCAAAGACCCACCGCCGCATTACGATGGCTGGTGGGTCTTGGATTCTGTCCGCTGCTTTTCCGCCGCGGTCGGATTACAACCGCGGCGGAAAAGCTCTCATTTGGTTGGCAGTGTCTATCAGACACCGCCAGCCAAATTAGGAAGCATTAGTAAACATGCTTTTCCGCGGCGGTTTTTCCGCCATGGAAAAGCATGTGTACTTTTGCTTTTGGGGGCCCGTTGCGGGCCCCCAGGGCGTAGGCGGGTGGGGGGTGCACATGGGGGGTACCTATGGTACCCCCCAGCATTTACATGCACAAAGCGGCAGGCACCGCGCGGTGCCTGCCGCTTTGTGCATGTAAATGTTACACATGCACTTTTAACATTGCGGCAGGTGCTGCTTGAAGCAGCACCCGCCGCAATGTTAAATATCCAGGATGTGACCGCCAGGGTGGCGGTTACATCCTGATTTGCACGGAGGGACCTCCGCAGTCCATGCGGACGGTCCCTCCACCTCTGGGATGGCGGACGGACGCAAGTCCGTCCGCCATCCTAATCGGCCCCTTAAGTGACACAAAAGTAATGCTATATCTAGAGACACTGTGTGGGCGATGGGGGCAGGTGCCCTTTTGGGGAAATGTTACCAGTCCTGAAGAATTCACACTTGAATAGTTCTTGGTGTTGAAAAGGCAAGACCTATGCTATGGGGAAATTATGACATTTCACTGTATAGGTAATTGATTACATTTTCAATATAGGGCCTCATTACGATGTTGGGCGGCAAGCCACCGCCCGACAGTTGGAATTATGATTACAATGTTCACAGTTGGATTGTAAACCATGGGGTGCCTGCTACAGGGTGCAGGGTTTTACAGACAAACCTCAGTTCCCCATTGGAGCCTGCTTTCTCAGGCGGAACACGGGCTCCCCTAGGGAAAAATGGGGCTCTGACCCAACAGTGTTCGGTCGCATTGCAATCAAATAGGCGGTTCCCACATCCGAAATGGTGTTGGGCGCAAAGTTTCAGCCCAACATTGTATTTTGGCCCATAGTGTCACTCAATGTTTTACACCTAAGACAGGGAAATAGCACACGTTACCACAATTCATATAAGTGCCACACAAAGCAGCCTGGAAACTTGACAGCCCTTTGTGCATACATAAATGTGTACATTTTGCTCTTTGCATGCCTATCCATTGTTGTGAACTAATCACCTAGGTTGTGAGGAACCAAATATTTAAATAGGTTTTCACTAATGTTTTTATTCCTTTAATAGGATCCTTAACAAGATGGCAGCACCATCAGGCAACGGCATATTTGTGGTGACGCAGTACATCCCTGCTGCTAGTTCCAGTCCACTCCACCCGGGGTCACTGACGAGCCAAACACCATGCTTCCTGCAGAAGTTCATTAAAGGAGAACCAAAGGCTTTGGGAGTAATTTATTTATGATAGCCATAGCTCATTTATGCTTAGCAGAAAATGCCAACTAATTTAAATTGTTTACAAGGCAAACAACATACTTTAAATTACTGTTTTAAATATGCACTTGAAGCTTCCTCTTAGAAAATGTGGTCCACTGGCTTAAAATGTTCATGGTCTGGGCATGGTAATGTTTTACTTTATGTACTCTTTCCTCCCCTCTTTTAAAGAGCAGACATTGAAGCATTAGCTTTAGTCACTCTATGGTCTGTATCACTTGTGAGAGAGCACTGCAAGTTCTATACACCGTTTTAGAATGAGTCATGTCTTAAGTTGTTGAAGAGCTGGGGATGTGCTGTTTCAGTGCCTCTTGCAGTGGTAAATGGTTGCTTGTCTCTTGAACTTTAAAAGATTGTGCTACATTTAACTGCACATACAGCGGCATTTGTTGACGTACCTAAGTATATAACAGAACATAAAACGAAACCATACACACAGGAAAATAACAACATAGTTAAAACATGATACGGCAAAACACTACAGGAATCACTTCGCAACACAAGTTCAGACTTGGTGATATACAAATCAGTCTTGACCCTATGCCTCATAGGATCAGTCCAGTCTGAACTGCCACACCAGGTCTTCCCTGGACCAGAAACAAAGAAGCATCCTAGGACCAGTTTCAGAGTAGCATCAGTCATCAGCCAGGCTAGCTGGACTGCAGTGGCAAAGTGAGCAAGAGACCCATGTCTGGGTATACCCTGCCAACTTAGGGCAAACAAAGCAAACACAAGGAGATGATGAGTTTACTTTTAGAAAGTTGGTATATTCCTGCCATTTGGTGCCTGCGGCCTGTTGACTGGGCATAGTTGGCAGTTGGACTTTGTGACTTCCTCCCAGACAATCACACAATAGAGGGATTAGCTATTCCTGACTAGGCCATCTGCAATCAGGAAGGGCGGAGCTGGGCACAGCCCCAATTGCAACTGAACACACAAGGGGCTTGTCACCACCTCATTGCCAATGAAGCCAGCCTGGAGCCAGGGCAGGTGACTCAGGAAATTTGAATCACTTCAAAGAGAAACCTGTAGAAACTTCTTCAAAGAAAGCACCAAGTATAAAAATGAGACCCTCAGAGTTACTCTTCAGTTCAAATTCTGGACCTGTGGAAGGACTCTCAGAAGTCTGTCTGCGGCTGTGGCCTTCTGTGTTCTCCACAAGACTCATGTGCTGCACCAGGAAGGACTACTTTGCTGCCTTGAGTCTGCCTTGAACCCTTCACCCACTGAACCCACGACAACCAAAGTGACTCAAAGTGATAGTTTGCTGGCCTTCTGTTCAGAACCATAGGGACATAACAGGCACCAACCACCTTGAACCTAGACCTGGACTGAGTGAGTCATAACCCCCCAAGTGCTGTCCCTCCAGTTTTGGACCCTTGATGGTAGGGCTAAATTTGCCCAGATTGCCAAAATCCAAACCTTAGAATTTAATAAATTTTTTACTAAAAACTGCTCTGAGAACCAAGGGAAGACAATGACCAACCTCTTTGTCGATTTGCCAGAGGTGCATTGCCAGTCAGAATGACTTTGTGGTAGCTCCCACTACATTCTTATACACAGCAGCAAATCCTGTTTAGAAGTTCTACACCAAAGGGGGATCCTGCCTTCTGGTACTTTCATTGGCTACAGCCTCCTCCCTCATCCCTATGGATATTTTCTAATTCCATAAATGTGACGAAGTCCGAATGTAGAAATCTTCACTGCCACTACCAGTGGCTCCTCGGTGACGAAGCTCTGTCATTGGACAAGACCTGCAGCATTGCCCCGCTGAACGTTACCTTCTCAGAACATTTATCTTTAAATTCCTTCTGAGTCTAAAGGTAAGTGTCCACCTGCGCATCTACTTTTTGTATTGACACCACACTCCATTGTGGTCGGCCATATTTTTCGACTTTGACCCATTCTAAATTAGATGTCTGCAGTTGGCTCTTTCATCTTTTAGGCAATGCTTTTTGCTTAAAACTTTTTAAAAATTCTGCGGATTGGTTTCTTTTTGTTTTGGTATCAAATAATGCATTTTCTAAATTGGTGTGGGATTTCTCTTGTGTTCTGTTTTTACATTATTACTGTTTGTGTGCTGCTTAAATACTTTACTCATTGCCTCTAAGTTAAGCCTGACTGCTTTTTGTGCCAAGCTACCCACGGTTAAGCACAGGTTAATTTACTGACTTTCTGTGGTTCACCGTGTTAGGGACTGTGGCTGGTGCTTTACCAGGATTCGCACCCCAGTCAACTAACACCCATTTCCCACAGATAGATATTTCCACATTTTGCTGCACCCACTATGTTTGAGAAGCCGGACCCTGACCTTGGGGTGTCCTGCTAGGTTCCATCATATGTCTACTGCTATTCAATATCTTTATGATCCTACTGGCTTACTTAATCCAGCCATTTGGAATCAGCCTTTTCTATATGCTGATGGTACCCAAATAATTGATAGGGTTGCTGGGGATACTCACCACAAGGCTTGAGAATTGTCTAAGTGCCTCTCTAAAGTGGAATGCTTGATGTCATAGCCACCTAAATGGTGACAATAGCAAAATATTCGGTCCTATGGAACCCCTATTCAAACTGTGGCTTACATCCCTAAATCCCAAGCATACACTTGTGCTGGTTGTTAAAAATGTTAGGCATAAAAATTGGCTCAGCCTTGATCATGACCATGAGAGATCCGATTACAACAGTTGTCAAAGCATGTTACTTCCAACTTCATTCAGTGCAATGAATTGTTTTTCTTTTTTATTATTTTTTTGCAAAAATATACAGCTTTTAAATGAGCCAACAAGTGTGAGCTACTGCAATGCCATCTGCCTTTATCTACCTGCATATTTGATCCTTAAATTGCAGTGTATGCCTAAAGAATCAAGCAACCGCTGCACTGATGCTTCTTCAATCAATCAATCAATCATTTGCAGAGCACGCTACTCACCCGTAAGGGTCTCAAGGCGCTGGGGGGGGGGGGGGGAGGGACTGCTGCTACTGCTCAATCAGCCAGGTCTTGAGTAGCCTCCTGAAGGTCAGAAGGTATTCGGTCTGCTGCAGGAGGATGGGGAGGGCTTGCCTTCAATAAACAAATTGTTTTTAAGTCAATGTACCTGGGACAAACTGTGTTTTTACTCCTCATCAATTACTATTGAGCCATCACTAATACTGTCCTTACCATGAACTGAGTTCCAGCAATAAATTTCTGCTGGATGTACCTAGAGTTCCTTTAAAGGAAGCCTGTGGTCAAGCCTTGAAGTGGAATTCATCCCGTTCCCTTGTTCAAGTGTTTACTCTGCCTAAACCGTGCAATCAGAAACAAGAACCGTCATCTCTTCAGAAGGTTATGGAGATTATGTGTGACAATTCTGCACATATATTTTCCACGTTCAATAGCAGACTGACGCAGGCATTGATAAGTAGACCTGAGGTTCATGCTACAAAGCTAAATGCTCTTTGCTTTGGTAACGGGTGAGGGGCACTCATTACATGCTTCTTCTAGAATTCATCAGCAAGGAGGAATCACTCGAAATACATTGCAGTGATTTTGATAGAGGCTGATCCATTTGGCAAAGCAGCAATACAAAAATGTCATTACATTTAAGAAGCAACTAAACAAAAAAATCTGAGAGGGGTGCTCCATCAAAAGGATTTTCTACAATTGCGTTGAGGATGAAATGTCCTCACTTTCAACATTGCGGTGGTAATTCTCAGAAAGTCAATGTTTCATCCTCGACAGTCAAGTGGTTAAAAATGTACAAGATCGTAACTATATGTTGGAGCAATTTGGTCTGAATAATTAATTTAATAAGTGACCACTGGCGCTCACCTGAATAGGCGCAGGACATGTACAGACATAGCCCTGTGTCAGGGTCAACGTACTTTCATTTTGTATCACCTTGGATTTCATAATACAATATAGATTTCCTAACGCCAAAAGACACCCCTGCCCCAGGCACCCCACGGCCCCCTGTGCCCCATTCCTGGGTGTCCACCCCATCTCCAGCTTCCCAACTTACCTCTCGAAGTGGTGGTCGCACCTGAAGCATCTCTTTCCCGAGCCTGCAGCCTTTGTTCACTTTTCAAAATCTCCATTGGATAACATTGAGCGCCCGATGGCTCAAAAGCACCCTGCACCCAGATTCCCGAGCGCCCCTGGCCGTGCACCCTTGGTCCTATCCCACTTCCCCATTTGCCCTGAGCAAGTGACCAGGTGCCCAGCTCTCACAGCCACGTGGCCTGCTAGCCAGCAGCCACCAACTACGGCCCCCTGCCTCCCATTGGATAATATTGGACCTAACTACCTAGGCACCCGGCTGCCCCTGTGCCGCTGAGAGTGTACCAACTGTACCTACCTGACCCTGGGAGACCCCTCAGTCTATACCCAGCACCTTAACTCTGCCAGTCGAGTACTTTCCTAAAAGCCGATAACTCATTTTTCTTCCATAGGCTAACGTTGACTGTTTCACTCAGAAATCCTTCGAAGTGTGGAGTTTTGGAACTTTAAAATATACATCTAAAATCTGCAGATTAACGAATTCCAATGTACTCACCTGTGATCAGAAGAGAAGCCAGTACTGTGCCTTTTAGCCCAGAACTGAACCGCAAAAGTAATCCTAACGTGTTTACTGGTAACCTAAATTTTCTTCCATAGGAAACCATTTTCTGTGAAATTTCTTCTAAGTGTCGATTTTTGCAAACTACAAATATTCTTTAAAAATTGTACCAACTACTAAAACGTAATTACTTGCCAGTCTTAGGGAGGGGTCCCAGTGTTGAACTTAGGAGACCAGTACTGGATTACAAAAGTAACGAGAACGTACTTTACCTGTGATTTGAATTTCCTTCCATAGGATAACATTGCTTGGTTTTCACTGAAAAGTGTCAACTTTGAAAGTACATTTATATTCTTTAAAAATTGATACTGTAACTAAAACGTTTTTACCTAACTGTTTACAGCATAGGTCCCGGGACTGAATCCAGGATCTAGTCCTGGGGTACGAAAAGTAATCCTTAAAGTAATCTACTGCATTTATCTAGCAAAACCCATTGAGCTCAATGTTATATTGTGTTTGAAATTGTGTTGCCTATTTGAAACCACTGTAACTATTGCATTTACAAAGCCTATTGCCTTTCTGCAAAGTACTGACCTAAAGTCACTCATATTGGGAAAAGTATATTTTGATACCTTGATGGTTCTAAAATGAAACAACTATATCTTTTGATACAAAACAATTGGCCTAGAGTTCAGTTCTTGAGTGTGTGAAACCTTTTGCTGACTGAGTGGGAACAACAAATGCTTTGCATGACCTTCTGATACTGCCTTAATGCTCGACCAAGCTACCACTTTGGGGAGTAAGGTTATATCTAACTTTAAACTCTGCCATACCGCTGGGGACTGGGGACTCTATACACACTGTACCTTACTTTGGTCCAGAATATATAGAGCCACTTACCTACATCCTTGATACGACGTGCGATGTAATGCCATGGGTGGTAACAACGCGGACGATATAACGTCCAGGTTGTTATCAACCCACGTGGTATTGCCAGCGTTGTAAGCGCTGTCTCCCATCATCTAACCATATAATGACAGATTGCTCCTCTTTACCAGCTTTTGAGAGTTGCCCACTCTAGAGGAGATGTACAAACATCTGTAGACCCTTCTATAATTCCACAGTGTTGCAATGCTGTAGAAAGCAGGTACATGGGTGTTGTGATCCGAGGGCACTCAGTGTAATACAGCCCCTGTGCATTATCTAGTCATCGTGGGCAAAGCAGATCTGTAATTGCTACGTTTATTTTCACATAGACTCTAAGGATACCTTGGGAAATTGCCTTAGCACATTTCCAAACATTCTCATTTCATAGAGCTCACCAAATGTGCTTGCTGTGTGAATTACAGTGTTGTAGTTCCCAACAAAATGGCTGATCAACAATAGAGACACACCACACCCGGCACATGGTTTGGACCTTGCTATTTCTCTAACGCTCCCTTGTCTTCTCTCATAGGTGGTGCAGATCATGATTGGAATAGTCAGTATCTGCTTGGGTGGCATTCTGTCCACAAATTTTGCAGTGGTGATTGTTGTCAGCGGTGTACCATTCTGGGGTGCTGTGTTTGTAAGTATCTTTCAACCAGAACCTGTGTAAAGCTTCCTGAAATGAATTCTTGAAAGATACATTTTCATTTTTGACAGACCCCTACCACTAAATTCTCCTGATATCTAAATGGAATATTTTTTTTTTCCTTGTGGCAGACCTCTGGTCTGTAATTGGTTAGAACTAAATAGTGAAAATGGAGAACCTGGAGAAGCTGAGCTACAAGGTCACAGGAAATGTTTTCTTAAACACAGCTGGGTCCTTTAGGAGTCTATAACCCCATGGGAACTGAAAAAGGCGCATATAACAAAGTGTTGGAAGCAAAATAATAGTGCATACTCTAGTGTATGAAATAATACTCACAACAACCACACAATATTGTCAGGCAGAAAACCTAGCCCTCCTGTGGCCTGGAAGTGCTGCCTTTCATCCAACAGCACTGTGTCATGACTCTCTCCACCGCCCAAAGCCTCCATGGCTCCATTAGCCATCTTGACCATCAGCAGGAGCCTCTCGCTCACACAGAATCCATGGACTCATGTGTGAATGTGTGCTTGCTGATGTTGCTGACATGTCTCTGTTCCCCAGCACTGTCCCACCTCCATTCATGTAGGACAGGCCAGCTGACTTTCTGCCCCTATCTGAGATTTCCTGAAACTCCTTTTTGATGCATGGACTCCCTTCAAACATTTTAGGCACTGTTCACACTTTTGAATTCTGTGCTTTCTTAACCTATGCTCCCTACACACCGGCATGCAGTTGCATATTCCAGCTTCATGCCCCATTTCAATGGAGTGCTCATCTGCTCAATCTTAGAGCTACATATCCTCTCCTGCAACCAGAACTGTGAGTTTTCCCTTTATTAGCTTCCTACTTTTACTAATGTAATCTCATACTACTCCTCCCCACCCCTACACTTCCAAGAATCAAGGAATACTATATAATATATATCACCTTCATGGTAGTACTCTTGTGATCTATGATATTGACCCACTATTCTCATTATCTTCATTTACAGAGTTTCTGTCCACTTTCAGCTGAAACCATTCCTACTTAAAATGTATAATGAAAATACTATATTAGGTACAGAGCATCCTTTGTCAATTCTAAATTTACTACCAGATGCAAAATTAATCATTACGTGTACTGCAGAAGGTTTGCAGCCTCTTTGCAATAAAGAAAGCTTTAATACCATTAAAATCATTCCATCATAATGGTATACATTGCTCTCCAGTGAAAGTAGACTTCAATGTGAAGATTAACTCAACACAGATTGATAGTGAAAGAGAACTCTACATAGAAGTAATGTTACCCCAATCACCACCAATGCCAATTCATGATTCTGGCCCACGCCCACAAAGCCCTACACAACCAAGGAACAGCATACATCAACCACTGTGTGAGATCCAACAACTCTCAAGACTCCTGCTCTCTGCCTCCCTCTCCCTCGCTCACACCCTCCACAGAAGCAACAGTGGAGGGCACACATTCTCCTTCCTCATTGTACAGTCTTGGAACAGCCTCCCCCTCCATCCCCGGACCTCACCCTCTCATCAGGAATTCAGAATGAAACTCAAGACCTGGCTACTCTACTGATGCCACCAGAGCATCTCAGTGCATGGATACCCTGGGTGATTTTCTGCACTTTATAAATCCTATTTGATTGATTGACCACCATTACATCCACCATCATTATTAACACTATTACGACAATTTAAATTACCACCACAAGTGGCATAAAAACCATCAGATTTTTTTTATGAAGAGTACCACTAGCAATATCACTATCAGATCTTTGTAGTAAAGACTAAAGTAGCATGACTTCAGAGTAAAGAACATTCAAATTCAGAGTATAGTGTTCTCTAGTAGAACTTGGCAGTGAGGAATATCCTGAGAGAGCTTTACAATGAAGCGTACCCTAACAGATCTGTTCTGAATAAATGACGACTGGTCCATGTAGAGTTTAGGTTGGTTTATTAAGATAAATGTCATCATCTTGAGCCCCACCAGGAGCAGCCTTCCTGCTGCTCAGCCCGTCCTCCAACTGACTCTCACTCACTAACATTCCACAACATCCTCACACGCCAGCATTCCACCACCACAGGCACACTGGCTGAGCAGCAGGTATAACAAGATCGTAATAGAGCACACCAACAGATAACCTTACAATGAAGAGTATACAACCACAGCTTTATAGTAAATATTTCACTAACAGTGTAGTGTAGTTCCTATATTCCCAATAGGCTCTGCGCATTGGAATAATAAAAACAGCAGTGTAGACGTAGGACTGAGGTCGACTAGGTCTCTACTGACTATATTAGACTTAATTAGTTTTGCCAGCTAGCTCAGAGGTCACTAGAAAATTTCTCGAATAAACAAGGAGGAGTTTAACTTCCCTGGATAGACAAGAAGGGAATAGCTTCTGACAACCATTAAACATGACAACTTTGCTCCCTCAGAATAAGAGTGTATCTCTAGAGTCGTGTGAAAACAATAGACAGCTATTTTACTCAGTCAATCGTGCATAGTTAGTTTCACCAGAGTGCAGAGAAAAGAGAGACGGGCGTTTTCAATAAAAGGTGTTATTTATTGAGCAGTCTTCTTTCTCATGCAAGAGAAATGAATTGCAATACTTAGAGTAAAGTAAAGTGCGTACAGTAAAAGGAGTATTATGAAATAATACTGTAAAAGCATTGATATGGTTTCTTAGCCATATGTTACTTTAAAATAGATAAAATATATACATACACATATACATTGACTAACGTACTCAACTGGTGCTTCTAAATACGCCTACCTCGGTGTACCTGACCTAAGCCTAATACGTGGGAAGGAGTAAGTAAGTAGCAGTTTAAGTTAAGTTGGTTTTGCCAAGGAATCTGAATCAAGAATTCTCTTTAAGGGTTTAGTCAGCTCCGTACCTGGGTATTAGAAAACAGAAGGTCTGGTATCTCTCTCTCAGTACTCGATATCCCAGTAACCCGCGAGGGTATCTGGAAACACCGGAGCTGGATTTCTCAACAGGAGAAAAGACAGCGTCTCTCTCAGTGGGTCAAAGGGGAGGGGCGGCGTCCGTGGGCTCTCACATCAGCTGGGCTCTCGGGCAAGTAGATAGCCGCTCTGCTCTAAAACCACCGTGTGTTTGCTTAAGGCAACGTTGGTATATTTATACCTGAAAGGTGCCGGGTTTGACGTAAGGTTGGACATAAGACGTCAATAAAGATGTCGCTAAGAACTGGCCGTTCTTACAGTGCTCACAGGAGTTCTAGGACGAAATCAAAACAAAAGCAATGGGGTATTCCCAAGTTGCTGGAGGTTTGGCTTTTTTACAGAACTCGTTGTACTTTCTAGGAGCCTGGGGAAGTAGCCTTGCTTGATTTGGACAGCATGGGCTATGATTAAATATGGCTATGATTCTTATGCCTTTATAAGGATATTATTTATTATAACCACATAAGGGCATAAAACAGAAATATTGAATTAGGGTCCTAAATAGAATTACAACAACAGAGCTTTACAATTAGAGATACATTGATATTTTTAAAGGAAAATACTCTACCTCTAATGTAGTATCTTTGTTGAAACCTGGTAAGGACTCCAGGTCCCCCGGCTCTTATCGGACACGATTGCAATCTTGAACACAGATTATAAGATCCTGGCAAAAGTCCTGGCCAATCGACTGGCCCCTCTTTTCCCTGATTTAGTACATGCTGATCAGAGTGCCTTCATTCCACAGCGTACTACTGCCTTGAACATACAACGCTACTTGGGTGGCGGAATATGCCTCCATTGATTGGCCAATCTTGGGCTGCATTGTGTTGGACCTTGAGAAGACCTTCGATTCACTGGATGGAATTTCCTCTTTGCCGTTCTGGCCCGTTTTGGGGTTGGTCCCTACTTCCTTAGTCTAGTACGACTGCTGTATCGTAATTCATCTGTCCGGATTTGGATGGGCCCTATGTTTCAGACCCAATCCAGGTATGACGTGGAACCCCAAAGGGATGCCCATTGTTCCTGCTTTTGTTTGCGTTGGCAGTGGAACCGCTAGCGGTCCATGTTTGCACTCATGTTGACATAGGGATTAAGCTGGGAGATGGCACTCACACCATTTCGCTATATGCCGATGACCTGCTGTTATGTGCTCGAGACCTCCATAATATCCCCTCCTCACTTGATCGGGCCCCTAGCCATTTTTTACGTGCCTCTGGACTATGAGTAAATGCAGCAAACTCTATACAATCTCTATTTTTGAAGGATACTCCTGATCCGGAATACGTGCTGGGGGGACACCTGTTGCCTGGTGCATAGACCCGTTTTGCTATTTAGGGGTCCGAGTTTATCGTACCAGAGTTGATCTTTTCGATGGGAACATGCTCCGGCCAGCCACAGTGATTCGGTCACAGATGGGTTTCTGGAAGACTTTCCCATAGGCACTCTCTGGGAGGATTGCCCTTGTCAAAACGGTGGTCCTTCCCCGCCTCTACTACTTCACCACTCTACCACTCATCATCTCTCCCCCTTTCTTCAGACAGTTGGAAATGGTTGTGCGGGACTTCATATGGGGGACATCACACCACACAGTGTCCATGAGAAAATTTTAACTGCCTACCAAGCTGGGTGGCCTGGCAGTACCTAACTTCAAGCATTACTTCCTAGCCTTCCAAATGCAATGGATTGCCAGGTGGAATCCTCCCGTTACTTACCAGACACGGCTCCTTTGCAGCCTCCGCTGACGCAGAGTAGCCTTTTACACATTTTCCACCCTTGCTCCAAGTCCAGACCCCCAATACACTTCTACTCGTAGTGTACAAGTGCTTCCATAGGTGTCTTTTTCTCACTAGAACCACCATTCCAAATGCACCCGCGATCCCATTGCTGGGAACTCCACGACGGGACACCTACACGATGATGACTGAGTTGCATCACTGGGCCTCGGAGGGAATACAGGATGTGGGAGACCTTTTCCAGGACAGCACTCTCAACCCATACCAGGAACTCATAGCGGAAGGGAACCTGCACCCTGGGCAGTTTCTACTACATAGAACATTCATAGCTTCATTATCGTCTAAATGGGATACACTCACTCAGGAATTTCCCATGCACCCCACTTTGCAAAACCTTCACGTGATGGGCACAGGAAGACACCTCACGTGCTGGTTCGCATCTTCCCTCCAGCAACATACGGAGGTGGACCTCACTCAGCTTCAACATCATTGGGAGGGGCCCTGGGGAGGGCATTAACAGATAGAGAGTGGGCTGTCATCCTGGGCAGCCCGACCTACATTCCCTGTAATCAACAGTTCAAACAAATTCAATTCTTTGTACTACATTGGGCTTCCCTTACTCCAGCTCAAATCAACAGGTACTTCCTCCGCACAGATGCAGCTTGTCTCCACTGCCGGCAGTTAGATGCCGACATTCTCCATATGCTCTGGTGTTGTCCAGTCTTGATTGACTACTGGAACAATGTGACAAAAACCCTAGCAACTTACACCTCCCGAGCCATTCCCCCTAATTGGGAAGCCCATGTATTGCACCTCTTAAGCAGAAAACAAAAACTATAGAGCTGCCATACTATTTCTATTAATAAGGGCCAAATGATTGATCACCAAGCAATGGAAATCCCCTCTGTGCCTCATCCGTTTGCCTGGTGTAGATCCCTGCTTAACTGGGCTAAGGTGGAGGGTGTGGCTCTACGTAGAGAGGATCTACTTGGCATTCGTAAATTCCCCCTAGCACCTAGATATGTTCTATCGATTTAAAAAAAAAAAATATATATCGAAGTTAGAAATATCGAGTAGTTGATATCGACTGTTAAAATAACGTTTTTTTGTTAGTTAAAAATATTGAAACTTAAAATATAGAGTGTTAGAATATCGAAAGGCAAAATATAGAGTGTCAGAATATCAATCTCTGAAATATAGACTGTTTAGACAAATTTTATGTTTTAGGGGCGGGTTGTGGGTTTTTAGGGTAATAGGGTGGGGAGTGTTTTAAAAATGTGAATTTGGATTTTTTTTTAAATGGAATTATAAATATGTTTTAGTGGCGGGTTGTGGATTTTTAGGGGAATAGGGTGGTGATTTTTAAAATGTTTATAAAAAAATGTCTATATTTTAGGAGTGAGATGTGTGTTTTAGAGGAAATGGGTGGGGTGGGGAGTGTGTTAGAATATGTGTTTTAAAAAAAACACAATTGAAATTCGTTTTTGTTTTAGGTGTGGTATTTCTGTTTTTAGGTGTGTAGGGTGTGTATTTTCTTTAAATTTGAAATTTCATTTGTATTTTTTATTTTTTTTATCAAACAATTTTATTTAGAAATTTTAAATTTGGAAATGTGACTTTTAATTATAAATTAAAAATGTTTTCGCAATAATTTTTTTTAAAATAATTTAAAAATAAAATGTTGACATTTATTTGGGAGTTTTGTGTGTTTTTGTGTGATAGTGTATTTTTTTATTACATTTTCACATTTAATTTAAACATTTTTAAATTATAAATACTTTTAACAAAAATTAAAAAATTTAAATTATCAAATATACAAATTCATTTTAGTGTGAATAAAGTATTATGTTTTTAAGAATTGTGTAATAATTGAGAATAATTTAACATATTTATTTTTTTGTTAAGTTTTGAGAAAAAGAATCTTATTATGTATTTTAAATGTTAACAAATTTTACAATATTGTTTGTAATTAAATAAAGAGGTACAAAGTATTAAGAAATCATGTACAATTATTTGAAATATATTTATAAATATAATACAAATTATAATAATAATACAAAATTAGAAAATGTATGTTAATTTTTATTTTTAAGTGTGAATTTTAATTATGTTTAATATCTTTAAAAAATTGTGATTTAAGATGTATGTAATATTTATGAATGTTCATTATATGGGTACTTAGAGTATATACTTGGTGGAGTTGGAAATAGTAAATTATATGGTTTTACTGTCTAGCAGCTTACTAGAGTATATAGTAGTTGGAGTGGAAATACTAATCTATATGTGTTTACTATGTAGTACCTTTGCAGAGTTTATACATGTTGGAGTGGGAATAGTAATTTATATGGGTGTAGTGTCAAGCACTTTCTCAGAGTATATTCTTGATGTCAATTATATGGGTTTAGCGTCCAGCAGTTTCCCTAACTTTATACTTGGTGGAGTGGGAATAGTAATTTATATGGGTTGACTGTCAAGCACCTTGCCAGAGTATATACTTGGTGGAGTAGGAATAGTAATTTAAATGGGTTTAGTGTCCAGCACCTTCCCTGATTTTATACTTGGTGGAGTGGGAATAGTAAATCATATGGGTTGACTGTCCAGCACCTTCCCAGACTTCATACTTGGTGGAGTGAGAATAGTAAATTATATAGGTTGACTGTCCAGCACCTTCCTTGACTTTATACTTGGTGGAGTGGGAATAGTACATTATATGGGTTTAGTGTCCAGTACCTTCCCTGACTTTATACTTGGTGGAGTGGGAATAGTAAATTATATGGGTTGACTGGGCAGCACCTTGCCAGAGTATATACTTGGTGGAGTGGGAATAGTAAATTATATGGGTTTAGTGTCCAGCACCTTCCCTGACTTTATACTTGGTGGAGTGGGAATAGTAAATTATATGGTTTTAGTGTCAAGCACCTTCCCTGACTTTATACTTGGTGGAGTGGGAATAGTAAATTATATGGGTTTAGAGTCCAGCACCTTCCCTGACTTTATAATCGGTGGAGTGGGAATAGTAATTTATATGGGTTGACTGTCCAGCACCTTGCCAGAATATATACTTGGTGGAGTGGGAATAGTAATTTATATGGGTTGACTGTCCAGCACCTTGCCAGAGTATATACTTGGTGGAGTGGGAATAGTAATTTAGATGGGTTTAGTGTCCAGCACCTTCCCTGACTTTATACTTGGTGGAGTGGGAATAGTAAATTATATGGGTTTAGTGTCCAGCACCTTCCCTGACTTTATACTTGGTGCAGTGGGAATAGTAAATTATATGGGTTTAGCGTCCAGCACCTTCCCTGACTTTATACTTGGTGGAGTGGGAATAGTAATTTATATGGGTTGACTGTCCAGCACCTTGCCAGAGTATATACTTGATGGAGTGGGAATAGTAATTTATATGGGTTGACTGTCCAGCACCTTGCCAGAGTATATACTTGGTGGAGTGGGAATAGTAAATTATATGGGTTTATCGTCCAGCACCTTGCCAGAGTATATACTTGGTGGAGTGGGAATAGTAATTTATATGGGTTGACTGTCCAGCACCTTGCCAGAGTATATACTTGGTGGAGTGGGAATAGTAATTTAGATAGGTTTAGTGTCTAGCACCTTCCCTGACTTTATACTTAGTGGAGTGGGAGTAGTAAATTATATGGGTTTAGTGTCCAGCACCTTCCCTGACTTTATACTTGGTGGAGTGGGATTAGTAATGTATATGGGTTGACTGTACAGCACTTTGTCAGAGTATATACAATGATATTTACAGTATTTAAATACATAACATACAGTAAAATATATACAAACAATATGAATGATTTATTATAATTGACAGTAAGTGAAATTAAATTATTCATACTCAAAGCATGTTATAAAGATTTTATTATGTCCAAAGAGGGTAATAAAATGAGAAAATAATTTTATTGACATTTTTCAATGTTAATTACACATTTCTATTTTGATGATATATAGTGTAGTAACATATTTGCATTATAGTTACAGTTGTATATTGGTCACATTTTTATTGTAAACAAATTTTTAATACAATCATTTTTAAGAAAAGTATCATTTATTCAGTGTACATTTGTTTGTTTAATTCAGATTTATTACTGTAAAAATAAACATTAATTTTACAAGTCATATAGAACAATTTTGTTTTATAATTTTATAATACCGTGTTTGTATATTTAAAAAATTTTTAAGCAAACATATTTATATATATATCAGGAAAAAAAGTAGGTATTGTTGACATTGATATATAATTTACAATTGTATTTTTTTGCAAGAAAGGATTATTATTAATATATAAACTATTAATAATAATAATTTTTACAGCGGTAAAGAATTATTACCCAGATAATGTTTTTAGGTACATTATTTGTACATATAAAGAGTATATAATAGTAACATGTATTACAGTATTTCATATTCATACAGTCATGTAAGTATTGTTTATTAAAGTAAATGTTTGTTTAATTAATATAAAGTATTTCAGAATAACATATAGGACAATGTAAAAACATTTGATAACATTGTTAGATTTTCTTTTAATTAAAAAAATATAATAGTTAGATAATATTGACTGAAACATATATTAAAGAATTTTAGAATGTTATTTAATGTTAATATGAATGGGACTATTTGTTTGTGAGGGACTATTTTGTAACCGCGTTATGTTATTTTGGGTCATTTCGACTTGAAAAAGCTTGCGGTTGGAGGCTGCGTCGCGTATGGAAGGGTAAGTTTAATTTTAAGTATTTTATTTAAGTTAGATATATAGTTTGAGTGTTTGTGGCGTGTGTATAGGTTTTCTAGTGTTGGGTACTTGTAGGATGTGTGTGTTTTAGGTGGTAGTTACGGTTTTCGCTTGGTTCCGTTTTACTCATTTTGGGCCTACTACGTTGAGGTAGAAATAGGGTTAGAAATGTTAATTAAATATATATGTATAATGTTTAATAATGTTTGAAAATGTATGTTGGAGTGCATTGTGTGTGGGTGGGTAGAATATTATTTATTCTTTTTTAAACACGCTTTCTTACATTTTCACGTTTTCAAGGAGTGTTTCTTTAATTTTTAAACTATTTTCGGGTTTTTAATGGTTTATCGTTGGATCGATTTTGGAGAAGAATTGTTATGGATGTGTTTTTATTTTTACTTTTTACATCTGGTTTCCTTGGAGCATGTTTAAAATTGTTGATAACTATATTCGGGTTTTTAGGGGTTTTCGACTGGATGGTATTGGAGAAGAATCATTTTGGATTTGTTTGCATTTTTGCATTTTTTTATTGGGTTCTTTTGGATTGTTTGGATGGCTTACTACTATGGAAGGATTTATTCCGTTAGAAAGGTTTGTCTTCAGCAACAAAGTGAGTACGTTTTATTTATTTCTTTTTTGGGTGGGATTGTAATTTTATTTGTTTAATTATTTTATGTTATATGTTAGAAATTATAAGAAAACTGTTCAGATATATTTAAATACATTTTATTAAATATATTTGACAATTTTGTTACAGTTTCTAACATGTATCTAATATATATATTTTATGTTTAGTATTTGCTCAGTATAGGTATGTTAGATATGTTCAAAGAATTGTTTTTGTAATCATAGACAGATATTGTAGGCCTCTCGTAGTTGGGCATAGGGTTACTTGGTCTTGTAAGGTATTATACATTTTTTAGTTTGTTTAGTTAGCTTAGGGCCAATTAGTGTTACAGATTGCTCCATTCGGAGTTCTTGGTAACTGTGTTCCTTTTGTAATGATTGGAGTAGTTTCTGTAGTGTAGGGGTACCTCTGCCTGTAGTTGCTTGGAAAGCATTGTGCCATCCTTCAACTGCGTTGTTACTTTTAGCCTGTTTATTTAAGGTACTTAGGTAGACGTTCCACTAGGAAATTTGAAATTTAGGTTGTCTTCTGTGTCCTGATCTGTGTAGCCTTCCTTCCCATGTGTCTTGGAAGTAATCTAATAGAGGGCTTAATTTTGTTTCTTTTTTTTTATAATAGTAGGTTGTAATGTTCTGCTACATCTGTTACAGGACATAGGCTAGGGCAATTCATTTTTTTACCTGGTAGGCAAAAGTGCTGTCATTGCAGTATTGGGAGCTTAGGGCAGATTTTTGTATATGTTTCGATATACATTTGTTGAAGTGGTAGTAGCAACCTTGGGTTGCTGTGTGAGGGTAGGTTAATAGAATTGAATTTAGCATTGCTTTCTCAAAGTCAATGATAATTTTTTGTGGTAAGTAATTATTGGTTTGTTCTTTTATTTTATTTAGGAGCTCAACATAGGTTGTTTGCTGTTTGTTGGGTAGTAGGCTATATATGAATGGAATATTGCAGTTCTGATAGTGTCCATGGATGGTGTATAGTTGATAGAAAGGTTTAGGGCATACTGAGAATGTACCATCCATCATCCATGTTTCACATTGGTGTAATTTCACCATATTGTCTGCTGTAGCAAACATTATAATTCTTTTTTCATCAGATGCATTGTTGTATAGGATGAAAGGTTCGTCACTATGAGTTATTCTCAGTTCAGGGTGAATTTGGACTTGCTCAAAGGTTTTTGGGGCAGGTGGAGTAGCGGAAGTTGTTCTTTTTTGCCTAGCTATTGTCCTTTTTAGAGATTCGATGGAAGGTATCAATCAATCAGTGACACTTATAAAGCGCGCTACATACCCGTAGGGTCTCAAGGCGCTGGGGGGGGGGGTGCCGCTACTGCTCGAACAGCCAGGTCTTCAGCTTCTTCCTGAAGGAGAGGTGGTCTTGGGTCAGGCGCAGGTCGGACGGGAGGGAGTTCCAGGTCTTGGCGGCCAGGTAGGAGAAGGACCTTCCTCCTGTAGTCGCTCTTCGGATGCGGGGGACGGCGGCGAGGGCGTGGTTGGCTGATCGGAGGTGGCGTTTGGGAGCGTAGAAGTTGACTCGGCTGTTGAGGTAGCTCGGGCCTTGGTCGTGTAGGGCTTTGTGTGCGTGGGTGAGGAGGCGGAAGGTGATTCTCTTGTTGACGGGGAGCCAGTGAAGGTCTCTCAGATGTCCGGAGATGTGGCTGGATCGTGGGATGTCGAGGATGAGTCTGGCTGAGGCGTTTTGGATCCGCTGGAGTCTCTTCTGGAGCTTGGCGGTGGTCCCGGCGTAGAGGGCGTTGCCGTAGTCCAGTCGGCTGGTGACGAGGGCCTGGGTGACGGTCTTCCTGGTCTCTGTGGGGATCCACCAGAAGATCTTCCGTAGCATGCGTAGGATGTTGAAGCACGCCGAGGAGACGCTGTTGACTTGCCTGGTCATGGAGAGGGAGGAGTCCAGGATGAAGCCCAGGTTTCGTGCATGGTCTGTCGGTTTGGGTGCGGTGCCCAGGGCGGGAGGCCACCAGGAGTCGTCCCAGGCGGAGGGTGAGGAGCCCAGGATGAGGACCTCCGTCTTGTCCGAGTTCAGTTTCAGGCGGCTGGTCGTCATCCACTCGGCTACCTCTTTCATCCCTTCGTGCAGGTTGGCTCTGGCGGCGGCGGGGTCGTTGGTCAGGGAGAGGATCAGCTGGGTGTCGTCGGCGTAGGAGATTATGCTGAGGTGGTGTTTGCGTACGATGGCCGCGAGGGGGCTCATGTAGACGTTGAAGAGGGTGGGGCTCAGGGATGATCCTTGGGGGACGCCGCAGATGACTTCGGAGGCCTCTGACTTGTACGGTGGTAGGCGGACTCTCTGTGTTCTTCCGTCGAGGAAGGAGATGATCCATTCCAGCGCCTTGTCCTGGATTCCGACGTTGCTGAGGCGCTGTACTAGGGTGCGGTGGCAGACAGTGTCGAATGCCGCGGAGAGGTCTAGGAGGATGAGGGCCGCTGTTTCTCCGTTGTCCATCAGGGCTCGGATGTCATCGGTGGCGGCGATGAGGGCGGTCTCGGTGCTGTGATTGGCTCGGAAGCCGGACTGTGAGGGGTCGAGGGACCCATTCGTCTCGAGGAAGGCGGCCATCTGCTTGTTGACGGTCTTCTCGATGACTTTGGCTGGAAACGGGAGAAGCGAGATGGGGCGGTAATTCTTGAGGTCGGTGGGGTCCGCTGTTGGTTTCTTGAGTAGAGCGCTGAGTTCGGCGTGTTTCCAGCTTTCAGGGAAGATGGCGGTGTCGAAGGAGGTGTTGATGATGTCTCGCAGGTGGGGTGCGATGAAAGCGTCGGCCTTGTTGAAGACGTGGTGAGGGCAGGGGTCGGTCGGTGATCCGGAGTGGATGGAGTTCATCGTGCGGATGGTGTCTTCGGTGCTGATCGGGGTCCAGGCGTGGAGGGTGGTGGTGGGGGGGGGTGGCTGGTCGGTCGTGGTGTGCGTTGGTTGGTTGTTGAAGCTGCTGTGTATGTCCGTGATCTTGTTGTGGAAGTATGAGGCGAGGGAGTTGCAGAGGTCTTGCGATGGGGTGATGTCGTTGTTTCCTGCGCTGGGGTTGGAAAGCTCTTTCACGATGTTGAAGAGTTCCTTGCAGTTGTGTGCGTTGTTGTCCAACCGGTCCTTGAAAGCTGTTTTCTTGGCGGCGCGGATCAGCTGGTGGTGTTTCCGGGTGGCAAGTTTGTAGGAGGTCCTGTTGTCCGGTGTCGGTTCCCGTAATTGGCCTGATGCATGTTGGGGGAGAACGTTTAAGTCTTCTTTAAGGATAGTTGTAGAAGGTAGGTCTGTGCTAGTACTTGCTTCTTTTAGTGAGTCAAGCATTTGTCTAATTTCTATTCCTGTCACGTTGGGAGGGTGGTTATGTTCTTTTGTATTGGTTACAGTTGTTTTGTGTGTTATAGCTCGACCATAACATTTGTTAGAGTAATATTTGCTGCATTTCCAAAACACTTTCAGTTCATGCTGCTTTTCTTGTGTATATGTATAGCCCATATAACATAAAAGCATTTTTCCTTTCTGTGAAGTTATAAATTTGGCTCCTTCAGTCATTTTTCTTTTTTCTTTCTACAGTAAATAAATGTTGCATAGAGATATTTAGTATGGTTTCTAGGTTAATGATTTGCATTTATTAAATTTTAACTATATATTTACCTTTTTCTTAGTTGTTAGGAGGGCTGTACTGTGTGTTTGGATGCTTTACTTCTCTTTATTTTGTCGATGGTTCTGTTGGGAAAAGAAAATTAGAGTTATTGTATATGTTTTATTTTGTATTACTGGATTTCTTTGCATAAGGACGTTTTCTTGATAGTTTTTCCTTTAAAAGTTGTCTCTGTTATTTTAGTTTATATACTTACTTTTGTTTTAGAGTTGATAGAGTTGTAAAAGTTGGCCTTTTTTCGGTAATTTTGATATATCTGCAAGACATGGTAAGAAGGAAAGAAAATGTTTCAGTTGTTGTCTAATTTTTCATTTTTAGTTTTTAGTGCTAAGTTTAGTAGATATTATAAGGTAGTGGCACTTAGTTTTCTTATGTGTAGCCTTTTTTTGAATGAAGCAGGTATCTCTTCTGGTGAAAATCTGGCAGAGTTTCCCCTTCACGTTTTGTGGCGTAAGGTGTTATCTAGTTGTGTATTTTCTTTATTTTTTAGTGTTTTTATAATGTGTTGGTTGTTTTCATTGGTCTGCATAATTATTTGGTGTTTTTATATATGTGCTTTATATGGAAGATGCCAATTAATGTTTTTTTAGGTCTCGCTGGCGTTGCAGCGCGAAGCGCTGCGGCCAACGAGACTTATAGCCGCCTTGCTAGGTCGCAAGGGAGTCAGAGCTGTGCACGAGCCGCTCCAGACCTGGGCACGAGCCGACTCAGGTCTGTGAACGCCAACGTGCACGCTCACGGCGTCCTCCCGCGTCTCTTCCGAGGCGCGCTCCACGCTGACTTGCGGTATGCGTGCTCCAGCGTTTCTGTGGCCGGAGGTAGACGGCATCTGGTAAGTGAGGGCCGGGGGGGTTTGTTTGCTTGTTTAATTCAGGAAATTGTTTTATTGGCGCGCACCCGCCACCCCCTCCCGCTCCAACATAGCCTGTCATAAATTTGCTAAACATGTGAAATCCACGCCTGGGTTTTCAAATCACCCGGTTGAAGTAAGGAAAGCAGCCCTTTCAGCAAACGCCAGGTAGTAATGGTGGGCGTGGCTAGGACGACGTTCGTTGGATCCATTTTGACCAGTCAAGTTCAACAAACGCTGACCTCCCCGGCCACATCAGATGTTGGAAAACGCCTGTGGTTTCTTTGTCAGCCCGAAGGGTGAAGGTTGGATCATCTGCATATTGCACCTTGCTTTCATGCTCAAATGGTATCCAAAACGCTCCGAAGGCTTCTTTCTGTGTGCTGTTCCTGCATGTACTGCCTCTGATGTACGTCGCTCTTTAGAGCTTCCTGAAGCCAGACTTGGCTTTAACTTCAGCTCCAGGAACTCGAGTTAATAAGGGCTGCTGCACTCATCAGGTATGAATTTCCATTAATCGAACTGTCCTTGGCTGTTCATCTTCTGTTTCTTTGTAGCTCCTTTTACGCTCGTCGGCCTCTCTCCTTGCTCTCTTATGATGCTTCTGCCTCCCCTTGTACTTTACAATCCACGGGCAGCTGTTGCTTGCCTTGAGCTGGTTATGACAGCGTTCAGACTCGGCAGGGATTAAACACGTTTACTGAGTTTGAAGTGTCACCTTACAGCTGTAGCTACACCCGAGACCGGTGGTCAGTCTGTGAGAATTTTACACATTTAATGCAAACCTCAGTCATTAAGTATATCAGCAGTGTGAGAGACATGTACAGAAAAGTGTGTTGTTCCTCTTAAGAAAATCCTTTTAGCACCAGTCAGCCATGTTATCAGCCAATTCACTACCTATTTACATTATTCCAATCTAGATCAATTGTATATGCATTTGTTATGTGGTTTTGCGAAATATAAGGCATGGTTCCCGTCTACAAGGGTCAGAGCAGGACACTCTCAGAAACTAGAGATGGGTTCAGAAGTCAAACTGCTTTAAGTTGTTCTGTGACAGAGAAATGCCCCATTTTATCAGACCAACTATATTTCCAGTGAGGATTTCAACCATTTGAAAACAGAAGGCGGTGCTTTGAAATGTAATACTTTAATTAACTTAATAGTTTTGGCATTAATGGTTTTGGAGTATCTTTAGCACGCGATTTTCCACATGTCGGGCCTCTGTGTCTTTTTTTCCCATGTAGCAGAACTTTTGTACAGCTCATAATAGGCAGTTCTAGGTGCCTGGTCTTCGTCATTGTGTGATATGCCTGAGTGAGATTTCAGAAAACTCACACACGGCTCATGTTGCATGCTGTGTGAAACACAAGATTCTAGCCCCCATGTTTTAGGCCGTTTACAGATATAAACATTCGGTCAAAATAGGAGGTCTTGGGTTGAGACGCACGAGGTTCACTCATGACGTCCTACAACTGTCCACACCCTCATGCTCTTCCTCATTAAACCATCTGCTTATTGTACTGCACATGTGCAACTATTTGGTTAATTTTGAATACTTGAGCTCATTTCCCATATACATGTAAATGCAGATATTTTGGTTGTATTTTTAAGGTATAGTCTTTTGCCCCAATGGTGGTGGTGGTGGTCCAGCTTTACGCAGCTAGCCCTTTTCATCAGGCACCAGCGATGCTTCATCATTCATGCAGTTACATTGTTGAGGTGGGGGGCTTTGGTGGGGAGCCGATCTATGAATTTCTTTTTGTTATTTTTGTGCAGTATTTAACTTTTTTTTCTCTCACAGTGAATGTCTTTTTGGGGCAGTGAGTTCTGTAGCTATTAGCTTTTTCCCCATTAAGGGCTTTAAAGAGAGGATGACTTTCAGAGTCTGACCAATATCTTCAACTTTATTTCAGTTTGGCTGAGAATGTCTGTTGCAGAGGGTACTACTGAAGGATATTTGTCCAGTTTAGAAAACTCGATTGATGGTGAAGATGGGTTTCCTCCCCAAAAAACAGAGAGCATTGCCAGGAAGGAAGTGGTCAGACTATTAAGACGAAGATGTTGGATGACGCAGCAAAAAACATAACAAACTTTCAACCAGCTTGGGGTAAAGAGTACCCGATCTGTAGAAAGAATAATGATAATAATAATATGAAACTTATAATGCGCTCAGCTTACCCTGGGGCATCCCGGCGCAGCATCCCGACGCATGATCCGTTTTCATACAAGTGTCTTACTTGCCTAAAAATAATGAAATGTGGACATCAATGAGTCAGGGACGTACAAGTGCACTGTAGTTCGGAGGGTCATAGAAATCGAGTAACTGCAATGAAATCACAGCAAAAACTGCAACGTGGTGTTAGTGCGGCTGCCAATGACCTAGATAGAAAAGTACTCAGGCTGAAGTAAAAGTTGCATACAAACAGCAAGGAACTACAGAGGGAAACAATCCAACCAGGTCGCCCTCCACACAACGACCGATATCAATACATTAAGACCTGGTCTGCAAGGCACCTCTCTTGAGGCCAAACATATAAGCGGAGGTACGGATTCACAAACAATTGTTTCCCATATACGCCTCTTTTCTTTTACAAGGTAGTAACCTCCTGCTTTATTGCCCTAAACTTTTAAATTAGTCTCATTTTTACAAATGGTAGTCACCGCACTATGTTGCCCCTGACCAATGTACAGGAGTGTCACTGTGAATAGTGCATAAAAATTAAACATCACAATCAAAAAATGGCGAAAGGGCAAGATGATACCTCACATGCGCACCACAGGGGCGTAACACAGGCCCACGCAGGTTCCACGGTGCGGGATGGCCTCTAGCTCCAAGGGGCCCCCTCGGAACTGCACTGTGGCCCGGAGAGCTCCTGATTGAGCCGGAGAGGGCCCCTCTAAGTACAGTGCAGGGAGGCCCCCTCACTTTTCGTTACGCCAGTAGCGCACCACCAATAGAGCATGCTGGTTGGTACTCACCAGCTATGCCCACTTTTTTCATCATTGGTAGCTATCTTGCCTTAAAAAATAATGTGTAGTGTCCAAAACAAACACAAAGTGGTGCTGAGAAATAAGTGAAGTGAATAAATCACATCCCACAAATGCGACCATGTGAAAGTAAAATTGAAATAAGTTGCACTTTGATCGATACCAACTTTATTATTCACTGTGCACTTATTCAAATTAAAAACGGTTGCCAATCATGCATACTGCTTCATACTGAGCTGACATTTTTCATTGCCACCACAATTTCAATGCAATTTCATCAGGGCAGTGAGGTCGCCTGGCACCAGTACTGGACACTGAAATTATCTTTTTCTTTTACAGGGACATAAATGAGCCGCGGTCCTTCATACCAGCTCTTTTCTTATGTCACGCATGAGACACATCTCCATTCAGGAGTCCTCTCAGTGGGTTTATACTCGGCTGTAGTGTCAATCGCACAAGTCCTCGCTCCATGAGGCGATTCCGCTTGGCGATTCCCTTGCGGGAGCAAGGTTTGGTGCCATGTGTTAGCAATTATCGCTCCTGGAGCTGTTCGCTCACGCAAGGGAAACACTTTCACTTTTGCCGATACTTTTTACTTTTAGCGTGAGGCACGCACGCTTTGTTGCTCATGCAGAAAACTGGTAGCACGAGGCTGGATTTACCAGCGAGAAGTATCTAGAGAAGACCACATTTTACTTGGTAGATGACTAAACGCATATCTTTTTAAAGCAGAAATCAAGATTAACCCAATCCTGCCTCCAAAACTCTAAAAAGGTACACAGTTTAGGCTAGAAGGGCTGCAAACATAGGTTTAGAAATCTAACATTACTCTTGACCTAAGGTTACTCCCAGGGCAACGTATCCCCTAGTTGCTGATGCAGAAAACTGGTAGCACGGGGCTGTATTTACCAGCGAGAAGTATCTAGAGAAGACCACATTTTACTTGGTAGATGACGAAACGCATATCTTTTTAAAGCAGAAATCAAGATTAACCCAATCCTGCCTCCAAAACTCTAAAAAGGTACACAGTTTAGGCTAGTAGGGCTGCAAACATAGGTTTAGAAATCTAACATTACTCTTGACCTAAGGTTACTCCAAGGGCAACGTATCCCCTATCTTTTTCGTCATTGAATTAAGACGATGCACCCCCCACACTGGAATCCTGCGCGGAGCCTGACTCACCTCCCTGCTTGGCATCGTTCATTCTGCGCGCTCCTTGCAAACAGTCAAAAAGTCCAGGTTCAGTCAGTCAGAGCTGATTGGGATGCATCTGTGAATGGGCATGTGCGCCCTTTGCTTGCGGGGGCCCTCTGCCCCTGCTGTGTGTTCCAGAAGAACCGCTTGTCTCGCAGGGCAGTGTGCGCAGACCCCCTTTGTTGCAGCAGAGATAAGGCAGCAGCAGCTTCTCACAGTTAGTAAGCTTGTCTTGCATCCTCCCTCCTCTCCCCCCTCTCTCCACAGGGCTCCCTCATCGTACCTGCGTACACCCAATACACACAGGCCATGCTTCCAGACTCAGAGGGGATGGAAGGGGCAGTGAGGAGAGAGGGAGAACATCTGTGAGGGTGAGAGAAAACGCTTGTACTTCAAATTAATGTTCAGATAACCTCCACGTTCAAGAAGATGCAACTGGGGTGCTTTAGACTTTTTAATTTAGCGTGGACATGGCCCAATGGCATCAGAGCGCTTTATAACAGTAGCAGGACACATGGGTTACAGCGACTTCCAGTTACAGTCAGGGCTTTAAGTGTGATGAAAAAACTGGGGAGTCTCGCAAAGGAGCGAGGTCAATGTAATTAAGGGCATGGCTTAAAAACACATAGGCTAAAAGTTTGTGCTTAGCATAATGTGCCACCTGACTGGTGTTTTGCTGTTTCTGTCATTGCATCCAGATATATATGATACAACAAGTAACATGGCACCTACAAGTCAGGACTATTGGCTTTGTCAATAGTTGTTAGTTGCATAAGATAAATAAGCAGCAACTATGGCTTGTATATAATATTGATAAAGCTTCCTCTTAAAGCCCTGGTGACACCACGACAATGTTGCTGCTCCTGAGTTCCAACAAGCATTGGCATAGCCAATAGGTCTCCCTTTGGGAACTTATAAGTGATAAGTAATCCAGCACAATATCCTTGGTGCAGCAACATCAACTGTTGCATGACTAAACACGTATAAGGTCCCAAAGGCGAGACCTATTGGCTATGTCAATGCTTGTTTTATGATGGAGCCGTTTTTTTCCATCTTTTTTTTAATAATTATTTGATAGTGTGAGATGTATAATGTTTTATATAATAATATGATGTGAAAGTATTATATTTTCGAATTTTTAGTGTTTATAATTTTCTTGATGTTTATTTACTTAGTGATTATAATATATTTAATTTTATATAATAATAGTGAGTTATGTTACCATTTACCATGTTTTTTTCGTTATATATTGTGTTATTTATGACGTATGGAGAAGTCGATAGAATGTTTTTTGCAATATTTTAGTAGTCTACCTTTTTGTTTTCGATATTTTAGCTTATGTCTTTATATGTGTTGAAAGTCAATATATATTGTTAGCGAAATTTTTTTGGTTCGATAATGTTATCGATTTATTTTAGTTGCGATATTGTAAAGTCGATATTTGTGTAGTTACTTGTTTAAGTATTGGTAGTCGATATTTTTGTAGTCGATAATTTTGCTTCGATATTTTGGGTAGTCGATATGCGGTCTGTCAATATTGTTTCAGTGATCCGTTGATATCAATGGCTGTTCTCTATTTGCCTGGGATACCTTTAATGATCACCCACTCATTCTATGGGTTATTCACACTGGCAAAAATGGAAAAAAAATAAGCGCGGGCTCCCACGCTTCGTTTTTTAAAGCCCCTCGGGTGGGCCGGGTCCCGGGGGCAATCCTCATTATTGTAGTGGGGGCCTGCAGGTGCCCCCGCAGCCCCGGGGACCAACACCTCCCAGGGGCTTTAAAAAAAACTTATGTCCCACCCCCCACTACGCTGCCCCGGGGACCGCCACCTCCCTGAGACTTCATTAAATAAGGATGGGGGCCTTGTGGACCCCCACAGCCCCGGGGACTGCAACCTCCCGGGACTTCATTAAATAAGGATGGGGCCTCATGGGCCCCCCCAAGCCCCGGGGACCACAACCTCACCGGGGCTTTAAACAATGGAAAGGGGGCTGCTTGGCCCCCCACCTGGAGCCCTTGATGGCCCTGGGAACTGCCACCCCAGGGCCGGCTCCTGCAGTGTCCCAGGGTGCCCACCCCCGGGACACTGCTGTTTGCTCTGGCAGGGCAGGAGCCGCTCTGCTGTAGCAAACTCTGCTTTGCTTCATTGAACCGAGAGCAGGGAAACCTGCTCTCGCTTCAATGAAGCAAAGCAGGATTGTTTTTCCACAAGGGGAGCTGCATGTCAGCAGCTCCCCTTGTGGAAAACCAATGTTGGCTCCCGCAGGAGGCGAGGAGCAGGCAGGACTGTGGGGCATTGGGGCTCCCCCCACAGGCCCCAACACAAAGGGCCGGCCCCGGGGGATGGGGTCCCTGGGGCCTGAAGTGGCCCTCCATCAATAAAACTAAATAAATAAAAGTAAGAGGCACAGCCCCGGCGGATGGGGTCCCCGGGGCCTATAGAGCCCTCATGAGGGAGGCGAAGCAACCCCCCTCCTTAAAAAAAAAATATATATGTGGCCATGAGGGAGGCGAAGCAGCCCCCCTCCTTTAAAAAAAAATATATATATGTGGCCATGCCCCGGGGGATGGGGCCACCTTCCCTTTTTTTTTAAAAGAAAAAAATGGGTCAGGCCCTGGGGAATGGGGTCCCCAGGGCCCTAAATATTGTAAGAAAAGGGGGGCCACACAGCCCCCCATCTGAAAAAAAGAAAAAAGCTGGCATCGCTCCAGAGGCCCCGCTCCCTCCCTGCAGCACTCTGCTAACGTGCTCCCGGGTGCATTGTAAGTTGGGGAATGAATTCCCCTTGAATACTGAGGGGCCCTGGTGGCCAATTAGCCCACCAGGTACCTCCAGTATGCACCAGTGAGCTGCATTGCAGAGAGGTGGTCCAAGGCCATGCCCACTTTTTACACCACTCTGCAACGCAGCTCTGTGGCGCTTACTGGAGGTACATGGTGAGCTAGTTGACCCCGAGGACCCTCAGGACTCAAGGTGACTTATTCACCAATTTACAATGCACCAGGGGGCGCGTTTGCACAGTAGTGCAGGGAGGGGCCGGGCCTGATATTACAAGTGTGCAAACACACCCACTGGCGCTTTGTAAATTGGGGGATTTAGTCCCCTTGAATCCTGAGGGCCCAGGGGCCAACTAGCCCACCAGGTACCTCCAGTAAGCGCCACAGAGCTGCATCACAGAGAGGTGGTCTGAGGCCACGCCCCTATTTCACCTCTATGCAACGCAGCTCTGTGACGCTTACTGGAGGTACCTGCTGGGCTAGTTGGCCTTCAAGGACCCTCAGAAATCAAGGGACTTAATCTCCCAACTTACAACTTGCCAGGGGATGCATTTACACAGTGGTGCAGGGAGGGGGCGGGGCCTGATATTACAAGTGTGCAAACACACCCTTTGGCGCATTGTAAATTGGGCAATTAGGTCCCCTTGAGTCCTGAGGGTCCCTGAGGGCCTAGTAGCCCACCAGGTAACTCCAGTAAGCACCACAGAGCTGCGTTGCAGAGAGGAGGTCCGAGGCCATGCCCCTTTTTACATCTCTCTGCAACGCAGCTCTGTGGCGCTTACTGGAGGTACCTGGTGAACTAGTTGGCCCCCAGGGACCCTCAGGATTCAAGGGGACTTAATCCCCCAACTTACAACATGCCAGGGGGCGTGTTTGCACCGTGATGCAGGGAGGGGTGGGGCCTGATATTACAAGTGTGCCAACACACCCCCCTGGCGTGTTGTAAATTAGGGGATTAAGTTCCCTTGAATCGTGAGGGTCCCTGGGGGCCAAGTAGCCCACCAGGAACCTCCAGTAAGCGCCACAGAGCTGCGTTGCAGGGAGGTGGTCCGAGGCCATGCCCCTTTTTACACCACTCTGCAAAAGTGCCTTCTGGTGCACTGCTGGTGGGGCGATGAGGTCCTCTTGTGTCCTGAGGACTAAGGATACAAGTGGACTTCATCCATCAAGCAGCAGTGAACCAGAAGCTGCGTTTGCAGTGCGGTTTAAAAAGGGGCATGGCCTCTGAACACCTCTCTGCAACGCAGCTCTGTGGCGCTTACTAGAGGTACCTGGTGGGCTACTTGGCCACCGGGGGCCTTCAGGATTCAACGGGGCTTAATAGAGATGTTATAGTTATAAATTAGCATTTAAAAACCTTAGAAATTCACTGAAAAAAACATCGTTTTGAGGCACATTATAATTAGAAATTTTTATTTAAAAACCATTGAAATTCACTGAAAAAACATAGGTTTCAGGCTTTTTATAGTTTTATAGTCACGCTACGCAAAGCTCTACGAAATGGGAAAAAATTTGTGTGATCACGCAAAAGTTCCGCCAACACGCGGAATTGCTTGTTTCGCCCGTTCGCGATGCTTTATTCCTGTTCGCAAACGCTGTTTGTGTGCTCGGGTGGAAATATCTCGCGGACATGCTTTTCGAAAGCGCGCACAATTAAAAAATTCCGAGAAGCTGCGGATCACGAAATGTTTGGCAATTTCGTGTTCTCCGCAGAACGTGAAATTACCCAAATTTCGCAAATTCTGAAAGTGGAACAGAATTAACTGCCCAATTGTAGTGTAGTTCCTATTTTCCCAATAGGCTCTGCGCATTGGAATAATACCTACAGCAGTAAAGGCCTAGACCAGACGTTAACTAGGTCTACTACTGTCGATACTAGACTTAAGTTTTGGGTTTGCCAGCGTAGCTCAGAGTTCGCTAGAAACTTTCTCGAATGTTCAAGGAGGAAGTAACTTCCCTGATTAGACAAGAAGGGATTTAGTTTCTGACAACCATAGAACATGACAACTTTGCTCTCCCCTAATCAAGAGTCAATCTCGAGAGTCGTGTGAGCACAAGGCAATTATTTTACTCAGTCAGTACGTGCATTCTTAGTCTCATCAGATTGTAGAGAAAAGGAGGAGACGGGCGTGTTCAATAAAAAGGTGTTATTTATTGATCAGTCTCTTTTCTCGTACAAGAGAAATGGATCGATATTATTGCAATACTTATAGTTAAGTAAAGTGCATACATTAAAAGCAATAGTATAAAATAATACTGTAAAAACATTGATATGGTTTCTGAGCCATATGATGTTTAAAATGATTAAAATATATTTACATACACATATACATTTGACTAAACGTACTCAACTGGTGTTTCTAAATACGCCTACCCCGTGTACCTGACCTAAGTCTAATGCGTGGGCGGGAATAGAAAGTTACAGTTTAAGTTAAGTTTGTTTTTGCCAAGTGAATAACTAAAGAATTCTCTGTGAGGGGTTATTCAGTTCTGTACCTGGAAGTTAGGATGAATGAGGAATGGTATCTCTTTCTCTGCTCTCGATATTCCAGGCTGCCTGCGAGGGCTGCCCAGAAGCGCCGGTGCTGGGTCTCTCGGCTTGAGATAGCAGCGCGTCTCTCAGCGCGTCAGGAAGGCGGGGCTGCTGCCAGCGGGGTCTGCTCCTGCTCTCGGCTTCGGCAAGTGTGGCTGCTCCGTCTCGTCACCACGCGTGTGTTTGCATAGGGCAAGATCGGCAATATTTATACCTTAAAGGTGCCGAGATTGACGTAAGGATGGACATAGATACGTCAATAAAGATGTCATACGACTTGCTCGTTAGCACATTCTTTACTAAAGTTCTCTGTGAAATCAAAACAATGGCCGCACGGATTTTCCAGGTTGTCATAGGTTTGATTTGTTATGAGAACGTCGTATGCCTTATCAGGGGCTGGAGGAATGTCGCTTGTCTAATTAGATCTCAAGCGTTATGACCTAATCAGATAACACGTTCCTGTGCCGTAGTGTGACTGCGTCAGATAACGGTATTTGCATCACGGGGGCTTTTCTTGCCTCATGGGCTGACTGTTAGTTAACTTGATAGTTAGTTTAACCAGAATAGGGTCAGGAATAGGGGGATTGATTCAGAACCTATAGGAATACATGACACCCACTCCACGCTAACTATGGTCATATTTACTAATCTATGCATAGTATAACATAGTACAACATACTATAGAGTATAGTGTATACCTTACCACCCCAAAATACATAAATGCATTTTGAAATTTTCAAATATACTGAAAAATTGCAGTCATATATATTGTATGCACTTAAGCTATGAATTAAACGCTAAAGTAAACACGCATTTGTAGACATTATTGCTTATTCGGTATATGAGAAATACACATGAAATGGCTCTTAATATGGCTATACAGAAAGAAAGTTCGAGACCATTTCATCACATAATAAAATATTTGTGAACATCCCAGCGGGCAACTAAAGTTCATAAAGTATCTAAAAATAGAAATCTTAGTTCTCTAGGAATAGTTTCTTACTTTAAGCAGAAGATAAGTGTCCCGAAAAATTTGTGAAAAATAATTTGGGGCTGCTAAAAAATTGTTGTCCGTGAACTGGTGGGAAGAATTGTTCATGTGACTTTATTTTTAAAGTTGAAGGCCGAATTCAGGGAACGCCGTGTGCGAGCTTGCTCAAAAGTCTCTATTTCTGTTCCGGAGAGAACATCATATCATTAAGGCTTTCGAAAAAACTGTCAACAGCTTCATGGGAAAGTTCCACTAAGTCGGAAATAGGGGTAACCATGCATTCGTGCGCATGATTGTCTGCATTGACATTCTGTATCGCATTGCTGACAGAAGGTCGTACCTGTTCAATGCTGCTTTCATCTTGAACTTCACTACTCTTCAATCGTAGTGGTGAAGATTCCAGGAATGCCGTCATCAGGATTGGCAGCCTTTGAGGGCAGCACAAAGCGTGAACCTTGGTAGGAACCAACAATGTATCCGCATCCACTGGCGCATCCGATTGTAGCGTCAGACAGGTGTCTAACACGCATTCTTCTCCGCATAGCAGACATCTCAATACAGGTAAAACACATCTTTGCCACATTGGTCGAAATGATAGAAACCAAGTCATGTTCAGGTCTCTAAGCCGGGATAGTCCCAGGATTTTTGATATCCGGTCCCGGTATCCAATGGCTAGGATCGTTTCTTCCATTGTCGCGAGAGTTTGATCTGTGACATGGGTTGCCATAACGAAAAATAAGGACTAAGAATAGGATTCCTGCAATTAGTCCCAGGATCAGGGGAAGTCCGCCAAAAATCGAATGGACGAAATCTGGAAAAATACCCAGTATGGCTTTGAATGGTGTTAATGCCATCGAAAATACTGTCTTAAATACCTTTGAGACCCCAGTGGTATCAGAAATATTTAAGATTTCGCTCAGGATTTCCGCGAAATGTACGGGGGAATTAGTTGATAATAATGTATGTATCTCTGCAGTCGTCCTTGCGACTTGTAGATCATACGTTTCTTTTGATGACGTGAGCCTTGTCGGCGTCTGAAGAAGCACTGTTTTCATTCTGCTTAAAGTATCTATTCGAATAGAAGTAATTTTCAAACTGGGCCATGCCCTTGCCTCCCTGTCTGGAAAGGAGCTGGGGAATAAAGAACGTCCACAGCACTTGACCTTCGCCGTCGTAGTGACTAGATAAGGAGTCCCGGGCATAAGACTACAACATCTGCGGTCTACAATAAGAATGTAACTCCCATTATAGAGTCTTTGAAAGAATGGTTCTATTTCAGTTGCAGGTGCGCCTTGCTGGTGACATGAAAGGTTGTATGAATTCCCTTCACAGGCTCCATGAAAACTAATTCCGTTACACAGAAGCGTGCCGCTTAGTGACATAGCACAATTGTTGCCACTAAGAAACACTTTCTGTCCTTTATTACTGACACATGCATGTGAATAGGGCAGGTTCCAAGTTGTTTTAAGGTACCCCTTTCCCAATTTCTCGTACATGCCAGCCTGTATATATTTTTGGCAGTATTGAAACCTGAAGGTTGAGATTGGAATATTTATGATTCCGTGGATTATCCATTCACTGACAGGTCGTTCTGACATTGTCATTGGTAATCTTTCTAGTTTTTCAATGCTCAAGATTGTATAATCAGCACCCTTTTGCGCCATACCGATTTGTCTATCAGTAAGGTTAAAGATTTGGAATAGTGACGTTGTGTTGATTAAACGCCAAGGCACATAGCCTGAACGCAGATTTTGCAACGTCCAGCCAAGCTGTACAATAGAACGCAATTGTGACTGACCATGTTGTAATAACAGTAAGTCTTGCGATAATATATCGATTGCTGACGACACAATGCTGTCCAAAGAAAAAATTCTGGAGGACAGAGTCATTAACCCATTGTCCACTACAGAAAGTGATTTTTCCAAATTAATACGGTCAATTTCCCGTATTCTCTCTGCTGTTTCAATTTGAGTAACCTTCCAGGCCTCATTGTATGCTGCATATACAGAGGCTGCTATGAAACGCTTTTGACGCTGTTTGCGTGGTCCCATTATGAAATCACGCAAGTCAGCACCATCAGTAAGTAAAGTTAGGTGTTGCTTAATTTCGGACAGTGTGGAAGTTTGTAGCCATTGAAGGCATAATTTGCCCACACTGTAGGTTGTTATTATCCCTGGGTGATGTCTTTGGGGATATCTAGGGTCTGGCCTGGTCATTTTGAAACCCTGTGTTTTATTCAGGAATCTATCTTGACAGTTATTTGTATCTGTGGGCCAGATCAACCATTGTTTCCAATCAGGATGTGTTCTGTTTTGGTTTAATATATGGTTTACGTCCATCTCTTCATCTGTATCAGAGTTATTGCTAAACATTATTGGCTTTGGAATAGACGGTTTATTTAAATCTTTGATTTTGGCTAAGCCAAGACAGGTGGTTTGTTGAACAGTGTCATTTAAAAATATCATTTGTTCTGGGATCATGCAGGCTCTAAACAAAGCTTCTATACCCTGTACTTGCCAATCTTTTGTACCCCAAACACTTTTCAAATCAACATTTTTGTCCCAATAATCAAATCCAAAAGTATTCATTTTTTCGAAGAATGAATCTGAATATATCAACTTTGTGTTGGTTATCATGGTTTTCATCCCTGTCTTGTTTGACATTTTATAATAAAATGTTTCAGCATTACTTGTGTTAAAACCTGAAAAATATGAATATTTGTCGTAAACAGTTCTTGAGCTCCCTTTTGGAGGTGTTGCACAATGTTCCCATTGATTATAATTTAAAACATTTCTAGGTTGTGCAGATTTATGTAAAAAATGGTTACCATAGTGGTTATAGCAATACATACTATCATAATTTGTAGAACCTTGCAAATAATCATGTTTTGTAAATTTAGCAGACATTACTAGATCAGACATCATGTTGTTAATGCTTTCGAAGTCCCAATCATCAGCAAATGAGTTTGGTTTTGCAAAGTCACTCAAGGAGATCTTGATTTGGTGTGGATATTTCAGGATCTCGACCGGACCATAAATTTCATAGTCAGTGTTGTCCCATGCTACCCCACCAGGTATCGGATTGGCTGTGAAGTTGGCTGAAGAAAGTTCTCTTTTCACGACGTGTGAAGATGTGTGTGGTTTGAGGACCAAGTTGATGTTCTGGCTTGCTGTGTCCATTTTAGCATATTTTCCCTCAATGAAGCGTCCCAAAGTAAATACCATGATGAGCCAAAGTATGAGGATAAATGCACCAAAACCCACCCAAAATTCAATCCATGGAGAAATCAGATATGTTTCTTTCAGTTGTTTCAAAAGTTCCTTAGCTTTGTCTTTAAAGGATTTTGATGATGGCTGTGTCTTTGATTCACTGAAGCCTTCAGAGGAATCATCGAAGTTGATGAAGTACCCGGATGCAGTTCTGTCAATTGTTCCAATTGCTCAGGATTTTTGTTTCTTGCATTGTCACTTGGTACTTCATTGTAGATTGGTGTGTCTCTGCTAAATGTTTTTATTTGGGTTGTCAGAGGTCTGAGTTCTATTGCTTTGTTGCATAGTCCTTGTTGTTCTTCTGTAGGCGTCTCGAATGTGATGAGCCTCTTTGTTAGGACCTCTGTACTGGTAGCAAACCTTGGTGTTCTGCTACTTATTGGGAGTCCACTTGGCCTACTGTTTGTTATCGGCCACATGTTGTGGTTTTACCAGGTCGATGGATACAACTCTGTTCTCCTTTTTACCAGCAAGTGGCGGTAGTACAACTGATCTTGTCCCGTTGACAGACAAGACAGGAACTGCTTTTCTGTAAGAAGGCCCAAATTCCTTCTTTACCGCGATCTTCTCCCTGACTAGATCCCCTACTTTTGGAATCCAGACAGGTCTTGCTGGGACAGGTGGTGATTCTTCAGTGGTTGTTGGCTGTTGTTTCAACTGTATGTTGCTCAGGTCTTTTCTTGTTTTGTTTAAGTCCTGCAAAATAGCCAAACGGTCTTTGACATCAAAGCTTTTTTCTTTAACCACTGAAGTCTGACTATCAAGGTCAGAGATTATCATTCTAGTTCCAAATAATAATTCGTACGGACTGAATCCCTTCAGAGAATTTCTTGGCAAGTTATTTAGACTACGTTGGACACTTATTAGATGTTTGACCCACCCAGCTCCCGAACCTAATATCCTTTCCATTATAGATTGCTTTCTGCCTTGGTTTTTTCTTTACACCATCCCGTACCCTCAGGAAGGAAGTGAGAAGATTCCCGCTGGACTGTGCTCATTCGGCCATGTTTCCCCCCAGGCTGGTGGGCTTGAGTGAAAACAATGGTCAAACGTAACATGCTCTTAGCGTATATGCCATTTAGACTCGCAAATCTTTGTATAACAGTCCGGACGTCAGCCGAGTGCTGAGGATCGACATTATAAGTGGAAACTAGCCTGTATATGTTAATCGCAAGCCCTGCTTTTTACTGGTGATATTATCTGCCTTGATACGATGAGGTATTAAACTGTTTCTCTCCCCACTGCGATCTCTGTTGCAGTTTGGGCAGTTTTTTACAAACATGGTGTAATGCAGGCTCATGCCTGGCCACCAGTACCGTGATTGTAATTCTTCCAGAGAATCTTTCAGTTTGAGGTGTCTGAGACCCTCGCCCATATGTGCGTCTGCGATTAACAAGCTTCTCCTGTCCATGTTTGGAATCACTCTATCCCCCACTCCAGGGATTCGAGCAAAAGGGACGGAGTTTGCATCGATTATGTATGTATAATTGAGTGGATAGTTGATCGGTAACGCTGAGCAGTCGCCTTTTGATGACGTTTTCACCGCCAGCATTGTTTCACCGTCAATGTATTTTAATGTACGCTTTTTTCGATCTACGGGAGCCGGTATAGTGGCTGCCGCTGCGGCTGTTTCAGCCAATGAATTCCCTACAACGTGAACGCCATCACGCTGATGACTCAGTGAGTGTGTCACGTGAGTCTTTGGTAGTTCTTTTTGTAAAAGAGCTATTTGTTCCCAGAGCAATTTCTGCTTTATTGGTGCATCTGTGTCATCTTTGTAACCGTTCTGAATCCATGTCTGCAAATCCTTGTTATATGCTTTGACGCAGTAATATGAATCTGACACTATAAGTGTCGGGAATTCGCGATCCGCATTATCTAGCGCCATTTTCAAAGCTATTATTTCAGTTTGTTGTTCTGAATTAGTTTCTACTGAGTGCGATTTTGTTAATAGAGGTCTTAGTTTACCTCCGCGCCACACTTCTTTTGTAATCTCACATGTGGGGTTGTATGCATGTTCTCCCCAAACGGAGGGTTGAGCATGTCCGTCTGTATAGATTACACAGGCGTAATGTCGTAGAGGCAGAATGTCGATTGGCAGAGGATACGTCTTTTCATACTTTAGATTTTTTAATTCTTCTAGTTCTGGATCAAAGTAGTAGTATACTTTGTCCGTTGTGATTGAATTCACCCATTGTATCCATTCCGGATTCAATGTTGTTGTTGGTAAATTACACGGTGTTGTTAGTGCCTCAAAGGCTGATTCTGCTGTTCTGACTGTGATATGTCTACCGTCAGCTATGTCTTTTTCTCTAGCTATTGCGGTTTGAACTGCTCGAATGATTTTTTCTGTATTACTGAATTTCTGTTCAGCTTCTGTGTACAAGTGTGATTTGAATGCAATTGGTACCTTTTCTCCTTCATTAGAAGTCAGGTATGTGAATCCGCATCTCCCTGGGATGACTCGAATCACAAGATTGCGTGTGTTATCACGTGTTTCTAATTTTGTTTTAATTAGTATGTCTGTTTGTAAGGATCTCAAAATTTCTGTGTGTGTTTGAGTCCAATTGGATCTTTTAAAGTCTGGTTTAATTAGATCATAAAGGGGTTTGACCCTTTCTGCGTAATTTGCAATGTATGTTCTTCCGAAATTTAGGAAGCCTAGAATTGACTGTAGGTTTTTTAGTGTTTTAGGAGCTTGGATTACGGCACATTTCTCTAGGAAATTGTCTGCCAGGCTTTTACCTTCACTTGATAACTCATATCCTAAGAATAAGACTGTCAGATGGGCAATTCTGGACTTTTTAAAGTTGAATTTGTAACCCTCTGCTGCGAACCCAAGTATTATGGTGTTCACTCTTTTCAAGTGAGTATCCAAGTCATCATCTGTTAAGTAAATGTCATCGACATAAGATAATGCTTCATTATCATATAGCTGTAGTAATTCTCTTACTCTCGCTGAGAATACCCCCGGGCTGTTCTTGTACCCCTGGGCTAACCGACAGAATTGTTTTTGAGTGCCATTTACTGAGAATGCAGTTAAATATCTGCTCTCTGGTGCTATGTTTTGACAAAAGAATCCATTGGAGATGTCCAAGGTTGTTTTGTATTTTTTGCGCACTATGTTATTCATTAGTGCAGCACTGTGTGAGTTTTGCACTGCAAAGGTTTTGCAACATGTGTTAAGGTGTCGGTAATCCAAAACTAGACGATATGAATTGTCTGGTTTGGAGACCGGAAACAAAGGGTTGTTCATTTGTGAGGTGCAAGTTTCAATCACCCCCTGGTATTCTAGCTGATCTAGTATTTCATTTACTTGTTTTTTAGCTTCTTGCTTAATTGGGTACTGCCTTTGTGCAGTAGGTTGTGATTTTAACTGGATTTTGTGAGGAGGAGAATCCTCATCCCATCCTACATGATTTTTATATAAAGCAGGTGCTAAGGCCACTGCCCACTTTCTAGCAAGTGTGTATTTTTTATGAATCAGGATTTGATTCGAGAAGGCAGGCATAATTACTTCTTCGCCATGAGGGCACTCCCTGACAAACTCTGGTGGCCAGTCTGTTTCAGCTAGAAGGATATCATAGCCCTTGGAGAGGTTATCCCAAAATAGTCCCCTTATTTTCCTAGTCTTATCTCCCTCTATACGTAATGTTATCTCGTATATCTTGTGGGGCTTGCTAACTCTGGTGTCTGCAGTTTCCACTTGAAGGTATTTATTCGTGTCCACTGTCTCCAGATGATTCATAAGGACTTTGCGAGCTATGCTCACCTCTGCTGTGCTCTCTAGCATTGTCTGAGCCCATTCTCCGTTTTTCAGTTGTGTCCTCAGTATTCTCGGCATTTTTAACTACCTTGATACTGGCTACCTTCTTTTTTGGAAATTGTAATTTCTTTTTTAGCTGAGCAGGTTCCTTGTCTTTGGACTTGGTGTGCTCTTCTCTTTGTTCTGATCGTCCTCTTCTTTCCGATTTCTGCGAGGAATTCTGAAAAGATTGAGAGGGACGTGTATCAATGTCTTGATATCTATCAGGTTTTTTAATATTATCCCTATTTCTAAGGTTATATCTATTCCCACAGGGGTCACTCTGCGGTGACCTCTGTCTTCGGTTTTGAGATTTCTCCCTTCGCCTAGGAGACCTTCCTCGGGACTGGAATTTCTTTTCTTTTGGATTGGATTGTTTGTTTCCATCCCAGTTCTTTTTTGGTGAATTATTATTAAAAAATATTTTTTCTGGACTTTCAGTCAGTTGCGGTTTTACTGGTATTCCACCTAAACTATCTCTACCTAGTTCCTCATAGGATTTTTCTATGATTCTGGCAATTTCAGCTGGTTGGTCTGCTATATCTGTCTCTTTTAACCTCTGGCGGATTGCCACGTTTGCTGCTTCACCTTTTATGTTGGCTAATAATATAGCCGAGACCTGCTTGAAGTCTTTCAGTAATTTCATACCAAGAGTTAAAGCTGGTTCTGGACCGTATTCATCTTGAATTTGTTTTAGCACATCTGGTATCACCGAAATGGATGGAACACCGTGCGTTTTTGTGTAGATGGAAGCAAAGACTGTACCCCAAGTGTCACAGTCCTCTATGTGTGGTGCGATTCCCATTGGGAGACATATAATCAGAATCCTGTGTTTTTCTATCGAGGTGGTATCAGGAAACACCGCCTCTATTTGGGTGATTTTCTGTGCCAACCAGAATGGTATCTGTTCCCGTTTAGCCGTAACTTTACCTAGGCAGGATTGGATGTTCTGTGGTGTGATTTTATTTGTGTTCCCCTGGTGAGGGGTCAGCTGTGGAAGTTTAATCGCTGGCTGAATTGTTGAAGTCCGCATTACATACTGAACTAATTGTCTATGAATTTTTAGTAATTGTTTTAGCTGTATTAACAGCTCTCCTGTAGACATTCCTTCGATGTCTGGGCGTGGTGTGTATCCGGCCAAGACCGGCCACGTTGCTCCTGGTCTACCTAAAGGACCGAGCCTTGTAATGTGATTGTTATGTTTTAGGGCGCCATCAAATAAGAGCAAATGCTCTTGGAATTTGAGTGGTACTTCCACCTCCTCGAAAGGAGTGTACTCATTAGGAGGTTCCTCTATTTTGTAATAGTGGAAGTACTTTGTTACAGCATTTGCTGCTGGAAAATGTATCCATGAATAGTATACCTCTGTCTGCCGATATTCGTGTGCCTCAATTACGAATATGACTGTGCCACCTCTAGGTGTCAGTCCATTTTCTATAAGTTTTAGAGTTATAGATTTTCTTTTGATGACCGGAATGAGTATTATATCCGCGTCTGCTGCTTGCATGGTAGCATCAGCATCTGCGATTTCAGTTGCTAATCTAACTGCCTCTCTTTCTTCATCACTTTCTGACATTTTACTGTTCGAAAGGTTATTTTGTTTATTTGCAGATCAGGTTTCTCAATGGAATAAAGATTAGATGCACAATATTTTGGAACAGTGTATCCTTCAACGTTGACTAAACCAAGAACCTTACATAGGAGTTCCCTCCTGCGAGGTTTTGGAGGATATTACCTTTCACCCACTCCAGACGTCTTTGGAGTATTTGGGAAAAGGGGTCTGAGTGAGAAAGCACGACTGAGTTACTCTAAATGTCTTACGTTAGTTTTATCGCCCTTTCCAAACGCGTTGGGCGCCATGTAGTGTAGTTCCTATTTTCCCAATGGGCTCTGCGCATTGGAATAATACCTACAGCAGTAAAGGCCTAGACCAGACGTTAACTAGGTCTACTACTGTCGATACTAGACTTAAGTTTTGGGTTTGCCAGCGTAGCTCAGAGTTCGCTAGAAACTTTCTCGAATGTTCAAGGAGGAATTAACTTCCCTGATTAGACAAGAAGGGATTTAGTTTCTGACAACCATAGAACATGACAACTTTGCTCTCCCCTAATCAAGAGTCAATCTCGAGAGTCGTGTGAGCACAAGGCAATTATTTTACTCAGTCAGTACGTGCATTCTTAGTCTCATCAGATTGTAGAGAAAAGGAGGAGACGGGCGTGTTCAATAAAAAGGTGTTATTTATTGATCAGTCTCTTTTCTCGTACAAGAGAAATGGATCGATATTATTGCAATACTTATAGTTAAGTAAAGTGCATACATTAAAAGCAATAGTATAAAATAATACTGTAAAAACATTGATATGGTTTCTGAGCCATATGATGTTTAAAATGATTAAAATATATTTACATACACATATACATTTGACTAAACGTACTCAACTGGTGTTTCTAAATACGCCTACCCCGTGTACCTGACCTAAGTCTAATGCGTGGGCGGGAATAGAAAGTTACAGTTTAAGTTAAGTTTGTTTTTGCCAAGTGAATAACTAAAGAATTCTCTGTGAGGGGTTATTCAGTTCTGTACCTGGAAGTTAGGATGAATGAGGAATGGTATCTCTTTCTCTGCTCTCGATATTCCAGGCTGCCTGCGAGGGCTGCCCAGAAGCGCCGGTGCTGGGTCTCTCGGCTTGAGATAGCAGCGCGTCTCTCAGCGCGTCAGGAAGGCGGGGCTGCTGCCAGCGGGGTCTGCTCCTGCTCTCGGCTTCGGCAAGTGTGGCTGCTCCGTCTCGTCACCACGCGTGTGTTTGCATAGGGCAAGATCGGCAATATTTATACCTTAAAGGTGCCGAGATTGATGTAAGGATGGACATAGATACGTCAATAAAGATGTCATACGACTTGCTCGTTAGCACATTCTTTACTAAAGTTCTCTGTGAAATCAAAACAATGGCCGCACGGATTTTCCAGGTTGTCATAGGTTTGATTTGTTATGAGAACGTCGTATGCCTTATCAGGGGCTGGAGGAATGTCGCTTGTCTAATTAGATCTCAAGCGTTATGACCTAATCAGATAACACGTTCCTGTGCCATAGTGTGACTGCGTCAGATAACGGTATCTGCATCATGGGGGCTTTTCTTGCCTCATGGGCTGACTGTTAGTTAACTTGATAGTTAGTTTAACCAGAATAGGGTCAGGAATAGGGGGATTGATTCAGAACCTATAGGAATACATGACACAATCCTTGTTATAGTTAGAAATTAGCATTTAGAAAACCTTTCAAATTCACTGAAAAAAACAGGTTTCAGGGACATTATAGTTTTTTTTTAAAACTTTATTTACCAGTTACAATAATAACACATCGCCAGTTTCAGCTCCAATACAATACAGATATGAGAGTTCTTGTTATATCAATACCTTGCAGCAGAACTCTGGTGCAAAACCAGTCGCACAGCTTCTACAGAGCACGTCACAATCTTATTTTGATTAAAGTTTGCTTTTATTCTGTCGTTTTTTCACATATAATCAAGCTTTTCTTGCTTAAACACGATGAAAACAGTCCACATATCCTTTAGCTTCACATAAAATAGTTGTGCCCATCCAGGCCTTGTGCTACTTCACGTCAAGAACATGTAATTCATGAAAGACGGCTATCTTTATATTCCCAATGCATTTCGGGCCTTTTTTGGCCCTTCGTCAGGGGAAGCTGTTCAGATCAAAAAAATAAGAAAAATTAAGAAGAAGAAACCCCGTGTTAGTCCTCAGTACCACAACAGTTTCACTATTTATACCCCAATATCTTATTCACATTGTGATTTATAAATCTTCTAAACTTGCCCACCGAGCAATCAACAAACCCACTGTGTTGTTCTCTAAATATGCAGAGTTTACCGAACGCGATAACCTCCCCCACTCCTTCCTCGATGTAAAACCTGCCCGTATGTTCGCGTTACAAAGTAAACACTAGCTACCCCATTTGTATAAACAAAGCAAACATGCATTCACCTCACACCCTTTGTGCAAAACTGCTTAACCAAAATCCTCTCCCCAACACTCAACCTATTTCTTTATCCACTCGTTCCATCTCCCAGATTTAAAAGAAACTCCCACCTACCTCCTTTCTAACACTACCGGCACACCATCAGTGTTGCGACATTCGTCTAGCTTTCAAGCAGCGTTGATGCAGTTAGCTGTGTGATTTAAACACTCCTGTTCGCGCCACTCTCTCCAATTATGCTAATCACCTCGACTAGATCACTTCTAATTGAATGTTGGAAACCCGTGCCTCCTTCCGATGGCCTCACACTCCTTCCTATTTCCTTTCCAAAACTACACCTCCCATAATCCTGTGTTAATGTGCAAAACCCTATGAGCGATACAAGAATGATACAGAAATATATTGACATGACAAAGAAACAATTAATATGCTAAAATACTGTCATAATCAAATATAAACATGTGAATGATTCATGCTAAATAAAACGGACTTGCAAGGAAAATAATAAATGCATTTTCGTAATTGTACAAACTGAAAATCCAGTCATTGTTCGTATAGTTAATGCGTTGTGATAAAGTGAAACAACTTAATGTGGGTAAATTCATCAGTCTCTTATTTTCATCCATGAATGATCGTGATTTCCATCGTGTGGATGTTACTTTTCATTTTTGTTCAACTCGTTTCCTCGCGGGTGCATTCTGCTTGTGAGGCAAGCAAATCATTGAGAATGTACAAAAAGGAGCAGTTGCACACCTGTTTTTGTTATATGACAGCTCCACTTAACTATGTGTACCCATGACAACTGACATACTGCAAATCCCACACAATTCTCCTTTCTAACAATACATTTCTGTATCATCGCCAAATCCCAATGCAGGAAAAATGTACAAGCTATATGGTAAAATTCAAACTGCAAACACCTAAGTCATTGTTGCAGAAGTCAGTCAATACCGGCAGGTTCTTGCTCATGGGTTGATCATGGATGAGGTTATGAATGAGTGGTAGCCATGTATCCTTTAAAAGTGCCCCAAATATCCCGCGGACGGGATGCACTGGGCAGCGTGGTAGCGTATAAACCATAGTTGAGGTTGCAATAAGCCAGACTATTTAACCAGTCTTTGCATTGTGGCACTGCCCTCCACCCCATTTAAGTGCAATCTCCCTTTTTACCAACAGCAATTCTAAAGCCGTAAATTTCCGGACCGGTTTGGGGATGTTACTCACGTACCCCAACAGGGCTAAGGCAGGTGTTGGGTCAATGTCAAATTCAACCATGTCCCCCAGTGTGTGAAAAATATCAGACGAAAACCTTCCAATCGTGTGACAAGTCCAAGCCAGATGCGCAAAATCCCCATGTGGGGCCTTGAATTTGAGGCAGCAATGCGGTCTATCAGTGTCTATTTTGTGTGATATCTCTGGTGTAATGTAAACTCTACATAAGAATTTGAAGTGTAGAAGCTTATGGTGGCTGTTCAACAAAACCTCCGTAGTCTGTAAACAACATGCAGCCCACTGGTCATCAGTTATTGGATCACCTAGATCTGCCTCCCAAGCAGACTTTATCTTGGTGTCCTGGAGTGGAATTATCTCCACACAAGCCTTGTATAGCTTCGAGACAAGTTAGACCCCCCTGCTGCTATCTATAACCATGGACAGAGGAATAAAAGGGTCCAGTTCAATCGGAAAGCCAGGAACCTTAGCTCGTAAGGCCGCTCACAGATGGGTAAGCACAAATGTGTCCATAGAGGACGCATCTTGTAGCCTGTCCCCGCCAGAGACTGAGAAGGCCTGGCCATCTATGTAGAACTATTTTGGTCATGCCAAACCGATTAAGAGTGCGCTGCACTATTCTTTCCCTGGTTATTGGTATCCAGTGTGGATACGGATGCGGCAAACTTGGGGAATTCAGAAATGGCGATCCCAGCACCCTGATCAGTTTTTGCCAGGCCGAGCTGGTGGTGGAGACTGTTTGACACCCAGAGGGTTGTGTGGGAAGCCCAACGGCAACACGGTGCTCAATGTGGCCGACAGGACCAAGTCTGCCTCAGGTCTTAAATAGGGGATTCTAGTATTGGGATGAAACCAAGAGTGAGCATAACTGCACTGTGCAATTAAATAATATAACTGAAAATTAGGAACTCCTAGGCCCCCTCTGTGATATGGGAGGGTCATAACCTCCCAGCGGACCCTGGGGTGTTCACCCCCCAAGTCAGCCAAATAAGGTGGGGTTGTATAGTCTTGAAGAAGTAGTTAGTATGCAGAATAGGGATATTGTTAAACAGGTAAAAAAAATTGGGCAGAACGATCATCTGTATCTGAGCCCTTCGACACACGATCGAGTGTGGCAGCCTCAGCCACCTGTCCACTTCTTGTCCCAGATTGTGTATTGCCGTGCCATAGTTTAATAATTAAATGTTGGTGGAATTTATATGTACCCACAGGTATGTGACGGAGTTGGTACACCAGGTCAATGGATATTCGCAGTCCCATCTAGTTGTGCCTGAAGTAAGGGGAAACATCATAGATTTGTTCCAATTGATGCCCAAGCTGCCAAACCTGCCAAACTGAATTATTTCTCTGTTAAAGGGGGCTAAGTTGTTTCGAGGGTCCCTGACATACAGTATAACGTTGTCTGCATATAATGACACCAGTAATGGTCCCGTGTTAAATTGGATTCCCCTGTGTAGATGATGTTCCTGAAAGTGTCCTATGCGTGGGTCCATTGCTAGAATAAATAGCAGTGGAGGCAAGGGGCAGCCCTGTCTCGTGCCCTGGGATAATGTAAAAGAGCGGGAAAGTGTACCGTTTAAGCGCAGTCTTGCAGTTGGGGCCGAATACAGCAGCGCAGTAAAATTGGCAAGCCATACAGGCATGCCCAACCACCTTATAACCGTCCATATAAATGGCCACTTCACAGAACCAAACGCTTATTCTGTGTCTAGCAGCACTGCTGCTGCTGGTGTGGCCGGGTCAATTCGGTGCAAGACTGAGACGAGAGTACACAAGTTTAGGGAGGTAGATCTGTGGGGTACAAATCCCGACTGGACTGGGGATATTATTTTATCTAGTAGCAGGGCAAGGTGAACCGAGATCATTTTTGCTAATATTTTATAATCAAATTTAACAGTGATAGAGGTATATATGACCCGCCTTGTAAGGGATCCTTGCCACGTTTGGATAGTAAACAGATTACTGCTTCTCCTAAAGTTGGTGGGAGCTGATTACGCTCCAGAGATTTATGATATACTTCCAGGAGCTTAGGCGCCAATATATCTTTGTATCTTTATTAGAAATGGCCCGTAAAGCCATCTAGGCCAGGGGCAGATGCACCATTTAATGCATCGAGCGCATCAATTATTTTGCCCTTTGAAAATGGCTCCCCAAGAAAATCTTGCATATATTTATCCATATATACCAATGCGATTTCTGTAAAATAATCATCCCGCTCGGTGGCGGTGTGCACAGTTTTGAAAGTGTACAGCTGTTCGTAATACACCACAAATGCGTCTCGGATATCAGATGTTACCGTTAATTGGATTTCAGAGTCTGGACAAAAGGCTCTGACATAGGACTTGGAAGAGGGAGTCTCAGTAGTTGCGCTACCGTGCACCCGGTCCTTTCACCTTCGCCATTTTTTTCGTGCCACCCCATATTTGCTGAGGAAATGAGTTTATCTTTCTGCGGCTTCTCGAAATTCTACCAAACTGTAGTGTAGTTCCTATATTCCCAAAAGGCTCTGCGCATTGCAATAATTTAAACAGCAGTTTAGACGTAGGACTGAGGTCATCTAGGTCTCTACTGACTATATTAGACTTAATTAGTTTTGCCAGCTAGCTCAGAGGTCACTAGAAACGTTCTCGAGTAAACAAGGATGAGTTAACTTCCCTGAATAGACAAGAAGGGATTAATTTCTGACAACCGCATAAACATGACAACTTTGCTCCCTCAGAATAAAGAGTATATCTCTAGAGTCGTGTGAAAACAATGGACAACTATTTCACTCAGTCAATCGTGCATGCTTAGTCTCACCAGAGTGCAGAGAAATAGAGAGATGGGCGTTTTCAATAAAAGTTGTTATTTATTGAGCAGTCTTCTTTCACATGCAAGAGAAATGAGTTGCCACAGTTGTAAAACTTATCATGAAGTAAAGTGCGTACAGTAAAAGGAGTATTATGAAATAATACTGCAAAAGCATTGATATGGTTTCTTAGCCATATGATACTTTAAAACGGATAAAATATATACATACATAAAAACATTGACTAACATGCTCAACTGGTGCTTCTAATATATGCCTACCCCGGTGTACCTGACCTAAGCCTAATACGTGGGAAGGAGTAAGAAAGTTGCAGTTTAAGTTAAGTTGGTTTTTTTTGCCAAGAATCTGAATCAAGAATTCTCTTAAGGGTTTAGTCAGCTCCGTACCTTGGTAATAGAATGAAGGAGGTCTTGTATCTCGTGTCTCAGGACTCGATCTCCCAGCAACCCGCAAGGGTGACTGGAAACACCGGAGCTGGAATTTCTCAGCAGGAGAAAAGACAGTGTCTCTCTCAGTGCGTCAAATGGGAGGGTCGGCTTCCTTCAGCTCTCGTATCAGCTGGGCTTCGGGCAAGTAGATAGCCGCTCTGCTCCAAACCACCGTGTGTTTGCTTAAGGCAACGTTGGTATATTTATACCTGAAAGGTGCCGTGTTTGACGTAAGGTTGGACATAAGACGTCACTAAGAACTAACAGTTCTTTCTGGACTCCAGGAGTTCTTGTGCAAATCAAAACAATAGCAGGGGGAATTCCCGGGCTGCTGGAGGCTTGGTTTGTTTAAAGAACGCGTTGTACTTTTTAGGAGTCTAAGGGAGTAGCCTTGCCGTATTTGGACTGCATGGGCTATGACTAAATATGGACATGATTCGTATGCCTTTATAAGGATATGTTTTATTATAACCACATAAGGGCATGAATCGGGGATATCTAATTAGTGTCCTAGATAGATTCACAACAAAACAATGCCAAGCGTCTCTGCTCTCCCTCTGCAGCATCCTGGGAGTCAATCAGAGACACTTCCAAAGCAGTCAATTGCTGCTCAGTATTTGCTAGGGTGTCCCTTAGGTCTTGCAGTACCCTTGCATGTATTGAGATGGCAATGCCCCTAATGTATGCCTTAAAGGCCTCCCATAACTTAGCCCATGTGTCCAGTGACCCCGTATTTAATTAAAAATAATCTTCAATAGCTTCCCTAATTTCGGTGTCAAATAGGTCATCATTTAACGCCCTGCCCGGGAACCGCCACTGGTTCTCATGTCCCTGGGAATGCGTAGATTTAACAGGATGGGAGCATGATCAGAGTAAGTCCGGGGGAGAACCACAATGTCCTTGTACCATGTGTGTGGGATCGGGATGAGCAGCCATACATCCATTCTGGCCCAGGTGTTGTGTTGTGATGAATAATGAGTGTATCCCAGGTTCGCTGGATAGCGGACTCTCCAAATATCAGAGAGTTTGAATGACTCGCACGTGTGCAACAACACCTGATGAGCCCTGGGCTTGGAATCCGCTGCCCTAGAGGAGCAGTCTCTAGCACCGTCTAAAAGTAAGTAGAAGCCCCCACCCAGTGGTACACTACCTGTGCCTATACGTAAAAGCGCAGCGTCAAGCTCTTGGAAAAATTCAGGGCTGTCAGTATTCGGGGCGTAAACACATACATGAGTAACAGTGTGACCCATCAGTCTGCCCACCACTATTGTGTACCGGCCCTCTCAATCAGTGTGGCAGCAAGTCAAGGAGAATGTGAGTCTTTTATGTATTAAAACTGCAGTGTCCCGGGCATATGTGCTGTAGTTAGGAAATAATCTGTGCGCACCCCAACCCCCCATCTGGTCACAAAATGTGTGGAATCAGACCTGGGTAAATGTGTTTGTTGCAGGAAGGCAATGTCTACCATTTTTTAGGAATATTAAGTCCCCGGACATTCCAGGATAAGAGAGACAGATTCTCCTGCTCGGCCAAGTCAGGGGCAGTTGAAATAGGTGTTGTGCAGGAAAATAATGAAGGTGTGGAGCGTGAAGAGTGACAACTGGAAGGCCATGTGTGGCACTGGTAAAGAAATAACAACTAATAATTTGAGAAAATACCCCTACCCCCTCCCACCTCCCAACCTCGCGTCCCATTACGGAAGGCAAAACCCCATTAACCAATTACCTAATGCATTCCAATAACACTTCAATGGGAGAAACAGCGTCAAAGACTGATGCCCTATAATCTGAGAGTTCAACAGTGTGCTACTCACCTAGGGGGGTGGCAACACTGCAATGGCTCCCAGCATTACTGATACAGTACAAAATGAAACAATAGTCATGCTGTCTCAATTACTATAATAGCACAATTATTATACATTATCTATAATGTTGTGAAATAGAGCATAATAATTACAAAACGATATGAGGGTCATTCACAAGAAAAAAGTCCAACACTGGCATCAGAACCGCTATGGGGGAAGAAGAGTCATTACCAAAATCTCTCCGCTGATTTTCAGAGTTTTTATAGGATTTGCAAAAAGCTTGCGCTTTAGTGGGGCTATCAAAAATGCCGGACCGCCCATTCACATCTACCCTTAGCTGTGCCGGGTACAGCATGCCATATCTGAGGCCTAGATTTCTCAGTGCTGCTTTGACACCAATGAACTTGCGGCAGGCTTCCGGAACCATGATTGTAAGGTCTGGGAATAACGACACAGTGGAGCCCTGCCATGTGAGCCCGCCACGTTCTCAACCAGGCGTGGAGCCGTGTCTCTATCTTGAAAGTTCATTATGCGAATGATGATTGAGCAAGGCGGGCACCCGGGATTAGGACAGGGGCCTGCCGATCGATGAGCCCGCTCCACCACAAATCCAGAAGTGAACACTTCCTTACCAAAAATTTCAACCATCAGCAATTCCACCAAGGTATCCATTCTACCCGTGTTTGTTGACCAGTACCCCAATGATACGCAGTTTGTTGCGGCGGCTGCAAGCTTCCAAATCCTCGTTTTTAATAGCAATGTCTTTCAAGATCTTCTCCATGCGATCCAGGCGTTTTGTTGATTGAGCAGCGCTGTCTTCAAGATCCGAGATGAGTCCTTCTGCTGTATCTAACCATTTATCGTGAACGTCCAGTTTCCCCCCAAGTGAGTCCAAGCGCTTGTCAAGCGTGTCAAATCTGTTGTCAATCGATTTCAACCTTGACCAGAGTTCTGGCAGAAGATCAGTGTGAGAGGAAGCAGCCCCCAGCACCGCAGCCGGACCCTGGTAACCATCCGACAGAGTGACGTTACTATCCTGTGCTTTTTCTGTGGTGAGGGGAAGTGTGAGCACTCTCTGCTTGTGGTCTTTTTTGCCCATACTTGTGTGCCCGTGGCTAGAAGATTCGGGGGCTGCGACCCCAAACAGAAAAACAAGCAGAGATGAGGACACGTGATCTCGATGACAAAACTAGACTCAGAGGGGCACTCCGGTCTTCACATGGAGAAGCACTGGGCAAAGGCTGTTTGGGAACACTGCATCCACAGCAGTGACCAGTCGCTAATTCAGGCCCCCATCATAGCCACAGAGGCACCTGGATCAGGAGACCGTTGGAGATTGAACCTGCCTAAAATGGGCCTGATGGATCGGTTCCACAATAGAGTACTGGCCTGAGCAAAGGAGCAAGTCGCTGGCTGAGATCTCACAAAGTGCAGGAAGGGGCCGCTATGTCCCAGCCGGTCACAAAGCTATCCCCAATGCAGCTAAGGGCAAGGTCATCCCTTATAACGGAGTGTGACTCCCAGGCGATTATCACCTTTCATGCAGTGTAATCTGGTCACACTCGGGGCATCTCTAGGCCAAAGGCGAGCTCCAAAGACAGGCCCCCAGGCAGAACCTCTACTACCAGGCCTCCATCTGGCAGATTGTAGGGACATCAGCATTCTAACCCCCCCTCAGCCATCACCCACAGCCGGATGGCTGTCTCCCTGGCACACCCGAGGACTCTGATTCCTTGGGGGCTTACGGGAGCATCGACGGAGCAATATGCAGCCCCCCATCAGCCTGCAAAGGGGGGGTGACCCATGATGGCTGCCAGGGCAATTGACTGGGGGGGGTGATCAACCGAAGTACTCACCACTGCCCAAATTCCACAGCGGGGATCCTGTGTACCATCAGTGCACTCCCACAGGCCATAGGCTGGCTGCTCCAGCAGACCGCATCATAGGCCGCAGCTGGCTCTGCCCCCTCACATCTCTGAGTAGATTTCAGTGCGCTGGAAGCAGATTTAAGGGACAAAAAATATCACTGCTGCCGCTCCATCGGGTACAGTTCAATTGCCTTGTGTTGTGGAATGGTAACAAGACCGTTCAGCAGAGACAGCTGGATTAATGTCGGGCGAACATTTGAAGCCTCAATGCCGCGCGGCCATCTCAGTCCGTGGCTTGGCCACGCACCCCAGGGACATTATAGTTAGTTGGACATTTAACTCATACAAAACCATGAAAATTCCGCCGTTATAGTTAGTTCAGCTTACTATCACTCATGACCCCACAATGCACGTCTGATGACGTCACATATTACATCATTCATGCCATGGTCAGTGACATCACTGATGACATCACTGATGACATCTCAAATGACATCACACATCATTGATGACATTACTGATGACATCATCCAAGTGAAAATCTGATGCATCTCCTTACACTCTAATATAACCTTTGATACACCCACTGTAAAATACAGGCTACCATTTTCTAAACCATCAACACACCAATACCAGTTACTAAGTATGGGCGGATTTTGCGGATTGGCAATCCGCGAACTTGCGTATTTACGGATTCGCAATCCGCAAAATCCGCGAACTCCCGCGAATTTGCGGATTTTTTTTTTTTGTATTCGCAAGGGTTTATGCCAGTTCGAGAGGTTTGTGTACCAGTTCGCAATTGCGAACTTACTTGTCGGCTCGCAACGGCCGCGACTATGTTGTTTCTACGTCTGGTTCATCATCACAGGTTTGCGAAGTTACCCTAGCGGTCGTACATGGGCGCGGCCATCTTGTTTGCGTGACGTAATTCCGTTTCCGGGCGCTATGTGTAATCTCGCAAAGTGTGCGGCTTGCTAGTACAATTTCGCGTGTGATCGCGAGGAAAATCTCGCGCGAACTTACCCACGCGGTCGTGAACGGGCGCGGCCATCTTGTTTCTCATTCATTGCTATGGTTCTGGGCATGCTTTCTGTATCCTCTCTGAATCTCTGCCATCCTTTGCTTGTTTGAAGTTTTTTTTAATCTATTTTACTTATTATCTATCCCTCTATTTTTCTAGCTCTTTCTATTTCATCTTTATTATTTAGCTTCCTTTCTGCCCAGACCATGGTAAAGGGAGTCGGGAAGTTGCCCGCGAAGGGGAAGGGTCCAGCACCCTGTGCCCGGCTCCCGTGCGGGCGTTTGAGGGGGGAGAATGTCACGCCCCGGGAGATCTTCAGCGCGGAGGAGGTGGTCGCACTAGTTTTTTATGTTCAGCGCCGCCTCCCCAGGACCATCATGGCAGGCGGCAAGATCGCTAGCGGTTACGGGGTCCGGGAGCGCCGGAAGCGGTGGGAGAAGGTGTGCCGGTCCATGTACCAACAATCTCGGGTCCGGCGCACCTACAACCAAGTCACCCACCGTTGGACGGATATCCTGGACCGGGAACGCGATCTGCTGGACCTGCTCGGCTTTGAGATCCCCGGGCTTGGTGAGTAGTAGTAGCTATTTCTTTACTACTCTGTTTTCTCCTGCTCTGTGTGTTATCATCTTGCAAATTGTTGTTTTTTACCAAGAGCAATAATGCTGCTGATTACATTGTAGGTAAATTATATTTCAAAATCTTCTGTGCATTTCAGGTGCACTGCTCTCCTTCTCAGTAGCGCTGCTACTATGCTTATTTGTTTTCGATTTTGTGTTCATTTCATTGGCCTGTGAAATTATGCATGAGTGTAGTTTAAAGAACTGTGTAATGCTAGACACTAAGGGTCAGATATTTAATTACCGGCGCATCCCTGCAAAGAAGCAGGGATGCGCCAGTAATTGTGCGCCTCGCCACCACCACCCATGGTGCACCGTATTTACAATGCGGTGCACCATGTGCCCAAAACGTCACCGAAGCATTACGCTTCTGTGCCGTAAAGGCGGCGCATTGCTGGAGTTGCGTCGCAACGATGGTGCAGCTCCAGCAATGCTCTGGGGTGCTCTATCTCCCCAATGCTGTGGCAAGCCGTACGTCTGCTACAAGCAGGCGCAGGGTTTGAGTCACGCATCATTGTCCTCAAAGTGACCGATTAAAATCTTGTAGATGTCACTCAGCCACTTTTAGGATGCGTTCCTGCGCAGGAACGCCCTCCCTTGCGCCGGAATGCCCCCTGATGGCGCAGGGCTTTACAGCGTGATGCATCTCCCATATGCGTCACGTTGTTAATATACGCCGCACCATGGCGCCTCTTTTGTCCTGCCGCTGCGTCACAAAAGTCACGCAACAATGGAGCAAAAGAGCCGCAAGGGGCTTCTAAATCCGCCCCTACAGACTCAAGTCCAGTCCTTCCTTTGTACACATGGCGATAAGAAGAAATAGTGGTGGAGGATTGATAGTGTGAGTATTTTAATGACTGGTTAATGTAGTAGGAAACTTTTTAGTGTTGTCGCTGATCTGCAATCACGATGGACTTTGTCTGTCACTTTGCGTGCTGCGGACTGCTGCCTGCCAGTCCTAGGCGAACCTTTTTAGTAGTTTGTTTAGTGAATTACATAAGAACTTTCCAAGTCCACGGTCCGCAAATCAAGCAATACTAATAACGTAGTAGACCACATGGGATCGGTCAATATATCCCGTGGAATAGTTGTCTATTTGCTATTTCGCCAAAATATTTTGTTATTGTACTTTTGAAATGTTTGATTTGGTTGACAACAATCATCCAAGTTTTCGTGTCTTTCTTTCTTTCATGTTGTACATCAGCTCCCCCCAGGGGCAAGAGGACAGAGGAGGAGGTGGTTGCTGCTGCTGCTGTAGAAGGCCAGGATCGGCCAGGCGAGGGCTCCTTTGCTGGCACCAGTAAGTTTTCATTTTAATATAGAGTACCTATTTTTTCCTAGCGTTCCTCATTCGATTTTTTCTAAATCGTCTTTGATCTTCTTGTAGACTGTATCTAAATTCTTATCCTGCCTCGACTATGACTCCCTGTGGTATTACTAGATTATTCTTATTAGTCTGTCTATGTAGCTAACTAAGATTGCACATTTGGCAATTCCATTGGACTCCCATTCTAGTCAGCAATAGCTCTATGCACTGAGCCTTCCCTGGAAAAAGGAACATTTTTACTTTAGATTAGACAGTCACAAATTATTACATTGTTTTCTGGTTTTTTTCACATTTCTTTATTCCTAGACCAAATATTATATAGTAGTGAGTGGTGTATTCTAACAATCTTAAATGTACTTTGTAGGTGGAACATCTGGTGGCGGGGCCAGCGGGGAGGTGGTGGTACTGGATGAGGACAGTTCTGGGGAGGAGGCGGTGCAAGTGCCGGACGACACCAATGTGCCTGTGAGGGTTCACACGGTGGTGGCGGGCAGAGGTAAGCTATATATTCCTTACTTATTGAGATTGAAGACTGCAGAGTGTGCTTTCTGCACGGGTGTATTATAAATCAACTAGGTAGTAGCCTCCTCTAAATGTACTTCGACTTAGCTGTGAAGTTTTTGGAGAGAAGAATCCCAATCAGATCTGAGATGAACTTGATGGATGGGATGAACGAAAAGCGAAAGAAGGGTGTAAGTAAGTGTGGAAGGACGAGAAATTTAATGATGACTGGCAAAGAAGAATGATATGTGTTTGCTTAGTCCCCGAGGTGGCTGTGAAGGAAAGAATATGGTATGGTGCATGGCTGGGTGAATGATGAAGCAAGGATGGGTGGAAGGAGAACAGCCTTGGTGGGTGTAACAGAAACTGTATGTGTGCATATACTTTGAATGGATGGATGCCTGGAACATGGTACTATCTGACTCTTAGATAGCATATATGTATCTAGAGAGAGTAGATGGTCACTGGATGAACTAAGTGTTACTTTTAAGAGCATGTAACACCGCACCCGCACGTCCGTTCCAGTGTAGGAAAGGCAAGGAAAAGAATTTGTAATTTTGTCCAAATACTACCATGAATAGTAGCAGTAGTTTGTATTGCAACTGCAAGCACAGCATATATCCGGTTATTACGGTGGATACTCCCTACCTCTCTTAATAATTTTAGTTTAGTAGTAGTACGTCATTCATGTGTGGGTGTATCACCGTTCACTCAATAAAAAGCAAAGCAGCTAAAGTCATCCCATATGTAATCAAATACATCCCATGTGAAGTGATAGATAATCAGATTATTTAGTTTCTTCTTTTTCCTTCTCTAGTACTCATTTGCATTGTAGGGTGAAGGTTAAATTAATTAGGCAGTAGCCCTTTTAACAGAGTATTCTCAGTGCCACCTGTAATAGAAAAATATGAGCTTCACCACCTGCATGTACTGTACCGGTACAGTAACGCAAGTCTGTCTCACTCATCATGGTGTGCGTCTGTTTTTCTCGGGTGCAAGTTCACTGCGCTGGCATTATGCCGGCTTGCAGAAGATAACGTACCAATTTTCCTAAACAAGAGAGAAGAAGAAGAATAAGACTGGTGTACTGTCATAGTCGACTGTAATGGAAGTCCATAGTGCTCGTGGAATTTGTTCCTTAAACTCCCACTAATGTTAGAGCAAGGATGAAGAAGTGGGAGGTTAGATAGATACTGGCCTCAATAGTTATGTACTGTGCTTTCAAGTTACTAGTTGTACTGTGACACAACTTTCTGCTCAATCATTTTGTGTTAATCTTAAGAGCATTGGTTACAGACTATGTCTTTCTTTCTTTATATAGTTGCTCCTTCCAAATCCAACAAACCATCAAGGAAGGAGCAGGCTCGAATGGCCCGGCAACGGAGGCTGGATGCCACTGTCGCAGAATATCGGCGGCTGCTGGCCCTGGAGGAGGAGGACACGCAGTCTACTAGTACATCTACTGCGACAGCTGCATCCTCCTCCGGGCCCACACGGGCAGCCAGACAGCGCAGTGCTCCAGCGGTACGGAGCCGGGCTACCAAAACCCACCGCCACCGCCGAGCAGCAAAGACATCAGCTGCCCCCCACAGGAGTTGCAAGGCATGCCAGCGCCGCTTATGCCTCAGAGTGTCCTACCTGGAGCAGGAGGTCTTAACTTATAAGTACTTGGTGGAGGGCCTCCGCTCCGACCATGCCACCCTCCGCAAGGAGTATGATGCCCTGGCCGCTACAGTGAACAGCATCCTGCCGTAGTGTCCCTTGCCCCTTTTTTAGAAACTTTTGGGGGGTGGGAATTGGGAGTAGGGTTCTTTTTGGGACTTTTGAAGGACAATTGTTGGGGTTAGGGAGCGTCTTGCGGGAGATTATTTTGTTAGGGCTACAGAAATATACTTTTTGAAACTTTATCTGAGCATACCTGTTTTTTACTGCTTTTGAGTCTGGTGGGTGGGGGTTTAACAGTAAGTTTGTTTTCCTGAAACTTAAGTCTGTGTCATTTTCTTCCTTTAAATTTCAATGGCTAAATGTTTTCAACACTAAGTGCTCTCACAGAGTAAGTGATCCCCCCTTTCCCACCATGGATTTTCTTCAAATCACTTGCAACCAAAATTACACATTCCCACGAGTGCTCTAAGACCCCAGAACTCAGTTGCAAAAATCAAGAACACCCCGAAACACATGCAATCCTGCTGCTAGGGCTAACCCTAACGAACCCTACGTTACAAAAAGTGCCAAAAGGCTTTTCCTCATGGATGTTGTCCAAACCAGTTTTATCCGGTATTAGACCTCCCCAGCAATGGCCCCAGAGCCGTCAACCCAGGTGAAAACCAGTGGAAGACCCCCAAACAGCCAAAAAGCAAAAGTACTAAAATGTGGACTTTGTCACTTTCCTGAAAATTTGCAAAATCACTCAGTGCGCGCTCTGTAGCTAGGCCCTAACTCCCCTCTGCCTCCATGGATTTCCTTCAAACCTCGTGCTATCTAAACTATCCATACCCAGTAGTGCTCCCAGACCCCGAAACCCACCCACAAACACCAGGAAGGCCCCAAACAGGCCCCCGAAAACGCTACATTGAGCAAAATGTCAGAAAATGCAAAACCTTTTTCATCATGGATGTTGTTAAAAGCAGTTTTATCCGGTATTAGACCTTCCCAGCAATGGCCCCAGAGCCGTCAACCCAGGCGAAAACAAGTAGAAGACCCCCAAACAGCCAGGTGAAAACAAGTAGAAGACCCCCAAACAGCCAAAAAGCAAAAATACAGGTGATTAAAGTTTTAATTATATTAACTGTGCAAAACAAAGAAAGACAGAAACACAGGAATAAAAGTGAATAAGTACGAAAAAGAAAGTTCTTGATTCATTGGCTCATTTTCAGGGCTCGGTGTCAGGGAAGAAGAGTTCGTCCTCATACTGCGAATTCAGGCAGGAGTAGGTCAGTGTCACCTAACACAGAAGAAATTCCCTTGCTGTCCTGCTCGTCTTCTTCCGTCGTGTAATCTGGTACTTTGTAATCTGGTGGTATGAGGTGCTTATTCATCTTGATCATTGTTAACCTCTCCACATTTTTGGGCGAGAGGCGGGTCCGTTTGCAAGTTACAATGCCACCAGCAGCGCCGAAAACACGTTCAGAAGACACGCTAGCGAGTGGGCAAGACAAGTAATTTATAGCCAGGTTGGTGATCTCTTGCCACAATTCTTTTTTCCCATGCCAATGGGTCAGCATTAACATAGACCTCTGTTGAGTCATTCAGATAGTTCTGCACCATCGACTCAAGGTTCTCCACGGTTCCTCCACTTTGCTTACTTTTTGCTCGGACCTTTGGAGAACCAAACCCAAGCTCAGCTAGCCAATCCTCTTCACTATCATCACCCGATATTTCTGTTGTGTCTGGTGCAGATGATCCGTGACTTTAACGGCTGAGAGGTCACTTCTGCCACAGCCACAGGTGCAGAAGTGGAGTCTTTTGACTGGGGATGGTCTGCTGATGCCGATGTACTGCCTTTTCCTTCAATTTTCTGCCGTTCTCTTTCAAACCTCATGGCTGACAAGGCTAGCCAATGTTTGTACTTTGTAACATCTTCATCACCAAAAGGAAAGAAATAATGCACTGCCTGCCAGCGCCTTTTTGTAGCGAGGATGCAGAATAGTTGCACAAATGTAATGCTGTTCTGAGTGGATCTTTTGAAGACGTTCATCGCCAAGTAGACGCTCTAATAATTTCTCTGCCAAAACAAAAGCTTCTTGCTTTTCTTCATCTTTTTGAAACTTAGAAGACACCGCCTTCAGTTTGTGCTCCAGCATGCGCAACAATGGGATAGCTTTTCCCAAATTACAGTCCTTCCTGCTGACTGCACGTGTGAAGACCTCAAAAGGACGAAGCATGTCTGTCAGGCTTTTAACTAGCTCCCATTGCTCCGCATGTAACCTCAGGTCCTTCACAGCTGTACCCAGTGTAAGGAAATACTGATCGAGTACCGTAAACTGCTCATACAGACGCTCAAGCATGTAGAAGGTTGAGTTCCAACGTGTTGGCACCTCCTGGATGAGTGCTTTCACTGGCATTCGACGTTTCTGTAGCAGGCGCTTCAGATTCTTCCGAGCTTTAAAAGAATGGCTGAAATGGTTGCACATTTTTCGGCAGGTGACCACTAACTCGCATGCTGGACTGTCTTTATCCAAGAATTTTTTTACCACCAGGTTTATACAGTGCGCCAAACACGGCACTTTGAAATAGTTACCCAGATCCATGGCCTTAACTACATTGGCGCCATTATCCGTGGAAACATAACCAATCTCGCATTTTTTTGGGGACAGCCAGTGAAAGACCTTTGTGTTAAACTCATTCAAAATGTTTTCTGCTGTATGACGTTTCTCCAAGCCAAACATGGCTAGTGTTGCATGTTTCCGAGCATCTTTAAAAACTTGGTCCAGGTCAACACCTGCGTTTAGCTTTGCTTTAACCCCTGAAAAAGAGACCCAGTGTGCAGTGATGCACATGTAATCAGTGCCTGCGCCACTGGTCCACATGTCTGTTGTCAGATGTATAGTGTGAACAGCACTCTTCTGCAAAGCTGCCCCAATCACCTCCAGCAAATCTTGATGTAGTGCTGGAACCGCAACTCTGGCAAAATAGTACCGGCTAGGAACCTTCCGTTTAGGACAGAGCGCTGCCACTAATTCTAGAAAACCAACACCTTCTACAAAAGAAAAAGGGAGAAGATCCAGCGCTAGCATTTTAGCCAGTTTAGTGTTATACAGACGCGCCGTTGGGTGGTTGCGTTCATATGGCGCGTCTGAAAACAACATGGTTTTAATGTTGCCCTGGACCATTTTACGGGATGATGATGATGACTTCTTCGACCCAGTTACGCTCGCTGATGAACTTTTTCGCCTTGGTGTCTCACTCTGTCCCACACTCTTAGTGTGGCTCACAGGGGGTGTGCTGATAGGGGTACTGGGTGTAAATGAAGTGTGTGACGCTTCTTCCTCCTCGTCATCATCAGATGGAACATCAACGTTTGCTCGACTTGCAATTCGGGCTTCGTTGATCTCCTCTAGGTGCGCAAACCATTGGACAGTGTGCTGTCTCTCAAGATGACCTCTCTGGCCTCCAGTCCCATAGTTGGTACCAAGCTTACCACGACTAACTGCAAGCTTACAAATGCTACAAATGACTCGGTTTTCCTATTTTGGGCAAATACTAAAGAAGTCCCAAACTGCGGACTTGAAATGTCTGGGGGGGCCGGAGGAGGCGATACTGGTGGTGGTCATGCTGCTAATGCCAGATGAAGTGGAGGATGCGTATTGATGAACTTTACTACGTTGTGCACTTTGCCCACCACTAATTGAGGTCGAGGTGGATGGAGGTCCCTTCTGGCGAGGAAGAAATATGGAAGCGGTAGGTGGTGGTGTACTAGTTAACTTCAATGATTGTGGTGTTCCCATTGCCTCCTCGTCGACTTCATCATGACGCTCAGCAGCTTGTCGGGCTAGGGTCAAAATGTCTGTTTGCTGCATGCCCGCTGGGGCTTCAGTGACGTTAGTGATGACTGCGTCGTCGTCCTCAGAGTCATCAGCAGCAGGAGTATACGCCACTTCTTGTTGAGCATCATCACACTCCATAACTATGAGAGTTTCAACGACCTTCTTTTTACGCTTAGCTACCTTTGTCAGATCATGGTGTGCCTCAGCCTCACTCTCAGACGGCAGTGGTGCTGGTTCCCAAGTAAGATCCATATCATCAGAAGGAGGTGGGCTTGAAGAAGATGTAGACACCACCCTTGATCTTTTCCTTGCTAGGGATCTGGAAGACAATGAATGATCATCAGGAGGAGTGGCTTCCTCGAATGATACCTCGGCTTGATTGTCGATTTCCAGATGTGCCCCTACTTCTGGAGGAACAACTACTGTGGGCACTTGTTGTGCCCCTCCATGCACCTCTGCTTGCTCCTCTCCTTGCGCCGCCTCTCCTTCCACATGTACTTGGGCTTGTACTTGCACATGTGGTTGTTGTTGCGGCTGTGGTTGTTCAACACTCGTCAGATGAGTTACAACAACCTGTGTTGATTGAGGGACATTGCTGCTACTTTCTTGCGATGATCCAACATCACTGGTCGATGGTGATTGAACAAGTAGACTGGCTGCCTCTGCAGCACTCAAGAGCTTGGACTTAAGTTGGCGTGGGGGTGGTGGCACTGAGCCCAATGGAGCGGGGGTGCTGCTCCCAGCTTGGTCCCCAGCAGATCCCGCTGCTGCTGCAGGCGTACTTTTTTTTTATTCCCAAAAAATGTGGCGGGCAGCACACCACTTTGCTTGGTAACTTGCTTCTTCTGCTCCTTTCTGGCATCTTTCTTGCTAGAGGAGCTACGGGGAACTTTTTTTGGGGCCATCTTCTTCAGATGTCACTCAGAACAGCAGGCCGCAGTTGCACAAGTTGCAGAGTTGTCTGTGGCCACACGTGACGTTGTGCTGCACACACCGCAGCAGGACTTCTTCCTGGCACTGGTGGTTCTCTTGTGCACCTAAAAGCAATGGAAGACAGAGGAACATCAGTTATACACCCCAAAAAATTGTCAAAAACCACAAAATTCAGCACAATCCCAGCCCACCCATGCACTCAATGATGTTTAAATTCAAGAAGACACCCCACAGAAAGACTAGGCCCATGCACCACTCACTGCCCCTGGGCATAATGGATGAAAGCTATGCAAAATGGGTGCACCCCAAGCACATGTTGCCTGTACAAGCACTCAAAATGGCCACCACCACCCACATGGCCAGTCCCCATCAACAGTAGACCCCAAAAAAAATGAAAAACACACAAAAATCACCACAATCCAATGCCATCCAGGATGTTTACATTAAAGAGACCCCACAGACAGACTCAGTCCATGCACCACTCACTACCCCTGGGCAAAAGGTCACAACAGCAGCCCCAAAAAAATCGACAAAAACCACAAAATTCAGCACAATCCCGGCCCACCCATGCCCTCAATGATGTTTAAATTCAAGAAGACACCCCACAGAAAGACTAGGCCCATGCACCACTCACTACCCCTGGGCATAATGGATGAAAGTTATGCAAAATGGGTGCACCCCAAGCACATGTTGCCTGTACCAGCACTCAAGATGGCCACCACCACCCACATGGCCAGTCCACATCAACAGTACACCCCAAAAAAAACAAAAAACACACAAAAATCACCACAATCCAATGCCATCCAGGATGTTTACATTAAAGAGAGTGAGAGCCCACAGGCAGACTCAGTCCATGCACCACTCACTACCCCTGGGCAAAAGGTCACAACAGCAGCCCCCAAAAAATCGACAAAAACCACAAAATTCAGCACAATCCCGGCCCACCCATGCCCTCAATGATGTTTAAATTCAAGAAGCCACCCCACAGAAAGACTAGGCCCATGCACCACTCACTACCCCTGGGCATAATGGATGAAAGTTATGCAAAATGAGTGCACCCCAAGCACATGTTGCCTGTACCAGCACTCAAGATGGCCACCACCACCCACATGGCCAGTCCACATCAACAGTACACCCCAAAAAAAACAAAAAACACACAAAAATCACCACAATCCAATGCCATCCAGGATGTTTACATTAAAGAGAGTGAGAGCCCACAGGCAGACTCAGTCCATGCACCACTCACTACCCCTGGGCAAAAGGTCACAACAGCAGCCCCCAAAAAATCGACAAAAACCACAAAATTCAGCACAATCCCGGCCCACCCATGCCCTCAATGATGTTTAAATTCAAGAAGACACCCCACAGAAAGACTAGGCCCATGCACCACTCACTACCCCTGGGCATAATGGACGAAAGTCATGCAAAATGGGTGCACCCCAAGCACATGTTGCCTGTACCAGCACTCAAGATGGCCACCACCACCCACATGGCCAGTCCACATCAACAGTACACCCCAAAAAAAACGAAATACACACAAAAATCACCACAATCCAATGCCATCCAGGATGTTTACATTAAAGAGAGTGAGAGCCCACAGGCAGACTCAGTCCATGCACCACTCACTACCCCTGGGCAAAAGGCCCCACCAGCAGCCCCAAATAAATCGACAAAATCCACAAAATTCAGCACAATCCCAGCCCACCCATGGCCTCAATGATGTTTAAATTCAAGAAGACACCCCACAGAAAGACGAGGCCCATGCACCACTCACTACCCCTGGGCATAATGTGTGAAAGCTAGGCAAAATGGGTGCAGGCCTCAGACACTGCCTGTCTTCAAAATGGCCCCTTGCACCCCAAGCACATGTGGAGGGCCTGCCTGTACCAGCACTCAAAATGGCCACCACCCACATGGCCAGTCCCCATCAACAGTAGACCCCCAAGAAAACGAAAAACACACAAAAATCACCGCAATCCAATGCCATCCAGGATGTTTACATTAAAGAGACCCCACAGGCAGACTCAGTCCATGCACCACTCACTACCCCTGGGCAAAAGGTCACAACAGCAGCCCCAAAAAAATCGACAAAAAACACAAAATTCAGCACAATCCCAGCCCATGCATGGCCTCAATGATGTTTAAATTCAACAAAACAGTTGTATCATGCACCCATAACTAACCCTGGTCCTACTGGATACTGTGGCTACCCACAATATATTTTATTTAATGTTCTGAAAAAGTTCCAAAATTGTAGTTGCAGCAACTGTAATGCCCCAAACAAACTTACTTGTGAAAGTTGATTTCTAATCCAAAAGTGATCCAAAGAAAGTCAAAAAGGCCTTAAATCCAAATATCCAGCAGCATCCACAAAGAGTAATCCTTCCAGGTCAAGGTCCAAATGAAAGTGACCAGCACATGAAGAAAGCACTGGGAGGAGCCTGCTGGACAGGAGCAGGAAGTTGGAGACTGTGGGGCACTTCCTTCCAAAATCGACTCTTTGCTAAAAAAAGTGCAGGCAAATGTCAACCTGAGGAGTAATTCTGATAAAAAATCATCATTTTCTGAAGGTTTATGCTGTTTGCTGGTGGATTTCTTGTGCAGAATTGTAAAATCTGTATTTCGCGAGTGCGAGATTGTTGCTGCCTGCCGTACCTACGTGTTCGCAATTGCGAACTCTCGCGATGCGTGCTGTGCAAGGTGGCAAGGCGCGATGACGTAATCGCGGTCGACAAACTCCCGCGGGATCCCGCAGCAAGATCCAAAATGGCGCAGCACTCGCAAAATATCTGAAAAACAACTCTGTAAACGCTGAATGACGGAAAGTGAACGCCGCTCGCCGCAAAATTGTATCACCAAGAAGAAAAAATCCGCCGCGTGCCAATTTACGGATTTTCGGCAAATTCGCTAGCGTTCGGGGATTGCGAATTTGTCGAAAATCTGCAAATTCCGCGAGCGGAACGGATTTTACGCCCATGCTTACCAGTTACTACATACTCACTCATTGATTCCTAGGTCTACACACACATCCACTCATTCACCCATAAAATCATTTATTAATGCAGTTATTCATCATTACAACCCTATCATATGCACTCATACACCTATACAGACACTCACACACCACCAGTCATCCAGAGTTACTCACACACCTAGTCAGTCATGCAAAGAATCAATCACCCTTCCATTTACTGACCTATACAGTTATACACACAGCACATAACGTATTCTAACAGAAACAAACACATACTTACTCACTTATACAAACACTGATACAAGTACACACTCACCCATATAGCCACTCTCACAATGACTCTCACGTATAGTTATTCATATACTCCAACTCTCACATATACTACCTTTTGCATATGTAGTTACTTGGACACGTACCACTGAGACATCCATTCACTCACCAACACACCCATACACACACTCACCCATCCATATTGCTGTTTCCACAAGCACTTTTGAACCGAGTGAATCAACCACTCACATCTATGCACAATCACATACCTCCCACTCACCCACACACACACACTCAGGCACCCATACAAATACTCAGGCAACCAATCGATAACCCATATAGACACTCATGTAGCTACTGAGCAACCCATGCAGCAGCTTATACAACAAAAGAAAGACTGATACAGACATTTACACAGTTTACTCACTAACCTATGCATTCACTAGGACACATTTATTCTCTCTCTTAAACAGTCAGTCACGCACCTACTAAATCCAACATCTAGACACTTATACCCTCACTCATTCTTCAATACAACTTGGCATATTTATAATACATATTTAACATTATAAGAAACACACAGTCACTGGAGGATGTCATCAGTGATGTCATTTGAGATGTCATCAGTGATGTAATCAGTGATGTCACTGGCCATGTCATGAATTTTGTAATATGTGACATCATCAGCAGTGCATTTTGGGGGCGAGTGAAATGTCCAACGAACTATAATGTCCTTGAAACCTATGGTTTTTTCAGTGAATTTGTAAGGTTTTTTAAATGCTAATTTCTAACTATATTGTGCCTGAAACCTATGTTTTTTTCAATGAAAAAAAAAATATATATATATATATATATAACCAAACAATCATAAGGTTTAAAACCAAGCAGCCGGCTGGCCTGAACGGCGATGAAGAACTATATGTCCATTTATAATGCAGTAATACTGATAATTTTGAAAATGCTTGTCTGCTATAACAGTGAACTGTTATCGTTGAAATCATACCTGCGTTATTAATTAACTGCTTCTAGTGATAGACCGAAAATGTTGAATATGGGAACTTATAGTCAATGACTACATGAAAATACATAATGTGGGTCATGGCATAACAGCGGGGACGTAGGGCACTCAGCCCTAAATTGTAAATGGACATTATGTCCAAAGTTACGCACAAAATCAATCATCAGGTACTATGATTGTTGATTTAACATGCACGTGCGCAGCACGAGCGTCAAGAAAGCGATGGTTCCTTTTAAGATAGGCACGCTTTCCATGTAGTAACATATACAGTCCTCGCTGACATGCACAATCCACATCTTGTAATGCATGATGAAATGCATATCGGACTATCTAATTGTTGAAACTACAAGTTCCATCATGCCCTAGAAAATGAAAGGGGTGTGTAGTAGTATAAATGTAGAAAGGGAAAAGGGACTAATCACTAATACTACCGTGAACAGGAACTACGGTTCGAAACGCGTAGGAGGTGTTGTATCACGTTTGAATAAAAACTGCGAGAAAACTGAGAAGTGTGCCGCGATATTCTTCTTTTTTGTATTGGATATATATATATATATATATATATATATATATATATATATATATATATATATATATACTGGAGTGTCCCTGTGGCTGCAGTACGTGGGAATTACCAAGCTACAGGTCCACAAGAGGATACTCCAGCACATGAGGGCTATTAACAATGGTGATGTGACGTGCCACGTTGACAGACACTTTCAAGAGTTCCACACAAAGAAATCACAAGAGCTCATATATTCTGTTGTGGACTCTGTGCCACCACCGAGAAGGGGAGGTGACCCAGAGGCTCTTTTAAGGAAGCTCGAGACCAGGTACATATTAGAAATGGACTGCAAGACACCTCATGGTCTTAATTCTAGTGAGGATTTTTATATGTGCCTATTATACTCTGGTTTTTGAGCACTCATGAAATTGTTCAACTTGCCACCGCCTCAGCATTGTTTTTAACTTCATTATATATTTTTTATATGCACATTTGCACATTAGAACTTTTTTATGGTTCTTGTAGGTGACACTTTAGTTGCACTGTCACTTTATCAATATTAGGTGTGGAGTAACGGTCTAGGCCCACTTGGGCCTAATTTTTCGACCATCTGTTAAGATAATATCTTTGGTAATAGATTAGTTATATATTTTTTATGAACCCATTTATGTCTGGATCGCGCAATTTTACATAACAAAAAGTTTATATTGGTTTTACTTTTTAACCTGCATTTTATCCAGTACGATGGTTTTTCTAATCTTGTATCCAATTTTTGGTACCTTTGTATATGACAGTTGTATATTTATTTAAATATTTACTTATTTATTTACATATTTATTGATATTTATATCAAATACTGTTGCATATGCACTTTACTGATCTCTCTTACATTTTACTTTCACGATATCAATGTTGAAGTTGAGAGTCAGACCAAAACTCCTCTATGTCTATGATTGTTTTAGGTCACGTTATTGAGCACTTTCACTTTAAATGTTGTAGTCACTCCACCAGCGTGTCATGTGATCAAGGCCCATGAGGGCTGAAATGCGTTATGGCGGCGGTGCAGGGCACTAAATAAATGATTTGCACCATATCTTGGGTCCGCATCATCTGTTCCTGTTGAAAGGGAGTGCAAGGTGGATGTACCCAATATATATATACATATATAACTAAGCAAATCCATTTCAAATAAATAAACAGGTCCTAACACGCACAGGTTCACTTCTTCAGTTTATTGTGGCCTGGGGTGATGCGTTTCGACCGTCTCTGCGGTCTTTCTCACAACAATGCCCCAACATCATTTTGTGCATTAGATAACAACACAATCCTTAAAGTGACAGAGCAATTTTGTTAACATTCTCACCAACAATAAAGTTTTTCAATGTCAAATACACATCAACAAAAGTATTATCTGTTCCAAAATACATGGCCTAAAATTGCACTAGTTTGATCAAACACTGAGCTTAATTAATCACTCCAAATTAGACCTATAATAGCGACGTTGTCATATCCACCGACCTTGTCTCAAAGCAAATTTTGTGTTTAAAAAATCTGTGCATAAGCAAAAAATATATTATGATCTGTTGTTATTATGAGCTGCATTAGAGGATCGAAGTAGTAACATTCCAAGAATCAAGTTACACATATCAACTTGAGTAATAGCCCTTTGCACTATCTTTTTTATGAGGGTTAGAATGTAATCATATGTTAAAAAATTAAAGTAATATTGCCACATTCGAATATTTTTTTTTAAAGTGCATAGTGCCAATGAACCCATCTCGCATTTAAACCTGCTAATAGGGAATAAACACTGGATTCTCCTCATAACGGCCCAGTGCATTATCTTCAAGAATGCATAGTGTGTAATAACACATTTGTTTACCTCTAGATAAAAAGCAACCTCAATCACTGAAGTTCTATTGCACCTACAGATATTGCACCTATTGCTAGCAACCCTATGTTCTTCCTCGCAGAATCTGAATGTACACATCTACACATAAGTAAAGTGCCTATATCTGAATGTAAACATATACACATAAATAAAGTGCAGGTAGCAGAGTCTTGCGCAACAAAGTGCAATATGCAGGAAAACATTGTTGTAAAAAGCAATTATGAATTGGAAATAAATGTAGCGCTGCTAAAATAAATAGGTCAATGTGCTATCTTCTAAAAAGGTGGAAAGTATAAACTTCATATATTCGTTGGTATATTCGGCACGTGCCCCAAAGTGCAATGTGCCTTCTGTCTGTTACCTTTAACTGCTCTATTAATTCACCTTATTTCATCTAAAGTGCCCTGTGCTCAAAGTTAAAACCATTACCTCCTTCTCTTCAAATCGTTTTACGGACTAGCTTTACTATTGAGTTCATCTCAAAGAAATCCTGAATTAGAATTGACCGTGAAGGTCCTCTTCAATATTAATTCCTGCGGGAACCTTTGTGTTGAATCTTAGAATGTATTTTGACTCCGACTTTCTCAAACAGCGCTCCCTGCTTCTACCGCTGCTGCGAATGGGTACCTGATCTATGGCAAAGTACTGTAGATTATCCAAAATGCCGCCATGCACTTGCTCAAAGTGCCTTGACACTGGATACGTGGGGTCTTTGTTCACAATTGCTCTGATGTATTGCAGAATTCTTAGGTGCAAACTCAGAATAGTGCTAACTATATACAATTTCTGTCCACTGCAGCTAAGAACATAAACCACATGATCACTCATATATATATATATATATATATATCAGCCACGGCCCATGCAGTTAAGAGCGTGGGGCGGTGGGGCCGAGTGGGGGGGTGATTTCGATGGACGATGATAATTGAAAATGAAATAATGAATTAATTTTCCCTTGTCATGGAGTGGATGTTATGTTCAAGCTGCCTGTGCTGAAAACTGACACACCCTTTCATTCTGGTGCACCGCAGCTATGGGTTTTGCTGGACTGCTGTATATAATACATGCCGTGGAGCCCCCGACTAAGGAGAGTGAGTAGGGGTGGCGATGTGCCTGGTGTGTCCAAAGACCCTGGTGAGCACGCCAAGCTGCCCCTCATTATGTCAATGTATTGGGGAGAGAGGAAGGCTATATTGTACTTCACAACAGAAGCCAAAGTCAGCCACTGAAGACCTGGAAGCATTAATGGGTGTATAAGTGTTTGAATGGATGATTTAGTAAGTGCATGACTGTCTGTATAAGTGAGTAATTAAACGTGTCTCAGTGAATGAATGAGTTTGTCACTAAACTATGTAAATGTCTGCATCAGTCTGTCAGTTGGTGTGTAAGCAGTTGCATGGGTTGGTGAGTAACTAAATGATGGTCTATATGGGTTATTGATTGGTTGTCTGAGTATCGGTATGGGTGCCTATGTGGGTGGGTGTGGGGTGTGTGACTCCGTGCATGGCTATACAAGTGGGTGATTCAGTGGGTGTATGGGTTGAAGAGTGCATCTGTGAAGGGCGGTATGGATGGGTGAGTGTGTGTGTATGGTTGTGTTTATGAGTGAATGGATGTCTCAGTGGTACATGTGTAAGTAACTACATATGTGAACAGCAGTAAATGGGAGTGATAGAGTTTATAAATGAACTATATGTGAAAGTGAGTGATTGTGAGGGTGGCTGTATGGATGAGTGTGTGGTTGTATCAGTGATTTTATAAGAGAGTAAGTATGCATTTGTGTCTGTATGAATAAGGGAGCTTGTTTTTCAATAAATGTATAGGTGTGTGAATGGAAGTGTGATTGATCTTTTGTATGACTGACTAGGTGTGTGAGTAAAACTATGGATGAGTGGCGGTGTGTGAGTGTCTATATAGGTGTATGAGTACATATGATAGTGCTGTATTAATGAGTGACTGCATGTATGAGTGACTGTAGGGGTGAATGAGTGGATGTGTGTGAAGACCTAGGAATCAGTGAGTGGGTATTTAGTAACTGGTATTGGTGTGTCTATGGTTTCGAAAATGGTAGTCTGTATTTTAGAGTAGGTGTTTCAAAGTTTATATTAGGGTGTGAGGAGGTGCTTCAGATTATCATATGGATGATGTCATCAGTGATATAATCAGTGATGTAATTTGAGATGTCATCAGTGATGTCATCAGTGATGTCACTGATCATGTCATGAATGATGTAATATGTGACGTCATGAGCAGTGCATTGCAGGTGCGCGACTTATAGTTAGCTGAACTAACTATAACAGTAGAATATCTATGGTTTTATAAGGGTGAAATGTCCAGCTAACTATAACGTCCCTAAAACCTATGGTTTTTTCAGTGAATTTCTAAGGTTTTTTAAATGCTAATTTCTAACTATAACGTACCTGAAACCTATGTTTTTTTCAGTGAATTTCAATGTTTTTTAAAATGCTAATTTCTAACTATGACATTCCTATTAAGTTCCCTTGAATCCTGATGGTCACTGATCATGTCATGAATGATGTAATATGTGACGTCATGAGCAGTGCATTGCGGGTGCGTGAGTTTTAGTTAGCTGAACTAACTATAACAGTAGAATGTCTATGGTTTTATAAGGGTGAAATGTCCGGCTAACTATAACGTACCTGTAACCTATGTTTTTTTCAGTGAATTTCAATGTTTTTTTACATGCTAATTTCTAACTATGACATTCCTATTAAGTTCCCTTGAATCCTGATGGTCACCGATCATGTCATGAATGATGTAATATGTGACTTCATGAGCAGTGCATTGCGGGTGCATGAGTTTTAGTTAGCTGAACTAACTATAACAGTAGAATGTCTATGGTTTTATAAAGGTGAAATGTCCGGCTAACTATAACGTACCTGAAACCTATGTTTTTTCAGTGAATTTCAATGTTTTTTTAAATGCTAATTTCTAACTATGACATTCTTATTAAGTCCCCTTGAATCCTGATGGTCCCTGGTGGCCAAGTAGTCCACCAGGTACCTCTTGTAAACGCCACAGAGCTGTGTTTCAGAGAGGTGTTCTGAGGCAACCCCTGCGGTTGCACTGTGGTGCAGGGAGGGGGCAGGGCCTGATGTGAAAAGTGTGGAAACGAGCCCTGTGGCAGGTGAAAAGTTGGACGACTTTATTAACAGGCTTCAATCTGGAAGCTAGCATCTTTTAATAAGTTGGAGGACATCCCTTTTGACTATTGTAACTATTTTACAATACCATTACATCACCTTTGATTGGGCATGAAAGAACTACCCCATGTTCAGGGGGGTCAGAATGAATTTAACCCCTTCGCTGCTAGGCCTTTTCCCCTCCTGTGCTAAGCCTTTTTTTGGCGATTTCGGGTAGTGCACGCTTAGGCCCCTGTAACTTTTTGACCACATAAGGTATCCAAGCCAAATTTGCGTCCTTTTCTTCCAACATGATGTGGATTCTAAAGGTGCCCAGGGTTTGTGGATTCCCTTGCGGGGTCCCAGAAATTAGGCAAAATACAGTAAAAAATTTGTTTTTTTCAGGGGAAAACGGGCTGCAAATGAAAGCCTCTGGGTTTTTCCTTGCAAATATTATCAAAAAAGGGTTTGTGGGGCTGAAATCTCCATTTTCTCAGCTTTTAGTGAATGACAGTCTTTTGTCAGAGAACCAACATTTTTCACACAGTTTTGGCATTTTTCTGGGACATAGCCTATTTTTGCTATTTTTAGAGCTTTCAACCTCCTTCCAGTTAATGGTAGAAATTAGTTTGAAAGCAATAATGGATCCTGGAAAGCTATACACTTTCGCAAAGTAGAAGAAATTCTAAATTCAGAAAGGGGTCATTTGTCTAAATCCATGAAGGTTTCATTATAGAAACTAACAGTTAAATATTGGAATAATTGAAAATTAGTTGAAAAAAACAGCCTTTTGTCTTAATGTTTTCACCTGTAACTTATTGTAATTTTGACAGCTCTTTGAAAGCAATATACCGTTACATTCGTTTGACCTTCCTCATTGTGGGGATATATAGGACTTGTAGTTTCACCAAGAACCCGACGAACCCCGAGCCAAAAACTGAGCAGCAACTTGCAATGGTATTTTATTATTTACCGGGTATAGAGCAATTATTCTTGGAAAATGTATACATGGAAAAATCGGTATGAAAGACACCTATGTATTTCTGAATTGGGTACAAATTATAGAGTTTAGAAACAGTATATATTTGCACATTTTCAAAATTGGGAATACTCATACTAGCATGAGAATTATTAGTCATTTTTCAAAATGATTTCTTTTTTACAGAATGTCTTTCATTGGGAAGGGATAAATGCATGAAAACTCAATAGGTAATAACAGTTGATTTACAAATCTGATTTACTCTAAGTCTCCCGATAAAAACGGTACCTCACTTGTGTGAGTCGGCCTTGTGCCTGCGACAGGAAACGGCGCAAAATGCAACATGGTCACACCTCAATTTTGCAATTAAAAATTGACCCTTTTATGGCAAAGTGCCTAGCTGTAGTTTTTGCACCCTAGCTCTGCCGGCACCTAGGGAAACGTAGCAAACCTATACATTTTTGAAAACTAGACACCCAGGGGAATTCAGGATGGGGTGACTCAACTGCCTCCCACCAGGTTCTGTTACCCAGAATCCCTTGCAAAGCTAAATAATTGACAAAAAAATGCATTTTCCTCACATTTCTGTGGTGAAAAGTTCCGGAATCTGCGTGGATAAACGAATTTACACCCACCCTGCATTCCTCCAGGTCTCCCGAAAAAAATGGTACCTCACTTGCCTGGGTCTGCCTAGTGCCTGCGACAGGAAACAGCCCAAAACGCAACGTGGTCACACCTCAATTTCGCAATGAAAACGGGCCCTTTTTTGGCAAAGTGCCTACCTTTCGTTTTTGAACCCTAGCTCTGCCGGCACCTAGGGAAACCTAGTAAACCTATACATTTTTTAAAACTAGACACCCCGGGGAATTCAGGATGGGGTGAATCAACTGCCTCCCACCAGGTTCTGTTACCCAGAATCCCTTGCAAAGCTAAAAAATTGACAACAAACGCATTTTCCTCACATTTCTTTGGTGGAAAGTTCTGGAATCTGCGTGGATCAACGAATTTCCACTCACCCCGCGTTCCCCCAGGTCTCCCGAAAATAATGGTACCTTACTTGCCTGGGTCTGCCTAGTGCCTGTGACAGGAAACAGTGCAAAACGCAACGTGGTTGCACCTCAATTTCGCAGTGAAAACGGGCCCTTTTTTGGCAAAGTGCCTACCTTTGATTTTGAACCCTAGCTCTGCCGGCACCTAGCGAAACCTAGCAAACCTATGCATTTTTTAAAACTAGACACCCAGGAGAATTCAGGATGGGGTGACTCAACTGCCTCCCACCAGGTTCCGTTACCCAGAATCGCTTGCAAAGCTAAAAAATTGACCAATAAAATGCATTTTCCTCACATTTCTGTGGTGGAAAGTTCTGGAATCTGTGTGGATCAACACATTTCTACCCACCCCACGTTCCCCCAGGTATCCCAAAAAAAATTGTACCTCACTTGCCTGGGTCTGCCTAGTGCCTGCGACATAAAACAGCGCAAAACGCAACGTGGTTGCACCTCAATTTCGCAGTCAAAACTGGCCCTTTTTTGGCAAAGTGCCTACCTTTTGTTTTTGAATCCTAGCTCTGCCGGGACCTAGGGAAACCTAGCAAACCTATACATTTTTAAAAAGTAGACACCCAGGGAAACTCAGGATGGGGTGATTCAACTGCCTCCCACCAGGTTCTGTTACCCAGAATCCCTTGCAAAGCAAAATAATTGACAAAAAAAACGCATTTTCCTCACATTTCTGTGGTGGAAAGTTCTGGAATCTGCGTGGATCAACAAATTTCCACCCACCCCGCATTTCCACAGGTCTCTCAAAAAAAATGGTACCTCACTTGCCTGGGTCTGCCTAGTGCCTGCGACAGGAAACAGCGCAAAACGCAACGTGGTTGCACCTCAATTTCGCAGTGAAAACCGGCCCTTTTTTGGCAAAGTGCCTACCTTTCGTTTTTGAACCCTAGCTCTGCCGGCACCTAGGGAAACGTAGCAAACCTATACATTTCTGAAAACTAGACACCAAGGGCAACTCAGGATGGGGTGACTCAACTGCCTCCCACCAGTTTCTGTAACCCAGAATCCCTTGCAAAGCGAACAACTTGACAAAAAAAACGCATTTTCCTCACATTTCTGTGGTGAAAAGTTCTGGAATCTGTGCGGAACAACACATTTCCACCCACCCAGCGTTCCCCCAGGTCTCCCGAGAAAAATGGTACCTCACTTGCCTGGGTCTGCCTAGTGCCTGCGACAGGAAACAGTGCAAAACGCAACGTGGTCGCACCTCAATTTCGTACCTTTCGTTTTTGAACCCTAGCTCTGCCGGCACCTAGGGAAACCTAGCAAACCTATAAATTTTTTAAGACTAGACACCCAGGGAAATTCAGGATGGGGTGACTCAACTGCCTCCCACCAGGTTCTGTTACCCAGAATCCCTTGCAAAGCAAACTAATTGAAAAAAAAAACGCATTTTCCTCACATTTCTGTGGTGGAAAGTTCTGGAATCTGCGTGGATCAACAAATTTCCACCCACCCAGCATTCCACCAGGTCTCTCGATAAAAATCGTACCTCACTTGCGTGGGGAGGCATAGTGGCTGCAACAGGAAAAAGCCCAAATCGTACGGTGGAGCCTTAAAAATAACCTATAGCAAAACTACCTTATTTTTTTTGGGGGGGGGCACCTGAGTATTTGGCCCGGGGCTCGGCAGCCAACTTTTGAAACTACCAAACTGAAACAGTTCTGAAAACTAGACACCCGGGGGAGTCCAGCGAGGTATGGCATGCTTGGGTTGCTCAACGTTTTCCTACTCAGAATTCACTGCAAACCTTAAAATTAGGTTAAAAAAACACTTTTCCATATATGTTTGCGTGGGATCTCCGTGCCGGCACAAATGACCTACCACCCAGCGTTCCTCTTGTTCTCCCGAGTAAAATGATACCTCACATGTGTGGGTGGGCCAAAGGCCTGTGACTAGGATGACCCCAAAACAGTAGAATTCGTGGTGCTTTCTTGTAAATACCGAATTCTACAATATTTTAAAAATACATTTTTGGCCTGTTCTGCTTTGGCCCACCCACACAAGTGACTTATCATTTTACTCGGGAGAACAAGGGGAACACTGGGTGGTAGGACATTGGTGCCGGCACAGATAACCCACGCAAAAATGTTTGAAAAAGTGTTTTATGAACCTAATTTTAAGGTTTGCAGGGAATTCTGGGTAGGAAAACGTGGGGGGACCCACGCATGCCATACCTCTATGGACTCCCCCGGGTGTCTAGTTTTCAGAACTGTTTGGGTTTGGTACTTTTCCTAAGATGGCCGCCAAGCCTGGGGCAAAAAACACAGGTGCCCCCCCCCACAAAATAAGGTAGATTTGCTGTAGGTAATTTTTAAGTCTCCACCGTACGATTCCAGTTGCAGCAACTATGCCTACCCACGCAAGTGAGGTACCATTTTCAGCGGGACACCTGGGGGAACGCTGGGTGGGAGGATATTTGAGGATCCACGCAGATTCCACAACTTCACCACATAGAAATGTGAGAAAAAAGCAATTTGTTTTACAAAAATTGAGAATGATGAGGGACCCACGCAAGCCATACCTCACTGGAGTCCCCCGGGTGTCTAGTTTCCAGAAATGTGTGGGTTAGATAGGTTTCCCTAGATGGCCGCCGAGCCCCGGTCCAAAAACTCATGGGAACCTCCTTGCAAAACCAAATTGTTTTGACTGAATTAAGTTTTCAATCCGAGAGCGTGAGATTCTTGGGACAATATTGCATGGAAATTGTGACAGACAAGTTTGCAGGACATTGTGGATAAAAAAAACAATAGAATTCACAAGAAAGACATGACCATATACTCCCATGGTTTAACAATAATATCTACATTTAGTAAGTTATTTATAGATGTAATGTACACCTTAACAGAGTTACTCAAAAGTCAAACATTCCAGCACGGCTATCTGTTCCTGAAACACATACACATACAGGTTGATTTGGCACGAGGGCGAGTGAAGGTTCAGTACATAAAATTGTATTAACAAGATATTTCAACGAAATGAAATGCTCTGTCAATAAATAAATGCATAAAAATCGAACCAGTGACTCGCAACTCGTGAGCTGTAAAGCCACGCCAAGGCACCAACCGTTTTACAGGCCATTCACGCACCTTTCATACCTGATACACACCAGACCATTGACACCACCCAGAAGGAAAAGCAACATATTACAACATTCACAAAAAGGGACAAGGTACACCCTACTTCAGAAAGAGAAAAAAGACAAATATTACTGCACAGCCATCTAATCCGCAAGCACACACACATACTGGTTGGATTTGGCACGAGGGTGAGTGATGATTCAGTACATACAATTGTATTCGCAAGTTATTTCACAAAATGAAATGCACTGCGAATAATTGAAAGTATGAGAAACTGAACCACTGACTCACAGCTCGTGAGCTGTAAAGCCACGTCAAGGCACCAACCTCTTTACAGGCCATTCATACACCTTTCATACGTGTGACACATACAAAACATTCACACCGCCAGCCGCGGACCCATCACATTACAACACTCACACCAGCAGACAGCGCCATTCAAGGGCCCATTACTTTCACACGCCCACATTCCTGACACTGCAACTACACAAAATGATGGACTGCGTGGAGTGTCACTCAACTAGCAGTGTGTGTAGTGACCAACAGAAAGTAACTACTCACACACCGCCAGCCAAGCGCCAGTCCACCCACACCACCATCCACGCACCAGGCCAAGCACACCGCCAGCCAAGCACCACTCCGCGTACACCGACAGCCAAGTACCACTCCACGCACACCACCAGCCAAGCGCCACTCCACGCACACCACCAGCCAAGCACCACTCCACGCACACCGCCAGCAAAGCGCCACTCCACGCACACCACCAGCCAAACGCCACTCCACGCACACCACCAGCCAAGCACCACTCCACGCACACCGCCAGCCAAGCGCCACTCCACACATACCACCAGCCAAATACCACTCCACGCACACCGACAGCCAAGTACCACTCCACGCACACCACCAGCCAAACGCCACTCCACGCACACCACCAGCCAAGCACCACTCCACGCACACCGCCAGCCAAGCGCCACTCCACACATACCACCAGCCAAATACCACTCCACGCACACCTCCAGCCAAACACCACTCCACGCACACCGCCAGCCAAGCGTCACTCCACGCACACCGCCAGCCAAGCACCACTCCACGCACACCTCCAGCCAAGCACCACTCCACGCACACTGACAGCCAAGCACCACTCCACGCACACCTCCAGCCAAAAGCCACTCCACGCACACCGACAGCCAAGCACCACTCCACGCACACCGCCAGCTAAGCACCACTCTGCCCACACCACCAGCCAAGCGCCAGCCTACGCACACCGCCATCACATTTTGAATTTTTTTTAACAAAACAAACAAAATAATTGCAAATAGATAAAAATCTAGTAACACAAAATCTGTAACTAAATACATTGCACAAATGCCAACCTTAAAAAAGAATACAAATTATTTAAAAAACACAGACCAGGCAGTACATTTTACCACTCATGGATACTCCCCAAAAATCTTTTGTGTGTGGTAAGCTCTATAACAAGCAAGCACACACAGCCCAGGGTTAGAAGGACACCCAGGGCAGTAAAGACGAGTCTCCTTCCGCAAACCTCTTCGCCAACAGACTCTACATCTCCTAGTGGGAAAGTCTTTTGTAGATGTGGGAGGAATGTAATCAGGAAAGTGGCGATCTTTCAATCGAGCCACATCCTCCACCACTCCAAATCTAGGAACACTTACTTGCTCCACAACAACAAGGCTAGATAGCACAGAGTGCTGAAACTGAAGAAAGGTCACCTTTGACCCAGGAGAACACTCCTTGAACACAATAAAAGCATTGAAAGTTGCTAAGTTGAAAAAATGGATGGCCAACTTCTTATACCAAACATAAGCCTTCCGAATAGCAGTGTAAGGTTCCAACCTCTGATCTACTCTGTCAACACCACACATGTGCTTTTTGTAGTCCAGAATGCACACAGGTTTGTGCACTTCAGCAACCTGACCCCAAACTGGCAGAGGTGAAGTACTCTCATCATGGATGTTACTCAGCATGTACACATACCTCCTGTCCACAAATTTCACAGCTAGTAGTTCGCCACAACATAAGAAACTGACCCCTCTGAAGTTTCTTGCAAACAAGCTCCTTTGGAAAACCTTTGCGGTTAGAGCGGATTGTGCCACATGCAAAAGTGTCCACTTTAAACAATTCCTTAAACAATTGCACAGCAATATAGAAGTTATCAAGGTACAAATGGTGGCCTCTGTTGAACAGTCTTCTAGCAATATCCCACACAATTTTCTGTGACACTACAAAAGTGGACGGACAACCAGGGGGGGCAATAGTGGAATCTCTACCAGTGTACACACGAAAATTAAAAACATACCCTGTCTTACTCTCAGACAACATATACAGTTTAATTCCATAGCGTGCCATCTGCTAGGGATGTACTGCCTAAAAACCAAACGACCCTTGAACAAAACCAAAGACTCATCAATAGAAATGTATTTCCCAGGAATGTAAATCTCTGAAAATTGATCAACAAAGTGATCAAGAACAGGCAGAATCTTAAAAAGACGGTTACAGTCAGGGTGACTAAGTGGCAACAGAATTATCCACAAAATGCAACATGCGTAGCGTAGCAAAAGTAAATACCGATCACAAGTCATAACAGCTGGAAATATGGCTGTTGCCATCAAAGGACTGGTAGACCAATATGAAGCCAGCTTCAGCTTCTTTAACAAACCCATCAATAAAGTCAATCCCAAAAACTTCTTCAACTCTTCCAGATTTGTGGGAGTCTACCGGGTAGCTCTAGAGTGGGGCCTAAGTTTGTCACTGTTGACTCTCAAAAACTGTTCAGCATACAAATTAGTCTGCTCAATAATCTCACCCAAAAACACATCATCCATAAATAGCTGAAAATACTATATAGGCAAAAAGTTTTCACAATCCACTCTACACCCTGCATCACCGCTAAAGGCAGGCAACACCGGCTGCACCATGTTAGGATCAACCCAGATTCCAACACTTCCAGTAGGAAGACTAGCAGCCTCAGGCTGCAATCCAGCTGCCTCTTGCACCATCGGCACAGCAGTGTCCTCCTCTAACACAGGCCCTTCATCTGCACTGAGAATACCTTCATCATCCGATGATTCCATGTGGAGAGAAAACTCACTGCCAGAATCTTCCCCTCCCTCCTCTCCCTCAGACGCACTGTCAGTGTCATAATCCGGCTCAGAGGAAGATTCAAGAAGCATACCTACCACCTGCTGAGCAGTCATTCTACGGCTAGCCATAATGATTACTAACAAAGGTAACTTGACACACAAGTCAACAACTACAATCACTATGTGAAATAAGCAATGAACAAAATTCACCTTTATCAAAAATAACTACACAGTGCAAAAGAATACCACTCACTTGCCAGAAGCAACTAAACTCACCACCACGTAGTCTGCACTGACACAGTATGGATCAACAACATCCCACTAAAAAAGGAAGAGAAAAAAATAGACATAAGACAATGCAAAACACATCACAAAAATGTTCATGCTCAAAACACTAGCTAAATGCCACTAAGACACCACTTACAAAATCCAAACATTGCAATATTACTTATTTGGAGTACATACAACAAAATAATTTTCTTACCTACAAAAAAGCAAATACACAAAACTGCAGAACAACCACTGTTGAAACCGCAAACAGGAATCAAAAGCTTTAGACTAGATTTAAAAAGAAGAAAAAAAAACATTAGATTCACATACACAAAAAATACACTAGTCCAACATGCAAAGTTAAGGGGTAGGTGGGCTTAACAGTATAACATCAATAGGGGAGCAACCCTTGCCCTTGAGGCCACCCCCAAAAAGACAAAAATTTAAAAAATTCTGGTGTCTACTGGCTTCTGCCCCCCTTGGGAACAGATGGGACTGCTACTCTGCCACTCAAAGAGGGCAGAAAAGGCCACAATCATCCTCCCATAAAGGAAGGGGAACAACCCATGACTACGGGGCGGATCACCAAAATAAAAATAAACCCTGGTGCCCTAGTGGCCCTACACAAAAGAAAACAGCAGAACTGCCCTTCCAGGTGACACCAAAGGGGATGATGGACGGAGCGCATGCGCAAATCTAACACTCACCCCCAGGCAACTGATCTTGAATTAATCCTTCATCTTTGTTTAGCTCACTTCACCAACCCAGTTCAGACATGGCCATATGCAAATCAGACTGACCCTGTGCCCTTTGATTGCCCTAAGTTGGCAGACGTGGGTATCTTGCTCACTTTGGCACTGCACTCAAGCTAACCTGGCTGATAACGGCTGATTAGACAGTAACCGGTCCCATTATGGTTATTTTTCTAAAAATTTACCGTCCCTTGTCCAAGGGGACGCTCCCAAAAACAAAAATAAACAAAAGGGCTGCACGAAATGGCCCCCATTATGAGAGTGACCCTTGCCCAAGTAGCCACTCCCCGAATGAACACTGCCCCAAAATGCAGATTTTTTTTTAATTTAGGCAAATTTTGCCCCCCCCCCCCGTGGCCAGACAAAGCAAAACAATTTGCCCCCAAATGTGGGAGCGAACCTTGCCCAAGGGGCTGCTCCCCGTAGGCACACACAGTCAATTCCACAAAAAAAAATCCCTGGTGTCTAGTGGGCATTCCTGCTGCACGATCGCACGGAATGCTCTAAAGAGGCATTGAGGGAAAGGAAAACCCTTTCCTTTCCCCCGATGCCTCTTTAGTTTAAATCCCACCCCAAACTTACCTCTTTCTCCTCCGACGCGCAGGAAGCAAATGGCTTCCCTGCGTGTCGGGGGAGAAAGGGAACCTCCAATGACGTCAGCGCGCCTCGCGCGCTGACGTCATTGATGACGCGGGCGGGGGGCGGGGTGAGGCAGTGTCAGAAACTTAGAAAATCGGGCACCCGCTGGCGCTCCCCCCGCGGGAGGGGCTCATGACGAGCACAGCTCTTCATGAGCATCCGAGCACTGTATGCCATGACGAGCTCAGCTCGCCATGAGCATACAAGGGGTTAATAAAATCTATCCGCAAATACACTTGTGCACAATTTTGTATTAGCTTCTACACATTCGTTCTGGGGGGGCACCCATATGGGATGTGAATGGCCTTAGGGTACAGGGAAGACGGGCAAAAATATTACAATATTTTAAAGATTGCCCTTCCCAGATTATTATTGTGCAGGAGACACATTTGACAGAAAAAGAAAATGTTGAGCTTTTCAAAGCTAACAAGTGGATCTCCCACGTAGTTTGTACAACCCAATCAGCTGTTACAAAATGGGTGGTGATTTTAGTGAAAAGAGGGGCAGAAATCAGTATAGGGGCCTAGGTTTCAGATAAAGCTCGAAGATGGCTAGTTGTTAAACTGAAGATATTGGGTCATGGCTTTACTCTAGCAGGTATTATGGCCCAAATCAAGATGCTGTCTCTCCTTTAGGTGAACTGCTGGCCGAATTATTAAATTCATCTGATCCCAATATTTTGGCAAGAGATTTCAATGCTGTCCTAGATCACACCCTAGATAGAACCTCACATAGTAGAGCACTTGTACATCCTAGAATGTCAGGGCTTATTAAGCAAATGATGGTCCAACTAGGCCTGTGTGATATATGGCGTCAGAAGGCAGGGCCAAAAAAAGGCTTTACATTTTACAACCAAAAATACAGACATTAGTTGAGGATTGATTATATCCTCATTGACAGCAACTTGGAAGAATGGGTTCAACGAGTTGAACATATGGGAGTTCATCTATCAGATCACTTGGCAGTGATATTGCATTTCAATTTCCATGAAGGGGGCACTCAATCTAGATGGACCTTATATTGCACGATCCTGCAGGAAGAAGGAGTCGTAGAAGCCCTGAGTAGAGACACCAAAGAGTTTTTTGAGTTTAACTGGGGTTCGGCTGCATCTGGAATGATCTGGGATGCTTATAATGCCTTCTTAAGGGGAAGATTAGGGGTACTGGCTGCAGAAAAAAGGCAGAGATACTATGAAGACGTGTCTGCAGTAGAGGAGCAGGTTTGTTCTTTAGAAAAAGATCTGATTGATGCTAGGGCAGATGAAGAAGATCGGTCAAGGTTGCTACAGGAAGTGTTGGAGGCAAATCAAAACTGGCAGCAATACTACAAGATAGGGTCAGGAAAAAGTGGGAGGTCAGTCACTTGGCTCATTTCGAGTCCAGTGAGGGGTGTAGCAAGCTGTTGGCATGGAAGGTAAAAAGAGAGCAGGTGAGAAATAGGATAGATCAGGTCAATTGCGCTCACGCAGGAGACATAATTGGAGATAATAAGGGTACTGAGCATGCCTTCCACAGTTATTACAGTGAGGTTTACCAAGAAGAGTACAACTTACTGAAGTAGAGGTGGAAGCATGGCTGGGGCAAGGCTGTATAAACCCCCTTTCATTAGATGAGAGCAGGCAGTTGAATGGGGAAATTAATGAGAGGGAAGTAGATCTCGCATTAAGACAGGGCAAGAGAGGTAATGCTCCTGGACCTGATGGTTTGCCTATTGAAGTTTACAAAGCTTTGGCAAATGTATTAATCCCTATTATTGTTAAAAAAATGTATGACCCATATGTTGATGGGGCCGAAATGCCTGCCTCATGGAAGGACACTACCATCTGTCTAATTTTGAAGACTGGAAAGTGCCCCAAAAATTGTGATTCATACCGGCCAATATCGTTGCTAAATTGCGACCGTAAGGTTTTTGCAAAAACATTGGCCGATAGATTAAATTAGTCTGTGGCGGAACTGGTACATGTAGAGCAAAATCATTGCAAGAGCTGACATAGTCATTGATAGGCTCTATAGACCCGGTGACTGTTTACAAGCTCCCATTGGCGGTGATAGCATTAGATGCCACTAAAGCATTCGACCGGGTCATTGGGTCTAATACAAGGTGTGGCAAAGTCTCTAAATCTCGGGTTTAATTTCTGCGGAGCACTAGCAGGTTTTTATATGGCACCAAAAGCCAGAGTTCTGATCGTTGGCTCTTTGACAGACCCTGTCCTTTTCACCAGGGGTATGAGACAGGGCTGTCCCTTATTGCCACTTTTATTCAATCTATATTTAGAGCCCCTCGCTAGGAACATCAGGGAGGATCCAGGCATTGTATCTTTTCAGTATGGCTGGAGTGAGAAACTGGGTCTATATGCGGACGATATTCTCATTTACACAACCAACCTACAAAATACCTTGAGTCGTATCATTACCTTGATGACAGAATTTGGCAACATTTTTGGTTATCAAAATAACAAGAACTAGACGGAGGTTATGTCTTGGAACTTGGGAATAGGAGATGAGATATTTGAGAGTAATGATACCACAGGACATTACTGGAATAACTAAAGTAAACTTTGAAAAGGTTAAGAAAGAAGTCACTGGACTCCTAAAAATCTGGGTGCATGTTCAGCTTACTCTGTTGGGTCGTGTAAACCTAGTAAAAATGATGATATTTCCTTTTGGTTGACGCTATTCCCCTGTGTTTTGAAAAGGAATGGCTTAAAAAGATGCAAAGTGAGATCAGTAGTTTTATCTGGTCAAGCAAAGGACCCAGAATAGCTTGGAAGAAATTGAGAATGAGGGTGGAGAAGGGAGGTTTAGCACTGCCAGGCTTGTTGTTTTACTCATGGGCTTTTTTATTGAAGAATGGGAAAATGCTGTTGAATATATCCACACCATCCGAGATTGGGAGATTATTGGGAGTAATGGCACGGCTGGAGTCAGGGGGTAATTTTGGTTTCATGTGTAAATATGCAGACCCCAAGTACTTTAAAAAAGTCAGGTTAAAGACCTTGAGGGAGCTGGCCGAGACTTGGTATAAGGTTAAAAAAAATCAAAATACCATATTATAGTCTAATGCCTCCTATTTGGGACTCTCCTGGCTCACCAGAATGGACAAAAGATTTACTTGGTAGACCACTGAAAGAGGCAGGTTTAACAAGATGGGACCACACAATTCGAGACCGACACTTGATAAATTGGTAAACATTTAAACAACTATCAGATCATAAATTGTCCAGGTTCAAATATCTGCAAATGCAGAGTTGGTTTCAAGATCCAGGCACGATAATAGGAAAAGAAAAACGAGCTTGAAGACAGACTAATGCATGGGGCAGTACTTAAGTAGGAGCTTGCAACAATCTATTGGCTGATGGTGGAATTGGAAGATGGAGTCTTCATATTGCCAACGGAATTGTGGGGAAGATGCTTGCCGAAGACTTTGCTGGAATATCAATAACAAGTATCTATGTCTATGTTTTTTAAAACAGTCAAACCTGCACACCTGAGAAGAAATCATATTTTCTCCATGCTGCTGGAGCTGGGGATCGAACTGTGATCCCCAGCGTCCAGCGTCAGTCGCCCTGGCCCCGGCACCACACCTCTCTTCCCACTGAGCCACACCTCTCCACGTCAAATATGATGCCAGATTGGATATGATGGGGTTTAGAAAGCATGATTTATGGCTGCCTATTTTGAATTGGTGTGAGCAACAGACTAATGAAGTCCAATGATTAAGCCTTCTCTGCCTCATCTGGCTATCTGTCCTCCATTTTTCCCCCTCTTCTCAATATGGTGGGGAAGGGGAGTGATAGAAAGGGAATTCCGAACAGGACGGAGTTTCAAACAAACAAGGGTGGTAAAGGGTGAAACCCCATCCTCTCTTCTTTCCTGCTTCCAGCACATAAGGGCATGGTACTCCATTCAAAGGTGCAAGTGGAATGGTGTTTTTTAGAGGCAAATGAGGACAAAAAAAAAACCACTGTGTGATTCTGGGCAAATCATTTACTCTCTTGGTGCCTGCATGAAAGAATGTGGCCTTAACTGGTGTTCATAAAAACCATGGTGTTGATAATTAAGTGCCGGGGATGAGCTCCGGAATTCACCGGCTCAAATTAAGCACTGGTTATAACATCCAGCAAACAGACTGAGATATGATGCTGGGTGACTTCTTTTGTCCATTTACCTAAGAGTTACAGAAATAAGTACTTACCGATGAAAAACATTGACATTTGAGCATAAATGCACTTATCTTGACGCATCAGACAGATGGAAGGGGCAGGGCATTAAAAAGTTCACAGTTTGGCTTCTTTGTTTAAATAAAGAAACTGTAGATAGAATTGTTATATTGCTGGCTCTACACACTGTTTACTGAGCTGATGATTCATATGTAACTGTGTATTTACTATGTACATGCCACGTGAATTTTTAATGTGCAATTACCGTCCATTTTTTTTGACCAATTCCTAGTGGGTCACAATTCGACCTACCTCATGAGTATTAATGGGGTAGTTCACAAATTATGACTCACTAGGAATTGCAGCCTTCACAGGGTTATTTGCCTGCTGTGATCAGCGAATCACCATGCCTGTGCTAACTTTTAAATTAAGCAGTTTTTAAAAAATTTAACTTGTTTTCCTTAAAAGAAAACACAATCTGTTTAAAATCAAAAAATGAAAAGTGTAAGTTTCATTTTTTAAGAGTAGGCAGTGGTCTATTGGACCACTTCCTACTCTTAAAAATATTTAGGTTATCTTTCACTAAGGGACCACTTCCTATTTGCAAATGGCTTACCACCTTCTTCGAGAAGGTGGTAAAAGATTGTTTTGTGGTCGTAATTTAATTGCAAAACGTTAATACATACCAATATGATTCAGTATTTGAAGGGACAGCCTAAAAAACAGCCCTTCAAAATACCAAACTGGTACTGGGCCACAAACCCAAATTGCAATTTGGTACCTTGTTACTGAATCACAATTTGAGGTTTGTACACAAGAAAAGGCATTTTTGCGACTGAATAAATGCTTCGTACATCATGCCATAAGGTAAATAGTCACACAGGGCCCGATTCACAGAATGAACTTAAGACTCAATCCTAAACTTACTACTATTTTGGTATTCACAGAATGCACTTACTATTTTTGGTATTCACAGACTGAACTTACTACTTTTGGTATTCACAGAAGTTAGGATTTTGTCTTAAGTTTGTCTTAAGTCTGTCTTAAGTTTGTCTTAAGACAAACAAGACAAAATCCTAACTTCTGTGAATACCAAAAGTAGTAAATTCATTCTGTGAATGCCAAAAGTAGTAAGTGCATTCTGTGAATACCAAAATAGTAGTAAGTTTAGGATAGATTCTTAAGTTCATTCTGTGAATCGGGCCCCTAGTTTTGATTCCCACATTTAAAATCAAAGGAATGATTTTTCTGTTCTCTGCAATATTTCAGGGTAGCTAGGAATTTGCATACAGATTGACTTTGCTTCCCTGTGCAGCCTCATAAATGAACACATTAACAATTGTACTGTTGTCTGTTGTGTGCAACAACTGCAAGAATGTGATAGGATCCAACTTCCTCCATGAACACTAATTGATTAAAAATGTGAAAAAGACCCTAGTGACTGAGGAGAAATTACCGGTAGCTGGAGAGAAGCTTAAACTGGGCTCGGGTTTGAGGCCTGTTGACTTTCAGGTATGCAGAGAAACAATATGACTCAGCAAGTATGATATTTAATTGAATTCAGCAAGCTGTACACCGACTTAATTTAATAGAATTGTACATTTCATTAATAGGATTAATGATTGTGTCGCTGCGTACTATTAGTGTAATAATTTGTATTCTTCTGATTTATAAGAGCATAATATACAATAGAATGCATTAACTAATAACACAATGTGTATGTGTATTAATTCTGGGGTTTAGACTAAGGCTTTGTTATTGCCCTGCAGAGGTAAGAGATTCTCTGTTAGCCCTTCCCTGACTCCTACCTTCCTAGGAGCATCATTCAGAGGTAGGGCTGACAGACAGCTGCCAGTCTTTCTATTCTCTGAATAGGCCTCAGTTTCCTTTTCCTTAGGAAATCTGGGGCATATTACCAACGGTTAGCGATATTTATCGCTAACTAGGCTTAGCAACAAATTTTTTATCGCTAAGCATCGCCGGAAATTATCGCTGAGATAACGTGCTATTGGCAACGTTTATCTCCAAAGCGATACATTTTCCGGCGATAGCGTGAATATCGCTGAGAATACTGCTTTCAGTCGCTAACAGGTTGGGTACGCCCACTTTGCATGTCATTAGCGATAAATATCGCTGACATGCAAAGCGGGACCCAAACCGCTCGCTATCGCCTAAAGCTGTCGCTAACTGCTGTTAGGGACCGCTTGCTAATAGAGCGACAGAATTATCGCCGCTTAGCGGGCGAAAATGGCAGCGAAAGCGGCGATAATTGCCCATCGCCCTGCTTGGTAATATGCCCATCTATACGGAGTCACTACTAAAATTTCTAGGTAATGTGGCACGATGGTAAAGAGTCGCTGGTAGACAGCCACCATTTGTACAACCAGTGATATGTGCTTGTTTTTAATAGATGAATGGTAAATAAAAAATGACTCAGCAGTCACTGACTGATAATTGTTGATTGCTGATATAAGGTATGTTTCCTTCTTCCCTCAGTACTTTATCTCCGGGGGCCTGTCCATCTCTGCAGAGAAAAGGGGAACTCGCTGTTTGGTGAGTAGAGTCTTTGAGCCTTGAGCATTGAATATAGTTAGTTGAGTATCTGTATATTTATTAGTCACATAACCCGCTTATTTATGTTCAGTATGACAAAGGCCTAATAGCTCAAGCTTTAATGCACTTGCATTAGGTATGCTGCTATATAATAAATGAGGCATCAACTGTACCCACCGATTTAACCCCTGGAACTTGCCCTGAAGAGCTAACACTGAAACCAACTTAAAACTAAACCAACCTATTTCAGTAATTCAGAATGTCATATGACTGCACCATGTACCACGGACCCATAGAATAAGTCCCTACATACAATAACTTCATATGACTGGCATGTACCTGCTAATGCTCCTGTAAAAAATTACAAGCCAGAATGCTTAGATGTATCAATAAAAGTTTAAATGATTAATTTGCATCAGTAAACCAACAATATTTTTTGATGCCTATTTACAAGTAATAGGAAAATGAAAAATATATTTTTCTTGCAGTGACCCTTGCTCAATTTATGTTATAGAATTTCACCTCACAATGCTTGTAAATAAAATATAATGGTTCCAAGGGTTTCTTAAAGTACTTTGCATTGAAATGGATTTTGCTTACATGAGGAAAAAATTGTGCATGATTCAGTACTTTTTTAATATCGGCTGTATCTGGCGGTGACTGTCTGACAATGAGTCGGTGGTCGGGTCTGCCCGATTATGTTAGGACCGCTGGTACAGGCGATCGTAAAGTGCTCTTTTCTAGTGCGGCTTGTGCTGTGGCCCAGAAAAAGGGCTGGAGCACAAGCCACAGTAGAAAAAGGCGCTTTGGGCACATCAATTCACCATGTGGTGCCTGGAACACGGTGCATGGATGTGTTTGGGGCACTACATGGGCCTCAATGGTTACTCAACAGTAGGGCCCCCAAAATCACTTTTCGCCTGCCTTTTCATGGCAGTGAGACTGCCATTAACAGGCAGGCAGAAAAGGATATTCTAATCTATACAGAAGTGCCTGTGCATGCATCGCCTCCATTGAAGGGTTAGGAATCTGACCGCCATCCCGATGGGATTGCTCCAGCGGAACTCCAAAAATCATCTCTAATCAGCACTTACCATTTGCCTGAAACCTCCGAACACACTCACATTCATCAGTGGGGCCCATAACACTGTACATTTACTCTGTTCTCTTATTCTGGTTTAAGGGATTTTTAATAAAACACAATGGAATAACGCTGTAGCATTTGGTGGAGTGTCTAAATCCTATTTAAAAACTACAATTTGTACCTACAGTTTCTATATTTACCATGGTTTAATCAAACATGAATTTTATTCAGACACACCACCATAGTGGCAATGGATCTACTAGAACTAAAATTAGGCGTAGGAAAATCACAAGACCAGCTTTTAAAATTCCATTTTCCCAATCTTTATTAAAAGTAAAACTTTAATATGTCTGACATTTAGGCATGGATTAATTCTTTATTCAGTAAAATCTTAAACTTTATTTCAAAATGATCATTTTATTTAGAGCTCAGAAATTAGTCGCTTATTTAGAAATCAGTAAAGTTTAGCAAAGAACAGATAGTACCAAAATCATTCTCTCCTAGCATCTCTAACTAACACCCTCATCTTATCCTTCAATCCTGCAAAGCAAACAAATAAAGTTCAAAGAGTTCTTAGGTCCAGGAATCAATCTTCAATCCGACAGCACTTCGAGAGGAAATCGAAAAGGCGACCCCTTCTAAGCAAAATAAGGGGTTTTTATACATTAATTTCCTAGCTTAATCTATCTAAAAAGTATCCAACATAACCAATTCGGGTTCTGATTGGACAAAATCGGGGTGGGTGAGCATCTCCTCACCATTATAACATCATTTTCACAGTGAATCAGCGAAATTATAAGGAACCATTGTTTCGGACATTCTTTAGCCTGGTCACTTCCTTAACTCGCAACTCTGGCTTTCGTTCCCACATTTGAAACACTTGACCGTCCATGTTTTGGCAATCATCCTAGCTTCAGGGCAAAGCAACCTTGAACCTTTCATCCAAGTACAGGCAGCTCGCTCTCGCTGGCAGGCTTTGGGCACGCATGCGCAATCCAGCTCTTACTCACAGTTAGCCAGAGCAGCCATTTTCTCTTAGGCCTCAGAGGCCTCTTTTGGAACTATCATAGAAACAAACACAAATTCATTTTAAATATTGAACTAAAGCCCTTCTGTTTACCTCTCACCATGCTAATGTTTCCCTATTAGTTATTACCTAGCAGGTAAGCCACATAAATGCGTTTCATACTTACATACCCGACGACTTTTAGCACAATAACGTGTACAATAAGCACATTCATATTGCGTTTATTTAATTTTTTAAACTGTGCATTAGTTTCACGACACAATAACAATACAAATTAGTTAATTATGTTGCTTCATGCAGAGCAAAATTAGTATTCCCCGTGTTCATGTGTGTGCATCTAATACTATTGTTGGTTAATACAACACAATACATTATTAGCAAATGTTAAGGTTAAGGAAGACTGACTTCACAAGGGGTACACAAAATTTTGTCTTGCCACCTTGCTCCATCAATTCCCTCATCTGGTGATTCTATCACCAAATATCTCCCAAAACTTGGGGAACTTTAGCAGAACATTTTTCGAATTCTTTTATATTAGTATCATCTAAACTCTAGAATCTTTTTTTTGAGTCTTTGAAAATCTTCTCTCTAACTTCTTCCATTTCTATCTCATTCTTTTCTCTTACCCTTGCCATCTGTTCTTCCTTTCTTTTCTTTATTGCTTGTCTAACATTTCTCCTACCTTTGTATATACAACATAATCTTATCAGGAAAATCAATATTACTAATATTGTTATCGGAATTAGTATCTTACCTATAATTGAACTACCTATTTCTTGAAACCAATGCTTTATTGGTAGGAAACTTTTACCTAATTTGTCAAGGACACCTTCAACCTCCAGTGGTTCAATTTCTTTGTGTAAATCTGTAATATTTCCAATATACTTTTCAATATTCTGACTTTTATCTGGGATATAAGTACAACAATGTTGCACCTTTAAAATCCCACAGACTCCTCCCTCTTTTGCAAAAATTATATCAAGGGCAAGTCGATTTTGCATTACCATAGCTCTCATGGCAATCATTTCAGTGTTCACCATCAGGAATCCTCCTGCAGTGTCTGTTGACAATCGATCAACAATTGTAGACAATTTTCTTATCCTGTTTGCATTAAATGAAATTCCCACTGCTGGTATCAGTGCTCCAAATACAACACCTATTATTTCTAACACACTCTCTCTTCTTTTTTGACTTAGAACTTTACCTATCTCATGATTTCCATTAGTACCTCTATCTACATGAAAGATTTTTGGAAAGACCAAACCCACATAGCAGGTCCCATACCAGTGGTTAGGCAGCCTATAGTAGGCTCTATTCCCACAGATAATATAAATTCCCGGAAAAACAGAATTATCTCCTCCTTTAAATCCCCAACCCCCTATAATTCTATAAGTGTCTCTACATTGACTTGCACCCACAAAATAATTATCATACATCGAATTATCTCTTCTAATACAAAATTTCCCTAACATTGGAGTATCCATCTTTAAAGCCACATTCACATTTTTATCAAGATTTTCATCATCTAATGTCCAGTATTTTGATTTTGCATGGTTCACTTTCTCATTTCTTTTGTAAGCAACTGTTGGATAATAAGCAGGAACACTTGCTTGAAGTAAAGAGGATTTATTTATCGCGGTACAGCAACAGATGAGAACAACCACCATGCAATCAGGATCATCAAACTGACCCTGATACCTAGCAGCTGCATAGAGTTCTAAATAGAATTCTTACATACAAAAACATACAAGAGCATTTAAAGGTACAAAGCAAGAATATACATGTGATTGAGAATGTAACACATCTCCCTTCATTAAGAACAAATGGAAAATAAAGATACAAAGCACAAGCATAAGAAAACAACCTGTGGAAAGTAATATAGTTATGAAACATAGTCAGCAAATTTCCTGGGAACACATTTAGGACGAGCAAATGATTTAAGCCTAGATGCAATAGACTCCATTGTTTTCTGTTGTAAATCAGCAGGCTTAGTATCATGAACCACAGAACATTTGGCAACTCGTTTAATGTTCCACAACTTAACATCTTGAGTGATGACAGAGTTAGTGAAAACTTTAACCAATTTTATAAGTTTACTAAATTTATCTGAACATTTAGTTAGAAAACCTGGCCTCCTAATCCTAACCCAATCACCCACAGACAAATCAGAAACTTTAGTATTCCATTTACTATCATACCACTCCTTCGCTTTAGCTTGTTTGAATTCCACTTTGTTGGAAACATCCTTAACAAGCTCCTTTGAAAACACATTATTAGAACATTTGTCTCTGAACCACCAAGGACAAATATTAGAAGCAGGATCACGTCCTTTAAGAAGAGGGAAGGGACTAACCTCAGTAGTTGAGTGAGGGGTTATGCGATAAGACCAAAGCTTTTCTCGCAAAAGATTTTTCCAATTGCACCATAACTTGACCACATCAGATACGAACCCTTTCAACACCCTGTTGAAACGTTCAACTAAACCGTTTTCATGGGGTTCATAGACAGACACCGTATGGTGTAAAATGTTCTGTCGTTTAAGGAAATCCTCCATTTCTATTGAGGTAAGTTGAACCCCATTGTCAGTGACAAGTGTGGAAGGATAACCTTCTCTTGAAAACACTTCTTTAAAAAACTCCATGACCATATTGGTGGAAGCAGAGGAAACAAACTTTACTTCCGGACACTTGGAGTGGTAGTCAATAAGAACAAAAGCATAACGAGAATCATTGGGAAGACACATGAATGGCCCTGAGATATCAAATGCTAATTTTTTCCAAGGATCAGTTGGCCAGGGTGTAGTCTTCAACGGAGGAACATTCACTTTTAACATTTTCTCACTGCTCATACAAACCACACATTCTCTTACTTTGCGATCAACCATCCTGTCTCAACCTGGCCACCAAAAATAATTCCTTATTAACCGTTTCATGGAAGACATTCCTGGATGTGTCTTGTGAGCAAGCTCTAAAATGACATTTTGCATATCAAAAGGTGGTACACATTTTCCAGATTTAAAAATTAAATTATTTTCTAATTCTAATTCATTATAAACCTTGAACATAGGCATGCAATTTTGAGTTAAATTCTTCTTGTCAGGCCAACCCTCCAAAATATATTTTTTTATAGTCTGCAAAGAAAGATCTTGATTATCAGCAAGAATCCAAGACCCTTTAGAAATATCTTCAAAAGAACTCAATAAAACGTCTTGTAAACAAGTAACTACATCAGTATCATTAGAAATGTTGTTGACAGAGCTTTTACAAGGAAGGCGAGACACGCCCCCCCCACAGGTACAAATAGTGCGCGCTGAATACGAGCGCTGCACTGTCAAACTGAGATTCTCCTGAGGCGGAAAGCCGGGAGCTTTGTCTACTGATTTGCTCACTAATTTTTAATCTGTGATACTGTGTTTTTACTATCATTGCACTGACCCCCCTGGCACTTACCTAAATTGCTAGCAAGCAGCTGACTGAACGCTGCTCCGTCCAAACGCTCGCTTTTGGCGCCATTACCTGGTTGAGGGAAGCCACGAGACACGCCCCCCTCGGTCGGCCACGCCCCCCCCCCCACAGATACAAATAGTGCGCGCTGAATACGAGCGCTGCACTGTCAAACTGAGATTCTCCTGAGGTGGAAAGCCGGGAGCTTTGTCTACTGATTTGCTCACTAATTTTTAATCTGTGATACTGTGTTTTTACTATCATTGCACTGACACCCCTCGCACTTACCTAAATTGCTAGCAAGCAGCTGACTGAACGCTGCTCCGTCCAAAACGCTCGCTTTTGGCACCATTACCTGGTTGAGGGAAGCCACGAGACACGCCCCCCTCGGTCGGCCACGCCCCCCCCCACAGGTACAAATAGTGCGCGCTGAATACGAGCGCTACACTGTCAAACTGAGATTCTCCTGAGGCGGAAAGCCGGGAGCTTTGTCTACTGATTTGCTCACTAATTTTTAATCTGTGATACTGTGTTTTTACTATCATTGCACTGACCCCCCTGGCACTTACCTAAATTGCTAGCAAGCAGCTGACTGAACGCTGCTCCGTCCAAAACGCTCGCTTTTGGCGCCATTACCTGGTTGAGGGAAGCCACGAGACACGCCCCCCTCGGTCGGCCACGCCCCCCCCACAGGTACAAATAGTGCGCGCTGAATACGAGCGCTGCACTGTCAAACTGAGATTCTCCTGGGGCGGAAAGCCGGGAGCTTTGTCTACTCATTTGCTCACTAATTTTTAATCTGTGATACTGTGTTTTTACTATCATTGCACTGACCCCCCTGGCACTTACCTAAATTGCTAGCAAGCAGCTGACTGAACGCTGCTCCGTCCAAAACGCTCGCTTTTGGCGCCATTACCTGGTTGAGGGAAGCCACGAGACACGCCCCCCTCGGTTGGCCACGCCCCCCCCTACGCCCAGGGCCTCCACCATAAATCATGAGCCTCTGTCGGAAGTGCAGCGGTCGAGCGCAGCGGGCGCGACGATGGCGCGCCAAAGGCGCGCTTAAGGCAAGCTCGTCTGCGCTCGTCCGCGATCAGGACGCGACAAACGAGGGTCACTCTGCTCAGATCCTCACAAGGCCTAGGGCCCCCACCCCGCTGTATACTCGTGAGACCTTGCTTAATCTGAGAGAGTCTGCGCACGAAGGCCATCTCACCTTTACTGACACTGCCTTTCCATTGCACGATTTCGCTAGTAGGGGTCTGATCCTGGGAGGTCTTCTCAATGTCAGATCCTTGCCTAAACACGCGAACGAAATTCAGTTACTTATTGATAACCATCATTTAGATGTTCTTTTCCTAACCGAGACGTGGACCCACGCCGACTGCGATATCGAATTAGACTGGGCCTGTCCTCAGGACTACAAAATCCTGCATCTTCCTAGACCCAAAGGCCGCGGTGGTGGTGTCGGTATTATCCACAGAGCCTCATGGCTCATCAACATCTTAGACATGGATCCGGTCGCTGTGACCGAGCTCCTCGGCCTCTCCATTAATTGTCACACTGGAGCCACGTTCACGGCCATTATTTGTTATCGCCCTCCGGGGTCCTTTAGTTCCCAACAACAACAATCGTTACTCACCACCTTTACAAACATGGCAACCTCCCACAGCAAGTTAATCATCTTAGGTGATTTCAATCTCTGGCCGAACGGTAGTCTGGACACTGGACTGCACAATCTCCTGCTCTCTTGTGAAAGCGTGGGACTCTATCAACTGGTCAAAGAACCCACTCACAAAGCAGGTCACATACTCGACCTTATTTTTTCCACCCCTCAGCTAGTACACCTGAACGATATCCTGCCTATGGGATGGACTGATCATGCTCTTCTCAAATTTTATATTACCACCAATGGGACCAGAATGCCGGCACATGGCACCTTCTCTGAATTTCTGTACAGAGACTGGAAAGCTCTGGAAAGGCTGAGCTCCACCGATGCAGTGTTCCATGTGAAAGACAGCTTTTCCCCCGCCAATCCGGTAGAGGATAATTACGAGGCCTTTTGTACAAGGATATCCTCTACGTTGGACTCCTACGCTCCCTTAAAAAGATGCAAACCCAAGGGCAGACCTTCAGCCCCTTGGTTTGACGACTCTCTGAAAACCCTCAAATCAGCCTGTAAACAAGCCGAGAGGAAATGGAGGCAAGGTTACTCCGACACAAACAAGTCACTTTGGAAAATTAAACTTCAGGAATACAAATCTGCAATTGTTAAAAGTAAATCTACCTACTTCTGCTCCAAATAGTGCCGCTAATAGCTCTAAAAGCATTTTTCAGATCCTCAACAACCTCATCCACCCTGACTGTGCTTAAAAAACTATCCCTCCTACACAAGCACTCTGCGATAATCTCGCACAGTTCTTCAAAGACAAAATTGAGACTATTATCCACAACCTGAATACTTCTCCCTCTCTGGATAGTCTCCCCGGGACTGTCTCCTCTGACCCTGAGTCAGCAAACCTAGAGAACATGCCCATGGTACGTTTGCGGGACTTTCCCCCCATTTCGGAAGCGGATTTTGTGAGACTGACGCATGGGATCACCTCGGTCTCCCCTCTCGACCCTCTGCCTCCCAAAATATGGAAAGCTTTTGGAACAGAGCTCTTCTGCACCCTCCGCAAGATATGTAACCAATCCCTGCGTTGCGGACTTGTTCCGACTCCCTGGAAGCAGGCTCTTATCACCCCGCTGCTGAAGAAACCCTCCTTGAACGCCGAGTGCTTACTAAACTATCGGCCTATCTCCCTCTTGCCATTCCCGGCAAAGATTGCCGAGCGCTGGGTGAGCTCCTGTCTCTCTATACATCTGGAGCAAAATCACATGCTGGACGACATTCAATTTGGCTTTCGTCCAGCTCACGGTACTGAAACAGCTGTCCTCTCGGCCATGGAAGATCTTCGTATGCGTGCAGACAGTGGCCAAGCAGTAGCTCTGATCTTATTGGACCTGTCTGCCGCATTCGACACGGTCAATCATGTGATTCTGCTGAAAAGACCTAGGGAGGCTGGGATTGATGGCACTGCCCTGCTTTGGTTCCAGTCTTACTTGAGAGATAGGAAGCAGGCTGTGTCCCTTCCTCCGTTCCAATCCGCCTTCTCCTCAGTGCCCCATGGGGTGCCCCAGGGCTCATCCATCAGCCCCATTCTTTTTAATGTCTACCTCAAACCTTTGGTCACATTAATAAAATCCCATGGACTCCAAGCCATAAACTACGCGGATGACACACAGCTCATTCTCTCTTGGGAGGGGGAAGATTCCACCCCTCTAGAATCATTTCATGATTGCCTGAGAGATACCGCTGGGTGGCTGCACAAAAACTCCTTGCAATTTAACTCCGCCAAAACTGAGGTTCTGTTCTGCGCAGGAAGTAAGATTCCTCGCCCGTTCCCGTCCGAGTTTTGGCCCCCAGAGGCTCCGGAAAAACCACCGCCGGTCACTACTGTCCGCAACCTGGGTGTCATGTTGAACAACAAACTTAGCATGGAGACTCAGGTTGCGAGAACTGTGTCCACCTGCTCGGCCATATTGCGCTCTCTACGCAAGATCATGCCACTCCTCCCCGTACAGGCCCGAGCGTTAATAGTCAGGTGTACTATTCTTAGTTGCCTTGACTACTGTAACGCTTTGCTGCTCGAGTCCCCAGCTGTACTGTTAGATCGACTCCAAAGGGTTCAGACGGCCGCCGCCAAATTAGCCCTTGGCTGGACCAGGAGATCCTCGGCCTCAGCGGCCTTAGCCGAATTGCACTGGCTCCCTCTGAAGCAACGAGTGGCTTTTAAAGCACTCTGTCTTGTGTTCAAAGCACTGCACGGAGCCGGGCCTAGACCCTTGCAAGCTATGTTCACTTGGTACACCCCTACTAGAGCCCTCCGCTCAGCATCAGCCTACCTTGTCACAGTACCAAGATTCAACAAGGTCAGGACTGGGGGAAGATCCTTCAGAGTTGCAGCGGCAAAACTATGGAACAGATTGCCCCTGGACATTCGCCAAACACCGCATCTCCTTCCTTTCAGAAAACGTATCAAGACCTGGCTCTTCCCCTAATTATTTACTTTAGTTGCCTCCTTCAGTTTCCCTACATTTCCACCTGAGGAGTAAGTTCTCTGTTTAGCGCCAGGATGCCTGCAAGGTGACAGCCGTGCTATATAAATGTTTTAAATAAATAAATAAATAAATAAAATCAGCAACCACATTTTTTTTACCAGGTACAAATTCAGGTGCGAAACAATATTCATGTAGTCTTGATGTAAGTCTAGCAACGCGTGCAGTTGAATTCCATCCCCCTCCTGGAGAAAGAATGTTAACTAACGGTTTATAATCCATTCTCAGGACAAATTTACTTCCCCAAATGTAGTTTCTGAAATGTTCAATCGCCCAGACACAGGCTAGCAATTCTTTTTCAATTACAGCATATCTGCGTTCGCTTTCATTTAAAGTACGTGATGCAAAACACACATTCCACTCTTCTTTACCAGATGTCTGAGATAAAACAGAGCCAATACCATACATGCTCGCATCAACAGTGATGATGCATGTTTTGTTCAAACAAAAAGGCTTAAGTATGGGGCCATGTAAAATCTCTGACTTAATATGTTCAAAAGCAGACTGTTGTTCTTTACCGCAGTCAAAAGAATTCCCATGCCTAAGAAGCTTTCTAATGGGTTCCAATTTGGCAGCAAAATTATTAACAAATTCACTATAATACTCGCACATACCGGCGAAAGAAAGTAACTGTTCCTTATTGCAAGGAGAGGGGGCATCACTAATACCTTCCACATTTGACCTCTTAGGAACCACACCATCACCATCATGACAGTCTTCAATAATAGCTGAATTTAAAGCCCTGAGATCGACACACATCCTCAAAGTTGTATCCAGTTTCCTCACCAAAACAATGGGAGAAACCCATTCTGCAGAATCTATCGGTTCAATAATTCCCTCTAATACTAATTCATTCAAATTATTCTTCAGTTCTTCTCTAACATTAATTGGTACCCCTCTCAACCTCTGTTTAACAGGAAAAACACCTGATTTGAGCTACATTTAATGAGAAAAGTTCTGAATCATGCCCAACTTATCTGAAAAAAAACGTCTCTGAACTCAAACTTGATAACATCAAAATTCTTCTCAGATATAATAGAAGAAATTTTATCAAAGACAAGTGTTTCATCCAACATAACAGGGTCTTTGGCACAAGGATTAAGAATAATCCCAAATTTACATTGATCCTTCCACCCTACAACATTTACACCTTTAACCGCTACATATAGTTTTACTCTAACACACCTAGATCTGAAAGTAAGATCAACAGGAAAAAAAACAAGCATATCAATTTTAGAACCATTAAAGCTCAGAGGACAAACATCAGATGGTAAAATATCACCAAAATTCAAAACAGAACCAAGACGCTCATCAAAATACTCTTTAGTGATTATTGTCCAAGGCGACCCCAAATCTGCCATTAGGTCAATCCTAAAACCCAAAACAAACATCTCACATATAGGTTTCTTAATTAAGCCATCTCCATTAGAATCATTGAGACTAGAAATACCTTCACTAAGGAAAACAACAAACCCTTTCTTTTCTTCACTACAGGAAGAACCAGTAACACAAGAACATTTACATACCTTGGGTGTTTCTTCGGTAACATAAGCTATTTTGCTTCTGGGATTAGGTATACATTTCCGACATCTCTACAAACTGTAGAAAAATGTCCCAACCTCCCACATTTTCTGCACTCCTTGTTAAATGCAGGACACCCAGCGTATGAAGCCACATGTCCTTTACTACCACATTTAAAACATGTAATACTTTTGTCAAACTTCTTAAATTGCCCCACATTATTTGTTCTAGAGTAAGGCTGTTGAAAATGTGAATTATCAGCAACTTGGCCATCCGAATGCTTAATAACACAAACTTCATCCCCAGACTCAGATTTATGTTCACTATGTTTTTTGACTGTTAACATCCATTTTTCAGATTGTTCCATGGATTTAGCTATGGCAATTGCTTCCGACAATTTAGGATCCCCCAACTCCCATAGGCGTTCCTGCGTTTTCTTATTCTCAACATGCACAATGATTTGGTCCCTCAGCATTTCATCACACATATTACCAAAATTGCAATGTAGAGACAAAGACCTTAAAGCAATGATGAAATCATCAAATGACTCCATGTCATGTTGTGCACGTGTATAAAATTTATACCTGTTTAAAGCAATGTTAGAGACAGGTTTGAATCTTTTTTCAATCCTAAGTAACGCTTCCTTATAAACATTGAAGCCTTCACCCTCACCTTCCGCAGGTGGAATGGGAGGTAAAGCCCTAAAAACCATCTGTCCCTCTGACCCTAAACAATGCAATAAAATACTTTTTTTTCTCTCCGAACCCATTCGTTCTCAATCAATTGCCTTCATGTCATTGAAAAATTCCTCTTTCCATCGTGTCCAAATAAATTGTCGGATCGCCCTTATTCTGTAGAAATTTCTCTGGTGGATCAAATTGCATTTCTAGAAGCGCCGATAACTGTCAATCTCCAGAAAAAGTAATACAAGAAAGTTACTATATCTTCAATTGCTTCTTTATAGCTACTAAATGCTTCCTTGTAGTTACTGTATTTTTAATAAATGCTGTATGTTCCTCTTTTCTTTTAAAATAAACGTTGAATGTTTTTAAAATATAAGCAAAGAAGAATATTGATGTAGTAAATGACCAAAAAAAAAAAAAAAAAAAAAACGATTTCCAAATTAAATTATGGTTCCTCTCGTAAAGTAAATGACACTTACATCAAATACGTTTCCCAAAAGAACGAGACAGAGTTTCCTTTTTCATGTACTCATCATGCAAATAAAATCACACGATTGGTAAATGATACCATGGAAACCGAAAATTTCCACAAAATGGCCGACACGTTGACGCCGTCACGTTACGTTTTAACGTGATGATGCTGGACGACCTCACGTCACTGTAGACACGCACGGCTCCGACGTCAGAGTTATCTTGTCAGGCAAGTGTAGGCTCGCTCCGGTCCGCTCGCTCCGGTCTTCACGCTCCACAACAAAGGGATGCGTCCGCCGCTCCAGCTGCCGGTGAGGTGAATTCAAAAATACACAAGGCTTATTTTTCTCAAAGTGATTAAAATTGCTTCACTCACTGTTGGTAGGACATAGATCGTCAGGATTTTCGACAAACGGAGTAAACGTTGCTCCTGCAAAGTGTATGCACATCCGTCTAGTTTTGCCAAAATCCAATGACTTCCTCGAATTTTAAAATTTTCACAAAAGAAATATCGAAACTCCACACCTGTGCCGCTAAGTTTGTTCTTCTCCCTCGTCGCCATATTTTGTTGGATAATAAGCAGAAATACTTGCTTGAAGTAAAGAGGATTTATTTATCGCGGCACAGCAACAGATGAGAACAACCACCATGCAATCAGCATCATCAAACTGACCCTGATACCTAGCAGCTGCATAGAGTTCTAAATAGAATTCTTACATACAAAAACATACAAGAGCATTTAAAGGTACAAAGCAAGAATATACATGTGATTGAGAATGTAACAGCAACTCTCCTTTCCTCTACCATATTAAGAAAAGCTTTCTCTTCAATTCTCATTTTACATGTTAAATTATTATTAAAAGCATACTCGTGTTAACTCATCTAATTCTAGGAAATATTCTCCCATCACTTTTGCTGGTTTCTTTTTGTTCAAAGCACTATCAATTTTTAATTTCACAAAGATTTCATCTACATTTGAATAATGATATTCTAACTTTCAAGTCTGATAAAAAAACTTGCAATCACACTACAATTCACTCCATATGTAAGAGGAAGGTGGTGATACGTCACCCCTTCTGAAACAGAAGCTGGTAATTTTACACAAACATAACAGTCATTGACATTCATGGTCTTAATATACTAGCGCGGACTGGTTGATATGTAATTCCCTCTAGTTCAATGGATCTAAAACTGAAGTGCTGTATTGCTCTTTGGACCGAACCCCTCGCCCCCTGCCGTCCGGTTTTTGGCCAGCCTCGTCTTTGGGCACGGTTTAGGCAGCGGATGCTGCTCGCAACTTGGGCGCCACGTTCGGCCTAAATTTACAGCTGGACACCTTTGTAAATAAGACAATTGCCACATGGATGATGCTGCTACATACATTGCGTAAGATCCTTCCCTTGCTTCCGGCACCTGCTAGACCGGAAGTAGTGCGCAGTATCATTTTTAGCAGGCTTGATTACTGCAACGCACTACTTCTGGGTGCCCCCAGCACCTTGATTAGTAAGTTGCAGCGCATACAGAATATGGCAGCTAAGCTGGCTCTTTCTCGGATGCGCTCGGCCTCTTCTTCTTTGGCGTTAAAAGACCTTCACTAGTTACCTGTCCATCAGCGTATCTGTTTTAAGGCGTCTTGCATATTCTTCAGGGCTCTCCACGGACAGGGGCCTGCTGCGCTGCAAGATCTTTTCTCATGGTATTCAGCAGCTAGACCTCTACGGTCCTCCTCTGCCTGCTTGGTGACAGTTCCTAGGATTCAGAGGATTCGGATGGGCGGCTGTTCCTTTGGCTTTACTGCTGCCAAGCTTTGGAATTCTCTTCCCCTGTTTTTGAGGAGCCTGAAGAAACTTCCCTCTTTTAAAAAAGGGCTGAAGTCTTACTTTTTTCCCAGGGCCGTGTAATTTTGTGATTGCTGTAGCTAGGTAGAGTCAAAGCGCCAGGATACCTTCTTGGTGACAGTTCGCGCTATAAAAGTATGCGATACATACATACATACATACTCAAGTAATAATTTTGGAAAGGTATTCTTCGTGTAATCACTAATATAATTATCCTGATGCACCTCTGGCTTGTAAACATTGGTCTCATGAACTTCTTTCTCACTTTGTTTGGTTTGACTCACATTCGGTTTTAATTTTGTTAAGCTGTCTTGAAAAGGAATAACGATCACTAAAATTATCCACAATACATATTGAACAGCACCTACACCATTTCTAAAAATAGAACATTTTGTCTTGTGGTTGTTCATTGCCATTTTCTCTAACACAATTTCTTCGACTTTATGTCACCTATAAGCTGTATACCACTCGATTCTACTAACAAGTTTTCTTCGACCTTATGTCAATACTATTCTAGGTTAAACTATAGTTAAGTTTTTCTAACAAGATTTCCTCGGCCTTATGTCAACTCTGACCTCTTCTATATTTACAAATCCGGCTCACAGGACTTCAGAAGTTTTAATTAATATCATATAGTTTTGAGCACCTTTCTCTTTTCTCTTAGCTGACTTCTTTTACTCACTTTTCTCAATCATCTTTGGGCAGAACAAATTTTCTTGACTGCTGTTAACCTCAACAATTGGTGGTAGAACAATGTATGTCCACTCGGGTGATATATATTTCTGATTTGGTCGTCTTACTCTTTTCGGTCCTAGAACAACTTCTATTTTCTTTCCCAAATTTTCTTTTTGGCTAGTGATCTCATTTACCTGCTCTTCTGGCTCTTTTGCTCTGTTGACCAGTTTAACTCTAAACTTTCCAGCTTCTTTAGGCCAATTATCTCTTTTACAGACTTTCTTGGTCTTTGGTTCGATTGTGTTATACTCTTCTCTCCATGCTCTCTTTCTTGGGCTTTTTCTTAATGGTGCTCCATCTGAACTGTCATCAGTTTCACTTTCAGTGTCTTCAACTGTATCATTGATTATGATTTTCACAATGTCCGTATCTTCATCTGATTCAGCTTTCTTCTCTGTTACTCTGTTATGAACACCTTCATAACTGGTACTTGGAATCTCATCCTTATGAAGAATTGCTTCCTTTTCTCCAGGCTCAGGATTTCCGTTCCTACTTTCAGAGATTTCAGAATGCTCTTTAGTTGTCTCTTCTTCAACAATTGTGTCTTCTTTTCCCTTTGCGTCTTTACTGGTGTCTTTCTTTACCAATTCTCGACCTTCAGATTGATCTTCCGAATCTGGTATCTCAACAATTTCCCTTTCACCTTCACCTTCAGACGCAGAACTGGCTTCTGATACTTCCAGATGTCGACGTTCTTGTCGATCTTCAGTATCTGGATACTTTTCTGGTTCAACTTCAGAATCAGAGTCAGTTGTACTTTCACCGTTGTACGGGTACTGAGGTTCAGGTACACGAATGGTATGGCTTGCATGCACCCACCTCTTCAATCCAGCACACTTGACTGCAGTAGTGCTAACTGGGATTACCTGGTGTGGTCTCTGCCACCGAGGTACCAAGCAATTTCTCCTGCGATGCACCCTTCACTCTAACCCAGTCTCCAGGGACTAGATCATGAGCTGGATTTTTCTCTTTGGAATATGACTCAGTTCTTACCTGGTGGAGCACAGAAGTTACCACATCAGAGAGATTCTTGCAGTAATCCAGTATGATGTCATCATTAATTGTTAACAGTTTATCAACTGGTACATAGGCCTGTCTCATCACCCTGCTCATTAAAATCTCAAGTGAACTTAGTCCAGTTTTCCTGTCAGGTATGCTTCTTAATGTCATCAAAACAAGTGGCAAAGCATCAGGCCACTTAAATCCTGTTGCTAGACACATTTTTGCAATTCTGTTTTTGATTGTTCCATTTACCTGCTCCACTACTCCTGAAGCCTCAGGTCTGTAAGCACAATGCAACTTCTGACGAATGTCTAGAGCTTCACAAATCATCTGCATGAGCTCATTTTGAAAATGCGGTCCCCGGTCAGACTCAATTGTGACTGGGAAACCGAACCTTGGGATTATCTCACGCAAACATTTTTTAGCTACAGTCAGACCATCATTTCTTCTTGTGAGGAAAGATTCCACCCATCGGGAGAATAAGCAGATTATCACAAGAATATACTTAAGTCTGTTACAGGGGGGCAATTCCACAAAATCCATCTGAACCCTTGTGAATGGACCTCCCTCCCGTCCTATGGTTCCCAGGCTTACAATGGTTCTCCAGTTTGGATTGAACTGCTGACACACCAGACATCTTTGACACAGGCTTTCTCCAATCATTCTGAATTTGGGATTGTACCAAGTCTGTCTAAATAGACAAATCATAGCATCTCTCCCAATGTGAGCCTGACCATGTTACATTCGGGCCATGTCTGATATCATGCCATCGGGCATTACTGGTCTTTCATCTTTGTAAACCCAAATTTCATCTTCCTCTCTTTGTCTGCATCCTGCTTTTAACCAAATATCTTTTTCTCCTGCTCCTGCCTCTTCCTGCATCTGTTTGACTTCCTGCCAAGTCTCAACTACAGTGGTTAGCATTAAAGGACTCGGAACATGTTCTTTTGATTTTTCTCGATTGATTGAAATTTATTTTTGGCACAATGTTTTGCAATTGCATCAGCGTAATTATTTCTACTGGCAATATTATCTTCACTCTTTTTATGGGCTGAACATTTCACTACAGCTAATTTTTCAGGCAATTAAATCACATCTATTAGGGTTTTCATAAATTCAGCATTCCGGATAGGTGTTTCTGCAGAAGTCAAATAACCTCTTTGGGGCCAAAGTTGAACAACTCCGTAACCATATTGATTATCAGTCACTATAGTTACTTTCACCTCTTTTCCCAATTCACATGCTCGTATCAAAGCAACCAATTCCGCTATTCAAGCAGAATGAATTCCTTTCAGACAAGATGCTTCCAATACCTCTGCCATTGTGCAAACAGCATAGGCAGCACTCAGAACACCACTCTCTGTTCTCAGGCATGATCCATCCACAAACATCACAAAATCTGATTCAGGTAAGGGCTCATCTTTAATGTCTGGTCTGGGCTTTGTGCAGTACTCAAGAACATCCAAACATTTGTGATCAAGCTCAACCTTTTACTTCTGCTTCAATAGTGTCAGGTAATAATGTGGAAGGATTAACATTCACACATCTGGTGATGGTCACATTTTCAGCTCCCAAAATATTTTTTCATATCGAGTCATTCTGCTGTTGGTCATATACTGTGTTTTGGCTCTAGTGAGGAGAATCTCCACAGAATGAGGTACATACACCCTCACAGGAAATCCCATCACTATTCCTTCACTTTGTTCCAAACTCACACTTGTGGCTGCTACTGCTTTCAGACAACCTGGCAAAACTTTTGCAACAGGGTCCAAAACAGCTGAGAAATACGCAATTGGTTTGTCTCAGTTTTCCATGTGTCTAAATCAATACCGACAATGCACATCCTTCTCGTTCATTGCAATACAGTTCAAATTCTTTCTCCTAATCAGGCATTCCTAATGCTGGTGCTTCACACAGTTTTGTTTTCAGCTGTTCAAATGCCTCCATTTCTGTTTTGGTCAGAATAATGGGGTCTTTGATATCTGCTTTTGTCAGTCTCTGTAATGGTTTTGCAATCAATGAAAATCCACTAATCCACTGTCTACAATAACCTACCATTCCCAGGAACATTCTCACCTGTCTTTGGTTTTTAGTTGGCTGCATTCCTTGTATCATTCTGATTCTTTCTATTGTGACTTGTCTGATCCCTTTAGCAATCTTGTGACCTAAATACTGTACTTCATTTTAACAAAACTGCAATTTTGACGGAGACACTTTATGTCCCTCTTCTGCCAAATGATTCAACAATGCTATAGTGTCAGTTATACATGCATCCTTCATTTTTGATGCAATCAATAGATCATCAATGTATTGAACTAACACAGATTCTCCAGGCATGCTCAATGTCTACAAAGATTTCTTTAACAACTGATTAAAAATCGATGGACTCTCAGTGCACCCTTGTGCACTGAAAGTCCATCGATCCTTGTGGAATTCTACACCATGCTAGGATACGATTTTGGAACCGAAATGCAAAAATTGGTTGGCTTTCTGGATGCAATGGAACAGTAAAGAAGGCATTGCACAGATCAATCACAGTGTACCATTCTGCATCATGTGGAATCTGGTATAAAATCACAGCTGGATTGGGAACAATCGGACGACATGGGACAACAACTTTATTAACCTTTCTAAGGTCTTGCACAATTCTAAATGTTCTGTTTGGCTTTTTCAATCCCACAATTGGTGAATTCCATGGACTGATTTCTATTTCTCTCAGTATTCCTTGTTCAATCATTTTGTCAATCACTGGAGTTATCCCTTCAATTACTTCTGCAGACATCTTATATTGAGGTATATTTGGGTAACTCGCACCTTCTTTTATTGTCACTTTCACTGGATCAACACCTTTCATTAAACCTATCTCTTTTCCAGTGAAATCCCACACCTTTTCTTTCACTGCTTCTTTTAATTCAACAGGAATCTTTTATTTGTCAAAAACAGGAACCAACTTGCTCTGCTCTGCCTCCATCATAAGCATTGTCATTTTATACAAGCTATCTTCAGCTGGGGTTTGTAACTCTATACCATCTGGTGAACAATAAATGGCACAGTTCATCTTACACAAAATATCCCTGCCTAACAAATTAACAGGACTACTGTCACATACCACAAATCGATGGATATCTTTGAATGTTCCAATTTCTACTTCAAGTGGGTTTGTCAAGGGAGTTTTTATTTGCCTATTTGCTACACCTACAACTTGAATTGACTCTCCAGAGAGAGGAAGATTTTGAGCTTCCACTGATCTGACAGTAGAATGGGTAGCACCATTGTCCACTAGATATGTTATTTCCACATCATTCACCTTTCCGCTCACAAATAGACCTGACTGATCTACCTCAAGAGTGGCTCCAAGCATACACTCTTCTTCCTCTCTCAGGCACCGTCAGAAACTTTCATCCGTCTCACTGCCATTTTCCTCTTGCAACCAATACTGAGGACACGCATTTACTCTTTGCGGTCTTTTTACCGGCTCACCACTGCTGAATCCTGTCTCTGCACTGTATCTCTGTTGGTTTCCATTGCATGGCAGTGGTGGTTGCGGCACCTGACTTTGCTGATTTGCTATCTGCTGTAGTTGCGGTTGCTGCTGATTTAACTCAAACTGCACTTGCGCATATGACGTATGTTCCCCATTAAGTCTAGGCGGACATTTACACTCTTGTTTCCAATGCCCTAACTTGCCGCAATTAAAACATGGCATTTTCTTTTTCAATTCATCAATATTCCCTACTAATTTAGGTTTACCTTTAAAGCTACTTTGATCTCCTGCATTCTTACTCTCTATTTGTGCTGCTTGTTGTTCTGCTACCTTAACTTGTCCCCACATGGCTTTTTCTTTTAGCTTTTTCTGTTTTGCATCAATCTCTTCACTGCAGTATTTTGCCTGTCTCAGTACTTTATCTACTGAGCTCGACTGCCAGCCTATCATGCTGTGTCTAATCATATCTGAAATTTCAGGTCTCAAACCATATACAAATCTATATATACATGGCTCATGTCCCTTTCACTCAGTTCCTCATAACCACTGTACTGTTTGAAAACTAACAACAATCTCTCATAAAATGAATGTACAGTTTCTTTCGGCTCTTGGGTTGTCCTGTCTATTTTTACCCAATCAGTTTCTTTTGGTGGTATTTTATTTTTCAGCCATACTATCACCTGATCATACTTCCTCATTACATCTGGTGATGGAGCTCCTGTTGCTTTTGTAGTGTAGTTCCTATTTTCCCAATAGGCTCTGCGCATTGGAATAATACCTACAGCAGTAAAGGCCTAGACCAGACGTTAACTAGGTCTACTACTGTCGATACTAGACTTAATTTTTGGGTTTGCCAGCGTAGCTCAGAGTTCGCTAGAAACTTTCTCGAATGTTCAGGAAAGAATTAACCCCCCTGATTAGACAAGAAGGGATTTAGTTTCTGACAACCATAGAACATGACAACTTTGCTCTCCCCTAATCAAGAGTCAATCTCGAGAGTCGTGTGAGCACAAGGCAATTATTTTACTCAGTCAGTACGTGCATTCTTAGTCTCATCAGATTGTAGAGAAAAGGAAGAGACGGGCGTGTTCAATAAAAAGGTGTTATTTATTGATCAGTCTCTTTTCTCGTACAAGAGAAATGGATCGATATTATTGCAATACTTATAGTTAAGTAAAGTGCATACATTAAAAGCAATAGTATAAAATAATACTGTAAAAACATTGATATGGTTTCTGAGCCATATGATGTTTGAAATGATTAAAATATATTTACATACACATATACATTTGACTAAACGTACTCAACTGGTGTTTCTAAATACGCCTACCCCGTGTACCTGACCTAAGTCTAATGCGTGGGCGGGAATAGAAAGTTACAGTTTAAGTTAAGTTTGTTTTTGCCAAGTGAATAACTAAAGAATTCTCTGTGAGGGGTTATTCAGTTCTGTACCTGGAATTTAGGATGAATGAGGAATGGTATCTCTTTCTCTGCTCTCGATATTCCAGGCTGCCTGCGAGGGCTGCCCAGAAACGCCGGTGCTGGGTCTCTCGGCTTGAGATAGCAGCGCGTCTCTCAGCGCGTCAGGAAGGCGGGGCTGCGCCAGCGGGGTCTGCTTCTGCTCTCGGCTTCGGCAAGTATGGCTGCTCCGTCTTGTCACCACGCGTGTGTTTGCATAGGGCAAGATCGGCAATATTTATACCTTAAAGGTTCCGAGATTGACGTAAGGATGGACATAGATACGTCAATAAAGATGTCATACGACTTGCTCGTTAGCACATTCTTTTACTGAAGTTCTCTGTGAAATCAAAACAATGGCCGCACGGATTTTCCAGGTTGTCATAGGTTTGATTTGTTATGAGAACGTCGTATGCCTTATCAGGGGCTGGAGGAATGTCGCTTGTCTAATTAGATCTCAAGCGTTATGACCTAATCAGATAACACGTTCCTGTGCCGTAGTGTGACTGCGTCAGATAACGGTATCTGCATCATGGGGGCTGTTCTTGCCTCATGGGCTGACTGTTAGTTAACTTGATAGTTAGTTTAACCAGAATAGGGTCAGGAATAGGGGGATCGATTCAGAACCTATAGGAATACATGACACCCACTCCACGCTAACTATGGTCATATTTACTAATCTATGCATAGTATAACATAGTACAACATACTATAGAGTATAGTGTATACCTTACCACCCCAAAATACATAAATGCATTTTGAAATTTTCAAATATACTGAAAAATTGCAGTCATATATATTGTATGCACTTAAGCTATGAATTAAATGCAAAAGTAAACACGCATTTGTATGCATTATTGCTTATTTGGTATATGAGAAATACACATGAAATGGCTCTTAATATGGCTATACAGAAAGGAAGTTCGAGACCATCTCATCACATAATAAAATATTTGTGAACATCCCAACGGGCAACTAAAGTTTATAAAGTATCTAAAAATAGAAATCTTAGTTCTCTAGGAATAGTTTCTTACTTTAAGCAGAAGATAAGTGTCCCGAAAAATTTGTGAAAAATAATTTGGGGCTGCTAAAAAATTGTTGTCCATGAACTGGTGGGAAGAATTGTTCATGTGACTTTATTTTTAAAGTTGAAGGCCGAATTCAGGGAACGCCGTGTGCGAGTTTACTCAAAAGTCTCTATTTCTGTTCTGGAGAGAACATCATATCATTCAGGCTTTCGAAAAAACTGTCAACAGCTTCATGGGAAAGTTCCACTAAGTCGGAAATAGGGGTAACCATGCATTCGTGCGCATGATTGTCTCCATTGACATTCTGATTCGCATTGCTGACAGAAGGTCGTACCTGATCGATGCTGCTTTCATCTTGAACTTCACTACTCTTCAATCGTAGTGGTGAAGACTCCACGAATGCCGTCATCAGGATTGGCAGCCTTTGAGGGCAGCACAAAGCGTGAACCTTGGTAGGAACCAACAATGTATCTGCATCCACTGGCGCATCCGATTGTAGCGTCAGACAGGTGTCTAACACGCATTCTTCTCCGCATAGCAGACATCTCAATACAGGTAAAACACATCTTTGCCACATTGGTCGAAATGATAGAAACCAAGTCATGTTCAGGTCTCTAAGCCGGGATAGTCCCAGGATTTTTGATATCCGGTCCCGGTATCCAATGGCTAGGATCGTATCTTCCATTGTCGCGAGAGTTTGATCTGTGACATGGGTTGCCATAACGAAAAATAAGGACTAAGAATAGGATTCCTGCAATTAGTCCCAGGATCAGGGGAAGTCCGCCAAAAATCGAATGGACGAAATCTGGAAAAATACCCAGTATGGCTTTGAATGGTGTTAATGCCATCGAAAATACTGTCTTAAATACCTTTGAGACCCCAGTGGTATCAGAAATATTTAAGATTTCGCTCAGGATTTCCGCGAAATGTACGGGGGAATTAGTTGATAATAATGTATGTATCTCTGCAGTCGTCCTTGCGACTTGTAGATCATACGTTTCTTTTGATGACGTGAGCCTTGTAGGCGTCTGAAGAAGCACTGTTTTCATTCTGCTTAAAGTATCTATTCGAATAGAAGTAATTTTCAAATTGGGCCATGCCCTTGCCTCCCTGTCTGGAAAGGAGCTGGGGAATAAAGAGCGTCCACAGCACTTGACCTTTGCCGTCGTAGTGACTAGATAAGGAGTCCCGGGCATAAGACTACAACATCTGCGGTCTACAATAAGAATGTAACTCCCATTATAGAGTCTTTGAAAGAATGGTTCTATTTCAGTTGCAGGTGCGCCTTGCTGGTGACATGAAAGGTTGTATGAATTCCCTTCACAGGCTCCGTGCAAACTAATACCGTTACACAGAAGCGTGCCGCTTAGTGACATAGCACAATTGTTGCCACTAAGAAACACTTTCTGTCCTTTATTACTGACACATGCATGTGAATAGGGCAGGTTCCAAGTTGTTTTAAGGTACCCCTTTCCCAATTTCTCGTACATGCCAGCCTGTATATATTTTTGGCAGTATTGAAACCTGAAGGTTGAGATTGGAATATTTATGATTCCGTGTATTATCCATTCACTGACAGGTCGTTCTGACATTGTCATTGGTAATCTTTCTAGTTTTTCAATGCTCAAGATTGTATAATCAGCACCCTTTTGCGCCATACCGATTTGTCTATCAGTAAGGTTAAAGATTTGGAATAGTGACGTTGTGTTGATTAAACGCCAAGGCACATAGCCTGAACGCAGATTTTGTAACGTCCAGCCAAGCTGTACAATAGAACGCAATTGTGACTGACCATGTTGTAATAACAGTAAGTCTTGCGATAATATATCGATTGCTGACGACACAATGCTGTCCAATGAAAAAATTCTGGAGGACAGAGTCATTAACCCATTGTCCACTACAGAAAGTGATTTTTCCAAATTTATACGGTCAATTTCCCGTATTCTTTCTGCTGTCTCAATTTGAGTAACCTTCCAGGCCTCATTGTATGCTGCATATACAGAGGCTGCTATGAAACGCTTTTGACGCTGTTTGTGTGGTCCCATTATGAAATCACGCAAGTCAGCACCATCAGTAAGTAAAGTTAGGTGTTGCTTAATTTCAGGCAGTGTGGAAGTTTGTAGCCATTGAAGGCATAATTTGCCCACACTGTAGGTTGTTATTATCCCTGGGTGATGTATTTGGGGATATCTAGGGTCTGGCCTGGTCATTTTGAAACCCTGTGTTTTATTCAGGAATCTATCTTGACAGTTATTTGTATCTGTGGGCCAGATCAACCATTGTTTCCAATCAGGATGTGTTCTGTTTTGGTTTAATGTATGGTTTACATCTATCTCTTCATCTGTATCAGAGCTATTGCTAAACATTGTTGGCTTTGGAATAGACGGTTTATTTAAATCTTTGATTTTGGCTAAGCCAAGACAGGTGGTTTGTTGAACAGTGTCATTTAAAAATATCATTTGTTCTGGGATCATGCAGGCTCTAAACAAAGCTTCTATACCCTGTACTTGCCATTCTTTTGTACCCCAAACACTTTTCAAATCAACATTTTTGTCCCAATAATCAAATCCAAAAGTATTCATTTGTTCAAAGAATGAGTCTGAATAAATCAATTTTGTGTTGGTTATCATGGTTTTCATCCCTGTCTTATTTGACAATTTAAAATAAAATGTTTCAGCATTACTTATGTTAAAACCTGAAAAATATGAATATTTGTCATATACGGTTCTAGAGCTCCCTTTTGGAGGTGTAGCACAATGTTCCCATTGATTATAATTTAAAACATTTCTAGGTTGTGCAGATTTATGTAAAAAATGGTTACCATAATGGTTATAGCAATACATACTATCATAATTTGTAGAACCTTGCAAATAATCATGTTTTGTAAATTTAGCAGACATTACTAAGTCAGACATCATGTTGTTAATGTTTTCGAAGTCCCAATCATCAGCAAATGAGTTTGGTTTTGCAAAATCACTCAAGGAGATCTTGATTTGGTGTGGATATTTCAGGATCTCGACCGGACCATAAATTTCATAGTCAGTGTTGTCCCAGGCTACCCCACCAAGTATCGGATTGGCTGTGAAGTTGGCTGAAGAAAGTTCTGAAGAAAGTTCTCTTTTCTCGACGTGTGAAGATGTGTGTGGTTTGAGGACCAAGTTGATGTTCTGACTTGCTGTGTCCATTTTAGCATATTTTCCCTCAATGAAGCGTCCCAAAATAAATACCATGATGAGCCAAAGTATGAGGATAAATGCACCAAAACCCACCCAAAATTCAATCCATGGAGAAACCAGATATGTTTCTTTCAGTTGTTTCAAAAGTTCCTTCGCTTTGTCTTTAAAGGATTTTGATGATGGCTGTGTCTTTGATTCACTGAAGTCTTCAGAGGAATCATCGAAGTTGATGAAGTACCCGGATGCAGTTCTGTCAATTGTTCCAATTGCTTCAGGATTTTTGTTTCTTGCATTTTCACTTGGTACTTCATTGTAGATTGGTGTGTCTCTGCTAAATGTTTTTATTTGGGTTGTCAGAGGTCTGAGTTCTATTGCATTGTTGCATAGTCCTTGTTGTTCTTCTGTAGGCGTTTCAAATGTGATGAGCCTCTTCGTTAGGACCTCTGTACTGGTAGCAAACCTTGGTGTTCTGCTACTTATTGGGAGTCCACTTGGCCTACTGTTTGTTATCGGCCACATGTTGTGGTTTTACCAGGTCGATGGATACAACTCGGTTCTCCTTTTTTCCAGCAAGTGGCGGTAGTACAACTGATCTTGTCCCGTTGACAGACAAGACAGGAACTGCTTTTCTGTAGGAAGGCCCAAATTCCTTCTTTACCGCGATCTTTTCCCTGACTAGATCCCCGACTTTTGGAATCCAGACAGGTCTTGCTGGGACAGGTGGTGATTCTTCAGTGGTCGTTTGCTGTTGTTTCAACTGTATGTTGCTCAGGTCTTTTCTTGTTTTGTTTAAGTCCTGCAAAATAGCCAAACGGTCTTTGACATCAAAGGTTTTTTCTTTCACCACTGAAGTCTGACTATCAAGGTCAGAGATAATCATCCTAGTTCCAAATAATAATTCGTACGGACTGAATCCCTTCAGAGAATTTCTTGGCAAGTTATTTAGACTACGTTGGACACTTATTAGATGTTTGACCCACCCAGCTCCCGAACCTAATATCCTTTCCATTATAGATTGCTTTCTGCCTTGGTTTTTTCTTTACACCATCCCGTACCCTCAGGAAGGAAGTGAGAAGATTCCCGCTGGACTGTGCTCATTTGGCCACGTTTCACCCCAGGCTGGTATGCCTGAGTGAAAACAATGGTCAAACGTAACATGCTCTTAGCGTATATGCCATTTAGACTCGCAAATCTTGTATAATAGTCCGGACGTCAGCCGAGTGCTGGTGATCTACATTATAAGTGGAAACTAGCCTGTATATGTTAATCGCAAGCCATTCTTTTTGCTGGTAATATTATCTGCCTTGATACGACGAGGTATTAAACTGTTTCTCTCCCCACTGCGATCTCTGTTGCAGTTTGGGCAGTTTTTTACAAACATGGTGTAGTGCAGGCTCATGCCTGGCCACCAGTACCGTGATTGTAATTCTTCCAGAGAATCTTTTAATTTAAGATGTCTGAGACCCTCGCCCATGTGTGCGTCTGCGATTAACAAGCTTCTCCTGTCCTTGTTTGGAATCACTCTATCCCCCACTCCAGGGATTCGAGCAAAAGGGACGGAGTTCGCATCGATTATGTATGTATAATTGAGTGGATAGTTGATCGGTAACGCTGAGCAGTCGCCTTTTGATGACGTTTTCACCGCCAGCATTGTTTCACCGTCAATGTATTTTAATGTACGCTTTTTTCGATCTACGGGAGCCGGTTTAGTGGCTGCCGCTGCGGCTGCTTCAGCCAATGAATTCCCCACAACGTGAACGCCATCACGCTGATGACTCAGTGAGTGTGTCACGTGAGTCTTTGGTAGGTCTTTTTGTAAAAGAGCTACTTGTTCCCAGAGCAGTTTCTGCTTTATTGGTGCATCTGTGTCATCTTTGTAACCGTTCTGAATCCATGTCTGCAAATCCTTGTTATATGCTTTGACGCAGTAATATGAATCTGACACTATAAGCGTCGGGAATTCGCGATCCGCATTATCTAGCGCCATTTTCAAAGCTATTATTTCAGTTTGTAGTTCTGAATTAGTTTCTACTGAGTGTGATTTTGTTAATAGAGGTCTTAGTTTACCTCCGCGCCACACTTCTTTTGTAATCTCACATGTGGGGTTGTATGCATGTTCTCCCCAAACGGAGGGTTGAGCATGTCCGTCTGTATAGATTACACAGGCGTAGTGTCGTAGAGGAAGAATGTCGATTGGCAGAGGATACGTCTTTTCATATTTTAGATTTTTTAATTCCTCTAGTTCTGGATCAAAGTAGTAGTATACTTTGTCCGTTGTGATTGAATTCACCCATTGTATCCATTCCGGATTCAATGTTGTTGTTGGTAAATTACAAGGTGTTGTTAGTGCTTCAAAGGCTGATTCTGCTGTTCTGACTGTGATATGTCTACCGTCAGCTATGTCTTTTTCTCTAGCTATTGCGGTTTGAACTGCACGAATGATTTTTTCTGTATTACTGAATTTCTGTTCAGCTTCTGTGTACAAGTGTGATTTGAATGCAATTGGTACCTTTTCTCCTTCATTAGAAGTCAGGTATGTGAATCCGCATCTCCCTGGGATGACTCGAATCACAAGATTGCGTGTGTTATCACGTGTTTCTAATTTTGTTTTAATTAGCATATCTGTTTGTAAGGATCTCAAAATTTCTGTGTGTGTTTGAGTCCAACTGGATCTTTTAAAGTCTGGTTTAATTAGATCATAAAGGGGTTTGACCCTTTCTGCGTAATTTGCAATGTATGTTCTTCCGAAATTTAGGAAACCTAGAATCGACTGTAAGTTTTTTAGTGTTCTAGGCGCTTGGATTACGGCACATTTCTCTAGGAAATTGTCTGCCAGGCTTTTGCCTTCACTTGATAACTCATATCCTAAGAATAGGACCGTCAGATGGGCAATTCTGGACTTTTTAAAGTTGAATTTGTAACCCTCTGCAGCGAACCCAAGTATTATGGTTTTCACCCTTTTCAAGTGAGTATCCAAGTCATCATCTGTTAAGTAAATGTCATCGACATAAGATAATGCTTCATCATCATATAGTTGTAGTAATTCTGTTACTCTCGCTGAGAATACCCCCGGGCTGTTCTTGTACCCCTGGGCTAACCGACAGAATTGTTTTTGAGTGCCATTTACTGAGAATGCAGTTAAATATCTGCTCTCTGGTGCTATGTTTTGACAAAAGAATCCATTGGAGATGTCCAAGGTTGTTTTGTATTTTTTGCGCACTATGTTATTCATTAGTGCAGCACTGTGTGAGTTTTGCACTGCAAAGGTTTTGCAACATGTGTTAAGGTGTCGGTAATCCAAAACTAGACGATATGAATTGTCTGGTTTGGAGACCGGAAACAAAGGGTTGTTCATTTGTGAGGTGCAAGTTTCAATCACCCCCTGGTATTCTAGCTGATCTAGTATTTCATTTACTTGTTTTTTAGCTTCTTGCTTAATTGGGTACTGCCTTTGTGCAGTAGGTTGTGATTTTAACTGGATTTTGTGAGGAGGAAAATCCTCATCCCATCCTACATGATTTTTATATAAAGCAGGTGCTAGAGCCACTGCCCACTTTCTAGCAAGTGTATATTTTTTATGAATCGGGATTTGATTCGAGAAGGCAGGCATAATTACTTCTTCGCCATGAGGGCACTCCCTGACAAACTCTGGTGGCCAGTCTTTTTCAGCTAGTAGGATATCATAGCCCTTGGAGAGATTATCCCAAAATAGTCCCCTTATTTTCCTAGTCTTATCTCCCTCTATACGTAATGTTATCTCGTATATCTTGTGGGGCTTGCTAACTCTGGTGTCTGCAGTTTCCACTTGAAGGTATTCATTCGTGTCCACTGTCTCCAGATGATTCATAAGGACTTTGCGAGCTATGCTCACCTCTGCTGCGCTGTCTAGCATTGTCTGAGCCCATTCTCCGTTTTTCAGTTGTGTCCTCAGTATTCTCGGCATTTTTAACTACCTTGATACTGGCTACCTTCTTTTTTGGAAATTGTAATTTCTTTTTTAGCTGAGCAGGTTCCTTGTCTTTGGACTTGGCGTGCTCTTCTGATCGTCCTCTTCTTTCCGATTTCTGCGAGGAAGTCTGAAAAGATTGAGAGGGACGGGTATCAATGTCTTGATATCTATCAGGTTTTTTAATATTATCCCTATTTCTAAGGTTATATCTATTCCCAGAGGGGTCACTCTGCGGTGACCTCTGTCTTTGGTTTGGAGATTTCTCTCTTCGCCTAGGAGACCTCCCTCGGGACTGGAATTTCTTTTCTTTAGGATTGGATTGTTTGTTTCCATCCCAGTTCTTTTTTGGTGAATTATTATTAAAAAGTATTTTTTCTGGACTTGTAGTCAGTTGCGGTTTTACTGGTATTCCACCTAGACTATCTCTGCCTAGTTCTTCATAGGATTTTTCTATGATTCTGGCAATTTCAGCTGGTTGGTCTGCTATATCTGTCTCTTTTAACCTCTGGCGGATCGCCACGTTTGCTGCTTCACCTTTTATGTTGGCTAATAATATAGCCGAGACCTGCTTGAAGTCTTTTAGTAATTTCATACCAAGAGTTAAAGCAGGTTCTGGACCGTATTCATCTTGAATTTGTTTTAGCACATCTGGTATTACCGAAATGGATGGAACACCGTGCGTTTTTGTGTAGATGGAAGCAAAGACTGTACCCCAAGTGTCACAGTCCTCAATGTGTGGTGCGATTCCCATTGGGAGACATATAGTCAGAATCCTGTGTTTTTCTAATGGGGTGGTGTCAGGAAACACCGCCTCTATTTGGGTAATTTTCTGTGCCAACCAGAATGGTATTTGTTCCCGTTTAGCTGGAACTTTACCTAGGCAGGATTGGATGTTCTGTGGTGTAATTTTATTTGTGTTCCCCTGGTGAGGGGTCAGCTGTGGAAGTTTAATCGCTGGCTGAATTGTTGAAGTCCGCATTACATACTGAACTAATTGTCTATGAATTTTTAGTAGTTGTTTTAGCTGTATTAACAGCTCTGCTGCAGGCATTCTTTCGATGTCTGGATGTGGTGTGTATCCGGCTAAGACCGGCCACGTTGCTCCTGGTCTTCCTAAAGGACCGAGCCTTGTAATGTGATTGTTATGTATTAGGGCGCCATCAAATAAGAGCAAATGCTCTTGGAATTTGAGTGGTACTTCCACCTCCTCGAAAGGAGTGTACGTTTCAGGAGGTTCCTCTACTTTGTAATAGTGGAAGTACTTTGTTACAGCATTTGCTGCTGGAAAATGTATCCATGAATAGTATACCTCTGTCTGCCGATATTCGTGTGCCTCGATTACGAATATGACTGTGCCACCTCTAGGTGTCAGTCCATTTTCTATAAGTTTTAAGGTTATAGATCTCCTTTTAATGACCGGAATGAGTGTTATATTCGGGTCTGCTGCTTGCATGGTAGCATCAGCATCTGCGAGTTCAGTTGCTAATCTAACTGCCTCTCTTTCATCATCACTCTCTGCCATTTTACAGACAGGATGGTATTATGTTTGTTTGCAGATCAGGTTTCTTTATGGAAACAGAGATTAGATGCACAATATTTTGGGACTGTTTTTATCCTTCAACGTTGACTATACCAAGAACCATACATAGGAGTTCCCTCCTGCGAGGTTTTGGAGGATATTACCTTTCACCCACTCCAGACGTCTTTGGAGTATAATGGGAAAAGGGGTCTGAGTGAGAAAGCACGACTGAGTTACTCTAAATGTCTTACGTTAGTTTTATCGCCCTTTCCAAACGCGTTGGGCGCCATGTAGTGTAGTTCCTATTTTCCCAATAGGCTCTGCGCATTGGAATAATACCTACAGCAGTAAAGGCCTAGACCAGACGTTAACTAGGTCTACTACTGTCGATACTAGACTTAATTTTTGGGTTTGCCAGCGTAGCTCAGAGTTCGCTAGAAACTTTCTCGAATGTTCAGGAAAGAATTAACTCCCCTGATTAGACAAGAAGGGATTTAGTTTCTGACAACCATAGAACATGACAACTTTGCTCTCCCCTAATCAAGAGTCAATCTCGAGAGTCGTGTGAGCACAAGGCAATTATTTTACTCAGTCAGTACGTGCATTCTTAGTCTCATCAGATTGTAGAGAAAAGGAAGAGACGGGCGTGTTCAATAAAAAGGTGTTATTTATTGATCAGTCTCTTTTCTCGTACAAGAGAAATGGATCGATATTATTGCAATACTTATAGTTAAGTAAAGTGCATACATTAAAAGCAATAGTATAAAATAATACTGTAAAAACATTGATATGGTTTCTGAGCCATATGATGTTTGAAATGATTAAAATATATTTACATACACATATACATTTGACTAAACGTACTCAACTGGTGTTTCTAAATACGCCTACCCCGTGTACCTGACCTAAGTCTAATGCGTGGGCGGGAATAGAAAGTTACAGTTTAAGTTAAGTTTGTTTTTGCCAAGTGAATAACTAAAGAATTCTCTGTGAGGGGTTATTCAGTTCTGTACCTGGAATTTAGGATGAATGAGGAATGGTATCTCTTTCTCTGCTCTCGATATTCCAGGCTGCCTGCGAGGGCTGCCCAGAAACGCCGGTGCTGGGTCTCTCGGCTTGAGATAGCAGCGCGTCTCTCAGCGCGTCAGGAAGGCGGGGCTGCGCCAGCGGGGTCTGCTTCTGCTCTCGGCTTCGGCAAGTATGGCTGCTCCGTCTTGTCACCACGCGTGTGTTTGCATAGGGCAAGATCGGCAATATTTATACCTTAAAGGTGCCGAGATTGACGTAAGGATGGACATAGATACGTCAATAAAGATGTCATACGACTTGCTCGTTAGCACATTCTTTTACTGAAGTTCTCTGTGAAATCAAAACAATGGCCGCACGGATTTTCCAGGTTGTCATAGGTTTGATTTGTTATGAGAACGTCGTATGCCTTATCAGGGGCTGGAGGAATGTCGCTTGTCTAATTAGATCTCAAGCGTTATGACCTAATCAGATAACACGTTCCTGTGCCGTAGTGTGACTGCGTCAGATAACGGTATCTGCATCATGGGGGCTGTTCTTGCCTCATGGGCTGACTGTTAGTTAACTTGATAGTTAGTTTAACCAGAATAGGGTCAGGAATAGGGGGATCGATTCAGAACCTATAGGAATACATGACACTTTGTCCCTAGGATACTCCTCCCTCCTTCATCATTTTGTCTCTCAAATTTCTCAAAATTGCCATATCAAAGGATCCTCCTTCCAGGAAGGCTAACACACCATCATCCTTGGTATACCGTACCCAATTTTCCAACCAAACACACGTATGGTAACCATATTTTGTCAACATCAGAGAAGAGGCGTTTTCGGCGAAGGAAGTATTTTTCCCTCCCTCGTGACCACTTCTTTGTCCTTTACAAACATATATTTCAATCTTTTAAACCATGAAGGTTTCTGTTTGTCTTCATAATAATCATAGTATGACATTTTCAGTAAATGTCCTGCTTTCAAAAGATAGTGCACTACTCTGTTGCTGTTTCCGTAACACCAACCTATGTGGTTAGCACTAATGTACCAATTAGAACACGATACGTCACTGTAGTGCTTAACCAATAGCTTCTGCTGCTTTTCGTGATGCACCAATCACCCTCTACTCCGTCCTGGTCACGAGGTCCAATCCCAGCGCGACACTATTGATGTCATCAGCGCTCCGGCTTCTGCAGCGCTAGCTGACCCCTCCTTTACAGAGTTTTTTTCAAGAAGCCTTATTTACAAGACATTTTATAATATCCATTAGTAACTTACACAAAACAATATCATTCGCCTGTTTCGCTGATAAAGTGATAGATTACTCAATCACACAAGTATTCTGTAACCGGAGTAGACAACGCTTACCTCCTCAGACTTTTTAGACTCGTCGATAAATTAGCCCTACCCTCTACCTTACCCTTCTATCATGCAATAACTAACTTGTTTCTCCAGGAAAGCACATACAGAGATCTTTTTCACCTCCTTAGAGACATCCCAGAGTTACACCAGAACGCGTATTGCAATTTCATTTACACACGTTCATACAGAAAACCCTATTCATATACACATGAACTCTGTATCTCCAGTAGGCAGCGCTTACCTCTAGCCCACTACAGAATTCCTCTATTGTTAGTAAAAAGAGACACCACTCCTTTACCCTTCAATCAAGCTCGGGTTAAGTTCTACTACTCTCCCAGCAGTAAGTTTTAATCAGGATACGCAATGATCCCTGTGCTTGACGGCTAAGATTTTATAGACTGTCCTCACTATAAATGTATCCTTTCACACCGAAGGTCCCTAAACAGTGATATACGACAATACCACCACAGTATACGACGATACTCCTTTTTTTTAAAAACAGACCAATGCACTGTGCGACTTCACTTACCACACTTCCTCTGCCTGCAGACAGAGGCACTAGCTTCACGCAACACTTGGAAGCTTTTTTTTAGAACTATATATAACATAATACAAACTCAACAGATGTTAGTCATAATTCTGTACATTAAATTCTATATAGTACTTTATACATAACCCTAGCTACATTTCCTTAGTAACCACTACTCTGCTACCAGTGGAACTCCATAAATTATCTCTAATCAGCACTTACCATTTCCCTGAAACCTCCGAACACACTCTCATTCATCAGAGGGGCCCATAACACTGCACATTTATTCTGTTCTCTTATTCTGGCTTCAGGGTTTTCTAATAGAACACAATGGAATAACGCTGTAGCATTTGGCGGAGTGTCTTAAACCTATTTAATAACTACTATTTGTACCTACAGTTTCTATATTTACCATGGTTTAATCAAACAAGAATTTTATTCAGACACACCACCATAGTGGCAATGGATCTACTAGAATGAAAATTAGGCGTAGGAAAATCACAAGACCAGCTTTTAAAATTCCATTTTCCCAATCTTTATTAAAAGTAAAACTTTAATATGGCTGACATTTAGACATGGATTAATTCTTTATTCAGTAAAATCTTAAACTTTATTTCAAAATTATCATTTTATTTAGAGCTCAGAAATTAGTCGCTTATTTAGAAATCAGTAAAGTTTAGCAAAGACCTTATAGTACCAAAAACATTCTCTCCTAGCATCCCTAACACCCTCATCTTATCCTTCAATCCTGCAAAGCAAACAAATAAAGTTCAAAGACTTCTTACGTCCAGGAATCGATCTTCAATCTGACAGCACTTCGAGAGGAAATCGAAAAGGCGACCCCTTCTAAGCATAATCAGGGGTTTTTATAATTTCCTAGCTTAATCTATCTAAAAAGTATCTAACATAACCAATTCGGGTTCTGATTGGACAAAATCGGGGTGGTTGAGCATCTCCTCACCACTACAACATAATTTTCACAGTGAATCAGCGAAATTATAAGGAACCATTGTGTCGGACAGTCTTTAGCCTGGTCACATCCTTAACTCGGAACTCTGGCTTTCGTTCCCACGTTTGAAACATTTGACCGTCCATGTTTTGGCAATCATCCTAGCTTCAGGGCAAAGCAACCTTGAACCTTTCATCCAAGTACAGGCAGCTCGCTCTCGCTGGCAGACTTTGGGCACGCATGCGCAATCCAGCTCTTGCTCACAGTTAGCCAGAGCAACCATTTTCTCTTAGGCCTCAGAGGCCTCTTTTGGAACTATGATAGAAACAAACACAAATTCATGTTAAATATTGAACTAAAGCCCTTCTGTTTACCTCCCACCATGCTAATGTTTCCCTATTATTTATTACCTAGCAGTTAAGCCACATAAATGCGTTTCATACTTACATATCCGATGACTTTTAGCACAATAACGTGTACAATAAGCACATTCATATTGCGTTTATTTATTTTTTTAAGCTGTGCATTAGTTTCACGACACAATACAAATTAGTTAATGATGTTCCTTCATGCAGAGCAAAATTAGTATTATTTCCCATGTTCATGTGTGTGCATCTAATACTATTGTTGGTTAATACAACACAATACATCATTAGCAAATGTTAAGGTTATGGAAGATTGACTTCACAAGGGGTACACAAAATGTTGTTTTGCCACCTTGCTCCATCAGGATCTTTGATCCTGTCAATGGTGGGGTTCCTACCTCCGACCTCTGCGGCTGCATTGTAGTGAAGGGTTTAGACTGATGCCTTGGATGGCAGGCAGACTGTCAGTGGCGGTCTGCCCACCATCGTAATGAGGGCCTTTTTATGAGGTAGGCAACCAATCATTACTTTGACTCTATATTAGGTTGGGAAGCAGTCATCTCATGATTATGGTAAGTCATGTCAGGCTGTCCAGACCATAAATCATAGCCTTACCATGAGTTGATCATGACATCACTGAGACAATTCAAATGACACCTTTGATAGCAATATTCATGACTGACTAGGATGACACACTACCCAAAGCAGTGTGCATGTGTTTCTCACCGGTTGGGTGGTAAGAGATCAGCTGAGCATAGCATTTGGCTATGCGAGGGCGCCCCAGATTATTTTCCCACAAAAAATTTGATTTTGATTTTTTTTGGGTGTGCCCTGTCCCATGCTTCCAATTGCTGGGGGAAGCTGAGGGTGCCCATCTCTCGCTGCTCCAGCGGCATCCACATGGGCAGCACATCGGTGTGAGGCTGCAGCAGCTGGCACCTTCTCTTTCTCTGACTGCTTTGCAGACAGAGATCTCCTTTGTTCGAGGTGGCCACCCACTTTCCCCAGACATGGGTACGGGGAGCAGGGCGGGGCTCACCACTATGGGGGGCGATGGCGCTCTGCCTTTTCCTCCTGCTCACAGAGGTCCAGGATGGGGTATCTGGCCCCCTTCTTGGTGACTACAGCCAGCAGGATGAGGTCATTGAGCCAAGGAAAGTGTCTGAGGAGAGTGCCTTACCCATGCCCTCTCCCTGGAAAAATAGAAAGTGTCAGACCCAGAGGAGAAGTGGCCCCCAGGGGGAAAGAATGAGCCTGGGGAGGGGGTCCCATGCACAACCCCTCCCTGGGTGAAGATGAATGAATAAATCTTGCCCCAATCCCCTGGGCCCTAGCCCACCCCAGGGGTATTTGTAGGAAATGCACCTAAGCCCCACACGCTCTGTTCTGTAAAACAAGGTGAGGTCACCAATATTCAAAATGTCATAACTCAGACATCACTTCCAGGGCCTTTCCCACTAAATCTTCAAAAGAAAGCCCACTGCTGTGTTGGCTCAGGAGATCTGGGTGTCCCCCTTTGTTCAGTGGGCTTGGGTAAGCCCATCCTGGGTACAGTATGACAGGGGATTGATTGATGCAGATCCTTGAGCCTACCCCTTTCCTCCTCAGGAGCTCAGTGAAGCACTCTTAATTGCTCCCTTTGTGTGGGGAGGCCTTTGTTCCTGCTGTGGGAGAGAAATGTAAATTACCTGGCCCAGCAGGGGGATAAAAGGCCTGGACTCTGATCTTGAGCTGTGCCGAGTAAACATGACACTGCTGGACGGCCCGTATCCTATAAGGTGTTGTTGGAGCTAGATGGTGTTCAGGCCTTGAATTAGACAAATCCGGTAGTCACTAACTTAGGCACTCCCATAGAGCTATGTTTGCAATGAGAATGGCCCAAAAACAAAATTTGCTAGTGTGAGACACTAAGGGCCTGATTGAGATATCGGCGAACTGGTTACTCCATCACAACGGTGACGCATATCCCCTGTGCCGAAATATAAATTCCATAGGATATAATGGGATTTATATTTTGACAGACAGGGTATCCGTCACTGTTGTGACAGAGTAACCCGTCCGCCAAGATCTAAATCAGGCAATAAGTCACAAAACAAGATACTGTATGACTTTCCAATGCAAATTCAGCTGCAGCTGGGAGACACTCCATCACCCTCATTCCAAGCTAACACTCAGGAGACTGGAATGGCAATGCCTTACATTGTATCTCTCCCTCTCCTCTATAATTTATTAAAGTGCAGAACATCATTTCCCTATCAAAAAAATATCTCAGTGTAAAGAACATTGCATTATGCACCATCCCAAATTTACACCTATGACAGATACTTGTAATCACTTACTACTAGCTAGCTCTGTCTCCTGAAACAAGAAACTGCATTACCATACAATAACAATTCTACCTTCAGCTGAGAATCACTGCATCAACTGTCTATAACAAGATGACGTCAGGCTAAGAGTCACTGCATCACCTCCCATTCCAATGCGGTCCCCATTTGAGATCCATAGCATCACCATCTATAACAATTCTATCTTCAGCTAAGAGTTACTACATCAGCTCCCAGTCCAAAGAAATTTCCATTTGCGACCCACTTGATCAATTACTATTCAAACTCTGTCTCCATCTGAGTCACACTGCATCACTTACTATACTAACTCTGTCTCCATCTGAGTCACACTGCATCACTTACTATACTAACTCTGTCTCCATCTGAGTCACACTGCATCACTTACTATACTAACTCTGTCTCCATCTGAGTCACACTGCATCACTTACTATACTAACTCTGTCTCCATCTGAGTCACACTGCACCACTTACTATACTAACTCGGTCTCCATCTGAGACACACTGCACCAGTTACTATTCTAACTCTGTCTCCATTTGGGACACACTAAATCACTTACTATTTTAACTCTCGCCATCTGAGATCCATTGCATCACTTACTATTCTAACTGTCTCCATCTAGGACAATCTTCATCAGCTATTATTCTAAATCTTCATCTGAGATCCTTTTTACACACTATTCAAACTCCATCTCAATCTATGGTACATTGCATAGCCTCTAAATCTTAACCTGCCTCTATTTCAGATGCACTGCATTACCTGCCATTCCAACTCTGTCCCCATTTATGTTACACTACTAGCATTACTTGTTCTGCCTATTGAGTAGACAACACTCAGAGGCTGCCTTTCTGTTGCTGCTCTCCTAAATAACCAAAACCTTCTGCATAATTTGGCATTCTAACAAAACCACTGTGAAGCATCCCACTGCATTTATACCTTTAGTTAATGGACATTCTAGTTTTGCTGCAACCCAAAGCATCCCATTACAATCACACCTTCAGTTGAGGTACACTTTAGTCAAGCCCACCCCAAATCATGCAGTACAAACACACCTTCAGTTGTGGGGCAAACTAGTCCAACTTAAACCCAAGACATCCCACTGCAATCACACTTTCAGTTAATGGGCACTATAATCAAACCCAGCCCAAAGCATCCCAGTGCAATCACACCCTCAATAGAGGGACACTGTAGTCCACCCCCAACCTTGAAGCTCCACATCATCTCCTTTCCATCTCTAAGCTCAAAGTGTGGACATGGCTTTCAATACAAGCTCTTCCTCCAAGTCAAGAGACATGTTATGGCATCCCCCGCACAAACAGTCAACCCTTTTTTGATGGCAATTGCAAATCTTTCTCAGACCCTATACTTACTGAATAAAACACTCTTCCAACTCTACATCTTTTTGCTCTTCAGGTGATCGGCAGTCTAGTGATGAATATCTTCAGCTCCATCGCTGCAGGAATCAGCATCATTTTCTGCTGCGTGGATCTTGGATTTTATGAATCTTATGATGACTGTTATAATGATCATAACAGTATCCAGAATGAGTGCTGGTACTACAAGGATGCTTTCAATGTAAGTATACAGGACCTTGAGACACAGTAAGATTGGTACCTATCCTGTGAGACCAAGAAGAGACAGTTGTATTTCACAAAAGACTGTCATCCAACACTTTAGAGTCGTTCCCTTAGCTCTAGGACTGTTTTGATTGGAGAAGCCCAGGGGCATATTATCAAGGACCGGTGTTAAAATTATCGCCGTTTTATCGACAGGAAACTACCGATAAAGCGGCGATAATGGGCTTGATAATACACACTTGTTAAATCCCATAGAAGCCCATGTTAACATCAGAACATGGGCTTCTATGGGAATTAACAAGGGCGTATTATCGAGCCCATTATTGCCATTTTATCGGCAGTTTCCTGCCGATAAAACGGCGATAATTTTAACAACGGTCCTTGATAATATGCCCCCAAGTTTGTTAAACCATTAGGGGGAAGGGCATGTAATGGCATCCTAGTTTCTGGTGGGTATGGGGTATCTGTGAAGTGCGAGGCTGTCCTCCCTGTGGAGGGCAGCGCTGTCAGCCTGGCCCCAATTTATGAATGACTGCATCCAGGCTACGAGGTGCGTAGGGTCCGGTGATTTCCATCTGTAAATGATCAGCTGTTCTGCTAACAATAGGCCCAAGTCAATGAACCTAGACATGAGATTCTGTTTCTTGCTCCTGCCATATCATCCCACAACGCATGCCAGTACAATGCACTAGGCGGCTCATCACTCCCCACCAGTAGGTGAACATTACGTTTTATAAATACATGTTATATTATGGGCAAGTTTTGTTTGTGTTTACATGAATTGCCAACTATGGACCCACAGAAGAGGGGGAGGGGGAGGGGCAGGGTCGGACTGCCCGGCAGGGCAATACAGCAGCGCCCAATGAGCAGGTCCAACAGATCAGCGTGTAGGCTGCTTTTTTGACTGGATATGGGCCTATTTTATGGTCTGCTGGGCCAGGTTTTGCTGCTAATTTCTCTGATATTAAAACAAACATTGCCTGCAGCAATCATAAATTTATGCAGCCCCCCTTAACTTGCAAAACACTTACACAGCATGTATTTAGAAGTTCATAATTACACCAATTTACAAGCACTAGCCACTTTCTTAACTATTTAATTCACTAGTGGGGGCCAATTTTATTTCAATGCCTGGGTCTATTTTCTTTCTCAATCCGAAGAGGGGAGAGATGATCGTTCTGCACTATCTGTCTTTGCCTGCCAATGGGGTTTCCTCATCGAGCTCTCTCAGGTTTGGCCCTGCTCGTGTCTGATACTTCCTCACTCTGGATGGTTCTCTGTGTGGGGTAGCTGGCTTTAATGTTACAGCTCCGCAAGCTGCCAGCCACTCTTGCTGAGGCATTCATCACATTCGGATGTTGGACTGCTGTTTTAGGGGTCACTTCTGGAGCCAAATTACCACCGTATGCTAAAATTGTTTTGCCTCTTTGCTAGACTTTTCATTCAAAGGGAGATTCCTTCTGGCTGGGATGCAGGCTGAGTCCTTGGTGACTCAGAGGATGCACAGAGTTACAGAACTTGAAGAAGAACAGGGACAAAGATGGAGCAGGAATCTTCCTACTAGAGCAGTCTTGTCTTTGATCAAGGCTCAAAGAACAGCAGAGTAACAGTGTCCACCAAATGAATAGTCTTTGGACAGTCTTCACAGGAGAGGCAGTCAGATGTAGGAGTTGTAGTCAGGAGGAATCTAAGGAATTACCCTCAGGGGAGACCTTAAGTAACCCTAAAATGGGGAAGGACCACTTCTGTCATGACCCACCTATCAGAGGGGGTCAGCAATGCTACTCAACTGTCCTAGGCAGTCAGATGCTCCCAAGGGCCAAGATTTAACATAACACATTCAAGTGACCACCAGGAGGAGCGCTGGGCACCTCCCTAAGGAGAAGCTGGACATCGTGATGGACACTCCACTGTGCTTTGTGTGGTTTCTCACCAGAGCCGGAGCCAAGGGCTCCTGAAATGGCCAAAACTGGTTTACGAATGGAGAGCACTTCAATGCAGTCTGGTGGCACTCCGAATCCTCACCCAACTGAATTCTAAAGAAGAGGTGGTCACACCTCTCCTTCACAGGAAATCCTTTGTTCAGCTTCCCCTGCCCGAGTTAAGCTCATCAGCACAGGGACAGAACACTTTCTAGGGCCAGCAGCAGTGCAGGCTGGCAGGCAGACCCTGTAAGGATATACAGGTAGGCATTGGAGCATTCTCTAAGGAGCCCCCCAGTGCATGGTATCATTCAACTAACACTTGAATCAGTGTAGTTGTTTGATTCTAACATGTTTGATACCAAAAATGACCAGGTTTGGAGCAGCAATTATGTAGTTGGACATGTGAACTTGCCAGTGACCACTACATACTTTATAATGGCTGCCCCACACTTACAAAGCACAGACAATTGAATCTGTGGTTTGTAGGGCTACCTTTGCTCATGCAGGAGTATCCATACACTTAGAACCATGCACCCTGCACTTGGACTGGTGGGCTTACCTTAGTGGTGACTAATAGGTTAAAAGTGCATTGACCGGGATATAAGGGAAACCTTATATTCATAGTGAAAGGTTCAATCACCATTTCACACAAACTGCAATGGCAGCTCTGCAGACACAGTTTGAAAGGGCTCCCAAGGATGGTATAATATATGCTGCAGTCCATGGGAGACCCATGGTGTACCAATGCCTTGGGTACCTCAGTATCATATACTAGGGACTTATAATGGTACCCCAGTTTGCCAATTATGGGGTGTACAAAGTACTTACCAGAGAATTTAGAGGCAAGAGCACTGCCCCTGTGGTCCTGGTTAGCAGGTTCCCTGTGAACTATAAAACACACTGACACCTGCAAAAAGTGAGGGTATCTATGCCAGAAAGATCCTACTTTCCTACAATGGTGAGGGAAGGATATGTGGGCAAGGGGGACCGGAGAACGTAAGAAGCGCAAGAAAGGTAGAATCAGGTTCCTGGGCAGCCCTATGAAGCAGGAGCCTAAAATGCAACAAAGATAATGAAAAAGCTAATGGAAGATTGGTTGGAAAGAAGGTACAAAATTGAAATGGAGAGTTATTTTAGAGGCATGGAGAGGAGAGATGGATATTTAATGAGTGGGTGAAAGTTGGTTTTAAAGGTGCAGGATGAGTGATGAATATGTAGGAAGCAGAGATAACTAGTGGTGAGGGAAGGTAGGGGTAGGAGTATGCAGGTAAAATGAAGAAGGTGGGAGGATAATAAGCTGGGAGACAGGAGAGGTATCTGGGGAAGAAGTGAATGTTTTACAGTTTGTAGATGGAGACTGAAGTACCAAATGGCATCTGATAACCTGGTAAGAGATGCTGATGACTAAGCAGAGCAGTCGCAATGAACCAAACCTCTTCAGTCAGGTTGAAAGTGACTGTCCATCAAGAGATTTTAAGGTAAGTATTTATGCGGCTTCAAATGGAAGTACCTCCTGGTATGTTGTGCTTCAGTCCACTACTGGTCATACTGTGCAGTTTCATACTACAACATAGGCTGTTTTCCATATCACAATAGAAAAAAGGTATTTATTTTAGCCATTGTCTCTTTGCAGCTTATCTCATCCAGTGTCTTTGTAGCACTATGGTGAACCAGTTAATTCTATTGAGAACTTTTGTCTACAAAGGAACTGATTTGAATCTTGGTGGTTCATGTACACCGTCAGAAAAGTGATGGAGTATACATACTGTCAAGACTGTAGCCCAACCATCAAATTTAATGCGTGCAGGCTATTGCATTGGTTTAATCATGACAGAGACTACTTTGTCACAGCCATGATTAAATCCCTCTAACAGCACATGGGGGCAGGGCCATTATAGGCAGACCTCTCATTCTGACCCCCCTGACTTAAATGGGTGGAATTAGAGGTCAGTTTTCACTGCCCATCACTGCCAGGAAATTCCTGGCGGTAGGAGGCAGCGAAACCTGCTCAATGCTCTCCTCGCCATGGGAAAGGACTACGACAGCGAGGGGAGCATTTGTTTTTTATTTTCAAAAAAAAATTTCCACGTTGGGTTTTCTTTTTGAAAGCAAAAATAGAAAACACTTTGTTGCATGACTCTGTCATAAGTATGGAGCCCTGCACCAAACTTCAAAAAGCATTGACAGGAGCCACGGTAAAAGCACTTCCTGCCAGTGCTTTAACAAATGACAGCCTGCTTGTTTGTAATTTCTCAGTTTGGCGGCTGGCACTTCTGTCAGGGCAGCAGAGTAATCTACTCTGACGGAGAATTGTGCCACCCAACATATAATAAATCAGGCTCAAAGTGTCTACGTATGAAGAAGGTAAGGTAATCTATGTTTGGAACACTACAAGCTTATGAGCACCCATCACAAATGGGGTAAAGACAAGATGAAAAGAATGAGGAATTGGACTGAAAAATAAGAACTATGTGGCCGATTACGATGGCAGGAAATCCGAGCCCGCCGGGCCGGCGGCCCCCACCGCCAGGCCGGCGGGCGCGGATTTCACGCCATAGTCCTGATTATTCCCACCGCCAAATTAGGATGGCGGTGAGAATAGGAAAAGTACCGCGGTGGACTGAAAGATCGTCTGCCGCTTTTACGCCGGTCGACGAGTCGACCGTTCAGAAAAAGGGGTTTAATATGGTGGCAATGTCTGGAAGACACCGCCATCCATATTATGATGCAGGCTCAGAGCAGCCTTTCCATTGCTGCATTGCTGCCATGGAAAGGCTGGCGGTTCCTGCTGTTGGGGGCCTGTTGTGGGCCCCCAGGGTGTGGGGTGCACATGGGGGGTACCTGTGGTACCCCCCTGCTTTTACATGTACAATGTGGCAGGCACCGCGCGGTGCCTGTCACGTTGTGCATGTAAAAGCACAACAGGTATATTTTACGTTGCGGAGGGTGCTGCTAGCAGCACCGCCCGCCGCAATGTAAAATATACAGGATGCCCCCGCCACACTGGCGGGCCCATCATAATTGAATTGGTGGGACCGTCGCAACTATTGCGGGCAGTCCCTTTAGGAGGTGCGATGACGGGCGGACTTTGTCAGCCTGCCATCGTAATCGGCCCCTATATTTATTGAATAATTGCACTACTCAAAGTCAGATCTTCGCTGTAAGAATGTTACATCACATCACAGTGCTAACTCTTTCTTTGCTCTGCATTGCCTTTTGCAGATTTACCGATGCAGTCTTTTGGGAGTTCTTCTGCTGCTCTCATTCCTGGAGTTCTTTGTTTCTGTTGCTGTCTCTTGTTTTGGTTGCAAATCGGTGTGCAATTCTTCCTCCCCAAGTGTGGCCCAGGTAAGCCAGTTGTTGACATCCATTTCTCTCGTCTATGCTCTGTGGGCCAGGTAGATAATGTGTGTTCTCTTGTTGACCAAAGGCGTAATGCTCATAGTGCTTGGTGTAGATTATCTGTTTATTTGGGCAGATATATGTTCACCTATTTAATATTTGAGTATGAAGAATCTACTTTGGGCCATATGTAACAAGCTAAATTGCGATTGCAAATTGTGAAATTAGCCGAATTTTAGCGTTTGCAATCGCAATTTAGCAGTGTGCAATGTATCACACAAAAACCCACTCGCAAAATAAGGACTAGCAAAATTTGCGATTCCCTATTTTGCGAATACATTTAAGGAATCGCAAATTGTGATTCCTTAAATGCAATGTAAGAAGCACAAAAAGTGCAATTTGGCTTAAGGAATCACAAATTACCACTAACTTCAAGTTGGTGGTAATTTGTGGTTTTCTTAAAAAAATTACTTTTTTGATTTTTTTAAAGTGCCATAAGTCACACATACATGCCCTTAGGGCATGTATGTGCACAAAATGTGCCCACATGAATATATCAGGGGTGAAACAGGGTGTCCTCTTGCAACCTTGAAATTTCATTCTCAATTTGCGATTCTCTAATTGCTAATCGCAAATTGAGAATGTCTTCCTATTCAGTCCTATGGGCCTCCTAGCCCATAGGAATGAATAGGAAGGTATTCCTTATTTGCGAATCTCAATTTGCGATCTGCAAATAAGGAATATGTAGGATTTGAAAATATTTTTGCAAATCCTACATACATTGCATTTTTGCGATTCTCTAATTGCAATTCATAAAAAATCGCAATTAGAGATTTACAAAATTTGTTTTTGATACATATAGCCCTTTGTTAAAGAGGTTTTAACATTTTGAGACATTGAATACTGTTGTGTATGCAATTATCAGTCATAAATAATGCTATTCTAGGAACACTAACGTGGTTTGATGGGCTTGATGTTCATGATGATTTTTATAGCCACTTTGTGGTTAATGTCTGTCTTTAAATTGTGCATACAGCAGTGTTGGTTCTGTTTCAAAACAGTGATTGCTTTTTATTAACATACCCTTCTTTTCTAGCCTTTGTTTGTGGTTCAAAATGCCGGCAGTCAAGACCCAAGAGTCCTTCCAATGCAAGCAACAGGCGTACCACTGACCATAGGACAAGGGATGCCCTTGATGCAAGGAATGCCAATGCCGTATGGACTATCAACCGCGCCAGCTGCACAGGGTGTGACGTCAGCACCCACCGCTGTACCACCTCCATTCTACTACAAGGATGTGCCTGGTGATGCCTTTCAACCATAAGAGAATGATGCACCTAAGGACTCACCTATGAAGATGATATATTTTAATTTCTACAGTAAACAAATGATGAAACAGAAAGACATCCTTTAATTCTTTCAACCAATTCAAATTTCTCCTTAATAATGCAGTCTCCAGCTGCCCTCAGTTTGTGCTGTTTTCATATGTTTGCTGGATGCCTTCCTCTCCCCTGTCTTTAGTGCATTTGTGACTTGTCTCCTAATCACTTGACCATTCTATCTCTTTCTGATCCCTCAGCCAAAACGTTTACCTCATTTTGCTATCTTCTAAAAGATGATCAGCTGACTGGGCCTCTCCCTCCTACCCCCCCCCCCGCCATTATGATGATTCAATTAATATTTTGATTATTATCACTGTGTTCTCTTGTTGTTTGTATTCATGTACAACATGTTGACATTTAAAAAAAAAAGAAATAAAAATCAAGTACACGGAAGCAATTACAATGATGTTGAATAAACATTACATTAATGAATTGAATAACATAATAAGACATTTCCGTAGTACTTGGGCAGGACTGGCCGTAGCGGGCAGAAGACATTTTCCTGCTGGGCCGGACGGGTGGGGGCCGGTTTTTGACCCGTGGGGGGGGGGTTCTGTTACTGGGGGCCGGTTTTGCAGCAGTGCTGCAATATTGTCCCCCTATAACAAAAGTGGTAGCGGTGCTTGACACTAGCACCCCCCCATCCTCCTGGTTCTCAGTAGCACCCCCCTCATGCCCTTGCCAACCCCGCAAGGCCCCCACCACCACAACCCCGCCGGGCCACTCGGTTGGAATTGCCAGAGCTGGTTTTTGTTCCCAGTCTGGCCCTGCTTGCTTGATACAATCTAAAATTACTACTCTGTTGACACTGGGGACCTGATTTCACAAAGGCAAACTTACAAGTTTGTCTATTTTATATTTTTGGGGTATTTACAAGCTACAACTTTAACTTTCCTAATGAAAATTTATGACTACGGAATCTCTGCACTCCTGGCAGAGACGTCGCATATAGAAAGATAGGCCTGGCCTATCTCTGTATGTCTGGAGCCTCCACAGTCGTAAAATTACTATTAGTAACACTGAACTCATAGTTTCTGAATACAAAAAAAGAGTAAGCATGTACAAAAGTGTAAGTTTACCTTTGTGAATCAGGCCCTTTGAGCCTCCAACAAGCCTTTCCATCCAAGGTGCTCCTGCCATGTATGAATCCCTGCCCACCCTTCAGTCATTTATCTTCAGCTGTGTGATCAGGAGGCCATCTTGGTGAAAAACTTCCTTTATACAACATGATTCTGGTAATACCACAAGGGATACCTTCTGAGGCAGAGTCTAGTGTTGATGGCCAGCAAGAGTACACATTTACCACACAGAGACTTTCCTACCTCTGATTCAAATCCCTAGTGGAAATGGACCTCAAGGCTTGTATCTGCAGATGGCTTTCTGGGTCCACACTGCCTGGCTATACCTTGCCCTGGTGATGAATCTCAGGTACCGGGTTGAGAGTGCTGTGCCGGGAATGGAGGGACATGAGGGGGTAGGAGTTTGAGGGAAAGACGACACAAGCAATAAGGCAGGAGTAGAGTCACAAAAAATAAATAGAACAGGCATAAACTATCAGAAAACATGAGTTGCTTTAACAATAGCCAATACTTTTCAAGGCACTACCTGAAGTTCTCTGACTTCTACCAAAAAGACCTCATAGTACAAAAAGTGTGATCCACACCCAGAAGCAGTGTTCACTAACCTGTGTAATAAACAATAGTAACAATGGGGTCTGGAGGTGAAGCTTGATAAGTGAATTAAAACAGAGAAGTAATATGAGACCTAATGTAGAGAGAATGGTAAAGAGATAACATATTGTAGAGATGTGAACTTGAAAGAGAAAGATGATGGAAAGACTATATAGTCAAGGAGCACCTGAAGGGAAAGAAAGGTGAGATGGGGTTTAGATTAGAGATGTAGCAGGAAAGAGGACAGAGTAATATGCAGTGTTTCCAACAGGTGCTACAAGACTCTTGTCTGTCATTACAAGGTTACAAAGCAGTCAACCAACCCATCAGCAGCTGCATTTATGATCAGATACCAGTAACAGTGAAAAACATCCAATATGTAATATAATCTGTGCATTGATGTTCTGTCTGGTGTGTACACTGTATAGTGGTTATGCCTTACCTTGGTATCCATATTTCCAGCTCTGCTGATGGTTCCACAAAAGCAGCTTTGAGATAATTTTCAATGTCACATAAGTCATTGGACCTAGGTAGTGATAACAGAACATATACTGTTCTGATTCTGTATTTTGCTTCCCCTCACTCAAGACTGTGGTTAACTCCTGGCATTGATCTGTCACTGTGAAAACATGGCCTGCTTTCGATACTAACCTAGTAATTCAAGAGGTCATGAACTCTCCCCTTCCAGCAACCTGCCAGTCACAGCAGCTTAGGTAGTTGTCTTCTTGAAGATGTGAACCACTTAAATGAGATGAAAGTGCATGGCAGGCTACAGAAGACGTGTGTAAGGGGGCGCAAAACCAAAGTGACATTTCTCAAGCTAACTTGCGACCCCTGCATGGCTTGATAAATCTAGATGATGCAAGGCAGCACAACTCACGTTACACTGCCCCATGGAGGCGTTCCATAGCTGGAGTGTGGGTGTTCTCAGGCATCCACCCATGGATTTTGGTGCATTCCCAGATTTGCCATTAGTAGAAGACCTGTGGAATCCATTTTATTTCAGGTTCCATTTTATGACACTCAATAGGAGCAAGCCTACATGAGGTGTGCATGCCGTTGGCCTTTAAGGGTACTTAACCTGTCTGTACTTTTGCTGTCACCGCAAGTCCTTGAGAAGTGACCAAGTCACAAGTGGAGGGGACAAGCTATTGCTATGCTTCTCATACGTTCATGCTCATGGATAACTAAGGACCTTTTTCTGATTAATGATTGGATAAATGAGTGGAAAACCCGTACTGTTTCACTGATCAACTGGCTGTCATTGGCTGTGTATTGTTAATGCAACACCTCTGTATCAATTTATGATTTATAAAAATCCACAAGCAACTTCTGTATTGTGAGACCAGTCTATGCTGGCACCTGGCTCCTCGCAGCTGCCGAATAATAAGATAAAGAACAAATCTAACCTCCACAATATTACAGTATAGGGCCAGGTACACTTACAATCCCTGCTTTAAGATTGCTCAGTAGAAATACCTACAGAGAGTTTACTTCACTTATCTAGTCCACATAGTGTGAATAAATGTGCCATCTAGTGTAATAATATACTGTTGTTTCTGGAACACTGTGGTTAACAGGCAAAGGCAGGTAGTAGTAACATGGCTGTATATTCTCTGTATCATTGGACAACTTGCCTTATTTAAAAGAAGAAAATTAGTTTACAGATTTGTAGCCTTGGGTTTGTTGTTAGCAAAATGAAATATAACAATCCAGTGGTTGCAACTAAATGGCCATGTGTTTGAGTAATGGGAAAAAAGGGTTAATGAATGGGCAACAAGCGAGGAAAGGAGAATGTTATGGGTCTGCATGGCTGATGAGGGATGTTACACCGCAACCGGTCCCAGGATGCTTGTTTCCGGTCCATGGAGGACCTGGCTTGGCATTCGGGCTGGACTGTTCCCATGAGGAAAAGGGTCAAGACTGCTTTGCATATGTCTTAGTCTAATCTTGAGTGCCATGGAGAGCAAACAAACAATGGATTTAGGCCCAGATCTCTGTACTGGGGTAAATGTATGGCATTGTTCAGCATAATGTTCTTTTTCTGGGGGCGGACAAAGAGGTAATCCGTAAATTGCAGACGGTTCAGAACATGGCAGTCCATCTGCTATATAAACTACCCTACAAGTCTTCTACCTCCCCTTACCGCCGTAGCCTTCATTGGCTTTGCATTGACAGTCGCTGTAAATTTAAGGCTCTCTGTTTTATACACAAAATTAATACTGGCAAGGCCCCTCAATATCTGAGATCTTTGATTCATCTGTACTCTCCCTCCCGCACTCTTCGTTCATCCAATCAACACAAACTCCAGATTCCCAGGATTATGAGAGCCAGAATGGGTGGTCGCTCTTTTGCTTTTCTGGCCCCATCCCTGTGGAACTCTCTCCCTCTATCCCTTCGGATTGAACCATATTACCTAAAGTTCCGCAGGGATTTAAAAACTTGGTTATTCAATCAATAAACTATTTCGGCAGGCTCACCTCCCTTGTTGGTTTAGCGCCGGGAAACCTCCGGGTAGCTGAGCGCTCTATAAAATTAAATATATTAATAATAATAATAATTCTGTCCATCAATGGTTCTTTTTGCATGATACATTTATTTTTGGCTGTACATGAATACAAATAAAATAATGTTGAGGCAACCCTTCAAAGACCCTAACACCCCACCAGACAGGTTCCTACACTCTTTGAATTCTAGACAATATGTTTGGGAAAATGCACCTTGAAATACCAAAAATTAGTTTGAAGAAATAACTCCTTAAAGCCGCCCTGCCCCTGAACCATGCATTACTTCAGGAGGGCTTGTTCGAGTGACTTTGCTCAAAATTATGATTCTCACAGATACTCATGGGCGTTGGGCTGAATGAGGGTCCAATGAAGGATTGGGGGGCCCTTGAAAGGCTGAAGTCCCCCTCAACACCACAGGGTTGCAGGTGCCTGCATTAAGTCACTGGCTTGCTCTCATGGCTCATGATTCATTGGCTGGTCAACACCCCTGAGGTTCTGTAGAAATGACAACATTGTTGCCTGGAGTGATAAAAGGTCCTGAGTCTGCATACAATCAATAGCATTCTTAGTCTCTCCCTATATTTAGCTAATTATTGCTCTGCATGGAGCAAAGGGTCAAAGGTACATCTTGCTTGTACCTCTGTCCCTTGTGAATGTTAACTTTTTATGACACAAGTGTGAAGGGACAGAGAGCTGCAGCGTGAGTGGAGGGAAGGAGAACAAGCACCAAGGAGAAGTCTGCACAGCCAGGACTGAGGGTGAGCCCATCAGCACCACCAAAGCTGTTTTTTTTTATAAACAATGTTTGTTTTTGAGGGATCTCTGAGTACTGACCTATTTAATCTGCCACACCTCATTTTATTGATGCCTACTGAAAAAATGTAAGAGCTTGAGTGGGGTGTGGGGCTGGACTGCTGTGTTATGTTAGAGGCATTTGTATAGAGCACATTCTGCTACAGGTATGGCCTTGTGCCCCTCATTCTGTGACATCAGGACATGGTACCACTAGGGATATTTACCCAGCGGCCTGTGATTTTTTACATCTCTCTCCTGAATGTACTTTCTACGTAGTAATCCTAGTGGATGTGCTCCCAATTGCTTCCAATCAAAAAGTATCTTTGGTGTAAACTAATTGCTTTTTGGTGATATTCAATTATAAATATTGACATGTGTATGTATGGTATGTGTGAGAATGTGAGATTGGAATGTTGATCAACGATGTATGAAAGCTAATGAGGTAGTGTGTATTTTATGAAACTGTCATTTTTATGAAATTGTATCTTTGTATTGTTTGTCCTATATGATTTTTTTAATTTGGTGAATTGCAACCAACATAAAATTGAGAAAAATATATGAATAATAAAAGTGATTAATTCTGACTGATCTCAAAGTCTATAACTCACACTAAGTTTAATTCTTCTTGTGCAGAAACCGAAGGTCTGTTAATTAGGAGCTACAGTGTTGGCACTTGTTTAGTTGTTCTTGTATTGAGAGGCTTGGCCTTACTGTGGGAAGCCCACACCCAGTGTTGTTTTCCCCCAATTGCTTCCAACATTCATTAGGGTTTCTTTCAGCTCAAGAACGAGGTGTCCCACTGGTTGTCCAAGAAGAAGGGCGGACAATGCTATTCATGGCCAGATAAACATGGTCCGTAGAACAGGGCAGGTTGGTTGTGGTCCTAAGTCAATTAGAGGGGATTGCATGGTTGTAAATGTAAACAATAGGTGGTCTGCCACCAGAATTCTGGCTTCCTCCCAGCGCCTAGGGGACTTGGGTAATTGGGTGCGTCCACTGGGGTTTTTCTACAAGCCAAGGTTGGGCCATGTAAAAAGTTGCCCTCCCTCCTCCCAATGCCCTGGTGGCCCAGACCTTTTCAGCCACTCCAAATATATCCACCCAGGAGCAATACACTGGTCCTATTTTCTTCGCTTTAGGGGAAAATAGGCTCCGACATCCTGAGGCCCCTCATTGCCCACTTCTGTTCTACGGTGGGTCCTTAGGGGTGATCCTTGCTCCCTTGCCCATCTCTAATAGATTTGAAACTATGGGCACTCTGGAGGGGGTAGATTGACTACCTAGTATTGCATGTGTGGCTGAGGAGAAATTGATGGAAACAGAGGTGGGAGGTGGTACATCAGATCCTCATATCTAGAGACTAGTTGGGGGTACTATCATGGAACATAGTTGGGCTAGATGCTAAGATTAGGGACCCAAATTGGCTACATGTTATAAAATCCTATCAAGTCCTAGCTTTTCAAGAAACATAGCCCCTCAATACCACCCCTTTTGTAGATCATTTTCTCACTTATTCTGGCCAGCGATACATTCTCCCTCTGGGCGATTCAAGGCCAGGTTGTGCATTTTAATCTCTCTAGCATTATCTTGTTCGGCGACCAAGGTGGAAACAGACTGCCCTTATGTAGAAGCCACCTTAAATACTTTTCCTGACAAGTCGCTGGTGTTAATTGTGAATGTAGACAACCCTAATGGTCGCTCCCCATATTCTGAAGCCATTCTTAAGACTGGCTCGGTTATAGAGACAATTAAGAATGCATTGGTCCCTTGTGAGCCGTTAGGGCAAGACAGTGGTTGATAATGTTTATCTTTGACTTCAATATCCATCCTTGCCAAGGACCCTATTTTGCTTTTAAGGACCCTTTGGCTGATGAAGATTCTCCACTCCCCCATTTCAAACACTCCTCTCAAGAAGAGCAGTTAAATTGTCTGATCCATTCTCAGAACCCGATTATCCCTAGTGTCCAGGCTGCTCTCATGTACGGCAGCAGAGGAGCAGAATAATTTGTTGATCACATCTTGATCTCAACGTTACTCTTTAATTCTCTGGGGAACTTCGACATCAAAAGGATTTCAAGTTGTTTCCAAACTCTCCTCACCATTGGTCATGAGTTTGAAAAAACATTTGTCAGGATTTCTGTGACTATGTAGCATCTTTCTTTCTGAATAAAGTGGAAGTCATCTTTAATAAATTCACTTTGATAACTGTAATACAACCTTTGGGGTATGATATTTTCATAGCAACGTTAATAAGCGGAGGTTCTCTGAATTTAATTTTCTCTCAGTTGACTGAGTCAGATGATTGATTCTATTTAAAAAATAAGGCTCCCCTAATGATCCTTGTACTCTGAAAATAATATATCTAATACCTGACCTGGTTGCTGCCCAACTGACATCCATCTTTAACGTAGTACTTTAGACTGGTGTCTTTCCAAAAGCTTGGAAAACTGTCTCTACTCTTCCGTTGCTTAAGAAAGCTAACTAGAGCACCCTTGACCCTAACTGCCAGTCTGGCTTTCCCTGTAAAGATATAAGAGAAAGAAATGAATCTTCAATTATCGACTTTCCTGAATAGTAATCGATTGCTGAATGATTCCCAATTTGGGTTGCGCAGTGGGCATTCTATGGAATCAGCTCTCATTGCAGCCACAGAAATGGTCAGGGCTACAGTTGATAGTGGGGCTGTGCTGCCCTTATCCATCTCAATTTGGCGACAGCTTTTGATATTGTCAATCATGACCTACTGATACACAGTTGGCGGAATTGGGTGTTGATTGGGTAGTCTTGGCCCTTTTTGAATCCTCTCTGGCAGAGCGAACCCAGACAGTAGCCTTGGGTAACTTCACTTCAAAACATTTTCGCTGCTGTATGGTGTTCCCCAGGGCTCTGCAATGAGTCCAACTCTTTTTAATATCTATGTAACACCGCTGGCTGCCTTGGTGAAATCATTTGGGTTCTCGACTTTTTCATATGCAGATGACACCCAAATTGTCATATACTTCTCCAGAAGTGGTCCGTATATGAGTGAGTCATTCCAGGTGAGTATGCGAGAGGTCGGTGCCTGGATGATGTGAACTGCCTCAAGCTGAACTCTGCAAAGACGGAGGTTATTCTTTGTGGTAATAATACTTCAGTTTGGAATCCCTCCTGGTGGCCGGAGGATTTGGGTTCTCTCCCGGTTCCTGCGAACAGGATGAAAATTCTGGGTATCTTGGTAGATGTCCAACTTACTTACAAAGAACAGGTTAATAAGGTAGTTTCTACATCCTTCCTCATGCTGCACACGATTAGGAAAATAGCTCAGTTTCTTCTGCCTATTTATTGAATACAGTGGTCCTCTGCCTTGTAATCTCCAGGATTGACTATTGTAATGGTCTTTATGTCAACCTACCCAAGGTCCATCTGAAAAAATTGCAGATTCTACAAAACAGAGCAGCAATATTGCTAATGGAAATCCCAAGGTTCCAGTCTTTGGTAAAACTGCATTAGCTGCCTGCTTAACAAAGAATTCTCTTTGAAGCGCTTTGAGTAACTTATAAAGCGCTCAAGTGTCAAGGTCCAGCCTTCTTAGGGGAAAGCTTAGTAGTTATGTGCCTAACAGGACACTTAGGTCTACTTCAGCTATGCATCTGGTGATGCCCTATTAAAAGCTCTCTTCCAGGGGAGGTAGGAGCTTTCTGGTCTGTACAACTCAAATCTGGTGCAAGCTTCCTTTGGCAATTACATCAGCCCTCTCTCTCTGGAATTTACACAAGCTCTTAAAAACCTGGCTTTTCACTTTAATCTAATTTTATTCTATTTGTCCTTCCACATGTTAGAGCCTTGTAATTGTTTGCGCTCTATAAAAATCAATTCAAATCAAATCAAATGGACAGGGTGGAGTGATCACAACTCTCTGACACTAGTGCTAAAATACCAGAGTCAAGGTTGTTCCTCACCTACTCCTTGCTTGCAACACTTGACCACTTGGCCGGGTCGGTGTCTCAGTGGACTAATTCATCCACTGCTGGGGCCTGTGTTTGAACTCATAGTCACAGGTTCAAATCCTGGCGAGTCCACTCAGCCTTTCATCCATCTGAGGTCGATAAAATGAGTACCATTGAGCTGGGTAACAATAAACATCTGTTATTCAGTGCCAAGACATCCAAGGGTGAACGTGCGCTTTACAAATACACATCTTATGTTATGTTACTACAGACCAAGGTAGATGCTTAAGGTAGTATAAAATTAACACAGAGGAACTTTGTGGGACTCAGTTTAGCCCAGAGGTTGAATGTTGTCTTGACCCGGATCTGTGTCCCAAGAACGTTCTTATTGCATTCTCAGCACTTCGCTCCAGGGTCATCTACCCTTGCTGCCCCCAGTCGTGGCCCTCCTGCCTCTACTACACCACAGTGGTTTAACAAAGCATGCTCGAAAGCCCATTGTGCATTGAAAAGAGCTCTTAAGCGCCGCCCGAGATTCAGGATGGAGATACAGAGTGCTACATCAAGCTATAAGATGTCGCTGAAAGCGAAGAAAGACTTCCTTAAGGTTGACATTTGGGATCAGTTAGTCTGCGATAGCAATTCTAATGACCATGCAGCATTTTGGATAACTGTAAATGACCCCTTCCTGACTAAGGATACCATGTCTAGTTTGAATACCCCTATCCTGGAAGCCAATTGGTTTATCCATTAAACTCGAATCTATTCTATCAGTGACACAAACCAGTCAATGACCTCTAACTCTGGTAGGAAAATAGTTAGTTCCCCTTGCCTGTCCTTCTCTATCGTGAAAGTTTCTAGTGCCATTAGATGTCTGTCCTGCAATAAGTCTCGTGGGCCAGATGGTGTGCCAATATCTTCCAGAGTGATGTTGCCACCTGGGGGCCCTTGCTGACAATCATCCCAAATGCTGCAACTTCCATTGGCCCTTTAAATTCTTGGTTGCAATCCATCATAGTGCGGGTTTTCAAAAAGGGCAACTGGGGGTAGCCAAAAAGTTACAGGCCAATCTCACTCATTGATGCTGCAGTAAAGGTTTTGGGTCAAACTATTTTAACAAGGCTTAAGCTTAATCCTGACAAAATTGAGCTGGTCCTCACTGGGACTTCAGCTAACCCTTGGAACTCCAATTTCTGGCCCCAATCACTGGGATGTCCACACTCCCCAGTCAGTTCGGTCAAAAGCCTAGGCATCACAATTAGCAGTGACTTCACCAAAAAGGCCCAGATTAATTCAGTGGTCTCCACTTGTTTCTTCCACTTGGGGAGAATTCGTAAAATTAGTAGACTCCTATCCACTGAAGCACTGATCCAAGTCACCCTGGCCCTTGTAATGTCGCACATCGACTATGCCAACTCTCTGTACACTGGAATTTCTGCATACCAATCACGCTGTTTACAATTGGTACAGAATCAAGCCGCTAGGCTTGTTTACGGTCAGCCAAAATCCCATCATGCCAAACCCCTGCTTTAGAGTCTCCATTGACTCCCCGTGACCCAGCTGCCTGTTTAAACTTGGCTGTCTGATCCACAGAACCTTGTCGTCCCATGGACCTTTCTTCATCGCCCCTAAAATACATCGATATGCCCCCTCTCGTGAGCTACGCTCTTCCAGCTCGAATCTACTGACCCCCTGCTCATTCAAATGAAAAAAACAAGGTGGTTTAAGATTCTCGGCCTTGGCGTCACGATTCTGGAATACCCTCCCCTCTGAATTGCGCCACATTCCCTCCTATTCTCAGTTTAGGAAATCCCTCAACACGTGGCTCTTTGCCCAGGCCTATAATTAATTCATTCTCACTGTGTCTGTCTTTGCACCTCCGCCTAAGCGCCAAGAAACCGTTGGTGAACGTGCGCTCAAGAAATAATTTTATCATATCATCATATCAATTCATGTCAAGGCTGCCAAACTGGGCAAAGAGAAGAACAGTGTCACTGTCAGGGGTGTATGTTGGCCTCCTTCCTCGTTACTATGTATATTAATGGCCTAGACATTGCTGGAAGTACAAGGATACTCCCCTCAGGCAGGCTCTCGGGCGTTACCAGTCCTTTTATATGGTGACAATGCTGTCCTTATGTCAAGGCGACATCTAGACCCTTATGTTAGGTTGATGGAGGGTCTGGATCTTTCAGTTAACACTTCCAAATCTTTCTGGTGGACTTAGGGAGCACGAAAAACACGAGTCATTCGTGCCCTAAAGTTAAAAAATCATGCAAGTTTGCTCTTTTAATCAGTGTATCCAGTTCGATGATAGGTCTTTCTGGGGCACTCCCATCTAGTCAAAAAGGCTCTCCTTAGCCATACTGTCACAGCACTACTATCTGGGGAATTCAAGATACTGTCCCCTTCAGCTAGAGGAAAATACATTTTTCAGGCGATTGCTGAGGGTGCCCCAAAGCTCACCTACATTTACGGTATAGAAGGAACTTGGCCTATGGTACATTTTGGACATTATTAAACTTAGCCCTATATTACTCCGGCTGACGATATGGTACAAAAGCCAACTCTTAACATGCTTATTATCCGGGATTGTCTTTCTTTATCCAGCTCCACAGCAATCCCCTGGTTATATTAAATCCAGTGTGTACTGACCTCTTTCGGCCAGAATTTTTACACAGCCTGAGGCAATTGTTAAGGTTGACTACCTTTGGGTCAAAAAATATTTCTTACCTCGTATTTTTATATTTAGGGAGCATCAGGTATTTGTAAGCCAGCTATCCGAGCTTACTATCTGATTAAAACGGTTTACCTCCTTGAACCGTGCCTGACCTGGTTTAATAATGTTTACCATCGTCAGCTACTACATAGGTTCTGACTGAATTTCTTCCTTCCATTGGTCAGTTTTCTCAAAGGCTGGGGTGCTGTTGCCTCCTTAGGTCCTTTTGATGGAGAAAAAGTTTCTGCTCAGTCCATGTTACATGTTGAAATGTTCTGTAGCTTATACCCTCCTATATGCCCAGATGTGGGTCCCTTGCTCACTTTGCCACTGGATTCAAGCTAGCCTGGCTGATGAAGGGTGTTACCCAGAAACCGGTCCCAGGATGCTTGTTTCCGGTTCAGGAAAGGACTGGCTTGGTAGTTTGGGCTGGACTGTTCCCATGAGGCACAGGGTCAAGGCTGATTTGAATATAGCTGGGTCTGAACTGAGGTGGCGAAGTGAGCTAAAGAATGATGATGGATTTAACCCAGATCTGTGACTGGGGGTGAGTGTCTGAAAAACCTCAGCACTCCGACCATCATTTCTTGTGTTTGCTTTGTTCGCCCTAAGTTGGCAGGGTATGCCCAGACTTGCGTCCCTTGCTCACTTTGCCTCTGGATTCAAGCTAGCCTGGCTGATGAACAGTGTTACCCAGAAACCGATCCCAGTATGCTTGTTTCCTGTTCAGGTAAGATCTGGTTTGGCAGTTTGGGCTGGACTGTTCCCATGAGGTACAGGGTCAAAGCCGATTTGCATATAGCTGGGTCTGAACTGAGGTGGCGAATTGAGCTAAAGAATGATGATGGATTCAATCCAGACCTGTGACTGGGGGTGAGTGTCTGAAAAGTCTCAGCACTCCATCCATCATTTCCTTGTGTTTGCTTTTACCCAAGGAAAATGTTCCTGCTTCTCATTTAGAGAGGCCCAGTTTTCACGTTAGGTCAGCAATGATGTTCCTCTTCATGATGGGGAAGATATATACCTGTATATACATGGGTAATTTTTTGAGTACCATGGTTAAGATCCGAGGAGCTTGGCCTTAGATTTTCACACTAATCAACTATATTTTATTGTTGCTGACACATGCAGTAACTGTACCTGTTCTCTCTTTTATTTATGGTTTACAGTCTGCATGTCATGTATTTCATCTGTTTGTGAATAGGTTTGTATGTTTTATGAGATTTTATCTGTTTTATATATTTTATGGTTATTTATTTAACCGAATAAAGAGATTTTACTACTACTGTTAATACCACTGAATAAATATTCTGTTATTTTATGGAAATTATTCAATATTTCATCTTCTATGTAGCTGATGCGAGATAATGTGAACATAACACGAGGTTCGTATGCGGTGATTTACAAATAATAATGATTTGGAAGGAGGTAAACTAAAATATACCTATCATGCTGATGACAAGTTAATGCAGATCATTGTGTGGTTGGCCTCATTAAGGCCCTGAATCCAAATAATGTATTTAGGGCCTTTATTCAACTGGTATATCCCTTGGCAGCAAGCACTAAGGCTCTATTGTAGGTCGGGAGTTAATGCAAAAAGGTGACAAGGAACCCTTTCCTTTTCAACTCTGAAAACTAATTATAGGCCCAAGCTACGGGCGCAGGCCAATAACAAAAAAAAGGCCATAAACAACCGATGTAGCCTGAGGCAGATGGGCTTTAAGTCTTTTAGAACATTCTACCAACAGAAAAAGACAGACAAAGCTTGGAATGTTGGAACAGAAAGTGCATGTAAGCCACACAAAGCTCTGACCCTCTTCATTGTCTTCAATGAAGCTCTCAGCATTCCAATGTTCTGATATAGCCTTAGAACCCGCTGCAGCTGGCTCTACCGGCCATTAAAAGGCCACTCTAGCATTAAAGACCAGATCCGAAGGCGCAGGCCTTTAATGGCCAGTAGAGCCCGCTACGGAGGGCTCTAAGTCTATTAGTACATTCCACCCCTAGAGGGAAGAATGTTCTAATTTGTAAAACAAAGGCCTTCAAATCTCTTTTGGCTTCATTAGGGCCTTTGTCATAGCTACAGCTGTGAACACACATTGGAATGTTGGTGTTCTGAACTTCTACCAGCCATTAGAAGCCCAGAGCACTCTGATGTTTACAATGGAGCTCCCAACATTTCAATGTTCTAATATACATTTAAACCTTGTATAGGAGACCAAAGGGCAATTTATTAGGAGAGATTTTAAAGAGCAACAAGAAGTTGAACAATATTGCTGAGATTGGATTTTTTAAAATACCGGTAACAACTATTGTTACTGTTAAAAGGCCATCGGCCTCGGCATGCATCAAGAGCCATGGAAGTGAGTGACTTTGACCTACACGTCAGCAAAAAAATATCTAAGGTTGTGAAATCCTTAAAGTATCTACTGTGGCAGAAAACAATTGCCTCGTCCATGATGACAGGCCACCGCACCTTGGAGCCTTTACTTCTTTGTGCCTACACCGCGTCAAAGCCATGAACATTGTCCTGCTTGCGGATGCCATCAGCAAGTGATAAGTCAGTCAAAGCCATCTTCAAGTTGCACAAATGGAAGATTATCACTTGTTTAAAATGGAGTTTCTAGTTGGCTAAGGTATACACCCAGGCCAGGTAGAATTCACCACTCTAGTCAGGGCAAGCTAGGTACGCATCTGTGATAACCTGTGCTAACCCTCTGGTATCCTGGCACAGAGCAGGCAGGCTTATCAAAGGAGGCAATTTATACTTTTCAAGTTATTGTAATAAAATCACAGTGCTACAGATACATCTGCTTCTTTTAGGTTTTTTACGGTAAAACTAAAAAGAAGACAAATTAATGCTCTCACAGTGGTGAGTACCAGGTTAGTACTCCGCAGAGTACTCAAAGAAGAGGTCTCTAATCGGTCCCTCATGACCGGATTACTTTTAATTCACCCCCAGCCGCCAGCACTGTCACCTAGGCTGGCTTGTAGAGACCTTACAGGTCTCGGGAATCACAGTACCCTCCTTATGCAAGTTATACTGCGGCTCCTTCGTTGATGTAGGCAGGGCACAACATTGTCCTCCAGCACTCTGCATCAGGAGAGATGCAGGTGAGTCCTGGGTCATCAAGGCAATGCGTGCCGATGGGCTGTGAGTCACGCTGGAGGGTCTGCCCATGGTGCTGCGACATCTTGTGTAGGAGCAGGGCGCTCTGGCTTGCACGGAGTGAGATGCTCAATCTCAAGTGGGCTGCACTGGAAGGGCTTCCTTCAGTGTTGCGGGGTCTGTGTCAGAAGCAGGGTGCTCACTCTTTATACAAGGTAGGCTGATGATCAGACATGCACTGATCACTGTCACACAAGTACAGCGGCTGAACTCTTGAGTGTCAGAGTCCCATGACAGCGTGGTATACACCCGTTACAACGGATCTTTTACTCCGCACTACCATTACAACGCCACCATTACTCCGCATACCATTACAACGCATTGCGCTGGGGGGCGCTCTAGGATAGGGAATAAGTATAATTTACTATCCAACACCTTCCCTAGGGTCCACGGGGACTGGAGTTAGAATAGTAAATTATACTTACCACTATCCAGCGCCCCAAGGCGCTATGCGTTGTAACGGTATGCGGAGTAAAAGTCGCGTTGTAATGGTCTGCGGAGTAATAGTATGCGTTATAACGTCATACATCCGACAGAGGTAGCCAGATTAACTCTTTGATGGTCCTGAGACTTCACGAACACGGAACAAGCCAACAAGCCCTTGGAGAGCACTCTGCAGCACACAAAAGGTAGCAGGCCAGCACAACAAGGCAGGTAGCAAACTGACAGTCCCTCCTGCAGCATAGCAAGAAGCAAGAAGCAGACCAATAGAGTAGAGCAGTGAGCAGAGTGTCAGTCTCTCCTGGCAGCACAGCAGTCCTTCTGGCAATGTGCAGATGTAGAACGAGCCCCATCTGGTTATAGGTCCAAAAAGTGTCTGATTTCAGGAGTCAATGACCAAGTATGTATACCCAAAGATTCCTTTAATTTAGGGGGTGACTTCTGAAGAACTCTCTGAAGTGCACAAGGATACCTTTCAACCCAGTCTTACCTGCCAGGTTAACCCTGGGAGCGGGTATATCAGTGCTTTGTGTATGGACACTGATGGAGCGAGATAGAAAACAAAATTTTGTTTAATCTCGTGAAGTCATATTTCCATAACATGAATAATAATATTAATGATTTGTGATATGTTGTGCTAATACAACTTAGATTAAACTTTACACATGGGGGGACTAACATGTGTGCTCATAAACGTGCATTATTGTTGCATCTTTTTGTTCGTGCAAAATAATAAAATAATTTATTGTTTTCGTTTTTGTCATTACTAACTGCTGCAAACTTAAAAGAAGCATGTGCTTGTTTTGCTTTTCCTTGTCTGTGTGATGTCATTTCTACTATTCTAGGTGCATTTAAGTCTCATGGAATAACGGAGACTGGTAGATATAAACGCTGCTTTATTTGTTTGCATTGGCTAGGTAACATTTTGATTAATCGGGTGGGTTAATTAATTAGTAAATGCTGGGGTGGATACAGAATCTACATTATTTCTTACATTAATACTTTTCTTGTGTTTGTTTTATACTAGAAAGCTTAAGTTGCCTGCCTTTGGGCCTAGTCACTTGAGTCGCAGAAAAGAGCTGACTTGTAATTCTGCAAAAGCATGAGACGCCCATTCTGAAATAAATTATTCGTCAAAAGCTGCGTTCACAAGGCAAAAACTAATGTGCTGTCATCATTCTGTCGGACATGGCCAAGGTCGAAAAAGAACATTTTGTCAGTCCTTAACTTGGCATCCGCGGAAGTCAATTGAAAGTCAATGGACGCTGCGAGAATGACTTTATACATTTGTTGCAAACTCAGGAAGCTTCTGGTTTCACGTGGAAGAGACAATGGTCTCTAAGAAAAGTGATTTAATAGAACTTTTGAAAAGTGGGTGACATGTCACTTGTCACTCTCAGCCAATGGGACGTCGAAGATTTCTGAAAACTTTCCTTTGCGTAGTTTAGTTAGCGTAGAAAGGTATAAAAAGTCATGTTCCTAGGGATGGGCTGGCTGCTGCTTTCTGACTTTCCGATGAGGGTGAAGTGCTGACGGACTTTGCGTGGAGCACGTAAGAATCCTCAAAGAACTTTTCTTTAAATTCTATCTATTTAGCTCAGTTAGGGAATTAGGTTTTAGAAATGCTAAACTTTATATATTTACTTTAAATTTGATTCACTTGCTTAAATTGTATTTTCTCTTATTTCTTTACAATCATGCTTGCTTTATTGCTAATAAAATTCATTTATAAAACTATCAATTTATATACCATAATTTAGTAAATAAAATCTTACTTTTGACAAATAAGCTGGTCTTAGTTATTCAGAAGTGTAGGTTACTATTAGCTAGATCACGTCGCCAATAGTGGTCGTTTAAATGGTCAAAGTTTTATTCTAATGACAATATTCTTTCCGCAGATGTATAAATATGTATATAGTTTGTAGATAATGTGTATATAGATTTAATCTGACCACCTGATTCAGTAGGCCCAAAATATGTCAGGTTTATAAATGGGTCCATATTTAGTATAGAATTTTGTTTATAGGTTATGAAGTTGGGTAGCGTTGTTTATGATATATTTTCTATAGGCCGCTGGATCAATTCTCTGGTAGCAGAAATTGATGGTTGCTAAGGGTAACCAAGGTAATATGTTGGTTGCTAAGGGTTACTAAAGTGTTATGGTATGGAAATAGGATCGATGTTTTAACACATGTTAAGTTCGTTTTTCGTGCTATCTGTAAGCTATACCGGTATAGATTGTGTGGCGAGAAATTAGTCACGCAAGCCATCTGTTCTGTTTGTAGTGATATCGCCGAGTATCACAAGAGGTATCGCCGTGTACCATAGTGTTGTCGCCGAGCAGCACAGTTTTAGGGCTAGGTCTGAATCTTGTATAGTGAGGGTTTTCTAAGAAATTAAAGCAGCATGAGAATAGGGACAAAGCGCCTTCCATAAAACTCACTGTGATAAAAGTATTAGTTATATCCGAGCTTGAGTGAAGGGTAAATTAGCGTCGGTGCATGATTATCTATAAACAGGTTAGAGTCCTGTACGGGTACATGTTTCATATCTATAAACAGGTGAGAGCCCTGTACGGATAACGTCGTTATTTTGCTAACGGTGCATGATTTTTATAAACAGGTGAGAGTCCTGTACGGATTTCATGTGTGTTTGAAATTAGGGAAATTTCAGTGTGAAAGTGCGAGTTTGAATTGTATTTTATGTTCAAGTGGAACTCTTAGAACTTACACTTCGCGGTGGGTTCAGAGCAAAGCGAGTTCATAATTATACGTGTTAGAAGGGTGGGGTAAGGTTACTCTACTGACAATTGAATATTATCCTTAGTGTGAATAGCGCCGTCTATTCCGAAGTGTGGATACTTGAATGTATGTAAACTATCCTAAATAGTGAAACGAACAGATGTTGTCCTTATAGTCATCGTTAAGAATTAATTTACACTGAAAAGTGTTCTTAAAATGGCGCTGTGAAAAGATTTTGTGAAGGAGGGGTAAGCGCCAGGAGTGAGAAACGAGAAACCGCAGCTGCTGTGTACGTCACAGAGCCGCGCTGGGATTGGGTGACCTACGTCACAAGCTATATTCTGATTGGCTCTTGAGTCTCTGACGGCCTGTGAGCTGATTGGTCCTTCGGAAAAACTCCAAATTTATTGGTTGAGCAGAAAAGTGACGTAGCTCAACTGTCATTGGCTTGTTGGTGTGTTTCGCGCACGGATTGGTTGTTTTACGGAACATCCCGGAAATATTTACGAACGATTTTGTGAATTAGATTTAACTCTTAAAAATGAGTTATCATTTTAAACATGTTGAGAAAAAGCCAACATTATTTCAGAAGTTTAAGAATTTATTTTCACCTGACAAGAAAATCGAAACGCGAGGTGGTAAACTACTTCATAAGTATAAAACACCTGCAGCGTATATGGAAGGTGAATATGGATATCATACTGTCTTATGGTTCGATAGTTGGAAACGCTATACTAAAAACGACGGTGTTTTAACTTGGCCTGATGATGGTTCATTTAATGTAAAAGTTTTAAGAAATTTACGAGAGAAAATGAATGCTCTAGTTCCGAAACCGAGACCAACTCAATTTGAAGCTTTAGTTGAGTGGGAAGATGAGATGTATCAGTTACAAAGAGAAGCTAGTGGAATTAAAAGACCTTCTAAAAATCCACCTTGGAAAAGAGAAACTCATGAAGATAGATTACGAATGTGGAGACAGGGAAACATGAGTGAAGGATTGTATTTAATTCATGAAATGGTAATGGGTACTCCTACAGGGAAATCTATGGAAAGTGAATCTGAGGATGCAGTTATGGAAGAAATATATACAACTGCTAGAAAGAATCAGCCTTTGAGACCTCCTAGATCATGGTCTACTCCGGTGGTTTCTACTGAAACTTCACCGAGTGCACCTCCAATTAATGAAGCTCCTAAACTTTATCCAAATAATTGTGAAATCATTGAAACTCCTAGAAGACCAGAATTCGAGAATGCTCGAAATGAAGGTAGACATTTTACAATGGCTCCAAGAGCAAGAGAACCTCCAAAAGATTATACAAGAGAGGCAAGAAATGTTGAAGATGTTGATTATAATGAGTATTTAAGATCAAAAGAAGAATTAATAAAAAGAATGACAAAAGGCATGGAAGCTGTGACAGTTCCAGTAACAATTGGTCCTGTTCAGCCCGTATTTGACCAAAAGGAAACAAACAAAACTGGACTAACTATTCCTTTAAATACAGAAATTCAAAAAGCTGCTGAAAAATTTTATTCAGACTTATCTGAAATAAACTCTTCTAAATCGAGAATGCCTGATTTAACCTTTAATGAGGATTTATCTCCAAAAACACCAATGGGTGCTATATCAGATATAGGGAGTCCTGAAGTCAGGGTAACCACACCAAAACTTGATGTGGCCAAATTAAAAGCGAATATCGAAGAATTAATAATTGGAACAATTGGTCCAGATAGTTTAAATTACTATCGAGATGATGAACTACTGTTCATTTGCAAAAGCATTCAGTGGAAAACGAAAAACAAATATGATCAACTAGAGGACCTAGCAGCTGAACTTGAAATCGATGTGAGTAAACAAAAGAATTTTGCAAAACATTACAGATTAGACTTTTCAGAAAGTGACATTGAGAGTTTGAACTCAATGGGAAGAATAGTTCACATTAAAGATTTGATTGTCTATATCAAAAAGCTAGGAGAACTGAATAAATGGAGAGTAAAATGGACGAAAAAGAAGGAAGATGAAAGATTGGAAAAATTGTCAAAACAATTTCCAATGAGAGAAATTGCAGGTGGAGGATATGTTCATGTCCCTTGGTCGAGACAGGACATTCTGTTATTTACAAATGACTTTCCAAAATTGAGGGAAAAACCAGTTGAGTGGTACAGGCAAGTCGATAGATTCATCAAAGTGTCAAAAGTTCTGTGGATTGATTTAGATGGATTTTTTGATATTGTTGTTCCATCAGATCTTTGGACAGAATGTAAAATATCGATTAGTTGGCCAAAAACAGAACCTGAGAGAATTAAAGAAACAGGTGCTCCAAATCCACTTGTAATGGATTTTTATGAAAAAGTAATTGTTTGGATGAAAAATAAAATTCCACCCAAAGAAGTCGATTGGGTTAAAATAGAAAGGACAGAACAGGAAACAAAAGAATCAGTTCATTCTTTTTATGAAAGACTACTGTTAATCTTTAAACAATACAGTGGTTATGAAAAATTAGATGAAAAAGATATGAGCCATTTTGTCTATAGATTTGTTTATGGACTAAAACCTGAAATTGGAGAAATGATCAGAAATAGTATTGTCGGATGGCAATCACTATCTGTAGATGATATTCTAAGAAAAGCAAAATATTGTAGCGATGAAATAGAAGTAAAACAGAAGAAGCTGAAGGAGAAAGCCATGTGGGCTCAGGTAAAGGTGGCTGAGCAACAGATTGCCAGCATGGGTAATAAGAACACTAATTTCGTTCAAACTGGAAATACAAACCAGATACAAGGAAAGTTTAAAAATAATAATTTCCCAAAGAAATTTAGCCCAAAGATTGAGGAGCTGAAGCAAAGATTACCTTGTTTTAATTGTGGCGAAATTGGACATTGGAGAGACGAGTGTCCTCATCCTCCTAAAAACTTAAAGAATCCCTTATTGAATCCACAGATGCAGAATGGTGTTGACCTGCAGCGACAGCTACAGATACAACAAGGGTTAAACGAATTTAATATTCAGCGACAGTTACAGCAACAACAACAACAACAGGTGAATAATCGTCAAGATCAATTGCCACAACCACCTTTTCCGAATTGTGGGGGAGTTCAAAAATATAATCCAAACGTGGGATTTCAGGGAAGTGAACAGGTAATAAAACCACAAAAACAGCAAAAGCAGCAAAGGGTTCAAATGCAAAATGCTTCACAACAATTTTTATTAGCAGAAAGTCAAGACAGCGATTCTGATGATTATTGTTGACGGTGCCCGAGAGAGGAGGAAGAGTGTGTTGTTGGAGCCACTCTTGAGGTTGACCAGTCTGGTCCTTTTGTAAACGGGAAAGTTAATGATGTAGACATCACTTTTCTAGTGGACACTGGTGCTACCCGTTCTACTGTTAGATCAGTGGAAATTGAAAACCTACCTCTCTCTGGGGATACCATCCAAGTTGTTGGAGTAAGTAATCAACAAATTAAAACTGACTTAACTGATCCAGTACCAGTTGAAATTGGAAATTACAGAGACAAACACAGATTTGTGGTTTGTAATAGTAGTCCAGTGAATCTATTAGGCAGAGACATCCTATGTAAAATGAATTGTAGAATATATTGTTCTCCTGATGGAGTTGAGTTACAAACAATGGAGGAAGATGGTTTATACAGAATGACAATGATGATGATGGAAGCAGAAGAAACAAAATTGTTTCCTGCCTTTGAAGAAAAAGATTTACCTGAAGAACTCAAAGAAACAGTGAAATCTGAAATATGGGATTTTACTGGAAATGAGATGGGTCTGATGAAAAACGTAGATCCAGTAAAAATTACATTGAAACAGGGAATAGAATTTCCAAACACTCCACAATATAAAATGAAAACAGAAACAATTGAAGGTATTACACCTATAATTGAAAAATTAATCAAGCAAGGTGTATTAAAAGAAATGGAGAGTAGCTCTTGTAATTCACCAATTATGGGAGTTAAAAAGTCTAACGGAACATTTAGAATTGTACAAGATTTGAGAAAGGTTAATCAAATTGTCGTTCCATGTTGTCCTGTGGTTCCAAATCCAGCAGTAATTTTATTTCAGATTCCACATGATGCTGAATGGTATACAGTCATTGACCTTTGCAATGCATTCTTTACTGTTCCCTTACATCCAGACAGTTATGAAATTTTTGCTTTCAGATTCCAAGGTAAGACCCTCGGATGGTCAAGAATCCCTCAGGGCTATACAGAAAGTCCTTCAATCTTTAACGAATTGTTAAAAAGATCATTAGAAGACCTAGACTTACCTGGCAGGTCTACGCTAGTGCAGTATATTGATGATTTGTTAATTGCTGCAAAGACAAGAGAAAATTGTGTAACAGACACAATAATTCTGTTAAATCGCCTTGCAGAAGAAGGACATAAAGTGTCCCCAGCAAAACTACAGTTTTGCAAACAAGAAGTAAAATATCTTGGTCACAGAATTGCAAAGGGAAAAAGACAAGTAACAATAGAGAGAATAAAAATGATTCAAGCAATGTTACCACCAAGAACACAAAGACAGGTCAGAATGTTCTTGGGAATGGTTGGTTACTGTCGACAATGGATAAGTGGATTTTCAGTAATTGCAAAACCACTACAAAGACTGACAAAGTCAGATGTAAAAGATCCAATTATTCTCAATGATGCTGAGATGGATTCTTTTGAGAACCTGAAAAAGAGCTTATGCCAAGCTCCTGCTTTAGGTATGCCAAATTATGAGAAAGATTTTGAACTGTATTGCAGTGAGAGAGAAGGATGTGCATTATCTGTGTTAATTCAGAGACATGGAAATTTAAAGAAACCTATTGCATACTTCTCTGCAGTTCTTGATCCAATTGCAAAAGCATTACCAGGTTGTTTGAAAGCAGTTGCAGCTACAAGTATCAGCCTCGAACAAAGTGAGGGGATCATTATGGGATTTCCTGTGAAAGTTTTTGTGCCTCATTCAGTTGAAATATTACTGACAAGAGGTAAGACTCAACATTTAACAAGTAGCAGATTGACAAAGTATGAGAAAATCATACTGGGAGCAGATAATGTTTCGATTTCAAGATGTTTAAATCTGAATCCTTCTACATTACTGCCTGATTCTGAAATTGTTGATAACATTGAAACAGAACATGAATGTTTAGATGTCATGGAATTCTGCACAAAACCAAGAAAAGACATCAAAGACAGACCTTTGTCTGAATCGGATTTTGTCTACTTTGTAGATGGGTCATGCTTGAGATCCGAAGGAGGTGTCTTAAAAGCTTCATATTCAGTTTGTACAGTCGTAGATATTGAAGAAGCATCATGTCTTGAAGGAGTTCGTTCAGCACAAGTGGCTGAATTGATTGCTTTAATTCGTGCATGTGAAATATCAAAGGATATAAGAGTTACCATCATTACTGATAGTCAGTATGGGTACGGAGTTGTGCATGATTATGGACAACTCTGGTCACAGAGAGGATACATGACATCAGCAGGATCACCAATTAAAAATGCAGTTTTCATTAGGAGATTAATTGAAGCAATACAATTGCCAAAAGAAATTGCCATTGTTAAGTGTGCAGCGCACACTAGAGGAACTGATTATATTTCCAAGGGAAATGCCTTCGCAGATGAAACAGCTAAATACTGCGCAAGGAAAAATTATTCATACAATCGGGAGAGGAGTAAAGAAACTGATTCAAATTCATTAATGCTAACAACTGTTGTAGAAACATGGCATGAGATTAGAGATTTACAAAATGAAGCAGAAGATGAAGAAAAAGACTTATGGTTAAGATCAGATTGTAGACCACGTGAAGAAGATGGAGTGTGGGTTTACAAAGATGGCAGAGTAGTCTTACCAAATTGCTTGATTGCTGACATGGCCAGATTATATCATGGTCCAGCACATCTCGGAAGAGATTCTATGGTTAGACTTTTCAGAGAAACATGGTTCAATACCAAGTTTAGAACTATTGCTGAATCTTTTTGTCAAAGGTGTTTGTCATGCCAACAAATGAATCCAAACAGAAAATCAGTGGTGGGGACAGGAATAATTGGTCGAGAAGGTGGTCCCTTTACCAGATTACAAATGGATTTCATTGAAATGCCCTTACACAATTGTTTGAAATATGTACTTGTAATTGTGTGCTTATTTTCGAGATGGGTAGAGGCTTTCCCTACACGACATTGTGATTCAATTACAGTGGCAAAACTAATGCTCAGAGAAATCATCCCAAGGTACGGTTTTCCAGTCACTATTGAGAGTGATGGAGGAAGCCATTTTGATAACAAACTGATGAAGTTAATTTGCGAAGCTTTGAGCATTGAGCAGAAAATACACTGTGCATACAGACCAGAGGCATCAGGAGTAGTTGAACAAATAAATGGGACAATTAAAAACAGAATTGGAAAAATGTGTCTTGAAACAGGTATAAAATGGACTGATGCTCTTCCACTTGTTTTGATGTCATTAAGAAGTACACCAGATAAAAAGACAGGTTTGAGTCCTCATGAAATTTTAATGGGAAGAGTTATGAGGCAAGCTTTTGTACCTGTAGGTAAACTGTTGAGCATAAATGACAGTGCAATTTTGGATTACTGTAAAAGGTTATCTGATATGGTAACTTCTGTGTCTAATCAGGTGGGAACTGAAGCTCAATCAGATGAAAAGGTTTTGACACATGATCTGAGACCTGGCGATTGGGTCAGAACGAAAGTACATCGGAGAAGGAATTGTCTAGCTCCTAGATGGCAGAAACCTAGGCAGATAATTTTGATCACTACTAATGCTGTAAAGTGCAGAGGATTGAAACGTTGGATTCATCCTAGTCATACTATTCCAGTACCAACTCCTGAGAGTTCAGATGTTGAAAGTGATACCACAGACGATTCTGATTCTGAGGCAGAAGGCAAAACAGAAGGTGAAATAATTCCAGATTCTGAAGATCGACAAGAAAGTCGACATCTGGAAACTGTGCCAGTGAATGGAAATTTGACAAGAAAAGACTTGGAAATAATTGAAATAGATTCTGAAGGTGAAGAGAATCTGTTAAAAGGAAAGATAACTGAAGATTCGGTTATCTCCATTGAAGACAAAGAAGCTGAACAAAAAGAAGTTTCAGACCAGGAGAGTATCGAAAGGCAGAGAACAAACTCTGAAGTAAGGAACAAAAATCCGAAATCTGGGAAGTTGGAGGTAATTGAGGAAGAGGAGGAAAACGAATTACCGAGTACCAGTGATGGAAGACAAAGTGAAGTTCCTGAAGGAGTAAAATTGCCGAATAGAGAAGTTCCTGAGTCAATTGAAATTTCAGACTACGAAACTGAAGAAAGTGACGTGGAAGGTGAAAGTGAAAACAGAAAGAAAAGGACTTGGAAGTCAGAATCAAATAATTCTGAACCAAAGAAGAAGTACGTGAGAAAAGCAGACTACTGGCCAGGTGGAAGATTGAGAGTCAGGTTGATCAAAAAGCCAAAAGAACAAGTTGAAGAAATCAGTAGTCAAAAGAGTCCTGGAAAAGAAGTTGGAGTTGGAAGAAAAATTGAAGTGATATCGAGAAAAGGGAAGAGAATAATAAGACCAAACCAAAAATACAAGTCTCCTGAGTGGACTTACTTAGTAATTCCACCTGTTATTGACATATATGATAGTAGTGAAGAAGAAAACGAAATCCAAGAAATTAGTGACAATGATTGAAGTACAGAAATATTAAATTGGCAGAAGGCTGAAGAAAATTTGTTAGTTGACACAAGGTCGAAGAAAAACTGTTTAGTTGAAGAAAACTTATGTATGACATAAGGTCGAAGAAATCTTGTTTAGGGTTTTAAAAAAAAAAAAAATAAAAAAAAAAAAAATATTTTAAAAGGGGGGTGTATATAAATTTAGAATTTTAAAATTTATTTTTATTTTTTTAGGCTAAAATTAACCAAGAATGCCTTATGTTAAGGAGAGCACTTCAAAGTGTTCTGTTTTTAAAAGATGCTGTAAGATGACTGGTGTGTCTGCTCATTTTAATTCTGCTCTGGTTGGTTCTAGCTGTAATTATCCCTTTGGAAATGAATAGAGAATTACACAAAGTTAACATAACAAGCAAAGCTCTGGTTAGCCAAACTAAACATAGTGCGTCTGCAAAAGTTATTGATCATCAGCCTAACATTCATCAAGATAAATCAATTGGTGATTTTTCAAGTAATACATTCACAAAACTATTGAGTGAATATGTTAAGGTAATGGATGCAAAAGACTGCTATGTCTGCGTTAAGTTACCTGCTTCTGTTTCTGAGGGAGTAACATATAATATGCTTCCTCTCACTTATGCTGTAACATGTAGTGTATTAACTAGTTTATTTTATCAAACTGGACGTTTAGAATATTACTATTCAAATTATGATGAAATTTTTGCAAATATTAAGATTGATAATGCTTTAAATAAGCATAAGAAAGCAAAACAAATGAGAGAATTTTTCCTTGTTACTAATGAACTCACTTACGAGTATGCTTACAAGAATAATCTAACATGTAAATTAAGTGCTGAAGGAAAGAAATTTTTGAATATGGTTGAGGAGAGAAGAGCAATTTATAAGAGGAATGAATTAGTCAAGCAGACTAAGTCAGCTTTCTGGCAAAAAGAGGATGAGAAATTAAATGGCAAAATGCTTGAAAATATTGCAATTCACATAGACAAACCAGTTAGTGGAAAACTTTGCATTAGAAGAGATAATACACTTTTTGATAATTATTTTGTAGGTGCAAGTAACTGTGAAGATACTTATCAGATTTTGGGAGGTTGGGGATTTAAAGGTGGAAAAGATCCTATCTTTCCTGGGATTTATTTTGTCTGTGGTGACAAAGCCTACTACAACCTTCCAGACCACTGGTATGGAACTTGTTATGTGGGAATTGTTTTTCCTAAAGTGTTTCATGTTGACAGAGATTCAGAAGGATTGTTTAAAATTCATAATTATGTAAATAGAGTTAAAAGAGAAACTTTTACTGAAGTTCTGGGAGATATTTTTCAAGCTGTAATACCTTTTGTTGGTATAACCCTAAATGCAGGGAGAATCAGAAAATTGTCCACTATAGTTGATAGATTGTCAACTGACACAGCTGATGGATTTCAATTAGTGAATGTTGAAGTTATTGCAATTAGATCTATGGTAATACAAGACCGCCTTGCTTTAGACATACTCCTAGCAAAAGAGGGAGGAGTCTGTGGCATTTTACATGTACAACATTGTTGTACATATATACCTGATGAAAGTAAGAATATTGAAATGTATATTAAGAATATTACACAAATGCATTCAGAGATAATTCCTTTAGAAGAAGATGATTTTACAGGGAAACTTTCAAAAAGGTTTCAAGCAATTAAAAACTGGTTTCATAATATCGGAAGTTCAATTCTTGGCAAGATTCTGGCACCTTTGATTATAATAGTATTCATTTTTATTTTGACCAAAATAGGTTGTTTGTTACATAAAAGAAAGAAACAGTTGAAAGAAAAGAAAAGAATCTATAAACTCAGAAAAGAAGAAGAAAGAGAGATCGAATTACAGGAGTTACATAGAGAGCGTTATGCTAATTCCAAAGATTATGCAGAAACAGACTTTTAGGTTTACTGATACAAATGAATTTGAATCGATTTCTTAGAAATTTAAATTATCAAAATTTTGAGTGCTGGTGTGGTGATTTGTTAATCACCAGATGAGGGAGTTGATGGAGCGAGATAGAAAACAAAATTTTGTTTAATCTCGTGAAGTCATATTTCCATAACATGAATAATAATATTAATGATTTGTGATATGTTGTGCTAATACAACTTAGATTAAACTTTACACATGGGGGGACTAACATGTGTGCTCATAAACGTGCATTATTGTTGCATCTTTTTGTTCGTGCAAAATAATAAAATAATTTATTGTTTTCGTTTTTGTCATTACTAACTGCTGCAAACTTAAAAGAAGCATGTGCTTGTTTTGCTTTTCCTTGTCTGTGTGATGTCATTTCTACTATTCTAGGTGCATTTAAGTCTCATGGAATAACGGAGACTGGTAGATATAAACGCTGCTTTATTTGTTTGCATTGGCTAGGTAACATTTTGATTAATCGGGTGGGTTAATTAATTAGTAAATCCTGGGGTGGATACAGAATCTACATTATTTCTTACATTAATACTTTTCTTGTGTTTGTTTTATACTAGAAAGCTTAAGTTGCCTGCCTTTGGGCCTAGTCACTTGAGTCGCAGAAAAGAGCTGACTTGTAATTCTGCAAAAGCATGAGACGCCCATTCTGAAATAAATTATTCGTCAAAAGCTGCGTTCACAAGGCAAAAACTAATGTGCTGTCATCATTCTGTCGGACATGGCCAAGGTCGAAAAAGAACATTTTGTCAGTCCTTAACTTGGCATCCGCGGAAGTCAATTGAAAGTCAATGGACGCTGCGAGAATGACTTTATACATTTGTTGCAAACTCAGGAAGCTTCTGGTTTCACGTGGAAGAGACAATGGTCTCTAAGAAAAGTGATTTAATAGAACTTTTGAAAAGTGGGTGACATGTCACTTGTCACTCTCAGCCAATGGGACGTCGAAGATTTCTGAAAACTTTCCTTTGCGTAGTTTAGTTAGCGTAGAAAGGTATAAAAAGTCATGTTCCTAGGGATGGGCTGGCTGCTGCTTTCTGACTTTCCGATGAGGGTGAAGTGCTGACGGACTTTGCGTGGAGCACGTAAGAATCCTCAAAGAACTTTTCTTTAAATTCTATCTATTTAGCTCAGTTAGGGAATTAGGTTTTAGAAATGCTAAACTTTATATATTTACTTTAAATTTGATTCACTTGCTTAAATTGTATTTTCTCTTATTTCTTTACAATCATGCTTGCTTTATTGCTAATAAAATTCATTTATAAAACTATCAATTTATATACCATAATTTAGTAAATAAAATCTTACTTTTGACAAATAAGCTGGTCTTAGTTATTCAGAAGTGTAGGTTACTATTAGCTAGATCACGTCGCCAATAGTGGTCGTTTAAATGGTCAAAGTTTTATTCTAATGACAATATTCTTTCCGCAGATGTATAAATATGTATATAGTTTGTAGATAATGTGTATATAGATTTAATCTGACCACCTGATTCAGTAGGCCCAAAATATGTCAGGTTTATAAATGGGTCCATATTTAGTATAGAATTTTGTTTATAGGTTATGAAGTTGGGTAGCGTTGTTTATGATATATTTTCTATAGGCCGCTGGATCAACACGACACTACATATTGAAGTGTAAGTGTCAGCCCCTCCCATTTCTCCCAGCCCAGGAAGACCCATCAGAATGCAGATGAATGCGGATGAGTATTCCTAATACAGATGAGCCTCACCTTCATGTGCTGGTGGTTGTCTAGTAGGAATAAACAAAGTGTAGCTGTCACCCAACCCAGACATAAATTGGAGGCAAGCTGTCTGTCACAAAAAGCAGTAAGTTTAGAGAAATGTCCTCTTTCCAAAAATGGCATTTCGAAAACTGTAATGTTATATCCAATTTTACCAGCAAAGAAGATTTTATCATTACCATTCCAAACATATCAACCATGAAAAAGCTACTCCTCTCCGATCAGGAATTATAGCTTTAAAGTATATTGAGGAATATCCAATGCTGGCCTATGAGAGGGGTAGACCTCACAGAAGTAAAAAACAAAATAGGTTGTTTGTCACTACCAGGACATGTAAAACGTAACAGTGCTTGTCCTACTTTTTACTTAGCATTTTTCCTTTAGGGTTACTTAGGGCCTACCTTACTGGTGACATATGTAACAAAAGGGGAGTTTAAGGCTTGGCAAGTAGTTTTAAACACGAAGTCGTAGTGGCAGTAAACTGCACACACAGGCATTGAAGTGTCAGGCCTGAGACAGGTTTGAAAAGCTACTTGTGTGGGTGGCACTATGAGTGCTGCAGACACACTAGCAGCATTTAAAGAACAGGCACTGGAAATATGGTATACAACTTTACAAGGGACTTACGAATACAACAAACATGCCCATTAGGTATACACCAATGTCATCATGTTTAGGCGATAATCACATGCACTTAAGCACTGCGATCAGTGTTAAAGTTCTCAGAGTCCTACAGCCAAAAAAAAGAGTTAAGCAAAAAAGGAGGAGGAAAGCAGCATGTTTGGGTGACCCTTCAGAGAGGACCATATTCCAACATCACTTCTGGCCTGAAGAGACTCCAGTGGCTACAGGTGCCAATGAGAATTGAATTTAAGGTTGGCATTTATGGTGCAGTGTCTAGTAAATAATATGCAGTCAAAGTCCTGGCCTGCTGTGGAGGAAACGTGCGTATTATCCATCCCTCATTTTGAGGTCCTGGTACTATCTGCAACTATTAGTCCCTTGATTCAGAGAGATGAAGGTGTGCGGTGGCTTTGCAGTGGCTCGAGAGTCTGGAATGACCTACAATCATCACCACAATAGGAGTCTGCCCACTGGAGAATCTCTATCATGCTCAGTTCTTTACCACAACCAGCAGGACAACAATCTTGCATCTTCCTCCTTCACGTTCACTATTCCATCCTCTGGGCTTCTGCTGTTATACATCCTAGAGTAATGGAAAGAAAGAATGACAGGTGGGAGACACTGTGTGCACACTGCTCACCTATCAACAAAATCAAAAACAGAGATTAAGAAGGTAGAAGATGAAGGAAGTCAGCACAAAGGAAAAAAGCCAAATCACACAAAAACGCTTCCAAGATGCACCAACAGAAAACCACAAGGTCAACACACATGCACCTGGTTCCTCCTAGATCACAATGTAGTTCCAGTACCAAAGGGATGCTCACCAAAGCTCTAAGCATAGTTTAGTGCCAACTCATTTATGTTTTTTCTTGTTGGACATGTCCCTTTGTCACTAGTCTACCCATAGTATAGATGCAAAGAGACTGTAAAGCGCTGATTGGCTTCCAACTTCACCTGCATGCATACACCCATGCCACAGGACGTAGTGCACCCTACATCATTACAACAATGAATCAACTCACTGGTCAGATACATATCAGCTATATGATGTAATTCACCTTCTCCTTCTAAGATCCCCCTGACAGCCCCACGTTAGCACAGTTGGTTGCAAAGTTTTCCAGGATACGCCTTTCCCAATGTCTCCTGAGTGTTGTTGTACTTGACATATACTGCTTGTTATGACAGTCACTACTGCTATTGATTTTCTGACCAGAAGATAGAACTCAAAGTGTAATTCCAATATTTTTGCATAATAAAATAGAGTGACATTTTCAAGGCCTCTCTGCAACTTAAAATCATTAACATTGAGCCAGTGAACCTAGCTATGATACTATTAAGTGTAGGGATAGCAGACATTCAGTAGGTGTACAGCCCACACTCGTACTTCTGATATCTATTTCCATACTAAGCAAACCTCAGCTCTTTTCTTACGGGACAATAACAGAACTGTTCAGTGGGCCTTCTCTATCCCAGCCTAGGCCTCAACTCCTCTCTTCCTCCTTCATTTGTTTATAGGTTCACTTCTTTCCCTTGTCTATTTTCTCTCTGGGTCCGCTCTCTGGTTGTTACTCTCTATTCTTTTCCATGTTCCTTGATCTCTTTTATCTTCTACATCATTGCTACTTTTGGCCTATTTTCATTTCTCTTGTGTGTCACTCCTTTCTCTCACTAGATGTGTTCCATGATCTCATGCCTCAGTCCTCTGTCAGGTTTGCAGTAACATTATGCACAGGATACAAGATGAGTGACGCTCTCTTCTGCTTCTCAACACTTGCAACAGACACCATATCTATTTGGAACTATGAGGGCCAATAGAAGAGGCAGGGAAAGGGGAATAAGAGAAGAGAGAAAACAGTCATCAAGACCCACCACTTCTGCCTCGTCTCTCGGCTGGTCAATGAGGTCTATTGAATGTAGTGAATTCCTACAAGGCAGAGAGACATCTTAAGAGTTTAATCATTCTGAGAAATAAAGATAACTGCAATGTACCTGAACCCTATCTCTGTGTATCCAACTCTCGGTAGTACAAAATGAAACTGCTAATTCATGAAAACTAAACACAAGAATTATCTCAAAAGTAACAGAAGAATGTAAATATCTCTCTATGATGATTATAATTTTCTTGTTGTCAGTTCATACTCTGTCATGAAGATGCTTAAGAATCTCCAATTACTGGAAAGAGAACCAATATTATTAACAGACTGCTGCTCCTAAATCTGACAATGATATCTTCTGATTGAAACTAAAATGACTTTCTGAGGATATTTATGACAATAAATAAACACACATATATAATATATATGAATATATTTATGTATATTTTGTATATTTTGATACATACATTCACTAAAAAACCAAGGACTAAAGTGACGTTATAGTTAGGCCTTGTAATAATATTTAAAAAACAAAAAAAATTTAAGAATAAAGCACAAACTCATAATTTAAAATTTACTAAGCTAATTATAACTTTCACCTCTGCCATCCACTACTTATGACCTCACATACTACATTAAATTACTTATGACATTTTCAATGACATCATTGATAATATCATTGATGACATCATTGATGACATCCTCAAATGAATGTGATGGCTTAGTACATACATGTATGCATATATGCATATATGTACTAAGCTGTCACATTCAATTGAGGATGTCATCAGTGATGTCATCAATATGATATATTCACTGAAAAAAATAAAGGTAAAAGGGACGTTATAGCTAGGTAAAAATGTCAGTTAAAACACACTGTTTTAAACATACAAACCCACAGAAATTCACAGTTATAGTTATGTCAAGCAACTATACGTCTATATTGGGGTCCCGAGGCATGAAGTGACTCACAGAGGGGTGCCAGGCACCACCCTCCCCTTAATATAAAAAAAGGCCTTGGAAATTAAGTTCTCAAAGCCCTTATTGTCCCGGGGAGGTTGTCCAAGCAACCCCTCCCTTTAAAAACAGCCCAAGGGGATGGAGTTTCTGGGGTACTCAGTAGCTCCTTTGAGAAGGCCACGTGCTCCCCTTCTACTTAGTACAAAAATAAATATCCCCTACCCTGAAACAAAAAACAAAGGTCACCGTGACCTGAAGTGGATCAGGGAAGGGAGGCTGAACACCCACCTCTCCTTAATAAAAAAGCCCCAGGAGATGGTGTGCCTTGGGGAGGGGGAAGTTGTGTCACTGGGCTAGATGGAGGGCCGGTTCGCTGGCCAGGCCCTGAGGCTAACTCCAAACCACACATGGCCTTTGGCAATGTTGGCTTCTCGCAGGTGTTGGATGCAGGGCCTGGCCACAGGCCAGCCCCGTGGTCAACCGCAAGGGCTTCTGGCCATGCACGGCCTCAGGTGGTTGCCTGTGGGGGTGTTCGCCATAAGGTAGGGGTTTGGCTTTACATATGGTTATAAAGTATTACTCTACGTAAAAAAACAAACTGGAAATTTACTGAAAAAACAAAGATTAAAATCACTTTACAGTTCGGAATTGCATTTGTGGCTTTATTTAGTTAAAAAAACTTAAACATTCACAAAAAAAACAAAGCTTAAAGGGACGTTATAGTTAGGTTCAAATGTCAGTTAAAACAAACTGTTTAAAACAAAAGAAACACAGAAATTCACCTGTTATATTTATCTCAAGAAACTATAACTCATGCCCATAAATGCCTATAACTCGTGTTCTCAATATGCACTACTGATTACCCCATTTATTACAGCACTTTTACCATAATCTATTACACCATTAATAGCATCACTGCTAGATCAAAAATTATATAATTGATGACAACAGTGTGCATGGCAGTGGCATCAGTTATAGTTATGATTGGGCACAGCACGTCTCTCTCGTAACCTACTCTAACCCAATCTCTCTAATGCCTTGCTTTTCCAAATCCTTACCTATGACCCAGTTGTTTCAACTCTGAATACCTCTGGTGTTTCTTCCCCACTCCCTTGTACCTACGTCCCTACCACTGTACTGTACTGTGTTGGAGTCTGAGGTTATGCCTTCCTCAAAACAATTTATTTTATTGTATTAATAGTATTTATAGAGTGCATACACTCTTCGCCTAAGGGATATCATGGTGCTATAGCAGGCACAGATTGTGTATGTGAGTCACTGGGGGAAAGGCCATATGGGGTGAAAACAGTTATATGTCCAAAGCTTCTGGCTTTTTTATGACACGTATTTAGCTAAGGCTAGGTTTGCGGCTTTTAGGATTCTTGAAGGTGTATAGAACTCCAAGTTATCACGAAGGATCATAGGGACAGAATCATGAAGCACCTTGTGTGCGTGGCAGAGAAGCTTGAATTTTGTTCTTTTTCAGACAGGTAGCCAGTGAAGAGTTTTTAGGTAGGCCAAGTGGAGCTTTATCTGTCTTTGTTGCATATCACCTGTGCACCCATATTTTGTATCACCTGCAATCAGGTGAAAATGTAGTCAGCCATCCCCATATATATGACATTGGCGTAGTCCAATCAACTGATTACTATGGCTTGGACTATGCTCCTATGCCAAATCACTGAATCCAGTAAATTAGTCTCTTCAGGAGTTTGAGCTGACCATAATATTTGCCATACATGGCAATGACTTGCCCCTGCATGGTTAAGGACTCAGCAATCAGGAAACCCAGGTTTTATGCTGCTTTTTTTGACTTAGGTGCCAGTTCCAAAGACTATGGCCAACATGATGACTCCCAAATCTGGTGGGCATCTCTGAATGATAGAATTTCATATTTTTTAGCTGTGAGCATTAGACAGTGTGCTGGTGAACTCAGCAAGGGAACTAGTGAGATCTTGTTTGGTAGCTTCAAGTTTATCACAAATCAAGATGATAAGTTGAGTGTCATCAGTGTATGAGCATATTTGGTATCCCCACTTGCGTACCAGCTTAGCAAGGGGTGTGAAGTACACATTAAAAAGAGTTGAGCTTAGAGAAGAGCTTTGCGCTACCCCGCACTTGGCATTGTGGGGAGATGATCTTACTATATTCAACTGCACAGACTGGGTCCTATTATTCAGAAAAGACCTAACCCAGCCTAAGGCAGTAGAGTGAAGCTCGGTCTCATGGAGATTATTTACAATTTGACATTGTGAACCAGTGTCAAATACTGCAAAGAGATGAAGCAGAATCTGCTCTATGTCAAGTCTTATGTTGACCAGCACTGCCAGAAGAGTGGATTCTGTGCTGTTCATAGCTCTATAACCGGTCTGGGAGGAGTCCAAAATGTTTTTATCTTCTAGGAATGCTGTAAACTGACAGTTGGCAAGTCCTTCAAGTACCTTGGACATATACGGAAGCAGGGGGATTGGGTTGTAGTTCAATAAAACTGAGGCATCTAAATCTGCATTTTTGGCTACAGGGAGGATAAGTGCTTGCTTCCACATATCCGGATACTCAGCATTTGACAGGAAGGCATTAAAAATATGAATCAGATGATGGCTTAGAACAGGGGAAAGATGAGGAAAGATAAAATGAGGGCTGGGGCCAAGAGGGGAGCCAGATTTAACTTCCAACATCAGCTTCTCCACCTGTTCTCTAGTCATACTAGCAAAGGTTCCTGGATGAGCTTTGGCATCTGGGTGCAGTCCTAATTGGTTCCAGGAGGGTTGAGCATCAAAACTGGATAAATATTGTCAATTTTCTCACTGAAGTAGCTTGCTATTGCTTCACAGTGGGGGACTGAGGGGAGATGACTTGAGAAAGGCTGGTTGACTGGGAAAGTTCTTTAATAATTTCAATAAGTTATCTACAGGAGCCGCTGTTTTCCTCTAGGTTTTTATGAAGTGATTTTTTTAGCTCTTTTCAGCAGACTCTGAAATATATTTAGTTGTTGCTTACATGGGTTTTTACAGTGTCTCCACGTTCTATCTCCTGCTTTGCATTCCCTTTTTATTGAGTCTTAACTCAGGAGAGTACCAGTCTTGGGATGAATTTTGTCTGCGGTATGTTTTGGTTTTGAGGGGTGCAGATGTCTACGACGGAAGCTATCAGGATGGGTGACTCAGTTAGGCTCAGTGGAAATAAATAGGTCTGAAATGAATCAGTGCTAACACTGCGGGTAGTCCTAGAAGATGGCTTTTGCGTGGAGGGAAGCAAGATACAAAAACTAATACTGGAATGGTCTGACCAATTTAGTGGGGCGATAGCAGATCGACCGCGATTGCCACTGCTGCTCGGTCTGTAAAGGAAACAAACGCCATTGAGCGGACGCCATTGAGTGGACCTTCACACGAGCCATTGGGCTCTTCTTTCGATCCTTGCAGGGGCAACAGTGTGCCTTGCTACCCGAAAACAAAGTTTGACCGAGCCTATCCCGGAATACGGCTACATTAAGTCTCTACTTAGTATTGTGACTTAAGGCTTAGTGTAAATATAATGGTTAAGACAACAACTATCATTTTTTGTCCTGATGATGATGCCCTAGACTAAAATACGGCATCAAAACGTCGTCGACCTCTGAACCCCCAAATGCAATATGTGACTGAAATATTATCATTTGCAGTGGAGTGTTGTAATGAAATTTAAAATCTGTAACAACTGATTAATAGTATACAGATGCAATTTTTTGCTTTGCCCTCTTGGCCACTATTGTTGTGTTGTCTTGTCTTGTCTTATATTGTATGGGTCACGGCTGTGCCCACTTGATACCAAATGGTTCTTCCATCTTTATAATTAACGTTCTAAATCAAATATAAAATAAAAATTCTTGTCCGGCTGGACAAAAGTCATTTCACCTATCAAGTGTATGAAAATTGTTTTGTCTGTCCTCACAGACTATTTGGTTTCCAAAAATAGGGACCACTGTCTTGTAAAATATGCTACTGCTCATGGTCCCTATACTATACCTTCTGGGTTCCCTTGTTTGTCTGTAAAAAAAACAACAAAAAAAACGATGTGGAGTCTGGCATCGTCATTGAGACTACTGTTAATGTGGGATGCAGGTGCCTGGGGCGGGATGCTTCATGCAGCAGTCGTTCCTATGAGGCGATAGGATGCAATGCAATGTGAATCTTTGCAACGGAGACCATCCACTGGTGTTCAGGGTTGCTCTGAGCAGCAGAAGAGATGCATTTGTTCTGCTGAATCCACAGACTCTTGCAGAGCACCTTATTCCTACTTCCAACGGTCCAGGACCGGGGTGGCACCACTGAGCAGGGTAGACTCACAGATGGCAGACTCCAGGTGCTGGGGTCGAGGTTGTTGGAGGCTTTTGTCACTTAGGCTCAAATCAGGAGGCCAGCCAACTAGCCCTTGGAGTCACTTTGGGGTCCTGAGTTCAACAGATGCAGGTACAGTCCTTCTCACCCAGTTGAGAGGGTTGAGAACCGGGCCCTTACGGGCCTGGCGGCGCAGGGCACGCCTTAAATCTCCGAGTTCACCTGCCTTGTCAGACATAGACACGAAACAATCTGTTAGGAGTAGAAAACCAGGTTTATTAGCTGCAGCTAAGCACAGTTGTCCCAGAAGTACAGAATAGGTTCTCAGGAGACTGCCACGTCATTCTGTAGCGCACAATATTTTATAGCACACATATTTACAACGTATACTCCCAATACATATAATGCTGACCAATAGGAAAAAATGGAAAACAAGCTATCAAGTATCTCGAGTACGCCCTTCCTTCAGACCCCATGTTCACTCCTCCCCTCAAGTTAATCAGTGCTGGTGCCTACAATCCAATTTGCAGGTGGCAGGACGTATTTGTGTGCCTCAAAGGATAGTTGTGTAACAAGAGAATACAAGGAGAGAATAGTGAAGGTCAGTCGGATAAGATAGAGTAAGGAAAGAATAGGGAGACCCAAACAGTCAGTTGAGGCAGGGATCAATCAGTCTAGACATGGATTAGTGAACTCGGCCAGACCCTGACATCGGTTTCGTAAACAAGGGCAGGGGGTTACTTTTTAACAGGAGAGACACGTAGCAGCTGGAAAAGGTAAAAACACTCCGTTTGCCGTGCTGCCTTAGTGAGGGCGACACAAAATGGTGACGGAACATAAAATGGCGGCCAAATACGGGACGAAGTCGAAAACCGAAGAACCTCAAACCCTCCTTTTGTCATTACTCATGCAAAACACAAAGGACTCAAGTTAGTCTGAGTCGATGTCAATGGTTATGAGGTCATCAAGCTGTTGCTGCAACATCATTTTAATGTTCTCTGTTTTCTGTGACACAGGCCTTGGGACACAGATGGCAGGACCACACTGTAAACAAAGACAACAAGAAACAATGATGGCCAAAACCATTCCAAGGAAGGTTAACACCTTCCGTCCCCATGTGGACAGTAGTCCCCAAAACCATCCCATCACAGACCAACCTCCTGTGTCCTGATGAATAGACTCGGAAATTACGTACAATTTAGAGATGGCTTGGTATACCGTAGTGGCATTATTGGGAATATAAATGCAGCAACTAGACCCGATCAATTTACAGACTCCTCCACGATCTGCAAGGTCAATGTCTAAAACCATTCGGGTCTGCAAAGTCATAAGGCGGTCCGCCTGAAGTCCGGCTGTTAAATTACTCAAGGCTCCAGAAGTCACATTTATTGTAGCCTCAACACCACAAACTAACGGTCTAATGTTTCTGCTATTGGCCATCGGGCCCCAGAAAGGAAGAAACCCTTTAATAAAGTCTCCTCCCTCTTGTCCTGCCGTGTCTCCGGAATCAATAACCCCTCTGCCATATCTTTTTCTGTGATGACCTTAAAGAGCAGTGTATGTCGGAGGAAGAAGAAAAGCCACATAACACGTTCCTGAAAAATAGGTGGGAAGCCACGTGTAGGCTTTGTCGTGACAGACAAAATATGTGCCTTGAGATGGCACTAATGGTGGAGAAATCTGGGGTGAATAGATGTATGTACGAGAACAAACACTCTTTTCCTGTTGGTTTTTAATATTTTGACCATTTATCTGCAGACATAAATTACCTCGATGAGGTACGGTCCAAATTAGTGGGGATCTTCTTCGTCTAGCCTTATCTGTGAGGCTAGTAACGTAACGAGTCACGTTCCAACCATCATACGCTCGTTTCTCATCAACGGGAATCTTACCAATTTCTGCAATTTTAGGTAGGCCTTGCAGTAGTGAAACACAAATTTAAGAGTTTTTCACAACTGGAACTTGCAAAACTTAAACGTACATGTCCAACTTTTAAAATACACTGCCCCTACCCTCTTGGCTGTGTGGGGTAACTTATGTGTATTAAACAGGAGAGATTGGGCAGTGCAATGGGTTTATTTTTCAAGGTTGAAATGGCAGCTTACAACTGCACCCACAGGCTGTAGTGGTAGGTATGAGAAATGTATAAGGGGCTACTAAAGTGGGTGTCACAAAAAGTGTTGTAGGCTCACTTGTAGCATTTCATTTACAGACCCTGGGCACATGTAGCACCACTTAACTAGGGAATCACTAGTAAATTAAATGTGCCAATTGGGGATAAACCAATATTATCATGTTTTTAAGTAGTGAGAACATGCACTTCAGCACTGGTTAGTAGTGGTAAACTGTGCAGAGTCCTGAAGTCAGCAAAAACGAGATCAGCAGAAAATATGGAGAAGGAGAGCAAACTGTTTCAGGGAAGACCACCCTTAGGCTGACAGGTCTAATAGTACTTCTATAGCACAAATGTAGCCATAATGCAGTGGAGTGTTGTAAAGGGTAAAAAACAATGTAAAGTCATCCAGTGAGTGGGGAGGTAGCTGTTTTGTGGACAGTCTATTCATTGTAATGTTGCGTTCTTTAAAGAGTTGTGTCTTCTTCAACTCTTTCCTAAAGCGTGGGGTGCTTTCAAAAGTGTGTTCTACACAGACGAGAGGAGCGTTCCTATTGTTCAAGGTTCTCCACATTTGGTATTCAACCCCTATTGGTATGCAAGGCAGGGCTGCTTCCTCATTCAAACTACTTGCATTGAGTCCAATGGGAGTGTGACCTGATGCATGTGCAGTGGAGTGTGGCAGTGTAGGAAGAATACACAAAGTCCAACTGCCAAGTACACCCTGTCAGGTCACCCAGAGAAAGACTGCGGGCACCAAATTGCTAGGGCAGGAAAATGCCAACTAGACCTTGGCCGCTACCAGACAAGTATTCGGGCTATGAACTATGACCTTGTTAGCCAGTTTGCATGACTGATGGAGGAGAATGGCAGCCTCATTTTCTGCACTCAAACCCTGTATTCTTCACTGGAGACAAATGGCAAACTCTAATGAATGGTTCTTAGGACTGTCTCGCATCGCATCCTATGAGAGTGTAATAAATAGGGTCAATGACAGACTGGTCGTCTTCAACCAGATTTGGGGGCCTCTCTTGATGAATGTGAATGCAATTTACAACTTTCACAGCCTCCTTATGGCCTCCCATACAGTGCCTGCTATGGTGTCAACACGGATCATTTGCTCTAGTGGCAATTAGTTATACAGTTGCATCGCCTGGACCTCTTTTCTCTGTCCCTTTGTGAGGTGTGCTGCGACCCTCTACAAAACGCAAATGTGAGAGTTGCCCTGATATCACATGGTGGATATGGCACCTGTGACTCCATCACTCCTCCAGCATTGGTATGGACCTGGTACAATTTTCCCAAAAACAGGACGTCCAGATTACAATAGTTCACAATTATAACTGTAGTCCTCAATTAAAATACATACCAGTCTAGATACTGGTGTGCAGTTATAAGTACACTGCATTTTGTGCATACTAAAAAGAGGATATATCTGATAAAGTACCCCTGCAGTATAATATACGATCATTGCAAGCCCCTGAGGAGTTCCATGACATGTAGGGAAACAAGGCTGAAGAATGAGTTCCTATATTTGGTTATTGAACTCCAAGGTGACTTGCAATAAACTTATCATGTATGCCAGGGGGTACTTTACTCCTTATAATTCATGGACACACCATCAACTTTCCCACAAACTACTTAAATCCTTGGTGTGTTCTTCTTTCATACAAAGGAGAGAGCATTATGCAAATATGAAGAATAAAAATATAACCTCTAGTTCAAAATTAAACACATCAAAAAAAGTGCTGGATTTTTGTTACAATTATTTTTTTAAAGGTGCATTTGCTCAAAATATGTAGAAACATGTAGAGAGATTGTAACTCTACTATTATTAATTAAGGAGAGCAAAATATAAAAATCTCGGTTCTGCGTGTCACTGTTCGACTGGGAAAACAGAACAGAAGAAAGAAAAGCCATGTTTTGTTTTCATTCTTTATCTGCTGCTTCACTTACAGTCCCTGGCCTGCCTTTCCCCTGGCTGTTGGCTATGGCAGCAGACATTGTGATATCAAAACTCAACTGTAATAAGTTATTACTTTTGAGCAGATTTATCATAGAGTCTAGGTGCGTCATAAGTCGCCTATTATACAGAAATTGAAGACAGGTTTTTATACAGGGACAGCAGAATTCCATGTATTTTAACTTAAACAGTTTCAAATACACATAATCCGGTATACTGTGAAATATCAGCAGTCAGATACACTAAGGCCACTAAATAGGGAATTTACAAAATCATTAGTTGGAGTCAGGAACTAAGGGGCATATTACCAAGCAATAGCGATAATTATCGCTATTGCTTGGTTAGAGACAAATATTTACCGCTGAGCTGCAGCGATTTTTATCGCAGATAAACCTTGGTATTACCAAGGATTATCGCAAATGCGATAAAAAATCGGCCGCAATGCATGAATATCGCTGAAAAGTCAGCGATATTCATGCATTACCGAGCTAAAGCTCTTAGCCATGTTATCCACCTCCCATTGGATAACATGGCTAACAACTGCTCAGGGCAGGTGTTAGCTTTTGGAGATATTCGCGCTTAGCGCGAATATCTCCAAAAGTTGGTAATAGGAGATAGCGATGTTAGCGGCTGTTTCCAGTCGCTAACATCTTGACACTCCCACTTTGCATGTCATTAGTGATAAATATCACTGACATGCAAAGTGGGGCCCAAGATGGTTGCTATCTCCTACTAGCTGTCGCTAACTGGTGTTAGCGACATCTAGATAATAGGGAGATCATTTTATCTCCGCTTTCTTGGCTTTTAAAGCCAAAAAAGCGGAGATAAACCCCCTTGATAATATGCCCCTAAGAAAGCTGCAATGTGCCCTGTGCTCACATCAAACTGAAGAACTGGTAGAAAGGCAATCATATGAGCCTCTAAACACAAAGGCAATACTAAAGTAATAAAATAAAAATAAAAACACAGCTGCACCTCAAGGAACTACCTTATGTACTGATGTCTTTCTTCTGAAAGAGTACAATGCAGTCAATCAAAGTGAAGTTAGTCAGTGGCTGATGTAGGCTGAACAATTGTGTCATGCTGTATACTGTTGTGGGCAGAATCAACATCTGATTGACACAACAGACCAATAGATGAAGAACACTGGCTGAAGGCTCCTTTAAAAAAGTATCTTATTGCCCTGATTCTGAAGTTACCGTAAATTTCGTTTTATATACTGATCTGTGGATTTAAAACCCTATAAAGAAGTATTGCATAAACAAATAGAAGGTAAGGCGCTGCGGCATGATGGCCTCTGTTGCCGACCGTGGAATTGGGAAAGCAGGTTTCAGTCTTGGGGTCGGCTCAACAAGTGAACCTGTGATTCTGGGGAAATCACTTGGTCGGTCTGCGCCCAAAATAAAAATTTCTGATCTTTTGTAATAATCTGTTGCCCATATAATGCACTCTAATGCCCTTTGGGCCATAGAAAACTTCAAATAAAAGATGCAAAAGTACTTTTGGCCAGCATGCTTTTGCACTCTATGCTCAGTGAATGACTGGTCACCTTCACTGCATGGATCACTCTGGTGTCTCTGGGATCAGTCACCCAAAGAACTATTGTGCGAGCTGCCAGGAGCAACAGGCATAAAGAGGGCGACAAGAGAAGAATCCAGCACTGTGTGAAGAATGTTAAACTTTGAGTTCATTTTTTTCATTTGCCAAATAAATGCCATGAGTTGCAGGAACGTGGTGTGGACAATCAGTATAAATTGCCCATTCCAAGATGGTGCTCCGAGGTTCACAATCCAAGATGAACTACAGCCTTTTTGTGATGTCAGATCCGGTTTGAATCACTTGCATTTTCAAAGTAAAGTGCGATGTACCAGATTTTTTTTCCGTGTAAACCTGGTGAACATTTTTCAAAATGTTATATGGTCCACAAGTTTACCGGAGGTTCCAAAAATTAAACAGAGAAAAAAAAGTCGTTACAGCAGGATTTGAACACTGCATTCAGCAAAAAATGACTAGCAGGAGAATTTACTGCAAAAAAGTTTTCAATTTTGCAAAACGCTGAATGCGAAATTTAAATTCCAGTCACCTTTCAAAACAGAAAAACCTTTAGATGCGTGTGTAATTTAAGGCATATTGGCCCAAACCCACTCTTATTTCTGGGCGCTAGGTCTGCAATTAAGTTATAAAGATTAAAATAATATGCTGACAATGTGAGTCATGTTTACATGGCAACAAAGAGCTGATTGTGAAGCTAATTTATTACATGCCAAAGTACACAAGGTGAGGCGCTCACCAAGCCTTTTAAGGTCGTGATTGATATTTACCAGACATTAAGGATTAGGGAAATTGATCTATGTAATGTGTTAACCAACACGTCGACGTATTTCGGTGAGTTTGTGAACATTTCATAATTAATTGTCAGTTTCTCCTTTGCAATTGCCCGCATGCGAAATGTCGGTCAGAATGCATCACCACCAGGCCCAATGCCATAGTCGGGATATACGTTCTATATTGTCAATGCCCTATGTATAGCGCACAGACTGCCATACATATGGCTACCTAGAACTGTCAGCTGTCTGGCTAAGCCTCAGCACACAATACTGAGGTTTGTACTACAAAGTTTGAGTGTAGGAAGCTGGCTCTGTATATACTATACGAAAGTGCGGTATAGTGTGCCCAAAGGTAGGCAGAGGTAAAGTTAGATAGTACCTTACTCTCTATTTGTGGTAGGGTAAGTAAGTAAGTAATAGTTTATTTGCATAGTTAATTAGAACTATTGCAATACAAGCTTTAAAATTTACGTCTACATGTAAAAAATAATATATCACTACAACCTTTAAATTTCATCTATATACACAAACAATTTATCACCACACACACTTTTTCCTTTCCAATTAAATCACAAGATCTCTGGGGCAGATTTACAAGCCCCTTGAGCCTCTTTTACGCTGCCGTTGCATCATTTTTGTGATGCAGCGGCGGCGCAAAGCCAGGGCCCTGCTGCAGGGTATTTACATCGTGAAGCATCTGGGAGATGCATCACGTTGTAAAGCCCAGCGCCACATGTAGGCGTTGTGGCGCAGGGGAGCGTTCCGGGGCAAGAACGCCTCCTAAACGTGGCTGAGTGAAATCTACAAGATTTCACTCAGTCGCTTTTAGGGCCATGCTGTGTCAAAACCCTGCACCCGCTTGAAGCAGGCGTAAGGACTGGCGCAGCATGTTAGAGATAGAGCTCCAGCAACGCGCCGCATTTCCGCCATGGATGCGTCACGCGTCTGCCCATCCAAGCGACACGGTGGACCGCATTGTAAATGCGCCGCATTAGTGGTGGCACACGGGTGGGCAGATGTGTCGCAACTCTTCTGGCGCATCTCTGCTGATTAGCAGAAATGCACCTGAAGTCATAAATCTGCCTCTCAAGAGCCGAGAATAGATATAAGTTCTGTCATAATTTTGTTTTTAAGATAATTAAGAATCAAGTCTTGACAGTTTCTTTTCCTCTGCCTTCATGAACTTCACAAGACTACAGTTCATCTGAGGATCGTGGGGTATAAAATGTATCTAGAAAACAATCACGAAACCAGTCTTAACATTTTCAATTTCTGCTACCTTCATGAACTTCACAAAACTACAGTTCAGCTGAGACTCATGGGATGCAAAGAATATCTGAACGACGGTTAAGAGTCAAGTCTTGGTATTTTCTTTTCCACTGCTTTCATGAACCTCACAAGACTACAATTCAGCCGAGGGGTGCGAAGCAGGCAAGGACTGCTTGTCTTCGTGAGCGAATTCCTCGTCGGTTGAAATGGTATTTTAGCAGATTCTTTCGTTCTTCCAGCAATTTATAAAAGGAAAACAGCAAATGCGGCATGTCCTCTGGCGCTGTTCCGCATAAGCGACAGAGGGAGCCCGCCTTTTCCTTTAACCAGTGTGGAAGGTTCATAATACAGGGTAACAGACCCAGCCTGTAATTTAAAAATTTCATTTTAACTATTTTTGAGTAGCACAAATCAAGGTAGCTCTGCGGTGCCTGTGTAGAATACGTGTTCAGGATCATCCAGCCGTGTGACCTTTTTGCAAGTGATGCCCTGTCTATTTATGGTAGTGTGGTCGAGCATTAAGGCATTATCAGAGGACAGTGTTAAGCATTTGATGTACACACTCAGTCAGCAAATGAATTCACACACTCAAAGACTAAACTTCAGACCAATTGTTTTTGTATGAAAATATACTTTTAGTTATTTTATTTTCTAGAACCAAGCAAGCTTGGCACAGGTAAGCAATAAATACTTTATAGTAGTAATGCAGTTTGTAAACAGTTTGAATTGTAATTGTATGTGCACTTTGTTTTGACTTACAGTATGGTTGCAGAGAAATGCAATACTTTGTAAATACAGTAGAAAGACTTGAATGGGTTTTTCAGTAAAATACCAGGTAAGTTACTTTTTAGATAACTTTTCTTACTCAGAGTAGTATACCTGGATACTACTCTGGGACATTTCCTGTAAACAGGTAAGTAAATAATTTTAGTTAAATAGTACAATTTTAAAGAATTTACCAGGGGCTGACCTGTGGCCAGAGATGCCAATTGGGTTTAGGCTTCAATGTAGTTTTAGGGAAAGAACATAGGCCCTGGGTACATGGGTTAGCAGGAGACCAGGGCACACTCAGTCAAAGCACATCCGCAACTCTGAAAAAAGTGGGGGCAACCATGCAGAAAGAGGGCACTTTCTCACACGGAGTCACTCTCTGAAGAGAAGTCCTAGGTATTTAGTTTTGGCCTGTCTGTGTTTGGGTGATGTTTTTTTCAGTGATTTGTTAATGTTGGTGTCTGAGTGATATTCTAGAGAGCATTTAGTGATTGATTGTGTATTTCCTTGGACTGTAACATCAATGGCAAAGTGATTTTAGTTCCTTTTGTGGGGAGGCCACTGTACCACAGCCAAAACTGGTTGGTCATCTGACAAAGATATATATAATGATAGTTAGGCTGACATTTGACTTGTACAAAACCATAGAAATTCAGCCGTTATAATTAGCCGACCTATCTATAACTTACACCCATGCAATGCACAGCTTATGACCTTGTTTATTACATCACTCATGACATGGTCAGTGACAACACTCATGCCATCTCAAATGACATCACTGATGACATCTTAGATGACATCACTGATTACATCACTGAAGAAATCCTACAGTAATTAAGGGTATTTTCTAAAGGTTACTGAGCATTAAACATATTCACTAAGGTAAGTGGCTGTTGGAGTTTCTATATGGGTGAATGACAGGGTGTCTTGCTTTGCCTTTCAGATAATACAGAATCTCCCACATAGAATGGAATGGTGATATCTTAAATGCTTCACACTCATGTCTCCTAAGTTAGGCCTGACTGCTTGTTGTCAGCTACCACGGGTTGAGCAAGTAGCTAATTTACTAACCCCCAGATTCATCATAGTCATGTTTTGCGAGTCCTTAATAGCGAATTTTAAGGATTCGCTATTAAAGTCTCGCAAAACGGGATGCATGTACAAATCGCAATATTTTTAGCGATTTCTACTGCTTCCTTATTTGCGATTCGTTAATTGCTAATCGCAAATAAGGAATGGCTTTCCCATTCATTCCTATGGACCTAAAGGCCCATAGGAATGAATGGGGAGTCATTCCTTATTTGCGATTGCTAATCGCAAATAAGGAATGGCTTTCCCATTCATTCCTATGGGCTTAAATGCCCATAGGATTGAATGGGGAGTCATTACATATTTGCGATTAGCAATTAGCGAATCACAAATAAGGAAGCAATTTCAAGGGTGTCAGGGTGTCCAAAGGACACCCTGTTGCACCCCTGAAATGGTAATGTACACTGGTGTTGCGCACACACATGTCCCAAGGACATGTCTGTGTGTAACATACAACTTAGAAAAATGCACTAAAGTGCATTTTTCTAGGTTTTTGCTATTTACCACGTAGTTAGACTTCGCGGTAAATAGCGGCCCCAGATTGCAAATTCGCAATTTTAAAATGGTTCATGAATTGCATTTAAGGAATCTCAAATTGAGATTTCTTAAATGCAAATAATCGCAATTTAGCGATTTCTAGAATTGCGATTTTTGCATTTGGTATGAACCATCCCAAATCCAAAAATAGCGCTCGCAAAGGGCCAGATTCTCAGAATCTGGCCCTTTGCGAGCCGATTTTGCTTTCATGAATCTGGCTGAAAGACCTTTACTGGACCCCTTACTGTGTTGGTGGCCTTATTACTAGCGGTAGGTCACCAAGAATTGTTTAATGTTGTGCAGAGCTGAAGGGAGTGCAGCTGCCCCCAGCCACACTAAATGAGCAGCAATTCACTGGGTCATTCAATCCATGACTTCACGTTATTTAAAAACTCTATTAGCTGTAACTCTGGTTTTCAGCTGGAGTGCAATACCATCTTGTGGTTGTTTTTATGATTGCAATTTTGAGCTGAAAAATGGAAAAAGAAAAACTCAGAGACATGTTGAGTTTTTTAAATTAAAACTTTATTAAACATGTTAAGAAAATCACTGTTATTGCATATTGATTTGTGCGAATTGCTCAAATATACATTTGATTAATATTGGTGATTTTTTTATAACGACGAGAGATCGAATCCATACTAATATTATAAAGAGAGAGCCCAAACCTTTGAGGTGGGTAATCTCAGTAACCACAGCACCAATCACAACACCCAATACAGCGTTGGAAAGGGCAGTTGCAGTAGAAGGACATAGGCTATGCAGACGGCCACAATATACATTTAAAAGGTAAAAGAACTGTGCCACCAAAGTAGTCCCTTGTTGGCGTGTCTGCGTTGTGCTTTCAGCGTGGGCTGGGGGGCGTGACTAACCCTGGGGGCGTGTGGTACGGCCATCATATTGTGGGCTGTGGGCGTGTGCTGGGGCGTAACATACGCTGGGGGCGTGACAAGCGCTGGGGGCCTGTGTCCGCCCTTCATGCCATATGAGTCGTACATACGACCATATGAGTCGTACATACGAGCGCCAATTACGTTGCGGCGCAGCATCAAGGGGCACGCTGGGAGCGTGACACACTGGGGCGTGAGAAACGCTGGGGGCGTGTGTCCGGCCTTCATGCCATGTGAACACAATTGCGCCGCATCAAGGGGCACGGTGGGGGTGTGTGCTACGTTCCGCCCTTCATGCCATGTGGGTCGTACATTAATCAGAAGATCGTCTGCTGTGGCCGTGTGCTGGGGGCGTGACAAATGCGTTCAGCTGGAGGCGTGGTAAGTAACGTTACTGCAGCCTCTCCTGCGCGCTGTTACTGAACTCTCTTATTCAACGAAATTACACCGTCAACCAGGGCTCTAGCCGGGCTCAGGCGGCAGGTCAGTACACTAATTACACGCACCTGATAACATCACCTAGGGCTGCAGCTGGGCCTCAAGCGGGGAACACGCGCCTGCTAACATCAAACAGGCCTGCATCTGGGCCTCAAGCGGGGAAACATGCAAATGAGCGTGTCTGTGGGGACAATTACTGCAGCCTCTCCTACTCGCTGTCACTCAACTCTCTCATTAAACGGATTTACCCGCGGCTGATAACTCTCTCATTCAACGAAATTACACGCGCCTGCTAACATCAACCAGGACTGTAGCCGGGCTCAGGCGGCGGATCACAACACCAATTACACGCGCCTGTTAACATCAACCAGGGCTGCAGCTGGGCCTTCCTGGTCCCGATTCTAATGAAACAAAACATTTTGTCTACCGTGAGATTTTAAAATAAATTGCCCTTGCCAAATACACACATTACACACATTCTATTTCATACCCGGACAACGTCGGGACGGGCTGCTAGTTTATATATATTGATAGCTTACCCCTAGATAAAGACTAATGGACTAATATTTTTGTATTGTGACTCTGACAAAGCAACTAAATCTTCCAGGGTACAGTTGTGACCTGCACGACCAACTGTAAATGCCAGAAGGATGTGTGTGATGGTTGGTAAGGAGCTTGTAGGAGGTGGGGCCCTCGGCCTGGTGGCCAGGCCTTGCTCCCAACCCCAGGCTGTGCACAGCTAAAGGCCATGGTCATCATGTGGTAGGGAGCTCGCAGGGAGTTGAAAACAGTTGTGCCAAAGGCTGAAGGCTATGCACAGCGGGGACTTGCCGTGTGCGGTGGGGACTTGCCTGCCCGTGGGGGCTCGATGCCGGTCCTGGCCCCAGGCTAGTCAGTCATGTGAAATATGGGGTTGGCTTTACATATGGTAATGAAGTTTCACTTTACATTAAGCAACCTAGACATCCACTGAATAAACCACAGGTTAAAGTGACATTATAGTTAGGAATTGTAGTTTGATCTTACTTTACATTAATCACTATAGTTAGATGAACATTTCAGTGACAATGTAATGTTATAAACTAGAACAACATCTGAAATTCACCAGTTTTATATATCTCAAGTAACTGTAACTCATGCCCTAAAGCAGGGGTATTCAAACTGGGAGACGGGCCCCCTAGGGGGGCATCAAGTGATACCAGGGGGTGCCCCAGGCTCTAGCCAAAGGAAACATTTTAGAGATTTGGATGGTGCAGGAGAAGCCTCATAGTAGTATTGCTGGGGTAGGGCATTAGGGAGATGTGGACATAGGTCCAGGAATGAAAACACAGAGGTACAGCTAGGGGGAAAGAAATGTTTTGGAGAAAGAAACATTGGGAAGGAGTAGCACAGGTGGTTTAGGTGAGGAATCAACTGTTTCAGAGTGGGAGAGTTGGGGAGGTAGGTAACTACATAGGGGCAGAGGAAAGTTAGAGGGAAGAGGAGGCAATCAGTGATAAGCATGCCTTAGGGACTGAGAGATGTTTGAGAGGAGGCAGGAGGGGGAGTTAACATTGGGCAAGAGCAAGAGATAAGAAAGAGCCTAGATGGAGAGAGCCAGGTGTGTGCATAGCTGTACAAAAGGAAATGAGAGCTAGAAGCAGTGAGTTTAGCTCACCCTGTCTAATTGGACACTGGCTTGCCTCCAGCTCGCAGAGGTTAACGGGAGGCATAGTGCTTCCACATAAATAATTAAAGACATCAATAAAGTAATCAACAAGGAAATATAAACAAATAGCCTGCTTGTTCACGTGATCCATACATGGCACCAGACCCAATTCAGGGGGGGGGACTCATGATTTTGTAAGACAAAAATAGCTTAATTTGGGCTGTCTCCCACCTAATATTGCTTCTGCTTCAAAATACTTCAATACGATAAATACATTCTCCCAATTCTTTAAAAAAAATCTCTTTTTCCTCTTCTAAAATGCTATCATGTATGGTGACCCTATTTCATTTGTATCCCGCCAAATTCTTTAAAGTAGTCTTGCAGAAAGAAATAGAATGGTATGGTGATATCTACAAAAGTATTTTCTGTTCTTTCCACATAGCTTGGAATAGACAATGGCAACTACACCGGCAGGAAACGGAGTGTTTGTGATGACACAGTATATCCCAACGACCAACTCTACTGCAAACCACCAGAGGGCAACAGTGAGTCAACCTGCACATTTACAAAAGGTCACTAAGGGAGAAACAAAATCTATGGGGGTAAGTGATGGTGCACGTTACCTTATTTAGTCTCCTTGTATAATGATGGGAAGTGAACCTATGCTATGGTAATTCCCCTATTCCGAAAAAGATGACTATATTCCTGAAAGAAAGAATACTGGTGTGGAATTAAACCAAAATAAGGCGTATCAAGAGAGAAATATTGCTTTGGTACCCACAATATTACAGAGACCTATTTGCAAGTTTTTCCTTTCAATGCACTGATAGAGAGATGAGGTATGCACGGAAGTGACAACACTCTCTCTGTAATGCAGTGAAGGGCTTTCTGCAGAGGACACGAGCCACACAGAAGAAGGCAAACACCCACTCCCGCCACCACCACACCAAGAACCTCGGGAACGTCAACAACAAACTTGAAATGACTGCCCAAGTCAACGCCGTCACTGAGTCATGTTTCCATACCCTGTAGATATTGAGGAAGATGTTCAAATGGCTCCCAATCAGCATCTGTAAAACCCTCATGCACACCCTGGTCACAAGCCAGCTGGACTATTGGAACACCGTCTATGCTGGGATCAACAAAAAGCTAACCAGAAGGCTGTGGACTGTTCAGAATTCAGAACCAGAATCACTTCCACCTCCCATGCCGCACTCACATTACACCACACCTACAGGAGCTCCACTGGCTCCTCACTCACAAACGAGCACAATTCAAACTCCTCACCCACACTTTCAAGGCACTACATAACACTGGCTCAGAATACCTCAACAATCACATCTGCTTTCACAAGCCTTCCAGACAACTCCACTCGGCTGGACTCTTACTTTCTCACATTCCGCTCATACAGCATACCAAATCCGGCATCAAGCCTTCTGCTATGTCACTTCTACGACCAAGAACTACACATACGAGCCTGCGCGTTACTTCTTGATTTCTTCCAGAAGCTGAAGACCTGGCTTTTCAAGTAATCCTACTAGGCTTTAGATTTCGCTTTGCTCACACATCCTAGGATACCTTCCCAGGTAATAGTGCACTCTATTAATCTGCATAATAGAACGGATGCACGGATGCGTAAAAGCGCAGTGCGCATTCTCCACTGTCTCCAGACAGGGACCTAATTCAGGGCCTGGATAAAAGCAGGTAAGTTTAAATTCAGGTATATAGGGACGGTGCACCAAAAGGAGTACTCGAAAGCTCCAGATCTTATTCCAAAAGTTCTTTTATTTTATTTAATTTTCATAAAAACAGACTCCTCAGCCAACGCGTTTCGTTCACATTGAACTTCGTCAGGGCTGAAACAATTAAAAATGTGCAATCAATACACAGCTTGAAAAAAGGTACAATAGAAAAACACCAACTTACAAAACACTACATTAAAAACAAATATTTACATACGCCTTAATCACATAATGTAATAGTGGTTCCTAGTTTGGAAGGAAACCCCAAGAAACACAGTAAATACCAGAAAGGACAATCTCTAATTAATTATTCTAAATTATGAGATTATATATATATATCTCATCACGCAGATACGAAGGAACACAGAGTCTGCACCTTCATGGATTCTAAATAACAACCAGTGTCGACATATTTAAAAAAACATATATAGTCTGTCCATTGCTCCCTAAAGTCTTACATTGATCTCCTATTTCCGACCACCAATAACATAAATTGTATGAAAAAGAAAAAGAAAAAGAAAGAAAGAAAGAAAGAATAAGACAGAAGGGGGGGGAGAAAGGGAAGGGAAAGCATTTGTGTTTTGCATTTTGGAGACTATGGAAGTGGCCACAAAACCAAGTCCCCACCCAGAAATGCTCCATTAAATATATAGTTCTCACCTATTAAAGTGAATGAGCAAATCCGCTGTGTTTAACTTGTCCTAAAGTTGTTGCGATCGTTTCAAAGATGAGAATTTCAATTTTGACATTACAATAGTAAATCACTTTGCTAGCAATAGAGTGCACCTGCGTTCTGTGAACAAAAGGAACTAATTATAATAAAGTTTCTTTATACCATTATTATTTAAGATCCGAACATTTAAATTGACCATGGTTCACACAAGTTATAAATCCCTTGGGGATATTTATGGTCAGGGTTGGATATCAACCGTATCGCCTCTGTATAAAAAGCGAGAGAGTCTTACCTCACCCAATCAGAGTAACTGGTTTGGTCCCAAACGCTTAATAACTTGGAGAGGGTCCCACCAAAAATCCTTGGCCGCCCGTTCTGACGCAAAGGTCGAGAGCAAACAAAAAACAAAAGGGAGCACCCATTAGGATCAATCTATGCCACCCATGGATGTAGATAAAATGGTGAAGGAAAAAAGGTGGGGGGCGGGGAGAGGAAGAAACGTGAATCTTCATAAAGCAATACTGTTGGCAGCGGGACAACCAAAGTAGATCCCAAAACCAACATACATAGATATGTGTATATCAAAGACCCGGGTATTGAGCTGGGAGATCTCAAAGGGAAACCCCCCAGGCCCCTCCTTCCCACTCACCGAATAATTCGCCGTGTCGCGGATGAAACAAATCGCAAGCCGAGCCGTGGTAGTTCCTTGGTTTAAATATCCTAGCTAGCCCCGCGGCTCGGCTTGCGATTTGTTTCATCCGCGACACGGCCGCTCGTGAATAGACGCTGCTGTTGCCTGCTTCGTTTATCGTCTGCTACTGGAGTAGCCCTTCATTATTGAAAGCTGTTGTCTGACTTGGCTGTAACACCCCTGTGGCCGCAGAGGAGGGAGAGGAGCCGGCCCCGGGACTGCGAGGACCAGCATGCAACACCTTCAGCTGGTCCTCTTCCCGTGTGAGCCGCGCCCCCTCCCAGTGCCACGCCCCCAACCAAGAGCCGATAACTTCTCGCGGCCCCCGCTTCGCAGGAGCCGCTCGTGAATAGACGCTGCTGTTGCCTGCTTCGTTTATCGTCTGCTACTGGAGTAGCCCTTCATTATTGAAAGCTGTTGTCTGACTTGGCTGTAACACCCCTGTGGCCGCAGAGGAGGGAGAGGCGCCGGCCCCGGGACTGCGAGGACCAGCATACAACACCTTCAGCTGGTCCTCTTCCCGCGTGAGCCGCGCCCCCTCCCAGTGCCACGCCCCCAACCAAGAGCCGATAACTTCTCGCGGCCCCCGCTTCACGGGAGCCGCTCGTGAATAGACGCTGCTGTTGCCTGCTTCGTTTATCGTCTGCTACTGGAGTAGCCCTTCATTATTGAAAGCTGTTGTCTGACTTGGCTGTAACACCCCTGTGACCGCAGAGGAGGGAGAGGCGCCGGCCCCGGGACTGCGAGAACCAGCATACAACACCTTCAGCTGGTCCTCTTCCCGCGTGAGCCGCGCCCCCTCCCAGTGCCACGCCCCCAACCAAGAGCCGATAACTTCTCGCGGCCCCCGCTTCGCGGGAGCCGCTCGTGAATAGACGCTGCTGTTGCCTGCTTCGTTTATCGTCTGCTACTGGAGTAGCCCTTCATTATTGAAAGCTGTTGTCTGACTTGGCTGTAACACCCCTGTGGCCGCAGAGGAGGGAGAGGCGCCGGCCCCGGGACTGCGAGGACCAGCATACAACACCTTCAGCTGGTCCTCTTCCCGCGTGAGCCGCGCCCCCTCCCAGTGCCACGCCCCTACAACCCGACACATTACTTAATTAAAACCTGCAACGCGCATCGCGGTACGCGCGCGGGTCGGAGCACGGGGCGAAGCCCGGGCTAAGGGCGGGCCGTCTGTGGCCGTCCGGGGACGTACAAGGACGGGACGGGCCACCCCACTTACATTTTCCTTCCAGACCTCCGGCAACCGGGTATCAGGTACTGATCCTATAAGGTATGTAGTGGAGTTATTCTATTGGACCACTAAGTAAAGGAACGGAAATAGGAGCTCGGAGTTGTTATTCTTCTCCGTGAAATCTAAAACCTTCGTTTCCTAAAAACTTCAATATAGCTCCCAAACGAACACCTCACAATCAATTTATCTGAGAAGGAGTCAAATTCATATTCAATAGGAGGACTCTAGTTACGTATATGGCACTAAAAAAGTTACGATCACGTACAATATTTATGAAACGTATGGGTACCGAGGAAGCAGTTAGGAAATCCACAGAGAAATTAATAAAACACGGTCAGATAATCCAGACTCCCGCAATAAGCAAGTACTTCTCTGCCCTATCACCAAAAAAACTATCACCTACTCTCGCCTTGGAAGAAGGTAATATCCTCGACCATATGGAAACTAAGGAGGAAAAACATCTCTCCTCTCCAATCCACCATTCCACTCAAAACTTAAGTGACGCACATCTTGAAGACATTATAAAAACTATACCATCATCAGAGGATGCACTAATTCCAGAACAAAAGGAATTGCATCTAACAACCTTAACTCCGATTAATACTTCAGGAAGTCAAGTTTGTACTGAGGATCCCGTTGGTATTGACACAAAATCACCAAACAATAAATCAGATCTATTCCTATGTATCGACAAATTACCCACTAGTTCTCCGGAAAAATCATCAGAGCACGATCCATTACTTGATTCCTTCCCTGACACTTTTTTTCCCAATACACATTCTGCAAATACGGTAACACCTTTGTCAAAAGCTCTTTTTACTTTGCAGGACATTTTAGAATCAGTCCTTACCTTTTTAGGTCAAATTCTAGCTAACTCAGATGATACCCATGATGTACAAATTGGTATTCTAAAATTTTTATTAGAAGAAAAAAGGAAAAAAGAATCAGTGGAAGTACCAATAAAACAACAAGAATCAGACATGGTGCAATATCAGGAAGGTCACTTAACTAACTTCAATCAAAATAAACAAATTCAGAGTAAATGTGATACAAGTGCTCAAACCTCTGAAGTAATAATAATAGAAAGAAAAACAAAGGTTCCTAGAAAAAACACAAATCCTCTACTATATATTCACTGAAGAAACTCTTCAAAGAAGTAACACCGAAAACTCCGAAACTATATTCTATATTTTCGAATTCTATCAAAGAAACAGTTCCACATAAAACCGGGTGCGAGAAAGACTCCACGGATATCACCTTCAAAAACGCACCCGCAGTAGTAGATCACGTGGTAAAGATCTCCAAAATTAAAGATACTAATGAAGTAGGGACGAAAAAAAGGAGGAGAAAGCCTCAAAGAAGAATTCACAAAAAACAAGTGCGCAAACTTAAATTTCAAAAATCAACTACTCCTCTAAAAAGCGAAATGCGCGAAGAGTCCTTAACAATTCTCAATACCCCCACATTAGGGGGAACCAGAGTTACTAAAACCATATTGAATGAGAAATCTCTGAACCCAAAAGCTGAGGAATATTATCCCCATACATTAAACATTAAAACAGGGTTGAAAGTTAATGAAACAAGTGAAGATGATGACAGGATACGTAGCTCCAAGGAGGGACCAATGTCAAAGCATTTAATGATTGAAGAACTATTTCCCACTGACAACACGCCACTAAATCGAGGTAGAATAATGAACATACTCCAACAAATACCATCTCTAAAATCTATCACAAGTTATGAAATAGACTTGGTGCTCTTCCCCATAAAAGATAATAACAAACTAGCGGTGATATCTTTCTGGTCAACAGTACTACCCGGGATAATTCTCAGAGACAAGGAAATACTACACAAAAGCGGGTATGACGTAATTGAAAAGCCAGAACCAAGGAAAAATAAATCTAATAAAGGATACAATGGTCTTTTCAGTTTACTCACAGATACATTGAGTAAACATCAGTACAAAAACACCACCAATCTGGAAGAGTCGGGATTTAACGGTATAGGAAATGACACAATAATAATCGAAGTGAACAATGGTGAACGAGTAGTATGGAGCCATGACTCTCCGCGCCTGCCACTGCAGCCCCTGCTTACCTGCTGACAGAGTTCCTTCGCCCTCTCCGCGCCTGCCACTGCAGCCCCTCCTTACCTGCTGACGGAGTTCCTTCGCCGACGCCGCCAGCAGCGCCCCAGCCGCCGCTGGGCCGCCCGCTCTGCCGGTCCCGTTCCCGCGCCTCCTGCCTGCGGCCCCGCCCCCCCGCCACACGATTGGTTAACCCCTTCCCGCCTCCCAGCGGACCCGCCCTCCCTGCTCCCCTCTTAAGGGGACCTCGCCTGCTTCTAGGGAGCGACCACTGCGCCTCTGGCCTGGTCGCCCCCCTGCTCCTCTCCGCGCCTGCCACTGCAGCCCCTGCTTACCTGCTGACAGAGTTCCTTCGCCGACGCCGCCAGCAGCGCCCCAGCCGCCGCTGGGCCGCCCGCTCTGCCGGTCCCGTTCCCGCGCCCCCGCCCCCGCCACACGATTGGTTAACCCCTTCCCGCCTCCCAGCGGACCTGCCCTCCCTGCTCCCCTCTTATGACGCCCCCTCAGCGACCGCGCAGCGGACGCGCGCAGCGGGAGCACCGATTGAGCGCCGAAGGTGCGCCAAAGGTAAGCCCGTCTGCGCCCGTCCGCGCCTGGACCGCGCCCAGTGCCAGGACCCCTGGCCCCCGCAGACCCCAGCCCACCCGCCGGACGTACGACGCCGCCACCCTCAACGCACTCAACGCCGACCGAACCCCTGGATGCTACCGAGCCACCCCGAGACGCACCCACGGACCCTTCATCTGCCAGGCCTGCAAGTTCTCCTGCACCCGGACCTGCACTGCACCAGCACCCACCCAGCCGAACTCCAGCAGCAGCCACCTGAAGTGCATCCTGCTCAACACCCGCTCCGTCCACAGACACGCCGTCGAGCTCTGGAACCTGCTCGACACCACAGCCCCAGACGTCGCCTTCCTCACGGAAACCTGGATGAACGCCTCCTCAGCACCCGACATCGCCATCGCCATCCCGGACGGCTACAAGATCATCCGGAGAGACCGCGTCAACCAGACAGGAGGAGGCATCGCCATCATTCACAGGAACACCATCCGCATCACGACCAACACCGACGACACCATCGCACCCGCCGAACACCTGCACTTCCAGATCCACGTCAACCCCAAGACCACCCTCAGAGGCACCCTCATCTACAGACCCCCGGGACCACGCACACAATTCAGCGAGGACATCGCCGACTTCATCAGCCCGCTCGCCCTCCCCTCAGCCGACTACATCCTCCTCGGGGACCTCAACTTCCACCTGGAGAACAACGACGACCGCAACACCACCACCGTGCTGGAAAACCTCGCAAACCTGGGACTCAAGCAACTGGTGACCACCCGCACCCACCTCGCCGGACACACACTCGACGCCGTCTTCTCATCCAGCAAAGACATCGCCTTCAGCCACGCCACAGGACTCCACTGGACGGACCACAGCTGCGTCCACTTCACCTTCAGAAGAACGACGACCCACCACCACCAGCAACAGGTTGCCCGAAGAAGCTGGAACAAGATCACAGCCGACCAGCTCGCCGCTTCCCTGAGTCAGCACCCTCCCGCCAGCTCAGCGAACCCCAGCCAGGCCGCCGACAACCTCACGAAGTGGATCAGCAACTGCGCGGACGAACTCGCCCCTCTGAGGACCCCGCCCAGCAGACCCGGCAGCAAGAAAGCCCCATGGTTCACCGACGAACTCAAGAGCTCCAAGAAGAACTGCCGAGCCCTCGAGAAAGTCTGGAGAAGGGAACCAACACCGGACAACATGACCACCCTCAAGCTTGCCACCCGGAAGCACCACCAACTGATCCGCGCCACCAAGAAAACTGCATTCAAGGACCGACTGGACAACAACGCACACAACTGCAAGGAACTCTTCAACATCGTGAAAGAGCTCTCCAACCCCAACGCCGGAAACAACGACATCACCCCATCGCAAGACCTCTGCAACTCCCTCGCCTCCTACTTCCACAACAAGATCGCGGACATACACAACAGCTTCAGCAGTCACACCATCGCACACAGCGACCGCAGCAACGCCACCCACCACCACCCTCCGCGCCTGGACTCCGATCAGCACCGATGACACCGTCCACATGATGAACTCCATCCACTCCGGATCTCCGACCGACCCCTGCCCTCACCACGTCTTCAACAAGGCCGACACTGTCATCGCACCCCACCTGCGGGACATCATCAACACCTCCTTCGACACCGCCACCTTCCCGGAGAGCTGGAAGCACGCCGAACTCAGCGCTCTACTAAAGAAACCAACAGCGGACCCCACCGAACTCAAGAACTACCGCCCCATCTCGCTCCTCCCGTTTCCAGCCAAAGTAATCGAGAAGACCGTCAACAAACAGCTGGCCGCCTTCCTCGAGGCGAATGGATCCCTCGACCCCTCACAGTCTGGCTTCCGAGCCAACCACAGCACCGAGACCGCCCTCATCGCTGCCACCGATGACATCCGAGCCCTGATGGACAACGGAGAAACAGCGGCCCTCATCCTCCTAGACCTCTCCGCGGCATTCGACACTGTCTGCCACCGCACCCTAGTGCAGCGCCTCAGCAACGTCGGAATTCAAGAGAAGGCACTGGAATGGATCGTCTCCTTCCTCGACGGAAGAACACAGAGAGTCCGTCTACCACCGTACAAGTCAGAGGCCACCGAAGTCATCTGCGGCGTCCCTCAAGGATCCTCGCTGAGCCCCACCCTCTTCAACGTCTACATGAGACCCCTCGCGCCCATCGCACGCCAACACAACCTGAACATCATCTCCTACGCCGATGACACCCAGCTGATCCTCTCACTGACCAACGACCCCGCCGCTTCCAGAGCCAACCTTCACGAAGGGATGAAAGATGTAGCCGAATGGATGACGACCAGCCTCCTGAAACTGAACTCAGACAAGACGGAAGTCCGCATCCTGGGCTCCTCGCCCTCCGCCTGGGACGACTCCTGGTGGCCCCCCGCCCTGGGCACCGCACCCACACCGACAGACCACGCACGCAACCTGGGCTTCATCCTGGACTCCTCCCTCTCCATGACCAGACAAGTCAACGCCGTCTCCTCGTCATGCTTCAACATCCTGCGTATGCTACGAAAGATCTTCCGGTGGATCCCCACCGAGACCAGGAAGACGGTCACCCAGGCCCTCGTCACCAGCCGACTGGACTACGGCAACGCCCTCTACGCCGGAACCACCGCCAAGCTCCAGAAGAGACTCCAGCGGATCCAGAACGCCTCAGCCAGACTCATCCTCGACATCCCCCGACGCAGCCACATCTCCGGACATCTGAGAGACCTGCACTGGCTCCCCGTCAACAAGAGAATCACCTTCCGTCTCCTCACCCACGCACACAAAGCCGTACACGACCAAGGCCCGAGCTACCTCAACAACCGCATCAACTTCTACGCTCCCAAACGCCACCTCCGATCAGCCAGTCACGCCCTCGCCGCCGTCCCCCGCATCCGAAGATCGACAACAGGAGGAAGGTCCTTCTCCCACCTGGCCGCCAAGACCTGGAACTCCCTCCCGACCGACCTGCGCCTGACCCAAGACCACCTTTCCTTCAGGAAGAAGCTCAAGACCTGGCTGTTCGAGCAGTAGCAGCACCCCCCCCCCCCCAAGCGCCTTGAGACCCTCCGGGTAAGTAGTGCGCTATATAAATGTCCATGATTGATTGATTGATTGATTGAATGACTCAGGAGAAAGCGAATCCAAAAAAACAACTAAATCTTGGGCCTGGATAGCGGAAACGCTAAACAGCAAAAAATCTACTAACTTTTACCAATACACTGTTTAGTAATGGCTTGGAGATCACCTCATGGAATATGGCTGGGATAACTCATAATAAAATGATCGAAGCAACCAAAAATCAACCCGACATCCTGGCCCTACAGGAAACTTGGGCAACAAAATCTTTCATTCAGCAAGGATATTATGTTTATGACATCCCTGCAAAAGAATCCAATCGGGGCCACGCAAAGGGCTGCTTGGCAATCTTATTAAGAGAGGAATATTTATGGTCCCAAGAAATCGTTGAAACCAAATCAAAAAACCTTCAATGCATCATGGTGGCAGTGAAAATACATAATACAGCTTCCCAAAAGGCAATGCTGTTATTCAACATATACGCCCCTCCAGGTAATACCCAAGACGCCCTGTTCGAGGATATAATGGAATCTATTATTCGAATATTAGATCATCGATATAACACGCCATTTGTAATTATGGGAGATCTGAACGGAAAAATCTCTAACACCGAAATTGGAAAATGGGTAAAATTATACCAAGAAGAAGCAGTGGAAATGTCCATCCCAATATTTCGTAAGGGAAATAAATCAGATAAGAGAGGCAGGTCTTTACTATCTTTTCTGCCAAGTTTAAATGGGACAATTTTGAACGGTAGCATGCAAGGAGATATACCGGCATCTTATACCAGACGGGGAAACAGTACTTCCTCAACTATTGATTATATAATTTGCAGAATGGACCTCACGGAGACAGTCACGAATCTACAAATAAATTTTACAGATGAGAGCGATCACGCTCTTTTACACTTTTCAACCCTCTGGAGGGCCATTCCTTCTCTTACAAGTAAGATAATATTCCAAAACACTACAACTGAAGTAAATATCAACCAGAGGCGGATCTATTGGAACTCATCCACATTGGACAAAATAACTGCACTGGTTGAATATACACAACTCCTCACTATCAAATATTCTGATGACCCAATAAAGGATTTTGAAAATACAGTCAAAAACATCAAGCACGTGTTCTCTAACCATTCACAACTGACTACAACAGGAGAAAGTAAAAACAATAAAACCAACAAAAACCGGAATTCGCATATCGCAAAAAAACTGAATAAACTCATCAGAGCCCAACACTTGGATATCTCAATATCAACTAAAGCTGAAATTAATAGACTAAAAAACCAAGTATGAAGAGAGAAAAATAACCCAAAAAAAACGGTACAGGATCGTAACTGGGTAGATATTCAAATAGCAGCTAACCAACATAATCAACGCAAATATTGGTCCTTAATTGCCAAAATGACTGGATCAAAAAAGAAACTCCAAGCTATCCCAGTCTCACCCCAGGACTGGGAAACTTATTTGAGTGACTTATACAAAACAAATTCCATCGTACCTGAAAAAAAAGGATCCCGAAACCAATTTGGTCAAGAACTCCACTAACATCAGTAACATCTCTGCAATCTCCATTGCCACGCATATTCGAAAAGCTAGGATCACGGGAGCTTCAGGCCCGGACCAAATACCCATCAAGGTCCTTCAAACAGATCCCAAAAAATGGAGCCAGATGCTCTCCCCCCTTTTTAATTACCTAATGAAAACCGGAAAAATACCCAAGTCATGGCAGGGAAGCATCATCATTCCCATTCACAAAAAGGGGAACAAAAATGTAGCCGGCAACTATCGGCAAATAGCGTTGATGGACACTACCGGGAAAATCTTTGCCGCAGAAGTACTGGACAGACTAAAAGCCTGGGCTTTTTCGCAGGGTTTAATACCAATGTTTCAGGCAGGTTTTCGATCCAACCATTCTGTCATAGATAACACAGCAACACTTCAGACCATCCTAGATAAATATACTGCAGGCAGATCTCAGACAATATACGCAGCATTTATCGACTATTCAACTGCTTTCGATCGAGTTGATAGACCGACTCTCTGGAACAAGCTGAGGAGGTTAGGTATCCCTGATCAACTACTCCAGGTTGTTATAAATCTCCATACCACGACATGGTGTCAAGTCCAAATGGGGCATGAAAAAGATCTGACTAAAGTAATCCACACGATGAACGGCCTTAAACAAGGATGCCTTTTAGCGCCGTTATTATTTTCATTGTATCTCAGCGACCTGCCCTTCCATCTGCAACAAGGTAATAGCTTGCCTCCAAAGCTCGCCGCACAAAGTATACACTCCTTGTTATACGCTGATGATATCGTGATGCTGGACCTCACGCCTTTTGGTTTACAAATACTTCTTGACATCCTACACAAATATTCAAAAGACAATTACTTAATCTCCAACTTAAATAAAACTAAAATTGTATCTTTCTCTGGTAGGAAACAAAGTTGCAAGTATTGTTGGAAGCTAGGCGGAGAAAAAGTTGAAGAGGTGGAGGAATATACCTACCTCGGAAGGATTTTCACAAAGAACTTGCAAAATACTAAGCAAATTAACCATCTAACAAAGAAATCTGAAATACATGCTGGGGCTCTTTTAAGACTGTATTCGGCCACTGGGAACAGGCATTTCTCTACATTGCTAAAAGTATACAGATCAAAGATTCCTCCAGTTTTATCCTATGCCACTGAATATATTCCAATAAAACAGTGGTCCTATATGGATATAAAGGAAGGGAAAATATTAAAGAAAATTCTGAAGGTCTCTGAATCCACACCGGTCCAAGCAATAAGACTCGAATTTTCGATCACTAGTTCCTACAATCTTCTCCACGCTAAAGGAAAATCATTACGAACTTTGTTAAAGATCGAGACTTTTGACCGAGACGCCTCAAACTTAACATTCTTCAGAAATATGAAAGACGTGCTAAAATTAGTACTGAACTCTTGTTAACCTGGTCTCCATCACAACTTAAACTTTTTTTTAAATGTTTTACACCTAAATTGAGTTACGAACTTGATTATCAACATTGTAACAAATTATCCTTATACAAATTATATGTTGAGTCATTGGAATATAAGCAGGCACAGCTTTACCTTGAGTTCTCTCTTTCACACGGCGCAAGGAGGGCAATTACACTGTTACGTTTAGGTATCCTACCTGTGTCATCAGTCACATTTAAATGGTCTCCAGGTGGATCACCTTTATGTACCCTCTGTCAGGGGGGCAATCAGACCATTGAGCACCTTCTATTTATATGCCCAAATGCTAAAGTAGTAATAGCACGGTTAAGATATCTGGTCCCCATATATCGGAAATGTAGAATTTTAACCACAAAAGAAATGCTATTTCTGTGCAAACATCCCCCCAATGAATTTGTATGCTATCATTTTTATAAATTTTTAAAAATTTTCCTGATATTATACTAAAGTGTAACAAATTGTGTTTATAATATTTGTGGTCCTCAGTAGAGTACCAAACAAATAAAATCTTTTGACTTTTTTTTTTGACAACAAACCCTAATCCGACCAAAAAAAAAAAAAACTAGACCGCCAATCTAAACAGATGAGTTTTTAGCGCTTTTTAAAAAGCAGTAAAGTCAGCAATGCCACGCAAAGAACAAGGGAGCGCGTTCCAAGCAGAAGCGGCCTTCACCGCCACAGACTGCCCTCCCAACCGGACACGCCGGAAGCGAGGAACCTGCAACAGATGTTGAGCTGCTGAACGCAATTCACGGTTGGGGGAGTACCGAATGAATTGTTTCTTCAGATAGGCGGGGCCCCGCCCATTGATGGCTTTATGAGCCAGAGTTAGAATTTTAAAAGTAATCCTATGCGGCACCGGCAACCAATGCAGGCTCTCCAGGTAATTCCTGACGCTAATCTGCCTGGAGATATTCCCCAGCAATCTGGCGGTAGCGTTCTGGACAACCTGGAGCCGCTTTACCAGGTAGGCCGGAGAGCCACTAAGCAGAGCATTGGCATAGTCCAGGCGCGAGAGGATCAAAGCTCTCGCGACTGACTCACGAGCCGAGGCGGGCAAATAGGGAAAAAACTTTCTAAGGGACTTCAAGGTCCCAAAGCAGCCTCCAGTTAGCTTCTTAATATGCCCCTCAAATCGGAGATCTTCCCCAAACCAAACCCCAAGGTTCTTGGCCAGGGTGTTCGAGGCACAAGGCATGGGGAAGCCGGCCGGCCACAGTAGGTCCCTAAAATCAGGGGGGAACTGGCCGTAGAGCAGAATCTCAGTCTTATCCTCATTGCATTTCAATTGGGATGACGCTAACCAATTGAAAACTGAGGACAGACAGTTCTGAATCTGCTCTGTGTCCAGAGTCTCCCCCGGCCAGGTGAACAACAGCTGCGTGTCATCGGCGTATGCTATAATTTTGGCTCCCAAATGTTCGGCTAAGACAATCAGGGGGGTCAGATAAACATTAAAAAGCAGAGGGCTCAAAGTCCTGAGAGGTCTAGCCGATGATGAAAAAGGAGGGAGCCATACCTGCTGAGATCTAGACGTCAAAAATGAGCTCAGCCAATCTAATGCGAGATTATTGACTCCAATGTCGGCGAGCCGGGCAAGGAGACGTTGGTGGGGTACCGTGTCGAACGCGGCAGAGAGGTCCAATAAAATTAGAGCCGCTCTGCCGCCTCCGTCCAAACATTCCCTGACTGCTTCCGAAATCTCCACCAGTGCCGACTCCGTGCTGTGAGCAGCACGGAACCCGGATTGGGCCTCGTGAAGAGCTCTGGATCTTTCCACAAACTCATTGAGCTGCTGGAAAGCCAATTTCTCGCCTATTTTAGCCAAAGCAGGAAGCAATGAAATAGGCCGATAGTTGGTCAGCACAGCAGGGTCAGCCCCGGCCTTTTTGAGCAGAGGCAGGAGCTTAGCCTGTTTCCACTCTGGAGGCACAGTGGCTGATTTAAAAGAAAGACCGACTAAGTGTGTCACCTCCTGAACAACTACATCGGCAACAGCTGCCAACACCCTTGCCGGACATGGGTCGGATGGTGATCCAGATTTCAAAGATTTGATCACAGCAAGGGTGTCTGTAGTTGTAGGAGGGACGAACTCCGTCAACCTGGCCGATGGAACCCTCAAAGGAAGAGAAAAATCCTGCGTGGCATCTGATAGGCTGATAGCAGCAAAATTTAGCTGAATAGCCGCTATTTTGTCCTCAAAGAACCTGGACAAACTCTCGCACCAGGCCTTTGAAGCTGGAACTATCCGCTGCTCAGCGCAAGGGGCAAGAAAGCTATTCACAATTGAGAAAATCTCTCGGCTGCTATTGTTGGCTTTAGCAATTCGATTGGCATAATAGACACCTTTGGCCCTTTTAATACCAGCGTAGTAACTTCTCTGTTCTCTACGTAGAATTTCCTTGGCCAAAGGGCAATAGAATTGACGCCAAGCCCGCTCGAGTTTTTTACAGGTCTGCTTGTGAACACGCAGCTCCGGGGAAAACCAAGGTTTAGAGGGAGTGGATCGCAATCTGCCACACCTCCCTTTAGAGGAGACCGAAACACCCGCCTCCATCCAATCGTTGAAGGACCACACCGCTGTGGTAAGATCACTGCACAGCGCGGGCCGACACTCAATCAGGGTGGCAGCCAGAGTCTCATTATTAATTTTTCTTGCGCAGACTGATTTAGCCCTCCCAGTGGGAACACCCAAAGTTGATCATGCAAATCTGATCAGCTGATGGTCTGACCACGTCAAAACTTGAGGGACATCAATCTGGAGAGAAAAATTGGAGCAAATCACATCCAGGGTGTGCCCTCCCGAATGCGTGGGTAAAGAGACCCACTGAGACAAGTGCGCTAGGTCCAGGAAATCATGCAAGCTTTTACTTTCTGGAAGATCAGCTTCCTCGACATGAATGTTGAAGTCACCCAGAAGTAAAAAATGAGGGAATCTAAGGGCTCGCGGGGCAATAAAATCCATCAAAGCCGTAAGAAACGAACCAGCCGATCCCAGAGGCCTATATATTAGGGTACCCCCAAGAGTGAAGTGAGGGGAAAGGACCACAGAGAAATTCAACACTTCGCCATCACCTAAGATTACCGGGGGATCTACCTGAAGGGTCAGTGAATCTCTCAGAATAATTGCGACATCCCCAACTCTTCCTAGAGCTCTATCCCTCCTATATATTTTGTAGCCTCGGGGGACAGCTAACTCGACATCCGGAGCACTGGCCGCCGTGAGCCAAGTTTCCGTCACAAACAAAAAGTCGAGCGAGCTGTCAGCAAGAAGCTCAAAAATGTCCGCCGCATGTTTGCCCATCGAGCGCGCGTTAACTAAGGCAGCGGAGAAAACATGAGAGGCCGGCTTCGGGGGTGAGGGGCCAGGGAGTGTTTCCACACAGCAAAAACCGCAGATCAAACAAGGGGTAAGCCATGGACAATTCCCCACATCACCACCGACATTCGGACACCCTGCAGAGCGCAAAGATAGCAGCTGCTCCCTAGAGTACATAAACGTGGCACTAGCCACATTCCGAGGCTGTAAGGCAGCCCATCCTGCGTCCGTCACGGCCGAGGCACGGACGGGCGCAGACGGGCTGACATTTGGCTTACCTTTGGCGCGCCTAAGGCGCACCCGCCACGCGTGACCGCTGCGCGTCAGAAAAGGCATGGTGTTTTTATAGGAGCGCGTCACTCCCCGAGCTAGACCGCTGCCACAGGTTCTGCCGGGGAGAGGACTCCTAGGAAGATGGCCGCCCGCGATGGACCGGCGATACGGAGGCGATACGGTTGATATCCAACCTTGACCATAAATATCCCCAAGGGATTTATAACTTGTATGAACCATGGTCAATTTAAATGTTCGGATCTTAAATAATAATGGTATAAAGAAACTTTATTATAATTAGTTCCTTTCGTTCACAGAACGGAGGTGCACTCTATTGCTAGCAATGTGACTTACTATTGTAATGTCAAAATTGAAATTCTCGTCTTTGAAACGATCGCAACAACTTTAGGACAAGTTAAACACAGCGGATTTGCTCATTCACTTTAATAGGTGAGAACTATATATTTAATGGGGCATTTCTGGGTGAGGACTTTGTTTTGTGGCCACTTCCATAGTCTCCAAAATGCAAAACACAATTGCTTTCCCTTGCCTTTCTTCCCCCCTTCTGTCTTATTCTTTCTTTCTTTCTTTCTTTTTCTTTTTCTTTTTCTTTTTCTTTTTCATACAATTTATGTTTTTGGTGGTCGGAAACTGGAGATCAATGTAAGACTTTAGGAAGCAATGGACAGACTATATATGTTTTTTTAAATATGTCGACACTGGTTGTTATTTAGATTCCATGAAGGTGCAGACTCTGTATTCCTTCGTATCTGCGTGATGAGATATATATAATCTCATAATTTAGAATAATTAATTAGAGATTGTCCTTTCTGGTATATACTGTGTTTCTTGGGGTTTCCTTCCAAACTAGGAACCAAGGTTACATTATGTGATTAAGGCGTATGTAAATATTTGTTTTTAATGTAGTGTTCTGTAAGTTGGTGTTTTTCTATTGTACCTTTTTTCAAGCTATGTATTGACTGCACATTTTTAATTGTTTCAGCCCTGACGAAGTTCAATGTGAACGAAACGCGTTGGCTGAGGAGTCTGTTTTTATGAAAATTAAATAAAATAAAAGAACTTTTGGAATAAGATCTGGAGCTTTCGAGAACTCCTTTTGGTGCACCGTCCCTATATACATGAACTTTGGGATCTGCTTTGCAAGAGAGTATTGGTGCAGCATACTCTGGACGTCTTGTGCACAATCCTTGGACTTTGATTTCATACTTTGAAATACTATGTGCATAACTTGAGTCAGACGCTCTTTCTTTTTCAATTGAAGTTTAAATTCAGAAAAGTATTTGGGGCACTACTAATCAGAGCAACAGGCTGTTTTCATGCTAGCCCCAGCCCTGCCAAGGGTCACTCATCAGGTGTTAAACTAACGCATATTTGTTATTGGTACTGCCTTGCCGCAATATAATACTTTGCCACCACAGCTCCTATTACTTGTTTGAATTACTATTTCCGTTTGATCATGTGCATTGCAAGCATGGAGACTAATCCAGTTTGTGTTTCTTCTGTGGCTCTGTGACCATGTCCAGGACTGAGGAGAGCTCATGGGTTATCAGCTGTTTACAAATCACAGACTTGTTTTGTCTGGAGCGCTTTCCATACCGGTTAGAATTGGTTCCTGACACACACCCTTTGTAAGCATGCAACGAAACAAGCCCTATTAGCCAGAGAGAGTGATTTGGTGGTTTACCCCTGTGCTTAATTTGCAAAAGAATGAGAGCTGGTGGTCAAAGCTGTGATAAAAAACACATGTGCTCACCGAATACCAAGTCAGCTTATTCTTGAATTGATGTCAGGTCTCTCAACAACATTTACAACCCTTTTAAATGGCTTTGGTTTTCTGCCTGGATTATTAGAAAAAACATAGTGGACCTCATTTACAAATAATTGGAGTAGGTCAGTGCCACAAGCCTTTTTGCTGCACTGCCCTATGCCAAATCGAAAGGACAGGAATGTGCGGTATTGACGAATATGGTGCATTCCTGTCCTTTTTGTGAGCACGCAATTTGATGTCTAGCGCCAACGCAGGCACCCTTGCACCATGGTGCAAGAGTGTCTGAGTTTTTGGGATGATTATTTTTGTGCATGAAGGGACACGTTCCTGCACAAAAACAATCAATGGAAGCGTTTTTCTCTTTCTATGTGTGTTGCAAAATGCAGCACATGTAGAAAGAGGAAAAAACAAGGAGAAATATAATTATTTCTCCTCGTTATGCCTCCCCTGGGGAGGCACACAGTTGTGACGCATTCCCAGGATTACAGATCCTTGTAAAACTGGATAAGTGTCAAAATCCTTGGGTGTTGCGTGAGAACACCCACAGCAATGATCATGGAACGCCTCCTTGAGGTAGCGTAAGGGAACGCATCATTTTGAGCTGCCTTGCCTTACTCCATATCTAGGAGGCCATTCAAAGCCACTTAGGGCAGCTTGGCGTCGCCTCATAGTTATGATTGACAGGCCTGCGCCACCACAGCATCAGAACAAGTGGCGCTCCGGCGGCACAGCCTCTTGTAAACGAGGGCCAAGATGTTTTGTGACCCCGAGGCCTGTAATACCACAGAGCGGTATTGCTCATCTGAATGTTTTCACTAATCACACTACTAAAATCGTTATATTTTAAGAAAAAATAAAGGTTTCAGTTTTGTTGTTTAGATGTGTCTACATTCTGGGCAATTCAAGTTTACCCAGTAATGGCACCATAGAAAATGGTGGGTTTGTACAAATAATCTAATGTGTTTTGTGCTGAAAGAGGCAAGAACATTGTAGTGTTTCAAACTCCATATGTTGGACTCTAAATAGGCAATTCTGAATTTTGAGTCACTGCCACTTGCATGTTGGAGCTGGAAAGCCTGTTCTTTGAATGGGAAAACCAAAGCTAAGTGTGTGTCTATTTCTTATATCAATCTCATTATATGTACATAACGGTTTGTTCTGCTCGCATTAAAGAGCCACTCAGAAGCTTCACACTTTATTAGAATGTCACACACAAACACAATGAAAACATGGAAATGTCACGCAAAGGCAAACTCAAAGCTTGGCAGCTATGTAGCCCGAGGTGCTTTCATTGTCTATTTATTTAAACTGGAAATGTACTTTAGTGCAGTCTGACCCTTCCCAAGATTGTAGGACGACATCCATCCTACTCAGTGCCTTCACGGGTGCCAACGTGGAGCAAAGCGACAATATTCTGCCCAAGAAACTGTGATCTGCCCAGAATAGATTCTGAACTCCAGGTGAGGACCATGAGAACGGTGGGAAAGGTGGAAGCAGATAGAACTAAAAAGAAACCTTAGACCCTGGGATTGAAGTATCCAGAAGGGAATTCCAAGGCTCCCACAGAGAAGAACTTCTCAAGACCCTCTGCTCTTGGAACTAATCCCTGACCCTGTGGGCTAGATGGTTCATAAAATCTCAATTAGCAAGTAACAAGAGATGCAAACCCAGAACTAGCAACCAGATGGTTTTATGCAGCCGGTCATCTACTGTGAGCTGGAGCACCAATGACCACTCTCCTCGTCAGGTGATGCAATGACTTCCTCTACATTGTTCAATGCTATAGTCAGCACATCTTAGCAACTGGAAAATTGCTAAAGGAGCCACTATATGTCCTAGGTGAGTACCATGTCAGGATTATGCTCACTTTCTGATCTCTTTAGAGGTGTGGGTTCTCTTCTTCATGCTGGGCTGCTGACATCTAATGCAAAGCAACAGGCTCAGAGGGATCAATCAATCAGAACATTTATAGAGCGCGCTACTCACCCGTGAGGGTCTCAAGGTACTTGCGCTTGAGGGATCAGCTGGCTTTGGTCATGTTGTCTCTGATCATATTAATGGCTGGTGCAACATCAGACTGTTTGGTTTCTCTGTTGTCTTCCAGGCATACAGGTAGGTGGATTTAGAGTTGCCAAAGGTGCCATCATGTGTTCCTCAAAACTCTTCAGTATTTCTTGACCTTGTCCAATTCTCATGTCTGTGTTCTGATATGGATCCCTGCACAGACCTGTCATCGCCTAAAGATGTTTCTGCACTTACCTTTTAGTAACGGACTGCTTGCATTTGACCCCCAAATGCCACGCTCTCACTTCGAGAGGTAACGTTTTGGTTTTAAGTTTAACTGAGACCAAATGTCTTCAGACTTTTGGTCTCAGTTAAACTTACGACCAAAACTTATATTTAACTGAGACAAGGGTCTAACTTTACTACCCGTAAATGCCCTTTGAGAATACCGAAAGTCGTAAAGTTAGACTTGCGTCTCAGTTTACCTTTGTAGATCGGGCCCAGTGTTGGGAGACTATGCAGAAATGGTGAAAACAGGAGGTTCTGGGTTAGTGTTGGCAAAACGACATGAATCCCCGTCACAGATGCTATCATGGATGTTACACAGCTGGAGCATTTATTCAGGCATTGCCTGTGTTTGAAAAGCACATTTAAAAACTCTCTAAATGCCTTACGACTGTGATCTTAGTTTGGATTGCGAACGGTAAGTGTAGCTAAAGTACTGGCCAAAATTCACTGAATTGTAGAAAGGAACTGAAGGGAGGAGTGCATTATGTACCTGCAAAATGTCGTCGACGTTTATTTGATGTTTAATTATTTACTCATAACAATAGTCCATATAGTTTTGAAAAAAAGTGATTTTGGGATCCTCTTTGTAACCTTTGATGCCTTTGAACATTCGTTCCCAAATTTAGCACACTACATGGATGGATCATGAACACTATTTGACCTGAGGGATTAGTTTAAATTGGTTAAATGGGATACATTTATATGTGCAAAAGTAGGATTTTCCATGAAGTGTGGTGTCAACCCTGACTAGAATGGGAGAGCTGCATTGCTGTAGTATGGAAAACCTTCTTTCTGTGTCTCTCACCCACAACCCCCTCTTCTGCCACAGGTGGTGCAGATCATGATTGGACTCATCAGTGTCTTCTTGGGAGGAATTCTCTCCTTCACTGGTCTCCACAGCATCGCAGCGTACACCGGCGTAAGCTTCTGGGCTGCAGTGTTTGTAAGTATCAAACATCAAATGCCTGTCTATCTCAGAAAGAACTGATACAGAGAATTAAAGGAACCCTTGGGAGAAAAACACTGCAATCCCTCATCCCTGGCTCACAAACTACACCAGATCTTCTTGCATTCGTGCCTGCTTCCTGCCAGAAAGTCCTCACCTTTAATGCTAAAGACAAGTCAGGGTGATTGGCAATGTTTGCTCTCCACTGGGTCATCTTCTGTCATGTTCAGTGTCTCCCAGGTAGAGACATTTCCTCTATTACTTGAAGGGTCGGTGCAGCAGGGCTCAGAAGGCTCCACATAGCAAACAAGAACAAGGATGGGACGCAGCAACACAAAAAGCATGTCCTAAACCCTTTTAGAGGTATGAGATCCTTCTGAAATATACAAATGTTCTAGATAGGCTGAGCAGGGTCTTTGTGGGAGCCCCGGAGGCTCTCAATTAGCAGGTCTTTCTTGACTTTTCATTTATTTCATGCCAACCCATGTGCTAACCTGCTGCTGATGCCACCACAGCCTGCTCATTGTAGTGTTTAGAGTGGGTGAAGTGGGAAAGTAAGGAGATCAGGCAAGGAGAGGTGGTGCTAACAGCTCCCTGATGTGGGATAAGGATGTGTATTGTGATTAGTGAATCGCTGTAGTAGTGTGGAGCCAGGGAAAGGGCTGTGATATCCCCTGACCCATGTCACACAGGGGCGGTGAATGGGCTGGATGGGTGGAGCCACAGTGTAGGAAGGTGGCTACCTGACTATGGTTACCCCTGATTTTTTGCCTGTGTTTAGCTGGTTTTTTGACTTAGTTGACCTGGTTCCCTGCTAATCAGGGCCCCAGGCCATCTGCTCTCTCTGTAAAATGGATTCCATGTACCCTAGGTACATACCCCAATTGGAAATGGACCCCTTGTCAGCCCCTGTATAATGCACTATAGGTGCCCAGGGCATAGGGGCCACCAAGGCCTACCAGGGGCTGTAGCATATCTTTTGCCACCCCTGGCTGGTTCTTAAATTGACACAACTGGCTGATCACTCAGCTGGGGTAAGGTGGTGTAATCACCCCTTGCTTAGATGTAGTATACCTATATCTAAACCTATATCTGGACACATATTAACCTGTGAGCCACTCCTATGGAAGGCCTCATCAATCCTGGAGGCAGAGTGCGTGGTTTCATGTGAGATGGAGCTCTAGCATGAGCTGAGCCTGTCTGCAGCTGTCGGGAACAACTCCCTAAGCTGTTTCAGGATAATGCCATACCATATACTCTTAAGTGCCTTATAATCCTCGCGGTTATATAGCAACTTTGGTTTGGCTTTATCAAAACATGTCGTGTAAGGTGTCATACGATTTGGAATACTATCCCCCTCGCCAGTTCTGGCGACGGGGATAGCATTCCACCCCTCTAGAGGGGTAAGACATGTTACTTTGCTTAAATGCGGTTGATTTCTCCAAAGACCTTAGATCCACAAAATGGATGCCTCTGCCACAGACAAATGTCTGGACCCCTGCAGTTGACTGAAACTCGACCAAAGGGGTCCTGGACAAAGGGTTTCCTGTCACAGGAGGGTGTCACCACCCTCCAGACAGGAGATAGTGGATTGTAGCAGGGAGGTTTGAAAGAAACCAGACAGTGCCTGGGGAGCACAAGGCTTCCCCTTGCATAATCCGGTCAAACCGGTTCTGGGGCAGCCCAGCCCCAGCTCCAGTGAGACCTGGACAAAGGAAAGGGGGTGTAACCACCCCCCTTCCTGGTCCCACCCATAGGGAGGGACCTAGCCGGAGATCCACCCCTCAGATTGGAATAAGAGTGGGAGCAGTGCCCTAGCACAGCAGATCATCCTGAAATCACCTTTAAACTAAGAATACGACTGGACTTCGACATTCTGATGAACAGAAGACTGAAGAGCATCTCCCTTGTGGCCTAGGAGGGGCCACCCTGTGAACACAGGCACCACCCAGCACCTCGACGTCTGCTTTGCCGCCGCCTCCCGCCGGAGCCCGAGTGCAGAGCCTGACAAGACCCAGCTTCCCAGACTTCTCCCAGCCCGATCCACAGTCCCTGCAAAGAAGGGACCCGTGGAGGCACCGAGAGACGTGGGAGCGGACATCTTGAAAGACCCCTGAGACGCTGACTGCGCAGCACCCGAGGCACCCTCGACTCTGTGCTTTAGGGTTTAAGAAGCCCCACAATCGAGCAGCATTTGCACCAAAGATCAGCCCTCCAGCATCTCCACGATCTGCGTGGGGCCCTTTTGCTTTGGCCACTCGACTCGCCATCCCGGCCGCTTGTCACGTGGTCAGCGGCCATCTTGGCGACGAAACCTACGATTTACACTATGGGTCTGGTTGCTCCAGACCTGCCCTCGCTCCTGTAGAAAGGAGTACCCGCTCTGCCCTTGCTGGTCCGAGTAATAAGCCTTTTTCACTTTCCCCGTGGCTTGCATTAGCCAAGGCTTGTTTGCTTCCATCGAGTTGCCGACACCGCCATCAGCTAGAGCCTTCAAGGGACAGCTCGTGATCGACTCCTGGACGTCCTTGACCTCTTCGTGTCCACGTAGCTGCAGAGAGAAGCAACACCTCATCACCTGTTTGCACCCGACTTTGCCTGGTTCCAATCTGGTTCCACGGTGGTCACTGGTCAGTGACTTTGAACACTGTCCCCTCTGCTTTCAGGTCTTCACCACTTCAGATCCACCCTTGGATCCACCGGACACTTCTCCTTCACATCGCCTGCAGCATCTTCAGCTTAAAGCGCCAAGAACCTGCGTGTCAAAACCCGACGCCACTTCGACCCTGTGCACCCACTTCCTGTGGGTGAGGTAACTTTGCTCCACCGGTGTTCCCACACTGGTGCACATCTCTAGGGTCTGTGTGTTAAGTTTTGTTCCTCTAGGTTCAGCGGAAGTGTCCTTTAACTTTAACTTTACAACTTTTACGCACCATTGGTTAACATTGGTGCGAGCGTGCGCTTTCCGCACATCTCCCGAATCCCGAGGGCCATTCCCGACTTCAGCATTGCTTGTCCTGACTGCTCCCAGTGATTCCCTAGGCCCTAGGCCTAACCACTGCTCGAGTGGCATCTCTTATACCACTTGTTTAGTATATGGTTTGAGTGGCCCCCTGCCCTCATCCATAATTGTGCAACTTTGTATGTTTAAACAGTGCTTTTGATTTAACGCTTGTGCCCCTTTATTCATAAAGAATACTGGGGATTGTTTTTAGTAATAAATACATATATTTTTATAATATATACTTGTGTGGTGTCCTTTCATTTGGTACTACAGGATTGTATGTGGTAAAACAGCTCGCTTAACACGACCTCTTAAGTTAAGCCTTTAGGCTGCATAGTCCATGCTACCCCTAGGATAGCTTGTCTAATAAGGTTGACTTACAACCAGACACCATAAGGGATTGTTTGGTCTGATAATAGGTGGTTCCAGAATTGGAAACATCACCTATCAGGCCAACTTCTCACATTGGTGAGCAGCGGTGCGGATTTGAGCTTGCTGTTGTTTTACCATTGCAATCTTTATATCAAATTGAAAGATCACATCAAGTACCTCTAGGTACATATAAAATCAAAAGCTTAGCATATTAAGTTCTACTGAACTTAGTAGTTGTAGGTTGAAGGGAGTAGCACACCCCTGACTACAACTCACTAGCAAGGTCCAGTAGGAAAACACTTAGTGTAGGTAAGTGCACCACTTACACCTCACTAGTAACCATGTCTGACACAGGAAAAGCCTCAGGGTCTACTCCTGTGACAGTTGACCTTACCCAGGCAACTTTTGGATATGACAAGTTAACCCGCAGAGACTTGATTGCCTTGTGCAAAGCAAGAGGGTTAAAAAGGGGCAGAAGCCCCACCTGCCTAATCCTGGTAGAAATCCTAGAACAGGATGACTTAGAGAAGGCAAAAGCAGCTTCCCTAGACACAGGAAATGGAGGGAACCCCCCTGTAATTGATCCCCCTGAAGAGGAGGATGATGATGACTTAGATGAGGACTCAGATGTTGAGGACTTAGGAGTACAGGATCAGGGTAGCCAGGTTCCAGTTGGTAGGCTTAGCCAGGCCAACTTGGACCTACTGGGGAATGGAGAGGGCCAGCACCTCCCCAGAACCCAACATGTTATTCTCCCAGGCAACAGAAGAGTGAGATCCCCCTCAGGGGACTCTCATATTTCTAGTGCCTCCAGAGAATCACAGAGAAGCATGGGTGCTTCTCAAAAGCTAGAGCATAGGGCCAGAATGAGGGCTGTCAAACTCCAGATAGAGAGGGAGGAGGTAGCCTTGGCTCAAGCTAAACTTGCCTTGGCAAGAGAGCAGAGATTGTGTGGCTTAGATGCCACTGGTGGCAGCAATATTCCTAAAGAGAAACCCAGGTCCTATGATAGTAGAAACCTGACAAAGATTGTGCCCCCCTACAAGGAAGGGGATGACATCCACAAGTGGATAACTGCTCTTGAGAGAGCCTGCATGGTACAGCAGGTTCCTGAGGAACAGTGGGCAGCAATCTTATGGTACTCCTTTTCAGAGAAAGGGAGAGATAAGCTCCTCACTGTTAGACATGAGGATGCAAACAATTACAAAGTCCTGAAGAGTGTTCTGATAGATGGGTTTGGCTTAACCACTGAACAGTACAGGTTGAAGTTCAGAGACACCCAGAAGACACAGACTCAGGACTGGACTGATTTTGTTGATTGTGCAACTAAGGCTCTGGAGGGTTGGCTACATGGCAGCAAAGTACATGACTTTACAGGATTGTATAATTTGATTATGAGGGAGCAGATCCTAAGTAATTGTCAGAACCAGCTCTTACACCAGCACCTGGTGGACTCTGATCTGACCTCTCCCCAAGAATTGGGAAAGAAGGCAGACAAATGGGTCAGAACCAGGATTAGGCCTAAGAATCAGGACAGTAACCAGAAGAAGGAGTCTACCAAGCCTCAAGATAAGGGTGGGGATAAAAGTAAAGAAAAGACTTCCCCAGGGCCCCAAAACTCCAAGAATGGGGGTGGGTCCCAAGACACTTCTTCAACTGAGAAAAAGCCGTATTGTTATGCCTGTAAACAGGTGGGGCATTACAAAACAGATAACTGTTGTCCCAAGAATAACAATAAAGAAAATATACCTCCAAAGCCAGCTTCAACACCTCCTGTTACTGTCAGCAGTAATCCCCCAGGAAGTGGAAGCACACCCAGGAATCTGGGTGGGTTTACTGTTGGAGCTCAGGTGGACCCTGGCCTATCCAGGTCCCCATCACCCAATGATCTTGTTTATGAGACTGGCATGGGGTTTGCCAACTTCTCTGCTTGCCCAAATACTTTGAGCAAGTATAGACAAGAACCCATCATCAATGGTTTGAAAGTTGAAGCTTTTAGAGACACAGGGGCTAGCATCACCATGGTGGCTGACTGTATAGTCCCCTCTAAGCAACTTTTACCTGGTGCCACATACCAGGTTACAAACATTGATGGAATCCAAACAAATCATCCCATGGCAGTAGTAAGTCTCAGCTGGGGAGGTGTCATTGGCCCAAAGAGAGTGGCAGTGTCACCCAACTTGCCTGTAGACTGCCTACTTGGTAATGATTTGGAGATCTCAGCCTGGGCTGAGGTTGAACAGGAAACCCATTCTAGAATGGTGAATTCCAATGGAAAGGTTAGTGGGGCTGTAATGGCTACAGCCCCAATTCAAGATGTCCTTCCTGAAAAGGTTGGTAGGGCTGAGAAACTCTCTGCCCCATCTTTAGCAAAAGCTCTTCCTGAACAGAATAGCAAAGCTGTTATGATAACAGCAGAAACCCAAACTGAGTCTCCTCCTGAAAAGGTTGGTGGGGCTGTGATGGCCACAGCCCAAACTCAAACTGACATGTGCGTTGTGAAACCTGAAATGATGGATAACTCCACACAAACTGAGAGCATGGAGGAGGAAGAGAAATCTCCCCCTCACCAGACTTTAGGACAGGATCAGCCTCCTCAGGGAACTGATCTTACCCCTGATGAAGGAACTGCCCCAGAGGTTGTTAGGCCTGGCCTGACAGAGCCTCTGATGGCGGTGGACCCTTCTCAGGTGGGACCCAGTCTGGAGCAGGTAACCTGCCCCTCTCTACCTTGCCTTAGTCAGCCCAGGGCTGCAGAGGACAAGAAGGACAGTGAGACCCAGAGGGCCCCCTGTCAAATAAAGCACCCCCATCAAAAGATTAGGTGCACCAAAACTAGTAGCCCTAGTAAGGTGAAAACTTTAAAAACTCCTGAGGGAGCCCCCTTAAAAACAGTTAGGGACCTCCCACAGATGGATTCTGTTGGGCACAGCCAAACCTGGGACCCAAAGGGCCCAAACCTGAACTGTCCCTCCAGCAAGCCAAACAGAGGGACCCAGCCTCCAGCTTTAGGTAGCCAGAGGTTGACCCTGAGAGCACAGTGCAACTCAGTTAAAGAAAGAAAGGCACACATGGTGGAAGATAATTGGAGGAAGCCAAGCCCTAACTTAGTAGAGCCTCACTTCAATACTCCATATCCAAACCAGCCTTTAACTTTGCATAAACACACCCAAGGTAGTGATTCCCTATGGTGGAGACCCTCTGATACCCCAAGGGTGAGGGACTGCTTAGTGGACCATGAGACAGGGGGTACCCATGCTAGTGCAGGTACTTCCTTATATGGCCACTCAGGCAATATAGGCTTACCTGGCCAAGGATAGCCTTATCTCCTTTCGTTTGGGGGGGGGTTATGTAGGAAGGTGGCTACCTGACTATGGTTACCCCTGATTTTTTGCCTGTGTTTAGCTGGTTTTTTGACTTAGTTGACCTGGTTCCCTGCTAATCAGGGCCCCAGGCCATCTGCTCTCTCTGTAAAATGGATTCCATGTACCCTAGGTACATACCCCAATTGGAAATGGACCCCTTGTCAGCCCCTGTATAATGCACTATAGGTGCCCAGGGCATAGGGGCCACCAAGGCCTACCAGGGGCTGTAGCATATCTTTTGCCACCCCTGGCTGGTTCTTAAATTGACACAACTGGCTGATCACTCAGCTGGGGTAAGGTGGTGTAATCACCCCTTGCTTAGATGTAGTATACCTATATCTAAACCTATATCTGGACACATATTAACCTGTGAGCCACTCCTATGGAAGGCCTCATCAATCCTGGAGGCAGAGTGCGTGGTTTCATGTGAGATGGAGCTCTAGCATGAGCTGAGCCTGTCTGCAGCTGTCGGGAACAACTCCCTAAGCTGTTTCAGGATAATGCCATACCATATACTCTTAAGTGCCTTATAATCCTCGCGGTTATATAGCAACTTTGGTTTGGCTTTATCAAAACATGTCGTGTAAGGTGTCATACGATTTGGAATACGATCCCCTCGCCAGTTCTGGCGACGGGGATAGCATTCCACCCCTCTAGAGGGGTAAGACATGTTACTTTGCTTAAATGCGGTTGATTTCTCCAAAGACCTTAGATCCACAAAATGGATGCCTCTGCCACAGACAAATGTCTGGACCCCTGCAGTTGACTGAAACTCGACCAAAGGGGTCCTGGACAAAGGGTTTCCTGTCACAGGAGGGTGTCACCACCCTCCAGACAGGAGATAGTGGATTGTAGCAGGGAGGTTTGAAAGAAACCAGACAGTGCCTGGGGAGCACAAGGCTTCCCCTTGCATAATCCGGTCAAACCGGTTCTGGGGCAGCCCAGCCCCAGCTCCAGTGAGACCTGGACAAAGGAAAGGGGGTGTAACCACCCCCCTTCCTGGTCCCACCCATAGGGAGGGACCTAGCCGGAGATCCACCCCTCAGATTGGAATAAGAGTGGGAGCAGTGCCCTAGCACAGCAGATCATCCTGAAATCACCTTTAAACTAAGAAGACGACTGGACTTCGACATTCTGATGAACAGAAGACTGAAGAGCATCTCCCTTGTGGCCTAGGAGGGGCCACCCTGTGAACACAGGCACCACCCAGCACCTCGACGTCTGCATTGCCGCCGCCTCCCGCCGGAGCCCTTGTGCAGAGCCTGACAAGACCCAGCTTCCCAGACTTCTCCCAGCCCGATCCACAGTCCCTGCAAAGAAGGGACCCGTGGAGGCACCGAGAGACGTGGGAGCGGACATCTTGAAAGACCCCCGAGACGCTGACTGCGCAGCACCCCAGGCACCCTCGACTCTGTGCTTTGGGGTTTAAGAAGCCCCACAATCGAGCAGCATTTGCACCAAAGATCAGCCCTCCAGCATCTCCACGATCTGCGTGGGGCCCTTTTGCTTTGTGCCACTCGACTCGCCATCCCGGCCGCTTGTCACGTGGTCAGCGGCCATCTTGGCGACGAAACCTACGATTTACACTGTGGGTCTAGTTGCTCCAGACCTGCCCTCGCTCCTGTAGAAAGGAGTACCCGCTCTGCCCTTGCTGGTCCGAGTAATAAGCCTTTTTCACTTTCCCCGTGGCTTGCATTAGCCAAGGCTTGTTTGCTTCCATCGAGTTGCCGACACCGCCATCAGCTAGAGCCTTCAAGGGACAGCTCGTGATCGACTCCTGGACGTCCTTGACCTCTTCGTGTCCACTTAGCTGCAGAGAGAAGCAACACCTCATCACCTGTTTGCACCCGACTTTGCCTGGTTACAATCTGGTTCCACGGTGGTCACTGGTCAGTGACTTTGAACACTGTCCCCTCTGCTTTCAGGTCTTCACCACTTCAGATCCACCCTTGGATCCACCGGACACTTCTCCTTCACATCGCCTGCAGCATCTTCAGCTTCAAGCGCCAAGAACCTGCGTGTCAAAACCCGACGCCACTTCGACCCTGTGCACCCACTTCCTGTGGGTGAGGTAACTTTGCTCCACCGGTGTTCCCACACTGGTGCACATCTCTAGGGTCTGTGTGTTAAGTTTTGTTCCTCTAGGTTCAGCGGAAGTGTCCTTTAACTTTAACTTTACAACTTTTACGCACCATTGGTTAACATTGGTGCGTGCGTGCGCTTTCCGCACATCTCCCGAATCCCGAGGGCCATTCCCGACTTCAGCATTGCTTGTCCTGACTGCTCCCAGCGATTCCCTAGGCCCTAGGCCTAACCACTGCTCGAGTGGCATCTCTTATACCACTTGTTTAGTATATGGTTTGAGTGGCCCCCTGCCCTCATCCATAATTGTGCAACTTTGTATGTTTAAACAGTGCTTTTGATTTAACGCTTGTGCCCCTTTATTCATAAAGAATACTGGGGATTGTTTTTAGTAATAATACATATATTTTTATAATATATACTTGTGTGGTGTCCTTTCATTTGGTACTACAGGATTGTATGTGGTAAAACAGCTCGCTTAACACGACCTCTTAAGTTAAGCCTTTAGGCTGCATAGTCCATGCTACCCCTAGGATAGCTTGTCTAATAAGGTTGACTTACAACCAGACACCATAAGGGATTGTTTGGTCTGATAATAGGTGGTTCCAGAATTGGAAACATCACCTATCAGGCCAACTTCTCACACACAGCTACCCTGCGCGAGCAGCAGCCCTCGGTGCAAACAACCAGTCCTACCTCCAGTCTGGACTACCGAAGGGAGTAGTGTCAGACCTTTCAATAGTACACCCCCGAAATGTAGACAAAAGTTTCTGGAAGGAGCTGAGGATGGTTTGTAAAGTTCACGCATGTGTCATGGAGCGGAGCCAGGATGAGCACCCCGGAACAGAACTGCGCCTGCCGGAAACCTTGATACCCAATGGTGAGCCTATTCAACAGCTGCCGCGCACAGGAAAGTAGTGAACCTGTGCCTGCGCACTAAAATGGGGCGGGATGCTCTGTGGTCTTTGTCATGGATACAGCTAAGATGATTCCTAGCTCATCAGAACCTCAAGTTGTGAAACAATTAGTTCCTATGAGTATCTAGCAGTAAAAGGAGGTATCCTTTAAATCCAAAAGTTACAATGGTGTACATAGCTATAAAATGTGGTGGAGATGTATAACGGTACATAATAGTAGAGGAACTCAGTTCCCCTTCGTTCCCATTCACTTTGCCCCCACTGTGCAGAGTCTTTGAGTGATTGTCGGTAACTCTCCTCTTTCTCCCTCAGTTCTTCATCTCTGGAGGGCTCTCGATCTCAGCAGAGAAGAAAGGAACTCGCTGCCTGGTGAGTACTGCTTGCACCAATCTGGTCTCTCTTCTTCACCCCTCCAGTCCACATCTCAGTCATAACATTGCATATTGTCTCCATCCGCCCTGCATTGTCACTATTATCACCGCTTCATAAAACCAACCAGTGTCTTTTACAGACCCACTCCTTTTTTGCTTTAATTTGTGGTATACCTTTATTTATGCAAAAGAAACAAAGGGTAAAGTTTAAAGCACAACCATATCCATCCCCAACAGCACTTTTCCCACTGAGTTAAGCCCTCACAGCTGGCATCATCTGCAATTTCTAAATCACAAGTTAGAACCTTGACAGGGCCAACTCAGGGTTTCATGCTTCGGAGGCTGATTAATTGAGAAGTGGGCAATAGAAGCCCCTGTTATTTACAACGTTTTGAAATGGCAAAAGGGCAGTTTGAAGCACTTTCCTCTCCCTTTTCTCCAGTGCAAAGATGCTCCTTTTTTCTATTTCAGATATTCCCCTTTCCTGGCATCTGCTGTACAATTACCTAGTGCTATGACTGAACTTAACAGACAAAAGGGGATGGCTAGCTGGATAAATAACATTTCTCAGTCTCCTCACTATATTATGAAACTTAAGACAGAACAGGAATCTTTGAAGTCTGTCTACAGTTTTACAAAGTTGGTCAAGTCATTTGATCTGCAGTGATTTCTCTCTTCCTGCCCAACATCTGGCTGACAATAAGCCTGTGTACACATAAGAATTATATGGTGATGGGAGTGCAGCAGATGTTTAACATGCCACTAGATTATGTGAAATCAGGGAGGGTCGATGGCAGTGGTGCTCTCTAAACTGTTTTTTGGCGAAAAAGCAACATTGGGGACTACAAATTAAGATATTAAGCTGAAGAATTTTGGTGAAAGATCAAAATGTGTAAAAGAATTATGTGCAAAAATCAAACAACAGTCAGGGAAAAGAAGTACCAAACCTAAAGTCAGAACACGGTCCAGGATTAGAAGTCAATACATGTAAAACTTTGTAGAGTTTGTCAATAGTTAGGAGTTTTAAATATATCCAGTCCATTATTTAAAGGGCAGAACCCGGGTTTGTGATAATAGAATAGTAAATAAAATGAACAGGCTCATTAGTCTCTTTTCTATATCTGGCATACATCAAGAGAAAGGAGGAATGGACAACATACTCCTGGGGGGTAGTACAATACCAGCTAAAACATAAGAAATAGTGTCAAGAGTGACCGGAAAAGGGCAGGGATCATTGTATTGGGATTGTGGATAAAGTCACAACGGTTTAAGAACAATATAGGGAAAGGTCAAATAAATAACAGTCATTGGCAAAACCAACAGATTTGGCTATCACACAAGAGAAAGCGATTCCCCATTGATTCGCAAATTTGTGTGTGTTATTGTGTTGATGGATGAGTTGGTGAATGTGGTAATCAACAGGTGGATAAATGAATGAATAAATAAGTAAGTATGTGACTAAGTGCATGAATAATGGGAGGATAAGTTCTTAGCTTCATTGATAGATGGACAGATGACTTGGTGAGTGCATGAATGGATTAATGAGTGAATGTATGGGTGAATGCCGACAGATTAGACCAATCATACAGGTTGAGGCTTTAGAGAGCAGCAGTAATAGGGTTAAGCAGTAATAGGGGAATACAAATGCCAAAGTTCACTGTTATTATACCACGGGTGGGAACTTGGCAAAAATATGCAAAGAATTTTCACAATTTTACCAGTGCATCTAACAAGCTCATCGAGGTATCTTTCTAAACAGAACTGATAAAAACAAAGGATTATTTAATAGTGCCCCAATGGGCAGAAAATGCTCCTACAATTACCAACAGCATCAGAAAATAGAAGTCAAAACATATTTTTCCTAATTTAGGTCTCAGTGGTAACAATCAGTGCTCAGATCACTCAGCGAACAATAAACAACTGTGGAAGGAGTTTATATACGAATCCAAGCACTCAGTGGAGAAGAACTGTAATCAGATCAATCGATTATCACACAATAAGTCCTAATATTTAGTTTTGACAAAGCTTCAAACTCATTAAATGAATTTATGGGTCATCATCAGGATATGGAGGACAGGAAACCAGGTGTATACATTTACAAAACGGGGGGGGGGGGGTTGATTTATTCACAATAGTGAAAATTTACTTGAGCACTGGTAGAAGACGCTCAGACAACTGAAAAAGTAGGAGTAATTCTGAAGGGAAAAGGCTACAAAGGGGTGCAAAGAAGAGATTTGGGAAGCCAATTAGAACTAGAACACTGGGAACAAATAATTTACTATAGCAAAATTAAGGTAGAAAGATAAAGGTGTGCATGCAGGTATTAAAAGCCAGAGGGGGCGGGTTTAATAGAAGACTGTATGAGTCAGTGAACATCTCCACATCCGAGTGTAAGGCGCGCAGAGGCGGAACCTTAAATAAATAAAAAAAATAGCTGCTGCGTCGCTCATACTGTGCAGTGGAGACAAACATGGCTGACGCGTTACGCAAGCAGCGTCAAGAGTGACGTGAAAACTGAGCCTAATTAAGCAATTTCAACAGCAGGGGGAGAGTAGTATAATCTAGTCACTGTTACGGGTCAAAATCAAAAATACAAATGAAACACCAGGAATAGTGGTTATTCAAATAAAAAAAAAACGAGTTACAATATCATTGCATCATGCATAGCAATTAATAAAAATAGTAGCAACAAAAAGAAAATTGTGAGGTAATTTTAGAATAAAGTCAGATATCAAACAAGAGATGGCCAATAGAGATTTCTCAGAAATCAGTAGACATTCTGAGTTTAGCAATAGTAAAGTTAGGATTTTGTCTTAAGTTTGAATTAAGACAGACTTAAGACAGACTTAAGACAAACTTAAGACAAACTTAGGACAGACTTAAGACAGACGTAAGACAAAATCCTAACTTTACTACTACTAAATGCCTTCTGTGAATACCAAAAGTAGTACATTTAGGATTTTGTCTCAGATTACTTCTGTGAATCGGGCCCTTAAACCTCAAACAAAGCCAAATTAAAATATTGACTTCAGTTTGACCACTATTTTATTCATGTAAAAAGCACTTTTTTATAATTGCATTATGACAGATCATTACAACATTTTTTGGATCCCTTTTTCACTTCATGATGCTACATTTACAGCCCAATCAGGATAAAAAATCAGTTACCTAATGCACTTTATGGGAAACTACTAAAGGCAAGGAGACTGTGTAGAGGGAATGGGGTTAACAGGGAGGCACGTGAGATAGGAAATAGGTTCACAGAAAGAGGATATAGTAAGAAAATTATTAGGAAGGCGAAGGATAAGCACAAAAAGGTAAAAGAGAAGATCTACAGTAAGAGAATAAGACTGCATCTAGCATTGTGGAGACCGGTGGGGTGAAGGTTGAAGGAGGTCACTGAATCGTACCCCTATTGTGTCATTATAAGGCTTTCTACCCCTAAAAAAATACTCTCAATCTAAATTGAAGCAATTCCATCTGCAAGTTTAAAAGGACAGCTGTCCTTTCCATAGTACAAAGCACAGACCCTTACACACAATAGACACCTCGGGAGATGAATGTGTCTGGGCAGATTACAAATGGAAATAGTTATATAATAGGTTTTGGTGCAGAGTCATCTGAAGGGTTTTAGTGGGGTCCAGGAAAGATATGTTTTGGGAGCCCAAGTTCGGATCAACATTGAATTTTATTATCCATTTTATGCTAATTATGTCAATCAAACTTTCAGAAATTGGGTCACAGACTCGAGGTGAGAGATAGGCAGATAGAAGGAGAGAGGTTGATAAATAGACAAAGTTGAGATGGAAAGAGAGAAAGTTCTCTTTCTGAGGGGAGCTTGGAAATTGGAGCTCGTTTGCTCCCTGATGGGCTATTCAAGTCTGTGAATCAACAGCTGTGTTTATGACACCGGTGTTCCTAGCAGGTGTAACTGGGCTACTCATGTTGAATATTAATGATTAAACTCGTGCAATCATTACACCAAGGGTGAGCACAAATGTTCCAAGAGTGCCTACAAAATATGTACTGATAGCAGTACTACCATTATGTATGTTCCGATGCCCCATCATTCCATAATCCCTAATGCATATCAGGATTTGCACCATCACTCGTTTATCCTAGCCGCTTGTTAGATTTGCCCCATTCCCCTTTAACCTTTAGAGTCCTGTTAAATTTGCCTCATTTCTCAGAAATCCTAAGTGCATCTCTATATGTGTGTGATCATCTGTTCATGGTCAATGCCTGAGCAGATTTGTGTTTCAAAATCTTGAGTGTCAGGTCAATTTGCACCATTACTTAAAATACTTGACTTCATGGGCAGGCACATTTGCACCATCACTCTTTCATGTTCAAATTTGCACCATCAGTCAGTAATTATAGAATGCACATATGTTGTGTTTGTATAGTGCAAACCGAGCTGAAAAGTTACAACCAATGTGTGATTGGAGTGGTAGCTAGTTTCTAACAGCTAGAGAAGACTGTTACAGCATTATCAATCAATCAAGCAGGATTTATATAGTACTGCTAATCACCGTGATGGTATCCAGTCGCTGGGAGCCCCGCTGCTTGGATGGAATCTGTTAAACTTCCAGGTCTTGAATCCCTTCCTGAATTCATGAAGGAAGGGTGCAGTCTGGAGGCGGAGGCTGTTCCGGGACTTCACAGGGAGGTAGGAGAAGGAGTGTCCTCCACTGTAGCTTTGGTGGATGCAGTGGGTGTGAGCGAGGTAGAGGGAGGTAGAGCACAGGCGTCTGGAGGGCTGGTGGAAGCTCAGACGGTGGTTGATGTATGCCGGTCCTTGATTGTGCAGGGCTTCATAAGCATCTTGAATTGACAATTCTTGTGGACGGGGAGGCAGTGTAGTTTTGTGAGGTGTGGGGTGATATGCGTCCATTTAGGGAGGTCAAGGATGAGTCTGGGCACCCAATTCTGTATGGTCTGCAGTCTCTTTAGGAGGCACTTACACTGCAGGACACACTCTTGACCTTATCTTCACCAGAGGAAACAACATTTGCTTCAGTTCAGTTACCACCATTGCACCCAAACTACAACAAGCGATCAACTTCTCCCTTGAGACAACCACATTCCCCGATGACGGGAAATGCGACAAAGTCAAACCCCTCCTCAAGAAGCCCTCCACAAACCCAACAGACCTCAAGAACGTCAGGCCCATCTCTCTTCTCCCCTTCACCCCCAAAGTCATCGAAAAGGCTGTCAACTCCCAGCTAGCGCAATTCATAGAAACCAAAAACATCCTCGACACCTCTCAATCCGAATTCCATGGCAACCACAGCACCAAGACCCCCTCATTACCGCAACTGATGATATACGCTTCCTCCTCTACCAAGGTCACACAGCAGCCCTCATCCTCCTAGACCTCTCGGCAGCCTTCAACACCTTCTACCACTGCACACTAGCCGCCAGACTCCATGACGCTGGAATCCAGGAACTACCTTAGACTGGATTTGATCTTTCCTCTCAGGCAGAACACAAAGAATAAGTCCCCCTCCCTTCCTCTCCAAACCTACAGAGATCAGATGCAGAGTACCCCAAGGATCCTCCCTTAGCCCCACGCCCTTCAATGTCTACATGGCCCCCCTCGCAACCATTGTCAGAAAACATGGACTCAACATAGTCTAATACGCAGATGACACCCAACTCATCCTTTCCCTCACCAAGGAACCAGACATCACCAGGCACAGTTTCCAAGAAGAGGTGAAGGACATCGCAACCTGGATGAGCAGCAGCTGCCTGAAGCTCAGCTCGGAAAAAACGGAAGTCCTCATCCTCAGGTCCACCCCCTACGCATAGGACAACACCTGATGGCCCCAAGCCCTCAGAAACCCACCCAACCTACGGACCACACTTGCAACCTTGACATCATACTCAACTCTTCACTCACCATGAACTGCCAGATCAACGCTGTATCCTCCACATGCTTCAACACCCTCCGCATACTCCCAAAAACGTTCAAATGGATCCCCCGACTCAAGAAAGACCGTCACCCATGCACTTATCACCAGTAGACTGGACTACGGAAATGCATTTTATGCCGGAATCAACAAAACTCCACAGCCAAACGCCTCCTCAACATCCCACGACATGACCACATCACCCAACACCTCTGCGACCTCCACTGGCTCCCAGTCGAAAAAAGAATAACCTTCATACTACTCACACATGCCTACAAAGCTCTCCACAATTCTGGACCCCAGTACCTCAATGACAGAATCTCCTTCCATGCCCCTAACAGAAACCTCCGCTCTGCTGACCTAGCCATAGCCATCGTCCCCCGCATCCACAGGGCCAGAGCGTGTGGCTTATCTTTCTCCTACATCACCGCCAAGACATGAAACAAACTCCCCCTCCGCTACAGACGAAACCCAAGACTGCACCTATTGAGAAAGGATCTCAAGACCTGGCTCTATGGATGACCACGGAGCTGCCAGACCCCCCCCCCCCAGCTTGAGACCCTCATGGATGAGTAGTGCGCTTCAAAAACCCTGATTGATTGATGATTGAGGTGTGTGGTAATTCTTGTGTATTTTGTGTTGCCATAGTCCAAGAGTATAGTGACGAGGGCTTGAGTGACGGTACGTCTGGTGAAGACTTGGAGCCATTTGAAGAATTTTCAGAGCATGCGAAGAGTGAGGAAGCAGGTGCAGGAGACTGTTTTGATCTGGTCTTTCATGGTGAGCTTGCTGTCCAGGATGATGTCAAGGTTCTGGGGGTGGTCTGAAGAAGTGGATGAGGGTTCTAATTCAGCAGGCCACCACATGTTTTCCCATGGGTAGGTGTTGTTCCCGAAGAACAGTACTTCTGTTTTGTCTGTGTCCAGTTTGAGGTAGATGTTTTGCATCCAGTTGCTGATGATGGTCATGCACAGGTGGAAGTTGGCCTTCAGGATGGGTCTTCAGATAGAGAGAGGATGAGCTGGGTGTCGTCTGTGTAGGATATGATGTTCAGTCCAAAGTTTCCGACGATGTTGACCAGGGGTTCATGTAGGCATTGTTAGGAGTAGGGCTGAGGAATGAGCCTTGAGGTACCCCACAGATGATTTTCTTAGGTTCAGAGGAGAAAGATGGCATGCAGATTCTCTGGGTTCTTCCGGTGGGGAAGGATGCAATCCATTTGAGGGTGTCTTCTTGAATTCCGATCTGATGAAGCCTCTTGATCAGGGTCTGGTGGAAAACGGTGTTGAAGGCTGCTGAGAGGTTGAGGAGGATCAGGGTGGCCTTTTCTTCCCGATCTAGGAGGGTTCTGATGTCGTTGATGGCTGTGATTAGGGCATGTTCAAGGCTGTGGTTTGTACAGAATCCTAATTGGGATGGGTTCAGAAGATTGTTGATCTCCAGTCATCAACTTGACATTAGATGGGATAACATCTTGCACCCTTCAATTATTGAGGTTCTGAATTTGAAACCAAACCATCCCTGTTATGGCCAAATTACTGTTTCCTATTGAATCTTTGCCAGCATGACCTCAGTCTTTCTTGAAGGAGGTCGAGACACTCAACCATTCAAAGACAAGATAACTTTTTGTTCCAAGCCATTCAGGATCTATTCCTTCTCTGACTCTGGGAGGAATTCCCATCTAGAATCCTAAGCCTCAGTGGCGTCCACAAACTCTAAGTAGTATTTGGGAAGCCAGACGTTTCTTGGAGCACCACAACAGGGGATACATAGGAATCCTGGTTGAGGTAAGACTTGCAGCACTACTGTCACAGGATACATCTCCCTAACAACTCTTGGGTGTGATTGTTGGTGGCCGCTAGTTATGGTGTACAGATCGTTCTATCTGCACCCCAGGTTGAGGAAGTATATTTGAGTTATTCTGGAAACCACCCAAAAGATCATGGGCCCGATTCACAAAATTAACTTAAGACAAAATCCTAAACTTACTACTTTTGGTGTTCACAGAATGCACTTACTACTTTTGGTATTCACTGAATGTACTTACTACTTTTGGTATTCACAGAATGGATTTACGACTACTAACTTTATGTCCGCACTCGGGCTGGAATCTCCAAAGCGGGGGCGGAGTTTCTGGCCCAGAGGCGGTGCTTCCGGGCCCGAGGCAGAGCTTGCAGGCTGGAGGCGGAGCTTGCGGCTCAAAGGTGGGGATTTAGTCAGGGGCGAAATCTCCACCTTCGGGCTGGAAGCTCCCCCTCTGGCCCGCAAGCTCCACCTCTGGGCCGGAAGCTCCGGCCCGAGTGCGGACATAAAGTTAGTAGTCGTAAATCCATTCTATGCATACCAAAAGTAGTAAGTGCATTCTGTGAATACCAAAAGTAGTAAGTGCATTCTGTGAATACCAAAAGTAGTAAGTTTAGGATTTTGTATTAAATTAGTTCTGTGAATTGGCCCCATGTGTTTATCAAGTTGTTTTGCTACATTAATTTGAAATTAGATTGCTCTCATTAAGAAGATCATATATATCAATATGATCATTTGAATGTAGTATGCTTGTGTAATGTATGAATGCGGTCAGAATGTTGTTTAATTGTCAGTCTCTGTTGGACCTTTTTCTATATGTGTGTTTCATATTTATCAAAATAACTTTGAAGTCTAATAAATTATGTTTGTGCTTTTCTAATCATTAGTGTCACTATTGTTTTTTACCTTACTATGTTTTGAGATAATTATTTTCTGAAATAGCCATAGATTATTTACATTAATGTATTTCCCTGTCTAGGTGTACTTCACATTAGTATCAGGGGGCCCCTTTTCTTTGCATGAGGAAGTATCTTGTGCAGTCTGACATTACTGGGCTCCCTTAAGCCCCTCGGGTGTGAGTGGTGCATCTGTAGTGTGATCATGGTGTACAAGATTGTTCGGTAACCCTTTGTGTGAGAAGCTCTGTGGATTGTCGCATAACATCATCAAAAGTTGTAAGCATTATGGATAATGGTAGGTAGCTTGACTATAAGCTGCACTTGTGAGCTAGAACTGCAGGTTACATGTTTGCTCCATTCAAAGTTATGCACAGTTGTAAAGCAGATTGGCCCAAGGGCAAAATACAATAATGACTTCACTCCTCCAAAAGTCAGGGATGTACTACAGTTCTGAGGAATTGGGGCTGATGTAACTTGAGGTAAAGAAAGGAGACTAACATGATTTCCACCTGCTAGCCCCGATAGTCTTATGGTGGTCTTCTCCCAACTATTTACCTGCCTCCCTCCATTGTTCTGACCTTGTTTTTGCTGACTTTAGGACTCTGCACACTTTACCACTGCTGAACAGTGCTAAAGTGCTTTTGCTCTCCCCTAGTCATGGTAATTTTGGTTTATCCCCACTTGTCCTATTTAGATTACTTATACGTCGCTGGTAAAGTGCCCTGGGCCTGTAAATTAAAGGCCATCATTGGGCCTGCAGCATTGATTGTGCCACACACACAAGTAAAGTGTAGCAAAAACGAGAGTGACCCTTTTAACCAACCAGGGGATTAGGGTACTATTCAGTAGTAGAATCAAAGGATCCCTTGGCAGACAAATTGATTGTTGTCAATCAATCAATACACATAAATAGCCCATGTATTAGAACTCTACTGCATGTTACAAAACATTTGTTCAACAAAACAATAATACTATAAACAATTTGTATATATCACATCATTTATTAAAAAAAAGGATTACATAACCTCCTGCTTGCAAGCAGATTTGCAATTAATTGTTAAAATTGATTCCATTAAAAAACACCAAAAATCCTGGTATATGCTGTGGTCACTCGAGAGACACACTGCTTTTAAAATAACACAAAAAACTAAATCTGACTTTCAATATACACTATATTGCTATACAAAGTAAAAAAGAGATAAACAAGAGGAAAATAGGAGAGACAAAAAACAGACACCACAATTTGTCATACAGTTACACATCCAGGATTACACTATTCTTGCTAATCCTTATACCAATTAATTTGTGTTTTTAAAGGATCAACTGATTTCCCACGATTGTGTTATGAAGCATCGAAGCGTTTCGATGGTTTTAAAGAAAATAGTCCATCTTAAGACATTCATATGTGTCTCTCTCTCAAATTATAAGGCACTGATTGGTTGCCACTTTGATTTATACTTTATAACATGTTATTCATTTCTCATGGGTACGTCCCCTTTTCCTCAGAATTCTTCAGCCTTTCCACTTTTTCATTTCCAGGCTGCTTCTTTTTTTCTTTGCAGCAGGTTTAACTAGTTGTACACTCCTTCAGTGCTTGTCGTTTGATAGATTTAAAAATTGAGCACGAGACTCCAAATAGTTTCTGCCTCCTATTGTTGCCTCCCCGTCCTGCGCATTTTTATTTATTTCTGTTCCTACGGGGCCGTGTCAGTGGTTGGTTTGTCTCCAGTCAGAACCTCTGTTTCTATTTATAAATCAAGTAGCAGAGGTAAACGTCCCCCAGCCTTGAAAGTTGTCCACGTGGTTACTCTTTTTTATGTGCTGCGCTGTCCGGTATATCGGTACAGGTGGATTTAACTATCCTCTTCCTGCTGTCCCGCGGGACGCGTGCAGGCGCGCGCCGGGCAAAGCCCGGGCCAAGGGCGGGCCCGTTTGAGTCCGTTCGAGAACGTTTGAGGACGGGGCACTCCTCTAACATCTTTTACTGGAAGGTTAGAGCAAGCTTAATCCACGCTGTTAGCTCTTATTGCATTATAGTAGTTTAGTACCCTCTAAGGCATCGACTGTACTCTGTATTGCGTTATGTCATCTACCATGGGTAGGAAAGGAAGAAAATCTATTGTTGATGGCTCCATTGTGGGAACTCTTGATCAATTCCTAATAAGAGTGTCTTCGATCCATCCGAGCCCATGAAATTGTACAGACTGAAAAAAGACTTTCACTGGATATTGCCTTTGAAAAACGTTCATCATTGGGTACCCTGGCCCAGGCACATTCACTGCTACAATCTCATGCTCCAGATCTTACTGGGCCAGGCTGTAACAACGAAGGGCAGGGGCAAAGTGTACCATATCTGTCAGAAAGCCAGCCTTGCCCCCCTGTAACTTTTGATGTAGACGCGAGATGTAGAGATGTACTGAACCCACCCCCTACTACGCTCCCGGCATTATTGGCACTACGTGTTAAGACCCGTTCCGCATGTAGCTCTGAACAGGGGTGGATCCAACCTATGATAAGTCAAACTCTTAAAAAGAAACGTGGGGGTGTAAATGCTAAAGGAAAAAATGCCAAAAACTGGACAATTAATGCAGTCGACAAGGATGTTGGATTATCAGTGCTCCATAGCCCGGATCCAGGCTTACCTCCTAGCGAAGCGAAAACCATGTCCTCGACTCCTGGTGACGAGCAACCTGCCGAGCTAAGGTTGGATTTCTGGACTAAACTGGAATCTATCTTTAAAAAAACGTACCTTCCTAGCTATGATAGGCTTGACATCATTGAAAATAGACTAGTATGCCTTGAACTGTCATTTGCCTCGGCACAGGCACAGACTATACCCCGGGCCAAAGGACTTAATGCTACCCAACCAATTTTGTCTTATGTTTCGAATGTGATTGGCCACTCTAAGGGCCAATTGACTATAAGTAAATCTGTTGAGCTTGTTGATCCCGTTGTCCCACTACATATTCCCCTTCTACCATTGTTGGGAAACCAAGATGTATCTAGTCAACCTGTTATGAGTGGTGGGGTTGTGACAGGGGGAGCCAAAGGGCTGATCCCAAGCAAATCTGGGTACACCCAGTGTGCACCTAGTAAAAAGATTACTGTGTATTGATCTTCCCCCAGAATCCATCCCTTACGTGGTGGAGCTTGCGGGGGTTCCTCCACTAAGTCAGGAAAAAAGGGAGGAGATAGGGATCTAAAGAACAAGTGTATTCACTGGCTCAATTTCAATCGCCCATTGCCCGTGAATGTATCGGCGGAAGTTCTTTTCGCAAGGCGTGTAGACTGGGTGGGTCCACAGAAAAAGTCAATAGAGGGAGACTGCATAATTGTCAACTTTAGGGATAGAAGGGCTGCGGAACACATTTGTCACTGGCTTGGGGTAAGCACAGCTACGACAATACGCCCCCTATCCCTTACCTACTTTTATCGAGCATTGTATAAGCCCTTTGGAAATATGCTACCTGCTAGAGAGATAGAGTATAGGGGTAATGAAGGGGGTATATGGTTGTCTAATAGATTTGAAAGGTTGTCTGGGTTGGAGGATTGCGATTGACAGTCCCCTTTGTTTAGGGATGGGATAGTCCACATGGAGCCCAGTCAGGGAGGATTAAGTATTGGATTAGACCTTCCTGCAGGCAGTGCTAATGGCCATGTTGATAGAGTAGCCCCTCACCCCAGTGGAATTGAACCAAAAATTGGTAATACCAATCAGGATCATATGTGTGTAGTAAGATCACCATATACACGCACAGGGGAAACAACAACTGTGACTCTACCCTCTGGACCTGGCAATGCAAACAGTCAATGTGACTTTTTTGGTAGTCCGGCCTCTAGTGCTGGTTTGTCTCGTATGAATGGGAGTACGTCGATGATATCCTGGAATCTAGCGGGCCTGGGTCCTAAACTAGCGTCACCTGAGTGGTCTGATTTTATCGAAAAATTTGACAACTGTCTCTTTCAGGAGACATGGTCAGCAGACCCTGTTTTCCGCTTGTGCTATCTTAATTTGTATGTCCCAGCGGTTAAGAAAGATAGGGGTCGTCCAGCTGGTGGGCTAGTTATATGGGTTAGGCAGGACCTGAACTGTAATATCGAACAACACCCAGCATGTAGCAATGATATCCTCGTAGAGAGACTTAGAACTCCATCAGGTAATAGTCTAGACATTTTTATTGTCTATGCTCGAGGCAACCCTGGGGGAAAAAAAATGTGAGGTGTTAACCGCCCTAGAAGAGTTGCTGGTGATCATGCCCTCTAGCACCTTACCTCTTATAGCAAGGGATTGTAATACTACTTTAGAGCCTTTAGGGCATGATGACCAGCGTCTCACAGAGCAGAAAGATTCTAGGTGGAATATTCCCCATCTGGAATTGACACCCATAAAAAAATGGACTGAGGCGGCCATTTAACTGAAAGGCTTGTGCTTGGGTAACCACTTGAGGGCTGATAATGAACGTACACTATCAGACAAGTTGGAGTCCAGTGATGCTGGAGTGGATTCCCGTTCCTTTGTGTCTGATGTCTACACAAAACTTTTTGATCGCTTAAAATCCTACTTTGGTAAGTCTAGTACAGGAAAGATCAAAAATTGCTAAAAACCTGCGGGATGGTATAATGAGACATGTCGAAAAGCTCGGATTAGTCTCGGTAGGGCCTTAAGAACAGGGGACACATCTAAAGTAAGGGCAGCTCGGGGTTGTTACAGGATGTCTCAGGCGGAGGCAAAAAAGTCCTGGGAGGATGATAAGTGGCAGGAACTTAAAGATGCCTGTGTGGCTAAGAACCTCAAACAGTTCTGGGATATATTCAAATGGGATAGGGGAGGTTGCCCGGATCGTCCTCAGAATAATGTGGCCCAGCATGCTTGGGTTGATTATTTTAAACCGCAGTATGCCATGGGTAGCGATGAAGAGTCCCATGGTCCATTTGAATATACCTACTATGATGGAGTGGTCTTTACTCCGGAAGATATCGACAAGGCACTAGGGGCCAGATGTAGGTAATCCCAGGTTACCGAATCATACCGATTCGGTATTTAAGAACTGGCAATCGGGATGTAGGTATGTTTACCGATTCAATTAGCAAATCGGTAAAAATCGGTAATTACCGAATCGGTATTTACAGATTCGGTAGTTGCCATTGATTCCTATGGGCCTTGAGGCCCATTGGAATCAATGGCAATTACCGAATCGGTAAATACCGATTCGGTAAAATTACCGAATTTACAAGGGTGTCACTTTGACATCCTGTTGCACCCCAGATTCTGGCTTGTGTGCAATGTGACACACATACATGTCCTCAGGGCATGTATGTGTGCCACATGGCACTGGTGTACATGCACAGATGTGCATGTACACAGAAATTTATAATTTACCGCCAAATATTATTTGGTGGTAAATTATGAATCGGTATTGGCCTGTGGCACTGTTTAAAGTGCCACCTACATCTGGATTTACCGATTCGGTAACATTACCGATTCGGTATTTTACCGAATCGATAAATTTACCGAATCGGTACAATTCAGGCCACCTACATGTCAAATCCCAAATACCGGTCGGTAACGGCCGAAATCGGCCGTTACCGACCGGTATTTGGCGACCTACATCTGGCCCTAGATGTGGTAGCAGGGGGTAGAGCCCCGGGTATGGACTGTATTCCGGCTGATCTTTTTGTAAATGATAGACAAACCTGGCCCATATTGCAAATGCAATTGCCCAGGGAGCCGATGTTCCCCCCTCATGGAAGGGGGCAGAAATTATTCCAGTGTTTAAAAAGGGAGACAAGTCCGTAGCAGGCAATTATAGGCCAATCAGCCTAATTGACTCGGTACAGAAGATTATGGGCAGACTGGTTTTGTGTAAGGTGCAGGCCTGGATTGATGAAAACGATATCTTGAGCCCAATGCAGGCTGGCTTTCGCCGCCTAACTAGCACGGATGACCAAGTTTTTTGTTTTATCACTCTGTTTTGGAGGACAGTGTTACTGGGAAAGAGGGCTTTGTATAGAAAACTATGGCAGGTCTTGAGAGAGATGGGGATGGCCCCGGAGCTGTTGTCTCTTATCATCCGGCTTCATGAGGATAATTTTGCCCGGGTCCGGAGGGGGGCACAGGGTGAGGTTACGGAAATCCCGGTGTTGGCAGGCACCAGAATTCCAATCCTCATGTTTGCGGATGATACGTTGATTATTTCAAAGACTCCGAGTGGCCTCCAGAAGGCCCTCCAGCGATTCAAAGAATTTTGCCATCTGCGCGGCCTAGAAATAAACACTGCCAAGACCAAGTTCATGTCCTTTAATGAACATAAATCATTCAGAGGCAGCGTGTACATGAACAATTCACCCCTGGAACAGGTCGAATCTTTCACATATCTGGGTGTTACTTTGCAGAAGGATATGCGTTGGAAAAGCAAACTTGATCGGGCAGTTTTGACGCATAAGCCGCAAGCGGGTATCCTTCTAGCAAAATTCAAAACCTCTTTAACTAAACCAATTAGCCCAATGTTAGATATCTATGGAATGAAGGTGCTGAGCTCGGCCCTATATGGAGCAGAGCTGAGGGGGCTTGAAAATCTAAAATGCTTGACTGTGTTGGAGAATGCGTTCTTACGCAAAGTTACTAGTCTCCCCAAAAGAACCCCCCTAGGGCCTTTATTCTTCGACCTCGGAAAAAAACCTGTGGTATATCTAGCAAATTTTCGCCCTCTATTATACTGGCGTAGGCTATGGTGTACAGAGGAACTCTCACACTACGCCAAGGGCCTTATGGACGTTATAGAAACCGATTCCTTTCACAAAATCAAATGGCTGAAGGATATTCGATCCCTGTTAGTGAAGTCTGGGATGTCTGAACTTTGGGAAGATCCCCTAAATGCAATATTTCCCTCTAAAAAAATTCTGAAAGACAGGTATTGGGAACTGGTATTGACGTCAGCGATTCAACAAGGTCTTTCTACCCACCTTACTGGTCGCTTTCTAGAATACAAGTCCTGCCCACAGTTTGAGAAATATTGGGAGAAACCATATGATCGCAAACTGTATTTTCAATTCAGGGTGGGTGCTCTCCCAACCCGCGAATTTACTTCAAAATGAAGGGGTATTATCAATGACAGATGTGGCAAGTGTTTGGACCAACGTGAAACAGTAGGTCACATTCTGTTTATTTGCTCACTATATGCCACACCGAGGAGCATGTGGATAAAGCCTATCTGTGAATTGATGGGCACCAGAAGATATGCTGTAGCCCTACGGATTTTGAGCTCTGACCCTGCCCCTCCCGTAGCTATTGCTGTGGTGAGGTTTTTGACCTGGGCATGGTCAATTCGTTCAAAAATGTTGTCCCAAATAGCTAGTGATTGACTGCTCATGACTTTGCCAAGCAATATGATGCTTCTGTGTTATTATCGCTCTGTCAACTGACTGAATGTGTTGAGTCTCCATTGTCAAAGCTTGATTTTGGCTCCTCTTCTGGAGTTATATTTTAATGGTATAATGAATTTCTGATTGTTTTACATATTTTTATTGAAATAGAGTAATCACTTTTAAAAATGTATTCAATAGTTATCACAGGATTTAATTGTATCTTAAACATTTATATAATTGGTTCTAAAAGGAAAAAAGTGTGTTTTATATTGTACTTTTATGACTTAACTGTTGAATAAAGTTTATGAATCGAATCGGAACAGAAATAAATGAAAATGCGCAGGACGGGGATGCAACAATAGGAGGCAGAAACTATTTGGAGTCTCGTGCTCAATTTTTAAATCTATCAAACGACAAGCACTGAAGGAGTGTACAACTAGTTAAACCTGCTGCAAAGAAAAAAAGAAGCAGCCTGGAAATGAAAAAGTGGAAACACTGAAGAATGCTGGGGAAAAGGGGACGTACCCATGAGAAATGAATAACATGATATAAGGTATAAATCAAAGTGGCAACCAATCAGTGCCTTATAATTTGAGAGAGAGACACAAATGAAAAGATGGACTATTTTCTTTAAAACCATCGAAACGCGTCGACGCTTCATAACACAATCGTGGGAAATCAGCTCATCCTTAAAAAACACAAATTAATTGGTATAAGGATTAGCAAGAATAGTGTAATTCCGGATGTGTAACTGTATGACAAATTGTGGTGTCTGTTTATTGTCTCTCTTATTTTCCTCTTGTTTATCTCTTTTTTACTTTGTATAGCAATATAGTGTATATTGAAGTCAGATTTAGTTTTTTTGTGTTATTTTAAAGCAGTGTGTCTCTCGAGTGACCACAGCATATACCAGGATTGTTGGTATTTTTTTATGGAATTCATTTTAACAATTAATTGCAAATCTGCTTGCAAGCAGGAGGTTATGTAATCCTTTTTTTTAAATAAATGATGTGATATATACAAATTGTGTTTTTTTTTTTTAATTTCTTTATTCGCAGATAGGGTAACCACTCAGTATCGTGTGCATAACATATACAAACAATATGCAACATAAACAATAGCAATGTTATAACCAATATACGTATGTGGTGGTATCGAGCATAATGCAATAGTCTTCATATTTTCATACTTTCTCCCCCAAAAAAAAGAAAAAGCAAGAAAAGGTATACAATAACTTGTGAGAGTATCAAAGCAAGTGTACAGACACAAAAATTACCATACCAAATAAAGAAACCCCTAATCAAGCGTGAAAGCGGTGGAGAACACAAGAGAGCAGTGCAGCCAGAACAACAAATGCAGATTTACCACACTAGCACCCAGGTGGTGTAAGCAAAATCACGGTTCGTGTCAAGCCAGGTCGTGTTACATTCAGGTTATGCAAGAAACAACGGCCACAGTAATACCAAACGCATCACAGTGTGCCACCCAGACAACCATGCATCACAAGGCTCACAGTCGCTGCATCGCAGCAGGCGGTGGTCTAATGTCCGGCCACATGGCAATAGTGGATCACGGAGCGGTGCAACAGGTGTGACATGCTAGCCCACCCCCTCTTTTACAATGGAGTTAATCACCTGTGACTGCTATGCCCGCGTGATCTTCTCGATGTATGTGCGAAATGGCCCCCAGATGTCAAGCGGCCGTGAAGCCATGGGACCTGCTCGGAGTACTCTACACTGTTTACATTGCAGTGTGACATGCTGCGGAGCCAAGCCTGCGCACTGGGAGCATGTCTGGCCCCCCATAGTAATGCGACCTCCCTCTTCGCAAGAAGCAAGCCGATTGCAGCCAGCTTGCGTGCAGGACGCGGGAAATTAACCACATAGCCAAGCAGCGCAACTTCAGGAGTCGGCATCAACTCCAATTCCACATATCCCCCAGTATTCGGTGTACCTGAAGCCAGTATTCATGAAATCACGGACATGTCCAAGAAAGATGGGCAAAGTCAGCCTGCGGCGCCCGGCATTTAGGACAAGCGTGCGACCTATTTGGGTCAATCTTGTGTGCAAGAACAGGGGTGTAATACATACGTCTCAGGAATTTAAAATGTATAAGCTTGTGCCTACTATTCAGGGACACGGTCCTAGTGACCGCACAGCACGCTGCCCATTGATCGTCGGTTATGGGATTACCCAGATCATTCTCCCATGCAGCGCGTACCTGTGCATCCCACGAAGGGAGAGCGGACAGACATAGCTTATAGTTTAGAGAAAACATGTGAGCCCGTCTGGCTCTGTATTATGAATGTGAGCATCGCAGCCTCTTCAGGGGGCAGTGGAAATGTGTTAAATTCTGCTCGGAGCATAGATCTAAGTCTGGTCAGCGTGAAAGAGTCCATGAAGGTACGGTCCGCAAAGCGCAGATCCTCCGTTACAGAAAAAGCATGCCCTTCCGGGAAAAGATCCCCAATAGTGTCCAACTGAAATTTGGATAATGTGCGCTGCACCACCTTTTCGTTGGTGATAGGCAGCCAGTGTGAGTTGGGCAGTGGAACGGCAGGAGAGTAAAGCGTGTCTATGTGTAGCAGTCTGCACAATTTATCCCAAGCCCAGCACATGGTGGACACCGTCTGTATGTCCTGTGGGTCCCGGGGAAAGCCTTTGGGGCGGAGTGTCTGAAGAGAAACCGGCAACACAAGGTCGGCCTCCGGATTTAAGTGTAGAATCCTGGCATCAGGGTGGAACCAATAATAAGCATAAGAGGACTGCGCAGCTAAATAATATAAGTAGAAATCGGGCATGCCGAATCCACCACGCTCATAGGGGAGCGTCAAGGTATGCCAGGACACACGTGGGTTCCTGCCACCCCACACCAACCTCAACAACAGTGTGCGAAGATGCTTGAAAAAAATCTTGGTCAGGGGTATCGGGATATTGTTGAACAGGTACAAAAACCGTGGAAGTACCATCATCTTTATGATGGCAATCCGGCCCGCCATAGACAAAGGAAGACGGAGCCATCGCTCCATATGATCCTCTAAAAAGTCCAGCGCGCGCCCATAGTTCAAACGGACGATGGACACAGTGTCGAGGTGCACATGAATCCCCAGATATTTGACGGAGTCCGTGTTCCACTCCAAAGGAAAGGTGCATGCCCATTCGGAGGTGGAGGGAGTGAGCGGGAAAATGACCGATTTGAGCCAGTTTATGCGGAGGCCAGAGTATTCCCCAAAACGGGCTATTTCCAACAGTAGTGGCTCTAGGTTAGTCTGCGGCCTACGGACATACAATATCGTGTCGTCTGCATAAAGGTAGACGAGGAGAGGGCCAGTACGAAACTGAAGTCCTCTGTGCAGATGTTTCTCCTGAAAATGCTGCACCAAAGGGTCCATCGCCAGGATGAACAGCAGCGGAGATAATGGGCATCCTTGCTGGGTGCCCCGCGAAAGTGAAAAACTGTCCGTGATGGCGCCGTTCAGACGTATTCGTGCGGTGGGTGCCGTATATAATAACTCCACCGTAGCCACAAACATCGCAGGCATCCCCATTCGCCTCATGATGGACAAAAAAAAGGGCCACTCCAGTGTATCAAACGCTTTTTCTGCGTCAAGAAACACAGCTGCAGCAGGGAGCGATGGGTCCATCCGGTGGATGACGGAGAACAGCGTTCTCAAATTAAGAGAGGTGGACCTATGTGGAAAAAATCCGGACTGTGCCGGGGAAATGATGGACTCCAGCAGAAGCGACAACCGAATCGCAAGAACCTTGGCAAGAATCTTATAATCCAGGTTCAATAGGGACAGAGGTCTGTATGACCCACAAGACGAGGGGTCACGCCCCTCCTTCGGGAGCAGCACAATCACCGCATCTCTAAGTGTAGGGGGCAGCGTGCCGGCCTCTAGAGCCTCTGCATAGACCTCGACCAGTCTGGGCACCAACTCCTCTTTGTACTCCTTGTAAAAGTCGGCTGAAAAACCATCTAGTCCCGGAGCCGAAGAGCCCCTAAGAGAATCAATGGCTTCTACTATAGCGTCCGGGGTGATTGGAGAAGCAAGAAAGTCCTGCATATACTTCTCCAAATACACCATGGCAACCTCGTTCAAATAGGGCCCAGGGTTGCGGTGTTCGCCTGTAAGTGTTGACTCGTAAAGAGTTCAGTAGTATGACAAAAATGTGCTGCAAACCTCGGGAGTGGAGTGATGGTGTGAGCCCTGCGTATCCACTATATCTGTAATGTAAGCCGCTTGTCGAGGGGGGCGAAGCATCTGCGCAAGGAGCCTCCCTGGTCTATCTCCCTCCCCGTACTGACGCGCTGTGTGATATTTACCCATAAATTTCAACTCCCTATCAGCAGTATCCCTGTATTCCAGCAGCAATTCCAACCGCTTGGCCTCCGCCATCTCAGTCGGGCCCCCATGCAGCTCCCTATCAATCTCAGCAATGTCCCTTTCCAGACGGGTAAGAGTGTTACGAATCTCCCTCAGGACACCCACGTGTTTGTCGATGCACACCCCTCGTATAGTGGCCTTGAATCCCTAACACAGCGTGGCCCAAGTGCTTACAGAACCAGTATTGATATCAAAGTATTCCTCAATAGCGCTGCGGATATCTTCCTTAAAAACCGGGTCTAGCAGGGTCCTTCCCGGGAATCGCCACTGTGTCTCATGACCACCCAGTCTGGGAATCAGCAAAGTCAATACAATGGGGGAATGGTCCGATAAAGTCTGTGGTAGTGTAGAAATGGCATCCACCCAGCCAGCGATTCCCGGAGAGAGCAGCCAATAATCTATTCTAGTGCTAGTTCCGTGGAACCCAGAGTGATGTGTAAACTCCGGCGCATTGGGGTGCATCCTGGCTTCTATGTCTATCAGGGAGAAGTGCGCACAAATATCAGCAAGCAATTTTCTGGACCGGGCCTTAGAGTCTGGGGAGGTGGAAGTACTATCCCTGTCCGGGTTCAGCACTACATTAAAATCGCCCCCCATGACCAGCAGTTCTATGTCAGAGTTGAGGAGTAGCAAGTGAAGCTCCTGAAAAAAGGCGGGGGAATCAATATTAGGCCCGTAGACTCCAACCATAGCGATCTTGAACCCCATCAACACTCCAGTCAGCCACACATATCTCCCCTCCTTGTCCGTTACATTGCCAGTTAGCACAAATGGAACACGCTTATGTATTAAGATTGCAACACCCCTAGCATAACTGCTAAAATTGGAAAAAATTCTGTGTGTACCCCAACTCCTAGCCGCCGAGGCGTTAGCCGAAGGTGCCAGGTGTGTCTCCTGAAGGAAGAGGACATCCATCCCGTGTCGCACTGCATAATTCAATACCTGCTTGCGTTTCCGCGTGGTATTCAAGCCCCGAACATTCCAAGACATCAACGTGAGTCTGGACGGGCCAGACTGCCTACCTATCCTGGCCATAGCACAAAACCAAAGATTCTGTCCAGCAACAATGATCCCAGCATCTCGCTCCCAGCATTCTCACAGTTACTCACACAAAAAAAGCTCGAAAAGCATAACATACCCTTCCCCCCACCCACCACCCAGCCTCCCAACAGCCCAGGAGAGGCAATCCCCAATTGCGCACAATCGTAACCAGCAAATCGTCAAGAACAATGACCCAGTCTTAAAACAATAACATTTCCAATAAAAGATAACCCCAGGAAAGGAAAACAATAAGGCATGAGCCATAGGGGCGAGCAACGCCACCCCATGCGGGCAAACCAGCTAGGCCGCTCGATCGGCATCGGCCATTTGACTATCCACTGGTAAATCACATCAACTTTGGAACAACAGCAGCGAAGTCAAGCCATGGAGCACGTGACTATTATCAGCCCAGACCAGTTTCTACAAAAAGGTCCACACTGTTCTGCGTGTCCACTCGAGGAGGGGAGTGCGGTGCATTATTGGAGGCGGAAGGCAAGCCTTGTTTCTTGTAGCCGTGACAAAAGTCTTGGGCATCTGCGGGGGACTCAAAAATGCGATACTTGCCATTCACCTCCACCTTCAATCTAGCGGGATACAACAATCCATATTTCAAACCAAGATTGCGCAGAGTCGCCTTGACGCCGTTGAACTTGCGCCTCGCCTCCTGCACCATCATCGTAAAGTCTGGAAAGAAGGATAGAGTGCCACCTTGCCATCTCACTTCTCCCGCCTCCCGCGCAGCGCGGAGCGCGGCACCCCGGTCGCGGAAGTTCATGATCCTGGCAATTATGGGGCGTGGAGCTGAGGTAACGGGTTTTTAGGAACCCGTTTGGTGCCAGGGGATAACACCCGAAGACCTCTGAGTTCTCCCTGTTCCGGACCACAGAAACACGGAGTCTTCTAGTCGCAGTCAGAGATCAAGTTTTATTGGTAGCTACCAAGTAACAGGTGTCCTAGAAGCACGACATACACGGGTCATGTGTTCTCAGGAGACCGTTCGTTTTTACAGAACCAGCCTTCTCCTTATATACAGAAATAATAGCTGCAAGCAAGAATTCTTGAGTTTATGATATGGCTATACACATACTTCTACAATAATACAAAAGAGCGAAGTCATGTAGGCAAACCCGTATTTTAGATGTCCAAGTCGTGATAGATTACCTAGCCAGGCCCGGAACTCCCATCAGATATCGGTGAAGCCCCAATAAAAGAAGGCACCTCCTAGTCATAAAACTGGCCATAAACAGGGAGCGTGGACAGGTGTGTATGTGTGTAGAAAACATGATCTGTACGCGGTGAATGGTTTGTGGTATGTTGTGCATTGATGCTATCGTGTTTGGCCACTGGGCGAGGAGCTGCCCAAACAGGTTTGGCTGGAGGCAGGGGAGTCAGTTGGGACAGGTCAGGGGGGGAGTCAGGGAAGGTGGACGTGTCCTTTGAGATCAAGCTCGACCTTTAATTGACTTATCATGAGGGCAAGACACAAGATGGATACCGTTTACAAAATGGAGTCTGAGGGGTCGGGACGGAAACTACGATTCAGGGGTGTTAGCATGTCTCGATCATGACGCAAATGCATAGGAATGATGTCCTAATCATTATCGGTTCGTCGACACCAAATTCGTCATGGTACGTTGATGTTTCGGGACACGGGTATCGGACCTCGATACCGGGACAACAGTAGGGTCCAGAATTTCAGAACCACAGACCCTCCTTTTGCCCTCATATAAGGCAATAATTCATGTTAATCCGAGTCTAAGTCTGTATGAAGGAATTCGTGGAGATGCTGCTGTAGCATCATTCTGTTGCTCAGTTCGTCCCTTGACACAGAGGCCACATAGTGCAGGAGCGCACTGTACACACAGGCAGAACATAAACAGAAGTGCTAAGATCATCCCAATGAAGATTAGTGTTTTCCATCCCCAGGTAGCGATCAGTTCCCAGAACCACCCTAGTAAGGACCAGTCCCCTTTTTCTACGTGAAGGGAACCAGATATCTCGTGTAGCTTAGAGATGGCCTGGTACACTGTCGGTGCGTTATCAGGGATGAAAATGCAACAACTGGATTGGATCACTCTACACACACCACCACGATCGGCGAGTATGATATCTAGGGCAACTCGGTTCTGAAGGGTCATAAGTCGATCCGACTGAAGTTCGGTCGTCAAATTGCCAAGGGCTCCGGCCGTTGTAATCACGGCGGATTCAACTATCCTCGATAACTGGCGAATATTCCTGCTGTTCACCATAGGCCCCCAAAATGGCAGAAAACCCTTTGCGAAGTCAGCGAATTCCTGACCCGCGGTGTCGTCTTTACTCACGACCCCTCTAGCTGTCCTTGTCCGATGGTAATCTGCTCTGGCCGTGTAGGTGGGGGGCAGCAGAAATGAGATAAAACATGTACCTGAGAAGTCAGGGGGCAACCAGGTGTAGGCTTTGTCATGGCAGACGAAATATGTGCCTTTGGCTGCTAATAGTATGGGGGAAGTTCGGGAAGCGAACACATAGGTTTCCGTGCATATACTCTTTCCTAATTGTGCTTTGGGATCCCTGCCGATACCTTGTAAACATAAGTGACCTCGGTTGGGTACTATCCAAACTGGGCGGGATTTCTTTGCTGTCTGGCTCTTACTCAGGTAAACCCCATATTTAGTTACGTTCCAACGAGTGTACGGAGTGAGTTCATCTTTGGGAATCGTAAGATAGGTGTCGAACTCTCTACTCATATTTCTTATCCCTGCTACTAGTGCCTTGTTACTGGAATCACTCTCAGTAGAACGGGTCGGGTATGGTTCTAGGGCGAATAGGAACATGGTCTGGAAAGCCCACAGAGAACCATAATAACTGAATGGCAGAATGAAGTATGGGATACCCTTATCAGTCGTGTGCGGCATGAGTCCGCATACCCAACAGTTCGATGTGTTCATTATGGACTGGTGTTGGTGTAGAAGTTGAATGAATGAGTTATTTACAAATTCGAGTCTTCTGGCAGACTCGTGTTCAGGTAGAGGGTGAAAGTAGTGTGGAGAGATAGTAGGAGGAGGCGGTGGCCGGGTGTCATTTGAAAAAGTAACTTGGAATACGAATAGAGTATAACCAGTCAAAAACATTGTTATGCTACACAACATTAAAATACACGTTATCAAAAACCTTCTTTTGGCCAGTACAGTGCATAATTGTCTTTCAAAGTTCGTGAGTCTGGTAGGTCTCTTTACCCTAGGAAACTCCATCCTCTAGTTGCTGCCCGCGGTGGTAGGTTGGTTCTGCCAGGGAGTGCGCTCTGTTCAGTCCGGGGTAACTCCCTTGGACCAACCAGAACCGTTGACCTAGACGTCCCCAGTTGCACTCCAAAGACTTCAACCGCGACCCTAGCAGCAGAACCGGATGGCGGTTCGAAAATCAAAAATGAGCAAGTTTCCTGAGAGTGAGAGAGCTGAAAAAATCAAAAAAATATTTCTTGGGGGAAGGGAAATCACATTAGTTTGCCTTTTATTAGTCTCTTTGTCTTGACCTTAGATTATATTGTTGTTTCCCAGGTACGGTGTGGTCTTCGAACAATGTCTCAGGTTCGGTAGTGTCTAACTGCATTGACGGTGGCACAAGTCCTTGTAAAATATGATCACTCTCCTTTTCGGTACTAGTTTCTTTTAAACGTGCATCGCTGAAAGGGATGAAGCGAGGTATGGATTCTGTCTCGGAGTCGGCAATTCCTTCGTTGACCCACCGGTCGTATGGAAGGGGCAGAGGGACCCGTTTACAATGGGTCCCGTGCACCCAGTTCTTTTTGCCTTCTACCCGAACAGCTGATCTCGTGGAAAGAAGTACCAGGTACGGTCCGGTCCACCTCGGCTGTCCGTTGTTTGTGCGCTGGAAATTCCGCACCAAGACCCACGTGCCGGGTTCGATGGAGTGACCTGGATCGTCTGAGGCTGGCGGAGAGGAACTGTGAACCTGTTGGTGTAAAACACGCAATTTAGTTGTTAATTCGCACAAATAGTCAAGCAGTACGGGGTGCTCTATTTCGCTGAGTTTCTTTGGCCTTGGCACGCCCCAGACGTTGGCTGGGCGGCCAAACACTATCTCATGGGGGCTAAGTCCTAACCTGGAATGGACGGTCATTCTGGTTGACAAGAGTGCTAGGGGCAAGGCGTCAGGCCATTTAAGACCTGTACAGGCTTGGATCTTGGCTAATTTGAGCTTTAAAGTGCCATTGTAGCATTCTACTAATCCAGCTGATTGGGGGTGATTCGTAGAGTGGAACTTTTGTTGTATGCCTAAACACTCACACACTCTCTTCATCACGCGTCCTACGAATTCACTTCCATTATCACTCCAGACGATTCTAGGCATGCCGAATCTCGGGAAGAACTCTTTGACAAGGGCTTTGGCAGTTGACAAGGCAGTATTGTCCTTAAGGGGGTATGCTTCCACCCACCTGGAGAAAGCGCAAACAACAACGAGCACATACTTCAGATTGTTGCATCTCTCCATGTGAATGAAATCGAGCTGCAAAACCTCGAACGGATACGTTGGAGGCGCAAAATGACCAGCTGGAGTTGGGGTTCCGCTACCGGGATTGTACTTCAAACACACCATACAGTTTCTGACCACATTCTCTGCATATTTCGGGATATTGCTATTTTGCCATACTGGGGCCAATAGCTTACATATTCCTTTCGAACTGATGTGCGCAAATCCATGAGCCATTGTTACTACTGCAAGTACATAGGCGTTAGGTAATAGCCATCGCTGGTGTTCTGACAATTCGACCCAACAACCATTCGCATCTAACCTACCCTTACTTTCTCTCCATTCATTCACCTCTTTCTCAGTTGCCTCGGCTTGTATAGATTTCACGCTTTCGATGGTGTCCTCACACATTCCCACATCAGTAATCCATCTAGCGGGACCTACAACATACATCCGACTCATTGTGTTCCTTGCAGTCTCTTTCGCAACCTCGTCTGCAAATGCATTCCCGCGGCCAACATCATCCTGAATCTTTTTGTGTGCACTGCATTTTACAATTGCAACTTGTAGTGGCAAGGTCAGTGACTCGAGGAGTTCATTAACTAACTGACCATGTTGTATCTTTGCACCATGTGACGTAAGAAACCCACGTTCACGCCACAATCTCCTAAAACTGTGAGCCACACCAAAGGCGTATTGGCTGTCAGTGTACACATTCACTCGCTTTCCTTTCGCTAACACACATGCTCTGTTAAGCGCAATTAGCTCTGCAGCTTGTGCAGAATTATGGGAAATGCGCGCGGTCTCTATAATGGTGTGTAATGTCGTTACGGCATATGCTGCAGTCGTATCACCATTCGGCAGCTTGAAACATGAACCATCAACCCATAAAGTATCGTTGCATTCAGGAAGGGGAGTGTCCTGTAAGTCTACTCTCCCTTTTGTCTCTTCTTCTGTCCTAAAACAGCAGTCATGGTTATCAATCTTGTCTGTTTCTGTCGGAATGGGTAATAACGTTGCGGGATTCAGTGCATCACACCTCTTTATGTGGATGTGACTTGCTAGCAGTGTAAGTTCGTAACTGGATAGTCGAGCGCTAGTAAGGTGTTGTGTCTTCGTCCTGTTTAGTAAAATGTCTACTGCATGCGGAACCATAACGATCAGAGTATTGTTTATGACTAATCCAGCGGATTGTCGGATGCAGACAGCTGCTGCGGCGGTAGCCCTCAGACAACTTGGTAGGGCTTTAGCCACAGGGTCTAGAGTTGCCGAAAAATACGCGCATGGGCGCTGTCTGTCCCCAAAATGTTGTGTTAAAACTGATAATGCACAACCTTCCTTCTCATGGACATATAATGTAAAAGGCTTACTGTAGTTGGGGTTTCCCAACACAGGAGCCGAACATAATGCATCACGCAACTCGTGGAAACTCGTCTAACAATCTTCAGACCAGGGCATAGGATTTGGCGTGTCTTTACAGAGTAGTGCCAGCAAGGGTTTGGCTAGTAGTGAGAAATTCGGTATCCATTGTCTACAGTACGATGTAATGCCCAAGAAGGCTCGAACCTCTCTCTGTGTCCTTGGGGCACTCAGTTCTGCAATTGCCTGTATTCTTTCTGGTGTCAGTCTCCTTCCCTCCTTCGACAAGATGTGACCTAAGTAGGTTACTTCTTGTCGGCAAAATTGTAGTTTGGAAAGAGAGACTTTGTGCTTCATGTCACATAAGTTACGTAATAATGATAACGTAGCTTTCTTGCAAATCTCTTCAGTGTCTGCAGCGATCAGCAGATCGTCTACGTACTGAATCAGAGTTGAACCATTCGGTAGAATAATCGTGTCTAGTTGTGTTTTCAGGGCCTGACTGAATATTGATGGGCTTTCGCAGTAGCCTTGAGGAGGGCACTTGAAGCGGAAGCTTCGTCCTCCTAAATTGAATCCAAAAATATCTCTACTCTCCTCGGCAATCGGGATGCTGAAGAAAGCGTTCTTCAGGTCGATCACCGAGAACCAATTTGCTGAAGCTGGAACCATCGTCAATAAAGCAGTAATGTCGGGGACAACTGGAAACTGTAGGATAACTATCTTGTTCACTTCTCTGAGGTCGATCACGAACCTGTACACAGGCTGTTGTAAAGGATCAGTACGCTTTAAGACGGGCAGAACTGGACTGTTACAAACATTTCCTGTTGTTTCTTCGATGACGTCTTTATCAATCAGGTCATAAACAATCGTCAATAATGCATTTTCGCATTCGCTAGATATTTTGTATTGGGGAATACGTGGCAACCTAACGTTGGCTTTCAATGTTATGACATACGGTGCTATCTCCAAACGACCTACATCATTAGAGCCATTAGCCCAAAGTATATCAGGAAGTGATGACAATTCAGTCGGAATATTGTCCTTTGACAAATACATTGGAGAAATGACTTTCTTACCTAAAGTAAGTTGTACTCCCAAGGGGGAACAGTACAAAGTCGCATATAACCTTTTTAGCAAATCCAAACCTAACAAATTTTCACCGCAACCTGTTGTAAGAATGAGGGGTGCTTCTAATTCGCACGGGCCAATAGAAAGAGATATAGGACTGGAGATCGGGTTTCTAACAGGGGCGCCAGAGAAACCTACTGAAACATTCATTTCGCCAGACAAAGGTGCGCCAGGAAGTTTCAAGTGCATGATAGAACTTTTTGTAGCACCAGTATCCAGCAGAAATGGCTCTGACACTCCTGAGGTAATTACCTTGACATAAGGTCCATTCTGATCTACTGGAACTGAAACAACTCCCTCTCTTTGTCCATGGCTGTCCTAGCAATCATTACCCTCATTTTCGTGTTCGGTGTAATAGTCGTCAGCATAGTACTGAGCTGACCTGGACGACGCATTATTCTGTTGGTCAAAGCTGTTCATCGAATTCTGAGGCGGAAAGGAAGTTGTATTCTGGGTGAAATTTCCACGGCCCCTACCTCTAGGGGCATGTTGAACACCCCTTCCCCTTACACCTGAAGCACCGCTCGAACATCGCGCAAGAGCCGGACAATTACCTTTAAAGTGACCCTCTTCTTTGCAATACGCACATTGATTCGGGCCATAAGCAATACGCTGATGGGTAAACTCGTTTCCTTGCGCGTTTCTCGAATACTGCTGTTGTTGTTGGTAATTGGGCTGACTAGCCGTACGAGGCGGATAGGCTTGCTGGAGAAGAACTTTAGTTTTTAAATCTTTTGTCTTTTTGTCGACTTTATCTAGCTCGTCTTTGCGCCTATTTTCATAGTACTGGGCGGTAGCTAAAATTTGCGCTGACGTAGAGACAGCCCAAGCACTCTCTGAATCTTTCAGTTTATTACACAGTTCAGGGATTAAATTATGTGCGAATTTGTCTACAAACAATCTTTGACCACCCTCGGTAGCCATATCCTGACCACTATGATCGGTGAAAGTCTCCTCAAATCTTGTGAAAAAGTCAGACACATTCTCATCTTTCTTCTGCTTGCACGCAGATAGCTTGTCCCAGTTTACGCGTACTTCAGGCATTATCGTCTTCATGTACGCGATAATTCTACCGGGAAGTTCAGCTATTAACGGCTCAGGTTTAGAACCACCAATTTGTCTAGCATCTATAGCGGCAATGTTCGCCCATGAGTCACCTAGTTCTTGGTCATGGTTCGTATGACGTATTTTGCTCCATAGAGGATGTGGAACAACGTTCCCAAACAACATGTCGATATCCGCTAAATTCATTATACATGAGCTTGCAGTTTGTGATAACTCCTTATAATACCCAGTCGGGTTTTTACGAGGATCAGGCAGTGTCTGCTTGAGTGCTAAGACATCGGATCTTTTCCAGGGGACATGTACCCATACACGCTGGAAATGAGGCAGAATTGGTGGATTCGCATTCGCATCACCTTCCCTCCAAACCGGAGGAACCTCTCTCATGGGGTACTGTCTCGCTCTTTTCCCGCCTGGTGCATCGTCTTCGTGACATGATCTAGAGACGTTTCCCTTACTCCTATAAGAGAGTAATAACTCTATCGCTTTCTCAACATCTGCACCTATAATCATACCTTCATAGAACTTAAAGCGTGTACGCCATAGTTCGTTCATTGTGTATTTGGGATCATTTGTCTTCACATCTTCGCCCAGATATACACACATTTCTTCGAATACGTATCTCTGAGTGGGTGCATTCCATTGACGGAAAACTTCCATAACAGACTGAACATCATATCTAACAGTATCCGTAATCCATCGGCGTGCTAGTTCATTCAGCACTTTTCTTTCCTCGTAATCAGGCAGTTGACTACGTAACTGTCTATCTTCTGTTTTAGGGGTCGTTTTAGGCGACCCGAAGAAAGGTGAAAGCAGACCAGTGACGGTACCTGTCACTCTTTGTCTAATAGAAGGAGAACCTTGCGGAGGAGCAAGTGCATCGGAAAAAACAGGCTGAGGCAAAGAAGAAGTAGAGGCAATAGCAGAGGAAGTTGAAGTAGTAGCAGACGTAGTATCATAGACAATAGCTGGAGCTGTAGGCAAAGTCGTAGAAGTAGATGGAGTAGGTAGCAAAGATGGCGGCCCTTGAGAAGGCTGCGCCGGAGAAGTAGAAACCAGCTGAAGAGGAGCTGGCGTTCGTGCAAGAGCTGGATTACGTGCGCCGGGGCGCGGTATAGTAAAATGCTTTGGCGTTGTAGTAGTGTCTAACGCATACGGTGGAGGTGAGCTTAATAAGTGGGACATTAATGGATCTTTCTCGGATCTCTCCTCTTGACCTTGTCCCTTATTTGGTAACATCGGGTAGCATTTATCTACTGCTAGTTTCTTGCTCCTAAGTATTTGTTCGCTTTCTTGCTCTTCCTCGTTATCCCTGTATGCAACGGCAGCTTGCACCATTGACATACCTCTTTTATTCCTTTTTGCTAATTTTATATCTTTCTGTTTGGCTTCTTTGCGCCATAAGCGGAAAGAGTCAAACATCGCCGGCCGGGCTTTTCTCTTAAATAATTTGACCTCTAGGTTATCTAATATTTCTGAGTCGAAACTACCATATTGGGGCCATTTTAAAACACCATCCTTGCGGGTGTATTTTATCCACACTTCATTATATGTGATAGGACCTACACCGTGCTTTACATAGAGCTCATATGTTGGAGTTCCAATCGGAGGAACCGGACAGGAATCCTCTAATCGGGAGTCCTTACTATAACCAAGACAAAACAAGTTTCCAAGTCTGCTAAAACCAGGCATCTTTGCTCACTAGTCTAGCTTCAAACTTCAAAGGATTATCTGTTATGATATTTCTCGTGAATACACAAGTCCTTCGGCTTTGGGGCTTGCAAGTACCAAATCAAAGCGTATCTCAAGGATACCAAAAACTAAGGACAAACTAAGGACTGGGAGACGCTCCACTTATACTTAACTGAAGTATTTGAAGATCGGTGACGTCGCTAGAAGACTCGTCTATCGTTTCGCTCTACCAAGGATCACTGGGTCCAAAACAAGGCGATAGTCAGGGCAGCAGTCCTTCGTAGCCGTCGGGACGCGGGGAACCTCGCAGCAAAGACCTTCGGAACCACGTCGACATACAGGGGTCGCTGAAGTGGCTGGCCGTCCTCTGGAATTTTCACACGAAGCTCCTCACGAACATCTGGCTTGGACCGTCGCCGCTTGATACCGCCCCGAGTTGGGCGCCAACTGAGGTAACGGGTTTTTAGGAACCCGTTTGGTGCCAGGGGATAACACCCGAAGACCTCTGAGTTCTCCCTGTTCCGGACCACAGAAACACGGAGTCTTCTAGTCGCAGTCAGAGATCAAGTTTTATTGGTAGCTACCAAGTAACAGGTGTCCTAGAAGCACGACAAACACGGGTCATGTGTTCTCAGGAGACCGTTCGTTTTTACAGAACCAGCCTTCTCCTTATATACAGAAATAATAGCTGCAAGCAAGAATTCTTGAGTTTATGATATGGCTATACACATACTTCTACAATAATACAAAAGAGCGAAGTCATGTAGGCAAACCCGTATTTTAGATGTCCAAGTCGTGATAGATTACCTAGCCAGGCCCGGAACTCCCATCAGATATCGGTGAAGCCCCAATAAAAGAAGGCACCTCCTAGTCATAAAACTGGCCATAAACAGGGAGCGTGGACAGGTGTGTATGTGTGTAGAAAACATGATCTGTACGCGGTGAATGGTTTGTGGTATGTTGTGCATTGATGCTATCGTGTTTGGCCACTGGGCGAGGAGCTGCCCAAACAGGTTTGGCTGGAGGCAAGGGAGTCAGTTGGGACAGGTCAGGGGGGGAGTCAGGGAAGGTGGACGTGTCCTTTGAGATCAAGCTCGACCTTTAATTGACTTATCATGAGGGCAAGACACAAGATGGATACCGTTTACAAAATGGAGTCTGAGGGGTCGGGACGGAAACTACGATTCAGGGGTGTTAGCATGTCTCGATCATGACGCAAATGCATAGGAATGATGTCCTAATCATTATCGGTTCGTCGACACCAAATTCGTCATGGTACGTTGATGTTTCGGGACACGGGTATCGGACCTCGATACCGGGACAACAGTAGGGTCCAGAATTTCAGAACCACAGAGCCTGACCGGTGCAAGGTCTAGGTCCCAGTGACCTGTGGGCACGCTCTACAACAAAGCAATCTGTAAATGTGTCCCATCCGAACAGTTCTATAAGCAAATTGTTCAACAAAAGTGTCAAAACGCCCCGTCGCTGTCGTCTCCACCACACCAATTATACGTAGATTGTTGCGCCGGCTACGCACTTCCAAATCCTCATATTTGATTGCCACACCTTTGAGAATTTTCTCCACACGTTCCAGCCTCTTAAGCGCTTTGGCCGCGCCGTCCTCAATGTCTGAGACCCTGGATTCCACCACATCAAGGGGGCTGTCATGGGCCTGCACCAAGGAGCCCATATCCGCAAGTTTTTGTTCTAGGGTGTCAAAGCACGTATCAAGAGCCTTGAAGCCCGCGCGCATTTCACCCATCATGATGGCAACCATAGCAGCGGCATCCCCTCTCTCCGGTGCGCTTGCCGCCCCGGCAGCGGAACTAGGCGGAGGGTCCGTCACCAAGAGCGAAGTCTTGTCAAAGCTTAGCTTCCTCTGGTTAGGATCTCTTTTCCCCATGGTCAAATCCAATGAAATCGCAATATTTTAAAAAGCGCGACACCAGCACGGGTCTCGTGTGCGGCAGGGAACCAGGCGGAGCACAAGCAGGGTGCAAGACTAGACGCCTATGTGGAGCGTAGGACCAAATCGGATCCAATGTGCAGGGCGTCACCAGGCCACGCAGTTCAGGGAAAGGGAAATGAGCGTTTCCAATCACGCGTCCGTCCTGAAAGTACCACTCGTGGCGTGCACCAGGCAGGGGCCACACCTGCAGGGGGCAGCAGTCGGAGGGTCAATCCGCTATTAGGGAGCACATAACTTCAGCACTCCATGGCGGTGACCAAAATGTGCGTCTCCATGGTCTGCACCTTCGCCAACACCGCGGGAGCAAAGGGCGGAATGCACAGGTTGCTCGTGTGTCACGCGGGCGGGGCCGCCAATGATACCAGGGAGGCCCCCCCAGAGCCCCCACCACCCACAGCCCCCCCCGCCAAACAAGCACCCCATCCGCCGCGTTGGCCCCACCGCAAGCCTCCAAATTGAGGCCCCGGCTCCAGGTCGCGCCCAGGCCCGAAAAGCACCGGCAACGCACCAGAGCCCGGAACCACAACCCGAAGGCCCACGGAGCACCCACCGCGAACGCGTGAGCCCGCAGGCGGAGCGATGAGGGCTCGCAGGGTCGGCGGCGCAGCCCAGAGAGGGACTCACCCGATATCTGGCGCAGAAAGGGAAAGATGGCGCCGAGGCCCGCCGGCCGCAGCTCCCCTCCACCGTTGCATCCTGACCAGCCTGTCTCCCCTTCTATGGAGCCGCCCAGATGGACAGGGCGGCTCTAGCTGTCGGATGTGCTGTTGCTGTGGGGCCGAGGAGCGGTTGTTACGGCATTTTCAGCCGCCTGCCGGAGCCCGCATGGAGGAGCTTCACAGCGAATCAGCCATTCCGGTCGCCGCCGTGGCCACGCCCCCCATATATACAAATTGTTTATAGTATTATTGTTTTGTTTTGTATCATGCCGTAGAGTTCTAATACATGGGCTATTTATGTGTAATGATTGATTGACAACAATCAATTTGTCTGCCAAGGGATCCTTTGATTCTACTACACACACAAGTAACCCTTTAACGGTGTCTTAGGCCTGCCATTACAAGGCCTATGTGTGCATTTCACTGCCGTTCGACTTGGTATTCAAAGCAACTTGCCAAGCCTTAAACTCCCCTTCTATTTGGCCCTAGGTAGCCCTTGGAGAGGGTGCTGGGTAAGTACAAGGTAGGACATGTGCTGTTAACATTTATATGTCCTGGTAGTGACAAACTGCTCCATTTGTTTTAACAACTGTGAGGTCTACTTGTCTCATGGGGTAACTTTGGGAATTCCATAATAAACTTTTAATAAATCCTCTTTCCAGGTGTAGTTGGATTTAACATTGCCATTTTAGAAATGCCACTTTTAGAAAGCTGGAATTTCTCTCCTCCTAGCTCTCTGTGCCTTGCAGCCTGTCTCCAATACACGGCTGGGATGCGCGACAGCTACACTTTTAGCATTCCCTTTAGACAGCCAAAAACACAGGAAGGTTAGCTGTGTCTGAGTACTGATCTACAAACATCGACATTCTGATGGCTCTTCCTGGGCAGGAAGGGAGAGAGGAGCTGACACCTACATTTCATTAGTTAGTGGCCTGACCCCACACAAAAATTGATCAATTCCTACTGATAGTCTGGAGCCCAGGCTGGAAATAAAGGAACGTGTGCACTTCACAGACCCTTCTTTGAAGTCATCCCCACTTCAAAGGCACATTTGGGTATAAGTACTGAGTTTCTTACCCTTCTAATGTAGTTTACTTTTGGACCTGTGACCACTCTACCAGAAAGAAGAAGAACTGCTGTGCTGCTAAAGGACTGCCACTATAGTGGATCCACTGTTTGCTATGCTCTTCCCTTGCTGTGTTGCCCTGCTGCTGCCGCTCTCTCCTCTGGGTGAGAAGAACTTGACCTGCATCACTTAAAGCTAGAGTGACTCCAATGGTTTGCTAGCTTGCCTTCTGTTGCCTAAATTTCAGGGACACAAAACACTTATAGCTCTCTTTTTCCAACCCTTGGGCTGATCGTCTGGTGAGTCTGTCCTGCCAAGAGGTTCCAACCCAGTCCTGGACCCTTGGATGTGGACCTAGGAGTCTGCTGCAGTGTTTTCAGCATATTGTATGCCTTCACTAGAAATGGATCAGCGCATCGCACCAGAGCCATCTTGTTGCACTCAGACCTGCTACACTTTGGGACCGACGCTTCGCTGACAGCCTTCGTCACACCGCCACTGCTTCATTGGGATCATCGAAGCATCGCTCAGATGGACCCCACCTCTGTCGACCAAACCTAGTATCAAGGTACTTTGTTAAGCGTATCTAAGATGGTCCCTGTATCCGGCACACGCTCCCTCGCGGTTTGCCTGAACTCTTGATTTTGTTCCTGTCTGGCGCAATCAGTTAACCCTTTAAGGGCTATTTGCTTCTAAGCGCTACTGTGACAATAATTCCTTCAGAAGTCGTATCTCAACTTCTACATATCTACATATTGGATTGCCTATGGTGTTTTCACTGTTTAAGTGTGGCACAAATAGCTTACACATTGCATCTTACGTTAAGCCTGACTGCTCTGTGCTAAGCTACCAGAAGGTGAGCACAGGATCATTAAGGTTGTGTAGTGACTAACCCTGACTAGGAGTACGGCTCTTGCTTGGACAGGGTGCATACTCTGCCAACCAGAAACCCAATTTCTAACACCACCTTATAATCAACTTCCAAAATATCATGCTACCAAAATCTCACAGACAAAATATGGAGGACGAAAGTAAAAATCCAACCGGGTAAGTATATCCAGGCAGGTATATATTAAACTCCACATATATGTATCTTCAAGGTCTGTAGAAATGGAGTTTAGAATAGTAAACCTGGCCAAGATTTTTTTGTAACACGCTTCAATTGTCAATATTTTCACTTATAACCAAATGACGTGTTAGACCTAGCATCTTTGATATGTTTTTTCTCTGTCTTTTTTGCTTCTGACCTCCTGTTTTTGATTGTGAGCTGCATTTAATTTTTGCTGGTTTAAAACTCTGAGCTCTTTATCACTACTGATCTGACGCCTCCTAATCATCTACCAATACTGGGTCACTACGATTCTCTGCAATTTCCTTATCGTAATCCGCACCACACTGTCCCAAGACAGTATGTAAACAGGTTTCCCCCCTCTTTCCCACCTCAGCGCTCAAATAGGTTCTTCCTTCCTCCTGGCAATAGATATCCTCCCACTAATCGAAACGAGTACTGGAATATCCCACTACAAAATTTTTGAACCCCTCTCTGGCTTAGATACAAACGAATGACTTATTTCATCTGCTCCCGAAGTAGGAAGCATCGAAGTGTGGTCGGATAACTGTAAAATAGTTAATGAACTATCTAGTGTTAGTTCTATTTCCACAAACAGGTCACCTAAGCCCACACAAGAAATGAGGGGGGATCACAGTGTATTAACCTAACTGTGAACCCAGGGACCGGTACTGAGCCCTCGAATCCCACAACATTGCGAGATACTGTGCTGTACCCATCTCAGCATGAGGAAAACAACGCTCGCCTCGAGGGGTGCAACTCTTTACACAATAATACTACTATTTTGACTAGCTTTGGTAAGCCTAGCCCTGGAAACTCCCCATATGTCCCATTAGGGGTCCATACTACGAAAGGTTTGAGAGTTACATTCTGGAATATAGCGGGGCTATGCTCTAAGATAAACAACCCAATCTGGGTAGATTTCATTAAAGATGTAGACATATTATGCTTGCAAGAGACTTGGACCCTTGAGGAAATTTTCATAGATGGTTTTAAAACATATCCAGCAGGTTCATTTAGTCATGGGAGAAGTAAAGGGGGCTTAGTGTGTATGCAACAAACCTATTGGGGGTAGTATCACTGAAAATGCTGAGGTCATGTAGCAATTATCAAATTATTGTAATACAGGTGTCCCCTAAGGTTGAGATAATTATTATTAATATGTACAATAATTTAGAAAAGAGCTTAGTAAGTGATATGGTAAATACCCTTAATAAGGAGGTAAGGATCTTGACGGAAAAATTGGGGAGGGATTCCATCCTTATATGGGGAGGCGACTTCAACCACAATATTTGTAAACAGATTCAAAGTGGATGTGGAGTTCAAGAGGCAGACAATTTCGAGTACCAACCCCATTTTTCTCATAAAAATGGTGGCGATTCCTTTAATGAGATGATGGCCTCATATAATTTGGGTTTTGCTAATATGCTATGTACACCTATAGTGGAGTTTAGCCCAACATATATGGGGAGAGGGTATAGTACGCTGATCGATTTTATTACCATCTCAAATACCCATGCAACCTGGTTAACTGACTTTGTAACCCATACGATAGGAATAAGTGATCACTTCCCACTTAGCTTTTGTATTCAACTTCCCAAAACTAAAGAATGTACATTGGTAGAAAGGTTGGCAAGGTCCACTAATTGCACAGTGAGTAGACAAAATGGTAACGCTCTTAAATGGTCAAATAGTAATCCGGAGGCGACTAGTACAAAAATTATAAAACAAGCCCTAGCATTATTGTATTAAATGCCTCCAGGACGAGGTTACACACACAGAAGTATTAGATTCTTTTGATGATATCACAAGGATTATTCAAGCGCATTTAGAGCGCCCCAACAGAGGCAAGAAACCTTGTAAAAATGGGTGGTTTGATACAATCTGCACAAAGACCCATGCACAATTAATGAGGGCCCTGCATAAAAATCCGAGAAATCAGGACGAAATAAAAAAATGTAGGCATGAGTACAATTTAGCAAGAAAGTCCTGTAAAAGTAAAATCAAAAATGCCGCATGGGGGAACCTATACGAGGCCTCGCTGAAAAGGGATAGTTCCTCATTTTGGGAAGCAGTCAAGGCACCGTTCTTTACCACTGGGGACATGGCGAGAATGGAAGTGGCAATAACTGAAGGTTCCTGGATAGACTTCTTTGCGCAAGTCTATAATCCAGGTGGGGCAAACAAAATTGCAGTCATGGGGACAAAAACTTATGGGCATCGGGAAAAATTTGTCCCAATTGATTTAGAGATCACTGTAAAGGAAATTTCAGAGGCTATTATACAGAGTAAGGGAAATAAAGCCCCAGGAGCGGATGGCGTTCCCATAGATGTATTCAAATATTCGAGCGAGCTATGGTCCCCGTTACTTACACGCGTCCTTAAGGCAAGCTGTAAATTGGGCTTCATTAATACTTGGTTTGATTCAATAATTATCGCGATATTTAAAAAAGGGGACCTGGAAAATCCTTCTTGTTATCGTCCTATATCCCTCCTGGATTCTTTTATGAAAATTACAGGGAGGGTAATCTTGAACCGCCTGCAACAATGGGCTGAAGATGCTAATATTTTATCCCCCGTACAATACGGTTTCAGGGAGGGACGGGGTACTATTGAACAGGTTTTAAATTTCACGATGCTTTTAGGGAAATACACACAGGCTAAGGATGGTATACTTTATGCAGTGTTTGCCGATCTAAGCGCTGCATTTGACTGTGTAATCCATAGTCGTCTATGGCAGATTTTAAAGGACCTGAAGGTGGATGAGGTGCTAATTTCCTTCCTAAGGCAACTTTATGTAGGAGCCAGGGCGCAAGTGAGATACGGTAATAATGGGGAATGCACTAAATCGTTTAATGTAATGCGGGGAGTAAGGCAAGGATGCGTACTCGCCCCTTTTCTTTTCAATTTATATAATAATGATTTGGAAAAGGAACTGGAGGCTGAAGTTCGCGATTCCCCGCAGGTTAACCATAAACAAATTGTGTCTCTTTTGTATGCAGATGATGCCATGATCATGGCACGTACACAAAGAGGCTTACAAACGGCATTGGATACTTACTTAAATTTTATGGATAACAGGGGTCTGAAACTTAATGTAACAAAAACTTTTATTATGACCTGTGGTAGACATAAGAAGAGAGAGTGCCGTCTATCTGCTGGGAAGGAAAAAATTGCCCCAACAAAAACTTTTTCCTATCTGGGCATTGTTGTAGAAGAAACTGGGTCCTGGGGGCCTGCCATTAGGAATAGGACAATGATTTTCAAAAGAGCCACGGCAGCACTGATGTGTTTCTCTAATAAAATGGGAAAAAGACCTCCCGAAATCCTGATAAAAATTTACTAGGCTAAGTGCATTAGTACAGCCATTTACGGGGCAGGTGTGTGGGGTATATCTGATTCTACCCCTATTCAGAAGGTAGAGAATGCTTTTTTAAGATTTATCCTGGCTACCCCCCAAAGTTCATCAGTGCTTAACTGTCACTCAGAGTTGGGTATTCGGTATGTGAGTGATCTCATTTGTATGCAACCCCTATTGCTATGGCATAGAGTTTGGACATCACCGGATCTTATGCTCAACAGAGACATTATTACTGACTGCCTGGGTTTGGACAAGGCCATCAGGATACCCTGGTTGTCCTATATTTGTAAATTCACCATGGACCTAGGAAGACCGGAGTTTTTTAATCGCCCTGACTCTATGTGCACTATATCAAGGAAGGATTTGAAGCTGCTGTGCTGGCATCACCTAGAAGCTCTCAGACTAGGAGTACAATTATCCAAAAAAGCTGTAATGCAACACCAACTTACCCTAGTCTCTTATTCAATTCAGCCTTATTTAATCTGGTGTCTGGAGGGCTTTGATCGTTATCTATTGACAAGATTTAGGTTTGATGTCTTTTTTCGTTTAATTACATTTCCAAAACCAAATGACTGGAGCAGAATCCTTTGCAAGTGCCCGTGCGATAATTTGTCCAATCAATCCACACTGCATGTGATTTGTTTTTGTAAATTTTATGATGCAGAAAGGTCTAGGTGGATCAAACCACTTTTAAAAAAGCAAGGCACATGGCGTCAATGCCGTCCGGCACTATTGTTTTTATTATCTTTAAACGATGTACACTCTGTGGCTGTAATGACAGGCTTTTTAAAAAGCATTTTTTTAAAAAGGAAAAGCTTAATCAATTTTTTAAAATGATGCTTATATTCTCTAACTGTATATGTGTGGGATATATGTTTTGTGTATGAAATAAACTTGTTGCTTTTATGATTTTATGCATTTTGAAATGGAATAAAGCTTTCATTCATTCATTCACTACTGATCAGTGCTAAACTGCAAATGCTCCCTGTGTAAATTGTTTTTGTGCTTGGTTATCCATGATTGGCATATTTGATTTCCTGGTAAGTCCTTAGTAAAGTGCACCGTTTATGCCCAGAGCCTGTAAATCAAATGCTATGAGTGGGCCTGCAGCACTGATTGTGCCACCCACATGAGTATCCCTACAAACATGGCTCAGGCCTGGCCCTGTGGTGCCTGTGAGTGCAGTTTTAAACTGCCATGTCAACCAAACCTTCCCTTTTTCTACATGTGAGGTACCTCTAAGGTAGGGCCAAGGTAGCCCCATGGGCAGGGTGCAGTGTATGTACAAGGTAGGACATGTGCCTGTGTGTTTTACATGTCCTGATAGTTAAACGCTACCTTTTTCACTACTGCAAGGACTATCTCTCCCATTGGTTGTCATTAGAGTTGCTTTGTGTGTAACTTTCAATTGGGAAGAAATATAAATTTGGAGTTTGGGGTCACTGAACTCACAATTTAAAACTCAATATTTTAGTGAAGTTGGTTTTAAAATTGCGTGACTGAGATTTTACACCTGGGATCTGGTCAGTGGCTTTATTAACCCCCTAACTTACTCAGTGAAGGAATCCACATCATTCTCTAGGTACCAGAAAGATTCAAGCATCCAAGATGGCAGTAAGACCACCTCAGGAGCTATCTATGTGTTCAGGACTAGCCCTGAGTTGACCACTTTCTGCTGCTGTCAAGGATATGAAGCATAATCTGACTGACCTGTTTCATTTGTTCACTCTGATAAGGAAAAGTCCTAGATGGGGTCCCCAAATGTTCCTATTGCAATTGAGGCAGTAGCCCTTCCAACCAAAGGCATCTTGATGAATGACAGGCTACAAGGTTCTTGATTACCATTACAAGGGTGAAGCCCATTAGGGAGCTGCAAGTCCATTGTGCCTGTGAGCCAGACACCATTGTACTCCAATAATGTGGTGTTAAATTCACATACCTTCTTTCTTTATGTAAAGATAGGCCTGTATTCGCTCCCAGATATTCTTAGTTAACAGTAATCTATCTGCTCCTTCCCTGATAATGATTGGAGCCCCCCAGGAATCAACACTTTCCCCAACCCTCTTCAATCTCTACCTTGAACCGGTAGCTGAGTTACTACGTACCGCCAACATCTCCTTTCACATGTATGCCGATGATACTCAGATCTACATCAAATTCTCATCTCTAGAGGAGATCTACTCTTTGAATGAGGCCTTAAAGCTGACTGTTCATTGGCTCGCCTGCAACCAGCTCAAACTAAATGCACAAAAAACAGAGTTCCTTCTAATCCCCCCCCCCTAAAAGTAACAATGAAATTTGGGAATTGACCAAATCGATCACAGCACTAAACTGCACACCGACCATATTGGAATATGCCAAATCTCAGAATAATCCTAAACATCAACCTGAATATGCGACACCATATCAACTCGATAGCTAAAACTGCCAGGTTTTACCTGAGATACCTGTAGAAACTAAAACCTTTCCTTGATGCCACTGACCTAAAAATGGCAGTCCAGGCATTAGTTATCTCCAGATTCGAATATTTGGTGCTCAAGCCTTTCTGGCTTTCCCAAGATCTCCAGGGCCCCCCTGAAAGCTTGCCTCAACACTGCTGCGAGACTCTTAATAGGCTCAAAAGAATTCAACCACATCTCAACATATCTGAAGGCGCTAAACTGGCTTCCTTAGAAGCCAGAATCCAACTCAAACTGGCATGTATCACCCACCAGGGGCTACACATGAAATCCCCTGCATATCTGTTCCAGAAAATCAGGGTTTCCGGAGAAGCAAGAAACGCCCGGTCCACCAGAGACCTTGTGCTTCAGCCACCCCGCTTCTGAAAGGATAAAACTTACAATCGTGCCTTCTCTGTTGCCATCTTTCATCAGAATAATTCCCTCTCTGTCAACATTTAAAAAGGAAGCCAAATCCTTCCTAATTGGCAAGTTCCTCCCACAAATCAAGCAATGCACACAACGCTCTGCGGCTTTGCTTTATTTTTGTCGCTGCTACACTTTGTACTGACTGGCTGCTATCCATCTTATACTGACCTGATACTTCCACAATTGTATTTGCTGGATATCTCTGCATTATGATCTGAAAATTGTATATACCCTGTTTATCCCCTTTAGTGTTTCACTTCCTTCTATCCATACTTATGTTTTTTTTCTATTTCATATTTGTATACAACTTGTTATCTCTGTAAAGCATTCTGATACCCTAACGGGCCACGTTTGTGCTCTATAAAACACTAAATAAATAAATACATCCTACTTAATGAGTACATTTAGCAGTACTTACTTTGTGTTTTCTGAGTTTGTATTACACATTACCAAGTTCAAAGATGTTCTTCATTTCTATTTGTAAGGAACAAAACAATAGAGTTATATTCGATTTTCTGTCACATATAAAGGCTTAGTCATAATAATCCACTTTAGATCCACTGTTGCTAGATGCATTGCCTCTTTTATGTTATAAACCTATTCTTGAAGGGGTACATAGAATCAGAGCACTGGTGGCGGTGATGGTATTCCCAAGCAGGTGCGTATCATAGCGACATTTAAGACAGTTACATGGCAGCCTCAAAGACATTCTGCAAGCACTGTCCAATGGCAGTAAGAATTTCAGCCACAAGGTCATGAAGCGCTTGTATGTCACTGGTCACCCATGCTGCTTTTCTCCTCCTTTTTTTCTATTCAGAAAAGGAGACATGCTGAAATGTGTTGTGTTAATAATACAGTACTGGGAGACAAGTGGAATTGTAAAATATGAGAAAATAGTTCGTCTTTTAAAAAGGGGGGATAAAGAGAAAGGAAAGAATGTGTTTTCATTTTTTACATCAATGCCCTCTTCATTATTCACCTTTTATTTGCTAAAGGCCTGATTCATAAGGGTAACTTACACTTTTGGGTAAGTTTACACTTTTGAGAATGTTTTCTACTTTTCTATATTTACAAGCTGCACTTATGTATTAATTTTCCCTCTTATAGTAAGTCCAACACTACACGTGGCCAACCACTGGTACTGCAAGATCCTCCTGTAGAAAATAATGGAGTTAGGGACTTAACATAAAACACCATGAGATTTTTTTTTAAATTGAATTAACTTATTTAAAATAGTTAAAAATATAAATAAATATAGAGTTAAGTATCTCTTTCTTACTCTCATTCCATTATTTACATATGTTCCCATTAGTTCATTCTCTCATTACTAACCAATTTTACCGGTTTCTCTTCATTGAACCAACATCACAAATTACGACCAAAGGTAGATATCCAACTCTTTTCCCTCTCTTTTTTCTCTAGCTCACAATTTTAACTCTAATACCATCACACCTGTACTTCTGGATGCTTACCAGAGAATTTCGCTTCTTCCTCATTCGGTGACTGACTCTGATAGGCAATGCTGACTAGGTGGATTTGAATATCTGTACTACCTTTAAGGCCTTTCACTAAATAATTTGGTGTAACCAATCCGTCCTAAGTCACCCCCATGAGTAAAGCACTTTGATAATTCACCCTTGACTCTTTCTCTTCCCCTTGGTGTTCCGGCTTCATCTTTAGATACATAATTTCTTTGGTAGATCATTATTGCTAACACAGGAATATGTGACACTTGATATGGTGGCCAACTTACAGCCTTGATAAATTCATTGTAAGCGAAACACATGCGATGACTTATTATAAAGCCCAACATAAAACCTTATCTCTATGAACATTAATGAAGGAACTATTACAATATGTCTACACAGATGTGCTCCCTTCTGCTTGATATGTAGTTATGTTGTAAATAATTATCAGAGTCTATGCATTACTGATCCCTGATGTAACTAAGCAGCCACAAAGGCTTCTATGCTGTGGGTTTTCTTCACTCCTGAGCTCAAAGGCTCTGATTGAATCTCTTCCAGGTGAGAGATAGCATCAATCCTTCCATCTTGCAGTTGTGTCATTCACCATAGCTTCACTCTTAAGGCCCTACATTGCTAACTTTTCGGACCCTGTTCTCCTCTTTCTATAGGTGAACAGCAGTTTGGTGATGAACATCTTGAGCGCCCTTGTGGCCGCCATGGGCATCATCATCTATGCCTGTGACTTGGCTACCTACAAGGATTTCTCTGACTTTGATGAAGAAAATTGTGTGACGCGTGGCAAAAAACACAAGGAGTGCTTGAAGTTCAGAGAGACTCTCATTGTAAGTATTATGTGACTTGCAAGTTACTAGTGTAATCTCTTCATGCTATGGTACCTCAGCCATGTGTCTTCCCACAAGCTCCACCCCCAAGCCAGAAGCTCCGCCTCCGGGCCGGAATTTACAGACGTAAAGTTAGTAGTCTTAAATCTATTCTGTGAATAGCGAAAGTAGTAAGTTCATTCTGTGAATACTGAAAGTAGTAAGTTCACTCTGTGAATCCCGAAAGTAGTAAGTGCATTCTGTGAATACCAAACAGTAGTAAGTTTAGGATTTAGTCTTAAGTTCATTCTGTGAATCGGGCCCAGTATGTCTTGGGACAGCCCCCTGTGTGTATCTACATGGTAATAGTGGCAGGGGTTGTGCTGTATTGGTGTAAGTTGTATTACTCTGGGCTATCTGAGAGGTGCATTGATGCATGACTCTAGGAAACACAAAGAACATTTATGTTTGCGTAGTTGCATGACCTGCATGCATGACATGTTTGTATGTTCGCGTCTTTTGTCGCAGGGGCATGAGATTTCAGTGCATGTGATCTTCAATGTAAAGGACTTGCCAGGATATAAGTGTTAAAGATGGCTGTCTCTTCATTGGGCTTCAAGGGTGGTACCTGCATGAGGCAATGCCACACATGGTTTGCTGCAGGCGAAGGGATCCCTAGGTGTAGATGCATGCAAGCACAAGTGGTAGGGTAGAAGTGTGCAGGAGTGAGATAGGTCTAGGGGAGCCAAAAATCCAAGTGTGCTAATCTTGAGGGAGATATATATATTAAAGTAGCGGGCTTTGTCTTTGTGGTGGCTACAGTTCATGGGCAGAGAGTATGTAGGAGCAAGGAAGGGGAGTGTAGGATTCAAAGCAGAGATTGAGCAGCAAGGGTAACTGGGGTGGTGATGTGCAGGAAGATTGATAGACTTTGTATGTCTCGATGACAACAAGACATGGTAGCTGCAGATAAGTCAATGGGTCAATGCAGACACAATGATGAGCCCATGCGGAGAGGGAGAATTCATGCTCTAGTGATACACAGGGAAGAACTTGATGTCAAGATGCTTTAGCTCACTGTGATGGAGGGGGGAGTGTAACAAGGCAGCCTGGGAGGAGGAGAATGGATTAAGAGGGACAGGCTCTCACAGTGACTGATCTATAGGGCACTACAGGAAGAGGAGGCAGCTAGCACAGCATCCTCCAGGAGGAAGTCCCTAGGTGAGACATACTTCCTTGAAATTAAGCTCAAGAAAGTTGGAGTAAAGTAGGTGCAAAGTGCTAGTGGCACCACAGTCAAGGAGAGAGGAAGGCTCAATTCCCATCTGAAATAGCAGTGAGGTCACACTTAGGGGCTGCAGAGGGCTAAAGGCTCAAACAGGGGATATAGAGGCAGGGGTACACAGAGGGGCTACTAAAGGTTGGGACACATAGAAATTAAGCAGCGGCCAAGCAGGGTCTACTGGGAACAAGGACACATAATGAGGATGTAATTGGAGCTAGATAAAACAGAGCCAGAAGTGGCAGGTTAGCATACATGGGACTATGGGAGTATATGATCCAGTTTCGAGAGAACATGTGCTGCTATCCATAGGTGTTTTGTCCTATGGAATTACCACTCCCTCTAGAAGCCAGAACATTTATCATTCCAATATGGCTGTAAATCAGGCCTCTCATATCAACCTCTCCTACTGCTTTTGTGTTTTGCCTCTCCATCTGCCGTGTAGCCAGTTCAAAGCAAAGGGCCATATTCATCTACATCTTCTTCTAATGTAGCCCCAAATTGCAGAGAGGATAAAAGCCAACATATCAGCCCTAGTTTTGGAGGCTATCAATTAAATACATGGCCATGTAATTCCTGGAAATATGTATATTGTATCTGACCACACTTATGAGCACCAATGTTCCTTACTACGTCATTTTAGGGGACCTTATCCCTTTATCATGAAGAATGTTTAAATGGCAATAAAACATAGTGCTGAATTGGAACAAGAGTGAAATCTTGACCTTCAGCTCCTTCCTCAACCCTGATTAGTTCATCCTCTCAGTATTTTTACTAAACCATTGATTTCAATTCCCTGCTACAGAGTTACAGAGATGGCATGCTGGTGGTGCTTTTGCTGCTCTTGTTGCTGGAGTTTTTTATCTCAATCGTTGCCTCTTGCTATGGATGCAAATCTGCGTGCCGGTGTTCCAAGCCCGCAGCAGCTCAGGTAAACATGTTCTATCTATTCATGTGTTCTGTCTTCAATGCACATATGTGTTAACTCTTGGGGCCCTATTGACGATGGTGGTAATCTCACTGATTAGCACAACTATAATATCAGATGAATAGCGAGAGATTCCCATTTTATGGCGGGAATCACTTACTTAGAGTTAGTAACTTTGCCGATTGCCTATGCGCATTGTGGGATGGAAACTGTTGGAAATTGGGATAATGGTCATGAGTGCATGAACCCTAATCAAGCAGCAACCACAATTCTTGTCAGGGCGTTGCGTTACTCCATATTTGTAGAGACACGCAACGCTAAGCAAAGTGGTTTGCATGGCTTCAAAAATATGACTTAAGTTTTGCGTCACTCTTGCAACATGTTGCGTGTTGCAAGAGCGACACAAACTCGGTCATAATTATAGCCCGAATCCCTGCGAGACTAAAGGGTAGATTTAGGAAACAGTTGCATCTTAAATTTAATTTATTAATAACGCAACACAGCACTAATTTCTGAGGTGTGTTCTTCTGACCCAGGGAAGTGTTCCATGGGTGGAGCATGGATATTACCACGCATCAATCCATAGATTTTAGGGCATCCCCAGATTTACCATCAGTAGAACTGTGAATGTTTCAAAATTCTGTCACCCCAGGGGAGGTGCAACAAGATAAATATCTTTATTTTTTCTTATCACTTCCTCTTTCAATGTGTGCTGTATTTTGCAGCACACATAGAAAGCTGAGAACGCCTCTCAGCGTTGATTTTATGCAGGAAAAAAAATCCTGCTTACAACACAGATGCTATGATGCAAGGGTGCCTGAATTGTCACTAGTCAGCACATTGTGTGCCAGCACTGGGAAATGACAAGTAGTTGCCATATATTGTTCAGCACCCTGCATTCCTGCACTTTCCTTTTCACGCAGTGCAGCTAAGCAAGGTGGCTTGCATGATTATTTGTTAAATATGGTCCTTCATCTTCAATCATCAGGTCCACATAGTTTCCTGTCGCAACTTATTCTGACCCAGAGAACATCTTGGTGCACCATTGTCCTTTCCAGTACAGGCCGAATCCCCCTGTACTGGATGTATTGGAAATATTTCTACACAATATATGTAAGGGTCCATCATCACCCACATTATTACACCATTGTAATCATCCAAGACCTGAATCCAGGTTTGAATGCCCTCCCTTATTCCAGCCATCATCATGACTCTGGGGTTTATATTTTTTCACATCTCTCACGGCAAATACCATGTTCCTTCAGAAAACTCTGTCCAGAGCCACAACCTTGCATGCAAAGTTCAGGTGTCTAGGTACCTGCTTCATCTTCTTCGCCCTTAAAATGCCAATGTCAGCCTGCCCTGTGTAGGGTGACCAACTGGCATAGGTGCAAATTCAGGACAGTGAGTGTAAAAATCATGACATAGGATCAACAATCAGGACAAAAATTCAGGACAGACTGTCAAAATTCAGGACAAAAGTTTGGGACAAAAGGTAGGTTTTACAGACACATCAGAAGAGGTTGCACAATAGTACATATAGAAGTAAATAGACAACCAACATCAAAAAAAGTTTATATTAGGTTGAGACAATCGTGCATTTCACTTTCTCTCACCACTTTAGGCTACTTTGGCACACTTTTGCCCAACTCCCCACACCCACAGCTGCATCACAGTGATTATTCTGCTGTGTTTATTGTTATTCTGTCTTATGCTGACTTAAGAGCCATAGATCAAAGTCAGAAAGGGCCAATAAACACTTTTATCTGACCCCGTGGCACCCCCACGTAAGCAGATATACTAGGTGCTTCACTACCTCTTAGGCCCATTGTCATTCTTTATGTGATAATCATCCATAGTCAGATTGACAATGGGCCTGTCCACTGACTGAGCGAGGTCTGGGAGGTGCTGCTGCAGCCACTAGAGTTCAAAGAGAAGTGCGAGCTGGCTCCGATTGTCGTAGGGAAACAGTACAGCTTGCTGCCATCCCCAAAATTACAGACAAAATGCGTCTGTAAAAGCAATGATGATGGACAACCCACAAGAGGTCCATGAAATTTACGGACGATTGTTCACCCTAGCCCGGTGTCCTCTATCCGGCCTCTCTTAAAGAACTCCCGTCCCTCCCTTCAAGATCCACCATGGTGTCCACCAAGCAGCATCCAGCCAAAGCCCTATTCAATGGACATCCTGCATATCCATCTACAAGCAAAGGGATCCAGGGCAAGGAAGAGGTTTGCCTCGTTGCTTCACAGCTGTATTCCCACTGTATAAAGACCAACACATATAGCAACCAAAATGCACATTACAAAAACAATACATACTTGTCTCTCAAGCTTTCATAGACTATTCTTGATTTTTTAAATATGCAATATCTAAGAACAAAAGGGAACAACATTTATTCTTCCAAAGACTTCTTTTAATAAGATCCAAAAATCCTAAATGTACACATACAAAATGATGTATCTGATTATGTATCCAAGTTGTGAGCCCATCTCAGACTGGCTTGTGTTCAAAGCCCCTCTCAGACTGGCCTGTATTTGGAGCATCTCTAAGACTAACCTATGTTTAGTGCCTTCTCAGCCTATCCTGAGTTCAGAGCCTCTCTTAAACTGGTCTGTGTCCAGACCTCCCACAGATTGGGCTGTGATTAGAGCCTTTCTTTGGCTAGTCACTGTTTAGTGCCTATGTTAGACTATACAGTGTTCAGAATCTCATTTGGACTCGTCTGCGTTCAGAGTCTCTCTCCGACTGTCATGAGATCAGAGCTTTATTTAAACAGGGTTTTGTGCAGAGTCTGTCTTAGACTGGTCTGTGGCCAGAGCCTTTCTTAGACCGACCTGTGTTCAGAGCCCCTTTCAGTCTGGCCTGTGTTCAGAACTGCTCCTAGACTGCCCTGTGGTCAGAGCCTCTCTCAGACTGGCTTGCATTTAGAGCACCCCTTAGATTGGCTTGTGTTCAGAATCTTTCTGACTGGCTTGTGTACATGGTTTTTAGACTAACCTTTCTTCAGAACCTCTCTTAGATTGCCCTCTGGTTAGAGCCCCATTTCAGACTGGCCTGTTTTCAGGCTCATACTTAAACTGGCATGTTTTCAGACCCTCTCAGTCTGCCCTGTGTTCAGAGACCCTATCAGGCTGCCCTGTGTTTGTAGCCTATCTTAACCTGCTCTGAGTATAGGCATCTTTTAGAATTACCTTTGATGAGGCCTCTTTTAGAAGGCTCCGTGTTGCGAGCCCCTCTCAGCCTGGCCTGTGCTCAGAGCGATAGTGTCCTCTCCAGCCCGGGTACATGCAAATGATCATGGCACACACTGAGCTTGGCATTACACGTCTTTATTCCTCAGGCTGCTAACAGAACATTCTACATAATTTTTTCCACCACCCGTGCAGTTACATCACTGTTCAACAGAGTCCGGCAGAAAAGAAAAGGGTCCCATCATCTCTAACTCACAAGACACTACATTCCCCCTTTGTTAAATAAAAAGTACCAATAATACATGTATGCATTACAACTCTTCAATAAGTAATTTTGGAGCTCAAATCAATCGTCCTGATCTTGTCATGTGAGGCTGCGGAGATACCAGAGAAGTATCCATGACTAACATTAGTGATAGAGACATTCATACAGTCATTGTGGTCTCTGGATTCTCAAGTGGACAAGTCTCACTCCTGACTTCTGGAGTTGGCGAAGGTCGAGTCAGTTGCTTTAAATGTGAAGATGCTTGTAAAATGGACTTTCCAGGATGGTGAGCAGTCCTTTACTAGTGACAACCCTCAGTTGGTCAGCATCAAAAGGAGCATCAGACTTGCATTTCCATTTCTGACTGTCGATAACTTGGTTTCCGTTGTTGAACACAGTGTACCAAGCACAGCGGTGTCTATCTGCATAGGTCTTCATTTTGTGTTTGTGAGACTTATCAGCAGTGCAAAGTTCACCAATGTCAATAGATTTCTCAGTGGAAATAATGTGCCTATTGCTCGCACAAATGTTTAGGTGGCAGGGCTGTCACCTGTGATATATTGGGGAGTTGACCTGTATGCAGAAGCGTAGATTAAAGAACTAATTTGAGTTCAAGTTTTTTCAGCGCAGTGCGCTGAACAGTCTTCTTGAGGGTGCTTATAAATCTATCGGCCACACCATTCGCCTGTTGTCAGAGAGGTGTTCCCTTTTGATGCTTGGCATTTAAATAAGTGAGAAAGTCTTTAAGTCCTCACCTATTGGAGGGCCATTGTCAGATTTCAAAATCAAAGGAACACCCCATGTTGCAAAAATACTCTCTAGAGTCTCAATGACTGTCATGAGTAGCTGACAACAGACCTTCCACAAGGGGGAAATGGGAATATTAATTGACTATTACTAGTAGATGATGGCCATTGTCAAGGGGTCCAAGAAGTAAATTGCAATCTTCTCCCATGCATTCTTTGGGAGATAAGACATGTTTAATGAATGTGGGGTTGTCTTAGATGACAAACAGTTGCACAAATGACATGCCTTTAGCTATTTGTCAACTCTTTTATCAAGACGAGGCAACCACACTCGGTCTCGTAGATCTGGTTTTATAGCAACAACTCCATGGGGTCCCTCATGAATCCGTTCAATAACTTGTTATCTCACCCTCTTGGGTAAGACGAATGACGGTCCTTCGTAAGGTAACTGAAATTTCTTTCTAGGCATTTTTGAATTTCTAGTATTCAAGGTCATCATGAAGAGGTTGAGTATGTTTTCGCCACAATTGGTGTGTAATAATATCTTGGACTATTAACAAATCCCTGTCAGCACTTGTGGCAGTAATGATTTGTTCTACGGATATGGCTGCAGGGGTACTGGATTATACAATTAAGTTAACATAAGCATCAGTCACTTTAGAAGTAGTGCCATGACACTGTATTGGCACACGTGCCCAGTAGTCAGCAGTGTTTTGATGTTTTCCTGGTCAATGCACAATCATATAATCATACTCCTGCAGTAACAACCCCCACCTTTCAAAGCGAGGAGGCATCTTGGCTTTAGGATTGCCGAAAATGGTCAGCAGTGTTTGGTGGTCGGTGACAACTGTGAAATGTTTTCCATGTAGGAACACATAAAAATGCCCACACACACCAAAGTGAGGCTTTCTTTTTCAGGTTGTGAATAGGCATGTTCTGTTGAAGACACACTTTGGCTAGCATGAGCCACAATGTGTTTTGGGGCATTGGGATGTAAATTGGGCTTGGCATTGATAGCCCCCAACCCCACGGGCTAGCATCAACAACAACCTCCAACTGCAATTTTGGATCAAAGTATGCCATTTCAGTTGAGTTCTCAATTGCAAGCTACATTTTCTTGAAGTTTGTTCACATTCACTTGACCATTGAAATGGGACAGTTTGCTTTTCGTTAAGTCTGTCAATGGGGCACTTACAGTGGCAAGGTCATGCACGTACCTTGAAATGTAACGGGCCATATCAAGGGAGGATCGCAGCATAGTTACATCTTGGGAGGAACCAGTGAATGACAAGGCTTGTACTTTATTTGGATCCCGAGCCATTCCCCCTTTAGAAAAGATAGGACCAAAGAACTTGAGTTGGTTTGATGAAACAAATAGTTTGCCACATTTAAAGTGACACCTGCATCAGCAAGCATACTACACACTTGTCTAAGACCTTTATCATGTTCCTTTCGTGTGGCCCCAAAAAACTAGTATGTCATCACTGTAATTGAAAGCATTTGTGACCGAGGTGCAGCTTCAGGGTGTGTGTATGGGGTGCCACACAATCATAATACATATATTATTTAGCAAATAGTTGTGTACAGGAGCTTTCAGTTGGGCATGCTAAGGTGTCTGTTAGATTTCCCCTGGGATTTTTAAATGCTCACTTAGACAAAAACATGCATACAATTTTCTGTGTTCTAAGTACCCCTCACAATCCACACTCCTTTCCCTTTCCATTGGCTCTTAAACATCCCCTCATGCTCTACTTCTCTAATAAAAATTAACATGATATACCAGCGTGATTGTCAGAAAATCTGAAGCTTAGCTCCACCCCTCTAAACCTTACTGACCAACTACAGCCTCATTTGTGATTGACTGTATCATGCGGCGAGTGATATCCTGAAAAAGTTCTCCAACTGATTATACTCTGAAACTTAGCCTTTTATGTCTAAATAAAGCAACATGAGTCAAAAAGGCCAGTAGTGTACCAGCAATTTTCTTTCATTTTGAGTTGTTCATATCCCTTGTTCAAATCGAGCCAAGAAAACGGTGTGGCTACATTAAGCTACGTAATCATGTCTGTAATTTGCAGACTCGGATTTCGTTCTCTTTCAATTGCCTTTTTCCTTGGCGCATATAGATGCAGGTGCGCATGGCTCCCCCACTATCCTTTTTCGGCACTACCACTATGGATGATACTCATGGTATCAGACCAGTGCATTGCTCAATGATGTCATGCTTTAATAGTATCTCAAGTTATTTTTCAACAGCCTCTTGAAAAAGTAGTACTTTGGCATTAGCCACTCGCAAATTGTAAATGTAGAACAATTGGACGATCTCTTTGAGAAACAGGACAGATGTCCTCATATATCTTAAGTTGCACTTTCATAGTTTTAAGTCTTCCTAGTCCATTAAACAAAGATGAAACTGATTCACTATCTTATGATAGGAATTTACAGTGTTGTTTACAGAAATCAGCCCCATGTCAGTAGCAGTACAGAAACTGAGTAGACTTGCACTTAATGGAGTGCTTGGCAAGACATGCATTGGTGCTTGTACTTTCATCTTTTTATGCTTCACAGTTGCTTTGAATGACCCTTGACTTTTCAGTGGTGTCAAAGTGGCCCACGTATACACTTTGGTCTTCGATGGGGTTAAACAGGGCACTGGAGACAGTTCATTGTACTTTTCAACTGGCGTAATATCCAAATAAAGTTCACACTTTCACTTGTTGACCAAATTTCGATCGGTATTCTACCTTGCAAGAAGCTAATCCTACAAGTGAATGTCATCCAGCAGGCAACATTGACATCGCACACCCATCTTCCACAATGCCTCTTGATAATTACAAACTTTTAGACAAGGAATTTGACGTCAATCAATGTTGTACAATATCTTCTTGCATCAACTGGTCGCTCGGCCTTTTGTGTGTGTGTAGAGCATTGTGTCTGGAAGGTTCTGGTATCAGTCTGTTTCTTCGACGTAAGGCACTTGGGGGCAGATGTACGACCATTGGCATTAGCAACTTGCAAATTGCAAAAAATTGCCAGTCGCAATTTGCAATTCCCTAATGCCAATGTACAATGGTGTCAGAGACACTGTTTGCGATTCTCAATAGCGTCACAAATTGCAGGCCTAATCAATATACTTGAGGCACTCGCAATTTGCGACCCCATTGGAAATGGCTATCCCTCCCAGTTATGGTGGCCTGCTAGGTTCAGCAGACCTCCATGTCTGGGACTGCTTTTAAAATTAGCAGTTGAAACTAAAAAAATGTAATGAAGCCTGTTTCCCTTAAAGAAAAAAGGTCTGCATTTAAAAAAAGAAAAATTACATGTTTTTGTTTCATTTTTTAAGGGCAGGTAGTGGTCTCTGGGACCACTGCCTGCCCCCAAAAATATTTTCCCATGCATTCACAAAGGGGAAGGGTTCCCCTGGGGACCACTTCCCTTTTGCAAGTGCTTTACCACCCTCCTGAAAAAGGCGGTAAATTGTGAGAGTTTTGCGACCGCAATTGCGGTTGCAAAACATTCCTACATGGGGTAGCAAGTCGCTATTAGGAAGGGATGCCCTTCGAATGCCCCTTCCTAAAGTCGCAGGAAGTCGCAAATCCTATTTAGCGAGTCTAAAATAAATTGTGACTCGCTAAATAGAGTTTGTACATGGCCCTCTGGTATTTGTGCATGCGCAAATTGGTCGCAAACCTGTTTGGGCATGCAAATGATGGTCGTACATCTGGCCCTTGATCTTTCCTCCATTTTATTTTCTCAACGTGCTGCACTTGATCTTTCCCTCTCTTTGCAAATCATTACAAAATGGTTTTCTTTCCTGCATCCTTTGCATATCTGTCCAATGGCAGGACATTTACCTTCATGTGGAAAAAGAATTAACACAAAAAACGCAACTTCTTTTTCTTTGGAGACATTACTTTATGGCCTTCTACCTTGTATTTGACTTACTTTTCAAACTCAGTGCTGATTCATTTTGGGCTGGTGCTGCCTCCAGGTTAGCTGCTTGTCTGTCAGCTCCTTCTCCCGTTCTGGCAGCCATAAGTATTTGCTTCAAGCTGAATGTCTCTTTCAGGATTTGTTGTCTGAGGAAATCGGAGATGCAAACATCATGAACTCTTTCATCCACACCCACGAACTTACAGAGTCCATCAGGAACCAAAAGGATTCTGTCATCTCTAAATCACAAGACACTACAAGAGCATGTGTTTGATGGGGCCTTGTACAGAGCCTCTCTCAGCCTGGCCTGCAATGAGAGCCTTCCTTAGATTGGTGTGTTTTTTATAATAACGTTTATACAGAACCTCTTTTAGACGGCCCTATGCTCAGAGCCCTTCTCAGTCTGGCCAGTGTTTAGACCCTGTCTAAGTCAGGGCATCGTTCAGAGCCTTTCTCAGTCTAACCAGCATTCAGACCCTCTCTGAGATTAGCTGGTGGCAGAATCTTTCTCAGACTAGCCTGTGTACATGTCTCTTCTAGAATGATCTTTGTTTAGAACTTCTCCTAAACTGCCCTATGTTCAGAAGCTCACAAAGACTGTGTTTGGTGCCTGTGTTAGACGTGACTTTTTTCAGAATCTCTTTCCGACTGGTCTGTGTTCTAAGTCTCTCTTGGACTGGCCTGTGTTCAAAATATTTTTAGACTGGTCTGTGTTAAGAGCCTCTCTTGGACTGGCCTGTGTTCAGAATCTTTTTCAGACTGGTCTGGGTTTCTGACACTCTCTTGGGCTGGTCTGTGTTCAGAATCTTTTTCAGACGGGTCTGTGTTCAGAGACTCTCTTGGACTGGCCTGTGTTCAGAATCTTTTTCAGACTGGTCTGTGTTCAGAGACACTCTTGGACTGGCCTGTGTTCAGAATCTTTTTCAGACTGGTCTGTGTTCAGAGACTCTCTTGGACTGGCCTGTGTTCAGAATCTTTTTCAGACTGGTCTGTGTTCAGAGACTCTCTTTGACTGGCCTGTGTTCAGAATCTTTTTCAGACTGGTCTGGGTTTCTGACACTCTCTTGGACTGGTCTGTGTTCAGAATCTTTTTCAGACTGGTCTGTGTTCAGAGTCTCTCTTGGACTGGCCTGTGTTCAGAGCGTTTCTTGGATGGCCCTGTGTTTAGAGAATCTGTAAGAGTGGTTGAGTTCAGATCATGTCTCTCTCTGGACTGATTTTTAATTTATATCCAAGACATACAGCCCAATTATGTTATTGCTTTGTATTTATTATTTTCGTCTGGCCTTCTAATTTATCACCAATGATGCATTTTGGACTCATCAAACAGATAATCAATTGGAGATCTCCAAGGGGCAATTTCCTCTGAGCATTGACACATAAATGCATAAGCAAACCTATACATCAGTACTTTACAAATAATATAAGAAGTGCTGCAATGTTATCAACATTTTCTATTACAGAATCAATTAATCTCTCTCTTAAGTGACCGAGATAACCACACAATATTAACTAGCTACAAGCACAATTTAGGGCTAGGTTAGGGAGGTCAACTTCCAACCCTATATCTTGAGACTTTCGGCTTTTGCAAACAGTATAATAGGCCATCACTTAAGCTCTTTTGACCAGTCATGGTTATCATGGATTTAAAAGTGTTGTACAACCCTCAAAGTTATCAGATGTATGCTAAGATTCTTAAACATGTTTCCAAAGACTTATTAATACATTTGTAGACCAGTTCTGCCAGCAACTCAAGACCACTTGGTTCCAGGATGGCCAACGGGAATCTGGAACACCTGGACCCCTCTAAGAAAGGAAAAGTTATTATCCAAATAATTGAAGTGAGCCAGAATGAAGACTTTAAAAAACTACTGATGTCTTCCCCATCAAACAGATTCTGGTCATAGTAATTGCTACTCAATGCTTATCCCTCAAGCATTGTCTGCACCTTTGTGAACGTAGGATACCTGGACATTGTGAAATCAGAAAGAACAGAATTATTTATGATGATTTAGCGCTTAGAATGATTCAAAGTTTCAGTAGTTTTCTGTATGAAGTATTTGTGGATGTGCCAAATGATGGTTAGGTCTTGCATTACACTTTATGATCTCTATTATGCATCTTTACAGAGTTTCTTGATTGAATAGCTGCACAATTATAAGAATGACAAGAAAATGACAAAGTGCCTTTTCTTGCAGCCTTCGTTTGTAGCTGAAAATAATGGCACGGGAGACCCAAGAGTCCACTTGACACAAGCGAGCGGACTGCCAGTGTGCCATGGGATTCCCATGATGCAAGACATGTCAAAATTCTATGGAGTGCCACCAGTGCCAGGAGTGACATCAGAAGTCCCTACTGCACCACCACCAACTTACTACAAGGATGTTCCGGGTGATTCCAATGAGGTGTAGGAGGAAGGCATGGCCATTGCAGCTGCCAAGAGAGATGCTAGTACCTTAACAGATGAAGAACAGAGTTAGGTTTTCTGGACTACCTATATAATAACACACCAAACACCCTTGGAAATTTACTCACCATTCTCACATGTTTATACACCACTAGCAAGCTCAATGAGATAGCTGTAAGTATGTTAATACATGTAGAATCTCTCAGCAGACAAGTGAATCAGAAAGAGAATTGAGATAGCCCCACACAAAAATGGAATGCAAATATCATCCACTTCACAAATTTTACTAGTACACAGTAAAATGCATGCTCGCAAGATCATTCTGGAGAATGCAATGATTTTGTTAATTTAGAAAGTCTTTTGATGTATTTTCCCACTTGCTAATTTTTTATTAAAGTCAAATACAGTAAAACAAATTTCCTATTCTGAACACAGGATTTGCTGCGCAATTAAGGTTCTATAACAACCCCCTCCCTCTTCACACCCCTGGTACCCTATTCCTTTTTGGGAGAGGCTTTGTGCTTCATGAGCAGTCATGGTTGAGCAGGGGGATAGGGCTTGTGTGTTCCAGACAAGAGCTCTTCTACTGTGTCCACAGGCTACCCTAATACCAAGCCTTTTTAAGAGCTTTATAGCACTTCCAGTAACTTGGCATACATCCACAATGTTGTATTTTTGTGGTCTTCTGAAAGAGCCTGGAAGTGCAATAGTATAAATTACATTTTTTATTTTTTACTCCCACAATTATGTCCAACGGGAACACTGACTAAATATCGAGGGACAAAATATAGACTTCCCAAAATATAGATTCCAAAATATCGACAGACAAAATATCGAATTCCTATCTACAAACAGGTAAGTACCAAAATATCGACCCCAAAATATCGTTTATGTATATATATACATTATAAAAATATCAAATTTCTTAAAATTAATGTAAAATTTAAAAAATATTAAAAATAAATAGCTAAAATATACTTAAAAATACTTAAATTACCCTAAAATTATAAAATAACTAATTTAACTTATATAAAAAAATAATACAATCATATCTGTTAAAACATTTATATATTAACATATTATTAATAAAAAATACACAATATTATTACCGTAGGATAGCGGAGGTGTAAAAATTACTATTCACACTCCTGGAAGTGCAACAGTAGGGAAAGTGTTGGATAGCGTAGGGGTAAAAATTACTATTCCCACTCCAAAGAGTGCAACAGTAGGGAAAGCGTTGGATAGCGTAGGGGTAAAAATTACTATTCCCACTCCAGAGAGTGCAACAGTAGGGAAAGCGTTGGATAGCGTAGGGGTAAAAATTACTATTCCCACTCCAGAGAGTTCAACAGTAGGGAAAGCGTTGGATTGCGTAGGAGTAAAAATTACTATTCCCACTCCAGAGAGTGCAACAGTAGGGAAAGCGTTGGATAGCGTAGGGGTAAAAATTACTATTCCCACTCCAGAGAGTGCAACAGTAGGGAAAGCGTTGGATAGCGCAGGGGTAAAAATTACTATTCCCACTCCAGAGAGTGCAACAGTAGGGAAAGCGTTGGATAGCGTAGGGGTAAAAATTACCTTTCCCACTCCAGAGAGTGCAACAGTAGGGAAAGCGTTGGATAGCGCAGGGGTAAAAATTACTATTCCCACTCCAGAGAGTGCAACAGTAGGGAAAGCGTTGGATAGCGTAGGGGTAAAAATTACTATTCCCACTCCAGAGAGTGCAACAGTAGGGAAAGCGTTGGATAGCGTAGGGGTAAAAATTACTATTCACACTCCAGAGAGTGCAACAGTAGGGGACGTGTTGGATAGCGTAGGCGTAAAAATTACTATTCCCACTCCAGAGAGTGCAACAGTAGGGAAAGCGTTGGATAGCGTAGGAGTAAAAATTACTATTCCCACTCCAGAGAGTGCAACAGTAGGGAAAGCGTTGGATAGCGTAGGGGTAAAAAAATGTATTCCCACTCCAGAGAGTGCAACAGTAGGGAAAGCGTTGGATAGCGCAGGGGTAAAAATTACTATTCCCACTCCAGAGAGTGCAACAGTAGGGAAAGCGTTGGGTAGCGTAGGGGTAAAAATTACTATTCCCACTCCAGAGAGTGCAACAGTAGGGAAAGCGTTGGATAGCGCAGGGGTAAAAATTACTATTCCCACTCCAGAGAGTGCAACAGTAGGGAAAGCGTTGGATAGCGCAGGGGTAAAAATTACTATTCCCACTCCAGAGAGTGCAACAGTAGGGAAAGCGTTGGATAGCGCAGGGGTCAAAATTACTATTCCCACTCCAGAGAGTGCAACAGTAGGGAAAGCGTTGGATAGCATAGGGGTAAAAATTACTATTCCCACTCCAGAGAGTGCAACAGTGGGGAAAGCGTTGGATAGCGCAGGGGTAAAAATTACTATTCCCACTCCAGAGAGTGCAACAGTGGGGAAAGCGTTGGATAGCGTAGGGGTAAAAATTACTATTCCCACTCCAGAGAGTGCAACAGTAGGGAAAGCGTTGGATAGCGTAGGAGTAAAAATTACTATTCCCACTCCAGAGAGTGCAACAGTAGGGAAAGCGTTGGATAGCGTAGGGGTAAAAATTACTATTCCCACTCCAGAGAGTGCAACAGTAGGGAAAGCGTTGGATAGCGTAGGGGTAAAAATTACTATTCCCACTCCAGAGAGTGCAACAGTAGGGAAAGCGTTGGATAGCGTAGGAGTAAAAATTACTATTCCCACTCCAGAGAGTGCAACAGTAGGGAAAGCGTTGGATAGCGTAGGGGTAAATATTACTATTCCTACTCCAGAGAGTGCAACAGTAGTGAAAGCGTTTGATAGCATATGGGTAAATTTTACTATTCCCACTCTCGTGAAAATAAATAATATATTTCATATAATTATCAATTCATCAATTAATAAAAACTAATTATCAATTAATAATTAATTAATTATCAATTAAAAATTAATTAACAATTTGTTCAAAATAAATACCAATAACTTCATTAACATATTTAATTATTTATACATAAATTACTTCCCACCCTATTCCCCTATAAACCTATAACCCACTAGAGAAAATAAATTTATATTATTCACATCATTATCAATTAATCAATTATTAAAAAAAATCATTTAAGAATTAATTAATTACCAATTAAAAATTAATTAACAATTTAATCAAAATAAATACCAATTAATTAATTAACATATTTAATTAATTATAATTAAATTACTTCCCACCCTATTCCCCTATAAACCCACAACCCGCTACAGAAAATAAATTATTTTAATTCACATAATTATCAATTAATCAATTATTAAAAATTAATTATCAATTAAGAATTAATTAATTACCAATTAAAAATTAATTATCAATTTATTCTAAATAAATACCAATTAATTAACATATTTAATTAATTATAATTAAATTACTTCCCACCCTATTCCCCTATAAACCCACAACCCGCTACAGAAAATAAATAATTTTAATTCACATAATTATCAATTAATCAATTATTAAAAATTAATTAGCAATTAAGAATTAATTAATTACCAATTAAAAATTAATTATCAATTTATTCTAAATAAATACCAATTAATTAATTAACATATTTAATTAATTATAATTAAATTATTTCCCACCCTATTCCCCTATAAACCCACAACCCGCTACAGTTTTAAATTACACAATAGTTAAATAACATAAAATTAATTAATTAAAATAAATTACAAAAATATATACATTGTAAAATTTAAAAAATATTAAAAATAAATAGCTAAAATATACTTAAAAATACTTAAATTACCCTAAAATTATAAAATAGCTAATTTAAGTTATATAAAAAAATAATACAATCATATCTGTTAAAACATATATATATTAACATAATATTAATAAAAAATACACAATATTATTACCGTAGGATAGCGGAGGTGTAAAAATTACTATTCACACTCCTGGAAGTGCAACAGTAGGGAAAGTGTTGGATAGCGTAGGGGTAAAAATTACTATTCCCACTCCAAAGAGTGCAACAGTAGGGAAAGCGTTGGATAGCGTAGGGGTAAAAATTACTATTCCCACTCCAGAGAGTGCAACAGTAGGGAAAGCGTTGGATAGCGTAGGGGTAAAAATTACTATTCCCACTCCAGAGAGTTCAACAGTAGGGAAAGCGTTGGATAGCGTAGGAGTAAAAATTACTATTCCCACTCCAGAGAGTGCAACAGTAGGGAAAGCGTTGGATAGCGTAGGGGTAAAAATTACTATTCCCACTCCAGAGAGTGCAACAGTAGGGAAAGCGTTGGATAGCGTAGGAGTAAAAATTACTATTCCCACTCCAGAGACTGCAACAGTAGGGAAAGCGTTGGATAGCATAGGGGTAAAAATTACTATTCCTACTCCAGAGAGTGCAATAGTAGGGAAAGCGTTGGATAGCGTAGGGGTAAAAATTACTATTCCCACTCCAGAGAGTGCAACAGTAGGGAAAGCGTTGGATAGCGCAGGGGTAAAAATTACTATTCCCACTCCAGAGAGTGCAACAGTAGGGAAAGCGTTGGATAGCGTAGGGGTAAAAATTACCTTTCCCACTCCAGAGAGTGCAACAGTAGGGAAAGCGTTGGATAGCGCAGGGGTAAAATTACTATTCCCACTCCAGAGAGTGCAACAGTAGGGAAAGCGTTGGATAGCGTAGGGGTAAAAATTACTATTCCCACTCCAGAGAGTGCAACAGTAGGGAAAGCGTTGGATAGCGTAGGGGTAAAAATTACTATTCACACTCCAGAGAGTGCAACAGTAGGGGACGTGTTGGATAGCGTAGGCGTAAAAATTACTATTCCCACTCCAGAGAGTGCAACAGTAGGGAAAGCGTTGGATAGCGTAGGAGTAAAAATTACTATTCCCACTCCAGAGAGTGCAACAGTAGGGAAAGCGTTGGATAGCGTAGGGGTAAAAAAATGTATTCCCACTCCAGAGAGTGCAACAGTAGGGAAAGCGTTGGGTAGCGTAGGGGTAAAAATTACTATTCCCACTCCAGAGAGTGCAACAGTAGGGAAAGCGTTGGATAGCGCAGGGGTAAAAATTACTATTCCCACTCCAGAGAGTGCAACAGTAGGGAAAGCGTTGGATAGCGCAGGGGTAAACATTACTATTCCCACTCCAGAGAGTGCAACAGTAGGGAAAGCGTTGGATAGCGCAGAGGTCAAAATTACTATTCCCACTCCAGAGAGTGCAACAGTAGGGAAAGCGTTGGATAGCATAGGGATAAAAATTACTATTCCCACTCCAGAGAGTGCAACAGTGGGGAAAGCGTTGGATAGCGCAGGGGTAAAAATTACTATTCCCACTCCAGAGAGTGCAACAGTGGGGAAAGCGTTGGATAGCGTAGGGGTAAAAATTACTATTCCCACTCCAGAGAGTGCAACAGTAGGGAAAGCGTTGGATAGCGTAGGAGTAAAAATTACTATTCCCACTCCAGAGAGTGCAACAGTAGGGAAAGCGTTGGATAGCGTAGGGGTAAAAATTACTATTCCCACTCCAGAGAGTGCAACAGTAGGGAAAGCGTTGGATAGCGTAGGGGTAAAAATTACTATTCCCACTCCAGAGAGTGCAACAGTAGGGAAAGCGTTGGATAGCGTAGGAGTAAAAATTACTATTCCCACTCCAGAGAGTGCAACAGTAGGGAAAGCGTTTGATAGCGTAGGGGTAAATATTACTATTCCTACTCCAGAGAGTGCAACAGTAGTGAAAGCGTTTGATAGCATATGGGTACATTTTACTATTCCCACTCTCGTGAAAATAAATAATATATTTAATATAATTATCAATTCATCAATTAATAAAACGAATTATCAATTAATAATTAATTAATTATCAATTAAAATTAATTAACAACTTGTTCAAAATAAATACCAATAACTTCATTAACATATTTAATTATTTATACATAAATTACTTCCCACCCTATTCCCCTATAAACCTATAACCCAATAGAGAAAATAAATTTATATTATTCACATAATTATCAATTAATCAATTATTTAAAAAAATCATTTAAGAATTAATTAATTACCAATTAAAAATTAATTAACAATTTAATCAAAATAAATACCAATTAATTAATTAACATATTTAATTAATTATAATTAAATTACTTCCCACCCTATTCCCCTATAAACCCACAACCCGCTACAGAAAATAAATAATTTTTATTCACATAATTATCAATTAATCAATTATTAAAAATTAATTAGCAATTAAGAATTAATTAATTACCAATTAAAAATTAATTATCAATTTATTCTAAATAAATACCAATTAATTAATTAACATATTTAATTAATTATAATTAAATTATTTCCCACCCTATTCCCCTATAAACCCACAACCCGCTACAGTTTTAAATTACACAATAGTTAAATAACATAAAATTAATTAATTAAAATAAATTACAAAAATATATACAATGTAAAATTTAAAAAATATTAAAAATAAATAGCTAAAATATACTTAAAAATACTTAAATTACCCTAAAATTATAAAATAGCTAATTTAAGTTATATAAAAAAATAATACAATCATATCTGTTAAAACATATATATATTAACATAATATTAATAAAAAATACACAATATTATTACCGTAGGATAGCGGAGGTGTAAAAATTACTATTCACACTCCTGGAAGTGCAACAGTAGGGAAAGTGTTGGATAGCGTAGGGGTAAAAATTACTATTCCCACTCCAAAGAGTGCAACAGTAGGGAAAGCGTTGGATAGCGTAGGGGTAAAAATTACTATTCCCACTCCAGAGAGTGCAACAGTAGGGAAAGCGTTGGATAGCGTAGGGGTAAAAATTACTATTCCCACTCCAGAGAGTTCAACAGTAGGGAAAGCGTTGGATAGCGTAGGAGTAAAAATTACTATTCCCACTCCAGAGAGTGCAACAGTAGGGAAAGCGTTGGATAGCGTAGGGGTAAAAATTACTATTCCCACTCCAGAGAGTGCAACAGTAGGGAAAGCGTTGGATAGCGTAGGAGTAAAAATTACTATTCCCACTCCAGAGACTGCAACAGTAGGGAAAGCGTTGGATAGCGTAGGGGTAAAAATTACTATTCCTACTCCAGAGAGTGCAACAGTAGTGAAAGCGTTTGATAGCATATGGGTAAATTTTACTATTCCCACTCTCGTGAAAATAAATTAATATATTTCATATAATTATCAATTCATCAATTAATAAAAATGTATTATCAATTAATAATTAATTAATTATCAATTAAAAATTAATTAACAATTTGTTCAAAATAAATACCAATAACTTCATTAACATATTTAATTATTTATAAATAAATTACTTCCCACCCTATTCCCCTATAAACCTATAACCCACTAGAGAAAATAAATTTATATTTTTCACATAATTATCAATTAATCAATTATTTAAAAAAAATCATTTAAGAATTAATTAATTACCAACTAAAAATTAATTAACAATTTAATCAAAATAAATACCAATTAATTAATTAACATATTTAATTAATTATAATTAAATTACTTCCCACCCTATTCCCCTATAAACCCACAACCCGCTACAGAAAATAAATTATTTTAATTCACATAAGTATCAATTAATCAATTAATAAAAAATAATTATCAATTAATAATTAATTAATTACTAATTAAAAATTAATTATCAATTTATTCTAAATAAATACCAATTAATTAATTAACATATTTAATTAATTATAATTAAATTATTTCCCACCCTATTCCCCTATAAACCCACAACCCGCTACAGTTTTAAATGACACAATAGTTAAATAACATAAAATTAATTAATTAAAATAAATTACAAAAATATATACACTTTTCACACATATACTAACATATAAAACACTTTAAAAAATTCGAAATTATTAAAAATTCGATATTTTTAATAAACCATATTATGTACTTCGATATTTTGACTGTCTATATTTTTAAAATCGATATTACATTACTTACCTTCAAAACGATATTTTTGATGTCTATATTCTGTCCATTCGATATTTTGTCCATTCTATATTTTGGACACGATATTTTGGTTTGTCTATATTTTGGAATCGAAATTTTGACCATTTACCGTGTAACTTGTAAGTCCCTTCGCCCTTTCTTCTTTCAGGAGCTGATCACTTGAGAACCATTGAGCTAAATAATTTTGCCACACATGAACTGGCTCATGTAATCTGACTGATTAGACTGATGGCATTAACTACTGGCGTTTGCCTACTTTGTAGGTTCAGCTGCAGGACGGTGGAGCACAGACTGAACACTTTATTTACCTGTGTTGGTAAGATCAGGGAGCTAGATGTCATACTATATTGCCAAAAGACTACATAGTGTCAACTGTAAGTATTCCATTTTCTCATTATGCTGCCCCACCCTCCATCTAAGGCTGATAATTGCAAATAATTGCAAATTAACAGTCATTAGCATGTTTTGCATACTGAGGACGTTAGCCAATATTACAGTTTAATCAGGGGCCAATAAAGCTTACATATCCCCTATTTTTTATAAAGAAACTTAGTAGTGATAAATTGTCTGTATTTTGTTCCAGAATACGGCTGAGAAATTGGTTTTCTTGACCCTTTGGCACTAAGGACTTATATACCAACCTAGGACAGGAAACCCAGTGGACTGCAACCACCTGGCAATTCACTTTTCACAGGAGTTAAGTTTTAGTTGAGTGAGGTACTTTCCAGTTGACATGAGGTTCTGTGTGATTCCACAAGTATATTTACTGGAAATTCAAACACTATTTCATCATGAATAGGCACACTTCAGAACACTAGGAAACCAGGAAATATATTATCAAGATTTATTAGAATTGAAATTCTATCCTAGTGCATTCAACATGAATAGTAACTATAATAATAGTAAACAAGATACTGACAGTGATACTTGTTAGGAGGCAGAATAGTAGCACATATTGTGACATTAAAATAGTATAATAATGCTTCTTTACATCAGTATCCCCAACCCCATCTTTCTCTTTGCTAATTGAGTTAAACCTAGCACCAAAAGAAGCCTCCTTCAAATTTCATAGACGTTTCACACCTGCATATCTTTATAAAGAACAGAACCAATGTTCAGCATTGAAACATTCACTGCTACCCTCGTCTGCAAACTGGCAGATAAGCAAAGTGAAGGCTGGATGTGTCTTCTTCCTAGCTTTCAGCGAAAAAAGTTTATTACGAATCTGCACAACCCTCAGACTTGTGTCAATTGTAAGAAATTCTACTCTGTCTGATCACACTTTGTTGCACATATATATATTACCTACTGGCGGTCGCCAGTAGGTATATATAGTTAGGATTTTTTCTCTATGGGATTTTTGAAAATTCTATGTCTAATAACTTTGGCGTTTATGGACGGAATTGGCTGAAATTTTCAGGAAAATTGAACATTTTGTTTCTGAGCAGCCCCTGAAAATTTGGGGGGGTTTTGTCAAGGGGGGGCAGAGAAAAAAGGGGGGTCCCAAAACGCGTTTTTCCCATTCATTTTTCCATAGGGCGGTTGGACTCACTTTTAGCTCGAACGGCTGAATGGATTTCCACGAAACTTGGCAAAATTGTAGATATTGTTTGCCCGATGTGCCTTTGCTAGGTCTCAAGATAGGTACTCCTGTGAATTTTGAGTAAATTAGGTTTAAAAAAAGATATATATCTAGAGCCGCGCCCCGGTGCGCGTACCGGGGAGCGCTCCGGGCGCGCCACGCGACTTGCGCACGGCAAGCTGATTGGTTCTCGGGTGTCTGTAAACATTCGAAACAGTCCGCAGCGGCCGCCATCTTGTGTCTCGTAGGATTGAGATACAAGAGGTGGTAAAAATCAAAGGGGGAAATGAGCAAAAGGGGGCAGGGTACACCCCCCTGACCCCCTAGTTTTGATGTGGGGGCCATAAAAGGGTCCCGCGGGTAAAAAAAAAAAAATTTTTAAAATCGATTTTCGCGGGGGGAGCGCCCGGTACGCGCACCGGGGAGCGTACGGGGGAGCGTACCATGGAGATAAAAAATGACAGACTTTTTTTTTTTTTTTAAAGAAATTTTTTATAAATTGGAGGTAGTTCTGAAAAGAACTTTTTTTGTTTTTGTTGTTTTATATTTTTTTAGACTTTTTAAAACGCTTTTATATTTTTTGGGGATTTTTGTCAGAGGAAAAACAAAAACAGGGATTCCAAAACTGCTCAACAGGAGCAAAAAAAATTGAAAATTTAGGGACTGGCAGGGCAGCGGTGTTGCTGTTTCTTTATGGCAATGAGTTCAACACTCTGCTCCCCATAGCAGAGCAGTTCGTCACACTCCGTGCACAGAAATTTGATGCCTGCAAACACCGGCTGTATGTTAGGGACCATTCTTACACGGGGTGGTCCCGAAGGTGTTGCTCCACCAGTGGAGGTGCTGCCGCCATCTGTGGGTAAATTCCGTGCCAGCTCTCTGACACTCTCCCTGGCAAAGTTGTTTGGGTGTCTTCTTTTGACATGCCTGATTAAATTGGCATTTCCAAAACTATATTTTTTCAGAGGATTGCCTCTGGATAAAGTACTACCACATATTTTGCAGGTTACTTTTGGAGCATTGACTTTTTTTTGTCCTTCAGGGATGTCATAGAATTTCCAGATGAAATGGTCTTTTTTCTTCTGCTGAGGAGGGTCCTCATCTAAAAATCCGTCGGAATCACTGCTGGATGACTCTCTTGCAGCCATTGCTGTAGATCAGGAAAGTAGGAGATGAAGACAGTACACAGAACAGCTCTTGCTCTCTCCAAGTACAAAGCAATAGTGAGAGAAATGGGTGGGTTTCATACAATTTGGAAAAAAAAAAGTTCTGAACCAATGAAAAGTGTTATTTTAAAGTCACATGGTATGACGCGCTTACGCTACGCGCCCCGGGGCGCGTCCCGGGGCGTGTTTCATAAGCGCATTGGGGCGTTTACGTTGCGCGATCGTATGCGCTTCCGGGTGCGCTTACGCGGTGCGTCATAAGACGCATCTCGCGGCTACGCGATACGTGTCTTATGACGCAAGGCATGGCGGCTACGCAATACGTCACGATGTTGTTTTCGTTCGCAGCAATAGCGCTATCGGGACGCTCCCCGGTACGCGCCCCGGGGCGCGCCGCAAGATTGCGCTTACCCGTGCGTTCACCGGTCCGTGCCCCGGGAGCGCCCCGGGGTGAAAAAAATAAGAATTTTTTTTTTTTAAAATGACATAATTATACAATATAAAATTCGCTTTAAAATGTATTCTTTTTTATAACTATAAAGATTTGCTATTAAAAAACCTATGAAATTCACTGAAAGAACCATAGGTTATAGACCATATATAGGGGCTCATTAGGATGGCGGACGGAAGAGCCACCGCGGCCCTGGAGTAGGCGGAAAAAGCCTTTTCCATGTCCGCCTGCCGCGGATACTCCGTCCGCCATATCAGGATAGGAAAACGTGTCAAATTTCCGTCCGCGACGGAAAAGCACACACCGCCGCTGAACTACACACGACCACGTGGCGGACGGAACACATCCGGAGGCCCCGCCGTACGTACTGACGTCTAAGACCGTCCCCCAAATCAAGATGGCGGAAAATACACATAAAACCGCAGCGGAAAAACAACCTGTCTGAACACGGCGGAATCCCCACAGCGAACATAGGTGACATAGCAGAGATACCCACCGCAAGCTGACCACCACCATGGACCCAGCGCTACACGCTTTCCCGATGCTCTTCGCGATCCACCACGTCCTAGTCATGGCCCACTATGGACGACGACGCAGGTAAGGCACAAACCATTGGCTGCCTGGAGGGGAATACCAGCAAGGGACGTGACGTAGGGAGGGGGAGTGTCATGTTACCGAAACCACTGATGAGAAGCAAATACGAATACACATTTGTAGTACGCAAGCAGGAATGACAACGACAGACCACGAGACTTGATAGACTACCTTTATTGTACAAAATAGGGGTATAATCACAGTGTATGCGTGAGCATGGGCAAAGTGGGCACCAGAGCGGCTACATCATTGGCAGTTAACGAGAGGGCAGAATGCAGTATCAGAGCATCAACAGGGCATTGTGCAGTACAGAGCAGGTACATCATTGGCAGTTAACGAGAGGGCAGAATGCAGTATCAGAGCATCAACAGGGCATTGTGCAGTACAGAGCAGGTACATCATAGGCAGTAAACGAGAGGGCAGAATGCTGTATCAGAGCATCAACAGGGCATTGTGGAGTACAGAGCAGGTACATCATTGGCAGTTAACGAGAGGTCAGAATGCAGTATCAGAGCATCAACAGGGCATTGTGCAGTACAGAGCAGGTACATCATTGGCAGTTAACGAGAGGGCAGAATGCAGTATCAGAGCATCAACAGGGCATTGTGCAGTACAGAGCAGGTACATCATTGGCAGTTAACGAGAGGGCAGAATGCAGTATCAGAGCATCAACAGGGCATTGTGGAGTACAGAGCAGGTACATCATTGGCAGTTAACGAGAGGGCAGAATGCAGTATCAGAGCATCAACAGGGCATTGTGGAGTACAGAGCAGGTCCATCAGAGGCAGCATGTGAGAGGGGCTAAGTGCATCAACAGTCCATTGCACAGAACATGTCCATCAGAGGCAGCACGTGAGAGGGGCAAAGTGCATCAACAGTCCATTGCACAGAACATGTCCATCAGAGGCAGCACGTGAGAGGGGCAAAGTGCATCAACAGTCCATTGCACAGAACATGTCCATCAGAGGCAGCACGTGAGAGGGGCAAAGTGCATCAACAGTCCATTGCACAGACCATGTCCATCAGAGGCAGCACGTGAGAGGGGCTAAGTGCACCAACAGTCCATTGCACAGAACATGTCCATCAGAGGCAGCACGTGAGAGGGGCAAAGTGCATCAACAGTCCATTGCACAGACCATGTCCATCAGAGGCAGCACGTGAGAGGGGCTAAGTGCACCAACAGTCCATGGCAAGGCACGGGTCCATCATAGGCAGCACATGAGAGGGCATAGATCAGCATGAGAACAGCAACAGGGCAGTGTGGACACCAGAGCAGGTACATCAGAGGCAGTACATCACAGGGCATAGATCAGCATGAGAACAGCAACAGGGCAGTGTGGACACCAGAGCAGGTACATCAGAGGCAGTACATCACAGGGCATAGATCAGCATGAGAACAGCAACAGGGCAGTGTGGACACCAGAGCAGGTACATCATAGGCAGTACATCACAGGGCATAGATCAGCATGAGAACAGCAACAGGGCAGTGTGGACACCAGAGCAGGTACATCAGAGGCAGTACATCACAGGGCATAGATCAGCATGAGAACAGCAACAGGGCAGTGTGGACACCAGAGCAGGTACATCAGAGGCAGTACATCACAGGGCATAGATCAGCATGAGAACAGCAACAGGGCAGTGTGGACACCAGAGCAGGTACATCAGAGGTAGTACATCACAGGGCATAGATCAGCATGAGAATAGCAACAGGGCAGTGTGGACACCAGAGCAGGTACATCAGAGGCAGTACATCACAGGGCATAGATCAGCATGAGAACAGCAACAGGGCAGTGTGGACACCAGAGCAGGTACATCAGAGGCAGTACATCACAGGGCATAGATCAGCATGAGAACAGCAACAGGGCAGTGTGGACACCAGAGCAGGTACATCAGAGGCAGTACATCACAGGGCATACAGCAGTATCTGAGGCACCACAAGTACGAATCACCAACAACCCGTAACAAGGTCCACAGCAGTGAAAGACTGTGTACAATGGACAATTCACACACCATGTCCAATTACATGTGAGTGAAGACAACAGCACCTTACATCACACTATCAGGTGGATTGCGTGAAGTTCCCGCATCGGACAGACTGCCAGCACCTGAAACAGGAGTGTGAGACACAGCCACAGCCCGAGTGACCGACACATGGGCCACAGACCCAGACAGACTGCCAGCACCTGAAACAGGAGTGTGAGACACAGCCACAGCCCGAGTGACCGACACATGGGCCACAGACCCAGACAGACTGCCAGCACCTGAAACAGGATGAGGCACAACTGATACAGTGCCACTACATGATGCATGACAGCAAACAACAGACACAGTGCCACTACCTGACACATGCGAGTCAACTGCAGCGGCGCCACTGGGAACACTGAAATGATGAGCCACAGGGCTGTATGGGCCAGGAGGCAGGGTGGCTCTGGGAGCGGGGGATAGTTGCAATTGGCCGACATCGGGTTGGGCATGTGTCAATGGGGTGTGTTTCCGTTTCTTGGTGACATGTGACTGCACCCTGGACAGGACAGGACTGGCAAGTGGGCCTGACTGGCTAGAAATATCACCCACCATGGGAGGTGCATCTGCTGGCGGGGGAATGCTCTCTGGGGACGTGCTTGAGCCAGCTTGTCGTTTGCTGTGTGGCTGCCTTCTGGCCTCTGCAACATGTGGCATGGGGGATGCTACTACAGGGTCAACCTCCATCCGCTCGTGACGGGCCCTGATGGGAGTGGAGGTAAGGGGTGACTCCACTGCGGAGACATCTGTATTCCGTTTCCCAGAAAACAGCAACCGCAGTGCATCAAGGGGTGATGTATGCCTGTCCTTGACAGCACCACTGTCCATGGGAGATGCCTTTGCCCTTGGATGTCCAATTTCCGTAGGAGGAATGATGTCTGTGGATCTTCCCTGTTCCCTGGATGGTGCCCTGTCCCAGGCAGCAGACTTGTCTTTGGTGTACACATCCCCAGGACACACCTTCTCCCTGTGTGTGTCCCTGCCCCTGGGAGTGTCCGTGCTCTTCTTAGGTGCGTATGTCTTGTGACTGTCATTGACCATGCCCTTGGGAGTGGCTCCTTCCTTCCTAGTCTCCCTGCCCTTGGGAGTGTCTTCTTCCTTCCTAGTCTCCCTGCCCTTGGGAGTGGCTCCTTCCTTCCTAGTCTCCCTGCCCTTGGGAGTGTCTCCTTCCTTCCTAGTCTCCCTGCCCTTGGGAGTGGCTCCTTCCTTCCTAGTCTCCCTGCCCTTGGGAGTGTCTCCTTCCTTCCTAGTCTCCCTGCCCTTGGGAGTGTCTCCTTCCTTCCTAGTCTCCCTGCCCTTGGGAGTGTCTCCTTCCTTCCTAGTCTCCCTGCCCTTGGGAGTGGCTCCTTCCTTCCTAGTCTCCCTGCCCTTGGGAGTGTCTCCTTCCTTCCTAGTCTCCCTGCCCTTGGGAGTGGCTCCTTCCTTCCTAGTCTCCCTGCCCTTGGGAGTGTCTCCTTCCTTCCTAGTCTCCCTGCCCTTGGGAGTGGCTCCTTCCTTCCTAGTCTCCCTGCCCTTGGGAGTGTCTCCTTCCTTCCTAGTCTCCCTGCCCTTGGGAGTGTCTCCTTCCTTCCTAGTCTCCCTGCCCTTGGGAGTGTCTCCTTCCTTCCTAGTCTCCCTGCCCTTGGGAGTGGCTCCTTCCTTCCTAGTCTCCCTGCCCCTGGGAGTGTCCCTGCTCTCATGAGGTGCCTTCCTCTTCTCACTGTCCATGTCCAAGGTAGTGTCAATGGAACTGGCAGTAAGGTTTGCCTTGGGAGTACCTTGTGTGTGGGATGCCTGTGCAGCATGTGTTGCCATTGAACCCAAACCCTCTATTGGATCACGTGTCTGTACTCCACTGTCTCTGATGGTGTCTCTGTGAACAGATTTAGCTGACCTAGGGGATGGTGTCTGAGCCCTCCGAGACTTGACGTGCTGGCTGACGCTGCTTCTAGTGCAATGACCTGTGTTCGAGTCCTGGTCAGACAATTGACTCCCCCCTGAGACATCCAGTGTTGTAGATGGTGGAACAGAAGTTGCTCCCAGTCCCTGCGACTGTACAATGGCAGACGACACACTGTTCCCCAATGACTGCACTGTCCTGTGTAGAGCAGCCAGATCGCCATGCATACCTTCCATGAAAGCTACCACCTGCCCCAACTTCCTATCGTGGTCTTGGAAAGCATTAATCATAGTGGTCTGCCCCACACACAGCTGTCGCAGCAGATCAACAGCCTCAGCACAAAGAGCATTTTGGCTCACGGAGGCCGGGGCAGCGGTTCCGGCACCGAACGCTACTCTGCTCCCCCTACTCCTGCGTGCACGAACAGTACATGGCGCAGTTGGCGGCAGGGTGGGCCCTGTGTGCTGTGTCCCGACCAAAGGTGTTGATTGCCCACTCCCAGTCTGTGACAACAGTGCTGACTCACCAACACTGTCGGAAGATGTTGACGATGTTGTCTCCACATGCGAGTCCTCCGGGACGGTCCTGTCCCCCTCTCCGGCGCTGCCCCCTTCTGTGTCAGTCTGCGTGTGCCCGACGTCTGATCCGGATGCATTGGCTTCAAACATCTCCTCGGTCTGTGGCTGAGTGTCCACTGCCAAAGCTGAAATTCACAGAAAAAGAGATGTAAGTCACGGCCACACTCACGTACAGTACTGGTACGGAAACCCTATTGCCATTGCTGACGATGTACTTCGATCTCCCAACCTACACACGGGCCACCCCTACCAGTCATCCTCACACGAAATAAGTGGCGTTGTCCGTGCGACATGTACAGCATGCGGACAGGGCATGAGCAACTACATCTGCACACCAGTCTTGCCATGGGGTGACGGAGCACTACAGCATGTGCACCAACACTCAACTGCTTAGCGAGTGCCGTCTCAATATGCCGCACCAGAAAGTGACTTTTAATTGCGCCAATGTCACCAACATGGCATTGCAACGAGACGCACGATTCACGGAAGTCACTAATGTGTCTGGCCAACATAACATGCATTGCACTCACAAGCAACATTCACTGACAGTGTGCTTACCGCCACGTTGCTGGTCATCCACACGCAACCGCTCGGACAGGGCAGGATGCGTCACAGCTATGATACGGTGCATGAGAGGGGTAATTGAGCGTCGGGCCAGTCGTGCCGTTCTTGAAATCATCCCTAGTGTCACTTCCGCTACGTTCCTGCTCAGCCTGGAAATGTCGTCCCAGCGTTTGTGGCAGTGTGTATGTCGTCTATTGGACACCCCCACTGCTCGTACATCACGTGCAATGCTCCTCCACACGTTCTTGCGAAGGTGCAGCTTGACCTACCATGATGGGAGACAAAAGGGTGCAAGTTAGTGGACAGTTGGCCAGTCACACAGATTGGGGCAACACGTTACTCTCAAGCAGCCATGCACATTGCGGTGCATGCGTTGGTCCCACATCACACCGCCAAGATCCCAGAGCCCAGGTGTCATGGTACACATCATGCACACCAACTTGTCCCCCACTGCACTTACCACCTGTCCGGGTGCGCCGTACAGGCGTCCGTAGTTGCGGAGCACACCGTCCACGAGGACATCCAGCTCCGCGGCGGTGAAGGGACGAGACCGGATCTCTTTGCCTCTCGACATGGCAAGGTCACGGAGTAGGGCACTAGAGCGGCAGTCGGTGGTCAGCTCCGCAGCAGCAGTTGGAGGTGATGGTCACAGGCAGCAGTCGGTGGTGATCGTGGGATGTGTGGTATTGCACATGACACATTTATAGGGCCCTGTGGCCATGTCAGTGGCATACGGCGACAGCCATTGGGCAGCCCTAGAAGCGTGTTTGGAAATGGGCCAATGACTGGCCCTGGTGTTGCGCTGCACAGCATACGGTACATTCTATTGGGCACACGCCGCCCTTGTTCGCACCTCCCATTTCTGCACGTGCACAGACCGTCACGCTCACACACCGGCAAGTGCATGTGCAAGGTTCCGGGACGGATGGTCGATTTGCAACAATGTTGTATCACTGGCGCCAACATGGCGGGGCACGTGTTCGGCGGGGGACGTGCAGGCCAACACATCCGTTAGCTGATGTCAATGCACATGGCAGGTCATGCCCCCCCTTACAGTGCCATTGCATCATCCAGCCTTCACCGGCCGGCCGGCCGTGCCCTGCCCAGGACCGCCGTGCCGGCCATGGCAACCACGGCCATTGCACGGCCCTTCCACTACCGCCGTGCCAGGCCCTGCCCAGGACCGCCGTGCCGGCCATGGCAACCACGGCCGTTGCACGGCCCTTCCACTACCGCCGTGCCAGGCCCTGCCCAGGACCGCCGTGCCTGCCATGGCAACCACGGCCGTTGCACGGCGTTTCAACTACCGCCGTGCCAGGCCCTGCCCAGGACCGCCGTGCCGGCCATGGCAACCACGGCCGTTGCACGGCCCTTCCACTACCGGCGTTCCCTGGCGGTCCGTGCAACGGCGTAGGTTGCCATGGCCGGCATGGCGGTCCTGGGCAGGGCCTGGCACGGCGGTAGTGGAAGGGCCGTGCAACGGCCGTGGTTGCCATGGCCGGCACGGCGGTCCTGGGCAGGGCAGGGCCGGCCGGCCGGCCGGCCGGCCGGTGAAGGCTGGATGATGCAATGGCACTGTAAGGGGGGGCATGACCTGCCATGTGCATTGACATCAGCTAATGGATGTGTTGGCCTGCACGTCCCCCGCCGAACACGTGCCCCGCCATGGTAGGCAGACAAAATATCGAAATTAAAATATCGATATGCAATAATATCGATGTTTTAATATCGATGGTACAGTATATCGATGTGCCATAATATCGACAGACAGAATATCGAGATTAAGGTATGTATGTTAGTAATATCGAAATTTTGTTGTTTAGTGTTATGTATTTTATTTTGTGGTTCAGGGTCAGTTTTCAGTTTTTGGGTAAAGGGGTATTTTTAGGGTTCAGGGTCAGTTTTCAGTTTTTGGGTAAAGGGGTATTTTTAGGGTTCAGGGTCAGTTTTCAGTTTTTGGGTAAAGGGGTATTTTTAGGGTTCAGGGTCAGTTTTCAGTTTTTGGGTAAAGGGGTATTTTTAGGGTTCAGGGTCAGTTTTCAGTTATTGGGTAAAGGGGTATTTTTAGGGTTCAGGGTCAGTTTTCAGTTTTTGGGTAAAGGGGTATTTTTAGGGTTCAGGGTCAGTTTTGGGTTTTTGGGGTACAGGGGTATTTTTAGGGTTCAGGGTCAGTTTTGGGTTTTGGGGGTACAGGCGTAAAGGGTAAAAATAAAATAAATTTAAATTTAATTTAAATCAATTAAATGAAATTAAAAGAAATAAAATTACATTAAATTATTAAATTTTTAATTTATTTTAAATGTATATGTATTACTTTTAATTATTTAATTATGTTTTAATGTTTTTATTAATATTTGTTAAATTATATGTATTTTAACATTATTTTTACATTATTATTAATACATTTAAAAAAACGATATTTTTAATTTCGATATTTTTGTACTACGATATTATTTTTTCGATATTTTTGTACTTACCTTTATGAAGATAGGATCCCGATATTATTGTCCTCGATATTTTTGTTGCGATATTTTTGTATTGCGATATTTTTGTGGTCGATATTATGTCAGACATTCCCCCGCCATGTTGGCGCCAGTGATACAACATTGTTGCAAATCGACCATCCGTCCCGGAACCTTGCACATGCACTTGCCGGTGTGTGAGCGTGACGGTCTGTGCACGTGCAGACAATGTGAATGTCGAAGGCGGGCCGCGTATGCCCAGACGTAAACAGCGGATGCAGTGCACCGCCATGGCGTGGTCAATGTTTGCATCTTAGCTGATGATGCACCTTGTACCATTGTCTGCAGCTGCCTGCTCACGGTTGTGTGCGTGATTGCGTGGCTACACATGTCATGCTCCATCCCATGTGTGTCCATACCATGTCCATCGGTGAGCCACAAGTGTCCATCACGTGTGCATGTCCACATCGGGTAGTACCCTACACAAGTTTGTCGTACCTCACATGTACACAGTGGATCCCGTATGGATGGGCACCTGTGAATCAGTTGTCAGTGAGTGGTATGTGTCAGATGAGGAGTATGGTGGGGGTTCTGTTGTGTACTGTACATGTGTGTTGCCTATTGTGTCCCCATGCATGTGATGTCCGTATGCCCACCATTACTGGTGTTGCCATTGGTGCATCATGAAATGGGGGGGTGGGGGGTGTTTAATTTAGTATGTGTGCATGTACTTGCATGTGTGCATGTGATGTTGGGCCTACACATGTGGGTCATGTCACATGTCTGGTTGGCAGTAATGTTGAGGTGAGACACTGTGCATTGCACATGTTGCTAAACATCATGTTGCTAGTGGATGCACATTGTTGCCACGTCAATCCATGTTGTCCTGACAATCAGAGGAGTCACACATATGACATTCATACACTGGATACTACATGTTGGTAGAGGGCGTTGACATGTGATTGAGTTGCACACACATGCGTTGTATGTGAATTGACTTCCATTCCATCTACTCCCACACAGGAGGGCTCCAAATGTCCATCGCCCATACACTGTGCTGGAGGATATGGTGGACGAGGAGGTGATCCGGAAATTCAGGCTGGATCGCCGTAGATTGTTGGAACTTGTGACCCTATTTTCTCCTCACCTGCAGCCGCGAAGAACCTATCCAGGTTCCATGACACCCACGCAAAAGGTGATGGCGGCACTCCATTTCTTTGCAACAGGCACATTCCGGTACACAGTTGGAGATGCCGGGGGAATGTAACAGGCCATGTTCAGCACTGTACTCCGGGATGTACTGACAGCCATGATGCTGTACAAGCATGACTATATACATTTCCCTCAGGCGGCGGAGTTGGCAGCGGTCAAAGCTGACTTCTATGCCCTGGGTCGTATACCACACGTTGTGGGTTCCATTGATGGCACGCATATCGCTATCATTGCACCACGGGCACGTGAGCAGGTGTATAGGAATCGGAAACACTTCCATTCCCTCAACGTGCAGGTGGTGTGCCAGGCCGACAACATCATCTCACATGTGTGTGCAAGATTCCCTGGCTCTGCACATGACGCCCACATCATGCGGAGCAGCATGGTCCCCCAACTGATGGCTAATCTGCGTCCGGCACAAGCGTGGCTTGTTGGTGAGTATGCTGTGGTGACAGGAGTGATATCTGTGTGGCATGTTGTGCCCCACAATGCAGGTTGTGATGTTTCTCTCTCTCTCCCACCAACACAGGCGACTCGGCTTACCCAAACAGGCCTTGGCTGCTCAGTCCCATACGCAATCCCACTACAGCTGGAGAAATGAGATACAATGATGCCCATGGTAGGACACGTCGAGTGGTAGAACGAACATTTGGCCTGCTCAAGTCTAGGTTTCGGTGCCTGGATAAGACTGGAGGGGCCCTGCCTTACTCACCAGGCAAAGTATGCAAGATCGTGATAGCGTGCTGCATGCTCCACAACCTGGCTGTGCGCTATAACATTGAACTGCTCTTGGACCCTGATGAACTGCAAGTTCCTCGCCCTCCCGACCCACCCATGTCAACTGATGAGGATAGTGGTGAGGAGGAAGGTGTGGACCAGAGGCGCCAGATCATTGATCGCTACTTCCCTTGATTGTGAGTGTGCTCCTCTTGTGCTGCTTGGGTATGCCCTGTGAATGTGTGCTGGTGTTGTGGCATTGTGGTGTGCTTCATCTCTGTGTTCTGCTATGTGATGCATGCATGTGTGTGTGTGTTAATTTTTGGCCAATGCACGTCTCCATGATGTGTGTCGTCTCATCCATTACTGTTGTGATGCGTGTGGGTTGTTCAATGTTGCACTGCAGTGTGTTCTGATGAGTGTGATCATGTTTCCTGACGTGTCTTTGCGGTTTCTATTTTCCCTAGGTCACTCCCGCAGCGCCATGATTCTGTACCAGTTGGATACCTGTACCTAGTAACATCTGTTTCTGATGCATTCATGTGAATAAACATGGAGGCAACACATGATTGAGTGAGTAAGTGGCATTTATTTACAAATTGTGCATGGGTGTAGGTGCATATTTACAAATGAGTGAAGGGGTGGGGGAGTGAGAGTAGAAGGTTATGGCAGATGAAATGTCCGTGCTGACACCACATAGGGTGGTATCTGCCTAGTACAGCAGGCCTGTGGCAGGTGGGACCGGATAGTTGGCAGGGTGAATGGCATGCTCAGGTACTGTTATAGTCATTTTCGGTTCCTCTTGGAGCGTGTGCCAGCTGCTTCCACACTGCTCTCGCCCACTTCCAGCCTCGGACGGCCCCTCCGTCTTTGTGACAGTACGGAGTCAGCTGGTTGCGCTGGGGCATCAGGTACCACATCCGCCGCAGGTGGCGGTGGTGGTGGCGTTGTTTGTGGGGTTGTGGGGAGGGTGGTGTTGGCGGATGTACATGGCATCCGCATGTTGGTTGACATGGTAAAAATGTCCACTAGTTGGCCAAGCCGCCTCTCAATGGCCCCCAACATAGCAGTGTTGTCAACAAAGTCCTGGTGGGCCCGGTCTGCCTGTGCCTGACCACGTTGATAGCTTACCTCCACCCTGCCCAGTGCTTCCAATGACTGTTGCACAGGATTGTGTGTGTTGGTATCCTCATGTCGTCTTTGGCGTATGCTCCTGCCTGCCGGATCTGGCCTTGCATCTCTGCCTTGCCTCACACTCTCCCTGCGTGGCTGGGATGGCGCTGGCACGGCGTTGGCCGGTGGGTTGGGCAGGGTGGCAGGGGCAGACGTGGTGGTAGTAGTGGTGGTGGTGGAGGTGGTGCTGGTGGTGGCTGTGCAGGTCACAGTGGCCGGTGTTGTGACAATGGCAGAGGCCGTAGTCGTTGGTGCAGGTGTGACCTGGGAGCCAGATGGCCCTGGCTGCCTGCTTGTGCCGGGATCATCCTCTGCCCCGGAGGTGGCTGCACCATCGTCCCCTGAGACTTCTGTGAGTGGCGAGTCTGGAGGGCGGGTGTTGCTTCCAGCTGTCAGATTAGGATGACCTGCAAAACGGAAATGTGAGGATGAGTAATGTGGACTTGACAGGTTGTTTTCATTTTGTTGCCGATTCTGTCTGCACTGGTACTCACCCCACCCACCACCACCACCGCCATCCCTATGGACATGGGGGCCTGTTGGGAGTTGTAGTTCCGTCCCCTCACACCCACCACCACCCACCACCACCACCGCCATCTCTATGGACATGGGGGCCTGTTGGGAGTTGTAGTTCCGTCCCCTCACACCCACCACCACCCACCACCACCACCGCCATCCCTATGGACATGGGGGCCTGTTGGGAGTTGTAGTTCCGTCCCCTCACACCCACCACCACCCACCACCACCACCGCCATCCCTATGGACATGGGGGCCTGTTGGAGTGATTTCGACGTTGGTGAGTTGTAGTTCCGTCCCCTCACACCCACCACCACCCACCACCACCACCGCCATCCCTATGGACATGGGGGCCTGTTGGGAGTTGTAGTTCCGTCCCCTCACACCCACCACCACCCACCACCACCACCGCCATCCCTATGGACATGGGGGCCTGTTGGGAGTTGTAGTTCCGTCCCCTCACACCCACCACCACCCACCACCACCGCCATCCCTATGGACATGGGGGCCTGTTGGGAGTTGTAGTTCCGTCCCCTCACACCCACCACCACCCACCACCACCACCGCCATCCCTATGGACATGGGGGCCTGTTGGAGTGATTTCGACGTTGGTGAGTATGTGGACTGCATGCATGGGTTGGGGTCTGGGAGATGTGTCTTCACAGTTGTGTGAGGCACACCATGTAGTTGTGCTCGTGGTGCTTGGTTTGTACTTACCAGCCTCTTCTCCCTCAGCAAGTCCATCAAGGCTCTCAGGGTGGATGATGGTCATCACCTTGTCCTCCCACTCGGTGTAGGGTAAGGGCTCCGGGGGGGTTCCAACGCCTGTGTGATTTGCCCGGAGATAGTTCTTGGCTCGAATGGATTTCACTCGGGTCTTGAGATCATGCCACCGCCTCTGTATATCCTGCTTCGTCCTCGGGACGCTCCCGGAGGCATTCACCCTGGTGACTATCCGGTCCCACATGCTGTTTCTCCTGGCTATGCTGGTCTGCTGCACTAGGGCCCCGAATAAGTGGGGTTCGACACGGATTATCTCATCTACCATAACCTTTAACTCGGTGTCAGTGAATTTTGGGGTTTTTTTTGGTGCCATGGTGTGTGGTGCTCAGGGTGTGGGTTTGCGTGAATGGGGAGGTGCAGGTGTGTGGTGTGTAGGAATGGTGTGGTGGGTCTTTGTGTGGTGGGTGTGTTTGGGTGTGGGTTGTGTGAATGATATATGTCTTTGCTGTCAGTTCAGTAGTGTATCGTGCTAGCAGCTATGCAGTGATGCAGAGGATTTGTGGAGTGGGTGGGAGTTATTTTATGGTGTGTGTCTTGGCCGTGTCTGAATGGTTATTGGCAGTCAGGTGCTAGGTGGGAGTGTTGCCAGATGTGCATTGTGTGGTGCTTGGCGGTGGATCATTGTGTGTTGTGATTGGTTTGGATGTTTTCGGTGGGTGGTCGTTCTTTTTCGTGTGTTTGGTGATAACTTCCGTCGCAATGTATGGAATTGGTTTGACAGCAGGGATGTTGTTTGTGTTGTCGTTCCGCTGTGGAGCACGGATTCTCGGTGCATTGGTACCGCTGCGGACGTGGATGGCGGTGACTACCGGGGTACTTGCGGAGTTATCCTAATTGCGGACACGGACATTGCGCAGGTATCGCGGGGGTAGTGGATGTATTCGCGGTCATGTGCGTACGCGGCGGTCGGTGTTCTTTCTGTTCCGTCCGCCTGCCGCGGACTCAGGTGTACTCCGACCGCCGTGGACGGGGATTGGTGTGCTCCGTACGCCGCGGTCGGCGTTTTTTGCATGTTTTATCCTAATTGCCGTTGCGGATTTTACGCGGACAGGTCCGGAGTATCTTGCCACCTTCCGCGGCGGACGGTACACGTTTCCGTCCGCAATCCTAATCGACCCCTATGTTAGGAATTAGCATTTACAAAACCTTGAAAATTCACTGAAAAAACCATAGGTTATAGACCATATATAGTTAGGAATTAGCATTTACAAAACCTTATTTTACTCACACAAAACCATTGAAATTCCATATATAGTTAGTTGCACTAACTATATATCGCGCACCCGCAATCCACTGCTGATGATGTCACATATTACATCATTCATGACATGGTCAGTGACATCACTGATGACATCACTGATGACATCTCAAATGACATCACTGATAACATCACTGATGACAACATCCAGTGACTGTATGTTTCTGTAAAGTTAAAATATGTCTTACATATTGAAGAATGAGTGGATGTATAAGTGTCTGGATGAAGGATTTAGTAGGTGCATGACTGACTGTATGAGTGAGTGATTAAATGTGTCTCACTGAGTGCATGGGTTAGTGACTAAACTGTTTTAATTTGTGCATCATTGTGTCTGTTGTTCTGTAATCTGATGCATGTGTTGATCATTAGCTACATGACTAACTATATGGGTTATTGATTGGTTGCCCAAGTATTTGTATGGGAGACTGAGTGTGTGTGTGGGTGTCCGAGAGGTGTATGACTCTGTGCATAGATGTGTGAGCAGTTGATTAACTAGATGTATGGGTTCAAAAGTGCATGTGGAAACAGCTGTATGGGCAGTTGACTGTGTGCATGAGTGTATTGGTGAGTGAATGGATATCTCAGTGCTACATGTCAAAGTAAGTACATATGTAAAACACAGTACATGTGAGAGTTGACATATATAAATAACTGTGCATAAGAGCCAGTGAATGTGTGAGTGGCTGTATGGATCATTGTGAACTTGTATCAGGGATTGTATAAGAGAGTAAATATTTGTTAGTATATGTTTCAATAAGTAAGGTGTGTATAACTATATAGTTGAGGAAATGGAGGTGTGATTGATTCTTTGCAAGACTGACTAGGTGTGTGAGTAACTCCATGGATGAGTGACAGTCTGTGAGTGTCTGTTTACACTGAGTGTATCTAAGGTTATATTAGAGTCTGAAGAGGTTCATCGTATCATCACATGAATGATGTCATCAGTGATGTGATCAGTAATGTCAAATGAGATGTCATCAGTGATGTCATCAGTGATGTCATTTGAGATGTCATCAGTGATGTCATCGGTGATGTCACTGACCATGTCATGAATGATGTAATATGTGACATCATCAGCAGTGGATTGCGGGTGCGCGATATATAGTTAGTGCAACTAACTATATATGGAATTTCAATGGTTTTGTGTGAGTAAAATAAGGTTTTGTAAATGCTAATTCCTAACTATATATGGTCTATAACCTATGGTTTTTTCAGTGAATTTTCAAGGTTTTGTAAATGCTAATTCCTAACTATATATGGTCTATAACCTATGGTTTTTTCAGTGAATTTGCAAGGTTTTGTAAATGCTAATTCCTAACTATATATGGTCTATAACCTATGTTTTTTTCAGTGAATATATATATATATATATACACACACACACACATATATATATAGATATATGTATATATACATATATCTATATATATATGCTCTTTCTGAACAATGTTGACCAATTTTAAACTAAAGATTTAGTAGAAAATTCTTTCTGACCTTTCACTGACATTCTGTGAAACGTTGCTTTTTGTTTAAAAACAAGAAGTGAGAAGTCTGACTATATATGTCACACATGACATGAAGCAACTTGAGAGAACTGGTAAACAGGCCTGCTGCATCTACTGTCCTGGACCTATATGCACCACCACATACATGCAACCTGCAGGCTGGACATTCGTCATCATGGGAGGAAAATGTAATGGCAGTGTTGGGTTTAGGAGAGGCCACAGCAGAACCTAATACACTGACTTGTGAGTTAATAGTTCACAATGGTTAATTCAGTAAAACCAGCTGTCCATGCCCCATGCATGGCTAATGGCAGCAGTTCAGTTATTTTCTTTCATTTTGGGGATTTGTAATGCCAAACCATGAATACAACTGTTAGAATGCAAATAAAAATCCTGGACTGGAGTACCTAGTCACACATGGACCTGGGAAACTTGACAGCTATGTTAATCATTGACTATAGGAAGTATTTCTGGATATACAAATACACTAATTGTTCCCTTCCTCTGCTGTTTTTCCCCCATTCATGATGTGCATATATTATGAGGGTGAAGCCTGTATGCTTTGTAACAACGTATGGGCAGATTACGATGTCGGAAGGACAGGCTCCAAACAGCATTCAGTCCTTCCTAACTCGTGGCGGAACCTTTGTTTCGGGCAGACCCGGAAACATTTTCGACCGACGGATTACAATGGAAAGGTAACTGTTCAGTCTTTCCAACTCGGTTCGGACTGGCCTTTGGAGACTCCGAGTCGGTCAGAACAGAATTGTACAGGTCTATGGCCCATGTTTCTGTCTGACATATTACAATGTCGGATTCAGACAGCCTGCCGAATCGGTCTGTTGCACAAAAAATGGCTGCCAGAAACTGACTTTCGAGGCCTGTAGCAGGACCCCCTTCACCAGGAGGCATCCGGTTAGGGCCCCTTAGGGGTACCCATGGGACCCTTCTTTACAACCATACACAGTGTGGCAGGCACCATGGGGTGATAACCACATGGTGCAACGTTTTCCGCAACCACCCCTTTTTTAGGTCTCGCCTGTCGATGCGCATGCGCATCGAGCAAGCGAGACTATGGTGGCTTATCCACTCTTTATCCAACTTGCAAGGAATCGTGGCGATTCCTTGCAGTGCACGAGAAATTTAAGCTCAAAGCGCGTGCACATGCCCCCAGCCGCCTGCCTTGCCTACTCTCCCAGCTGGTGCCGCTCCACCCCCTGCGGCATCAAAGGCTTTCACGGCCGGCCGGCCATGCTTTCAGTTTCACGACCGGCCGGCCGTGTGAAGTACATTTCAAAGCCCGCTCTCCCTGCTCCGCCCCCTGCTCCGGCCGAGACGCATTTCTCCTCCCTCCTCCCCCCTCCTGGGTCAGGTTACCCTGCTTTCTCTTTCGCTTTTTTTTCACCCGGTGACATTGTTGCCTTTAGCCCTTCCCTCACCTCCTCAAGCCGTTACTCGTTGCCTCTTACTCTCTCTGTATTTTGTTACAATATTCATTTATTCTTCATTCAGGTTTCCGCAATACGGACAATACTTGTTTTGTTTTTGGGAACCCGGTAGAAAACGGTGAAACATTTTGGATGTAAGTTTCCTTCATTTTTTTTACTCCTTCAAGTGGCGCCATCACTAAAGAAAATCAACAAACATTGTATTTATCAGTATTGTTTTTATTGCGACTTCAGAAAAATAATGAATGGCTCAGTTTAGATTCCATATTCGAAGTATACTGCAAACGTGAAAAGTGCAGTATTTCTACTCGTATAATAAAATATGTATATTTTTCCTTAAAATAATATTACTTTAACTCAATTTTCATTTGAAGTTATGTCTGTATCAAAATATAACCACTTCAATATTGTCGTTCCGCTAATAGTATACCCCACAGTCTTTTGTTAGGTCTATTGGCGAGTTGGCTACGTCACACCTGCCGCTTCGTCCAGCCCTTACACGCATGCGCATGTCTCTATGGCGTGCTGTTGGGCTGTGGTAAGGCCATATTGGCCGGTACGGCGCGAGTAAGGCTGTAAAAACAGTGTGGATTTTTACCACTTGTTGGAAAACATCTGGCTTCGTGAGCCCCAAGCAGACGGGAGGCCGCCCACACCCAGGTAAGTGCAAGTTAAAAGACGGACAGTACCTATATGCAGGATATTGGCGGAAGCGAGTGTTAGTAGTGTTTAATGAGCGTAGTTATCCTCATCTTCCTCCGCATGTAGTAAGGCGCCCATGAAATAGAAAACGGGACCTATACCCAAGTCTGTAGTTCATTCGGACCTCTTCTTTTCAACCTCTTCCTGCACCTCAGTGATGTCAGCAGCTTGGAGTTCCCACCCGTCACTTTCGGAGTTTGCGTTCTTATCCTGTTGTGACTTCAAAGAATCTGCTGCAGACCATTCAACAACAAGTTTAATTTAGACTTGAGCGTCGCTGCCCTAGTATCCTCGCTGCTTATGACAGAGTTATACTCTTTGAATGGTATCTCAAGCGCCGGCCTCTAGCACAGTTACCAGCTGTGGCATCGGTGCTTGCACAAACTGCCAGAACTTTGCTTCCCATTGCTCCTCTTTTTACGATGGGTCCAGCCGCTTGTATCTAGCAGTTTGAGTCTTTCTTTAGGTACGATGGTATCCTGTTGCGCTTATTTATGTTTCTGAGAGAGGTTATTTCAGTTAAAACATGTATATTCCACTGAAAAATTTGGTTAAAAAAAGCCTGCAGTTCCATTTCAAACTCATTGAGAAGCCAATAAGTGTTGCAAAGGATGACAGCCAACTTTACAATTATACATTTTCCTTCTGGTTTAAAAAAAAAATCAATGTTAGGAAAGGTAAAATGTGAAATTAATTTAAGGGCGTAACTTGATGTGCAATGGGCATGTGTTAAACAGACAATAGTGCCAGTAAGGCACACTCCACCCCGCCGGAGCCTCGCATCACTCTGCAGTCTCTGCCTCGCGCCCGCCATTGCCCCCTCCCCTTCAAGGGGACTGAGCACCTGCTCTCATTATCTCACCTCCCTTTATAATTAATTTACGGTCTTTGCAACTCCCCAGCCATATGTTGCTTTGTTTTCGCTGCTTCTATGTTGTTGTGTCGCCACACATCCGCCTCTCACCGCACCGATGCCACTCACCCTCACTCACCCTCAACCCCTCACCCTCACTCACCCTCAACCCCTCACCCTCACTCACCCTCAACCCCTCACCCTCACTCACCCTCAACCCCTCACCCTCACTCACCCTCAACCCCTCACCCTCACTCACCCTCACCCTCGACCCCTCCCCCTCAACACCTCACCCTCACCCTCACTCACCCTCACTCACCCTCAACCCCTCACCCACACTCACCCTCAACCCCTCACCCTCAACCCCTCACCCTCACTCACCCTCAACCCCTCACCCTCAACCCCTCACCCTCACCCTCACTCACCCTCACCCTCACTCACCCTCACCCTCACTCACCCTCAACCCCTCACCCTCACTCACCCTCAACCCCTCACCCTCACTCACCCTCACCCTCACTCACCCTCAACACCTCACCTTCACTCACCCTCAACCCCTCACCCTCAACCCCTCACTCACCCTCACTCTCACTCATCCTCACTCACCCTCAACCCCTCACCCTCACTCACCCTCAACCCCTCACCCTCACTCACCATCAACCCCTCACCCTCAACCCCTCACCCTCACTCACCCTCAACCCCTCACCCTCAACCCCTCACCCTCACTCACCCTCAACCCCTCCCCCTCGACCCCTCCCCCTCAACCCCTCACCCTCACTCACCCTCACTCACCCTCACTCACCCTCACCCTCACTCACCCTCAACCCCTCACCCTCACACAGTGCAATAGGTCTCGGAGCATTTGAGTTAGAGCTTTTAGAATTGTTTATGGCTTTTTTTATTTGTAATTCTTTAGCATTGGCTACAGGAAACAAAAATGCTAAAGATTTACAAAAAAAACCCATAAACAATTCGAAAAGCACTAACTCTAATGCTGCGAGACCTATTGCATTTCCAATGCTTGTTTTAAAAGGGAGCAGTGTTTTCGGTCTGATCACAGGCTCCTATTAAAGTCAAAGGGAGTCCGACTAAAAGGTGTTCGGAAACCTCGTAATCGGTCGGTCAGACTCACAGAACCCAAGTCAGTCGGAAACGATTCCGACAAGGAGTCGGTCGAAATGATTAATTACGGAACCTCCTGAGGCACAGCCGGGAGCAGTTAGAACTTTGCGCAGCTCTTCATTTTAAAAGTGCATTTCTGTGTTTTTAACCTGCACCCACCTTCACTTCCTGACACACGAGTACAGTGTGCAGGTACCCTTCTGCAGCAAAAACGAGCGCTAGAATCGGGCGAGAATCGCCGATCCACTTCTCCCGCCATTGTCCTCGTTGCGACAGGGACACGCCCACTTCGAGGCCACGCCCCCTGCGAGACCTACAAATAGCGCGCTGATCACTAGCGCGGCAGATTAATTACGGAACCTCCTGAGGCACAGCCGGGAGCAGTTAGAACTTTGCGCAGCTCTTCATTTTAAAAGTGCATTTCTGTGTTTTTAACCTGCACCCACCTTCACTTCCTGACACACGAGTACAGTGTGCAGGTACCCTTCTGCAGCAAAAACGAGCGCTAGAAACGGGCGAGAATCGCCGATCCACTTCTCCCGCCATTGTCCTCGTTGCGACAGGGACACGCCCACTTCGAGGCCACGCCCCCTGCGAGACCTACAAATAGCGCGCTGATCACTAGCGCGGCAGATTAATTACGGAACCTCCTGAGGCACAGCCGGGAGCAGTTAGAACTTTGCGCAGCTCTTCATTTTAAAAGTGCATTTCTGTGTTTTTAACCTGCACCCACCTTCACTTCCTGACACACGAGTACAGTGTGCAGGTACCCTTCTGCAGCAAAAACGAGCGCTAGAAACGGGCGAGAATCGCCGATCCACTTCTCCCGCCATTGTCCTCGTTGCGACAGGGACACGCCCACTTCGAGGCCACGCCCCCTGCGAGACCTACAAATAGCGCGCTGATCACTAGCGCGGCAGATTAATTACGGAACCTCCTGAGGCACAGCCGGGAGCAGTTAGAACTTTGCGCAGCTCTTCATTTTAAAAGTGCATTTCTGTGTTTTTAACCTGCACCCACCTTCACTTCCTGACACACGAGTACAGTGTGCAGGTACCCTTCTGCAGCAAAAACGAGCGCTAGAAACGGGCGAGAATCGCCGATCCACTTCTCCCGCCATTGTCCTCGTTGCGACAGGGACACGCCCACTTCGAGGCCACGCCCCCTGCGAGACCTACAAATAGCGCGCTGATCACTAGCGCGGCAGATTAATTACGGAACCTCCTGAGGCACAGCCGGGAGCAGTTAGAACTTTGCGCAGCTCTTCATTTTAAAAGTGCATTTCTGTGTTTTTAACCTGCACCCACCTTCACTTCCTGACACACGAGTACAGTGTGCAGGTACCCTTCTGCAGCAAAAACGAGCGCTAGAAACGGGCGAAAATCGCCGATCCACTTCTCCCGCCATTGTCCTCGTTGCGACAGGGACACGCCCACTTCGAGGCCACGCCCCCTCACTTTATACATGTGTAACTACCGGAAGCGCAGCGGACGAGCGCAGCGGGCGCGCCGATTGCGCGCCGAAGGCGCGCTTAAGGCAAGCTCGTCTGCGCTCGTCCGCGATCATGACGCGACCGGGGCCGGTTCCCTTGCCCGATTCATCAGCACTACCCCCACAATCCATTCTCGGACCATGTTGCTTTCTCTGAGACCCCCTCCCTGCCCCACCTGCCTCTGGTCTATCCCGGACGCCCAGAGCCACATTTACGTATGTGAAACCTGCCAGTTCTCACTACCCTCTCTGGACTCAACTCTTGGCCCGGCCCTCGCTCGGTGCTCTGCTTCCTCCCATGGAGCCGACCCTTCTCTTTCCCTCAGAGCGGCACTGATTAACTGCAGGTCTCTGAATAAACATGCTATTGACATCTGGCAGTCCCTCCAGGACAACAACTGGGATCTGCTTTTCTTAACTGAAACCTGGCTGAACGAGACCACTAACCCCACCATTACTCTTGCCTTGCCGGACGGCTACAGCATCGCCTGCGCCAATAGACCAAACGGTAAACAGGGGGGTGGTGTTGCCTTAATCCACAAATCCAAATGGACGGCTTCCTTCCCTACATATGACCCTATTGACTGCATAGAGGGTCTACCTTTTACTATCCATTTTTCCTCGTCCACCTCCTGCTCTGGAATACTTATCTACCGCCCTCCCCATTCCAACCTCTCCTACCTGCCGGCTTTGACGGATTACATCATCCAGCTTAGCACTCGCTACACCAACTTCACTGCTTTAGGAGATTTTAACCTTCACGTAAACGATGAATCATGCTCACATAGCAATAATTTTATTTCTACACTGGCGACCTGCAATCTAGAGCAAAAAATAGATTCCCCCACTCACAAAGCGGGACATACCCTTGACCTGATTTGTTCCAACCTACCTAGCATTCTGGTAGCCTCTCCCATCCCGGTCACCTGGTCAGATCACTTTCTCATCTCTTTTGAGATCATCATCTCCCGCTTCATCAGACCTACCATCGCCCCCAAAGCATCAGGCAGAAACTGGAGTCGTATCACCCTTGAAACGCTCCAGGAACACCAGAATAATTTTCCACCCTCCCCATCATCTGATCCGGATGGTGGTATTGACCATTTTGACGCCTGGATCGGCCAAGCCCTAGAGGCTATGGCCCCTCTCAAACCCATCAAAACCTACAGGGCCACTCCATCCGCACCCTGGTACTCTGACATGCTTCGCCAGAAAAAGGCTTCATGCAAAGCCCTCGAACGCTCCTGGAGGCAGAACTATTCCCTCGACAGTAAAATCACCTATAAAACAGCTCTAAAAGAATACCGCAGAATGATTGAGGATCATAAAAGGGACTTCCTGGCTTCCAGAATTAAACATGCCAGTAACGGCGCCAAGGAGATTTTCAACATAGTCAGATCCTTTACGGACCCCAGCGCTCTGACTCGAACTCAACCAGCCTCCCAGTCTCTGTGTGATAAACTTTCACAATTCTTTGAGGAAAAAATCCAGGCTATTTACTCCTCCTTTCCCATCAGCAGTAGTGCAGGGTCGGGTGAGGAATCTACTACGCACCCGCTACAGTCACCCTCATTGCTAGAGTTTGCAGATATCTCTGAGGCTGACACACTGGTAGAATTACTCAACTGTAAATCTGGCTCCCCCAAGGACCCTTTGCCAGCCAAACAATATAAAAAACTGGCACCCCTGCTCAACCCATTCCTTAACCATATCTGGAACGAATCCCTGAGAACGGGCATTTTTCCCGCAAAATGGAAGCATGCGTCCCTAGTCCCCATCCTTAAGAAACCTGATCTTGACCCAGATAACCCTAGTAACTACAGGCCCATCTCTCTCCTGCCTGCCCCAGCTAAGATCCTGGAAAAACTGGTGCACGCCCAGCTTGCCAACTATATTGAATCCCATGGGCTCCTGCACGACTCTCAGCACGGCTTTCGATCGGGCCACAGCACGGAGTCGGGCCTTGTTGAAATGGCTGACTCGGTGAGATGGACGCTGGATCGAGGGTCGAGGGCGGTGTTAGTGCTGCTGGATCTCTCAGCAGCATTTGACACCGTCTCTCATAAGATCCTGCTGAGAAGGCTGGGAGACCTGGGTATTGGCGGTACAGTGTTGAGATGGCTCTCTTCCTACCTGGGTGACCGTACTCAGCAGGTATACACCCCTCCCTACACCTCCACCGCTAGACCACTTAAATGGGGAGTTCCACAGGGCTCCTCCCTGAGCCCGCTCTTGTTCAATGTTTACTTTTCCCCCTTGGCTAAACTGATTGCGCAAACTGGGATTAAATCCACCTCCTACGCTGACGACATTCAGTTACTCTTCACCTTTGATACCCCCACTGCCTCTGCCTTCGACCCATTGAAAAACTGTCTAAGAGACATCTCTAGCTGGATGGACTCCAATTCCCTCCGACTCAACGCTGGAAAGACAGAGATTTTGTTTTTTAACTCATCATCCCCTCTTGATTCTAATTTATGGTGGCCGGATGATCTCAGCCATGCCCCCACGCCTAAAGACTCGGTGAGAAACCTGGGAGTGCGCTGGGATAATCATCTCAGTTTCAACGCCCAGGTTCAAACAGTAGCAGCATCCTGTTTTGCTAAGATCAAGACAATTAGACGGCTCATCAACTACCTGCCGATGGACTGCCGTAAGACTGTGGTACAAGCCCTGATAATATCTCACCTGGACTACGCCAACGCACTATATCTTGGCATCACAGCAGGCCTATGTCACAAGTTACAGACTGTCCAGAATGCTGCTGCTCGGCTGGTGGAGAGAATTCCTGCCAGACATCACATCTCCCCACACCTCCGTAAACTCCACTGGCTCCCCATTTCCAAGAGATGTATTTTTAAGGCCATGACCCTGGCTTTCCGGGCCTCCAAGGGCAAAGGCTCGGCCCATCTGAAAAGCACTCTGAGACCGTATGTCAACACCAGGACATTACGCTCAAATTCCCTACTTCTGCTGGAAACCCCTAGATTTAAACGTACTCGCGCCGGAGGGAAAACATTCGAGGTCTGTGCCACTCGGTGTTGGAATAACCTCCCGGTTGCATTACGAGCCTGTCAAACTGAATTAGCATTCCGAAAGTCCCTGAAAACACATCTCTTCCCCATATAATGCCCCATTGGTGCCTAGCCTCTAAGTTCCATGATTTATCAGCGCCGGGACGCCCCATTGGGGCAGCTGTTGCGCTTTACAAAATACACAAATAAATAAATAAATAAATGCTTTCCGAACAACATCGTAATGAGGCCCTAGATTTACAGTAGGCTTAAAATGGAACATCAGTTGTGTTTCACAAACATCTGCATGTGACCACACAGACATAGTCCTTCACAAAAAATGGTTGGCTTGACACAACTCTAACTTCTAGCATTATTCAGTGCAATATACTGCATTTGCAATAGTATTTGCATCCATAATCTTAAATGCAGTATGTATGTTTAATTTATATACCTCTCTAGATTGGGATTGTTTCATGCTACCACTTTCTTGTGTTGCACTGACTACCTTTGGTGTTGTTGAATTCCATTTTAAAAACCATCACTGCTAATTCTTTGAAACATCCTGAAATCATGTGAACAATATTTCTAACGTTTTACTGAATAAATGCTTTGGCTATGTTGCTACAGTACAGCCTCTGCTCCTTTACGCAAGCAAACATGCATTCCTTTTTCCCTTTCTCAGCAAACCCATTCATTTCAGGTCTTGAATGCACGTATATCCATTAAATAGAAACACACTACAGTATACAAGAAAATGATGGATGGAATGCTTGAAATGATCTCAGCCACACTTTAGTGGGTCACCCTAAGTGGGCCAAGTGTGTCCAGATGTGGGTCCCCTGATCACTGAGTCACTAGAACCAAGATATACCTGGCTGTTGAGCCCCAACTATGGTAAAACTGGCCCTGGGAGGATTGTGTTGCAGTTCAGGAAGGACCTAGCCTGGCAGTTATGGGTTGGGCTGTTCCTATTAACAGCAGGGTCTAGATTGATTTGCATATAGCTGGGTCCAAACCAAGGTGCATTGAGTGCAAAATAAGGATGGATTGGGATGTGACCCCAAGCAATTATCAGTGGCTGAGTTTTATTCAAGCAGTCCATCCATTGTTTTTTAAATACTTTAGCTTTACATGGAAACATAAAAAGTATCCTATCAAGCATATATCAAAAAATTACTTATTAATATTTTCCACAGTGGAGATCATGGCAGTCAAGTATCACCCACCCAGATCTGCACAGTGTAGTAAATATTACATCTTTCTCTCCCTTCTCTGCTCCTCAACTTATACTCTCCATGTGTGGTGTGAGTCACCCACCAGGGCAGGTAGAGCCTGGACCCTTTCCAATTGCAAACCTTGGACCTAGCCCACACAGGCTCTCAATTATTGTTATTTGAGTGGGGGCAGGTTTTCACACTAAGACAGTCAGGGGAAAACACAGACTACCTATGACAAGTACATCTCTGCCTTCCCTGTAGAAGGACATCCTAATGCTGAAACCAGGGCTTCATCTGCAGGAACCGCTCCTCTGTTATGGCAGAGAAGTATTGCCCCACTGCTGGAACCAGCAGATACATGTAAAATAAAATGATAATAAAGAAATTAATAATACTCCATTATCATCATTTTATTTTACATGTAGGAGCCACAGCCGAGGGTGGGCCATCTGCAGCAGGAGGTGTGGAGGGCACAGGGCACCAAGTGCGCATGTCGTTTGGGCGGCTGTCTTATGATGGCCAAACTGACATGTGCACTTGGATATCTGCAGGCTGTTGCTTGAAGATTTCAGCATGGCTTAGGAGCACAGGCACCAGTCCCCGCTGAAGCGTCAAACCAGCCCGCTCCCCCCAATCTGGCGCTTCTCTCATGCTGGGTAATATCAGCGTTTGGATTGGCTCAGGGGAGTCTTGAAGCCTGTTTGTGCAACATCTGTGCATCGGGAGCTAAAGAGCGTGGAAAGGTGGCAGGAAAGTTGCCACATCAATTTTCCATGCTAGTGGCCGCCACTGTTCATCTATCCTGAGAGAGACTCCCAGGGCCCTGGTAAGCATGCGTAAAGATTGGCACACTCCTGATAAACCAGGATGCATGGTCAAGCTGCGTGGGAGGAACTAGGACAACAGCTGAAGAGTAGAGAGCAGCTTATGTCAAACGCTTTATCCCACTGCAGCCTAACTTTAGAGTGAGCAATTTATAATAAAAAAACTAAATTCTTACAACCCTGCAAGCTTGCTGCCTTTGTTTTGAGCTGCCAATATTAGGAAATATAAGTAATCTGCCATACATGTGTATTCTCTATTCTCAACCTTAGAAAACAAATTGCAAAAAAAGGTGCAAAACTTAAAAGCAGCCTACTTAGCTAAAGGTCTGCTATCCTGTTATATTATATATCGAAGGGCGGGTCACAGACTCCGTGACAGTAAATTCTTATCCTCACCAATCCCATCATATATGGCCCAGTCTGCTCTCTTGGTCACCTCACTCTCCCACAGTCCTAGTTTGTACACTTTGTATCATAATATCTTAAACAGTCCCATAATCCACTGAAAGCTTCACCCCTTCACTCTACAGTGACTGTCAGAGCATATAATATAGGTTTTTGGTTGATTTGTATTGTGGTTGCATTTCTTTAGTGCTTCATGCCCTTATCAAGAAACCCATGATCTACAAGCACTAATAAAATAAAACATGCTTGGTTGGCACGGTGTGGGCTTTATTGTGGCCTTTATAGGTGTATATCTGAGTCCTGCTTGATGGCTATTGTTGTTTGTCAGGACATGGCACTCTTAACAGTACTGTTACGGATCCCAATTTAGGCCTAAGGAGCCAAAAGATCTTTCATCTACATTTGTTCTACCTTACTCTGAATAAGGATTCCAGCACTGACCTTTTCCCCAGTTATGTGCTGAATAAATGTCGATCGGTTTCCTTGAAACTTGCCTCATTTAATATGCATGAGGATTCTGAGAAAAGTCTCCTGCACATGACATACATAACAGGATTAACATACTCTGTACAAAAGTCATGGTCATGTCCATGATAGGGTGAAAGAGCAACTTTGTATAATTGCATGTTTTGTTATGTAGGATAATTTACATATTCATACTCACAAACATATCGATTGCGTTAGGAACCCTGAGGCTATCTTTATGGTAAAAAAGAACCATACCTTCACTAGATAGACAGAGGAGAAGCTTTCATACTGACACAAGACACTGAGGTGCCTGCACGCAGAAGCTCCAGCACCCATGGGCTGTCATCCCTTGTGGGGTGTCCAACTCGAGACCAAGACAGGGTCTTTCATTCTCTCCCATCAGGTAATGGGGTTGGCTCTTTCCGAGGGGACTCTTGCCTTTACACCCACATACATGCCAGGTCCACTTAGGTCCACTTAGGTAGGGTTTGCATCACAGGATTACGCTTGATTACTGTCATGATTATATGTCTGCATATATTCACTGGTTAAGCACCATGGTATAATTCTAACTTCTATTTACTCTGTTGGTGCTTTTAATCTTATACATTTGCTTCTGTCTAATGATTGTCGCAGCAAACAAGCTTTATACTAGAATGACGCTGGCTCAATTAATACTGATTGGAAACGTCCCCATCCTTTATTTTGTGTATCGCTCTGAGACTAAGTGAACAAGCTTGACTAAGCGAAAAGTACTCTGCTGTTTCCACGATCCCCGAAGGATAAAAGTTTGTCATGTTCAACAGTTGCCAGCAAGTATTCGCCTATTGGTAAGGTTAGGGGGCTTATGGTGGCACTGTGAGCTAGCTGGTCTAAAGGTTAACATATCCTTTGGGGATATTCCGGAATCAGTCTAGACAACAATCCCATAGTTTATGTTGCCTAAATGCGCAGATCCTATGTATTTTTAGAAACTACATGACAGTACTTGTCCTGCCTATTACTAACACAGCACCCTGCCCTTAGGGCTACCTAGGACTTTTTAAGTGGGCTATTTTCTTTTCGGGGAGTCTTTGCAAGCCATCGATGAAAGGGAGGTGCCATATTATGAGGATGGTTAATACTGCTTAGCTCTATGAACCATGTTGTTTGTACATTCAGTATCATCTTTATACAACTTTACTGACTCACTTTACTGACTCGCATCACCAATGTCAGATCTCACAATAATACTCACCCACTTATCACACTGCACTTTCAATCAATTAGTCATGTGCTGCACATGTCCGGCCCTAAACACCAGCACAAACGTTATTACATTATTACATTACTACTGACAATGGGTTAGGTAGGTGTGTTCTGTATTCGGCCTTCCAATGTGTGGTTTATGGTTCTTTGAAATGTCGCACCTGTAAGATCTACATAACCAAACATTGCTCCAGGAGTTCCCTGCCAGTAATTAGCCTTAAATAGGTGTGAAAAGCCGTGACATGCTTTCCCAGGAAAAAAACATAGGCTCACCTGAATGGGCAGCCAAGATGACTCCTCTGAGCTCAGCAGAACTTGGAGGGTGGGTGCTATGGGCTTCTTATTTTGCAAAAAAATAGTAAATCTTGTTTGAGTGTCAAATCCTTCATGACAGGTCTGCTGGGTTTAGATAGAACAAGGGGAGAGAACAGGTAGCTGAGACAATTCTTGTGGATCTTTGTTTGGTTGCTAAAGGCTTCTGATTTTATCCTACTAGAATTCTGTCCTTGAGGTTGTTATGGGTAGAGTGGGATTTTAGTAGATTTTAGAGTTAAATGTGGAAGGACACTAGGATTACCTTATTACACCCCCTGCACACACACACACACACCCATCCCTCAGAGCCCAAGTTTGAAGAGTGAAGACTTTCAACATCTTGGAAATGGGTAGGGATTGTAGCGCCTTGCGATCATGCACGGTAGGACCCTTGTGGTTCTCGGCAGACTGCTTACAGAGTAACGTAATCAGTTGGGATGTACCTGGATGTGTGTGAGTGTGGTCAATAAAGTTTATGACGTAGTGAGTTCAGTTAACGGTTTCATGCCAAAGAATAAAGACGTGTGCTACAGAACACGTGTGTGACGTGTGTTACAGAACAGAGCTTGGGAGGATGGAACAGGGATGGCACTTTGAACTTTTGAATCATTGGTTAGGGCTTGTCCAGGAGGCATCCCCACCCAGTATCTCATGCCAGGCATAAGTGTGGCACCTCTAGGCACCCACTTCACAACATTTCCTTGATCTGTGGAAGATCACAAGTTGAATGAAACCTGCTGTCTGTGACCGAAGAGGAGCCTTGAAGGACTGAACCTGTACCCTCTTGTACCCAGGAGAAATAAGTGCACTCCAACAAAACAATAAGCTACAAGAGGCTTTTTCCTTGAAGTAGCCAGCAGAACAGCGCCAACTGGACCTGGACGGGACCCCTATTGTAGCCTCTGCTGGCACACTGTGAGTCTCAATGTGCCTTTCCTGAGTTCATGGGGGAATTAGATGTGTACGGTACTCCTCTTGTGAGCTGGGGTTTTGAAGTCTAAGGGACTGCTTTAGAGTTTGGTAGATGGGGCACTCAGTCACAAGCCTAACACCATATTGCAAGTGCAATTGAATATAATTGACTTGTAATACGGTAGATAGGATATCCGTCAAATATGACATTTGTGATGGAGTACGTCATCTGAAAAACCTAAATCCTACCCAAAGCAGAAGGAGGAATTTTTTACCGGAACAAACCTGGTTGGTGTATCTGATCCATCACTGTCAGCTCATCTTGTGCCTAGGTCTATCGCAAACATTCACTATCATTGGCTCTTTGGGCATTTTGGCATTTCTACTTATAACTTTAAACATTCATATCTATGGTTTGCCCCAGTGAAGTTTTGTCATTTTGGGCCAGATTTACAACCGTATTTTGTGGTGGCAAACAGAAAATCAGCCCGTTTGCAATTGCAAAATACATTTGCCCTTTGTACAAACCCTATTTTGCAAGTCAATAACCTATAACCGACTAGTAAAATAGGGTTTGCGACACGCTATTTGGAAGGGGCATGCCAAGGGCATCCCTTCCTAATAGCAACTCATACTTCAGTGTACGAATGTTTTGCAACTGCATTTGGGGTCGCAAAATACTCACAGTTTACCACCCATTTCCAAAGCGTGGTAAGCCACTCGCAAACGGGAAGGGGTCCCTAAGGGACCCCCTCCCCTATGTGACTGGCACTGAAAATATGAAACAGAAACGTTTCATTTTTCTTTTTTAAATGCAGCCTGTTTTCCTGCAAGGAAACTGCTTTATTTAAAAAGCAATCACTGGCATCGTCATCTGCTGACCCCAGCAGGCCACCATCCCCGAGAGTGCTAGCCATTCCCAGTAGCGTTGCAAATTCTACTTGCCTTATGAATATTATTGAGGCAGGCAAATTGCGAGCTCGTTAGGAATCGCGTTTTAAATTCCATTTTGTGACTCGCAAATTGCGAGGGCATTGGCATCAAACAGGTGACAGAGCTGAACCCTGAAGCTCCTGAAGTAGAACTGCCACTGCTTTAGCCAGGGAATCAACTGCGTTTATCTTCCGGGGTAATAATTGCAGTGTCATCGAAGGACAGGTAGACAGAGAAGCAAACGACATGGATATTTCAAGGTATTGCATACACGGCCATGTTTTATAACTGAAATGTTCTTGATATAAAGTGAATTGAGGTCATCATATTATTTGTTAGTTGGGAACCAGGAATTAGCTGATCGGGCAGATAACTAAGGGGCAGATTTACAATAACTGGCGCATCCCTGCATCTCAGCTGGGATGCGCCAGTTATTGTGCGCTGCAGCTCCGCCACCCTGGATGCGCCGCATTTACAATGCGGCGCACCATGGGGCAAAAATGGCACAGATGCGTCACGCATCCGTGCCGTAAAAGTGGCGCATTGCTGGAGTTGCGTCGCAAGCACGACACAGCTCCAGAAATGCTCTGGGGAGCCCTATCTCCACAATGTTGCATCAATCCTTACGCCTGCTTCAAGCAGGCGCAGGATTTTGACGCAGCATGGGCCCAAAAGTGACTCAGCAACATTTGGGAGGTGTTCCTGCGCTGGAGCGCCCCCCCGCGATGGAACGCCTCCTTCTGGCGCAGGGCTTTACAACGTGACGCATTTGGGAGATGTGTCACATTGTAAATACCCCGCACCATGGCGCATCTTTTGCGCCGCTGATGCGTCATAAAAGTGACACAACAGCAGGGTAAAAGAGGCGCAGGGGGCTTGTAAATCTGCCCCTTAGAGTTTAACAGACAGTGGGTTGATTGCTTGTCAATGCCCTTGGTCCAACAAACTGTTTAGTTTTAGTGATGGTCAATTGGAACCAAACCCTCTCTAAGCCTCTTCATTTTTGTTCAGGCTACTGGGGCAAACAAACGTATCCACTTGGTTGCTGCTTTTGTGGGGTCCCTACAGACTTTCTAAATGTTTGTAATACTTCCCAACTTACACTATGTCGCAATTACACCTTTGTTGGTTTCCGCCTCCTCTGTCTCTGGGACCACACGACTGGCAGTCAGATGCTTCTTATCTTAAGGCGCAAGGGCTATAAATTGCCACAACACCTACAGCAGACTAAGACCTTCAGTAGGCCATGAGTCCAAGAGAATCCTGGCTTCTTGAGTGCTGAGAGCAAATCTTAGTCTATCAGAGACTCAAGCAGAAGTGAAGACAAACCAGAGTTCTTCAGCCTGGAAGGAAAAGGCTCTTCTCACAAGGCTTGAACAACGGAGGGCAAAGGGTCAAGCTAGGATACTAATGGAGGCTAGCTCAAACCATTCCATGGGTGTTCATTTGGTAGAACACCCTCATTTTAATTACAGTGTGATATGTTTGCAATTGCATCAAGATTTTCCTAATCAGTTTCACTGCTTCAGTACTACCCGGAGGAATGACTCACTTACAGTAAGGAACTACCCCTAGTGTCAGCAGGTACAGCATAGCCCTGTAACCACAATGGGCCTAGTTACGAGTCTGGCAGTCGAGGACCACCAGGCTCACTGGGGAGTGGCGGTGGCAGTCGAACCACTGCTGCATCTGTGGTTTGACCTCCCGATTACGAGTTGAGATGTCGAATCCACTACGCAAGTCGCCAGGGAACCACTGTTTCCTGGTGGTGGTGCAGCGGTCAGGACCTTAGTAATATGATGGTGGTGTCGCTGTATATTATAAATCTCAGGACCGCCGGACTTGTCATGGAGGTCTTTCCTCCATGAAAAGGCTGGTTGTCCATGTGCAATGGGATGCATGCAGGGGGGCACAACATGTGACCCCCTGTGTGCATCCCCCCTATTTCCTGCACGGCATGGGCTTTTCAGTCCATGCCATGCAGGAACTGCTTTTGGCGTTCCCGGACCCGCCCACTCCATAAATCACAAGAACCGCGGCGGAATTTCTGCCGTGGTCACGGTGTTAAAACAGCATTCTACAATAATCACAAAGAAAAGAAAAACATTTTTCATATGAGAAAGAAGGAAAAGAACATTGTGTTCGACAACTGGAATGCCAGCTTACCCAGAAACAAAAGGTTCATGTGCCACAAAAGAAGATGGCAAAAAATGGTAACCATTTTAAAATGCTGGCCGACATTAGCTATAGTCAATCTAAATGTGCATAAACATCATTTCTCTCTACCAATAGTATTAGCGTGTCTAGATGTTAATGTTGTGTTAATGCAAATATTTAATCTGAAAATAAAAACGTATCCACCTGGATGCATTTTTTCTATTTGAGTCACCCGGTGGAACAGAAGGACATAAACATAGGGAAGTGGCAGGCAATCTCTATTGAGAACCTATTGGTGGTTTGATGGCCACAGCAAACATGTTTCTGCTACAAACGTTAGTGAAATCATATAAGGGGGTGGTGCTGCAGCATCAAACCCAGTGTTGGATAAACAGCAGGAACTTCTTTCAGCATGTGTGCCCCAACATTGCCACTCACTACTCTACAGCTAGAGAAAGGCCATATACCTCCCTCCCTCCCTCTCCTTATAGGATAAACAATCTCCTTACAGCGCGGGGATGCCCTTGGGTCACCAGGCGCTATACAAATCGCTAAAATAAATAAAAATAAAAAATATACAACAAGGGGTGTGTGAGTCTGTTGCTTGAACATGAAATGCTTTGGGAAAAAAACAAGAAACAAGTGGTATGTTATTTGCCAAAACAGTTTGTTTAATTAAACAGAGTAGCCGGAAGAACTGTTACAGACACAGGATTTTAGGACTGTTTCAATTTACCATGGTCTGTGGCCTTTTTTTCTACAGTTCATTGTGGACAATAAAGTATTTCTGGAGATCCATGTATAGTAAGGAATGTAAGCTGCTGCCTTGAAGTTGTAACTTAACCCCTTAGATGCGGGGGTAATTCCCCCACAGCGCGGGAGGATGGGGGGCCGCAGAGACGCGGTGCTCATGATGAGTCCATCTCGTCATGAGGCACAGTGGAGCTGTGCTCATGACGAGCTGGGCTCGTCACGACTCCGCCCACTGATTGATTCTCCCGCACAGGCGGGGAATCAATTGTGCGTGGGATTGCCGCGGCCGTTATGATGAGCCCACGCTCGTCATAAGCATGGATGTGGTCAATTGTCAAATCTAAAGTACAGGTGGGCCTCAACCTTGCGAGGAAACAATGTGGCCAGTGGGTAATGTGTCCAGATGTCTGGCATAGGGAGCATGTGATCACTGTCTGTGCTGTGTCCTGATTGGCGGTATGTTTCTAACTGATGTTACATCTGACTTTATGGTGTTTTGGGGAGAGTTGGGGCCTCATCAGACTGCCCTCCCCCTGGGGTGTGGTCAGCCACCACCGCACTGGGGGACCAGCATCAGAGTGGGGCCTGGGCTGCTGCACACATATTTTATGTTAAACTTTAGTGAGGATACCCGATCAACAGAACACATGTAGCTACCCAAAACCTCTGGAACCTCAATGAAATATATGGATCTCTCATTGCTGTAGGTTTGTCTTACTTTCCAGATGGAATAGGATATTGGTTGCATCTGCTAGGGTTTTTGTTGTTGGTATCATTATTATTCATTTAGTCTAATGTGAGTTTTGGTTCTGAGGTTGTGTGAGAGTGCACCCTCTCCAGACAGTTACCCCTTCCTGCTGAGGTTCTGGTCCCGATCTCTGTTGGGCTGAGTTACCTGTATGTGGTTGTTGCTGCCACCTGTTCATCCAACCATCTCATCCCTCCCTGAGGGTGAGTATAGGGTGCATTCTGATTCACCTTGGCTAGATTTTGTGTTACTTCAGGATGTTTTGTGGTGGGTTTCCTTGGCCCATTGATCTTTGCTCCTGGTAGGTCTTTACCCAGCATTGTCTGCCAGATAACCCAGTCTGTGGCAATAGTAACCCTTCCTAGGATCTGGCTGTTTCCAGCCTTCCTGGTCTCTACCACCCTCGTTGGGTTAGACCCTTCTAGCGTTCTGCGGTGGAGTCCTTCGGGAGACTGGTGCTGTCTGCACAGTCATGGCCAACGCAACCCCCTCAATGGCAGTAGTTTTCAATTTGTGTTGGACCAATTTAGCAGTGTCTCTCTGGGCTTGCTCTTCTTTGGGGATCGTCCTTGTGGGTCGCCAAGTGGAGAAATGTTCTCGTAATCAATTTCTGGTCCCTTAATGAACAGCACCCTCTGCTTTGGCTATGCATTTGGGTACAGTAATAATTGATGGCTGAAAGGGTAGCCTTGTCTTTGCCGCCTCAAGGTGTATGGCGCTGTAGTGTTGGCATGGGCTGAGCTCAGTTGTCCTAAAGGTGCATAGGTTCTGGCTGTTACGGGCATTGTCCCTGCGTGCCTTACCTCAGTTTACTAAATTGTCCCTGAGAGCCCAGCGGGTACATATGTAGAGTAATCACGGCTCTTTCGGTGGGTGTAACGTGCCCACTGCCTAAGGAGCTCACAAACACCCTCAAATGTTTTCATGTTCTCCAATACTGCCTTAGTGAAGGTGGTCTGGTTTGCAGGTGATATCTCTGCTTGTCTACCTGTTATGTGGGGGTGTTTCAATGACGTGTCCCCGGGAAGGGGTGTAGGGGAAGAGTAGGCCATAGTCCCATCTTTGGAAAACTTCATGATCATTTGTAGTTTGGCCATCAAGTCTCGTCCTAAGAGATTGGTCCGGATGAGGAAAATTGTAATAGCTGTCCTCCTACACATCTACCCCCTATATCCAGTTAGAGGGGCTTCATGAAGAGGAACCTTGTCATTGTACCTGAAAATCCCTTCTTAACAATAGTATTTTACCATAAGGTGACTCTCCCTTCCCTCAGGTTGCTCCTCTGTCTATTAGGAAGCTGTATGGTATATTGTTCACTAGTCCCAAGAAAATGGATAACTGAAGAACCACAGACCCCTCTTGTCTACACACAAGTTACACTTCAATTCCCAGGTCCAGTTCTTTTTCACTAAATGTCTTGAATCGCATCCTTTATCGCACCCATGGCCCAGCGTACCATCTGTATCACACCCTGCGGTCCAAAAGACGAACTCCTCTCACTCCTTTGAGATGATAGCGGTTTTAAGAAACCAGTGGCATTGAGAAACCTTTTTAGGCTAAAGAATATGAGATTGAGGTGCAAAATCTGCCCACTCAGGATAGCTCTATCACAAGTCAAGCATTTGCAATGCAATAAGTCTTGCATTTGCGAGAGTTTGAGCTATTTGCATTGTAAATGACAATGCCTTTTATTTATGTGTTTTCAAACCTGCAAGCGATGCATAAACATGCACTTTGTACATATAGTCCTTACTTACGAAAGGCAAACCTGGCAGTAACTGCGCCTCAGTTACTGCCAGCCTTGCTTCTCATAAGCAAGGACTATTTTACGCACAGCTTGCAGGTTTTCAAAACACATAAATAAAAGGCATTGCTATTTACAATAACAGTAACTCAAACTCTCTAATGCGAAACCTATTGCATTGCAGTACCACAGGCTCTTACTAGGTGTCGCTGTGGAGCTGTAAAGGGACCTCTATTAGCCACATAAGGTACTGCATCCTTAATGTGATTATAAAGAGAAAGATTGCAGCGGAGCATATGCTTCCATTTATTTTAATCTGTTCTTTTATTATTTGGTCTAGGCCTCCTTCACTTGGGCTCAGTCACCCACTCAGTCACCCCAATAATCTTGTGTGGTTGCATGGGTTTGTGGGACGGTGAGTGCATACTGCCTCTGCTATCATAGCAGATAGAATGGGTGTTGGTTCCCATGGGCTTCAGGACAGCGTGTCTCCTGACATCATAACTCACAGTGCTGCCTGGGCCACAACAATGCACAACCCATCAGATGTGCAGAGGCTGCCTCATGGCACAAAGCAAAACTATCCACGGATAGAGAGGAGTTCGTTTCCTCACACATTCTGACACCTGTTAAATTGATGAAGTACTTACCTAGCAGTATGGGATGAGGAAAGCAGAGCCTCATGGAAGACTTCCTTTTCCCAGAACCCCATATACAAGGTCACTGCACACATCATTACATGCTCTCTTTGTGTGAAAACCATGCATTCGCCAATGGGGCTCCATCAGCAGGAGAAAAGCAATATTCATTGGAAAACTGCTACACCAATAATTAATACCCACACCTCCAAGGCCCTTTACTCAGTCAGTCCTGAAGCGACGGCTACCTCAGGACGATGATGACACTAAGCGCATTGCCAGGGCACAAGTCCTGAAAAAAGAAGCGGGGGACAGGAAGTGACGTCATGAAAGGTGGCTTGCACCATCGGACTCATTGCCTCACCTCACTCACCCCTTAGATGCGATTGCATCAGAGAAGCAAGCGCGTGAGCAGCGTTCTGAATGGGCTCCGATGTCGCCCCAGAGAGGCCAAAGAGTGAATGTGTGGCTCCATTTGCTCCAGTTATCGAGATACCGGTAAAATAAGTGGGGAGACGCCGTCCACCCGCGTGGTACCCCGACTAGAGCCCTGCTCATTGTCTCATGACTGTCTGTAACAATAGGATAGTTTTGTGCAGAGCCTACGGGCATGAACTTTTTAGTGACACAAAATGCCAAAATTGGAATAGCTGGTACCCAGTTCAGCCACTTCCTGATCCTATTCCTTATTAAATGAAGAGATGCCCAGCCTCCCAAGACCTCGCCATGTGTCCAGGTTTCCAGGAGACCAATGTGGAACTTAAAATTATTGCCTTAGAGTAACTGTAGCACCGTCAGCCATGCTTTTACTCATTGCTAAGTCAATACTACCAAGTTGTGTCATTCTCTGACATATTAGGCCTCATTTTCAAGCCTAGCAGCGTAGATGAACATTTTCAAATAACTTGTTTAGCTTTTTTTTTTTTTCTGTTTGAAAGCTTTATTAAAGTAAATAATCAGTACAGTAAGGTGACAACAGCATAAATAAATGGGGAGGAGGAAATATGAGGTAAATAGTCATAATAGAGCCGATGTCACAAATGAGGAACAAAGCATTTTGAATTTTAAGAGAGGGGGGGGAGGGGGGATGAAAAAAACAAAAACCTATTAATAAAGCAGAAATGGAAAAGTTGCAATAATCATAAACAGCAACCATAATAAAGTACAGTAAATGCACAAATAACAGCAAATATATGGCCTAAGGGCATTAGAGAAAATATGCACGAGGTTAATAAAAACAGTAAATGTGAAAGAGTAAGGAATGTACTTATAAGCAGGAGTACAAATATTCAAGGGGGTTTAAAATTGGCAGAGGAGAACGTAGAGGGTTTCTTTTTGGCGGATTGATCCAAATGGAGAGTAAGGGGTAACCAGTACAAATCAACATTACGAGAAGGTTTGCAAGAGGCTGCAAAGGCAACGTCGAGCCTATGGGACTGACAAAGTAAGTTCCACCAACATATTATAGAGAGTTTGTGTAGAGACTTCCAATTAGAAGAAATGTGTTGGAGTGCGAGGGCTAACATGAGGTCTAGGAGGCCGCATGAGTGTGGAGGGAGGTCAAGAGATTCTGAAAGACTCCCCAGAAATACCAAAGAGGCTGAGAAAGGGATAGAGAGGTGAAAGACATAAGAAATACGAGTCCACACCTGTGTCCAAAAAAGACGAACAGAAGGGCAGAGAAAGAAAAGGTGAAAGGAATCCGCATTGGGAGCATTGCAGGTCCAGCAAGTAGCACTAGAAGAGGAGAGAAAGCGAGACAGGGAGAGGGGAGAAAGGTAGAGTCTATGAAAGAAGAAAAAGAGGGATTGAGTAAGAGAGGCATTACGGGAAGTTTTCAGAGATTTAGCCCAGATTTTATCCCAAAGACAAATCGGCCATGTGGAGTCTAGATCTTGTTCCCAAGAGAGTTCCAGTTTTGATTTGGGGCGATCAGGGTCAGGAGCAGAGAAATATCTGTAGATAAGAGAGGCCTTAGGAACATTGGATAAAAGTGTAAGTAGGGAAGAGGTGATGAGGGTGAGATGTCCGAATCAAGAGAGTAGTACCGGTCAAGAACAGTTTCCATAAGAATGAAGTATTTCTTTGCGAAGGAGGAAGGACAATGGAAGAAGGCTTGAAATTGAGGAAAGGAACGGGGAGATAAGCCATCGAAAAGAGATGATGGATCCAGACAATACCTCTCGACCTCCATGTAGGCCAGGCAATGGGTCTGTTTCGTATGAGAATGAGTGGATTATACCAGATGGGTAATAATAAAAAGGACTCACGAGAAGTAGGGGCCGTTGATACTAAGGGTCGTAGAAGAGAGGAAGTGAGTCTAAATAAAGGGGGGATAAGACATGGAGCTTTAGCGTTAAAATGAAGAACTTCCTGAAATGAATAAGGGAGTAGCAGGTCACGTTCAACAGAAAGCCAAAGAGGTGAAAAAAGGGAAATGTCCTGTGACAACCAACGAGATGCTTGACGGAGGGAAAAGGATTTGTGATAAAGCCGGAAATCCGGGAAATTAGTTCCACCATTAATCTTGGGTTTACGAAGGGATGAAAGTGATATTCGTGCTTTTTTCTGTTTCCAGAGGAACTTGGACAAGACAGAATCAATACGATGAAAGTAAAGAGCCGGGATATGAATAGGGAGCATGGAAAGTAAATAAATTAAGATTGGGGCAACCATCATTTTGATGGAGTCCAGACGACCCCACCAGGAAAGGAAAAGGGGATTCCAGGAGGAAAGTAGAGCGTCTATCCTAGAAATAACTGCGTTCATGTTAAGCTGAACAGAAGATGAAATAGAGTTGGAAAAAAGGACACCAAGATATTTTATTTTCTTACTATTCCAAGCGAAACCAGTGGAAGAAAAGAAGTGTGGAAGGCAAAATTTAGTTAAGGGAAGAATCTCTGTCTTATCCGAATTTATTTTATAACCGGAAACCAAAGAAAAGTTCTCAAATTCAACTAATAAGGAAGGGACCGAGGTAGCAGGATCAGAAATAAATAAAAGTATGTCATCAGCATATGCAGATAATTTAAGTTGGGGGGGTCCGTACGGAAAGCCAGAAATGGAAGGATTATTGCGAATAGAGGTTAGAAAGGGTTCAAGAGCTAGGATAAACAAAAGGGGAGAAAGAGGACAACCTTGGCGGACACCGTGTTTGAGTGTAAAGGGAGAAGTAAGTTTACCATTGACTAAAACAGATGCTTTGGGCATAGAATAGATTAAGGAAATATAGGAAATGAATTTCGGACCAAAACCATGCCACTTCAGTGAAGGTATCAAAAAGAACCAATCAACTCGGTCAAATGCCTTTTCAGCATCAACTGAGATGGCGGCAAGAGGAATAGATAAGGAGGAGGCTTTACCAAGGACATTAAGAAGTAGTCTGGAGTTGTCCGAGGTGAGGCGACCTTTAACAAAGCCACATTGTTCCTTCCCTATGAGGTGTGGCATAAGGGGATCAAGGCGAAGAGCAAGAAGTTTAGCAAACAGTTTATAATCTACGTTGACTAAAGATATTGGCCGATAATTTTTACAAAATTTAGGATCTCGTCCTTCTTTAGGGATGAGGCATATAGTAGCGGCTTGGAAGGAGCCTTGAGCCAGGCCATCGGAACAAAAAGACTGAAAAAGAAGGAGAAGACGAGGCAAAAGAATGTCGGAAAAATGGAGATAAAATTCAACCGGGAAGCCATCGGGGCCGGGGGTCTTGCCTTTGGTGAGAGACGTCAATGCAATGGACAATTCAGAAAGACTAAGATCAGAATCTAGAGTAGAAAAGTTGAGCTGGGAGGTATCAGGCGCAGGTAGACGATCAAAGTATGATTGAAGAAGATCTGGAGTAGGAGGATTTTCAGGGGAATATAAAGATTCATAGAAAGATTGAAATTGTTCCAAAATGTCTTTGTCCGTGTGTAAAAGAGTGTTAGAAGGGGAGTAAATAGAATCAATAATAGTTCGTTCTTTTCGCGACTTTAGATAGTTAGCAAGCAGTTTACCTGATTTGTTACGACCGCCATAATAACGAGCACTACTTCGGAGGAGATAGGAAGAGGCTGAATCTGTAGTGAGTTTGTTAAAGGCAATTTTAGACCTAAGAAGTTCAGGAGACATTTGATTTGGAGAGGAGGTATAAAATTGGTGTTCTAGTGACTTAATATGTGAAAGGGCGACCTTGCGTTTTTGAAGGAATGCTTTCTTTTTTTTTTAGACAAAATCGATAATGAAGCCGCGGGCCGTGGCTTTAAAGGAATCCCAAAGAATATGCAGAGGGGTATCAGGAGTAGAATTGATTTGGAAAAATTCTGAGGTGAAAGAGTGAAAGGAGGAAGAGAAAAGAGGATCAGTGAGAAGAGAGGAATTAAAACGCCAACGAGAGGACTTAGGAGCAGGAGGAAGAAGGTCAAAGATAGTAATAATAGGAGCATGATCAGAAATGACAATAGGTTCAATGGAAGAGGAGAGAAGGTTTTGAGATAAGGAGGAAGAGAGGAAGATGTAATCCAAGCGGGAAAAGGAAGCATATGGGGGAGAGAAAAAGGAGAAATCTAAGGTTTCTGGGTGTGTGATCCTCCATGAGTCAACAAGATGGACCTGAGAGATAGTATCAAGGAACTGCTTGTGGGGCTTGTGAGGGGTGAAACGAACAGAAGATTTACGGTCTAAAAAGGGGTCAACAATCTGGTTACAGTCTCCGCCTAGTAAAAAGGAATCATCTTTGTATTGGATACATTTTGCTGTGATCGAGGGCCAAAAGGAAGGATCAGAGCATGTGGGACCATAAACGTTCAATAAAGTAATCGGGATAGCATTGATAAGTAATTTAACTAAAACCCAACGACCCTCTTCATCCCTCTCCTCAAGGAGTACCTTACATTGGAGACGTTTATGGACTAGGATAGCAACACCATTCTTTTTATGAGAGGCAGGGGAAAAGAAAACATTGCCCACCCAAAGTCTTTTTAGTTTCAAAGATTCAGCATCAGAAAGATGGGTTTCTTGAATGAGGACAACATCAGGGTTGTAAGAGGAGAGGTGGGAAAGTACTCTCTGCCGCTTAATAGGATGATTAAATCCTTTCACATTCCATGAAATAACTTTAAATATGAAAACGCATAAAACTGTTCAAAAACAACAGGTGCAGAAATATACTGTATATGCAACAAGTCAAAATAGAGAGGGTAAGAACTATTACAACTATTAGAGAAGTAGAATGATCAAAATTGAAAAATGCAAAAAGATACTGAACAAGTAGTAATGCAAACTTTAGGGAGGTAAAAAATATGAAAATCATTAAAAGGGTAGAAGGAAGGATAGGAGGAGGAAGAGAAAGAGAATGGGGAAGGAAAAAGAAGAGGGAAAAGGAGAGAGGGTCAGCAGAGGAAGAAGAAGAAATAAAAGAGAGAAGGCATAGAAGACAGTACAAATCCAAAAGGATGACTGTAATGAACATACCTGAAAGGGGAAATACACAAAGGGAAGGTGGGGAGGTGGTGATGCGTTACAAGACGGGTGGGCCAGGAACAGGAGCAGAACCACACCGAGACCTCACAAAAAGGGAACAAAGGATGGAACAACATGGTGAAGGGAGCATCCAATATATATCTGCAAGGGGAAAAACGAAACAATTGTTAACATACGGAACATTTGACATACCGTATATAGCCAGAAATTAGAAAAAAGATTTATGAAGAACATACGCAAATAGAGATAGGAAAAAGAAGATAAACAAGATAAGAAGAATGAGAAGGCTACGAAGAGGAGTAGAAAAGAGTACAGGAAGTCAGAAAAACACTACGAGAGAGCAATACATGGAGACAACAAAAACATTTCAGCCACTAGTCGAAGGAGCGGAGGAAGAGTCCATCCCCTCCTCAGTCTGCAAAAAAATGAAGTTGCGTAGTTCACCAGGATCTTGAAATGACCAAGTCTTATTCCGATAAGTGACTCTGAAGGTACAAGGGTGAAACAAGCCATATCTTGCTCCCAGGGATCGCAAAGAAGGGTGCATTGCTAAAAATTCCTTACGTCTGAAGGCAGTGGCATTAGAGACATCTTGAGATAGGTAAATTCGTTGACCTTGCCAAGTTAATAGTTTTTTGCTCCTTGCTGCTGAAAGAATCGAGAGCAGGTCTGTGAATTTCAAAAATAGGATAATGACTCCACGAGGCTTAGGAGATGAATCTGTTCTAGCGCCAAGTCTATGAGCTCTTTGAATACTGATGGACGTAGAGGGAGGCATGTCCAAAAGTTTCGGTAAAAAGGTGGTAAAGAAAGTCACTGGATTGTCACCCTCAAGATTTTCTGGTAAATTGTAAATACGAAGGTTGTTTCTTCTATTGCGATTTTCCAAATCCTCCGTATGCTTTTGTAAAGAGAGGACAGTCTTTTCTAATGCAACAATGCGTTGCGTGTTGGATTGAACCTCAGGAAGCTGTTGCTCAACAGAAGAAAGGCGAGCATCCATGGACTCCCATTTGTCCTTCAAAAGCTGCATATCCTTGCTTGTCTCTTCGACAAAAGGACGCATTGCACGAAGCTCTTCCAAAATTTGGTCAAGAGGAGATGAGGAAGAGTTATCCTCTGGTGTGGGAGAGTTCTGTTTAGGACGCTTGCCAGACGGAGCAGGTGGAGAGGTTCTACTGGAGACTGGGTGAGCTGAAGGGGTTTTCTGAGAAGAAGAATTCGACATTTTCGCGGAGTGAGTCGATTTAGATGCACAAGTTGATGAACGCACTGAAGTATTCACAGAGGAAGCAAAGACAAATTGAGGTTTGCGTAATCTCACCATAGAAATTCGTATTGCAGCCAATAACTTATCGCAATGTCCTGAGAAGTATAGAAAGTGCGTTGGCAATTTCTCAGAAGGTCGTTGTAGTAGAAAGTAAGCCAGGCGCTCAAATAATACAAGCTGCTTCAAAAATACAGCACTGCGAGTAATGCCAAGAAGAGAGAAGTAGTAAACGTGGAAGAAATTAGTTGAACATGACAGGGTATACCAAAACACCGTTATCTGGTCCCAAGCTTATACTTGAAAAAATAGTATATAGAGAACATAGGACAAAAAGGTAGCATACCATGAAGAGGAGAGAAGGAAGTTAACTCTCTGAGGAAGCGCTTGTAAATTGCACAAGAAAGCGCTAGTGAGTTGAATAGAGCATATACTGGCAGTTCAAAAAGAGGGCGCTGAGAATGGCAGTTAAGGAAAGTGCGTCATGAGGCAGCTGAGGTGTAATAGACTGCACATAAAGTCAAAAAGTCAGCAGAAAGCCATGAGGAATAGCAATGGCGCACTTGTAATGAATAGCACTGAGGTGACAAGGCGTTCGAAGAAAGCGGGTCTCAGAGCTGACACACCATGACGAAATGTCTGAGTGAAGATTCCTCAGAGAGATAGCAAGATAAACGTAGCCAAAATCACCTTAATTGCTCACCCCAAGGTCCTTGCTATCGAGTAACACATATCAGTCGAGGTCGTTCTGGCGTGTTGAGGAGGCGGAGGTCCGGTATTCCGAGGGACGCCTAAAATGGCGTCTGCGTGAGGAGCAGCAGAAACATCGTTGAAAGAGATGAAGAACGGCAGTTCAAAAGCCGCAAAGCCGCTCCGCTAGTTCTCCCTAGGTTCCGACGGGAGAATTCAGTAAGGAGGTGCGAAGGCAGTCCCCTTCACATCGGGAAAACTGCAAGGAGGCTGCTCGGTGCGGCGGAGCTCCGCAACTAGCCGGCCATCTTGCGCGGCAGTCAAGCCACGCCCCCGTTTAGCTTTGAAAATGGTCATTTCTGCATCCGTTTGAATGTCGAGCATGCACTATTGGACGGTTTCATTTTCTGCTCTTGTGTATCCCCCTTTGTTTCCATGTTGTCACATGATCTGCACTGGAGCCCTATGCATGAAAATAGATATATTTGTAGTCTGTACAAATGTGCTTTAGTCTCTCTGCTCACAGGGTGCACAGGAATCCCCATGTTGCCGGACTCTATGATTTACAGAATGTAATGGTAATGAACATTTTCTAGCTCTGATTCGGCGTGAGCGCAGAATTCTTTCTCACCAACTTTTATGATGACCAAAGTTTACCCCGCTATCTCCGACGGCCATAAATGACACCTGCTCTCACAGCAGACGCACACACCATTTCAAGCCAATGGCCATGAAGAATGTCGAAATGGTGAGGTGAGGGGTGGGGTGGGGTGAGGAAGGGACAATTGTAGTAAAGAATACATAGCCCAACACTTCTGAAAAGGGAAAAAAAGAAACAATTTAGAAATGTGCGGGCATATTACCAAGGAATAGCGATATTTATCGCAAAATGCGCTTAGCGCATTTTTTTTATCGCTGGCTATCGCTGGATATGTTAGCGGAAAAAACATGCTATTAGCAACGTTTTTCTCCATTGTGCTAAAATATCCAGCGAGAGCGGCCAAATGCGTGAATATCTCTGAAAATACAGCGATATTCATGCATTAGCGACAAAATGCTCTTAGCCATGTTATCCACCTCCCATTGGATAACATGGCTAAGAACTGGTCTGGGCAGGTGTTAGTATTTGGAGATATTCGCGATTAGCGCGAATATTTCCATCGTTATGCCTGCCTTGCTAATAGGGGAAAGCGATGTTAGCGACTGCTTTTAGTCATGACAGTGATGACAAGTTCAGTCTTGTCCGGATTTAATTTAAGATGGTTGCAGTTCATCCAATCACTGATGAAAAGCATGACAGATTGGAAGTTGAGGATACTGACTGGGGAGTGCGAAAGATGAAAAATAAGTCGGCATAGTTATACACGGTGACCTCCATTTGCTGAAGTGCAGAAATGAGTGGAAAGATATACAGATTAAATAATAAAGGAGAGAGAGAAGAACCCTTAGGGACACCACACTGAACCGGGTGAGGGAGGACAGAGAACTCGGCGAGATGAACGGCCTGGGTACGATCTCTTAAAAAGGAGCTGATCCAGGTCAGAGCTAGGCCCCCGATGCCCGCCGCCTTGACACGGGTGAGAAGGATGGAGTGATCAACCGTGTCAAAGGCGGCAGAGAGATCTAAAAGAACGAGGGCCTGGGGAGTGTTGGTGTCTAACCCCTCTCTGAGCTCATCCATCACGGAGATGACAACCTTCTCGGTGGAGTGCCGGGGTCGAAAGCCAGCCTGACGGGAAGCAAGACCCCCACTCTCCTCCACAAAGGCGCCAAGAGCTTGGGTGACATGGGCCTCAAGGACTTTGCCCAGAAAAGGGAGAAAGGAAATGGGACTATAATTAGAGGGGGAAGCATTGCAGTGGGTAGTGTTGTCATGACTCGGTGCAAGCAGCAGCTCATTGATGGAGTCGGTGAGACCAAGACCTGCGTTGCAGGGTGAGGCGGTGCTCGATGAGGTGCTGGCAGGTCATGGTGCGGCGACAGAGCCGGTTGATGTTGGAGTTGGGCAGCGACGGAGTTGGTGACGTCAGTGCAGCGTGTAGCAAAGCAGTGCAGAGTGAGATGCCTAGGACGCGGTGCAAGCAGCAGCTCGTTGACGGAGTCCTGAGATCAGGGTTGTGTTGCAAAGCAAGGCGGTGCTCTCTGCGGTGCCTTCAGGACACAGAGTCTGTTGCGGACTCAGTGACGGAGCCGGTCGCCTTTTTCTTCTGCGGCGACTGGCACCAGTGGAACCGGAGACAGTGCCCAGTGGATGGTGAGGTCTTTGCTATTCCTGAGACCTCTTGAACAGGTGGCAAGCTCCACTTCAAGCCCTTGGAGATACTTTCTCAAGCAGGATGCACACACAGTTCCTCTCCTTGGCAGTAACAGCCACTGCAGGCCAACCCCAGACAGCACACAGCAAAGGGGCAGTACTCCTCCTCCAGTTTCTCCAGCTTTTTTCCTTGGCAGAGGTTCCACTTGGAGTAAAAAAATTATCTAAAGTTCTGGGTTCTGGGTCCCAATATTTATACAGTAAAATCCTTTGTTCTCTGAAAGCAGAGAGTGTCTATACCCAGCCAAAACCAGTTATGTCCTCACTGGTGCAGCTTCCTGGCAGGAGGTGGAGACAGCATTGTGGAAGGCAGACCAGGCCCATTCAGGTGAAAGGAAATCTCCTTCCCCCTACTCTAAATGCAGCCCAGTTCTATTCAGCCCCACTCTGCCTCGTAAGACCCTCTGGAGTCACTGCACCTCCCCAGACCCTATCACTCCAAAGCCAGACAGTCAATACACACCCTAGCAGTGGCACACTGGATGGTTCGGTAAGAAAATACCTACTTTCTAAAAGTGGTATTTTCAAACACAGAATGTAAAAGTCACCCTCACTAAAAGATGCATCTTAACATTCTGAGGTCAGGCATATCAAACTTTATTGTCCTACCCTTTCCTAAGGGTACTTATGTTTATAAGATGTTATAAGCAAACTCTCCCATTCCACCCTATGGGAACAGGTAGCCTTGCAATAGTGAAAAATTGGCAGTAATTCATGACACACACATCAGGGCATGTCCTACCTTTCACATATATTGAACCCTGCCCACAGGGGTACCTTGGGCCTACCTAAGGGGTGACTAGCATGTAGGAAAAGGGAAGGTTAAGGCCTGGCAGGTGGGTGCACTTGCCAGGTCGACATGGCAGTAATAGACTCCACACAGGCTCTGCAGTGGCAGTCCTGAGTTACCTTTACAGGCTGCTTATGTGGGTAGCACAATCAGTGCTACAGCCCACTAGCAGCATTTGATTTACAGGCCCTAGGCACACACAGTGCACTGTACTGGGGGCAGACTAGTAAATCAAATATGCCAATCATGGAATCACTAAACCCTAACACTAATTAACAAGGGGAGAACTTGCACTTTGGCACTGAACAGCAGTGGCAAGTGCCCAAAGCATCTAGGCCAGCAAGAACGAAGTCCAACACACAGCAAAAACACGGCAGGCAAAGGCAAAAATACAGGGGAAACCCACGCCAATGATGCCAGGTCTAACAGTTCCCAAACGGGGCAGAGGCTTTTGTTCACGTTTGACTGTTTATCGGCCATTCTGAGGAAGGTCTCATCAAAGTGCTAAGGTATGGGAATGCATTAGCACTCCCCCGGTCGCCATTTACATAGAGAAACTGGTCCGGGTTGCACCACACAGCAGCTGCTAGCCTGGTGTCCATTCCCTGGCAAGGGGCGTGAAGGATGGCTTCTCATGTGCAGTCACAGCGTGCATCTGGCTGCTCATTCCCGAGCCTATACTCCATGGGCGTTCACTTGAGAGAAAAGGTGAGACATGCAGCAAATGTTAGCCATTCGCAAGCTACAGTTTTATAATGACTCAGACAAAAGCCAATCCTAAGTAAAGGCGGTGTCAGACCTAACAAAGCAGATACAACAGATCACGTACAGCGAATGCGCCATTTAGGCTCGACCTAAATTCAGGGAGCCATAAAGGGCTATACAATAAATATTCACCTTTCCTAGCATGCTAACTATCGAAAAAATGTGACTACTCAAATCAAATTCAAATTCAAAAAGACCTTTATTCGAATTTCATAAAATCCATAAAAGTACAACAATAAAAATAAACAGTACCATTTCATAAATAGATCAATTTACAGTGATCATAATCAAAAATTTTGTTACAGCTCTCATAGGTCAAATTTTCAGGGATTTTCCATCATTTTGCGTACACGAGATATCAGTCTCAAAAAGTGCTTGTGCGAAAAGTTAGTTCATCTGTGTCCAGTGCAAGCAACATTAAATAAGACTCCCCTAAAGAGAGAGGTCTTTTTCTAAAATATGGGGTTAAAAACCAGTTGATATACTTTAAATAAAATTTACAGAAGAATAGGAAGTGCAAATCATTCTGTGTACTTGTACCATCGCACGGACATGGGTTATAGTGTGCTGTATGACAATAACCTAAAGGGAAACCCAATAAAAATTTCACAGAGCCCGCCCGAGGAGGAATAACAATGATCTTTCCCAGTTGGTCATGGGGAGAGTGAGGTAGGATGGAAGTGGTTGTCTACACAATTCATTCCCCATGTATGTCACAACGGTGGATTTGAGTGTTTCCCTTCCTATTCTTTCTGAGTTATAAAATGCATATAGAGCTTGTTTGACCTCGTTCTTATCTTTAGGCTCAATCCTAAGTGGATCAGAGAAAAGGTCTCCCCTACCCACGGCATGCAATGTCTTTGAAACTCCTGCAAGCCAGGGGATAGCGCGGCCCTGTTCGTATTTAAGACAGTCTTTTATAATATCCTGTGTCGGGGCAGCTAAATTGTTCCTCCAGATCCTAATCCAGAATAGAGCTGGTCTAGTTCTGGTAAAATCACATGTATAAGGGAGGTTTAATTCCTTATGACAAATAAACCCAGAGGATGAGATTGGGGCGCCCAGCATTCTTCTACAGAACCGGTTTTCCTCTCGTTGAATGCTGGGACTTGTCCCTAGACCCCAAACCTCTGCCCCATATGTTGCTACAGGTACACACTGTAGCCTAAAAAAAATTAAAATAGCTCTAGTGGCGCCTATTTTCTTTGGGCGTGACAAGCTCAACTAGGACATATAAAATAGGTACAATTCCCGATTCTGTTACTGGCAGGGTGCTAAGGTCATCTTTTTACGCTTCTCCCTAATTTGTTATATGCTAAATTATGTAAATTAGGATCTGAGGGAGTTTCCTACCCTCTTATGGCTGCTTCTGGATGGGAATAGCACAGGTTACATCGCATAGAAATACCACACATGCCTTTACAACGCGGGTATTACTACACAATGTCAATTACAAGGAGTACCATTACAACGCAAAATTTTACCACGACTATACCTTTACAACGCATGCCATTTCATTTCCAAGGCAGGTATGTATGTATTTAATGCTTATTAAGCGCAACTGTCACCCAAAGGGTATCCTGGCGCTGAGACCATATCCAACCATCAGGTGAAGTGCACTACATTGCTCTTGGAAACAGATAGGTCTTGAGATCCCTTTTGAAAGAGGACAGATCTTGTCTACTCCTCAACGTCAGAGGTAGGGTATTCCATAATGTGGCAGCCGTGAAACTAAAAGCACGGCCGCCCATCCTCACTCTGTTGATCCTGGGAATCCTCACAAGGCATGTGTGGTAAAGGTATACTCGTGGTAAATGTTTGCAAGGTAAGTGACTCCAACCTACCCTACCCTAATCCCTAATGCAGTTCCACTGCACAAGCCTCCTCCGACACCCAGTCCTCTCCCTACAATAACACTACACTACCCTGCACAACCCCCTGACGCTACACTAATTCCCCAACCCCCAGTCCTTGCCCTAAAATAACACTACACTACCCTGCACAACCCAGACACTATACTAATTCCTAAAACACTACCCTACACTACACAAACACCACACTACCCTAAACCCTAAAAGTCTACCCCATGCACGACCCTCCCCCTACCCCCAGTCCGGTCCCTACACTCTAACACTATTCTGCACGACCCCCGATATTACCCTAAACCCTAAAACACTACCATGCACTACACAACCACCACAACAATACCATAAACACTAACACACTACCCCAGCACGACCCTCCCCGTTCCCAAGTCCTGTTCCTACACTCTACGACTACCCTGCATGACCCCCTACACTACCCTAAACCCCTGAAACACTACACAAACACAACACAACCCTAAACCCTAAAGTACTACCCCCCCACGACCCTCCCCCTACCACCACTCCGTTCCTACACTCAAACACTACCCTGCACGACCCCAACACTATCCTATATCCTAAACCACTACCCTACACTACACAAACACCACAACACTACCCTAAAACCCAACATGCTACCCCCAACACGACCCTCCCTCTTCCCCCGTCCTGTCCCAACACTATAACATATCCTGCATGACCCCCCTACACTATCCTAAACCCTAAAACACTACCCTACACTACACAAACACCACAACACTACCCTAAAAACTAAAACACAACCCCCCGCACAACCCCTAGTCCAGCCCCTACACCCCAACACTACCCTGCACTACCCCCTCAACACTACCCTAAACTCAAAAACACTTCCCAACACTAAACAAACACCACAACACTACCCTAAAACACTACCCCCAGCACGACCCTCCCCCTACACACAACTCTACACTACACAAACATTACTACACTACTTCGACACTACCCTAAACCCTTAAAAAGTAACCACCACCCCAAGCACAATCCCGCTTACCTCTCTCTCCTCGTGGTTCCTCTCTCCTGGTTCCAGCACCAACAGAGGGGTGGTGCACGTCGTTGTGAGGAAACAATGTGGATAACCATTACATTGCATGCGATATAATGGTTTGCATTGTAATGGTAGTCGTTGTTACATCGCATGCGTTGTTACGCATGCGATGTAACAACATGCGTGGTTACATCCTCGTTGTAATGGCTGTTTACCTCAGGACGGACCTCTGCCCCGTGGATTCATCAGAACTTTCAATCAATTGCTGTGTTTGCTCACCTTCCTTGATCCAAAAATGTGAATCCATGCGGGCTGGATCCCTTTGTTTGGCTGCAGTCGGCGTCGAGGTACGAATCAGCTACTGGCCGGCTTGCCAAAATGTTGCTTGAAGTTGAAATACCTTGGAAAAAACAAGAGATAGAGGGCGTTTGGAAAAACAGGAACAGAATGTTTAATCAAACAGAGCGGCCTTGAGAACAGTTACAGGTGCAGAGTCCGAGGACTATCTCAATTTACATTGGTCCACGGCCTCTTTTTATACAGTTCATTGTGGGCAATGAAGTATTTCCAGAGGTCAATGTGTGGTAAGGAACGTAAACTGCTGCCTTGGAGTCGTAACTTAATTGTCAAATGCAAAGTACAGGTGGGCCTCAAAATTGCGTGGACACAATGTGGCCCGGTGGATGGCGCTACTAGATGCCCGGCATGGGAAGTGCATGATCAATGCTTGTGCTGTGTCTTGGTTGCCTGTCTGTTCCCAACTCATCTTGCATCTGACTTCATGGTGTTTTTGGGAGCGCGCACACACATCCTGAGCCATGTGTGCTTTAATGGGGCCAATCTCCCTAAACCATTGCAGTGTTGCTATGCCTATTTGTGAGATAGATCTGGGATATCCTGTTGTGCATTTGTTTGATTGCCATGGAGCACCCCACCTGGGATCTGTCAATCAGTGACTTCGGGCCTAGGTCTCGGAGGCCGCTAGACTATGTATTTGTGAGTTGGGGTTGATATGGAGTTCACAAAGGGTGAATTTGATAATGAAGATGAGATTTCGTTCTTATACATGAATATATTGTTTTTAATATTAACACAGACTGTTTCCGATATTAACAGCTTCTAATGGTAATAACAGAGCATCTGACTTCCATTTCAGAGTCATGTTTGCAAGAATAAATCTTTCTGCAGCCTGGCCGGCACTGATTTCCCATTACTTCACTGCCTGTGACTGCCCTGGCTCTCAAGTAACAAACTACTGCCGGAAACTGTGATGTCAGTCCAGAGGCCAAGCAGTGTCACTTGAACGGTTCTGTTGGGGAACACAAATAAATTGAATAATGTATTGAATACACAATTAAAAGCGATATATCCAAGGAGGGATATATGGAGAAACAAACACTGACCACAATAGTTATAAAGGTTAATCTTTTAGTGTAAACCTTATGGTAATTGAATTTACAGTTCTTTGAATAGCTGTCCAAAACAAACAACAGACATCAACTGTGTATACATTGAGTGAATAAGTCGTGACTGGTGACCAAGTGTTGTGAATACTTGGAGAAAGTACAAACATAAGCAAACATATAGATACAACATTACAACAAAGATGTCCACTTTAGAGTACAGTAGTCTCAAACAAGGTTATTTATCTCTTTGTTTTGTTGAGGCTCAGTGTGGACGGAAACATAACGTTGACGTTTCGACCCTAGATAAATGCGCAGATTTGCGTGCATCCGAGGCGGGTCTTCATCAGGACTAGGTGATGGAGAGTGTCAGCCGACATACTCCATGAACATGTTTGGCAAAGGAATTTTGTTTTCTTTGTGTATAATCTTGAGCACCGTCCGGTGGGAAGATCGGTCGAATAAGTGCCGCAGCAGCGATCACTTTGGAAGAAGGGAAGCCGCAAGGACGTCTCACTCCGTCTCACTCCGGACGCACCGCAGACGGAGTGAGACGTCCTCGCGGCTTCCCTTCTTCCAAGTGCATTTTTCAAAGTTTTTGCACATTACCATCAAGTTCAAATTGATGGTAATTTGCGCCCCCTATTAGCAAAATCGCTATTTGCGATTTTATCATGCATTGCATTTAAGGAATCACAATTTGCGATTCGTTAAATGCAATTGCAATTTAAGAAATCTCAATGAATTGCGATTCCTTAAATTGCGAGAGCCTTACAGTTTCATGCATCGCATAGGCCCATTTTGCGGGCGCAAACGGGCAATTTTTGCGAATCACACTGTTTGCGCTCGCAAAAAAAGGTTGATGCATGTGCCTGTTTGTGCCTTAACTTTATTAAGTAAAATTGAACTATCAATAACGTGTTCTTGAGGAGTGTTCGCTGTAGAAATTAGAGATTCATTGAGGTTCTAATTTATTGCTTAACATAATGATTTGTAGTTCTCATTCACATTTACACTTGTATTTTAAGGTGCATTGCATTTATTGGAGGTACATTACATATGAATTCATGAATCCATTTATTCACGTTTGCATTTATTTTGACTGGTAGACCTGGTATCTTTATCCTCATTTTTTTTGCCTCTGACCTCCTGTTCTTGACTGTGTGCTGAACTTCGTTTTTGCCGGTTTTAGGACTCTGGACCCTTTTTACAGCTGACCAGTGCTAAGGTGCATGTGCTCTGTGTCTAAAATGTATTGGCATTTGTTTTCTCTTTGATTGGCATATTTGATGTACTGATAAGTCTTTAGTACAGTTCACTACACGTGCCCAGGGCCTGTAAATCAAATTCTAATAGTGGGCCTGCGACACTGATTGTGCCCATCACATATGTACACTTCAAATATGTCTCAGGCCTACCACTGCAGCGCCTGTGCGTGCAGTTTTAAACAGCCATTTTGACCTGGCAAATTCACCTACTCGCTAGGCCCAAACCTTCTGTTGGACTTGGCCCTTTTTGCAAGGTCATCCCTGAACTGTTTGCCTTCCTCCTAGTCTTTTTTCTGACCTGGTTTTGGTGGTTTTAGGACTCTGGGCACTTTAGCACTGCTGTCCAGTGTAAAGTGCATGTGCTCTCTGTGGTAAACATGGTAAGATTGGTCTACACCTGTTAGGTGCATTTAATTTACCTGTCAGTCCCTTGTAAAGTGGTATCTCAGATACAGGGCCAGTAAATTAAATGCCACTGGTGGGCTTGCAGCACTGATTGTGCCACCCATCAAAGTAGCTTTCAAACCTGTGGCAGGCCTCTGCCATTGCAGGGTCTGCTTGTGCAGTTTACTGCCGCTGTGAGGTGGCAGATAAAGTGGGTGCCACGTCTGTGACCCACCTTTTACTACATATCAGTCACCCCTAGGATAGGCCCTAGGCAGGGTAGATTGCAGGTGAAAGGTAGGACATGTGCCTTAACTGTGTGGTATGTCCTGGTAGTGACAAACAGCCATTTTGGTTTCTCAGTACTATGAGGCAACCCTCTCATGGGAATGCATTGGTGATTTGCTGATAAGTGTTTCAGTGATAATTCCTGATATGAGACGAGCAGTGTGGTCAGGTTTGGACATTTTGGAACAGTATTAATAAATGCTGCATAATGGTGTTCGCAGATTTATTATCACTATTTTAGAAATGCCACTTTTAGAAGATGGCATTTCTGTGTGCTATGTGTCTATGTGCCTGCCTGATGTGTATTGCATGTCTGGCTCTGAAGTGACAGGGGCTGGTGAGGTGTGTGGCTCCAGAGGGGCTGGGTGAGTCAACACTACGCTAAATGGGCAGATCTTCATTTCGAGTAGTGGGAGGAGTAGTCCCTGACCCTGCACAGGGAGCACACACTTTTCACTGGACAGCAGTGCTAAAGTGCCCAGAGTGCTAAAACCACCAACATCAGGTCAGAAAAAAAACTAGGAGGAAGGCAAAAAGTTCAGGGATGACCCTGCAAAAAGGGCCAAGTCCAACACAACCCCCTTCCAGCCAAAAGCCAGGGTAGATCAATCATTACCTTGATGGGCTTCCTTGCTCGGGGCGATAGAACACAAATGCGGGCCCACAACTGCAGGGGCTCACTCCAGTTCTAATCCATTCTGAACCTACGTGGTTCTCTCTGTCCAAGCTCCCAGGACCAACTAAGCTACCCCACTGGTACTCTCTAGCTGTCCACACCCAGGACCAGGCTCCAGGCCATCCAGATGTCTCTGGTCCTTGCCATCTCACAGAGTGAGGGACAGTAACCCCTGGTACATAGTATCCATTATCCACTCTTCCTCTCATCAGTGCAGATCTAAACTGCCACTGATTGTCCAACCTAGGGTCCACACCCTCAGGCTGACCAGAGGTCTCGGGCGAGGCTCTCCTCCCCTTACCTCTCCTTCTGGGGTCCCGCACTCTCCTCCCAGGAGAAGCACCCTCAGAACCAAAAACTGTCAGGACGCTGGAATCAGTCCTCCCAAACCATTACCTCACCAGTCAGGACCTCTCTCCTGCAACTGGTCTCCCAACCTAGGATCTAAACCCTCAGGTTGCACCGGGGTCAGTGGCAAGGACTCCCTCCCTCTACACCCCCATCAAGAGTTCTGCACCCTCCCACCTTGAGTGGTACCATTAGAAGACAAACGGGTCAGGACAGTGCTTAAGATGTCCTTTCCTCCCGGTCAGGCAAAACCTGAACCTGGCCTCCCAACTCAGGGACTGGACCATGCGGTTGAGCTCCCACCTGGCACACCAGGACTTCCTGGGGAGCAGGCATGCACCCCCAAGGGTAACATATACCTCATGTGTTGCGTAACAATCTGACTGGCGTTGATCTCCTGACCCCTGTCTATCTGACAGTGCGCGAGATCCCCCAAAACAGAAGTGGTGTCACCATGGTCACTTCTGGGAGGCTCAGCCATTATGACTGGCCCCTGACCCACTGGTCGTTCCACTGGGGACTCTCACACACCTTCATCTGGACTTCTGCACCCTCCACTTAGGAGCGGCAGGTCTGCTTACAGACACTCAAGTTCTCCTGACACAAGGAGATCCCCCTCAACATCAGGGCCTAGGCTCCCCACCTGGTGTTCCCTTAATGAACCCTTCAGGCCCTGAGACTGAGTTTTGTGCACCTTTGAATGCATCCCATTCCTACTCCTTCTCCGCAGAGACAGGACGTGAGTCCCTACACCCCTCTCACTACACCGAGACCTATCTGGGCTACCAAGACCCTTTCCCACCACCCTGCGCTGGGAAATAATACTTGAGCCACTCCTCTTAGGGTCACTCCCCAATGCCTCATTTGATCCTCTGGCACTCACCGAGAGGTCTGCCTCCTGTGCAAGCTCCCTGGGATCAGAGAACTGGAAAACAATAACTGAACATGTGCTCTCTGGCAATCAGATCAAACAGCCCATCAAAATTGTTTGCCGTGCTACCCATCCTCCAACCATCCAGTGCATCACAGCATTCATCCACAAACCCCCCCCCCAAGACTGGTGGGACAGTTTCCTATTGTCCCTGAACCTCAACCTATACCCTTCAGGTGTGACACCGTCTTCTTAGGAACTAGGTACCACGCTCTGAGATCTGGGAGTGAATGCTTCCACACGCGACTCTGTATTGTTGCCACCACTGGACCCCACCCTCACTGGTGAATGCAGACCACTGCAACCACACTCAGGGGCAACCTTTCCTCAAGAGCTAGTTTTTCCCTGGCGAAGGCCCTCTCTGCCTCCGTCATCCTCTCTTGCGCCAAGACCCTCTCATTCTCTAGCTTTTTCTCCTCCACACCCAGCTGCACTAGCTCCAACCTGAGCCTTTCCAATGCCAGCTGGTGCTCCCTTTATTTCCTTCTATCCACCCACTCCTCTGGGGACAGGGAACTGCCCCCGGCACTGGACCTAGCAAGGGACTCCCTATCTATGGGATCCTCACTACCTACTAGTGTCCCTGCCCTGTCATTTTCTCCCTCCTGCTCAAACTCTCCTGGGCCACTGCCTTTTAGGCCCTAAAGTTTATGGGTGCTGCTCGGGGACCCTCCCTTTCAGAGACCTCACTGATCTCGGGGTCCTCCCTCCCAGACTCCTCCATCACCCGGTTTTGGGATGTCCAACAGGCCAACAAGACCTCCTGCAGTTCCTTCTTCCTGGTGGACCTATGCACTTGACACTCAAGATTCTGACAGACCTCTTTAAGTCCTTCACAGTATATTTACCTAAGTTCTTTATATTAAATGCACTTTCTGTCACAATAACTGCTGGATCACTGAGGTGAGACTTGACTGATACTTTAGGGGTGTCCCTAAAATTTAGAAGAGCAGAAAAACAAATTTCAAAAATGACACTTTCAGGAGAAAAGATAATCAGGAGAACAAATCCCCAAACATGTGATTATCAAAATACGGAGTTTGTAGTGCAACCATGTGTCGCTGTGGTACAGCGCAAACGCAAGTCCTATGCCCACCGCTGACAACCAATGTCTCTGGTTGGCTAGGGCTTGCGCCTAACCCAGGCAGAAACCACCAGTCTAGTTAGGGCAAGGGAGTTACACGCCAAAGATAACCCCTGCTCACCCCCTTGGTAACTTGGCACAAGAAGTCAGGCTTATCCCAGAGGCAATGTGTAAAACATTTACAAAACAAACACACAGCAGCAAGACACTAGGCACACCACAAAAGAAACTCCACACAAGGGTATATAAAAAATAGCGTTTGTATTACTCATATCCACATTAGATCATAATCACAAATATACACTGTGCCAAATGGCACTAGGTAGTACTTTACAGGGGATTATATACAGGAAAGGGCCAATCGGGCCACTGTCAGCACCATTGGAATGATAAGTAGTTAAAATAAACCAACCAGTAACTAATGGTATTAACGTTAGGCATATACACATTATGCCTAAAACATATAGGATATAAACCATCCTAGGCGTATATCCTACATTAGCAGTGCACCTCAGTAGCACATAGCATAGACACATTATGCAAAATAACAATAGGCATAAACACATTATGTACCACATTAGGGCCTCGCGCCCTACCAGCACCTTGGTGCTCACAGGCCAACTGAGCCTCCTCTTGGGGCACATCTGGCTCTTCCCCGTAATGGCCTATGTCCACAAAAGTCAGGGCGCTAAATGGGGTGAGGGTGCATCTCACCCTTGTTCCTATGTTGCCAAAAAGAAATGCCCCCCCGTCGTTTCAGCTGCCCACAACCTCGCGGTGCAGCTGTGAAACCCGGCACCACAGTGCCACTCAAGCCCCTCTCACCGGAACTCCAAAACAAAATGCCCCCAGATTGCAGCTGCCCGTGATCTGGTGGTGCGGCTGTACTCCTCAAGATCGGCACCCACAGTGTCTTGGGAGCCCCTCTTTCCAGGGGTTCCTCTGTCACCCACATGAGTAGCCCTTCAAACATGTCTCAGGCCTGACACTGCAGAGCCTGTGGGTGCAGTCTCAAAATGCCATTTTGACCTACCAAGTTCACCTACTTTAGCAACACAAAAAGATGATGGATGGAATGTTGAACACTGTCAAACTTTCACCCCCAGTAACAGATCTGTGTTAAATCCATCGTTTTTTGCCGCCCTATTTGGACCCAGCCATATGCAAATCAGTCTTGACCTTGCTCTCTATGGGAACAGTCCAGCCTGAACCTCCAGGCCTGGTCCTCCCTGGATCAGAAAACATGCATACTGGGACCGATTTCGGGGTATCACCCCTTATCAGCCAGGCTATCTTGAATCCAGTGGCATAGTGAGCACGGAACCCACGTCTGGGCATACTCTTCCCAATCCCACTAAGGGCAACTACAGCTGGGTCACAACTGGGATGGCTTAGTGAGCAGAAGAAGAATGATGGATTCAACCCAGATCTGCAACAGGGGGTGAGTATCTGAAAAGTTTAAGCACTCTGTCCATCAACTTATTGTGTTTGCCAGGTTCGCACTAAGTCGCCAGGGTATGCACAGACGTGGGTCACTTGCTCACCTTCCACTGGATTCAAACTAGCCTGGCTGATGGTACGTCTTGAGTGAAGTTCCTTTTGTACTGCAAGGGGTATTTATTGTGAGTGCTCTGCCAGTGCTTTACACATTGCCTCTGCAATAATCCTGCTCAGTGCCTTGCTACCCAATGGAGAGCACAAGTTATGCAGCGAGTGTAATCACCTCCCCCTGATGGCAGTGGTAAATTCTGTTTGGCTAGCTCATCATCTTAACCAACCAAAAAACCACCACTTCCAAAATGGCCCCAGAATGCTTGTTTCTTGTCCAGGGAGGACCTGGCCTGGCAGTTCGAGATGGACTGTTACCATGAACCATGAAGACTGATTTGCATATGGCTGGGTTCAAACTGGGGTGGCTTAGAGAGCAGACGAACAATGATGGATTCAACTAAGATATGTGACTGGGGTGAGTGTCTCAAAAGTTTCAGCAACCATTTATTATCCTGTTGTATTTGCTTTGTTCATCCTAAGTGGCCAAAGTATGCACAGATATGGGTTCTAGCTCACTTTGCCACTGAATTCAAGCTAGCCTGGTTGATGAGCAGTGATACTGTGAAACTGGTTCGAGGGTGTTTGTTTCCAGGGTGTTTGTTTCCGGTCCTGGCCTGGCAGTTCAGGCTGGACTATCCCCATGAGGAGCAGAGTCAAGATTGATTTGCATTTGGCTGGGTCCAGAGTGGGGTGGCTTAGTGAGCAGAAAAACGATGATAGATTCAACCCATATCTGTGACTGGGGGTGATGTCTAAAAAGTTTCAGCACTCTGTCCATAATCTTATCGTGTTTGCTGATATCACCTACTTGCCAGGCCCAAATCTTCCCTTTTATTACATGTAAAGTACCCCCTAATGTAGGTCTTGGGTAGCCCCATGGGCAGGATGCAGTGTAGTTAAATGGTAGGACATATACTTTTTTTAGTTTTACATGTCCTGATAAAGAAAAACTGCTATGTTTGTTTTTACTACAGCAAGGCCTATCTCTCCCGTAGGTTTGCACTGGAGCTGCCTTGTAAAACTTTACAAGTGTAACTTCCAACTGGGAGCAGATAGAAAACTGCAGTTTGATGTCTCTGGACTCACAATTAAATTGGTTTTTAAAATGCAGGTCTGAGAATGCCACTTTCAAAAAGTTGCTTTTAAGAGCGGTGTTAATGAGGGGTTGTTATGGGTAAACTTGGGAAGTGTGTTGGGCTGACATTATTATTTAAAGACATTGAGCAAATCTCATCCTCGTATTAGTGTTTATGTAGTTCTTTCTGATTTATTACAGCAACCCCTGATGAAGAACTAATAAGGTTCGAATGTCAGGTATTAGGACATCGCGCGCCTGCCAGTACTATAGTACCCATGATTCTTAGGGCTTGAACTACGGTTCCCAGAGTCCTCGGCAGTACTACAGGATATCACAGGGCGGAGCCGGGTGATCGGGGCTCGTGATTCCATGTTTGCCGCGGGAACGGCTGTTCCCTAGTGTTCCGGTATTCCTGTCCTGTTTTCAGAAGGTTCTGAACTCTGTCCCCGTCCTTCGGTGTGAAGGTCACATTCCGGTATTGTACTCCGCGCTGGCTAGCGCGTTTTGTTTACTTTGCTCATTTTGATTCAGAACGCTTGTCTGAACTCATTCAGTGCCTCGCGGCTATGAGGACACAAAGACTCGAACATTCGCGGGTATTGCGCTCTGTGTTTGAGCCCCGCAAAGGTGTGTTCTGTATTTTGGGGTTTTTCATTTCATTCAAGTGGCGGAGGGCAGGGGGGAAAGGACCTCCGCATTACCGTCATGAATACATGACGTGGAAAGTACTTTTACCCTGTGGAATATAAATGCCAAAGCGGATGGCAGTAGTGAAGGAACTACGCCATGCCGTGTTTGGTTTGATTTTGATCACTTCTGGTACTTTGGATATAAACTTTGCGCTTTGTAGTACAGGAGGATTCAGCTGGCAGTAGCTGGGACTCTTTTGTTTCTTCTCTTTGCACGGGGGTTTTGTTGCAAGTACTCAGTGCATTCCATTCCTTGGACTGAACTTTGTTTTGGTATATTTCATTGGAATTACTCTTTGGAGCTTGCAGCATAAAGCTATTGGGTATGTTTATAGTGAGAACTAGTGATATAGGCAGAGGTCGTTTTACCACATATATTCATAAGGTTTATATGTTTGTGCAGGATAGAAGGAAGGCAGAAGAGACAGCGGTATGAAGATGTATACACAAGGTTTCCTACAGGTGAATCAAAACGTCTTTTGACTAGTGAGAATGTAATGAGAGTAGGGTTAAGAATTGTATTAACCATTGTATGTTTTTTCTTGCAGCTTCTTATCCTCTGCTGTCCCTTCCTTCTTCTCTTTATTCTTTTGGTTTTTTTCCCCTTTTGGGGTTTTTCCTTCACCGTATCGTCTGAACACCCTGTGATATTTATATTCGGGGTTTCGGAGGGTCCGGAGGTGGAGCATTGTTTCGGCATACGGATCCTGTGGAGTGCAATCCTGACAGAATCACGAGCCCACGAATTTCACTCTGCCCGGTCCGTGTGCAGGGGCAATGGCGTCCATGGAGGATGTGTTACATGCTTTGGTCTTGGTACAGCAGGAGTTGGCCTCCTCTAAAGCTGAGACCGCTGCTTTGTGGGAAAAAGTGGAACGCTTGAGTGGTAATCCTTTTAACGCTTCTGCCCCATCCTCTAGTGTACAAGTTACTGTGCCCCCTCCCATTCCGCTGGCTACTCCTGAACGGTTTTCAGGCGATCCCCGCAAGGTGCATGTGTTTATGACTCAGGTGCTCATGCATTTTTCTTGTAAGCCATCATCTTTCCCCACAAACCATTCGAGGGTGGTTTTTGTGATCTCATATTTGGTGGGGGATGCGGCTGATTGGGCGGTACCTTTAGTTAAACGCAATGATGCTATTCTGTCGGATTGGACAGCGTTTAAGGCAGAATACGAGAGGGTTTTTGACCGAAGGGCTACGTCGTTTAGTGCTGATCGAGAGCTTTTGGAATTAAGGCAGGGCAGGGGAGAACTAGTTACTTACCTGACTGCTTTCAACAGGCTAGTGGCTGAAGCAGAATGGCCAGAGGAGAAAAGAATGTCCCTTTTTTATCAGGGATTAAAAGAAGAATTGAAAGATGTGGTGGCACAGGTTGATCCTCAGCCAACTTCCTACGTTGATATGGTGAATCTGGTGTTAAGACTGGATAGCCGTTTGTCTGAAAGAAGGAGCAATAGAAGAAGATGGGAAAGAGGAGCATACAGTAGCGACAAGAGCCCTCGTAAGGTAACGGGGGGATCAGAAACTACTCCTGAACCAATGGAGATAGGAGCACTCAGGGCGCCTTTGTCAAGAGAAGAGAGGGAAGTAAGAAGAGTACAGGGCTTATGCATGTACTGTGGGAAGAAGGGGCATTACGTCCGGGAATGCCCCTCCAAGCCCAAAACGTCGGGTAATGTCAATAGATTTAAGAAGGTTGCGGTATCTAAGACGGTGCAGGACGTAGAACAGAAGGAGGACAAGACACCAAGTGCAGAAGGGGGACATGAGTGGAAACTCACCTTTTTGTCCTCCCTAGGTACTAACGAAACGGAATCGCATTTAGTGGTTGTCATGACGCTTGAATGCAAACTAGAGCAATATCAGGTAATGGTGATGTTGGATTCCGGAGCAACAGGCAATTTTGTAGATGAAGGCCTGGTAACACGACTGGCTTTGCCTCGTGTTCCCAGGGAGAATCCGGAAGACGTCTTAGCGGTTGATGGGCAACCTCTAACATCAGGTCAGATAACTGAAAGAACCAGTGAGTTGGGGTTGACTGTGGTATCACAGGGATATGTGCATTCTGAGAGTTTGACGCTGAACATTATCGCTGCACCGCAATATGAGATCATATTGGGCATGCCTTGGTTATGTAAACACAATCCTGTGGTTGATTGGCAGACAAAAATGTTCTGTTTCGTACCCGAGAATTGCCAGGATCACTTAAACCATGTGCTGCAGCTCATGTTGCGGTATTAGTCACCTCATTTTTGGCAGCAACCGCTGTGGAAAAGGATGTTCAATTGCCCAATGAATACGTGTCTTATAGGGATGTGTTCAGTGAGACCAAGGCAGAAACCCTACCCCCCCACAGGGAGTATGACTGCCGCATAGACTTGGTGGAAGGGGCCACGATACAGTCTTGCAGAGTATACGCCTTGTCTGTGCCTGAAACCACCCATTTGAAAGAATACATCGAGCATTATTCCTGTTTGGGTTTCATCCGGCCCTCACGCTCTCCAGCTGCCTCTCCTCTGTTTTTCATAGCTAAAGCCAACGGTGACTTGAGAGCGTGTGTAGACTATCGCGTTTTGAACAAGAATACCATACATAACCGTTACCCTCTTCCCCTTATCTCAGTTTTGCTCGACCAGGTGAGAGAGGCCCAGATCTATACCCGTTTGGACCTACGTGGGGCTTATCACCTGGTCAGGGTAAGAGAGGGGGACGAGTGGAAAACGGCGTTCCAGACGCGATACGGTCTTTATGAATATCTGGTTATGCCCTTTGGGCTTTGAAATGCTCCTGCAGCGTTTCAATTTTTTATAAATGATGTGTTAAAGGAGTATGTGGACCGTTTTGTGGTGATGTATATAGATGACATCTTGATTTATTCTCATGATGTCTCATGTCATGCAACCCATGTATGTAAGGTTCTGGACAAACTAAGGGAACATCGCTTATATGTGAAACTGAGCAAATGTGAGTTTGGTGTACAGGAGGTGGAGTTTCTGGGTGTGAATCTCAGCCCATGCGGATTGCAGATGTCTGGGAGGAAGGTGCAGGCGGTACAGGATTGGCCCGCCCCTAAGAACGTGAGAGAGGTGCAGAGTTTCTTGGGGTTCGCCAATTATTACCGTCGGTTCATTTTGCATTTCTCTCAGATAGCGGTCCCCATTACCCGGTTGTTAAGAAAGGGAAAGTCTTTTGTGTGGACAAGGGAGACTGAAGAGGCGTTCCAAGTTCTAAAAAAAGCGTTCCCCACAGCACCAGTGTTGGCACATCCTGTTTTGGAACATCCCTTCATCGTCGAGGCTGATGCCTCGGATGAGGCCATAGGGGCAGTTCTTTCACAGAGGGATTCACACACTGGTCAGCTCCATCCCGTTGCTTACCTGTCAAAAAAGTTGAGCTCGGCTGAGGTCAATTATACCATAGCCGAAAAAGAACTATTGGCTATAAAAAGGGCCTTTCAAGAGTGGAGGCCTTACCTATGGGGGGCTTCTCAGGCAGTGACGGTATATACCGATCACTGGAATCTCCAATATATGACCTCAGCGAGACATCTAACGCAAAGGCAAATGCGTTGGATGCTTTTTTTTTAAATAAAATTTTGTGGTGACTTTTCGTCCAGGCACGGAGAATAGAAAGGCAGATGCTTTGTCCAGACAAGAGATACCAGCAGAACAGCATGAGGAAGACCAATCCATCATCCCTTCAGCTAAGGTGGTGTGTGTGGTTAGAGATGAAGGGTTCTTGGACGACATCAAGGGCTCTAGGTCTTTGGGGTCTTGGGGTCTTGGGTCCGTTGGGCTGCTGCCAAGCCGGGTCGGAAGGTGAGACAGGGTTTGCCTTTTCAGGGGGAGTGTTTGTTTTTACCCACTGATGAGATACGAAAGAAAGCCTTTTGTTGGTGTCATGAGGCCCCAGCGGCTGGACATCCCGGGGTTACCAAGACTGTGAGGCTGCTTAGACGGCATTTCTGGTGGGAGTCTTTGGCCAGAGACGCTCCCCGATGGGTAGGGAGGTGTGAAACTTGTGCCAGAGCAAAAGGGGAAACTACCAAAAAGAAGGGTCTGTTGATGCCTATGCCCACACCTGATCGCCCATGGCAGAACATAAGTCTAGACTTCATCACAGGCTTACCTTTGGATCAGGGAAAAACCGCTGTATTGGTGGTGGTGGACAACTTAACAAAGATGGGTAATTTTGTACCTTGTGTAAATCTCCCCACAGCTGGTCAGACAGCTCAGTTACTGGCCTCCCATGTTATAAGATTACATGGCATCCCAAGAGGGATAGTGTCTGACAGGGGACCTCAGTTTATCGCTCGTTTTTGGCGCATGTGGTGCAAGGCGTTGGGTATTGAGTCAGCGCTCTCTACCAGCTTCCATCCTCAAACAGATGGAAAAACTGAACGTCTGAATCAGACTTTAAAGAAGTATTTACGCTGCTACTCCAAGGAAGCACAAGAATCTTGGGTGGAGTTGTTGTGGATGGCTGAGTTGGCGTACAACAATTCATGGCACAGTTCAACAGGCATGTCACCATTCAAGGCTAATTTCGGCTATGATGCTAACACCTTGCCAATCAACATCCCCACTGATTTGGATAATCAGCCCTCAGTGAGGGAATGTGTCCAGACCTTAAGGAAGGTGCACAAAGGGTACAAAAACACCTGTTAAAAGCAAAAGACGCGTACAAACGCTGGGAGGACAGACACCGTGATCCTGGTCCTCAGTTCAGGGTGGGGGACAAGGTGTGGCTCTCAACAAGGTACATACGTTTCAAGTTGAGGAGCGTTTTCCATCTGCGTTTCATTGGACCCTATCCCATCGTGAAAAGAATCAACCCTGTGGCGTACAAACTGAAGTTGCCCAACACGTTGAGAATCCATCCGGTTTTTCATGTGCACTTGCTGAAGAAAGCCCTCACATTGCGCAGAACAGCGCCCCCCCTGTTGTTTGCGACGGGAATCTGGAGTACGAGGTGAGGTCTATACGTGACTCCAAGTTCCGTAGGGGGGTGCTTTGGTATTTGGTCTCATGGAAGGGGTGCGGGACCGAGGAGGACTCTTGGGAGCCATGGCGTCACATACATGCTCCTAGGGCGATCCGTTCCTTTCATGCAAGGTTTCCTGCCAAGCCCGGACCTAGGAGGCGCTTGGGAGGAGGGGGTACTGTCAGGTTTTAGGACATCGCGCGCCTGCCAGAACTATAGTACCCATGATTCTTAGGGCTTGAACTACAGTTCCCAGAGTCCTCGGCGGTACTACAGGATATCACAGGGTGGAGCCGGGTGATCGGGGCTCGTGATTCCATGTTTGCCGCGGGAACGGCTGTTCCCTAGTGTTCCGGTATTCCTGTCCTGTTTTCAGAAGGTTCTGAACTCTGTCCCCGTCCTTCGGAGTGAAGGTCGCATTCCGGTATTGTACTCCGCGCTGGCTAGCGCGTTTTGTTTACTTTGCTCATTTTGATTCAGAACGCTTGTCTGAACTCATTCAGTGCCTCGCGGCTGTGAGGACACAAAGACTAGAACATTCGCGGGTATTGCGCTCTGTGTTTGAGCCTCGCAAAGGTGTGTTCTGTATTTTGGGGTTTTTCATTTGATTCAAGTGGCGGAGTGCAGGGGGGAAAGGACCTCCGCATTACCGTCATGAATACATGACGTGGAAAGTACTTTTACCCTGTGGAATATAAATGCCAAAGCGGATGGCAGTAGTGAAGGAACTACGCCATGCCGTGTTTGGTTTGATTTTGATCACTTCTGGTACTTTGGATATAAACTTTGCGCTTTGTAGTACAGGAGGATTCAGCTGGCAGTAGCTGGGACTCTTTTATTTCTTCTCTTTGCACGGGGGTTTTGTTGCAAGTACTCAGTGCATTCCATTCCTTGGACTGAACTTTGTTTTGGTATATTTCATTGGAATTACTCTTTGGAGCTTGAAGCATAAAGCTATGGGGTATGTTTATAGTGAGAACTAGTGATATAGGCAGAGGTAGTTTTACCACATATATTCATAAGGTTTATATGTTTGTGCAGGATAGAAGGAAGGCAGAAGAAACAAGATGTATACACAAGGTTTCCTACAGGTGAATCAAAACGTCTTTTGACTAGTGAGAATATAATGAGAGCAGGGTTAAGAATTGTATTAACCATTGTATGCTTTTTCTTGCAGCTTCTTATCCTCTGCTGTCCCTTCCTTCTTCTCTTTATTCTTTTGGGTTTTTTCCCCTTTTGGGGTTTTTCCCTCACCGTATCGTCTGAACACCCTGTGATATTTATATTCGGGGTTTCGGAGGGTCCGGAGGTGGAGCATTGTTTCGGCATACGGATCCTGTGGAGTGCAATCCTGACATCGAAATGCATTGGGTTTTTTAAAGTGTCGGCTAAAGGGATGGTTGACAGCACTTGTCTAAGTATGAGCTTGGATTGGCAGCATAAGGCATTTGAAAATGAGGAATAAAGAATTCTGGTTCAACTTAGCTGTCTCCTGAGTGATTTTACAAGCATTGAATACATGGACTACTGATATACTACGGATTAATTTGGTGAACTTTGAAAAATGTGGCTTACTTCAAGAGGAGATTTTTCCTCATTCAGTGCAGCAGCTGGGTGCGCAATTGTCGTACCTTTTGGCAGGGCCACTTTTAGAAAGTTGGCATTTTCTTACTTTAACAATTCTTTGCCTCTGTCTGCCCCTGGAATACACATCTGGGTCAGGGTGACAGCTGTGCTTTGTGTGTTCCCTTTAGAAAGTCATAGAGAGGGAGCTAAGGTCTGCCCTTTATATCCCGATGACCCATCACAAGGTTGATGGGTCTTCCTGAGCTAGAGTGGTGAGAGGAGCTTACACTTGCACCTGACTGGAGCTGTGCCTGTCCCCACACAAAGAGCTGCATCCCCCCTGTATCTGGAGCCAGGGCAGGAAGAACAGGGTCTTGTGAACTGCAAAGACCTTTCTTTGAAGTCTCCCTACTTCAAGGGCTAAAGTGGATATAAGTACTAGACCTCTGGACTGAGGACATTCTGCCAGGAAGAAGAGCTGTTGCGCTGCCAGGAGGGACTGCCACTTTGCTGCTTGCATTGCTGCACTGGCCTTCAGCTTCTTGGTTGTGAGTGAGAGGGTTGAACTTTGCTCTCTACATCCTGTATTTCTAAAGGTTTTTCATGGGATTGTCGGGCCTATTGGATGTCTCAAGAATATCAAAGACTTCGCCTGCAACTTGCTACGAGCACCTTGGCTGATCTGCTGTGAGTCCTGCTCTGCCAAGTGGTACCAAATCCAGCCCTGGCTCTTGGAAGTAAACATTTGTTCTGCAACTCATTAAACTAACACATTAACTACAAAGTGTCATTTCGGAACTAGCACATCACGGCAAAACTGATGCGTCTCTGCTGCCTGCACCGAAACCGTGGTCCATGCTCGCTGAGAGCACAACGCATCAACCTTAACTTACAATGTAGTCCTGACTTTGCCAACACATCATCATTACCTGCACTGAAGCTGTGGTCCCTACTTGCACAAGCATGATGCAACGGCCTCGACTTACAATGCAGCCTCGACTTTGGTTCAGCGCTTCCGAAGAACCCCTGTTGAGTGAGGTGCAGAGATCGCTTCACCGACGCCTGTAGTGCACTACCCCAACTCCAACGCATCCCCGGCCTGTTGTGGATTCTCTTTGACTCGAGCCCTGCGGTTTCGATATTGATGCCTCGGAACCGACACACTGTGCTCTTAACATCGACAACCTTGCCCAACTTCAGAACTGATGCATCACCTGCGACAATGAAGCATCACCTCCGCGTTTCAATACATTGTTCCCACGGTTCTGTCAGTGGGTCTGCATAACTCCTGTATCCAGCCCGCACTCCATCGTGGTTTGACTGAACTTTTGGATTTGCCCCAGCAAGCATTAGTAGATAGCCACAGTTGGAGCGATTGACTTCTAAGCACTGCATTTTGATGTAACCTTGCAAAATGTATATCTTGACTTGGGTATGTTGGATTTTTGTTGCCTTGGTCTTATTTTACTCAGAAAAATGTTGGTGATTTTTTCAAACTGGTGTGGAGTACTTGTGTGGTGTTTTCACTGTATTACTGTGTGTGTGTGTGTGTGTGTGTGTGTGTGCACAGATACTTTATACGTTGCCTCTTTAGTTTAGCCTGACTGCTCTGTGCCAAGCTACCAGGGGATGAGCACAGGTAAATTTGTAGTATGTACTACACTTACCCTGACTAGAGTAGTGGTTCCTACATGGACAGGGTACATACCTCCGCCAACTAGAGACCCAATGTCTAACATTGACAGTACGGGTGCACATATAACCATGTATCTGAGGTGCACGTTGAAAGTAGTTAATAAACGAAAGCCTCTACTTCTTAATATGGAATGCTTTTTCTTTCTTTTTGTTTTGCATGCATGTCTTTTCCTTTGCAGGAGATTTTTTGTAACTTTATAGCTAGAGAAAGGAGTATTAATAATTAGAGATAGAGAGGCTGGAGAAAAAAATCGTGCAAAGGACAGGACAATTTAATGAGCAGAAGAAGCCTCCTATGCATGGTGTATCAGGAACAGAGACTCAAGGATGTCACAATTACTACGGTCCATGGGATCAGAAAGTCTGGAAATGTTCCAATCACACCATGTGGAGCTTAATATAATTGGTCCTTGATTAGAGGAGTTAAGGGATCAATACCCCTGTTAACCACAATATTCACAAGGCCCCAGATGGAATTGCTGTTCCAGTCATTATTAGTCACACAGTTCCTTTATATAAGCCTGAGTTATAAGGAGCTGCAGCACATGCTTTAACCTTTCCTGCTGGAGTAAATGTACCAACTAATGCCCCTGCTGACCCTAGTGAGGAGGAACAGGAAGTGCTTCTTTGGTCCTGACTGAGGTGACTACTCCCTAAGTAGCTCCAGTATCTCCTACAGTGAATCCGGCAGGATTCTTCCCTACAGATGAAGAAGCACAAAGATCACAAATTCTTGACATATCTTGTTGGAATTCACTTTAGAGTGTTAACCATAGTACACCCAGAGGGGGGATAGTGTGCAACGCCCCTGTATTGCTGATTAGTCTTTGTGCTAACGAATTTGATAATTGGTGTAGGAAGGTAGGATCCTTCTGCCTGGTTACCCCCACTTTTTGTTTGGTACTAAGCTGTATGTTGACTAGTCTGACTGATATCCTACTAATCAAGACCCCAGTCTATTTGCTTTCTCCCTAAATTGTTGTCTCCAGTACATAGGTACATCCCAGATTGGATACTGGGGTAACCTTATAACTCTCTAGTATATGGTGCCCATGTACTCAGAGCATAGATACCCCAGAGGTCTCCCATGGGCTGAAGCATGTATTATACCACCCATCAGAGACCATTCAAAATGGAACTACAGACCTGCCATTGCAGCCTGTGTAAGTTGGTGCCATCACCACTTACTTTAAAAAAAATATATATTAGAAATATGACATGATAACATATCAAACAAGACAACTGAAAATCAACATACACAATATTCATGTCATACATCAAAATGTTTCTGTTTATCCCCTGCCCATCCATCCCACCCAACCCTGGGGCACCGCCGGAAGTAATAGAAGGGAAAGGAAGATAAAAGTACATAACCAAATTATACTATTACAACGGCTTCTTAAACCTCAATTGTCCTGATTCATCCAATTGAATAAAGGTTCCCAAATCAATAAACCCTCCCTCCGAGCTCTAGGTCCTCTTCTCTTAAAAAACATAATTTCCCACTTGCTCGCATTAATAAATTTGCCCAACTACTCATGTGGGTTCGGGGGAGCACAATCTAACCAAACAGTAGCAATACATAGTCGGAGAATAGCCATGGCAATGAATAATAACTTTCTCATTGGTTCAGTCATGTTTTGATCACCAACCCCAAGACTTATAGCCCTTGGTGTTAATGATATCCCACTTCTAAACATTTGTTCCAAATATTGTTAAATTTTGTTTAAAAATGGTGTCAGACAGGGGCAAGATGCAAACATGTGAATACTATCAACCGAAATTTCCTCACAACGAGGACAATTTACCCCTACCGTACCACCCCATTGTTGTATGCGATGCGGAGTTATATACAAATTACACCATGTCTTAAAACACTGAACCTGAAGATTTGCAGATATAGTGGCAGTTTGACTATAATTTAAAGACTCTTCACATATCTCCTGTTCCACATGTAATCCAGCCTGCCAGCGAGAAGAGTGCTTACTTAAATCATCACTCCGTCTTTCATTTACCAATTTATAAGTCATAGATATGGTTGATTGACCCCCTTAAGGGCATCCACTAACGGAATACGCATCCAGCTGACAGATTTTTGGGAGAAAAAGTCTCGGATCTGTAGAAATTTAAAGAAGTGCCGGTTAGTGATTCCAAATTTCGCTTTTAAGGCTTCGAAAGTCAATAGCCCGGATTCTAAAACAATATCCCCTATAACAGTAACCCCTTGTGATGTCCATTCTCTAAAATATCCATCCTGAAAAATTCCCGGTAAGAGGGTATTACCTGAAAAAGGGAAATATATATGTATCCTCCCGAAATTGCACAGTTTCCGGACCGTAGACCAGACTTTGAAAGCCCCCAAAAAAACTTAAACCTAACCCGTTTAAAATAAGCAAAATCAATATGTCGAAATAACAGCCTTCGGGCTTCTTCCCCATAAATTAAACGGTAAATTGAAATATCCGAGTGGTCAAAATCCGCAACATCTAATAGCTCTGCAATGTGTCTCAACTTTATTGCCCAATAGTATATCTGAAAATTTGGAACAGACCAGCCCCCCTCTCTCTGGGCAATGTCACATATTTCATAGCTTGCCTGGGGCGTTTCCCAGCCCATAAAAACCAGGAAGTTATCTGCTCTAGTTTTTTAAACCACGTTTGATCAAACAATAAAGGAATAGCTCTTAAAAAATACAAAATTTTAGGTAGAAACATCATCTTTACTACATTGCATCTACCCATTAATGTTAGTTGAAGATTATTAATCCGACGAGCATCAGCATCAATTTTACCTATCAGCGGATTTAGATTAAGCTCTACTATCTCATCAGTATTAGCACTGATTTCCATCCCGAGATATTTAGCATTATTAACCACCCGAGAATCTGCTAGAGCAATTTTATCATTATATATTATTTGGGTTTTCGCCTCGTTTAAATGATACCCTGAGATCTTGCCAAACCGCGACGTAATAAGCTGAATTTCTTGTAGTGCGGCCTGTGGGGAATCTGTCAAAATAGCAAGGTCGTCGGCGTACCCTAGAATTTTAGTATCTCCCCCTTTCGACCTAATTGGGCGAATCAAAACATTAGAGAGAATTTTTTTAATTAAAGGATCAATGTAAATTGCAAATAATAAGGGGGAGCAGGGACACCCCTGCCTGGTACCTCTCAGAATATTTATAGTGCCTGTCTGAATTCCCATAACTGAGATTTGAGCAGTGGGTTGTTTGTACATACTCTGAATTGCACCGATAAATCTCTCCCCCAACCCATAGTGCCTCAGAGCAGCCCATAAAAAAGGCCAGGAGACCCTATCAAAAGCTTTCTCCGCATCCAGCAGAATTAAAGCCATAGGGTCTCCTGAAACCTTAGTGTAGTCAAACAGGGCAATTGTGCGTCGTATATGATCGATTGTCTCACGTCCAGGCACAAACCCATGTTGCTGAGAGGAAACAAGCTTTTTATTTACCCCTGAAAGTCGATTTGCAAAAATCTTGGCATATATTTTTATATCACTATTAATGAGCGTGATTGGACGGTAAGAGCCAGTATTGTGGAAAATTAGTACGATTTTGGTAAACATTATCTGCGCCATCTTGCCTTTCCCCCTGATGCCACACTTTTTGTCGTGCGCGCCCGCCATTTTAGGTGCCTCGATCAGAATAGCCCTTTTGCATGCCACTGGCCCCCGACGTAGTCCTTCGCCCTCACCAAGCCTGCACGCTGACCAACCCCCCTGCTCGCACCTGCTTTGAGTCATAAACCCCTCTTCAGCGCAGCTCTGCCTCAGGACCCCATCCTGTTCCCAGCGCGACACCTCCCTTCATTCCTTTTCATGGTCCCAGGCCCTTTGATGCCAACCCCCTTTTTCCTGTGTGTGCCCGTTTGTCTTCCTCGTTCCCAGGCCGACACCCAGCTCTGCCGGTACTATTCCTCGCCCCTCCCCGTACAGTAGAAAGCTTCCCTCATCAAAGTACCTCCGAGTTGATCAAAGCCCCCACCCCATGAGATCCGATCGAACCCCCCCCACATTCCATGAATCGGCGGAATATCCAGCTGCGCGATAATCATCACCTGTTGTGACCGGGGTGGGGACTTCTACTGTAAATGTGTGTGGGAACGGGCCCGAAGGGGAGATTCCGGGAATGTCTTTCCGTACATCAAAGCATTGCCATGAATATGTAATCTATAATAAAGCAATAAAACCTGTATATAAGAGGCCAGGCCTCAGAGATGCAGTTAGAGCACCTCAGAACGATACCTGCTGTCTAACTGTTGTGTTCTCCTCCGGAGAGAATAAACCTTGTTTCCTGCCTTCCCGCCTCCAGCGCCTGCCTCTTCATTGATTAATATTTCATGGGTCTAAGAGGCGATACCGCCGGGCAAATATCGATTGTCCCCTGACCGTTAGATTCTACAATTGGCGTCCCAAGCGTGGGGCCCATCAGCGACTCGTGGATCCAGTGGGAGAGGTCCTGACGACAGAGTGAACGACTGCAACGATCGGGAGAGCTCTTGCCCAATGGACCCTCGTCTGGCAGCCGATCATCCGAACTTCACTAGTTCCGAACAGACCTCTCTCGAGTGATCTACGGTCCTGACTGGGAACCATTAGGAGTGCTGCGAGGAATACAAAAAAAGAGGACGATCGGGCGCTGGATTCGGAAGACAAGAAACTGTCCATACGGTCCGGGTAAGGTCGTGTAAACACGACAAACTGCAAAATAATTGACTGATTGTTCAGAAAATACTAGTATTACTCTTTGTTAACTTATTTGGAGATTCACTGTCTGCACGCGGAGAAACAGTAGGCTCTTTCCCTTTTGCAAACAGTGAAGGATAGGTAACGCAGCCGTCGTGCCTATTTTTCTCCCCCACTGAATCCTATTATTTATTAACGGTTTTCGGGAGATTCCCTCTCCCACACTGATTAACTGGGTTCTTTAACCCCGAACTACTGTTCACGGATTGTTTTCTGGAGATTCTCTGTCTGCAAACAAGAAATAACAGATTCCTCTTTACGGATAGTGAAAGGGTAGAGGACGCAGACTTTTGCGCCCTACTTATTCTCCCCACTGACTTTATTTTATTTTTTTATTGGTTGTTTTTGTTATTGGTTCATGAGGTATTCACTGCCTGCAAACAACGTATAATAGAAATATTCTGTCTAGTCTTTGCACACAGTGATAAGATAGGCAGTGCTGACTTTTGTCCCTCGTTGCGAGCCGTCATGTCTGTCTTCTCCCCACTGATTGATAACTGGTTCAGCCCGGACCGTTTATTAGAGGTGGATCATCTAGCTCCGCTGGAAGGCACCCCTAATAAGGACATGTTCATAAACTATGGATTAGTTACCATAGCCTATAATAAATTGTGGCACAGGTATACCAAAGAAAGTCAAGACAAACAGTGGCCACTGGTAGGATCCTTCGATCTTGATAAAATAGAAACGTTAGAAATAGCCCTTAGTAATAATAAGACAACGCCTATTATGCTCGACAGTCTCGGTATGTGGCGAAAAGAGGCAATGCAACGAAAGAGAAGAGACGAGGACAGAGCAGGTAGAGGAATATATCAACAGGACAACCCCTGGACACCACGACCCGAAAGTTATCCCCCGACACTACGCACAGGACGGCCAGACTTAGGGCAAGACCAATGTGCTTTTTGTAAATGTATCGGACACTGGAAAGCCCAATGTCCGACTTTACTGAGCGAGAGTAGGAACAGAGGACCGACAGGAATAGCAGCCCGGAAGAAAGGGAAAAAGCGCGAGACAAAGAAGAATCAGACTCACATGGTCAGGCCAGATAGAACCACCACGTTTGATTATGCCCGATGGCACAGATTTCGCCAGAATGATTTCAGCGACATGTTCGAGTTTTCATAGATCGAACAACGTTAAGACGGGAACCCGGTCTAGCTCTAAATTAACAGACGGAGAAGGATAATTATGGCCAATAACTGTTTTATATTTGTCTTGGGTCTTTGTATGTCATACTTGTACTGTCTCCCCGTCTGAGTTTGTGTGTACGTAATGTATGAATCTGCGTCATCCCTCTGCATGTGCTTCCGTGTTACATAAACTCTGTTAACAGAAATTTTAGCATGAAACAACCTGGAAAGAAAGGAATGGGAAACGAAATCAGTAAACCACTGATGAACACGAACTTTTATTTAACATAACAGGCAAGAACAATAACGTTAGAAACAAGAACGGTAAACTGTAGAAAATAAAAGTCAGCAGAACCCCCCCCATTCTGGAACCTTCCAAGGTAGGGCAGGGTTACGGCTACGCCCAACCGGCGGCAACCCATATAAGGCGGGCCCTGCTGCCAACACTCGGTCAGGAAATCTTAACATATGGGGGAGCCGAAGGAGAGGCAGGGGCCAGCGGAGTCCGGCCGCAGCGGCCCTGGATAGTTGCAGGCAGTCCCGCCACATGTCCCCCGGTCCGGCCACCAATGGCCAGGGACCGGGGCCAGCTGGATCCGGCTGCAGCCGATAACCTAAGGAAGCCCGGCCCAGAAACGGACAGGACACTTCTTCCTTTTCTCCTCCGTGACAGCCGCAGCAACACGCCAGGCGCCACTTCCATCACGAACAATGGCCGCGACAACTCTGGGCGGCGGGATGTCTTGTACATACCTCCACGAAAGTCAGTCCTGGCCGGGCTGGGAGGGAGAGGCGACGCGGACGAGCCTCTCCCACCTCCATGGATAGGAGGTCTCCCAGCCCCGGCCCAACGCCGAACTCCCCCAGCCAGGCGGTGGTGCAAATACCTGCGTAGCACCGAACATACCATGGTGGCGCCCCAGTACTTGCGCAGCACCGAACATGCAACGGTGCCCATATTTTCGGAGCACCGAATATGCAATGGCTGCACCGATACTTGTGCAGCACCGAATGTGCGCCGCAGGTGGCCATACTTCCACAACACTGGGCATGGGCCTTGTGGAGCACAGGGTGTGGAGAAGACCATCGTGCATGCCCATGAAAGAGAGCGGCCTGGAGTGCACCGGGAGAAGGAGACGGCGCGAACGAGTCTCCCTCGCCCCCCAGGTGGGGGCATCACACCTGCACCCCAGCCAAACGTCCCGCTTCCACAACACAGAGTTCCATTCCCTATTTGTCCTCAGAAAGGTCTCTTCCACTCTTGCAGACTCGACGAGAGGGGACTGCTGCAGGGCCTCAAAATGGCGTCTGGGCCCGCTGAAAGGCGGGTCTCGGCCGCTAGAGTAACTTTGAACGGCAATGTAACTCGATCGCTCGCCCACCGGAGCACGAGCCCCCACCTCCGACAGCATCTCCACAGCCTTGAAGATTCTACGAAAGTCCCCGGAGCCCTCGGCCCCTGCAGGCTTCCGGTAAGGGACAACTGCCTTGATCGCTAAACGAAATAAGCATGGCATAGCCACTCCTTCTGTTAGCATGAATTCTTGAACTGCCGAAAAGGACTCTGGTCCAACTGCCAGTTGTAGGAAACATTTCCTTCTCTGATGCTACTTCCGGACTAACCCGGCCCGCCCAAAATGGCGCCGGTATCAATAGGAACTTACGAACACCTCGTGGTGTTCCTTCGCACTAATACAAACTTGATGTTCCAAGACATATATATGATCCTTTTGTACACTTAACAAGAAAGAAGGAGAGCTCACTCGACGAACATGTAAAAGGATCCCGTTAAAAATGTTGGTTACAAAATGTACGATGTATTATATTTTTTATTTATAATTGATGTATAACCTCGCTTATGACGCACGCACACGGTATGCATATAGGAAATCTGATTGCAGCTAGTCTGACTATGCTTCTAAATTATGAAATAAATGCCCCCGATCCCCCCAACCAATTGATGAACGTTTTAGTTACCTACGAATGACTGAATAAACGTTTCTAAATGTTTTTTATTGCTGCAAAACAACACCCCCACTGTACGCACTTTCGCCATTGCCGTGTCCGGCCAAATACGACTCCACCCTCATAATCTACGTACTGAAATGATTTTGCAAAAATAAAGGTTTTCGAAACTATGAATGGGTATTGCATGCTTTATTTAAAATATGGGATCGGCGGGAGAGTTTTTGTGCACCCTACTTTGTTCTCTCTTTAAGGTTATTAGAAGGTGGTTGCCCAGCCTCGAATGAAGGATCGGATCTAAGACACGATACTCTGCCTTCGGACACACGACTGACCCATGAACTCGCGCATGGAGGAAGACCTCGACTTCTGAGGATGGGTAAAACGAAACGGTATAAATGATGGAATGTAAAAGATGGGTAAAATGAAACGATATAAATGTTATAAAATACAACGCTCAAAGGTACTAGGGAACAGAGTTGATCGAAGAACTAGTAAACCTTAGAACACCACTGCGTTGAAAGAGATTTAAGGACCCCGATAGTTAAATACACCTACCAACTAGAAACTTTGCGCTAAGTACTTCTGATTCCCTAACGTTTTCCTACTCACAGCCTATAAGGACACACTGCTCCCCCCCTGACTCCAGAAACCACAACCTCAGGGATTCTATCCCGAGGAGATAAGACGGGTATGAGGTAAGTAAAGGACTCTTGAATCCATGTATTTGATATGCGCGAATGTTGTCCCCCTCCCTCCCCCTCTTTTCCCTCCCTCTGCAGGTTACATCGGAGATCACAACCAAGGTGTGGCGAAGATCTGAAGCCTTGCCATGTCTGATACGCGAAGCAGACTAGCGCCGCAAGGTGGCACCTAAGCACACCCACCAACTGCTCATGTAACAAACGAGCCAATCAATAGTATGACTTGTTGAGAAATGATCACCCTTAATCCCGGTTGCGCGAGTGGACACATGCCACGTATGTCTGAAACTATGAAAGAATGTTTGTGTGTGACTGAAGCGTCGACTCAACTGGTCAAAGGACCAAGAATGCAAGGAGTACGACAATGGTGCCCTTTTCCTTTTTCACAATGCATGTCCCCCGTACCCGACCTAATGCTCGTCCGTCCTGAACCGCATGCTTTCAAAATACTAACACAGACCTGCGATGTCTTGTATCGAGTAATGCGCTGAATAATCTATCTTAAATACACGGCCGCTCCCTATGTTGCACGTGTACTATCTAGCCTATTGTTGCACATCTCTCTCTCTCTCTCTCTCTCTCTCTCTCTCTCTCTCTCTCTCTCTCCTCCACACTCTCACTCTTCCGAACGACTAGCACCCAAATTGGCAGACCGCCACCCCTAGCACACCACCCAATTGGCTTCAAATACCGCCAGTATTTGCACAAAACTTGTCTTTAATACAATCACCCTGAGACCGTGTCATTGCCTCTCCTTTCTGCTAAATTAACGAAACCGAGAGTTGGCGATGAGGGAAAGGACAGGTAAGACGACTGAGGTTCCCTAATCTGACCCGTAATAAGGGAACTACATGTCAGCGGCTCCTATGATGAAATAAAATGCCTCAGAATGCGCGACCTTCCCCGTCCCGAATTGTCGCAATACCCAAACCAGTAAAAATGATCGGAACATCCTCATATTCCAGGAACGCCCCCTGTTTCGTATCAGCTGCCCCAGACGAGAGTTATGAAACTGTCCCTCACCCCCGGTCATAAGAGATGGGTCTACTTACGCCCTTACCTCAGTTTTCTATGTCCCTAGTTGTTTCCCATAAGACCCCTGTCTTTTCTAATTTAGTAATCAGGCCATAAGAGGCCACATAGGAACCAGAATGATGTTTTACAAAGTTAAAGGATTAGACCGAAGCGAAGAAAATCATTGCAATGAACACCGTTGAAAGCGAAAATGTTTAATTGAAAGGCAAGATGCATTGATAGAATGAAAAATGTTTTTCCTATGTTCGTCCCTCAGCAAGATACCTATTAGTACCATATTGATAGCTCACAGCACCCTTTATAAATATAAAGCCCTAGAGAACGGTATAGCTTTGTCAGGCTCGTATTACGAAGGGGGGGTCTCCATCAGACGAACTGTCGTAACTGTAAAAAATAGTTGTGAAGGAAAGTCATAGTAAATCCAACAGGCCCATCATCGGTCATTTATATGTTAGTTGTGAACCCTAATATAACGGACGTTTTCATTTTGTGCCTGGAGCTGGGAGAGAAATGGACTTATGTGATTACCTTCCTCTACCAATTCTCTAAAGACTGTCTTTTCAAACTCGTTTTAAGGGTACGACTGTCGGAGGAAAGAAGGACCGGATGTGGGAGCACGTGGCCTGACTACAGACTATGGAACATCTGCGACATTGGCCAAGGCGAGACCGCGACAGAAAAGAGCTGCAGGACGAGGCACTATTTCCGACAAAATGAGAGGAAAGGGCTGACCTGATGTCCCTGCTCAATGTTCAAATGTGTGCCGAAAAGTCCCCGCTCTCTGAACTCAGTCATGAGCCCGCCTACCTGGAATTCTCCGCCCCCTGGTCTGTTCCCGATCTGGCCCTGCTCCATCCCCCCTTTTTCTCCGACCTACCCTATGGACTACTTACACACTCTTTTTCCACCTGAACTCTTTGACTGCCGACTCCAAAGGACACAGGGCGGAAAGGACCTTTTTGACCGGGAAAGCAAGAAAAAGGTCATGCCCTGCAACGCGGAATCTAGATCAGAGCTGGACCCATAAGCTCCACCGCCGGTGCTCCACAGTGCCAACGGAAGACGGAAACCAAAATGCTGAGAACTCGCTAACTTCGAACATTCCTTATTTATCGTTTCTACTATGTCTCATTTCTCTCCCAGCCACCAATGTATTGATTATGCAGCAACCAACAATGAACAGAACTCGGATATGTAATAACCTATCAGTTTACATTCCAACCGACTATAAGTAGCTATGAAATGTTTTGTCTGTATTACTATAACTTTCCTGCAAACGAGTTTTTTTCGATGGACCCGCCTCCTAAGATGAGCGATTTTGAAATGTAATGTTTATAGCTCCTTCACCTGGGTTCCTACTTTTTACCTATGACTACCACAATAGACATGAATAGGAAATAGACCAGCAAGATGTCTTGAATATGTTAAAGGGAGGACTGTGGAAAATTAGTACGATTTTGGTAAACATTATCTGCGCCATCTTGCCTTTCCCCCTGATGCCACACTTTTTGTCGTGCACGCCCGCCATTTTAGGTGCCTCGATCAGAATAGCCCTTTTGCATGCCACTGGCCCCCGACGTAGCCCTTCGCCCTCACCAAGCCTGCACGCTGACCAACCCCCCTGCTCGCACCTGCTTTGAGTCATAAACCCCTCTTCAGCGCAGCTCTGCCTCAGAACCCCATCCTGTTCCCAGCGCGACACCTCCCTTCATTCCTTTTCATGGTCCCAGGCCCTTTGATGCCAACCCCCTTTTTCCTGTGTGTGCCCGTTTGTCTTCCTCGTTCCCAGGCCGACACCCAGCTCTGCCGGTACTATTCCTCGCCCCTCCCCGTACAGTAGAAAGCTTCCCTCATCAAAGGACCCCCGAGTTGATCAAAGCCCCCACCCCATGAGATCCGATCGAACCCCCCCCACATTCCATGAATCGGCGGAATATCCAGCTGCGCGATAATCATCACCTGTTGTGACTGGGGTGGGGACTTCTACTGTAAATGTGTGTGGGAACGGGCCCGAAGGGGAGATTCCGGGAATGTCTTTCCGTACATCAAAGCATTGCCATGAATATGTAATCTATAATAAAGCAATAAAACCTGTATATAAGAGGCCAGGCCTCAGAGATGCAGTTAGAGCACCTCAGAACGATACCTGCTGTCTAACTGTTGTGTTCTCCTCCGGAGAGAATAAACCTTGTTTCCTGCCTTCCCGCCTCCAGCGCCTGCCTCTTCATTGATTAATATTTCATGGGTCTAAGAGGCGATACCGCCGGGCAAATATCGATTGTCCCCTGACCGTTAGATTCTACAGTATCAGATGGTTTCTTGCCCTTCTTCAAAAATGTGACGATTCTAGCTCCACGCCACGACTCGGGAGGGGTGTCCCCATTCTGAATTCTATGGAACATCTCCAAGATAACTGGTGTGAGCTGCGATCGAAAGCATTTATGAAATTCCCCCGGTAGGAAGTCAGGGCCGACAGCCTTGCCAGCAGGGAGGGAGTCTATAGCTAACCATATTTCATCACTTGTGATATCTGCCTCTAATGCATCTCTCTCCTCTGGAGGCAGTACATCTACCTCGATCTCTCTTAGATATTCTTGAATTTCCACCTGTACTGCCTCACTATCACTGATATCCTCATTATAAAGTTTCTGGTAAACTTTTTGAAAAGCTGGAGCAATTGCACCCTCTTCAGAAACTAACCCTACATCAGGATCAAGTATAGTTTTAATACGCGTTACAGACTCTCTTTGCCGAGTTCTAGCAGATAGTAAATGTCCCGCTCTTTCGCTATTCTCAAACATCTTAGACCGCCATGCTATATATTTACTCGCTGCCTTAGCCTGCGATTTTTCAATTATGGCTGATTTGGCTAAAATAATTTGAGTGCAGGCGGAGTCGCTATCCTCGGTCCGCGATATAGTCTGAGCCAGATTTATCTCTCCCTTTTCTAGATCTCTATACAATATCAATAGGTTTGCTTTTTCTTTCTTCTGGTTTTCCCATCCATAGCGAGTGGTCTCGCCCCTTATCCCGGCCTTAAGTGTGTCCCATAAATTTTGTATTCCAGACAGTACTACCAATGTTTTCATCTAAAAATCTCACAATCCATGCCGCCATGGATTCTGTATACAAATTGTCACTAAGCAGGCCACGATTAAATGTCCAGACCGCTGGTTTACTACCACTTAATTGCATATTAATCTCAAGTAAAAGTGGATTATGATCCGACATCACTCTCGGATATCTAGTGATACTGGATTTTGGAGCAAGACATGAGGAAATAAAAAAATAGTCAAGCCTAGAGCATACTTTGTGAGGATAAGAAAAATAAGTAAATCCAGGCCGCTTCCGTCTAAAAAAGGCCCAGGCATCGATCAAACCATGAAGTTCCATCATATAAGAAAAAGCCCTGTATACCTTTCGTTTTCTACCTCTATATACTATCTCCGACTGATTCATTAGACCACAATCAATATTTATATTAAAATCCCCGCAAACAATAAATGGAGCTGGCCACCCTACCAGCTCCAAATTCAGCCACTTATATATTCCTGGGTCATCAAGTACTGGGCCATATATTGAACATAATGTGAGATCTTTATTCAGGAATTAACCATGCATAATGACCCAGCGGCCAAAGCTATCAGCTGATGAGCGAACTATGTTAAACCTCGCTCGTTTTGCAAGGATAGCGACTCCTTTAGTCTTTGCTTCCAATTTAGTCCATGATGCTAGTTGGAAACCCTCAAACTCCATCATTTTATGCGACTGGCTTCAATATGGGTTTCTTGAAGGCATATAATATCTGCTCGTAGAAAACACAAATCCTCTCTAATCCGGCGTCGTTTAATTGGGTCATTAAGCCCGCAAATATTAATAGACGCTACTCGGATATTGGCCATATCGCTAAAGAGACATTCCTGACAACAAACCATTCAGCACTACGTATCGAACCCAGATAAACAAAACTTTTCCCAAAAGCAAGCCCCGGTCCAAACCTTTCCTCCTCCTGTAGTATAACCTCCCCCCTAACCTCCCCAGCCCCCCCTGCACCCCAACCCACCCACCCCCTCCACCCCACAAAACAGGCAAAAAAGGTCAGTTGACCCATGTGATGCCTCCCGCTTTCCCAAATGTCCCATGGTCACTCCCTGTCCGGGGTACCTCCTACAGAAAGAGAGAGATAAAGAAAACAAGTAAATTCCCTGAGTATCAGCAAACAAGGGAAAAAAGGAGAATGCAACAGTCAGAGATAAGAGTAAAAAATAAAAAAAAGGTGAAGTTTCCCAGTTGAAAAAGCCTAGAGGCAAGATGGCGGCCGCTTGACCCGAGTGAGCGTCACTCCCCGTCCGGACTGGAAATCTTGGTCGTTGTTTGTGGAGCGAGAAGACGTTTGTAAAGGAGGATTAGCAAAGCAAAGTATCTGACATTTCCCCCGAGTTGATCCAGAGTTTGTCGCGGGTTAAAAGACTTATGCTAATCGATCGGCAAAAACAGAAGCTCTGGTTGCGGGCGGCGCGGCTCGCCGTAACCGCTCTCCAGAGCCGAGCACACCATGTAACCTTGCGGGCGTGGTCCGCGGAGAGCCGTCAGCAGGAGCCTGTTACGCTCGGCAGTCGGGGAAAACAGATGCCTCTGCGTAAGAACGGGAATGCTTCCGCATTAAATGCAAAAGCTACGGGGATACATCAGCCGTTTCTCGGAAGGCAATGCATGCACCGGAGAGGCAGGAGAAAGTAGGGAAATTAGAGATGGAGAAACCCACGTTAAGAGCAATGGCGGTGAGTGCAAAGAAAGGCTCTTTAAAGGGGAAACCACTGGAAAAGCACAATCCCCTTCCTATATGACTGAAGAGAGCAAGAACAGGGCACTCGAAAATTGGGAACTTTGATAGCAACAGGTGAGGGCCCGGGACGGGGGAAAGCAGTAACGGTCCCTGGGATGTTTTCAGGGAAGGCTGCCGCGACCAAAAATATGCCTCAGCATTCACAAACTATGCTCACTAGTGTGGGGGACAATGGCATTGAGACAAGCAATGCAAAACCGGGGAAAATTAATAAGGGAGCAAAAGGTATAATGGACACTGAAAATTCTGAAGTTGAAAGCAAAGCTAAGATTGGGGCGGCTTTCATTAATGCATCTGAGCCCTCGAAGACAGTAGATATGGAGCCCGGTGTAGGGTTTGAAGTCCCTTGTGAGATACCCCCGAAAAACACAGATACTGAGCAGGGAGACACTTTTATTTGTTCACCTCCTGTTGGAGAAAAGCCTAATTTCGGATCTGGGGGTGCTTGTGCACCAGATGTCCAGGATGGCGATAGTCTACTGTGGACTCGTTTAGTGAAGATTTTTCTCAGGTGAAGAGAGCGGAAGCCCACCGAAAACAGCAGACACTTTAAAAAGGGCTACCCCTCGCCACATCAAAACTAGGAAAAAGTCTACACAAGGATTAAGGGTATGTGACAGCGATGGCTCTGAGGCTAATAATAAACTTTAATGGGATTATGCACACGCCACTACTAGTCTTACAGGGTCAGAGGGATCCAGAACACAGAAAGCGAGGGGTTCTATAGGCGAAATAGAACTCCCCCCTCTAATACCCTAATATATGCTATGCTAAAATCCATTCAAAGTGAGGCACGGCAGGAGCATAAGAGGGCTCAGATGGCCACGTTCAAAATACAAGGGGCCATCTGCAAGAAAACCAAAGCTTGTTCAGAGGTTAAAGCTAGGACCGTGGCCCTCGAAGAACGGATTGTGGGGATCGAGGCTGGTTTACAGAGCACAGAAACAAAAACCACTGCCAATGATGAAAAGCTAGCGGACATAATGTGGAAGCTTGAGGACTCTGAAAATCGGCTCTGTCGGAACAATTTACGATTACTTGGAATTGAGGAAAAGGCCGAAGGACAGGATATTAGAGAATTTGTGTTGAAGCTGTTTAAATCTGCCTTCCCAGAGCTGTCACATTGGTCTTGGGAAACCGAAATACAGAGAGTCCACCGGTTTCCTCTTATGCTTAAAAAAAATGCCGGTCCTGAAAACAAACCACAGGCTATATTAATATTCTTCGGTAATTTTCTTTTGAGGCAAGCCATCTTTGAAAAAGCCTGACCGGAAGCTAAAAGATCTGCAGAGAGGCATACATGTTTTGTGCGTCCCGATTTTTGCCACGCCACAGTTGAACAGAGGTGGCGACTCCGGCTACTGATTACTCCTTTCCAAAAGAAGGTTTGCGAGGTTTTTCTTATGAACCCCGCACGGCTAGAAGTTATATATCGTGGCAAGATTCTGGTATGTTCCTCTGAAATACAAGCTGAAGAGTATCTAAAGGAACTCCCTGATGGCTAATAGACCTTAAGTTTAAAAGGATTTTGATCTAAACTTAGAGCCATCACCACTAACTAAAGGTTAACTGTATCAATGGTCACTGCACTTAAAACCTATACGTCACCCCTATAGCAGGCCTTTGCAATCCTGATGGCAGGGTGTTTGGTTCTAAGTGAGAGGGTGTCCCTACATGAGCAGGACACCCCTGCTGCCTACAGATTACATTCTCCCGGGTTGTCAGTGAAACATCCATATACTATATAGAGGGGCACCGCGTAATTACGCAATGACCATCTCAAAAACGGCTGCAACAAATCCTATCATGTTTGGTATCAAACATATTGGAATCATAGCCTAACACTGTAAGCGGGGTGGGGGTATGATTCCAAGCACTGGGAGAGTCCTCCGTTAGGCTCTCAGTGTTCCTGGTGCCAACCTTCTACCCCCGGACAGCACAAAATGGTTGCTGCCGACCAGAGATACATGCTCTGACCTTCACTGCAAATGGCGCCAAAGCAAACAGTGGCACAGCTTCTGTGCAGAGAACACATGGCGCAACCCTGCAGCGTGTCTCAGCTGGTACCAACCCTTACAGTGCAGGGACACGACACAGTCCTGCAGTGTGTCTCAACTGCTCTCAACACCTGCAGCGTGCAGTGAACACATGGCAATGTGTCTCAGCTGGTACCAATCCTTGCAATTCAGGGACACATGGCACAGCCCTGACATCGTGTCTCAGCTGCTCTCAAGAGCTGCAGCATGCAGTGAACACGTGACAGCGTGTCTCAGCTGATACTAACCCTTGCAGTGCAGGGACACATGGCGCAGCCTTGGCAGCGTGTCTCAGCTGCTCTCACACTTGCAGTGTGCAGTGAACAAATGGCAGCGTGACTTAGCTGGTACCCAACCTTGCAGTGCAGGGACACATGGCACAGTCCTGTAGAGTGTCTCAGCTGGTACTAAAGTGCAGTGCAAGGAACACATGGAACATCCCAGTAGCATGTCTAAGCTGTTACAAATGCATGCAGTGCAGGGAACACATGGCACAGCCCTGACATCGTGTCTCAGTTGCTCTCAACACCTCCAGTGTGCAGTGAACACATGGCAGCATGTCTTAGCTGGTACCTACCCTTGCAGTGCAGGGACACATGGCGCAGCCCTGTAGCGTGTCTTAGTTGGTACGAACATGTGCAGAGCAAGGAACACATGGCAGAGCCCTGTAGCGTGTCTCAGCTGTTTCTAACGCATGCAGTGCAGGGAACACATGGCACAGCCCTGTAGCATGTCTCAGCTGCTCTCAACACCTGCAGTGTGCAGTGAACACATGGCAGCGTGACTCAGCTGGTACTAACCCTTGCAGTGCAAGGACACATGGTACAGCCCTGCAGTGTGTTTCAGCTGCTCTCAACACCTGCAGTGTGCAGTGAACACATGGCAGCGTGTCTCAGCTGGTACTAACCCTTGCAGTGCAAGGACACATGGTACAGCCCTGCAGTGTGTTTCAGTTGCTCTCAACACCTGCAGTGTGCGGTGAACACATGGCAGCGTGTCTCAGCTGGTACTAACCCTTGCAGTTCAGAGACACATGGCGCAGCCTTGGCAGCGTGTCTCAGCTACTTTTAACACCTGCAGCGTGCAGTGAACACATGGCAATGTGTCTCAGCTGGTACCAACCCTTGCAGTGTAGGGACACATGGCGCAGCCCTGTAGCGTGTCTTAGTTGGTACGAACATGTTCAGTGCAAGGAACATTTGGCACAGCCCTGTAGTGTGTCTCAGCTGTTACTAATGCATGCAGTGCAGGGACACATGGCGCAGCCTTGGCAGCGTGTCTCAGCTGCGCTCAACACCTGCAGTGTGCAGTGAACACGTGACAGAGTGCCTCAGCTGGTACTAACCCTTGCAGTGCAGGTACACATGGCGCAGCCTTGGCAGCGTGTCTCAGCTGGAACTAACCCTTGCAGTGCAGGGACACGACACAGTCCTGCAGTGTGTCTCAGCTGGTACCAACCCTTACAGTGCAGGGAACACATGGCACAGCCCTGTAGCATGTCTCAGCTGCTCTCAACACCTGCAGTGTGCAGGGAACACATGGCAGCGTGTCTCAGCTGGTACTAACCCTTGCAGTGCAAGGACACATGGTACAGCCCTGCAGTGTGTTTCAGTTGCTCTCAACAGTTGCAGTGTGCAGTGAACACATGGCAGCGTGTCTCGGCTGGTACCAACCCTTGCAGTTCAGGGACACATGGCGCAGCCTTGGCAGCGTGTCTCAGCTACTTTTAACACCTGCAGCGTGCAGTGAACACATGGCAATGTGTCTCAGCTGGTACCAACCCTTGCAGTGCAGGGACACATGGCGCAGCCCTGTAGCGTGTCTTAGTTGGTACGAACATGTTCAGTGCAAGGAACATTTGGCACAGCCCTGTAGCGTGTCTCAGCTGTTACTAATACATGCAGTGCAGGGACACATGGCGCAGCCTTGGCAGCGTGTCTCAGCTGGAACTAACCCTTGCAGTGCAGGGACACATGGCGCAGTCCTTTGGCGTGTCTTTGCTGCTCTCAACACCTGCAGTGTGCAGTGAACACAGGGCAGCGTGTCTCAGCTGGTACCAACACCTGCAGCCTGAGTCTGCAGTGAACATGTGACAGCGTGTCTCAGGTGGTAGCGACGAATGCAGCGCACATGACCCGACATCATCCAGGGAATACCCGGCTGGCCCTACCATGGCAGCCGCACGCACAACATTCTCCCCCCTCCCGCCCAGGCCTTCCAGTCACGTGCCCCGGTAGACATGGATAGGAGGGTGCGCTCACCTGTAGTGTCAATGGTTTGTGTTACCCGTGGGAGGGCTCGGGCTGCACCAGCATCAGGAGATCGGGACTCGGGAACCTGGCACGGGTCGGGCAGGTAAGAGGTGGACAGGGTGCCTGTTAGCGAACGTGGTTATAGCTCCCAGCCTCACCAGCCTCTCAGAGAGACCGGACGGACTGTGGCTTCGCTCTTTCAGCCTGAGCCCGGAGGTGTGCCTCAATGCTGTCCTGGTGGTGATACTGGCCTATTAGGGCAGGGATATAAACCAAAGTATAGGTCCAAACCATCAAACTGGACGCACGCTATTGGAGTCCGCAGCCCATCGGCAAAATACTTGGATAGTCCAGCCAGGCCCCCAACCCTGCCCCTGCAGAAGCACCAGCCAGACTGACCCCGGTGACAGCGGACCAAGGCAGCGGAGGCATCAGAAGGGCCACAATGGATTCCCTGCAGCACTGTCTCATACAAATCCTTCTCCACTTAAATGCAAGTTAGTGTGGAAATGTATTTACTCCAAACTTGTCCTAAACCCGAGCACGCAGGTTTCCAAGGGACCAAAGGCACAAAGCCATTAAGCCATTAAGTGGTCGCACATCCTGCAATTCGTTAAATGACAGGGTTTGCTACCACTAAATAGTTTTTCGGAATGTACTGTACCCTTTTTGCAATTTGGTCACAGGTTACAGAATCGCAAAGCGTGTTTTCAAGGGCGCAAGAATTGCTATTAGTAAGGATGGGTTTCTTACGGTGTGTGTCAAGGTTTTGCAACCAAAATCTTGTTGAAAGGCAGCACAGTTGTATCCGCTTCCAACCAGGGACATTTAGCGGATTTTGTGGCCCTCGGCTCAATGTATTTTGTGGCCCTTGTTCAGCTTTGAATCTATGGTCCGGTGTCAGCTCTTTCATGCCCTCTGTGGCCACGTCACTGACTGTGCAGATACACACATGTCCAAATTCTTCAAGTGTTTACATCTAATAATCAGGGATAGTGAAGTGTGTTTTCAATATTGTAACACAGCAGCAGCTGACAAATATTACTGTAATTAATTTCTGTGACACCCTCCATTACTAATATGTGAAGTCCTGCTTTGACCTAAAAAACGTTTTTTTATGGATGCAGCATGAAACATAAACACATTTTTCTGCAAAATGTCTTCAAATAGATTCTCACACATCACTCACATTAAAAGTAAATTCAAGAAAAATTGTATTTAAAACCACTTGTTCAAGAATTATTCAAGGTATTCAAGGCAAGACTCTCTGCAGAACAGAGCTGAATCTATCAGTCCCCCCTCCCCAAAAAGCTGGGATCCTGGGCCAGAGCCCACTTTGCCCATGCCTTAAAACGTCTCTGCTTCCAACACGGGGTGGTGGATCAGTGTTTCGTACATTTGTACCCTAGCTCCATGAGTGAGCAGCTCACCCAATCCATGTTTTTCTGCGCAGTCTGGGATGTGCAGGGCTGTTGATGCCATTACATATCAGCGAGACATGTCACAACATTAACAGAAAATGTCTGTACTGGACTGTACAGTAGACCATTGGAGCCTGGGAATTTGCTCCCGCCCAGTGAGGCATGGACAGTGAAGGACCAACCTCCTGATTCCTTGGTATTGGTATTGCTTAAGGGTCAGAGGGTAGTGATGTCCAATCCTTCATTTAGAATCTACTGAAAGGTACATTCCTCGAGATTACTCAATGGGACTGGGACTTCGAGATTCAACAAGTTCACCGATTCCCTTTTATATATAAAAAAAAAAAACACGAGATACAGAGCCTGGTAAACCTAGAGTTATTCTTGTATATTTTGATAGTTTACTCTTGCAACAAGCAATTTAAGAAAAAGCCTGACCTAATTATTTGAGAGAATTTAATGGGCTGTCTTGTTTTTTGCAAAAGCGGACTTCTGTCACACCACCGTGGAGCACCGTTCGAGCCTCATACAACTTTTCAGCCCATTTAAACAAGCATTTGATTGCACTAGGTCTCGCATTTGCAAGAGTTTAAGCTATTAACATTGTAAAGGATAATGCCTTTTATTTATCTGTTTTCATAATTAACAAATAAATGAAAGACATACAGCCTGATTCATGAAGCGAAATAGCGCCCGCAATGGCTGCGAAAATGCAATTGCGGGTGCAAAAAACGGAATCGGCATTCAAGTACAAAATAGCGAATTCGCAAACACAGAATAGCGATTATAATAGCGATTATGCTATAATAGTCGCAGAGTCCCGGTAGTCGCGCATTAGCGATACGGAAATAGCGACCAACCACGGAATCTGCGAAATGAATAGCGAAACGCAATATATTCTCAATCGGCATTCATGAAAAATATACAATAGCGGAAAACCCCAAAATCGCAATTTAGCGCGGCGCAAATTAAGGACAACTCAAAGCAGGTGGTAACCATAAAAGCCATGATCAACAAAAAGTTGAAAAACAGTTGGCCAATCACCAACAGGTCCAGGCCTGACCAATCACACATAAGGACATTCAGCAGCAGCATTAGGCGTTCCACAATGCCAGGAATGTACATGGTGGTGAGGCGGCGAAGGCTACAGCGAGCAGCATGGAGGAGACGCATGAGGCAGGAAAGGATTTACCGGCAGCGGGTCACCTTGCTGGGCCAAACCAGAGAACAGATATATGCTAAATACAGGCTGAATGGGGAAATGATCATCTGACTGATACATGAACTTGACCCCCTCATGCAGCACCCAACAAGGCGGAACAATTCGGTGCCTACACATGTGCAAGTATTGTGCAGCCTGCACCTCCTGGCCTCCGGCAGTTTCCAGGGCATAGTAGCGGCTGCTGGGGGGATATCCCAGCCCACCATGTCACGCTGCCTCCACACTTTCGTTGACGCCATGCTCACCCAGCTCCACCGCCACATCACATTTCCCACGAGCCAACAGGAATTGGACCTGACAAAACTTCAATTTTACAATGTAGCCCATTTTCCCCATGTCCTCGGCTGCATAGACTGTACCCACGTCGCCATCTGCCCACCAGCTGCCACGGAGTATATGTACCGCAACAGGAAGTCCTACCACTCCCTCAACATACAGATGGTCTGCAATGCCAAGACCATCATCACTGACATTGTCGCCCAGTACCCAGGGAGTACCCATGACTCCTTTATCTTCAGGCACAGCGGACTCCACACACGACTGCTCAGGGGAGAGTTTGGGGAAGGACACCTACTTGGTAAGTACACTTTGTCGACAATGTCACATTGCAATGAAGGCACTGCGCTGCACAGGCAATCAACATCTGCTCCTCTCATTCAGGTGACAGTGGCTACGCCCTACGGGAATACCTCCTGACCCCTTACCTCAACCCTGCCACACCTCAGCAACGGCGCTACAATGTTGCGCACATCCGGACAAGGAACTGTATAGAAAGGACATTTGGCCTGCTCAAGAGCAGGTTCCGTATACTGCACAAGACGGGTGGGGCCATGTATTACAGTCCTGCTGCCTGCTGCCGCATTGTGGCTGTCTGTGCAATGCTACATAACATTGCAACCAAGCGCCGGATACCTGTTGAGATCTCAGGCAGTGAATCAGAAGGGGACGACCAGCCACCAGCACATGCGCACCATGCACGCGGGGAGAACCCAGCTGAAGGCCACAGACGTCGCAACCACATCACAGCGAACAATTTCTAGCCCACCCTCTACCCCCACCCCACATATCACAATTGCATGCAAGATGTAATGATCACACAAGGCTAATGTGTGCAGCAAAATAAATATATTTGTTTCATTCACAAGAAAAAGGTAATCAGTACAACTATTTACAACCAACAGTATTCCTTCATACTGCAGTGTGCAAGTACATGGCAGGCTTATAGTCAGCCTGTGCCTGTGTTTTTCGGGCAGAGTCAAGTGCGCCTCCTGCGCGTTATGCCCAGCCGCCTCTGAGGCTCATCCTCCTCCGGGGCACCTGTACCAGGCGTTGCCCTGGTGCTGCGCCTAAGTGGCGGGACTAGTGTTGCAGATTGGCTGCTGACGCTTGAAGCCCCCTCACTGCCATCGTCACCCCCTACAGTGACAGGTACAGCTGGAGGGTGTAGTGCCGTCACCGTGGTGGTTAGGTGCTCCAGGACCCTGGTGATGTCCTCACAGCACTGAACTAGTTGGTGCTGCTGTGTGAGTGACCGGCGTGACAACTGGGAGGTGGCATTTGCAGCCACATAATTTGACCGGCTGTAGGAGGCCAGCCGGCTCATGAGCTGGTGGTGGCGCCGGCTTGCTGCCCTGCGCTGCTTGCTCATCGCAGCAGTGTTTGCCTCCATGGCTGCAATCATGCGGCCCATAGCCGCCGTCATGCGGTCCATGCGGTCTCCCACTCCCGCCACATTGCGCCCAATTTTGTGCAGCTGGAGCTGTATGGCACCTTGCTGCTGTGACTGGCGCTGATGGATCCTGAGCACGCGCCTCTCTACGCTCATACAGGCATGGCGGTGTCCATTGCCCCTCCTGCTGATTGGAGCTGTGGTGTGACGGTGAGAGCTCCCACGCCTGCTCTGCTGGCCTGTCACAGTGTCTGGCCGCTGTGTTGCCGCTGTCGCAGGCCCAGATGACGTAGCACCAGCTGCAGGTGTTGTCACAGCAGGCGTTGCTGGTGCGGCAGGGACTGGAGGCACATTAGTGGGGTGCCTGGCTCTGGCTGCGGGTGGGATGGCAGGAGCAGAGGCCACAACGGTGGGGGGCCTGGCCTTGGCTGCGGGTGGGATGGCAGGAGCAGAGGCCACAACGGTGGGGGGCCTGGCCTTGGCTGCGGATGGGATGGCAGATGCAGGGGCCACAACGGTGGGGGGCCTGGCTGCTGGTGTTGTTGCAGCGGCAGGGGCTGGTGCCTGGGTTTCCGGTTGTGAATCCTCCTCCTGGGCCTCCTCATCTATCTGCAGCCTCTCGCTGTCACTGCTTTCTGCGCCACCTGTGAGGGTAAGTGGATACTCATTAGTTGCATGTGACTGCCAGACGTGCTGATGTTACATGCATGCTGGGTGACATTCCCTGGATGGCTGTGGATTTGCGTACTTTGGGACCTGTCTGGCTGCATTGTGGTACTACTACATTGTGGACATACTACATCTCCCACAATGCTTCAGGGCATTCCCTGATGCGCAACAAAGGCATGACTAAGGGCCAATAAGTGAGCCTATCTGGTCAGGGACGGTCATAGGGGACAGGGTCGCAGTCGCATGCCACTTACCTTGGGTGTCTTGGGTGGGGCGGGAGGAGTCCAGAGGGGTGACGCCAACGCACGCCTCCCTCTCAAGGGTGTTCTCGACCTGGTCCTCCAAGGGTGTGTTGGGTGGGACTGTCGGTCCGCCACCTCCAGTGCCCGATGCCTCTCCGAGGCGCTCCGCCACCCTCTCCTTGGCACGACCTCGGAGGTCATACCATCGCTTCTTAAGCTCCTCCAATGACCTATCGGCCACACCCACCGAGTTCACGCTGGAGGCTATTCCCAGCCAGATCCTCCGTTTGTCTTGCTCTGGGACCTTCCTGGAGTTGATCCCGAAGAGTCTGTCATGGTTGGCCACCACCCCTTCTATCAGGTTCTCGAGCTCCTGCTCTGAGAACTTCAGCTTTCTCTTTCGTCCTGCGCTGTTGCTGGGGCCAGGGACAGGTTCCTCAGACATGGCAGCAGTTAGGTCGCTATTGAAGTCGTTAATGAAGTCGCTATCGCTGGTTTAGCGGCTGCTTTCCGACTTGCTCCCTCGAAGGTTTGCCTCACTGTGGTGTTTGGGGGTGGGAACTGCCTGCTTCCTGGTTGTGATGTCATCACTGTGCTCGGAAAGCGACTTCCCGTTTTCCCGATCGCGCGAGAATGCGAGTCGCATTCCCGATCGCACGAGATTGCGAGTCGCATTCCCGATCGCACGAGATTGCGAGTCGCATTCCCGACGCAGGTAGCCGGGAATAGCGATTTTTCTGCGATTTTGGTTAGTCGCTAACGGATTTAGCGCCCGCGTGCGAGTCGCTATTTTTTTTCCGGAAAGTACATGAATGCCGTTTTGCGTTTCCTCAATAGCGAGTCGCTATGAATCGCTATTAGGGACACGCAAAACGGCCCGTACATGAATCAGGCTGATAGTCATTTACAATGCCAATAGCTCAAATTCTTGTAAATGCGAGACCTATTCAAAGAAGCGTTTGCCATCGTACCAGCTGCTTGGAAAGTGAAACCGCGCATGGCACACTGAATGTTGCAGGAAAACATGTCGTGGCTGCAGAGGGAGAAACTCATTAAAGAAAATAGGGGCAGATTTATGAAGGCCTTGAGCCGCCGGTGCGTCACTTTTTTTTCCCATGTTAAAAATGACGCACCGGCGGTGCAAGGCCTTCATAAATCTGCCCCATAGTGCTTACAGACTGAAGAAGACATACTATGTTACAACAGAAGTAAAAGGGCCAGTCCTCATGGGAGGTTACAAATCAAGACAAGGTGGTACTAAGGAGGGACTAACAAGCAATTAATGATTAAGAAGCCAGCATTTACGAAGGACAATGACACAACCCAATGGAAACTATAGGTAGAGAGTGGGCGGAGCTTCAAGTCGATACTCCAATACAGCATGCCTCGCAGAGCTGGGCAAGCCCTGCCCAGGCTCGACCTAGAAACTAGGAGGCAAAGTCTTTCTTTATGCTTTGCTCTGTGTACGGGCAGCATGTATGACCCTGTGCTTTTTGAGTGGTTAAATAATGAGCAAGCCTTGTTGCCGGCAACTATTAATATTTGTGGTGACTTTAATATAAATGCCACAGGGGACTGGTTGCTTGATGGCGGTAAAAAGTACTTGGGTCGAAAACTGAGGGTGTATCGGTCACTATATAACTTGATTCAGGACCATGCATTAGTGAATGTTTGGCAGGACAAAAGGTCCTGGTATCATGGTTATACATATTTATCAGCCTCACACTAGACACATGCAAGTCTTGATTATTTTTTTGTCTCTCCCACTCTCCGTCAAGATTGTAAATTCGAGAAATTACCCCATGTAATGTCAGAACACAGGGGCATATTAACTAGCTGAAGTATCGCCGCTTTCTCGGCATAATTCGCCGAGAAAGCAACGATACTTCCAGCGCCCTATTAACAAGGGCATTGCAACGCCTACCACAAGCCCACTTTGCATGTCGGCGACAAACATCGCTAATGACATGCAAAGTGGGCGTTCCCACGTCCAACCACATGTAAAATGTGGTTGGAGGTGGTAACACCCTATTACCAAGGCAGGCGTTGGGAGGAAAAGACCTGCGACAAACTTGTTTATTGCAGGTCTCCCAACGCCTGCTCTGACCAGGCGTTAGGCATTGTTTACATGGGGGTGTGGATCATAAAGCTGAATCCACCCCCCCATATTAGCAAGGCACACATTAGTGCGTGAAAACAACGCTTGTTTTCACACGCTAATGTTTACTATCACCGGCTATCGCAGGATTTACTATCGCCTATGTGCGTTGATAATATCGCGCTAACAAGGCGCGAAAATCCGGCGATAGCCGGCGATAGAGAAATGTGCGATGTGCGTTTTTTAACGCACATCTTGTTAATATGCCCCACAGTCCATTAGTACTGGAACTAGTAGTAAATGGGGGGCTAAGGCAGCTCTCGAATTAGAGCTTCGAGCGTGCACTTTTATTGGATGAAGTTTACATAAAGGTTATTAATAATTGTATACCGACTTTTATGAAAGAAAATATTGGGAGCGCCCCGGCAGGGACTGTGTGGGATGCTTTAAAGGCCAGTATCCATGGGGAGACCATACTCTATAGCGTGAATCATTGGAAGAAAGAGAAGCTTGGATTGTTAAAGCTGTACGAGGCTCTGGTCACTGCCGAAACCAAATTAGCAGCCGCGGATGGTAGGGGAGTACCTGCCGGGGCAGTGACGTGGGGAGGGGGATGGTCAAGGTGGGGGGTAGTAATCTATGGATAATGGACGTTTACAGATAAGTAAACATAGAAATAAATCAAACGAATTTCATTGCGTGCACTGCATTGCATTTAGGGATGCAGTGCACACAACGAAATTCATTTGATTTATTTATATGTTTACTTACCTGTAAACGTCCATTATCCATGGATACTACCCCCCACCCTGCCCTTCCCCCTCAGCACGTCACCGAACCGGCAGGTACTCCCCTACCGACCGCGGCTGCAAATTAGTTACAACAGTCTTGAAGCGGGACAACTCTCAAGAGGCACAACAAGGGTAGCGATTGCTAAGGCTGTGATTTCTGAAATTACTGTTAAAAAACCAGTTGATAAATATTTGGCATGGCAAGAAACATTTTATGCGCTTAGTGAGCAGGTCATCAACTAGCAATGCATACTCAGCAAAAACAACTGCAAGGGGAAATACAATAGTGAGGGATCATTATTGGGGCCAGTTTCAGATCCTGAGGATATCCGTGGTGCTTTTCAGCGGTTGTATTCAAACCTGTAAATGGAAACTGAGGTCTGGGTACAACAGTACTGGGGAGATATTTCACTTGACATTCTTAATTTGTGAGTCTCTTTCCCCGGGAAGAAATCCTTCTTGCTATTTCCAGTGTACCATTGGGTAAAGCGGTGGGGACGGATAATATCCCTCTGGAATTTGATCGGGTTTTCTTTGCCACGTTAAAGATCTATTTGATGGACCTATTTAATGAAATGTATCTTAGAGATGTTGCCCCAAAGTCGCGGTCTATGGCAAATACTGTGGTCTTTCCTAAAAATAACAAACGTGTTCAGGAACTGGGCTCATATTGTCTTATAAGTTTGATTAATGCAGACACTAAAATTTACTCTAAAATTTGATTCCCTGCCTCTCTAGGGTGATAGGTCAAATTGTGTTGCCTAGATAGCAAGGGTTTATACCTGGGAGAGGCACGAAAGATCATCCTCTTCGGGTGATATCCCTCTTTGATGCATCTGCCATGGCTGGAGACCCTATGGCTTTAATTTTTTCGGGATGCTGTTAGACCTGGCACCTAGGCGTGGGTCTCCCTTCCACTTTTTGTTACTGTACCTCATGTGTTTTGCTGGTGGTAGCTGCTCAGAGCACTGTGCCACTGCCAATCAGTGCCACAGTGCAAGTGCTCCCTGTATAAAAGGTATATGTTGATTGGTTTCCATGATTGGCTTGTTTGGTTTACTGTCAGGCCCTAGTAAAGTGCACCAGGAGTGCCCAGGGCTTGTAAATCCAAAGGCTGCTCGTGGGCATGCAGCACTGGTTGTGCCACCCACAGAAGCGGCCTGGTAAAATGTGTCTAAGGTCTGCCATTGCAGAGCCTGCGTGCAGTCTGGCACTGTCATGCTGACTGGGCAAGTACACCCACTAGCCATGCCCTAAACCTTCCCTTAACTTTATATTAGTCACCCCTATGGTAGGCCCAAGGGCAGGGTGCATTGTAAGTATAAGGTAGGACAAGTCCTGATGTGTGTGGCATGTCCTAATAGTGACTTACAGCCATTTTTGTTTTTCACTATTGCAAGGCTACCTGTTCTCATAGGCCAGAATGGGCTGTTGGAATTGTTACATTCTATAATCCTGACAGACTCAGGGAACACGGTAGAAATTCAAGTTTAGTATGCCTGAACTCAGAATAATAAAATACATCTTTTAGCGAAGTTTTTTTTAGTATTCTGTGCTTGCAATACCACTTTTAGAAAGTAGGTATTTGTTTGCCTAACCATTTCAGCCCGCCTCTGCTAGGATGTGTATCTGCTTTCTGGGTTCTGTGAGTGACAGGGCTGGGGAATCCCCGAGGGCAGGGCTAGGTAGCCTGGTAGTGAATAGAGAGATTAACATCCTGAAGGGTGGGAGGTGTGCACCTGGACTCTGAATAGGGCTGTGCTCTGCCACCACAAAGCTGGCCCAACCTCCTGTGGAGTGTCTGATGTCTCTAGCCTGCTCCCTGAATGAGAAGTCCGAGTCATGTCAACAGAGTGCTCAAGAACTGGTTTTGGCTGGGCACAGGCCCCTCAACCCCAGAGGAACAAAGGAATTAGGGGTATAAGTATTGGGAACCTGCTTCTAAGAAATTAGATCCTGCTTGACAAGAAGAAACCTCTGCCTGAGGAGAAGGAACTGGGAAATCTGTAAGGAGGAGTACTGTCCCTGACCTGGGGGATTGGCCTGCAGTGGTTGCCTTGCCGCTGAAGGAGAGGAGAAAAAAACTACAAAGACTTTGCTTCAACTTGTGCATAAAGATCTCCAAGGGCTTGTGAGTGAGCTTGCCCCCTGAACGAAGTCCCAGGACCAGTGAACTTCATCCGCCTCGCAATCCGCTGCTAGAAATGCTGTTTTTAGCATTTGCCGAGGCCGGGAGCTGTGGACGCCTCGTACAACCAAATCGTGTCCAGCAACGCATCGTACCCTGCCTGTCCGCCTCAATCAACGCATCCTACGATCTGTAGATCGCACCGTGAATGGCTGACCCTGCCGCGTACAAACGCTTTGCCTCATCGAGTCATCCTGGTTGGTACGACTCGCACACTGCCGCCGAAGTTCGAAGCTGCCGATCGCATCTGAAAGGGGAGTACGCTCCGTACGTCCACCTCGCACCGCAGCCTAGACTGAAGCCGTGGCTCCCGCAGTACGGCTCGCACGCCGCATCGTAAAGTAAACTTCTCGCATCCAGGACCGTCCGCCTCGCTCCACGCGGCCCCCCGCTCTATGCCTCCCACCGATGTCTGTAACGAGCCGGGGCTTGCACCGTAAAAGGGCCCACAACGCTTCTGGATCACCTTCTGTTTACAGCACTTCGTCCGTGTCAGACTCATCGCACCAAGGTACTGTGTACGCCTCGGACCCCCATCCTAATACGCATCGGACTGAAGGGTCCGCTGCGCGCATTAGACTCCTTGGGTTCATTTTCATTGCCATAAGAGCCGAACCAAGGGAACGAGTCGCACAGAACTTAGAACATTACGCATTTAATATGAACTCTTTATTGCAATTAGTATTGTGGTCATTTCTGTTGTTATTTTGGTCTTGTGCTAAGCCTTTATATAAAGGATACCTATTTTTGATATAAAGCTAGTGTGGTGTCCATTTGTGGTGTTGTCACTGAGTTACTGTATGTGTTCACAAATGCTTAACCTAGAACATCTCTGAAATAAGCCTTGTCTGCTCGCACCAAGCTACCTAGAGGGTGAGCAGGGGTTATTTTAAGGGGGTAATCCCCTTATCCTGACTAGAGGAGAGATTCCCTGCTTGTCACAAGTACCTACCTGTGCCAACCAGAGACCCCCAATTCTAACAGATGCTTTAAAAGCATTTGATAGGGGCTCCTGGTGGTATCTATGGTAGGATATATGCGCAGAGTAGGTTTTGGGCCCAAATTTATCAAAGAAGTCAGTGCATTATACCAAGACTCAGTGGCTAGGCCTAGGGCAATTGTAATGGGTAGCCACTCGGGCACAGTATCGATTCAAAGGGGACACGGAAGGGATGTTTGCCCTTGTTCTCCTTTACTCTTTGTCATTTATATTGATCCATATATATGGACACTAGACCTCAACCCCGTAATACTACCAATTCACATCAATGGGTGGGATACAAAGGTTTTGGCATATGCTGATGACATGTCTCTGGTCATAACAGATCCCCATGTTACGTTAAAAGAGGTTGCAAAGGAAGCTTGTAGATTCAGGAGATTCTCTGGATATCGGCTGAATGATGACAATACACAAGTTGTGATTAATAGTAATATCTTTTTGACTGATGCTCGAGTTGTGGATAGTGCAGTTTATCTAGAAGTCGATATCTCTGCCAAGGTCAATAAGATTGTTGGAAATAATCTTGATCCTTTAATCAGGAAAGCCAGAGGAGACTTTTTCAGGTGTCTCTCCATAGTGGGTAAGGATAACATTTTGGTAATGTTGTTTCTTCCGAACATGTTATACTTTTTTGAGGCCATTCCTATGGAGGTGGAGAATATATGGTATGAGAAACTTGAGGATATCATGATATTATTGCTATTGGCCTATGCAAAGACTAGAAGGGTTTTGAAGTATCTCACACCCGTGGGAGAGGGGTGGATGCTCGGTACCAAATCTCAAGATGTATTACTGGGCTGCTATACTTCAACAAAGCCTAATTCTATTTCAAGATTAAAAAACGCTCCTGAGGCAGAAATAAATGTTCCTTCTCCCTTTGAAATATTATTGGGGAAAGAGGCCTGGGGGTGTCTTTGGAGATAGGTCGGAGTTGGGTATTACAAGAAAGTTTGATTCAAACCTCTGTTATGCACGTTTAAGGTTTGGTCAGCTGTACGTAAGAACTTGGGCATTGGCCGACTGAATTTTTTTACTACCATGTGTAATAATTCTTTTTACTACCAGAGATATTTCAAGATCCATGTATCTCCTGCTTGAAAGAGCTCGGCCTTCTGAGGTTTGGGATGTGTAGTCCTATACTGGTATAGTCTCTTTTGATGAATTTACAAGGGAATATAAGTTTGGTCACAGGGAATTTTTTCAATTTCTTCAAATCTGAGATTTCCTCAGCCGGAAGGGTGGGGGGTCAACTTGGTTCCCTAGAGTGGACTTGGTGGATTGATTAATAAAGGAAAAACCGTGCCCACCTAGAGAAACGTATGGCTTTTTGAATATATCTTTGAAGGATGATCTTGATAAGCTGTTATATTCTAGGTATTATGTTTCATATTATGTTAAATGCTCAGTATTTGCTAGTTCAATTCTATTAGACATTTCATTATTAGTGTCTTTGGGTTTAGGATGTCATTGCATCTAGAATTTTATGTTTTCAATGCTCGGAAGTTAACTGTACTGAAGAGGAGATGACCAGCAGATGATAAGCTGTGTAGATATCAATCTCTTCAATAAACTCAACACAACCTTCATCAGTTTCCAGTATTTATTGAGTTTACAACAAAATTTGGCGACAAGGACTCTACACAGCAGAACCTAAGCAGTTTCTTTATCAAGATTGTTATCATCTGCTGCAAACTACTTTCAAACATCGATCTTTGCTAGGATTATTGGCACTGCTGACCACCACCCAGTGGACATCTCTATCTATACCTTCCTGTTGATATCTAGTGGACATCGATTCAACAAGCTAAGTCTTTTCTAATTTTTTGTGCCTCTCCTATTTTTCCTTCTATTTGCCACGTTACCTGAGAATCTGCTTTATTTAAATTCCGGTACGATTTGGCTAGCACGAGTATTCTGGACAAGCGAACTGTTTGTGGACTAGTAAAGTATTTTTTTTTCAAGGGAATGTTTTTGTCGGTGCTGAGGCTGTTGAGATTTTTCTTTCTCAAGTACAGCGCAGTTTTCAACAAACATTTCCTGCGCTCCGACCTTTATTATAGTCCACGTCTAATATTGTGCTGAACTCCTTTAAAGTATATTCATTTTTAAAGAATAGACTTGTCCTCACAATTGTTTTTATTTAAAAGCAGCCCTCTTACCTGAATGTTAGAACCAACGCGCGCCGCTCTCCTCGCGCTCTAAGCTCAAGATGCATTTCCTCCGTCTCGCACCGTGAGGTCCTCACCGCGGGATCCTGGCATTCATTTTCTTTCAACGACGTGTGTTTGCCAACCAGGGCGTCATTCAGCGCTGCCAACCACGCTTCAACGATGTTTGTGTGGACAGCCAGAGCGTCATTTAGCGCTGGCATTCACGCTTCCTAAGGAGTTCTGCCTGCCAACCATGATGTCACAATGGGTTTTCTTCCTAGGAGATTCCATTCTTTTCACGTTTGTTCAATTACATCATAGAGCAAGAGTAAAGACAGAAGATTGTTGAGGAACACTTATTCTGTCTTGTTCTTTGGAACACTCATTGTTAACAAATATTTTTTTAGTTATTGTCAGGTTATTTCCCAAGGCACTACTGTGTTCTCCATGGATATTTCTTCAAAAAGCGAATTGCAGTGATTCGCACACTTATCATCGATTTTACGGAGTGTAACTTTTCGCACTTCTTATGTTATCAAACATACTACAGTGATTTGCACACTACAGTGATTCGCACACATTTGTTTCTTTTCAACAAACAGCTTACCTGCGAATTACAGTTCACGCCACATTACTGTTTCATTTATTTTACATATTTTGTTTTGGTTGTTTTGCACATTTTATTCACTGCTTTGTGCATAGAGTTTTATTACAAATACAATGTCGTATTTACAATCTATTAATGCACCTCCTTCTTTCCTAGAGACTCCAGGAGAGCCTCCTGTGAAGTGGGACATCTGGTGTGATGCCTTTGAGACATATCTCGGTGCTATTGGTGCTTTAAGATATTGTCCATAAAGGAAGAAATGTCTGTTGTTACACTCGTTAGGATTCGAAGGGAGAACGATTTTTAAGCATTTACCTGATTTACCTGATAATGTTGATGTTTTGGAAGAATATCAACGCACTGTGACAAAACTTAAGTTACATTTTGATAAACAATCTAATTTGATTGTATTGAGGCACAAGTTTTTAAAGAGAAAGCAGTCTGAGACTGAAGACGTAGATTCTAATATCTCTGTTCTCAGGAAACTTTCTTCTGTATGTCTTTTTGAAAATTTCACTGAACAGTTGATTTGTGATCAATTTGAGGGGAATTGTAAAGATAAAAAAATTAGACAAAAGCTATTAGCTATGGACAATCCACCACTTGATGAAACCATCAAAGTTGCAAAGAGTATTGAATCAACACACATTTCTCTCAAGGAGCTAGAAGACAAACCAGCTGAGTCTATCAATTATGTGGGTCCTTCAAGAAAGTCAAAAAATAAAATCTTAAAGAAAGGGAACACTTACTCTTCAAAAAGCAAATCTGATAATGATATTCCTAGTAATGTTTGCTTACGTTGTGGTAGCTCCTCTCATGGGAAGGGATTCAAATGTCCAGCATTGAATTCAACATGTAACTATTGTAAAGAAATTGGACACTTTGCTGCTGTCTGTTTGAAAAAGAAATAAAAAAAAAAAATCTGTAGCCTGTATATTAGAGTCTGATGACAATGATTCTGAAGAAGACATTGTTTCTGTGGTTCAAGATCAGGTTGTTTCCAATGGGTCTTCAATTCCACTCACTGGGGATCCTTCATCATGTGTTGACCTCATTGTCGAAATTATAGTTGGTGATAAAAAACTCAATTTACTAGTTGACTCCGGAGCTAGGATAACCATGATAACTCAGGAACGTTTCTATGAAACATGGGGAAAGAGAGAACTTTTTCCTCCTGATCGATCACCGGTCTCCTATGAGGGACAGAAAATTGATTTACTTGGCTTTATTTATTGAAGATTGTCTTGTTTTCAAGGGAAGGAAAATTAGAGGTAACGTTTATGTAGTTGTCAAAAGCCTAAGTATATAGGTTGGTTCTATCAGGGCTTATTTGGGATGCAATTGAAACCAGGCACAAAGGAACAGGTTATGCTAGTCACATGCGAAGATGTAAGCACTAGGTGGATCAGTGAATTTCCATCTGTTTTCAGTAATGAATTGGGAAAAATCTCAGGGTTCAAGCACAAAATAATTGTTAAAAAAGGTGCAACTCCGATCAAACATAAACTTAGGAGTGTCCTGTTCAGCATCAGAGAGGATCTTAATAAAGAACTCTCTTCTCTATGTGAGAAGGGAATCATTTAACCTACGGACTCCTCCCTCTGGTTATCACCCTTAGTTGTTGCACGCAAGCGGGATGGGAAGTTGAGAGTGTGTGTGGATCTCAGATCTCTCAACAAAGATATCTGGGTTGACTCCCACCTGTTGCCAAAAATAACAGATTTGTTTTCGAGTATCAAAGGTGCTAAAGTTTTTTCTAAGTTAGATTTGGCTAGCGCCTACCATCAAATAGAACTTCATCCTGAGTCATGCTCCTTGACGGCTTTTGTGTCGCCTCTTGGAACCTTTTGTTATAAGAGGATGCCTTTTCGGTTTAGCCTCTGCGGCGTCAGTGTTCCAGAGGGTTATGCTGAATATGTTGAGGGGTGTGGATGGGGTTCTTGTGTTTTAAGATGATGTTCTTATCTATGCCAAAGATAACGAGACTCATGATAACACAATCAGAAAGGTTTTAGAAATCTTTAAAAAGAATGGTGTTGTATTAAAAAATGAGAAATGCAAGTTTTCGTGCAGCGAAATTGAAAATCTAGGTCATCTTTTATCCCAAGAAGGGATCAAGCCCAGGCAAGGTCTCATTGATGCGATTAATAATGCACCTGTATCCATTGGCAAAACTGGTGTTAAATTGTTTTTGGGGTTGCTGGAATACTATTCTAGATTTGTCCACAATTATGCATCTATGGTTAGACCTATTAGCAATCTACTCAAAACTTCTACAAAGTGTATTTGGTCTTCAGATTGTGACAGTGCTTTTATAGAAGTTAAATATGCTCTTAAAGATAGTGATGCTCTTACGCCTTTTGACCCAGAGTTACCGTGTTTTATTACAGGAGATGCAAGTAAAAACGGTTTAGGTGCAATTCTCACTCAACAGTCTGGTGATCAAGACATTACTGTTGCTTTTGCATCAAAAGTTCTAAGGAATGCAGAAATAAAATATTCTGTAATCGAAAAAGAATTGTCAGCTTGTCTGTGGGCTATTGACAAATAACGTCCAAATGTTTGGGGACGGCATTTCAACCTAGTCACAGATCACAAGCCCCTTGTTTCGATATTGTCTTCTGGTCCAAGCAAATGTTGTACACCGAGAATCACCAGGATGGTTAGCAAATTGCTACAATATCAGTTTGACATTACACATATTGCCGGTAGGAAGAATGTCAGAGCTGATTTTCTCTCACGTTTTCCTCAAGTTTCTGATATGAGTGAGGGCACAGGTTTTCAAGAGTTGAATGATGAAGATGATGAAAGTTTGTTTTGTAGCATCTGTAGATATTCCCATTTTGGCTGTTGGTTCAGAAGAAGATTGGAGATTAGCCTTTTCGGAACACAAAGTTCTTCAAGATGTTTGCACATTTGTGAAAAATGGTTGGCCAAAGGAAAAAGCTCTTTTTTGTGAGCTTCAGCCTTATTGGAAAGTTGAGTCTGAGATATCTATAGAAGATGGATTACTGATGAGGTGTGACAAGTTGGTTTCTCCACATTCTCTTAGGTATGTCATAGTCCCATGAAGGACATTTGGGGATATCTCTCACTATACGACGTGTCCGTGAAAATATTTGGTGGCCAAGTATGGACAACGAGATCAGGACTGCTGTAGAGAATTGTCTGTTGTGTTGTTCATCTGAGAAAATACTCAAAATGGATACTCCACCTTTATCTCCCATTGAAAGTCCGGCTGGACCATGGATCAAAGTAGGTGTCAACATACTGGGTCCATATGAAGTTTTACCTCAGAATGTGAGATTTATCATTGTTTTGATGGACCATGCTTCAAAATGGCCTGAGGCCAAGGTGGTTAGAGAGGCAAGTTCTGCTAGTGTCATCAAATTTTTGAAGGAGGTGTTTTCGAGGGAAGGAGTTCCTCAATTTCTTGTTTCAGATAATAGAAGTCAATTTGTGAGTCATGAATTTAAAAGTTTTCTGAAGTCCAGTGGCATAAAACACCTAAAGAGCTCTCTATATTATCCGCAGGCAAATGGTTTGGTAGAGAGAATGAACAGAGTTGTAGGTGAATGTATCAAGTGGGCTGTCAAGGGAAAACATGATGTGTGGGTTTCACTAGAAAGTATGTTGTGGTTCTACAGGACCACACCTCATTCAACCACTAAGTGTTGTCCTTTCGAAGTTTTGAGAGGAAGGAAAGCGAACACTAGTTTTCGTCCTGGATGGATGAACAAATGGTTTGACTCTTTGGTTGATGTTGAAGCTGTTATGGAGAGTGTTAAAACTAATGTTGATCTCATGCAGAGAAAAGAGAAAGAATGGTTTGACAGAAGGAGAAATGTCAAAATGGTGTCTCTGTGTGTTGGTGATTTTTAAGAATCAAAAATCCTGAAGGGACAATTTGGTGATCCTGTCAAGGTTGTCAGAATTGGTAACAATTCTGTTCAAGTAGAATGTGGTTATTGGTGGAATGTTAAGGCTAGATATTGTTCTGGTTCTGGTTTTAACAGCATTGATTCAAAGGAATTGGACAGTAATGACACCAATCTATCCACTTCTTTTATACAAAAGAGGAAAAGCTCAAGAGTTTCCATTATTCCTCGTAGATTTCGTGATTAACACATTTTAATTAATTTTCTTTGTTTATTCAATTTTTTCCCGAAGTTTGAGTTATGATTTTGTATTCACTTTTTAGAAAAGGAGGTATGTTATATTCTAAGTATTATGTTTCATATTATGTTAAATGCTCAGTATTTGCTAGTTTAATTCTATTAGACATTTCATTATTAGTGTTTTTAAGTTTATGATGTCAATTCATCTAGAATGTAATGTTTTCAATGCTGAGAAGTTAACTGTACTGCAGAGGAGATGACCAGCAGATGATAAGCTGTGTAGATATCAATCGCTTCAATAAACTCAACACAACCTTCATCAGTTTCCAGTATTTATTGAGTTTACAACATAAGGACTCTCAGAGATGGCAGGAAAAACTCTATAGCTTAAGACCTACCTTCCCGGAGTCCCTCCATCTTGCTCATTCTGTCCTCTTGCCTGCAAATTTGCGAGCTCAGTATTATAAAACATGATTTGATTTGTGTAATATGCCGGGAAAGATTGCACGCTGGGGAGGGACTAAAGGGACTTGCTGGCCAAGATGTCAACTTTATGGGGCGGATATAATTCACATGTTTTCCTGGTGTCCCACTCCTGCTGCAGCTATTGGTGAAATCTCTGATTTTTTAAATAGAAAACCTAAGATGAAACTATTTTATTGCCTAGGGTGATACTATTGGGTATGCATGAAGAAAGGTTCTAAAAACGTGCAAGCATTTCTGTTTATGGCCTTGGTTGTATTCCGTTTATGTGTTTCCACTACTTGGATTGATCCCAAGCCTCCTGTTTTTGGGCAAGGCTGGCTCGGCTCTTGGCCATATAAATAAGATTTATTCCTGCAGAAGGGCCAAAAAGCAAAGAAATGAGGCTTGAGGACATGGCCTCCATTAATAACATGGATCCAAGAGCAATAGAAGGAGTGAGGAGGGACTCTGGGTAATGGTTTAACTGAGCAGGATAATTTTAATTGCAATGAATGATAGTTACGCCTTCTCTTGATCTCGGAATCAGGCTGTGAGGATAAACTGAGGGAGATTACTGCAGTGAGCATGTTATTCTATCTGCTAGCTTTTAAGCTAATTTTCTCTTATATTTATTTGTGTATGGAGAATCAAGTACATGGTTGTATTACGCTAATGTAGGGAAATTAGATTTATATATTTATGACATCCTCTGTGTTGCGGGGGGTTCTGTGGTTGCATACCCAAAATGCTGTAATAAAAATGTATTTAAAAAAACAAATGAAGCTGGGGATTTTGACAAATCTCCTTTAGTTCCCAGATGTTGACATCTGCATACTGCCCTTTCAAAGGTTATCTTTAATTCTTCTTGTTATATGAAGAACAGTAGAGGCACTGTGGCACCCACAATTGGGTTTGGAGTGTTGGGAAACCAGGGATTGTGATGAGAAAGACTAGTACTCCGAGTATCAGAGATTACCGTAATAAAGATTACTGCTAAGTAACCCGGTAATTACTTCCTTGCCTGTCTTCCTCGTCCCAGTCATCCCAAAATGAGGAAATATCCAAACCACCACAAGTACCCCCTGGGAATATTTTATTGAAATATTGCTCCACCCATTGCAGTTTTAAAAAAGACAATTTGTGAGTTAACAGCACTCCAAACATGTAAAGCAAAATCTATGAGAAACCCTTATCCCATCTGCAAGTGGTAATGTGGCATGAAGGTGGGAGGAGAAGACCATGTAGCAACTTTACAATGTGGCTGCCCAGGACGGTGGCAGCGTGTACTAAATCCTAACGTCAAGTGATGGCATAATGGGTCCATTGACTAAGGTCAGGAGAAGTTAGGCATTTACCCTGACGTAAAATACCAAGGGGAGCAAAATCATTGCAGTCCTATTTACACAAATGGCTAGAGCCCCATGCACATTCATTGTATGAAAATGCTTTCAGATTCCGAGGAGGGAGTAGTAAAAACTACTGGGAGCACTAAGGCCTGAATTAAATCTTGGCAGATGGGTTACTCTGTCACAAGGGTGACGGCTATCCCTTCTGCCAAAATATATTTCCCATTATAACCTATGGGATTCAAATTTTGACGGCGTTGTGATCGAGTAACACATCCGTTGTGAAGGAGTAATACATCCGCCGGGATCGAAATCAGGCCCTAAGTCTTGTGAACAGTGAAAAAGAGCAGAAACAGTAGGGAGAAATATATATAGCTAACCTAAGCTGGAAAAAAAGAAGAAAGGAATCTACATATAGTAAATTACTGAGTTATTCCACTCTGCAACCTAAACAAATATCTATAAATGGAGATTTAAAAGAATTTTAAAATCTACAAAGTGAAGAGGTTCAAAAGGAGACTCCTGCAAAATTTCTGAACCACATAAAACCCAGGAAGGGACAGGTAAGTAAACCACTGGATTCCGGTGAAAAAACTCTGGAAGATGTGAGATGGTAAATCATCAATTAGGAGGAAGAACTTCTGATCAACAAAAGCTTTGAATGTAACTCATAGGCTCCTTAAAATGGACATGGTTAAACCTAACAAACACTGTCTCAAAGAAAGTTCGGAATTTTCACAGGTCCACAAGGAGTGGCAAGTAGTCCTCTGGAAGAATACCGAAACTCAAAATGTGGCTATTGCCTAGCATAAACGCTTAAAGTATCAAGGTCTACAAGATAGTTGAATGCATAGAGCATCCTCAGGAAAACACCTTTGTGTTTCCAAAGATAACATCTCAAGTTCCAGACCCCAATCCAAAGATGTGTGAGACTTCCTAAGAGAATGCAGAAATTCATACGAGAAGGGTTGGATGGGAAATATTAACTAAAGCTTTACTGATGACTGAAAGAGCAGAGGGTAACAGAGACATCTGGGCCAGCACAGTGCTATTTGAAGACGTCATACCTGTTGGACCTAAATCTTTCACAATATTCTGGTTATAACTGGAATTGGAAAGAGTGCATACATAAGGCTACAAGGCCATGGCAGAGATAGGGTATCTACTCTCCAGGCCCTTGGGGATAGAACAAAAGTTGGAACGGAGAGAGTTGCTCTGCGGTGTGAAAGTTGGGGTTGTCCGAGCCCAGTTGTAATGTTCTGGGACAAATTGGAGCGCAGGCTTAACATCACCAATGTTGGAAATATTAAGCCCGCCCATTCTCCCTACCTGGTAGATATACTTCAATCAGAGAGAGAAAGTTGGACTCAACAGAAAAGTCTTGGGGCCTACAGAAGCCAGATGAGAACTCCTGAAGCTGCCTGGGTGAGTTATAAGAGATGGAGCCACATGGTTGTGTATCCTTACATGAACTATGTCACCACAAAACCTCACCTGAAAATGCAACAGAGCTCAGAAGGTGGCAGACAAATCTTTCCAGAATTCAGCTTCTCTTTTGGGGACCATTGACCCTTAAAATAGAATTCACGCAGGATTGCTCCAAAAACTGTGCTGCTGGCATACATGGTTAATATCAGGAGTGGAGTAAGGGAAAGATATGCCCTCTGACTTGGTGCTCTGGAACAAACCAATTATTGGCGAGCCTGAAGGATCTGAGGAGTCACAGGAACCTATGTCTCATATTTCTGGGAAAATGGACTCCATTGAGCAACAGAGTGTCAAACTAAGGGTTGGAGTGATTCAGACCAAGGTAACATCCACTATGGAGTCAGCCATTTCCCCGCACCCTCAACCAAGCCCTAGCTGTTTCCTGTGTTTTTTACCGCATTGCTCTCAGACTAGGGAAGAAAAATGTGTCCCCCATTGGAGCAAAACATTGCCCTGATGAATTGAAGATGCTGAGTGGGGAGTAGACAAGAATTCTTCCAGTATATTATGACTCCATTTGACTAAAACAAGTGACATGTCTTTAGACCTCTTGTAAAAATAGAGGCACAACAAAAATGAATTTGTCATCTAGATTACTATTTTGATGCACTTAGAATGTAGAATACCCACCAAAGGTTCCAGGGCTTTTCTGAATATTCTTGAGGCGGATGTCTACCCAAAAGGTAATACTCAAAGTTGATTATGGTGACAGAGGGTACAAATACACAGGCACCTTGAAGAGTCCGGCATTATTGTAATAAGTAAATCAGGCTCTTGGAGGTCCATCGAAGCCCCAAAAAAACCTGGAGCAACTAAAAGAAGGAAGGATTAAAGCATTACTTTTAAAAAGTAATATGGAATATGGAAACATTGACTCACTTAAGATAAATGTACTGTTGGCATCAGATCAATTTATAAAAAGGTCCCATTTTTACGAGTCCAGCACACTGCAGGGAAACTGTTGCCTGCCCTACCCAAATTCAATATAAAACACTTGTTACAGTTTCAGAGTGGCCCTTTATGAGATCAACATAACCCAGGTGTTCGTTGTCCACTCCCAGAGCTTCCCATGATGGAAACACCAGATATCGAGCAAGCCTCAAACACATATGGAAGATTGCAGCAATAAATCACCAGGATGTAAAACCTAAATAAATAAATAATATGCACACACTCATAGACACAAACAAATGCACAGCAGAGGGCCTGTTTTGTGCCCCAGGGCGAAGTACCAGAACAACCAGTCAGTTACATTCATCAGATAAGTCCAAACAATGCCCAATTGTAAGCATCTTCCTTGATAGCTACCATGACACACCTGGCCATCTGAGAAAGTGACTTCCAGTAGGTGTTTTTTTCATCTTAAGTTCGCTGCTTGTTTGCCTTTCATCCTGTTTCCAATTGGTCTGCTATAGCGTCTTATCACCCTCGGGTAACAACGCGCTTTATAAATGATATCCTACCCTAACCAATTTATGGCCCCTTCTTTCAGGGTGGGATCATGCATCTAAACTTACAAGTTATGGCCCATTGTACCAGTATTTCCTGCCCAAAGGGAGATAAGCTTCTCTTTATTGCACCGGCTGTACAGCATAAAGCACGCCATGTACCTAGTGCTAGTTGAAGTCCAGCACGCAGTTGTAAGGGATGTGGTTGCTATTCCTGGCTGTTACTGTTTAATTAAAGTTATACCGTTCCTGATTGGCAAGCCTCAGTGTTCTCCTTTTTGTCAATCAGAATCTGCTTCAACAGCTCTTCTGACTCCTTTTGCAGCAGAAAAGAGAATGGAGTAGCATCCGTTCTAAAACTCTTGTTCTGGAACAGGAGCAATCACAGCTTTTTCCAGCAGATCCTGAAATCCATGAAGGAGAGCCTGACACTGAAGAGGGCATTGAAGGGCAGTAGAGGAATAGAAGCCTACGAGTGCAGGGTCCGTGAACGGAATCTTGAAGCCAATAGAAACTAGGGGCCTCATTTACGAGGTTTTGGCGCAGGGCAGCACAGCAAGGAATCTTGCTATGCTGCCCTGCTTCAAAAGAAAAGCGCAGAAATGAGCCGTATCTATGAGATATGGCACATTCTTGTCCTTTTCCCCTGCGCTGGCGCACAATGGACTGCCATGGGAAACATCCTTTACAACGCAATTAACACAACGCACTACCATTACAACGAAACTTTTACAACACAGGATCCATTACAACGGATGCCATTACAACGCATGACATTACAACGCAGCTGCTATTACAACGCATGCCATTACAACGTAAGTATGGGTAAGTATTACATTTAATTTTAACCCCTACACCATCCAACACTTACCCTACTATTACGCCCCCTGGAGTTAGAATAGTAATTGTAACCCCTACACTATCCAACACTTACACTATAAATTACTTACCCATACTTACGTTGTAATGGCATGCGTTGTAATAGCAGCTACGTTGTAATGGCATGCCTTGTAATGGCATGCGTTGTAATGGATCCTGCGTTGTAAAAGTTTCATTGTAATGGCATGCATTGTGAAAGCATGCGTTGTAATGACATACATCCCACTGCCATGCGACAATGCAGGTAGCCTTGCGCCATTGTGCAAGGGTGTCTGCATTGTAGGGGTGCTTGTTTTTGTGTAGGAATGCACACCTTCCTGCACAAAAATAAACACAACAGGTGTTTTCCTCTTCCTATGTGTGCTGCAGCAGCACACATAGGAAGAGGAACAAACTGTGGAACAATATTTCTCCTCATTGCACCTCCCTGATGCCACCCCTGAGGTGGCATTGGATTCAGACACATTCCCAGATTTACAATCCTTCGTAAATCTGGGAACGCTTCAGATTGCATGGGTGTTGCATGAGAACACCCACAACACCACCCATTTGACACCCTCCATTCACACAGGGTTCTGCGTGAAAGGAGCACATATATACAAGACCTTGAAAAGCCACGTAAAGTGGCTTTGCATGGCCTTATAAATATGCTGACTATCCGGCGGCATAAAAGTGCCACTAGGCACATCGTAAATGAGGCTGGAGGAGTCCAATACTGAGGAACTCCAGCTCTTCAAAATGTTCTGAAGACTGCCTTCTACAGGACACTATTGTGACTGACTTTGGAAATGGGTAGTCATATCTTTGGGAGAGTAGGTCAAGCTTTGAGGGAGGACTGGAGCTAGGCTTTGTCAGATAGGGGGGCATCCTGGCCCTGCCTCCTTTCTCTAAAGGACTTATTCTGACTCCTGCATGATGGGGTCACAAAGTTCTTTATAGGAGCCATCAATTTATGGACCTCCACGGACCACTTAATCATCTTCTCCAGCTTTGCTCTTGCAAAATGCAAACGCGTCAGATGCACTCAAATGTACTCAAATGTACTCATGATAGACCTGCTAAACATAGTTGTGCGGTCTTAAGATCTGATATCACTTCTTGTGATGTTACTTCCTATGAAATCAGGGATTGTGATGCACTTCCTGTGATTTCACGTGTGATGTCACGCTCCGTAATGTCACACACTGTTATGTCATGTGCCATGATGTCAGTTGCATACTGCCTAACTTGGTTAGTCCCCCCACTTCTTTTCTTAGGACTTGTGCCCTGGGCACTGCGTCAAAGTTACTGAACTTTCATTTTGTGAGAAATTGTTTGGCTGGGGCAAGTAAATACTGTCAGTTAGACCAGAGCTCGTGTTGGACTGGTATGAGGAAGAAGGATGTGGAGGTAATGTCACCTTAGGGAGAACATATCTTTACAAACACCTTTTCCTGTCACAATGTTTTCACCTACGTGTCAAAGTTATCAGGTGTGTCAGTATAATTAGTTCAACACAAAGAAACCAAGACTACGGCATCCGAGTGCAGTAACCATAGGTGTTTCTACAGTCATGTGTCTCAGTCTGGCCAAGGTCCAGTGGAAAATGACAGGTGTGGCTTTATCTGGAAGCCCTGCCTTCAGATGACTGCACTGAAGATGACGGGAGGCGGGAGTGCACTTTAGCACCAGGTAGTCATTGATAGCAGGTGTCGCAACAACCTCCGTGCTTCCTACAGCTGGATCTGCCGGAGTACATTGGTTCAAACTGGAGCCTCAGATAAGGTGCAGTGCTTCCTTTATCTTTCATTTGTTTCCGTCAGTGCTTAATTTGAGCAGGTGGTTCCTGGTGGGGTCCATCGGCACTCATTTTTGGGGACCAGCACTTATTTTTCCTCATTAGACATTTAGCAAGAGAAAGAGAGGGGAAACACTCAGTGAGGACAGAAGAAGGAAGAATAAGACGGAAAGACCATCGCCAAGGGAGAGAGCAGAAACCTGCAATTGTGAGCTAAGTGACACCGTAAATATTTAGTAGTGAATTAAAGAGGCACGAGGGGGATTCAAGCCTACCATCCTTGGTATTCGGTGACCAGACATTTAATTGCACTGAACGTGGGCTCCAGCATTCATTCTTTACAAGTTAAGCACTGGTTTTCAAGCTCCGAGATCTTTACTTAACCTTAAAAAAGGATTTTAGAAGACATTCAGCAAGTATATTGCAATGGATAGGCTGTAAGTAAACAGGAGCCTCTGCCTTCCTCCAAGAAGGACCTTGAAGGACCTGCTACGTACATGTGGATAGTGATTTTTTGAACAATGTGACAAGAGACAGGATTTTCCCTTCGGGGAAGCAGACCCTCGGGGAGAATGGTTCCAGTATGGATTCTTCATTGGAAAATTGGAATGTTGGGAGCGCCATTGAAAACAATGGAAGGCTCCTAGCTTCGAGCCCGGAGCATAAATATTCCAATATTTAACAAACGCCTCATGGAGCACGATGAGATTTTCCCCTCTGGCTCAGTGAGGCTTTTGTTTTAAAAATTTGAACATTCTGCCCTCTAGGGGCAGAATGTTCTAATAGTCTTGGAGCACTCTGTAGCGGGCTCTACCAGCTATTAAAGGCCTGCTTTGGCTCGGGGCTTTAACGATGGATCAGGCATTTAATGGCCAGTAGAATCCGCTCTGGCAGGCCCTAAGGCTATAATATGTGTGGCTCCTTAAACTCAGTGAGTGCGTGCCTAACTTGTAAAAAAAGATAATTGCCAGGGCCCCATGTCAGGAGGCCACTGTAGTTTGCACCACCCATTGCCCAGTCAGCGCTGCAGGTGACATTACAAACACATCTACTCACATCACATTCCTACATGTTATGTTATGTTATGTTATAGAGTGTTTTGTAGAGCGCTCTATTACTCGCGAGTATCCTGGCGCGTGAAGGTATGTGAGGAGAGCAGAAGCCGAAGGCGGTGGGAGCGGTTAGGTAGTTAAGTTAAACAAATGAGTTTTTAGGCCTTTCTTGAATTGGGCAATATCCTGAGATGCGCGGAGGTGGAAGGGGAGTGCATTCCAGGATCTGGCTGCAGTAACAGATTTAGACTGGCCCCCCAGCCTAGCATACTTGAATCTAGCGAGGACCATCCTACACTGATTGGCTGCTCTGAGACAGCGATTAGGACATACATAGAGAAGCTTTTCTCACGTACAGTGGCCCTAACTAATGCGTCGCTCTGAAAGAGAGGACCAGCGATTTAAATAAAATCACTTCAGACTATCCCAGGCCCTCAGAGCTATATGAATGGCTTGGGTGGCAGGTATTTGTCATTTTTAATGTGTATTCAATCAATAAACAACTGTTGTTGTGTTCATCTCTAAATAAAACAAACACAGGCACCATGTGGCAGACTGTCATAAGTGCCGGTGTTGGCAATTAAGTTCGGGTGCTTGCACCAAGTTCACCTGTTTGACCTTAAGGAATCAGAGGCATTAGAGAGGAAGGTGAGACAGGCGACGCTAGAAAACTGCATACATAATCTGCATCTCACAAAGCGCAATCAGTAAATGATAAAATGTAACTATGTACTAGGAATCATGCGCAGTCTGTGTCGCATAATTTACCTCCCTGGAGTGCAACTGGGCTGTAGCCAGGAGCATAAGTTTTGTGGGGCCTGGCTCCCGTGAAAAAAACAGCAGAAAAGTAGTAAACAAAGGGTTCACGATCAACCTTGATTGGGGTTACACAGACGTGGTCTTTGAAATATAGGGATATATTTTAAGATATATCGCTATGCACTGCATTTTCTATTGTATATTTCAATTGTGATATTATTCTCCTGAGGACATTGTTAAAAAATTTGCAGAAATTGTGGCTACTTTTTAACGCACATCAATTATTTTCTATTGCATTTACAGATTTAGATATTTTCTTCCCCTGCAGATATTTAGGGAAATTCATGCAAATTGTTGCATTTTAAGCAAATTTGCCAAATATGAATGTGATTCATTTTGAAGATAAGGGTGAATTGTTTGCTTCTAGGTGAATCACCTTTTGTTCCAGTGACTTAAATTGTAAATATATATCATGTTATGTTAGCTGAATTTATAAAGTGCAAACAATTACCTGAAGGTGCCAAGCGGCTAGCACTGTGGAAGAGGAAAGCAAGGAACTCTGTTAGTGATTATTTAGGGAAGAGACAGGTTTTTAGGCTTTTCTAGAATTAAGTAGGTTAGGAATGGATCTGATGTGGGGCGGAAGCTTATTCCATTCCTTGGCTGTGATTATGGCAAAACTTCTGCCTCCCCAGTTTGTCCATTTATATTTCTGGACTATTAGTTGCCCATAGCCACTGGACCTGAGGTTCCTGCCTGGAAGGTCCCACTTGAAAGATTTTGGCAGAAAAATCTGGAGAGCCTTATAAGCCAGGCAGGGGCTTTTGAATGTGATCCTTTGCAAATGGATTAGGAAATGTGAAAATAAGAGCTGCACATGGTACTATCAAAATCACAATGCTCCCATTCACAACTTTCCGGCTCTGTAATCTGGTCTCCTCTTGACCCCATCACATCATGTACAGGATCTCATTTTTGAGATGCACCTACAACATAAAACATTTTCATTGCAAAGCTCTCTGCTGCTTCTCAGTCAAAAACTCACACTTGAGATTTACAAAATGGCATATAAATTATCTGGTACGTTTTGGGACATTGATAAGTTAAGACAGCCCAAGAGCTCTCTGGCCGTACAGCTGACAGAGTTGCTGTCAATGGAGGAGTGTCAAGCTTTAATTCCATCAGTCTGCGCCATATGTGCAGGTTACACAGTCAGATAGGCTCAGTATGCAGGAAAGTCTCTAGAACATGAACAGTATGCATACTACAAAGTTATGCAAGTTTGCATAGTCTCTGGAAAATACACAGTTTACAGCTTTTAATATATGTTCAATATATTCAGCAGGTCTCTGATATATGCAAAGGGTTCACAGCCTCTGGCTTGTAGACAATATGCAGGCCTTTAAAATGCATCAGTTATCTGATAAATGTGTTCTTCATGCCTCTTGTGTCTGCATAACATACATATAGCATATATGTGGCAGCGCAAGCAGGTGGCAGCATAATGAGATAAATATTGTGGGAGGATGCGGCAATGGCAGCGCTGCTTGCACTGCCGTGTGGTAAATTAATCAACATGATCACTGCCACGACCGGACCCAACCCCACAGACCACGGTGGCCGCTGGAGCCCGGAGAGCACACCGATGTGTGCAGCTAATGCTGTGCTGAGTCTGACTCAATTCATTCCCGGGAGTCGTTGTGCCCAGGACTCTGAGGAGGTGGCCCAAAAACAGTTGTGAATTGCTGCGGGCGGCTCGCCTCGCAAAGAAGTGAGTCAAACAGCAGCCTGGAGTTTAAAATCTGTCACTGACTCCACTGGTGATAAAAATGTGCTTTATCGCTTTGGCTCAGCTATTGCCTGCCCTGTGTTACAGCTGAAGTGAATTTTACAGTCACCAGGGGTGTGGAATTTAATAAAATATCTACTTGTCCATGAGGGAGGTTGTTTCATAAATCTACTTGTCCTGTAACAAAATCCACGTGTCCCTTTTGTGCCTTGTAATGTAATGACAAATTATGGCAGCAATCTCAGTTCCCTTATGTTGCCACGTTTCTGCAGATCTACATACTGGGGCTGAAGGTAGGGGTAAGCAATAGTTCCAGGGTTGGAATGCCCTTTTGAGTCTGTGCAAAACTATTAACTTGAATGTTTTAAGGGTTTTCAACAACTCTTCTCTTATATTTTCCCAGACTGAGAAAGTTTGGAAATTTACTCCTGACAATGGCTTCTTCTAGGGTTGGGAAATATGACTTCTTCCAGGGTTGGGAAAAAAGTTGTTGGACAAAAAGTGAACTTGGAAACCCTCAGATTTTCACATGGGCAAATCTACGAATGCATATTTGCTCATGCTAAAATGCAGTTCACAAATATCTTCTAGGAGTACTATTTCTTGGCCTACTTCTGTAAATTCTTGTTTAGTCACGGACGCTGTATATCTGCACTTAATGCAAGGACATTTATCATGGGTGCACTTTTGAGACTTCCTTTATTAATTGGGCCTCTAATTAGGTCTGGGGTTAACCATGGCATTTATTAAAATTCAGTCTCTCTCTCTCACTGTCTATCAGCTGGCTTCACTGTGAGTGGCAGCATTCTGCTTTTTCACAAGTAGTATATCAGTAAACAAAGTCGTTTTGGTCAGTTCCAGGAACTACTGTGTGCTTTCTTAGACCAAAAACTATTTTTGCTTTTGCCAATGTTTGTTATAATGGTGTGGGCCCAGCAGCTCCCACACCAATACGGTTTTACAAAAAACATGACTAAACAAGTCATGCATTGACAAAACCAAAAGGCTGACCACCAATTTCAGACCTACTGGCTATGCCAAAGCTTGTTTATTTTTGTTTTCCATAATCGTATTAAAAACTGGTTGCACTGATTTTCCATTATGAATATTTTAGGGAAATACTAGCATACATCAACACATTTTACTAAATGATGCTGCAACGATATGTGACCTAAAATCTCAGTAGTTTGGCAAAATGTTTTTTTCTCCTACTTGCATTTCTTTGTGAACATTTTATATCTAAAGCATAGAATCATCAATCTTGCTTTCAGGCTTCTGCACATATTTGCATCTAATATGATAACATTTTGAGAGTATTATGCATAGCCTCATACTGCTTAACTTTGAAAACATGAGTACATATTTTTATACTGGTACCATTGTCAGTAGTGTAGTCCGAGCTTACAACATTTACTTTGAACGCTCACCCTAATAATAAAAGATTTGCATTAATGAACCATTAATAAAAGTTGAACAGGATTAACACATGGACACAAATATTACCTTAACTGTAGACATTGCCTTTCCCTGATCCATAATGTGGTACTGTAAACTAGCAGCCAAAGGGTTTGTGCTGTATGGGGATGGTCCTACTTCTCCCAAAGAAAAAATACACATGAAAACTTGTTGCCTTTGACCCCAAACAATATATCATGGGTGTCTGGCTATAGGAATTCCACATCCCTGAGTCACACAGTCTCATTCTGTCTGGTCACATGTAGTTGTCAGTGACGAGGCAGGCAATATACTTTTTGAAATATTAGCGCCTGCTGATGACTGTAGTGCCTGTTGTGTGCCACACTCTACTGAGGCCTGCCCAGCCAATCAGGGAAGGCCACTTGAGCGCGTGCTGCGCATGTAGAGACTTGTGGCCCACTGGGCATGCCCTTTCAAGGTCTCTGCAACCCCCGGGCAGCCTATGCTACATCTACCCACTGCAAAATGCTTCCCCTGTGGAAAGAGAGGACTAAAATAGATGCACTGCTGGGGCCACCGGAGTTCACCCACCAACGCCACCACATGTCATTTCTGTTGCGTTGTAGCAGTTTTAAGATCTTCTTAGGAGCTTCTTGCTGCTCAAATGGGTGCAATTTCTGATATTTATATGTATCTCTCATCTTCATTGCTTGATTTCACTCGCGAGAAAGTGTCATCATAGGTGTTGAATTACACTCTTAATTACAATGAAATTATGAAAACGTCACACATAGGCAATCAGAAACCTTGGCAGCTATGTGACCGTTGACCTTCAAACATATGAACATATATACCAACCCTTCTGATTCAGGTGGGACAATACCCATTTCAAGGCTCGTCTCCTGCCTTCAGATTCCTGCATGCAATACCCAATTCCATGACGAGCAACAGATAGCAGGGGCTAGTCTTGAATGACTCAGGTTATGCACTGCCAGTAACCTGCTTCTACTAGCAGCTAGTGCGCATCTTTGTCATACTTTTGCGGTTTGCCATAGCAATTTCTCTGTGCTCCTGACGGATATGGAAAAAACATATTTGAATTTCTGATTTCCAATCCTACAGCAGCACACTTGCAAGTCCCATATATGCGGATAGACCTGATGCAGGCTATAACAGAAGTCAATGGGAGAAATACATTCTCCCGATTCCTTTTTAAATCGCCCACTTTCTTCTTCCAAAATGTTGGAATGTATGTACTAATCATGGGTGTTTTTTAGGTCTCGCCTGGCGAACGCAGCGCAAAAGCACTGTCGCCAGCGAGATCTATTCTTGCTGACTTGCCTCGCAAGTGGGACAGGAGATGGGCACGCGCTGGGCGATTGGCGATTGGAGCCTGTGAACACGTACGTACAGAGACGCGGTGTGCACATCTCCCGTCCCCCTTCTGTCCTCGCAAGCCTCCTCCTGCAATTAAAGTTTCTTTTTCTTAATGCGCTTGTGCGCTCAACTTGGGATGTCCTCAACCTAAATTATTTCCAGGAAGCTTGAAAACGAACTTCCGCAATGGACCCCCCCTTAAGTTGTTGCAAACCCCGTGGGAGAGACCAGGCGCACGCCTCCTGGCAAACCCTCTTTATCGATGAATGACTCTGCCACATAACAGCGCGCCTCCTGGCAACCCCTCTTTATCGATGAATTACTCTGCCACATAATGCTCACCTACCCAGAGACAGCTCCAGGACACCGGTCCCCTCTTTCTGAAACTACGTGCAGACACGCAATGTGCACGTGTACGGCGTCTCTTTTACTGAGGAGATGTGCAAGCGTACAGACTCGCGATGTGCACATCTGCTATCTCCCTTCCGTCCTCGCAATCCTCACACAGTTTCACTTCTTAATGCGCAGGCGCGTTCAACTTGTGTTAAAATAAATAAAAGTGACACCTGGAGTTTAGCGGTTGAGGAGGGGCGTAAAATCTATACAATACTCATTTGTATAAACATAATGATAGTTAAAAAAGACATACTTCAAAGTGTCGTATGGTGTTTTTAAACTACCGTTCGCAGATGCGCCGTAATGCGGTGTTTCCACGCACTATTAAAAGGCTTTAAAAGCGGATGCAGAGGGCAGCGATTGGACGCTGGCTGACAACATGCGCTCCACCTTTCATCATGCTCGCTTGAGGATCCTTGGGCTGCGCAGATGTAGCCAGTGCATGAGGGTGAAGAGTCTCCTATTGCGCGGGGGGCACTCACACGCCTCAGGTAATAGCTACTAAACTTTTGCGTGGGAGCAGGCATTGCGCAACTTGTCGCAAAAGACACTATGAATTAGGATAACTTATTGAAGCCCGCGGGAGCACAGCATCAGTATGCAGACCCTGGTAGGGTACATGTCTTATGTTACACATTGTGGAAAGGATGTCCGGGGTGGGGAGCGTGTGAAATATAAGGGCTACAGGTATGGGTCGTGCTCCCGTGGACTGGGGTCTGGGGCACGCTAGACCCCTCGCCCTGTTCGGTTCCACCAAATACTTCCGCAAGAGCTTATGTAAAGTTGTTTACAATTGAAGACCACGTGCCTTCATGTGGATGTGATTGTACACTAAAAAAAAGCGCACTTTAAACGTACAGTGCGCTGCGCCGGGGAGACGGTTTTAAGCAGGAGCTGAGCTCTTAAAACTGTAGCAGTAAATCTCGGGGCCACTCCACCTTCCTCTGTGATCTGCATTCCACAGACTAAAACTGGAGGTTTGTGAGTTTTAAAAAGAAGGGTGAAACGTAGGGAAGCAGGGAGCATTAGAGACCCTGCCTGGGGGTTAATGGACTCCGAGCAGATCTGGGTGCGGGGACCGCAGGTGACCATGGAGGGGTCGAACACCGCCGCTGAGCCCTTCTGGAAGAAGCCTGCCACACTCTGCAGGCACCTCGGGGACGGAGGTTGTGCCTCTGTGATCGAACGCACCAGCCGAGGGGCATGTATGGAGAGTAAAGGATGCCACCGCTCTTACTTCAGGCACCCCTGGCCCCCTGTGCCAGGTGAATACAGGCAGGTGCAAGTACCCTTCCTTTAAAGAGTCCGTACTCTTGAATTAATTTGTAAGGTGGTTTAACCTGCACAAGAATCTTCAGGAGCACCCTGATAAAACACTCTGCGGGCTTGCTTTTCATGTAACGCCTCTCATTTTTGCGTGGAGAACAAGCGCTAGGATGGAGAGGGCCACGGAGTGCGGCAAAAGTTAGGAAAACAGTATTTTTCAAAATGATAAAAAAAAATAAGAGTGAAAAGGGCAAACTAACAACCATGGGCCGGAGCCAGCCACACAGGTCCTCCTCCAAAATCACCTGGATTGGGGGAAATGTTAGGGGGGGTAGCGGTTGAAGGTCTCGCCGCCTCCTGCTCGCTTCCAGTGGTGGGCCTAGTCGGTACCCCAAATGCGAGGCCCCTGGGTGGCCCTTGACAGTGGAGACGAGCTTCTGCGCCGGTTCGGAAGGGACAGGGCACCCAGGTGGGGGCTGCAGTGCGCACCCCCTCTCTAGTCTCTGGAGTGCCTCCTTATCCTGCCGTCGGGCCTCAGGTACCTCTGCATGCGAGGAAGAGGGCTACGGGGGGCTACGGGGGGCCAGGGCGTGAGAAGTGCCACTTCTGAGGGAGTTGGAGTAATACAAGCATGATGAGCACCGTTCATACACCGCACCACAAGTTAGCCAAAATTGCAGATCATGATTGTAGTGACTGTCAACAGAAACCCTCACGTCCTGGAGTCAGCGCCACAATTAATATCCTTGGGCCCAGACTTTGAAAACTCATTCAACTCCTCACGCAACGGGTTTTAAATCCTAAAGATGATCCGGTCATGGAGTGTATTAGCATCGTGCCTGGCGAGAAAGGAAGAAATGCAACAGAAGCAAAGATCTGGAACCTGCAAGACCTTGGGTGACGTGTGTGCCGCTTTCGACGAACATTCATTACAGTTTCATTTACAATTTACAATTTACAGTAACACACAGTCTGTCGCCACCACTGTTGGGAATTATGATACTCTGGGGTATCATTTACTATGTGAAATTAGATTGGTCAAAAGAAGAGGAAACAAGCATTTTCAATGCAATAGATCTCGCATTTATTAAAGTTTGAGCTATTGGCATTGCTAAATAATGCAACACCATTAGCTCAAACTTTAATAATGCGAGACCTATTGCATTGCAAATGCTTGTTTATTGAGGGCTTAGGCATAGCTGCCAAGGTTTCAGATTGCTTATGTGTGACATTTCCATAATTTCAGTGTAATTATGAGTGACATTCAACGACTATGAGTGACACTTTCTCGAGATCAAAATCAAGCAATGAGGAAGGGGGAAACATATAAATATAAGACATTACACTCACTTGAGCAACGAAAAACTGTTAAAAGATCCTAAACTGCTGCATAGCACCTGGGAACTAAGGACACTGCAGGATGGATGAGTGTGTGTGCCAACCTTGCAAGACCCATCACATTAGTTTCCTTTTTCTTTTCACACACTTTTATTAGTAATGGGACTAGAAGCGCCACCTCTCAGTCCTGCACGAATTAAAAAAAAAACACTAAATATGCACCACCGCCCACATACCAGTAGCTGCAAGCCGCCTTCAGTTTTAAAACAGTTGAAACTCCTTGCGCTCGCAGCAGGATATGACGTCCCTCGCAGCGCCAGCATTGTCAGTGTTGGCCAGGACCTGAGGTAATCGCGCCAGGCGCTGCACTCGAAGCAAGTTAATGCACAACACTTGTGTCTGAGAGGGCAGGCCCCGGGGTCCCGGTAATTTTAATTGGGCAGGGGTGAGTCATGATGTCACATGATAATTCATGTGTCGCAGACGTATTTCGTTTTCAGGGCAACAAGCTTTTCCTTTGTGGCAGAGTGCAGAGTCGACATTGCAGCGCTCTCAGAGCTGAGAGCTGCAGGACAGTGTGTGAGTGTTTGGGACACGACGGGCGGCGCTGCGCACCTCTCTCGGAGGGAGCAGCAGAGAGAACCCGGCCGGGTACAGTGACAGGCGCCGCTGGTATGCGTGACAATTTATTTCAGTGCGGCGATGCGGATCACTGCACTGAAATGCGTGAGCGTCACGCCTATTGCGTGACGCTTGACAGGACTGGTATTCCATTAGGAAGCCCTCTACAGCAACGATTCACGGGCGTCGTGATGGATGGCGGGTGAAGCAAAGGCTGCCCGGCAGCCGAGTTTTCGAAGTCAGAGAGACGCAACAGGTAACACCCATGGCAGCAACGGGCGTGGTCAGGCTCGGACACCAGCGCGTGAGAAGCGACGCATTACAGTAGCCAATGGGAGCGCGAGTAGAACCATCCTGCGAGGCTGTAACACTTCTGTCCTCGTTGACCTCAGCCAATCAGGCCACGTTCCTGTTTACGTTGCCAGCGAACGGAATGAAATAATCGGCCGAGCACAGCGGAACGGAAACGTTCTGCGTATGAGCTCACCTGAGTGCGTGACACTGTCATACACTAGCGGTGATGCGGGTCGGCCTCTAATAAAGTACAAAACGCAAGCCTTTGACGAAAATTTCAGTTTATCACAGAGCTTGGATTACAGCACCGCCTCCAGTGGCCTCATGCCAAACTCGGCCATGCCTTAGGCTCATAGCGCTTACCGTAACTTCCACTTGTCCCTCAGCCGGCTGTTTGTGTCCCAAACTCCTGTGAGCCTTTTCTCTATCCGACAGACTGGCCTGAAGGATAATATCCCTGTAGTGAAATGAATCGCCGTAGAATGAATATATTATCGGAATAAAGGATGTCCACAAGAATATAATTATTTATAAGTTTATTTATAAAGGAAGGAGCTTGTGCGGCAGTGACTGCGCCGAGTCACGGAATCACAATCGCACTGGGTGACGTCAGCTTTATACATACTTTGCATATCTACTAGCGCGTGCCTAACAACCAATGGGGGGAATTCCTGATCACAACAACTAGACCATAACATCTCCCTTTCTTAAGGAAAAAACAAAGGTTGAACATCAGAAAACTGTAGGTGGAGGACTAAATGGTACAGGGGAAGTTACCCAGAATAAAGGGGAAATGATTGATGTGATGACCACATACTAAATGAATGATCTTGCTAGTACAGTAAATAAGAGTAATGCAGGGGTTACGTGGAGAAGGAAAACGTGGTTAGTAAACAATACTAAAGAGGTGTCTAACCTAAATGAAAGTTGGGTTTACTGTACGAAATAAATTATGCACAACATATGGCAATTACTGTATAAGTATGATCAACAGAAAATGAGAGCTGACACATTTCCTGTTTGACAAAAAAAAAAATTGTTAACGTATGTAATGTAACTTTGAAAAGTTCCATGACTGAAAATAGTCCGTAATATGAGTTGCAGGCAGATGGTTCAACTGGAAAGGAGCTCCACATTTAGGGATGGTAATAATGTCCTTGCAAAAAAAAATACATAAGAAGATACTGCGGAGGAGAAAACCGAAGACTGGAGTCACATACTAGTGTATATTATTAATTGTAGCTTGAATGCTGATATATGAGTAATTACATGCTCGAAATACACACTTCAATAGCTGCCCTAAAATATATGTAAAAAAAAAAAAAACGTAACAAATATTGCATAAAAATACTGTATGTGAGTAGGAACGATAATTAACACTTTATAGAATGACATACTATATAATGTAGAGCCACTCCAGTATGCGAAATATGTAACGATAGATGGATCCCGCCCTTCTGTACCTAATTCCTTAGGCCGAACATTTGAACCGTGAACATACTTACTCAACAAAATGACTAATCCAGCTTCTAATAATAAAAATATAAAAATATTGTCAGAAATATAAGAACTTCAGCATTAAGATTCCCTTCAATGTATTCTCATAGGAACTGCAAGTAAAATCAGGGTAAACTAAACCTAACAACCTATACAACAAAACAATATTAATGAAAAGGAAGGAAAATATGAAATGGCTTACTACTTATATGCAGGAGAAGGAGTTTAGATCACATGACCTTCAATAGCTCACATTGAATAAATATAACATGTATGAAACATCTGGAGATAAAAGACAAAAGAAACATACCCTACTTCCCAATAGTACACTGTAAGTCACCTTTAAATCCCTTTAAGGACAGATGAAAGGTGTGAACTATGTAGATGAATATATTAGATAACGATATTAAAGCGCGTATCCTCCTCTATCTCATCCACCATATTAATCCTTGCATCATCATTACGCCACTTATAAAAATTTCCACAGACCTTAGGAAAATGCCCTATTTTTTTTCATTTGGTGCATCTATTTCCTGTAGCTGGACAATATTTGGAATCGGCCTTATGGTTCGGGGAACCACACCTGAAGCATATTACAGAGGAAGGATTAGAAGCATAGTTAGGGTTATCATTTTTTCTAATATTACTATTTATCCTTCTTCTGTCAGTTACCAACGCTATGTTTGAATTAACTGATTGATTTGCTTTTGCCAATTCCCTTCTACTTTCGAGTTAACGTTCGATACCCTTGGCGATATCGACAACCTCTGCCAATGTAGGTTTCTTGCAGGCCAATAAACGTTCCTGGATCTTGTGCTCAAAACAATGGAACGCAAATTGATCTCGGATGTATACATCTGTCATGTCACCAAAATCGCATTTCATTGCTAACACCCTTAGATTTCCTATGTACTCTTCAACATTCTCGGACTCTAATTGTTTTCTTAAGGCAAAACGATGTCTGCCCACCATAATGTTTTCATCTTCATCAAATTGTCTCTCCAACCTCTTAACTGCCTCCTGGAATTCATCCAGCGGAATAAATTGACCGGGATCTGGTTCATATTCAGGAAGACTTACAAACATTTCCTGACCAGCCACCCCCAACAACCCAAACAGAATAGCTTTTTTTTTTTCTGCGTCAAATTTCTTGCCATTGATGGCCACTATATAATTCTCAAATGCCATATACCAGCTCTTCCACTTCATACTTGGTTTACCAGGAATTTCCAGGAAGTGGGCAGGAGCATTGAATATATTTTCATTAGACATGACTTCAACTTTGACCTCCTCCTCTTTCTTAATAGATAAATTAATGGTGATGCAGACACAACTGACAAAACTGAAATGAACTGACAAATGCCAGGCTCAATAATGTGAGATAATGTTGAAAATGCTAAATATCGCACCCGAATCATAAAATAATCATAAAACGCTCTCTATAACATACTTATAACATACTTGTGATATGACAATTTAATTAAATAAAATCAATGTCGGAAAGTATTTCTATACAATAAGTTCATGTGAATTTCCTTAATGTTCCTGTGCACTAAACTGGCGCTAGTGAGCTCGGTAAATACACCACTAAACAGTACATGAGAGAACCTCTGACGAGAATTGAAAAAACCTGTTGCACAAAATGGTGGCACGTACTTACGTCAATGACGTATAGACGCGCTATGACCAGCTGTACAAACTGAAGCGGAAAACTGAATGCGGGTGAGGTATGCGTCACCTCCAGCTGACAGTTGAAAGTAAACTGTCAATTACGCTTAACAAACGAATTCCCTCAAACGCCTCTCAAACTCTTCTTGATGTTCTTTCTTTTAGTTATCTTTCAGACGCCGCCCGACAATGAACCTCATGTCAATATCACCACACCGCTTTTCCTTCAGAAATCCTGTGATACAACTCGAAATGTAGAAAGGAAGAATTACCGATCAGCCTTGAATTAGCTTAAGAAAGAAATGCCTTAACTTGCCTTGAAATGAAATGTAGAAATCCTGAAGAAATTCGAAACGAAATGTAGATCCTCTGAAGAGATTTCCACACAAGCTCCTAGTGAAATCGCATCCCGTACCTCGTCGCCATTGTAGTGAAATGAATCGCCGTAGAATGAATATATTATCGGAATAAAGGATGTCCACAAGAATATAATTATTTATACGTTTATTTATAAAGGAAGGAGCTTGTGCGGCAGTGACTGCGCCGAGTCACGGAATCACAATCGCACCGGGTGACGTCAGCTTTATACATACTTTGCATATCTACTAGCGCGTGCCTAACAACCAATGGGGGGAATTCCTGATCACAACAACTAGACCATAACAATCCCTTTCCTTTCTTCTACGCCAGGCATCAGATTCAGTCTGACTATGGCAAGAGCTCCTTGCTTCTGATTCTTTAAGCACGCTCCACATTCCTCCGTTCACTTTTAGGCCCCCACCTCTCCTTGTTCTGCCCAGTGTGTGGCCTCGCTTGGAGTGAGGGTTGTCTGTTATGGAAAGTCCTTGTTTCCATAACGCTGCTCCAGTTGTCAGCCAGTCAGGCATAGCTGCCAAGGTTTCAGATTTCTATGTGTGACATTTTCATAATTTCTGTGTAATTATAAGTGACATGTAAAGAACTATGAGTGACACTTTCTCCAGAGCATAATCAAGCAATGAAGACGAGGGAAACATATAAATATAAATTACACCAGCCCTGCCAAGTACCACGCATCAGGGGTTTGACTAACGCACATAGCTGCCAAGATTTTAGCATGCATATTAATGAAATTGTTATGTGCATACTCTACTTATGAGTGGCATTTACATCTATCATGTGACACTTTCAGTCCTGCCAAGCGTCACGCATCAGGTGTGACGCTCACGCATTTCAGTGCGGTGTTCCGCATCACCGCACTGAAATGCATTGTCACGCATTTTGACACCTGCCAGGCGCGCCACCAGCGCGCCTGGCAGGAGGCAAAATGCCCGGGCTCTCTGCTGCAGTGCTCCAAGAGAGAGACGTGCTGCTTGTTGAGCTCAGTCAGAGTTCCTAAGTAGTTAAAAGATCTGCGGCGCGCTCAGCTCTGTGGAGCGGCTGCGATCGCTACAATGTAACTCTGCACTCTGCAAACAATGAATGCGGGCAATGGGTTGTGGCGCCAGCGCGCCACACTCAGACTCACACTGCTCTAACTAGGGGGGGGGGCTGCCCTCAGTCTATTCTGTGCTGGCAATCACCGTGGCTCTATGGGGGGCGGGATTAAAATCCGGATGTCATGTCCGGGAGGAAGTAGGCAAAAGCGGCGGGGGAATCCGAATGTGGAGTGCACTGCAGGCAGCACGAGACTCGAGTCTCTCTCATGGCCGCCTGCCGTCGCGCAAGAGGGGGAATGAATGATCAATTGCGGCGGGCAGCCATCTACGCCACCTTGACCTGACAGCTGAGCCGGTGTTCTAACTAGCTGATCTTCCGACAGTCATCTCTGGCCAGGACTGTTAGCGGCCGCGCCGGGGCCGGGGGCTGGGGGCCGAGGTGTTGACTCGAGTGTGGCCAGAAGCTGCCTGGATCATGAAGACAGAGGCAGAGTGCACATTGTGGCGTTGCAGCAGTGCAGTAATTGTCCAGCAGTCGGGTCGTCACTCTATAAGCAGTCCTGCCAAGCGTCACGCATCAGGTGTGACGCTCACGCATTTCAGTGCGGTGTTCCGCATCACCGCACTGAAATGCATTGTCACGCATTTTGACACCTGCCAGGCGCGCCACCAGCGCGCCTGGCAGGTGGCAAAATGCCCGGGCTCTCTGCTGCAGTGCTCCGAGAGAGAGACGTGCTGCTTGTTGAGCTCAGTCAGAGTTCCTAAGTAGTTAAAAGATCTGCGGCGCGCTCAGCTCTGTGGAGCGGCTGCGATCGCTACAATGTAACTCTGCACTCTGCAAACAATGAATGCGGGCAATGGGTTGTGGCGCCAGCGCGCCACACTCAGACTCACACTGCTCTAACTAGGGGGGGGGGGCTGCCCTCTTAGTCTATTCTGTGCTGGCAATCACCGTGGCTCTATGGGGGGCGGGATTAAAATCCGGATGTCATGTCCGGGAGGAAGTAGGCAAAAGCGGCGGGGGAATCCGAATGTGGAGTGCACTGCAGGCAGCACGAGACTCGAGTCTCTCTCATGGCCGCCTGCCGTCGCGCAAGAGGGGGAATGAATGATCAATTGCGGCGGGCAGCCATCTACGCCACCTTGACCTGACAGCTGAGCCGGTGTTCTAACTAGCTGATCTTCCGACAGTCATCTCTGGCCAGGACTGTCAGAGCTGCCAAGGTTTCAGATTGCTATGTGTGACATTTTCATAATTTAGGTGTAATTATGAGTGACATTTCAACAACTATGAGTGACACTTTTTTGCGAGCAAAATCAAGCAACGAAGACGCTAGAAACATATACATATCATAAATTACACCCATTTGAACAAAGTGACTGCGCCAGGAAAGGCATATTTTCACAGCATAGGGAGTCAGTGCAACGGAGGGAGATCATGACTTACACCATCACCTCCAAGTTTTCAGATTGGCTGTGTATGACATTTCCATTGTTTCAATGCACTTCTGAGTGGCATTGAACTGCAAATGAGTGAAACTGACAATGATATTGAAAAAGCTAAAATACAAGATTCTTCAAACTATTGAGAAGTGAGAAGGCTTAAAAAATACTTGACACTAATGCAAAACTCCTGAAAACCGCTTTCTGAGTTGATTAAATAAAAACAGTTGAGGCACCATTGTTCATCTTAAGTAAGTAACTGCTCTGCTGTATCAGCCAGTATAGCAAAGCTGAAGGAGACGTGTTTTGCATAAGTTGCACTCTCTGTCCATTTAGGCTTGCTGCCATAATTAATTTTGATCCGAACAAAAATCATGAGTTTAACCCAGCACACCCACGCACTCCCAACAGGCCCACAAATAGTCTTAAATAATCACCCCATATATTTACTGACCTGCTGTCTCGAGACTGGCGGCGGATGGCAGTGGAACAGCAACAGAAGGGAAAGCTGCAACCTGTAACATCCGTGTCTCAGGGGTAAAATCTGCTATTTATGCATGAAAAGGCTTGTTATCAGTGTAGGCCTAGGAAATCAGTTTACTTTACTGAAATGAGAACGAGCCGACAGCAATTGGCAGATGCAAGCTATACGAAAGTGACACCGTCGTGGACTTTCACTTACTTATGTTAGCGGCCGCGCCGGGGCCGGGGGCTGGGGGCCGAGGTGTTGACTCGAGTGTGGCCAGAAGCTGCCTGGATCATGAAGACAGAGGCAGAGTGCACATTGTGGCGTTGCAGCAGTGCAGTAATTGTCCAGCAGTCGGGTCGTCACTCTATAAGTAAGTGAAAGTCCACGACGGTGTCACTTTCGTATAGCTTGCATCTGCCAATTGCTGTCGGCTCGTTCTCATTTCAGTAAAGTAAACTGATTTCCTAGGCCTACACTGATAACAAGCCTTTTCATGCATAAATAGCAGATTTTACCCCTGAGACACGGATGTTACAGGTTGCAGCTTTCCCTTCTGTTGCTGTTCCACTGCCATCCGCCGCCAGTCTCGAGACAGCAGGTCAGTAAATATATGGGGTGATTATTTAAGACTATTTGTGGGCCTGTTGGGCGTGCGTGGGTGTGCTGGGTTAAACTCATGATTTTTGTTCGGATCAAAATTAATTATGGCAGCAAGCCTAAATGGACAGAGAGTGCAACTTATGCAAAACACGTCTCCTTCAGCTTTGCTATACTGGCTGATACAGCAGAGCAGTTACTTACTTAAGATGAACAATGGTGCCTCAACTGTTTTTATTTAATCAACTCAGAAAGCGGTTTTCAGGAGTTTTGCATTAGTGTCAAGTATTTTTTAAGCCTTCTCACTTCTCAATAGTTTGAAGAATCTTGTATTTTAGCTTTTTCAATATCATTGTCAGTTTCACTCATTTGCAGTTCAATGCCACTCAGAAGTGCATTGAAACAATGGAAATGTCATACACAGCCAATCTGAAAACTTGGAGGTGATGGTGTAAGTCATGATCTCCCTCCGTTGCACTGACTTCCTATGCTGTGAAAATATGCCTTTCCTGGCGCAGTCACTTTGTTCAAATGGGTGTAATTTATGATATGTATATGTTTCTAGCGTCTTCGTTGCTTGATTTTGCTCGCAAAAAAGTGTCACTCATAGTTGTTGAAATGTCACTCATAATTACACCTAAATTATGAAAATGTCACACATAGCAATCTGAAACCTTGGCAGCTCTGCACTTTAACATTTTATCAAGAGAAGTTAGGAAGAAAACGTGTATGGGACAAAATAGCAAATCATCCATGTACTGTAATACATAGATTAGATCAGACTAGATCACCAAATCCAACAAAGGACATTTTAGGATTTCTAAAGTTGGTGTGCATGAGGTCCCAGAGTATTGTGGTTAATCTAATTTTTTTTTTTTTGGAAACAATTTTATTGTTATAAAAAATAAACAATGGGCATTTCCAAGGCTTTCATTTCATACATCATTAATACAGGATTAAAAAGGCGAAACATAGCGGACACAGCATAGCATTTCAATGAGGTATCATTAATACAGTCAGGACAACAGTTCAATATATTCACCCCGCTTCCTGAATATCTCATCCCTTCTCCCCTTCATTCCAAATCAGTATCACTATCCATCTGAGGCGGCTCACAAATGGGCCCTCTATATTCATTCCAAGCTCCCCAAATCTTGGCCCACTTTCGTGGACATTTCCGATTCAGATATACCGCCTTTTCGGCAACCGTCGCTGAGTCCAGATCAGTACTCCAGTCACTGAGCGCCGGCACCAAGGGAGACCCCCAGGCCCTAGCCACATACCGTTTAGCGTACATAATTCCAAGCGTGTCCCAGTCTTGTAGGGGGTTACTAAGATCATTAGGCTCCCAAATTGCGGAGGCCCACGTGAACGCCATTCTTTCAGACCATCTGGCTAGAGCTAACATTCTTGACCCTACTCAGAACGGGTTCCGTGCGGGTCACAGCACGGAGACGGCCCTCCTCTTGATGGTCGAACATCTGCGTTCCGTGCTTGATGCTGGTCGGACGGCGGCACTGTTGTTATTAGATCTTAGTGCCGCCTTCGACACGGTCTCGAACGGGATTCTGCTTCGGCGACTCGAGGAGGTGGGCTTCTCTGGCCTCGCCCTTGGCTGGTTTCGATCTTTTCTCACTGATAGGTCATTCCAGGTGGCGATTCCGCCCGGTAAGTCGTCATCTTACCCGTTAGAACTGGGGGTTCCTCAAGGGTCATCGCTGAGTCCCACCCTTTTCAATCTCTATGTGAGGCCGCTGGCTGCGGTCGTCAAACGGTGGGGCCTGACGATGGTCTCGTACGCAGATGACACGCAGCTGGCGGTCACACTGAGTGGGGACTCAGATTTGGAGGCTCCTAGGTTCTGCGAAGGCCTGCGGGCAGTGGCTAACTGGATGAATTCCAACTGTCTCCAGTTAAACACCAAGAAAACTGAGATTATGGTGGTTGGTAAACAGGCGGCATTGTGGGGTGACAAGTGGTGGCCTTCGGACTTGGGTGTGACTCCTTCTCCAGCATCAGAGATAAAAAACTTGGGGATGTGGCTGGACCCATCCCTCAGTTTTATTTGTCATACCAAGAAGGTGGCAGCTTCTTGCTATGGCATCATTAGAGGACTTCGACCTATCCTCAAATTCCTTGATGCTCCCACGAGACAACTGGTGGTTCAAGCATCAGTGCTGTCTCGGTTGGACTATGCCAGCTCACTACTGGCGGGTATTAACCAATCAGAACTTTCTCGACTGCAGCGAATTCAGAATGCTGCAGTCCGAGTGGTGACAGGTCTGCCGAGGCGGTGCTCGGTGTCGAAATCCTTGCGTTCTCTTCATTGGCTCCCTGTGCAGCAGAGGATCAAATTCAAGGTTCTCTGCCTTGCGTTTAAAATCCTTAGAGGTACATCTCCTCAAATCTTAGAGAATTTGTTAACACCTTATGTTCCGGCACGTACTCTTAGATCTCTGGGTCAGAACTTAGCAGTGGTCCCGCGTTTTAAATTGAGTAGAGTTGGTGGCCGTTCTTTCCGAGTCCTGGCGGCAAGCTGGTGGAACTCTCTTCCTCCGCAAATTCGAGCCATAGATAAGCTCCTTCAGTTTAGATGGGCCATTAAGACCTTTTTATTCGCTTAGTGTTTACGATCTGTTTCACTTTCCCTTTGTCTTTCTTTTAGTGCTGTGTTGTGTTTGCCTTATCAAAGCGCCAGGACGCCCCTTTGCTGGGGCAGCTGTGCGCGGTACAAATAAAAATAACATAACATAACATAACAAATGTTCAGCAAACAGCGACGTGGTTCAGGGATCAGCGAAACCTGAACAACTTGTGATATAGTCCGCATAACCTTGAACCAGAAACAGACAATCAATGGGCAATCCCAGATAGTATGGTAGAATGTCCCCACCTCACCACAGCTTCTCAAACAATACTGATGTGTAATTCTCCCTATCCTGTTTAGTGTGACCCTAGTATAGTAGACTCAATGTAGAACTTTTAATTGTATCAAATTCAAATTTTTTTCAAATTCAAAGATAGCTTTATTCGGTATTTTGACAAAAAACCATAAAAGCAGACAAAAATGCAAGATACAAACATTGAACACACTAAATAGCTTTCTCATTAAAAACTTATTACAAAATACACACATCCTACAGGCAAAACATATAAACGATTCTTAAAATACGTATAAAAATTATAAAATTCATTAAAAGATCATAAAATTCATACGGTGTCCAGGGATACATGTTTCATTTTGGTTATTATGTATTATTTGATGTAAGTTATGCACAAGATAATACATTTTATCCTCGCGATCCTAGTCATTACCCATGGTCCCTCTACATTTTACAGCGAATGTCAAAAATGTAATCGCAGTAACAATGGTAAGTTCATCTTGCAACATATATAGTCTGATCAGTGCAGTTTTACAGTTTCTGAGGCCCCATGTCTTTAGCAATGGTATCAAATATCTTTTTCTCCCCCACTGATAATACTTGCAGAAAAAAATGCAGTGTATATTTGACTGGGTAGATAAATCGTCGCACGGGCATTTTATCAACTTGACAGACCAATCATTAGGAACAGGGAACGATGTTAACCTATAAAAACACTCGGTCCTCATTCGTGTCAAAAGCATTCTGTGGTAGTACGAATAGGTTGGCGCCAGATAAGGATGAAGGCCCAAACCGTGGAGAATACATCGGTGGGCTACAATAGTAGACTTATTCCCATCTAAATACCACCTCCTCTCCTCCAATAAGTCAAGGCATGCCACTTTTAAACCTTTTTTAGTTATTCCTGAGCATGATGTGGGATTTAGATAGAGATCTGGTTGACCAATGGAGTTCAGGAACTTTTTTACATAGGCTAACCATGGCTGCTTGCTGGAAGCGGATTGGTTTAAGCAGTCCTGGATTACTTCCCTGTTGAAAATTGTATCCTCACATGTCCAGATCTTATACCACAGCATAACTGGAGCTATCTTTATCAGATCAATGATGTGAACTCTATCAAGTTCGTTATGGCATATGGTTGTAGACGTGGATCGTGGGACTGATAGCAGGTACCTCAAGAATGCGTTTTACACTGTTTGTATTTGGGTGCAATCTGCCAATCCCCAGATGCCAGCCCCATATACAGCAGTGGAGACACATTTAGCTGCATAGATCTTGAGTAATATATCTACAGGTTTCCCGCCCAGTCTTTTAGCAAATTGTTTAACAGCACCTATCGTGCGAGAAAAGGCCAGGTTCCGAGAGGTAATTGCTGATGTCCATGTGCCCCTATTATTAAAAATGATACCTAGGTAAGAAAATGTCTTGGTCGTAGCTATCTTTGTATTGTTAACAAAGGTTTTACAGTCTAGTTTGTTTTTTCTAGTAGTACAAGACATTGTAAATGTTTTTCCAACATTTATTTTTAGACCTCTGGTGCTCATAAAGGTTGAGAATCCCGTTAAGGCCCTCTGAAGACCCAGCTGTGTGCGAGCCATAATCACAGCATCGTCAACATATAATAATAGTGGGACTGAGAGGCCATTTATTTTAGGGTAATCCACTTCTAGGTCATTTAAAAAGACTGCTACCTCATTAATATATAAATTAAAAAGGAATGGCGCAAGGATGCAGCCCTGTCGAACACCCTTTTCTATGGGGAATTTTCTAGTTCGCTCTCCGTTTTTGCCATATCTAACCATGGCGCCTGCATCTCTGTACAATTCCTGTATGAAATATAAAATATTTTTGTCTATCCCCATGTTAACCAAGGTTTTCCATAACACTCTGTGATCTAAACAATCAAAAGCCGAAGTTAGATCGACGAATGTTAGGAACAGGTTCCCTTTTTTTACTCCAATATATTTGCTCGTTATTAGGGCCAGGTTTAAACCCTGCTCTACAGTGCCTAGACCGGTCTTAAAGCCGTATTGGAATTTCGAAAGAATCCCATTACTCTTGGTCCAGGTTTGTAATTTAGTTAGCAACACTCTGCCTGCAACTTTCATCAGAGTGTCTAGCAGGGAAATGGGACGATAGCATTTTGGGTCCTCCCTGTCCCCTTTTTTAAATATTGGGATTACTATTGCTTCATGCCATGTGTCGGGAAAACCTGTTTTGCTATAAGCATTTATTACGTTTGCAAGTAAGGGAGCCCAAAGATCTACGTTCTCTTTAAATAAGTCAATGGGTACTCCATCTGGACCAGGGGCCTTTAGATTAGCACTCTGGCAGATTGCTTGCTCAACCTCTAGTGGGGTAATAACTACATTTATTGGGAAACTAACTTGAATCGGTGCCAGTTCCACCTGCCCAGTATTCAGATCATCTTGTGGAGTCGTTGTTAGTGAGTCTTTCTTATATAGAGAGGTAAAGTAGTTAACCCAAACATCTTCCGATATAGCTATCTCCATGGAGTCAGCCTTACTATCCGAGAAGAAGGGGGCATTAATTTCTTTCCAGAAAGAGATGTTGTCCCGTAAGGCACTTGCCTTTATCAAAGCTTCCCATGCTTGATTTTTCAATTCGTCCTGTCTACTTCGGAGGGTCTGCTTTTAGGCTCGCCTGGCGTCCTTAACTAAACCACTATCTTTTGGGACAGTCTTTAATGCCTGTAGAAGAACTTTATGGGCTTTAGTACAGGCGGAATTAAACCAACCGAATAATCTTCTTTCCTCCCCTGTCTTTTGTTTTTTAATTAGCTTATCATTTATAGTGGCAATTATCCTGTCATAAGCCACTATAATCAGCTGGGGATTAGTGCTAAATTCTAAGCAGGTAGAAAAATGTTTCAATTCTTTCTGGACTAAGTCCTTCAAAAAATTTGTGGAGTCAATCTTCGCCCATTTAATGGCATATCCGTTTTTCCTGGCCAAAGAGACCGAGTGACAATGAAGTATACTGGATGTGCTTGTTGTGTGGCTCCCGGGCTTTCCTACAGAGATACTGGCGCTAATCGGGAAATGGTCACTTAATGCCAGATCTTCCGTATCAAACCCCCCCAAACAGCCCTGATTCATATTGGACACTAAGATGTAATCAATTACAGTGCCTGCCCCTCGACCAAAGAAGGTTGTTTGGAATGCTACAGGTGGGTCACAAAGTTCATTGGCAAAACCCAAATCCCAATCATGCATAAGTTGATTTAACATGTTGCCCAAAGTAGAGTGTTCAAAATGTGTGGTGGGATCCCCTCTTAAGTTAAATATACCACAATTATTTGTGTCGCTGTAAGGACATAGATGACAATTAAGCTCTCCTGCTATGAGGATACAATCAGCGTCCCGACCACCTCTCTTTAGCATTGCAATAAGCTCAGCTATTAAGGCTTTGAGATCAACTTTTGGCACATTATTGTATATGTTAATCAGGAAAAAGGACCGCCCTTTCGCTTTAATCGAAAGTCCTTGTAATGAGCTGCCTACGCCTGCTTTAGGTCCTCTCGCCTCATATGTGGTCAGTTTTATATTACACAAATTAGAGGAAAAAATACACAGACCCCCAGAGCCTCTACCTCGATTTCCCTGTATAGAAGGAATGTAGAAGGTGCTAAAGCCCTCTATATGAGTCTCCTCCTGGTCCCAGCACTCCTGTAAACAAATTATGTCCTGCTTTTCCATAAAGGTTAAAAAGAGCTGGTCCCTTGATTGTTTGCCTAGCCCTGCAATATTCCAGGATGTTATTTTTAATCTGGTTTTACCCTCGTTTTGTAAACTGGCTTCTGCCTGAGGGTTTGACGACTCAGTGCCCTCTGCACTATATACTACCTCTTTTTGGGTTTGTGTAGTATCCGGCAAGCTTAAGTATATACTCGAGCTGTTGAACTTTTCATGGGCTAAAGATCCTTCCTCTGTTAAACCCATAATTAATTGTTCTGATAATTGCTGGACTGGCAACAGTAATTCCCCGTCTGAAGCGTCTGGTATATTCCCTGGTGGCGAGATATTGATAGTATGAATCTGGGGATCATCATTATGGGTCTCAACTGAATGGTCTAAAACCGGGTAAGCGTGGCATAACATTGCTGGCTGGTAGGCCCCTTGTTCCCCTTTTGTTAGCGTTATTGGTCAATCGACCATATCTAAACAGTCATACCTGTTCCTTGTGGGGGCGCCCCTCCAATATTCAGGGTTTGGCTCTTCTCTTCTAGGTAACCAGGGGCGAACATCCCATCCTCTGGTCCAGTAATTATTAGTGTTCCTATTTCTATTTCTGTTGAAGTGCCCCACCTGTGTCCAAGGCCAGTCCTGGACTTCCTCCCAACTGGTAGAATCGCCGTAGTTGAAAGTATTTAAAGGTGGATAAAAAAAGGAGAGACGCTGTACATCAATCCCCCCCCTTTTCTCTAGGGCTGGCCAAGAGGAAATATAGTCAACTGTAGAAGGATCATCACAGTTGACTATGACACAGTCACCCTGTACGCTCTTTTTAGTATCGCCAATCCAAAACACTCTTCTCACTGAGTTAATTCTACTGTGGTTTGACGGTTGTAGGGGTCTATTTTGACTCAACCACTGCAATACCTTGTTACGCAGTGACCATGGGGGTTCGTCTATACTATCTGCCAACTCGGGGACCCCAGTAAGGATGACGGTATATGGGGTCGCCTCAGGAGGCAGATGTATCGGACGCCTATACCTAGCGCCTTTCCTCTCATTGGCCTGAGGTTGAAAAGACTGGGCTTTGTGTGTTATATGTGGAGCCTCCTTCAGCTTGACTGGCTGAGTGTTTGGTTCCAAAGGAACCGGAGTTATTTGGGAGTTATCAATAATGCCATTTGATTTTCCATTCCCCTCTGTTAGGGTGGATTTTGGGGTGTTTTGTGTGTTTTGTATGGCCCTCTTGATGGGTTGAGAGTTTACGGCTCTTTCGAGCGGAAGAGGCTTTGGTCGGGTGACTGGTAGAGAAGGTTGGGCCGGTTTACTTGGCTCTTTAGGTTTCCCCACCCCTGTGGCAAGTGTGCCTAATGATTTCTGTGTAAAAACTGGGGTGTTTAGTTTCGCTAATTGTTTTTCGATGATCATAAGGCTCTTTTCCATAGGTTGCAAGTGGCGTTTTAACAGCTCCCCCATACTATTTATGAGGAAATCATGTAGTGTTGCACATGCGGTGCATGGTTCCTGTATGCCACCCACGGCTCCCCGAGCCTCTAACATCTCTCGCGACTCAGTTTTTTGAGAAGCCAGGATGTAATCAACATTTTTAGTAATAGGAGTCGGCTTATCTAACACAATTGTATCACTGTTTAGATTGAGAGAGATCTTAGTGTTGTGTGGATCAGGTATGATCTCGTGTGAGATCGTCTCTGTGTTTTGCCTCTTAGCTATAGCACCCTCCCGCCTATCCGTAGAATTTGGCTCTGATGTGTCCACATGATTGTGGGAAAGTTGTAAGTCTGGTGTTTTTTCCAAATCCTCACTGTAGTTAGACTCTAGTGACAATTGGGTGGCAGATAGATCCACAGTATTTGGGACCGTATGTATTAAGACGTTAGTATTTTCTGCTTGGTTAAGCAGCGAAATGATCGGTCCCTTGTGGATAGGAGTTTGGGCAGAAGCTAAAGGCCCCATAGATGATCTTCTGGACACCTCCAATTCGTGTGATACCCTACGTTCTAACATGTGTATACTTCTCTCAATCACTTCGTTGGTCTTAGTAATGAATAGGTCTATAGGGCCAGTTATCTCAGTGACTTTAAGGGTCTTTTTCCTTCTAGTACCCCTATTCATTACTGCGCAGCGAGAAGCGAGTTCAATAGTAATTGAATAATCTAAGCAGGTCGCAATGTGCAACAGGCACGTGGGTCAACACGGTGTCTAACAGGCGATGGCGAGTGAGAATAGGAAAATTAAAATACCGTGGCCCAGTCCAGTCTATCACAGTCTTGAACGGGCTTAAACGGGCCCGCCCTTGGCCCGGGCTTCGCCCGGCGTCCCGCGAGACGGGGGTGACGGTGTATTTAAGCGCCTCCTGGCGCGCAAATGTCACGGAGAGTGCCGCTATGGGTGCTGGGTATTGTAGTTTTTGGGCACCACACCACGCTCCACTCGGCAACCGGACCCCAAGGTGGAACAGGAGTCGGCGGCGGGAGGCGGGTGGTCGCAGGCACAGGTTTTAGCAAACCCAGATGGGCTCAAGTTCAGCACAGGTCCGTGAATACAGCAGGTGAGAATGGCAAAAAGTTCCCCCCCTCGACCGGGGTGACGGTGTATTTAAGCACCTTCTGGCGCGCAAATGTCGCGGAGAGTGCCGCTATGGGTGCTGGGTATTGTAGTTTTTGGGCACCACACCACGCTCCACTCGGCAACCGGACCCCAAGGTGGAACAGGAGTCGGCGGCGGGAGGCGGGTGGTCGCAGGCACAGGTTTTAGCAAACCCAGATGGGCTCAAGTTCAGCACAGGTCCGTGAATACAGCAGGTGAGAATGGCAAAAAGTTCCCCCCCTCGAACGGGGTGACGGTGTATTTAAGCGCCTCCTGGCGCGCAAATGTCGCGGAGAGTGCCGCTATGGGTGCTGGGTATTGTAGTTTTTGGGCACCACACCACGCTCCACTCGGCAACCGGACCCCAAGGTGGAACAGGAGTCTGCGGCGGGAGGCGGGTGGTCGCAGGCACAGGTTTTAGCAAACCCAGATGGGCTCAAGTTCAGCACAGGTCCGTGAATACAGCAGGTGAGAATGGCAAAAATTGTATCAATCTGAGCCGCGACGGCACAGCAACCTACCGAGGAGAGGAGAGCGCAGCCTGCCAGTCTGACTCGTCAAATTCACCTACCTCCGCTGTCCAGGCCGCTTTTAGTCTCACTGTGGGGTCAGGCATATTGTTAACCAGCTTACGGTAGACCAACGAGGTCGCCTTTTTCAGCATATGCTCGGTAAGCAGTCTATCTTCTAAAGGAGTGGATTCTGGCAGCTCTTCATCAAGTGGGAGCACCGACTTGAGGGCATGACTAATCTGTAAATAGCGGAAACGTTCCGTCTGTACCAAGTTGAATTGGGCCGCTAGCTGGTCGAAGGTGAGGATGGCACCCCACCTGCAGAGGTCTCCAACCGTCGATATGCCTATCCGATCCCAGGCCTCAAATCCCTTACTATTACAGAGCCGGCCGATGCGTCGCGACGTCCAGGGTGGCGTCATCTGCGTGATATTGTCTTTACATTTAAGGTGAGTAGAAGCCAGATACCATAACCTCACTGTGTGTGCCGTAGGGCCCAGCAGGGCCACCGCACCTCTGGGGTCATAGAGCGCTGCCATCACTCCTTCGCACCCTAGGTCGTATCTATCCGCCTTGAACGCTGGCTCAGTCTGCGGAGCGTGGAGCCAGTGGTTTATGGTCTTTAGTTGGGCTGCCCAATAATACAATTGGATATCTGGAAGTGCTATACCTCCATCGAACCATCCCCGAACCAACTTTTGCCGCGAAATGCGCGCCGGTTTGTCCCCCCCAGAGGAGACCGGAGACTAGTGCGTTTATGGACGTAAAGTATTTTGGAGGCACGAGAAACGGAGTATTTTCCAGGATATACAGTAGTCGTGTGTCACCTTTCGGTCACAAGAAGGGAAGGAGCCAAGACTAGAGGGCGACTGTTTATCTAGTTTATTGCGGTTTACAGATAACAAAACAAAGTCTTTCAGTCAGACACGGGGTCGGTGGTAGGTTTGTGATCCTCGGGGCACTTCCTGGGTCGGGGTCCGGGACACTCCAGCACATGGAAGAAAAGAAAAGAACGTGGCTTTTAGTGGGCTGTTCCGTTTACTAGAAACTCTTGTAATAGGGAGGGTGTGAGGGATAAAGCAAAGACCACCACCACATTCAGTGAGCTATACACGGCTTTGCTAAACGAGGTGCCCCAGTGTTTGCACGGTCCCCTATCCGGTCCCTCCCTTCTTAAAGTTTAACAACGAACCCAAACGAGCACGCACCTGGGAGAGCCACGCGTCCTCCTTTGCGTGGCTGGGCGAAACGCGGTGTCGTTGGCCTCCTGGCTTTACAGCTGCCGCCGTCCGCTCCTCTTCTGTTCTCGGTCCGGCACCTTCTCTGCTCCTGGTGTCGTCCACTTCCAAGGAATCCGTCCCCACGGTGCTTTCCGTCCTCCCGGTCGCGTAGTTCTCCTGGCGTCTAACTTCCTCCTCCCACGACGAAAACACAGCGTCTTCCGGGTCTCTCCTCATATGGCGAGACGCCACTCCTGATAGGTCCGAAAAGTCAGGTGGTTCCGATGCGAAGCCTCCGTCACGTACACAAAGGCCATCCTTAAAGGGCCCGTAGTAATCCGCCTGTTGAGGAGACGGACATTCAGTTAGCCCTGTCGGGGCTGAGCACGGGACCCCCTGACATCGTGGTAAGGTCATCATTTTGAATAACGCCGCCATTCCTAAGAGAGTCAGTGGTAGGGTGTGCGAATGCCTCACATCCGTACGGAATCGCGCAAGCGGGGGCAGTAAATTGCAGTGAAAAAATACCTCTTGATTAGGTGTCACCCACACCCCTAGATATTTAAAAGGTCCATCAGTGATCACCAGTGGACTGTCGTCCAGAAGTTCCGGTGGGGGCCCTTTAAGGACAAACAACACCGACTTGGACCAGTTGATTGTGTATCCTGAGGCTCGCCCGAAAATCTCACAAATGTTGAGAAGAACTATGAGTGACCGCCTAGGGAGAGTTAAGTAAAGGAGGATATCATCGGCATATAACGATATGCGGTCCTCCCAGGTCTCGGTCCAGCTGAGACCCTTTATCATGGGTCCCACCGTATCCATGCTGCCAGGGGCTCCAAGATCAGTGCGAAAAGCAAGGGTGACAAGGGGCATCCCTGACGCGTGCCTCGGCCCAATCGAAGTCCCTGGAAATATGGCCATTGGCTACAACATGTGCAAGTGGTCTTGTATACAATAATTTCACCCAAGCACAGAACTTTGGTCCAAAGCCTAAATGTCGCAACACCGCAAATAGATACGGCCACTCGACCATGTCGAAGGCCAATCGTGCATCTAAAGAAAGGATCACCGCCGGTTCCGAGAGGGCAGGGATCTGCGCCATTACCGCGTGGACCCGTCTTAAAATGAGAGCATTGTTCCTGTTCGGCATAAATCCGGATTGATCCGGGTGGATAAGCGTCTCTAAGTGCGGGGTCAATCGCACGGCTATCATTTTGGCCAGTATTTTCGCCTCCGCATTTAATAATGAAATAGGACGATATGATGTACATTCGTCCGCAGGCTTACCAGGTTTTGGTATGGCTATTATCGTAGCCGTCCGCTGATCTCGTGGCAATTTCCCCTTAGCCAAGCTGTCTTCAAACATTCGCAGCAGGTGCGGAGCCGTAAGATCAGAGATGCGCTTGTAGAGTTCTATGGGGACCCCGTTCGGCCCCAGGGCCTTACCTGACTGCAGAGAATGAATTGCACCCAGGACCTCATCTGTCGTAAAGTCCAACTCCAACAGCTCGGCGTCAGAGTCTGAGAGGGAGGGCATTTGGATATCCTTAATGTAAGTCTGTGCCTCTTCAGATGACATGCGGGAGGTGGGGGTGTAAACCGCCTCGTAATAATTGGCTAAGGTGTCTACTATATCTATAGGGGTAGTGATTACCTCACCGTCGGCATTGCAGAGCTGCGCTATCGTCCTTTGGGCCCTGTCTTTCTTTTCTCTGCCTTATCGCCAACCTCGTATATAATGTGTTGCGTGCGCATAAGCCGCTGTCTGACCTGCACCCGCTGATATTCCGTAAATTCAGCCTGTTTAAGGCGCAACTGGCGCGCAGCCTCCTCAGTAGGATCAAGATCATGTCTGGATTGTAAAACATCCTAGTCCTACTCGAGTACTCTAAGGTCTTCTTGCACAGTTCGTTTATGACCCGTTATGGAGGCTATCGCCTGGACCCTTAGCACCGTTTTGTATGCCTCCCACAGGACCCCTGGCGAGTCGACGGAATTGGTATTTTCTTGGAAGTAGCATTTCGTAGCCTTGACCAGGTCTTTTCTAATTTGTGGAATTTGTAAATAATGAGGCAAAATCGGGAAAATGCCCCTCCGGGCTTTCACATAAGAGGAATATACCATGGAGACTGGAGAGTGATTCGAGATACCTCTCGGGCCTATCGTTACCTCAGTTATATGGGGCAGGCTATCTGCAGGGACGGAAAAATAATCAATACGTGAGAGACTATTGTGTACCCCAGAGTAGAAGGTATAGCCTCGATACCCGGGGTGTTTAAACCTCCATCCGTCTGTAAGATTCAGGGCCTCTACATAGCCAGCCAGCCATGATTTATGCAGCGCTGTCATCCTACTGGGATGACGGTCAAGTCCATCGTTAAGAACCGCATTAAAATCACCACCCAGTATGAGCTCACCCTCCGGCAGCGTTAGTAGAAAAGCACCGAGGGCGGGGAGGGCGACTTAATGAAGGGCAGGTGGAATGTAAACTGACACCACATAGAACCTCTTTCTCTTCCACAAGCAGGAAATAGCTGCAAACTGTCCTTGTGTATCTTTCCATACCTGCTGTACTATCACAGGAAAGCGTTTACGTATCAGAATTCCCACCCCCCTGGAGCCAGAGGAAAACTCAGAATGCACTGCCATCGCGTATCCCCACCGATCCAAAGCCTTGCATGTCGACCCCACTAAGTGCGTCTCCTGAAGCAATACCAATGTGGGGCTGCCCTGCATACATTTTGCAACACCAACCCCCTCTTAATTTTATCCCCCAAACCGCGTACATTCCAGGTAACCAGGGTTAAAGGGGGAACCAGGGCCAAGACTGGGGCGGTATCATCTGTTATCTTGTCACCCAAGACCTCGTCTGCCATCACTTTCAAAACATCCTCGAAAGCCCTTCACTGTATCTCGCATCTGCACGCCCGTAACCTTGAAATGCAGCCCAGAACTGAAACTCAGAACAAAGTGTAACCAGCCTTTCCCCCCTCTAACACTGTAATCTGAATTCGCACATTATCACAGCAGTCAATAACACCAAATTGCTTTGTCTCAAAAACCCCCTTCCAACTCCCCTCCACCCCCCACCCTGCTCCCCTGCCTGTGGACCTTGACCTGCCCACCCCCCAACATGCAGAGTGCCTGTATGTTCCCTACCCGTGCTAAACTTGCAGAGGTGAAGCGTGCCCACCCGAGCCGTGGCACTTACAGTGACTTCAGTAAAACAGGTCTTAGTATTGTAAGACACAGCCCTTAGAACAACATCATAACATGTCTACATAAAAAAAACATAAATTTGACCCGTTACATAACTGGAACACTGTGTTCCGGCACCCCAAAAAATATGTCCCCCCGTCAGATCGTGGGCGGCCTTTCGAACCCTCCCCCCGCCCATTACTTGCGAGTGGCCTCAGGAGTGGACCCTCTGGGCGATGACTAATGTCACTCATTCCCGCTCGTCCAGTCCACTGGTCTCCAACGCAGTCTCAGTTGCTGAGTCGCCAGGTTCTCCACCTCGTTTCCAGTCCGTCTTGTCGTGGCGGGTACCTATCACGTCGCCTACCCTTGTCCACCCCTCCAGCCATTCCCAGGTTGCTTCTGGAGAGTCAAAAAACCAAGGTTTACCGTCCCATTCTACTCTTAATTTGGCCGGGAAGAGCATAGCATATTTGATTACTCTGCTGCGCAGCTCCCCCTTCACGGCCTGGAAGCTGCGCCTCTGTGCCTGAACCCGTGCCGTAAAGTCAGGAAAGAAAGTGACCTCAAAGTTGTCGATCTTCAGTGGAGGACCCGCTCTGGATGCCTGTAAGATGTTGTCCCTATCTCGAAAATTTAAAACTATTGCAATTAGGGGTCTGGGCGGAGCCCCTGGTTTAGGGCGACCGCCCGGCACTCTATGGGCTCTCTCAATGGAGAAATAAGTGGAGAGAGCCTTCGGTTTCAAATGTTTCGTGATCAGCTCTTCCACAAAGAGGTCCGCCGCCAGTCCCGAGCAGCCACAGCGCCCCTCCCAATGACTGCCAGGGACAGGCCCGACCCCAAGGCCCAAACCTACAGCAGTCTCCTGGGCCTCCTCACCTCAACTCCCAGTACCTCCACAGTCCAGTGCGTGATCTTTCCCTCGTCGCCCCTCGGAGTCACCCGTCCACACTCGGTTGGTCAGGCCGGCAAGATCAGGACGTAGGCGGAGAGGGGGTCCCGTGCGGCACCCGCTGCACCTCTGGTCACTGTCCACTCTGGCACCAACGTCCACTGGGAGCCAGTCTTGGGGTCCTCCCATGCCCCGAAGGGCACCTCCGCTCCCCTCAGTGCAGGTATGTTGTGGCCAATTGTCTATGAGGGGGGAGGGAGGGATGGCTCGCAACACCCTGGCCCCGGGCACTTAGAACGTCGCGCCCAATGTCTACCGATAGCAGGCCCCGAAGCCGGGGCCTAAATTTGTAGCGTCCCCCGGGGGCGGCCCCTCCGTACCTCCGCGCCGCTCCGCAGCACAATTCAGAAGGCGCTCATAAGCCCTCTGCAACAGTGCCTCTCCGCTGTTGGTGACCTGAGCCAGCGGGAGCAGGCAGTTGGGCGAGATTATAGCAGGTCTCAGGCGGCGGCGGTCGCACCTCCGATCGCCGTCCTACTCCGGCGCCGCCATTTTGTATGGTCCGGACCCAGGTCTCTCCGGCAATCCAACCCCTTCCACTCGGGGTCCACGGCCCGCTAACCCCTCACCGGAGCTTCGCAGGGGCGCCAGGCAGCATGGCACGCCATCTCTGCCAAAGTTTATTCGGATCCGTGGGCTGTGTCTTTTGTTAATGCCACGGGTCGATCGGAGCACACCTAGACTGCGGCCATTGCTCTCGGCCACTAGCCACGCCCCCTTAATGTAATTTTTTAAATAAAATGTAAAATATATTTTGTTTCATTCATTCATTCATTGCAATGGCTAACTGCTCCACCATCATTAACAATCTTAAAAACTCCTTACTGCTCTCTTGACCCCCTCCCGCCTCCTTCAAGGCCTCAAAATAAACAAACTAGAGACCGAGCAGCGACCAGGGGAGGGGGCGATAACAGGGCTTCAGAAAGGGCAATAACTACATCAGCGGGGGCAATAAGAATCAGGGGGAGCATTAACAGGAAATAGAGCAGGCAAAAACGCATCGGAGGGGGCAATAATGAGACCTCAGAGGAGACATTAACAGAACAATAGAGAGGGCAACACTGGCCTCAAAGTTGGCAGTAATGAGGCATCGGAAGGGGTATTAACAGACAGATGGAGCAGGCAATAACGGCATAAGGCAGGACAATAATATCACATGGAATGGGTTATTAACAGGGCAGTAAATAAGGAAATCATACTACTTTAGAGAGAACAATAATACTGCATCTGAGGAGGCCTTAAAAGGGCATCCGAGGCCCTTCCGCGAGGAAAGTGGCATCCGTGCACCCTGAAAGACGGCCCTCCGAAGGCACCCTGTTAACAATACCGACCGCAAAACAGTATGAAACCAGCTCCCCCTGCGGACTCCACGTGTTTATGAATAGAGGCACAGAGTCCAAGACATTAATTGGATCACTACTCGTTGGGAAAATACAGACCGCAAAAAAAGTGTGTGGAACCAGTTCCCCGGTGATCGCCAATGGCTTATGAATAGAGGCGTCGCGCACAAGTCATTTATTGGATCGCATTTCCCTGGTGAAATACAGATTTGAGTGCCGCCAGCTTAGGGCCCGGAGTAATCGTCAAACCTAGGAAATGCTGCCACCCCTGATCATGTAAAGAAGACACCCGTTAGAGAGTGTCATTTAAGTTAACCTTTGAAGGACAGATGCTTTATACCCTGATCCTGGTTTGAACATATACAGATATACAGTCCCCTACTCCGTGATACATCATCGCCCTGACGAAGGTGTGGCCCGTTTGGGTCCATACACCTAAACTTGCGTCGGCGTGGTTCTTGTTGGCAGCAGGATTGTTTATTCCATCGTCAGTCCTTATTTCTGTTTCTGCCTAACGCTCCTTTGTTTAATGAATTGCTGCCCATATTGTTATCAATTCATTTGATGGCGTTTATGTACTAGTGGGATCATTTATGTTTGATGTGTGAAAGATTGGCTGTGTGATTGTTATTGAAGTATGTGGTTTTGTGAGTATGAGATTTGTACGGTGTTTGTGGGACATCACATGCGGTATTGAATATGTGTGTTTTCATCTATTGTTGAACAATGAACTTATATTTATCTTTTGTAATATCAATATATGAGATTTTGAAACCATAAAAATAAATAATAAATAAAAAATATATCCGTGATTGACTGGTCTGATGTTTGGCTCTGAATGGTAGTTCCGTTGTTCCATTTGTATTCTAGGATCCCTATTCAGGGGGAAACATCATTTTCAACGAAGGTTTTTCTACGCGTGACGTTTACTACGAGGCACTTACCTCGCAAACGTCTTTTCCACGCGTATGCCTTCAACGACAGTCTTTACCACGCATATACGTTCTGGCTAGGGGGAGGCGTGGAATTCCTTCCAGTTGTTCAGCGTGGGATTGGGGGGTTGGCGGGGGTCGGCTGGGGGAGGGGCTGGGGGGGCCTGGGGGGGTCTCCCCCCCAAAAATAAACAAAGGAGCGGGTTAATTAAATTTAAAAAAAACGCACTTCAGTACCACCGAGGTAAAAGGAAAGTGCCTCCCCCAAAGACGTGCCGTTACGTCAAAATAGTAGTCCTTTTTTAATTTTGGCAGACGTGTTTTGACGCTTGTTTCGATGGTGGATGGAAGTACGGGCTGCTCGTGAAAGACGGGAAGGTGTCAGGTAAGAAAATATTCTTTATTATTTGTGTTTAAACGAAGGTTAAAATGCGTGGTATAATCCTTCGTTGCAAATTCCAGCGTGGTAAAGCCACTTGCGAACTAAAATTCGCGTGGTATTGCCATGCGTGGAACTTGTATTCGTGGTAACATCATATATTCCTATTCAGGACCTTATTTAAATCTTAGTGGCAGGGTCTCCCCATTCTGACCGTCTAGGCATCAGGGGGGTTAACATGGCATCAGAAAGGGCAATGATAGGGCCATAGAGGTGTCAATTACAGAGCATCACTGGTAGGAATAATAGCAAATTAGATAAGACAATAACAGAGCGTCTAAGACTGAGTACAAATGTGGTGCTTCAGATGGGGTAATAACAGGGCATCCGAGAGGGCAGCAGAGCAAACCAGAGGGGTTATATTGTCATCACAGGGGCAATAAGAAGGCATCAAATAGGACAATAGTAGGGCGCCTGCGAGGGTATCCAGACACAACAATAATATGGCACCAGCGAGTGCAAAAACCATATACCGAACACAATAATGAGGCATCATAGAGGGCAATAAAAAGCATCAAGGAAATAGAGCATCAGGACAAGAAATAACATGATTCGTCTTATAGACTTAAACACAGGCTCTGGGCTGGTACCTATTTGGGCCGCGGCCTGCTCGCAGATGAGTCTGAGTTTCCAGAATCTGCACGGGGGATGACGCTTGCAGGCAGTGACGCCCTCTGGTCTACAAGGGCTGGTGCGACCTCTCTATTTTAGCTTCTGATAGGAATTGACGGAAGGCTGTCTGACAATCCCTTCACACAAACAGTCTTTTGAGATACAAGTCTGGGACCACTTTTGCACAGGAGTCACTAGGGCTGAGGGAGAGAGAAACAAAGAAAGATAAAGAGAGATTTCAAAGGTGGGAAGGGAAGGGAAAGTCAGACAAACTGGAGAGTGTGGAGCATGAAAGGAAACGGAGATAGAAGGGACACGAATGAGAGGTGAGACAAGAGAGACGCTACACAAGAAGGGGAGACAGAGGGATGACTTGAGAGTGTGAAGGTAGTCTGATGCATGCACGAGGAGACTAGTGAGGAGGGAGGAGATGAGAAGTCAATCATTCAGAACATTTGTAAAGCGTGCTATATAGAAGTTCAATTTACTTAATCGTTTTACACAAACGGAATATCAGAAACCATCGGCGGGTATAAAGCTTAACGGTCGATTATCTTTTGGTTGTTACAGGGTACCAGGCATTGATGCCCTTTGTCTCCTTTCCTTTCCTTTTCTTGTTTTTAATTGAACCATTGCTACAGTCCATCAGGATTAATAATAAAGTTAAGCTTGCCCTTTCAAGAGTGGCTGCAAAATGTTGGCGGCCTATGGTGATGATGTTTTGATCTTTTCTACCAAAGCGGATACAGCTGTCCCGGAAATTTTTATGTATCGGGATACTCTTTAAACAAAGAAAAAACTGAAATTTTCCTTTAAATATCCTTAGTTTACCTCATATAGCCACCATATCTAATTTAAAATGGCAAACGATTATATTTAAATACCTTTGTCTTGAATTTGCAGACTCAATAGAAACTACCAGGATCCATATAGAAGAAACCTTACTGACAAAAATCAAAAAGCTAAGCTACGCATAGTCCCCAAAATGTATCACATAGTTTGGTTGGGTTGAAACAGTTAAAATGATGCTTGTACCACAACTTAGTTTTTTTCTTAAGCACATTTCCAGCCTCCCTTTCCACTTCTTTCCACAAGTCAGTCAATGCAATATTATCATCTTTTATATGGAGGAGTAAGAAAGCTAGGATTTAGTTGTCAGAATTGCAAGCAAATGAATCTCAAGGTATCTTAAATCTTCCTTTTTTTTTATTTTTTATTTATTAATGAGATGGATTAGAATACAACAAGAAAATCAAAAACAGGTGTAGATTAAAAAATTGGGTAAAACACTTAGAAGAAATGTCACAATACAAAGAGGATTAAAAAGATCAACATTTAGCCGCACACAAGCTTCTTATTATTAAATTCACATATAGTCCATTTCATCCTCTTGCTTCCCTCCAATTACTAAGGGGTGCCCAAATTTTTTTCCCAAAGTCTTTCTTCTTTAACCCCTTAAAGTTATATAGACAATCCTCGATATTATGAATCCCTAACAATCTGGTTAGCCATATCTGGAATGTAGGTGCTATTGGGTCTTTCCAGGCAGCCGCTATTAAAATTCTTAAAACCGCAACACACACGAATACAAAGGCTTCGGCATCCTGAGTAATATTAAGATTTTCATCCCTGCCAATTAAAACCGTCGTTGGGGATAGAAGAATTTGACCTTCTAGCAGCCCCGATAAAAACTTCTCCATTTCAGTTATGATCGGTTTTAAATTTGGACAAGAGTAAAACATATGTATTAAATCTGCTGGGCCTTGATCACACCTTGGACATCTGTCCGTCTCCCTTTTTCCCCATTGATATAGTTTCGCCGGTGTGTAGTATAGGTTAAAAATCATCTTATAATGTTGAGCTTTTAAATTAGTTGCTCTTAAAATTTTCTTATTCATTGCCAATGCATAATCCAAATCTACATTTGGGTCCCCGATTTTAATAGCCCAAGCATTTTCCACCTGTACAACATCATCTTCCATGGCCTGTAGCAGAAAACCATAACCTATTTTAATCTTCCTACCCCCATTCTTTACGTATTGAACAATCGGATTGACCTCCTGAATAGAGATCCTGGGTCTTATAGATTTCACCGATTGTTCTACCTGGTTGTACAGCATCCAGTGATTCGCTGAGATGCCAAATCTTTGTTGTAGAATCTCAAATCCCAACATCCCTTCCTTATTCATAACATCCCCCAAATGCAGAATACCCAACCTTTTCCAGAGAGCACTATTTCTGTTCTGACCCAAATGTATGAATGGAGTTGACTCCCACAGGTCAATAATTCCATTAATTTTAGGAATTTTAAGAAATTTCAAAATTAAGTTCCAGACCCCCCATACACTTAACATGACATTACTTTTGCTTCTCTTAAAAAATTGAGCCCTCACTTCCCGGGTTAGAATTCCATTGGCTTTTTCACCGACTACCAATTCGTATATTGTAGGAACCCTAGGGGAGTCATCAGATAATTTAACACATAGTAGATGTTTCATATGTAGCAATAGACATACCCAATGATATAACCTTAGATTAGGAGCTGCTAGCCCTCCTCTCTCTAATGGTAATGACAATTTAGCCAATGACCTTCTAACTTTCCCATACTGCCAGAGAAATTTTGAAAACACTGCCTCCATTTTTTTCATCAGGGATTCATCTATTAACAGTGGAATAGCACGGAATAAATACAGCAATTTTGGAAACATTGTCATCTTGATCACATTAACTCGTCCGATCAGGGAGAGATGTAAAACATCGATCCTTTTAAGTTCTTTCTCAATCTCCACTAGTACTGGCAGATAGTTTTCCTGGGTTATTTTACCCACATCAGCATTGATTTTAATTCCTAAATAAATTGCCGCATCAACATATCTTTGATCTTTTTTCAGAATGTTCTTTGTACAAATTATTATTGTTTTATCGGTATTAAGTTTGTATCCTGAATATATACCAAAGTGCTGAGCCAAATTATTTAATTCTTGTATTGCAATATCTGGTTTATTTGTAACTATTGCTAGATCATCTGCATATGCTAAGATCTTAGTAGCATAACCATGAGATATCACAGGGGAAATTCTCTCCGTCGCCACAATTTTCCTAATCAGAGGGTCTATGTATAAGGCAAACAAAATAGGTGAGCACGGACAGCCCTGACGTGTGCCCCTTTTAATCGATATCTCCTCTGATTGGAGCCCCATGGTGGTGACTCTAGCCACCGGATTCGCATACATAGCCCTAATACCTCTCCTACAGTTTTCCCCAAAACCCCTTTTCTCCAACACCTCCCACATATAATTCCATACAACCCGATCGAACGCCTTCTCGGCATCCAATAAAATCATAGCCATATCACCCCCGGCAGCCGTAACAGCATCGAATAATGTAATAGCCCTGGCTGTGTGTTCGGTGGTACCTCGCCCTGGGACGAACCCATGCTGCCAGGGTGACACTAGATGACCTATAATCCCTCCTAGTCTCTTAGCCCACACTTTTGAATATAATTTTGCGTCTGTGTTTATCAATGAAATTGGTCTATATGACCCGGGATTATCCTCTGGCTTCCCTTTTTTGTGAAATACCACAATGTTAGTCTGCTTCCACGTATCAGGGATAGTTCCTGAGCATATAACTCCGTTAAAAAGATCCACAAAAACTGGCAGAATTTCTTCACCCAGAGCCCTATAGACCTCGATTGGAATTCCATCTGGGCCAGCTGCTTTGCCCGATGCCAGTTCACTTAAAGCATTCATTATCTCCTCGCTTGTTATGCTCGCTTCCAATCGATCTCTATCCGCCTCCCCAACCCTAGGTGTTATGGGAAATTGGTCTTGTCTATGGGACACCCTCCCTGGCTCCTGGTCATATAGCTTTTGGTAAAAGTCTTGAAACACTTGTACTATGGATTTTGGGTCATTATACTCTCTCCCGTTAAATTTCATCTTACCAATTTTCTTTCTATTCATATCCTGTCTTATGCGCAATGCCAGTGCTCTCCCAGCTTGCTCCCCTGTCTCATAACGCCTAGCTCTTTGAGTCTGATATTCACAAATCTCCTTTTGGGTAATTAGTTTTAAAAGGTCCCCCTTAATCCTAACCATATTTCTTAAGGTCTCACTGCTATCCTTGCCAGTTATTATCTCATCAACGTGGTATCTCTCTTTCACTGCCAAATCTGCTGTAAGTTTATCTATCTTACTTTTATCCTCTTTCCTGATTCTCGATGAACAACTAATCGTCTCCCCCCTTAATGCGGCTTTGAACGACTCCCAAACCCCATTCCTGGAGGCACTGTATCTGTTGCAATCAAAGAATTCCTTTGTCCATCTTTTCATATGTTTTAAGAATCTTTCATCATTTAGTAACTTTCTCTCAAAAGTCCATCTAGATATTTTCCTAACCACCCTGGGACTTTTATAATCCAGTATCAACGGGTTGTGGTCAGAAATTACTCTCGGTAATTTCTGAATATTTACCTTGCCTATCTCCTCTTGTGTGATAAAAAAATAATCTAGCTTAGAATACTTTTGCGCTGGATGAGAGAAATACGTATAACCCCGATCACCTGGCATCTTTTCTCCCCAAACATCCAACAAGCCATGGGATTGTAACATGGAGCTAATTGCTGTATTGACCTTACGTTTGCGGCCTGTAAAGGTAATCCCCAATTGCCAATCCCCAGAGATATTCATGTCTCCACACACTATCATTGGGGTTGACCAATTAGCCAATTCCTCCTCTAATTTATCAAACACTGTAGGATCATCCTCATTCGGTCCATATATTACACATAATGTAAACCCCATACTCATTTCTGCTAAAATCCATCTACCCGATCCATCCGTTTTTATACGTTTAGCACCGCCCAGATAATTTTTAGCTAATATAGCCACTCCTCTTGTCATTGCTGTTTGGGTGGAGCACCCGATCAAGGTGAACCCATACAGTTCTAAGACCTTCCTATTATTCCAGGGTATATGAGTTTCCTGAACACAAACTATGTCAATATTGTTTGATCTCACCAGATGACTCATTCTCTGCCGTTTCTTCCAGTCATTTAGCCCCCCAGCATTTATACTACATATTCTAATGTCTGACATTTTTTACAAGTTTACCTTTCTCCCAAAAATTCATGTCCAAATACCTGTTATCAATCTGAAAATTATTCCTTTCCATCTCAAATTTTTTCTTTATTTTCACCCCCCCTTCCCTCCCCACCCCCACCCACTCCTCCCTCTGCACTCTCACCCTCCCCCTCCGAGGCTCCAATTCAGGGCCTCCCCTCTCCCCCCCCGCTTGACTAGAGGCGCTCAGACCTTGGGTCTGTGCACGTGATGGTTGCAGCTGTGTGAGGAGAAGAATTCCGCTTCAAACATTTTATGCTTTTTCTAGACCCCTCGCCTTCTTATATTTTTTTCCTTAGCCTTTTTTTTTTTTTTTTTTTCCCCCATTCACCCCTCAGTGAAAACATCTCACCCAAAAAGTTTGAACCCTCCCCCTACAAGTATTTCAATGGTTCATTACGCAAATTTCCTAATACAATTTAGTACTCCCTATACTCCCTATACACCATCTATGACTGCAGGAACTCCTTGGCCTTAATCTCTGAGGAGAAATAGAATACTTTGCCATCCTGGATTACTTTCAACTGGGCAGGATTAATCAGATATGCCTGCATACCCTTGTCTTGAAAAGGTTTTATCATTTGTCGCAACCTCCAACGCCTCTCAACAGTAATGTGACAAAAATCCGGGCGGACAAAGAAGGTATAATCATCTACTGTTTTTTTTTTATCAGGCCTTGCCCTCTCAAAGATTGCTTGTCTGAGGTTGAAATTACCCAGAAAAATTAATATCGCCCTAGGTTTATCTCCTTCTTTGGCCTTTTTGTAGATATTAGATGGAGTGCGATGCGCTCTCTGAATTTCCCTATCAAAATCCCAATCTTTTAGTTCTACGAAGGCGGATGAAAACAATTTTACAATGAAACCTTTCATGTCTGTCCCCTCGGCCCCCTCCGGAATTCCCAGGACACGTAGATTATTTTGCCTCGATCTGTTCTCCAACGACTCCAGTTTCCATTGAATGTCCGTAATATTTTTTGCCTGACTGTCAACTTTATCAACTGCTTCTGCGGCATCCGCTTCTGTGGATACCACTCTCTCTTCCAAATTGGTCACTCGTTCCCCCAAGTTCACACAGGCCTTAGTAAGTTTCCTCACCACCCCTTGCATCTTTCTAACCGCCGCCTGTGATCTCCGACTTTCTTGCCGTGTCTCCTCCCTATGGGCCAATATTTCCTGATGAATGATCTCCAAGAGTGACATTTGTGCTGAGTCTCCTTCTGGGCTATCTGCTGAGGCATTTAGTTGTATTACATCTTTTCTTTGATTAGAACCTTTAGCTTTCCCCACCATTTTTACTGCTGTGTTGGGAGGACTGTTTTCCTCGAGTTCCAAATCGCTTCCAGTCTCTATGTCACTGGTTTCCTGTCCCGAACTTTCTTCACCGTCCTCCGACCATTCCCCACCTTCAGATACTGAGAAAAATGCCTCACTCAATGCCTCTTTTTTGCTGCAGCTACTCCCCCCAGTATTATCCTCCAAAATTTTTTCTAAGCCAGGTTGACTTGAATCACCTTCCCCCAGCTGAGCTCCCGCTGTCAACTCCAATGGGTCTTCAACTACCCCCATTACTACTGTACTTGGTTGCTCAGCGGGTTCTTCCACTGCAGCCGTAACCAGAGACGCCACCTCATTACCAGCAACAGCAAGGGTATCGGGGGGAGCAGGGGTAATAGGAGTGGCAGGGACAGCCAGTATGTTGTCTTCCTTTTGTTCTTTTAAGTCTTTAGTCTTGGTAAGCTTTTGAAATATATCCGATATTGGAATAGTGCCCACACTATCCAGGTTTCCTTTATTGGAGCCCTGCTGCACTGCTTTTTTAACTTGTGGGGAGCCCTGTTTCTTCCCCTTACTGCCATCAATATCCAATACATCTGCTTGTTCTGCCGCTGCCGCTGCCTTCCTCCTAGCGGCCGCCTTTGCAACGGCGCTCTGCTTAGGAGCCATTATTGCCCTCCGCCTCTCCTCTGACCCAAATGTCTCCTTACCGGTTGGGAAATCGCCGGTTTCGACAGCAGTCTCTGCCTCCGCCTCAATCTGTACAACTCCGATGTCCTCCAGAGTGCTCCTTGTCCGCCCCTTCTCGCCAGACGATAGATTGAACGCTGTCTTCCTTTGGTTTCCGCGGAGCTTCTTCCTCAGTCGAGTTCGCTGCCTCCAAGCCAAACTCCGTGAAGCTTCCAGGCTGATTACAAACTCCGCGAGCTCTGTGAGCTCCGCGGCCTCCGCTCGTGGTCCAATGACAGCGCCGCCTCTGATCCGCCGTGTCAGCTGTGCAAGCTCCCGGAGCAGCCGCTCCAGCGGCAGACTGCAGGTCAATTTCATCCAGCCGCGCTCACTCCGATAACTCTTCTTTTTCTCTGCCTCCTCTATCAAAACAGCATCGGAGACTCGAACTTTTGGTTGTCACATCCAAATTTCAACTTTGTGGGGAAAGTCAAGGGCCTCAATCCTCCATGGCGCTCCTCCTCACACGAGCTGCTTCTCGACCGTCTCACACGGTCGCCATCTTGCCTTCCTAATTTTGAGCATATTCTGGTATCTTAAATCTTCCTAGTTTTAGGAATGATCAAATAGTATTTCTGGCCAGACCAACCATCTGGTGGCTTCACCCAAAAACCATCTGGCATGGGTCGATATAGATTCAGATCTGATTAACCATCTTAGGGACATTAACACTTTGACAATTAAACACTTCAAAGTCTTGCAGCCTTACAGATTATTAAGGACTCTGATTTAGCTATAAAATACCCGAGCCAGTGTTTCTTCACAAAATTATGGGCTCAGAATTTGCCTCCTTATAGTTTAATAATGCCATACATTTAGATCCTATCTTGTCAATCTGGAGAGAATGGACATCCCTGGGTCTTCTCTCAGTTTGAGACATGGTTCAACATAACATAAGATGTATTTGTAAAGCACACATTCACCCACAGGTATCTTGGCGCTGAATAACAGATGTGTATTGTCACCCAACTCAATGTTACTCATTTTATCGACCTCAGATGGATGAAAGGCTGAGTGGACTCGCCGGGCTTTGAACCGGTGACCATGAGGTCGAACACAGGCCCCTGCAGTGGACGCATTAGCCCACTGAGTCACCAGACCTGGCATTAACCTGTAACCCTATATCTGTTGCAATGTTGAAAGAAATATTCCGCCTACAGCCATTGGATTTCTATAATTTCTTAAAACTAACATTAGACACCGGCACCTGGTAGACTACTTACACTTTCTTGAGAAACGTTTTACCAAGACTCGTACTGTGTCAATAATTTACAGAACCTTATAAAACATTTCCTAATCCGAGATGGCTCAGATTCAGCAGGTATGAGAGGATTCTTGTTTTAAACATAATACTGAACTTATTCCCTCGACATCGTGGAACAACATCTGGGACTCTTTTTTGCGTCAGAGAAGTTCCCCCCTTATATCAAAATGTAAGTTCTGGGCTGCTTATTGATCTTAATGGACCACTGAGCGATTACAAAAACAAGGGCTCTCACAATCAGCTGCTTGCTGGCACTGTGACCAACCCGTGGGTGACATGCACAACTTAACCCTTTCGCTGCTTGCCCCCCCCTCCCCGGCCACTTGGGGTAGTTTGCGCTTAGGCCTCTGTAACTTTTTGACCACATAAGTTATCCACGCCAAATTTGCATCCTTTTCTTCCAACATCATGGGGATTTCAAAGGTACCCAGGGTTTGTTTATTCCCTTGGAGGGGACCCATAAATTAGCCAAAATTCAGCCAAAGTTTGTTTTTTGGGGGGGAAATTGGAAAAAAATGCTGAAGATTAAAGCGTCGAAGGGATTAATATTTTATTGTAAATATGTACGGTCTCTATGTTAGGAGTCCACACTGTTTGTCATTTTTAATATGATATTGTCCCTACTTCATTTGATAGTCACATTAGGAGTACATGCCTGTTCTGGCAAGACACGTCTCTGGTAGAATCTTTTTTGCTTTCAATTGGTATAAAGGCCATAATCTCCAAGGGGAAAAACTACAATAACATTTCCTACCATACATGATGGGCATGGGTCTGTTTTATTAGGAATGCGGATATACTATACACAATACTACTTTTAACAACAAGTCCTTCCGTCTTTAGTGATCAAAACTAGACCTATACCTAGAAAAGATAAATCCCCCTTGAGCTCTCAAGGTTCTAGTGGAGATCGCTTACATGATCCTGCATCCTCCTCTATTTTTATCTACTTCTTTCTTTTTTCTTGATTTCTCTTTCATACTCCCTCTTCTTTTTCCTAAGCTATAAGGGACTCAACATGTACCTTTTTTAATATATATACGTATCTTTCCAAATGGTTTGACCAGTGCCCTGATTTAGATAACTTACCGTATACGCCCTTATAAATTTACTGTAAAGTGATTCATTTCTTCTTTGATAAAAAATATTTGAAATGAGAAGGACTATGTTGTAAAGCCTTTGATAAAAAAATCAAGTTAGCAAAGTCTTCATTTTATTTAACCTGATAATTAAATCTGTCAAGATGGAGCCGCATCCAGAATAACAGTCTCTGTCACCCTTAAACATCACTTTCTGGGATACTGGATCCCATGTTGCTGCTGTGTCCTAGTAGTGGTGGCCCACATGTTCCTTAGAGTCTCCTGGGGGAGTGCGCAATCCCTAGGACCCATGCCACACTAGTCCCCACTTGCCTCTGACTGGAAGTTTTGGGTGGAATTCAGGGAGGTGCATTGTGCCACATACGCCAATCCTGTGTGGAGTCTTAGGGCCCGATTCACAGAATGAACTTAAGACTCAACCCTAAACATACTACTATTTTGGTATTCACAGAATGAATTTACTACTTTTGGTATTCACAGAAGGTAGGATTTTGTCTTAAGTTTGTCTTAAGACAGACTTAAGACAGACTTAAGGCAAAATCCTAACTTCTGTGAATACAAAAAGTAGTAAGTGCATTCTGTGAATACCAAAATAGTAGTAAGTTTAGGATTGAGTCTTAAGTTCATTCTGTGAATCGGGCCCATCGAAGCCAAACCATCCCAATTTGAGTGAGGATCAGCCACAGTCTCCACTGTATTAAAGGAGTGGAGTTGATTGGGCGAGGCTGCGGGGGCGGTTCCTTGCTATCAGCTCTCCATCAAAGTTTTGTTTTCTATCCATCACGAGTAGTGTATGGAAGATCCAGCCTCACAATTGTCGCTTTGGAGGTAGATTTATTCTGTGTGGATTTTACACTGACTGGCTACAGTAAGGAATATTTTCAGTGGAACTACACTACAAGCAGTTATAATTAAAATACTGTTGGCATCAGTTCTTGCCAGGGCATTAGAGTAATTTATATTGTCTATGTCTTAGATCATATAAGCCTGCTCCCATACTCATCTGGTAGTGTTAATGTCATTGCTACTTACCAACACACTCTCCTGGCCTCTAGCTGTAAAAATGCAACTTGATTCACCATCAAAGGTATTCAAGGATGAACTACCCATTTCTCGTAAGAAATGGAAAGAAGTTTTAAATTATACAGTGGCAATAGATTTAGGTTTAAGGGGTGGGTATAGGTAAAGGGGGTAAAAGTAATGTAAGGTTTAGGGATGGGTATAGGTAAAGGGGTAAAGGCTATTTTAGGGTTTAGATGTGTGTAGAGGTAAAGAGGATAAGGGTGATTTTAGTGGTAACGAGTGTGTAGACGTAAAAGGGGGTAAAGTCCACAAAGCAAGGGCATTCAGACTATAAGTTAACTAACTAAAGTCTATTATTCCCTTTGAGGGTCCTTGGTGTATCCCCCCTGCCTTGTTTATATAGGACCTGCAAGATGCTAAAGCCCCATACAAACATAAAACGTCCCTGTCACATTGGAGTCTTGTGCCTAAAGTGCAGCACTCTAGATGTTCTTTGACTCATTAAGTTAAAATGATAAAAACACCTTAACCTGTGGAAGTTGAATGCTTCAGTTTTGGATCTGCACCTCCGTTTGGTGGCCTGCTTGCATCTATGACAGGCTCTAGAGAAGCTGTTAGGGTGGAGAGATGTGATCTAATGGCCAGGTCTGCCGGCTTTGGAACTGAGGCACCAGGTTCTAGTCTCTGCTTTGGCTCAACATTCTGTGACTCTGGGAAGATCACGTAATCTCATTTTTCCTAAAAAAAATATTTTGGAAAATAATCTGACTTTGTGTAAAGTAGCCTGGTTCTCATGTAAAACACTCTAGTGCAGACTGCATTAAAAAGGTGTGAAGTTTAGTCAAGCTACAAGAAAGTTTGATTCTCTCCATTCTTATGAGGAATTTCTCTAAATAATAGTCTGGGAATATGACCAAACTTAATATAAATTGTGTGATGACAAGAGAAACTTCCAGTTTACTGATACATCCACAGCATTAATTGAAACAAACACTGCCAAAGCCAATAGGACTGGCTTACAACTGAAAGTACCCAGATACCTCCATCCATGAAACAGGAAGCTGAGGGGCCTGAGGATCTGCTCACGGCATCCCTACAAAACACTTGGACCAGTGGACTGGGACTCCAGTCTCACAGACTCCGCCAAGCAGTTTCGAGCAGCTGCTCCCCCTCGATGACACCATTCCCAGTGCACCAAAGCCAATGCAGTGTCAAACCGCTTTTTAAAAATAACTTTTATTCATGCTGCAAAGCCTAGCTGCTGTACTACATGAATACAAGACACTGGAGAATTAATGTTTTCATACGTGCATCCTATTGATTTTGTCAATGCTTGTGTTGATTACAGGCTTGAACACCTGACACAAAATTGGTCTGATTCTGGGCAAATCACTGCCTCCATGTGCACATAAAATGTACTTTAGTGAAATGTAATGCAACTGTAAATTTATAGAAATATACTCTAGGTAATTTAAATGAGAAAAAACACTGCTCTCAGGTGCACTCTCTCAAACCCTGTCAATAGGTCTGTGTTCTAAACACTAATGCACATTTGCAAACTGTTTTTAAGAGGAGGGTCAAAATTACGTACAGTCAGGTATATGCAAAAAGAACAATTGATGTACAGAATGCAGAGCAATGTCGTACATTCACCCCAGTATAGAGATCTGAGCCTAAATCCATTGTTTTTTGCTCACCATGCCCTTCCAGTTTGGACCCAGCCATATGCAAATCAGTCTTGACCCTGCACCTAATGGGAACAGTCCAGCCCGAACTGCCAGGCCAGGTCGTCCCTGGACTGGAAACAAGCATCCTAGGACCGATTTTGGGCATTCAGTCCTCATCAGCCAGGATAGCTTGACTTCAGTGGCATGGAGAGCACGGGACCCATGTTGACATGATAGACCGAATAGCTTTAGACCTATCTCTTTACTCCCGTACCTTGCCAAGGTGGCAGAAGCCCATGTGAATTCCATCTTGACCACCTACCTGGAGTCCAACGGAATTCTGGACGAGTCCCAATACGGATTTCGTGCTAAATACAGCACGGAGTCTGCTCTATTGGCTGTCATAGAACATCTAAGGGAGGCGAAGGACCAGGGCGAGACTTCAGCTCTGGTTCTGCTGGATTTGAGCGCGGAACTTCGACACGGTCTCCCACAGGATCCTGCTTGAGAGACTGTGGAAGATCGGAGTCAGGGAGAGTGCCCTGGACTGGTTCACATCATTTCTATCTGACCGTTCCTTCCAGGTGCACGCCCCGCCGTACTTGTCCAGCAGGCACCCCCTGGAATGTGGGGTCCCGCAGGGTTCTGCGCTCAGCCCCACATTGTTCAATGTGTATGTCCACCCCCTGGCCATGTTGGCCTGGGAACGCAAGATTAATTAATATCGTACGGGGACGATACACAACTCATTTTCACCTTCTCTAAAAACACTGTGGCTGACCAAATCAAATTCCAGGAAGATATTCTGGCCATATCAAACTGGTTGTCGCAGAACTATCTCCAGTTAAATTCATCTAAAACTGAGATACTTCTCATAGGCAACGAAACACAGAAATGGGACAAACACTGGTGGCCTCCCACATTAGGGCCTCGCCCCCCCCCTAAGGAGGTAGTCAAAAATTTGGGCATGATGCTGGACAACTCACTCTCGCTGGAGACCCATGCCAAAAGAGTGGCAGGTACCTGCTATGGTCGCCTACGCTCCCTTAAACCCATTCTCGGTTTCTTTGAGCCTCCCACTCATCAGATCATAGTCCAGGCTCTAGTCTTATCCCATCTAGACTACTGCAATGCTCTCATGCTTGGCTCTAACCTGAAATGAAATGAAATGAAAAATTGCATTTGTATAGCGCATAACTGCCCTGAGGCCTCGCAGCGCTTGAAGAGAAAATGGTTTAGCGCAGGCTCAGGGCAGATCAGCAGGATTTAGCAAACAAATGCGTTTTCAAGGCCTTTCTGAACGAGAGGAGGTTGCTATTTCCTCGGATGGCAAAGGGGAGGGCGTTCCAAAGTCTGGTCGCCGAATGGGAAAAAGAACGGCCACCCCAACGGGCTTTATTAATTTTAGAGGAGGTGGCCAACTGCAGAGTACCAGACCGAAGGGGGCGTGTAGGGACATAAGGCGTGACCAGAGGGTGCAGAATCGCTGGGCCTACACGATGAAAGGATTTGTGCATAATGCACAGAGCTTTAAACTGCACTCTGGCAGTCATTGGGAGCCAATGGAGGTCCCTCAGAGCCTTCCTCGCCGACTGCCGACTGGACAGATTGAACAGTAGGCGGGCCGCACAGTTTTGTGTGACCTGGAGCCTCTGAAGAACCGAAGCCGGTGCTCCCAGGTAGAGAGCGTTCCCATAATCCAGGCGGGAGAGAATCAGGGCCTGGACCATGATCCTCCTCGCCTGGAAAGGGAGCAAAGGGAGCACCCGCCGGAGCATCCTCATGAGTCCGAAGCAAGTGGCCGCAGTCTTAGTAGCCTGGACCGAGAAATCAAGGGCGGTGTCAAGCCAGATCCCGAGGCTCTTTATCTGGGACTTGGGGACAGGAGGAGCGCCAAGACATTGTGGCCAGACGGGTGCAAGAGCAGAGGGGGAGGGATTTCCGAGGAGAATGATGTCTGGCTTCTCCCCGTTAAGCTTGAGACAGGAGGCTTGCATCCAACTGGCAACAGCCTCTAGACAGGGGCCTAAGGTGTTGGATGATCCATCAGCGTGGTCTAACGAGACCACCAGCTGCGTATCATCCGCGTAGGTGACTATACGCACACCAAAGGGATGGACTATCCTGTCCAGAGGCTCCATGTAGGCGTTAAAGATGGTCGGGCTCAGGGAGGAGCCCTGAGGGACCCCACACCTGAGAGGATGTTTAGGAGAGACTATCTCACCCTCGAAGACCCGGAAAAAGCGCTCACTCAGAAAGGAGGTGAGCCAGTCCAGCGCCGCGCCCGACACGCCCATGCCCGCCAGTCGGTGTACTAGCGTGGCATGGTTCACCGTGTCGAACGCGGCGCTAAGGTCTAACAAGATAATGGCCACCTTTCCTCCCCGATCCAAAGTCATTCTTGCTTCCTCTGTGACCGCCAACATGGCGGTTTCTGTGCCATGTTGAGGGCGAAAACCTGTCTGGGAGGCACGCAACAGACAGTTAGACTCCAAATAGTCTGTTAAGATATTGTTGGCGTGCCTCTCCAGCAGTTTACTCAGCCAGGGAAGCAACGAAATGGGACGGTAGTTGGACAAGTTGTTTTGGTCCAAGGAGGGTTTCTTGAGAAGCGCCCTCACCATGGCACACTTCCAAGCAAGCGGGACCGACCTGGACACAATAGAGGTGTTTAAAGCTTCCAGGATAACAGGACGAATAACGTCCAGTGCCTTGACAAGGATCCGGGGGGGTGCCGGGTCATTAGGAGAGCCGGAAGAAACTTTGGAGATTAATCCATCCAGGCTGCTGGCATCAAGAAGCGGAATTGTATCCAGCTTGCAGAGAGCCGGAGAGTCGGCTGGCTTAGAAGGGACGGAGGGGGTGTTGACCGTAGGATTACTAAATGAGGAGTATATGGTCGAGATTTTCTTGGAAAAAAAGGCAGCTAGCTCATTACAGCGGTCTTGTGCCCCTTCAGCAGTAGGACGCTCAGCTGGAGGTGAAATCAGGGATTTGGCTATCCTAAAGATTTCCCTAGGCGCGTTGGCTGCAGCACTAATTTTCCCTTCATAGAAGGAAGTTTGCACCATTTAAATCTCTGATTTATAGAGCCTCATTGCGGACCTATAATCATCTTTCCTAGGCAGAGAATGGTCCTTCCTCCACGCTCTCTCTAGGCTCTCTCTGACAGTGATAAATAGGCTGCAAAGAGCTCAGAATGCTGCTGCCCGTATTTTGTTTGCACTACCAAAAATCTGTCACACCTCTCCTATTCTGCGACGCCTGCACTGGTTGCCGATCAAACAATGCATCCACTTTAAAACTCTATGCCTAACCCATAAAATTCTTTATGGTGCTGGCCCCCAAATTCTGCAGGGACTTTGTTCCCTTTATGTCCCTAAGCGTGCCCTCCGCTCGGCGGATCTATCTCTTGCCCGCACAATTAAGATCCGGAGGAGTAGAGCCGGTGGCCGCTCCTTTAGGTATCTGGCCCCGAAGATCTGGAACTCGATCCCTCTAAGGGCACGGACCACCCCCAACCACATGCCATTTCGAAAACAGATTAAAACTTGGTTGTTCTCCTCCACTTAATATACTCTCACTGGCTGCGCTGTTCTGTCTTCTAGTATGTCCACAAGCGCTGGGACGCCCCGTTGCTGGGGTAGCCATGCGCTATATAAACAGATTTAACATAACATAACATAACCCAGATCTATGACTGGGGTGAGTGTCTGAAAAGTTTCAGTGCTCCGTCCATCCTCTCCTCGTGTTTACTACAGTCAGGAATCGCCACTCTACAAGAATGCACCTGGACTGAGCCTCAAGTTTATTCCAAGTATGAAATCCCACACCCTGTTCTTATGATGTCTGCAGAGATTGGTAGAAGACAGCTTATGAACTCACTGCAAAATCTTTCCTTTCAGATCTTGATGCAAAATGGCGTCGTCTGTGATGATGCCCAATGGGGTCCTACTAACAACTGTTCCGGGTACCTCTGTCATCCAGCTTCCATGCCCAAGTCCAGAGATTCAGACGCGGTTCCTCAGAGGGGAACCAAAGGCACTTGGGGTAAGTTATTGCTTCTGTATCTTCAGGGGAAGGAAATGGATGGTACATAAGGGAGGAAGTAAGAAATCAGCTAGAAACTAGAAACAATGATGTGAAAGTTCAACCATAATATTTAGCTGTGAAGAAGAGTACCCTAATTGAAAGGGGTTCCCAAATAATTTGTTTTCATTGCCAAATCCCGTAGTGCGAGCCTTTCTGTGCTATGAAGTGTGCGACAAGGTTTTCTTCAATATATATATATATTCACTGAAAAAACCATAGGTTATACACCATATATAGTTAGGAATTAGCATTTAAAAAACCTTATTTTACTCAGACAAAACCATTGAAATTCCATATATAGTTAGTTGCACTAACTATATATCGCGCACCCGCAATCCACTGCTGATCATGTCACATATTACATCATTCATGACATGGTCAGTGACATCACTGATGACATCACTGATGACATCTCAAATGACATCACTGATGAGATCACTGATGACATCATCCAGTGACTGTGTGTTTCTGTAAAGTTTAAATATGTTTTACATATTGAAGAATGAGTAGATGTATAAGTGTCTGGACGAAGGATTTAGTAGGTGCATGACTGAATGTATGAGTGAGTGATTAAATGTGTCTCACTGAGTGCATGGGTTAGTGAGTAAACTGTCTTAATTTGTGCATCATTATGTCTGTTGTTCTGTAAACTGCTGCATGTGTTGATCAGTAGCTATATGATTAACTATATGGGTTATTGATTGATTGTCCAAGTATTTGTATAGGAGACTGAGTGTGTGTGTGGCTGGCTGGGAGGTGTGTGACTGTGCAGATCAATGTGTACTTGTATCAATGATTGTATAAGAAAGTAAGTATGTGTTAGTATATGTTTGAAAATGTAAGGTGCTCTATGTTTAACTGTATAGACAAGAAAATGGAAGTGTGATTGATTCTTTACAGGACTGACTAGGTGTGTGAGTAACTCCATGGATGAGTGGCAGAGTGTAAGTGTCTGTATAGGTGTATGAGTGCATATGATAGTGTTGTAAAGATGAGTGATTGTATGTATGAATGATTGTATGGGTGAATGAGTGAATGTGTGTGTAGACGTAGGAATCAGTGAGTACGTATGTAGTAACTAGTATTGGTGTGTCAATGGTTTCAAAAATTATACTCTGTATTTAACACTGGGTGAAACAGAGGTTATATTAAAACGTGAGGAGATGCATTGTATTGTCACATGAATGATATCATCAGTGATGTGGTCATTGATGTCAAATGAGATGTCATCAGTGATCTCATCAGTGATGTCATTTGAGATGTCATCAGTGATGTCATCAGTGATGTCACTGACCATGTCATGAATGATGTAATATGTGACATGATCAGCAGTGGATTGCGGGTGCGCGATATATAGTTAGTGCAACTAACTATATATGGAATTTCAATGGTTTTGTGTGAGTAAAATAAGGTTTTTTAAATGCTAATTCCTAACTATATATGGTGTATAACCTATGGGTTTTTCAGTGAATTTTCAAGGTTTTGTAAATGCTAATTCCTAACTATATATGGTCTATAACCTATGGTTTTTTCAGTGAATTTCAATGGTTTTTTAATAGCAAATATCATAAGCTGTCGAATGTCAAGTACGTGGTAAGTGAAAACATTTTCGTGTTTATGCACACTGATCTGCTTTGAATGGTGCCCCCCCCCCCCCTCATTTCTATTAGGAGTACTCTCTCTTTGCAGATAGTGAAAGGTAGTTAACGCAGGCCTTTGCCCCCGTTGTAATCCGTCGTGCCTGCTTCTCTCTCCATTTGATTGATTGTTATCCAAGTATTTACTGTTTTAGAATTAGTTCTCTTTGGTTCATTCTCTATTTACAAACAAACACAGAGTCGCAATACTCTGTTTAGTCTTTGCAGATAACGAAAAATCGTGTAAAAAAAAAGAAAAGGAATCGAGCAAAATCAGTAGGCCACTAATGGGATCTCTTTTTGACCTCGCTAAAATAGAAACATTAGGAACAACCCCTCATGACAAATACAAAACTAGTGAGATGAACTGAACTCCACACAATGATGGCTGCAAAACAGCTCGGCTCCGCCACCCACCCCGCCCAAAATAACGATAAAGAGCGGCTGCCATGATTGGTTGCGGAATGGCCACAACGGAGCTACGAAATGGTGCTGCTCTCATGCTAACCCCAGCTTCGGTCTGAAACATCCAGAAACACTGTAGACTACCAATTCGATCAGTTCCGGTAGCGCCCCAATGTAACCCGGTAGAGAAGAACTAGCCCTCCCCTCTTTGACTGATGGTTCTTGTTGCCTGTCCTTTCTGTTGTCATTTAACAGAACTATTTAGCCTGCTGAAAGGGGTTGTGTTTCGACCGCTGGTTGGTGGAGACATTTTGACTATATTCTGGACCTGCGTTGTCGCGTAATGCGTCATATGACGCGCCGCGTTAGCGCATCCGGAAGTCATCCGGGGCGCGCAGCGCGTAACGTAAGCATAACAAGTCATGTGACTTGTTAATAAAACTTTTCATTGGTTCATTTTACTTTTCTTATTCTAATGATGAAAGCCTTGGTCATATCACCTAAAAATTACGCTTTTAATTACTTCCGAACATTATTTTCTCTTAAATATATGTTATAATGTTCCAGGCTAATGTACTTTCCCGGAAATTTTACAACTGTCCTGCAAGTAAAATATATTCTTTTTTCGAGAAAAAGAGCGTTTCTTCGTCCCATGACGGAGCCGTTGAGCAAAAGAGGGTCGACCTGCTGTCTTAGTCGCCGATACGCCTGAATATGAGATTCTTATCGATCACTTTATGTTGCAGGAATAGAAAACACAACAGCCCTTGACCATTTATCTTTACTGCGTTCCTTCGTATTATACCTTTTACCCTTCATGTAATTGGTCTGCTTTATTTCACTTGCCTTTTAATGATTCTAAAACAGTGACTATTATTAAAAACTTTACCAATGTATACACTACTACCATGTTTTCTTTTAAAAACCTTTATTGTGAAAATTTCATTATACAAATACGAGCCTATAACCACGTGGACCTGCCACGGAGCAAACTGTAATCGTATATGATGAATAGACATTTACACTGTAGAGGAACGTAACGGGCGGGCCATTAGGTTGCAAAAACTAAGGTGTCTAACAGTTACGGAATCGGTGGACGTACATTTTATAATTAAAATACGACAGGGCCAGTTACAATAAAATTATCTAGATATACATTTGCGGGCAAGTACCATGGGTGACGTTAATTCGAATTTTCAACAGTACAGTAATCAATAACACATCAGAACTTAATATCAATAGGGATGTCGAAATATTCAATCAATTCTCGTCCCCGCCCGCCATGTGCTTCAAAACTGCATACGTATCTCGTGATTTCAAGGTTCTGCAACCAGTACACAACAAGGAGTTACGAGTCCCATTTATTCCGGCGCCATTTTGGGCGAGGACGGGCAGGTCCAGGATATAGTCAAAATGTCTCTACCAACCATCGACTATGATGATGTTCATATGCTGTATTTATTAGAGTAACACTCATCTGCCCACATGAAATTAATTTACCACAATCTAAACATGTCATTTTAATCTTTCCAAAGTTCTTCTAAATATTTGGGACCGTTTCCCTTGCCTCTGAAGCTCTCAGTGCCACTTCTTTGATGAATGTACTAGCAGGTCAGGGGTTCTCCTCCAAATCTCTCTTTTATGCAGCACTATAATTAATTGGTGCCACCTCTCCATATGACGATGCATGGTATAGTTACCACAACTATATATTTTTTCGGTTCCTCTGGAGAGTTCATCGTGGCAGATGAAGCGTGTAACATACCGGGCATTTACCTTTTTTTGCATGTACAGGAAAGGAAAAAAAAATCGAGCGTTCGAGTTCTTAGGTGTCCCAGGGCCATTTTAGTGGACCAGGCCCAAATCCAAAGAACAGCTATCTCACAGGCTAATGGGGCGACCCACGCCGAGTTTCAGCATTGTAGGATGACCACACAAGTACAGCAACTTGCTAGACATCACCTCGGTGCCATCCGGATCTCGGCGCCCCACTGCAGATGAAGTGCCTCTCAACTATGAAACCACCACGGTGACATCCGGATCTTGGCGCGTTGTGCTGCCTTCGGCCTATTCGCACATCGGTCCGCTACTGACGCCATCTCACAGGCTAATGGGGTGACCCACGCCGAGTTTCAGCATTGTAGGATGACCACACCAACTTGCTAGACATCACCTCGGTGCCATCCGAATCTTGGCATCTCAACGCCTAGTGGTATCTTCCATACAGAAAATATTGTTACGCTGCCTTTGGCCCCATTCGCACATCAGTCCGCAACTTAGACATCACCTCGATGCCATCCGGATCTTGGCATCTCAGCGCCTTGTGGTGTCAGTCAGAAAATATTGTTGCGCTGCCTTTGGCCCCATTCGCACATCAGTCCGCTACTGACACCATCTCACAGGCCAATAGGGCGCCCCACGCCGACTTTTACCATTGTACGATGGCCATACCAGTGGCACAACTTCCTAGACATCACCTCGGTGCCATCCGAATCTTGGCATCTCAACGCCTAGTGGTATCTTCCATACAGAAAATCTTGTTACGCTACCTTTGGCCCCATTCGCACATCGGTCCGCAACTTAGACATCACCTCGGTGCCATCCGGATCTTGGCATCTCAGCGCCTTGTGGTGTATTCTCTTCAGAAAATATTGTTGAGCTGCCTTTGGCCCCATTCGCACATCCGTCCGCAACTTACACATCACCTCGGTGCCATCCGGATCTTGGCATCTCAGCGCCTTGTGGTGTCTTCTACTCCGAAAATATAGTAGAAAATATTGTTGCGCTGCCTTTGGCCCCATTCACACATCAGTCCGCTACTGACACCATCTCACAGGCCAACAGGGCGCCCCACGCCGACTTTTACCATTGTACGATGGCCACACCAGTGCCACAACTTGCTAGACACCACCTCGGTGCCATCCGGATCTTGGCATCTCAGCGCCTTGTGGTGTCTTCAAATCAGAAAATATTGTTGCGCTGCCTTTGGCCCCATTCGCACATCGGTCCGCTACTGACGCCATCTCACAGGCCAACGGGGCGCCCCACGCCGACTTTCAACATTGTAGGATGGCCACAGAAGTGCGACAACTTACTAGACACCACCTCGGTGCCATCCGGATCTTGGCGCGTTGTGCTGCCTTCGACCTATTCGCACATCGGTCCGCTACTGACGCAAACTCACAGGCCAACGGGGCGCCCCACGCCGACTTTCAGCATTGTAGGATGGCCACACCAGTGCGGCAACTTACTAGACACCACCTCGGTGCCATCCGGATCTTGGCGCGTTGTGCTGCCTTCGGCCTATTCGCACATCGGTCCGCTACTGACGCAAACTCACAGGCCAACGGGGCGCCCCACGCCGACTTTCAGCATTGTTGGATGGCCACACCAGTGCGACAACTTACTAGACACCACCTCGGTGCCATCCGGATCTTGGCGCGTTGTGCTGCCTTCGGCCTATTCGCACATCGGTCCGCTACTGACGCAAACTCACAGGCCAACGGGGCGCCCCACGCCGACTTTCAGCATTGTAGGATGGCCACACCAGTGCTGCAACTTGCTGGACACCACCTCGGTGCCATCCAGATCTTGGCGCGTTGTGTTGCCTTCGGCCTATTCGCACATCGGTCCGCTACTGACGCCGCCTCACGTGCCAACGTATTTTCTCCTAATTTTACACCCTATGCCGCATAACAGGTCATGTGACTTGTTTATAAAACTTTTCATTGGTTCATTTTACTTTTGGTTTCCTAATGATGGAAGGCTTGATCATGTGACCTAAAAACAACACTTTTCATAGGATGAAAACTTTTTTTTTTCCCCAAACGATGAAAGCCCCACCTTGTTTCTGGATGTTTCAGACTGAAGCTGGCGTCAGCATGAAAGCACCACCATCTCGTAGCTCAGTCGTGGTCATTCCGCGAGCAATCATGGCAGCCGCTCCCCACCAGAAGCCTGCAGGAGTCGGAGCCCCCAAAACTTTTGATGAATTCTCAAGGCGGAGGGGACGCTTTCGAGAATGAGGTCCAAGACCTAGCAGACAAGCGTCCGATTTCCAAGGTGTCCCAGGGCCATTTCAGTGGACCAGGCCCAAAAAGGAAACAGCCTGCCGCCATTTTGAGAGTCCTGTGACAGCCGCCTATCGCTGCACCGCAAGAGTGGGCGCAACTCAGCTGAATTGCGGCTTTTGACACAGTGGACCAAAAACGGACGGAATGGCAACTGAAACGGTAAAGGGGCGCCCCACTACAACAGATGACACTCCACCTGGAGAGGCCCGTTCACGCCGCCTCCCCCGGGGCGCTCCACGCCGTTATTCGGAGCAGCATTGTAGGATACCAAAACCAGTGCGGCAACTTACTGGACATCACCTTGGTGCCATCGTTCTGCTGCCTTGGAACTATTCGCGCAACAGTTTGCTACTGATGACCCACCCCCCGCGACGCCCCATGCCGTTATTTGCTGGGTGGCAACTTACTAGACATCACTTTCGTGTCATCTAGATTTCAATGCGTTCTGCTGCCTTGGAACTATTCGCACAACAGTTTGCTACTGATGACCCACCCCCCGCGACGCCCCACGCCGGAAATCTGGACGTTGTGCTGCGTTGGGACTATTCGCACAGCCGACCGCTACTTCGTTGTTTTTCCCTAAAAATGTTTATATGTTATTACTATTTTTGTTTTCTTGTATATATTTATAAATTATTAAAGTTTTATAATCTTACTACTTTGTCGGAGTGCTATATATTTTTAATGTGACACATAATTGTAAAAACTTTGATGTACAAACAGTCATCCCTGGAATCTTCCGCTTCAGGCTCGGTCCCCTCCCCAATCACAATACAGGATGGTTTTCAGATAATAGCAACGCTTCTGCTGTGACGAATCTCATCGAGTGTGGGCCTTGATCTACTATAACTCCTTTGAAGAGGGGTGATTCTTTACAGCTGTGGCCATAAACTACATCTGCAGGGCTAGCTGATACCCTAGGACCAGCCTGGACAATCGGACACAGAGGAAAAGGAGTGTCAGAGGGTGCGGTAGTGAATAGGGCGAAAGGGAGGTGTCGGGCGGGCACAGGGTGTGATTCTCAGGGAACAGCAGCGCAGATGGGGGAGGTTTATTACCCATGCATAAGACAGAGAGCGGGGGTGACCACTGCCTGGGGGAGATGTTTGCGAGGGTGGGGAGCCATGCTAAGGATCGACAGCGTGCACAGAGTGGGTCTGGTCAAGGCATCTAAAATGGCTGCCGTGCACGACAAAAGTGTGGCATTTGAAAAAAGACAAGATGGCGCAGAACGTTAACAGACGTTGGGGCATATTACCAAAGTTAAGCGATATTTATCCCTAACGATGCTTAGCAACGATTTTTTTACCGTCAGAAATTATCGCAGATAAACCTTGCTATTATCAAGGTTTATCGGAAATACGATAAAAAACGACCGCAATGCATTAATATCGCTGAAAACTCAGCGATATTCATGCATTACCGAGCTAATGCTCTTAGCCATGTTATCCACCTCCCATTGGATAACATGGCTAAGAACTGCTCAGGGCAGGTGGTAGCTTTTAGAGATATTCGCCCTTATCTCGAATATTTCCAAAAGTTGATAATAGGAGATAGCGATGTTAGCGACTGTTTCCAGTCGCTAACATCTTGGCATGCCCACTTTGCATGTCATTAGTGATAAATATCACTCACATGCAAAGTGGGGCCCAAGATGGTCGCTATCTTCTACTAGCCGTCGCTAACTGGTGTTAGCAACAGCTAGGTAATACACATATAATTTTATCTCCGCGAAGCGGAGCGCTGTTACAGATATATATCTTGTTTCTGAACGTTAATTTCTCAAAATGCACTGAAGCACATATATTGAGACCTAGCAAAGGCACATCGGGCTACCAGTCCCTACAATTTTGCCAAGTTTCGTGCAAATCCATTCAGCTGTTCGATCCTACCGAGAGACAAGATGGCGGCCGCTACGGACTGTTTGGAATGTTTACAGACACCGGAGAGCCAATCAGCTTCGCTTCGCAAAGCTCCGTAACGCGAAAAGTACGCGAAGCGGTGCGCTGTTACAGATATATACCTTTTTTTGAACGTTAATTTCTCAAAATCCACTGGAGCACATATATTGAGATCTAGCAAAGGCACATCGGGCTACCAGTCCCTACAATTTTGCCAAGTTTCGTGCAAATCCATTCAGCTGTTCGATTATTATTATTTTTATTTTTTTTTGCCCCGCGGGGCCCTTTTAAAACCTCCACATCAAACCTAGGGGGTGAGCGACAATGTACTATGCCCCCTTATGGTCATTTGCCCCTTCGCTTCGGCCTCCTCTTGTCTCTCGATCCTACCGAGAGACAAGATGGCGGCCGCTACGGACTGTTTGGAATGTTGACAGACGCCGGAGAACCAATCAGCTTCGCTTCACAAAGCTCCGTTGCGCGAAAAGTCCGCGAACCAGAGCGCTGCCCGGTCCGCTGTTACAGATATATATCTTTTTTTAAACGTTAATTTCTCAAAATCCACTGGAGCACATATATTGAGACCTACAAAAGGCACATCGGGCTACCAGTCCCTACAATTTTGCCAAGTTTCGTGCAAATCCATTCAGCCGTTCGGGCTAAAAGTGAGGCCAACCGCCCTATGGAAAACTCAATGTTAAAAACACGTTTTGGGACCCCCCTTTTTTCTCGGCCCCCACTGGACGAACCCCCCCCAAATTTTCAAGGGCTGCTCAGAAACAAAATGTGCCATTTTCCTGAAAATTTCAGCCAATTCCGTCCACAAACGCCAAAGTTATTAGACATAGAATTTTCAAAAAACCCATAGAGAAAAAATCCTAACTATATATACCTACTGGCGACCGCCAGTAGGTAATATATATATATATATTCACTGAAAAAACCATAGGTTATAGACCATATATAGTTAGGAATTAGCATTTAAAAAACCTTATTTTACTCACACAAAACCATTGAAATTCCATATATAGTTAGTTGCACTAACTATATATTGCGCACCCGCAATCCACTGCTGATCATGTCACATATTACATCATTCATGACATGGTCAGTGACATCACTGATGACATCACTGATGACATCTCAAATGACATCACTGATGACATCACTGATGACATCATCCAGTGACTGTGTGTTTCTGTAAAGTTTAAATATGTTTTAGATATTGAAGAATGAGTAGATGTATAACTGTCTGGACGAAGGATTTAGTAGGTGCATGACTGAATGTATGAGTGAGTGATTAAATGTGTCTCACTGAGTGCATGGGTTAGTGACTAAACTGTCTTAATTTGTGCATCATTATGTCTGTTGTTCTGTAAACTACTGCATGTGTTGATCAGTAGCTATATGATTAACTATATGGGTTATTGATTGATTGTCCAAGTATTTGTATGGGAGACTGAGTGTGTGTGTGGCTGGCTGGGAGGTGTGTGACTCTGTGCAGATCAATGTGTACTTGTATCAATGATTGTATAAGAAAGTAAGTATGTGTTACTATATGTTTGAAAATGTAAGGTGCTCTATGTTTAACTGTATAGACAAGAAAATGGAAGTGTGATTGATTCTTTACAGGACTGACTAGGTGTGTGAGTAACTCCATGGATGAGTGGCAGAGTGTGAGTGTCTGTATAGGTGTATGAGTGCATATGATAGTGTTGTAAAGATGAGTGATTGTATGTATGAATGATTGTATGGGTGAATGAGTGAATGTGTGTGTAGACGTAGGAATCAGTGAGTACGTATGTAGTAACTAGTATTGGTGTGTCAATGGTTTCAAAAATTATACTCTGTATTTAACACTGGGTGAAACAGAGGTTATATTAAAATGTGAGGAGATGCATTGTATTGTCACATGAATGATATCATCAGTGATGTGGTCATTGATGTCAAATGAGATGTCATCAGTGATGTCATCAGTGATGTCATTTGAGATGTCATCAGTGATGTCATCAGTGATGTCACTGACCATGTCATGAATGATGTAATATGTGACATGATCAGCAGTGGATTGCGGGTGCGCAATATATAGTTAGTGCAACTAACTATATATGGAATTTCAATGGTTTTGTGTGAGTAAAATAAGGTTTTTTAAATGCTAATTCCTAACTATATATGGTCTATAACCTATGGTTTTTTCAGTGAATTTTCAAGGTTTTGTAAATGCTAATTCCTAACTATATATGGTCTATAACCTATGGTTTTTTCAGTGAATTTCAATGGTTTTTTAATAGCAAATATCATAAGCTGTCGAATGTCAAGTACGTGGTAAGTGAAAACATTTTCGTGTTTATGCACACTGATCTGCTTTGAATGGTGCCCCCCCCCCTCATTTCTATTAGGAGTACTCCCTCTTTGCAGATAGTGAAAGGTAGTTAACGCAGGCCTTTGCCCCCGTTGTAATCCGTCGTGCCTGCTTCTCTCTCCATTTGATTGATTGTTATCCAAGTATTTACTGTTTTAGAATTAGTTCTCTTTGGTTCATTCTCTATTTACAAACAAACACAGAGTCGCAATACTCTGTTTAGTCTTTGCAGATAACGAAAAATCGTGTAAAAAAAAAGAAAAGGAATCGAGCAAAATCAGTAGGCCACTAATGGGATCTCTTTTTGACCTCGCTAAAATAGAAACATTAGGAACAACCCCTCATGACAAATACAAAACTAGTGAGATGAACTGAACTCCACACAATGATGGCTGCAAAACAGCTCGGCTCCGCCACCCACCCCGCCCAAAATAACGATAAAGAGCGGCTGCCATGATTGGTTGCGGAATGGCCACAACGGAGCTACGAAATGGTGCTGCTCTCATGCTAACCCCAGCTTCGGTCTGAAACATCCAGAAACACTGTAGACTACCAATTCGATCAGTTCCGGTAGCGCCCCAATGTAACCCGGTAGAGAAGAACTAGCCCTCCCCTCTTTGACTGATGGTTCTTGTTGCCTGTCCCTTCTGTTGTCATTTAACAGAACTATTTAGCCTGCTGAAAGGGGTTGTGTTTCGACCGCTGGTTGGTGGAGACATTTTGACTATATTCTGGACCTGCGTTGTCGCGTAATGCGTCATATGACGCGCCGCGTTAGCGCATCCGGAAGTCATCCGGGGCGCGCAGCGCGTAACGTAAGCATAACAAGTCATGTGACTTGTTAATAAAACTTTTCATTGGTTCATTTTACTTTTCTTATTCTAATGATGAAAGCCTTGGTCATATCACCTAAAAATTACGCTTTTAATTACTTCCGAACATTATTTTCTCTTAAATATATGTTATAATGTTCCAGGCTAATGTACTTTCCCGGAAATTTTACAACTGTCCTGCAAGTAAAATATATTCTTTTTTCGAGAAAAAGAGCGTTTCTTCGTCCCATGACGGAGCCGTTGAGCAAAAGAGGGTCGACCTGCTGTCTTAGTCGCCGATACGCCTGAATATGAGATTCTTATCGATCACTTTATGTTGCAGGAATAGAAAACACAACAGCCCTTGACCATTTATCTTTACTGCGTTCCTTCGTATTATACCTTTTACCCTTCATGTAATTGGTCTGCTTTATTTCACTTGCCTTTTAATGATTCTAAAACAGTGACTATTATTAAAAACTTTACCAATGTATACACTACTACCATGTTTTCTTTTAAAAACCTTTATTGTGAAAATTTCATTATACAAATACGAGCCTATAACCACGTGGGCCTGCCACGGAGCAAACTGTAATCGTATATGATGAATAGACATTTACACTGTAGAGGAACGTAACGGGCGGGCCATTAGGTTGCAAAAACTAAGGTGTCTAACAGTTACGGAATCGGTGGACGTACATTTTATAATTAAAATACGACAGGGCCAGTTACAATAAAATTATCTAGATATACATTTGCGGGCAAGTACCATGGGTGACGTTAATTCGAATTTTCAACAGTACAGTAATCAATAACACATCAGAACTTAATATCAATAGGGATGTCGAAATATTCAATCAATTCTCGTCCCCGCCCGCCATGTGCTTCAAAACTGCATACGTATCTCGTGATTTCAAGGTTCTGCAACCAGTACACAACAAGGAGTTACGAGTCCCATTTATTCCGGCGCCATTTTGGGCGAGGACGGGCAGGTCCAGGATATAGTCAAAATGTCTCTACCAACCATCGACTATGATGATGTTCATATGCTGTATTTATTAGAGTAACACTCATCTGCCCACATGAAATTAATTTACCACAATCTAAACATGTCATTTTAATCTTTCCAAAGTTCTTCTAAATATTTGGGACCGTTTCCCTTGCCTCTGAAGCTCTCAGTGCCACTTCTTTGATGAATGTACTAGCAGGTCAGGGGTTCTCCTCCAAATCTCTCTTTTATGCAGCACTATAATTAATTGGTGCCACCTCTCCATATGACGATGCATGGTATAGTTACCACAACTATATATTTTTTCGGTTCCTCTGGAGAGTTCATCGTGGCAGATGAAGCGTGTAACATACCGGGCATTTACCTTTTTTTGCATGTACAGGAAAGGAAAAAAAAATCGAGCGTTCGAGTTCTTAGGTGTCCCAGGGCCATTTTAGTGGACCAGGCCCAAATCCAAAGAACAGCTATCTCACAGGCTAATGGGGCGACCCACGCCGAGTTTCAGCATTGTAGGATGACCACACAAGTACAGCAACTTGCTAGACATCACCTCGGTGCCATCCGGATCTCGGCGCCCCACTGCAGATGAAGTGCCTCTCAACTATGAAACCACCACGGTGACATCCGGATCTTGGCGCGTTGTGCTGCCTTCGGCCTATTCGCACATCGGTCCGCTACTGACGCCATCTCACAGGCTAATGGGGTGACCCACGCCGAGTTTCAGCATTGTAGGATGACCACACCAACTTGCTAGACATCACCTCGGTGCCATCCGAATCTTGGCATCTCAACGCCTAGTGGTATCTTCCATACAGAAAATATTGTTACGCTGCCTTTGGCCCCATTCGCACATCAGTCCGCAACTTAGACATCACCTCGATGCCATCCGGATCTTGGCATCTCAGCGCCTTGTGGTGTCAGTCAGAAAATATTGTTGCGCTGCCTTTGGCCCCATTCGCACATCAGTCCACTACTGACACCATCTCACAGGCCAATAGGGCGCCCCACGCCGACTTTTACCATTGTACGATGGCCACACCAGTGGCACAACTTGCTAGACATCACCTCGGTGCCATCCGAATCTTGGCATCTCAACGCCTAGTGGTATCTTCCATACAGAAAATCTTGTTACGCTACCTTTGGCCCCATTCGCACATCGGTCCGCAACTTAGACATCACCTCGGTGCCATCCGGATCTTGGCATCTCAGCGCCTTGTGGTGTATTCTCTTCAGAAAATATTGTTGAGCTGCCTTTGGCCCCATTCGCACATCGGTCCGCAACTTACACATCACCTCGGTGCCATCCGGATCTTGGCATCTCAGCGCCTTGTGGTGTCTTCTACTCCGAAAATATAGTAGAAAATATTGTTGCGCTGCCTTTGGCCCCATTCACACATCAGTCCGCTACTGACACCATCTCACAGGCCAACAGGGCGCCCCACGCCGACTTTTACCATTGTACGATGGCCACACCAGTGCCACAACTTGCTAGACACCACCTCGGTGCCATCCGGATCTTGGCATCTCAGCGCCTTGTGGTGTCTTCAAATCAGAAAATATTGTTGCGCTGCCTTTGGCCCCATTCGCACATCGGTCCGCTACTGACGCCATCTCACAGGCCAACGGGGCGCCCCACGCCGACTTTCAGCATTGTAGGATGGCCACACCAGTGCGGCAACTTACTAGACACCACCTCGGTGCCATCCGGATCTTGGCGCGTTGTGCTGCCTTCGGCCTATTCGCACATCGGTCCGCTACTGACGCAAACTCACAGGCCAACGGGGCACCCCACGCCGACTTTCAGCATTGTTGGATAGCCACACCAGTGCGGCAACTTACTAGACACCACCTCGGTGCCATCCGGATCTTGGCGCGTTGTGCTGCCTTCGGCCTATTCGCACATCGGTCCGCTACTGACGCAAACTCACAGGCCAACGGGGCGCCCCACGCCGACTTTCAGCATTGTAGGATGGCCACACCAGTGCTGCAACTTGCTGGACACCACCTCGGTGCCATCCGGATCTTGGCGCGTTGTGTTGCCTTCGGCCTATTCGCACATCGGTCCGCTACTGACGCCGCCTCACGTGCCAACGTATTTTCTCCGCATTTTACACCCTATGCCGCATAACAGGTCATGTGACTTGTTTATAAAACTTTTCATTGGTTCATTTTACTTTTGGTTTCCTAATGATGGAAGGCATGATCATGTGACCTAAAAACAACACTTTTCATAGGATGAAAACTTTTTTTTTTTCCCAAACGATGAAAGCCCCACCTTGTTTCTGGATGTTTCAGACTGAAGCTGGCGTCAGCATGAAAGCACCACCATCTCGTAGCTCAGTCGTGGTCATTCCGCGAGCAATCATGGCAGCCGCTCCCCACCAGAAGCCTGCAGGAGTCGGAGCCCCCAAAACTTTTGATGAATTCTCAAGGCGGAGGGGACGCTTTCGAGAATGAGGTCCAAGACCTAGCAGACAAGCGTCCGATTTCCAAGGTGTCCCAGGGCCATTTCAGTGGACCAGGCCCAAAAAGGAAAGAGCCTGCCGCCATTTTGAGAGTCCTGTGACAGCCGCCTATCGCTGCACCGCAAGAGTGGGCGCAACTCAGCTGAATTGCGGCTTTTGACACAGTGGACCAAAAACGGACGGAATGGCAACTGAAACGGTAAAGGGGCGCCCCACTACAACAGATGACACTCCACCTGGAGAGGCCCGTTCACGCCGCCTCCCCCGGGGCGCTCCACGCCGTTATTCGGAGCAGCATTGTAGGATACCAAAACCAGTGCGGCAACTTACTGGACATCACCTTGGTGCCATCGTTCTGCTGCCTTGGAACTATTCGCGCAACAGTTTGCTACTGATGACCCACCCCCCGCGACGCCCCATGCCGTTATTTGCTGGGTGGCAACTTACTAGACATCACTTTCGTGTCATCTAGATTTCGGCGCGTTCTGCTGCCTTGGAACTATTCGCACAACAGTTTGCTACTGATGACCCACCCCCCGCGACGCCCCACGCCGGAAATCTGGACGTTGTGCTGCGTTGGGACTATTCGCACAGCCGACCGCTACTTCGTTGTTTTTCCCTAAAAATGTTTATATGTTATTACTATTTTTGTTTTCTTGTATATATTTATAAATTATTAAAGTTTTATAATCTTACTACTTTGTCGGAGTGCTATATATTTTTAATGTGACACATAATTGTAAAAACTTTGATGTACAAACAGTCATCCCTGGAATCTTCCGCTTCAGGCTCGGTCCCCTCCCCAATCACAATACAGGATGGTTTTCAGATAATAGCAACGCTTCTGCTGTGACGGATCTCATCGAGTGTGGGCCTTGATCTACTATAACTCCTTTGAAGAGGGGTGATTCTTTACAGCTGTGGCCATAAACTACATCTGCAGGGCTAGCTGATACCCTAGGACCAGCCTGGACAATCGGACACAGAGGAAAAGGAGTGTCAGAGGGTGCGGTAGTGAATAGGGCGAAAGGGAGGTGTCGGGCGGGCACAGGGTGTGATTCTCAGGGAACAGCAGCGCAGATGGGGGAGGTTTATTACCCATGCATAAGACAGAGAGCGGGGGTGACCACTGCCTGGGGGAGATGCTTGCGAGGGTGGGGAGCCATGCTAAGGATCGACAGCGTGCACAGAGTGGGTCTGGTCAAGGCATCTAAAATGACTGCCGTGCATGACAAAAGTGTGGCATTTGAAAAAAGACAAGATGGCGCAGACAATGTTTTTCAACACTTCCTGATTTCCTTCGAATCGAACGTTAACAGACGTTGGGGCATATTACCAAAGTTAAGCGATATTTATCCCTAACGATGCTTAGCAACGATTTTTTTACCGTCAGAAATTATCGCAGATAAACCTTGCTATTATCAAGGTTTATCGGAAATACGATAAAAAACGACCGCAATGCATTAATATCGCTGAAAACTCAGCGATATTCATGCATTACCGAGCTAATGCTCTTAGCCATGTTATCCACCTCCCATTGGATAACATGGCTAAGAACTGCTCAGGGCAGGTGGTAGCTTTTGGAGATATTCGCCCTTATCTCGAATATTTCCAAAAGTTGTTAATAGGAGATAGCGATGTTAGCGACTGTTTCCAGTCGCTAACATCTTGGCATGCCCACTTTGCATGTCATTAGTGATAAATATCACTCACATGCAAAGTGGGGCCCAAGATGGTCGCTATCTTCTACTAGCCGTCGCTAACTGGTGTTAGCAACAGCTAGGTAATACACATATAATTTTATCTCCGCGAAGCGGAGCGCTGTTACAGATATATATCTTGTTTCTGAACGTTAATTTCTCAAAATGCACTGAAGCACATATATTGAGACCTAGCAAAGGCACATCGGGCTACCAGTCCCTACAATTTTGCCAAGTTTCGTGCAAATCCATTCAGCTGTTCGATCCTACCGAGAGACAAGATGGCGGCCGCTACGGACTGTTTGGAATGTTTACAGACACCGGAGAGCCAATCAGCTTCGCTTCGCAAAGCTCCGTAACGCGAAAAGTACGCGAAGCGGTGCGCTGTTACAGATATATACCTTTTTTTGAACGTTAATTTCTCAAAATCCACTGGAGCACATATATTGAGATCTAGCAAAGGCACATCGGGCTACCAGTCCCTACAATTTTGCCAAGTTTCGTGCAAATCCATTCAGCTGTTCGATTATTATTATTTTTATTTTTTTTTGCCCCGCGGGGCCCTTTTAAAACCTCCACATCAAACCTAGGGGGTGAGCGACAATGTACTATGCCCCCTTATGGTCATTTGCCCCTTCGCTTTGGCCTCCTCTTGTCTCTCGATCCTACCGAGAGACAAGATGGCGGCCGCTACGGACTGTTTGGAATGTTGACAGACGCCGGAGAACCAATCAGCTTCGCTTCACAAAGCTCCGTTGCGCGAAAAGTACGCGTAGCGGAGCGCTGCCCAGTCCGCTGTTACAAATATATACCTTTTTTTGAACATTAATTTCTCAAAATCCACTGAAGCACATATATTGAGATCTAGCAAAGGCACATCGGGCTACCAGTCCCTACAATTTTGCCAAGTTTCGTGCAAATCCATTCAGCTGTTCGATTATTATTATGTTTATTTTTTTTTGCCCCGCGGGGCCCTTTTAAAACCTCCACATCAAACCTAGGGGGTGAGCGACAATGTACTATGCCCCCTTATGGTCATTTGCCCCTTCGCTTTGGCCTCCTCTTGTCTCTCGATCCTACCGAGAGACAAGATGGCGGCCGCTACGGACTGTTTGGAATGTTGACAGACGCCGGAGAACCAATCAGCTTCGCTTCACAAAGCTCCGTTGCGCGAAAAGTACGCGTAGCGGAGCGCTGCCCAGTCCGCTGCTACAGATATATATCTTTTTTTGAACATTAATTTCTCAAAATCCACTGAAGCACATATATTGAGACCTACAAAAGGCACATCGGGCTACCAGTCCCTACAATTTTGCCAAGTTTCGTGCAAATCCATTCAGCCGTTCGGGCTAAAAGTGAGGCCAACCGCCCTATGGAAATTAACATGGGAAAAACGCGTTTTGGGACCCCCCTTTTTTCGTGGCCCCCCCTTGACGAACCCCCCCAAAATTTTCAGGGGCTGCTCAGAAACAAAATGTGCCATTTTCCTGAAAATTTCAGCCAATTCCGTCCACAAACGCCAAAGTTATTAGACATAGAATTTTCAAAAAACCCATAGAGAAAAAATCCTAACTATATATACCTACTGGCGACCGCCAGTAGGTAATATATATATATATATATATATATATATATATATATATATATATATATATATATATATATATATATATATATATATATATATATATATATATATATAAATATATATATATATATACCTGGTAAATAACGATACCACGGAGTTCGTTATTTACCAGGTGTGATAGCACCTACTATGTGGTTCTGGGGACTAACATGTGGATTTTGATGCTTAACACCCCAGAATCTGCATGGTTCGCTAAATGCTGTGTGCTTTTCCTTCCTAAATTTCTGCAGAAATGTAAAAAATACGGATATGTTAAATACCCTCAGACTCGTAATTCTGACCCATGTGTAAACAGGGTTTACGCATGGGTCAGAATTGAACAAGCACCTTGTAATCCGGGCCTTTGTCTTTCCCTGGGTAGCTCTCTGGAAGTGTCTAATACGAAAAAATAAGTGCCGGTACAAAAAATACAAATGCTGCTGGTCCCCACTGGCAATCACTGCTTACATTAAGTACTAGGCACACCCCTCACAATACAATCACATTGGCTCTCTGCTCACCCTGCACTCACATAGGCTCATCACTCACACTGCATTCACATGGACTAACCCCGTATGGCTATTTATGAGTCTACTCCCCATTTGAGATGAGATTGGTAGGGTGATGTTATGGGGGAAAGCCAACAAGTCAAAGTGGCAAGTAAGGGAAATCTTAATTTGGGTACAAAACGTAGTGAGCTACACGGCTATTATACCCCGACCTGGATGTAATAGACCTCAACACCCATGGCCTGGTGCAGCTAAGGGTTTAAATAAACGGGGCAGAAGACTGCTTGCGGTCTCTGCCCATACACTGAGTCTAGTGTACTGAGCCTTAGGTTCTGCATTCTTTTGCACTGTCGACCACAGCCCTGCGCAGCACCACTTTGACGACACTGCCTGTCGCTTTACACCCTTACACAGCCACGGTGACTCGTGGTGAACACCCACTGCATCGCACCCAGGTCCCGAGGTACAGCACCCATACCTGCTCCACATGCGCAGTGAAAACCTACTGCATCGCGCCCAGGTTCCGAGGTACAGCACCCATACCTGCTCCAAATGTGCAGTGAACACCCACTGTATCGCACCCAGGTCCCGAGGTACAGCACCCATACCTGCTCCACATGCATGGTGAACACCCACTGCATCGCACCCAGATTCCGAGGTACAGCACCCATACCTGCTCCACATGTGCAGTGAACACCCACTGCATTGCACCCAGGTCCCGAGGTACAGCACCCATACCTGCTCCACATGCATGGTGAACACCCACTGCATCGCACCCAGATTCCGAGGTACAGCACCCATACCTGCTCCACATGTGCAGTGAACACCCACTGCATTGCACCCAGGTCCCGAGGTACAGCACCCATACCTGCTCCACATGCATGGTGAACACCCACTGCATCGCACCCAGATTCCGAGGTACAGTACCCATACCTGCTCCACATGCGCAGTGAACACCCACTGCATTGCACCCAGGTCCTGAGGTACAGCACCCATACCTGCTCCACATGCATGGTGAACACCCACTGCATCGCACCCAGATTCCGAGGTACAGCACCCATACCTGCTCCACATGTGCAGTGAACACCCACTGCATTGCACCCAGGTCCTGAGGTACAGCACCCATACCTGCTCCACATGCGCAGTTAAAACCCACTGCATCGCACCCAGATTCCGAGGTACAGCACCCATACCTGCTCCACATGCGCAGTGAACACCCACTGCTTCGCACCCAGGATCTGAGGTACAGCACCCATACCTGCTCCACATGCGCAGTGAAAACCCACTGCATCGCACCCAGGTCCCGAGGTACAGCACCCATACCTGCTCCACATGCGCAGTGAAAACCCACTGCATCGCACCCAGATTCCGAGGTACAGCACCCATACCTGCTCCAAATGTGCAGTGAACACCCACTGTATCGCACCCAGGTCCCGAGGTACAGCACCCATACCTGCTCCACATGCATGGTGAACACCCACTGCATCGCACCCAGATTCCGAGGTACAGCACCCATACCTGCTCCACATGTGCAGTGAACACCCACTGCATTGCACCCAGGTCCCGAGGTACAGCACCCATACCTGCTCCACATGCATGGTGAACACCCACTGCATCGCACCCAGATTCCGAGGTACAGCACCCATACCTGCTCCACATGTGCAGTGAACACCCACTGCATTGCACCCAGGTCCCGAGGTACAGCACCCATACCTGCTCCACATGCATGGTGAACACCCACTGCATCGCACCCAGATTCCGAGGTACAGTACCCATACCTGCTCCACATGCGCAGTGAACACCCACTGCATTGCACCCAGGTCCTGAGGTACAGCACCCATACCTGCTCCACATGCATGGTGAACACCCACTGCATCGCACCCAGATTCCGAGGTACAGCACCCATACCTGCTCCACATGTGCAGTGAACACCCACTGCATTGCACCCAGGTCCTGAGGTACAGCACCCATACCTGCTCCACATGCGCAGTTAAAACCCACTGCATCGCACCCAGATTCCGAGGTACAGCACCCATACCTGCTCCACATGCGCAGTGAACACCCACTGCTTCGCACCCAGGATCTGAGGTACAGCACCCATACCTGCTCCACATGCGCAGTGAAAACCCACTGCATCGCACCCAGGTCCTGAGGTACAGCACCCATACCTGCTCCACATGCATGGTGAAGACCCACTGCATCGCACCCAGATTCCGAGGTACAGCACCCATACCTGCTCCACATGCGCAGTGAACACCCACTGCATTGCACCCAGGTCCCGAGGTACAGCACCCATACCTGCTCCACATGCATGGTGAACACCCACTGTATCGCACCCAGGTCCCGAGGTACAGCACCCATACCTGCTCCAAATGCGCAGTGAAAACCCACTGCATCACACCCAGGTTCTGAGGTACAGCACCCATACCTGCTCCACATGCGCAGTGAAAACCCACTGCATCACACCCAGGTTCTGAGGTACAGCACCCATACCTGCTCCACATGCGCAGTGAAAACCCACTGCATTGCACCCAGGTTCTGAGGTACAGCACCCATACCTGCTCCACATGCGCAGTGAAAACCCACTGCATCGCGCCCAGGTTCCGAGGTACAGCACCCATACCTGCTCCAAATGTGCAGTGAACACCCACTGTATCGCACCCAGGTTCCGAGGTACTGCACCCATACCTGCTCCACATGCATAGTGAAGACATACTGCATCGCACCCAGATTCCGAGGTACAGCACCCATACCTGCTCCAAATGCGCAGTGAAAACCCACTGCATCACACCCAGGTTCTGAGGTACAGCACCCATACCTGCTCCACATGCGCAGTGAAAACCCACTGCATCACACCCAGGTTATGAGGTACAGCACCCATACCTGCTCCACATGCGCAGTGAAAACCCACTGCATTGCACCCAGGTTCTGAGGTACAGCACCCATACCTGCTCCACATGCGCAGTGAAAACCCACTGCATTGCACCCAGGTTCTGAGGTACAGCACCCATACCTGCTCCACATGCGCAGTGAAAACCCACTGCATCACACCCAGGATCTGAGGTACTGCACCCATACCTGCTCCACATGCTCAGTGCCACAACTAACAGCACAAACATATTGCAAAGATCAATCTTGGTATCTAGAGAATAATGTCATTTGTAACACATTTTTGGTTCCGTCTAATTCCAGGTGGTGCAGATTCTTTTGGGCATGATGCTGATCGCGTTGGGGGCACTCCTGCTGAACAATCCCATTACTGGTGTTTACCCTTACAGCGGTCTTCCATTCTGGGGGGCAACATTTGTAAGTAGGGGTTCCAGGCAGACTGCAAGGATGATATTTCTGTTGAATACATGAGGGGATGAAAGATGATCAGAAAAATAGAGGGCTGTGTGGCTAAGATGAAGGACTGCTAAGTCAAATAAATTGATTCATTATTGGGTTGATGGGTGGGAAGCAGTGTAAGTGGTGCTTTTTTGTATGTACCTGTCAACCTTCAAACCTGAAAACTTAGGGGCATATTATCAAGCCCCTTATCGCCGCATCATCGGCACTTTCCTGATGATGCGGCGATATTTGCATCGCCCTATTATCAAGAGAGGCGATAATAGGTGGCAGCGCCGAATTTAAGAACAGCAAAGACCTGTTCTTAAGGTGGCGAAACGAGGAGAAATGCTTCATTTCTCCTCGTTTTTGCTTGGAAAAAGCAAAACGCCAAGCTTTCTTTATGTTCAGGAAGGTGTCCCTTCCTGTACATAAACAAACCTCTTTTTAAAAATGCCAATTTGTAATGAGCAGCACACATGTAAGTTACAAAATGGCATTTCAAAAAAAGGGTTGTTTATATACAGGAAAAGACACCTGCCTGTACATAAACAAACCTTCCCTGCCTGCGCTGGCGTTAAGTTGTAAAACTTATCACCATCGCAGGGGGAAATGCTAGGCTGCACCATATCCTTGGTAATATGGTGCAGCCTTGCGTTTCCGAAGTGGCGAAGAGAGGCGTTAAGCCAAGGCGGCTAACACCTCTCTTCGCCACTTTGTTGGTAATATGGCCCTGTGTTTTCTTTCTAGGGCATTGGTTAAGGAGCTGTGTAGTCCCTGACAAACTTTGATGCTTCCCACTCGACCCGCCCCTTGTAGTAAGCCAGGTAGGGACCGTGCGGAAGGCAAGAATAGAGCAATTCTGGTGAAGAGCGACAGGATCTATCTTTTAACATTTATCAAATTCAAGCACAGAAATGCATAGGCTACATTATCAATGTTGGATCAGTACGCATTCAAATCAATAGAATATACAGCAGAACTCAGAAGAGTTCAAAATCCAGCATAGATTCACCTTCAAAGAATGGAGAAAGGGAGTTCACTCAGCATTGGAAATGTACACTCATTTATAGGTCTTTAAGCAAAAGCTTTATAGATTCACTTTATTAGTATCTGGTTCAAATGCTCATAACTGATAGAAGTTAAGCAAAGAGAATCAGAGGCAATTAAATACATTCGAACATTTTCTCCCTATTTTACTGCAAGGAGGTCGATTGCTCACAGAATCTGTTCTGAGCACCAGAAATGTTACAAAGTTTGTTATTCAGACTGGGACAGGTGCTCTGTCCTTGGGATGGGACACTCTGTTCGGGTCGCTATTAGAAATCATTTTCTCAGCTACTGTAGTCTAGGAGTCTTTATTATGACACCGATTAAGCAGCAGTTCAGTTCACATATTAGACAGCAATGTCACAAAAAGATAAACAACGAGGCCTAAATTGTCCTAATTGAAAAAAAACATGAATTATCGCACTCTCAGCATTGACATTTATGAAATGTAAGCAACCCCCATTTACAGACAGAGGTTGGAGGTGGAACTCAATTACCTTCTGAATAAAGGTGGGTGGATAATTCCATGGGTGTGTACTGGGTGCCTCATTTATCAGACCCCCCAGGATATAGCGGCATGGATAGGCAAATTTAGCGGCAAAAAAATGAAAATTTAGCTGCACAAAAATGGAAATTTAGCGGCATTTAGCGGCATTTTATTTTGTGGTTTTTGCAACACCAAACACAGATATCTTACAGTGCGCTGCGGCAGCTGACCCAATTCTGGCTCTTGCAAAAGCAGATTCTTCCCAGTGATGCTCTGCAAAAGAACACAAGTAAAGAGTTAGGAAACTCACCAGGTGCCCACAACCCCAAACTTACCAGTGCGCAGCGGCACCTGGCCCAATAGCAAGTAAAAATTAATGCCAAAGGGTCAGGATTCAGGACAAAAAAATCAGTAACAGTGACAGTAAAAAATCAGGCCAAAGGGTCAAGATTCAGGAAAAAAATGCAGTACAGTCCAGAGAACACAACAATTCCCCAGAACCAAAACAAACAATTATGACATTCCCCAGAGGTGCCCACAACCCCAAACTCACCAGTGCGCTGCGGCAGCTGACCCAATTCTGGCTCTTGCAACAGCAGATTCTTCCCAGTGATGCTCTGCAAAAGAACACAAGTAAAGAGTTAGGGTACTCACCAGGTGCCCAGGACACCAAACTTACCAGTGCGCTGCGGCAGCTGGGCCAAATGGCTCTTGAAACTGAAGTACAGCGCAAGTAAAAAATCATGACAAAGGGTCAAGATTCAGGACAAAACTTGAGTGCAGTGACAGTAAAAAATCTGGCCAAAGGGTCAAGATTCAGGAAAAAAATGCAGTACAGTCCAGAGAACACAACAATTCCCCAGAACCAAAACAAACAATTATGAAATTCCCCAGAGGTGCCCACAACCCCAAACTTACCAGTGCCCTGCGGCAGCTGACCCAATTCTGGCTCTTGCAACAGCAGATTCTTCCCAGTGATGCTCTGCAAAAGAACACAAGTAAAGAGTTAGGATACTCACCAGGTGCCCAGGACACCAAACTTACCAGTGCGCTGCGGCAGCTGGGCCAAATGGCTCTTGAAACTGAAGTACAGCGCAAGTAAAAAATCATGACAAAGGGTCAAGATTCAGGACAAAACTTGAGTGCAGTGACAGTAAAAAATCTGGCCAAAGGGTCAAGATTCAGGAAAAAAATGCAGTACAGTCCAGAGAACACAACAATTCCCCAGAACCAAAACAAACAATTATGAAATTCCCCAGAGGTGCCCACAACCCCAAACTTACCAGTGCGCTGCGGCAGCTGACCCAATTCTGGCTCTTGCAACAGCAGATTCTTCCCAGTGATGCTCTGCAAAAGAACACAAGTAAAGAGTTAGGATACTCACCAGGTGCCCAGGACACCAAACTTACCAGTGCGCTGCGGCAGCTGGGCCAAATGGCTCTTGAAAGTGAAGTACAGCGCAAGTAAAAAATCATGAAAAAGGGTCAAGATTCAGGACAAGACTTTCCAAGTGGTGGAGAATGCAGATAAAACCTGCACAGGTAAAATAGTGCATTCATCTGTGGCCAACCCTGTGACAACAAGCATAAACAAAACTATGTACGGCCCCCCGGCCCCCACAGGTTTCAGACTAGGCATGCTGGAGGCAGAGACAGGTCTCTGAGCGAGTGGGACGGGTATGCTCAGACGTGAGTTCCGTGCTCTCCATGGCACTGGAATCAAGCTATCCAGGCATTCTGTGGCAATTTAAAGGCAATGAAAGAGTCACAATATCCTGGAGAGCGGAAAACCTGCACGATTACATTCTTGACCCCAGAGAAAGGCTCTGCCCCCACGGAGCAGGTACAGCACAGGCAGCAGCAGTGCAAGCTTCCCTCACACACAGAGCAGATACAGCACAGACAGCAGCAGTGCAAGCTTCCCTCACACACAGAGCAGATACAGCACAGACAGCAGCAGTGCAAGCTTCCCTCACACACAGAGCAGATACAGCACAGACAGCAGCAGTGCAAGCTTCCCTCACACACAGAACAGATACAGCACAGACAGCAGCAGTGCAAGCTTCCCTCACACACAGAGCAGATACAGCACAGACAGCAGCAGTGCAAGCTTCCCTCACACACAGAGCAGATACAGCACAGACAGCAGCAGTGCAAGCTTCCCTCACACACAGAGCAGATACAGCACAGACAGCAGCAGTGCAAGCTTCCCTCACACACAGAACAGATACAGCACAGACAGCAGCAGTGCAAGCTTCCCTCACACACAGAGCAGATACAGCACAGACAGCAGCAGTGCAAGCTTCCCTCACACACAGAGCAGATACAGCACAGACAGCAGCAGTGCAAGCTTCCCTCACACACAGAGCAGATACAGCACAGACAGCAGCAGTGCAAGCTTCCCTCACACACAGAGCAGATATAGCACAGACCGCATCAGTGCAAGCATCCCTTGCATAACCGGTACAGCACAGGCAGCAGCAGGGTGCACGCGCACACACACACACACACTCCCCCACCCCAACACCATCCCCTGCATAGAGAACAGTTACAACAAATAATGGAATGACATACATCACAATGTGGGGCTGTACAGTTTGGAATGGGGAAAAACAAGCAGGTATTGTAGAGTATACCAGGGTGCACAAATAGCGCATCATTCTTTCCTCCCAATATTTGTGTCTCCCCTGGACCCTGGAGTGCCTTTACAACGCAAAAAGGAGTTTTCCCCAAATTGGGATTTTTTGCTATTTTGTGATCGGGCCATGGTGTTCTTCTGGCAGTGTGCACAGAAGAGCTCAGCCAATAAAGATAAACTTTAAAAAATCCGCAAACATTTTCCCAGGTGCATACAAAATTTCCCACACGTAAAATTAGAGAAATATTCTTGGTATCTTTCCTAGCATGGCAGGGATTGCAAATGCTCAGAGCTTTCCCTGGCAAGAAAATCCCTTCGCAACCCTGATATCCACTGTGGCTCATACAGAGCGAGGCGCCGGCAGAGGAGGCGCACACAGCAGCAGGCAGAGAGTGCAGCAGCCAGCCAGGACAGAGCAGCACAGTGCAGCCACGCCATCAGGGGAACGAGGCAAAGCAGGGGAAGAGCAGCACTGGAGGGCAGATTAAAAACGGCACAGGGAGGCAGGCAGGGTGTCAAGAAACAGCACAACGAAGAGGAGTGCGCCGATCCGTACTTCTTGCATATCAGTTATTTTTTTATTATTATTTATGCATTTTTATATAGCGCGAACTTTACCCGAAGGTGTCAGAGCGCTTCACAAAAGGAACATAAATGGAACACAAATTGTGAGCAACCAAAAATACATGATGTAGTAAAGGTAATAATGACAATTGTGAGCAAACTGAATACATGAGGTAGTAAAAATGTTGAGCAACCAAAAACACATGAGGTAGTAAAGGTAATAGTAACAATTGTGAGCACACAGAATACATGAGGTAGTGAGAATTGTGAGCAGCCAAAAATACATGAGGTAGTAAAAAGTGCACAGGAAGAAAAAAGTGACAAGTGTGCAGTTACAAGGAAGAACAAAGTATCATTTGAGGTGTAATACTGCAAAAGGTGCTAGACACTCAGGCACACGAACAAGCGTTATGTAGGCAAGGTGGCACTTGAGCAAGTATCAAAGATAAAAACATGTGCGAGGTAGCAAACCGTGTGTTACAAGGGCAAAGTGGTGTGTGCAAGTTACACAAGAGCACCGAACACAGGTACATGGAAAATACTCCAAAGAGGCAGACACTCCAGCACGCACGGTGGTGTGTGTGTGTGGACAGAGAGCTGCATAGCGCCTTGAGGGGCGAGGACTGTGCCTGTCTGGACTGAGGCTGAACGGGGGCAGGCCAAGATGTGCTGAGGCAGGAACAGAGGAGAAAGAGGTAAGCGCTTGAAGGTGTGTGACAACTCGAGGCGCTTTACACAGTTTGTGGCACTGTTGGATGTAAACTCCCTACGCTTTTAGCACTCCCTGCACTGCCCCCCTCCCACCCGGCCTGCGCTCTCCCAGAAACACGCAGCCCAGGCCGGGGGCCGGTCGGCCACATCTCCACTGCCCCCCTCCCACCAGGGCAGCGCTCTCCCCTATGTGTGCGGCGGGCCCCCACCAGCGAAGGACGGACCGGACTTACCTGTCTTCTGTTTGCCGGCCGGCTTTCCTCCTGCTCCGAGCCCCGGTCTCTGCTGAGGAAGAGTCTTCGTGTCGCTGCAGCTTCGTGCTCTCTCCTCCCCCTCTTGGTGTGGTGCTGGTCTTCTCCCTTCGCTCGGCCGCCGTCTTCTCTCGCCGCAAATTAATCAATGGGTGCCTCGCGCCTTCTTTTAAGGCGGAAACGGGGGCGACGGGCGGAAACGGGGGCGACGGGCGGAAACGGCAAATTTCGCGGGCTTTATGGCAAATATCGCGGCATTTGCAGAGATCGCGCGATTTCGCGATTTTTTTGCAAATCGCGTAATCGCGATAAGCTGGAGGGTCTGATTTATAAAAAGTGACGCATGGCTGCGTGAAAACAGCGATCCGTCACTTTTCATTGCGCCCTCCTTGCGACATGCTGGATGCGTCATATTTACAGTTTGACGCATCATGTCGCAATGAGTTACAGATACGTCAGTATATCTGTGATATCACTAGGCGCAAAAATGACGCATTGCAGGAGTGTGTCACAAAAGTGACGCAACTCCAACAATGGGTAATTTCAGGTGGGCAAGTCACATTTCAAATGTACCTGCGTCAGTCTTACACCTGCGTCAGTGACGCATTTGCGTCCTAGAAGTGGCACAGTGAAATCTCATAGATTTCACTGCGCCACTCCTGCTAGGCTTACTTGCCTCGGAACAATCACCTTGAATACATTATACCTGGCGCAGGTATAATGTGGTGTAGGGGTTTACAAAGTGACGCATCTACCTAGATACGTCACTTTGTAAAAATGACCCAACACTGCACATTTCTTATGCCGCTGGTGCGTCACAAAAAGCCCCCGGTATATCGGCAGTTTCAGTCCCACTTAACCCTTTAGTACTGTATTATTTAAAACAATCTTATTAGGACATGCTTGAGAGTGACACAACTTCGAGCCCCCAAAACTGCTGTACTCCTGCATTCTGGACATGCACATGACTTGTGATCAAGCATGTCTGCACTTTCTTGTCCTCTATCACTCTTGATTAGGTGTGTTCTTAGCTATAGAACCACGCTTGCTGAACCAGAGGCGTAAAGGATACAAATTAAAACACAAAATCGCTATTAAGCATGTGGAAATGATACGTGTTGAAATGTATATATCACACCTCATAACACAATCTTTCATCCTATAGAACTTGTCTTTGTGTGTAAAATGTGCCCAAGTCATACATGGCACAGAAGTCATCCCCTGACAGAAAGTACCATGTTTAACCTGGGGACAGTGGGCCAAGCATGGGTCATACCACGGAAAAAAGTAAGGAAGGAAGCCAGGAGGAAAGGATGGAAGAGGGGGATGAAGAAATAAAGTCAAGAATGAAGTTAGGAAGGAAGGGGCAGGGTAGGGGAAGATAAAAACCATGAAAGACCTGTAAATCGTCTGTAATTCACCACCTAATATACTGCTCACTTGGAACTGTTAGTGACTACATCTGATCTGGGGTTTTATGTGTGTTATTATGCAATTCTGTTGGGTTGCTATTCTCAGCAGCCACATGGGATGTAATATTTACTTGGCAATCATCATCAGTTTTGATTCAAAGCACCCAAACCCCAATCAATAACTACAAGCACACAACAGCCATCTACCACTTTACAGATCAAACCCTTCTAACCATCAAAGACAACAATGAATTTCTGCATGTCGCTTGGGGAGAGTACTCAGTGCAAGGGTGAGTGTGAGCCAAGCAAGCAGGGTGAGGGAGCAGGTCCAGCGCGTTTTCAGCACACCTTGCACCCCTCGCAGCTGTGGGTAAGCAGCAGGCCAAAGCGCAGCTGTACCGCTGTACGTACAGCTCGCTACAGCAGACTTGCTGGCCCCGAAAGAAGGGCCCGAGAAGACTTGGCGGGCACCGGGCCTTGGCCCCGTGGGCGCCGCAGCAGAGACGCCCATGGATGCAGCAGGCTAGTTGGGAGGCCTTGCCTGGGTCTCACCGCTGGCTCCCGAAGAGCTCTTGAACAGCTCCTGTACGTCTGGAGAGTGGTGGAGACTGCATGCTGGTCCCCTAGGTGGTGCCTGGGCGACCGGCGTTAGGTCAGTGTGGCTTGTGCCTCTGAGGGGTAGTGATCTGCAAACGGCATGCATGTTCGTTTTCCCCACCCTCGCCTATATCTTTGTGCATTCTGACCAGTCTGGTGCCCGGGTAGGCTTGTCTGTTGCTTGATTTGTCTCTGACCTCAAAGCTTATTTGAGTACCAGACTGGCATACCACCTTAGACTTTACTACGTTGCTAGAACTGTTAGAACCATCTGTGGGTGTCTATAGTATATATCACTGCAAATTTGTGATTTCATTCTCAAGCCTTTGGAGCCCAGACCAATTTAGTGTGATATATATATATATATATATATATATATATATATATATATATATATATATATATATATATATATTCACAGAAAAAACCATAGGTTATAGACCATATATAGTTAGGAATTAGCATTTACAAAACCTTGAAAATTCACTGAAAAAACCATAGGTTATAGACCATATATAGTTAGGAATTAGCATTTAGAAAACCTTATTTTACTCACACAAAACCATTGAAATTCCATATATAGTTAGTTGCACTAACTATATATCGCGCACCCGCAATCCACTGCTGATGATGTCACATATTACATCATTCATGACATGGTCAGTGACATCACTGATGACATCACTGATGACATCTCAAACCTATGGTTTTTTCTGTGAATTTCATTGGTTTTTTAACAGCTAATATACGTAGCTGTAAAATTTATTCTTCTTTAAATCCAAAAATATATTTTATATGTTTATGAATAATTTTTTTTTTTAAATATTTTTTTTTCTTCGTTCCCGCTTCGCGAATCGGGAAGCTTCCCGTTAGCTGACCTTGATGCCGCGAAATAGACCGCGAGCCGGTAAACGTTTCTTTACCGCAAGTGCCGCGTTAGAAAACAACATCGTGACGCCTCCCGTCCGCATGACGTTTCACGTTGTCGCGTGATACGTCATATGACGTGCTACGTTAGCGAACTGGTACGCGAAGCGAGTCGCAAAGCGCAGGTTTCTGGAAGCAAACCGGGAGGCCCTGCAAAGTGCTTAACGTAAACACAGCAAGTCATGTGACTTGGTAATAACACTTTTCATTGGTTCATTTCACTTTTGGTTTCCTAATGATGTAAGACTAGGTCATATAATCTAAAATGAACACTTTTGATTGGTTGAGAACTCTTGTTTTTCCCAAATGATGAAAATCCCTCCTTCTTTCCTCGCTCTGACTTTCATCATTGTGAGAGAAAGACCCTTTGTGATCACTGAGCAATGGCTTCTTTAGTAGCTTCAGCTGGTGCTTCCCCACCACCTCCACCACATCCAAGGAAGAGTGGACCACCTGCTCAAGTTATAATTCAACAAGAAGAAGAAGAAGAGGAACAGGAGGACGAGCACGAAGAGAGGCAGTTTTTGCCTGAGCAGCCCAGGACGTCTCACCGGAAAGAAAACTTCATTTGGCAATTTTTTTAAATTCCCAAAGGTCAGAAAAAAGTAAATGCAAGATACGTAACTTGCCTTATATGTCAAGATAGACTGTCCAGAGGGACCGACAAAAAATACAGTTTCGGAAACTACACAATGCATCGCCATATGACTAGGTGGCATCCTAACAACTACAGTGCTGCACAGTTTCGGAACGACCTAGATAATCTCCCTATTATGGCCAGAAGATCTGTTGTACCGGAAGTAACGGGACCAGAGGGCAGGGAGATGGTGCCAAATATACAAATGAGATTTGGTGAAGTAAAACACACCTGCGTATTTTGCGATGGATTCATTTCCTACGGAGAAAGAAGCATCACTCTGATCAACAGAGCTATTGACTATCATATGCAAGTTTGTCCGAAACGCCCAAAATAATAAATACTTCTTTTTTTTGTTTTGTTGCTCCTGTTGAGCCCTTTACAATGAATCGTTTTCATTGCCCCCTCCAAGAAAAACCCCAAAAAATATAAAACTGTTCCGAAAAATTCAAAAACAGTAAAAAAATGTTCAGAAAAATAAAAAAAAAAGTTCTTTTCAGAACTACCTCCCCGTTATTAAAAAATTGGTACAATATTTGGAACTTTGCCAACCTCTATTTCTCTTAGTTCGCTTCCTAGTTCGCTCGCCGGTACGCGAACTGGAAGCGAACCAAAAACAGTAAGTATAAGGGAGGGAAACACACACTTATGTTAAAATAAAGACAGCTATAGGGGAGTAAACTAGAGATACTATTACCCGTAATCCACTGCTGATGATGTCACATATTACATCATTCATGACATGCTCAGTGACATCATCAGCAGAGGATTGCGGGTTTTTTGACAACATGCCTTATCCACGGTTTAATAACGCTGCCTTTTGCTTTATATAAGTTTTCAAATTGTATGAAATATATACCAATAGGTCGTTATGAACCTTTAGGTAGTGCTTTTCTTCATGAGGTCTGGTCGCTTCCATACACATACAGATGTTTCAAAGATGATCAAGAAGTTTATCTGAATGGAGAGGAATGCACTGAGATGCCAGATCATTCACTAATGTGTAGGCACATACAGTTACACGGTTCATGCAACAAACACCGACCAAATATGGCTTGCGTGTTGCAAGGCACGCCAGTTCCTGCTATCATCCCCACGTTCAAGTTGTTGGAAAATGGTAGTTATTTGATGCTCAATAATGAAGATTGTTCTGAGTTAATTAAAAGTATTCCTTTTATCGTAACAGTAAGTGAACGGGTTATTTGCTGCAGAAATGTTCTATTTCCTCCCACACATGAACATAGGGAGTTTTCAATCTGGCCACAAATACCAACCTTGGGACACGTTTCAACGGCATGGCAAGAATAAGAGCTCTTTTGTCTCAGAGAGAGGTGGCCTTGAGTTCGGCCCGTGAAACTTTCGTACTTCACATAGCGAACACCCGTACAGAGGTGCACACCCTTTTCAATTAAGATTTGCCTTTCAATTTCAGCAACATGTTTCCGACTATCTTTAACGCATCCTCCACAAAGTCCCTGACACACTTTTTTAAAGTTGTTACCAGTGGTCTCGTGACTTCATTTGAGAAAATCTTTGGAGTCATCCCTGCTTCCTTTCATTGTATTTTCTGCACTCTGGTTCGTGGATTGGCATTTTTACTTGCATTACCAGCGGACGCTCTTGTGCTTTTTTACATTTTTAAATATGGATGTCCCTCCTATGCAACCTCCGACCCGTTGGCGATATTAAGCACGGCATATGGATTATCTTTTCGGTTCTCCTACTTCACCTGTGTCCAGCCTGTATTTCACTGCCTGACCTGTGATTTCGATTGGGCCATTGATTTGTGTCTCTGCGGACCGGTTTCTCCTGACGTCGACTTTAATCAGCTGATGACTCCTATCATTACTCACGAGTTGGTTTGTCCTGGCGAAAGGATTATGGCTGTGGCATTGATGCATGGACTACTTGGTCCCTGGAATTTACTGGCGGCAGCACAGTCTTTCTTGGAAGAGAGCTTTCTTGAAAACCCACCGAGCTGTCCTCTGATGGTGATAGAGGATCCGGTGCTGGGAGAGCACGTATGTTCTTTTCCGCTTTTAAATTGGATGGCTGAACTGTTTTCGGATGAAGACGGTGACTTCCTATTGGAGGCTGTTGCAGCTTATTTTGCATACACAGTTATGTCATAGACCTTTTTCATGTTTGATATGCTGAGTACTAGCATTTCATTGACAATTCATTGACTTATTTATCAAGTTTTTATTATTTACCTTGCCTATTGGCTTAAGACTCGATAAAGTACTTGGCTGTTTTATTTTTCTTTAGCATTAAATTTTCCTAGTTTTTAATGCTTTACCTTGCGGACCGTCCACATATAAACTTGCAATCTGCTCTCATGAGATGGCACTTCTATTATCTTATTCAGTTCGTTTCCGGATCATGAGGAGGTGTCATCTAGGTCCTGGATATCTTTACACCGTGTTAAGTTAGCATGGGCTCATTACCGGTTTAAACGCCATTTTTCCTTTTTTGCAACTTCTGCACACGACACTTAGTTGTTGCTTTAGCTTTCCACCTAGTAGTTCATCGTGGTTTACATGAGAATAATATGTTATTGGTCTACTATCTGCTTTACTTGTTAAACTATATCTGTACAGCGAGTGCTAAAGTTTCAAGAACAACACGATACAGAATTGTTATGAGGTCTGATCTCCACGACTTCATACTCATAACATAAGTGCAACTTCTGCCAATTCTGGGCATGAGGCGGGTTTTATATTGCTTTGCCGAACACACATACACAACAGTTGATGCGGTTCACATGAAGAGAGAGCTGGTGTATGGTGATGTGATTCCTTCAAATCTAAGACACTAAAGTATGGGCACGCCCTAAACCAACACAAAGAGACCTTCTTAGCAAATAATATAATATGTGTATTAGGGAGGGTGAGATATAAGCAGCCGTGGGCCGTGGAGGGAGTTACGATGGGGCAGGGAGGCGGGGAGGGGGAGAAGCAGGGTGGAGCCCTCTCTACCTTGCCCCTCCCCCTCCCCGCCTCCCTGCCCCACCGTAACTCCCTCCACGGCCCGCGGCTGCTTATAAGTGTTGCTAACTCTTATTCATTTACAGCATGTTAACATACTGTCACCATTCGCTTTTTATGTACTAGTAACTATGCTGGTAATTTTGCTACTGATAATATGTGTACTTGTATTCTCCACCCTGCTTCTCCCCCTCCCCGCCTCCCTGCCTCACCGTAACTCCCTCCACGGCCCGCGGCTGCTTATAAGTGTTGCTAACTCTTATTCATTTACAGCATGTTAACATACTATCACCATTCACTTTTTATGTACTAGTAACTATGCTGGTAATTTTGCTACTGATAATATGTGTACTTTTATTATCTAAGGTACTACGCCTGAGAAGACGGCATTAGTAAATAAACATTTCAAATACACATCTGTTCTTCTTAACTCCATGTTCTGGTTTCTAAGAAATCTATAACGACCGACTGTTCATGAGTTCCACGTATCCTGAGGTACTATAAGTTCATATTCTGGATTGTCTAAACATTGAGAGTTTGTTATATCCAATGTGACACTGTACCTAGCTTGCTAAGGAGTTTTTGATTACTAACGTGAGTTTTGGGACACCCTAATTCGCCGAGGTTCCAATCCTCTGTCCACAGTTCTGTGTGACAACAGAAACCCTGCGACAGGGGCACCCCCGACCCTTGCTGGAGCTTCATCACACTTGCGATACAACTCCAGCAATGCATTCGCCGAGGTTCCAATCCTCTGTCCACAGTTCTGTGTGAGAACAGAAACCCTGCGACAGGGGCACCCCCGACCCTTGCTGGAGCTTCATCACACTTGCGATACAACTCCAGCAATGCGCCACCTTTACGGCACAGATACATCACGCATCTGTGCTGTTTTTGCCCCATGATGCGCCGCATTGTAAATGCAGCACACCATAGGTGACGGAACAGCGGCACAGAATGACTAACACATCCCTGGTGATGCGCCAGTCATCATAAATGTATCCCTATGCTTCTTATCTTGTTAGAGATGAACCGCCATATATATCATCAAAGTTTTTTGCATTTCCTAAATAGCGAACTTTAAGGAATAAATAGCGATTCTTTACCATTCCTAGTTTGCGATGAGCTATTTGCTAATTAGCCGAATGTAGCCCAATGAAGCCCAATGTAGCCCAATGTAGCCCAAAGATGGCCGCCAGACACACAAAAAAACAAATGTAGCCCAAATATCAGCCAGATGTAGCCCAACTATAGCCCAGTGACAGAATGACCAATCAGCTTCGCAAACCTCCGTTACGCGAAGCGGAGCGCTGTTACAGATATATATCTTTTTTTGAACGTTAATTTCTCAAAATCCACTGGAGCACATATATTGAGACCTAGCAAAGGCACATCGGGCTACCAGTCCCTAATATTTTGCCAAGTTTCGTGCAAATCCATTCAGCCGTTCAATTATTATTATTATTATTTTTTTTTGCCCCGCGGGGCCCTTTTAAAACCTCCACATCAAACCTAGGGGGTCAGCGAGGATCTACTATGCCCCCTTATAGTTATTTCCCCCTTTGTTTTGACCTCCTCTTGTCTCTCGATCCTACCGAGAGACAAGATGGCGGCCGCTACGGACTGTTTGGAATGTTGACAGATGCCGGAGAACCAATCAGCTTCGCTTCACAAAGCTCCGTTGCGCGAAAAGTCCGCGAACCAGAGCGCTAACCGGTCCGCTGTTACAGATATATATCTTTTTTTAAACGTTAATTTCTCAAAATCCACTGGAGCACATATATTGAGACCTACAAAAGGCACATCGGGCTACCAGTCCCTACAATTTTGCCAAGTTTCGTGCAAATCCATTCAGCCGTTCGGGCTAAAAGTGAGGCCAACCGCCCTATGGAAAACTCAATGTTAAAAACACGTTTTGGGACCCCCCTTTTTTCTCGGCCCCCACTGGACGAACCCCCCCCAAATTTTCAAGGGCTGCTCAGAAACAAAATGTGCCATTTTCCTGAAAATTTCAGCCAATTCCGTCCACAAACGCCAAAGTTATTAGACATAGAATTTTCAAAAAACCCATAGAGAAAAAATCCTAACTATATATACCTACTGGCGACCGCCAGTAGGTAATATATATATATATATATATATATATATATATATATATATATATATATATATATATATATATATATATATATATTCACTGAAAAAACCATAGGTTTCACACCAGTTATAGTTAGCTGGAAATTTTACTCGCATAAAACCATTGAAATTCCCACGTTATAGTTAGTTGGCCTCACTATAACTTGCGCGTGCAATGCCCTGCTGATGACGTCACATATTACATCACTCATGACATGGTCAGTGACATCACTCATCACATCACTGATGACACCATCCAGTGAATGTGTGTCTTTCTGAAAAATAAATATGTTTTATATATGTATATGTAAAAGTTGATGGAAGAATAAATGTTTAAATAAGAGTTTACATGGATGCTTTTTTAAAAGAAATTGATTGGTTAACTGGTTTATTAAGTGTATCTTAGTAAATACATATATTAGAGAGTAATGTTTAAATATTTAAATATATTTATTAGTGTTTCAATTTGTGTATAAGTGGCTGCATGGGTTGGTGAGTAGCTACATGTGTATGTATATGGGTTATTAGATGTTTTTCTTAGCATCAGTATGAGTGTTTGTATGGTTTGGTGGGGGTATTACTTAGCACATAGATGCATGAATGACTGACTCTCTCTTTGTATGTGTTTTGAAGACAGCATATGTGCAGGACTCTATGGGTGGATGAGTGCGTATATGTGTGTGTTAGTGAGTGAATGACTGTTTCACTAGTGTCTTTATCAGTAACTACATATGTTTTAATCTAGTATATGTGAATATTGATGTATATAAGTGAGTATATGTGAGAGTGAGGGATTGTAAGAGTTCCTGTTAAAATTAGTATGTGTTTCTATAAGTGATTGTTTAAGAGAGTAAGTATGTGTAAGTTTCCTTAGAAGTAAAGTGGTAGTGTGTGTATAGCTGTATATGCAAATAAATGGATGTTTAATAGTTTATGTCCATGTGTGAGTATGTGTGAGAGTATCTTTTGGATGACTGTCGGAGTGTAACAGGATGTATAGGTGTATCACTACATATGATGAGTGAGTATATGTATGAGTGACTATATAGAACTGTTAGTGAATGAGTGGATGTGTATATAGATGGTGGAATTATTGAACTGGTTGTTGTAACTGGTATGGGTATCTCCATTTGTTTGAAAATTGTAGTTTCTATTTTTGAATATGTGTTTCAAGGGTTACATTACAGTGAAAGGAGGTCTGTCACTCTGTCACAAGGATGGTGTCATGAGTGATGTCACTGACCATGTCATGAGTGATGTAATATGTGATGTCATCAGCAGTGCATTGCACGCGCAAGTTATAGTGAGTCCAACTAACTATAACGTGGGAATTTCAATGGTTTTATGCGAGTAAAATTTCCAGCTAACTATAACTGGTGTGAAACCTATGTTTTTTTCAGTGAATTTAATAGGTTTTTTAAATGCTAATTCCTAACTATAACTGGTGTGAAACCTATGGTTTTTTCAGTGATTTTCATAGGTTTTTAAAATGCTAATTCCTAACTATAACTGGTGTGAAACATATGTTTTTTTCAGTGAATCTCATAGGTTTTGTAAATACTAATTCCTAACTATATACAGGGCCTCAAACCTATGTTTTTTTCAGTGAATTTCAAAGGCTTTTTAATAGCAAATCTCTATAGGTATGAAATGTAATATTTTTTATAATGAATCCTATATTGTATATTTATGTAATACTATTTTTTGAATGTATATTTTTCCCTTTTTTATTTCTTTTTTTATTTTTTTGCCTTGGTGCGCTCCCGGTGCGCGTACCGGTGAGCGCACAGGTAAGCGCAGTGTTGCGGCGCGCACCAGAGCGCGTACCAGTGAGCGTCCCGTTAGCGCTATTACCGCGAACAAAAACATCATCGTGACGCACGGCGTAAGCGCACCCGGAAGCGCACGAGCGCATACGATCGCGCAACGTAAGCGCCGCCGGGCGCGCAACGGGGCGCGTAGCGTAAGCGCGTTGGGTCATGTGACCTGAAAATAACTCTTTTCATTGGTTGCTAACAGTTTTTTTAAGAAGGAATGAAATCCCCACCCATTTCCTTCACTTCTTCTTTCACTTTTGTGACTGCAAGACCTCTCTTTTTGCTGTCGGCTCTTTGCTGAATTAATATCTTGCATTACCATGGCTGCCAGAGCATCCAGCATTGAAGATGAGTCAGAGGGATTTCTGGATGAAGAGGTTCCTCAGCCGAAAATAAAAGAACACTTCATATGGAAGTTTTTTTCCATTCCACCTGATCAGAAAAAAGTAAATGCTCCAAAGGTGGAGTGCAGGATTTGTAAAACTGTCCTGTCACGGGGTGACCCCAGAAAGAGGTATTCATTTGGAAACTCGACGATGATTCGACATGTCGAGAGGAGGCACCCCCAGAACTTTGCCCGGGAGAGTGTCAGGGCTCTGGCACGAGAGGCTCCCAGTGATGGGGCCTCTACTTCAACCGGAGGACAAACTGCATCAGGGAGGGAGCAATCACAAGAACAGATTCCCAACATCCAGCCTGCTTTTAATAAAGGCGTTATTAAATGCAGATATTGCGATAAGTTACTTTGCTATGGGGAACAAAGTGTTCTGCTCATGGTTCGAGCATTGGATAACCATCGCTGTCGTTCCCAGCCCTAATTTTGTTTTGTTTTTTTGCTCCTGTTGAGCAGTTTCCCATTCACTGTTTTTGTTTTTGTTCTGAAAAAAGAAAAAAAGAAGGAAAAAAAAGTTCTTTTCAGAACTACCTCCAATTCTCATCAAAGAGCTGTGTTCTTAAAAAAATGAAAAAGAGTAAGTGAAGTGGAGTGCATTGATAAACGAGAAGAAAATGAGTGATAAAGCACAGAAAGGGGCGAGAGGAGAAGGGAAGTGAACTAGGGGGACTGAAAGAAGGTCAGTGTGGGGAAGGAGAGTGAGGAGAAGGAGAGTGAACATGGGGAATGTGGATATGCGAAGAAAATGTAGTAAAGGAACGGGTGTGTGGAAGGGTAAGAAAAGAGCAGTGGCTTAAATCATTATTTTACTGTTTCACTGGGTTTCCCCCATGGTACGCTCCCCGGTACGCTCCCCGGTGCGCGTATCGGGCGCTCCCCCGCTGAAAATCGAAAAAAAAATATTATATTTTTTTGCCCCGCGAAGCCCTTTTATGGCAAACCTATGGGGTCAGGGGTGTCTACCGTGCCCCCTTTTGGTCATTTCCCCTTTTGTTTTTGCCACCTCTTGTGTCTCGATCCTACCAAGACACAAGATGGTGGCCGCTCCGGACTGTTTGGAATGTTGACAGACACCCGAGAGCCAATCAGCTTTCCGCTCGCGAACTTGCGGAGCGCGCTGTTACGCGCCCCAGTGCGCGTACTGGGGCGCGCATATAGATATATATATTTTTTTAACCTCAATTACTCAAAATCCACTGGAGCACATATCTTGAGACATAGCAAAGGCACATCGGGCTACCAGTCCCTACAATTTTGCCAAGTTTGGTGGAAATCCATTCAGCCATTCGGGCTAAAAGTGAGTCCAACCGCCCTATGGAAATTAACATGGGGAAAACACGTTTTGGGACCCCCCAAATATCTCGGCCCCCGCTTGACGAATCCCCCCCAAACTTTCAGGGACGGAGCAGAGCGGAGCGGGCCATCTTCTTTGAGAAATTCGCAAAGATTCGTCCACCGGCGCCAAAGTTATTCCCAATAGAATGTTGCGGATTTCCTATGGAAAACAATCCTAACTGTTGGGATCTATGCTTCTTGGAATTGTGGGCATGTTGCTAGGTAGTTAGAATGTTATGATGTGAATAGCAGACAGTACAGAGGGAGCTGTGGAAGGAGCTGGAGGTCTTTTCACTTCTGACCAATAAAGACTTTCTTCAACTATACAACCTGGATTGAAGCTATCTTCTTTACATTGGCGACGAGGGAACCCTATACTCTGGCAGGGGCAGAGATTGGAATTGACCTCCTCCCCTGGATGATACCACAACTGGATTGGACTGTGGTATACAATTTGCTCCTCCAACTATATTTCTTACTTTTCTTCTCAAGGCAGCAACTTTGTGGTATGTACATCTTTACCCTGCATACTGCTCTCTGTCTACATCCTGGAAGTAGATAGATAGATTAAGCTTTGTTCAAATTCTTTGACTGGCAGCTGTGCGACAAGATTTTATATTTCATTATCTTGCCACCTTTTCGCTTTATTTTTGGACAATTGCCAAAGCGTTTTTATCGCTATCTTGGTAAGGCTGAATGCTTGAGGAAGATTTTAAAGATTTCTACATTTTTCTCAAATTGCATCTTTCAACTTGTGCCTGCTTACTTGCTCGCGCAATTTCAAAACCGCCACCTTGAGAAGCTTCAGAACCCGCTCCAGCTTCCGAACTTGTGGATGTCACCGGCTTGATTACGTCCTCCGTTACTTTGAAGACGTCATTTGCGTAATCCAATGTGGCGGACATTTTTCTTTGGGATTTTTTGCAAGCGCCTACGTGGAAGCGTCATTCCGTGATACATCCAGCGTGGCGGCCATCTTAGATGTCCAGGAAGTTTCTTTTGTGTTTATGAGCGGTCTAGTACTTGAAGCATTTCCCTTAGCGCATTATCGTCCTGCTTGCCAGATGAACGGAATTTAGACTGCTGAACTGCCGATTTATTCCCCGATTGGATTAAAGTACTGCTGAACTGCCGATTTCTTCCCTGATTAGACTGCAGTTACTTCTACTTTGAGTATTTACTCATTTAAGGTTTTAATCTTCTTTGATTTAAAGGAAAAGGGGAGCCAAGGTGCTGTTAATTGTTTACAAAGGTGCTATTGATTATTTACAAAAGTGTTATTGATTACTTACAAAGGTTCTATTAACTACTTACCATGGGTGATCAAACCTTTTCTACTCCCCCTTCCTTCCTCCCTACTCCTGGTGAACCCCCAATACCTTGGAAAGAATGGAAGAAATTGTTCCTCACATATGTTTTAGCGTCTGGTGCGGACAAATATGGTCCTGTTCGCAAACAAGCTATTCTTCTTCACAATTTGGGGGTGGAAGGTAGAAGATTATACGAAGATTTGCCCGAGATATCTTTAGGTGTGGGAGATGGTCATGCTGCTAATGTCTATGACATGAGTATGTTGATGCTAGAGAAAAGGTTCGTCACAAAAATCAATACTCTCTTAGAAAGACACAAGTTCTTTTGTCGAGCTCAAAAAGTAGATGAAGATGTTGCAACTTATGTGGCAGCCTTACGGGGATTGTCACTTAATTGTCAATTCAAAGATTTGACGGATTCCTTGATCCGTGATCAAATTGTTAGGTGCACTAATAACAAAAGGGTGCGAGAGAAGTTACTGAGTAAGGATTGTAACTTAGAAGAAGTTATTGAAATTGTTAAAGCTATAGAAAATACTGACTTATGGATAAAGGAAATGGATAAATGTTCTGGTTCTGTAGTATCGAAAGATAATATGACAAAAGAATCTGATTCCAGTGTAAAGTCTCAAACTCAAGCCTTTGTTGATGAAACTAAAATTGTCAAGAATGTTGGGAAGTTTGATTCTAAAAACAATAAGTTATCAAATTACCATCCCCCAAATTATCGTCCCCCTAATTTTGGGCAACAAGGTAATTCACGTCTTGTGAAATGTTATAGATGCGGATCTCCGGGACATATTGCATCAAGTCCTCGTTGTACAGCCAGGAATGCCATTTGCAGAGGATGTGGGAAAAGAGGTCATGTGGTTAAAGCTTGCAATGCTAAGACGCAATATGTTAATGAAATTGATTACTCTTGTGAAAATGTTGAGAATTTAATGCTGTGTGTAGATGGGCTAATTTTGAATGAAAACTGTCTTTGCACACAAGATCCTATTTGTCTTGTGGGTGTGGCTACTGAGAGTACTGACACAGGTACATGGAAAATACTCCAAAGAGGCAGACACTCCAGCACGCACGGTGGTGTGTGTGTGTGGACAGAGAGCTGCATAGCGCCTTGAGGGGCGAGGACTGTGCCTGTCTGGACTGAGGCTGAACGGGGGCAGGCCAAGATGTGCTGAGGCAGGAACAGAGGAGAAAGAGGTAAGCGCTTGAAGGTGTGTGACAACTCGAGGCGCTTTACACAGTTTGTGGCACTGTTGGATGTAAACTCCCTACGCTTTTAGCACTCCCTGCACTGCCCCCCTCCCACCCGGCCAGCGCTCTCCCAGAAACACGCAGCCCAGGCCGGGGGCCGGTCGGCCACATCTCCACTGCCCCCCTCCCACCAGGGCAGCGCTCTCCCCTATGTGTGCGGCGGGCCCCCACCAGCGTAGGACGGACCGGACTTACCTGTCTTCTGTTTGCCGGCCGGCTTTCCTCCTGCTCCGAGCCCCGGTCTCTGCTGAGGAAGAGTCTTCGTGTCGCTGCAGCTTCGTGCTCTCTCCTCCCCCTCTTGGTGTGGTGCTGGTCTTCTCCCTTCGCTCGGCCGCCGTCTTCTCTCGCCGCAAATTAATCAATGGGTGCCTCGCGCCTTCTTTTAAGGAGGAAACGGGGGCGACGGGCGGAAACGGCAAATTTCGCGGGCTTTATGGCAAATATAGCGGCATTTGCAGAGATCGCGCGATTTCGCGATTTTTTTGCAAATCGCGAAATCGCGATAAGCTGGAGGGTCTGATTTATGAAAAGTGACGCATCGCTGCGGGAAAACAGCGATCCGTCACTTTTCATTGCGCCCTCCTTGCGACATGCTGGATGCGTCATATTTACAGTTTGACGCATCATGTCGCAATGAGTTACAGATACGTCAGTATATCTGTGATATCTCTAGGCGCAAAAATGACGCATTGCAGGAGTGTGTCACAAAAGTGACGCAACTCCAACAATGGGTAATTTCAGGTGGGCAAGTCACATTTCAAATGTACCTGCGTCAGTCTTACACCTGCGTCAGTGACGCATTTGCGTCCTAGAAGTGGCACAGTGAAATCTCATAGATTTCACTGCGCCACTCCTGCTAGGCTTACTTGCCTCGGAACAATCACCTTGAATACATTATACCTGGCGCAGGTATAATGTGGTGTAGGGGTTTACAAAGTGACGCATCTACCTAGATACGTCACTTTGTAAAAATGACCCAACACTGCACATTTCTTATGCCGCTGGTGCGTCACAAAAAGCCCCCGGTATATCGGCAGTTTCAGTCCCACTTAACCCTTTAGTACTGTATTATTTAAAACAATCTTATTAGGACATGCTTGAGAGTGATGTCATTTGAGATGTCATCAGTGATGTCATCAGTGATGTCACTGACCATGTCATGAATGATGTAATATGTGACATCATCAGCAGTGGATTGCGGGTGCGCGATATATAGTTAGTGCAACTAACTATATATGGAATTTCAATGGTTTTGTGTGAGTAAAATAAGGTTTTTTAAATGCTAATTCCTAACTATATATGGTCTATAACCTATGGTTTTTTCAGTGAATTTTCAAGGTTTTGTAAATGCTAATTCCTAACTATATATGGTCTATAACCTATGGTTTTTTCAGTGAATTTCATTGGTTTTTTAACAGCTAATATCTGTAGCTGTAAAATGTATTCTTCTTTAAATCCAAAAATATATTTTATATGTTTATTAATAACTTTTTTTTAAAATATTTTTTTTTCTTCGTTCCCGCTTCGCGAATCGGGAAGCTTCCCGTTAGCTGACCTTGATGCCGCGAAATAGACCGCGAGCCGGTAAACGTTTCTTTACCGCAACTGCCGCGTTAGAAAACAACATCGTGACGCCTCCGGTCCGCATGACGTTTCGCGTTGTCGCGTGATACGTCATATGACGTGCTACGTTAGCGAACTCGTACGCTTACCGAGTCGCAAAGCACAGGTTTCTGGAAGCAAACCGGGAGGCCCTGCAAAGCGCGTAACGAAAACACAGCAGGTCATGTGACTTGGTAATAACACTTTTCATTGGTTCATTTCACTTTCGGTTTCCTAATGATGTAAGACTAGGTCATATGATCTAAAATGAACACTTTTCATTGGTTGAGAACTATTTTTTTTCCCAAATGGTGAAAATCCCTCCTTCTTTCCTCACTCTGACTTTCATCATTGTGAGAGAAAAACCCTTTGTTACCAGTGAGCAATGGCTTCTTTACTAGCTTCAGCTGGTGCTTCCCCACCACCTCCACCACATCCAAGGAAGAGTGGACCACCTGCTAAAGTTATAATTCAGCAAGAAGAGGAAGAAGAGGAACAGGAAGACCTAGATAATCTCCCTATTATGGCCAGAAGATCTGTTGTACCGGAAGTAACGGGACCAGAGGGCAGGGAGATGGTGCCAAATATACAAACGAGATTTCGTGAAGTAAAACAAGTCTGCGTACATTGCAGTGGATTCATTTCCTACGGAGAAAGTAGCATCACTCTGATCAACAGAGCTATTGACAATCATGCTCATGTTTGTCCGAAACTCCCCAAACAATAAATTCTTTTTTTTTGTTTTCTTGCTCCTGTTGAGCCCTTTACAATGAATCGTTTTCGTTGCCCCCTCCGAAAAAAAAAACAAAAAAAATATAAAACTGTTCAGAAAAATTCAAAAAAAGTAAAAAAATGTTCAGAAAAATAATAAAAAAAATATAAAACAACAAAAACAATTTAAAAAAAAGTTCTTTTCAGAAGTACCTCCCCGTTATTAAAAAATTGGTACAATATTTGCAACTGTGCCAACCTCTATTTCTCTTAGTTCGCTTCCCAGTTCGCTCCCCGGTACGCGAACCGGAAGCGAACCAACATTTTTTTTTTTTAAAAAGAACAGTAAGTATAAGGGAAAGAAACAGACAGTTATGTTAAAAGAAAGACAGCTATAGGGGAGTAAACTAGAGATACTATTACCCGTAATCCACTGCTGATGATGTCACATATTACATCATTCATGACATGCTCAGTGACATCATCAGCAGAGGATTGCGGGTAACAGTATCCCTAGTTTATTCCCTATAGCTGTGTTTCTTTTAACATAACTGTCTGTTTCCTTCCCTTATACTTACTGTTCTTTTTAAAAAAAATGTTTTAGATCAGTCAGAAACAGTGAAAGTAATGAAATATAAAAGACTACGTAGAATATGAGCACTGTATGCAACAACCTTGACACTTACAGAAGCCTCACCTTCTCCATGCCTCCTACACAGTTCTACATGTACATCATAAATGCAAACAGAACAGAATTAATTATACATGTTAAATGGTTTATTTTTGCTGTTCTCAGAATGTATCAAATTTCACTAAAACAGTGACTTGAAGGTATTCATCATATAACAGCGGGGAAAAAAAAACACAATCAAAATGATTGTGTTTAAAAAACCCATACAACATTACAAATCAGAATTCAGAACTCCTTAAAGTTAACTTACTTTCCATGACGGCCAAGGATGTCCTATGAACAGCTTACACTCTGTTGTGCTGTTATTACTTTCAACCCGCCACTTTCTGAAAGAAAACCTCCATCGTTTTCAAAAACATGTTACATACAATAAATGACTTCTTGCTCTCTACCACAATTTTCCACAAGGCCAAATCTTGTCAGAGCCATGTATAACTCTTGGATTTCTTGTTAGCCAATCCCGTCTTTTCGCATTTCCGCAACTTTCAGAATTAAAATGTTGAAGATCATTTACACAATCCTGGACTTGTAATATCTTCCCCTTCTTGCTCAATCATGTTCTACATTTCCTATCACACTGATACTGCTTACTATGAAGCAGACTTACACTACCTTTATGACTAGTACAATTATTTAATTCTCTACATCACTTTTAATCACAAAGCAATGTAAAACAGTAGACAGCATTGCAGACTTACATTCCCTCTACTCCATGTTTTGATTGGCTGCTTCAATTAGCTTATAAAAAGAAACAGTTTTTCTGAACTCATTCAAAGTGCACGTATTTCTCCATAAAGTCCAGTGTTATGGTAAGAAGTTATGTCTCTGTACTACACTTATCCTCAAGGCCAAATCGTGTAGGAGCCATGAGAACTTCTTGAAATTCCTCAGAGCACATCCCGAGATTCTTTCCCTAAAATTTTGGTTTTAAAAACACCAGGTAAGAGTTTTTAAGGTCATACGGCAATTTTTTTTTGAAAATTAAAACAGAATCATTGCAGAATGACCAGCCATTTCTACACTTTAAATAAGCTGTATAATGTCCTGATGTTATTGAAGGACCATCATGATATATAATTGCTACAGTTACAAAAGTCCTTCCTGATATTGACAACTGTGAAGCCACAAAATTTTTAATTAAAGTTGTCAATTTTGTTCCATCAGGCCTACATCGTTGGAACATTAAAATGACATACTGGCCATATGTTCGTATAAATAATGTGGACATCATTTTAGATTTACATTGGCTACACTCCATGTTGTGATCAGCTGCTTTTACTAGCTTATTAAAAGAGACTGATTTACTGTCTGGCAAAGTTAAATATATAAATCTTTCTGAGTCTACACTAGTAGTACTTGATACCCTACAGTTCTCGCAGTCATGCTGCCATTGATAAGAAAGCCCAAACAGGTGATCTACATCTACACCTTCATCATGCAATACATCAAGCATGTACATTAAAAACTCCTGACAATCTTGCTGACTATTTTGAGAGAATTGTGTTTGGCCTGAACATCTGTCTAACAGATTTCGAATTTCAGACACACTTTCTATGTTTGTTCTATCAGTGCTACATTTCTCTAACACAGAATTTAACAAACTGCAAAATCTTTGATCAGAATTGACCACAATCTCTTCTTTTACATTTTCTAGAGAAAACAAAACATTAACCACTACATTAGCATAGCAGTTGACACCAGAACTGTTTTCAAATTGAAAACCAACAACATCTTCAACAGAATCCTTTTTGTTTCTGCTTATAATTTCAGGTTCATCGACTTTTCGTCTTTTTGCTACAACCTCCCCAGTATTGGTCACATTTCTTCGTTTGCGGCCTACCACACGTTTCTCAAACAAAGGATACTGAGGCAAATGTGGCGCATACTCTCTTCTCAACCTATTGTATTCCTTAACACAATCTAGATCCGCACAAATGTTTGTGACATCACACTCAATCAAGTACAATCCCGATAAAGTCCTAACTCGTGACAATGCCACATATGCCATACCCTCCTTGAACACAGAACTGCCAATATTCACCAATGCACAGTCTACACTTAAACCTTGCGATTTATGGATTGTCACCGCATATGCCAAGCAAACAGGAAACTGCTTACGACGAACATATAAGTCTTTTACAAGCAAAAATCTAGCAGAACAACGAGCAATTAGCTGTACTTCCTCAATGCCATCAAATTTAATTTTTAAAAATTCAATTCCATCTCTATTTCTGTATTTCACAAAATCAACAACATTACCCATTGATCCATTTACCAGACCTCTTTCAACATGTAAATTCCTTCTTAAAATTATACGGCAGTTCAAGCACACATTCAGAGTCTTTTCAAAACCCGCAGTTTTAGATATACTCTTCTCTAATAAATCCAATTTTGTTTTCAGATTCTCAGACAAAATAATTGTTGATCCCATATGCTCTACTCTGTCAATAGCTTCCAGTTTCACAATCTCTTGCTTTTCTAAATGCAACATTTTGTTGTTGAATTTGGCACATTCTGCAAGAGTTGGCATCAAACATATTCCAGATTTTTTCTCAGTAAGTTTCTGAAAAATATTCTCAGGCACAATATCTTCGTCTGGATATAAATTTGTCAGTAATCGTGCATGTAAAGCTTCTTTCCCATGCTCGGTCACTTTTCCAATTCTAACATCTTGTAGAATAGTCTTGTAAACTTCATCCTTTGCCTGACGCATATTTTCATGCAGTTCAGCATAATTGAAGTTTAACCATATATTGACGTTGCCAATGCTCCCTAAGCACTTCCTGGTATCTTCATGCGTGAGCATTTTGAACACAGGTTGCCCTTTCACTGGTGTCAGCTGCAGAAGATCACCGAAAACAATGATGTGTTTGCCACCAAATAACACATCATACTCTGTTTTGAGAACTTCTTGCATTCTCAAATGCACAAAGGCAAGCATGACATTGGAAACCATGCTTACTTCATCAATGATAAGAAGTTTCATTTTCCTCAAGACTCTTGAAACTTCAAAACAAGCATCTCCAGATAGCTTGTGATATTCTAATTTGTTGTCATGCTCCACTGGCAGCATCAGTAAACGATGTAAAGTAATCCCTTTAATGTTATGTGCTGCCAGTCCAGTTGGAGCAGTGACAACACAAGACAGCGATGACTCTGTCCTTTCCTGCAAATAACACGAAATTGCTTTAATAAGGAAACTTTTTCCAGTTCCCGCTTCTCCACTCACGTACAGTCGGACAGGCTTCAACGACGTACATGAGCACTCTTTCTTGTCATGACGTAATCCATGATCAATTTGCATGGTAAGTTCGTCATATATTTTCCTCTGCTCAACGTTGAGTTGTCTTTCCAACTCTTCTAAGTTAACCGCATCCTCCTGAGCATGTGCCATGGCTCTTTCCACTTCATTCATAGCAGTGGCAGCTTCATTTTCGATAAGAGGTCCTCCTAGTGGATCCTGACTCAATGAAGCAGAACTCTGACTGTCCTGAGAACTGTCTCTGGCAATCTCGGCTGCAATCGTTGCTTCCTGCTCAATTTCCACATTCAACATTTCTACATATTTAGGAAAAGCAGGACATTCTATGGTCTCCTTGGCACCATTGAATGAGTCTTCATAACAAAGGAAATCTCCAAGCAGTTCCTCTTCTGCACGCCAAGGCTTAAAAAGTTGCAAAAGTGCTAAATAGAAAAACTCCTTTTTTTCAGGAGATTCGCCACTCAATTTTCGATGGTTTATCAAGTGGCATTTTCTTTGCTTGACCAGACATCCCTCACTTCCTATTACAGCATACACTCCTTTCTCAGTATCTTCTTTGATGTTCCTCTTGAATATGTAATTTTGCAGAACCTCATACAGACAAACATTCTCGAGATGACTGCTTCGATTTGGATAATATGTATCCAACATGTTGCTCTTCAAAATGTCGGTACTGTTTGGCTCCTTTTCCGCCAAATACTCAATTTCCCGCACAGGTTTCAGAACTCGATTACGCGTTGCAGCAAGACCAACACTCACCCAAACGATACTCCTGGACTTGGCATAGAGGCTTGCTGAAGACAACCGGTCAGAACATTCGTAAGCTCCGATTTCTCGATGCGACAACATCTTCAGACTGAAACTGTACAACTTCTTGCTGAGGCTCTTTTCATGGGAAATGTCCTCCCACATATCCTTCAATTCTGTCTTCTCTTTTTTGGTGATGTAAGATGTCACATACCGAGCCACAGCCATACAGTTATCAGCCACAAACTGTATATCCATGTTAGCATTCCACATGGACAAAATCACCGGGTTGTAGTCGTTGATGTACTTAGACTCTTCGTTCCTCTTCAAATTGTATGTGTTTTTAGGTGATTTCTTCATCACATTATGTCGCAGCGAAGACATCAAACTGTTCACTCTTCCTTTAGAAATCACCGGTCGTGGAAAGCCGAAACGACATTTGGTGTAGAACTTGTCTTTGTTCCGGAATTTACGACGACAGTACTTTCCACATCGATGGCTTTGGAAACGTAGAACTTTTTCTCGTAGGCTTTTTTTCTCCTTTGCGTTTGGAACAGCACACGTAGAATACTGTTCTATGAAACTCATCACTGAGTCTTCTGCATCCGTTCCAAATTTAGGTGCATCCTTGATCCACAGCAACATATGTATATGAGGAGCACCTCTTGCTTGGTACTCCTTCCTCCAGAAGAAATCCAACACCTTTCCAAGAGGTGGATTCTTCTTATTCATGATGAAAGACATCATACCTTCAAATCTATGATTGAAGTACCTACATACATTGACTGGATCCAAAGAGCACAGTTCTCCGGGTGTCTTGAATTCGATGTTTTCTACGTTAGCATTTGCCTCTCGTAGAAATTCAAGTAAGTCTTCCCAGCCATACTCAGCACAGCTCAAAGTGAGGAACCATGTGGGAGTTCCTAAGTTCCTTAGCATACATTTTAAATCACCATGACGACGGTACCAGTACTCATTAGTACCACGCTGACACGCCATGAGATTAATCAGGTGAGAATCCAAAATACTGTCTTGGACATTGACTTTATCCATAAAGTCACTTGCCGAGATGTTTTGCATGTGTATACCACTTTTCAAGATGTGGTTCACTGCATATGACAGTCCAGACAGATCGCTTTCAAACAGGAGATGAAACAAATAAGGAATGCATTGTCGAAACCTAGGATCTCCTGCATACAATCGCAAAGTCCGGTATTCAGAAGCAGGAATTTGATGAGGTCGCTCATCATATCTTCCTCCCTGACCTGTTGGAAAAAGCTGTGGGAAACACCGAGCTTCCAAACTTTCCTCCCAAACACTAATGGGACTCCCTTTCGCTTGTTTCATTTGAAACAACTCAATAGCATTCCCCATGACTTCCTTGGAATGCAAAGGATGAACACTATAATGTTCATATATTTCTTCACTAGTACAGGGTTCTACTTTCTCAATTTGACCAGCACACAAATCGTTATCCTCTTCCTCACTTACTTCCTCTTCTGCAACATATACATTTTTATAGTACTTATTATATTTTTTCAAATACAATGTTGCCCTTTTGACTTTCCTAACATCTACTAAATCTTGCCATATTTTCTTATTCTTTGTCGGAACCCCATTAACTAAGATAACAAGAGGTTCCTCTTCCACTTTTTCTACTCCAATTGTGTTAATGTTTTTCTTCAAATCTAGAGGCAAATAAACAACTCTTCCCTTTAATCCTCTCTGTAAATCTGATGGAGGCAATTTCCCTGTCTTTGGCTCCATTCTTACAATAGCCTGAAAGGGATGGATACTTTGAATCAAAATAGATTCATAAGTATTTAAATCCTTCAATTCAGAAGGAATCTCAACCAATTCCAGATTATTATGAACTGCTCTAGCAGGCATCTGGTTTTGATTTAATTTGTTACAACAATAAGTACACACACGTTGATCCAATCCCAAATCAAAACAATTTTCTACCATCAAGTATGTTGTAAAATCCTTCCATTCACTATTATTTTCCCTTTCACTTTTTCCATATAAATCCACTAACTTAGTCTGATTCTTATAATAAGTGCGTCGACAACACACACAAGTGAAATTTGGCCTCTCACTTGATTTCACCTCAAACGTCGCAATTTCCCTCTGGAAATTATCTGTACTGGAAACCTGTACACTATCTTCCACATTACTCTCTTCTTCTTGGTCAATTTCAACATTCTCCTCTTTACTTCCAAAGTAACAAAACTCAATTTCTTCACATATATTCTTCACATCTATTTCAGAACCATGCAAAAGAGCAGCGCATAATTGTTTAAGCATAATTGCTGGACTCTTAGCATAATACAACATTCTAACTAATTTCCTCACTTTATTATGATGCACTGCTAGCATCCTGAAATGATGAAAAACACTCTGGCATACTCTCCTGGAAAGACAAGCCAGTGAATGACCATGCAAACCTATCACTTCTCTCACTCTGCAAGGATCTAATTCTTGCAACAACTTCATTTTCTGCTTCAAACTGTTCTTACTAAATGACCGTATAAAATCACAAAGCAAATTGATGGAATCCTGTCGTACACTGCAAATACTACTACACTTCCAGGTGTACACAGGACCCTTAGGACGTCTCCCTAAAACCTCATTACCTAACACCTCTTCTATCTCTGTTCTCACAAGTTTTTCTTGTTCAACTGGACAACCATCTTTCACTTCATAAGCTCGACCACTGGTGTCAACTGCATGCACCAAATCATTATCCTGGAAATAACTCTCCTCATTAAAAAATGCCTCAGAGCTTGAACTATGCATCCATTCTCCAGAAAAAACTTCACAAAAATTACTACGATTAACTATTCTCTTCCATCTACTATTTCTTTTGAAATCATAAATTACCTTGTTTAGCTTCCTAATTCTATTGATTGTCAAAATAAATAACTTACGTTTAATTTCAAATGCCTGATCAATAACTTTCTCAACTATTTTTTTTCTCTTATAAAAAACCACTTTCTGCTGACCTTTCTTAATATTTTTTAACAAATTCCCAATTATCCTGTTGCGGAACATTCGTATACGAATATCCCTAAACTCTTGTTTCCTTCTACTTTCATGCATAGAGTTATCTCTTACTCTAGCAGTAACATTTCTCATTGGCCTTTCCTTACCATTTGAATTCTTTCTCCTTTTCTGGACTGAAACATTTTCTGTAGTAATATTTTTTTTACTACACATATTTCTTATGACTGTTTTTCGACTCTTACCCGGTGCTTTCTTGGTGACTTGACAAATCTTTTTGTTAGAGGACTGCTGCATTATTCCATGGTCCTGCTGTCTTTGACGTTTTGCAGCCTTTCTTACTCTTTCTTTGCTAGGCATCCTAAAATCTTGAAATAATCTGCAGTTGAATCTGTGGTAAAATATAATAAAAAATGTTATTAACCACTATTACCCAACAGTAAATTAATAACAGTCATCAAAAACTTAACACACTACTTAAGTATATAATATACTGAAGCCTATCTCCAATTTTTCACTGAACAAGACTCATCTCTTCTTAACCTTGGATAAACCTCACCTACTCTGTGTCCCCTGCACATAATTAAATGTAAAGGGGCAGATTTATATTAACTAGCACATCCCCAGGGATGCACCAGTTAACGTGCACCACTGCTCTGCCACCCACGGTGTGCCGCATTTACAATCAGATAGGACAAAGCTACATCAAAACCCTGCGCCTGCTTGAAGCAGGCATAGATCTTGACGCAGGTAGGCTGAAAGCTAAAGCAACAACTAAGTATCGTGTGCAGAAGTTACAAAAAAGGAAAAATGGCGTTTAAACCAGTAATGAGCCCATGCTAACGTAACACAGAGTAAAAATATCCAGGATCTACATCAGTTTGGGGTTCACGAACCTGGCAGGTACAAGGCACTGAGGCTTTCCACCGTGCATGTCTCATCCCAAATCATATGTTGTTTGTGAATGAAACAATTTCCCAGACCAAATGCTTTGGATTGGCTACTTCTAAAAAATTAAACACCCCTACTATCCCGGAGTTAGAGGAATATGATGGTTGGAGTAATTTTACTCGTTGTCCATTAAAGATTTACAGGCCCTACTCCGTAATTCTTCCTTTAACATTTCCAGTATAAATCCAAAAGGTTGACTGCTTTGGCAACGTGCCTTATCCACGGTTTAATAACGCTGCCTTTTGCTTTATATAAGTTTTCAAATTGTATGAAATATATACCAATAGGTCGTTATTAACCTTTAGGTAGTGGTTTTCTTCATGAGGTCTGGTCGCTTCCATACACATACAGATTTTCAAAGATGATCAAGAACTTTATCTGAATGGAGAGGAATGCACTGAGACGCCAGATCATTCACTAATGTGTAGGCACATACAGTTACACGGTTCATGCAACAAACACCGACCAAATATGGCTTGCGTGTTGCAAGGCACACCAGTTCCTGCTATCATCCCCACGTTCAAGTTCTTGGAAAATGGTAGTTATTTGATGCTCAATAATGAAGATTGTTCTGGGTTAATTAAAAGTATTCATTTTATCGTAACAGTAAATGAACGGGTTATTTGCTGCAGAAATGTTCTATTTCCTCTCACACATGAACATAGGGAGTTTTCAATCTGGCCACAAATACCAACCTTGGGAGCACATTTCAACGGCATGGCAAGAATAAGAGCTCTTTTGTCTCAGAGAGAGGTGGCCTTGAGTTCGGCCCGTGAAACTTTCGTGCTTCACATAGCGAACACCCGTACAGAGGTGCAGACCCTTTTAAATACAGATTCGACTTTGCATTTCAGCAAGATTACCCATTCATTTCCATGCAGCAGGAGGCCCATAGGAATGAAGGTGCAATTTGCGATTAGCAATTACCTCATCGCAAATTACGAATTTTTCCGACGGTGCAGGGGTGTCTCAAGAACACCCTGCTGCACCCCTGAAAAAGAAATTTGGGGTCATATGGCGCACATAAATTTTGAAAACATTCCTTTACCTCAAAAACGATTTTCAACTCATAATTTGAAAACACTGCACATGGGGAAATGACTTAAAATGTCCTTAAGACACATAAAAGCATTTTTTGATTGCCTTTGCAGCATGTTTCAGTCACCTTTAACATGCCTATGTAACGGAAACTTTCAAAATCTAAATTTGCCATGCACAGGTGGGAGCATATTTACAAGCAATTTGCTCCACAGACAAACTTCTTACATTGAAATGGGAAAAATAACATCAGAGACTCTCAATTACCTTATAAAGAAGCAGACACCATTATGTCCTTCTCATCAATATTAAAACCATTGCTTTTTCTCAAAAACGATTTACAAGTCATAATTTGAAAACACTCCACAACTCCTATGCACATAAAAGCCCTGTCAGTACTAATACTTCACATTTTCTCCAATTACAATTTCTCAAAGAAACAAAATCTATTTGTGAAACACTTGAGACAAAGCAACATTTGAAAAACACAACTTTCTTCATAATTTTCTCCTTAAAGCACACTATTTTCTGTCTAAATTAAAGAAATTTTTTCTCACCTTAGCAAATACTTTGAGTTTCAAAACAGTCTCAGAAACACACCAATTTGTCTTCAGCAGAGCAAAAGGTATGCACTCCATAGTCTGCAGCTATCAAAAGCACAGAAATGCTGTAATTCCTCACACAGATCTCTCATGTCACCCAATCAAAACTCTTCCCTCACTTTTTTTCAAAGCAAAACCCTTCCCCCCTCTGCCCCCTCTCTGCTTTTTCTGCATAGCAACCACCTCTTGCAAGACCTCTCACACAACAATGTTGCAATTGAACTCTGAACTCTCAGTGCACCTGCATATCCAGAGCATTCTTTCATTTAATGATTTTTTCTTCGCCACTCAAAATACATCTTTCAACGAACTCATCCATGCACACTAACTTTCTGTTTTCAGCAATCAAAATCCACCAATCACTCTTACTGCTTCATTAACACAGAAACTCCTCAGTTTTTTTCATTTTACACTCTCATTTTTTCAACTGCCATTTCATTGCCACACTTCATCTGACTGCAGGAGAACCTTCTCTCGCCATGTTTTCTGTCTGGATTGTTGGACATAGCTACATCTATTGGGCTCAAAGGTACGCTGAAAACAGGAATTTACCTAACCTCAATTTACAAGATGTGGAAATTAAGTGGTTTGGCCACAGAGGATTAAAATGTCACCAATTGATACCATTGGTGAAAACCTTTATGCATTTGCCAAAACCTGACCTGTTAATTGTGCACTGTGGAGGTAATGATTTGGGCACTTTGACTGGGGTAGGTCTGGAAATGCTTTTAAAGGACACCTTTGAGCAATTGACGGCACTTTTTCCTCAGACTGCCTTGGTATATTCAAATATATGCCAAAGACAGAAATGGAGGTGGTCGAACCAATTTTGTCCACAAATTGAGAAATCGAGGAAGCATGTAAACAAATCTGTTTCAGCTTACATGAGAGACCATGGAATGGGCTCCCTGTACAACAATAACTTGCGTTACTACATGCAAGATATCTACAGAGCAGATGGAGTTCACTTCTCAGATGAGGGCAACAGAGTTTTCACTCTGAATTTAAGACTGTGCATTGGTACCTACTTATAAGTACCTAAATGTACCATAAACCCAAAAGCTCTTCTCAGAGCTACCCTATATCTGATCACTCACAATTATTATTTTACTCTAACTTTTTTCACTAATTTTCAAGAAAGTACGCTCCCCAGACCGCTTCCCGGTTCGCGAACCGGGCGCACTCCACGCAAAAAAACTAAAAAAACTGTATTTTTTTTTTTTGCCCTGCGAGACCCTTTCAAAGCCTCCACATCAAACCTAGGGGGTCAGGGAGGATCTACTATGCCCCCTTATGGTCATTTGCCCCTTCGCTTTGGCCTCCTCTTGTCTCTCGATCCTACCGAGAGACAAGATGGCGGCCGCTACGGACTGTTTGGAATGTTGACAGACGCCGGAGAACCAATCAGCTTCGCAAACCTCCGTAACGCGAAAAGTACGCGAAGCGGAGCGCTGTTACAGATATATATCTTTTTTTGAACGTTAATTTCTCAAAATCCACTAGAGCACATATATTGAGACCTAGCAAAGGCACATCGGGCTACTAGTCCCTACAATTTTGCCAAGTTTCGTGCAAATCCATTCAGCCGTTCGATTATTATTATTTTTTATTTTTTTGCCCCGCGGGGCCCTTTTAAAACCTCCACATCAAACGTAGGGGGTCACCGAGGATCTACTATTCCCCCTTATGGTCATTTGCCCCTTCGCTTTGGCCTCCTCTTGTCTCTCGATCCTACCGAGAGACAAGATGGCGGCCGCTACGGACTGTTTGGAATGTTGACAGACGCCGGAGAACCAATCAGCTTCGCTTCACAAAGCTCCGTTGCGCGAAAAGTACGCGTCCTGGGCCGCTGCCAGGTCCGCTGTTACAGATATATATCTTTTTTTAAACGTTAATTTCTCAAAATCCACTGGAGCACATATATTGAGACCTACAAAAGGCACATCGGGCTACCAGTCCCTACAATTTTGCCAAGTTTCGTGCAAATCCATTCAGCCGTTCGGGCTAAAAGTGAGGCCAACCGCCCTATGGAAATTAACATGGGAAAAACGCGTTTTGGGACCCCCCTTTTTTCTCGGCCCCCCCTTGACGAACCCCCCCAAAATTTTCAGGGGCTGCTCAGAAACAAAATGTGCCATTTTCCTGAAAATTTCAGCCAATTCCGTCCACAAACGCCAAAGTTATTAGACATAGAATTTTCAAAAAACCCATAGAGAAAAAATCCTAACTATATATACCTACTGGCGACCGCCAGTAGGTAATATATATATATATATATATATATATATATATATATATATATATATATATATATATATATATTCACTGAAAAAACCATAGGTTTCACACCAGTTATAGTTAGCTGGAAATTTTACTCGCATAAAACCATTGAAATTCCCACGTTATAGTTAGTTGGCCTCACTATAACTTGCGCGTGCAATGCCCTGCTGATGACGTCACATATTACATCACTCATGACATGGTCAGTGACATCACTCATCACATCACTGATGACACCATCCAGTGAATGTGTGTCTTTCTGAAAAATAAATATGTTTTATATATGTATATGTAAAAGTTGATGGAAGAATAAATGTTTAAATAAGAGTTTACATGGATGCTTTTTTAAAAGAAATTGATTGGTTAACTGGTTTATTAAGTGTATCTTAGTAAATACATATATTAGAGAGTAATGTTTAAATATTTAAATATATTTATTAGTGTTTCAATTTGTGTATAAGTGGCTGCATGGGTTGGTGAGTAGCTACATGTGTATGTATATGGGTTATTAGATGTTTTTCTTAGCATCAGTATGAGTGTTTGTATGGTTTGGTGGGGGTATTACTTAGCACATAGATGCATGAATGACTGACTCTCTCTTTGTATGTGTTTTGAAGACAGCATATGTGCAGGACTCTATGGGTGGATGAGTGCGTATATGTGTGTGTTAGTGAGTGAATGACTGTCTCACTAGTGTCTTTATCAGTAACTACATATGTTTTAATCTAGTATATGTGAATATTGATGTATATAAGTGAGTATATGTGAGAGTGAGGGGTTGTAAGAGTTCCTGTTAAAATTAGTATGTGTTTCTATAAGTGATTGTTTAAGAGAGTAAGTATGTGTAAGTTTCCTTAGAAGTAAAGTGGTAGTGTGTGTATAGCTGTATATGCAAATAAATGGATGTTTAATAGTTTATGTCCATGTGTGAGTATGTGTGAGAGTATCTTTTGGATGACTGTCGGAGTGTAACAGGATGTATAGGTGTATCACTACATATGATGAGTGAGTATATGTATGAGTGACTATATAGAACTGTTGGTGAATGAGTGGATGTGTATATAGATGGTGGAATTATTGAACTGGTTGTTGTAACTGGTATGGGTATCTCCATTTTTTTGAAAATTGTAGTTTCTATTTTTGAATATGTGTTTCAAGGGTTACATTACAGTGAAAGGAGGTCTGTCACTCTGTCACAAGGATGGTGTCATCAGTGATGTCATGAGTGATGTCACTGACCATGTCATGAGTGATGTAATATGTGATGTCATCAGCAGTGCATTGCACGCGCAAGTTATAGTGAGTCCAACTAACTATAACGTGGGAATTTCAATGGTTTTATGCGAGTAAAATTTCCAGCTAACTATAACTGGTGTGAAACCTATGTTTTTTTCAGTGAATTTAATAGGTTTTTTAAATGCTAATTCCTAACTATAACTGGTGTGAAACCTATGGTTTTTTCAGTGATTTTCATAGGTTTTTAAAATGCTAATTCCTAACTATAACTGGTGTGAAACATATGTTTTTTTCAGTGAATCTCATAGGTTTTGTAAATACTAATTCCTAACTATATACAGGGCCTCAAACCTATGTTTTTTTCAGTGAATTTCAAAGGCTTTTTAATAGCAAATCTCTATAGGTATGAAATGTAATATTTTTTATAATGAATCCTATATTGTATATTTATGTAATACTATTTTTTGAATGTATATTTTTCCCTTTTTTATTTCTTTTTTTATTTTTTTGCCTTGGTGCGCTCCCGGTGCGCGTACCGGTGAGCGCACAGGTAAGCGCAGTGTTGCGGCGCGCACCAGAGCGCGTACCAGTGAGCGTCCCGTTAGCGCTATTACCGCGAACAAAAACATCATCGTGACGCACGGCGTAAGCGCACCCGGAAGCGCACGAGCGCATACGATCGCGCAACGTAAGCGCCGCCGGGCGCGCACCGGGGCACGTAGCGTAAGCGCGTTGGGTCATGTGACCTGAAAATAACTCTTTTCATTGGTTGCTAACAGTTTTTTTTAAGAAGGAATGAAATCCCCACCCATTTCCTTCACTTCTTCTTTCACTTTTGTGACTGCAAGACCTCTCTTTTTGCTGTCGGCTCTTTGCTGAATTAATATCTTGCATTACCATGGCTGCCAGAGCATCCAGCATTGAAGATGAGTCAGAGGGATTTCTGGATGAAGAGGTTCCTCAGCCGAAAATAAAAGAACACTTCATATGGAAGTTTTTTTCCATTCCACCTGATCAGAAAAAAGTAAATGCTCCAAAGGTGGAGTGCAGGATTTGTAAAACTGTCCTGTCACGGGGTGACCCCAGAAAGAGGTATTCATTTGGAAACTCGACGATGATTCGACATGTCGAGAGGAGGCACCCCCAGAACTTTGCCCGGGAGAGTGTCAGGGCTCTGGGACGAGAGGCTCCCAGTGATGGGGCCTCTACTTCAACCGGAGGACAAACTGCATCAGGGAGGGAGCAATCACAAGAACAGATTCCCAACATCCAGCCTGCTTTTAATAAAGGCGTTATTAAATGCAGATATTGCGATAAGTTACTTTGCTATGGGGAACAAAGTGTTCTGCTCATGGTTCGAGCATTGGATAACCATCGCTGCCGTTCCCAGCCCTAATTTTGTTTTGTTTTTTTGCTCCTGTTGAGCAGTTTCCCATTCACTGTTTTTGTTTTTGTTCTGAAAAAAGAAAAAAAGAAGGAAAAAAAAGTTCTTTTCAGAACTACCTCCAATTCTCATCAAAGAGCTGTGTTCTTAAAAAAATGAAAAAGAGTAAGTGAAGTGGAGTGCATTGATAAACGAGAAGAAAATGAGTGATAAAGCACAGAAAGGGGCGAGAGGAGAAGGGAAGTGAACTAGGGGGACTGAAAGAAGGTCAGTGTGGGGAAGGAGAGTGAGGAGAAGGAGAGTGAACATGGGGAATGTGGATATGCGAAGAAAATGTAGTAAAGGAACGGGTGTGTGGAAGGGTAAGAAAAGAGCAGTGGCTTAAATCATTATTTTACTGTTTCACTGGGTTTCCCCCATGGTACGCTCCCCGGTACGCTCCCCGGTGCGCGTATCGGGCGCTCCCCCGCTGAAAATCGGAAAAAAACGTTTTTTTTTTTTTTTGCCCCGCGAAGCCCTTTTATGGCAAACCTATGGGGTCAGGGGTGTCTACCGTGCCCCCTTTTGGTCATTTCCCCTTTTGTTTTTGCCACCTCTTGTGTCTCGATCCTACCAAGACACAAGATGGTGGCCGCTCCGGACTGTTTGGAATGTTGACAGACACCCGAGAGCCAATCAGCTTTCCGCTCGCGAATTTGCGTAGCGCGCTGTTACGCGCCCCAGTGCGCGTACCGGGGCGCGCATATAGATATATATATTTTTTTTAACCTCAATTACTCAAAATCCACTGGAGCACATATCTTGAGACATAGCAAAGGCACATCGGGCTACCAGTCCCTACAATTTTGCCAAGTTTGGTGGAAATCCATTCAGCCATTCGGGCTAAAAGTGAGTCCAACCGCCCTATGGAAATTAACATGGGGAAAACACGTTTTGGGACCCCCCAAATATCTCGGCCCCCGCTTGACGAATCCCCCCCAAACTTTCAGGGACGGAGCAGAGCGGAGCGGGCCATCTTCTTTGAGAAATTCGCAAAGATTCGTCCACCGGCGCCAAAGTTATTCCCAATAGAATGTTGCGGATTTCCTATGGAAAACAATCCTAACTGTTGGGATCTATGCTTCTTGGAATTGTGGGCATGTTGCTAGGTAGTTAGAATGTTATGATGTGAATAGCAGACAGTACAGAGGGAGCTGTGGAAGGAGCTGGAGGTCTTTTCACTTCTGACCAATAAAGACTTTCTTCAACTATACAACCTGGATTGAAGCTATCTTCTTTACATTGGCGACGAGGGAACCCTATACTCTGGCAGGGGCAGAGATTGGAATTGACCTCCACCCCTGGATGATACCACAACTGGATTGGACTGTGGTATACAATTTGCTCCTCCAACTATATTTCTTACTTTTCTTCTCAAGGCAGCAACTTTGTGGTATGTACATTTTTACCCTGCATACTGCTCTCTGTCTACATCCTGGAAGTAGATAGATAGATTAAGCTTTGTTCAAATTCTTTGACTGGCAGCTGTGCGACAAGATTTTTCATTTCATTATCTTGCCACCTTTTCGCTTTATTTTTGGACAATTGCCAAAGCGTTTTTATCGCTATCTTGGTAAGGCTGAATGCTTGAGGAAGATTTTAAAGATTTCTAAATTTTTCTCAAATTGCATCTTTCAACTTGTGCCTGCTTACTTGCTCGCGCAATTTCAAAACCGCCGCCTTGAGAAGCTTCAGAACCCGCTCCAGCTTCCGAACTTGTGGATGTCACCGGCTTGATTACGTCCTCCGTTACTTTGAAGACGTCATTTGCGTAATCCAACGTGGCGGCCATTTTTCTTTGGGATTCTTTGCAAGCGCCTACGTGGAAGCGTCATTCCGTGATACATCCAGCGTGGCGGCCATCTTAGATGTCCAGGAAGTTTCTTTTGTGTTTATGAGCGGTCTAGTACTTGAAGCATTTCCCTTAGCGCATTATCGTCCTGCTTGCCAGATGAACGGAATTTAGACTGCTGAACTGCCGATTTATTCCCCGATTGGATTAAAGTACTGCTGAACTGCCGATTTCTTCCCTGATTAGACTGCAGTTACTTCTACTTTGAGTATTTACTCATTTAAGGTTTTAATCTTCTTTGATTTAAAGGAAAAGGGGAGCCAAGGTGCTGTTAATTGTTTACAAAGGTGCTATTGATTATTTACAAAAGTGTTATTGATTACTTACAAAGGTTCTATTAACTACTTACCATGGGTGATCAAACCTTTTCTACTCCCCCTTCCTTCCTCCCTACTCCTGGTGAACCCCCAATACCTTGGAAAGAATGGAAGAAATTGTTCCTCACATATGTTTTAGCGTCTGGTGCGGACAAATATGGTCCTGTTCGCAAACAAGCTATTCTTCTTCACAATTTGGGGGTGGAAGGTAGAAGATTATACGAAGATTTGCCCGAGATATCTTTAGGTGTGGGAGATGGTCATGCTGCTAATGTCTATGACATGAGTATGTTGATGCTAGAGAAAAGGTTCGTCACAAAAATCAATACTCTCTTAGAAAGACACAAGTTCTTTTGTCGAGCTCAAAAAGTAGATGAAGATGTTGCAACTTATGTGGCAGCCTTACGGGGATTGTCACTTAATTGTCAATTCAAAGATTTGACGGATTCCTTGATCCGTGATCAAATTGTTAGGTGCACTAATAACAAAAGGGTGCGAGAGAAGTTACTGAGTAAGGATTGTAACTTAGAAGAAGTTATTGAAATTGTTAAAGCTATAGAAAATACTGACTTATGGATAAAGGAAATGGATAAATGTTCTGGTTCTGTAGTATCGAAAGATAATATGACAAAAGAATCTGATTCCAGTGTAAAGTCTCAAACTCAAGCCTTTGTTGATGAAACTAAAATTGTCAAGAATGTTGGGAAGTTTGATTCTAAAAACAATAAGTTATCAAATTACCATCCCCCAAATTATCGTCCCCCTAATTTTGGGCAACAAGGTAATTCACGTCTTGTGAAATGTTATAGATGCAGATCTCCGGGACATATTGCATCAAGTCCTCGTTGTACAGCCAGGAATGCCATTTGCAGAGGATGTGGGAAAAGAGGTCATGTGGTTAAAGCTTGCAATGCTAAGACGCAATATGTTAAGGAAATTGATTACTCTTGTGAAAATGTTGAGAATTTAATGCTGTGTGTAGATGGGCTAATTTTGAGTGAAAACTGTCTTTGCACACAAGATCCTATTTGTCTTGTGGGTGTGGCTACTGAGAGTACTGATAAACTTGAGAAGCCACATTGTTTGATCAATTTCGATTCTAGAGATCCTATGCATCCTCAAACTAGGAATGTTAATATGCTGGTAGATTCTGGAAGCCTTTATACTTTGTTGTCCAAAGATATGTATGTTGAGGTTTGGGACGGTGATGTGGATCTCAATTCTTGGACCCCTCCAGATATAAGAACTGTAGGATATGGTGGAAAGACCATTGACATCTTAGGTCTCAAATGGATGGTAATCACATTTCAAAACAAAAAGGTATTTGGGAGAGTATATCTCACTAAGCAAGGGTCTAACTTACTTGGCTGGCGTCACCAGAAAGATCTAGGAATAGTACTAAATCCCAATGCTCCTGAACCTGTTTCTTCATTCTCTGTTCTTAATATTGATACTTTTGAAACAGATGTGATGATGAAATTTCCTAATGTTTTTACTGAAAAGTTAGGAAAGTTAAAGGGATTTTCTCATAAGATTATTCTTAAAAATAATGCAGTGGCTGTGGTTCATAAAGTAAGAAATTTACCACACTTGATGAGAGAACCCCTGAAAGTAGAATTGGACAAATTGTTAGATCTGAAGATTATAGAGCCTATTGAAGCATCTGAGTGGCTCGCCCCCGTTGTATTCGCGCCCAAAGATGGTGGAACCAAAATTCGTCTCTGTGTAGACTTACGCGACCTAAATAAGAATATATGGGTTGATAGGCAACCATTGCCTAATATTTCTGAGATGTTAAGTGCCATGGGTGGGGGTGTGATATTCAGTGTGATTGACATGTCTGCAGCCTACCACCAAATTGACTTAGACGAAAAATCAAGGCACCTTACCTCGTTTGTGACACCACTAGGGGCATTCAGATATTGCAGAATGCCGTTTGGGTTGGCTTCAGCGTCAGCGGTATTTCAGAGAGTAATGGAGAAAGTTTTAAGAGGAATTGAGAATGTATTGTGTTTTCAGGATGACGTGTTGGTTGTTGGAAAAGATTGTCAACATCATGATAGGATTTTAACACAAGTTTTGGAACGTATGGAAGTTAATGGTTTGACCATAAAAAGAGAAAAATGTCAATTAAAGAGAGATTGTGTAACGTATCTGGGTCATGAGATATCAGGTTTAGGTATTAAGCCAAAAAAAAGTATAATTTCTGCAATTAATGATGCTCCTACGCCAACAACTAAAGATCAGCTAAGATCCTTTTTAGGATTAGCTGAATATTGTTCTAAATTCATTAGAAATTTTTCGGATGTGGTCGAACCTTTAAGGCGTTTGATGAAGAATGGTGTGGTTTTTGAATGGGATCAAGAGTGTGAGGATGCCTTCAAGCGTGTGAAAGTAGGAATTGTTCATGCACCTACCTTAGGTCATTTTGATGTTAAGGCCAAGACTTTGGTTACCACTGACGCTAGTGCTGTGGGACTTGGAGCTGTGCTCTATCAGATATCTGATGGTGTGGAAAGAATTATAGGTTTTGCCTCTAGAAGGTTGCAGGGTCAAGAAGTATCTTACTCGGTTATTGAGAGGGAGGCTCTCGCTTGCACGTGGGGGATTAAACACTTTAGATATTTTCTTTGGGGTTTGCCCTTCAGAGTGCGCACAGATCATAAGCCCCTCGTGCATTTATTTAAAGGAGGTAGAGGTTTGGAGGGTAATGTCACCCCTAGGATATCGAAATGGATTTTATCGGTGCTTGATTACAATTTTCAGATGGAATATGTAAAAGGGGAGAAAAATATTATTGCGGATTGTTTATCTAGAATGCCTATAGACTTAGTAGATTTGATTGAAGTAGAAGATCCTGTAGTTAGTTGTGATGAGATTCTTGCTTTTGTTAAAAGTGATTGGGATTCTGCCATGGCAGATGATCAAATAATTCCTTTGGTTATGAAATATGTTTCTGAGGGATGGCCTAGAGAATCCTCTATTGACACTCGCTTGAAGGGATTTTATAATGTTGAAGCTGAATTTAGTGTATCCGAAGAGAAGTTGTGGAGGAGAAACCGATTGATACCACCATGCAATCTTAGGTCAAAGATCATGAATATACCACATGAAGGCCATTTGGGAAGGAACATGACCAAGAGAAGAATTCGCGAATCCTATTGGTGGCCAGGGATGGATGGTGAGATTGATGAGTTGGTTAGGAATTGTCACGCGTGTGCTGCTAGCGATAAAACGAAAGTCATTAGGCAGCCTTCTCTTTCCTGTGTTGAATTTCCGGTACGGCCCTGGGAGAGGTTAGCGATTGATTTCTTGGGACCAATTTCCAAATTGGGTACTCGCAATAGATTCATAATGGTTCTTGTAGACTATCATTCTAAGTGGTTCGTAATGGAGTCTACTGAAAGTATTGACACAAAGAGGGTGATAAGTTTTTTGGAAAGAACATTTTTAAATGAAGGTATTCCAAAAACTTTGGTTTCGGATAATGGTGTGCAGCTGGTATCGAGACAAATGAAGGAATTTTTAGATGGCATGGGAATTTGTCATGAGAAAGTTGCGTTATTTAGGCCACAGGCCAATGGCCTTGTGGAAAGGATTAATAGATTATTGATGGAGAACATACAGTTGTCATTGGCGAATGGTTTGGTGTGGGCTGAGGAGCTTAAGAAAATTATCTGGTCTTACAGGATAACTCCACATTCGGTCACTGGTATCTCTCCATTTGTATCTTTAAAAGGGCGTGAGCCTGGTTTGAAGGAAGTTCCGGGTTGGCTCAAGAACAAAGAATGTGTGTGGGTTGACCGATCAAGTGTGAAGGATTATGTTGCTAGTAGGCAGCGTGATTCTACACGTTCATACAATCTCAGAATGAGGGTGAAATATCCGAATATATGTGTTGGTGATTGGGTAGTGACGAAGAAATGTGGTATTGTAGCTAAGGGAGAAAGTAAATATTCTCAACCTAAACAAGTAAAGTTTGTGAAGAAAAATGTTCTCATTCTAAATGATGGTTCTGCTTGGAGCTGTGGCAATGTTGCAAAGTGTAATGCTCCATAGACTTTTATTTGTTCCTTTATGCTGTATTTTTCTTTATATATTTTATTTGTGCATTTCTTCTGATATTGTAATGGGGGGAGATGTGTTGGGATCTATGCTTCTTGGAATTGTGGGCATGTTGCTAGGTAGTTAGAATGTTATGATGTGAATAGCAGACAGTACAGAGGGAGCTGTGGAAGGAGCTGGAGGTCTTTTCACTTCTGACCAATAAAGACTTTCTTCAACTATACAACCTGGATTGAAGCTATCTTCTTTACACTAACTATAACTACCTACTGGCGACCGCCAGTAGGTAATATATATATTTCACCATCCTGACAGCGTATACGAAAAAGGCACCGACACCATGATTCTTCGTGGCACAGGTAGCTTTTAATTCCACTAGCAAGGTCAGACGAGTTTCGGCGGTACAACCGCCTTGGTCACTGCATATATAATATTTTTTTTTGCCTTCTTTCCTGGCGACTCCTTTCCCAGTAAGAAGAGGTGTTAATGGGGTAGAGCACTATCCATGTAGATGCCCCCTCCCCCAAAAGTGATTTAAGATCACAGACTATTTGAAGTCAAGCAAGCCAAGCAGAAATAAGGGAAATAAGGGAGTTCATCTCTGCATCTGTCACTGACCATTTGGATGGCAACGTATCACTTTTGGAGACTGTTTTTGGCCATTCTCTTTTCCCCTATTGGAGGCAGAGGCTGAGAAATTGGGAGACTCACAGGAGCAATATATCAAGTATATGGTTAGCTCTGTCAACAATATTACCAACTATTCTAAGGAACATCAGTGGGCCAGCTTAATAATTCACAGTCCATTTGATCAGCTAACCGACACTTACACAACTAAAGGAAACCTTGCCTGTCAATAAGCTCTTACCACTCCTTTAATTCCAATTAAGTCACATTTGCTGACCAATGCACTTTCAATTGTTAGTGCAGCTAGGGCATGACCAGCCGCACACTCGTAGACGACAACCAAGGCAGTCATGAAATCGGATCTCTAAGACATTCTTATCTTATATCTTTAGGGGAAGACTGTAACTTACTGAATACATTGTTTGAGGCATGTGTGGCTGTAGATACACATGTTTTGCATACTCCTGCCATCTACTGCTGGATCTGCATGTTTGCAAGTTGTTTTTCCTTGACGAAGCCTTTCTAGTCAAGAGGTAAGATGACTCCTCTTCTTGGTAATAGTGAACATGGGCCTCGACTCCATTGTTAGATTGTTTTCTTTCTGTCATCGGGTTCAGACGTGTATTGTTTTTGGGTTCCCTTCGGGGCGCAATCCACTCTACCCTCTTAAGTACTGTTTCAAACACGTTTTCCATGCCTCGCTTATCGAAATTCTGAAGACTTCCCAATCGGGTTGAAACACTCAGCTTTGGGCCTTGCCAATCTGCGCTACGTTATACTCAATACCAACTCCATCGACAATAATTTGCTGATGGAACTGACTTAGTTTTAGTGCTGCCCTCTGTGCAACTCCAAGTACCCACACACCGACCATCACAAAGTCTGCAAGCTGTGCTTATCTCCTGAGCACAAAGAAGAAGACTGTGAGGCCTGTCAGTCATTTCGATCCAAGAAGACTCTGTGGCCAGTCGGGCTCGATGAAGAGAGATGCAGATGCTGAATTTAGAATATACTCCAGATTTCTTCGGACAAGAAGATATCTAACAGGAAGACATAGAAGCGTCAGCTGGCGAAGAAGAAGGGGCCTTCTTTGTTCAAGATTCCGACTCAGAATTAGCAAGTGATCTGGAGTACCGTGATCTTCAACCTGGTCAAGGTGCAGTGAGTACCAAAAGCCCTCATCTGCCCACACAAAAGCACTCTATTCCTCTAAAACAAAAGGTTTCTGGGCCACCACTGTCGTCCGTCTGGCCATGGTAGGCAGCGAGAGTCAGCTTCAAACGCCCTGCCCTCTGGCACTGTCATGTATTCCTATCGGTTCTGAATCAATCCCCCTATTCCTGACCCTATTCTAGTTAAACAAACCACCAAGTTAACTAGCAGTCAGCCCATGAGGCAGAAATTCCCCATGATGCAGATACCGTTATCTGACGCAGTCACACTACGGCACAGGAACGTGTTATCTGATTAGGTCATAACGCTTGCGATCTAATTAGACAAGCGATATTCCTCCAGCCCCTGATAAGGCATACGGAGTTCTCATAACAAATCAAACCTATGACAACCTGGGCAAAACCCTGCGGCCATTGTTTTGATTTCACCGAGAACTTTAGTAAAGAATGTGCTAACGAGCAAATCGTATGACATCTTTATTGACGTATCTATGTCCATCCTTACGTCAATCTCGGCACCTTAAAGGTATAAATATTACCGATCTTGCCATATGCAAACACACGCGTGGTGACGAGACGGAGCAGCCAGACTTGCCGAAGCCGAGAGCAAAGCAGACCCCGCTGGCAGCAGCCCCGCCTTCCTGACGCGCTGAGAGACGCGCTGCTATCTCCTGCCGAGAGACCCAGCACCGGCGCTTCCGGGTAGCCCTCGCAGGCAGCCTGGAATATCGAGAGCAGAGAAAGAGATACCATTCCTCATTCATCCTAACTTCCAGGTACAGAACTGAATAACCCCTCACAGAGAATTCTTTAGTTATTCACTTGGCAAAAACAAACTTAACTTAAACTGTAACTTTCTATTCCTGCCCACGTATTAGGCTTAGGTCAGGTACACGGGGTAGGCGTATTTAGAAACACCAGTTGAGTACGTTTAGTCAAATGTATATGTGTATGTAAATATATTTTATTCATTTTAAAACATCTTATGGCTTAGAAACCATATCAATGTTTTTACAGTATTACTTTATACTATTGCTTTTAATGTATGCACTTTACTTAACTATAAGTATTGCAATAATATCGATCCATTTCTCTTGTACGAGAAAAGAGACTGATCAATAAATAACACCTTTTTATTGAACACGCCCGTCTCTTCCTTTTCTCTACATTCTGATGAGACTAAGAATGCACGTACTGACTGAGTAAAATAATTGCCTTTTGTTCACACGACTCTTGAGATTGACTCTTGATTAGGGGAGAGCAAAGTTGTCATGTTCTATGGTTGTCAGAAACTAAATCCCTTCTTGTCTAATCAGGGAAGTTAATTCCTCCTTGAACATTCGAGAAAGTTTCTAGCGAACTCTGAGCTACGCTGGCAAACCCAAAACTTAAGTCTAGTATCTACAGTAGTAGACCTAGTTAACGTCTGGTCTAGGCCTTTACTGCTGTAGGTATTATTCCAATGCGCAGAGCCTATTGGGAAGAATGGAACTACACTACATGGCGCCCAACGCGTTTGGAAGGGCGATAAAACTAACGTAAGACATTTAGAGTAACTCAGTCGTGCTTTCTCACTCAGACCCCTTTTCCCACAATACTCCAAAGACGTCTGGAGTGGGTGAAAGGTTATATCCTCCAAAACCTCGTAGGAGGGAACTCCTATGTATGGTTCTTGGTTTAGTCAACGTTGAAGGATAAACAGTTCCAAAATATTGTGCATCTAATCTTTGTTTCCATAAGAAACCTGATCTGCAAACAAACATAATACCATCCTGTCGGTAAAATGGGAGACAGTGATGAAGAAAGAGAGGCAGTTAGATTAGCAGCTGAAATAGCAGCAGCTGATACTGCACTACAGGATGCAGACGCGGATATAATACTCATTCCGGTCAGCAAAAGGAAATCTATAACCTTAAAACTTATAGAAAATGGACTGACACCAAGAGGTGGCACAGTCATATTCAAAATTGAGGCACACGAATATCGGCAGACAGAGGTATACTATACATGGATACATTTTCCAGCAGCAAATGCTGTAACAAAGTACTTCCACTATTACAAAATAGAGGTACCACCTGACATTTACACTCCTTTCGAGGAGGTGGAAGTACCACTCAAATTCCAAGAGCATTTGCTCTTATTTGATGGCGCCCTAATACATAACAATCACATTACAAGGCTCGGTCCTTTAGGTAGACCAGGAGCAACGTGGCCGGTCTTAGCCGGATACACACCACACCCAGACATCAAAGGGATGTCTACAGGAGAGCTGTTAATACAGCTAAAACAATTACTAAAAATTCACAGACAATTAGTCCAGTATGTAATGCGGACTTCAACAATTCAGCCAGCGATTAAACTTCCACAGCTGACCCCTCACCAGGGGAACACAAATAAAATTACACCACAGAACATCCAGTCCTGCCTAGGTAAAGTACCGGCTAAACGGGAACAAATACCATTCTGGTTGGCTCAGAAAATCACCAAAATAGAGGCGGTGTTTCCTGACACCACCCCGCTAGAAAAACACAGGATTCTGACTATCTGTCTTCCAATGGGAATCGCACCACACATTGAGGACTGTGACACTTGGGGTACAGTCTTTGCTTCCATCTACACAAAAACGCATGGTGTTCCATCCATTTCGGTGATACCAGATGTGCTAAAACAAATTCAAGACGAATACGGTCCAGAGCCTGCTTTAACTCTTGGTATGAAATTACTGAAAGACTTCAAGCAGGTCTCGGCTATATTATTAGCCAACATAAAAGGTGAAGCAGCAAACGTGGCGATCCGCCAGAGGTTAAAAGAGACAGATATAGCAGACCAACCAGCTGAAATTGCCAGAATCATAGAAAAATCCTATGAGGAACTAGGTAGAGATAGTTTAGGTGGAATACCAGTAAAACCGCAACTGACTGAAAGTCCAGAAAAAATATTTTTTAATAATTCACCAAAAAAGAACTGGGATGGAAACAAACAATCCAATCCAAAAGAAAAGAAATTCCAGTCCAGAGGAAGGTCTCCTAGGCGAAGAGAAAAATCTCCAAACCGAAGACAGGTCACCGCAGAGTGACCCCTCTGGGAATAGATATAACCTTAGAAATAGGGATAATATTAAAAAACCTGATAGATATCAAGACATTGATACACGTCCCTCTCAATCTTTTCAGAATTCCTCGCAGAAATCGGAAAGAAGAGGACGATCAGAACAAAGAGAAGAGCACGCCAAGTCCAAAGACAAGGAACCTGCTCAACTAAAAAAGAAATTACAATTTCCAAAAAAGAAGGTAGCCAGTATCAAGGTAGTTAACAATGCCGAGAATACTGAGGACACAACTGAAAAACGGAGAGTGGGCTCAGACAATGCTAGACAGCGCAGCAGAGGTGAGCATAGCTCGCAAAGTCCTTATGAATCATCTGGAGACAGTGGACACGAATGAATATCTTCAAGTGGAAAATGCGGACACCAGAGTTAGCAAACCCCACAAGATATACGAGATAACATTACGTATAGAGGGAGATAAGACTAGGAAAATAAGGGGACTATTTTGGGATAATCTCTCCAAGGGCTATGATATCCTCCTAGCTGAAAAAGACTGGCCACCAGAGTTTGTCAGGGAGTGCCCTCATGGCGAAGAAGTAATTATGCCTGCCTTCTCAAATCAAATTCCAATTCATAAAAAATACACACTTGCTAGAAAGTGGGCAGTGGCTTTAGCACCTGCTTTATATAAAAATCACGTAGGATGGGATGAGGATTCTCCTCCTCACAAAATCCAGTTAAAATCACAACCTACTGCACAAAGGCAGTACCCAATTAAGCAAGAAGCTAAAAAACAGGTAAATGAAATACTAGATCAGCTAGAATACCAGGGGGTGATTGAAACTTGCACCTCACAAATGAACAATCCTTTGTTTCCGGTCTCCAAACCAGACAATTCATATCGTCTAGTTTTGGATTACCGACACCTTAACACATGTTGCAAAACTTTTGCAGTGCAAAACTCACACAGTGCCGCACTAATGAATAACATAGTGCGCAAAAAATACAAAACAACCTTGGACATCTCCAATGGATTCTTTTGTCAAAACATAGCACCAGAGAGCAGATATTTAACTGCATTCTCAGTAAATGGCACTCAAAAACAATTCTGTCGGTTAGCCCAGGGGTACAAGAACAGCCCGGGGGTATTCTCAGCGAGAGTAACAGAATTACTACAATTATATGATGATGAAGCATTATCTTATGTCGATGACATTTACTTAACAGATGATGACTTGGAGACTCACTTGAAAAGAGTGAACACCATAATACTTGGGTTCGCTGCAGAGGGTTACAAATTCAACTTTAAAAAGTCCAGAATTGCACATCTGACGGTCCTATTCTTAGGATATGAGTTATCAAGTGAAGGCAAAAGCCTGGCTGACAATTTCCTAGAGAAATGTGCCGTACTCCAAGCACCTAGAACACTAAAAAACTTACAGTCGATTCTAGGCTTCCTAAATTTCGGAAGAACATACATTGCAAATTACGCAGAAAGGGTCAAACCCCTTTATGATCTAATTAAACCAGACTTTAAAAGATCCAGTTGGACTCAAATACACACAGAAATTTTGAGATCCTTACAAACAGACATGCTAATTAAAACAAAATTAGAAACACGTGATAACACACGCAATCTTGTGATTCGAGTCATCCCAGGGAGATGCGGATTCACATACCTGACCTCTAATGAGGGGGAAAAGGTACCAATTGCATTCAAATCACATTTGTACACAGAAGCTGAACAGAAATTCAGCAACAAAGAAAAAATTGTTCATGCAGTTCAAACCGCAATAGCTAGAGAAAAAGACATAGCTGACGGTAGACATATCACAGTCAGAACAGCTGAATCAGCCTTTGAGGCATTAACAACACCGTGTAATTTACCTACAACAACATTGGAACCAGAATGGTTACAATGGGTGAATTCAATCACAACGGACAAAGTATACTACTACTTTGATCCAGAATTAGAAGAAATGGAAAATCTAGAATATGAAAAAACATATCCTCTGCCGTCCGACATTCTGCCTCTACGACATTACGCCTGTGTAATCTATACAGACGGACATGCTCAACCCTCCGTTTGGGGAGAACAAGCATACAACCCCACATGTGAGATTACAAAAGAAGTGTGGCGCGGAGGTAAATTAAAACCTCTATTAACAAAATCACACTCAGTAGAAACTAATTCAGAAAAACAAACTGAAATAATAGCATTGAAGATGGCGCTAGATAATGAGGATCGCGAATTCCCGACACTTATAGTGTCAGATTCATATTACTGCGTCAAATCATATAACAGCGATTTGCAGACATGGATTCAAAACGGTTACAAAGATGACACAGATGCACCAATAAAGCAGAAACTACTCTGGGAACAAATAGCTCTTTTACAAAAAGAACTACCAAAGACTCACGTGACACACTCACTGAGTCATCAGCGTGATGGCGTTCACGTTGTAGGGAATTCATTGGCTGAAACAGCCGCAGCGGCAGCCACTAAATCGGCTCCCGTAGTTCGAAAAAAGCGTACATTAAAATACATTGACGGTGAAACAGTGCTGGCGGTGAAAACGTCATCAAAAGGCGACTGCTCAGCGTTACCGATCAACTATCCACTCAATTATACATACATAATCGATGCAAACTCCGTCCCTTTTGCTCGAATCCCTGGAGTGGGGGATAGAGTGATTCCAAACATGGACAGGAGAAACTTGTTAATCGCAGACGCACACATGGGCGAGGGTCTCAGACACCTTAAATTAAAAGATTCTCTGGAAGAATTACAATCACGGTACTGGTGGCCAGGCATGAGCCTGCGTCACACCATGTTTGTAAAACGCTGCCCAAACTGCAATAGAGATCGCAGTGGGGAGAGAAAGAGTTTGATACCTCGTCGTATTACGGCAGATAATATCACCAGTAAAAAGCAGGGCTTGCGATTAACATATACAGGCTAGTTCCACTTATAATGTAGATCACCAGCACTCGGCTGACGTCCGGACTGTTATACAAAGATTTGCGAGTCTAAATGGCATATACGCTAAGAGCATGCTACGTTTGACCATTGTTTTCACTCAAGCACACCAGCCTGGGGGGAAATATGGCCAAATGAGCACAGTCCAGCGGGAATCTTCTCACTTCCTTCCTGAGGGTACGGGATGGTGTAAAGAAAAAACCAAGGCATAAAGCAATCTATAGCAGAAAGGATATTAGGTTCGGGAGCTGGGTGGGTCAAACATCTAATAAGTGTCCAACGTAGTCTCAATAACTTGCCAAGAAATTCTCTGAAGGGATTCAGTGCGTACGAATTATTATTTGGAACTAGGATGATTATCTCTGACATTGATAGTCAGACTTCAGTGGTGAAAGAAAAAAGCTTTGATATCAAAGACCGTTTGGCTATTTTGCAGGACTTAAACAAAACAAGAAAAGACCTGAGCAACATAAAGTTGAAACAACAGCCAACAACCACTGAAGAACCACCACCTGTCCCAGCAAGACCTGTCTGGATTCCAAAAGTCGGGGATCTAGTCAGGGAAAAGATCGCGGTAAAGAAGGAATTTGGGCCTTCTTACAGAAAAGCAGTTCCTGTCTTGTCTGTCAACGGGACAAGATCAGTTGTACTACCGCCACTTGCTGGTAAAAAGGAGAACCGAGTTGTATCCATCGACCTGGTAAAACCACAACATGTGGCCGATAACAAACAGTAGGCCAAGTGGACTCCCAATAAGTAGCAGAACACCAAGGTTTGCTACCAGTACAGAGGTCCTAACGAAGAGGCTCATCACATTCGAAACGCCTACAGAAGAACAACAAGGACTATGCAACAATGCAATAGAATTAAGACCTCTGAAAACCCAAATAAAAACATTTAGCAGAGACACACCAATCTATAATGAAGTACCAAGTGAAAATGCAAGAAACAAAAATCCTGAAGCAATTGGAACAATTGACAGAACTGCATCCGGCTACTTCATAAACTTCGATGATTCCTCTGAAAGCCTCAGTGAATCAAAGACACAGCCATCATCAAAATCCTTTAAAGACAAAGCTAAGGAACTTTTGAAACAACTGAAAGAAACATATCTGATTTCTCCATGGATTGAATTTTGGGTGGGTTTTGGTGCATTTATCCTCATACTTTGGCTCATCATGGTATTTACTTTGGGACGCTTCATTGAGGGAAAATATGCTAAAATGGACACAGCAAGTCAGAACATCAACTTGATCCTCAAACCACACACATCTTCACACGTCGAGAAAAGAGAACTTTCTTCAGCCAACTTCTCAGCCAATCCTATACCTGGTGGGGTAGCCTGGGACAACACTGACTATGAAATTTATGGTCCGGTCGAGATCCTGAAATATCCACACCAAATTAAGATCTCCTTGAGTGACTTTGCAAAACCAAACTCTTTTGCTGATGATTGGGACTTCGAAAGCATTAATAAAATTATGTCTGATTTAGTAATGTCTGCTAAATTTACCAAACATGATTATTTGCAGGGTTCTACAAACTATGACAGTATGTATTGCTATAACCACTATGGTAATCACTTTTTACATAGATCTGCACAACCTAGAAATGTTTTAAATTATAATCAATGGGAACATTGTGCAACACCTCCAAAAGGGAGCTCAAGAACCGTTTACGACAAATATTCATACTTTTCAGGTTTTAACACAAGTAATGCTGAAACATTTTATTTTAAATTGTCAAACAAGACAGGAACCAAAACTATGATAACCAACACAAAATTGTTATATTCAGACTCATTTTTTGAACAAATGAATACTTTTGGATTTGATTATTGGAACAAAAATGTTGAATTGAAAAGTGTTTGGGGTACAAAAGAATGGCAAGTACAGGGTATAGAAGCTTTGTTTAGAGCCTGCATGATCCCAGAACAAATGATATTTTTAAATGACACTGTTCAACAGACCACCTGTCTTGGCTTAGCCAAAATCAAAGATTTAAATAACCCGTCTATTCCAAAGCCAACAATGTTTAGCATCACTTCTAAAGATGAAGAGATAGACGTAAACCATATATTAAACCAAATCAGAACACATCCTGATTGGAAACAGTGGTTGATCTGGCCCTCAGATACTAATAACTGTCAAGACAGATTCCTGAACAAAACACAGGGTTTCAAAATGACCAGGCCAGACCCTAGATATCCTCAAAGACATCACCCAGGGATAATAACCACCTACAGTGTGGGGAAATTATGCCTTCAATGGCTACAAACTTCCACACTGCCTGAATTAAGCAACACCTAACTTTACTTACTGATGGTGCTGACTTGCGTGATTTCACTTTGGGACCACGCAAACAGCGTCAAAAGCGTTTCATAGCAGCCTCTGTATATGCAGCATACAATGAGGCCTGGAAGGTTAATCAAATTGAAACAGCAGAAAGAATACGGGAAATTGACCGTATTAATTTGGAAAAATCACTTTCTGTAGTGGACAATGGGTTAATGACTCTGTCCTCCAGAATTTTTTCATTGGACAGCATTGTGTCTTCAGCAATCGATATATTATCGCAAGACTTACTGTTATTACAACATGGTCAGTCACAATTGCGTTCTATTGTACAGCTTGGCTGGACGTTACAAAATCTGCGTTCAGGCTATGTGCCTTGGCGTTTAATCAACACAACGTCACTATTCCAAATCTTTAACCTTACTGATAGACAAATCGGTATGGCGCAAAAGGGTGCTGATTATACAATCTTGAGCATTGAAAAACTAGAAAGATTACCAATGACAATGTCAGAACGACCTGTCAGTGAATGGATAATACACGGAATCATAAATATTCCAATTTCAACCTTCAGGTTTCAATACTGCAAAAAATATATACAGGCTGGCATGTACGAGAAATTGGGAAAGGGGTACCTTAAAACAACTTGGAACCTGCCCTATTCACATGCATGTGTCAGTAATAAAGGACAGAAAGTGTTTCTTAGTGGCAACAATTGTGCGATGTCACTAAGTGGCACACTTCTGTGTAACGGAATTAGTTTGCATGGAGCCTGTGAAGGGAATTCATACAACCTTTCATGTCACCAGCAAGGCGCACCTGCAACTGAAATAGAACCATTCTTTCAAAGACTCTATAATGGGAGTTACATTCTTATTGTAGACCGCAGATGTTGTAGTCTTATGCCCGGGACTCCTTATCTAGTTACTACGACTGCGAAGGTCAAGTGCTGTGGACGCTCATTGTTCCCCAGCTCCTTCCCAGACAGGGAGGCAAGGGCATGGCCCGATTTGAAAATTACTTCTATTCGAATAGATACTTTAAGCAGAATGAAAACAGTCCTTCTTCAGACGCCTACCAGGCTCTCGTCATCAAAAGAAACGTATGATCTACAAGTCGCAAGGACGACTGCAGAGATACATACATTATTATCAACTAATTCCCCCGTACATTTCGCGGAAATCCTAAGTGAAATCTTAAATATTTCTGATACCAATGGGATCTCAGGGGTATTTAAGACAGTATTTTCGATGGCATTAACACCATTCAAAGCCATACTGGGTATCTTTCCAGATTTCGTCCATTCGATTTTTGGCGGACTTCCCCTGATCTTGGGACTAATTGCAGGAATCCTATTCTTAGTCCTTATTTTTTGTTATGGCAACCCATGTCACAGACAAAACTCTTGCGACAAGGGAAGAAACAATCCTAGCCATTGGATACCGGGACCGGATATCAAAAATCCTGGGACTCTCCCGGCTTAGAGACCTGAACATGACTTGGTTTCTATCATTTCGACCAATGTGGCAAAGATGTGTTTTACCTGTACTGAGGTGTCTGCTATGCGGAGAAGAATGCGTGTTAGACACCTGTCTGACGCTACAATCGGATGCGCCGATGGATGCAGAAACATTGCTGAGCCCGATCGAGGTTCATGCTTTGTGCTGCCCTCAAAGGCTACCAATCCTGATGACGGCATTCGTGGAATCTTCACCACTACGATTGATGGGTAGTGAAGTTCAAGATGAAAGCAGCATCGAACAGGTACGACCTTCTGTCAGTAATGCAAATCAGAATGTCAATGGAGACAATCATGCGCAAGAATGCGTGATTACACCTATTTCCGAGTTAGTGGAACTTTCCCAGGAAGCTGTTGTCAGTTTTTTCGAAAGCCTAAATGATATGATGTTCTCACCCGAACAGAAATAGAGACTTTTGAGCAAGCTCGCACACGGCGTTCCCTGAATTCGGCCTTCAACTTTAAAAATAAAGTCACATGAACATTTTCGCTCCAGTTCACGGACAGCAGTTTTTCCAGCAGCCCCAAATATTTTTGCATGTTTTTCGGGACACTATCTTCTGCTTAAGGTAAGAACTATTCTTAGAGAACTAAGATTTCTATAACTTAGACAGCTTATAGACTTATAGCTTATAGACATTAGCTGCCCGCTGGCATGTTCATAAAGATATTTTATTCTGTGATGGAATGGTCTCGAAACTTTTTTCTGTAAGAAATCATTTCATGTGTAATTCTCATATACCAAATAAGCAATAATGTATACAAATGCAATTACTTTGGCATTATTCTACAGCTTGAGTGCATACTATATATATATGTCTGCAACTTTTCAGTATATTTGAAAAATTTCAAAATGCATTTATGTATTTTGGGGTGGTAAGGTATACACACTACTCTATAGTATGTTGTACTATGTTATACTATGCCTAGATTAGTAAATATGTCCATAGTTAGCGTGGAGTGGGTGTCATGTATTCCTATCGGTTCTGAATCGATCCCCCTATTCCTGACCCTATTCTAGTTAAACAAACCACCAAGTTAACTAGCAGTCAGCCCATGAGGCAGAAATTCCCCATGATGCAGATACCGTGATCTGACGCAGTCACACTACGGCACAGGAACGTGTTATCTGATTAGGTCATAACGCTTGCGATCTAATTAGACAAGCGATATTCCTCCAGCCCCTGATAAGGCATACGGAGTTCTCATAACAAATCAAACCTATGACAACCTGGGCAAAACCCTGCGGCCATTGTTTTGATTTCACCGAGAACTTTAGTAAAGAATGTGCTAACAAGCAAATCGTATGACATCTTTATTGACGTATCTATGTCCATCCTTACGTCAATCTCGGCACCTTAAAGGTATAAATATTACCGATCTTGCCATATGCAAACACACGCGTGGTGACGAGACGGAGCAGCCAGACTTGCCGAAGCCGAGAGCAGAGCAGACCCCGCTGGCAGCAGCCCCGCCTTCCTGACGCGCTGAGAGACGCGCTGCTATCTCCTGCCGAGAGACCCAGCACCGGCGCTTCCGGGTAGCCCTCGCAGGCAGCCTGGAATATCGAGAGCAGAGAAAGAGATACCATTCCTCATTCATCCTAACTTCCAGGTACAGAACTGAATAACCCCTCACAGAGAATTCTTTAGTTATTCACTTGGCAAAAACAAACTTAACTTAAACTGTAACTTTCTATTCCCGCCCACGTATTAGGCTTAGGTCAGGTACACGGGGTAGGCGTATTTAGAAACACCAGTTGAGTACGTTTAGTCAAATGTATATGTGTATGTAAATATATTTTATTCATTTTAAAACATCTTATGGCTTAGAAACCATATCAATGTTTTTACAGTATTACTTTATACTATTGCTTTTAATGTATGCACTTTACTTAACTATAAGTATTGCAATAATATCGATCCATTTCTCTTGTACGAGAAAAGAGACTGATCAATAAATAACACCTTTTTATTGAACACGCCCGTCTCTTCCTTTTCTCTACATTCTGATGAGACTAAGAATGCACGTACTGACTGAGTAAAATAATTGCCTTTTGTTCCCACGACTCTTGAGATTGACTCTTGATTAGGGGAGAGCAAAGTTGTCATGTTCTATGGTTGTCAGAAACTAAATCCCTTCTTGTCTAATCAGGGAAGTTAATTCCTCCTTGAACATTCGAGAAAGTTTCTAGCGAACTCTGAGCTACGCTGGCAAACCCAAAACTTAAGTCTAGTATCGACAGTAGTAGACCTAGTTAACGTCTGGTCTAGGCCTTTACTGCTGTAGGTATTATTCCAATGCGCAGAGCCTATTGGGAAGATAGGAACTACACTACAGCACAGCACCGAAAGCATAGTCAAAGCCTTACTGCTCCACTCCGAGCGGATACAACACATTTTTGGCTCCCAAATCATTGGTTCAGAAAGAGAACACCCCTTCTGCTCAGAAACCTTCTGCACCAAAACAGAAATCTGCTCCTGCAGCATTCCTAGAGCCAGTTTTACAAACCATGCAGGAAAGACTCGACCCAAAATAAAAGAAAATACATATTCACTCAGAAACGGGATGCATTAAAACCAAAACTGGATCAGTACCATCTTCTAAGTAGAAAAACGATTTCCAACAGGAAATTTACTATCCAATTCCTTTGGAATACAAAAAGGACAAAGGACATACTTACCAGCCCCCTGCACCAAGTTTCTCCTTCTTCTCCAGCACCACATTCACTTGTGCCATTTGCACCTCATTCACATCAGAACACTCTAAACATCACACCTCAGGGTTCTCCACCACCAGACCCCTGGCAGGATTATGATATAGACCCTCCAGTAGACACAGAACCTGATCTTTATCCTGCAAAACCCTCACCTCCTGATGATTACACCTCCTTATCAGGAACTTATAGCCCGAGCAGCTGCATATCCTGGGGTTTATTTGAAACGTAGGGGGATTCGCACAAAAGGCAGGATGCAACATGCAGACAATATTTTTAAAGACCCTACACATGCACGGGTCATTACATCCAGGGTGGATAAAAAGTACAAACCTCCACAATCTGATCCCATTTTTATTAGAGGTCAGCTTTCTTCAGACTCACTAGTTGTTTCTAATGCTCGCAAAAGAGCAAATTCACGAACCCCAGCTGAAGGACCACCTCCAGACAAGGAGTCAAAACTCATAGATGCTGCAGACAAATGAGTTGCTGCACAATCAGCCAATCATTGGCGGATAGCCAATACACCAGGTTTACTTGCCAGGTATGACAGAGCTATCTGGGATGAGATGGAGTAATTACTCCAATATCTCCCAGAGTAGCATAAAAAAAAGGACAAGACTTAGTGCAGGAAAGAAAAGTAATTTCCAGTTACTCCATCAGATGCGCCCTAGACATTGTTGATACAGTTGCCAGAGGAATCAATACCAGTATACTACTAAGGAGGCACGCCTGGCTGCCTATCTCTGGGCTTAAACAGAAGTTCAGCAGAAATTATTAAATGCTTCTTTTGATAAGCAACATCTCTTTGGCCCACAAGTGGACTAGGCTTTAGAGAAGATGAAGAAAGATACAGAAGTGGCTAAATCCATGGATGCACTTCAAACACATGCCAATAACGGCTCCTTTTGTCTCTTCCCTTACAGAGGAGGTTCAAAAAACACTTCCACAGATGCTTCCACATCTTCAGTCAGGCCACAAACTCAATCCTCTTCATCCAGAGGATTTTACTCGGGCAACTATTGGGGTAATAACTCCAAAGGTCGGGTTAGAGATACACCAACCCATAGCTCCCCATCTGGCAATAAACTGTGACTCCATAACCAATCCCCCTGATCATCCTACAACGGTTGAGGATCAACAAAAGCAGTTTCTTCCCACTTGGCAGTCAATAACATCAGACAAGTGGGTGTTGGACATTATCACTTGCAATCCTTCCAATATTCCACCTTGCACTCACAGAGTTTCTCTCGAACATTAACAACTGCTCAAGCAGGAAGTACAAACTCTATTATTAAAAGGAGCTATAGAGCCAGTTCCAATAAAACATCAAGGGCCAGGGGTTTACTCCATGTACTTTCTCATTCCCAAAAAAGGACGGCTCTCTACAGTCTATTTTAGATTTAAGGCCTTTAAACCAATAAATACTGTCAGAACACTTCCATATGGTCACACTTCAACAAGTGCATCCACTTCTACAGCACAGCAACTTAATTTCAGCCAGTCCTGGGCGTAGTTCGCGAGTTTTGCTCCGCGAAACTCCGCGAAGTTACAAAAAAACTCAACGAAGTTCCGTGAGTGGCGGAGTGCAGTGCGAACTGCAGTCTGTGCTGGTATTCCTGCCGCTCGGGTAGAAATTCAACCCGAGCGGCAGCTCTTGCTCGCAAACTTACCATTCGCAATCACAACCTTACTGTTAGCAAACGCGAGCAGGGGAAAACTCTGCTTCACATCGCGAAGCTGAGTTTTCTGCACTCCGCGAACTCCACGAAGTTCAGAAAACTCAGCAAACTCCGCGAACGTAGCGAAGTTCACCCCCCAGGCCTAATTTCAGCACTAGCCTTAAAGGACACATACCTTCACACCCCAAATCACCCAGCACATCAGAAATATCTCAGATTTGTTATAGCAGGGAAGCATTATCAATTAAAATTCCTTCCTTTCAGATTCACTCTTGCACCCAGAGTGTTCACCAAGAGCCTAATGTACGACCCTTATTAGCCGTTGCAAATGAAAACCGTCCCTTTTGCAACCGCTAAATAGGTCTGTGGCATGTACAAACCCTATTTTGCAAGACAGTAACCTATTATTGACTCACAAAATAGGGTTTGCAACTCGCTATTGGCAAGGGGTATCCCAAGGGTGTCCCTTCCTAATAGCTGCTCGCAGTGCCACGTACGAATGTATTGCGACCAAAATGCAGTCGTAAAACATTTACATTTTACTTCCAATGTAAAGTTGATGGGAGGCCAGTTGCAAATTTGTGAAGGTGGGCGCAAATTTTGTTTAAGAGCAGGCAGTGGTCTCACAGATTACGGCCTGCTCTTAAAAAGTAAAACTGAAACGTTTCATTTTTATTTTTTAAATGCATCCCATTTTCCTTTAAGGAAAATAATCCTGCATTATTGAACAGGCAGTCACAGACATAGTGGCCTGCTGACCGCAGCAGGCCACCATCCCTGTGAGTGCCCTCCATTTCGAAAGGGTCGCAAATTGAGACCTGCCTCATGACTATTTATGAGGCAGGTCCCTTGCGACCCATTTGAGAATTGCAGACAGTGTCTCATACACCTAAGCCCATCTAAGAAGACAACAAATTCATGTCTTCCTATATATAGATGATTGGCTTATCAAAGCCAACACACACCTGTGTCAAAAATTCATTCAAATAACTATAAATCTCCTACAGCAGCTGGGATTCACAGTCAATGCTCAGAAATACCATCTTCAACCCTCACAATTGCAACTATGTCTAGGAGCAATTATCAACACTCAAGCAGGCCTCGCTTATCCAAATGCAGCCAATTCAACACTGCTTCCACAATTTCAACTCAGTTAGTATTTAACAGTCAAAACTTTCATGCGTCTCCTAGGGATGATGGCATCATGCATTGACACAGTGCCTCATGCAAGAATAAACATGCGCCCTCTCCAGGAATGTTTAGCACGACAGTGTATTCAATCACAGGATCGACGACACGATCTAGTGTTGGTAGACAGCCGCACCCATTACTCTCTGCAGTGGTGTAACACAAAACTTGATGAAGCAATGGGGCAGCTCATCTACAACATCTAACAGTTCAGGGTCTCTGGAACACCAAACACCAGAATCTCCACATCAACTACCTAGAGCTTCAAGCTATTCACCTAGCATTGAAAGCATTTCTACCTCACCTTACAGACAAGGTTGTTCTAGCCCAGACGGACAATATCACAGCCATACAATGTACAAACACAAGGGGGGCACTCTCTCAGGCCATTTGGCATTGGACATTACATCACAATATCCATCTACTAGAAGAACACCTCCCAGGGATGGACAACAACTTTGTCGACATGCTCAGCAGGATTTGACAACAAGTCCATGAGTGGGAACCCCAAAGTCCTATTCCCATACTTCCACAAATGGAGATTTCCACAAATACACCTTTTTGCGATGGGCACAGAACGCAAAATGCCCAAACTTTGCCTCCAGGTTCCCACACTCGCTATTCTGAGGCAATGTATGTATTGGTCAAGAATATTTGCCTACGCTTTTCCGCCTCTCCCTCTTCTTCTATTTCTGGTTCGGAAGCTCAGGCAGTTGTCTCTCACCCTCATTCTAGTAGCTGCCACATGAGCTCATCAACCAAATTCTTTAAACATTATTGCACATGCATGCCCCAAACCGAAGAGACAAATAAATAAATATGACTCCCAATAGATCTGTTGTAATTTTACAAAACACAGATGTTCATGTGAGATTGAAAACATATTCGATAATATTTTTGTGTGCCGATATAAGAACTTAGTTCTATGACATACAACCTTTCGTACTGGATAATTATAGTTTTTTTCTCTCTTTGTTTTCTGCAAAGTTCTCCAGTTTGTCTGGTGCAACATCTCTGCTCTGTAAATATCTAAAATAAAAGATGGGTGGATGGATGGATATGGGTGGGTGGGTGGATGGATGCATCGATCGATCGATGGATAAATCTAATTGACTTTCCTTTGTTTCACAGTACATTATTTCTGGGGCAATGTCGGTGGCAGCTGAGAAGAAAGGGACTTCAGGGCTGGTAAGTTTGGTGTTGACAAGAAGCCCAATGTTTCTGCCTGGAGAGATTTCTATGATTGAAGGGAAATTGTTCTGGCAACAGGTTTTTGTTTCTATTCTGACAATGGAACTACTTTTTGAAAATATTTTGCACTTTTTTTTAAATAGGAGCTCTATTAACCCCTTCGCTGCTAGGCCTTTTCCCCCTCCTGTGCTAAGGCTTTTTTTGGTGTTTTGGGGTAGTGCGCGCTTAGGCCCTTGTAACTTTTTGACTACATAAGGGATCCGTGCCAAATTTGCGTCCTTTTCTTCCAACATCATGGGGATTCTAAAGGCGCCCAGGGTTTGTGGATTCCCTTGGAGGGGTCCCAGAAATTAACCAAAATATAGTGTTTTTTTTGTTTTTTTCAGAAAAATGGGAAAAACGGGCTGCAAATGAAAGCCTCTGGCTTTTTCCCTGAAAATGGTATCAAAAAAGGGTTTGTGGGGCTGAATTCTCCATTTTCTCAGCTTTTAGGGAATGACAGTGTTTTGTCAGAGAACCGAAATTTTTCACTCAGTTTTGGCATTTTTCTGGGACATAGCCTATTTTTGCTATTTTTAGAGCTTTCCACCTCCTTCCAGTTAATGGTAGAAATGAGTTTGAAAGCAATAATGGATCCTGGAAAGCTTTACATTTTCGAAAAATAGACAAAATTCTGAATTCAGAAATCGGTCATTTGTCTAAATCCATGAAGGTTTCGTTATAGAAACTAACAGTTAGATATTGGAATATTTGAAATTATTTTGAAAACAACAGCCTTTTGTCTCAACGTTTTCACCTATAACTTTCTCTAATTTTGACAGCTCTTGGAAAGCAATATACCGTTACATCCGTTAGACCTTCCTGGTTGTGGGGATATATAGGACTTGTAGTTTCACCAAGAACCCGACGAACCCAGATCCAAAAACTGAGCAGCAACTTGCAATGGTATTTTTTCATTTACTGGGTATAGTGCACTTTGTCTTGGAAAATGTACACATGGAATAATCTGTATGAAAGACACCTATGTATGTATGAATTGGGTACAAATTATAGAGTTCAGAAACAGTATATAATTGCACATTTTCAAAGTTGGGAATACTCATACTAGCATGAGAATTATTGGTCATTTTTCATAAAGTTTTTTTTTCTACACAATATCTTTCATTCAAAGGGAGAAATGCAAGAAAGCTCAATTGGTAATAACAGTTGATTTACAAATCTGAATTACCCCAAGTGTCCCGATAAAAACGGTACCTCACTTGTGTGGGTCGGCCTTGTGCCTGCGACAGGAAACGGCGCAAAATGCAACGTGGTCACACCTAAATTTTGCAGTTACAAATTGACCCTTTTTTGGCAAAGTGCCTACCTGTAGTTTTTGCACCCTAGTTCTTCCGGCACCTAGAGAAACCTAGCAAACCTATACATTTTTGAAAAGTAGACACCCAGGGGAATTCAGGATGGGATGACTCGACTGCCTACCACCAGGTTTTGTTACCCAGAATCCCTTGCAAAGCTAAGATTTTGACAAAAAAAACACATTTTCCTCACATTTCTGTGGTGGAAAGTTCTGGAATCTGCGTGGATCAACAAATTTCCACCCACCCAGCGTGCCCCCAGGTCTCCCGAAAAAAATGGTACCTCACTTGTGTGGGTCGGCCTTGTGCCTACGACGGGAAACGGCACAAAATGCAACGTGGTCGCTCCTCAATTTCCCAGTGAAATCTTAAGCTCTTTGGACAAAGAGACTACCTTTTGTTTTTGAGCCGTAGCTCAACCAGCACCTAGGGAAACCTAGCAAACCTATACATTTTTGAAAACTAGACACCCAGGGCAATTCAGGATGGGGTGACTCGTCTGCCTACCCCCAGGTTTTGTTACCCAGAATCCCATGCAAACATAAATATTTGACCAAAAAAACACATTTTCCTCACATTTCTGTGGTGGAAAGTTCTGGAATCTGCGTGGATCAACAAATTTCCACCCACCCAGCGTGCCCCCAGGTCTCCCGAAAAAAATGGTACCTCACTTGCGTGGGTAGGCATAGTGGCTGCGACATGAAACAGCGCAAAACGCAGAATGGTCGCACCTCAATTTCCCAGTGAAATTTAGCACGATTCGGAAAAAAAGACTACCTTTTGTTTTTGCGCCGTAGCTCTGCCAGCACCTAGGGAAACCTAGCAACCCTATACATTTTAGAAAACTAGACACCCAGGGCAATTCAGGATGGGGTGACTCGTCTGCCTACCCCCAGGTTTTGTTACCCAGAATCCCTTTCAAACATAAAAATTTGACCAAAAAAACACATTTTCCTCACATTTCTGTGGTGGAAAGTTCTGGAATCTGCGTGGATCAACAAATTTCCACCCACCCAGCGTGCCCCCAGGTCTCCCGAAAAAAATGGTACCTCACTTGCGTGGGTAGGCATAGTGGCTGCGACATGAAACCGCGCAAAACGCAGCATGGTCGCACCTCAATTTCCCAGTGAAATTTAGCACGATTCGGACAAAAAGACTACCTTTTGTTTTTGCGCCGTAGCTCTGCCAGCACCTAGGGAAACCTAGCAAACCTATACATTTTTGAAAACAAGACACCCAGGGCAATTCAGGATGGGGTGACTCGTCTGCCTACCCCCAGGTTTTGTTACCCAGAATCCATTTCAAACAAAAAAATTTGACCAAAAAAACACATTTTCCTCACATTTCTGTGGTGGAAAGTTCTGGAATCTGCGTGGATCAACAAACTTCCACCCACCCAGCGTGCCCCCAGGTCTCCCGAAAAAAATGGTACCTCACTTGCGTGGGTAGGCATAGTGGCTGCGACATGAAACAGCGCAAAACGCAGCATGGTCGCACCTCAATTTCCCAGTGAAATTTAGCACGATTCGGACAAAAAGACTACCTTTTGTTTTTGCGCCGTAGCTCTGCCAGCACCTAGGGAAACCTAGCAAACCTATACATGTTTGAAAACTAGACACCCAGGGCAATTCAGGATGGGGTGACTCGTCTGCCTACCCCCAGGTTTTGTTACCCAGAATCCCTTTCAAACAAAAAAATTTGACCAAAAAAACACATTTTCCTCACATTTCTGTGGAGGAAAGTTCTGGAATCTGCGTGGATCAACAAATTTCCATCCATCCAGTGTGCCCCCAGGTCTCCCGAAAAAAATGGTACCCCACTTGCGTGGGTAGGCATAGTGGCTGCGACATGAAACAGCGCAAAACGCAGCATGGTCGCACCTCAATTTCCCAGTGAAATTTTGCATGATTCGGACAAAAAAGACTACCTTTTGTTTTTGCGCCGTAGCTCTGCCAGCACCTAGGGAAACCTAGCAAACCTATACATTTCTGGAAACTAGACACCCAGGGCAATTCAGGATGGGGTGACTCGTCTGCCTACCCCCAGGTTTTGTTACCCAGAATCCCTTTCAAACAAAAACATTTGACCAAAAAAACACATTTTCCTCACATTTCTGTGGTGGAAAGTTCTGGAATCTGCGTGGATCAACAAATTTCCATCCATCCAGCGTGCCCCCAGGTCTCCCGAAAAAAATGGTACCTCACTTGCGTGGGTAGGCATAGTGGCTGCGACATGAAACAGCGCAAAACACAGCATGGTCGCACCTCAATTTCCCAGTGAAATTTAGCACGATTCGGACAAAAAGACTACCTTTTGTTTTTGCGCCGTAGCTCTGCCAGCACCTAGGGAAACCTAGCAAACCTATACATTTCTGAAAACTAGACACCCAGGCCAATTTAGGATGGGGTGACTCGTCTGCCTACCCCCAGGTTTTGTTACCCAGAATCCCTTTCAAACATAAAAATTTGACCAAAAAAACACATTTTCCTCACATTTCTGTGGTGGAAAGTTCTGGAATCTGCGTGGATCAACAAATTTCCATCCACCCAGTGTGCCCCCAGGTCTCCCGAAAAAAATGGTACCTCACTTGCGTGGGTAGGCATAGTGGCTGCGACATGAAACAGCGCAAAACGCAGCATGGTCGCACCTCAATTTCCCAGTGAAATTTTGCACGATTCGGACAAAAAGACTACCTTTTGTTTTTGCGCCGTAGCTCTGCCAGCACCTAGGGAAACCTAGCAAACCTATACATTTCTGAAAACTAGACACCCAGGGCAATTCAGGATGGGGTGACTCGTCTGCCTACCCCCAGGTTTTGTTACCCAGAATCCCTTACAAACATACAAATTTGACCAAAAAAACACATTTTCCTCACATTTCTGTGGTGGAAAGTTCTGGAATCTGCGTGGATCAACAAATTTCCACCCACCCAGCGTGCCCCCAGGTCTCCCGAAAAAAATGGTACCTCACTTGCATGGGTAGGCATAGTGGCTGCGGCATGAAACAGCGCAAAACGCAGCATGGTCGCACCTCAATTTCCCAGTGAAATTTAGCACGATTCGGACAAAAAGACTACCTTTTGTTTTTGCGCCGTAGCTCTGCCAGCACCTAGGGAAACCTAGCAAACCTATACATTTCTGAAAACTAGACACCCAGGGCAATTCAGGATGGGGTGACTCGTCTGCCTACCCCCAGGTTTTGTTACCCAGAATCCCTTACAAACATAAAAATTTGACCAAAAAACACATTTTCCTCACATTTCTGTGGTGGAAAGTTCTGGAATCTGCGTGGATCAACAAATTTCCACCCACCCAGCGTGCCCCCAGGTCTCCCGAAAAAAATGGTACCTCACTTGCGTGGGTAGACATAGTGGCTGCAACAGGAAACGGTTCAAATCGTACGGTGGTGAATTTACATTACCTTATTGCAAAACTACCTTGATTTTGGGGGGGGGATCTGAATTTGTGGCCCGGGGCTCGGTGGTATTCTTTGAAAAGTAGCAAACCCAAACAGTTCTGAAAACTAGACACCCGGGGGAGTCCAGGGAGGTATGGCATGCATGGGTCCCCCAATGTTTTCCTACCCAGAACTCTCTGCAAACCTTAAAATTAGGTAAAAATGGCACTTTTCCAAACTTTTTGGCGTGGGATCGCCGTGCCGGCAAAAAAGTCGTACCACCCTGCGTTCCCCTTGTTCTCCCGAGTAAAAGGATACCTCACTTGTGTGGGTGCCCCAAAGCAGAACACCCCAAAAATGAATTTTGAAAAAAGTAGTTTTTACTCATATTTACGTTTTACAAATTAAGCACCCCAGCCTAAGTCACTTGCCTTTGGCCCACCCACACAAGTGAGGTATCATTTTACTCGGGAGAACAAGGGAAACGCTGGGTGGTAGGACATTTGTTCCGGCAGCGATATCCCACCCAAAAAAGTATGGAAAAGTGGGTTTTTGGACCAAAATTTCAGGTTTGCAGGGGTTTCTGGGTAGGAAAACATTGGGGGACCCACGCATGCCATACCACCCTGGACTCCCCCGGGTGTCTAGTTCTCAGAACTGTTTGGGTTTGGTAGTTTCCAAAGATGCCTGCCAAGCCCCGGGCCAAAAGCTCAGGTAACCCTCTCAAAAAATAAGATTATTTGGCTAAAGGTAATGTTTTCGTCTCCACAGTATGAATTGGGCCTTTTCCTAAAGCAGCCGCTATGCCTACCCACGCAAGTGAGGTACCATTTTTATCGGGAGACCTTGGGGAACGCTGGGTGGGAGGTAATTTGTGTGAGCCCAGTGATGCCACGCTTTCCCACACTAAAACGTGTGAAAAAAAATGATTTTTTTCCAAGCAAAAAATGAGGTTTGCAAGGGATTCTGGGTAAAGGAACGTTGGAGGATCCATGCAAGCCATACCTCCTTGGAAGCCCCCGGGTGTCTACTTTTCAGAAATGTGTGGGTTTGGTAGGTTTCCCTAGATGGCTGTCTCGCACGGGGCCAAAAACCCGGGTAACCCTTCTTGCAAAAGCTGGTGGACATGAATTCTCCAGCTTTTGCAAGAGGGGTTACCTGGGTTTCTGGCCCCGTGCGAGACAGCCATCTAGGGAAACCTACCAAACCCACACATTTCTGAAAAGTAGACACCCGGGGGAGTCCAGGGAGGTATGGCATGCGTGGGTCCCCCAATGTTTTCCTACCCAGAACTCCTTGCAAACCTTAATTAGGTAAAAATAGCACTTTTCCCAAAATTTTGCCATGGGATCGCCGTGCCGGCAAAAATGTCCTACCACCCAGCGTTTCCCTTGTTCTCCCGAGTAAAAGGGTACCTCACCTTAACAGAGTTACTCAAAAGTCAAACATTCAAGCACGGCTATCTATTCCTCAAAGACACACACATACAGGTTGGATTTGGCACGAGGGCGAGTGATGGTTCAGTATATAAAATTTTATTAACAAGATATTTCAAAAAAATGAAATGCTCTGTCAATAAATAAATGCATAAAAACCGAACCAGTGACTCGCAACTCGTGAGCTGTAAAGCCACGACAAGGCACCAACCGTTTTACAGGCCATTCACGCACCTTTCATACCTGATACAAACAAGACCACTGACACCATCTGGAATAAAAGCAACACATTACAACAATCACAATAAGGGACAAGGTACACCCTAATGCAGAAAGAGAAAAAAAACAATTATTACTGCACACCCATCTAATCCGCTAGCACACACACATACTGGTTGGATTTGGCACGAGGGTGAGTGATGATTCAGTACATACAATTGTATACGCAAGTAATTTCACAAAAATGAAATACACTGTGTATAATTGCAAGTATGATAAACTGAACCACTGACTCACAGCTCGTGAGCTGTAAAGCCACGTCAAGGCACCAACCTCTTTACAGGCCATTCATACACCTTTCGTACATGTGACACATTCAAAACATTCACACCGCCAGCCGCGGACCCATCACATTTCAACACTCACACCAGCAAACAGCGCCATTCAAGGGCCCATCACTTTCACACGCCCACATTTCTGACACTGGAACTACACAAATTGATGGACTGCGTGGAGTGTCACTCAACAAGCAGTGTGTGCAGTGACCAACAGAAAGTAACTACTCACACACCGCCAGCCGAGCGCCAGTCCACCCACACCACCAGCCAAGCACCAGACCATGCACACCGCCAGCCAAACACTCAGCGCACACCACCAGCCAAGCGCCTCTCCACGCACACCGCCAGCCAAGCACCACTCCGTGCACAGACAGCTAAACACCGCTCCACGCACACCCTCCAGCCAAGTACCACTCCACAAACACCACCAGCCAAGCGCCACTCCACACACACTGCCAGCCAAGCACCATTCCACACACACTGCCAGCCAAGCACCACTCCACACACACCGCCAGCAAAGCAGCACTCCACACACATCGCCAGCCAAGCACCACTCCACACACACCGCCAGCCAAGCACCACTCCACACACACCGCCAGCCAAGCACCACTCCACACACACCGCCAGCCAAGCACCACTCCACACACACCATCAGCCAAACACCACTCCATGCACAGACAGCCAAGTACCACTCCACGAACACCACCAGCCAAGCGCCACTCCACACACACCGCCAGCAAAGCACCACTCCGTGCACAGACAGCCAAGCACCACTCCACACACACCGCCAGCCAAGCACCACTCCACACACACCGCCAGCGAAGCACCACTCCACACACACCGCCAGCCAAGCACCACTCCACACACACCATCAGCCAAACACCACTCCACACACACCATCAGCCAAACACCACTCCATGCACAGACAGCCAAGTACCACTCCACGAACACCACCAGCCAAGCGCCACTCCACACACACCGCCAGCAAAGCACCACTCCGTGCACAGACAGCCAAGCACCACTCCACACACACCGCCAGCCAAGCACCACTCCACACACACCGCCAGCCAAGCACCACTCCACACACACCATCAGCCAAACACCACTCCATGCACAGACAGCCAAGTACCACTCCACGAACACCACCAGCCAAGCGCCACTCCACACACACCGCCAGCAAAGCACCACTCCGTGCACAGACAGCCAAGCACCACTCCACACACACCGCCAGCCAAGCACCACTCCACACACACCATCAGCCAAACACCACTCCGTGCACAGACAGCCAAGTACCACTCCACGCACACCACCAGCCAAGCGCAACTCCACACACACCGCCAGCCAAGCACCAGCCGGCACACAGCACAAACACATTTAGAATTCTTTTTTTGAAAATAACACTAAACAAATGGAAATACCTACAAATCAGGTAACACAAATTCTTAAAATAAAAACTTTGCACTAATGCCAATCCTTGAAACAAACTAAAAATGTTTTACAGAATGCAGACCAGGCAATTCACTTTACAGCTCATTCAAACTCCCAATAGTTCTTTTGCGTGTGGTACGATTTAAAACAAGCTGACATACACAATGCAGGCTTAGAAGGACAGTCAGGACAGTATATACGAGACTCCTTCCGCACGCCTCTTCGCCAACAGACTCTGCATCTTCTAGTCGGAAAGTCTCTAGCAGTAGTGGAAGGAATAGATTCAGGAAAGTGGCGATCTTGCAATCTAGCCACTTCCTCCACCACTCCAAATCTAGGAACACTTGCCTGCTGCACAAGTACAAGGCTGCCTATTATAGACTCCTGAAACTTAAGAAAAGTCATCTTCGTCTCAGGACAAGACTTCTGGTACACAACGAAAGCATTAAATGATGCCAAGTGGAACAGATGGATAGCCAACTTCTTGTACCAAACGTAAGCCTTTCGAAGAGCAGCATAAGGTTCCAACCTCTGATCTACTCTGTCAACACCACCCATGAACTTATTGTAAGCTAGAATGCACACAGGTTTGCGCCCTTCAGCACCCTGACCCCAAACAGGCACAGGTACAGTACTTTCATCGTGGATAGTAGTCAGCATGTACACATCTCTCTTGTCTGAATACTTCACAGCTAAAAGCTGCCCACATCGCAATGCCGTAGACTGTCCCCGCACAAGCCTTTTGCAAACAAGTTCCTTTGGGAAACCTTTACGGTTACTCCGCATTGTGCCACAAGCAACAGTGCCCACTTTGGCCAACTCCTTGAACAACTGCACACCAGTGTAGAAGTTATCTACATATAAATGATGGCCTTTGTTAAATAATCCTCTACCTAGTTCCCACACAATTTTCTCAGTTACTCCAAAAGTAGAAGGACAACCAGGAGGGTTAATGCGGGACTCCTTACCAGTGTACACCCTGAAATTGTAGACATATCCAGTCTCACTGTCACACAGCATATACAGTTTGATTCCATAGCGTGACCTCTTACTAGGAATGTATTGCCTAAAAACCAAGCGGCCCTTGAACAACACCAAAGACTCATCCACTGCAATTTCTTTACCAGGGACAAAAATCTCAGAAAAACGATCAACAAAGTGATCAAGGACAGGCTGAATTTTAAACAAACGGTCACAATCAGGGTGATCGCGTGACAACGCTAAACTATTATCAGCAAAATGCATCATCCGAAGAAGAAGCGTATACCGATCACGACTTATGACTGCTGGAAATATAGCTGTTACCATCAAGGGACTAGTGGACCAATATGAAGTAATTGATGACTTCCTTATCAAGCCCATCAAAAAAGTTAATCCCAGAAACTTCTTCATCTCTTCAACATTGGTGGGAGTCCACCGGATTGCTCTACAATAGGGCTTAAGGCTGGCACTGTTGGCCCTCAAATATTGTTCTGCATACAAATTGGTTTGCTCAACAATCTCTTGCAAAAACACATCGTCAAAAAACAACTGAAAAAAATTAATTGGCAGAAAATTCTCTGTATTCACTCTACACCCAGGAACACCAGTGAACTCTGGCAATGCCGGCTGCACCAAGCCAGGGGGAACCCAGAGGCCATCCCTATCAACGGGGGGAGCAGCCACCCCAGCCTGCAGCACCGAAACATCTTGCTGCTGTTCTCCAACGGGAAGCCTAACAGCCACAGATACTTCTGGCTGCACAACACCAACAGAAGACATAGCATCCCCAGAGGGCTCTTCCTGCACTACACCAACGGGAAGCCCAGCAGCCTGAGATGCTTCTTGCTGCACTACACCACCGGGAAACCCAGCAGGCCCAGATGCCTCTTGCCGCTCTACACCAATGGGAAGCCTAACAGCCCCAGATGCCTCTTGCTGCACTACACCAGCAGGAAGACGAAAAGCACCAGATGCCCCTTTGCGCACCACAGCAATGTGAAGCCTTTTGGGTGCAGGCTCCAGCCCACATGCCTCTTGCCGACGTAAAAAGAAAGGAAACCTTGCGGCCCTAGGCAGCAGCACAGGTGCCTCTTGGCCCACTACCGGCAACACAATGTCCTCCTGTACCATAGGCCCTTCATCAGCACTAGAAGAAGAGTCATCATCCGATGATGAAGATTCCATGCGAAGAGAAAACTCACTGCCTGAATCTTCTGCCGCTTCCTGGGAGTCCGAATCGGACTCAGACTCTGAACCATGGTCCGAGGAAGACTCAAAAAGCAAACCAAGAACCTGCTGAGCAGTAATCCTGCGACTAGCCATTATCCTTACAAAGCAAGAAGACTGCACACACAAGTGATCAACAACCTACACTGTGCAAAGTAAGAAGTAAACAAGGTAAGGCTTTCACTAAAAGATAAATACAATCCAAAACAATTTCTCTCTTACAAAATATAGCTACACTCACCAGCACCTACTCTGTTGAGACACAGCGAAAAGAAATGAAATCCCACTAGAAAGAAAAAAAGAAATGACATTAGAAAACAAAGTGCACATCAAACACTAATGCTGAAAAAAAAAACACAGAGCCACACAAACTGCTAGAAGTACAACCTTTTTCAAAAAGACAAACATCAAGGGGAAGTAGTACAAAATACATTCACTTACCAAGCACAAGCAACTACACAAGCTGCAAACAGACACGCAACCTACAACAATCCAAACAGCAAAAGCCTGGAACAAGACAAAAATAGAGAAGAAAAAAAAATTACTACCACATTTCACAAACAATATAACAATTAAAAAAACAACACACAAATTTGCCCCCCAAATTAAAATTCGGCCAGATGGGCCATCAATTAGGGCTTAGACCAAATGAGATTAGATGAGGTTTAACATCAAGACACTGGATAATTTTTTGAATTTTTTTAAAGTGCCTGACCACTTTGGTGCCAGTCAGTCTTTTGCTACTACCAGTACCCATATCACACAGGGGCAGTAAGGACATTCATACACCTTTTGTACGTGTGACACATACAAAACATTCACACCGCCAGCCGCCCATCACTTTCACACGCCCACATATCTGACATAGCAACTACAGAAAATGATGGACTGCGTAGAGTGTCACTCAACTAGCAGTGTGTGTAGTGACCAACAGAAAGTAACTACTCACACACCGCCAGCAGAGTTCCAGTCCACCCACACCACCATCCAAGCACCAGACCATGCACACCACCAGCCAAACCCCACTCAGCGCACACCGACAGCCAAGTACCACTCCACGCACACCATCCAGCCAAGTACCACTCCCCACACACCGCCAGCCAAACACCACTCCCCACACACCGCCAGCCAAACACCACTCCACACACACCACCAGCCAAACACCACTCCGTGCACAGACAACCAAGCAGCACTCCACGCACACCACCAGCCAAGCGCCACTCCACACACACCGCCAGCCAAGCAGCACTCCGTGCACAGACAGCAAAGTAGCACGCCACGCACACCACCAGCCAAGCGCCACTCCACACACACCGCCAGCCAAGCAGCACTCCGTGCACAGACAGCAAAGTAGCACTCCACGCACACCACCAGCCAAGCGCCACTCCACACACACCGCCAGCCAAGCAGCACTCCGTGCACAGACAGCAAAGTAGCACTCCACGCACACCACCAGCCAAGCGCCACTCAACACACACCGCCAGCCAAGCAGCACTCCGTGCACAGACAGCAAAGTAGCACTCCACGCACACCACCAGCCAAGCGCCACTCCACACACACCGCCAGCCAAGCAGCACTCCGTGCACAGACAGCAAAGTAGCACTCCACGCACACCACCAGCCAAGCGCCACTCCACACACACCGCCAGCCAAGCAGCACTCCGTGCAGACAGCAAAGTAGCACTCCACGCACACCACCAGCCAAGCGCCACTCCACACACACCGCCAGCCAAGCAGCACTCCGTGCACAGACAGCAAAGTAGCACTCCACGCACACCACCAGCCAAGCGCCACTCCACACACACCGCCAGCCAAGCAGCACTCCGTGCACAGACAGCAAAGTAGCACTCCACGCACACCACCAGCCAAGCGCCACTCAACACACACCGCCAGCCAAGCAGCACTCCGTGCACAGACAGCAAAGTAGCACTCCACGCACACCACCAGCCAAGCGCCACTCCACACACACCGCCAGCCAAGCAGCACTCCGTGCACAGACAGCAAAGTAGCACTCCACGCACACCACCAGCCAAGCGCCACTCCACACACACCGCCAGCCAAGCAGCACTCCGTGCACAGACAGCAAAGTAGCACTCCACGCACACCACCAGCCAAGCGCCACTCCACACACACCGCCAGCCAAGCAGCACTCCGTGCACAGACAGCAAAGTAGCACTCCACGCACACCACCAGCCAAGCGCCACTTCACACACATCGCCAGCCAAGCAGCACTCCGTGCACAGACAGCAAAGTAGCACTCCACGCACACCACCAGCCAAGCGCCACTCCACACACACCGCCAGCCAAGCAGCACTCCGTGCACAGACAGCAAAGTAGCACTCCACGCACACCACCAGCCAAGCGCCACTCCACACACACCGCCAGCCAAGCAGCACTCCGTGCACAGACAGCAAAGTAGCACTCCACGCACACTAACAGCCAAGCGCCACTCCACACACACCGCCAGCCAAGCACCACTCCGTGCACAGACAGCAAAGTAGCACACCACCTGCCAAGCGCCACTCCACAAGCACCACCAGCCAAGCACCACTCACCGCCAGCCAAGCACCATCCAGCCAAGCGCCACTCCACACACACCGCCAGCCAAGCGCCACTCCACACACACCGCCAGCCAAGCAGCACTCCGTGCACAGACAGCAAAGTAGCACTCCACGCACACCACCAGCCAAGCGCCACTCCACACACACCGCCAGCCAAGCAGCACTCCGTGCACAGACAGCAAAGTAGCACTCCACGCACACCACCAGCCAAGCGCCACTCCACACACACCGCCAGCCAAGCAGCACTCCGTGCACAGACAGCAAAGTAGCACTCCACGCACACCACCAGCCAAGCGCCACTCCACACACACCACCAGCCAAGCAGCACTCTGTGCACAGACAGCAAAGTAGCACTCCACGCACACCACCAGCCAAGCGCCACTCCACACACACCGCCAGCCAAGCACCACTCCGTGCACAGACAGCCAAGTACCACTCTACACACACCACCAGCCAAGCGCCACTCCACACACACCGCCAGCCAAGCACCACTCCGTGCATAGATAGCCAAGTACCCCTCCACGCACACCGCCAGCCAAACACCACTCAGCGCACACCGACAGCCAAGTACCACTCCACACACACCGCCAGCCAAATACCGCTCCACGCACACCATCCAGCCAAGTACCACTCCCCACACACACCACCAGCAAACATGCCCAAGGGGTCGCTTCCTAAAAACTTTGTGTTAGTGGGCATTTTCCGCCCCCCCTGGGGGCAAAACGGCAAAAAAAACAGGCCGATTTGCCCCCAGGGTGGACAGAAAAACAAAAACACAATCATGTCCACCTGGAAGCGACCCTTACCCAAGGGGTCGCTTCCCAAAACAAACACATTGCCCCAACAAAAATCCCTGGTTCTAGTGGGTAATTTCTGCCCCCCTGGGGGCAAAACGGCCGAAAAACGGGCCGATTTCCCCCAGGGGGGGCGGAAAAACGAAAACATACTCAGACCCCGCCTGGAAGCGACCCTTGCCCAAGGGGTCGCTTCCTAAAAACTAAAATTACATCCCTGGTGTCTAGTGGGCATTTTCTGTCCCCCCTGGGGGCAAAACGGCAAAAAAAAACGGGCCGATTTGCCCCCAGGGGGGACAGAAAAACGTAAACAAAATCTATGGCCGCCATCTTGGCTATAATCAATATCCCTGGTGCTAGTGGGGAATTTCTGCCCCCCCTGGGGGCAAAACGGCCGAAAAAACGGGCCGATTTCCCCCCAGGGGGGGCAGAAAAACGAAAACATATTGCCAGCCCGCCTGGAAGCGACCCTTGCCCAAGGGGTCACTTCCTAAAAACTAAAATTATATCCCTGGTGTCTAGTGGGGGCATTTCCGCCGCACAATCGCGACGCTGTGCGCGATCGTGAGGCAGAAATGCCCTGCAAAGAGACATCAGGGGAAAGGAAAATCTCTTTCCTCTCCCCTGATGCCTCTTCGCTGCCCCAAACCCCCGCCGAAGTCCAGAAAACCTACCTTCTTCTCCGGCGCTCAGGAAGCAAATGGCTTCCCGAGCGCTGGGAATCCCTGATGATGTCAGCGCGCGCTGTGCCTGCTGACGTCATCAGGGATTACCATGGGGGGGGCGGGGGCGGCAGCGGAAGCTCTTCCGCTGCCGCCCCCATTAACAAAACGAAGATCAGAGAGCCTCGGGGGGAGCGCCAGCGCTTCCCCCGAGGGTGGGGCTGATGACGAGCTGGCCTTGTCATCCGCGCAGGACAGGTAAGCGCGATGACGAGCCCAGCTCGTCATTAGCCCCGAAGGGGTTAACAAGTGACTGTAAATGCCTACTCCTCAGGATTAGAAAAGATTAGATGGGCCAAGGATTATCAGTTGACTGTGTTATTGGTAGGTATAGTTGGTGGTTGCCTCAGTAAAGCAACTGTAGGATATCGATTTGGTTCCTCAGCAGTGCACTCCTACTTCATCCTTTCCAAAACATCTGCACAACACTACATAAAAAGACTTCATTAACTATCTTAGAGACAGGGCTTTATGAGGATTTCTTTAGTGTTAGTGCTTAGAAGGATTATTCTTAGGATACGGTTTAGAATTATGGTTAGAGTAAGGGCTATGCTTAGGGTTGGGCTGACGGCGAGAGAAATGTTTAGTATTAGATTTAGGATTAGGTTAGGGTAAGTTGTAGGGTAAGAGCTAGGTTTAGGCTTATAGTTATAAGACAAAAACCTATGCACACTCTAATTATTAAACAGTGGTGTCAATGTAGACATTGGAGACAATGGAGACAAAGCGTTTAATTTGCAGACAAATAATTGGTTTTCTTGGAATCAGTCGTTGGAAAAGGTGTTTTTAATGTTCAAGAGAACCAGCCGACACATGTTTCGTCGCATAAGGGACAGTCTTCCCGCGACTCCTCAGGGCTAAGAAAAAATGAAGTATCGTTGGGAGAGTCGCTCCGTCGGTGATACTTCCGACCCGATAGGGCCCTGGACGATGGTGGATCGAGAATTCTCTCTGCATGTTATGTCCGTGGTGCGAGAAATAACAAGATGACTCAATCACGTGGGACACTCCAAGTCGCTTTAAATGAGGGATTATATATAGCGAATTGAAAGATGTGTCTCCACGGAGTTAATGGGCACTGAAAGTCAATCAGTGATCATTCCGAAGGAGCTGCCTTGGGTGGTTAGACGGGTGCATCTATCCCCAGCTCCTCTTTCCGTGTACCGGGTAAGGTAAGGTAAGGTAATAGTTATGCTTAGGATGAGGCTTAGGGTTATGCTTAGGTTCAGGGTTCAGGGTTAAGTTTCAGTTAGCATAAATGCAAGGGTAAGAGGTAGGTTTAAGCTTATGTTAAGACTTAGGCTTAGGGTGAAGTTGATACTTAGGATTAGGCTGGGTTAGGTTTAGGTAAGAGTATATTCTAGGGTAAGAGGTGGGCTTAAGCTAATGGTTGGGCTTAGGGCAAGGGAAATGCTTACTGTTAGGCTTTGGTTCAGGTTCTGGGTTAGAGTAAATGCTAAGATAAGGGTAGGGTTAAGTAAAAAAAAAAAGTTAAAAGGTTTTATTGAGGCTTCAACAAAGCACAATAACACATACAGTTCAGCATTGTCGTCAATCCGTTACATAGAATTTAAGGCATATTCATAGTACATTGACAATTTGGCAGAATAGAAATGTTGCTGAGATACGTGACAAAATGAATCAGGGATCACATGACAGAGAGGCAAATAGGAACAACATTGTAAACATACATGTGGATTTCCCTGTGTCCCCACGTTAGGCATCTAACGCCCGTGCAGCTGTGGGCTCCGGGTCATTTACAGGGGCATATTGATATGAGGTGTCGTCTGCTAGGCTATGTAGGTATATAACCAGAGGTCCCCAAATGTCTTGCGGTCTGGGGCTCGTACACCCATCGTACATGGGGTACGGCTCGTACACCCATCGTACAATGGGGGTACGGCTCGTACACCGATCGTACACTGGGGGTATGGCTCGTACACCGATCGTACAATGGGTATGTGTTTGTGTGCTTTTCCGTACGACTCGCCCTTACCTGACGTGGACCGTACGAATCGCGTCCTCATACCCCGGTCCGGCTCATACTCGTCGGGTCATACGGCATGTGTACGAGTTGTACGGTATGTGTACGAGTCGTACGGTTCACGGTTTCAGCCTTACAATACGTACGGATCGCGACGATTCGGACGGATTCACGGAATACGGATCGTACTTCGCGACTCGGACGGACGGGTACGATTCGTACGGAGAGGGCTTCGGATACAAATCGTACGGACGTTTTTTTTCCCGAATCGAAATCGACCCCTAGGTGTATAAACAAGGCGTCAGGTGTTGCGCAGCATTGGCAGCGTGCATCTGTGGTGAGGCCCATCCTGCGCAGTGCGATTGTGTGGGACAACCTATGGAGGAACTTGAAGTGTATTTGTCTGAGTCTGTAATTAGGGGAGAGTGTTTCTGTTTGTGTGCAACAGTACTTCCATTGCTCAGATGTAGGGCTGTCTAGCAAGTCCACCCACCAGGCGCCTCATGCCAGTTCGCCACTAGTAGGTGTTGCCGCCATGGATAGTGAAAAGAGTCTAGTGAAGGGCTCACAGTGTGTAGTAGCTGTGTGGATATATTCCAAGGCTGAGTTAGTGGGAGGTGCCGCCTGGAATGACTTGTTAGCACTTTTGCATGTCCCCCGCATCTGGTGGAATAGCAGGCTGTCCAGCAACGTGGGCGTTCAGGGAGAGAGAGAAAACAACCAAGCATTTTCGCGCGGCGCGCCATGCCAGGATTTTCTAACGGGGGAAGGCAGGGTTTGCAACTCGCTGCATGGATGGGGGCGTATAAAGTATGAGTACCACAATATTTACGGAGTCCCTCCCATGCCCAGAGCATTTGTTTCAGCGCCAAGACACCTCCGGGTATTCGTGCGCTCATTAACATTAACATCATATTTATCTCTTTCCGGGGATTTTTATAGGGCAGGAACAGAGGAGTGCTGAGCGGCCAGGTGGAGGCCAAATCCGCCTCCACAGCAATGTGTGGTTGAAATGGCGTTGGGTGGAGCCAGAAATGTAAGAAACTAGCTTGGGCGCTGTAGGTTTTATAATTGTAGGTCAGGTTCCATAAGGCCATCACGTGCAAAAGGGAGCGTCAGGATCTCGTAGGCTCTGCGCGGTTGGCTCCCGGCCCATGCCAGAGAAATTTAGTTGGAGCGGAGTTTGTTAAAAAATTGGATGGTGATCGGGAGCGCTATGTTTAGGAACAAGGGTAGGGTTAAGTTAAGATCTTGGTAGACTTCAGGTTCATTGGTGGCCGAATATCCCCAAAATCTGGAGGAAACGTTAAATGCAATATAAAGTCCACAGGCTGAATATCCTCTATTACTGTCGTACCCACTGAGAAGAAAATTCTTAGCTAGATTATTTTCAGTGTTTAGTGTTTCCTACAGAAACTGTAAGGTCAAGAGATCCAGCTGCTATACATTTTTGAGGGGCACTACGAATTTTACTGTTAAAAAAAGAAGATCAAGCACAAGGTAATTAACACCTGACTGAGCCAATGTCTCTCTTTTTTTTCTTTTAGAAGAAAAACGGAAACCCTTCTTGTTTGAACTTTACTTGAACTAAATCCTACTGCAAATGTACTTATATGAGCAAAACACTTCCCCCATTTACTCCTTAGTTATTTTTCAATGTCTTAGCCGTTCAAGATGTTATCAATCAAATATATAACTCCTTCTCCCCCGCCTCTTTTCACTGATAATGATGATGAAGCAGAACACTATTTGTTAAGAGTAAATTGCGACCTGTGCTAGAATTCATAAGCACCTCTTCCAGAGCCGCAATATGCGATCTTAGGGGCAGATTAGGATGGCCGTGAATCCGCATCCTCCGGGCCGGCGGAAGCCACCGCCGGCCTGGAGGATGCTGATTCACCGCCTCAGCCACAGACATCACCCACCGCCAGATTAGGATGGCGGTGGGATTGCGGTGGGACCAGCGGCGGACGGCAGGTCCGTCCGCCGCTGATCCGCTGGGTGTGGAGGGCTATTTGGTTGCGGTGTCAGCCAAATTAGGATGTGCATTGACACATGCTTTTCCACGGCGGCTTTTCTGACGTGGAAAAGCATGGGGTCTTTGGTGTTTGGGGGCCCGTTGCGGGCCCCCAGGGTGTCGGTGGGTGGGGGATGCACATGGGGGTACCTATGGTACCCCCCAGCATTTACATGCACAAATCGGCAGGCACCGCGCGGTGCCTGCCGCTTTGTGCATGTAAATGTTAAACATGCATTTTTAACCTTGCGGCGGGTACTGCTTCAAGCAGCACCCGCCGCAAGGTTAAAGATACAGGATGTGACCGCCAGGGTGGCGGTCACATCCTAATTGCACCGGAGGGACCGCCGCTGCCCCTGCGGACGATCCCTCCACCTCGGGGGTGGCGGACGGACACAGGTCCGTCCGCCATCCTAATAGGCCCCTTAGTTAGGAAAAAGCCAGACTTTTAGGTTCTTTCAAAACTTTACAAAATATTGCTTTTCCCTCATAGACTCCAGGTGGAAGTTCCATAACGTAGCTGCTAGTATCGAGCTAGCCCGACCACCTAGCTTTGTGTACCTGCATCTAGGTACTTTCATTAGGCTGCTGTCCCCAGATTGAAGAGCCCAATTTGGGACATGTTATTTCAGTCTGTGCTGCAAGAACAATAGATTAATTGTATTATAAGTTCTGTGACATGTTGCTAGGTAACGAATCCCAGCACACAGATACGAAAGCAAGAGCTCACCTCTGCTGCTAGATAATGAATCCCAGATTAGATATTAGAAAGCTAGAGCTCACCTCTTTCCCCGACCTAGAGATACTGCTGCTAGGTAATGAATCCCAGCACACAGATAAGAAAGCTTGAGCTCACCTCTGAATTCCAGATCAGAGATAGGCTCACCTATGGCCCGAGCTGGAGATACAGCTGCTAGATAATGAATCCCAGCACACAGATAAGAAAGCCAGAGCTCACCTCTGCTGCTAGATAATGAATTCCAGATCAGAGATAAGAAAGCTAGAGCTCACCTCTGGCCCCGAGCTAGAGATACCGCTGCTAGATAATGAATCTCAGCACACAGATAAGAAAGCCAGAGCTCACCTCTGCTGCTAGATAATGAATTCCAGATCAGAGATAAGAAAGCTAGAGCTCACCTCTGGCCCCGAGCTAGAGATACCGCTGCCAGCTAATGAATTGCCCAAGACACAGATAAGAAAGCCAGAGCTCACCTCTGCCGCTAAATAACGAATTCCAGATCTGCGATAAGAAAGCTAGAGGTCACCTCTGGCGCGAGCTAGAGATACCGCTGCTAGATAATGAATCCCAGCACACAGATAAGAAAACCAGAGCTCACCTCTGCTGCTCAATAATGAATTCCAGATCAGCGATAAGAAAGCTTGAGCTCACCTCTGGCGCGAGCTAGAGATACCGCTGCTAGATAATGAATCCCAGCACACAGATAAGAAAGCCAGAGCTCACCTCTGCTGCTAAATAATGAATTCCAGATCAGCGATAAGAAAGCTAGAGCTCACCTCTGGCGCGAGCTAGAGATACCACTGCTAGATAATGAATCCCAGCACACAGATAAGAAAGCCAAAGCTCACCCCCGCTGCTAGATAATGAATTCCAGATCAGAGATAAGAAAGCTAGAGCTCACCTCTGGCCCGAGCTAGAGATACTGCTGCTAGATAATGAATTGCACAAGACACAGATAAGAAAGCCAGAGCTCACCTCTGCTGCTAAATAATGAATTCCAGATCAGCGATAAGAAAGCTAGAGCTCACCTCTGGCGCGAGCTAGAGATACCGCTGCTAGATAATGAATCCCAGCACACACATAAGAAAGCCAGAGCTCACCTCTGCTGCTAGATAATGAATTCCAGATCAGAGATAAGAAAGCTAGAGCTCACCTCTGGCCCGAGCTAGAGATACTGCTGCTAGATAATGAATCCCAGCACACAGATAAGAAAGTCAAAGATCACCTCTGCTGCTAGATAATGAATTCCAGATCAGACATAAGAAAGCTAGAGTTCACCTCAGGCCCCGAGCTAGAGATACCGCTGCTAGATAATGAATCCCAGCACACAGATAAGAAAGCTTAAGCTCACCTCAGCTGCTAAATAATGAATTCCAGATCAGCGATAAGAAAGCTAGAGCTCACCTCTTGCCCTAGCTAGAGTTACTGTTGCCAGATAATGAATTGCCCAAGACACAGATAAGAAAGCCAGAGCTCACCTCTGCTGCTAAATAATGAATTCCAGATCAGCGATAAGAAAGCTAGAGCTCACCTCTGGCGTGAGCTAGAGATACCGCTGCTAGATAATGAATCCCGGCACACAGATAAGAAAGCCAGAGCTCACCTCTGCTGCTAGATAATGAATTACAGATCAGAGATAAGAAAGCTAGAGCTCACCTCTGGCCCGAGCTAGAGATACCGCTGCTAGATAATGAATCCCAGCACACAGATAAGAAAGCCAGAGCTCACCTCTGCTGCTAAATAATGAATTCCGGATCAGCGATAAGAAAGTTAGAGCTCACCTCTGGCCCGAGCTAGAGATACCGCTGCTAAATAATGAATCCCAGCACATAGATAAGAAAGTCAGAGATCATGCTAGCAACCAAGATGGCCGCATAAGCTCCTGGCTCCTCCGACCTCCGATTCCAGCCTGAAGATCCTGTCTTTATTCCTGATTTCTCGCCCTGCCTTCGCGTCTATGAACCGGTCTAGAACGGAACGCTGCTATCCCGAGCTTTCTACCGGTTCGGAGTACAAAGATACGTTGTGTGGCAGTTTGTGGCCTAATCCAACTTTGAAGCCTGGATCTCAATTACTGGCCCAGCCAGGGCTCGGTTGATCAACATCGGCTGTGGTGGAGTGGCAGGGTCCGGTCTGCTGAACCAAAAAAAAGAAAGACAAAAAAAAAAAGAAAGAAAATTCGGATCATTGCGATTGACGGTCTGTATCCTTGGCGAATATCAACGGAGGGGTGACGGTACACGACTGGAGTGGTGGACGGAGGTCCCTGGCCCGGTGGCCCGGAACTCCCCCACTGGCGCTTGCTGGGCTGGGATCTCTGATTTGCTGTGGCGACGCCCGGAAACCCACAGTCACAAATGCTTAGTCCCCCTCGGCAGTGCTCTGTTCCACAGTTACCTGTTTCCCACGGGGAGACCGTGCTCTCGGGGGACGTGAATTGGCCTGAGACTGATCAAGACATGGTAAAACAGACCGAGACCGAACCGTCACTAAGAACTGTACTGGCGGCCTTACGTTTGCTTCATGTTTGTCTGGAAGCCCGCTTTCAATGTGTGCTGGACAGACTGTCCGAATTTGTGCAAGTCAGGCCGGACCCTGCTCCACTAAGAGAAGGGGAAAGACTCGTGACACACAAGATGGCCGCATCGATGGAGAAAGCAGATTCCGCACTGTGGGAAGTTTCGAAACCCTTAACAAGAGTTTGGTGTGACAGTAGTGAGCTTGGTGCCACAATTTGTTCGTCCAGCCCACGATCGTTGATTATTGTGGGAAGAACACTGGATACTCCGTTTCCGGAGCCTTTCGATGGGAACTGCGACTGGCGGGGGACTGCAGCTCTCCCCCACACATCGATACCACCAAGATGGTTGGTGACACACCATTGTGAGACTATAGTGGGGGACTGTATCTCTGCACCTGATGGCGTTTTCTGCTTTTTCATCTCCCTACTAAGTTTTGGTTCGAACTCTGCTATTGCTCTGCGGTGTTTTGATTATCCTGCGGAAGTGATGACTCGTCCGGAGGGGGTTCGTATGTCAGTGCGGAAGGGTCAAGGATGAGATGGAGTAACCGTCGACGGCACCGAGTCTTGCTGGACATGGGGTTTGCTAGTATAAAATTACCGGAAGGCTGGGCGATGTTTTTTAAGTTTCCCCTGTAGCATTACGTATTTTGTACCAATAGATTTTTTTGACCATATTTGGGGATTCTTGGTTCTGGCGGGGGGGGGGGGGGGGAGACCAGGGGCATGTATGGAGATGCCCTCCTCCATTTTTCCTACTATTGGGGTTTTAGTTTCGTTGGGGCGACAGGCACGCTGCTAGTGGGGTTAGGCTATAGCCATCTGCAGGGGTGCAGGGTGGGGGTTAGGGGGGGTGGGGGTTCTTTTGTCTTTATTAATTTCTATGGCCCTTTTTTTCTTCTTTCCTTCCTTTTCTTTCCTCTTGGATCAGTATTGTTGACTAATCATCCTGATTCTTATCGTTCTATGGTATTTAGTGCTTCTGCTTTCTATATCATCTTACTTTCGGTGGGCGGGCGCAGAGAACTGGCGCTTAACGTAGAATATACACTGTGTTGCTGTCTGTATTGATGCATATGCATTAGCGCCAGCGTCCCGGTGATAGCAGTTTTTACGATGTATATCCTGCTTCTCGGCCTGTCCTTCGTAGTATTTTGTTTGATTATATGGCACCTGATCCGTTCATTTAATATTATAAAATGAAATCTCTGTCTCATCCTGTGACTGAATTATGCGTTCCAATACAAGTATCATCCTGAATCGCTGCCGGACCTTGGGTCGTCGGCTGATGAGCTGTGCTATGCCATGACGTAGTTGGTCTTTTTGTTGTCTAGCAGCCGGCCCAAGTGGTTGTAGGCCCAAGCTTGTATTTTCATTGAACGTGATAATAAAGGTTTTCCACAAAAAAAAAAGTCAGAGATCACCTCTGCTGCTAGATAATGAATTCCAGATCAGACATAAGAAAGCTAGAGCTCACCTCTGGCCCCGAGCTAGAGATACCGCTGCCAGCTAATGAATTGCCCAAGACACAGATAAGAAAGCCAGAGCTCACCTCTGCCGCTAAATAACAAATTCCAAATCAGCAATAAGAAAGCTAGAGCTCACCTCTGGCGCGAGCTAGAGATACCGCTGCTAGATAATGAATCCCAGCACACAGATAAGAAAGCCAGAGCTCACCTCTGCTGCTAAATAATGAATTCCAGATCAGCGATAAGAAAGCTTGAGCTCACCTCTGGCGCGAGCTAGAGATACCGCTGCTAGATAATGAATCCCAGCACACAGATAAGAAAGCCAGAGCTCACCTCTGCTGCTAAATAATGAATTCCAGATCAGCGATAAGAAAGCTAGAGCTCACCTCTGGCGCGAGCTAGAGATACCACTGCTAGATAATGAATTCCAGCACACAGATAAGAAAGCTTGAGCTCACCTCTGCTGCTTGATAATGAATTCCAGATCAGACATAAGAAAGCTAGAGCTCACCTCTGGCCCCGAGCCAGAGATACCGCTGCTAAATAATGAATCCCATTTGACCCTTTTTTGTGTTGGATATCAAACAAATGCACTACTTAGATAGCTAGGGCTGGTTGTGCGGTGCAAAAAGTCGTTTTTTGAATGTATTACTGTTGTCTACTATAGATTTCTTGCACAACCAAGTCTTCACATTGGATTATTGCATTGTTTGGTTTTAGGCCCCACGGCCCGTCTAAAGATAGGAAAAATCCCTTCCTGGGCTCTAAGGGGCTATGAGTATGCATGTGAATGTTGACTGGTATGATTAAGGAAATGTGGTATGAATGAGGAAAGCCATGAATTGATGAGTTGGTGTGTGATATTTTGTAGTGTAGTTCCTATTTTCCCAATAGGCTCTGCGCATTGGAATAATACCTACAGCAGTAAAGGCCTAGACCAGACGTTAACTAGGTCTACTACTGTCGATACTAGACTTAATTTTTGGGTTTGCCAGCTAAGCTCAGAGTTCGCTAGAAACTTTCTCGAATGTTCAGGAAAGAATTACCTCCCCTGATTAGACAAGAAGGGATTTAGTTTCTGACAACCATAGAACATGACAACTTTGCTCTCCCCTAATCAAGAGTCAATCTCAAGAGTCGTGTGAGCACAAGGCAATTATTTTACTCAGTCAGTACGTGCATTCTTAGTCTCATCAGAATGTAGAGAAAAGGAAGAGACGGGCGTGTTCAATAAAAAGGTGTTATTTATTGATCAGTCTCTTTTCTCATACATGAGAAATGGATCGATATTATTGCAATACTTATAGTTAAGTAAAGTGCATACATTAAAAGCAATAGTATAAAATAATACTGTAAAAACATTGATATGGTTTCTGAGCCATATGATGTTTAAAATGATTAAAATATATTTACATACACATATACATTTGACTAAACGTACTCAACTGGTGTTTCTAAATACGCCTACCCCGTGTACCTGACCTAAGTCTAATGCGTGGGCGGGAATAGAAAGTTACAGTTTAAGTTAAGTTTGTTTTTGCCAAGTGAATAACTAAAGAATTCTCTGTGAGGGGTTATTCAGTTCTGTACCTGGAAGTTAGGATGAATGAGGAATGGTATCTCTTTCTCTGCTCTCGATATTCCAGGCTGCCTGCGAGGGCTGCCCAGAAACGCCGGTGCTGGGTCTCTCGGCTTGAGATAGCAGCGCGTCTCTCAGCGCGTCAGGAAGGCGGGGCTGCTGCCAGCGGGGTCTGCTTCTGCTCTCGGCTTCGGCAAGTATGGCTGCTCCGTCTTGTCACCACGCGTGTGTTTGCATAGGGCAAGATCGGCAATATTTATACCTTAAAGGTGCCGAGATTGACGTAAGGATGGACATAGATACGTCAATAAAGATGTCATACGACTTGCTCGTTAGCACATTCTTTACTAAAGTTCTCTGTGAAATCAAAACAATGGCCGCACGGATTTTCCAGGTTGTCATAGGTTTGATTTGTTATGAGAACGTCGTATGCCTTATCAGGGACTGGAGGAATGTCGCTTGTCTAATTAGATCTCAAGCGTTATGACCTAATCAGATAACACGTTCCTGTGCCGTAGTGTGACTGCGTCAGATAACGGTATCTGCATCATGGGGGCTGTTCGTGCCTCATGGGCTGACTGTTAGTTAACTTGATAGTTAGTTTAACCAGAATAGGGTCAGGAATAGGGGGATCGATTCAGAACCTATAGGAATACATGACACCCACTCCACGCTAACTATGGTCATATCTACTAATCTATGCATAGTATAACATAGTACAACATACTATAGAGTATAGTGTATACCTTACCACCCCAAAATACATAAATGCATTTTGAAATTTTCAAATATACTGAAAAATTGCAGTCATATCTATTGTATGCACTTAAGCTATGAATGAAATGCAAAAGTAAACACGCATTTGTATGCATTATTGCTTATTGGTATATGAGAAATACACATGAAATGGCTCTTAATATGGCTATACAGAAAGGAAGTTTCGAGACCATTTCATCACATAATAAAATATTTATGAACATCCCAGCGGGCAACTAAAGTTTATAAAGTATCTAAAAATAGAAATCTTAGTTCTCTAGGAATAGTTTCTTACTTTAAGCAGAAGATAAGTGTCCCGAAAATTTTGTAAAATTTGGGGCTGCTAAAAAATTGCTGTCCGTGAACTGGTGGGAAAAATTGTTCATGTGACTTTATTTTTAAAGTTGAAGGCCGAATTCAGGGAACGCCGTGTGCGAGTTTTACTCAAAAGTCTCTATTTCTATTCAGGAGAGAACATCATATCATTCAGGCTTTCGAAAAAACTGTCAACAGCTTCATGGGAAAGTTCCACTAAGTCGGAAATAGGTGTAACCATGCATTCGTGCGCATGATTGTCTGCATTGACATTCTGATTCGCATTGCTGACAGAAGGTCGTACCTGTTCGATGCTGCTTTCATCTTGAACTTCACTACTCTTCAATCGTAGTGGTGAAGATTCCAGGAATGCCGTCATCAGGATTGGCAGCCTTTGAGGGCAGCACAAAGCGTGAACCTTGGTAGGAACCAACAGTGTATCTGCATCCACTGGCGCATCCGATTGTAGCGTCAGACAGGTGTCTAACACGCATTCTTCTCCGCATAGCAGACACCTTAGTACAGGTAAAACACACCTTTGCCACATTGGTCGAAATGATAGAAACCAAGTCATGTTCAGGTCTCTAAGCCGGGAGAGTCCCAGGATTTTTGATATCCGGTCCCGGTATCCAATGGCTAGGATCGTATCTTCCATTGTCGCGAGAGTTTGATCTGTGACATGGGTTGCCATAACGAAAAATAAGGACTAAGAATAGGATTCCTGCAATTAGTCCCAGGATCAAGGGAAGTCCGCCAAAAATCGAATGGACGAAATCTGGAAAAATACCCAGTATGGCTTTGAATGGTGTTAATGCCATCGAAAATACTGTCTTAAATACCCCTGAGATCCCATTGGTATCAGAAATATTTAAGATTTCGCTCAGGATTTCCGCGAAATGTACGGGGGAATTAGTTGATAATAATGTATGTATCTCTGCAGTCGTCCTTGCGACTTGTAGATCATACGTTTCTTTTGATGACGTGAGCCTTGTAGGCGTCTGTAGAAGCACTGTTTTCATTCTGCTTAAAGTATCTATTCGAATAGAAGTAATTTTCAAATTGGGCCATGCCCTTGCCTCCCTGTCTGGAAAGGAGCTGGGGAACAAAGAACGTCCACAGCACTTGACCTTCGCCGTCGTAGTGACTAGATAAGGAGTCCCGGGCATAAGACTACAACATCTGCGGTCTACAATAAGAATGTAACTCCCATTATAGAGTCTTTGAAAGAATGGTTCTATTTCAGTTGCAGGTGCGCCTTGCTGGTGACATGAAAGGTTGTATGAATTCCCTTCACAGGCTCCGTGCAAACTAATACCGTTACACAGAAGCGTGCCGCTTAGTGACATAGCACAATTGTCGCCACTAAGAAACACTTTCTGTCCTTTATTACTGACACATGCATGTGAATAGGGCAGGTTCCAAGTTGTTTTAAGGTACCCCTTTCCCAATTTCTCGTAGATGCCAGCCTGTATATATTTTTGGCAGTATTGAAACCTGAAGGTTGAGATTGGAATATTTATGATTCCGTGGATTATCCATTCACTGACAGGTCGTTCTGACATTGTCATTGGTAATCTTTCTAGTTTTTCAATGCTCAAGATTGTATAATCAGCACCCTTTTGCGCCATACCGATTTGTCTATCAGTAAGGTTAAAGATTTGGAATAGTGACGTTGTGTTGATTAAACGCCAAGGCACATAGCCTGAACGCAGATTTTGTAACGTCCAGCCAAGCTGTACAATAGAACGCAATTGTGACTGACCATGTTGTAATAACAGTAAGTCTTGCGATAATATATCGATTGCTGAAGACACAATGCTGTCCAAAGAAAAAATTCTGGAGGACAGAGTCATTAACCCATTGTCCACTACAGAAAGTGATTTTTCCAAATTAATACGGTCAATTTCCCGTATTCTCTCTGCTGTTTCAATTTGAGTAACCTTCCAGGCCTCATTATATGCTGCATATACAGAGGCTGCTATGAAACGCTTTTGACGCTGTTTGCGTGGTCCCATTATGAAATCACGGAAGTCAGCACCATCAGTAAGTAAAGTTAGGTGTTGCTTAATTTCAGGCAGTGTGGAAGTTTGAAGCCATTGAAGGCATAATTTGCCCACACTGTAGGTTGTTATTATCCCTGGGTGATGTCTTTTGGGGATATCTAGGGTCTGGCCTGGTCATTTTGAACCCCTGTGTGTTATTCAGGAATCTTTCTTGACAGTTATTTGTATCTGTGGGCCAGATCAACCATTGTTTCCAATCAGGATGTGTTCTGTTTTGGTTTAATATATGGTTTACGTCTATCTCTTCATCTGTATCAGAGCTATTGCTAAACACTGTTGGCTTTGGAATAGACGGTTTATTTAAATCTTTGATTTTGGCTAAGCCAAGACAGGTGGTTTGTTGAACAGTGTCATTTAAAAATATCATTTGTTCTGGGATCATGCAGGCTCTAAACAAAGCTTCTAAACCCTGTACTTGCCATTCTTTTGTACCCCAAACACTTTTCAAATCAACATTTTTGTCCCAATAATCAAATCCAAAAGTATTCATTTTTTCAAAGAATGAATCTGAATATATCAATTTTGTGTTGGTTATCATGGTTTTCATCCCTGTCTTGTTTGACAATTTAAAATAAAATGTTTCAGCATTACTTGTGTTAAAACCTGAAAAATATGAATATTTGTCATAAACGGTTCTTGAGCTCCCTTTTGGAGGTGTAGCACAATGTTCCCATTGATTATAATTTAAAACATTTCTAGGTTGTGCAGATTTATGTAAAAAATGGTTACCATAATGGTTATAGCAATACATACTATCATAATTTGTAGAACCTTGCAAATAATCATGTTTTGTAAATTTAGCAGACATTACTAAGTCAGACATCATGTTGTTAATGCTTTCGAAGTCCCAATCATCAGCAAATGAGTTTGGTTTTGCAAAATCACTCAAGGAGATCTTGATTTGGTGTGGATATTTCAGGATCTCGACCGGACCATAAATTTCATAGTCAGTGTTGTCCCAGGCTACCCCACCAGGTATCGGATTGGCTGTGAAGTTGGCTGAAGAAAGTTCTGAAGAAAGTTCTCTTTTCTCGACGTGTGAAGATGTGTGTGGTTTGAGGACCAAGTTGATGTTCTGACTTGCTGTGTCCATTTTAGCATATTTTCCCTCAATGAAGCGTCCCAAAGTAAATACCATGATGAGCCAAAGTATGAGGATAAATGCACCAAAACCCACCCAAAATTCAATCCATGGTGAAATCAGATATGTTTCTTTCAGTTGTTTCAAAAGTTCCTTCGCTTTGTCTTTAAAGGATTTGGATGATGGCTGTGTCTTTGGTTCACTGAAGCCTTCAGAGGAATCATCGAAGTTGATGAAGTAACCAGATGCAGTTCTGTCAATTGTTCCAATTGGTTCAGGATTTTTGTTTCTTGCATTTTCACTTGGTACTTCAGTATAGATTGGTGTGTCTCTGCTAAATGTCTTTATTTGGGTTTTCAGAGGCCTGAGTTCTATTGCATTGTTGCATAGTCCTTGTTGTTCTTCTGTAGGCGTTTCGAATGTGATGAGCCTCTTTGTTAGGACCTCTGTACTTGTAGCAAACCTTGGTGTTCTGCTACTTATTGGGAGTCCACTTGGCCTACTGTTTGTTATTGGCCACATGTTGTGGTTTTACCAGGTCGATGGATACAACTCGGTTCTCCTTTTTTCCAGCAAGTGGCGGTAGTATAACTGATCTTGTCCCGTTGACAGATAAGACAGGAACTGCTTTTCTGTAAGAAGGCCCAAATTCCTTCTTTACCGCGATATTCTCCCTGACTAGATCCCCGACTTTTGGAATCCAGACAGGTCTTGCTGGGACAGGTGGTGATTCTTCAGTGGTTGTTGGCTGTTGTTTCAACTGTATGTTGCTCAGGTCTTTTCTTGTTTTGTTTAAGTCCTGCAAAATAGCCAAACGGTCTTTGACATCAAAGCTTTTTTCTTTAACCACTGAAGTCTGACTATCAAGGTCAGAGATCAACATCCTAGTTCCAAATAATAATTCGTACGGACTGAATCCCTTCAGAGAATTTCTTGGCAAGTTATTTAGACTACGTTGGACACTTATTAGATGTTTGACCCACCCAGCTCCCGAACCTAATATCCTTTCCATTATAGATTGCTTTCTGCCTTGGTTTTTTCTTTACACCATCCCGTACCCTCAGGAAGGAAGTGAGAAGATTCCCGCTTGACTGTGCTCATTTGGCCATGTTTCCCTCCAGGCTGGTGTGCCTGAGTGAAAACAATGGTCGAACGTAGCATGCTCTTAGCGTATATGCCATTTAGACTCGCAAATCTTTGTATAACAGTCCGGACGTCAGCCGAGTGCTGGTGATCTACATTATAAGTGGAAACTAGCCTGTATATGTTAATCGCAAGCCATTCTTTTTGCTGGTGACGTTATCTGCAGTCAGATTCCACCGTATTATATTTTTTCTCTCCCCACTGCGATTTCTGTTGCAGTTTGGGCAGTTTTTTACAAACATGGTATGATGTAGGCTCATGCCTGGCCACCAGTACCGTGATTGTAAATCTTCTAGAGAATCTTTCAGTTTGAGGTGTCCAAGACCCTCACCCATATGTGCGTCTGCGATTAACAAGTGTCTCCTGTCCATGTTTGGAATCACTCTATCCCCCACTCCAGGGATTCGAGCAAAAGGGACGGAGTTTGCATCGATTATGTATGTATAATTGAGTGGATAGTTGATCGGTAACGCTGAGCAGTCGCCTTTTGATGACGTTTTCACCGCCAGCAATGTTTCACCGTCAATGTATTTTAATGTACGCTTTTTTCGAACTACGGGAGCCGATTTAGTGGCTGCCGCTGCGGCTGTTTCAGCCAATGAATTCCCTACAACGTGAACGCCATCACGTTGATGACTCAGTGAGTGAGTCACGTGAGTCTTTGGTAGTTCTTTTTGTAAAAGAGCTATTTGTTCCCAGAGCAGTCTCTGCTTTATTGGTGCATCTGTGTCATCTTTGTAACCGTTCTGAATCCATGTCTGCAAATCGCTGTTATATGATTTGACGCAGTAATATGAATCTGACACTATAAGTGTCGGGAATTCGCGATCCGCATTATCTAGCGCCATTTTCAATGCGATTATTTCAGTTTGTTGTTCTGAATTAGTTTCTACTGAGTGTGATTTTGTTAATAGAGGTTTTAATATACCTCCGCGCCACACTTCTTTTGTAATCTCACATGTGGGGTTGTATGCTTGTTCTCCCCAAACGGAGGGTTGAGCATGTCCGTCTGTGTAGATTACACAGGCGTAATGTCGTAGAGGCAGAATGTCGATTGGCAGAGGATACGTCTTTTCATATTTTAGATTTTTAGAAAATTGTCAACCATGCTATGCTTGATAATTCATATCCTACGTACAAGACTGTCAGATGGGCAATTCTGGATTTTTTGAAGTTGAATTTGTAACCCTCTGCAGCGAACCCAAGTATTATGGTGTTCACCCTTTTCAATTGAGTCTCCAAGTCATCATCTGTTAAGTAAATGTCATCGACATAGGATAATGCTTCATCATCATATAGTTGTAGTAATTCTGTTACTCTCGCTGAGAATACCCCCGGGCTGTTCTTGTACCCCTGGGCTAACCGACAGAATTGTTTTTGAGTACCATTTACTGAGAATGCAGTTAAATATCTGCTCTCTGGTGCTATGTTTTGACAAAAGAATCCATTGGAGATGTCCAAGGTTGTTTTGTATTTTAAGCGCACTATGTTATTCATTAGTGCAGCACTGTGTGAGTTTTGCACTGCAAAGGTTTTGCAACATGTGTTAAGGTGTCGGTAATCCAAAACTAGACGATATGAATTGTCTGGTTTGGAGACCGGAAACAAATGATTGTTCATTTGTGAGGTGCAAGTTTCAATCACCCCCTGGTATTCTAGCTGATCTAGTATTTCATTTACCTGTTTTTTAGCTTCTTGCTTAATTGGGTACTGCCTTTGTGCAGTAGGTTGTGATTTTAACTGGATTTTGTGAGGAGGAGAATCCTCATCCCATCCTACATGATTTTTATATAAAGCAGGTGCTAAGGCCACTGCCCACTTTCTAGCAAGTGTATATTTTTTATGAATCGGGATTTGATTCGAGAAGGCAGGCATAATTACTTCTTCGCCATGAGGGCACTCCCTGACAAACTCTGGTGGCCAGTCTTTTTCAGCTAGAAGGATATCATAGCCCTTGGAGAGATTATCCCAAAATAGTCCCCTTATTTTCCTAGTCTTATCTCCCTCTATACGTAATGTTATCTCGTATATCTTGTGGGGTTTGCTAACTCTGGTGTCTGCAGTTTCCACTTGAAGATATTCATTCGTGTCCACTGTCTCCAGATGATTCATAAGGACTTTGCGAGCTATGCTCACCTCTGCTGCGCTGTCTAGCATTGTCTGAGCCCACTCTCCGTTTTTCAGTTGTGTCCTCAGTATTCTCGGCATTATTAACTACCTTGATACTGGCTACCTTCTTTTTTGGAAATTGTAATTTCTTTTTTAGCTGAGCAGGTTCCTTGTCTTTGGACTTGGCGTGCTCGTCTCTTTGTTCTGATCGTCCTCTTCTTTCCGATTTCTGCGAGGAATTCTGAAAAGATTAAGAGGGACGTGTATCAATGTCTTGATATCTATCAGGTTTTTTAATATTATCCCTATTTCTAAGGTTATATCTATTCCCAGAGGGGTCACTCTGCGGTGACCTCTGCCTTCGGTTTGGAGATTTTTCTCTTCGCCTAGGAGACCTTCCTCGGGACTGGAATTTCTTTTCTTTAGGATTGGATTGTTTGTTTCCATCCCAGTTCTTTTTTGGTGAATTATTATTAAAAAATATTTTTTCTGGACTTTCAGTCAGTTGCGGTTTTACTGGTATTCCACCTAAACTATCTCTGCCTAGTTCCTCATACGATTTTTCTATGATTCTGGCTATTTCAGCTGGTTGGTCTGCTATATCTGTCTCTTTTAACCTTTGGCGGATCGCCACGTTTGCTGCTTCACCTTTTATGTTGGCTAATAATATAGCCGAGACCTGCTTGAAGTCTTTTAGTAATTTCATACCAAGAGTTAAAGCAGGTTCTGGACCGTATTCATCTTGAATTTGTTTTAGCACATCTGGTATTACCGAAATGGATGGAACACCGTGCGTTTTTGTGTAGATAGAAGCAAAGACTGTACCCCAAGTGTCGCAGTCCTCAATGTGTGGTGCGATTCCCATTGGGAGACATATAGTCAGAATCCTGTGTTTTTCTAGCGGGGTGGTGTCAGGAAACACCGCCTCTATTTGGGTGATTTTCTGTGCCAACCAGAATGGTATTTGTTCCCGTTTAGCCGGAACTTTCCCTAGGCAGGATTGGATGTTCTGTGGTGTAATTTTGTTTGTGTTCCCCTGGTGAGGGGTCAGCTGTGGAAGTTTAATCGCTGGCTGAATTGTTGAAGTCCGCATTACATATTGAACTAATTGTCTGTGAATTTTTAGTAATTGTTTTAGCTGTATTAACAGCTCTGCTGCAGGCATTCTTTCGATGTCTGGATGTGGTGTGTATCCGGCTAAGACCGGCCACGTTGCTCCTGGTCTTCCTAAAGGACCGAGCCTTGTAATGTGATTGTTATGTTTTAGGGCGCCATCAAATAAGAGCAAATGCTCTTGGAATTTGAGTGGTACTTCCACCTCCTCGAAAGGAGTGTACATTTCAGGAGTTTCCTCTACTTTGTAATAGTGGAAGTACTTTGTTACAGCATTAGCTGCTGGAAAATGTATCCATGAATAGTATACCTCTGTCTGCCGATATTCGAGTGCCTCAATTACGAATATGACTGTGCCACCTCTAGGTGTCAGTCCATTTTCTATAAGTTTTAAGGTTATAGATCTCCTTTTAATGACCGGAATGAGTGTTATATTCGGGTCTGCTGCTTGCATGGTAGCATCAGCATCTGCGAGTTCAGTTGCTAATCTAACTGCCTCTCTATCTTCATCACTGTCTCCCATTTTACCGACAGGATGGTATTATGTTTATTTGCAGATCAGGTTTCTTATGGAAACAGAGATTAGATGCACAATATTTTGGAACAGTGTATCCTTCAACGTTGAACGTTGAACCTAATATCCTTTCCATTATAGATTGCTTTCTGCCTTGGTTTTTTCTTTACACCATCCCGTACCCTCAGGAAGGAAGTGAGAAGATTCCCGCTTGACTGTGCTCATTTGGCCATGTTTCCCTCCAGGCTGGTGTGCCTGAGTGAAAACAATGGTCGAACGTAGCATGCTCTTAGCGTATATGCCATTTAGACTCGCAAATCTTTGTATAACAGTCCGGACGTCAGCCGAGTGCTGGTGATCTACATTATAAGTGGAAACTAGCCTGTATATGTTAATCGCAAGCCATTCTTTTTGCTGGTGACGTTATCTGCAGTCAGATTCCACCGTATTATATTTTTTCTCTCCCCACTGCGATTTCTGTTGCAGTTTGGGCAGTTTTTTACAAACATGGTATGATGTAGGCTCATGCCTGGCCACCAGTACCGTGATTGTAAATCTTCTAGAGAATCTTTCAGTTTGAGGTGTCCAAGACCCTCACCCATATGTGCGTCTGCGATTAACAAGTGTCTCCTGTCCATGTTTGGAATCACTCTATCCCCCACTCCAGGGATTCGAGCAAAAGGGACGGAGTTTGCATCGATTATGTATGTATAATTGAGTGGATAGTTGATCGGTAACGCTGAGCAGTCGCCTTTTGATGACGTTTTCACCGCCAGCAATGTTTCACCGTCAATGTATTTTAATGTACGCTTTTTTCGAACTACGGGAGCCGATTTAGTGGCTGCCGCTGCGGCTGTTTCAGCCAATGAATTCCCTACAACGTGAACGCCATCACGTTGATGACTCAGTGAGTGAGTCACGTGAGTCTTTGGTAGTTCTTTTTGTAAAAGAGCTATTTGTTCCCAGAGCAGTCTCTGCTTTATTGGTGCATCTGTGTCATCTTTGTAACCGTTCTGAATCCATGTCTGCAAATCGCTGTTATATGATTTGACGCAGTAATATGAATCTGACACTATAAGTGTCGGGAATTCGCGATCCGCATTATCTAGCGCCATTTTCAATGCGATTATTTCAGTTTGTTGTTCTGAATTAGTTTCTACTGAGTGTGATTTTGTTAATAGAGGTTTTAATATACCTCCGCGCCACACTTCTTTTGTAATCTCACATGTGGGGTTGTATGCTTGTTCTCCCCAAACGGAGGGTTGAGCATGTCCGTCTGTGTAGATTACACAGGCGTAATGTCGTAGAGGCAGAATGTCGATTGGCAGAGGATACGTCTTTTCATATTTTAGATTTTTAGAAAATTGTCAACCATGCTATGCTTGATAATTCATATCCTACGTACAAGACTGTCAGATGGGCAATTCTGGATTTTTTGAAGTTGAATTTGTAACCCTCTGCAGCGAACCCAAGTATTATGGTGTTCACCCTTTTCAATTGAGTCTCCAAGTCATCATCTGTTAAGTAAATGTCATCGACATAGGATAATGCTTCATCATCATATAGTTGTAGTAATTCTGTTACTCTCGCTGAGAATACCCCCGGGCTGTTCTTGTACCCCTGGGCTAACCGACAGAATTGTTTTTGAGTACCATTTACTGAGAATGCAGTTAAATATCTGCTCTCTGGTGCTATGTTTTGACAAAAGAATCCATTGGAGATGTCCAAGGTTGTTTTGTATTTTAAGCGCACTATGTTATTCATTAGTGCAGCACTGTGTGAGTTTTGCACTGCAAAGGTTTTGCAACATGTGTTAAGGTGTCGGTAATCCAAAACTAGACGATATGAATTGTCTGGTTTGGAGACCGGAAACAAATGATTGTTCATTTGTGAGGTGCAAGTTTCAATCACCCCCTGGTATTCTAGCTGATCTAGTATTTCATTTACCTGTTTTTTAGCTTCTTGCTTAATTGGGTACTGCCTTTGTGCAGTAGGTTGTGATTTTAACTGGATTTTGTGAGGAGGAGAATCCTCATCCCATCCTACATGATTTTTATATAAAGCAGGTGCTAAGGCCACTGCCCACTTTCTAGCAAGTGTATATTTTTTATGAATCGGGATTTGATTCGAGAAGGCAGGCATAATTACTTCTTCGCCATGAGGGCACTCCCTGACAAACTCTGGTGGCCAGTCTTTTTCAGCTAGAAGGATATCATAGCCCTTGGAGAGATTATCCCAAAATAGTCCCCTTATTTTCCTAGTCTTATCTCCCTCTATACGTAATGTTATCTCGTATATCTTGTGGGGTTTGCTAACTCTGGTGTCTGCAGTTTCCACTTGAAGATATTCATTCGTGTCCACTGTCTCCAGATGATTCATAAGGACTTTGCGAGCTATGCTCACCTCTGCTGCGCTGTCTAGCATTGTCTGAGCCCACTCTCCGTTTTTCAGTTGTGTCCTCAGTATTCTCGGCATTATTAACTACCTTGATACTGGCTACCTTCTTTTTTGGAAATTGTAATTTCTTTTTTAGCTGAGCAGGTTCCTTGTCTTTGGACTTGGCGTGCTCGTCTCTTTGTTCTGATCGTCCTCTTCTTTCCGATTTCTGCGAGGAATTCTGAAAAGATTAAGAGGGACGTGTATCAATGTCTTGATATCTATCAGGTTTTTTAATATTATCCCTATTTCTAAGGTTATATCTATTCCCAGAGGGGTCACTCTGCGGTGACCTCTGCCTTCGGTTTGGAGATTTTTCTCTTCGCCTAGGAGACCTTCCTCGGGACTGGAATTTCTTTTCTTTAGGATTGGATTGTTTGTTTCCATCCCAGTTCTTTTTTGGTGAATTATTATTAAAAAATATTTTTTCTGGACTTTCAGTCAGTTGCGGTTTTACTGGTATTCCACCTAAACTATCTCTGCCTAGTTCCTCATACGATTTTTCTATGATTCTGGCTATTTCAGCTGGTTGGTCTGCTATATCTGTCTCTTTTAACCTTTGGCGGATCGCCACGTTTGCTGCTTCACCTTTTATGTTGGCTAATAATATAGCCGAGACCTGCTTGAAGTCTTTTAGTAATTTCATACCAAGAGTTAAAGCAGGTTCTGGACCGTATTCATCTTGAATTTGTTTTAGCACATCTGGTATTACCGAAATGGATGGAACACCGTGCGTTTTTGTGTAGATAGAAGCAAAGACTGTACCCCAAGTGTCGCAGTCCTCAATGTGTGGTGCGATTCCCATTGGGAGACATATAGTCAGAATCCTGTGTTTTTCTAGCGGGGTGGTGTCAGGAAACACCGCCTCTATTTGGGTGATTTTCTGTGCCAACCAGAATGGTATTTGTTCCCGTTTAGCCGGAACTTTCCCTAGGCAGGATTGGATGTTCTGTGGTGTAATTTTGTTTGTGTTCCCCTGGTGAGGGGTCAGCTGTGGAAGTTTAATCGCTGGCTGAATTGTTGAAGTCCGCATTACATATTGAACTAATTGTCTGTGAATTTTTAGTAATTGTTTTAGCTGTATTAACAGCTCTGCTGCAGGCATTCTTTCGATGTCTGGATGTGGTGTGTATCCGGCTAAGACCGGCCACGTTGCTCCTGGTCTTCCTAAAGGACCGAGCCTTGTAATGTGATTGTTATGTTTTAGGGCGCCATCAAATAAGAGCAAATGCTCTTGGAATTTGAGTGGTACTTCCACCTCCTCGAAAGGAGTGTACATTTCAGGAGTTTCCTCTACTTTGTAATAGTGGAAGTACTTTGTTACAGCATTAGCTGCTGGAAAATGTATCCATGAATAGTATACCTCTGTCTGCCGATATTCGAGTGCCTCAATTACGAATATGACTGTGCCACCTCTAGGTGTCAGTCCATTTTCTATAAGTTTTAAGGTTATAGATCTCCTTTTAATGACCGGAATGAGTGTTATATTCGGGTCTGCTGCTTGCATGGTAGCATCAGCATCTGCGAGTTCAGTTGCTAATCTAACTGCCTCTCTATCTTCATCACTGTCTCCCATTTTACCGACAGGATGGTATTATGTTTATTTGCAGATCAGGTTTCTTATGGAAACAGAGATTAGATGCACAATATTTTGGAACAGTGTATCCTTCAACGTTGACTAGACCAAGAACCATACATAGGAGTTCCCTCCTGCGAGGTTTTGGAGGATATAACCTTTCACCCACTCCAGACGTCTTTGGAGTATTTGGGAAAAGGGGTCTGAGTGAGAAAGCACGACTGAGTTACTCTAAATGTCTTACGTTAGTTTTATCGCCCTTTCCAAACGCGTTGGGCGCCATGTAGTGTAGTTCCTATTTTCCCAATAGGCTCTGCGCATTGGAATTATACCTACAGCAGTAAAGGCCTAGACCAGACGTTAACTAGGTCTACTACTGTCGATACTAGACTTAATTTTTGGGTTTGCCAGCTAAGCTCAGAGTTCGCTAGAAACTTTCTCGAATGTTCAGGAAAGAATTACCTCCCCTGATTAGACAAGAAGGGATTTAGTTTCTGACAACCATAGAACATGACAACTTTGCTCTCCCCTAATCAAGAGTCAATCTCAAGAGTCGTGTGAGCACAAGGCAATTATTTTACTCAGTCAGTACGTGCATTCTTAGTCTCATCAGAATGTAGAGAAAAGGAAGAGACGGGCGTGTTCAATAAAAAGGTGTTATTTATTGATCAGTCTCTTTTCTCATACATGAGAAATGGATCGATATTATTGCAATACTTATAGTTAAGTAAAGTGCATACATTAAAAGCAATAGTATAAAATAATACTGTAAAAACATTGATATGGTTTCTGAGCCATATGATGTTTAAAATGATTAAAATATATTTACATACACATATACATTTGACTAAACGTACTCAACTGGTGTTTCTAAATACGCCTACCCCGTGTACCTGACCTAAGTCTAATGCGTGGGCGGGAATAGAAAGTTACAGTTTAAGTTAAGTTTGTTTTTGCCAAGTGAATAACTAAAGAATTCTCTGTGAGGGGTTATTCAGTTCTGTACCTGGAAGTTAGGATGAATGAGGAATGGTATCTCTTTCTCTGCTCTCGATATTCCAGGCTGCCTGCGAGGGCTGCCCAGAAACGCCGGTGCTGGGTCTCTCGGCTTGAGATAGCAGCGCGTCTCTCAGCGCGTCAGGAAGGCGGGGCTGCTGCCAGCGGGGTCTGCTTCTGCTCTCGGCTTCGGCAAGTATGGCTGCTCCGTCTTGTCACCACGCGTGTGTTTGCATAGGGCAAGATCGGCAATATTTATACCTTAAAGGTGCCGAGATTGACGTAAGGATGGACATAGATACGTCAATAAAGATGTCATACGACTTGCTCGTTAGCACATTCTTTACTAAAGTTCTCTGTGAAATCAAAACAATGGCCGCACGGATTTTCCAGGTTGTCATAGGTTTGATTTGTTATGAGAACGTCGTATGCCTTATCAGGGACTGGAGGAATGTCGCTTGTCTAATTAGATCTCAAGCGTTATGACCTAATCAGATAACACGTTCCTGTGCCGTAGTGTGACTGCGTCAGATAACGGTATCTGCATCATGGGGGCTGTTCGTGCCTCATGGGCTGACTGTTAGTTAACTTGATAGTTAGTTTAACCAGAATAGGGTCAGGAATAGGGGGATCGATTCAGAACCTATAGGAATACATGACAATTTCTTTGTACATAGATCAATTTTGTTTGAATATTAGGGGCCAGATGTAGGTAATTCATTTTTACCGATTCTAAAATACCGAATTTTACCGATTCGGTATTTTAGAAAAGGTAAATGAGATGTAGGTAAAAAATCGGTAAAAAATACCGATTCGGTAAAAATCTGAATCCCCGAGTCGGTATTTTCCGAATCGGTATTTACCGAATCGGCAAATACCGATTCGGTAAGTCACATTCATTCCTATGGGCCTGGATGCCCATAGGAATGAATGGGATTTACCGAATGGGTCTTTACCGATTCGGTATTTACCGAATCAGTAAATACCAACTCGGGGATACGAAAAAGCAAGCAGTTGAGCCACCAACCAATCAGGTGCCTCCACCCCGCCCCTCAGCCAACCAACAGAGCAAGCAACCAATCCTGTGCATCCACCCCACCCCACAACCAGGAAGTGGCCACACCCATGCAGGTGCAGAGTAACTGATCACCCAGGAGAGCAGTTAGACACAGACAGGCTGTTGTGAAGCTTAGCTGTGCAGTACTAACAAATGGAATCCCAGGACTCCCAGAGGGACGGTGCAGAGAGGAAGAGGAAGATGAAGTTCAGCACAGGTGAACTCCAGGTGCTGGTGGAGGAGGTTGTTAAGCACTACTCCAAGATATTTGGAAAGCAGTCTCTGCAGGTAGCAGAGGCTGTGAAGAGGAACACCTGGCTGGGGATCCAGTCCAAAGTGAACGCAATAGGAGTGACAACCAGGGAAGTGGAAGATCTGAAGAAGAGATTGTACGATCTGAGGATCATAACCAAAAAGAAATTGGCAGCAAGAAGGAAAGAGGCCAATGCTACTGGTGGTGGAAAGAACAGGGCACCTGCTCTCACGGATCTTGAAGAGCTCGTGGAGTCCACACTGGAGCCAGAGTGCGTTGTAGGAATTGGTGATGCAGACAGCTCAGCCCGAGCTGCATTACCAAAAGGTAAGGGACATGTCCATCATTCCTCACCCCCTGCCTGTCTTCCTTCCCTAATGTGACTGTGTGTTGAGGTACTCCAGTACAGGCTTTTGTATCCACCTGCAATGCATGATGGTAGTTGTAGTTTTAAGTTTTCACATCAGAGCAGGCAACATGAAAGAAATTAAATTAAATGTGATTTATTATAGGAATACACGGTGAAAGCACCACTAAGCCACTGTCCAAATCTATCCACAGGAGAGACTTCGCGCATGACAATGCAGGAGAATGAGAAAAGGCCACCCCAAAGGGAGAGGAGTGAGGAAGAAGCCAGGGATGCAGTGCCCAGCACAGCAACACCTCCAGTACCCTGCACACAAGCATCTCCCACAGCAGAGGCAGCCACCATGCAACTGCCATCATCTCCTCTGCTCCTTGACTCACCACAACATGAGCCTCAACAACTTGCCACACCAGCAGACTCAGAGGTGTCATAAATCTTCAGGCCCAGGAGGCATGACGTTCCCCCACAGAGAATCTTACAAACATCCTCTGATGAGGAAAGGCAGGGTGAGATACCAACAGAGTCAATGGCAGGAAATACAGCTGGTCTTCCATCCACTCCTGTCACTGTTACCGGAGGCACAAGACGCCGTAGGGTCCGGGAGGCAGGCTTCACTGGCCATGATGACAGTGTCTTCCGTGGCCTCGAGACAACAATGGTCAAGGTGCAGCGCCTGCAGGCGAAAGCAATTAGTGCAGTGCACAGACAAATGCACCATATGAACAAAAACTTTGACACCATGAACCGGGGGATAACATCAATGGCGGACAGCATGAGGAACATGGTCAATGGGGTCAGGGACATGTCACAGTGTGTGATGTCACTTTGTGATGAACTACACGAGGACCGCGCACATAGGCACAGGGAGAGGCAGTATATGCAACAGCAGGCAAGGGGCATGCACCGTCTTGCAACAGGGACTTCACTGCTGTGTCGCCGTTCTGTTGCTATGCAGGAAGGGCTGGTGCACTGCTGCACAGACCTCACAAGGGGGATGGGGCGAGTCACTACAGCAATGGAAGTGCTGCTGACTAACCAGTCAGCCACCACAGGAGGTGAAGGTTTAGGGGACACAGACAACACCAGTAGCAGGAGCAGCATCCCTATCCCAGAAGTCCGGAGGAGCAGCAGACGCCAGACTACAGGCGCTGACACAGCAGACAATGATCATGCCCAACTACAGGCATCACGCAGTGCAGTTCATGGGCGCAGGCAGTAACTCTGCCAAATTTGAGTGGACATGTGAGGGTGAGGTAACCCCAGTCCGCCCAGTTGTGCTAGGCACACTTAGGATGTAGCAAATATGTCTTCATACATTAACCGTAGTGCCAAATAAACTACGTTTACTGCATTTAAACCCTTGCTGTGTCTCTCTACTTACTCAAAAGTAGTTGTGTGTGATCTCTGCCCGTCTCTCTGTCTGCCATCTGTCGGTGTTGGTACTCCTACTGTGTTGGCTGCAGGTAAATGTAAATGTAAATGTCATGGTACTTATAGAGCGCACTGTCACCAGACGGTCACCTTGCGGTGTCGCCTATGTGGTTTCCTGGCGCTGATACTCATACCGCTGTGGAACCCCTCCTGGCTTTCCCTGTGAAGTGTCCACTCCTGGGCACCCCCAGGGTGAAGCCAGGCATCCTTAGCGCTGTTGGGGCCGGTGTGGAGGCTAAGCAAGCTATTGCCCAGAGTTGCAGCATGGGGCCCGTGATTAGAATAGGCACCGAGGCGAGAATTAACAGGTCCGAGGAAATTGAGCCCGAGACCCCGACGAGGCAGGAACCGAACCCTGGTCCCTGGCCAGAACTCTGCATCAGGGTCTGCCGCTCAAACTATTGAGCCACACTCCTCCTCCAGGTAGTGCCTGGTCATCGTCATGGTCTTCATAGTCGCTCAATTTCACCTCGGTGCCCTTCTTAGTAGCGAGGTTGTGCAACATAGCACAAGTTGTAAGGATCTTACAGCATATGACTGGTGAGTACTGCCGTGCCCCTCCACTTTTGTGGAGGCAGCAGAACCTGCTCTTCAGAAGGCCAAAGGTGCACTCCACGATGTTCCGGGTTGATTTATGTGCCACATTGTATCATCTCTGGCTGGGGGTCGTGGGGTTGAGGTAGGGTGTCAGGACGAAGGAACGAAGGGCATATGCACTATCCCCTAATGTGAAAAAAGAAAACAATTACTCACAGGCACACATTTACATACGTCTGCATTATCTATCAAGAGAGATTCACACACTAATTTACCTAGCAGGTATCCTTTGCCAAATTCCCCTGCTGTCAGGCGGGTGTAAATCCCACTGTTTTGGAAGATGTAGGAGTCGTGGGTGCTTCCCGGGCACTTGGCCACTATGTCTGTGATCATGTACTTGGCATCACAGATCACTTGTACATTTATTGTGTGAGATGACTTCCGGTTCCTGTAAATGTGCTCAGTGGCAGCAGGTGGGCATATTGGGATGTGGGACCCTTCAATGCAGCCAATCACGTGTGGAAAATTTGCCATTAGGTAGAAGTCAGTCTTGGTCCTGAGCAGGTCCGCATCAGTGTCCGGGAAGCGGATGTAATGCTCCATTCTTTGCATCATGGCATCCAGGCACTTCCTGAAGAAACGGGACAGGCAGCTCTGGGACACCCCACCTACCGCAGCAACAACACTCTGGTAACTGCCAGATGCAAGCAGGTGTATGCTACAGAGCACCTGTACATGTGGTGGTATGGTGTGCGCCCTTGGTGTTGGGTGCTCCAGGAGTGGGTGCAGGTCCCTAATCAGGTCCAGGATGGTTTGTGGGTGCAGCCTGTACCTTTGCAGGATCTCTGGCTCAGTCACTTGGAAGAGTGTGATCCTCTGCCTGTAGACCTGCTCCTCCCTTCTCCAATCCCTCTCTCCTGCAGCCTGTAACCGTAGCCGCATTGCTATGACGTTGAATGCCGCCATTCTGGTAACACTGTTGCATTTTGGGACCCTATTTTATAGCCTGCACCTGGTTACCACCTGCTTTCAATGCATGGTAAATACCGACTCTTAAATACCGAATTTGAAGCAAATTCAGTATTTTAGTGTTGACCTACATCTCAAAAGTCTTATTTTTCCATTTCTTATTTTCCGAATCGGTAAATTTACCGATTCAGAATATTTACTGATTCGGAAAATTTACCGATTCGGAATATTTGCCAATTCGGTATTTTTACCGACTCGGTAATTCTACCGATTCGGTAATTTTACAGAATCGGAGAAGTTACCGATTCGGTAGTTTTTGTGTGCCCTACATCTCAATGTCCAAATACCGGTCGGTAACGGCCGAAATTACCGATTTTCGCCCGTTACTGACCGGTATTTGGCTACCTACATCTGGCCCTAGATGTGGTGTTTTCATTTTTCTAACATTTTATGTCAAAAGTGGCGTTGTTTTCTTTGAGAAAAAAAGATTTTAAAAAAAGAATGCAGTTTTCAAACAAATAAAGATTATTGAGTAATCATAGTACATATTGACTAGTTGTTTTTTCACTTATGGGCTCGGCCTTACTGATTGAGCCACATCCATTGTAGTTCTTTCTTCAGATAATGAATCCCAGCACACAGATAAGAGAACCAGAGCTCACCTCTGCTGCTAGGTAATGAATCCCAGATCAGAGATAAGAAAATTGGAGCTCATCTGTGCTGCTAGGTGGTGAATCCCAGATCAGAGATAAGAAAGTTAGAGCTCACCTGTGCTGCTAGGTAATGAATCCCAGATCAGAGATAAGAAATCTGGAGCTCACCTCTGCTGCTAGGTAATGAATCCCAGATCAGAGGGTAAGAAAGCTGGAGCTCATCTGTGCTGCTAGGTAATGAATCCCAGATCAGAGGGTAAGAAAGCTGGAGCTCACCTGTGCTGCTAGGTAATGAATCCCAGATCAGAGGTAAGAAAGCTGGAGCTCACCTGTGCTGCTAGGTAATGAATCTCAGATCAGAGATCAGAAATCTAGAGCTCACCTCTGTCCCCAAGCTAGAGAAACTGCTGCTAGGTAATGAATCCCATATCAAACATAAGAGTGATAGAGCTCAACTCTACTCCAATGAGCTACTGCTGCCTGGTACTGACTTCCAGCAAAAAGATGAGAAGACAGTGTTCACTTTCCTCCTGTACTAAAGCTACTCCGGGCTCGCAGATCAGAAAGCTAGAGCTCTCCCATGTGTCAAAGATGACGTAGTGACTTCCACCTGAGAGATCTGAAAGCCCGAGCTGACATCATTTCTAGAGCTAGACTTCTGCCAAGGTGTGACCTCAGCTCAGCAATCAGAAAGCCACACCCGTGCTGCCACAACCAAGTTCTGAGCACTACTACACATCAACCAAAACAGGAAATATTCAGAAAATCCTGATTGACAGGTTTTTGCTCTTCTAACTCAATTTCCATTTTCTCGCCAATGTATTGCCACTTGTATCACTGACTGCATGTGTTAACTCCAAGAAATCTGTTTGTTTTCAGGTGCGTGGAAGTATGGCGATGAATATTGTCAGCACCATCATTACTCTCCCAGCGATAATCATTACCTCCCTTGATATCCTTCTTGGGTCTATGAACCTGTCTGAATCTTCCGCTTGTGACATTTCCATCCCTGGCAATGATGGCCAGTCTTGCCGCAGCTACCAGGCCGGCCTGGTGGTAAGTATTGAGTCCTCCACAGAACTTCCTCCCCATACAGTGGCGTGGGCCTAGATGATGTGGCCTCCCTAACCTGCAACATAACTGTCCTTTCTCACCCCCCATTAGAAAACATATCTCAGCCTGAAATTCAGTGGCATTCCCAATAAATAGTTTGTTTTTCTTAAATAGTGATTCATGTGGAAAGGAGATTTAGAACAATATGCTCATCCTATAACATCAGTAAACAATGTAATAATCTATAAATACCTGTTCCTGAGAGATGGTTTCTTGTGGAATTCATAGATAACCTAACCTTATGGCCCATGAGCTGCATGTGTAGTACAGTAGTAGCAGTGGAGTTCAGGTCCCTTAAGCCCAAGGGTCTGTGACCGATACCCTGACATGTGCAGCCAGAGGTTGTCATGTATGTTTTCTGGGAGTCATAAGTAGCCTCTTTCATTACTCACCATATTGTAGTCGTCACAGTACAGCCTGGAATTACCAAGGGTTGTTGGGAGATAATGGGGCAGAAGTTTGCAACACACCTGTGTCCTGTTGGTGACACTCTGCAGTGATTTGTCGGAATTTGTGCCACATGAGTACTTGCACAAAACCATAGTAAACAACGCCCCCCCCCACCCTCCCAGGAGTCCGGGAGCATATAACGGAAGCCTGCCTGTAAATATTCACACCTCATCCTTACATTTAGAATGACCCTCCCCCCCAATGTTGGCCCCTGAAATGGACCACCTCATACCTAAAAGAAGATCTGCATGGCCTTTAACCACTTCCTGAGTACCAGTCCATCCAATCAGCAGCAGCCTATCACGTGCCTGTGCCCAATTACCACTGCATGCTCCCCAGGTAGAACCAAGACATACAAAGTCAAGGGGTGAATCTGGCGCATGGAGGGGGGCTTATGTTGGCCACATGCCCTCTTCTGAGTAGAATAAAGTACATTATTCATTTTCTGAGAATGATTGCTGGCCCCTTAATAAAAAATGCTAATCCTATCAAGTTGAACCCACTCCTATTTGTAGGAATTTAGACAGAGTTGGTTTAGAAGTGAACACTTCTAAAAATAAAGTTGTACAAATTTAAGGAAAGAAAAATCCTAAATATTATTGACTCCAAACATCACAATCTAAGTAAAGACTAGATCCATAATTTCTGAACATTTGTACAAAAATACAGATTACTGCCATTGCAATGAATCTATTGGAACTCATTCAACAATACCTGTGTTATAAACCTGATGTTCTTGGCCTTATTTCTCTGTGTCTTAACCTTAGTTAGAATCTACCACTATGGGTCCCAATGGGTTACATGCGATCACCGCTTCTTGACATCTCAGAATGACAATCTTTTAGGGGATGAGTGTAATAAAGTCTATGCAAGCAGATTTCCAAGCCATCGCTAGATCCGACTTTTACCTGTTTAGGACCATACACAAACCTACAAACTCAGAATGAACAGCCAGGTGTGGTAAACAGATAAATGGACTGGGGGTCTGATTCACAAAGGTGACTTATACTTTTACGTAAATTTACGATTGCTTGCTATGAAATGAAATGAATGAAATGGAAGAAAATTTATAACGCGCAACTAAAACCCGAGGGCATCAAGGCGCCTATCAAAAATTAATCAGAAAAGGCAGAAGCAAAAACTACGGGTAAGCTTTGGCGAATAGCCGTGTCTTCAGGACTTTTCTGAAAGACTGAAGAGTGGAGAGGGCCTTAATTTCCACAGGAAGAGCATTCCACATTTTTGGTGCTATAGTGGAAAAAGCTCTGCCACCCCATTTAGCTCTGCGAATGCGTGGTACAGACAGCAGAGATTTGTTGGCAGAGCGCAGATTCTTCGAGGGGCAATAAGGGGCCAAGAGAGCCCTAATCCCCCCTGACCTATTTCTCGCTAAGGCGCCAAAGGTCAGCCACAAGATTTTAAAAGAAATCCTGTCATCAATGGGGAGCCAATGTAGCGCTTTCCTAGCGGAGGTGGCTGACGCACGTTTGGGTAAGTCCAACACAAACTTGGCCGCCGCATTATGGACCATTTGAAGGCGCTGCAGCAGCCCCTTGTTGAGTCCTGCATACAGCGCATTACAATAGTCAAGTCGGGAGCCTATAAGTGCAACCACGGCTTTCTTTCTGGCCTGCTGAGATAAGTAATGTTTAATCTTCCTCAAGATGTGTATTATGCCCCAACAGGTGGAAACTGTTCTATTTACCCGCTGACGCATATTGAGGGTAGGGTCCATCAAAACTCCTAAGTTTTTAGCCAGAGCGGCGGGTACCGGACAAGCCTCCAGTGAGGCAGGCCACCAATTTGCCGACCAGATGTCCTCCTTTCCCCTAAACACCAAGATCTCCGTCTTCTCACCGTTCAGTTTTAATGAATTGTATGTCATCCATTGCGCGACTGCCTCCAGACAAGATCTAAAATTGGAGGCAGCCTCGTTAATAGACTGGTAGAAGGAGACCAGGATCTGGGTATCGTCGGCGTAGGAAACTACCTCCATCCCGAAAGATCTTATCAGTCTGGCAAGTGGGGTCACATAGATGTTGAAAATGGTCGGACTTAATGCCGACCCCTGAGGGACCCCACATTGCACAGACAGGGGTGGAGATAGAAACTGCCCCAGCATCACTCTCTGTTCCCTCTGGTATAGGAAGGAAGTCAGCAAATTAAGAGCGGACCCCTCCACCCCAATCTCCCTTAGGCGAGATGTTAACACCGTGGGAGAGAGGGTGTCAAACGCAGCAGTAAGATCTAGCAGGATGAGGAGGGTGGTCTGTCCCCTATCAACTCGAGTGCGGATATTATCCAGCACTATGGTAAGGGCCGACTCAGTGCTATGCTCCCTCCTGAATCCATGCTGCGAATGATCTAAAAGGCCAAAGTTCTCCAGAAAGGCCGCGAGATGTTTATTAAGATGCATTTCCAGCATCTTCACAGCGGCAGGGAGCAGCGAAATGGGGCGAAAGTTTTTAAGTACCCCAGGGTCCAGTGTTGGTTTCTTAAGTAATGGTTTCACCACTGCCCTTTTCCATTGCTGAGGGAAGGTGCCAAACCTCATTGCCCCATTCATGATCTCCAAAAGGGGAGGTAAAAGGGTCTCCTTACACTGCTTAAAAAGCAAGAGCGGACAGGGATCTAAGGGGAGCCTGATCTGGTCCTAGAGAGAAGGTCCTCTAGTTCCTGAAATACAAGGGGAGGGAAGGATGCCAAGCGTCCCGAAGGAACAAACTCCACCGTAGATAGAACAGACTCAGCGGAGCCAGAGGAACCAGCCATTTCAACCTTCTGAAGCTCTAGGGCCGAATACAAATCAGCAATCTTAGCCTGGAAGAAAGAGGCAATGTTGTTACACAGCAGCTGAGAGCCGATGACAGGATCAGGAATCTGAAGGGAGGTCAGAAAATCAACAATCTTAAAAAGCTCTTTCGCGGAGGAAAGTGAGGTGGTACAAGCAGTAAAATATTGTTGCTTGGCTTTTATAACCTCCACCTTATAGCCCCTCAATAAGATTTTATGGGCCTCTTTTTCCTTCAAATCCCAGCTGGCCAACCAGAGACGCTCCTGCCTCCTAACTCCCTGCCTAAGAGATCTTAATGACTCGGAGAACCAGGGGGCCGAAGGCTTTTTTCTGGCCGAGTAACGTAAACGTGTCACAAAAGACAGTCCTATTTTTAATGTGCGGAGACTTCACAGTCATAAAGATTTTACTCGTAAAATTCCTTTATGAATAACATACAATCATAAACTTACACAAAAGTGTAACTTTACCTCTGTGAATCAGGTCCTGCCATAATAAGAAATAACATGAAGGGACCTGAGTTGGTCAAAGCTGCAAGCTTACTGAAAACTGTAAACAGGGTGGCAGTCTGTCGCACTTCTTCATCCATCAAATTGTTAACAACTGTGTTTGATAATATGCGACAACTGCACCAACATATGCAGTGAATCAGGCCGATAGTCAGATATAAATGTTACTATAAAATTGTGGGAGAGCGGTCCGGATCAATAGACGAGGAGGCTGTATATAGTGTGCCAGTTGTACGGTTTTTATTAACAAATTCGTTATAGTCTAGGGTCCACTGTCTGGTGTCTGTGTTTCTTCTTTTAGATGTTCCAATTCTCCTCTGTGTTCCAAGGGGCGGGCTGTGCAGGCCGCATGGTCCTTCCCCGGGAGGCTCAAAAGAGAGAAAAGAAGAACAAGTAGTTGTCAGTTCTTCCTATGGTCCCTATCCTATACGTAGGATACCGTCACCACACCCAACAGGTGATAGAACAAAAGGAAATGGGAGTGAAGGGGTAGGTCTTGTGAGGGACAAGGTTGTTGGATTGGGGTTGCACGGTGCATTCAGCGGTATCGGGGGGGGGGAGTTTGGCTTAACAGTCTTGATCCGGTTACACCCTTTTAACAACTAGTTCCACCCTTGGGTTACCGATGTCAGTAATGGCCAACCACTGCTGAGAATAACGCTATCCACACAACATTCAAAGGCTAACAAACAATGGAGGAATAATCTTGACTGCAAAGAAATTATTACGGGCCCCTTTTCCTTACTTCAGGATCCGCCCGCCACCCTCCCGTAGTGTCCCATGCTTCTCTACCCCCCTCCTCCCTCACCTCGCAAGCACACCCCACTCATCGGCTCTGCCGCAACTCTCCTCGTGAGTTGCGGCCGCTCTTCAGCCACCTCCTGTGGGGACCACCAGTCCTCGCACCACGTCTCGTCTTCTTCGGGTTCTCCTCTGTTCACCGCACCTTCCGCACGGTCCGGCTCTTCTCGGCGTTCGTCCTCTCTTCCGGGTTCTTCGCGCCCTCCGTCTGCTTCCTCCTCCGCTTTCACGTCCGGCACCAGTGTGCTTCCGGGGTTAGTCCTGCCCACTTCCTCTTGGCCGTGGAATCGACCTGGTCGCTGATCAAACAAAGGACATGGGGATGTTACTGGTGCTCCATGGTGATCCTGTTTTATCGTCTGGTCAGGTAAGCTACGGGACCTCGGGGTTCACCCGGTCAGGCGGGACAATTCCTCACAAAAATACAATACATGAGTAATGGGCACAAACACTTTCAGGATTAGACAGCACAAGTATCCTAGTGGTACATATACACAGACACCTATAAAGGTCACAAGTGCTAATTCCTAGTAGCGGACACCAGTTAGGTCATTTCAACATAATTGTTGGACTTTGCCCTTTTTGCAGGTTCATCCCTGAACTTTTTGCCTTCCTCCTGTTACTTTTTCTGACATGTTGTTGGTGGTTTTAGGACTCTAGGCACTTTATCACTGCTGTCTAGTGTAAAGTGCATGTGCTCTCTATGGTAAAACGTGATAAGATTGGTCTACACCTTTTTGGCTAATTGAATTTACCTATCAGTCCCCAGTAATGTGGTATCTAATATACCTGGGGCCAGTAAATTAAATGCTACTGGTGGGCTTGCAGCGCTGCTTGGCGCCACCCACCAAAGTAGCCTTTCATATGTGTCTCAGGCCTCTGCCATGGCAGGGCCTGCGGGCATAGTTTACTGCCGCTGTGACGTGGTATATAAAGTGGGTGCCACGTCTGTGACTCCCCTTTTTCTACATATCAGTCACCCCTAAGGTAGGCCCAAGCTAGCCCTATGGGAAGTTTGCATTGTAGGTAAAAGGTAGGACATGTGCCTTAACTGTGTGGCATGTCCTGGTAGTGACAAACAGCCATTTTGGTTTCTCACTACTGTGAGGCTGCCCTCTCATAGGAATGCATTGGGGTTTCCCTGATAAATGCTTCAGTGATCATTCCTGATCTGAGAGGAGTAGAGTGGACACGTTTTGTATGTTTGGAATAGTGGTTATAAATGCGGCACAATGGTATTCTCAGATTTACTATCACTATTTTAGAAATGCCACTTTTAGAAGTGGGCATTTCTGTGTGCTATGTGTCTTTGTGCCTGCCTGATGGGTATTGTATGTCTGGTTCTGGAGTGACATGGGCTGGGTGAGTCAGCACTAGGCTGAATAGGCCAATCTGAATTTGGAGTGATGGGAGGAGTAGCACCTGGGACTGAATGGGACTGTGCCTGCCTTCCAGAATGCTGGCTCCGCCCCCTGTGGTGTGTCTAGTGCCAGAGCCTACTCTGACAAAGGAGGTGGTGGTGCACCTTTAGGAAAGAGTGTGAGTGCCCCCAAGAACTGGTTTTGACTGGGCATAGGCCTGTGCCAGGGGGGGAGAACAAAGACATGGAAGGTATCAGTGCTGGGGCAGTGACCCAATGTCTGCTGAACTGAACTGGGTCTAAAGAACACTCTGCCAGGCGGGGCCACCATGGAACTCAACTACTGCCTGCTGGGTGGTTTGAGTTGGTCTGCTCTCTGCTAGGAGACACTGCATGCTGGCCTCCTGTTGTGGATGACTTGGGGACATCAGAGCTCTTCCAAGTGCTGTTACTGTGCTTATTTTTTAATTTCCTGTGTTCATTTGCTTTCTTGGAACTCCCCTACTTACTGGAAGTTTCCAGGTACTGTGCGCTACTACTACTCTGCCACCACACTGGGTAATTCACCCTTTGTGGATTAAGGAGCGCTTGGTGTTGGCCCCCATGAAGCGCAGGGGCTTTTCCCTTCGTTGTGGGGAAAGGAGCCCAGGAAACGCAATCCTTTCTCCCCGGGGACATGGGGGAAAGCGTGGAAGGAGCGCGGGCTGCTCGTGGCAGCACCGCCCGGCGGAATCCTCTCCTTGTCACCCCCTTCCTTGTGCCTGGAGAGAGAGGAAGGCATGGCCGCCCAGCAGCGGGCTCTAGCTAAAGTAGCTGTGTCATTACTGGGCACCACGGGGGACAAACAACAAGATTCTCTCAGAGCTGGACAGGCCGCCCGGAGATCCCAGCATTTCCCTGGTAGCCGATGTGTGAACCTAAGCCAGTGCGGCCCGTGCAACCTTTGACCCCGGTTGTGGGCAGGGCCATTCGGACCGCCGCCCGAGAGTGGAGATGCATGGTTGTTAGAGGAGAGGCCCGCGGAAGAACCAGAAGTCAGGGCAGTCTGCGCATGACTGGGCGCGGGACCTCAACTGGGAAGAGAGGCTAGAGGAAGCCAGGCAGAGGTGCAGTATGGTTGTGAGCAATTCTCCCGTTTCCACGAGGAGCCCAGCGTGCTGCCCGAGCCGCCAGAAAGTGAGACTGGTTCACCCATATGTTGTCAGCAATGGAGACTGGCATTGCTGAAAGCGCAAGGTGAGCGCTTTTCCTTCTTTTACTTGGGCGAGGAGAGGGGGCTGCGGGAGCAATGGAGGCTTCGCTCCGGGGATCTGCGAGGCAGGGCACCAGGCACCCGACACCTGGTTCCTGCAGCAGTGGTGAGTATCGGGATGGCCCCTTTCCATGGAGCGGGTAGCACTGTTGTTTTCCAGCCCCAAGGGGCCATTGAATGTTGTCCTTTGAGTGCTGTCCTGGCATCAACGTAATGCCCTCATCTGTTTACACCATCACAGCTGCGCTGCATGGTCAATGGCAACTGCATGCTGATCGGATGTTGGGGGCATTTTGGGAGTGGCATCACGGGGCAAGCCCAGTAGGGGCCCCGGATTCAGAGTTGCCACATATGTCCTGGCTGCATGACCAGGGGAATAGGCTTCTGTCATTTGTAGGCTACTTTGCAAAGGGGGTAGTATTACCAGAGCCTCCTGTTGTAATGGTGTGTTACTGGGTGCAGTTTATGCCCTGAGGTCCTACAGGAAGCCTGCGGGCTAATTTGCAAGTGATGTGTACCTGGTGATAAAGTGTGCACCTAAGGAATAAGGTTAGGACGTTCACTGCTAGTTAGGATGTTGCCTGATATGTGTATGCTAAGTGTACTTTTACTAGTAGTTACTGGTTGTACTCACTAATTTTGATGGTTATACCTAAAAGGGGCATGATGTAATTATGATTTACATGCTCAGGGTTTATGCCTAATGTGATTGATGCATAACGTGTTTACGCTAAGTGGCTTACCAGTAGTCATTGTTTGTTTCATTACTTACCTGTTCTAATGGTGCTGACAGTGGCCCGTTTGGCCCTGTTATGTTATAATCCCCTGTAAAGTCATACCTCGTGCCAGGTGGCACAGTGTATATATGTGATTGCGTTCTAATGTGTTTTATGAGGAATACAAAGGCTATTTTTTATATAACATTGCGTGGAGTTTCTTTTGTGGTGTGCCTAGTGTGTCGCTGCTGTGTGTGTTGCGCAAACGCTTTACACATTGCCTCTGGGATAAGTCTGACGGCTCTGCCAAGCTACCAAGGGGGTGAGCAGGGGTTATGTTCAGTGTGTAGCTCCCTTGCCCTGACTAGAGTGGTGGTTTCTGCCTGGTTTGGGTGCAAGCCCTAGCCAACCAGAAGTCCCATTTCCAACAATAATCCTACACATTCACAGCATTGAGAGATCCTCCTGAACAGTGTATATTGTGCTATAAATTAGCCGTCATTAATATAATTTTATTCAGGTAACTTGTAGTGCAAACCTCGCCTTCAGACTGTCTCATGATGAACATTACGCTTATAGTAAAGTAGCCTCTGTTGCATGGAGTCAACCAGTGAGTTCTCGTCTTTCTTGTTTATGTTGTTTATGCCTCTTCACGGGAGACCCCACATTCTGATGGCTCTTAAGATTACAGAGCAAAATATTGGAGATACAGATATGTTATCTATGCAGTCTTTCAACAGACATTCTTCTGTGGTATCTACAAACACCTCTTCCTCATAATGTCCTCCTTGTTACGTTAAGTGTTGCCAATACTCCATTTGGTTTCTGTTTCAGGCGCAGCAGCGAGGCGTTGCGGCATTGGCTCTGATACTCAACACGTTGGAGCTCTGCATCACACTGTCAACCTCCATATTTGCTTGCAAGGCTGTGTGTCAATGCTGTGGTGCCTCAAAAGTAACACAGGTAAATAAACATTGTGCAGAGTGTGTCTGTTGCTTGCACCCTCCTGCTTAGAATATTTCATCTTACATTCTTCATGTATAATCTTATTGCTTTTGTCAGTCTGCGGAAGTGTTCTCTTTCCTTTTTTTTACCAATCTCTATACCCTTTGACCTGCTGAATCTTTTCTGTCTTAAACATGATAAACTGCTCTCCCACAACTTATTTTCTCCCACCTTGGTCTTTCTTTCTTTCTTTCTTCTTTCTTCTTTCTTCCTTTTTCTTGTTTCTTTCTTTCTTCTTTCATCCTTTCTTTTATTCTCTCTTCTGTTTTACCCAGCCATCGTTTCCTCACACTGCTCCTGGATTTCCTCATCCGAATTTGTCTGTTCCTACAGATCTGTGGCATTTCAGATTCTGGACGAACTATTACTTTTGAATGTCATAATCTCCCCTATTCTCACTTAGGCCCTTTTTCGCTTCATTATTACATCATGTTTCCTCATGCTGCCATCTTGTTTTGCAACATTCAATGTTTTTCTCTTTTGCACTTTCCTTTTAAAGCTTCATTGTGTTCTGTTTGATTGAATTACTTACCGAATGAACCTCGTCTATGTTCTTCTATTGAATCTGAGCCATCCCAGATCTTTTTCTTCTTTCCTGAGCTCCACAAGCACGTTCTATTTCCTCACAGTGTATAACCTCGCTCTTTTTTGCCTCTATTTTGGTATATCATTGTTTCATACTACATCTCTTGACTTAAAGTATCCTTCCATTTATATATTATCAAACTTCTCTTCAACTTTGTCGCTGGTGATGAAGTCAGTCTATTCTTTCTCCTCAAATGATTTGCTTTACCTCACTCTTCTGTTTCCTAGGCTGACTCACTTCCCTTTTCCTTCAGAGTCGAACCTTAGTACCTCAAGTCTCTGCTTTTGGAAAAGTCCTCTCATCTTTATGTTGTCTCATACCCCTCTCATCTTTATGTTGTCTCATACCCCAGAACATGCAATAAGTCAATTCCCATTGTAAATTACCCCTGTAGTGTACCTGCAGGAACACATATATCTCATTCGCCTAATGTTTCTACTCGGAGTTGGAAACATTTGCTTGTTCATCAGATGCTGCATCTGAACACTCAAACATTTGCCGTTCGTCTAAAGCTTGCTGTTCAATGCACACTTGTTCACTTCATATCAATCAGTTTCAAATGAAAGTTTGATTGTGCTCAATGTCACATTGATGAAGTTGCCTCTGTGATTCCAGTGCATCCCTGTGGCATTCCACAGCACTAGCTGTGCTTTTGTAGAAGCATAACCAGAAAGAATGATGGTGCAGTGGCTGCTGCTATCCAAATAGTGATGGCTTGATAAGCAAAGTTAGTTTTTTGACTCATGGGTGAAGCTGATGTGAATGTATAGTTCTTTGTCAACATAGAAAAGGCTTGGCTTGGAATAGAATCTAGCTGGGTCTTCAGAGACCCTCTGATTCTGATTTGTCATAGCCAGTGTGATTACATTTACTTCTTTTATGCTTCATGATATGAGAAGTTGGTTCACATGTTGTTCACTTGTAAAAGTTCAGCCCAGGTTCCTTGTTGTCACAGTTTGCATTTCTTTAGTTTTAGAGTCAGTGAAATAGGCCTAAATATAATTTCAAAGGTACAATGGGGGTTGGGAGCACACTGCCTAACAGTCCCAGCACAGTTCGCCCCTTTGCATCCTGGTAAATGCAGTACACAGTTCAAACTTACTTCAAAAATAGCTGGAGTTTTTCACCAAAGTTGGTGCAGACATTGCTGTATATCTCTAGACACGTGTTTCTGGGTTGAGCCCTTCATCAGTAGAGAGCAGCAGTTTTAGAGAGCAAAGAAAAATCATCTGGGGTTGCTGGAAATGCTGCCAAGTTCCTCTCAGGTCACAGTACCACTCACAGGCACACAGGTGCATCTTCAAAGCTCGTCAGCTTGCTCAAAACATCCTTCGCCATCGAAACATACTTCGCCGTCGAGACATCCTTCGCCGTCGAGACAAGGTGAGAAGAGACATAGAATGAGGTCGTCATCCACGCGTAGTCGGTCCAAGTCTGGCTCGCCTACGACGTCAAGAGGTCGGGGCTCGATGTTGCCACATCAACGTCAAAGCTCGCCACCGAGAGGCTCTGGACCGACGGCGAGAGGTCCAATGGCATCGACGTCGAGCCAAACACCAAGGGCTACGACGACGAAGAGACCCAGACATTCGACGTTGAGACACATGCCATGGACATCGTCGACGAAGAGGTCGACGCCGAAAAGATCACCGTCTCAATCAGCTTCTCCCTCAGCGAAGAGACCTAGGGCAACGTCGAAGGACCGTTCGACGCGGCACGCCCAGGTGGTGACATCAGGGAGTGCTTCTTCCTCCCCAGGGCTTCAGATAGTGCAAGTATCTCCAGAGCCCTCACCAGTACCGTCTCCAGCCCAGCCAACCAATATCTCTCCGAGATGGCTAGGAGATATTAGAGAGTGGAAGATCCGCAGGATTAATGTACCACGGTCTTCTTCAAGATCCAGGTCACCCTTGATCCAGTCAGTGCATTTTTCGGGGAGGCACGAACGTACCATGCTGAGAAGGTCCCCATCGGTAAGAAGGCATTCTATATGTCTAATACATATATGGCACCCCTAAGGCAGGCCCTAAACAGCCCATTGAATAGTGTATTTACCAAGCTGGACATGAACTTTTAAGTTCTACATGTCTAGGTAGTGAAAGACTCTTACATTTATTTTTCACTAATGCAAGACCTACCTCTCCCATAGGATATCATCGTATTACCTTATTGCATCGAATAAGTTATAACTAGATTGGAAGCAGGTTGGAAAGTCATGTTTAGTTTGTGAGGAATTGTAATTTAAAACTCTCTTTAATGGTAAAGTCAGACATTTTAACTCACAATTCTGAAAATGCCACTTGTCCTAACTATTTGATGCCTGCAGCCTATTCCTCAGTCACATGACTAGGTGTAGAACGCAGTTAGTCTTTGACAGCCACACAATAGGGAGTCTGAGTGTTGGCAGGATGGGCCATCTCTGCCAGGATGTGGCGGCAGAGCTGGCACCTGCCACACTTGCAATTCAATGGGGCTGCCTCAGCATACCCCAAATAACTTCACACGAACCTATTGTGCCCCCAGACAAACTGAGACTAGGGCAGGTGCTCCTGATTGAAAATTACCAGCAGACAATAACTCCAACTGAACAACACATTGCCAAATATATAACGAAGGCCAGAGCTTCAGCAGAAATGGAACCAGATAAGATCCCTGTGAAAGTCCTGCAGATTAACCCAGAAGACTGGAGCAGGTTCCCAGCCCCCCTTTTTACTTATAGTTACGAAACTTGCACTATCCCGAGTTTTTGGAAAGGTAGCATCGTCATTCCACTCTTTAAAAATGGCTCCCATCTCTTACCCAGGAACTACCATCATATTGCACTTCTGGACGCAACAGGGAAGATTTTTTGCGACCAGCATCTTAGACCATTTGAAAGACTGGGCTTTTATCAGAGGTGCGATTCCCATGGTCCAAGCTAGCTTTCAGTCAATAACAGACAATACAGCAATTTTAAGTATGTGATATTTAAATCTCAGGTAGTCTGTAGTGTGTTTGCAGATGAGGGGGGGTCTGACTCATAAGATCACCAAAGCGAATGGTCTGAAGCAGGGATGTTTATTAGCACTTCTTTAATTTTCCCTATACTTAAGTTATTAACTAGACTGTTTTTTAAGCATCACTAATTCTCCTCCCAAATTAGCCTCATACAGTATACATACGCTAACGTCGCCAGTGATGTGGTCATTTTTGACCTAACACCGATCAGTCTACAGCGAAATGTAGATGCATTACTCAGTTATACCGAAGAAAATGATTTAGTGAATATATCAAGAACAAAGGTAGTAAAATTTAAAGGGAAAAACATCATATCCTGCATTATTGGAAATTGGGTGGGAGGTCTATGGAAATTTCAAAAGTCTATTCCTATCTTGGGAGAGTATTCTCTCAGACACTCCAAACTTCCTCCCGTTACCAGCATATAGAACTCAAGGCGGTAGCTCACACAATTGCCTTAAAGAGATTCTACTTTTCCTCTGGAAAGAGACATTTCTACTCTCTCTTAGAAGGGTTATTGTGCAACAATATATACCCATAAACAAATGGCATAGATTAAACTAGTATGAAGGGAAGCTACTTCGTAAAATAACTACAGTGAGCCAAGCCCATATGTTTTCGATATAATATAAATGCTGCTAGAGACTTAATAGAATTATAACTATATACTCGCAATGAATTTGTATGCTACAATCCTTTTTAAAATTATTTTAAATAATTGTTATAGATATGGTATTTATTAAGAATAATAATTAATTGAATCTGTAATTATTTGTGTTGATCTCTGTAAAGGTCAAATTCAAAATAAAATTGATTGTTTGATTGATTGATTGACCAGGGCAGGGCAGGGAGGCAGGATACTCCAGGCACCTTTGTAGAGGGAAACGCTAGAGGCTTCTCCCACTTTGAAGAGGGCACCAGGTATTAAAAGGGCATCCTCGGGCACCATTATTCAGTACCCTCCGGGACCTGCAGATACTAAAGAAGAAGGATACCCTGCTGCTCTGCTGTTTGAGGCCTTCCTGCTTGCTAAGAAGGCAGACTGGAGCTGATCCCTTCATCCTCGGCTGAGTGACTCCAAGTAGCAGCTGACTGACCTCCTGTTAGAGCTACAGGCACATAACAAGCTCCAGAGGCCTCCCTGCACCTGCCCAGCTGCCTTGCTGCATGGACCTGCAACTGGACATATATGAGCCCTGTTGGCCTCTGCAGGAGTGAGTTCCTAATACCCAAGCGGTGCCCCTTAGGTCCTGGACCCTTGTTGGAATATCTGTTATACTCCCCCTTGAAGTGTAGAATAAATATAAACATGCCAGTTCGTGCCAAGGTTTGCCGACCACGAACGCAAAGCTCTGGTGATCTCCATTCTTTGCTGTACAGCATCCACCAGCGATAACCGGCAACAAGAGATCTTCACTGACCATCCTCGATGCCCGACAGGATCTTGGTACTACTGTGACAACCATACGCAAAACTCTCCCTGCTTCTCGTGACCTCCTCCACCAAAAACGGAACTCCTCGATCTGAACTTTAGAAGATATCTTTTTCAGCTGAATTAACATGTGTCTGGCCTGCACTACATTACCATCGGCCTGAACTTATGACTTTTGATTTGATTTGATTTGAAATATTACTTATTAAGAGCACGAATGCCGTGTCGTCTTGGCGCTGACTGTGACACATGAGTTACTAGCTTGAGAATCTGATGCATTAGGTTTGAGAGAACAACCAGGTTTTCAGCTCCTTCCTAAACATCATCCGGTTAGGTTGGAGTCGCAATGTGGATGGCATCTGATTCCAGAGTCTGGCCACACAGAATGACAGCATGCTGCCACCACATCTTGCTTGCGTATTTTTGGAATACATAAAAAGCCCTTTGTTGAAGATCTGAGTGATCTAGCAGGAGAGTATATTGTGAAAAGTGTCTGCATCTCCCCAGATATTCCTTCATAGAGAGCCTTGTGTAGTATACAAAGAGCCTTAAAGTTAGCTCTTTGCTGAACGGGCAGCCAATGTAGGGCTCTAATAGCCTCTGATGTTGGGTGTCCCTTGGGGATGTTCATGAGCAGTCTGGCAGCAGCATTTTGCAGTGATTGCAGCTTCCTCTCCTGTGCTTTAATAATTCCCACAAAGAGCGCGTTGCAGTAGTCGATTTTGGATAGAAAAAGTGCTACTACAACGTTTTTTTGAAGATTGTATGTAATAAAGGGGAAGATTTTCCTCAATGTTTTTAGGAGAAAAAACAGGAGGAAGTTAGTTGGTTAACTTGGGCTGACAGATTTAGCTGCTCATCTAGAATCACCCCCAAGTTCTTAACCTTGGTACCTGGACTAGGACAGGCTCCCGCCTCCGTAGGCCACCAGTTGTTATTCCACAACGGAGGTCCCTTACCTCAGTTTTGTCCGTGTTTATTTTTAGAAAGTTCGAGCTCATCTAGTTCATGATGTCCTTCAGACATACATTGAAGTTGTTAGCCACTGCTTCTGATGGTTGAGAAACCGAGATTTTAAGCTGCGAATCGTCCGCATACATAGTCAAGGAAAAACCATGCTTTCTGATTAGCGTTGCCAATGAGGACACATTGATGTTGAAAAGAGTCGGTGACAAGGCAGATCCTTGCGGCACACCACATGGGTGTTGAAAGGTACCAGACTGGAGTTTGTCCCAGTGAATGCTCTGTTCTCTATTTTCTAGGAAGGAGGAGAGGAGGGTCAGAGCGGTGTCCTCCACCCCTACGTCTCTCAGCCGCTGTATTAGCACTGTATGGTTCACGGTAACAAATGCCGCCAAGAGATCTAGTAGGTTCAGGATCGCTCTGCCCCCCATCTACTATCCTCCGGAGCCCCTCCGTTGCTAGCACCAAAGCTGTCTCCGTAGAATGACAGGGTCTGAACCCATGTTGGCTAGAGTCCAGCAATACATTCTCTTCTAGGTAGTGATTCAGGTCTTTGTTCATCGCTTTTTCCAATATTTTTGCTGCCAGGGGTAGCCTAGAGATTGGTCGATAATTTTATGGCTCTAGGGGACCCAGAGTCTGCTTTTTAAGGATAGGCCTTTTTCCATACACTGGGATATTTACGCGTTCCTATAACTTGATTCAAGAGAGGGGTAAGGTGTATGCTAATAGTATTAGCTACTAGTTGGAACGTTACTGGTGGGCATGGGTAAAATGGCGAACCGGATTTTGTTGATGTCAGGTGGTCGTGAAACTCCTCCATCGTCAAAGCCCTAAAGTTTGACAGCCTCCTAAATGTTGTATACACTTTTACATTTTCAGTGATATTTACTGGAACAGTGGTGGTCATATTTAGAAGATCATTATAGATCAGCTGAACTTTGCTCTGGAAGACTTTGGCCATTTCGTTACGTAGGGCTTGATCTGTTCTAAACTGAGCTGTATGCTGAGGTTTAGCTAGTGTGTGTACTGTTTTAAAAAGTTCCTTAGAGGAGTGTTCCGCCTCTCCTATTTTAGCCGTGAAATAGACACGTTTGGCTTCAATGATAGCTTTTTTATAGTCGTCCAGGCTACAATTACAAGCTAGGCTCCTAGTCTCGCACAACCTGAAAGTCATGAGTGACGCTTTGTGCTTTTAGGCGATATACTTATCTGAAATTATAAAATTTTACTCTATTTTTTAAATTGGTTTAGAATTTTCCTTGTGCTGTTTTCACTTTATTACTATTAGAGACAATGTTTAAAGTATTTATGTAGCGCTCAAAGTTAAGCCTGACTGCTTTTGTACCAAGCAACCACAGGGTTAAGCATGGGTTAATTTTGTGACTTTTTGTGGTTCACCCTGACAAGGATTGTAGCTGTTGCGTGAGTAGGGTTTCACTCCTACTCACCAACAACCCAATTTCTCACAAGCCCTTATAAGCATGTTTAGTGTGTATGATTAAAAAGAAATCTAAAACTGTCTCAAAGGTTAGAGTTACAAATTCAGCAGTCAGATTGATCAGTTGGCTTTCGCTCTCTGAGCACATCAGACCACACCCTGCTCTGTGTCATGATCCCACAAAGACCACGTTAGAAAGCTGAAAAAGTTGTTCAAAAGTCAATATATGATAACTGCCCAGATTGCTGACTGAAAACGTCCAATAGCTTATGACTTATGGTCCAAACAATTTGACAGATTTGCTAACACTTTGCAGTGGATTGCATCATAAAAGTATCCTTCCAGTACAAACTCTATACTAAGCATCATGCACACACACTTCCACCATGGTGCAAGGATGAGTTCATGGCCCAAGGTAGCCAGAAGTGCTCCAGGTCAGAGAAACCGTGCCATATCTTAGTAGATATGGGTCTTTTCTGCTCTACCACTTTGACACATTGTAGCCCAGAATCTTTTATGATAGACTTTCAGACTTTTCAAACATTGTTTATGTGTTGAATACTACAGCACACACGACAAGTTTGAAAAGGTTGGAAAAATAAAAATAGTTCTCCAAGTTAACACCTGCCTCAAGAAGGTTCTAAGCCCGGACTACGACTGTTAGTAGATACTGCATTGCATCAGAAACAATGGGTTTTGTGTGAGAGCACCCGTGTACCACCAATGGGCCTCCCCTTTATGTGACATAACACAAAGTAGCTCAGCATGTTACTTTGTGTTACTTTTAGGCAAGTTTTTTGTGCAAAAAGGGTTTTGAACAAGAAAGTAAATAACAAATGAACATTTTGCTCCAGTTTGCATCAGCTTTTGTGACTTTACACTAGTGTAAACTGTTGATAAAACTGGTGCTTAGTTTTGTGAGTATTCAGAGTGCCATGAAGGTTTACAAACATGTTCTTTGTAATTAAACGTAACAGAATATCTGGGATGGCTTATGCTTAATGAAGTATAATGGCTGATGGGTAATGCATGGTGGAAGTTGATAGGTGATCTCCAATGGCTTCTGTCTGATGCTGCCTGCTGACGGCTCAACTGTATTTGATGATGTCAGTGGGATGCGTATGTATGATGGCTGATGTATATGCATAATACATGTCATGATTAATAGACAATATGGGGATTTGAGCTTTTGGGTGGTTTTGTGCTGGGTTTTTAATATAGTTGAATTAATAGTTATGCAGTTTTTGTTGTCAGTGGTTGATGGACAGTGTACTTTGAAATTTATTTTGGTAAAATCTTCCCTTTATAGTCTCAGCCCATGTTTGTGGTGCAGAATACCTACGGACAGGAACTGATATTCCCTCCTGTACAAGAGCCGTCAGCAGTTTTCCCACCGCCGTATGATGTGAACCCTGTGACCAATGTGAAACGTCAGTGAGGACTGGGTGCAGATTACACATATCTCTACGAAGACTCTGATCACTTCAGCACTATTTTTTATTGATATGCCTACAAGATTTGGGACCCCATCCTAAAGCACAGAGGCTGCCAGTGATAATTTTCACTGCTATGGAACATGTATGCAAAATTCCAATTAAAACCCTGCACATTTTATAAGCGTAATTTAAACTGTCCCTCCAGCATCTATGTTTTCTCCAATGGAGATGCCATCTTTAATGCAAATGTGGTTTATTTTGAGCACTCATCAGCACAAAATGATGCACCCAATGTCCTGGTCTTACTTGCAACATGGAGAGGAGGACATGCCATAATGGTGGGTTCAGGTATTCTTGCATCAGTGTGTTAATTCTTCAGAATTTATGTGATGCCTATAAATAGAAAGTGTTGTTTGAGTAAACACCTTTCTGATGAGATGTGTTCAGGGCTTCAGTAAAGCAATGTACCAACTTGTTTTATTCGATAAAATCAGCAAAAGAAAGGTGAGTAACAGCAATGCTCCCCTCAATGCTCACCACTCAGCGTATGCGTTCAGATCGATGGAAGGCGCAGCATGGTGCGGCACAAACTTGATCAACTATTCTTTGTTGCCTGACCTGAAGAAGGTCCTTAATGCCAATATACAAGAAGTCAAGTTACGAGGATACTACATACCAGTGCTTAATTTGTAAAATATTAAGTGCCACACCCACTTCCTCTGGTTCCACCTACTTCCACCACTAGCTCCACCCACATCTGTATATGCTCCGTCAAAATTGTACAACTTGCATGGCTGAAAGCCAGATGTAATACCAAAGTTGAATTTCAGCCAGCTAGCCTTCCTCCAACATGGTATTGATAGAAGGTTCCTACCCTCCAGCGCTCCAAGTAAATTTCGAAAAAAAATTAAATCAAAAAGTGCATTTAAAGCACAATTTTGGCTTAATGTGCTAAAATCACTAATGCACTGTAAGGAAATACATGAAATATTCCTGTGCTCTATGTGCCGACTTGGGAAAGGAGAATACTGGGGTATATCCTGGTCCCTGTATCTTAGCGGTCAGCCTGAACTTGTGACTTTCCCCCAGTCTAGCGAGACCAGATGACCGCAAGTGGAGCTTTGTGCTTTTAGGTGCAATACCTACCATAAATCTTTAAAATTTCACATCTTCAGTTCTAACAATTATATTTTTGTCCTTTTGGTGTCAAATAATGTTTTACAGTTTATTGTTCTAAATTGGTGTGGGGTTTTTCTTATGTTGTGTTTTCACTTTAATACTGTTTGTGTATGCTGAATAAATACTACAGATTGCCTCTACGCTAATCCTGACTGCTTTTGTGCCAAGCTATCCGAGGGTTAAGCACAGATTCATGTAGGAACTTCTAAGGTTCACCCCGATGGGGATTGTGACTGTTGCTTCAGAAGAGCTCACACCCTCCCCTTCAATCAACAACCCAATTTCTCACCACAGCCATACAACTTTCATCTTGTACATACACTGCACCAAGATTTGACTGTGCTGGGGTCACTCACCAGGGATAGTGGAACACCCTCTTTTACTAAGTAGAGCAAAACTTAAGCGCGATCAGTAGAAGGGACAGGATAGAAAGAAGGCAGTGCTAAGAAGAGAGGGACCAAGGAGAGAGAGGGTATAAAAGAGGGAAATACTGAGAGCCAAGCAAGTAGGGGTAGGGAGTGGGAGAGCAGGCGCTTCTGAGGGAAGACAGGGCAAAAGCAGGAAACGGGCTGAGAGCAGAAGGTTTGTAGGCAAGAGGTTTGGGAGGAAGAGGGAGAGCAATGATTGCTGAGGAAAGAATGTCCAGGCATGAAGGGATTGGAGAGAGTGAGGTCAAGCCCTTGTGGGGAGAGAGGGAATAGATTGTGGAGGCAGTGAAAGCAGGCATTGTTGGGCATAGACTGGAACTCAGTCAGGACCCGGCTCTCACACTGGGGCATGCTTCGCGCCTTCCCTGCCTCTAGCCTTCATCCTGAGATATTAAAAGGAGTCATCAATCTATTTAATATTAAACCGGTTTTACCTTGTTGCATTGTTTTTTTCTGTGTCGATATGTGCAATTGGTACCACGTAAAAAAGCAATTTCGCTTCTTTGATTTTTGCTCCCCAGCCTTCTGAGAAAATAGTTTCCATTTACCAAGTTCTCAAGCAGTTCTTTCCTTAGTCTTATAACTAGTTACCTTTTGCCAGCAGTAACTCACTAAAGATATCCAGGTACTACATGACCTGTCTCCCATCCACCAGGAAGCTTTGTTGTTAAAAACTGTCAGTATTGTAGGTTAGAACATTTTTATATTCGAGCCAAAATAAACCTACCTCTATGGAAAAAATTAAGTAGGTTTGTATGCAAATCATTATCCTGAAAACTTATGTCGGAAAGTCAAAGACAAAACGCCTGAACAAAATACTTGAAATGATTCTTAGACATGAAAAATATCTGGTGCCTCTTAGGGGTCAGAATCTCTGAAAAGACACACCGCCTTAACAGCACCAATAGCCATGGATTTTGGTTCCCTTTCATTTTGTAATTCACTTCTGGTCGAGCAAAGCATCACAAATGTAAAAGTAACAACTTAATACATTGTAGTATAACTGAACTAACTGAGATCTGTGGCGTAACTGGATTGCCACATGACCTAATGCAAAGCTGGAAAATGGGCCCCCATCCCCTGATTGGGTTATAAAAGGACCATATAATTGAGTTTCAGTGGGCCTTACACAGCCCTGGATCCCGGCGCCACTACACCTGCTGCACAATTCATAACCACACACCTTATTGCGATGCAGTTGTAAATGGTGCTGAATATTGCCTTCACTTTCTTAAATTGCCTTTATAAATGAATGCATGATTCAGATAGCATTGTCTCTCTGATCAGCTACCGTGCCCTTCCTTGTCCATCTGCTTCCAGCCATCCTTTGTCTTCCTTGGGTTCCTGCTATCTCTCACTCTGAATTGTAGCCCAGTGTGGAATACACAGAATTGTTTGCTCAAGTGATTGTTCATCTGTATTGGTGAACAGGTGGAAAGATAAGCACAAGAATGCGAGTGTTACCTGCAGACACCATCACACACCCATTTTAATTTCAGCAATTATCAGTAAGTGGGGTGCCTGCAGATCAAATCGATGCAGGACAGCCGATGAATGTTAAAAGCCATTTCACAAAGAGACACCGACTCACACCTTGTAGCTTGAGGTAAAGCGGGCTTTTTGTGAGTTTGAATATGTTACACTTTTCCTTCTGTCACATATACAGGGTGTAGAATCATGGGTACCAAATAGCATAGCAGTCAGATGTGAATGCACCGGTTATCAGCACGCAGTGTTTGAAGTTATGTCACTTCATTTGCTGTTGTCTAACATGTAAGATACACACATACCCACCCCGTCTCACACAATCACCAAGCACACATATACACACGCAACACACACACCCCTTCCCCCCCCCCCCCCAAGGGCCCATCCACCTCCACTTTTCTGCTCAGTGAGGAGGGTCAGAATGATATGATGATGGCTGGTCACAGCAGGTCACCATCCCGCTCATCGGTTTGTGATCTAATCTGTGCAGACCAAGGCAAGTTGGTGGCGGTGTCCACAATTCAACTTAGCTTGCCATGCATTTTACCCAGCTACTCCCGGTAATTCAGCCCCTGCCAGGTTCACACAGCACAGCAATAAAGGTGATGGCAGCTTTTATACATTGCCTGTACAGGGCAGCATGTGCACACCGAGGTTCCCCAGTGACTATGTGTTATAAGTAGGTTCCAAGGATGACAAGAGGTAGCCAGGAAGTATTTCCTTGTAGACGTTTATTGGTTGTCCAATCACACTGTCATCAGGCATTCCAACATTCCACACAAGCATCACATTCATTCTAGCTGAGCAGCTGAGAAGAGGATGCATTAGGGAGAATTAAGTCACAACACTATGGCCAACATCAGCTAGTTTCAGTTCAAGAGCAAACTCATTATAAGTATGCTACACACTTTTAATTTTCTCCACAACATCGCATAAAGTTTCTCTTGAACTTTCTCAGCCTGCCTCCCCCACTCCAGCTCACCCATCAGTCCGTCCTCAACCACAATTATCCTATGGAATTTGGATATTACGTTGTTCCATGGTGAAAGGCAGGCATGCACTGCGTCCATCACGCTACCCCCAAAAAACCAGCGTTGGTTTTTTTGTCACGGTCCGTGATGGCATATTATTGGAATAATCAATGGCATCCCTAGTTAGCTGGCTTCTCTTAGCTACTAGTACAAAAGTTAGTTAGTTTACAATCACTGCTCAAGTGCTTAACTTCTAATCTTACCTTTACTCGTGGTGGGCCGGCCGGCAGGGACACACTGGCTGCACTGCACTGCCTTGTGCCTTTGCTTTAACGCCAGCATCACACACACCGGTCCCCTTGCCCTACTTGCTTTATCTTCCCCACTGAACTTTCTCACAGGTTCAAAATCAGACTCCAACAATCGGAGATAGTATATAAGCATTAAGGAGGATTAATGTACACAAGGATTAATGTGTATAAAATTGTGCATACACTGTAGGTCTCAGATCCATGGTGGATGTAATCCTGCTTAGCGGGTAATGTGGTTGTTGCAGATATCTTTGTCAAACACACTAGTTACAAGTTACTTTCCTAGTTAAGTAGTTTAGTGAGTTATGGGCCACTGCATGTAATCAGCAATGGACTCAATATTTCATAATCCTCAGATTGGTAACATAATTTAAAATTAGAGACGAAAAATATTTAGAATTAGACACAACTGGAAAATGATTCAACCTTCCAAAATCATCTTAAGACCTGTTTCTTCTCTTAAACCTATGTGTGTCTCCGCTTTTTAAAAAAAATGTGCTCCCACTCTTCTTCCTTTGACCCTTATTTTGCCTGGATCTCCCTATGCAATAGTTTAAAGACATCCACGTATTCATGGCTCCAAATCCTGTTTCTTGTTTTATCAGATAGGTGTGACCCCAAAGGCATAGCCAAACCCATATATGAGAGTTTTTGTGATGTTTGTCCTCCCCTTATTCCTCCGTTCCCTCTACTTTGTCCATCTGGACGCTCGTGCCAACCAATTGTTTTGCCCCATTGTCCTTCGCCCCCGCCACTGGAGTCGCTGTTGCCCATGTGCCCCTTATAGACCCATCCTCCACACACACCGACCAGCAGGCTTTTTTCCATCCCCCTTTCGGACCTCCGTCACACGCAGCCCATCAGTCACCCTCACCTGATAGGTTTGTTTGTGCCCCTCTGTCTTTATCCTTGATGCACGTCTTCTTCTGAATGGCTCTCGTCGTCTTGCCTTTGGCCGCACTTGCCTCCTGCAAAACACCAAGCTTTCTGGTTGCCTTCCCCGAACCGCCTGCAGCCACAAACATCATCCCGCACTTCACCTTCCTCCAGCTCATCATTCTCATCATTATAGTCCAACTGCAACTCCAGCTCGATCTCTGCAGGTGCTCAGATCACTTCATACACCGCTCTCTTCTGCCCTTTTTCCTTCTTTACAGACACACCACTACCATCCTTTGAAATTGTCGCCGTTGCCTGATCCCTCGATGGAGGGCAGGCCGCCGCGGACCCCCCTGCTTCTTCTTGCCAGCATCTCAGGACCTCTTTGCACTCCCCTGCCCCCCTTATTTCTACCAGCCTCCATCACTGGTTTGTACCCTCCCCCCCTAGGCTGCTCGAACCTGAGGAGGCCACAGCACCACCAGGTCTCTCCGCCTTCTCGTCTGTCCCTGTTCCTTTCCGAGATGGCTCACCTCCTCTACCCATAACCACTTGCCCTTGGCACCCCCCGCCCCGGAGTCCAGCTCTGCCTGTGCTTCGCCCTCCCACTTGTGGGTGGGTGGCACCTCCTCCCAGGGATCAAAACTACTACCCTCCCTGGCCGCACACATGTCCTTCCACCTCTGCTGAGTCTGCTCGGACTCCTGGATGATCCTGCGTTGCTCCTGGATCTTCTCTTCCAGGGACATCCCTGCCCATCTGGGGAGCATGGGCGGGGGCATTGGCCCCCGCTATCCGCCTCCCTTGGCCCTGCCTGAGAAGGGGTTCTGAACCCAGGCCCCCCTCCCTTTTAGGCTTTGTCACTTATGGGCTGGTGGTCCCATTTCCCCCATGCTGCTGTGAGGCTGCCCATGGCCTCCATGTGAGGTCCATGGGGGTCTTCTCCCACTGCACTGCCTCCCTCTCAGGCCCTCTGCCTGTCCCAGCAAAATTCAGGCCCTGCAATCCTCCCGAACCCCTTCCGTGATGTCCAAAACTGGCCTCCCACCACCCCAGCAGCTGGGTTCTGCACGGCCCTGCCCCCCGCCCCTGGCTCAGTATGCAGCTGGTTGCCTCCCCGGCCGCAGTGTGTTGCAGCGCAGGAAAGCCCCCCTGCTGTCACTCCTCCTGCCAAAATGGGCCGAGAGAGGTCGTGCCAGCTGATAGGTGCGTGGGCTGGGTCTGACGCTGGCCCCCACGCTTCGCAGGCTCCTTTTTGGACTGCCCCCCCACCACACGTACTTTTCTTTACCAGTTGTGGCTCTTCAAGGCACCACTGCAGCTGTGACTTAGGCTGACGCCGACCACTAGGTACGGACCATGCCGACCCACACTTGATCAATCGCGCCGGGCCACTGGAGGTCCTTGCAACCCGGCTGGCCCAGCACCCTCAGCCCAGCCCGGATGGCCTTCGCATCAGGCTCAGCTATCGCTCCTGCTCCACCGGATAAGGAGATCCCCGCTAAGACTCCCTTCTCTAGGACACACTTGTCTGCCCCCACCAATCAGTGAATTGGCAATCAAAAATCCCTTGGGCCTAAAACTACCAACGCTCCTCTAAAATTAACTTAACCCTCCCCAATGGTGCTAGGTGCAGGAACAGGAAGAGCCCTCCTTCTCTGCACCTTATATCCCCACCCTAATCCCTGCCCTTGATCAATCCCCAAACCCCCAACAGCGTGTACTTTGCCTCTCGCGCGAACACCCCGGGGGTAGACTGGTCTGACCGTACTTCACCTGGGGGCCGGCAGTCCGCTCTCCGCCTATGGGTAAAAGCACATGAGCTGTTCTCTGCTCGCACGATTAATGCGGTTCATGTAAATGGACCTGTTGAACTACCAGTACCCGGGCAAGAAGAGCAACAGCGGCATTCTTTGTACGATGGGGAGTCTAGCTGCATTATTCATGGTGAAACATTTATCATTTTTAATCGGCTGAACCCGTTGGTGTTAACTGTGATGAGCAGATTGCTGCTACATGCCCTTTTGGAACTCAAAGTTATGTTCTGTTTATGCAAACTTAGATGTAACCGGATAGTTGACTGTGGGGCACTGAGAGTTCCTCGAAATATGTCTGCATTCAGTGTAAGTTTCTGAGCACTGGACATGAAAGCAGCGTTGGGTACGTATAAAGTGTTTCTCCTTCATTTGCAATATATTTTTTATGGTTCAGTCATGATAATAGAGTTTAAGTGTAATCATATATATGTATAAGTTGTCAAAGTAATATCTGTGGATGGATATCGAAAAAAAGAAATTACCTTGAAGCAGAGATTAATCAATTCAATTCAATTCAATTCAAAGAATCTTTATTCGGTGATTAAAAAACACCATAAAAGCGCACACATATATACATGAATAAAAAGTCATTAAACATTTTCAAGATCCTTATACAAAATATTAGTGTTAACATAAAACACCAACAGAAAAAATATAACAATTTTAAAAATGTAAAATCAAAGACATTTCATTCGTCTCCCCTGGTTAGCCTTAAACGGACCGCTACCTTAATAAAATTCATTATACAGCACAAAGTTAAGGGGTCCGATGCTTTTTGTAAAAAGACTAATGCCTCCCTGGCATGTTCCTGTTTAGCTTTTTTAAAAACATTTACAAGAAATCTGCGCCTGGACATTGTAAAGAAAGGACAGAGTAAAACAAAGTGAAGGGAATCCTGCGGAGACCTGTTGTCGCAGCCGCAGGGTCCCTTCTGCTCAATTGATGGTATAAATCCTGCTGGTGATGCCAACATAAATGGGAGTAAGTTCAGTCTGAAACGGCACATCAGGAATCTATCCTGTGCATTGTGCATAAGGTACAGATAAGGCTCCATACCCTCCACGCTCTTCACCAAGTTGTGGGCCCTCACTGTCTGTTTAAACCCTTCGGCCTCAGCTCTGCGTTGACTTTTCCGCTCTAGAAAGGTTTTCCTTACTTGCATCTTATGCTGGGCTACAATTGTTGCGGGGTTAGTGAAGAGATTCCCAAAGCCTAGTTCCTCTAGGGTATTCTTAACATAATTGAGCCAGGGAATGCGCATACATTTATCCCTCTCTAAACAGTCCAATAGGATTTCTCTGCTAAGAGACGCATCAGGATTAGCCCAGATTTTTAACCAGGCCACAATTGGCCTAAGTTTTACCAAGTCATCTAGGTATGGCCTCCCTAATTCCCTATGTGCTACAATTCCAGCAGTACTTGGGGGTGCCCTCAGGATGGATTTCAGATATTTGTTTTCTTCCCGTTGGATTCTTGTGGTGTTCGCGAAGCCCCATACTTCTGCCCCGTAAATTACTTTGGAGCATGATACGGAGCTGTACAAATTCATCACCTGTTCCGGGCTCCATCTGCCTAGCCTCCTGCCGTAGCTAGCTATTGCCCCGTTAGAGGCAATCATTTTACTACAGCGCTCCTCCACCAGGGAATTAAACTGTAAGGCGCCATCAAAGGTTACACCAAGATAAGAAAACATTTTAACCTCTTCTACTGTGTGACTGCCTATTGTGTAGGTAAATTTAGAGGAAGTTTTTTTACCAGCCAGGAGCACATACGATTTACCCAGGTTAACAGAGAGATCTAGGGCACCCATGAACTTAACAAATCCGGATTTGTAAGCTCCTGGGTGTGCGTGCAATCAGGACCGCGTCATCTGCGTAAAGCAGAACAGGAATATGACGCGGCCCCACCCTTGGAGAATCTGCCTTTAGACCTAACAGAAACTGCTCCAAATTGTTAATGTAAAGGGAGAACAAAAAAGGGGCGAGCATGCAGCCTTGTCGGACTCCACTCATACAGGGAAAAGAGTCGGTCAATCCCCCCTCCCTGTTAAATTGAACCTTAGCCGTGGTGTCACTATGCAGTTCCCTTAGAATATCAATTAAACCGCTCTCAATCCCCATACTTGACATCATGTCCCACAATTTCTCCCTGTTGACGTGATCAAATGCTGTTGCCAAATCCATGAATCCCATATAGATCGATTCATCACTGGCCAAGGTATATTTGGCAGTCAGCATATACAGGTTCAGGCATTGATCGCTAGTGGACCTCCCTGTCCTGAATCCGTATTGAGTGTCCGAGAAGATGTTATTTTCATCGGTCCACTCAGACAGTCTGTTGAGGATCGCCCTGCCCAAGAGTTTAGCCGATACGTCAATCAGGGAGATGGGGCGATAGCACTTAGGGTCGTCCCTATTGCCCTTCTTGAAAATCGGCACAATGATCGCTTTGGACCAGGACGGTGGGAGACCACAAGTGGTTGCAGTATTTACAACCCTGGTCATTAAAGGGGCCCATAGTTCTATGCTGCTCAAAAACAGGTCGGAAGGAATTCCGTCAGGGCCCGGGGCTTTGTTTTTAGTCAAACCCTCTATCCCAGCAGTAATCTCCTTAATGGTAAATACAACCAATGGAGCCTGAGTTGGAGTTACAAATAACTCTGCAGGAGTACCAGGCTCATGGTTATATAGACCCCTATAATGAGTGACCCACTGTTCTGGGAGGATGTTGGACCCTATCTCCGGGGTATCGTTTTCCTGGAAGGTCGGTTTATTGATAATTCTCCAGAAACCCGCTAGATCCTTTCTTTCCCCTACTTCTCTTAATTCTGCCCATGCTTCTGCCTGCAAGGCAAATTTCCTCCTCTTGGTCTCTTTTTTGTATTTTTCCCTACACACCTTAATTTTTTGAGGCTCCCTTGGTTTAGATTTAAGGCAGCTTTTCAACTCCCTCAGTGCTTTGGAGCAATCTTTATCAAACCACCGAGGGTTATCGTGGTTCCTTGTAGGCACACTAGTTTTAAGTAGGCCATCGATCAGGTTAGCAATCTGACCAAATGCTTCCAGTAACCTTGAACCGTGGACTTCTGTGTCTAGACAGTCATTGATGGCAGATTTGCCCATGTCTACCAGGGCCTTATAAAACTTTTCCCCATCTATTTTGGACCATTTTAATCTCCTGCCTTGATCTGTTACCCTCTCCGTAATTGTGCGGTGATCTCTAGTTCTAGAGCCCGCCCTATACATTAGCTCCAGAACAAGTGGGTTATGGTCACTAAAACTGCTCCATTCTATCCCTACACTAATTATCTTATTTAGCAGGGATCTCGAGGCCAAGATATAGTCTATGACGGATGTGCATCCCCTGCCCTTAAATGTAGGTGGGAGTGTACCATCCTTCTGTGTGCCTATCATGTTAATAGTATGCTCAAGATCATACTTGAGCCGGAGCGTACTAAAAGCTGACCCTGTCGGCGTATGGGAAAAATGCGGCCCCTTCTCCATGGGACATTGGGACCAGTCTGTGTTTGTTTGGACCAATGCCGGACAAAGATGGCAGTTAAAATCTCCCATGACTAGCAGCGCATATGATTGCCCCTTTTTCTGGACTGTTATTTCCTGACCCAGCCTATAATCCAGTTCAGCTACTAGTGTAGTATGGTTTCCCGCTATCTCGTTATTATAGATGTTGAAAACAGTAAATCTTAGCCCCTTCCCGAGGAACTGAACTGCCTGGATCCCATGGGAGTTCCAATCTGGGGAAGACCAGCTACCCGGCAGGTCTAGATCTATATAAATAGATAATCCACCCATGGCTCTCCCTGATCTGGATTTTTGCGCGGGTACAAAGAAACACTTGTACCCCTGTAAGTGATAGTTATTCACCGGGGCCCATGTCTCCTGCACGCAGATTACATGGAATTTTCTAATGTAATCCAGCCACTCTTTGTTATTAAATTTGCCTGCCAAACCTGCTATATTCCAAGAGATCAATCTCAATGCCTCACCACTCTGTTCTAGTCCCCCATGAGGCCTCGTTTGTAGCTCCCGCTCTAACTCTTGCGAGTCCAGCCCATGTCCCCCTCCTATACATTCAATATCTATAGCCCTAGGTCCATCTAGCGCAGACTTCCCGACACAACTCGATGGAATTTGCTGTGCCAGGGGACTATGCTCCTCCATCTCCTCTGCCAGAGCTCCTTTTTCTCCGTCTCCCAGGGGGACATTATCCGTTTGTCAATCCACCCCCTCAAGGCCATTCAAACAGTTAAACCGGTTAAAAGAGTGAAAGGATGGCTCTGGGCGGCCAAACAGTGGCCTGGGGTTAAATTCGTGATGTCTCCCCCTCCGACCAACCCTCTCCCAATTGTCATAGGTTTGGAACGGATGTACAGAGGCGGGGATAGGGGGAAAGAAGAAAGACACATGAAGGGTTTGAATGGTAGAGTCCCTAGATCTATTCTTTCCTTGGTATATGTGAGAGACAGTACCGGCATCCCTGAAGCTCACCAATATGCAATCCCCTATTATGGATTTATATGTTCTCCCCACCCATGGCACCCTTCTGACCATTATAATTTCGTTATTTAGGTGTACCGGGAGGGGTCTATTTGTGTTAAGCCACTTGATTACCCTGCTTTTTAGGGAACAAAAGTCCTCAGGTTCACCTACTTCAAGTGGGGGGACGCCTGCCATAACTACAGTAAAATCGTTTGACTCCGGGGGTAAATTAGGTCTACGTGGTCTAGGTGGAAGCTGCATTAGGGGAGTCAGTGTAGTGCTGTCTACGGGCTGTGCCAGGGGGACGGGGTCTACAGGGGGAATAGGCCTATTAGAATTAAAAGGCTTAGTTGATGCATGATTAGTCCTCGAGGGTTGTGGAGGGGCCGCAGCATTCGCGGCCTGTAGGGGGGCTGAGCTCATTGCACTATTTGGGGGTTGATGGGGGGACCGGTGGAGTGGGAATGAGCTCCGGTGATCTTCCTTGTTGGCCAGCCGAGATTTTCATGCTACTTAATGTGGCCTCCAGGATGGTAAGTCTAATCTCGACCTTTTTGATACTCTCACTAATTGGTAATAATAATGACCTAAGCAGGAATTCCAGGTTACCAAGTGGGGCAACCGAAAGGGGGACATTAGCAATATTATTTCCTGGGTCATTTATCAGAGCGGGGGCCAAGCCTTCCTGTACAGTGGGTTTGGGGTGTAGTTCATCCACTAGCCTCACAGTCGGTATTAAAGGTTTTGATGACCTCCCAAAATCAGAATGAGGGATTTTGGGTTTATTTTTGCCCTGGGCTCCCTTCGACTTTCTCCTACGTTTGTTTGAGGGGGCCCATGTACTACTTGTACTCCTTGTATGGTGGCTGGCTTAGATTTAGCTTTCCTAGCTTTCGGAGCTAGGGGGGGTTGAGAGACTAGATCAATAGTCACCCTACTAGGGCTTGGGCTGATGGCTGGAATTAGACTCGTGGATGGAACAGATGGGGAGATCGTACCATCCCTCAACAGGAATGGGACATCATCTATTGAGGTCGACTCTTCACTAGGCGTGGTGGGATATTCTCCAAGGGGTCTGTTTTTCAGGTTATCTATAGAGCGTCTCCGCTCTGCCCTTAGCCGGGTTAAGGTGCTCTCCTTGTCCCCCTCCCCCACAGCCCGGGAAAAATAGTTCTCTAAGGTCCTATTTTTAGCTCCTCCCTGCTTCATGGGGGTACCCTCCGTTACCGGGGACGGCATATCAACAGATGTTTAATAGTAGTCAGTAAGGGGCTATGGCAGCAAATTGGACCAGGGTTCAAATAACCAAATCAAGAGAGTAGGCCCAGCCCAGCCCGGCCTACTCCGGCCTATGATGGCCTTAGACGGTCCCGCCCTTGTCCCGGGCTTCTCCCGGGCGCGCTCCCGCGCAGCGGCTCCTACCACTCCTATTATGGGGAGGAGGTGCTCAGGGGCGGGACAAACAGGGAGAGCGACCAGGTGCAGGTGATGACAGCGCAGGGACTCCTGGGCAATGGAGTCCCTGTACCTCACCTGGCGCTCGCAGCCCTGTTGTCCGCCTCCAGTCCAGAGTGTTAGTCCACAAGAAAGCGAAGCAGCCGCCCAGGCACACGGGCGAAGCGGGACCCGCGCAGCGGGTACCGCGAGGTCTCCAGAGAAGAGGAAGCAGTCTTAGAGGGCAGAACGACACGCAGAGGGCTCTCCCGCCTCCAGCCAGCAAACAGCAAGAGAGATTAATCTGTATGTTCCTGTCTTACAAATTTGGACACAGAACTCGCTTGTGAAATGTAATTATGCTAATATACTGTGTGTTAGTGTTTATACAGTAATCTGAAAGTTCGCCACCTTTAGAAAGCAGGATACAGACTTTACTTTGCACATTAAAATGTATATTTATTGTGTTTCTTTCATACATTATTATCTGTTCCTTCATTTATTTTGCATACTAGTGTGTGGTGCATATTCTGCTGCCGTTTCACGTTCTTGTGGTTGTGTGTGCGCATTATTAATAATATCTTTTTTCTATGCCTTCACGTTTTTAAGTGTCTCAGTACTTTAATTCCTCAATGCATTTTCTGATGTTTGAGTGTGTGCGTGTGTGCCAGTGCCCAATATTCGGTAGTACTGTGTTCTGTGCCCCCCCACTCGTCAATCCTACACTTTCAGCTGTTTCTGCCCAGATCAGTAACTGAAGTCCTCTTTTATAAACGAAACAAATGTGCAATAAATACAGCAAATAAGTTATTTAATTCACTTTGCCAAAGTACGCTATGATTTAATATAGTGCCCTCGTAGCGCATCTCCCTCCCTTGTCTCTTTGCAGGAATGTGCCTCACTCCCATTCCTCTCTCTCTCGCTGGTATTTCTTTCTACCACACTAACCCTGCATGTTATCGCCTGCACTTCCTCTCCTCATGCCTCAGTCTTTCTCTGACTTTCTTTTCCTCCACCTGCGTATCCCTCTCCCGGCCTCCTTTTGCTGCCTTCCTCCAGTGCCTCTCTCTTCAAGTCCACAGTCCCCCTGTTCCTCCCTTACCTTCTGCCTCCTTCACCTTTTCCTAACTCTGCTATTCTCTCTCATTTGTCTCCGATTTTCCATCTCTCTCTTCCTGCTTCTATCTCTTCCTCGACATAAGGCTCTTGTCACTGTTGAGAACCTTGAAGATTGTATTCTGTGCCATAAATCTGACCTCAGCCTTGCTGATCCCATTGCAATGAAATGTGCCATTCTTGGACTATTAAAAAATATGCTAAAAGAACAATTGATGGGTGGAATGCAGAACAATTTCATACATTCACCCCAGTTCAGAGATCTGGGCCTAAATCCATTGGTTTTTTGCTCGCCATGCCATTCCAGTTTGGACCCAGCCATATGCAAATCGGTCTTGACCCTGAGCCCAATGGGAACAGTCCAGCCCGAACTGCCAGGCCAGGTCCTCCCTGGACTGGACAAAAGCATCCTAGGACCGGTGTTGGGCTTTCAGCTCTCAATAGCCAGGATAGCTTGACTCCAGTGGCATAGAAAGCACAGGACCCACATCTGGGCATACCCGTCCCACATTGGGTGACAAATGCAAAAAAAATACTTGATGGACAGAATGCAAAACAATGTCATACATTCACCCCAGTACCGAGACCTGGGCCTAAATCCATAGTTTTTTTGCTCACCATGCCATTCCAGTTTGGACCCAGCCATATGCAAATCAATCTTATCCCTGCACCCAATGGGAACAGTTCATCCCGAACTGCCAAGCCAGGTCCTCCCTGGACTGGAAACAAGCATCCTAGGACCTGTTTCAGGCTTTCAGCCCTCATCAGCCAGGATAGCTTGACTCCATTGGCATGGAGAGCACGGGACACACTCCATCCCTTGCCCCACACTCCATCCCTCACACACCCTCTATCTCTCTCTCGCACACCCTCCTTCTCTCTCTCGCCCTCCCTCTATCTCTCTCTCGCCCTCCCTCTATCTCTCTCTCCCCTCCCTCTATCTCTCTCTCGCCCTCCCTCTATCTCTCTCTCGCCCTCCCTCTGTCTATCTTTCGCCCTCCCTCTATCTATCTTTTGCCCTTCCTCTATCTATCTATCTATCTATCTATCGCCCTCACTATCTATCCTATCACCGCAGCATCACTCGGCACCACCACAGCATCACTCGGCACCACCATAGCATCACTCAGGGGCACCACAACATCACTATGCGCTACCAAACTGCTTATAAGTACAACAGTAACTTGCAATATTATTATAATATAATATTATTGCCAACATTGCTTAATATTTTGCAACAGCTATCATCTTGCAAATAATCTTTATACACCAATACAGACTTTGCTAAAAATTTAATACAACACATTGTCATATACAATGGCAATAACTCAAACTTTAATGCTGCGAGACCTATTGCATTGCAAATGCTTGTTGGAATTTGCAGTCATATCTCAATTCGGTTAATCTAGTTGAATTAAAGTACCTGTAAGCAACCATTTGTAAAAGAAAAGCCTAGAGAATTTCATCCTTGACGAATTGGACGTATCTGGCAGCATAATATTAAAACAAGCAACATGTGGGTTATTACAAAGCCAATTAGTCTGGTTTTGACAGCAAAGCTATTCTGTTGGCTTATGCAGTGCTTGCTTACATTGCTATAGTTTACTGTTAATTTACTGTTTTTCACTTTTTAGGTTTCGCCTGGAGCACGGAGCGTTAGCTCCGCCTCCAGGAGAAATCTCTAGTCTTCAGTAAGGGACTCTTGGAATACGCCCTCTGTTCCATTGGCTAGCTCCATAAATGGAGGCTAGCCATTGGAACAGAGATCTGTCCGTCAAGGCCGGACCAGATTCGGGGGCGTTCCCGACATTTTTTCCCTCTCCACCCACTTCTGTTCGTCATCACGGTGGTGGGTGGGTGTTATTTTTTTTTGGGAGTCCGCCTGTTTTCTTCTTTTGCTAAATGTCTGTTGTTGGAGTTGGCTGCAAGATTCGAGTTCCCACGAGGCGATCAGGTAAGGAGCATTTTGTTTAGAAATGTGTGTGAGCCGTGATCCTTCCCCCCCTCCCGCCGTCCGCGTCCTCTCCCGCCGTTCGTGTCCTCTCCCGCCGTCCGTGTCCTCTCCCGCCCCCCTCCCGCCGTCCGTGTCCTCTCCCGCCCCCCTCCCGCCATCCGTGTCCTCTCCCGCCCCCCTCCCGCCGTCCGTGTCCTCTCCCGCCCCCCTCTCGCCGTCCGTGTCCTCTCCCGCCCCCCTCCCGCCGTCCGTGTCCTCTCCCGCCCCCTCCCGCCGTCCGTGTTCTCTCCCGCCCCCCTCCCGCCGTCCGTGTTCTCTCCCGCCCCCCTCCCGCCGTCCGTGTCCTCTCCCGCCCCCCTCCCGCCATCCGTGTCCTCTCCCGCCCCCCTCCCGCCGTCCGTGTCCTCTCCCGCCCCCCTCCCGCCGTCCGTGTCCTCTCCCGCCCCCCTCCCGCCGTCCGTGTCCTCTCCCGCCCCCTCCCGCCGTCCGTGTTCTCTCCCGCCCCCCTCCCGCCGTCCGTGTTCTCTCCCGCCCCCCTCCCGCCGTCCGTGTCCTCTCCCGCCCCCCCGTGTCCTCGTAGGTGCTTGTTTTTTGTGTGTGTTTTTTTCCCTATGCCCAGCGTTTCTGATTCCAAAATGGCGACGCCCCTGGGTCGTGTGTTGTGCAGGGTTGGACCAAGGCTGCGGACAGTGCTGTACGGAGGTCAGCTCATGGCGAGCCAGAGAAGGGGTAAGCAGCAGACGGGACTGTAGAGAGCCTATCGTTTAAATGGCACCGACATGGGCACTGGCAGTCTAACAGGGCACTGGTTAAGGCAGCTGAAAACAAGACTGTCACAGAAAAAGACATTGAAAACAGACTAACAGCAAAGGTGCTTTAAGTAGAAAAAAGGCGTGTACAGTGAAGGGTCAGAGGAAGAAAAGGTGATGTATATCAAAATGCATTAACTTTTGAAAACAGCAATAGCATGAAGTATTGACAGGAATAAAGAGCAAACGAAGTGGTGTTTACACAACAGTGGCATAGGAGAACATAGCCCAACAGTATCGGTGGCAAAGATCTAGACGCGACTAGAAGGAACCGGGCAGAGCCTGAAGAGCACACGCCACTTTACAAAAGCTGAAAGTAAATATACATAAGATCGCCATCAATTAGGAGCATACACGGGGAAATTGCGAAGGGGATAGAGAAGACTATCACGATTGCACTATACAGGGAAGTCGCCTTTTACAGCCACAGCGAGGCACACTGAAAATAATAAATGCCTGTAAAATAATATGAAACGAAAATTCCTAGCACAGCAAAAAAAAAGGAATATGTATGACCCTACAAACCAGTATACAAAGTGCTGCTGACTGAAAAAGCATGGGTTGGACTGTGGTGTGGGTTTTTGGCAACTATTGTGTTCGTGCATGGAAAGAAGGATAGATTCTTAAAGTCAAAATTTAACGATTCGGCTTTAAAAACAACGGCTTGGCAATTGTATATCTCTGCTGTAGCCCACATCGGGCTTTGCTTTTTCCTATATAAATATTGTATAAAGCGGGTAGGACTCTTCGCACCTAACATGGGACAGCGAGAGAACACTACTAATTTGTACTGGCACTGTTGTTTTTTTTATTATAGAATTTGTTTTGCGTTCCCAGCTCTACCGACGCAACAAAATATGACAAACCTTTCGCTGCATTTGGCATGAGTTTCCTCACCACATGTACTGCTGATTCCTTGCTAGGTAATATGCACAGTAACTATATGTATTTTGGCTCTTCTGTCCTAGGTATTTTAGGATCTCCAAATAGGGTAGCTGCTTCACGGTCTGAGAACAGGTACCTTTGACTTGTTATTGCTAAGGTCGGTTATACGAGTTTAGGGCCACTCAGTCTGACTACAGAGAAGAAGGGTGCTGCAACATCTTGCCCCAGCGTAATTTCGCAATGCTCTCCCTCCGAAGATGACCTTTTTTTACGTCACCTTGCCTGTGACTACCCCTTGTCTTCTTTGGTAAACCAGCGGTGGACAGTGCCAACCTTTTCCCTCTGGTACGAGACTGCTGCTGTCTAAACACTCTATTCCTGCCAGCCCTAACATCTTTCCTCTACGTCTTGTATTATACCCCTTTGTTTGCTGTGCTCAGTTGTTTGTACTAATTTTCACTTCTGTGTACATACTGCAAGAGTTACTGGGCAGATACATCTAAACATCATAAGTGCCACAGGATGATGCCAAGAGACAAGGGGGGGGGCAAGAACGGCCGGCGCGAAGGAGCTCGAGTGCCAGCGCCCTCCAGTGGGTCAGTCACTCCGCGGTTCTCGTTTCCATAGAAACGCATAAAACACACCGCCTTTGGCCTACTACCTATGCGTTATCTTTTATCTTTCGTGAGTGTGCCAATGTCCCTACACTGCCCTCTCGTCTTGTCCTATTTTATTCCATCCATGTATTTCACCCCAAGGGCTCTCGCTCTCCGTTCGTGCCCTCCTTCGGGGTTTCTCTCCTCTACCTTGTCCTGCTCCTGCCTCCTTCTCTGCTCCGTTTCTCTCAATTTCTGCTGCGTAGTGTGTCCCCTCCACCTCCCCCCTTGCCTCTACTCTCCAGTATTTTCTGTTACATTCTCTCCTCTTCTGCCGCGATTTCTTCCCACTGATTTACGCTCGCCGTTTCTTCACCTCCTTCCTGTACTGTACCTCTCCTCTTTCAAGGTGTCTTTCACGCCCCCCGTACCTCCCTGCTCACCTCCACCTCTCAAAATGCTGCTTTTCTGTGACACACCTTGAATTACAATCTCGTTTTACTTTCCTTTTCATGTCCTTTCCCTAAATAAAAATACCCCCCAATCTCCCCATTCCCTTCCACACTTTCTGCCTTCGCTCCTTTTCTCCCAACTCTCCATGAACTTTGACCTTGCCACTACCTCGAGCAGTTCCCTCCTCCGCTTACCTTTCTCTTACCCTACCTGCCTTTTCCTGCTCCATACCCAACACCCCGTCCTCCCCCTTCCTGCTTTTCTATAATAGCCCCCCACGTTGACCTCTGCTTTCACCTCAAGTGGCGCTGCTGTCACCCCTCTATGGCGCCCCTTTACCTCTGCATGCCGCGCCTCCTCTCTTTATACCCTCCTGCTCGCACGGTGCGATCACTGTGCCCCAATTGTTCAAGAGCCTGTGCTTCTCCTCTTCGACCCACTCCCCCCTTTCTCTGCCCCCCCCACCCCCGCGCCAGTCTCTGCCCCTCTCCAGGGCGCTCCCGTCGGCGGCTCCACTGCATTGCTGATTCCCAGGCAGCGCTGAGGAGTTGGGATGGCCGGAGGGGGGAGGGAGGGGGCACGGTCTGAGCCCCTGATCCCGCCCTCACTCCAGGATGGAAGCCGGCACCAGCTCCAGTCCTGCTGCGGGAGAGCCGATGGGCAGGATACAGCTCCGGGGCGCCGCCGCCGGGCAGTGCTGCTGCGCCCGGCCCAAGGCAGGTAAGAGCCAGGCAGAGTCAAGGGCAGGGAGAGGCGCTGCGGGGAGCACGGAGGCATGCGCATAGGACGGAGACTGGGATAAAGGGACAGCGTGACATTACAGAATCTCTATAGGGGGTCGTTGATTCCAACAACGCGACTTTGAGTCAATGTGGAACATGCTCATCTTTTATATATTCGTACAGATTGGGGTCTACGGGGCAACAAATTATTAGGGAGAGTCGAGCCAAGGCTCGGCTCTGTCTCGAAGAGCCCTGGAACGAGCCGAGGTTTGAAAATAGGTGGCACGCAAATCATTCCACAAACATCATGTTAGAATATGATAAGATGTCTTTAGAATTCAAAACGTGTATTTGTTTAACCATCAGAAGAGTTTCGCCTTAGTACACCAGATTATGTCTTTGAAACAGAAATTAAATAATCTTGCCTCTAATCAGTCTATAAGGGGCAAAACAGTATAAAGTGACTTGTGCTTTGTGTGGAAACTTCATCACAGTGACACAGGGGCAAGTCATGTTTCTAGATAATGTGTTGAGGAAAAGCTACCCTATAGTGTATCTTACATAGCCTAAAACCCCTCGCTGTGCTTGCTTCCCTGCCCCCTCGCTGTACTTTTTTCCCTGCCCCCGGAGTGTGTGTGTGGCTCTGGGTGTGTGTGTGTAGCTCTGGGTGTGTGTGTAGCTCTGGGTGTGTGTGTGTAGCTCTGGGTGTGTGTGTGTAGCTCTGTGTGTGTGTGTGTGGCTCTGGGTGTGTGTGTGTGGCTCTGGGTGTGTGTGTGGCTCTGGGTGTGTGTGTGTGTGGCTCTGGGTGTGTGTGTGTGTGTGGCTGGCTCTGGGGGTGTGTGTGTGTGTGGCTGGCTCTGGGGGGGTGTGTGTGTGTGGCTGGCTCTGGGTGTGTGTGTGTGTGTGGCTGGCTCTGGGTGTGTGTGTGTGTGGCTGGCTCTGGGTGTGTGTGTGTGTGTGGGGCTGGCTCTGGGTGTGTGTGTGTGTGTGTGTGTGTGTGGCTGGCTCTGGGTGTGTGTGGTAGTAATTGCTGTCTGCTGAGCTCGTCCGTAGGGTACAATAGGTCTCACATTTGCGAGAGATTAAGCTAATGGCAATGTAAATGACAATGCCATTTATTTATCTGTTTCAAAACCAACACATAAATACAAATTTTGTCATTTACAATGCCAATAGCTCAAACTTTTCCAAAGGCGAAACCATTGCATTGTAAATGCTTGTTTTTCTTTATTTGCTGCAGGTCAAAGAAAGCGAAAAAAGAAGGGCGGCGCGAGGCAAGAAGAAAGTGGTCCCGTCGGCGGCGCCTCCTGGATGTCATGGCCCGAGTCAAGGAAGTTGAGAAAAAACGTCCTCCAGAGGGTCGGGCGACCGGCGACTGTCTACATGCGTGCCAGCCGGGGCATCACATTTTGGGAACAGCGGTCGAATGTCTTGAAGGAAGCTGAGGCTTTCGGGCTCAGCACATGAAGGGTGAGTTTCTTTGCTTAGCGGGAAATGAACCCTAGGCCTCCCCCTGTCTCAGCTACGGCCAGAGGCAACGCCGGACAGAGCGGGTCTCACTACGCCTGAGCCAGGTCCAGGACGAGCTGAGGTCTCTTCCCCGGGCATACTGGATCCAACAGAGGTACCAGGTGCAGGAGGAGTGAAGTTACAGTTTATGGAGACTTATATCCTTTACTGTTAGAAATATATCATAGCAATATTTTCTTCTTAATTGAGTTTTTCACCAACACTAGTTTTGCAGTCGCATTGATATGAGAACAGAGGCCCTGAAGAAAGCCTAGGGTTCATTTCCCGCTAAGGCTGAAACATGTTGGCCCCTATGCAGATATTTGTTAAACTGCAGTAGTAATGTTTTGCGCTGTTCTTGGTTTTAATTAGGAAGAGGTCTTGGCTGAATAAAAATTATAATGAGATTCTCTATCCTATTTTAAATTTCACGCACTTTTCCTTTTTTGCACTGCACTTACCCGTCAGATCAGATTCTTATGGTTGTCCAAATGTTGGCACATGTGAACTATGAGTCCGTAGAGGGTACTACAGCTGTCTCGGTGATCTAGAGACACAAGACCCAGGACGGAGGACCATATGATAATATTGATCACACATGATGTCGATGGGAATCCAAACATAGTTATTCACTCTGCTAACACAGGGTTAACCATCTTCTGTATGACGCCTTGAGTCAGAATCCTTGTCTCTGATTTTCTTTCAGCATACCAATGTGTTGCTGAGATACAATATGTATTTCTGATTAGATTTTCAGATGATAGACCCATAGGTTTGTTAGGCCGATCTTTAGCAGTGGCCATTACAGTGGGCAGAAGAGAGTTGAAGTGGGTTTCAGTTGGGAGAGAGTTCCAAGAACTTGAAGGACTGAGATTGGCAAACTGTACACAGAAGTTTCAAGTCGAGGAGGAGGTTAAGACTGCCAGAGAATGCAGGCTCTGTGAGCCGAAGATGCATTGCAAATGTGAGTAATCACAGAATAGCCAGAGAGAGAAACTTTTATATTTTATAATATTGTTTTCTTGAACACATACATGTGCTTTTCCCTTCCATCTGTTGTATGGCCATTGTCTAAACTATCTGCCCTTAAATTTGAAAGACATTTCATCTCCATCTACTAAAGGCTTCCAGGCATTTTCAATTTTAGTCATATAATAAATTGCTTAAACATTTATTTCAAGGGGTGGACTGAAGAAGACCTTCAAGAGGAAGAGAGAAAGGATTTAACTATGTAGAAGTTCTGGGTTAACTCATTAGTTAAGATGTCTAGGTGAATGATATGTTATGTTATTGGGATTTGATATCTGGCCCAATGTCTACTGTGGAGCAAGTAAGGGTTCATTCACCGTGTCTGGAGAATGGTCAGGAACCTAGATAAAAAAAAATTGACTTCGAATTAAATCACACCTAAAAGAGCTCGATGGTGGTCTCTCTCATGTACCTTCCATGTCTTACAGACTAGAATACCCTACCAATCAAGACGAGATAAAACACCTGGCGGCATCAGCCATCATGGTATGTGTCTTGGTCACAGAAAAGCCTTGTCTTGCACAACACATTACTTCCAAGGCATCAAAAACTATTTGGCCAAATGGATGAGAAGCCTCTATCTCAGCTCCAAATATTCTCCGTAGCTCCCTTCTACTATTTCTACTGCTTGGGAACCTCAGGTCTCCTATCCACATTCTGCTCAATTTCAGAACAGAAGGTGTGGCGGATATTCCCAGTACTGACACTATCGCTATGGACCTCGTTTCCTGTCCATAATTGATGCATGATAAAACTGTTGTAACTCAAGAAAAAGCTTGGCTCTTCTCCATTCATGAGAAAGGTATTACCAGAACTATGGTTTACACCCCTTATCAACACAACACTTTATCTGGTTAATTGATGCTATACAAAACCCCAAGTAAGATGTTATGTGGCTAAATTCTACCTTCAGTCGGTATCCCTTTCTGGCCCCATAAAGGTTAGGTATCATTACTGTTTTCAAAGGGGAGAGAATACAACCTTTGGCATTACATTCTACTAACAGTACCGAATATTCCTATATCACAGAAAACCTGTCTACATTATTTTAGTTTACTAGCGGAAAATCTTCATTGCTCACTATAATATTTCTGATCTTTACAGTTGATACAACATGCTAATCAGACCTCAAGACCACAGGCTGATGTACTTCATTAATCCTATAGTGGTATTAGATTCCCTTCACCCACCAGCCAATATGTCTTCCGTAAACTGATCACCCAAAAACCTTTAAGTTCCCTGAAGATATGCCTCATTCCAGTGTAAAAATCTGCTCTGGGCCTAATCTACTTATCTATTTCGTACTTCAAGAGGTTTCTATGACACAGAATTTGCTATCAGTCATTTCTTGCATGAAAGGAGGAGGAGGTCCGGAGGGTGAATATTTTTTGCATCGGAAGCAACAATTTCATATAAGGATTTTGGCTTAATAGTGATGATTTTAGACACCATAGTCAAGATCGTGGGAACAGTTGACTTCCAACTGGCAGAAGTCCCAGAAAGGCCTCCACCTTTTGTGGGACAAGCATGTTTTGATTGAATGTTGTCCAATATTTCATTTAGCACCTAATCTGCAATTTCTTCGTCTATCTTAGAAATCTGCCTCTGCTTCTCAAAACTCTTCGCCCACCTTCACATAATCCCAAATTTCCTAAAATAACCTCTAGCTCTTCTTTTCCAGCTCTATCATTTTGAATAATGTATAGTAATCTTCTTGAGGGTGGGATGGTAAGAGGTTTAGAGTTTGCTGACTTCCAGAGGACCGTGTCCCAAGTGCAACTTAAAGAACCTTTGGATCTCCGACCACAAATGTTCCTGTGCTTTAGCGTGAGCCACCAACTCCCCTCCCCAGAACATGGGCTCGGCAAAGTTTGTGACATGTGACATTCTGCACAATGGCAGACACGGTGGCTCGATCAGGTGGCCAGCACCTGGGTAAAACAGAACGCGACCATTTTTTCTTCCATGCTTCCTCAGCCGCTCCATTGCCACCTCAGCATACACCTTGCTATTCAAGTTCCTGTCTTCACAGCCGGCAATAAAAAGAATGTAACCCTCAGCTCTCTCAACAGGGATCAAGCAGTTCTGGCACTCAGGATCTCGAGGGTCCACCAGCAAGTGGGAGACATCAACAGCTCCAAAATCAGTCCAGCAAATCCTTTCAGTGCGGTATGGCGCGCAAGGCATGTGCAGGTCTTTATAGTGGTACGGGGTTCCATTCATACTGCTGGGTCCATTAATGCACACTGTTGCCTTCACCTTCTTTAGGAAAGCAGCCATAGTCAAGGCAATCTCTGCACCTTTCGAGACTGCTAATACTCCAATGCCAGGACCTAGTACCTAAGCGAGAAAAATAGTCACAATTTGGAAATTAGTGGTAGAAGTAACAGGAAGCACCAACTTTTAGCAAAAAAGACAAATCAACCACGAAATATAGGGTGTGCTGAACATAAGCACAACGCACAAGCTTGATGACTACAAAGAAATTCCAGATCACCGTAAAAAGAAAAAGAAACTGGTTTGTGCATCCAGTGATGATGGAATGTGTTTAAAAAATTCAAGCAATTACATTTTATTGACTGGAATTTTAGCCACTCAATCTCTAAAACAATATATTGACAGACTACAAGCAGAATTGCTTAATTTAATCAATCTTTGATGATGGTGGACATCACAAATTCTTTCACCAATACATTGGTTCCAATAGCTATTGTTTATAGTGCAACTTGATAGCTTAATTGACATCTTTAGACAGTGCTGCAAGAAATAAACAATCATATTCTCTTTACTTTATCGAAGTAAAAATACAAACAAGAAGTTTAAATTTTCACATGAAAAATAGGCAAAAGTAGACATTTCATAAAAACAAATTTTTTATGCGGGAGGAAGATTTAAGGAGCTGCCACACAAAAATATGGTCGACACTACCAATGTTGGAGGATGCCGGAAGGAGGTTGAAGCAGGTAGGATTCAGGGAAGAGCTTTTTTCCACCTGCAAAATATATAATACTGTTCTTCCTAATAAGAAGGTTCATGTGCGGCTCCATTAAAACTCATATGAGAAAGCAGCTACGTCTTACTTTAAGAACGTAATCAAAATGAGCATTAAAGAAAAAAATCAAAGGAAGTGACATGTCTCAGGATTCTGAGAAGTACCAACAAGATTTTATCTACAAAATTCTGGGTTTCGTGGGCATTGTTGCCTTCAGAGAAAGAAGCAATCGCAATGGACCGCACACCGCTAGCCCCTCCTCCGGATCGCCCCTAGGGACTCTGGTACATGGAGTTCTTGAGTGGTTCACCCCAGTGGGTGCAAGTAGGTACTTGTTGAACTGATGATCTCTAGACCCGATACATGTCCCGGGTGTTTGAATATCGCCCGAGAATGGCTCGGGTTTCGGGATAACTTCCCTCATCAGTAGAGAAAATAGTTAGGGGTGGAAGAGAAGGCCGCCAAACAACCGTCAAAGGCCTCGATGCCAGAACCGGCACGCAGGTGCGTCGTCCAGGAGCCCGTCGGCCCAAAGCTCAAGGGAGCAAATTTGTAGAAGCAATCGCAATGGACTGCACACCGCTAGCCCCTCATCCGGATCGCCCCTAGGGACTCTGGCACATGTAGTTCTTGAGTGGTTCACCCCAGTGGGTGCAAGTAGGTACTTGTTGAACTGATGATCTCTAGACCCGATACATGTCCCGGGTTTTTGAATATCGCTCGATACATGGCTCGGGTTTTGGGATAACTTCCCTCATCAGTAGAGAAAATAGTTAGGGGTGGAAGAGAAGGCTGCCGAACAACCGTCAAAGGCCTCGATGCCAGAACCGGCACGCAGGTGCGTCGTCCAGGAGCCCGTCGGCCCAAAGCTCAAGGGAGCCAATTTGTAGAAGCAATCGCAATGGACCGCACACTGCTAGCCCCTCCTCCGTATCGCCCCTAGGGACTCTGGTACATGGAGTTCTTGAGTCGTTCATCCCAGTGGGTGCAAGTAGGTACTTGTTGAACTGATGATCTCTATACATGTCCCGGGTTTTTGGATATCGCCCGAGATGATCTCTATACATGTCCCGGGTTTTTGGATATCGCCCGAGACATGGCTCGGGTTTTGGGATAACTTCCCTCATCAGTAGAGAAAATAGTTAGGGGTGAAAGAGAAGGCAGCCAAACAACCGTTAAAGGCATCAATGCCAGAACCGGCACGCAGGTGCGTCGTCCAGGAGCCCGTCGGCCCAAAGCTCAAGGGAGCCAATTTGTAGAAGCAATCGCAATGGACCGCACACCGCTAGCCCCTCCTCCGGATCGCCCCTAGGGACTCTGGTACATGGAGTTCTTGAGTGGTTCACCCCAGTGGGTGCAAGTAGGTACTTGTTGAACTGATGATCTCTAGACCCGATACATGTCCTGGGTTTTTGGATATCGCCCGAGACATGGCTCGGGTTTCGGGATAACTTCCCTCATCAGTAGAGAAAATAGTTAGGGGTGGAAGAGAAGGCCGCCAAACAACCGTCAAAGGCCTCGATGCCAGAACCGGCATGCAGGTGCGTCGTCCAGGAGCCCGTCGGCCCAAAGCTCAAGGGAGCCAATTTGTAGAAGCAATCGCAATGGACCGCACACCGCTAGCCCCTCCTCCGGATCGCCCCTAGGGACTCTGGTACATGGAGTTCTTGAGTGGTTCACCCCAGTGGGTGCAAGTAGGTACTTGTTGAACTGATGATCTCTAGACCCGATACATGTCCCGGGTTTTTGGATATCGCCCGAGACATGGCTCGGGTTTCGGGATAACTTCCCTCATCAGTAGAGAAAATAGTTAGGGGTGGAAGAGAAGGCCGCCAAAGAACCGTCAAAGGCATCGATGCCAGAACCGGCACGCAGGTGCGTCGTCCAGGAGCCCGTCGGCCCAAAGCTCAAGGGAGCCAATTTGTAGAAGCAATCGCAATGGACCGCACACCGCTAGCCCCTCCTCCGGATCGCCCCTAGGGACTCTGCTACATGGAGTTCTTGAGTGGTTCACCTCAGTGGTGGCAAGTAGGTACTTGTTGAACTGATGATCTCTAGACCCGATACATGTCCCGGGTTTTTGGATATCGCCCGAGACATGGCTCGGGTTTCGGGATAACTTCCCTCATCAGTAGAGAAAATAGTTAGGGGTGGAAGAGAAGGCCGCCAAACAACCGTCAAAGGCCTCGATGCCAGAACCGGCACGCAGGTGCGTCGTCCAGGAGGCCGTCGGCCCAAAGCTCAAGGGAGCCAATTTGTAGAAGCAATCGCAATGGACCGCACACCGCTAGCCCCTCCTCCGGATCGCCCCTAGGAACTCTGGTACATGGAGTTCTTGAGTGGTTCACCCCAGTGGGTGCAAGTAGGTACTTGTTGAACTGATGATCTCTAGACCCGATACATGTCCCGGTTTTTGGGATATCGCCCGAGACATGGCTCGGGTTTCGGGATAACTTCCCTCATCAGTAGAGAAAATAGTTAGGGGTGAAAGAGAAGGCCGCCGAACAACCGTCAAAGGCCTCGATGCCAGAACCGGCACACAGGTGCGTCGTCCAGGAACCCGTCGGCCCAAAGCTCAAGGGAGCCAATTTGTAGAAGCAATCGCAATGGACCGCACACCGCTAGCCCCTCCTCCGGATTGCCCTTAGGGACTCTGGTACATGGAATTCTTGAGTGGTTCACCCCAGTGGGTGCAAGTAGGTACTTGTTGAACTGATGATCTCTAGACCCGATACATGTCCCGGGTTTTTGGATATCGCCCGAGACATGGCTCGGGTTTCGGGATAACTTCCCTCATCAGTAGAGAAAATAGTTAGGGGTGAAAGAGAAGGCCGCCAAACAACCGTCAAAGGCCTCGATGCCAGAACCGGCATGCAGGTGCGTCGTCCAGGAGCCCGTCGGCCCAAAGCTCAAGGGAGCCAATTTGTAGAAGCAATCGCAATGGACCGCACACCGCTAGCCCCTCCTCCGGATCGCCCCTAGGGACTCTGGTACATGGAGTTCTTGAGTGGTTCACCCCAGTGGGTGCAAGTAGGTACTTGTTGAACTGATGATCTCTAGACCAGATACATGTCCCGGGTTTTTGGATATCGCCCGAGACATGGCTCGGGTTTTGGGATAACTTCCCTCATCAGTAGAGAAAATAGTTAGGGGTGGAAGAGAAGGCCGCCAAACAACCGTCAAAGGCCTCGATGCCAGAACCGGCACGCAGGTGCGTCGTCCAGGAGCCCGTCGGCCCAAAGCTCAAGGGAGCCAATTTGTAGAAGCAATCGCAATGGACCGCTGACCGCTGATGGGACGAGCAGTGTGCGACCTCATTCGGACAAACTATTTATACAGGCTAACTTGAGCCGGTGGAGGTGACGACCTCGAGACAACGCACCTGCGCGCCTTAAGAGGTATCTGGACCTACGAATATTTTCGGCAGCCCACGCAGCAACCCCGTGCACACACCTAATCTCTGCTGATGAGCGTTAATGAACACGAAACACGTGTCCAGGGATGGCAAGCACACCAGTGAACACCCTCAAGACTCAACACTCGGGTAGAAGCGCACCCGCTGATACCGACTACATCGGCCATCATGCTCCGGGGTCACTCGCTGATGGGACGAGCAGTGTGCGACCTCATTCGGACAAACTATTTATACAGGCTCCCTTGAGCCGGTGGAGGTGACGACCTCGAGACAACGCACCTGCACGCCTTAAGAGGTATCTGGACCTACGAATATTTTCGGCAGCCCACGCAGCAACCCCGTGCAAACGCCTAATCCCTGCTGATGAGCGTTAATGAACGCGAAACACGTGTCCAGGGATGGCAAACACACCAGTGAACACCCTCAAGACTCAACACTCGGGTAGAAGCGCACCCGCTGATACCGACTACATCGACCATCATGCTCCGGGGTCACACGCTGATGGGACGAGCAGTGTGCGACCTCATTCGGACAAACTATTTATACAGGCTCCCTTGAGCCGGTGGAGGTGACGACCTCGAGACAACGCACCTGCGCGCCTTAAGAGGTATCTGGACCTACGAATATTTTCGGCAGCCCACGCAGCAACCCCGTGCACACGCCTAATCCCTGCTGATGAGCGTTAATGAACGCGAAACACGTGTCCAGGGATGGCAAGCACACCAGTGAACACCCTCAAGACTCAACACTCGGGTAGAAGCGCACCCGCTGATACCGACTACATCGACCATCATGCTCCGGGGTCACACGCTGATGGGACGAGCAGTGTGCGATCTCATTCGGACAAATTGCCTTCAGAGAAAGTTTATGATCCCGCGATTTCATCCTGCCACTACTAGAGAGAGGCAACCACACCACGTGCTTTTGGATGCGTAGGGCAGTCGCCACATCAGAACCTGCAAGAAAATCAATGCTACCCAAGGGCTTCGCCTGGATCTGAGCTCATGTCTTGTACCTGTTTAGTAGCGGCGGTCTTTGTGCGACTCACCATTTGGGCACAAAGACGTTTCAGGCATGAAAGCCTACAGGATACAGCTGTCTGTGTCATTATTGGCAGAAACTCAAGGAATAAAGGGGGAAGGTACTCACAAGAAAGTGGAAACAAACATGGGCAACTATTATGGATGCTATGTGACCGATGCCATCCTCACTTTAAAGAATGCGAGCAACAAGCATACTTTGCTGACACCACATCTTCACAAACACCTCAACAGCCATGCTGACTGCAAACAAGCAGCACCAACTCATACCCATGACAGGTAGGTGACTATGTTTAAACCATGCTCTATGCATAAATCATTACTTTAACCAGAGAAACAGTCTATTTACCATAGAGGATGGTTTACTCACGAGAGCTGATATACTGATGCCTCCTGTGAACCTTAAGCATGTAATTCTAAAAAGAGCACACAAGGTACATTTGGGTGCCACTTTAACTAAAAGAAGGGTACACGCATCTTATTGGTGGCCACAAGTAGACGTAGAAATTGATCAATTAGTTAAAGATTTTCCAGTTTGTGCCACTTTTGATAAGTCACTTAAAACATCTACACCAATAGTGATACCGATAGAATGTACTTCTGGCCCCTGAAAGAAATAGGGAATTGATCAGGTAGGGCCATTCAATTCTCTTCCACATCATTTACGTTATGCCTAGGTTCTTATGGATTACTACTCGAAATGTCCTCATGTAAAATTTGTAAGTAAATCTAATTCCAAATCTGTAGTGATATTTCTAACAGACATTTTTCATGTGTTAAGGTTTTCCTGAAGAATTGATTTCTGAAAATAGTATATAGTTTGTAACAGTTGAGGTTGAGAAATTCTTAAAGGAAAGTTCACTATATCAACCACAAATGAATGGTCTGATAGAACGCTTTAACCGGGTCTTAGGAGAACGCATACGGTGGGTGTTAGCTAAAAAGTGTGTCTTAAATGTTGTTGTCCAGACCATGTTATGGTTCTCAGAATCCTGCCTCATTTACCACGGAGGTGTCTCCCTTTGAAGCTCATAAAGGCAGAAAACTGGCAAAGCAGTTTAGACCTGCTTGAATGTTCAAACTTTTAAAGAACCATATTCTTTATCAATCTAATAAGTTAAGAAATCTCAATTGAAACAAAAAACGTATTATGATGTTAAAAAATGTGTTAAGACATTCCTAGATTTGTAGTTGATTGGGTACGCATCATAGCATCGAGCTTTGTCAAGAAAGGTGACCCAAAATATTCTGATCCAGTAAAAGTAGGCAGAATGTGTGCAATGCTATACGAGCGAATGGATGCAATTGGTGGAATGTAGTCAGGGTGTCCAAAATCCCAGAGAAATCGAAAGAAGTGCATTTTGTTGAACAACATGTTTCCAGAAAACAAAAACCAGCGGCTCCTGTGTTAAGTATACTCAATGTGTTGAGTGACTGTAAAAGTGCGTGGTCAACTGTACATGTGGTTCTTTCTAAGAAACGCGTGTGTGGAGGAGTGTCAGGTTCCACAGAGTACCATGGCGATTTTGTTAATGTACTAAGGGTCATAACGAAAGATTACATTTATTAAGAGTGTCTGTATTAATACTGAGATTAAATGTAGCCTAATAATTATTTTTTGTTACCTGTTAATGTTAATATTGGATGTTTTTATTGATCCTCTCAAAAAAAGGGAGAAAACTCAATGTAGCATTTAGGTAGCATGCAGTGAACAATGTATTACATTAAGTGCAGATGTTGTTTAGTGGGTTTGTGTTGGTAGGATCCTTTACTATTTCTGTTCTGTCAGGGTTGTACTACAGACTGCATGAACTTGAGCATTCCTTAGAATGTTGTTATATGAGCAGACTTTGATTGTTGGAGATATGCCTGGAGCAGTCTGGAGTTATTTACAATGTATGTGGCTTCTGTAATAAATCTGCATTCAAAGTCACCTTGGTGTTTGTTTCTCGCTCACGTTACAAAGATCCAAACATAAAATAACAGAAACAGGCATCTTCACTGTGTAACACCTCTACAGCCATGTTTTCATTTATCCCTTCACTGACGCTAACACTCATTTCAATTTACCCAGAAAAGAATTTCAAACCCACCAGTTAGTATGTACAGCAATCAACAAGACGGTTGCTTCATATTAATTTACTGCTTATAAGGACAGGAAAGCATTGACCTCACTCATTATGAAAAATGTCCCTTCATTATGTGTTACCAGTAAAAGGAGTGGGTTTCACTACATATATGAATGATAAACGTGTTTTTGTTCCCTTTAATGATACCATTCATGTGGTGGAGTTTGGCATGCTACTGCCGAGTAAGCCTGGGCAAAGCACTACGCTACGCTTTCGTATTTTGCGAAGTTTGCCCAACTTCGCACTACATGAATTGCACGCAGCACATTGGAAACACTTGTAGGGTAGCGCAGCGGTCATTTTTTGCTTTCTCGCGGTCCTCAACGTCAAGTTGGCGACCGCGAGCAAGCAAAATGACATCTCGACGAGACTTTTTCCTTGTTCACGATCAGCAACATCAAGTTGCTGATCGGGAGCATGGAAAATAAACCTCCCGGTGAGATTCTCAATGCAGGGAGGTCAGGTTTCTCATTGTGAGTGGTCGTGTGTACTCGCGACCGCTCGCGATGAGAAACTACCAGTCCGCGTTGAGAAAGCTCCTGCTCGAGTAAAAATCTACTTGAGCGGCAGAAAACGACAGCTCACACTGTGCAAGGTGCCGTTTTCAATGATTGCACAGTGCGGATAAGCATCCGGCACTGTACAATCATCGCGTACAACGCACTACGCAGTTCGCGTAGTGCTACGCATAGTTTGCGTAGTGGGAAGTGCACTTCGGGTAGCTACGCGTAGCGTTACTTCGCAAACTACGCCCAAGGTTAGCTGGGAGTTGTTTAAGAGCAGAAACATATCTGTGAAATACTGATCAAGTTAGCATTTGAGGTTACAACTATGAGATTTGGGGGTAAAACAACCACCCAGGAAACACCAATGTATTCAGCTTAGATACAAATATCCAACTAATAATAGGGGAGTAAGAAGTGCCACTGCTGCTTTTGGCATCATAGTGTGTCATTGATTACTTAAATTCTCAATTCAATGGGTCATCTAAAACAAACTCTTGGCTGTCTGGGCTGCTAGGCTAGGGTGGAAGATGATGTATCCTGAGGTGATCCTAGTTATCCCATGATGAAGAAGCTAAATTGGCTACCGATTGCTGCCACAATTACATTTAGGGCACTCTCCTTTGTTTATGAGGTGACCTAGCTGCAGCTCTTGGCAAACTGTAGCACAATATTTCACAGGTACTCCAAACAGAACTCAGAGATCTATGGGACTAACAGCAGTCCCACAAAATTGTAGCAACAAGCCAGCATGCATGTAGCATCAGAGGGTGGGGACACAGTAATGGAATAATTTAATAGAAAGGAAGCTAATAATAGTTCTACAATTCTTAAAGAAAAGGTTACAGACTTTTGTTTTTGAAAGTGAATTGGTTTTGATTGCTTACTTGTGCCTGGATACCTTACAGTGTTGACACAATGAAAGTGTACTAGACTGAAGTGAACTGGACTCCCTGGTGATCCAAAAAGTAAAACAATGTTATAATTGCCCCACACCCATTAACGTAGGATGATTCTAGACAAACTCTGCATATAAGGATGGTCACAAAGGAAATGGACTTTGGCTAAATGTTCTTCCATTTCGAGACAGCTGGTGTTGTTAACACTGGCACTAATACAAAACACTGTTCCAGAGACTGGGGACCACAGCAAAGTAGCAGCCACTCAAACATTCTGGAAACAAGAGGACAGGGGTTCATTGCTCAAGCTCCCACCTTTGTATGCTTTAATAGCAACTCTGCTGCTTCTTCAAAGTACTCCAGGTCAACCTCGCTCAAGACGCGTGGCAGGTCATCATAGCCAAAGTAGGCCAAGGAGAGAGAGACAAAGCCACAGCTGGCCAACAGGGCACTGCGGTACTCCACCAGGCCGCCAGCTCCACCAAACATGTCTATCACACCGGGGAAAGGACCCTCTCCTGCAGAAGGAAAGCAGAGGCTGGTGAAATCGAAGGACACCAAGAATGGGAAGACAGTTTGGGACACAGAAAGAGACAACAGAAGAACTGAAAATGAAAACTATCTGGAAAGGCATGAGGAAATAAGAATTTTAAACAGCCTAAAAATTTTCTAGACAAAATATTGACTAGCACAACAGCAAGAAGGTTTATACATACTGGAAACCATATATTTACTATTCTTAACTCTACATGTATGTGCCTTGAAGATGTAGATCGAGAAGGTAAACATATATATGCAAGTATTGATCTGCTATTCTGAACCCCACATTTATGGACCTTGATGTATATGATGTCATCAAGGTCCACAGGTGTGAGGTTAAGAACAGTCAATCTATGACGGCCAGTACATAATGATCTTCACAATATGTAAATATAGATAAGTATAGCTTTACTACTCCTAATTCCATGTCTAAAAATAGAATCCTTCCTACAGAAGACCAAAAGCTGGAGCAGTGGGATAACATCTGGGTTCCAGATCGGGTGGTTCTTTAGAAATTAAATATGGCGACCAAGCAAGAACTTCATAGTAAATCAGATGATCCCTTTCTGGTCTTGGGCATGTAAATAGATTAACTAAAAGGTATCCTTGCACCCCTCCAATTTCACCAGTATCATAACTCAAGTATAAATACATACAAGTGACAAGACTAGAGGAAGGCTTCGCTGAGGATAAAGTCACTCACCTGGAGGTAGAAAAAGAGCTCCTCGAACTCTACCCTCTGTAATTTGTATCCGCTGGACCCCCGGAGCCACAAACCACCTCTCCACCGTTCGGCTAGCCAGTGGCAGTGCATCAGGGACAGGTGCTGTCTGTATTGAGTCATAAACTTCCACGGTAATCAGGAAGGGGCTGCCCATAACATCCCGCTTAGTCAGACTGTAGAATGACTTGACGGATTTGAGGGCCCAGAAGAGCCCCATTGGAAGCACCCCTCGGTAGGAACCACCACTAGCCTCAGCCCGCTCCAGGTCCACCTCCCCGGCGGCGTCCCCTCGATAGTATGCCTTGGACTGGAATTCGTAGCCCTTGTCATCCTTTAGAGATGCCCGAAGAGTCACCAGCTGGTTTGGCTTTAAGCCAGTGACATGGATTCGTACATGCTCGTCAGCGAGGGAGACCTCAGGAGTTACAATGACCTGGATCATTGATGAAGCAATTCACTACCTGGGTGTGTATGTTGTTAGCTGTAGGAAAAACACAAAAAAGGAAAACAATTAAGAATAAAGGCTCTAGTGAGTACTCAACAAGTCAGTCCATTGGTTGAACCATATACATGCCAGGTACCAACACTGCCTTTCTTAACTTCTATCGGTCCTTAAGCAGAATCAATGTGCATTTTTAAAATTCCTTCAAATGTCCTTGTATTATACACATTTTCCCAGCACCCCCTCCTCTGTGTAGCCACAGTTCACTTATTTATCTGCCCAGGTATCAGCCGAAAACTCCTCTTTAAATAGCATGAATGGGACAGCTTTGAAATAAAGTAAGGTTGTGTATGGATTACTATGTGGCCTTGGTGGATGAGAATAGGCGGCTCTTAACTAACCCTAGGCGTAGGACTACACTACGCTCACTGAGCGTGCACAGTTTGTGCTACTACGCAGTACGCAATTTGCATGTAGTACTGTGCAAAAACGCGTACCGTAGCTGCCATTTTTTGCTTGCTCGCGGTCCTCAACATCAAGTTGGCGACCGTGAGCGAGCAAAATCACCATCCCGGTGAGACTTTTTCCTTGTTCGTGATCAGCAACGACTAGTTGCCGATCGAGAGCGTGGAAAATAAACCTTCCGGCGAGATTCTCAATGTGGGGAGGTCAGGTTTCTCATTACGAGTGGTCGCGTATGCTTGCGACTGCTCGCGATGAGAAACTACCAGTCTGCGTTGAGAAACTGCCGCTCGAGTACAAATCTACTCAAGCGGCAGAAAACGACTGCTTGGACTGAGCAAGATGCTGTTTGCAATGATTGCACAGAGTGGACAAGCATCCGGCACTGTGCAATCAGTGCAAGCAGCATTTTCCCTACCGCACTACGCAGTTTGCGTAGCTTACATAGTGTGAAGTGCATTTCGCGTAGCTGTACTACGCAAACTACTCCCAGGGTTACTCTTAACCTTTTTTCTGAAACTCCTTCAATCCGTCTAAACAAACAAGCCTTGAACCTCGAGGGATCTAATGCCAAGGTGGAGGGAGAAAAAACAACTAGGGTTCTACTGGTCTGATGCTGATGAGTAAAGGGCCTCGTGCCTGACTGTTTGAATTATATTGAAAGAGAGACATCGGAAAGCTTCAAGGATGATTGATGTACTATGGTAAACGAATCTCAGGCAGAAGAGGATGTGACCTGCTGGATTCTTAAGATATTTTGCAGAGGACGCGGTTTGTAAGACCACATAGTATTATTGCGATATTCATATTGAGATATAAATATTGCTGGATAAGGGATTGTTGCTCGGAATAGAAAAAACATGACCCCCAGCCTATGCACCGAGGATCTCGAACAACATTCCTGCATCCATCAGGACTGCCCAACGCTGCTCCAATTCAGGAAAGAATTGAGGATTCACCTCTTTAAAGACCACTACACCACAATGAATTAACCATCCACAAACCAGCTTCCTCTCCTGTTACTCGTTGACTTCATGCTTCTCATTGAAAATGTAAAGCACTCAATTTGTATGACTATTTTGTCTTCTACATTTTGGATGTTCCCCTGCATGAGCTCCGGGTGCCAGTGAATCAATCATAAAGTGAATATGTGGGATTGTTAAAATGCTGAATGCATGTGATTTATATCACACCCATTTAGTTTCTATTATCATATTCTGTAATGTGATCATTAAGATTGTGTGAACATGTTTGCAGTATTTGCTTTGAAGGCTGGTGGCTTCATTTGACATTAGCTTCCTATTGATTTCATGGAGTTTCTAGAACGTCTTGTTTACTGTTCTTATTAGAAAGGATCACTGATAAAACGTACATAATTGAAAAGGCATCAGGCCTCTTTCTGTAAATTTTTTATACCAAGATTTTTTAACAACAATGAGTTTATGTTATAAAGGTCTAGCACAGCGGGCAAAGGATAGAGGGGAATCTTCATGTCACACAACTCTGGACCGGGCCACATAAAGTGATGTCTCCGGTCCCAGATGAAGGCAACCAGAAAGGGAGGCCTTTAGCCTTCTCTCACTGAGCAGCTGGACTCATGAGAAAAAGAATAGCAGACCTTGTGGCTGCATTGAACATAAGACCTATTGTTCAAACAACTCTGGAGGCGTGTACCATCTCTGATATGCAACATAGGTCTTATTTTCTGCTGTGATAGAATTATACTATTGCTTTGAAGAAGCAGAGGTAGTAACATAAGGGTGGGATTGCTATAAACTTATCACTGCAACCATTTTAGAGCGGTTCCTATTCAAACGTGAATGCTGCAGCTACCATTTTATTTATCTTCATTGATACAATTCCTATTATGTTCACTAGACTAAGGTTCTGATTTAAAACAATTTAACTAAATATTTTAAATGTATCCCTTGTATTCTAGCATCATTGAGCGTGCAATTCTTTAATGAAAGAGGGTTTGCAATCCCACTAACTATACTTGTAATGTCTCATGCAAATGATCGTTATCTGAAACACATCTCGCTCAAATGCTGCTCAGTAGTTGTTAATACACTGCAAAGAAGTCTTTGTTGATGGCTCCTGTGGTTGAGAGTCCTGATCTTCAGACCATTAAAAATGTCTATTGAGGCATTACGGCTTCACAAAATCGGCCACCAAAACAGTTTACCACAAAAATCAATTGAGCTTTGGAGCTCTCAGATTGAATGGGTTTCTCAGCACTCAGAATACTCAACTGCTGTCTTCAGTGATTACACAAAACCCCTGAATAATGGAATTGAATGTCAAACTGGATTCTATTGCTACTCTCCTACTTATTGTTTTAGATAGAATCATATCGCATGTCTTTACTACAACCACGTTGTTACAACGCAAACCATTACAACGCAAGTCGTTACAACTACTTGCTGTAGGGGGCAAAAGGTGTTGGATTTAAAATCCAGCACATTCCCTACTGTTGCACAAACTGGAGTAGGAATAGTCTCTGTTTGTGTGATCATGGGTGCACGAGTGCAAGATTAAGTGTTTGCATTCGTGAACGTATGGTTGAGTCAGTGTAAGGCTGAATGTATGACTCAATTTATCAACAAACCATATAACATAGTAAAGCATTGCAAACTAACTATCAATAAATAAAAAATGAAATCTTTTTGCTAATGTGTATGAAATAAAGATGCAAAAGCTTGCATACTCCATTTGCACTTGCTTTTTGGATATACAATCAGCATGAGATGTTTTCTACTTGTCACCCTGACACGTCAATGTGTCTGTGGATAGTCTGTATTTTAGTGAGGTGCATGGGTTAATAAACAATGCAATGGCTTTGGCAATGCTTGTTTTATTTTGTGAGGGACCTGAAGCTCCCCAGACGATGCAACAGCACTCTCGCTGTTGAGTGCTGCACGGCACAACCCTAAGGGTTATACCAAATTATAACAAAAACAATTGAAAATGACCGTCCGTCTGTCCACACTAATGCACAGGAGAACTCTTTGAATGGGTTTGTTACACTTTACCAAACAGAAATAAGAATTGGCAAAGTTGGTTTGTATTTAATAGGAGCAGCATAACAGTATCTAGTTGGTGAGTCACCGCAGGGATGTTGCCCAGATAGGCAGAGGAACCTTGACCCCCTGGAGAAGGACATTGTGGTAAAAGCTGTCAACTGCAGGTGAAAGGTGCAGTTGGACCGGTGCAATAGGGTGACATTGCCCTCTAGTGGCTGTTTGATTTGATTTAAAATTTATATAGCACTCGAATGCCCTGGGGTGTCTTGGCGCTGCTGTTTTCTTGAGAGTGAAAAGACGATGAAAGAGAATGCTCCTCTAATGACTGACGAGCCAAGTCTTAAGAGATTTTTGGAATGACAAAAGGTCTGGACTGTTCCATAGTTTTGCTGTTCCCAAAACGAAACCCCTGCCTCCCCATGATACTGGCTTGGCCGTAGGCAGTACTGAGTGCCTGGCATCCGAGGATCAGAGTTTACTGGTTGGAGTGTCCCAGACAAATCTCTCCTGATGATAGCCTGGACCAATGTTGTGCAGGGCCTTATCTGGTCATCCATCATGATCACGGTGTGGCTTCCTTTCCCTCTTTGAGGTGGGATGGATGTTCACTTGGGAGCTCACTCTGCTACAGATATGAGGATGCAGGATTAGACTCCACACTTCTCTGCATCTGAGCCCAAATCTTGTTTCTTCTACCAACTTTATCACCATGTTATGTTAAATGTTATGTTAATGGGTTTTTTGTATAGCGCGTGAATCACCCGGGGGCATCTCAGCGCTTACCCTGGAGGCTAGCATGAGGCGGATCAGGATAATGTTTGCTCGGGTACAAAGTCCTAATTAAAACAAGAAGGTTTTTAGTAGTTTCCTGAAGGTCAAAGGAGATGTAGATTACGCAGGGTCTCTGGTAATGAGTTCCAGTATTTAGGAGCAATATAGGAGAATGCTCTGCCACCTGTGCGACTTACGCGAATGCGAGGGATCTCCAGGAAAGCTAGTGAATTAGATCTTAAATTGCATTGGGATAGGTGCTTGGATATCTTGTTTTGCAGATAACGGGGGCCTTGCCCTTTAAGAGCTTTAAAGGAGAGGCAGCAGATTTTGAAAAAGGATCTCTTTTTCACTGGGAGCCAGTGCAGTTTTCTAAGAAGGGGAAGAGAGAAGGGGGGTTTGTGTGGGAAACATCCTTTACAACGCAACTTTTACCACGCAGTGCCTTTACGACGCAACTTTTACTAAGCAAACCATTACAACGCATTGCGCTGGGGGGCGCTCTAGGATAGGGAATACGTTTAATTTACTATCCAACACCTTCCCTAGTGTCCACGGGGACTGGAGTTGGAATAGTAAATTAAACTATTCACTATCCAGCACCCCAAAGCGCTATGCGTTGTAAAGGTTTTCGTTGTAAAAACCGCGTTGTAAAGGCATGCGTGGTAAAAGCATGCGTTGTAATGTCATACATCCGGTTTGTGTTGGTTTAAAACCTTCCTTGCTGTAGTATTTTGAATCACTTGAAGTTTGGAAAGCGTTTTCTCCCCCAATTCAGCCAGCAACGCATTCCCATAATTGAGCCGACTCACAACCATAGCCTGTACTACTGTTCTGCGGTGTTTTAGTGGTAAATAGAGGAGTATTTTTCATAGTAGGCGAAGGCTATGGTAGCACGACCTTGAGATGTTCTTGATGTTGTCTTTCATCGTAAGTTTTTGGTCTAGTTGGATTGCCAGACTTTTTACTGAGAGGGAAGGGGAAGGAGCTTCACCCAACTCTGATGGCCACCAATTCGGTGACCAGGATTGAGCGGCTCTGCCTAGGAGCATAAGCTCAGTTTTCCCCGGGTTGAGCTGGAGACAATGCTCTCTCATCCACTCCGAGATTGCCAACATTCCACCCTTCTAGTCGATGGCGTTGGAGCCGATTGGGAATAACAGTTGTGTATCGTCGGCGTATGAAACTATCTCGAAGCTGAATGGTTGCACAATTTTTGCAAGAGGAGCCATGTATATATTAAAGAGCGTGGGGCTCAAACACGAGCCCTGAGGCACACCCTTGTCAAGCAAGAATTTTTGAGATCCAAAGGGGCCTAGAATAGTGGTTTGGCATCTGTCAGATAGAAAATTCCTCAGCCACTGCAAGGCCACCCCCCGATGCCGCACTCCTGTAGTCTCTCCGCCAGCAGTTGGTGAGATATAGTATCGAAAGCTGCGGAGAGATCTAACAGGATCAATATCATAGATCCTCCGGCATCGAGGGTAAGTCTCAGTGTATCAGTTACAGCCAGAATGGCTGTTTCTGTGCTGAAACCGGGGCGAAAGCTTGACTGTGAAGGGTCGAGAAGGTTGTTATATTCTAGGTTCTGGCTAAGCTGTTTATTTACTACTGATTCTAGCATTTTCCCCAGCAGGAGTAACAGGGATATCGGTCTGTAGTTACCGAACTCCAGGGCTTCGGCCGATGGTTTCTTTAAAATGGGGCGCACAAATGCTTCTTTCCAGGAAGATGGAATACATCCGGTCAAAATCGAAGAATTGAAAGTTTTTTGTATTACTAGGGTACAGGCTGGGGAAAGAAGGGCCATGGTGCTAAGAGGGTATAGGTCAGATGGTGAACCTGATTTCACCGCCAAGAGTAGGCGGTTTGTATCCTCCATCGAAATGGGTTCAAACTGATTGAAGTGACAGGTGGAACAAGTCGACGGGTTGATCAACGTCGTCGGGATGTCAGTGAGCACGGTGGGGAAGTTGGAATAAATCCTGAAGATCTTTTCATGGAAGAAGTTCACGATGGAGTCACATAGTAGTTGGGATTCTAAAGGAGACTGTTTACAAGCTGGGGGAGCGGAAAAATCCTTAACGATGTTAAATAGTGTTTTGGCAGAATTTTCAGCTTGTTAAATTTGGTTGCAAAGATATGAACATCTGGCCCGTTTGATTAACTGATGGTAATGAGATAATGATGCAGTGATTTAAAAGCGAGTTTATCTACGGTATTTTTTGCTCTCCTCCAACGTCTCTAGCCCTTTGCATAAGGACTTTTTGCATTTCAGATCGCCTGAATACCAAGGGGCAGAGGGCCGCCGGGTATCTCTTTTTCATTGGAATAATTACATAGAACGTTTTAGCCAAGGTAGAATTAAAACTGGCTAGCATAGCCGAGGGGTTCTGGCAAAGTTGACCCGGATCGAACCATAATTGGGAAAATGTCTCATTGAAAGCTTCCAAAGTATGTGTTTTCCAGGGCCTAGCCCTACTGTTTTTAGTGGCTTCTGATGGCTCATATAAGGTGCCTTGGAAGGGGACTGGAGAGAGAATTGGATAATGCAGTGATCTGTCCAGGTGAGAGGAAGGGGAGGGTATACTCGTAGCCATTCTGAGTTTGTGAAAACAAGATCTAATGTATGGCCAGCCCCGTGTGATAAGCCGAGATCACTCATACTGGAGCTGAGCCTCGCTACTTCCGGGTTCGTTACATCCTCTCCATAGAAGTTAAAGTCTCCCAGGAGAGTGAAATTGATGGATGCCAGGACTTGCATGGCGATAAATTCCGTCAGGAGGTTGACAAAGTTTGTTTTGGGTCCGGGAGGCCGGTAAAGCAGTGCCCCGTCCCAGGATATTGATGGGGACATAGTGACTCTAAAAATTCCCAATTCCATTGAACACGTGGTGGAGAGCCATTGTACTTTTAGATGACTCTTAAAAGCAATCCCTATGCCACCTCCTAACTTCCCCGTTCTATCTAGATGGATACATTTATAGTCGGCGGGAATTGCAAGGTTAATGGTGGGATCATTTGTAGCCGTTAACCAAGTTTCGGTTAAAAAACATAGGTCAGGGGAGTAAGTAGCTATCATGTCCCAGATCTCGAAGGGATGTTTCGCAAGGGATCTGATGTTACATAGGATATGATTTGGGCTATTATGGATTTGAGAAGAGTCTATTATGGACTCATGAGCGGAAGAGCCGTCTGAGGTACACTGGAATCTACATAACTTACAGGACACAAGGACTTCTAGCATATCAGGGAATGGAAAAGGGCACCTACTCACTGAACCATGATTGTTGGAAGTGGTGGACCTTATCTCTCTCAGGGTGGCTCCTGAATAAGTGCGGCGCGTGGGAGATGGGGCCTGGGGAATGATTTGTGCAGCGTATCCCGCCTCCCGGCTTGGTCTGGCATGGACAGGCGCAGGCGGGCTTGAGTGCCAGTGGCGCGCCCCCTGCACGTGTCGGCTGCGCAGCAGGGCAGGTGCGCTCATTATATGCTGTTATGGTCAGGTGGTGCCACAACAACTAGCCCGTCGACCCGCAATCACCCCCAAGATGGCGGCTCAAATACTGTGGGCAAGCCTGTTCCAGACTCGGTCTCCAGACAGCGCCTACTCGGCTGAATTGGGCGAGCGGGAGGTGCGCAATCAAAGTAAGCTTCGTGTTCAATGTTTAAAAAAGAATAGTGCAAGTTAAAAAAAATCTTTACACAGGTTCCCGGCTTCCGCCTCAGGAATCCCTCAAAGGTGCACGCATGTGCTCTAAGGCTCAATTTAAATACTTCTAGGCCAGGTGGGCCACAACAACTAGCCCGCCGACCCGCAATCACCCCCAAGATGGCGGCATCAACTCTTTGCCTGAAGACTTTTACTATCCCTTGTAACCAACAAATGTATTTTTTGAATCCGATTCACAAGTCCCACATCATTATGTGGTGGTTAATGTATGCAAAGTACAACTGCAGTATCCTAAGAATTATCACCCCTATGAAACAACCAGAAATAGCCAGAGTGGGTAATATTATGTTATCCATGGCCGCATTGTGCCAAAAATAAATACAATCTCCTCCATTTGAGTGTTAGACCAGAGATGAGCAAATATGCCAGCATATGCCATTAGGATTATCATTATTATTCCAAGGCCCGTTTGTTCTACAGGATGACACATCATGCCAGAGGTACACGCCAGAGGCCAAAAGTTACAATCATTATACGCAGAATTGAAACTCATAATGTGAGAGCCCTAAAATGTCAAAGGTGGCACCATCAAGTCCTGGGTGTTCACTCTATGCGAAGGCTTACTACCATTGTGCCAGGGCATGCACTCTGTGATGGCAAATCCAAGCACTCTACGGCCACAGGTAAGTACACAGAACTCACATAGAGTATGGGGTCACTTAACGGCTAGGCTGGTATTGGACTTTAATTGTGCAACACTGCACCAGGACAGGCTTAAATCTGGATCTCAAAAAATACACTCAGCTTATACAACCTGCTCTGACCCCGGAAACCTACCTTCTTTGAACTGAGAATAACTCAGCTCTTTAGTTGGTTCCTGACTTTCAGATGGTTCAGCAGGTTTTTGTTTGCAGTTTTATATAGCAGGAGTTTATTCCGAAGGCATTAGAGAGCTTTCCATGAGCACCAGTTACAGTACACAAGGACACATTCATTTGTGGTAGGTACGGGGAGATTAAGCGCCACATGTTCACCAGTTTTCGGAGGTTGTAAACAGAGATTTGGGTCATTTGCGACTACTAAAAAGTGTTGTAGCATGTATCAACCCTATTTTGTGATTCTGTAACCTGTTAAGGACTCACAAAATAGGGTTTATGAGTTGATATTAGGAAGGGGTGTGCCAAAGGCATCCCTTCCTAATAGCAAGTTTCAAGGCCATGTATGATTGTTTTGCAACCGGAATGCGGTCGCGAAACAATTGCAGTTTACTGCCTACTTTCAGTAGGTGGTAAGCCAGTCGCAAATGGGAAGTGTACCCCAGTAGACCCCTTCTCCTTTGTGATTGGCAGCAAAACGTTTCATTTTTGTGTTTGAAACGCATCCGGTTTCCTTTAAGGAAAATAGCGACCTACCCCATCAATATTGATGAGGCAGGTCATTTGCGACCCCATTGGGAATTGCTAAATGTGTCTGAGACACAATAGTACATTTCTTTTGTGACTATTAAATTGTGGGTTGTAAAAGAAAATGGTCGCACATGTCGCACTAAGTGATTTGCCCTGAATCAGACTGTTGAACCAAGACTTGAACATGGTTCCACAGTTCCAAAGTTGGCAGGGCAGGATTCTTGTTTTTCCTGAAAGGGAGTTCCATAATTTTGACACTTGTAGTAGGCCTGTTCTTCTTCTGGGGGATTTCTTAGGGGTAGGGTTGTTCTCTGGGACATTTGATGAGCCACATTTTTTCAATGTAAGTATGCTGTTAACAGTTTGGACTGCTTCACAGTACATTCATTTGTAATGCTATAATACGTGCTTTTTAGGTCGAGCCTAGTAAAACGACCTCTTGGCATTGCTCTGGACTTTTCACACGCTCGTGCATGTGAAAAAGGCCTACGGCTTGTGGTTACGAGCAGCAGCGCGCAGTGTGCAATCTGTCAGATTTCACACACGCGCCAGCTGCTTTTATTGCTCTGAAAAACAACTCATTTTACATTAGATGCCACAGCGCCCCTCTCCGCCAAGTTTATGTTAAGCAAAATCAATTCTACGACTCAGGTGAAATGTGAATAGTGTAGATACAACCTATTTCTAAAGCTGTTTGCCTTCCAGAGAAGCACAGCCATTTTTGCATTTCAGGCCTTGCTCGCTGCCTTTGCCACTGGAGCCTTTTCAAATGTTTAATGGATGCATGTATTTTTAGGTTTCGCCTGGCGTCCGCTGCGCAGCAGCGTTCGCGCAGGCGAAATCTGTTGATCTACACTATGTGGCAATGTCCCGCCTTAGTCTACCATTGGCTAGCTCCATAAATGGAGGCTAGCCATTGGCAGACATTGTTGTCCGTCACTCTTTCCCCCGTCCGGACGCGAATCGTGGGCGTTCCCGTGCCTTTTTTTAAGTCCCGCCCCCTTTTTTCGTCACCCGCCCCTTTTTTCGTCACGGCATTCGTCACGGCATTTTGTTTTTGAGTTCATTACGAGTATGAGAGGTAAGACCTTTTTATTATTTATTTTTAGTAACTGCTAATGCTAATGTGTGTTTAATGCTGACTTTACTAATGTTAATGTGTGTTTAATGCTGACTTTACTGATAATGTGTGCTTATTTCCGTCGTGCCTGGCTGTCGTCTCCGTTTCCCGTCGTCCATGTATTCCTTTCCTATTTTGCTAATCTTATGTTTATTTCTTTGTTTTTCAGGTCCAATATGGCCCTTGGCGTCTCCGTGCAGCTGCGTGCTCCACTGTGCACGAAGTTGTTCCGACGGGTATGTATGCTGCTGTTTTGCTGTTGGAGGTAAGCCATTTTGTTTATTTTGCTAATCTTATGTTTATTTCTTTGTTTTTCAGATTTAACATGGCCCGTGTCATCTCCGTGCAGCTGTGTGCTCCGCTGTGCACGAAGTTGTTCCGACGGGTATGTATGCTGCTGTTTTGCTGTTAGAGGTAAGCCATTTTGTTTATTTTGCTAATCTTATGTTTATTTCTTTGTTTTTCAGGTCCAATATGGCCCGTGTCGTCTCCGTGCAGCTGTGTGCACTGCTGTGCACGAAGTGGTTCAGACAGGTATGTATGCTGGTGTTTTGCTGTTGGAGGTAAGCCATTTTGTTTATTTTGCTAATCTTATGTTTATTTCGTTGTTTTTCAGGTCCAATATGGCCCGTGGCGTCTCCGTGCAGCTGTGTGCTCCGCTGTGCACGAAGTGGTTCAGACAGGTATGTATGCTGCTGTTTTGCTGTTAGAGGTAAGCCATTTTGTTTATTTTGCTAATCTTATGTTTATTTCTTTGTTTTTCAGGTCCAATATGGCCCGTGGCGTCTCCGTGCAGCTGTGTGCACTGCTGTGCACGAAGTGGTTCAGATAGGTATGTATGCTGCTGTTTTGCTGTTAGAGGTAAGCCATTTTGTTTATTTTGCTAATCTTATGTTTATTTCTTTGTTTTTCAGGTCCAATATGGCCCGTGGCGTCTCCGTGCAGCTGTGTGCACTGCTGTGCACGAAGTGGTTCAGACAGGTATGTATGCTGGTGTTTTGCTGTTGGAGGTAAGCCATTTTGTTTATTTTGCTAATCTTATGTTTATTTCTTTGTTTTTCAGGTCCAATATGGCCCGTGGCGTCTCCGTGCAGCTGTGTGCTCCGCTGTGCACGAAGTGGTTCAGACAGGTATGTATGCTGCTGTTTTGCTATTAGAGGTAAGCCATTTTGTTTATTTTGCTAATCTTATGTTTATTTCTTTGTTTTTCAGGTCCAATATGGCCTGTGGCGTCTCCGTGCAGCTGTGTGCACTGCTTCTGCATGAAGTGGTTCAGATAGGTATGTATGCTGCTGTTTTGCTGTTAGAGGTAAGCCATTTTGTTTACTTTGCTAATCTTATGTTTATTTCTTTGTTTTTCAGGTCCAATATGGCCCGTGGCGTCTCCTTGCAGCTGTGTGCACCGTTGTGCACGAACTGGTCCCGATATGCTGCTCTTTTGCTGTTTGATGTAATCTATCTTTTTGATTTTGCTAATCTTAGGTTTTTTTCTCTCTTTTCTAGGTACAACATGGCCCGTGGCGTCTCCGTGCAGCTGTGTGCACTGCTGTGCACGAAGTGGTTCAGACAGGTATGTATGCTGCTGTTTTGCTGTTGCAGGTAAGGCATTTTGTTTATTTTGCTAATATTATGTTTATTTCTTTGTTTTTCAGGTCCAATATGGCCCGTGGCGTCTCCGTGCAGCTGTGTGCACTGCTGTGCACGAAGTGGTTCAGATAGGTATGTATGCTGCTGTTTTGCTGTTAGAGGTAAGCCATTTTGTTTATTTTGCTAATCTTATGTTTATTTCTTTGTTTTTCAGGTCCAATATGGCCCGTGGCGTCTCCGTGCAGCTGTGTGCACTGCTGTGCACGAAGTGGTTCAGACAGGTATGTATGCTGGTGTTTTGCTGTTGGAGGTAAGCCATTTTGTTTATTTTGCTAATCTTATGTTTATTTCTTTGTTTTTCAGGTCCAATATGGCCCGTGGCGTCTCCGTGCAGCTGTGTGCTCCGCTGTGCACGAAGTGGTTCAGACAGGTATGTATGCTGCTGTTTTGCTGTTAGAGGTAAGCCATTTTGTTTATTTTGCTAATCTTATGTTTATTTCTTTGTTTTTCAGGTCCAATATGGCCCGTGGCGTCTCCGTGCAGCTGTGTGCTCCGCTGTGCACGAAGTGGTTCAGACAGGTATGTATGCTGCTGTTTTTCAGTTAAGGTAAGGCATTTGGTTTATTTTGCTAATCTTATGTTTATTTCTTTATTTTTCAGGTCCAACATGGCCAGTGTCGTCTCCGTGCAGCTGTGTGCACTGCGGTGCACAAAGTGGTTCAGACAGGTATGTTTGCTGCTGTTTTTCAGTTAAGGTAAGGCATTTTGTTTACTTTGCTAATCTTATGTTTATTTCTTTGTTTTTCAGGTCCAATATGGCCCGTGGCGTCTCCGTGCAGCTGTGTGCACCGTTGTGCACGAACTGGTCCCGATATGCTGCTCTTTTGCTGTTTGATGTAATCTATCTTTTTGATTTTGGTAATCTTAGGTTTTTTTCTCTCTATTCTAGGTACAACATGGCCCGTGGCGTCTCCGTGCAGCTGTGTGCACTGCTGTGCACGAAGTGGTTCAGACAGGTATGTATGCTGCTGTTTTGCTGTTGCAGGTAAGGCATTTTTTTTTTTGCTAATCTTATGATTATTTCTTTGTTTTTCAGGTCCAATATGGCCCGTGGCGTCTCTGTGCAGCTGTGTGCACTGCTGTGCATGAAGTGGTTCAGACAGGTATGTATGCTGCTGTTTTGTTGTTGGAGGTAAGCCATTTTGTTTATTTTGCTAATCTTATGTTTATTTCTTTGTTTTTCAGGTCCAATATGGCCCGTGGCGTCTCCGTGCAGCTGTGTGCACTGCTGTGCACGAAGTGGTTCAGACAGGTATGTTTGCTGCTGTTTTTCAGTTAAGGTAAGGCATTTTGTTTACTTTGCTAATCTTATGTTTATTTCTTTGTTTTTCAGGTCCAATATGGCCCGTGGCATCTCCGTGCAGCTGTGTGCACCGTTGTGCACGAACTGGTGCCGATATGCTGCTCTTTTGCTGTTTGATGTAATCTATTTTTTTGATTTTGCTAATCTTAGGTTTTTTTCTCTCTTTTCTAGGTACAACATGGCCCATGGCGTCTCCGTACAGCTGTGTGCACTGCTGTGCACGAAGTGGTTCAGACAGGTATGTATGCTGCTGTTTTGCTGTTGCAGGTAAGGCATTTTGTTTATTTTGCTAATCTTATGTTTATTTCTTTGTTTTTCAGGTCCAATATGGCCCGTGGCGTCTCCGTGCAGCTGTGTGCACTGCTGTGCACTAAGTGGTTCAGACAGGTATGTATGCTGCTGTTTTGCTGTTGGAGGTAAGCCATTTTGTTTATTTTGCTAATCTTATGTTTATTTCTTTGTTTTTCAGGTCCAATATGGCCCGTGGCGTCTCCGTGCAGCTGTGTGCACTGCTGTGCACGAAGTGGTTCAGACAGGTATATTTGATGCTGTTTTTCAGTTAAGGTAAGGCATTTTGTTTACTTTGCTAATCTTATGTTTATTTCTTTGTTTTTCAGGTCCAATATGGCCCGTTGCGTCTCCGTGCAGATGTGTGCACTGCTGTGCACGAAGTGGTTCAGACGGGTATGTATGCTGCTGTTTTGTTGTTAGAGGTAAGTCATTTGGTTTATTTTGCTAATCTTATGTTTATTTCTTTGTTTTTCAGGTCCAATATGGCCCGTGGCGTCTCCCTGCAGCTGTGTGTACTGCTGTGCACGAAGTGGTTCAGACAGGTATGTATGCTGCTGTTTTTCAGTTAAGGTAAGGCATTTTGTTTATTTTGCTAATCTTATGTTTATTTCTATCACTCACTGCTGCACTCTCTCCTCAGCCTCTTACTGCACCATCCCTTCACTCTCTCCTCAGCTCCACTATACCGTCTCTTCACTGTTGCACTCTCCTCAGTCTCTCACTGCACCATCCTTTCACTGCTGCACTCTCTCCTCAGCCTCTCCCTGCACCATCCTTTCACTGATGCACTCTCTCCTCAGCCTCTCCCTCCACTGTCCCTTCACTGATGTACTCTCCTCAGCCTCTCCCTGCACCGTCCCTTCACTGATGCACTCTCTGCTCAGCCCCCCATTGCATCGTCGCCTTAACTGCTGCACTCTCCTCAGCCTCTCCCTGCACCGTCCCTTCACTGATGCACTCTGTTCAGCCCCCCATTGCATCGTCCCTTCACTGCTGCACTCTCTCCTCAGCCTCTTCCTGCGCCATCGCTTCACTGCTGCACTCTCTGCTCAGCCCCCCATCCAGGCTGCAGCCCTCACTCCTCCACTGCACCATCACTCACTGCTGCACTCTCTCTCAGCCTCTCACGGTACTATCCCTTCACTGCTGCACTCTCTTCAGTCTCTCACTGCACCATCCCTTCACTGCTGCACTCTCTCCTCAGCCTCTCCCTGCACAGTCCCTTCACTGATGCACTCTCTCCACAGCCTCTCCCTGCACCGTCCCTTCACTGATGCACTCTCTCTACAGCCTCTCCCTGCACGTCCATTCACTGATGCACTCTCTGCTCAGCCTCCCATTGCATCGTCCCTTCACTGCTGCACTCCCTTCAGCCTCACCCTGCACCGTCCCTTCACTCATGCACTCTCTGCTCAGCCCCCCATTGCATCGTCCCTTCACTGCTGCACTCTCCTCAGCCTCTCCCTGCACCGTCCCTTCACTGATGCACTCTGTTCAGCCCCCCATTGCATCGTCCCTTCACTGCTACGCTCTCTCCTCAGTCCCACTGTACAGTCCCTTCACTGCTGCACTCTCTGCTCAGCCCCCCACTGCACCGTCCTTTTAATGCTGCACTCTCTCCTCAGCCTCTCCCTGCACCATCCTTTCACTGATGCACTCTCTCCTCAGCCTCTCCCTCCACTGTCCCTTCACTGATGCACTCTCCTCAGCCTCTCCCTGCACCGTCCCTTCACTGATGCACTCTCTGCTCAGCCCCCCATTGCATCGTCGCCTTAACTGCTGCACTCTCCTCAGCCTCTCCCTGCACCGTCCCTTCACTGATGCACTCTGTTCAGCCCCCCATTGCATCGTCCCTTCACTGCTGCACTCTCTCCTCAGCCTCTTCCTGCGCCATCGCTTCACTGCTGCACTCTCTGCTCAGCCCCCCATCCAGGCTGCAGCCCTCACTCCTCCACTGCACCATCACTCACTGCTGCACTCTCTCTCAGCCTCTCACGGTACTATCCCTTCACTGCTGCACTCTCTTCAGTCTCTCACTGCACCATCCCTTCACTGCTGCACTCTCTCCTCAGCCTCTCCCTGCACCGTCCCTTCACTGATGCACTCTCTCCACAGCCTCTCACTGCACCGTCCCTTCACTGATGCACTCTCTCCACAGCCTCTCCCTGCACCGTCCCTTCACTGATGCACTCTCTCTACAGCCTCTCCCTGCACGTCCATTCACTGATGCACTCTCTGCTCAGCCTCCCATTGCATCGTCCCTTCACTGCTGCACTCCCTTCAGCCTCACCCTGCACCGTCCCTTCACTCATGCACTCTCTGCTCAGCCCCCATTGCATCGTCCCTTCACTGCTGCACTCTCCTCAGCCTCTCCCTGCACCGTCCCTTCACTGGTGCACTCTCCTCAGCCTCTCACTGCATTATCCCTTCACTGCTACGCTCTCTCCTCAGTCCCACTGTACAGTCCCTTCACTGCTGCACTCTCTGCTCAGCCCCCCACTGCACCGTCCTTTTAATGCTGCACTCTCCTCAGCCTCTCCCTGCACCGTCCCTTCACTGCTGCACTCTCTGCTCAGCCTCTCCCTGCACCGTCCCTTCACTGCTGCACTCTCTGCTCAGCCTCTCCCTGCACTGTCCCTTCACTGATGCACTCTCTCCTCAGCCTCTCCCTGCACTGTCCCTTCACTGCTGCACTCTCCTCAGCCTCTCCTTGCACCGTCCCTTCACTGATGCACTCTCTGCTCAGCCCCCATTGCATCGTCCCTTCACTGCTGCACTCTCCTCAGCCTCTCCCTGCACCATCCCTTCACTGACGCACTCTCTGCTCAGCCCCCCATTACATCATCCCTTCATTGCTGCACTCTCTGCTCAGCCCCCCCATCCAGGCTGCAGCCCTCACTCCTCCACTGCACCATCACTCACTGCAGCACTCTCTCCTCAGCCTCTTATGGTACCGTCCCTTCACTGATGCACTCTCCTCAGCCTCTCACTGATGCACCATCCCTTCACTCTCTCCTCAGCTCCACTATACCGTCCCTTCACTGTTGCACTCTGCACCCTCCCTTCACTGCTGCACTCTCTGCTCAGCCTCTCCCTGCACCGTCCATTCACTGATGCACTCTCTGCTCAGCCTCCCATTGCATCGTCCCTTCACTGCTGCACTCTCCTCAGCCTCTCCCTGCACTGTCCCTTCACTCATGCACTCTGCTCAGCCCCCCCATTGCATCGTCCCTTCACTGCTGCACTCTCCTCAGCCTCTCCCTTCACTGGTGCACTCTCCTCAGTCTCTCACTGCACCATCCCTTCACTCTCTCCTCAGCTCCACTATACCGTCTCTTCACTGTTGCACTCTCCTCAGTCTCTCACTGCACCATCCTTTCACTGCTACACTCTCTCCTCAGCCTCTCCCTGCACCATCCCTTCACTGATGCACTCTCTCCTCAGCCTCTCCCTGCACCGGCCCTTCACTGATGCACTCTCTCCTCAGCCTCTCCCTGCACCGTCCCTTCACTGATGCACTCTCTCCACAGCCTCTCCCTGCACCGTCCCTTCACTGATGCACTCTCTCTACAGCCTCTCCCTGCACGTCCATTCACTGATGCACTCTGCTCAGCCTCCCATTGCATCGTCCCTTCACTGCTGCACTCCCTTCAGCCTCACCCTGCACCGTCCCTTCACTCATGCACTCTCTGCTCAGCCCCCCATTGCATCGTCCCTTCACTGCTGCACTCTCCTCAGCCTCTCCCTGCACCGTCCCTTCACTGGTGCACTCTCCTCAGCCTCTCACTGCATTATCCCTTCACTGCTACGCTCTCTCCTCAGTCCCACTGTACAGTCCCTTCACTGCTGCACTCTCTGCTCAGCCCCCCACTGCACCGTCCTTTTAATGCTGCACTCTCCTCAGCCTCTCCCTGCACCGTCCCTTCACTGCTGCACTCTCTGCTCAGCCTCTCCCTGCACCGTCCCTTCACTGCTGCACTCTCTGCTCAGCCTCTCCCTGCACTGTCCCTTCACTGATGCACTCTCTCCTCAGCCTCTCCCTGCACTGTCCCTTCACTGCTGCACTCTCCTCAGCCTCTCCTTGCACCGTCCCTTCACTGATGCACTCTCTGCTCAGCCCCCATTGCATCGTCCCTTCACTGCTGCACTCTCCTCAGCCTCTCCCTGCACCATCCCTTCACTGACGCACTCTCTGCTCAGCCCCCCATTACATCGTCCCTTCATTGCTGCACTCTCTGCTCAGCCCCCCCATCCAGGCTGCAGCCCTCACTCCTCCACTGCACCATCACTCACTGCAGCACTCTCTCCTCAGCCTCTTATGGTACCGTCCCTTCACTGATGCACTCTCCTCAGCCTCTCACTGATGCACCATCCCTTCACTCTCTCCTCAGCTCCACTATACCGTCCCTTCACTGTTGCACTCTGCACCCTCCCTTCACTGCTGCACTCTCTGCTCAGCCTCTCCCTGCACCGTCCATTCACTGATGCACTCTCTGCTCAGCCTCCCATTGCATCGTCCCTTCACTGCTGCACTCTCCTCAGCCTCTCCCTGCACTGTCCCTTCACTCATGCACTCTGCTCAGCCCCCCCATTGCATCGTCCCTTCACTGCTGCACTCTCCTCAGCCTCTCCCTTCACTGGTGCACTCTCCTCAGTCTCTCACTGCACCATCCCTTCACTCTCTCCTCAGCTCCACTATACCGTCTCTTCACTGTTGCACTCTCCTCAGTCTCTCACTGCACCATCCTTTCACTGCTACACTCTCTCCTCAGCCTCTCCCTGCACCATCCCTTCACTGATGCACTCTCTCCTCAGCCTCTCCCTGCACCGGCCCTTCACTGATGCACTCTCTCCTCAGCCTCTCCCTGCACCGTCCCTTTATTGCTGCACTCTCTCCTTAGCCTCTCCTTGCACCGTCCCTTCACTGCTGCACTCTCCTCAGCCTCTCCTTGCACCGTCCCTTCACTGATGCACTCTCTGCTCAGCCCCCCATTGCATCGTCCCTTCACTGCTGCACTCTCCACAGCCTCTCCCTGCACCATCCCTCCACTGGCGCACTCTCTGCTCAGCCCCCCATTGCATTGTCCCTTCATTGCTGCACTCTCTGCTCAGCCCCGCCCCCCATCCAGGCTGCAGCCCTCACTCCTCCACTGCACCATCACTCACTGCTGCACTCTCTCCTCAGCCTCTTACGGTACCGTCCCTTCACTATCTCCTCAGCTCCACTATACCGTCCCTTCAAACTCTCTCTCTCACTACCTCACTCTCACTACCCCACTCTCTCTTTCACTAACTCACTATCTCCCTCACAACCTCACTATCTCTCACACTACTACACTATCTCTCATTCACTCTCTCTCTACCTCAATCTCTACCTCACTACTCAACTCTCTCTTTCGCACAGCATCACAATATCACTACCACAGTAACTATCTCTCAGTTCAGTTCAGTTCAAAATCTTTTATTCGATTAATAGTTTTGATAATCATAAAAAGTACATCATAGAAAATTAAGTACATTTGCGTAAAAACACATTATTATATTACAGGATAAAAAGAATATGTACAAGGTTGGTTCAAATGAACACGGACTCAATTAGACGTTATCTCCATAGCTTTACGAACTATTAAACATGATTTCAAAAACAGCGCTACATTCTTTGCCACATATTGAGTGTCTAGCTGTTGAAGTGCTAACATGGCCGGACGACATGTCCTCAACCCCATTTGACGCAACAGTGGGATAATCCAACGTTTACGTGCTTGGTCGTAGTAACGACAAAACAAGACAACGTGAATAGTCGTTTGAGAAGAGACATGATTGCACGGGCAATTAATTAGGTCATGAGACCAATTTGATACTGTTGGAAAGGTAACAAGACGAAAAAACAAATTAAAGCGGAACCTAGTTAATAGGTATTTTTCATGATTCGATGTAAAAGATGTAAGGTAGGGCTGAATACCTAAGGACACCTGGACCATCAATACTTGAACGTTTGCTAACTTATGTACTTCACTGGAAAGACGCAATTCTCTTAAGTGGTTAAGGCATTCATTTTTTAATGCTTTTCTGCTTATTTCAACTAGAGAGGATGGTTCAGTGAAGTAATGGATGTAGTTCAGGTCCTTCAGAAAATTGACAACATACATTAACCATGGAATTTGCTTCCAGGACGACATTTTTAAGCAGTCAGAAATCAGTGCACGGGTTAAGTGACATTGTGGCTTAGTCCAAATACGGTGCCATAGGAGAATTGGTTGACATTTGATGTTATCCGAAAGATAGTCAATACCAAGCTCGATATGGCAACCGTATATTGGCGCGCTCTGTGGGAGTGCCAGTAGATATTTTGTAAAGCCATTTTGTATTTTTTGCAGGTCTTCAGTATTTATATAACCCCAGACACCTGCTCCATAAGTTGCGATGCTGTGGCACTTTGCTTGGTAAATTTTGAGCAACTCAGATGGGGCTGGTTTACCCAATTTTCTGGAGAAGGAAACGAGAGCCGAAGTTGCTCTCTGGAAGAGTAGTTTCCTACTTGCCATCGCCCTTTTCCAGGTTAGCTGGTCATCTATTAAAATACCTAGGTAGGGATATTCCCTAGCTCGTTCCAGTTTGGTTTGTTCAATAAAAAGATGTTTAGAACCTTTTACCTTGGGGCCCGTGTACATGACGAAGGTCTTTCTTTTGTTCACTTTTAGGCCCAGTGAAAGCATGTACTTACAGTATTTATCCAGTTGTTTTTGGAGCTGTACTAGGGTTCTGGCGAGTATAACAGAGTCGTCAGCATATAATAATGCTGGAATAGGGCGGTGGTTGATGGTAGGTAGGTCCTGGCTCCCTTCTAACATGGCTGTTTCCAGCCCGTTAGTATAAAGGTTAAACAAGAAGGGGGCCAGGACACAGCCCTGTCTGACTCCTCGTGTAATAGGGAATGAAGATGACAATTCTCCTCCCATCCCGTACCTCACGCAGGCTGAGGCATCAGAGTAGAGCTCGCGCAGGAACTTGATGAGCGGAGGATCAACACCCATCCCTTCCAAGATAGACCACAACCTGGCGTGTATCACACAGTCAAACGCCGCGCTGAGATCGACGTAGACCAGGTATAAATTGCCCCGTTTTACTTTCACATACTTTCCTATTAAAAGGGTTACATTTAAAGCCTGTTCGACAGTACCCAATCCCTCCTGGAAGCCATACTGGAGATCAGTGATGATATTCTTCTCCGTCACCCAATCCTGGAGACGTTCCAGGACTAGGCGACCCGCAACCTTCCCCAATGAATCCAGGAGGGAAATGGGCCTGTAGCAGGCTGGGTTATTTCTGTCGCCCTTTTTGAAAATTGGGAGAAGTATGGAGGAGGACCAAGAATCCAAAAGGCCAGTTTTTAAAACTGCCGCCATCACCTGGGTGACAATTGGGGACCATAAATCAATATTAGCGACAAATATATCAAGGGGGACGCCATCAGGGCCGGGAGCCTTTCCGGTTTTTGAGGAGGATAGGGCGTGCGTGATCTCACTAAGAGTGAAATGGAGATCTATTGGATATATCTCTGTTTTAAGGGTGTCAGCTATCGATTCAACCTGAGCAAGGCAGTCCGAGGGGGAATCGCTAAAGATCTTTGAAAAGTGGGTCACCCACTCGTCTGCAGTAACAGCCACATCCAAATGCTGGTGAGAGTTCTCTTCGGCCAGAAAAGGGGATTTGACTACCTGCCAAAATTGGGAGCTGTCCTTATTGCGGGTGCTCTCATGTAATTGGGCCCACAGTTTTTTCTTGTGATCTTTTTTACAGTTAATTTGGGCCTGTTTGTACTCAGATCTAAGTTTGGCTACTTCATTTTTGTCTCTGGGTTGATTATGTAGTGCCTTTTTTAGAGCGTTTAATGCATTTCGACATGCACTGTTAAACCATCTGGGTGCTGGCTGGTTACCTAATTTGTGATTACAAAGTAGTTCGGCCTGAATTACTTTTAGGATCTCCCTAAGGCTAGATATAATTAGCACAGGGGGAGAATCCTCCGCCAAACAATTATTAATCCATGGGAATGCCTTTGATATAACTTTGTTGGTAATTGTTATAGGGTCAATCTTTGACCATTTCACAGAAAAACCATTAGTTCTGTCCATGGTCAGGGATTTCTGGGTCAATTGGCTCATCCTAATAGGATAGGAGTCGGTAGAGGTCAGCTTAAAAGTAATGCTATTAGGGAAATGATCGCCTGAGATTTCTGAGCCTGTGGAAAACTGGAAAAGTATACCCTTTAAAAAGTAGGAACACAATATAAAATCTATAGTGCTAGAGCAATCCCTGCCGTGGAAAGTGGGTTTGAATTCCGCAGGAGAGTCTACAAGTTCATTAGCATACATCAGTTCTAATGACATAATACTATCGTTCAAAGAATCACCTACGGGGGAATGAGTAAAATGGGTCATTGGGCAGTCTTTTTCATCTAGAAGGCCACAATTACCGTTTTTATAGGTTGGACACAGTGGGACATTGAAGTCCCCTCCCCATATTATATTACAGGCGGATGGTATTTTCTTGGAGCGTTGTTCTTTTATAAACAGACAGAGTGCAGAAACAATTTTTACACATTCTTCTGGAGATACATTATTATAAAAATTAATAAAACAATATAACGTACCATTGTTAAAAATAACCAATAATATTTGGTCATTCAAAGTAATATGAAGAATGGAAATATTTCTTACTGCCAAGTTATTTGAAACATATATTGCTAAGCCGCCCATGGATCTACCGTGGGTGGATGGGCTCGCAGGGCAATGAAATGTTTTGTAGCCTTGTATGTGTAGCGGGTCGACTGTCCAAGTCTCTTGCAAACAGATTATCTGGTAAGTAGATACAAATTTCAGCCATGATTCAAGTAAGATCTTCGATCGAAGACCTGCTACATTCCAGAATAATACGGATACTTGCGAGATCGATGATGTTATAGTGTTAGGTACTGGTCTTCCTGAGTGGGATGCAGTATAAAAGGAAGTCTGATTGTCTGCATTATCGGGATGGGGCAGAACCTCGACACTTTGTTGTAGATGTACATCTGTTATGGCCGTTAACTCTACGATGGGAGGTGGTGACTCTAGTCGGATAGGTGGACTCAAAGATAATAAAGGTCTGGATGGCGAAGGTGATGAAAGACCTAAAATAGGGGGATTCCTGTAATCCTGATTATTAGCCGATGGTGGTCAATCCACCATCTCTAAACAATCGAATCTGTTGTACGTGGGAATACCCCTCCAATCGTAAGATGACCTAGTGTCTCTGCCTCCTTGGCCCGTCCAGCATGCCCAATCTGGTTTCCTATTCCAATTTCCTACCTGAGTCCAGTTCTACTCAGGGCCTGGGGCATAGCGTTTAGCTGGAGGATAAAAGAAGGACAGTCTTTTTGTACCTATTCCTTCTAAAGATGTTAGCGAACCCCCAGAGGAGGAAATATATTCGACCGTTTCGGGATCTTCAAAAGTTATTATTACACAGTCACCGGGAATGGTTTTTAACTCTTTCCCCACCCAGGAAGCCCTACGAACTGATGTAACTCTGTTATTGGCATATGGGGGAAGGGGCCTGTTGGTTGATAGCCAATGTAGCACTTTATTTTTTAAGGACCATCCTGGTTCCTCTGAGTTTAAATGCAACTCAGGAACCCCAGTCATAATAATGACAAATGGGGTTGCTTCTGGCGGGAGGTGGGCAGGGCGAGGACCATTTTGTTTGGTGTTATAAGCAGCGTTTTTGGTTGCGGGTGTTTTTGTTGGATTCGTTGCATAAGATAGCGTATTGGTTGGCACTAGTGGCGGGGGCTGAGCTAAGGGGGATGGGATAGTAAGACTCCCTTTTGCAGCGATAGTTGGTAACGTTTGCTGCACGGTTGAACTTGGTGGTTATTGGTGGACTTCCACTATGGTAGTTACAGATTTATGTGCTTGGACTGATTGTTGGGTTGTTGTTGGCCCTCCTTTATTTGCTTTTGAGTTAAATGTTTGGGCCGCTGGGAGAGTAGGAGCTGGAATTGAACTCTTCTTGTTGTTTGAATCAGATAATAATGATGCTAGTGTTTTTTCTATCTTAAGCAAAGATAGCTCGATGGGTTTCATGTATAATTTAATTAATGTCTCTAAAGAAACCAATATGCGAGTATCATGAATGCAAGGGTCCTGCCCATTGGCCACATTACCGCTAGTGATGGGATTAAAGGTGTCGGATGAGAGATTTATAATATCTGTCAGTGTAGCAGTGGCCTGTTGCTGAGGTAACGATGGTTGACTTATACCTTGTTCAGCGATTGGAGACTGGACACTAAATTGGGTCTGGGAGATAGTTTGGGGGTGATTTCGTTTTCCCAATATGCTCATTTCTGTTTTTTGGTATAGCTCCTTCCCTTTGCCCCCTAGTATTGGGAGAAAGAAAATCCTCCTGGGTTGGGTTTGTAAAAAGGGACGGAGTTCTCTCAATTGATAGGGGTGAGTGGGGTGGGGAAGGGTGTGATAATTGCGTAGCTGACAGATCAATGGATACTGATAAGTCCACTGTGCCCGGGGCCATGTTGGTAACTAATAATGCGCCGGGTTCTGAATTGCGTAGGGGGGTTTTAGCTGCTGCCAATAGTCCCAGAGAGGAACGCTTAGCAGTGGCTAGATCTTGGGAGACCCTCCTTTCTAGCAAGAGGACGCCTTGGTTTATTGCGTCATTTGCTTTTGCAATGAACTGGTCAATAGGGCCTATTTTTTGCGCAGCGTGAGATGGTTTGCTGCTTCTGGTCGTTCTAGGTGACATACTTGTAGTAAAAGTGAACAATGATCTAATGTCCAATGATAGACACCGGGACACAGCGATGAATTAACAGGTGATATTACACTTGAAAGGGACTAAATGAAATGTCAATGGAGTGGCCCAGTCCAGTCTTACCCGGTCTTGAACGGGCTTAAACGGGCCCGCCCTTGGCCCGGGCTTCGCCCCGAGCTTCGTCCCGCGCGCGTTCCGCTGCGCGAGACGATTGGACTGATTATGACCGCTGCGGGAAGAGGCTGCAGGTGAGGAAAGTGCCTCGCAGTCCCGCAGCGGTGTGGGCGGTAAGGGCGGGTCCCTTGGTCAGCAGTGGCAGCTCGTAGGAAAGAGCCGCGTCCATATGGCAGAAGGGTTCCTTTCCAGCGTCGATCAGCAGGGGTTGAGACAGCGACCCGTTCAGCAGCCCAAGTCTCTTTTTGTGAGTAGCACCCACGCAGCAGGAGCTGCGAAAGTTTATAGCATCAGCTCCAGGCGGGGGGCGGGGCCGCTGCGGGAAGAGGCTGCAGGTGAGGAAAGTGCCTCGCAGACCCGCAGCGGTGTGGGCGGTAAGGGCGGGGCCCTTGGTCAGCAGTGGCAGCTCGTAGGAAAGAGCCGCGTCCAGATGGCAGAAGGGTTCCTTTCCAGCGTCGATCAGCGGGGGTTGAGACAGCGACCCGTTCAGAAGCCCAAGTCTCTTTTTGTGAGTAGCACCCACGCAGCAGGAGCTGCGAAAGTTTATAGCATCAGCTCCAGGCGGGGGGCGGGGCCGCTCCGGGAAGAGGCTGCAGGTGAGGAAAGTGCCTCGCAGTCCCGCAGCGGTGTGGGCGGTAAGGGCGGGTCCCTTGGTCAGCAGTGGCAGCTCGTAGGAAAGAGCCGCGTCCAGATGGCAGAAGGGTTCCTTTCCAGCGTCGATCAGCAGGGGTTGAGACAGCGACCCGTTCAGCAGCCCAAGTCTCTTTTTGTGAGTATCTCTCTAACACACTACTTCACAACTTCACTCTCTCTATCTCACTACCTCACCCTCTCTACATCACTACCTCACTCTATTTATTACTATCTCACTATCTCACTGCCTCACTATATCATGACACTCTCAAAAATTCACTACAACACTCTCACTACCTCACAACTTCACTCTCTCGCTCTCTCTCTCTAACTCACTGCTTCACTCTCGCTCTATCTCACTACCTCACACTTTCTCTATATACTACCTCACTCTATTTCTATCTCACTATCTCTCTCACTATATCACGACACTCTCTCTAAAGTTCACTACATCACTCTCTCACTACCACACAACTTCACTCTCTCTCTAACTCAATACTTCACTCTCTCTATCTCACTACCGCACTCTCTCTCTCTCTCAAATACACTAACTCACTTTCACTCTCTCATACACTACCTCACTCTCTCTCTAGCTCACTACTTCACAACATCTCTCTGTTTCTATCTCAATACAGCACAACAACTCTCACCCTCACTACCTCATTCTTTCACTACCTCACTCTCTCTCACTACCTCACTCTATATCTACTTCACTCTCCCACAAAACAAAAATAACTACATCACTACTCAAATTATATCTATAACACTGTCTCACTCTCTCTCTCACTAACTCTCTCCATAGCATCACTCTATCTATTTCCATATCACTCTCACTACCTAACTATAACACAAGTCACTCACTCAAAAAATAACTACAACACTCTCTCGCTGACTCACTCTCTATCTCACTAGCTCACAAGTTCACTCTCTCTCTCCAACTCACTACGTCACTCTCTATCTCACTAACTCACTCTCTCTCTCTTTCTATCTCAGTAAGTCACTTTCACTCTCTCTTAAACTACCTCAGTCCTTCTCTATCTCACTATGTCACAACATCACTCATTGTTTCTATCTCACTACCACCAAAATCACTCTCCATCACTAACTCACTCTTTCACTACCTCACTCTCTCTGTCTCACTCTATCTACCTCACTCTCTCTCTCACTACCTCACTCTCTCTATTTCTATCTCACTAAGTCACTTTCACTCTCTTTCACTACCTCACTCTCTGTCTCTGTTTTCGTTCAGAGGTAAGCCATTTTTTTTTTGTTGCTAATCTTATGTTTATTCTCTCTTTTCTAGGTTCAACATGGCCCGTGGCGATTCCCTTCAGCGATGTGCACCGCTGTGCACGGAGTTGTTCAGACAGGTATGTATGTTGATTTTAGTTTATGTTAGAGGTAAGGCATATTTTTTTTTACACTGCACTGTCCTTTTACTGCTGTACTCTCTCCTCAGCCTCTCCCTGCGCCATCGCTTCACTGCTGCACTCTCTGCTCAGCCCCCCCCCCATCCAGGCTGCAGCCCTCACTCCTCCACTGCACCATCACTCACTGCTGCACTCTCTCCTCAGCCTCTCACGGTACCATCGCTTCACTGATGCACTCTCCTCAGCCTCTTACTGCACCATCCCTTCACTCTCTCCTCAGCTCCACTATACCGTCTCTTCCCTGTTGCAGTCCCTTCACTGCTGCACTCTCTGCTCAGCCCCCCACTGCACCGTCCTTTTAATGCTGCACTCTCCTCAGTCTCTCACTGCACCATCCTTTCACTGCTGCACTCTCTCCTCAGCCTCTCCCTGCACCATCCTTTCACTGATGCACTCTCTCCTCAGCCTCTCCCTGCACTGTCCCTTCACTGATGCACTCTCCTCAGCCTCTCCCTGCACCATCCTTTCACTGATGCACTCTCTCCTCAGCCTCTCCCTGCACTGTCCCTTCACTGATGCACTCTCCTCAGCCTCTCCCTGCACCATCCTTTCACTGATGCACTCTCTCCTCAGCCTCTCCCTGCACTGTCCCTTCACTGATGCACTCTCTCCTCAGCCTCTCCCTGCACTGTCCCTTCACTGATGCACTCTCCTCAGCCTCTCCCTGCACCATCCTTTCACTGATGCACTCTCTCCTCAGCCTCTCCCTGCACTGTCCCTTCACTGATGCACTCTCCTCAGCCTCTCCCTGCACCGTCCCTTCACTGATGCACTCTCTGCTCAGCTCCCCATTGCATCGTCCCTTCACTGCTGCACTCTCCTCAGCCTCTCCCTGCACCGTCCCTTCACTGATGCACTCTGTTCAGCCCCCCATTGCATCGTCCCTTCACTGCTGCACTCTCTCCTCAGCCTCTTCCTGCGCCATCGCTTCACTGCTGCACTCTCTGCTCAGCCCCCCATCCAGGCTGCAGCCCTCACTCCTCCACTGCACCATCACTCACTGCTGCACTCTCTCTCAGCCTCTCACGGTACTATCCCTTCACTGATGCACTCTCCTCAGCCTCTCCCTGCACCGTCCCTTCACTGATGCACTCTCTGTTCAGCCCCCCATTGCATCGTCCCTTCACTGCTGCACTTTCCTAAGCCTCTCACTGCACCATCGCTTCACTGCAGCACTCTCTCCTCAGCCTCTCCCTGCGCCATCGCTTCACTCTCTGCTCAGCCCCCCCCCCATCCAGGCTGCAGCCCTCACTCCTCCACTGCACCATCACTCACTGCTGCACCCTCCTCAGCCTCTCACTGCACCATCCCTTCACTGCTGCACTCTCTTCAGTCTCTCACTGCACCATCCCTTCACTGCTGCACTCTCTCCTCAGCCTCTCCCTGCACCGTCCCTTCACTGATGCACTCTCTCCACAGCCCCTCCCTGCACCGTACCTTCACTGTTGCACTCTCTGCTCAGCCTCTCCCTGCACCGTCCATTCACTGATGCACTCTCTGCTCAGCCTCCAATTGCATCGTCCCTTCACTGCTGCACTCTCTTCAGCCTCTCCCTGCACCGTCCCTTCACTGGTGCACTCTCCTCAGTCTCTCACTGCACCATCCCTTCACTGCTGCACTCTCTCCTCAGTCTCTCCCTGCACTGTCCCTTCACTGATGCACTCTCCTCAGCCTCTCCCTGCACCGTCCCTTCACTGATGCACTCTCTGCTCAGCCTCTCCCTGCACCGTCCCTTTATTGCTGCACTCTCCTCAGCCTCTCCCTGCACCGTCCCTTCACTGATGCACTCTCTGCTCAGCCTCTCCCTGCACCGTCCCTTTATTGCTGCACTCTCCTCAGCCTCTCCCTGCACCGTCCCTTCACTGGTGCACTCTCCTCAGTCTCTCACTGCACCATCCCTTCACTGCTGCACTCTCTCCTCAGCCTCTCCCTGCACCATCCCTTCACTGATGCACTCTCCTCAGCCTCTCCTTGCACCGTCCCTTCACTGATGCACTCTCTGCTCAGCCCCCCACTGCACCGTCCTTTTACTGCTGCAGTGTCCTCAGCCTCTCCCTGCACCGGCCCTTCACTGATGCACTCTCTCCTCAGCCTCTCCCTGCACCGTCCGTTTATTGCTGCACTGTCTCCTTAGCCTCTCCTTGCACCGTCCCTTCACTGCTGCACTCTCCTCAGCCTCTCACTGCACCGTCACTTCACTGCTGCACTCCCTCCTCCTCCCCACTGCACCGTCCCTTCACTGCTGCACTCTCCTCAGCCTCTCCCTGCACCGTCCCTTCACTGCTGCACTCTCCTCAGCCTCTCACTGCATTATCCCTTCACTGCTACACTCTCTGCTCAGCCCCCCACTGCACCGTCCTTTTACTGCTGCACTCTCCTCAGCCTCTCCCTGCACCGGCCCTTCACTGATGCACTCTCTCCTCAGCCTCTCCCTGCACCGTCCGTTTATTGCTGCACTCTCTCCTTAGCCTCTCCTTGCACCGTCCCTTCACTGCTGCACTCTCCTCAGCCTCTCACTGCACCGTCACTTCACTGCTGCACTCCCTCCTCCTCCCCACTGCACCGTCCCTTCACTGCTGCACTCTCCTCAGCCTCTCACTGCATTATCCCTTCACTGCTGCACTCTCTGCTCAGCCTCTCCCTGCACTGTCCCTTCACTGATGCACTTTCTCCTCAGCCTCTCCCTGCACTGTCCCTGCACTGTCCCTTCACTGATGCACTCTCCTCAGCTTCTCCTTGCACCGTCCCTTCACTGATGCACTCTCTGCTCAGCCTCTCCCTGCACCGTCCCTTCACTGCTGCACTCTCTGCTCAGCCTCTCCCTGCACTGTCCCTTCACTGATGCACTCTCTCTACAGCCTCTCCCTGCACTGTCCCTTCACTGATGCACTCTCCTCAGCTTCTCCTTGCACCGTCCCTTCACTGATGCACTCTCTGCTCAGCCTCTCCCTACACCGTCCCTTCACTGCTGCACTCTCTGCTCAGCCTCTCCCTGCACTGTCCCTTCACTGATGCACTTTCTCCTCAGCCTCTCCCTGCACTGTCCCTGCACTGTCCCTTCACTGATGCACTCTCCTCAGCTTCTCCTTGCACCGTCCCTTCACTGATGCACTCTCTGCTCAGCCTCTCCCTGCACCGTCCCTTCACTGCTGCACTCTCTGCTCAGCCTCTCCCTGCACTGTCCCTTCACTGATGCACTCTCTCTACAGCCTCTCCCTGCACTGTCCCTTCACTGATGCACTCTCCTCAGCTTCTCCTTGCACCGTCCCTTCACTGATGCACTCTCTGCTCAGCCTCTCCCTACACCGTCCCTTCACTGCTGCACTCTCCTCAGTCTCTCACTGCACCGTCACTTCACTGCTGCACTCACCCCTCCTCCCCACTGCACCGTCCCTTCACTGCTGCACTCTCCTCAGCCTCTCACTGCATTATCCCTTCACTGCTAAACTCTCTCCTCAGTCCCACTGCACCGTCCCTTCACTGCTGCACTCTATGCTCAGCCCCCCACTGCACCGTCCTTTTACTGCTGCACTCTCCTCAGCTTCCCCCTGCACCGTCCCTTCACTGCTGCACTCTCTGCTCAGCCTCTCCCTGCACTGTCCCTTCACTGATGCACTTTCTCCTCAGCCTCTCCCTGCACTGTCCCTGCACTGTCCCTTCACTGATGCACTCTCTCCTCAGCCTCTCCCTGCACTGTCCCTGCACTGTCCCTTCACTGTCCCTTCACTGATGCACTCTCTGCTCAGCCCCCCATTGCATTCACTCATCTATCCATCCTTTCCCTCATCATTCCATTCACCCCTTCACTCATCCATTCATACTTTCACTAATCCATCCAGCTATGGCTTCCTTGTATAACACATTTTGTCTGCAAAATGTCTGTAATATACATTAAAAATAAATTAAAAAATAAACTATTTCCAAGATTGTCTTTAAAAATTAATCTAAGTGATGAGCGCAAAAATCTGTAGAACAGAGCTGGCTCTTTCACACCACACCTCCCCTTCACTCCCACCCCCTTTGAAAGGCTGGGGCCCTGGGCCAGAGTCCACTTTGCAGATGCCTTAAAAGTTCTCTGAAAAAGTAGAGCTAACTCTCCCAGGAGGGGGTTAATTCACAGCGCTGAAATGCTTCAGCTGCAGTGGGAGGCAAGGGGTCTCCTCTACTAAAACTGAAAGCGTGTCTAACTTTTTGTAAGGCGAAACCGTTGCATTGTAAATGCTTGTTTCTATGTTGTAGTTGAAACATAAGTTTAATGATTTGACGTATATAATAGCAATTACGTGTTGCAACACAGTCGATTAATTACAGTGAAACGTGCGGCTTCAGTTGAATATATAAAGAATGAATAGATTACTGTACTTGTCCCAGTTAATCCATCGCGCACTAACATTGACCCCCTTTGTTTGGTTGTTTTTGGTGAGACAGCTGCAGGCACTGATGTGATACTTTTCAGTAGTTAAGTCAGAGAAAACTCATTGTTGGGCGTTTAATGGTTGGAACGTAGACGGCACTTCAAAGATACTTTAATAAACTCCGTGCCCTTTTGTTTCCTGAGGTAATCACGCACGAACAGTAAGGTACAATGGATGCACTTTAATTAAACAGTGTTGATAGACTGACTACGAGACCACCAGCTCGTAGGAACACTAGCACGTTCAAATGCCACCATTTACGAGTGCAAATTGACCTTTAATATTCACAAAACGTGTGTTTTAACAAAAATGCCTTCACTTACTCAATTTGTGAGTACATCCGGAACCAGAGAGGAGGAGTGCACTTTCATAGCTGGGGTGTCTTTCGAAAGTTTGGGCACGCTAACTAACATGTAAGTCTGTCAGTATTCATCTTTTTCTCTGTCGATAGGCATTCGGGGATATACTCCTGTTGAGAGCTGTGAGAAGTTGGCCTGGTATATGCTGTCAACTATTCTAGTGGGCACCTTGCACCAGTCCAAACGACCCTTATTGATGGTAGGTTGTAAAGTCAACCTTATAGAAAGCTATCCTTGTGGTAGCTGTGGAGATCAGCCTTCAGGCTAAGACTTAAAGGCGAGTTAAGCTAGTTGTTTTACCAATTATAATCTCTTGAATGATCAAATGAAAGCACACCACCACACAAGGTATATATCAAATATATATGTATTTATTCTAAACACACCCCTCTGGACTCTTTATGAGGGCAGAGGTAAAAGTACAATACAAGGAACTTAATTAGCATACGATAAGTGGGACAGTATACGTTATGCCCTAGGAGCCTCACAAACCATATACTAAAATAGTGGTATAAGAATCACGTGAGAGTTAGAAAGCAGGCCTAGGGCCTGTAGAATCGCTGGGGCTGCCTAGAACCACCAAAGGTTAGGATGTAGGAGGCCCACAGGAGACGCACGCAGTGTCTAAAAACAGCCGCAGATTACCATTGACTTTCTATGGAGAACGAACAAGTTACAAATTTACAATTTAAGGGCACTTCTAGGTGAACTATGATGGAACCCTTTTAGAGTAGGACACATTCCGAGAGTCAAGACCCACGGGAGCACTGGAGGACTGGTGTTACCTCACCTAGGGAAGCCGGGTGCATAAATGTCTTTTGGTGTCGGGTTTCGTCGTCGATTCCAATGGAGAGCTGCGAAGAAGTGCAGCAGGCGACCGCAGGAAAAGTGTCCGCGTGGATCCAAGGGTTGATCAGAAATGTGAAGAACCTGAAAGCAGAGGAGACAGAGTCTGGGTCACTAGCCAGTGACCAGGATGTCGGAAATAAGATGCCAGCCGATGTTGAGTGATTTCAGGTGAAAAGGTGAAGCTTGTCTCTTCAGCCACGAGGACCAGGAGGCGTCAATAATGACCAGGAGCTGGATTCAAGCTGTCCCACAAAGGATCTAGTTGACTGAGGTGTCGGTATCTGGAATGGACCCAACAAGCCTTGGCAAATGCAATCCACGCAAGAGATGGCCTTCGGTGCAGACCAGCAAGGTCTGAGAAACCCCTCCTTTGGAGAGGAGTTGGAGCAAGCCTGGAGCAACCAGGAAAGCTAAAGAAAGAGAAGCTTGGTCTTCGTGGGGGCTCACTAGCCAACTGACTAGGAACTGCAAAGACGCGTCGAGCTGAAATATCAAAGCGGGCCCATGGGACACTCGTGGAGTGTGGGCCTCTGAGCTGCGGTGCAAAAGGTGCTCGGGGCAGGGGCTTCAAATACCCCAATGCACAACTTCAGGATACCTCGGGAAGTAGGTGCAGTAGCAAGGATGCAGGATGTCCAGGAGTTCCAGTCCCACGTCTCTTGTGTCCGCCACAGGTCTCAGCTTTGCTGGGAGCGCAGGTCAGCATCAGAGATGTCTGGAAGTCCATGTCCTGTTTCTTTGGGATCCGGCGAGAGCCTCGAAAATGCAGACCGGCAAAGATGCTGTTGGTGCCTGTTTGGACAAGGGGGTCACTCCTTGACCACAAGGGAGATTTTTTCCATCTTCCAGTCGAAATGGAATGTCGAAGGTCCAGGAATTATGTATCAGAGTTTCCTACAGGGTAATCTAAAGTCCTAGGGACTGGGGTTCTATACTTACAGCAAATTTAGGGGTTGGACTAACTCTAAGGTCCCTCCTATGGGTGGACCTGAGGAGGGGGTGGTTAATAAATAAATTTACCTATCAATGTATAAATGTGTGTACTTAAACCGCAACCTACCACTGACTGACCCCTTAATATCACTTTCCTTAACCCTTAAACCGCTTTTTCTAAATGACATGAATATTGAAACAAAAAGCTCTTAAAAAAGGGCTCTTGGTGTACTTAATGGCCATGTAAGACTTGGTTTGTAATCGCCATTATGTAAAACGCTGCGGTGTGAAAATTACATACCCCGTGGGGCCATTGCCAGTTTCCCCCCTGTGTTACCATTTCTTGATTTCCCCGTGTGCTGCCACTTCTCATTTTCACATTGTGAGGCCAGGACTGGCTTTCCCTGTCTGGTACCTACTTGTAGAGGCTTTCCCTGTGCCTTGGCATTGATAGCTTTTGATGTGTGGTTCCGGCCCTTTATGTGGTGATGTTTATTGCCTTCCCGTGAGGTGCCAGTTCCCGCCTTGACACGTGGTGCCAGTGGTAGCTATATCTCTATGTGGTGCACATGGCTGCTGTCCCCGTGTGCTGCCAGTGGTTCTGTCCCCGTGTTCTGCCAATGGTTCTGTACCCGTGTGGTGCCAGTGGTTCTCTCCCTGTGTGGTTCCAGTTCTGTCCCTGTGCCAGTGTGCACTCTACTCAATGCAACATAAATACACTCCACTTAATACCACTCAGTGCCACATCTTTTTTTACCACATAATTACACTTCACTCAATGTAACATGCACTCCACATAATACCAATCAGTGCCACATAATTACATGCCACATAATCACACTCTACGAAATGCAGCATAAATACATTCCACATAATACCACTCCGTGCCACATAATTATATGCCACATAATTACACTGCACTCAATGTAACATGCCCTCCACATAATACCAATCAGTGCCACATAATAACACGCCACATAATTAGACTCTACTCAATGCAATATAACGCATTTTTCAGATTTCTTCGGCTACGGATAGCTCTGATATCCATCCCTCACCCTACGGGGTACACCAGGGCTCTATACTGAGCCCCATGCTCTTTAACTTGTATGTCAGGCCTCTAGCTGACATTGCAGAACAGACCGGTTTGACCCTTTTCATTTACGCCGATGATTCTCAGATCATCTTTTCACTCTCACACTCTGACCCCTGCTCCACATCCTGTCTTCAGCTGGGTCTTAGGCGAATTGCAACATGGATGAACCAGAACTATCTGAAACTAATAGGTGATAAAACCGAGATCCTAATCCTTGGTAAGGAGAAAAATCTTTGGGGTCCGCCTCATTGGTCCGCCGAGATGGGTACTCCGACACGGCCCTCCAGCCATGTCCCGAACCTGGGCGTTTACATCGATGACTCCGTGTCCATGCATCATCATGCAGTCAAGGTCACAGCTACTTGCTTCATCATCTTAAAATGGCTTAGGAAGATCCTCTGAATGCTACCTAATGCCACCCAGAAAACAGTGATCCATGCCCTTATCACCTCATGGCTGGACTACGGGAATGTCCTTTTTCTGGGTGCAAATAAGGCTGTGACCCGTAGACTGCAGCTGGTACAAAACTCTGCAGCTAGACTTCTTTGCAGAGTCCCTAGTTCCACCCCCATTTCCGGCTATCTCCGTGATCTACACTGGCTCAGAGTGGAAAACCGCATACAATTCAAAGCCCTCAGCTACATGTTTAAGATCAAATGGGGTTCAGCTCCACAATAATTGCACTCTCTTGTTCATCCACACATCCCTACACGCCATCTTCGCTCTACCACTCTTGCAAAATTTACGGTCCCTAAGTTCAATCTTGCTAGGATGGGAGGTAGGTCTTTTTCTTATCTTGGCCCAATGCTCTGGAACACTCTCCCGATCGCTATTATCAAAGAAACTATCTAAACCAGTTTCCGCAAATCCTTAAAGACCTGGCTGTTTAACCAGTAACGTCCTTCATCATTATTCGTCTGTACCTTGCTTCGTCCAGGCGCCGGGAAACCCTTTTTGGGTTACTGTGCGCCCTACAAATTCAATAAATAAATACACTCCACATATTACCACTCGGTACAACATAATTACACACCATGTCATTACACTCTACTCAATGCAACAAAAATACACTCCACATAATACCACTCAGTGCCACATAATAACATTGAGTGAGCTAAAGAATGGTGATGGATTAAACCCAGATCAGTTGACTGGGGTTTACTGTTTGATTTGCTCAAACGCTCCGTCCATCATCCCCTTTTGTATCGCTTTGTTCGCCCTAAGTTTGGCAGGGTATGCTCAGACGTGAATCCCTTGCTCACTTTTCCACTGGATTCAAGATAGCCTGGCTGATGAGGATTATGAATCCGAACCCGGTCCCAGGATGCTTGTTTCCGGTCCAGGGAAGACATGGCTTGGCAGTTCGGGCTGGACTGTTCCCATGAGGCACAGGGTCAGACTGATTTGCATATGGCCATGTCTGAACTGGGGTGGCTGAGTGAGCTAAAGAATGGTGATGGATTAAACCCAGATAAGTTGACTGGGGGTGAGTGTTTGATTTGCTCAAACGCTCCGTCCATCATCCCCTTTTGTATCGCTTTGTTCGCCCTAAGTTTGGCAGGGTATGCTCAGACGTGAATCCCTTGCTCACTTGGCCACTGGATTCAAGATAGCCTGGCTGATGAGGATTATGAATCCGAAACCGGTCCCAGGATGCTTGTTTCCGGTCCAGGGAAGACATGGCTTGGCAGTTTGGGCTGGACTGTTCCCATGAGGCACAGGGTCAGACTGATTTGCATATGGCCATGTCTGAACTGGGGTGGCTGAGTGAGCTAAAGAATGGTGATGGATTAAATCCAGATCAGTTGACTGGGGGTGAGTGTTTGATTTTCTCAAACGCTCCGTCCATCATCCCATTTTGTATCGCTTTGTTCGCCCTAAGTTTGGCAGGGTATGCTCAGACGTGAATCCCTTGCTCACTTTTCCACTGGATTTAAGATAGCCTGGCTGATGAGGATTATGAATCCGAACCCGGTCCCAGGATGCTTGTTTCCGGTCCAGGGAAGACATGGCTTGGCAGTTCGGGCTGGACTGTTCCCATGAGGCACAGGGTCAGACTGATTTGCATATGACCATGTCTGAACTGGGGTGGCTGAGTGAGCTAAAGAATGGTGATGGATTAAACCCAGATCAGTTGACTGGGGGTGAGTGTTTGATTTGCTCAAACGCTCCGTCCATCATCCCCTTTTGTATCGCTTTGTTCGCCCTAACTTTGGCAGGGTATGCTCAGACGTGAATCCCTTGCTCACTTGGCCACTGGATTCAAGATAGCCTGGCTGATGAGGATTATGAATCCGAAACCGGTCCCAGGATGCTTGTTTCCGGTCCAGGGAAGACATGGCTTGGCAGTTTGGGCTGGACTGTTCCCATGAGGCACAGGGTCAGACTGATTTGCATATGGCCATGTCTGAACTGGGGTGGCTGAGTGAGCTAAAGAATGGTGATGGATTAAACCCAGATCAGTTGACTGGGGGTGAGTGTTTGATTTGCTCAAACGCTCCGTCCATCATCCCCTTTTGTATCACATAATAACATGCCACATAATTACACTCAACTCAATGCAATATAAATACACTCCACATAATACCACTCAGTACCACATAATTACACACCATGTAATTACACTCTACTCAATGCAACATAAATACACTACACATAATACCACTCAGTACCACATAATCACACGTAACAATTACACTCTATTCAATGCAACAAAAGTACACTCCACATAATACCACTCAGTGCCACATAATCACCCGTCACAATTACACTCTATTCAATGCAACATAAATACACTCCACATAATGCCACTCAGTACCACATAATTACACGTCACATAATTACACTCTATTCAATTCAACATAAATACACTCCACAGAATAACACTGTGCCACATAATTACGCGCCACATAATTACACTCTACTCAATGCAACATAAATACACTCCACATAATACCGCTCAGTGTGTATTTATGTTGCATTGAGTAGAGTGTAATTATAAGGCTTGTAATTATGTGGTACTGAGTGGTATGTGGGGTGTATTTATGTTACATTAAGTAGAGTGTAATTATGTGGCATGTACATGCCACATAATTTTTTTTGTTTCTAGCAAACGGTTAAAAAGTTAGTAAAAACGTAGCAGCACGTGCTGCAGTGCAGTAGAAGGTCCTTTGCAAAGGTTGATTGGTCACCTTTCTGTAGCTAATTTCTACGTTTGTGTGTTAAACTGGTAGTAATGCCTAGACAGTGTTAACAAGTGTAACAAGCATTGGCTTAGGCAATAGGTCTCGCCTTTGGTACTATATAAGTGTTTATCCAGAACTATTAGCTTTGCCAATGTCTTTAAACTATGTTGTTGAGCAATGTGGCTGTTGTGCAGAATTTCGAAAAGTTATAATAATAAAGTGTTATAAGCATGTTTGTTACCTTATATATAATCAAGAAGACATTATGTACAACTGACCAACTATTAAAAAAAGAATTCACATAAAAATTGTCTTCTTTTTTTTGTCCTTGCAATGCTTATGTGTTATAGGTTTTTATTTGTTATGGGGGGACATAAACAACAGGGGTGGAGGTTGGGAAATGGCACCTGAATTACAACACAAGCAGCAGACGGACACTAGGGGAGAATCAACAGATGTCAGATTCTGAGAGAAGACTGAGGTGGTGCTGAGGTTGTGGATTGCTGGTGTGGAGGTGAGTCTCAGGTGATGCAAAATGATATTCAGGTGGTGCTACGCGATGCTGAGATGGTGGTGGGCTGGCGCGGAGATGATGCTTAGGTGATGCTGAGTGGTACTCAGGTGGTGCTGAGTAATGATGAGTGATGCTGTGGTGCTCAGTCATGCTGAGGTAGTTATGCTGCACTGGTGTGGAGCTGGTACTCAGGTGATGCTGAGTAATGCTCTGTTGATGCTGTGCTGGTGTGATGCGCAGATGCTGAAATGGTGCTGCGCTGATGCTAAAGTGGCGCTGCGTTGGTGCAGAATTGCTGCTAAGGTGGGGCTGCGCTGGTGGTGCACTGATTCGGAGGTCGTTCTGTGCTGAGATGGTCCTGTGCTGGTGTTGAGGTGGTGCTAAGCTGGTGCTGCGCTAGTGCTGAGGTGGGGCTGCGTTGATGCTGAGTAGGTGCTGCACTGATGGTGGTGCCTTGATAAGGTGGTTCTGTGCTGATGATGAGATGGTGCTGTGCTGATGCTGAGGTGGTGCTGCTCAGGTGATGCTGAGTGATACAGAGATGGTGCTGAATGATGCTGAGGTGGTGCTGTGTCATGCTGAGGTAGTGCTGAGTCATTGTGAGGTGGTGGTGCTTAGGTGGTGCTGAGCTGGTCCTCAGAAGTGCTAAGTGATGCTGAGTTGGTCATGTGCTGAGGTGATGCTGCGCTGGTGCTTAAGTGCTAATGCGCTGATGCTGAAGTGGTGCAGCATTGGTGCTGAATTGCTGCTGTGGTGAGGCTGCACTGGTGCTGAGGTGGGGCTGTCCAGGTGCACTGATGTGGAGGTGGTACTGTGCTGATACTGAGATGGTGCTGTGCTGATGTTGAAGTAGTCTGCACTGGTGCTGACGGGGTGCTGCCCTGTTGCTGAGTTTGTGCTGCGCTGATGCGGAGTTGGTGCTGCACAGCTGGTGGTGCACTGATGCTGAGGTGGTGCTGCGCTGATGTTGTGCTGGTGCTGAGGTAGTGCAGCACTGGTGCTGGGGTGGTGCTGCACTGGTGCTGAGTGATACTGAAGTGGTGCTGAGGTGGCGGTGTACTTGTGTAGAGGTGGTGCTGAGTGATGCTGAGTTGGTGCTGTGCTGATGTGGAGTTGGTGTTGTGCTGATGCTTTGCTGATGCTGAAGTGGTGCTACATTGGGGTTGAATTGCTGTTATGGTGGGGCTGCACTAGTGCTGAGCTGGGGCTGTGCTGGTGGTGGTGCACTGGAGGTGGTTCTGTGCTAAGATGGTGCTGTCCTGATGTTGAGGTGGTGCTGCATTGGTGCTGAGCTGGTGCTGCATTGATGCTGAGGTGGTGCTACGCTGATGGTGAGGTGGTGCCGTGCTGATGCTGAGTTGGAGTTGTACTAGTGGTGGTGCAATGATGAGGTGGTGCTGTGCTGATGCTGAGATGGTGCTGTGCTGATGCTGAGGTGGTGCTGTGTGGAGCTCAGGTGATGCTGAGTGATACAGAGGTGGTGATGAATGATTCTGAGGTGAAGTCATGCTGAGGTGGTGGTGCTGCATTGGTGCTCAGGTGGTGCGGAGCAGGTCCTCAGATGGTGATAAGTGATGCTGAGTTGGTGCTATGCAGAGGTGATGCTGCGCTGATGTTGAAGTGGTGCTGCATTGGTGCTGAATTTCTGCAGAGGTGGGGCTGCACTGGTGCACTGATGTGGAGGTGGTGCAGTGCTGATACTGAGATGGTGTTGTGCTGATGTTGAGGTGATCTGCACAGAAGCTGATGGGGTGCTTCCCTGGTGCTGAGCTCGTGCTGCGCTGATGCTGAGGTGGTCCTGCACTGGTGCTGAGGTGGTGTTGAGTGATGCTGAGGTGGTGCTGAGTGATTCTTTGGTGTTGCTGAGTGATGCTTTAGTGGTGCTGTGCCCGTGCTCAGGTGGTGCTGAGTGATGTTGACTAGGTGCTACACTGATGATGAGGTTGCTGCTGAGGTGGTGCTGCGCTGGTGCTATTGTGGGGATGCACTGGTGCTGAGTTGCTGCTGCTCTGGTGGTAGTGCTGTGCTGATGCTGAGGTGGTTTTGAGTGATGCTGAAGAGATGCTGTGCTGTGGTGGTGCTGAGTCATGCTGGGGTGGTGGTTCTGCGCTAGTGCTCAGGTGGTGCTGAGTGAGGTTGAATTGGTGTTGTGCAGGGTTGATATTGTGCTGATATGGTGCTGCAGTGATGCAGAAGTGGTGCTGCCTTGGTGCTGTGGTGATGCTGAGATGGTGCTGTGCTGATGTTGAGGTGGACCTGCGCTGGTGCTGCACTGACAATATGGAGTGGTTCCATCAGCACGTGCTATTTAATTTCAGAAGATGAAAGTGGACACAAGTTACCTAATAGTTTACATTGTGTTTTTAAGAACAGTGGTAAATCACTGTGACAATTTTCAGTAAAAGAGAACATTTACACGAAGACCCACACATCTTACACACACACACACACGCACACACACACACTCATGCACATAGTCATTTGAACGGTTCATGTAAAGTGCAGAAACCCAACACCATCTCTCTGCTTTGCACCTCACGCTCTGCTCTCTGGTAAACAAAAACGCATGCACAAACCACACAGGAAAATGGCCCTAACGAAATACAAAGGAGATGAGTATCAGACCTGTGTTAAGTCATCAAAGAAAGCGGGATAGGCAACTATTTCCTACAATAAGCATGGCTGGTATACAGACAGCACCTGCATTGCCACATTGCATCTACACGCCCAACTAAGATAGAACGTGTTGCTTATTGCCAAATGTAGTTGTAGAAAAACTGCCAACTTTGCATTTCAGTCACTTCTGTATGTGAGCAAAGGCCATTGTTTCAGCTCTATAAAATAATATAATGCAACTGCTTTCATGTGATTAAAAGCTCTGGAAAACACCAGGCTCTCCTTGGAGAACAGCAGAAGTAAACCCAGAGCAGCAAGCTGTGCATGGAGAGACATTATATCAGGTTGGGGGTGTGCTAATAGCCCCCGGGCCAGGCAGGTGTGTTTGTCTGCAAGATATGTGGGAGGATGAGTGTGTTGTACTTGTATGTATGCATGTATGCCTGTATATGTGTACATATGTTATAGCACTGCTGTCCCTACGCCCATGTTCTGGCACCCTCCGGAAGCCTCACGGGCACAGTAAACACCTGCTCAAAGATATACACTGGATATACTGCTGTACTGAAGAAATGCTCAGTTTTGGAAAAAGCAGAGAACGTTTTGCTGCAATACAAGTAAATATCTTTTGGCAGAAAGCACTGGTGCATACTTGCATAAAAAGAGCGAAGTGGGTGTTGAAGTCCTGAGGAATCAGCACATGGGGCCAGGCGCAGAGATGGGAATGAATTCATGTTAGATTTATAAAGCGCCTGGTTACTCCAAGGGAGCATAAATCAGGCCCTGACAAGTCCGGTGCAGATGGACTTTTAGTTCTGTCTAAAAAGCCAGGTCTTCAGGTTTTTCCGGAAGCTTGCCTCCGACTGTTCAAGTCTTAGGTTAATTGGCATAGAGTTCCAGAGCGTGGCTGCACGAAGCCCAAAAGAGCAAACCCCCATTCTTGCATGATGAACTCTGGGGATCACTGCCAGGGCTGCTCCTCCAGATCTGAGTGTTCTGGAGGGAGTATGAGCCTTAATAAGGAGGAAGAGGTAACTGGGACCCCTCCAATGCATTAGCCTATCTGTAAAACACAGGGCGTTATAGGCGATTCGGTGTTTAACTAGGAGCCAGTGAAGATCGGCCAAACCATGGCTAATAGAAGACCATTTAGGTCGTCTCAGAAGCATCCGCGCTGCAGCATTTTGTACTCTTTGCAGCATAGCTAGCCTGCCTAAAGAGGTACCCAAATAGAGCACATTGCAGCAGTCCAGCCGTGACATCAGCAAGGCCTGCACTACTGTTTTTTGTGCAGCAGCCAGTATAAGCCTCAGGAGCTTAGTTATCAAGGTTAGAGCTGCGGGCTTCTGCAACCACTTAACCCTAATCTCCGTTATTTCGGAGCTTCTTAATCTCTAATGCTGCTATTTTGAATATATTTAAAATACTGCTGCTATCTTTTTAGCCCCACGTTTTTCACTGTTCTTAATATTGTTCTTATTGCTTTTTAAAATTACATGCTGTTACTGCTTTCCCTGTATTTGTACTCCGGTCCTCTCTCGCGGTCCACCGCAGCTTCCCTGTAGCTGTTTGAGTGGAGGAGAAGAGCGGAGGATTTCTTGTTTAGGAATGCTCACTTCCGGCTGTAGTGTGGCGGGCGCTCTAGTGGTTTGGCTCTCCTCACACTATTTAGGGCAGATATGGCGCCGTCGCCCAGCGGGCGCGCTGGCGGCAGGCACGCCAAAGGCAAGCCCGTCTGCGCCCGTCCGCGCATGGACCGGGCTCAGGGCCAGTCCCCCTGAATCTTTAGCCCCATGGAAGATATACTATACCAGAGACACCCTAGTGAACCTTAACCCTCTGAGGGGGAAGGCAAAGTGCCCTAGATTTTCACCTAATACCCACCTTCAAGGTCAAGTAGCTCCCTGTATAAATTGCCAGTCTGCCCTCGCACAGATTATGTCTCTTTCCAGCAAATGGGTGGCCACTTTAACTGGAAGAAGTGGTAGGCATAGTGATGGTGTGCAAAGCAAACTGCCGTTAGTCAACGTAAGAGGGATAATGCCTAGCTTTCCGAGAAAGGACAACATGAATTGTGGTCTGCTTGATGTAAGATCGCTTCCTAAGCACTCCACAGAGATACAGTTAATGATAGAGACACACAACTTAGATGTCTTATTTATGACAGAGACATGGACCATGGCAGGATTAGAGCTAGAACTTGAATCGGCCTGTCCAGTAGGATACAAGGCCTTTCACAAGCCAAGATCCAGGGGTCGGGGAGGTGGAACTGGAATCATTTTTAAAGAAATATTGAATATCTCTCCACTAGATATTGATGAAATCACCTGTGCAGAAATACTGGGTTTTTCTGTTAAAGATCAGACAGGACACTCTCTTACGGGTATGATTTGCTACAGGCCAGCGGGGGCATTTAATGAACAACAACAGAAAGAATTGATTGATGTAATCAATAACATGGCCCTTACCCACACCAGGCTCCTAGTCTTGGGAGACTTCAATTTGTGGGCTAATGATAGAACGGATATGGCATTTAATAACCTTATTCAGTCCTGTGCAAACCTGAGCCTGACACAATGGGTGACAGACCCAACGCATACCGAAGGTCATATCTTAGATATGATATTTGCGGAGGAAGGATTTATTACGATGGGGGAAATTCTGCCGGTGCGATGGTCGGACCACCATCTAGCCAATTTTAGTATGCCAATCGTAAGTAAAACAAGGCCTTTGAATAAGCAAGAAAGGACCTACCGTGGCAGGGACTGGAAAGGATTACTAAGAAAGGCAAACACGGGCCCTTTATTTCAAACAGGGACCCTGTTTAACCCGGAGAAACAGGTCACAGAGAATTATACAGCTCTCTGTGAGTTCCTAACCAGGAGGATTGACCAGCTTGCCCCGGTAAAAGATATCAGGAAAAGAGGTAGTCCTTCAACCCCATGGTATACAGAGAATTTAATGAGTCTTAAGTTGATTTGTAAATCGGCAGAAAGACAGTGGAGAAAGAACTATGCGGAAAAGGACAAAGCAAGCTAGAAGATCACTTTAATAAAACATAAAAAAGAAATAGCCACTGTTAAAGCAGAATACTTTGCCTGCACCATACTCAAATCATCTAATAAATCTAAGGACGTATTTAGGATAGTTAGAGACATGACCCACCCTGAATGTGTTAACAGTGAAATTAAACCCACTCAGGAGTTATGTGATGGGCTGGCTCTCTTCTTTAAAGAAAAAATCAGGAAGATTGTGGATGGCCTGAAAGATGTGACTCCATCTGGTGCTCCAGAGCCGGAAAAAGGAAGGACTAGTGAGAACATTCTTAAATGGTATAGTGATTCTAACTTGGCTGTACCTAAGGTTGTCATGGATGGTTTGATGATACCATCCGAAGAGGAGTTTGCCCGAGTAGCCCTGGGAATTTCCTCCGGGTCACCTTTGGATCCTATCCCCCACAAGATAGTGAAGGAACTCAAATCAGAGATCTTCCCTATCCTATATCAGCTATGTTGCCAATCCCTTAACAGCGGAGAGGTGCCACTCAGCTGGAAGCAGGCCATTATCACGCTGCTATTGAAAAAACTTACACTAGATCCAAGCTGCCACAAGAACTACAGGCCTATTTCCTTCTTACCCTACCCGGTTAAGATTCTGGAATGTCTGGTTAGTAGGGCGCTGTCCCTCTTTCTGGATACAAACAACAAACTGGAAGAGGAGCAATTCGGGTTCAAACCTGGTCACAGAACGGAGACAGCTTTGGTGACCAATTTAGACAACCTTCGAATGCGGGTGGACAGGGGTCAATCGGCAACTTTAATATTGCTAGACCTGTCCGCCGCTTTCGACATGGTCAACCACGGTATACTTCTCTCGAGGCTGGAAAACCTAGGGGTCACAGGGGGGGCGGGGTATTGAAGTGGATGCACTCTTACTTTTCCGATAGATGGCAAGCTGTAGCGCCCCCACCGTATCAATCGGAGTTTGTAAAAAATGAACATGGGGTACCCCAGGGGTCATCAATAAGCCCTATCTAGTTTAACGCATATATGCAACCACTGCTGGAGATTATAAAAACACATAACATCAGTGTGGTTAACTACGCGGATGACACCCAGCTCATGGTGTCTTTGGACGGCGATCAGGCTGATCCCCTGGAAAGGTTTCACACCTGTATGCTTGAAATGGTGAAATGGCTGAAGAACAACTCGCTTCAATTTAATAGCGAAAAAACTGAAATTCTACGCTGTAAGGTGGGAAGGATCCCACGAGGACTGCCAACTGATTTTTGGCCAATAACCATGAATGGCCATCTGACACCAGTGAGTACAGTACGTAATCTGGGGGTCAGTTTCAATGAGAAGTTGAATCTGGAGTCTCATGTTAACAAGCTGGTGGGAGGCTGCTATACTCTCATCCGAGGACTCCGGAAAGTGCTACCATTGCTACCAGTCTAGGTTAGAACCATGGTAGTCAGGACCGCCTGGATTATTGTAATGCTTTGCTCTTAGAGTCACCAAGATATATGATTGCTAGACTCCAGAGTATCCAGGCGGCAGCAGCAAAACTGGCTCTGTCTCGAGCATGCCGCTCCTCGACAACGCAAGCATTGGTGGAACTACACTGGCTCCCAGTTACTCAAAGGATTTTGTTTAAATCGTTATGCATAGTGTTCAAAGCACTTCATAGACAGGGACCAAAACTGCTTCAAGATAGGTTCAAATGGCATGAACCTATACATAACATTCGTTCATGCACTGCCAGCCTGGCCAGGATTCCCAGGATAAAAAGAGCAACCCTGGGGGGGAAGAGCCGTTGGCGTGGCGGCTGCATGCCTATGGAACCGCTTTCCTCTGGAAATCAGGGGCACACAGGACTTAATGCTTTTGCGTAACAGAATTAAGACATGGCTCTTTCCCAAAGCCTGATCCCTGTTTCAGTTACATGAGTCTCGCATTAGCTTCTTTTTCTTTCTTCTGTCCAGCCTCTCCCTTTTTGTCTCAGCGCCAGGATGCCCGGGGGGTTGCAGCGCGCTATACAAATGTCAAAATAATAATAATAATTCTCAGCACCCCGAAGCATATGCCCATTGGGGCCCTAATCTGACTGTCAAAAGATAGCTGTGCATCGAAAATGAGGCCTAGATTTTTCACTTTGGGTTTTGGGCTCGGGGTGGGGCCCAAATCGACCGGCCACCATGCCGAGGACCAGATGGAGGGCTGTTTCCCCACCCCCAGCACCTCAGTTTTCTCTGCATTCAACTTCAAGCAGCTGGCTTGCATCCATGACGCTAGGTCAGCGAGACATAGTTTTAAATTGGTTGCGGCCCTCTGATCATCGTTAGCTAGTGTAATCATGAGCTGAGTGAGATGTATTTGAGCCTTCCATTAATCACTTCAGTCATACCACATGAGGCAGAAACAGCCACACTGAAACAGTGGTGACTGGCACAGCTCGCGGGTGGCATGGCAGGCGTTGGTGCAGGTCGCAATGTAAAAAAAATAATAAAATAAAAACTTACCTTGCCAACCGGGTCCCACGTCTTTGCTTCTGCTCTCCTGCGTTTGCTTCCAGGAACAGGACGCACAGACCAGGCTCCCCGGACCAATCACAATGTTGCAATGCAGTGTTGTGATTGGTCTGAGCACCGTTGAGGGTACGCATGTTCTCCACGCTTAGTGTAATGCAGCCTGCATGGAGAACAAGTGCGTATGACTGTTTTGGGCAGCCCAAGAGAGCCGGCCAAACAGTCATTGCGCACTTAGGAGGGTTGTACCGTTCCTCCCCGCCCCCACTACGCACAGCTCCCGCAGCAAGAGGGCCAAATAAAATCATAATAACATTAAGTTACTATCAGTTTATTTTTTCCTTTCTTTTACTGCGGCAGAGCAGTGGGGCGAAGGTCCTCCGCCATAGCGGAAGAGCCGCCACTGCACTGAACAGCAAACAGCGCCAATCTTTCATTTTTACAGCTGTAGTGTGAGGCGAAGCAAAGCCGAGGCCTGGTTGCTGCCATAAAAGACCGGGAAACCAGTCAAACAGCCCTGCATTTTCCATGCCCGGGTTTTTATTTGTTGAAATCGCGCGGGTCTTATTGGTGTGCAATGAATACACATCTTATCGCCCTTGCACTTTGAGCACATGTAATAAAAGGGAGAGCGCGTGGACTTTTAATCGTATTGAAAGAGTATTTTACTGGGTCGCGGGCACAGTCTAGCCTGAATGTTCCATTTATGTGTCAAGAAAACTCCAGCAAATACCTAGATTTAGAAGCCCCTTGCGCCACGTTTGCGTCACTTTTCCCATGTTAAAAGTGACGTAAAATTGCGCAGGGGGCTTGTTGTAAATCTGCCACTAAAGTCATTTTTGGACAATGAATATGGGGGCTTATTTACAAGCCCCTTGAACCACTTTTGCGTCACTTTTTCCATGTTAAAAGTGACGCAAAAGTGGCGCAAGGGGCTTGTAAATAAGCCACATGGATAATAATCACTGCCCTTACCATGCTTACCTTTAAGTCCGAGCCTGCCGACTTTGTAACTGGAGAACCGAGTTAGAGTCCTGGCGTCGCTCACCAGGTGTGATCGTGGGCACATCAATTCATCTCCCTTTGCCTAAAAAAAGACTAGCACTATGTCTGCTCCAGACACCAGTGGTAAATCTGTGGTCACACGACAGGAGGGAGCGGCCCAACGGACTCGGTTTCACCTCTTTACCCCCAAAGCAGCTGGGTGGAAATGTAAGGCGGAAGTTGCACGAAAGCGGATTATTTCCAAAGGCGGACGGATACACAGCACATCCTATCTCAGAATGCATCACACAGATGAGTCACTGGGTTGCTGTTCAGCTGTCCTTCTCTCCCCACCTCCACCCTCCCAGGTTCAAGTAAAGGAGGTCAGTTTATGCGCCCGGACACGACTTACCCGACTTCAGACTTTGCACCGCCACCGAGGCGCCTCGCGCTGTCTGGCCATGTCTGCTCTGCTGAGATCCTGTCACCTTTACATTGCAAAACTGAAGACGTGCTGTGTTTGCTCGGCGCGCACCTTTATTCCACCGGAACAAAGTTGGCTTCGGCTTCTTCATCAAGGAACAGCTCAGACCAGAAGCAGAGAAGGAGAGGCAAACCCCAAATATGGGTTCTAGGTCCGCCAAATTATTGGTGCAGCTAAACCCATGGTCTGATAATTCCGTTGTCGATTAATGTTGCATAGCGCCAACAAGCCAGCGCTAGCCACGGATGCTGGAACTACTTGACCCTAGAAATCAGGAAACACTGCAGTACTCTGTCCGGTGGCTCCTGCCCCAAACCAGAACGTGTGATAGCAGAAAAAAAAAACAATAAACATCTGTTATTCAGCACGAGGATGCATATGGGTGAACATGCGCTTTGTAAATACATGTTATGTAAAAAGCAGGCACAAAAAAAGCAGGCACAATGTAAATGTCGTCTCTGTCTCCGGCAGCACGCCCAGTCCTCCCCCCGCCCTCTCCTGCTGCAGGGGGAGGTCACAGGCACAGTGTGTGGAAAGAAAATAAAGAGCCCTGTCTGGAACAAGTCTGGATCGATAGCATGTGAAGAGAAAAGAAAAACAGGGCTTATTCACAAGTCCTATGCGCCGCCGTGAGTCACTTTTTGTGACGCACCAACGGCGCATTTTGCTGCCCCATATTTACATGGACACGAAAAGCCACCCTGCGTGACTTTTCCTGTCCTTGTAAATACGGCCCTTTTACCACCAGCACGTTGCGTGAAAAGGGGGTTCCATGGGTTTTGCCGTTGGCGTTCCCATGCAATACCCATGGAACCTGACACATTTCTAGATTTACGAGAAATCGGAAACCTGGAAACGCGTCTGAATGCTACACTTCCCCAGGCGAGGCGTAGGGAGGCACAAATGAGGAGAAATGTATTCATTTCCCCAAGTTTCTTTTCCTCTTTCTATGCGTGCCTCATTCTGCGACACACATAGAGCGAGGAAATCACCTCTTATGATTATTTATGTGCGGGGAAGGTGGCTCTTCCTGCACATAAACAATTAATAAAAAAATGACATGATTTTACAAGTTCTATGTGTGCTAATGCAGCACACATAGAAGTTGAAAAACACCATTTCAGATTGTTTATGTGCAGGAAGGGACACCATCCTGCACATAAACAATCATCCCCGTGACGCAGGCATCCTTGCACCATGGTGCAAGGGTGCCTGCATCACCGCATGGCAGTTATGTGCACCAGCGCAGGGTAGAGAAAAAGGATCCGGTATATCCTTGTAGATAAGATGCATCCTTGTTCTTTGAAAGTTCCGCAGCGTGGGGCAGCCACAGGGCTTGCGGCACCGCGCTGCAGCACTTTCTTGTATATGAGGCCCAATGTTTACAAGCCTGTGTATGGGGAGGCCTGGAGCAGTGGTCTGGATGCTGCCTTCCTCAGTCTGTACACAGCACTGGGAGATTAAGTGAACTCAACTTCAAACAGTAACACCAGCAGGAATCAAATAAGAAAATGCTCCCACAAAACACCAGATTAACAGACAAAGCATAATGATACCGCACTTGGTCTGTGCTCATTGTGAGAAACGAAAGGGAAAACTGACCACTAGCAAGCAGGGATTTTTAAAGGGCACTGAAACAAACAAATGAATAGCATAGGGATGGCTGTAAGCCACCAAAGAAATATACTAAAGTATACAAGAGGTCTTGAATGCTTGACTTAAAAATAATCAAACTATAAATACTATCACAAAATGTGTCACATAATGCCAAGTATTTTGCCTTTTCTTACTGCATAATTTACTCCACCCTGCCACATAATTTGACCGTCCCCAGCCGCATAATACCAGTGGTTTTAAGTATATTGTAATTAAACTGCCCCTCAAAAGTGCAAGCATTTTCTGCTTGCAGAAAATTGGAAATGCTCTTTATTGTGATACAGCATTAAGATAATATAAAATAAAGCAACTAAAATCGGGAAATCTGCAAAGTATGTCACTGAAAAATACAGTCACTGTAGCGCCTGCCACTTTACTGGCTGCAGTTTGCCAATATATAAACAGATGCAATAATCAATCCCTAATGGCAATTAGGGGAGAGGATGGGTGCAACGGGCAGAGCTGCCGACGTTGGAGCTGGGGAAACAGGTTCTCATCTCAGTGTGGGCTCAATATCCTGTGATTCTGGGCAAATCACTTCATCTCTCCATGCCTAAAAACAATGCATGTGACCCTGTTTAATGCTACTGGTGCTCATGTAAAGTGCTCCAGTACCTTTGGGTCAAGTTCGCACTGCAGAAAACTTTAAAAAAAAATATCTGCTACCAACACACTGAAAGGAATGAAAGGTGATAGATTGGATTACATAATTGACAGACCAGGGAAAGTCACAACGCTGTGCATTCAAATATTACAGTAAAGGGCTGGATGTGGTGTCGCACTTGGAAAGTCTGGTTCCCTGGACACCAGCAGCAAGGTGCTAGGCAGGGAGAAAGCCTTAAAGTTTCCAGCTGGGTTGCTCCAGTTGGTTGATTAAGTCAAACCATGACTAAAACGTATTACCCAAAAATCCTGACTAGAAAACAGATGTCCTGGTAGACTGGGTCTCCTCTCCCAGGACTGAGTATAGTTGGCACTCAATATTCAATGATATTCAGGCAGTTGCGCCGATAAGTTTCCTTTTCGCTTGGCAGTGACATTTAACTGGTTCCATGTTATACATGAAGCCTTGGGAGTGCTGTTTTTCCATAAGCTTGCGCCTCTAGGGTTCTGTTGCCCCCGCTTTGGCCCGTTCCCCCTCCCCCCTCTCCTCTTCTGTTTTAGCCCCTCGGCCCGTTCCCCGCGCTGCTCCCCTGCGGCCCTGCCCCACTCGATAACCATTCTCCGCCCGCTCCCGCCTCCCAGCTGCTCCTCCCTCCCTCCCCGCCTTAAATGGCGGGCGCTGCGCAGCCGCTGGCGCGCCGGAGGCGCTCAAGAGGCAAGCCCATCTGCGCCCGTCTGCGCCTGGACTGCGCCCAGTGCCAGAATCCCTGGACCACGCGAACACCACAACACCAGAATCCGCTACGACGCCAGCACCCTCCTCACACTCAACACCGGCCGAAACCACACCTGCTTGCAGGCCGCCCCGAAACGGACCCACGGACCCTTCTCCTGCCGCACCAGCAGCTTCACCTGTGAAAGAACCACCAAACCTCCAAGGACTGGACCCAACCACCTCCCCTGCATACTCCTCAACACCCGCTCTGCAAGCAAACACGCCGTCGAGCTCTGGAATCTGCTCGACACCTCCGCCCCTGACGTGGCCTTCCTGACCGATACCTGATGGAACGAATCCTCGGCACCTGACATCGCCATAGCCATCCCGGAGGGAAACACCAATGACATCGATGGAAATACATCGCGGTGATATTGCACCGCGACGTTTACATCTCATTGTCGTTGGCATCGCAGCATTTTACTGCGCATGCTACAACGGCGCCATGGCATTAACATCGCATGCAATTACAACGCATGCGATGTTAAAATGCCATTACTACGCATAAAAAAATGAACGGTACTTTCAAATGATATCCGTCAAATTTTAATGCATGCGATGTTAAAATGCCATTACTACGCATAAAAAAATGAACGGTACTTTCAAATGATTTTCGTCAAATTTTAATTAAAACGGAAAAGAAATGTATAAAAAAGGAACGGTACTGAACTTTTTAAATGTATTTTCGTAGGACTTTAATTAAAAACGGAAAAGATATGTAGTTTATAATGGATTTTCGACAAAAACAACTTTGGGAACGGAAGATGAAATTGAAAATGGGAAATGAAGTTTATAATGGATTTTAGAAAAAAAGAACTACGGAAACAGAAAGCGTTTGCAAAAATGAGGGCCGAATAAAAGATCGTTTTGTGGAAAACGGAATAAGAAATCCATCTTAGAGAGGATGGGGCCTAGCGGGTAGGTGTGCCGACTTAGGTGTGGTCAACAAGGGTTCGACCCTCCTATCAACTCGGCGAAATTAAATGGGCAACGCTAAATTACATTTTTATTACGAATGGATGCAGGAATTAACAATACAGCGCGACATTACCCATTTATTACTGTATTACTGGGTGGATGGAAGGATGGATGAATGGGTGTGCATGGATGCGTGTATGGATGGATGCATGGATGGATGGGTGTATGGATGGGTGTACGGATGGATGCATGAATGGGTGGATGGGTGGATGGATGGGTGTATGGATGGATGCATGGATGGATGCATGGGTGGATGCATGGATGGGTGTATGGATGGATGCATGGATGCATGGATGGATGGATGCATGGATGGGTGGATGGATGGGTGTATGGATGGATGCATGGATGGATGCATGGATGGGTGGATGGATGGATGCATGGATGGGTGGATGCAAATGCAACACTAGTAGTAGATTCAATATTCATATCATCTGGGTGTTTCTCTTGGCAGGGGGGCCAGGGGCAGTGATTTAATATTTGTTCTCGCTCGCTCATACTGTTGTTTGATGCACAGGTTAAGGTTAACCGCACCTAGGTGACATCCGTGGCTCTATTGTCATCGGGACAATAGCCAGCTGTGTTTAAAGATACCAACTATAGAGTGCTGAAGCAGGAACGTGAATTTTCTCCCGACTGTAGGGACAAAAAGCCTCGATGAGAACTGGCACAGATGTTCACATACAAATCCAATTGCACAAGGGCAGCTAAATCACAGTGAATATAAACATTAATTTAGCAAGACCAGTTGAGTATTAACTGAGCATGACGATCTCATCAATGTAATCTATATCTATGCAAGTACTCAATGTACGCTCACCATCACCCACCAAATGCGTCCAAATAGATAATATGACGTAAAATTCGGCAAGCCCACTTGAGGTTTAGTACAGCATTGGTTTTAAAAAGTACTCAACTCCGAGTGTGCAACCATTTTTACCAAAATAATTAGGAAGTGCTTATTCAAATGTTTTGTAGAGGTACACCCGGAAAAGCGCCTCCTTTCTTTGTCCTACAGTTTTAAGTTGGGTAAGGTGCCAGCAATGTTTGTTCGCTTGTACTCATGGGAAGGAGTTCAGCTCACAAAGCATGTGACAGCTGCTGTAACAATTCTAAGAAGTAGGATTAAACCATAGTTGACAGCATGCACAATTTATTAGAAAATAGTGTTGTAATAACCGGAAACACAGCCGAAGTGGATCGTCTATTTGCTGACATTACAGCACGTCACAAAGGGAAAACACCTGCAGACGCGGTGGGAAATACAATATATACCCCCACCTCCCCACAAACCCATTGGCCAAATTTTTTTTAGTGTGTGGCCGCAAACGTCGCGTTGTCATGTCGCGCGACATTAATTCGGCGATATTACACTCGATCCAATTAAATTTCCGCATTTGCGGCGCAACTGCTTGCGATGCCATAATGGCCGGTGAAACAGCCGATGCGATGTAATGCCCGCGATTTGAAGTGCCGCGATGACATTGACATCGACGGATCGTCATACAACCATCCCGGACGGCTACAAGATCACCCACAGGGATCGCACCAACGGAGTCGGAGGAGGAATAGCCATCGTACACAAGTCCACCCTCAAGGTCGCCACCCACGCAGATGACACCCTCCACACTGCCGAACACCTGCACTTCCAGATCCACACCGAGCCCAACACCACCCTCAAAGGAACACTCATCTACAGACCCCCCGGACCCCAGGCTCAGTTCAGCGACTCCATCGCCGACCTCGCCAGCACCCACGCACTCACCTCCACGGACTACATCCTCCTCGGGGATCTGAACTTCCACCTGGAGAACAACAACAACGCCAACTCCGCCACCCTAATTGACAACCTCGCCAACCTCGGCCTCAGACAACTCGTCACTGTACCCACCAATGCCGCCGGCCACAAGCTGGACCCCGTCTTCTCCACAGGCTCACACGTCACCTTCGACAACACCACCGAACTCCACTGGACCGACCACCGCTGCATCCATTTCACCTTCAAGAAACCAACCACACACCACCGCACCCAACAGCTACTTTGCCGCTGCTGGAGCAAAGTCACCGAAGACCAGCTGATCACCACCCTCGCCCAGAACCCACCCAACAATACCACCAACCCAGACGCCACAGCCTGCAACTTCAGACAGTGGATCAACGACTGCGCCAACACTCTCTCCCCGCTCAAGAAACACCCCAACAACCACGCCAGCAAGAGAGCCACCTGGTTCACCGACGAGCTCCAGACCTCCAAACGCTGAAAACTGGAGAAGACATGGCTCGACGAACGCACACCGGACAACCACGCAGCCCACAAGGACACCATCCGCAGACATCACCTCCTCATCAGACTAGCCAAGAGATCCTCCTTCAAAAACTGCCTGGACAACAACGCACAGGACAGCAAAGAGCTCTTCAGCATCGTAAAGGAACTCTCCAACCCCAGTGCCAACACCAACGACATCCCGCCCTCACAAGAACTGTGCGACTCACTAGCCATCTTCTTCCACTGCAAGATCACTGACATCCACGACAGCTTCAACACCACGACCACCCTGACTACGCCAGATGCCACCTCCCCTGTGAACACCACCAGCGCCAACCGCCTGACCTCCTGGTCCAACGTCAACGACAACGAGACATGCAATATCATGAACTCCATCGACTCAGGATCTCCGTCAGACCCATGCCCACACCATGTATTCAACAAAGCAGACACAGCCATCACACCCCATCTACCGAAGGTCATCAACATTTCCTTCGAAACAGCCACATTACCGGAAAGCTGGAAGCATGCCAAAATCAACGCCGTCCTCAAAAAGCCCAAAGCAGACCTCAAGGACCTCAAGAACTTCCGGCCCATCTCCCTGCTCCCGTGCCCGGCAAAGGTCATCGAGAAAATCGTCAACATGCAACTGGCCCGCCACCTGGAAGACAACAACATCTTGGACCTGTCCCAGTCCAGATTCAGACGCAACCGCAGCACCGAAACAGCCCTCATCTCTGCCACAGACGACATCAGGCGGCAACTAGAAAATGGTGAAACATCATCCCTCATCCACCGGGACCTGTCAGCCGCCTTTAACACGGTATGCCATCGCACTCTAAAGACACGCCTCCTAGAAGCCGGAATCCAAGAGAAGGCCCTTGACTGGACCACGTCCTTCCTCTTAGGCAGAACCCAGAGAGTCCGCCTCCCACCCTTCCGATCCAAAGCCACCAACATCATCTGCGGCATCCCTCAGGACTCATCCCTCAGCCCGACGCTGTTCAACATCTTCATGGCCCCTCAAGCACAAGTGGCCCGCCATCACGACCTCAACATCATCTCCTACGCTGACAACACCCAGCTCATCCTCTCCCTCACCAAGGACCCACACACCGCCAAAACCATCCTCCACACGGGAATGAAGGCCGTCGCCGACTGGATGAGGAGCAGCCGTCTGAAGCTGAACTCGGACAAGACGGAGGTCCTCATTCTAGGACCCACCCCCTCAGCCTGGGACGACTCCTGGTGGCCGACCACGATGGGAACAGCAGCAACACCCACTGACCATTCATGCAACCTAGGATTCATCCTCGACTCCTCCCTCTCCATGTCCAAACCGGTCAACACCGTCTCCTCCTCCTGCTACAACACCCTCCGCATGCTCTGCAGGATCTACAAGTGGATCCTGACCGAAACAAGAACGGTGACACATGCCCTCGTCAGCAGCAGACTGGACTACGGCAACGCACTCTATGCAGGAACCCCAGCCAAATGCCTACGACGACTACAACACATCCAAAACACCTCCGCTCGACTGATCGACAACGCCCCCCCACCGCAGCCACATCACCTCTCACCTGAGAAACCTACACTGGCTCCCCGTCGACAAGAGGATCACCTTCAAGCTTCTCACCCATGCACACAAAGCACTCCACAACACCGGACCGACCTACCTGAACAGCAGACTCAGCTTCCACACCCCCACCCGCCAGCTCCATTCCGCCAGCCTCGCCCTCGCCGCTGTCCCCCACATCCAACATGCGACCTCCGGTGGCAGATCCTCCTCCTACCTCGCCGCCAAGACCTGTAACACCCTCCCCACCCACATACAGCAGACTCAAGACCTACTTGTCTTCAGAAGACTCCTCAAGACCTGGTTCTTCGAGCAGTAGCAGCAGCCCCCCCCCCCATCCCATCAGCGCCTTGAGACCCTCATGGGTAAGTAGCTGGCTTTACAACTACTCTGAATGATTGATTGATTAAGCTGGGAAAAGTTTACTTGCTAACTATAGTTGTTACATTACCTCTTTCCCGTATCCATTTCCTTAATCACTGAGGCTTTTTAACCCCAGTGCTAAGCCTTGTTTTTCTATTGGGGTACTTCACACTTACTCCTCCAGAATTTGTTAGGCACAAAAGGTATCCAGGCCAAATGTGTGTCCTTTTTTCCCAACATCACGAGAATTCTAAAAGTGTGCAAATTCACCCGTAAGAAACATGGAAAATCGACAAAATATAGCTATTTGGGGGGGGAGCAGGGTGTGTGAAAAAACTGCTGTACAAAAAAATGTCAGTTGTTTTCATAAAAATGGCATCAAGGAAAGGTTTGCTCTGCTAATAAAAATCATCTTCCCAGCTTTGGAAACAAGAAGAGCTGTATCAAATATCATGTTTTCCCCCACAGTTTGGCATTTTTCCTAGAAGACATTCATTTTCCTAATTTTATTGTTTCCAACCATCCTCCAGTTTGGGCTGGAAACAGGTGTAAAACCCTTGAATGATGCTGGAAAGCTATACATTTTTAGGAAGTAGACACAATTCTGACTTCAGCAATGGGTCATGGGTGTAGATTACTCAAGGTTATCCCATTCAAACTAGCTGTTGAAATAAAAGAAATATTGAAAATGGGAACGAAAAATCCGCTGTTTGTGTCAACATTATCATCTGTAACTTCTTGTGATGAGGGGTGATTTATAAAGCAATATACCATTTCGTCCACTCTGCCCTTCCAGGCAATTGGATTTATAGCGTTTGTAGGTTCTCCAAGAATCCAAAGTACCCAGTGCCAACAACTGAGATGCACCTTACAATGGTTTGTTTTGTGTACTGGGTATCAAGCAATTCATTTTGTAAAACATCAAGAGTGAAAATTTGGTATAAAGAAAATCTATGTATTAAAAAATGTACACCAAATGCTGAGTTTAAGAGCAGTGGTTATTTGCACTTTTCGGATTTTATTGGTACCCATTCTGACATGTGATTCAGAGGGCTTTTTGCAAAAATCTTCTTTTTTGCACCCTGGCTTATATTTTAAAGTCACAAATGTAGAGAAATCTATCAAGCAATAACAATTGTTCAACTATTCTGTGTTCCCACATCTCTCCTGATAAAAACAGCCCCCCTCTGTGTGGCTGGACCTAGTGCCTGTGACACGAAACACCCCAAAACATGACAAAGATACATCATATTTCACCCATTAGAATCCATGCTTTTTTTTACAATGTGGATAACTGTGAATTTTGGATCCTAGCTCAGCCTCTACCCAGGAAAACCTACCATACCCAGGCAATTCTGAAAACTAGACACCCCAGGGGTGTAGAGGGTGGTTTAACTTGTGTGGTTCAAATGAGGCTTTCTTACCTAGAAGCTCTTGCAATCCTCAAACTGTGCCTAAAATACAAATTTCTGTGAGTGAAAGTTCCAGAATCTGAGAGAATCTACACATTTCCTACAACCCAGATTTCCCCTATATCTCCCAATAAAAATTGTACCTTGCATGTGTGTGTGGGCCTTGCACTCTCTTCTGGAAGGGGCCCCAAACACAACATGGACCGATGAAATATTTCACCCAAACAATAAGCTTTTTTGCAATGTTGGTGGCTCTGGAATTTGGGTCCTAGCTCAGCCGGCACCCAAAACAACCTACCAAACCCACACATATCTGAAAACTAGAAACTTGAGGGAGTCCAGAAATGCATGACATGCGTGGCTCTCAGGAGGTTTTCTTACCCAGAAGCCCTTGTAAATGTTAACTTTGGATGTCCACACCCTTCCTCAAATTTCTGTGAGGGTAAGTTATGGAATCTGCTAAGGGGCACAATTTTCCTACCATCCAGTGTTTCCCCAAGTCTCCCAGTAAAAATGGTTCCTCACTTTTGTGGGTGGGCCTAACACCTGCAACAGTAAAGGTTTCAAAACACATCATGGACAGATCCCATTTTTCCACTGAAAACCAACACTTTTATTGCAACTTGCCTAGAAATGGATTTTGGGACCTATATAAGCCAGCCCTGAAGGAGACCTACCAAACCCCCACATTTCTGAAAACTATAGTCCTGGGGACTCAAAGGTGGTGTATCTCATATGGATCTCACAACACCTTTTACCCACAATGCCAAGTCTCCTGATAAAAAAGGGTACCTGACTATGTGGGTGGATCTGACACCCAATATATGAGCATTTTTCCACTAAACCCTTTTTCCAGATTTTGCCTAGCTGGGTATACTGGGCCCTAACTCGGCCAGCACCAAGGGAAACTTACCAAGCCTGCACATTTTCTTGAAACTAGATACCTGGAGGATTTGAGGACGATGTATCTCGTGTGGATCCCACAACATTTTCTTACTGTTAGACCTGGCATCTTTTGGTGTGTTCCTCCTGTCTTTTTGCATTCTTGCCTCCTGTTTTTAATGGTACATTGGACTTTGTTTTGCTGGTTTAGTGCCTCTGTGCACTTTCTCACTGCTGATCAGTGTTAAAGTGCTCCTATGGTAAATTGTGTTTATGGATTGGTGTTTCCAGGTTTGGTTTATTTGATTTACTGGTAAGTCCCTAGTAAAGTGCACAGTGTGTTCCCAGGGCCTGTAAATCAAATGCTGCTAGTCGGCCTGCAGCACTGGTTGTGCCACCCACACAAGCAGTCCTTCAAAGGGTTCTCAGATTTGCCACTGCTGTGTCTGCGCAGTTGTGACTGCCACACTATCCAAGTCCTAAACTTCAATTTTCTTACATGTAAGGCACCCCTCAGGTTGGCCCAAGGTACCCCTATGGGCAGGGTGCAGCATATGTGAAAGGTAGGACATGTACTGGTGTGTGTGACATGTCCTGATAGTGAAATACAGTGTATTTCGTTTTTCAATACTGAAAGGCTATCTGCCCCATAGGATAGAATAGTTTATTTGAAACATCTTCCAAGTGTAACTTCCCATTGAGGCAATGTGGAGAAATGGAGTTTGGGCTCTCTGAACTCAGAATTTAATAACACGTCTTGTAGTAAAGATGCTTTGTAGGTCTCGCCAGAGAGACCTATTGTCAGCGTGATGCCTCCCAAGGGAGACAGACCGGGGCATGCGCAGATTGTGGTCTGTGGACGCGCTTCTAAAGAGTCGCGCTTGCGCAGACGCGCTTCCACATACACACCCAGCCCGCTTTCGCTTAGCTAGCATGTACTAACGGCGCACGCACACACGCAGGCACCCCCCCTTCCTTGAACACACACGCACAAGCACAGACGCACACACACGCACACACACACACGCACACACGCACACACACGCACACATACACACATACACCCACAAATACACAGAAATACATTGCCCCCCCAGCCCCCGACCCACTCACCGCATCACCGCATCGGCGGCTGCCGCCACTTCTGACTTCTGCAGCCATCGCGAGGCTCTCCCTCGGGCATGGGAGCCCCTTGTCAGTACTGCTTCTCAGGGCCAGTCACTCCGTGGGCGCGGGCTTCCCATAGAAAACAAAAGTCCCGCCCCACGACAGTCGTAATGCACCCGAACTTCCGGCTGCACATCCCGACATCACTGGTGCCCATCTATCAGAGGCAGGAGACTCGGACTCACTCTCATGCCCCCATGGCCGTCTGCCGCTGCAAGACTAGAAAAATCCTGTCGGACCCCTCCCTCACAGTAATAATATATCCAACCCCCCATTGGATGTTGCTAAGATGCGGGCCACAACGGGTATGTAGCACAGAGCTCCTGCCTGCATCGCTACGCCGGCGCTTCGCACAACTAAGAGGTATAATCTAACACTGGTTTTTAGTGCAGCAAAGGTACTTTTCCAGCGCGCCTTTGGGTGTGGGGTGAACTTATTGAAGGCCTCGGGCGCTGTGATCCATGTGCTTATCACATACCATAAGCTCAGCTCACATTTATGATCGGCAGGGAGTGTTTGTTTGGAGGCTGGGGGTGTCTGTGCCCATAATCGCCACTCGGTGCAGAGCCTTGATGACCATTGCCATCCAGTGTTGAACAAGTGAATTGGGCCCTAGCTGGACTTGGTCAACAGTGTTTGAAGCACTGACCCGGCTGACCGGACGAACTGTGGCCGCCCGACGAACAGAATGTGGTGTCTGTGCTACAGTGACTTTCATGCATGTCGCCCGCGTGAGTCCCCAGACCGGCCGCTGCTCTCTCTGAGTGACTGTCACACAGTTATTTATACATTCTTCTGTTATATTTTTAATTTAGAGCGCCGTGACATTCACACCTCAGTCTGCTTACTGCGACTCTGCCCTCAACCGGACTGCGGGCACTATCATTAATGGGGTTAAACTGACGCAGAGCTGGGAAACAAAAGAGACAGGCTTTGTGTTTATTGCGTATTCCCCTTGCACGTGATCCCTTTCTTAAAAGGGCAACGCTCCTCTTTTCAGCGCTCTTCATGTTAAGAGGCAGAGCTCGTAACAAATATGCTGTTGATATGTCCCCGGGTTCCCAGTGGCTCTGGAAGTAGAGGAGAGGGGGGGGGGCTGCAATACACCCAAACATTACGGGAAGAGGCCATTAAGAATGCAAAGTCCAAACCGCCGTTTCAGCTGTTTGTTCAAAGGACTGCAGTAAATATGAAACAACGTTCTTACAATCTGCATTAAAAACAGACAAAAGCAGTGCTAAGCACGCTGTGGCCTGTAGTTTTCCTTGCTATAAGTATGCATTCAGCATGCCTCGCATATGTGGTGCAGGTGGCTGAAAGTCACTCTCGTAATGTTGGACCAGATCACACCTGTGCTGTGCGGCAATTTGTTCTTTAATGATGGTCCTTGCAACCCCCACGATTAGCGTTCTAGATAACAAGCACACCTAGAATTCGGGACAACATAAGTGCCCCCACGATCTGACATATAGAAAAACATCATGCTTTCAGTTAACACCACTTTGAATTGCCAAGAAATCGTTTTTTTTTTAGTTGGAGACGGGGGGGGAAGTGAAGAACGACCTCGTTTTGAAGTATTCGCTCTTCTTGTGCAACCCCTCTAGTTTTTTGGATTTCTGTGCTTTTTAGTGGAGCTGCACGGAATGTGGTTCAAATAAAGCAGATGGCTGTTTTACAGGCGGAGATCTTACCATGCATGGCAAGACACGCAAAACCCTTTTCGTGGCATATAAATTTGGAGTGTTAACGTGTCTTTCACATTTGAAGTTGTCATATGAAGGTGGTGCGCACTCACCCGTCGGCTGTCAGGAATCAGCTGCTTTGAGAAGTTTTTAGTGACTGCGTGATGGATTTTGATTGTTTAACGCCTCTTTAACGTTTAACACTGACTTTGCCTTTCAAGACCTGCCCCGTGATTTTTTTACTCTGGGGGAGCTGTGTGGGTTTTTTTCTCATCGTGAAAATAATTCTGAATCTATTTTATTTTTAACAGTTTAAGCCCAGCTAAATCTATGTAATATTGAAATAATAATAAATGTTAAATTGTGTTAGCATAATTTATGGCTTTTAGCATTTCTTTAATGTGGCGTTACTGTCCTCTGTCAGTGCGATGGCGTTGGACTGCCACTCATTTTCAGGATTAGTGAGTAGGTAATGACTTAGTTGGTCTGGCACCTACAGGTGACCTTAGTTATAATTTTACTAAATTCTCTTGCCCCAACGCTGGGGTCCTCTCCCACTGGTTTTAGAAGAACTGCTATATCCTGATAACATTGAATACCCTTCTAGGTGAATCCTAAAGCATAGATCAAAACTTGTATATTACAACTAAAGGTTAGTTTTTCTGCCTCCAACTCCCACCCCCAAATTTTAAGTCCGATGGGCACAGTTGCAACGTGGGCAGTTGAATCTCTATCTGGTTGTGGAATCAGGAAACAACTGAATCGCTGTCGGTGGCTGACGAACTGGAGACAATGGCGCCGATGTCGGTATGCCAAGTTTGCAGTGTGGGAGGGGATGGTGCATTGTGTAACTAACAAGCGTTGCCCTCAAACCACGGTGCAAGCAGCGGCGTCGTTGTCGGCATGGAGCTTCCTCATTGGGGATACCAGGGAAGCAGTGTGAGGCGAGGCGGTGCAAAGTACGGTGCAAAGTTTGGTGCCCACATGTCACGGTGCAAGCTGCGGCTCGGTGACGGTGTCAACGGTGAGATCAGGGTTGCTGTGCGAAGTGCGGCAGTGCACTCTGCTGTGTCTTTTGGATACAAAGCCGGCATCTTTTATGGCATTGGGTTGCAATTTTTACTGTTGCAGCACAAAACACACAGTTCCCAGTGCTGGCAGGAGATGAACTTGAAGTCTTTGCTATTCCTGAGACTCAGGGGGCAAGCTCTACCTCAAACGCTTGCAGAAACTCAAACAAAGGCCTTGCAGAAAGTTCAGTCCTGGCCTTTCTCCAGCCAAGATAGAAGCAGCCACATCAGGCCAACACAGCAATAGCACACAGCAAAGTGGTAGTTCCTCCTCACAGCTTCTCCAGCTCTTCTTCATGGCATGTTTCTGAGTCCAAAAGAGTTATAAAGTCCTGGGGTCCGGTCCCCAATATTTATACCACATTTCCCTTTGTTCTCTTGTGGCAGAGAGTCCCTGTGCTTAGTCCAAACCAGTTTTGCCCTCCCTGGCCCAGTTTCCTGGCAGGAGTTGGAGACAGCATTGTGTAAGACAGAACGGACCTATTCAGGTTCAAGGAAACTCCTCCCACTACTTTAAATGCAGCCCACATCTATTTAGCCTAGCTCTGACTCATCCAGGAAAGGCTGGACACACATCAACCCTTCCCCCTCCCCAGTAGCTGTCTACAGTGAATGCACATCCACTACCCTTGTCACTTCAAAGCCAGACAGTTAATCTACAACCCAGCAGAGACACACAGGAAGATTAAGTAACAAAATATTTTCTAACACATAATTTAACAAGCATTTGCAATTCAATAGGTCTCGCATTAGGAAAGTTTAGCTATTGGTATTGCAAATGACAACATTTTTATTTATGTTTTGTTTTCGAAAATAGCAAAATTAATAGCTTTGTCATTTACAATGCCAATAGTTATAACTTTCGCAAATGTGACACCTAAAGCATTTGTAATGCAATATGTGTTGTATTAACGTGACCTACATGTATTGATATTACAAATAACAATGGCTTTTAATTTTTTTTTCAATAATTAATACTTAAATACAAGTTATTGTAATTTATAATGGCAATGGCTTAAAGTTTTGTAAATACCTTTTGTGAAGATTATGTTCAGTGTATTTTATTGTGACGAAAATCCAAGAACAGAAGTGAAAAATTAACATCTTTTTGTTACATTTGTAATAAAGCTTGAAGCATTGAGAGAACATATTTTAACCAGGTGTTGTTGAATGGTTGCACAGATTGATTCTGTGGTGGCGCTGAGTGATGTTGTGATGGTGAACGAGTGATGCTGTGGCGTTCAGTGATGCAGTGGTAGCGCATAGTGATGTTGTGGTGCCCGAGTGATGCTGTGGTGGTGCGGAGTGATGCTGTATGCTATGCTGTGTTTTGTTTTGCTATCCTATGTTTTGTTTTGCTATGCTATGCTATGTTTTGCTATCCTAAGCTTTGATTTGTTATGCTATGCGATGCTGTGTTTTGTTATGCTATGCTGTGTTTTGTTATGCTACGCTGTGTTTTGTTATGCTATGCTATGCTATGTCTTTTTATGCTATGCTATGTTATGCTATGCTATGTTTTGTTGTGCTATGGTATGTTTTGTTGTGTTTTATTATGCTATGCTTTGTTTTCCTATGCTATGTTTTGTTGTGTTTGGTATGCTATATTTTGCTATGCTATTATGTTTTGTTTTGCTATGCTATGTTTTGTTGTGTTTTGTTAAGCTATGCTATGTTTTGTTGTGTTTTGCTATGTTTTGTTATGCTATGTGTTATGTTATGCTATGTTTTGTTTTGCTATCCTATGTTTTGTTTTGTTATGCTATGTTTTGCTATCCTATGCTGTGTTTTGTTATGCTATGCTGTGTTTTGTTATGCTATGCTATGTTTTGTTATGCTATGGTATGTTTTGTTATGCTATGCTTTGTTTTATTATGCTATGCTTAGTTTTGCTATCCTATGCTTTGTTTTGTTATTCTATGCTATGTTTTGCTATCCTATGCTTTGATTTGTTATGCTATGCTATGCTGTGTTTTGTTATGCTATGCTGTGTTTTGAGATGCTATGCTATGTTTTGTTATGCTGTGCTATGTTTTGTTATGCTATGCTTGGTTATGCTAGGCTATGCTTTGTTCTGCTATGTTTTGTTATGCTATGCTAAGCTTTGTTTTTTTATGCTATGCTATGTTTTGTTGTGTTTTGTTATGCTATGCTATGTTTTGCTATGCTTTGCAATGCTATGTTTTATGTATGCTATGCTTTGTTGTGTTTTGTTATTCTATGCTATGTTTTGTTGTGTTTTGCTATGTTTTGTTATGCTATGTTTTGTTCCGCTATGTTTTGTTCTGCTATGTTTTGTCGTGCTTTGTTATGCTATGATATGTTTTGTTCTACTATGCTGTTTTGTTATGTTATGTTTTGTGCTACTATGCTATGGTTTGCTATGCTTTGTTTTGTTATGCTATGCTATGCTATGTTTAGATTTGCTTTCCTATGCTTTCTTTTGTTATGCAATGCTATGTTTAGTTATGCTATGCTATGTTTAGTTTTGCTATCCTATGCTTTGTTTTGTTATGCTATGCTATGTTTTGTTATGCTATGCTATGTTTTGCCATGCTTTGCAATGCTATGTTTTGTTATGTATGCTATGTTTTGTTTTGTTTTGTTATGCTATGCTATGTTTTGTTGTGTTTTGCTATGTTTTATTATGCTATGTTTTGTTGTGTTTTGTTATGCTATGCTATGTTTTGTTCTACTATGCTATGTTTTGTCTTGCTATGCTTTGTTATGTTATGCTATGCTTTGTTTTGTTATGCTATGCTATGTTTTGTTTTGTTATGCTATGCTATGTTGTGTTTTGTTATGCTATGCTATGCTTTGTTGTGTTTTGCTATGCTATGCTTTGTTATGCTATGCTATGGTTTGTTATGCTATGCTATGTTTTGTTATGCTATGCTATGCTTTGTTGAGTTTTATTATGCTATGCTTTGTTTTGCTATGCTATGTTTTGTTATTCTAGGGTTTGTTATGCTATGCTATGCTTTGTTATGCTATGTTGTGTTATGCTATGCTAAGATTTGTTGTGTTATGCTATGCTATGTTGTGTTTTGTTATGCTACGTTTTGTTGTGTTTTGTTATGCTATGCTTTGCTATGCTTTGCAATGCTGTTTTGTTATGTATGCTATGTTTTGTTGTGTTTTGTTATGCTATGCTATGTTTTGCTATGTTTTGTTTTGCTATGTTTTGTTCTGCTATGCTTTGTTCTGCTATGCTATATTTTGTTTGCTATGCTTTGTTATGTTATGCTATGCTTTGTTTTGCTATGTTTTGGTATGCTATGCTATGTTTTGGGTTTTGTTATGCTATGTTTTGTTATGCTATGCTATGTTTTGTTCTACTATGCTATGTTATGCTATGCTATGTTTTGTTCTACTATGTTATGTTGTGTTTTGCTATGTTTTGTTTTGCTATTCTATGCTTTGTTTTGTTATGCTATGCTATGTTTTGTTATGCTATGCTGGTGAGTGTGTGTGAGTGTGTGTGAGGGTGAGTGAGGGGGTGTGATAGTGAGGGGGTGTGTGGGTGAGGGGGTGTGAGGGAGTGTGAGTGAGGGTGTGTGAGGGTGAGGGGGTTTGAGGGGGTGTGAGTGAGGGTGGCTGAGGGTGTGTGGGGTGTGAGGGTGTGTGAGGGTGAGGGTGTGTGAGGGTGAGGAGGTGTGTGAGGGTGAGAGGGTTTGTGAGAGTGAGAAGGTGTGTGAGGGTGAGAAGGTGTGTGAGGGTGAGTAGGTGTGTGAGGGTGAGAGGGTGAGAGGGTGTGTGAGAGGGTGTGAGGGAGTGTGAGTGAGGGTGTGTGAGGGTGAGGGGGTGTGAGGGGGTGTGAATGAGGGTGGGTGAGGGAGTGTGAGGGTGTGAGGCAAGGGGGTGGGAGGGTGATGGGGTGTGAGGGTGTGTGAGGGTTTGATGGTGTGTGAAGGTGAGGGTGTGTGAGGGGTGTGAGGGTGAGTGGGGGTGTGAGGGTGAGCGGGTGTTAGAGGGTGTGACGGTGTGTGAGGGTGAGGGTGTGTGAGGGTGAGGGTGTGTGAGGGTGAGGGTGTGTGAAGGTGAGGGTGTGTGAATGTGAGGGTGTGTGAGGGTGAGTGAGGGTGAGGGTGTTTGAGAGTGAGGGGGTGTGAGAGTGAGGATGAGGCAGTGTGAGGGTGAGGGTGTGGGTGTGTGTGGGGGTGTGAGCGGGTGAGAGGGTGTGAGGGTGAGGGGGTGTGAGGGTGAGGGTGTGTGTGAGGGTGAGGGGGGGTGTGAGGGTGAGGTGTGTGTTTGGGGGTGTGAGCGGGTGAGGGGGTGTGAGGGTGAGGGGGTGTGAGGGTGAGGGGGTGTGTGAGGGTGAGGGGGTGTGTGAGGGTGAGGGGTGTGTGAGGGGGTGTGAGGGTGAGGGTGTGTGATGGTGAAAGGGTGTGTGAGGGTGAGATGGTGGGTGAGGGTGAGATGGTGGGTGAGAGGGTGAGTGAGGGCGAGAACAGCCGGTTTAATGACGCCTGCATCTGTGGTTATGTTTTATGATCAGAATCTCACATGGAAAATATTCACACACCACAAGAACCAGTACTAAATACTGTGATCAGTGTGCAATACCGGAAAGCGTTTGATTTCTTCTAGAGAAACCCTAGGTTGAAAATATCCTGGCCTACAAGACTATCAATATGAGGAAGATCCGGATTAATAGGATACTGCGCGATTGCTCTTCCCAGCCTGTGAGATCTTAGATCTCACATACTCCAAGGATCTAGCAAAAAAGTTGCAAAATACGTGCTTTAGTGAAGCGCTTCAATTACAAAGATACAACAGTCCTATTTTCAGTCTTTGCTGTAGAACTCATAGAATTGACTTTGTGCACCCAGAAAGTATGTACAGGGGCTAACAGTGGTTAATGCGATCCCTTCATTGTATTTGTTGCCTGATTTTCTCAGCCAAGCAAAAAAAAAACACAACCAGACAGAGATTCAACTGCCCACGTTGCAACTGTGCCCATCGGACTTAAAATTTGGGGGTGGGAGTTGGAGGCAGAAAAACTAACCTTTAGTTGTAATACACGAGTTTTGATCTATGCTTTAGGATTCACCTAGAAGGGTATTCAATGTTATCAGGATATAGCAGTTCTTCTAAAACCAGTGGGAGAGGACCCCAGCGTTGGGGCAAGAGAATTTGGTAAAATTATAACTAAGGTCACCTGTAGGTGCCAGACCAACCAAGTCATTACCTACTCACTAATCCTGAAAATGAGTGGCAGTCCAACGCCATCGCACTGACAGAGGACAGTAACGCCACATTAAAGAAATGCTAAAAGCCATAAATTATGCTAACACAATTTAACATTTATTATTATTTCAATATTACATAGATTTAGCTGGGCTTAAACAGTTAAAAAAAAATAGATTCAGAATTATTTTCAGGATGAGAAAAAAAAACACACAGTTCCCCCAGAGTAAAAAAAATCACGGGGCTGGTCTTGAAAGGCAAAGTCAGTGTTAAATGTTAAAGAGGTGTTAAACAATCAAAATCCATCACGCAGTCACTAAAAACTTCTCAAAGCAGCTGAACCCTGACAGCCGACGGGCGAGTGCGCACCAGCTTCAAATGGCGACTTCAAATGTGAAAGACACGTTAACACTCCAAATTTATATACCACGAAAAGGGTTTGGCGTGTCTTGCCATGCATAGGAAGATCTCTGCCTGTAAAACAGCCATCTGCTCTATTTGAACCACATTCCGTGCAGCTCCACTAAAAAGCACAGAAATCCAAAAAACTAGAGGGGTTGCACCAGAAGAGCAAATACTTCAAAACGAGGTCGTTCTTCTCTTCCCCCCCCCCCCCCCCCCCGTCTCCAACGAAAAAAAAAGATTTCTTGGCCTTCCACCGTTCCGACGGAAGTGGAAGTACCGCGATCTAGGAAATATTATCAGTTGTTACTTAGAACACTTAACAAGTGTGTTCGTATTACCATGGCAACCAACTCCTGAATCATGCTGCGAGCTTCTCACGGGCATTCCTGCCAAGCGTCACGCAACAGATGTGACACTCACGCATTTCAGTGCGGTGATCCGCATCACTGCACTGAAATGCATTGGCACGCATTTTGCCACCAGTGCCAGGCGCGCCACCAGCGGCTCCTGTGCCTGGGCTCTCTCGTGCTGCTTGCTGAGCCTGAGTTCCTATATAGTATCGCGGGCATGACACCATGGGGGCCAGGATAATAATCCGCATGTGCCGGCGGTGTGCCGTCACGTCCAGACTCGAGGAATTAGGCAGAAAGCGGCGGGGGAATCTCATAGCTGCCAAGGTTGCAGATTGCTCATGTGTGACACTTTCATACTTTCAGTGCAATTATGAGTGACATTCAACGACTATGAGTGACACTTTCTTGCGAGCAAAATCAAGCAATGAAGACGAGGGAGACAAATATTAGAAATTAAAATGTTTTTAATGTACTGCTTCAGGAGGCATTCGCCATCTTGGGATCGTAAATAAAAAAAGGCAAGGCATACATCATAACACTGGGCCGCCCTAGTATCCTTGAGGATATCACATCATAACAACGTTTTTTGTTTTTGAATTATTATTATTTTTTTGCTGCTGCTCTACAGTTTTGGCAAAGCAAATCGTTTGAAAAGACTGACAAAGTTCGAATCTTTCTGAGTATCATTACATTGGTACTCAAAAGAGATCAATATTTAATGCAGAAAACCGTGCATAAAAAAGCATGCTTTTATATTTTGAGCGGTAATTCCGGAGACAAGTAGTTGGGACAAAAACATTGCATCATAGTTAAAGGGCTGGAGCATCAAGAGTCTAATGTATTTAACTGGGGCTGAAAAGGAAGGGTATAGCTAGAGACCGCGTAATGCATGCGAGTAAATGAGCTGCCAAGTAATGCCATGTCACGTGATACCCCCCTGCCAGCTCTGGCATTTACCTAACAACCCTTTAGGACTTGAAAGCTCAGGTCGCCCATGCAATATATGCGGGCCGCCCGGGTAAATCAACAGAGTTTATGAGGGAGAGTAAAACTATAAGTCCCAGAATGCAATTCAAAGTGGTGTTAACTGAAAGCATGACATGGTTCTATATGTCAGATCGTGGGGGCACTTATGTTGTCCAGATTCTAGGTGTGCTTGTTATTTAGAACGCTAATCGTGGGGGTTGCAAGGACCATCATTAAAGAACCAATTGCCGCACAGCACAGGTGTGATCTGGTCCAACATTACAAGAGTGACTTTCAGCCACCTGCACCACATATGCGAGGCACGCTGAATGCATACTTTTAGCAAGGAAAACTACAGGCCACAGCGTGCTTAGCACTGCTTTTGTCTGTTTTTAATGCAGAAGAATGCTAAAGCGGCGATAATTTTATAGCCTGTCTTGATAATTTGCCCCATAGTTCTACTTCAATTTGCCACATACCCAATACCACCATATACTTTGAGATATAAGTGATGAGCCCCCCTCCAGTCAATGTTAATTTATTCTGACACTCACATGCTGCAGAGACAATTGTAGATAGGAGACAACTAAAGAAAGTCATGTCAGAATCAGACAGGGACAAAAACTAGGCCCGGGTACCACAATAAAAGTGTCCCCTATTTGCAAATCAGACAGATAATAAACCATTTGCAAAGCCAACAAGTCTGGCATTTTCTGCCAACATTTTAATTTTCTCAATGTTTTATTTTGTCATGGCATAACAAATCTCTACTGTTGGGGGAGCTTCCAAGCCAATGTCAATATAAAAAAAATGCCTGAAAGCAAAAATCTAGTTAAGGAACAGCTGAATTGGCCAGACCCATTGCCCCGTGGTGTATTGGGTGGAAGAATAATGTGAAAGACACATCTCACCAATTGATGAAGAGGGCTGTCTACAGACCCTTCAGTGAAACTATAACAAATAGGTAATGTTTCTACACTGTGGAAGTTTTTCACTTGGAAAGATGCACTATTTGTGTTTTGCATGGTATGGAAGACTGCATGCATTTGTGATTGCTATTTGTGCATGCTGCAAGCAATGTTTGTGGTAATAACAGGGAAATCAATTAAAAAATCATGCCCACAACACTGGCCCACATACTCCCTGGTGGCCCAGTGGATTTGGACCACTCTGTGCCAGGCGCACACAATCTTTTACTGAAGAAATCCCCTCAAAGTGGCCAGCCCATATGCTAGAAGGGCTGAGAGAAGAGTTGTGGTGCAGCGACCAGGGTGGAGGACTCCGGAACATTGGGGGCTTACGGTTCGATCCCCACCGCCAGTGGCCGGTTAGCCCAGCACTTTGTGACTCTGGGCAATAACTCGCTAAATCTTCCTGACGGCCCAAAGGGACACCTCTCCGGAGGTAGCTGTGCGCTTTACAAATGCTGGTATTTCTGTTTCTCTGTCCCCTAGGAAGGGCGATTGTGCCCTCACCCCAAGAGAAAACACAAATTTAAATAAAACATTTATGCGTAACGGCTACCTCAAGACGATGATGCCACAAAGCTCATTGCCAGGGCACAGGTCCTAAAAAAAGAAGTGGGGGGACGCTGACGTCACAACAGGAAGTGATGTCACGAAATGTGGCTTGCACCATCAGACTCATTGCCTCCCCTCGCTCGCCCCTTAGATGCGATTGCATCAGAGAAGCCAGCGCGTGAGCAGCGTTCTGAATGGGCTCCGATCTCGCCCCAGAGAGGCCAAAGAGTGAATGTGTGGCTCCATTTGCTCCAGTTATCGAGCTCCCGGTAGTCTGTACTTATGTGCTTTAGTCTTTCTGCTCATGGGATGCACGGGAATCCCCATGTCACCGGACTCTATGATTTACAGGATTTAATGGTAATAAACATGTTCTACTTCTGATTCGGCGTGAGCGCGGAATTCTTTCTCACCAACTTTTGTGATAACCAAAGTTTAACCCGCTATCTCCGATGCCATAACTAACACTTGCTCCACCAACAGACGCACCCACCATTTCAAGCCAATGGCCATGAAGAATGTCTAAATGGTGGGGGCGAGGGGGTGGGGTGGGGTGAGGAAGGGACAATTGCAGTAAAGAATACATAGCTCAACACTTCGGAAGAGGGAAAAAAGAAACAATTTAGAAATGTGGTTTCTTGATTGATTTGCATTTAATTTCTGACAGTTTTAAGCAGAAACCAGCTAAATGAAAGCCTATATCTTTTACCTCGAAACATTGGGGGCCTCATTTATGAAAAGTGACGCATCGCTGCGTGAAAACAGCGATGCGTCACTCTTAACTGCGCCCTCCTTGCAACACCAATGATGCGTCATATTTACAGTATGATGCATCATTGCGCAAGGAGTTACAGATACGTCAGTATTTCTAACATATCTGTATGGCGCAAAAGTGACGCATTGCTGGAGTGTGTCACAAAAGTGACACAACTCCAGCAATGTATCCTTTCACAAGGGGCAAGCCCCATGTGAAAGGGCCTGCGTCAGTCTTACGCCTGCTGTGGGATTGGTGTCACTACAACGCATGTTATTACAATGCATGTTTTTACATCGCATTTTTTACAACGCAAAGTCTATTACAACGCGATTTTTTACAACGCATACCACTACATCGCAATATAGTGTTATTAATGAAAAAGTACCAATACAACGCATTCTGTTACAACGCATACATTTACATCGATTTTTAATATATATTTTTTTTTTTGTAACATAAAATCTGGCACGGGATGCAGGGAAAATAGGGGTTTTGGGTGGGGAAGTGTATTAAAATATAGTGAAAAACTACACGTACAAGTAAAAATATTTTAATAAATAATTTAAACGTATACTGTTTTTTTTTTTTTGTAACATAAAATTTGGCACGGGATGCAGGGAAAATAGGGGTTTTGGGTGGGGAAGTGTATTAAAATCTATAAAAAATCTCCACATAAACTTACTTTTTTTGTTTAAAAATTAATAAATTAATAAATTAGCTTAAAATATTATAATTTTAAATTAATTAAATAAATAAATTAAAAAAATAAATAAATAAAATAATAGCCAAAAATCATACGGAAACACTGTCTAATCATAAGAGTATTAAATGTAATACTCGAGTATTAAAATAAATACTTGAGTAACAATAAATATATTAAAATTTTAAAAAATTACATTAATTAACAAAATAATTTCGTTAAATCATTTCATATTGTTACATTATCTGTAAACAATTATTTAAAAAAATAATTAATTAGATTTTTAAAAAATAATATATATATTTATTAATTAAATAAAATAAGTAAATAATTTTTGTTATTTAAGTAAAATAAAAAAAACGACGTGTTGGTAGTAAAGTAATTCCATAAATAATCGACCTATATTTCTATTATTCAAACAACACAGATACAATGCAATGCATAGAGATATTCTAATTAAAACGAGAGTAATAAAAAACGTACTCGATATATTTTACAAAGTAGTCATAGTAATGAAAATTATTATATTTCAAGAAAATAACGACGTATTGAAAAAATAAGGAATAAATGATTAGTAAATAATGGATTTTTAAACTTTTTAATCAAAAAGAACACATTAACGTGCAAAGTTGCGCCATTTTACACACAGCAAACTAAAATGAAGTCCATCTACGATTTCCATGACCTACAATATCAACAAGACTTTCAAGATGGATGCCAAAATGGAACGAAAATATGAAAAGTTTACTTCTACGTAACGTATTTTAAATTATATGTTTCCACATCAAATGATTTAAAAAAAAATTAGAAACGGAACGGTATAATTTACTCCAAAAATAATGATAATTACGAAAAGTTATAAATAGAAGAAACCCACCATTTTGAAGGCAGTTGATTATCAACTAAGAGAGTGAGCAGACGTGAAAACCTGACCCTCTGACCTCTTGATTTAATTGTGAAGGAAAAGGAATTTAGACGCATTTCTCTTTCACATTAAAGTAAGTCAAATGAAATAAGAATTAAAATTATGTAGTGCTAACATATCAGCACCAATATATTTAAAAAATATTTTTTAAAATAGAATATTTAATATAATAATAAGCTTTTAGAAAGAAAGTATTAAAACGTTTGATAGCAATGTTTATATGTGTTAAAGTTTTTATAATTATTAAACATAATATTTTTAAGAAATCGAATCAAAGGTTGATGAAATTTTTTTTAACCAATAATTGCATTGTCAACAAGGTAACTGCTGAATACTTTAAAAAAGCTTATATTTCAACTTATTCAATTTAAATAAATAAATGAAGAAACACGTTACCATAACCAAAATAAACAAGCAACATTACTAAACGTTCTCTCCCTCTCCCCCACATCCTTCGAAAATTAATCGTAAATGTAATATGTTAAAAAACAGTAAGACAGACACATAATACAGCGTAAAAATGGATGACAACTAAATGTCAGAATAATTAAAAATAAAATATAGAATATGTATTTATTTCCTTTGCATCTCATGCAAATCAACATTTAATTTTAGATACTTCAATGTATGTTGTGAAGCAGTATAGATTGTGAAAAAAACCTGAAACAACAATCGATTCAACCAAAGATTTAAAAATATAAGAAAAATAAAGGACTATCAGCAAGGTAAATACTTGACAGTTTTAATGTACCAGTAGAATATCGTTTTTTAAAAATATAAATTAGTATAAGAAGTAGATTATTTTCTACAAAAAATGTCATAGTAATAAAACTCGCATGTATTATGAAGGAACATATGACACGTTTTCAAATGTTTTCTTTACAGCAAAAGGAGAACAACCAAAACTGAAAAAGCCACCGAAAATCAGCCAATATCGAAACCATTTGCAAAATAACACCACAAATTAACATTCAAATCTCAAAGGTAACTTTTAAATATAAACACATTTCTATTTGAGAATACATTAAAAATCATAAATATTCTTTTAGCTGAATATGTGCAGGATAGTCGAAAAAATGTAAATTTCTAATCGAACTCTAGGTAAGTGCATATTCTGAAAAAAATGCTGAATATTAATAGAAACTAAGAAAAGTGCTGGATATTGTGGAAGTATCTCTTATTATTTCCACTCTGAGAAAGTGCATGACTTTAGTTGTCCCCAAACCTTTTTTGGGGGTGCTAGAGGGTGTCAAAGTGACACCCCCTGCACCCTTGTCAATATCTGTATTTACCGATTCGGTAAATACCGACCGGTAATGCCCCATTCATTCCTATGGGCTTCAAAGCCCATAGGAATGAATGGGGCATTACCGGTCGGTATTTACCGAATCGGTAAATACAGATATTTACCAATTCGGTAAAAGGAACATCTGGATGTTTCTACATCGAGATGTTTCTACATCTCGACCCCTTAGATTTACCCCTTAGATTTAATTTACATTCAAAGGAGAACAACCAAAACTGTAAAAGCGACCAAATCTCAGCCAATATCAAAACAGTTTGCAAGACTTGAAAGAAACCCACAAACCAACCTTCAAAACTCAAAGGTAACTGTCAAATAAACACATTTCATTTTCTGCTTATATTGCATACGATATATAAATTTAAAGCAGAAAAAACGCAGGATAGTGAAAAAATGTCAATTACTATTTAAACTCCAGGTAAGTGCTTGATACGGGAAAGTGCTGGATAGAATAGAAATACAAATTACTATTCTAACTCCAGGTAAGAGCATGATTAGAGAAAGTGCTGGATAGTGTAGAAATGCCACTTACTATTCCAACACCAATAAAGTGCATGATTAAAGAAAGTACTGGATAGTGTTAAAGTGCCACTTACTATGCAATGTCCAAGTAAATACATGATTAGTGCAAGTGCTGTATAGTGTTAAAGTGCCATTTACTATTTTCACTCCAGTAAAATACATGATTAGGGAAAGTGCTGGATAATGTTGAAATGCCACTTAATATTGTAACAGCAGATAAGTGCATTATTAGAGAAAGTGTTGGATAGCGTTGAAGTGCCATTTACAATTCCAATTTAAATTTAATAATATATAAAATATATAATTTTAATAATATATAACTCCAGGAAAGTGCATGTTTAGGGAAAGTGCTGGATAGTGTTGAAGTGCAACTTACTATTCTAACTCCAGGAAAGTGCATGTTTAGGGAAAGTGCTGGATAGTGTTGAACTGCCACTTACTATTCTAACTGCAGACCTGGACTTGGAATTGTAAGTGGCACTTCAACACTATCCAGCACTTTCTTTAAAGTGCTGGATAGTGATGAATTGCCACTTACAATTCCAAGTCCAGATAAATGCATGAGCAAATAAAGTGCTGGTTATTGTTAACATGTCACAAATTTCTAATCATCAATAAATATAGATTATTTTTTTCAACGTTTACAAAAGATATAGAAATATAACATTATCAAACCATATAACACTTTTTTAAATCTTTTCATTACAGCCAAACAAGATAAACCAAAACCGAATAAACAACCGAAGCTCAGCCAATATCAAAACAATTTGCAAGACTTGAAAGAAACCTACAAAGCAACCTTCAAAACTCAAAGGTAACAGTCAAATAAACACATTTCATTTTCTGCTTACATTGCATACAAAATATAATGTTATAACCGAAAAAGTGCAGAATAGTGAAAAATTTCAATTACTATTCAAACTCCAGATAAATGATTGATTTGGAAAAGTGCTGGATAGTGTTGAAGTGCCACTTACTATTCTAACTCCAGATAAGTGCATAATTAAAAAAATTGCTGGATAGTGTTGAAGTTCAACTTACTATTCTAACTCCAGGAAAGTGCATGTTTAGGGAAAGTGCTGGATAGTGTTGAAGTGCCACTTACTATTCTAACTCCAGGAAAGTGCATGTTTAGGGAAAGTGCTGGATAGTGTTGAAGTGCCACTTACTATTCTAACACCAGGTAAGTGCTTGATTAGAGAAAGTGCTGGATAGTATTGAAGTGCCACTTACTATTCTAACTCCAGGAAAGTGCATGATTAGAGAAAGTGCTGGATAGTATTAAAGTGCAACTTACTATTCTAACTCCCGGAAATTGCATGATTCGAAAAGTGCTGGATATTGTTGAAGTGCCACTTACTATTCTAACTCGAGATAAGTGCATGATTAGCGAAAGTGCTGGAAATTGTTGAAGTGCAACTTACTATTCAGAATTCAGGAAAGTGCATGATTAGTGAAAGTGCTGGATAGTGTTGAACTGCCACTTACTATTCTAACTGCAGACCTGGACTTGGAATTGTAAGTGGCACTTCAACACTATCCAGCACTTTCTTTAAAGTGCTGGATAGTGATGAATTGCCACTTACAATTCCAAGTCCAGATAAATGCATGAGCAAATAAAGTGCTGGTTATTGTTAACATGTCACAAATTTCTAATCATCAATAAATATAGATTATTTTTTTCAACGTTTACAAAAGATATAGAAATAAAACATTATCAAACCATATAACACTTTTTTAAATCTTTTCATTACAGCCAAACAAGATAAACCAAAACCGAAAAAACAACCGAAGCTCAGCCAATATCAAAACAATTTGCAAGACTTGAAAGAAACCTACAAAGCAACCTTCAAAACTCAAAGGTAACAGTCAAATAAACACATTTCATTTTCTGCTTACATTGCATACAAAATATAATTTTATAACCGAAAAAGTGCAGAATAGTGAAAAATGTCAATTACTATTCAAACTCCAGATAAATGCTTGATTTGGAAAAGTGCTGGATAGTGTTGAAGTGCCACTTACTATTCTAACTCCAGATAAGTGCATAATTAAAAAAATTGCTGGATAGTGTTGAAGTGCAACTTCCTTTTCTAACTCCAGGAAAGTGCATGATTAGGAAAGTGCTGAATATTGTTGAATTTCCACTTAATATTTTAACTCCAGATAAATGCATGATTAGAAAAAGTACTGGATAGTGTTAAAGTGCAACTTACTATTCTAACTCCAGGAAAGTGCATGATTAGGAAAAGTGCTGGATAGTGTTGAAGTGCCACTTACTATTCTAACTCCAGATAAGTGCATGATTAGAGAAAGTGCTGGATAGTGTTGAAGTGCAACTTACTATTTTCACTCCAGGAAAGTGCATGATTAGGAAAAGTGCTGGATAGTGTTGAAGTGCCACTTACTATTCTAACTCCAGGAAAGTGCATGTTTAGGGAAAGTGCTGGATAGTGTTGAAGTGCAACTTACTATTCTAACTCCAGGAAAGTGCATCATTAGGGAAAGTGCTGGATAGTGTTGAAGTGCCACTTACTATTCTAACACCAGGTAAGTGCTTGATTAGGGAAAGTGCTGAATAGTGTTGAAGTGCCACTTACTATTCTAACTCCAGGAAAGTGCATGTTTAGGGAAAGTGCTGGATATTGTTGAAGTGCCACTTACTATTCTAACTCCAGGAAAGTGCATGTTTAGGGAAAGTGCTGGATAGTGTTGAAGTGCCACTTACTATTCTAACTCCAGGAAAGTGCATGTTTAGGGAAAGTGCTGGATAGTGTTGAAGTGCCACTTACTATTCTAACACCAGGTAAGTGCTTGATTAGGGAAAGTGCTGGATAGTATTGAAGTGCCACTTACTATTCTAACTCCAGGAAAGTGCATGTTTAGAGAAAGTGCTGGATAGTGTTGAAGTGCCACTTACTATTCTAACTCCAGGAAAGTGCATGTTTAGGGAAAGTGCTGGATAGTGTTGAAGTGCCACTTACTATTCTAACACCAGGTAAGTGCTTGATTAGGGAAAGTGCTGGATAGTATTGAAGTGCCACTTACTATTCTAACTCCAGGAAAGTGCATGTTTAGAGAAAGTGCTGGATAGTGTTGAAGTGCCACTTACTATTCTAACTCCAGGAAAGTGCATGTTTAGGGAAAGTGCTGGATAGTGTTGAAGTGCAACTTACTATTCTAACTCCAAGAAAGTGCATGATTAGGGAAAGTGCTGGATAGTGTTGAAGTGCCACTTACTATTCTAACTCCAGAAAAGTACATGATTAGGGAAAGTGCTGGATAGTGTTGAAGTGCCACTTACTATTCTAACACCAGGTAAGTGCTTGATTAGGGAAAGTGCTGGATAGTATTGAAGTGCCACTTACTATTCTAACTCCATGAAAGTGCATGTTTAGGGAAAGTGCTGGATAGTGTTGAAGTGCCACTTACTATTCTAACTCCAGGAAAGTGCATGTTTAGGGAAAGTGCTGGATATTGTTGAAGTGCCACTTACTATTCTAACTCCAGGAAAGTGCATGTTTAGGGAAAGTGCTGGATAGTGTTGAAGTGCAACTTACTATTCTAACTCCAGGAAAGTGCATGATTATGGAAAGTGCTGGATAGTGTTGAAGTGCCACTTACTATTCTAACTCCAGATAAGTGCATGATTAGAGAAAGTGCTGGATAGTGTTGAAGTGCAACATACTATTCTAACTCCTGGAAAGTGCATGAGTAGGGAAAGTGTTGGATAGTGTTGAAGTGCCACTTACTATTCTAACTCCAGGAAAGTGCATGTTTAGGGAAAGTGCTGGATAGTGTTGAAGTGCAACTTACTATTCTAACTCCTAGAAAGTGCATGAGTAGGGAAAGTGTTGGATAGTGTTGAAGTGCCACTTACATTCCAAGTCCAGATAAGTGCATGATTACAGAAATTACTGGATAGTGTTCAAGTTCAACTTACAATTCCAAGTCCAGGTAAATGCATGATTAAGGAAAGTGCTGAAAAATGTTTAAGTGCAATTTATTTTTTCAAACAGAACCAACATAATAATTTATATTTCATGTTTCCTTTTTTCCACAGAAAATGGCAAGCAATACCACAGCAATTTATACAAAATCAAGAAAAGGAAACAGACTTCTAAAACACTGTGGGTATATATATTGTAATGAGAGGATAAGTGAACCAAGGAGACATTGGAGGTGTGTTCAATATTATTCTTCTCGTTGCAGCGGCAGAGCAGTTACTGTTGGTGACAACATAATCAAAACCACTGAACATAACCCCTCTGCCTCTGCAATGGAAATAGAAATACGCGATACAATCAACCAAATGAAAGATATTGCATCCACCTCCAATGCAACTCCTGGTCAAATTTTAAGAGAGGTTGCACAACATGTCCCTGGACATGTTGCTTGTAATATGCCAACAATCCCTAATTTGCGTAGAATTATTCAACGTAAAAAGCAGGCAAGTAACACACAAACAGTTACTCCACAAACTTTTGCTGACATTGTAATTCCACACGAATTAACTCTTTCTTTCTCTAATGAACCTTTCCTTCTCTATGATAACCAAAACCCTCTCAAACGCATAGTAATATTTAGCACTCCCCGTAACCTTTAAAAATTAGAGAATACTGAAATTTGGATGATGGATGGTACGTTTAAATGTACGCCCCATCCTTTCACCCAAATTTACAGCATTCATGCACAAATAAACAATAATGTAGTTCCCTTAGTATATAGTTTACTACCAGACAAGCAATCTGCAACCTATACTGAATTTTTATCAGTAATTAAAGAGAAAACATCAGGAAAAAGTCCTAGGAAAATCATTTTAGATTTTGAATTGACTATGATGAATGTCATCAACAAATTGTACGTGGATACCCAAATTCAGGGATGTTTTTTTCATTTTTCCCAGGCATATTGGCGTAAACTTCAAAAAACATCCCTGGTTGCAGATTACTGCTCTGATAGCAAATTACAAGTTGAATTAAAAAAATTAACTGCCCTTTGTTTTGTACCACCTGATAGTGTAGATGAATACTACACTGCAATTTCAGAATCTGATTATTTTATACAAAATGAAGAAAAATTGGCTCCAATTTTAAATTATTTCGAGGACACATGGATTGGGCGTCTAAGCAGATCAGGTCGCAGGAGGAAGCCACGTTACCATGTGCAGTGGTGGAACTGCTACTCAACCTGCTTGGAAGGTGGTGCTAAAACAAATAATGCCATAGAGGGATGGCACAACTCCTTCAGTCATACAATTGGCAAACATCATCCTAATTTTTACTCTTTTTTGAAAACTTTGAAGAAGGAGCAAAGTTTTCAAGAAATGAGACTTGCACAAGCATTTTCAGGTAGCCTAAATCCACGACCTTCAAGACAAACAAAGGAAATGTCCAGGAGACTATTGGGTGTACTACAACAATTTTCGTTGTGTGTGGCATCAGACTACCTTGAAAATGTTGCTAACATATTACATTTCTAAAATGTAATCCAAAACTTACTTTCCTGCTTTGCCCTAAATTTATTTTTTATATATTGAATTCAATTGGCTTTTTTGTGAACATTTTTTAAAATTTAAAATCGTCGGGTTCCCTTACCTTTTGAAATCTTATCCTTTTCAGGTACACATTTTTGAAAAATGGAAAAATCCATCCCCTTTCTTTTTACAAATAAAAACCTATAAAAGGCATGTAGAAATTATTTTTCTACTATTAAAAATTAATTATGATTTCAGAAATGGAATATTTTTCCTAGAAGTAAACATTTTGAACGTTTTTTTTTAAAGTTATTTTGAAATACTTTTTTCACCACTTACTATTTCAAAAATGATACTGGCTTGTGAAATATTTTTTTATAAAAATTAGTTTATATGACAAATTTCTGTTGTATTTCAAACAGAAAACAATCAAAAAAGCACCTTTACTGCAATATTACCCATTCTTCTATTTGTCTAACAATTCTTCATTTAAAAATGTGACGTACGCAACCTAAAATAAATGTTTTATGGTTAAGTAACTTCACAACCTAACTGAATATAATCTCACTTACTAAATATATTTATAAATTCTTCCCTCTAGATTTTTTCATGATTTTGCCAAAAACACATCCTAACTGCAATTTTTCTCGCTGACTAAATCTTTTCATTTTTCAAATATTTCAATTTTTAAAATACACACGCAAAACATGTATTTTGTAAACCTGCTTTTTGAAATATGAAAAGAAAACAACCAATTAAACCCATTTTTCGTAATCATATCTTGCATCCATGAAACCACTCGAAAGAAAGCATTACCAATGCCACGAAATTCCTTCTTTTTGAAATATTTATCCAAAACAACCAATCAAGACCCTTATTTCAAAATATCAGCAAAGAATACCGCACATATGTTTCTTCGATTTCAACAATCGTAAATTCAAAAACCATATTTTTTTTCAACAATCCAAGCCCAAAAGTATCATTTTTCAAATAAACGTTGATAACCTTTCTATGTTGAACAAACTTACAAAAGCAATACATTCCCATCTCAACACAAAACATGTAACGTTCAAAATGATTACTTTTTTTGTAAAATAACTTTATTGAAAAATATTTACCCTTGACTTGTTCCGATACATTACCCGACGAAGGCATATACAAATTAAATGTTCGGCGACATGTTCAATTTCAATCAAAAACAAATATTAGTTTAAAACGCAACCTCTCATTATCCTCTCATTACAATATATATACTTTTTAAATATTTGTTACTGTTAATTAAGTTGTAAAAGTTTCCTACCTTGAGCGCAGATCAGCTTCCAGCTGCTTCCAGCAATCGATGAAATCCAAGATGGCGTCTAACGTCGACGTTAACGTAACGACGTGATCAAAAAGCCGCAAAATGAAAAAAGGACTATTTTAATCTAATGTAATATTTTTTTTTTATAATACATTATAATAATCATTTCAAAAGTTAAAAAATTTAGAAAATATTGTAAATTTGAAATAAATATTATATATTTTTTTTACATGTTATTTTCGTTAAATAATAAAATATTTTTGAAAACACAAAGACTTTTTCAATTATTTTTCTTAATTTATAACGTTTTAAAATAATGTTTATATACCAAAATTAAAGTTTTTAATCACTTACCATTATGCTACCCTTGTATCCTTCTTCTCCATCCTGCTTCTGTTCTTTTTCATCCATACTAAACCGTTCCGCGGATTCAAATGGATTATTCATAGAAATAAATAAAGGACTAAAACCTTCATTGAAACCAATGCAAAAGCGTGAGAAAGTTTCCAAAAATACATCTATTAATATTCCAATTTATTTGTAAATTATTTAAATATTATTTTAAACATAACTTAATATTAAAATATTTATTAATAATAATTGTTACCTTCTAAATCATCTAATTATTATTATAGTATTATTTTTGAAATCATAATCTCTATTCTCTCAAAAAATACTGCAGTAATAATAATAATTGTTTTGAAACATTATTTAATATAAATACATTTTTAAAATTACTTACAAAATATCAGAGTATTAATATTTTTTTTATAAACATTATTTACCAAAGTATTAATACTTATTTTTGTAAACATTATTTAATTTAAATAATTATTAGTGCAAAAATGTTTGAATAAATCATAATCTCTATTCTTTCTCTAAAAATACTGGAGTATTAATATTAATTTTTTTAAACATTATTTTATATAAATAAATTTTAGAAATTGTGAAAAAAATACCAGAGTATTAATACTTAATACTTATTTTTATAAACATTATTTACCAAAGTATTAGTACTTTATTTTAGAAACATTATTTAATTTAAATAAATAATTAAAAATTCCTACAAAAAATACATGAGTATTAATATTTATTTTTATAAACATTATTTACCAAAGTATTAATACTTATTTTTATAAACATTATTTAATTAAAATAAATAATAAAAAATTGCTACAAAAAATACCTGAGTATTAATACTTATTATATTTAAATAAATTATACAAAATTGCTACAAAAAATACCTGAGTATTAATACTTATTATATTTAAATAAATTATACAAAATTCCTTGAGTATTACATATTACATAATTAAATAATAAATTATTAATACTTATTTTTTCAAACATTATTTAATTTAAATAAAGAATAAAATATTGCAACAAAAAATACCTGAATATTAATAATTATTATATACTTATTAATATTTATTATATTTAAATGCCTGAGTATTACATAATTAAATAATAAAAATAATATTATTTAAAATCAAAATTTTGATCACATGTAAAAAAAATATTAAATATTATTATTATTATTAAATAACCCACAAAATAATATTTAACAATTAACCATATAAATTACGATGTAAAAGCATGCGTTGTAATAGCTCTTGCGTTGTAACACCATGCGTTGTAAAAACATGCGTTGTAAAAGAACCTGCGTTGTATTACCTGCGTTGTAATAGCACTGCGTTGTTATACTTGCGTTGTAATGGATGTTCCCCCTGCTGTGAGGCAGGCGTAAGAAATTGACGAATTTGTGTCCTAGAAGTGGCGCTGTGAAATCACATAGATTACACTGCGTCACTTCTACGACCCTTTCTTGCGTCAAAACGCCCCCCTTGCATACATTATACCTGGCGCAGGTATAATGTGGCGCAGGGGTTTACAAAGTGACGCATCTACCTAGATGCGTCACTTTGTTTATATGGCGCAACAAGGCGCATTTTTTACGCCGCTGGTGCGTCACAAATAGTGACGCACCAGAGGCATAAAAGTGACGCAAAGCCTCATGAATGAGGCCCTGGGAGTCTCCCACCTACATCTGTGATGTTTGCATCTATTCATCACCAAGACACGCACCTATGTGTATGCCCACAACGGCTTATACATATTAAATTTCTGTGTCACATGCATTAGACACTGACATATTCTGTACCTGAAGATGACAAGCGTCAATCACGAAAACATGCACCTGCGTGTCACCAGGGTCACACAATAGTACATATCATATGTTTGCTTCACCTCTGTTACATGTATATGCAGATTACAGTGACCCGTCAATTTGTGGGTCATTGTTAAGTAAGAATGCATGATTTATATACATGCATCACCAGTGACAAACATCTACGTTACTTTAAAAACAATTATCTACGTTCTGGATAGTGATTGAAAAAAAAAACAGAACATGTGCTCATAAAAAACAGCAAAAGAAACGCACATATGACAAAAAATTCAAAGTATGCAAGCCTGGCTGTTTGAAGAGGGAGCTTGCTTCATGATCAGACTCGGCCCAAATGGTGCACGAGGACATGCTGAGATACAGCCCGGATGGTGAGATGTCAGAACATGCTGCCTGGTCAAAGGGGTCCCCGGAAAACTGTCAATCTTCAGCCCCAAATCAAAGTCAAAGCAACCCTTCACCATAGGAGACACAGGATGGCATGTGCACCATAAACGTTCCTGTTAGAAATGGGGGGTCTCTAGTTGGCAATGTACTGCACCTTTGTCCAAGTACGGATCCTTCTTCCTAGTCAGGAAAATAACTAAATAACCCCTGCTCACCCGCTTGGTAGCTTGGCCCGAGCAGACAGGCTTTTCTCAGAGGCAGTGTGTAAAGCATTTGTTCATGAATACAGTAACACAGTGAAATCACTACAAATGGACACCACACCAGTTTAGAAAAATAATTAAAACTTTATCTAGACCAACAAGACCAGAAATGACAAAAATCCAACATACAATACTATAAAAATAGTTACTGTGCAAGATATCCTTTAAATTGCAGGAATAATGTGAGGGAATATTGTGAAAAACACAGTTTCTCCGACTCTCTGTTCGGGGCTACCGCGATACTCAACACAACAGAGTCTAACAATTCCAGCCAACTGCGTCGGCACAGGTTAGAAAAAGCGTTGACAGACCCGGAGACAGTACCATTCTTGTAGCGGTCAGCACAATGGTATGAGCTAGTCAGGGAAAAAACGTCGCGGTTGAGATGTGAGATAGAAGCATTGCAGCGGGTGGTGTCGTCATGACTCAGTGCAGGCAGCAGCTCATTGACGGAGTCGGTGGGACCAAGACTTGCGTTGCAGGGTGAGGCGGTGCCTGATGTGGTGCTGGCAGGTCATGGTGCGGCGACAGAGCCGGTTGATGTTGGAGTTGGGCAGCGACGGAGTTGGTGACGTCTGTACAGCGTTAGCAAAGGGGTGCGGAGTGCGATGCTAAGGACGCGGTGCAAGCAGCAGCTCGTTGACGGAGTCCTGAGACCAGGGTTGTGTTGCAAAGCAAGGCGGTGCTCTCTGCTGTGCCTTCAGGACACAGAGTCTGTTACGGACTCAGTGACGGACCCGGTCGCCCTTTTCTTCTGCAGCGACTGGAACCAGTGGAACCGGAGACAGTGCCCAGTGGATGGTGAGGTCTTTGCTATTCCTGAGACCTCCTGGACAGGGGGCAAGCTCCACTTCAAGCCCTTGGAGATACTTTCTCAAGTACGATGCACACGCAGTTCCTCTCCTTGGCAGTAACAGCCACTGCAGGCCAAACCCTGACAGCACACAACAAAGGGGCAGTACTCCTCCTCCAGTTTCTCCAGTTTTTTTCCTTTGCAGAGTTTACACTTAGAGTCAAAAAGTGATCTAAAGTTCTGGGTTCTGGGTCCCAATATTTATACAGTAAAATCCTTTGTTCTCTGAAAGCAGAGAATGTCTGTACCCAGCCAAAACCAACATCGGTATCTAAGGGAAGGCTCTGGAGTGGATCATCTCGTTCCTCGCCGGAAGAACCCAGAGAGTCCGCCTCCCCCCGTTCAGATCCAAGGCTTCCGAAGTCATCTGCGGCGAACCACAAGGATCCTCTCCTCACTCAGCCCCACCCTCTTCAACGTCTACATGAGCCCCCTCGCAGCCATCGCACGCCAACACAACGTCCACATGATCTCCTATGCCGACGACACCCAGCTGATCCTCTCCCTCACCAACGACCCCGCCACCGCCAGAGCCAGCCTACACGAAGGGTTGAAAGACGTCGCCGAGTGGATGAAGAACAGCCGCCTGAAACTGAACTCAGACAAGACGGAAGTCCTCATCCTGGGATCATCGCCCTTCGCCTGGGACGACTCCTGGTGGCCCCCTGCCCTGGGCACCACCCCCAAGCCAACGGACCACGCACGAAACCTGGGCTTCATCCTGGACTCCTCCCTCTCGATGACCAGACAAGTCAACGCCGTCTCGTCATCCTGCTTCAACACCTTGCGCATGCTCCGTAAGATCTTCTGATGGATCCCCACCGAAACCAGGAAGAAGGTCACCCAGGCACTTGTCACCAGCCGACTGGACTACGGGAACACCCTCTACGCGGGAACCACTGCCAAACTACAGAAAAGACTCCAGCGCATACAGAACGCCTCCGCACGACTCATCCTGGACATCACCCGCCGCAACCACATCTCTATCCACCTGAGAGACCTGCACTGGCTCCCCGTCAGCAAGAGGATCACGTTCAGACTCCTCACCCACGCACACAAGGCTCTCCATGACCTGGGCCCCAAGTGCCTCAACAACCGCCTCACTTTCTACATGCCCACCCGCCAGCTGCGATCGACCAGCCTCGCCCTTGCCACAGTACCACGCATTCGCAAAGCCACCGCCGGAGGAAGATCCTTCTCCTACCTGCCGGCCAAGACAAGGAACTCCCTCCCCATCCACCTACGGCTGACCCACGACCATCTCTCCTTCAGGAAGCAACTCAAGACCTGGCTTTTCGAGCAGTAACGGACCCCTCCCTCCCAGCGCCTTGAGACCCTTCCGGGTGAGTAGTGCGCTATATATATTGTTTGATTGATTGATTGAGTTCTGTCCTCACTGGTGTAGCTTCCTGGCAGGAGAAGGAGACAGCATTGTGGAAGGCAGACCAGGCCCATTCAGGTGAAAAGAAATTTCCTTCCCCCTACTCTAAATGCAGCCCAGTTCTATTCAGCCCCACTCTGCCTCGTAAGACCCTCTGGAGTCACTGCACCTCCCCAGACCCTATCACTCCAAAGCCAGACAGTCAATACAGACCCTAGCAGTGGCACACTGGATGGTTAGGCAAGAAAATACCTACTTTCTAAAAGTGGTATTTTCAAACACAGAATGTAAAAGTCACCCTCACTAAAAGATGCATCTTAACATTCTGAGGTCAGGCATATCAAACTTTATTATCCTACCTTTTCCTAAGGGTACTTATGTTTCTAAGATGTTATAAGCAAACTCTCCCATTCTACCCTATGGGAACAGGTAGCCTTGCAATAGTGAAAAATAAAATTGGCAGTGATTCACTATCAGGACATGACACACACATCAGGGCATGTCCTACCTTTCACATATATTGTACCCTGCCCTCAGGGGTACCTTGGTCCTACCTAAGGGGTGACTAGCATGTAGGAAAAGGGAAGGTTAAGCCTGGAAGGTGGGTGCACTTGCCAGGTCGACATGGCAGTACTAGACTGCACACAGGCTCTGCAGTGGCAGGCCTGAGTTACCTTTACAGGCTGCTTATGTGGGTAGCACAATCAGTGCTACAGCCCACTAGCAGCATTTGATTTACAGGCCCTAGGCACACACAGTGCACTGTACTAGGGGCAGACTAGTAAATCAAATATGCCAATCATGGAATCACTAATCCCTAACACTAATTTACAAGGGAAGAACTTGCACTTTGGCACTGAACAGGAGTGGCAAGTGCCCAAAGCATCTAGACCAGCAGACCAGAAGTCCGACATACAGCAAAAACACGGCAGGCAAAGGCAAAAATACGGGGGAAACCCACGCCAACGATGCTAGGTCTAACAGTTTCTGATCGGGGCAGAAGCTTTTGTTCATGTTTGACTGTTTATCGGCATTTCTGAGGAAGGTCTCATCAAAGTGCTAAGTTATGGAAATGCATTAGCACTCCCCCGGTCGTTATTTACATAGAGAAACTGGTCCGGGATGCACCACACAGTAGCTGCTAGCCTAGTGTCCATTCCCTGGCAAGGGGCGTGAAGAATGGCTTCTCATGTGCAGTCACAGCGTGCATGTGGCTGCTCGTTACCGAGCCAATACTCCATGGGCGTTAACTTGAGAGAAAAGGTACGACATGCAGCAAATGTTAGCCATTCGCAAGCTACAGTTTTTTAATGACTCAGACAAAAGCCAATCCTAAGTAAAGGCAGTGTCAGACCCCACAAAGCACATACAACAGCTCACGTACAGCGCAAGCGCTGTTTAGGCTCGACCTAAATTCAGAGAGCCATAAAGGGCTATACAATAAATATTCACCTTTCCTAGCATGCTAACTATCGAAAAAATGTGACTACTCAACTAGGACATATAAAATAGGTACAATTCCCGATTCTGTTACTGGCAGGGTGCTAAGGTCATCTTTTTACGCTTCTCCCTAGTTTGTCATATGCTAAATTATGTAAATTAGGATCTGAGGGAGTTTCTTACCCTCTTATGGCTGCTTCTGGATGGGAATAGCACAGGTTACATCACATAGAAATACCACACATGCCTTTACAACGCGGGTATTACTATGCGATGTCAATTACAAGGAGTACCATTACAACGCAAAATTTTACCACGACTATACCTTTACAACACATGCCATTTCAATGCCAAGGCATGTGTGGTAAAGGTATAGTCATGGTAAACGTTTGCAAGGTAAGAGACTCCAAACTACCCTACCCTAATGCATAATGTAGTTCCACTGCACAAGCCTCCTCCGACCCCCAGTCCTCTCCCTACAATAACACTACACTACCCTGCACAACCCCCTGTCGCTACACTAATTCCCCAACCCCCAGTCCTTGCCCTACAATAACACTACACTACCCAGCGCAACCCAGACACTATACTAATTCCTAAAACACTACCCTACACTACACAACCACCACAACACTACCCTTAACCCTAACAAGCTACCCCCAGCACGACCCTCCCCGTTCCCCCAGTCCTGTTCCTACACTCTATGACTACCCTGCATGACCCCCTACACTACCCTAAACCCAAAAACACTACTCAAACACAACACAACCCTAAACCCTAAAATACTACCCCCCACACGACCCTGCCCCTACCCTCAGTCCATTCCTACACTCAAACACTACCCTGCATGACCCCGACACCATCCTAAATCCTAAACCACTACCCTACACTACACAAACACCACAACACTACCCTAAACCCTAACATGCTACCCCCAGCACGACCCTCCCCCTTCCCCATCCTGTCCCAATACTATAACATATCCTGCATGACCCCCCTACACTACCCTAAACCCTAAAACACTACCCTACACTACGCAAACACCACAACACTACCCTAAACCTGAAACACTACCCTACACTACACAAACATCACAACACTACCCTAAAAACTAAAACACAACCCCCCTGCACGACCCCCAGTCCGGCCCCTACATTCCAACACTACCCAGCACGACCCCCTCAACACTACCCTAAACCCACAAACACTTCCCAACACTACACAAACACCACAACACTACCCTAAAACACTACCCCCAGCACGACCCTCCCCCTACACACAACTCTACACTACACAAACATTACTACACTACTTCAACACTACCCTAACCCTTAAAAGGTAACCCCCACCCCAAGCACAATCCCCCTTACCTCTCTCTCCCCGTGGTTCCTCTCTCCTGGTTCCAGCACCGACAGAGGGGTGGTGCACGTCGTTGTGAGGAAACGGCGTGGATAACCATTACATTGCATGCGATATAATGGTTTGCATTGTAATGGTAGTTGTTGTTACATCGCATGCATTGTTACGCATGCGATGTAACAACTTGCGTGGTTACAGCCTCGTCGTAATGGCTGTTTACCTCAGGACGGACCACTGCCCCGTGGATTCATCAGAACTTTCAATCAATTGCTGTGTTTGCTCACCTTCCTACATCCAAAAATGTGAATCCATGCGGGCTGGATCCCTTTGTTTGGCTGCAGTCGGCATCGAGGTACCAATCAGCTACTGGCCGGCTTGCCAAAATGTTGCTTGAAGTTGAAATACCTTGAAAAACACAAGAGACAGAAGGTGTTTGGAAAAACAGGAACAGATTGTTTAATCAAACAGCGCAGCCTTGAGAACAGTTACAGGTGCAGGGTCCAAGGACTATCTCAATTTACATTGGTCCACGGCCTCTTTTTATACAGCTCATTGTAGGCAATGAAGTATTTCCAGAGGTCAATAAAGAACGTAAACTGTTGCCTTGGAGTCGTAATTTAATTGTCAAATGCAAAGTATTGCATAGTGGAGAAGCGTGGCTCAGTGGTTAGAGGCGGCAGACCTGGAAGCTGAGATCAGCCGTGGACCAGGGTACGATTCCCCGCCTCGGCGGGTCTCGGGCTCAAAAATTCCACGGACTTGACAATTCTCGCTCCGGTGCCTACTCGACTCACGGGGTCACACTCTGCGACTCTGGGCAATAACTTGCTTAATCTCCACTACGGCCCCTCGCGGCGGGATGCCTGGCTTTCACCTTGTGGATACCCTGCCGGGGTATCTCACAGGGGAATACCAGGACGGGTTCCCTAAGCAAGCGCCTTGAGACCTTCGGGTGATTCGTGCGCTATATAAATCGAAATACATTTACAAAGTACAGGTGGGCCTCAAACTTGCGTGGACACAATGTGGCCAGTGGATGGCGTTACCAGATGTCCGGCATGGGGAGTGCATGATCACTGCTTGTGCTGTGTCTTGGTTGCCTGTCTGTTCCTAACTCATCTTGCATCTGACTTTATGGTGTTTTTGGGAGCGCGCATACCCACGCTGTGCCATGTGTGCTTTATTGGGGCCAATCTCCCTAAATCATTGCGGTGTTGCTATGCCTATTTGTGAGATAGATCTGGGATTTCCTGTTGTGCATTTGTTTGATGGCCATGGAGCACCCCACCTGAGATCTGTCAATCAGTGACTTCGGGCCTAGGTCTCAGAGCCCACTAGACTATGTATTTGTGAGTTGGGGTTGATATGGAGTTCACAAAGGGTGAATTTGATAATGAAGATGAGATTTCATTCTTATTCATGAATGTATTGTTTTTAATATTAACATAGACTTTTTCCAATATTAACAGCTTCTAATGGTAATAACAGAGCATCTGACTTCCATTTCAGAGTCATGTTTGCAAGAATATGTCTTTCTGCAGCCTGGCCGGCACTGATTTCCCTTTACTTCACTGCCTGTGACTGCCCTGGTTCTCAAGTAACAAACTACTGCCGGAAACTGTGATGTCAGTCCAGAGGCCAAGCAGTGTAACTTAAATGGTTCTGTCGGGGAACATAAATAAACTGAATAATGTATTAAATACACAATTAAAAGAGATATATCCAAGGAGGGATATATGGAGAAACAAACACGGACCACAATAGTTATAAAGGTTAATCTTTTAGTGTAAACCTTATGGTAATTGAATTTACAGTTCTTTGAATAGCTGTCCAAAACAAACAACACACATCAACTGTGTATACATTGAGTGAATACGTTGTGACTGGCGACCAAGTGTTGTGAATACTTTGAGAAAGTACAAACATAAGCAAACATATAGATACAACATTACAACAAAGAAGTCCACTTTAGAGTACAGTAGTCTCAAACAAGGTTATTTATCTCTTTGTTTTGTTGAGGCTCAGTGTGGACGGAAACATAACGTCGACGTTTCGACCCTAGATATATGCACAGATTTGCGTGCATCCGAGGCGAGTCTTCATCAGGACTACAAAAGTGAAAGGGACAGCCTTGTTAGAGGTGTATATTTCTTCCACCAGATCCTTCAACTAGGTGATGGAGAGTGTCAGCTGACATACTCTATGAACATGTTTGGCAAAGGAATTTCGTTTTCTTTGTGTATAATCTTCAGCACCGTCCGGTGGGAAGATCTGTCGAATAAGTGCCGCAGCAGCGATCACTTTGGAAGAAGGGAAGCTGTTAGGACGTCTCACTCCGTCTCACTCCAGACGCACCGCAGACGGAGTGAGACGTCCTCGTGGCTTCCCTTCTTCCAAGTGCATTTTTCAAAGTTTTTGCACATTACCATCAAGTTCAAATTGATGGTAATTTGCGCCCCCTATTAGCAAAATCGCTATTTGCGATTTCATCATGCATTGCATTTAAGGAATCACAATTTGCGATTCCTTAAATTGCGAGAGATTTTCAGTTTCATGCATCGCAGAGGCCCTTTTTGCGGGCGCAAACGGCCGATTTTTGCAAATCACACTGTTTGCGCTGGCAAAAAAAGGTTGATGCATGTGCCTGATTGTGCCTTAACTTTAGTAAGTAAAATTGAACTATCAATAACGTGTTCTTGAGGAGTGTTCACTGTAGAAATTAGAGATTCATTGAGGTTCTAATTTATTGCTTAACATAATGATTTGTAGTTCTCATTCACATTTACACTTGTATTTTAAGGTGCATTGCATTTATTGAAGGTACATTGCACATGAATTCATGAATCCTTTTATTCACGTTTGCATTTATTTTGACTTGTAGACCTGGTATCTTTACCCTCTTTTTTTTTGCCTCTGACCTCCTGTTTTTGACTGTGTGCTGAAATTCGTTTTTGCCGGTATTAGGACTCTGGACCCTTTTTTATGGCTGACCAGTGCTGAAGTGCATGTGCTCTGTGTCTAAAATGTATTGGCATTTGTTTTCTCTTTGATTGGCATATTTGATGTACTGATAAGTCTTTAGTACAGTTCACTACACGTGCCCAGGGCCTGTAAATCAAATTCTACTAGTGGGCCTGCGACACTGATTGTGCCCATCACATATGTACACTTCAAACATGTCTCAGGCCTACCACTGCAGCGCCTGTGCGTCCAGTTTTAAACTGCCATTTTGACATGGCAAATTCACCTACTCACTAGGCCCAAACCTTTTGTTGGACTTGGCCCTTTTTACAAGGTCATCCCTGAACTGTTTGCCTTCCTCCTAAACTTTTTTCTGACCTGGTTTTGGTGGTTTTAGGACTCTGGGCACTTTAGCACTGCTGTCTAGTGTAAAGTGCATGTGCTCTCTGTGGTAAACATGGTAAGATTGGTCTACACCTGTTAGGTGCATTTAATTTATCTGTCAGTCCCTTGTAAAGTGGTATCTCAGATACAGGGCCAGTAAATTAAATGCTACTGGTGGGCTTGCAGCGCTGATTGTGCCACCCATCAAAGTAGATTTTCAAATCTGTCTCAGGCCTCTGCCATTGCAGGGCCTGCGTGTGCAGTTTACGGCCGCTGTGAGGTGGCAGATAAAGTGGGCGCCACGTCTGTGACCCACCTTTTACTACATATCAGTCACCCCTAGGATGGGCCCTAGGCAGGGTAGATTGCAGGTGAAAGGTAGGACATGTGCCTTATCTGTGTGGTGTGTCCTGGTAATGACAAACAGCAATTTTGGTTTCTCAGTACTGTGAGGCTACCCTCTCATGGGAATGCATTGGGGATTCGCTGATAAGTGTTTCAGTGGTAATTCCTGATATGAGACGAGCAGTGTGGTTAAGTTTGGTATGTTTGGAATAGTATTAATAAATGCTGCGTAATGGTGTTTCGCAGATTTATTATCACTATTTTAGAAATGCCACTTTTAGAAGTTGGCATTTCTGTGTGCTATGTGTCTTTGTGCCTGCCTGATGTGTATTGCATGTCTGGATCTGAAGTGACAGGGGCTGGTGAGGTGTGTGGCTCTAGAGGGGCTGGGTGAGTCAGCACTAGGCTAAATGGGCAGATCATCATTTCAAGTAGTGGTAGGAGTAGTCCCTGACCCTGAACAGGGAGCACACACACTTTTCACTGGACAGCAGTGCTAAAGTGCCCAGAGTGCTAAAACCACCAACACCAGGTCAGAAAAAAGACTAGGAGGAAGGCAAAAAGTTCAGGGATGACCCCAAGTCAACACAACCCCCTTCCAGCCAAAAGCCAGGGTAGACCAATCATTACCTTGATGGGCTTCCCTGCCCGGGGTGATAGAACACAAATGCGGGCCCACAACTGCAGGGGCACACTCCAGTTCTACGCCATTCTGAACCTACGTGGTTCTCTCTGTCCAAGCTCCCAGGACCAACAAAGCTACCCCACTGGTACTCTCTAGCTATCCACGCCCAGGACCAGGCCCCAGGCCATCCAGATGTCTCTGGTCCTTGCCATCTCAAAGAGTGAGAGACAGTAACCCCTGATACATAGTTTCCATTATCCACTCTTCCTCTCATCAGTGCAGATCTAAACTGCCACTGATCGTCCAACCTAGGGTCCACACCCTCAGGCTGACCAGAGGACTCGGGCGAGGCTCTTCTCCCCCTACCTCACCTTCTGGGGTCCCGCACTCTCCTCCCAGGAGAAGCACCCTCAGAACCAAAAACTGTCAGGATGCTGGAATCAGTCCTCCCAAACCATTACCTCACCAGTCAGGACCTCTCTCCTGCAACTGGTCTCCCAACCTAGGATCTATACCCTCAGGTTGCACCGGAGTCAGTGGCGAGGACTCCCTCCCTCTACACCCCCATCAAGAATGGTACCCCTAGAAAACAAACGGGTCAGGACACTGCTTAAGATGTCCTTTCCTCCAGGTCAGGCAGAACCTGAACCTGGCCTCCCAACCCAGGGACTAGACCATGCGGTTGAGTACCGGCCTGGCACACCAGGACTTCCTGGGGAGCATGCATGCCCCCCCAAGGGTAACATATACCTCATGTGTTGCGTGACAGTCTGACTGGCGTTGATCTCCCGACCCCTGTCCATCTGACAGTGCGCGAGATCCCCCAAAACAGAAGTGGTGTCACCATGGTCACTTCTGGGAGGCTCAGACATTCTGACTGGCCCCTGACCCACTGGTTCCTCCACTGGGGACTCTCTCACCCCTCCATCTGGACTTCTGCACCCTCCACTTAGGAGCGGCAGGTCTACTTACAGACACTCCAAGTTCTCCTGACACGAGGACATCAGGGCCTAGGCTCCCCACCTGGTGTTCCCTTAATGAACCCTCCAGGCCCTGAGACTGAGTTTCGTACATCTTCGAATGCATCCTATTCCTACTCCTTCTACGCAGAGACAGGACGTGAGTCCCTACACCCCTCCCACTACACCGAGACCTATCTGGGCTACTAAGACACTTTTCCACCACCCTGAGCTGGGAAATACCTGAGCCACTCCTCTTAGGGTCACTCCCCAATGCCTCATCCAAGCCTCTGGCACTCACCCAGAGGTCTGCCTCCTGTGCAAGCTCCCTGGGATCAGAGAACTCACACTCCAACAGGTGTTGTCTTAAGTCTGGAAAACAATAACTGAACATGTGCTCTCAGGCAGTCAGATCGAACAGCCCACCAAAATTGTTTGCCATGCTACCCATCACCCAACCATCAAGTGCATCACAGCATTCATCCACAAACTCCCCTCAAGACTGGTGAGACAGTTTTCTATTGTCCCTGAACCTCAACCTATACCCTTCAGGTGTGACACCCTCTTCCTGGAAACTAGGTACCACGCTCTGGGATCTGGGAGTGAATGCTTCCACACTGGACCCCTTATTGTTGCCACCACTGGACCACACCCTCATGGGTAAATGCAGACCACTGAAACTACATTCAGGGGCAACCTTTCCTCAAGAGCTAGTTTTTCCCTGGCAAAGGCCCTCTCTGCCTCCGTCATCCTCTCTTGCGCTAAGACCCTCTCATTCTCTAGCTTTTTCTCCTCCACACCCAACTGCACTAGCGCCAACCTGAGCATTTCCAATGCCAGCTGGTGCTCCCTTTCTTTCCTTTTATCCACCCACTCCTCTGGGGACAGGGAACTGCCCCCGGCAGTGGACCCAGAAAGAGACTCCCTATCTATGGGGTCCTCACTACCTACTGGTGTCCCTACCCTGTCATTTTCTTCCTCCTGCTCAAACTCTCCTGGGCCACTGCCTTTTAGGCCCTAAAGTTTATGGGTGCTGCTCGGTGACCCTCCCTCTCAGAGACCTCACTGATCTCGGGGTCCTCCTTCCCAGACTCCTCCATCACCCCGTTTGGGGATGTCCAACAAGACCTCCTGAAGTTCCTTCTTCCTGGCGGACCTATGCACTTGACACCCAAGATCTTGACAGACCTCTTTAAGTCCTTCACAGTATATTTACCTAACTTATTTACATCAAATGCACTTTCTGTCACAATAACTGCTGGATCACTGAGGTGAGACTTGACTGATACTTTAGGGGTGTACCTAAAATTTAGAAGAGCAGAAAAACAAATTTCAAAAATGACACTTTCAGGAGAAAAGATAATCAGGAGAACAAATCCCCAAACATGTGATTGTCAAAATACGGAGTTTGTAGTGCAACCATTTGTCGCTGTGGTACTGCGCAAACGCTGGCAACGAATGTTTCTGGTTGGCTAGGGCTTGCTCCTAACCCAGGCAGAAACCACCACTCTAGTTAGGGCAAGGGAGTTACACGCCAAAGATAACCCGTGTAGTGTAGTTCCTATTATCCCAATAGGCTCTGCGCATTGGAATAATATCTTCAATAGTATAGACGTAGAACAGAGGTTAACTAGGTCTTCTACTGATGATATTAGACTTAAGTTTTGTGTGCCAGCTAGCTCAGAGTTCACTAGAAACTTTCTCGAATAGGCGAGGAGGAGTTTAACCTCCCTGGATAGACAAGAAGGGATTTAGTTTCTGACAACCATAGAACATGACAACTTTGCTCTCCCTGATCAAGAGTATATCTCTAGAGTCGTGTGAAAACAAAAGACAGCTATTTTACTCAGTCAGATACGTGCATACTTAGTTTCACCAGATTGTAGAGAAAAGAAGAGACGGCCGTTTTCAATAAAAGGTGTTATTTATTGATCAGTCTCTTTTCTCATACAAGAGAAATGAATCGCTACGATTGTTATACTTATAGTTAAGTAAAGTGCATACAGTAAAAGCAGGATTATACAATAATACTGTAAAAGCATTGATATGGTTGCTTAGCCATATGATACTTTAAAATGGATAAAAGATATACATACATATATACATTGACTAATCGTACTCAACTGGTGCTTCTAACTACGCCTACCCCGGTGTACCTGACCTAAGCCTAATACATGGGAGGGAGTAAGTAAGTAGCAGTTTAAGTTAAGTTTGTTTTGCCAAGAGTCTGACTCAAGAATTCTCTATAAGGGTTTAGTCAGTTCAGTACCTGGGATTTAGAAGGCTGGAGGGCTGGTATCTCTTTCTCAGGACTCGGTATCCCAGTCACCCGCGAAGGTTGGCTGGAAACGCTGGAGGCTGGATTTCTCGGCTAGAGAAAAGACAGCGTCTTCCTCAGCATGTCAAAAGGGAGGGGCAGCGTCCGTGGGCTCTCGCATCAGCTGGGCTCTCCGGCAAGTATCGCTGCTCCAAGCTCATCACCACCGTGTCTGCTTAGGGCAGCGTCGGTATATTTATACCTGAAAGGTGCTGGGTTTGACGTAAGGATGGACATAAGACGTCAATAAGAGATGTCATTAAGAACTGGTCATTCTTACATTCTTTACAGGAGTTCTCGAATGAAATCAAAACAATAGCAGCGGGGATTTCCCAGGTTTGCTGGAGGCTTGGTTTGTTTAGAGAACTCGGTGTGCTTTCTAGGGGGCTGGAGGAATAGTGCTTGCTCAATGTGACAGCATGCGCTATGACTTAATCTGAAAACGGGTTTCTGCGCCGTTGTATGGACATTAGTGAATAATAACCGGACAAGGGTCAGAAATAGGAGTATCGATACAGGTCCCTAGATAAACATACTACACCCACTCCACGAATTCATGTCCATATTTACTAACCTAAGCAATAGTAAACATAACTAATAGTGCATGTGTATACCGAACCACCCCAAAATACATTTTTTGTGTTTGAAAAATGGCATATTCGAAATACACGAAAATGAGTATATGTACTGCATGCATTCAAGCAGTGTAATCATTCAAAAAGAGATGCACATATATATCAGCACGAATGATTTGCAAAATTACACATGAAATGGCTCTTAATACAGAAGAAAAAGGTGCGAGACCACTTCATCACATATAAATACAATGACTTGTAAATAAGCTAGAGGTTGAGGTAACGTATTGTCTCTAGAGTTCCTAAAAATAGAAGCTCTGTTCTCTAAGAATAGTTCTACTTTAAGCAGAAGATAAGTGCTAAAAATGGTAAATATTTTGGATTTTGGAAAAAAGTTTTCGTTTTTCAGGGGAAGAGAAAAAAAGTAGTTCTCAGTGGCTTTGATTTTCAAAGCTGAAGGCCAAATTCAGAGTTCAGGGAACGCTGTGTGTTCGTTTGTTTAAAGTTATTCTTTCTGCTCTGGGGAAAACATCATGTCAGACAGATTTTCAAAAAAGCAGTTTAACCGCTTCAGGTGAAAGTTCGACCAAGTTGGAAAATGTCGCTACCATGCAGTCGTGCGCATGTTCGCTTTCAGTGATGTTTCGATCAGCCTTACTAACAGATGGTCGTGCCTGGTTGATGCTGCTTTCATCTTGTACTTCACTACCCTTCAATCGTAGTGGTGAAGTCTCCATGAATGCCGTCAACAGGATAGGTAGCCGCTGGGGACAGCACAATGCATGAGCCTTTACTGGACTCAACAAAGTATCTGCATCCAATGGTACTTCTGATTGTAGTGTAAGACAGGTGTCCAACACGCATTCTTCGCCACATAGCATGCATCTCAATACAGGTAAGACACAATTCTGCCATATGGGTCTGAACGAAAGAAGCCCGGTCATATTTAGATCTCTTAGCCGGGCTAATCCAAGGACTTTAGTTATGCGGTCCCGATAGCGTATAGCTAGGATCGTTTCTTCCATTGTTGCTGGAGTCTTGTCTGTGACATGGCTTGCCATAACGAAGCAGGAGTAGCAAAAATAAAATGCCTGCTACGAGTCCCAACAGGAGTGGAAGTCCGCCAAAGATGGAATGGACGAAATTAGGAAAAATACCCAGGACTGCTTTGAATGGTGTTAACAGTCCCGAAAAGACGGTCTTAAATACACTCGCGATACCATTTGTATCAGAAATATTTAAGATTTCGCTTAGCATTTCTGCGAAGTGTAGGGGGCAATTTGTTGATAACAATGCATGTATCTCTGTCGTTGTCCTTGCAACTTGGAGATCATACGTTTCTTTTGATGACGTCAAGTGAATTGGCGTCTGTAGGAGCACAGTCTTCATTCTGCTTAAAGTATCAATTCGAATAGAAGAGATATTCAAACTGGGCCAAATTTTTCCCTCCCTGTCTGGAGTGTCATTCGGAAACAATACTCTCTCACAACAAGTGACCATGGAGCACACGCTTACTAGATAAGGTTTTCCTGGCAGCAAGCCACAACATCTGTGATTCACAATTAGAATGTAGCTCCCATTAGAAAGCCTTCTAAAGAATGGTTCTATTTGAGTTGCAGGTGTGCCCAGCTGGTGACATGAAAGGTTATTTGAAGTCCCCTCACAGGCCCCATGTAAACTTATACCCTGACACAGAAGTATACCACTTAGTGATTTTGCACAATTATTACCACTAAGAAATACACTCTGTACTTTAATACTGTAACATGTGTGTGTATAAGGTAAGTTCCATATTGACTTAATGTATCCTTTATCCAACCTTTCATACTGGCCTGCCTGTATATATTTTTGGCAGTATCGAAACTGGAAAGTTGTTATTGGAATAGTTATGATCCCGTGTATTATCCATTCAATGACATGTCGTTCTGACATTGTCAATGGTAATCTCTCACGTTTTTCAATGCTCAGAATTGTGTAATCTGCACCCTTTTGTGCCAAGCTGATTTGTGTATCAGTAAGTTTAAAGATACTGAATAATGACGTTGTGTTGATTAAACTCCAAGGCACGTAGCCTGAACGCAGATTTTGTAACGTCCAGCCAAGCTGTACAATAGAACGTAATTGGGACTGACCGTGTTGCAACATCAGTAAGTCTTGCTCTATTATATCGATTGCAGATGATACAATACTGTCCAGTGAATATATTCTGGAAGACAGAGTCATTAACCCATTGTCCACAACAGAAAGTGATTTTTCCAAATTAATACAGTCAATTTCCCGTATTTTCTCTGCTGTCTCAATTTGAGTTACTTTCCAAGCTTCGTTGTAAGCTGCATATATAGAGGCCGCTATGAAACGTTTTTGACGCTGTTTGCGTGGTCCCATAATGAAATCACGCAAGTCAGCACCTTCTTTAAGTAAAGTCAAGTGTTGCTTAATTTCAACCAGTGTGGATGTATGTAGCCATTCGAGGCACAGTTTCCCTACACTGTAAGTTGTTACAATCCCTGGATGTTGTCTCTGGGAGTATCTAGGGTCTGGCCTGGTCAATGTGAACCCCTGTATTTTGTTCAGGAATCTATCTTGACAGTTATTTGTGTCTGTGGGCCAGATCAACCATTTCTTCCAATCAGGATGTGTTCTGTTTTGGTTTAAAATATGGGATACGTCTATCTCAACATCTGTAGTGCTATTACTGTCAGGTGTTGGTTTTGGAATAGACGGTTTGTTCAAGTCTTTAATTTTGGCTAGGCCAAGACAGGTTGTCTGTTGAATTGTATCATTCAAAAATATAATTTTTTCTGGGATCATGCAGGCTCTAAATAATGATTCTATACCTTGCACTTGCCAATCTTTTGTACCCCAGATTGTTTTCGTTTCAATATTTTTATTCCAGAAATCAAAACCGAATGTTTTCATTTTTTCAAAAAATGTCTCTGAATAGATTAATTTTGTGTTTGTAAGCATGGTTTTCATTCCTGTCTTATTTAACAATTTGAAACAAAATGTTTCTGCATCACTTGTGTTAAACCTTGAGAAGTATGAGAATTTTTCATAAAAATGTTTTTGAACTGCTTTTTGGTGGAGTTGCACAATGTTCCCATTGGTTATAATTTAAAACATTTCTAGGTTGAGCAGATTTATGCAGATAATGGTGACCATAGTGGTTATAACAATACACCTGGTCATAATTAGATGAACCTTGCAAATAATCATGTTCTGTAAATTTAGCTGACATCACTAGATCTGACATCATATCATTAATACTTTCAAAGTCCCAATCATCAGCGAATGTGCTTGGTTTTACAAAGTCACTTAATGAAATCTTGAATTGATGAGGATACTTCAGGAGCTCGATCGGGCCATAGATTTCGTAATCAGTTTTGTCCTATGCTACCCCACCGGGTATAGGATTGGCTGTGAAGTTCACTGAAGAAAGTTCTCTTTCCTCGATGTGTGAAGACTTGTGTGGTTTCAGGACCAAGTTGATTTTCTCAATTGCTTTGTCCATTGTAACATATTTTCCCTCAATGAAATGTCCCAAGCATAGTACCATGATGAGCCAAAGTATGAGGACAAATATACCTTGTGCCACCCAAAATTCAATCCATGGAGAAATCAGATAGGTTTTTTGTAGTTGATGAAAGAGTTATTTTGCTTTGTCTTTAAAAGTTTTTATTGTTGTTGGCTGCTCCTCAGGTTCACTTGGATCCTCAGAAAAATAATCGAAGTTGATGAAGTAGCATGATGCTGTTCTGTCAATTGTTTCAATTGCTTCTGGATTTCTTTTTGCGTTTGGAATGTGCTTTGTTTCATTAGTTTAGTCTGTGGTTACATCATTGTAGACTGGTGTTTCTTGATGTAAGATTTTGATTTGGGTTTCAAGAGGTTTTAAGTTCCATGGCTTTGTTGCCTAGTCCTTGTTGATTCACTGCAGGTTTATCAAATGTGATTAGTCTCTCAGTTTGAACCTCTGTATTTGTAGCAAACTTTGGTGTTCTACTACTTCTTGGGAGTCCACTTGGCCTACTACTTGTTATCGGCCACATGATTGTGGTTTAACCAGGTCGATGGATACAACTCGGTTCCCTTTTTTACCAGCAAGGGGCGGTAATACTACCGATCTTGTCCCGTTGATAGACAAGACAGGTACTGCTTTTCTGTAAGAAGGCCCAAATTCCTTCTTTACCGCGATCTTCTCTCTGACCAGATCCCCGATTTTTGGAATCCAGACAGGCCTTGCTGGGACAGGTGGTTTCTCTTCAGTGGTTGCTGGCTGTTGTTTCAACTTTATGTTGCTCAGGTCTTTTCTTTTTTCGTTTAAGTCCTGTAAAATAGCTAAACGATCTTTGATATCAAAGCATTTTTCTTTCACCACTGAAGTTTGACTATCGAGGTCCTGGATCAACATTCTAGTCCCTAACAATAGTTCGTACGGAGTGAGACCTCTCAGAGAATTTCTTGGCAGATTATTAAGACTACGTTGGACACTTATTAAATGTTTGACCCACCCAGCTCCCGAACCTAATACCTTTGCCGTTATAGATTGCTTTATGTCACGGTTTTTTCTTTCCACAATTCCGTTTCCCTCAGGATGAAAGGGACAAGAGTACCGCAATGCAATGCCCATGCTGGTCATGGCCTCCTTATAAGCTCGAGAGCTAAAAGCAGGACCTTGGTCAGAATGTAGTATGCCAATTGCGTATGTGCCGATAAAGACTCGCAAATCTTTTATAACAGTTCAGACGTCAGCCGAGTGCTGGGGTCTACATTATAAGTGAAAAATAGTCTCTATATGTTAATATGACGCATTATTCATACTGTTTTTTAAATTTTTTTTTATTGTTTAATCCAATCTGGAGCGAAACGCCATGGTAGTATACCGTCTCGGTCGCCACTGCGATCTCTGTTGCAGTCTTGGCAGTTTTTTACAAATATGTGATGTTCCAGGCTCATTCCTGGCCACCAGTATATTGATTGTAATTCTTCCAGAGAATCCTTAAGCTTAAGGTGTCTAAGACCTTCACCCATATGTGCGTCTGCTATTAACAAGACTCTCCTGTTCGTGTTTGGAATTACTCTATCCCCCACTCCAGGGATTTGAGCAAAAGGACCGGAGTTTGCATCGATTATGTATGTATAATTGAGTGGATAATTGATGGGTAGCGCTGAGCAGTCGCCTTTTGATGACGTTTTCACTGCCAGTATTGTTTCCCCGTCAATGAATTTTTCCGAACGCTTTTTTGTAGCTACGGAAGCCGATTTAGTTGCTTCCGCTGTGGCTGTCTCAGCCAATGAATTCCCTGCAACGTGAACGCCATCACGCTGATGACTCAGTGAATGTATCACGTGAGTCTTTGGTAGTTCTTTCTGTAAAAGAACTATTTGTTCCCAAAGCGATTTTTGCTTGATTGTGGCACCTGTGTCATCTTTGTAACCGTTTTGAATCCATTTTTGCAAATCGGTATTGTATGATTTTACGCAGTAATACGAATCGCACACTATTAGTGTCGGGAATTCGCGATCGGCATTATCTAGCGCCATTTTTAACGCTATTATTTCAGTTTGTTGTTCTGAATTATTTTCCACTGAGTGTGTTTTTGTAAACAGAGGTTTCAATTTACCTCCGCGCCAAACGTCCTTCACAATCTCGCATGTGGCGTTGTAGGCTAGCTTTTCCCAAACTGAGGGTTAAGCATGTCCGTCTGTATATATTACACAGGCGTACTGTCGTATGGGCAGAATGTCGATTGGCAGAGGGTATTCTCTTTCATATTCTAGATATTTTAATTTTTTCATGTTCGGGCCAAAATAGTAATTTACTTTGTCTGTAGCAAGAGAATTTTCCCATTGTATCCATTTTGGATTTAATGCCACGGTAGTTAGATTACACAGGCTTGTTAATGCCTCAAAGGCTGATTCTGCTGTTACTACAGTAATCCGTCTGCCTTGGGCCTGGGCTCTTTCTTTTGCTATAGCTGTTTGAACCGCATGTACAATGTTTTCCTTTATACTGAATGTTTTTTCAGCTTCTGTGTACAAATGTGATTTGTATGCTATTCGTACCGTTTCTCCCTCATTAGAGGTTAGGTATGTGAATCCGCATCTTCCTGGGATGACTCGAATCACAAGGTTGCGTGTGTTATCGCGTGTTTGCAATTTTGTTTTAGCTAACATGTCTGTTTGCAATGATCTCAAAATTTCTGTGTGTTTTTGAGTCCAATTGATTCTTATAAAATCTGGTCTTATAAAGTCATAGAGAGGTTTAACCCTCTCTGCATAATTTAGAATGTAAGTTCTTCCGCAATTCAGGAAACCTAGAATTGATTGTAAGTTTTTCAGTGTTCTTGGTGCTTGGATTACAGCACATTTCTCTAGGAAATTGTCAGCCAGGCGTTTGCCTTCACTTGATAATTCATATCCTAAAAACAGTACCGTTAGATGGGCAATTCTTGACTTTCGAAGTTGAATTTGTAACCCTCTGCTGCGAACCCAAGTATTATGGTGTTCACTCTTTTCAAGTGAGTATCCAAGTCATCATCTATTAGATAGATGTCATCGACATAAGATAATGCCTCATCATCATACATTTGTAGTAATTCTGTTACTCTCGCTGAGAATAATCCTGGGCTGTTCTTGAACCCTTGGGGCAAACAACAGAAATTTTTCTGCGAGCCATTTATTGAGAAAGCGGTCAAATATCTGCTTTCTGGAGCTATATTTTGACAAAAGAATCCATTAGAGATGTCTAATGTTGTTTTGTATTTTTTGCGCACTATGCTATTCATTAGTGCGGCACTGTGTGAGTTTTGTACTGCAAACGTTTTGCAGCATGAGTTAAGGTGTCTGTAGTCCAAAACTAGACGATATGTATCATCTGGTTTGGAGACAGGAAACAAAGGATTGTTCATTTGTGAGGTGCATGTTTCAATCACCCCCTGGTATTCAAGTTGATCTAAGATCTCCCTGACCTGTTTTTTAGCTTCTTGCTTAATTGGGTACTGCCTCTGTGCAGTCGGTTGAGATTTTAACTGGATTTTGTGAGGAGGAGAGTCCTCATCCCATCCCACATGGTTTTTATATAACGCAGGAGCTTGGGCTACTGCCCACTTTCTTGCAAGTGTATATTTTTTATGTATTGGAATATGATTTGAGAAGGCAGGCATAATCATTTCTTCACCATGAGGGCACCCCCTGACAAATTCCGGTGGCCAGTCTTTTTCAGCTAGAAGGATGTCATAGCCTTCGGAGAGGTTATCCCAAAATAGACCCCTTATTTTCCTAGTCTTATCTCCCTCTATACGTAATGTTATTTCGTATATTTTATGAGGTTTGCTAACTCTGGTATCTGCAGTTTCCACTTGAATGTATTCATTCGTGTCCACTGTCTCCAGATGATTCATCAGGATCTTGCGAGCTATGCTCACTGAGGAAAATGAAATTTTACATGACCAATATGTCCCCTGCGTGTACCCTATGTTTAATGTATGTGCATGTCACCCATGCATTTTCCCTTAAGTGGCCTGAATAACGAGGCCTCTGCATTTACGTCCTGCATTAGGATGCCAGTCATCAAGTCTCCCATGTAAGAAACGTTAGTTTTGCGTTGAGGCCCATGTGTTTGCATTGTGCACTCTTAAATCACGATGAACCCATTTTGTGGCTCATCCTGAGCCAGTCTCTGAATTAGGGTTTCATGACTCCAGACACTCTGAGAGCTGCAGTTACGTATCCCTGACCTCGCATACTTCTGGCTCAGCCGAAAGAGGCCCAGCACGGGGTGCCAAGACAGTATTTTGCACAACAGTTATCTGCTTGCTCTACAGAATCACATTCTTGCCTGGTGAAGAAGGTAAACAGAACCCGTCTGCAGAGATAGGGCCTAGCCTTTCTGTCTCCGTTTAAGTAAATTACAGAGCTTGCATCCGTAGAAAGCCCACGGCCCCCACGCAATGAACGAAGAAATATATGCCCTCTCTGGCTCTTAGTGATGAGCGACCTTTGCTTCAGATAAAACATCCCCGGACTCAAGATATCAGATAATACCAGACGTACTGATCGCCCTGACACTGAAGGCCTCCCTACTAGACTGAATGTCAGCTCCCCCCAGTTACACGTCAGTTGTACGTCATGATCAAGTTGCGCACACAAGTAGGGCAAAGTTCCAGCTGGCCATGCAACCCCCTCCATGTATCCACCCACCTATGACTCACCTATGACTCCTCCTCAAATGCACGCCCACATGCTCTTATCTCTCTTTCTCTTGCTCTGCCTGGAGCGTTCCTCCCTATGTACAAGATTGAAGTATAAATATTGTACTCAGTAAAGAAGGTTCAGAGAAGACCCTTCCTGAACCTTAGTGGTGATGGAACCGATTCTCCCCTAACTCGAGTTATGGAAATAAAGCCCTTTTGAATCGGACACCACGGACTCTGCCTCTCATTTAATGCATGACATTTTGTTTATTTATAGAAATTATGACAGGGTAATATTTTATTTACCACATAAATCTGGCGCCCGAACAGGGACTAATCCCCTTCCCCACGCGCCGGAGACGTAGGTCCAGCCCTTGCCCCCTTCTACAGCCGTGACGGACTCCGAAGTGTACACGCCAGCGGGACTTCCTGCTTACTCCCTCAGGCCCACGGAGGAGACGGACTGCGACCAGGCGTCCACACGAGGCAGTGAGGATCGCGGATCATCCCAACCAGAGCCCAACCCGTGAGAGAGCAAGGTCCGAGGTTTCCGAAGGCCCACCTGTTCCGAGGCGCATGCGCAGTATCAAGTTTCCGAGGCCTTCAAGTTCTGCTTCCCGGTGAGTACCACTATGGGGAACGCATAAAGTTAATGACGTGTCCGTTCACACGAACACGGTAAAGACGTGTCTCATTTCTGGGACCGGTATGGCTGTGCTGTATTCCAGTGCATAAAGTTGTAGTTTTTCAAGTACATGTTTAGCTCTCTGTATCAGTTTAGATTGTATCTGTTTTAGTGTTTAATTTTTTTAGTGTGAATGATTGTTGATTGTTTCAGTCTATTCTGTGTGTATTGTGTTTCCATTGTGTTGGTTTCAACATGCCACTGTTTTCGAAATTACGTCAGATAGGGACCAGGAAAGGTATACTAGAAGAGTCAGTTAACATCCCGCCTAGAGACACACCTGGTCATTATATGTATAATAAGCACGGGCTAGACGCTATTTTGTTTTTAGACTTATGGGTAGATTACACGAAGGATTTGGAGGAGAAATATAGAGGGCCTGTCTCAGGAACATGGGATTCTGAATGCATTATGAGAGTAGAGGAAGCGCTATGGAAAAAGAAATCAAGACCCTCTCAGAAAGATGCCATTGAGTTATGGCGCAAAGAGTCACATAGGAGAACAGAAAAAGAATTGAACAAAGCAGAGAGAACTAAACAAGCAGCGGAAAAAGCCAAAGAAAAAGAACTGCGGGAGGAGGGGGAGCGGGTCAAAACAGAACAGGCTGATAGAGAAAGAAATGCCGTCGTTACTGGTATTTATCCCGTCCTCTCGGAAGAACTAGCTAGAATGACCCCCTCAGAAACACCCAGTAGGTCGCGAACGCCACCACCTGTACCATATAGAGTACGTAGAATAAAGCCGACAGGATCCGAGGCTTTTATTTCCTCCTATCTAGAAGAGTCCCCACCGGACTACGCAAACGCAGATTTCCCTCCGCCCCCACCAGCGGATCAGCTCCAGCAGCTCGTAAAAGAATACGCGGGGCCCGGGGCACTAGGAAGAGGGGTGCCTACTGTAGATGTAGCAATCCCACATTGTATATATGATCCAGAACCAGGAAAGGGTTCAATGCTCATGATTTCACTAAGACTGAGACAAGCCGTCGCATATTTGGACAAATTACCAGACATGAAAGAGCACCTAGATAAAATGTACCGTTTCATTAGAACGGGGGAGGAACCCGATTGTATAGTACAAGCCATGCTACACAGAAAGGTTGGGGTTAAGAATTATATCCTACGTTTTATTATTAACTGCCTGATCAGGGAACAAGACGGAGGAGACGGAGATGTAAAACCTGGTTTGATAGAATGGAGTGATCACATAGATGCCGGTCGGCATGATAAACAGGGACAGACAGATAGCATGTACAAGAAAATACAAAAGGAAATATTAGAAATACACAGAGTAGGGTCTGACGAGAAGAGTGAGTCATCAACGGAAGAGGAAGAGTCAGAAAACAAGGCAAAGGACAAAATGAATTATGTAGGCAATGCACGACGGTTTGACAGGCCCAAGTGCCTCGACTACCGTAAACAGGGGCCAGCTATAAAAGAAAGATATTCCCTTGAAAATCTGTTCCAAGCAACTGAAAAAGCCCTGAAACAACGGATAGGGAGCGAGCGATCTCACACCCCACACGAAATGGAGTTGGCCCGGTCAGCCACCCAGTGGGTGTCAAATTCTAATATATATAGCAGTGATATAGTGGCCCAGACTTTCTTGAGCCTTCCATCGAACGAACAGCGTTTGGCTGGTATTTACATGGTCCAACATTTAATAACGTTGTATGAGAGTCAATATTCCGATCCCGGTCAATTGTATAAATTATTGGACGACTTGCTTCTAGACAGATGGACAGGCCTGGGTACTGAATTAATTAATGTCATCCTGGATCAACGACATAAGTACCTGAATTCTCTGACCACATGCATGCTTCCCGCCCCACACCACGACAGAAAGCACCTATACGTAGACAGACAGAACCCCCTACGAGAGGTACATCCCGTAAAAAATGAAAACAATGAGTTGCAACGGGTGTATGTTTACACCCCCTTGACGAAATTAGAAATACTAGAAATGAAAAAGATGTTGCCCTGCCATGATAAAGACCCGGGGGGGTTTCACCGAGAATTAAAAGACATCCTCCGCATAGGAGATTATACGTACACTGACATTCTGAAACTATTGAAAGTACTGTTGCCTGCAGGTATTTATGAAAAGCTTAAGGAAAAAGACTGGGAGGTGGGAGAGAAAAAGTTAAGTTGGGGTGCACTGGAAACAGAAGATAAAGGCAGGCTCCCGGGGGTTGGTCTTGGGGACAAAGCTAAGGAACTGCCTGAACTCCTGATACAGGTTTTACCGAGACTATTGATTACTAAAAAGGAAGACTGGGATGCTATTTCAGCCTGTAAACAAAAACAAGAAGAGGACACAAGTGATTTCTAGTCTAGATTCGAGAAATGCTTTACTATTAATAGTGGCCTTAAGCCAGGTAGCGAATCATATCCACATCTTTTCGTGAGCAAATTAGTAGAGAATTCCTTACCCCAGATCAAGAATAGAGTACTGAAGGTTGAGAGTACTTGGCAAGCAAACAGCCCTTCACAAATGTTACAGATGCTACAATATCACCAGAACAGGATTAGAGAAGAGCAGTATCAGGAAAAGAGACGCATGAAAGAGACAAAAATGAAGGTGCTGGTTGCCCAAACGGTACCGGCAAATACGAACAAAATTAGCACGACACCTGTCAAGGGGAACTGTAATTATTGCAAACAACCAGGTCACTATGTAAAGGAATGTGCTGTCCTGAAACACAATATAGCTACAGGCAAGACAAAAGAACGACAATACACTCCTAGGCAAAATAGCACCCAACAGAACACACAGCAGACAGTAGCGAATTTTCCACCTCCACCACCGCCTGTTCATGCCACACCACAAATGTATCAGTACACACAGTCAGACTATCCAGAATATCAACAGTTCTCATGAAACAGCCTTGAGAGGGAAGTTGGCTTGCCCCTTATTGAGGTTCCTGTAGATCAAGAGGGTCCGTATGTACATAGTCGTGTACTAGGACAGGACCGAAAGTTTCTGATTGACACAGGGGCAAGCAGAACTACCATCAGCCATGACGAGGTTCCAGGGGCACCTCTCTCGGGCTCACAGAATGTTTCCCTGGGATTTTCAGGAAAGCCTATTGTTAATGAAGTATCGAAACCAGTCTCCCTCGGGGTTGGTCCACTGTCACGTACCACAGACTTGCTACTTACTAAATCATGTCCAGAAAACTTACTTGGTATGAAGACATTAAAAGAACTAGGAGCAGTTATCTGTTGTTCTCCAGAGGGAGTGCGACTGTTCTTACGTGATTTTAAGGGACATTATGTGCTGACTGATTTTGACCACAGACTCCAGAATGCGCCACAGCTCCTACGGGCACAGGACCGACTGACGTAGGTTACATGAACATAACACCACACCATGTCACTCTCAAAGCAGGAGTAGTACTACCACGTATTAGACAATACATGTTACCACCTGATGCCGAAGTAGCCTTATTGAAAATAGTTGACGAGCTCATTTCACGAGGGGTAGTGGTGGAGACTGACTCGAATGTATGTAACTCACCTGTCATTCCTATCCTTAAACGATCAGACCCTAGTGTACTACCAGTGTACAGACTAGTTGTTGACCTTCGGGAATTGAATAAATGTGTAGTACCACAATATCCAGTGGTTCCAGACATTTCTTCATTACTGACTGCTATCGATTCTGAGGCAACGTTCTTTACTGTCATTGACTTGAAGAATGCTTTCTTTAGTGTTCCCATTCATCCAGATAGCCAATATCTTTTCGGATTTAGTTTAAAAGGACGAAGCTTTAAATTTACGAGAGCTCCACAAGGTTTTACAGAAAGCCCTAGCATTTACAGTCAGGCATTAAAAAGACAGCTGGACAGTATTAGCATGCCTCCCAACACTGCACTACTCCAGTACGTAGACAACATCCTAATTACAGCACGATCAGAACCGGACTGCGAAAATGCATCACTGACAGTTTTACACTTTCTGGCAGATAAGGGGCACAAAGTGTCCCCTTCAAAGTTACAATTCTGTGAACAGCAAGTGGTGTACCTTGGACACTTGCTGTCCAAGGAGGGTAGACAGCTAACACAAGAACGTATACAGCTCATTTCTAACCTTTCACAGCCCAAGACACAAAAGGAAGTACGGGCCTTCATTGGCCTCACTTCATACTGTAGGCAATGGATTCCCCAGTATGCCTATCTAGCCAAACCACTCATACAATTGACAACACAGGAGGCAGCGTCTTCGACTGTACTCCCTTGGACACAAGAACATACCTTGGCATTTGAGGGATTAAAAAGAGTATTATGTCAAGCGCCAGTTCTAGCGACTCCTAGTTACAGTAAACCTTTTATGCTTTTCGTAACTGAACGGGATGGAACAGCGTTATCTGTCCTCACACAAGATCAAGCAGGAAAACACAAGCCTTGTGCTTATTTTTCTAGTACACTGGACCCAGTGGCCCAGGCTCTGCCTGCGTGCCTGAAATCGGTTGCGGCAACAGCCCTAGCCATAAGACAAAGTGACTCGATAGTGCTGGGACACCCCCTGACAGTACAGGTACCGCATGCAGTGGAGGTTCTCTTAAACAGGACACAGACACAACATTTGACTGTAGCGAGACTGACAGGATATGAACTGACATTATTTCAACCACACATAGAGATCAGACGATGTAACATTCTGAACCCTGCTACACTTTTGCCCTCAAGTACAGTAAATGCACCACCACATGACTGTGTGGAAGTAATGAATATAGTGACGAAACCAAGACAAGACCTGACAGATATTGCACTTCCAGACCCTGACCTAACACTCTATGTAGATGGATCATGCATGAGAACGAGTGCAGGAGAGTTAGTAGCAGCATATGCCGTGACCACTGCTACTGAAGTCATAGAGACACAAAGAATAGACACACTGTCAGCACAAGCAGCAGAGCTCATCGCTCTGACACAAGCCTGCATAAGAGCTAAGTACTTGAGAGTGAACATTTATACCGACTCACAATATGCTTTTGGCGTAGTTCATGATTTTGGAGTACTGTGGAGGGAGAGAGGTTTCTTGACCTCTCATGGGGCCAAAATTCAGCACGGCCCGCTAATTCAGGCCCTGTTGGAAGCAATACATTTACCTGCAGCCATAGCTATCCTGAAATGCAAAGCTCACACCAAAGTTACAGACACCATTTCCCAGGGTAATGACCTGGCAGACCGAACTGCTAAACTTACAGCCCAGACACCAACAGACATGACAAGGACAGAGGTACCATTACTGACAAAAAGTATGACAGTCAGGGATCCTTCTCAAGATGTACTCGACATACAGACACATGCCACTACAGATGAAATAAAGAAATGGACTGAACAAGGAGGGGTCCAGACTGACCAAGGTTGGATGACTAAGGGAAAAGGCACATGGTTTCTTCCAGATTCCATGGTACAAGTAATCATAAACACAACACATAGTCCAGCACACTTGGGAGAGAAGGCAATGATAGACAGCTTACAGAATATCTGGTTTAACAAGCACCTGCGTGCAGCAGCGAAACAGAAAGTACGAACATGTATGATCTGTTGCCAGTTCAATCCAGGTAAAGGCATCCCGGTGGAACAAGGCGGATTTCATCCTCCTGACCACCCTTTTGAGGTCCTCCAGATGGATTACATCCAAATGGACAGATGTAGAGGTTACAAGTATATCTTGGTAGTTGTGTGTGCACTAACTAGATGGACAGAAGCGTATCCAGTGCCAGATTATACTGCTGTGACAACCGCCAGGCAATTGGTGCGCGAATTCTTTCCCAGATACGGATTGCCCCGTGTCATCTACTCAGACAATGGACAGCCATTTTCCTCTGAATTAATGAAACAAGTGTCTCTTCTGTTAGGATATAATTGGAAGTTCCATTGTGTACGACACCCTGAAGCAGCAGGTCTTGTAGAAAGACATAATCAGACAATTAAGACGAAACTAGCAAAGATCTGTGCAGAAAAGGGCGTGGATTGGATGGTAGCCTTGCCGGTTGCCCTCTTTTACATGCGTATGGTAGCTCATTCCAGAACAGGCCTATCTCCGTATGAAGTAGTTTTCGGTAGACCGCCAAATATGTGGGGTACGCCTATGCCTAAGAAAATAACTGATGTTGACAGTAACATGCTGACAGATTACCTGGCTTCCTTGATGTCTGCACTACTCTCTTGTTGTTCACAGGTTGCTGCCGCCTTCCCTGACAACACCCAGGTCAAGGAACACGCCATAGTCCCTGGTGATTTCGTCTTCGTGCGGAACTTTGATCGATCAAGCCCCCTTGAGCCGCGTTGGAAGGCGCCGAAGTTAGTGTTACTGACCACGAGGACAGCCATCAAGGTCGAAGGAAGAAAAGGATGGCTTCATGCCCATCATTGCAAACGGTACTTTGGACAATCTGGAACTTTGGTAAAGAATAAAGACATTAAAGACATTACAGACTTTTCGCCGCCTTTGCTAGAAAAGACTCCACAGCAAGAGTATAGGTCTAAGTTACGATCTAGTAAGTCAGACGAGGTTTAATTGTCTAAGTCCACTAGGTGGTGAATCGGTTAGACTAGATTTCTGACATGTATAAGATCGCATACGAGAATAGTAAGAAGAGCAAAATGAAAGAGAAATACTGCAAGATATTACGTAGTAGATGTATAGTTTCTTTGATTATTCTTTTTTTTCTGTGCATCGTTATAATCTGTGTTAGTTTAATACTACATGTTTTTTTTCCTCCTATTGCCTCACATATGCACTCTTCCATTAACAACACTGTAGAGCATACATTCAGTGAACTGCCACCCGTCTTTTTGGCCCCATCCCATTACCATCGAGATTCACGACTAGAGCATGTTAGACAAAGGAGAGAGACCGATGTCTCAGAGATCGATCAGACTGAAACAGCTTGGGAGCAATATACAGATTTCAACAAAGGATTCTTTTTCTTCATAGGTCCCGTCCAAAACAGTAAACTGATACGCAGGTTAACAAGAACTCTGGAAGCAGTTGTGAATGTGACTGCTTCTGCTCTGGCGAACTTGACCCAGGAGCAGTCTGCCATGAGACTTGTTGTTCTTCAGAACCGCCTTGTTCTTGACGGCATCCTGGCGGATAGGGGCGGGGCCTGTAGAGTGATCGGCTCCAGTTGCTGCGTTTTCATTCCTAATAACGCGCCATCTGTGTACGCAGCAATAACAAGGCTCCACAAGATTGCTCATGATATACATCAAGACCCAGGCACATGGACTTGGTCCAGTTGGCTCTGGGGTGTAATATCGGCTTGGGGATGGAAAGTGTTGTCGTTCCTAGGAATGATACTGCTTATGATATTCGGCTGCTGTCTCTGTCTGCAGTGTGGCCCGGCCATTTGCGGCATGTGTGCGACTGCCTGTGTTCCACATCCACGTATACAAAGGATCAAAGATGAACAAATGATGCTGTATGATCAAATATACGGTCTCATGAATATAGATGTGTCCTGAAGGGTAAAGTAGGGGACAAGGAGGGAATGAGGAAAATGAAATTTTACATGACCAATATGTCCCCTGCGTGTACCCTATGTTTAATGTATGTGCATATCACCCATGCATTTTCCCTTAAGTGGCCTGAATAACGAGGCCTCTGCATTTACGTCCTGCATTAGGATGCCAGTCATCAAGTCTCCCATGTAAGAAACGTTAGTTTTGCGTTGAGGCCCATGTGTTTGCATTGTGCACTCTTAAATCACGATGAACCCATTTTGTGGCTCAGCCTGAGCCAGTCTCTGAATTAGGGTTTCATGACTCCAGACACTCTGAGAGCTGCAGTTACGTATCCCTGACCTCGCATACTTCTGGCTCCGCCGAAAGAGGCCCAGCACGGGGTGCCAAGACAGTATTTTGCACAACAGTTATCTGCTTGCTCTACAGAATCACATTCCTGCCTGGTGAAGAAGGTAAACAGAACCCGTCTGCAGAGATAGGGCCTAGCCTTTCTGTCTCCGTTTAAGTAAATTACAAAGCTTGCATCCGTAGAAAGCCCACGGCCCCCACGCAATGAACGAAGAAATATATGCCCTCTCTGGCTCTTAGTGATGAGCGACCTTTGCTTCAGATAAAACATCCCCGGACTCAAGATATCAGATAATACCAGACGTACTGATCGCCCTGACACTGAAGGCCTCCCTACTAGACTGAATGTCAGCTCCCCCCAGTTACACGTCAGTTGTACGTCATGATCAAGTTGCGCACACAAGTAGGGCAAAGTTCCAGCTGGCCATGCAACCCCCTCCATGTATCCACCCACCTATGACTCCTCCTCAAATGCACGCCCACATGCTCTTATCTCTCTTTCTCTTGCTCTGCCTGGAGCGTTCCTCCCTATGTACAAGATTGAAGTATAAATATTGTACTCAGTAAAGAAGGTTCAGAGAAGACCCTTCCTGAACCTTAGTGGTGATGGAACCGATTCTCCCCTAACTCGAGTTATGGAAATAAAGCCCTTTTGAATCGGACACCACGGACTCTGCCTCTCATTTAATGCATGACATTTTGTTTATTTATAGAAATTATGACAGGGTAATATTTTATTTACCACATCACTTCTGCTGCGCTGTCTAGCATTGTCTGAGCCCACTCTCCGTTTTTCAGCTGTGTCCTCAGTATCCTCGGCATGTTTGATTACTTTGATACTGGCTACCTTCTTCTTTGGAAATTTTAACTTTTTATTTTGATGAGCAGGTTCCTTGTCTTTGGACTTGACGTGCTCTTCCCTGTGTTCTGACCGTCCTCTTCATTCCGATTTCTGCGAGGAAGTCTGAAAAGATCGAGAGGGACGTGTATCAATATCTTGATATCTATCAGGTTTTTTTAAATTATCCCTATTTCTAAGGTTGTACTTTTTCTCAGAGGGCTCCCTCTGGGGAGACTTGTGTCCTTGGTCCGGAGATCTTTCTCTCCGCCGAGGAGACCTTCCTCTGGACTGGAATCTTTTTTCTTTGAGAGTGGATTGTTTATTTCCATCCCAGCTCTTTTTTGGAGTGTTTAAGATTATTTTTAATAAATATCTTTTCAGGATTTTCAGTTCGTTGGGGTTTCACTGGTTTCCCACCCAAACTATCTCTTCCTAGTTCTTCATAGGATTGTTCTATGATTCTGGCAAGTTCAAATGGTTGTTCTGCTATATCTGTTTCCTTCAGTTTCTGGCGGATCGCCACAGATGCTGCTTCTCCTTTTATGTTAGATAACAATAAAGCTTAGACCTGCTTGAAGTCTTTTAGTAATTTCATACCCAGAGTTAAAGCAGGTCTGGACCGTATTCATTTTGAATCTGTCTTAGTACATCTGGTATTACCGCCATGGACGGAACACCATGTGTTTTTGTGTAAATGGAAGCAAAGACTGTGCCCCAAGTGTCACAGTCCTCCACATGTGGTGCGATCCCCATTGGAAGACAGATAGTCAGAATTCTGTGTTTCTCAACAGGGGTGGTATCCGGAAATACCGCCTCTATTTGAGTGATTTTTTGTGCTAACCAGAATGGAATTTGTTCCCGTTTAATGGGCACTTTACCTAGACAGGACTGTATGTTCTGTGGTGTGATTTTATTTGTGTTCCCCTGATGAGGGGTCAGCTGTGGAATTTTAATAGCTGTTTGGACTGTTGAAGTCTGCATTACATATTGGACTAATTGTCTATGGATTTTAATCAGTTGTTTTAGCTGTGCTAAAAGTTCTGGTATTGACATTTTTTCAATGTCTGGATGTGGTGTGTAGCCGGCTAGAACCGGCCACGTTGCTCCTGGTCTACCTAGTGGACCGAGCCTGGTGATGTGATCATTATGTTTTAGGGCTCCTTTAAACCAGAGCAGGTGCTCTTGGTATTTTAATGGGATTTCCACCTCCTCGAAAGGGGTGTAGATATTCGGTGGTTCCTCTATTTTGTAATAGTGGAACTCCTTTGTGACAGCGTTTGCTGTTGGAAAGTTTATCCATGAATAGAATACCTCTGTCTGCCGATATTCATGTGCCTCAATTACGAATATGACTGTACCACCTCTTGGTGTTAGTCCATTTTCTATAAGTTTAAGTGTTATATTTTTTCTTATGCTGACCGGGATGAGTATTGCGTCCGGGTCAGTCTGCAGGAGACTATTGTCATCTGCTAGGAGTTGAGCTGCTATTCTAGCTGCCTCCCTTTCTTCCTCATTGTCTGACATTTTACTGACAAGATGGTTTTTGTTTTGTTGCAGATCAGGTTTCCAAGGAAACAAAGATTAGGGGCCAGATGTAGGTAAAACTTATTTACCGATTCTTAATTACCGAATTTTACCGATTCGGTAATTAAGAATCGGTAAATAAGAATGGGGGGTATGTAGGAACATCCAGATGTTCCATTTACCGAATCGGTAAATATCTGTATTTACCGATTCGGTAAATACCGACCGGTAATGCTCCATTCATTCCTATGGGCTTTGAAGCCCATAGGAATGAATGGGGCATTACCGGTCGGTATTTACAGATTCGGTAAATACCGATTTTGACAAGGGTGCAGGGGGTGTCACTTTGACACCCTCTAGCACCCCCAAAAAAGGTTCGGGGGCCATGTGGCAGGCAGACCTGCCCTAAGGGCAGGTCTGCCTGCCACATGGCACAGGTGTGCATACACACATGTGCATGCACACCTGAATCGGTATTTTACCATCAAATTGAATTTGATGGTAAAATACCGATTTTGTAGGGCTTGTGGGACTCAGAAGGGTCCCACCTACATCTCAATTTTACCGATTCTGGAAAAATACCGACCGGTATATTTACAGAATCGGTAAAATTACCGATTTGCCCTGTTTCCTTGCCCCTACATCTCAAATGCCAAATACCGGTCGGTAACGGCCGAATTCGGCCGTTACCGACCGGTATTTGGCTACCTACATCTGGCCCCTAGTGCACAATATTTTGGAACACTGTATCCTTCAATGTTGAATAAACCAAAAACTATACATAGAAATCTCTTTCTACTAAGTTCTGGCGGATTTTAACCTTTGACCCACTCCAGACGTCTTTGGAGTATTTTACGGGAAAAAGGGTCTGTGTGAAAAAGCACGACTGAGTTACTCTAATGTCTTGCGTTAGATTTATCGCCTTACCAAACCGTTGGGCGCCATGTAGTGTAGTTCCTATTATCCCAATAGGCTCTGCGCATTGAAATAATATCTTCAATAGTATAGACGTAGGACAGAGGTTAACTAGGTCTTCTACTGACGATATTAGACTTAAGTTTTGTGTGCCAGCTAGCTCAGAGTTCACTAGAAACTTTCTCGAATAGGCGAGGAGGAGTTTAACCTCCCTGGATAGACAAGAAGGGATTTAGTTTCTGACAACCATAGAACATGACAACTTTGCTCTCCCTGATCAAGAGTATATCTCTAGAGTCGTGTGAAAACATAAGACAGCTATTTTACTCAGTCAGATACGTGCATACTTAGTTTCACCAGATTGTAGAGAAAAGAAGAGACGGGCGTTTTCAATAAAAGGTGTTATTTATTGATCAGTCTCTTTTCTCATACAAGAGAAATGAATCGCTATGATTGTTATACTTATAGTTAAGTAAAGTGCATACAGTAAAAGCAGGATTATAAAATAATACTGTAAAAGCATTGATATGGTTTCTTAGCCATATGATACTTTAAAATGGATAAAAGATATACATACATATATACATTGACTAATCGTACTCAACTGGTGCTTCTAACTACGCCTACCCCGGTGTACCTGACCTAAGCCTAATACATGAGAGGGAGTAAGTAAGTAGCAGTTTAAGATAAGTTTGTTTTGCCAAGAGTCTGACTCAAGAATTCTCTATAAGGGTTTAGTCAGTTCAGTACCTGGGATTTAGAAGGCTGGAGGGCTGGTATCTCTTTCTCAGGACTCGGTATTCCAGTCACCCGCGAAGGTGGGCTGGAAACGCTGGAGGCTGGATTTCTCGGCAAGAGAAAAGACAGCGTCTTCCTCAGCGCGTCAAAAGGGAGGGGCAGCGTCCGTGGGCTCTCGCATCAGATGGGCTCTGCGGCAAGTATCGCTGCTCCAAGCTCATCACCACCGTGTCTGCTTAGGGCAGCGTCGGTATATTTATACCTGAAAGGTGCTGGGTTTGACGTAAGGATGGACATAAGACGTCAATAAGAGATGTCATTAAGAACTGGTCGTCCTTACATTTTTTACAGGAGTTCTCGAATGAAATCAAAACAATAGCAGCGGGGATTTCCCAGGTTTGCTGGAGGCTTGGTTTGTTTAGAGAACTCGGTGTGCTTTCTAGGGGGCTGGAGGAATAGTGCTTGCTCAATGTGACAGCATGCGCTATGACTTAATCTGAAAACGGGTTTCTGCGCCGTTGTATGGACATTAGTGAATAATAACCGGACAAGGGTCAGAAATAGGAGTATCGATACAGGTCCCTAGATAAACATACTACACCCGTGCTCACCCTCTTGGGAGCTTGGAACAAGCAGTCAGGCTTATCCCGGAGGCAATGTGTAAAACATTTACAAAACACACACACAGCAGCGACACACTAGGCACATCACAAAAGAAACTCCACACAAGGGTATATAAAAAATAGCCTTTGTTTTACTCATAAACACATTAGATCATAATCACAAATATACACTGTGCCAAATGGCACTAGGTAGTACTTTACAGGGGATTATATACAGGACAGGGCCAATCGGGCCACTGTCAGCAACATTAGAATGATAAGTAGTTAAAATAAACCAACCAGTAACTACTGGTATTAGCGTCAACTGCTCTCAACACCTGCAGTGTGCAGTGAACACATGGCAGCGTGTCTCAGCTTGTACCAACCCTTGCAGTGCAGGGACACATGGCGCAGCCTTGGCAGTGTGTCTCAGCTGCTGTCAACACCTGCAGCGTGCAGTGAACACATGGCAGCATGTCTTAGCTGGTACCTACCATTGCAGTGCAGGGACACATGGCGCAGCCATGTAGTGTGTCTTAGCTGGTACGAACATGTTCAGAGCAAGGAACACATGGCACAGCCCTGTAGCGTGTCTCAGCTGTTACTAACGCCTGCAGTGCAGGGAACACATGGCACAGCCCTGTAGCATGTCACAGCTGCTCTCAACACCTGCAGTGTGCAGTGAACACATGGCAGCGTGTCTCAGCTGGTACTAACCCTTGCAGTGAGGGACACATGGCACAGCCCTGTAGCATGTCTCAGCTGCTCCGAACACTTGCAGTGTGAAGTGAACATATGGCAGCGTGTCTCAGCTGGTACCAACCATTGCAGTGCAGGGACACATGGCACAGCCCTGTAGCATGTCTCAGCTGTTACTAACGCATGCAGTGCATGGACACATGCCACAGCCCTGCAGCCTGTCTCAGCTGCTCCCAACACCTGCAGTGTGCAGTGAACACATGGCAGCGTGTCTCAGCTGGTACTAACCCTTGCAGTTCAGGGACACATGGTGCAGCCTTGGCAGCGTGTCTCAGCTGCTCTCAACACTTGCAGTGTGCAGTGAACACATGGCAATGTGTCTCAGCTGGTACCAACCCTTGCAGTGCAGGGACACATGGCGCAGCCCTGTAGCGTGTCTCAGCTCCTCTCAACACTTGCAGTGTGCAGTGAACACATGGCAATGTGTCTCAGCTGGTACCAACCCTTGCAGTGCAGGGACACATGGCGCAGCCATGTAGCGTGTCTTAGCTGGTACGAACTTGTTCAGTGCAAGGAACATATGGGACAGCCGTGTAACGTGTCTCAGCTGTTACTAAAGCATGCAGTGCAGGGAACACATGGCACAACCCTGACATCTTGTCTCAGCTGCGCTCAACACCTGCAGTGTGCAATGAACACGCGACAGAGTGCCTCAGCTGTTACTAACCCTTGCAGTGCAGGGACACATGGCGCAGCCTTGGCAGCGTGTCTCAGTTGCTCTCAGCACCTGCAGTGTGCACTGAACACATGGCAGTGTGTCTCAGCTGGTACTAACCCTTGCAGTACAGGGACACATGGCACAGCCCTGTAGCATGTCTCAGCTGCTCCAAACACTTGCAGTGTGAAGTGAACATATGGCAGCGTGTCTCAGCTGGTACCAACCATTGCAGTGCAGGGACACATGGCACAGCCCTGTAGCATGTCTCAGCTGTTACTAACGCATACAGTGCAGGGACACATGCTGCAGCCCTCCAGCGTGTCTCAGCTGCTCTCAACACCTGCAGTGTGCAGTGAACACATGGCAGTGTGTCTCAGCTGGTACTAACCCTTGCAGTTCAGGGACAAATGGCGCAGCCTTGGCAGCGTGTCTCAGCTACTTTCAACACCTGCAGTGTGCAGTGACCACATGGTAGCGTGTCTCAGCTGGTACCAACCCTTGCAGTGCAGGCACACATGGCACAGCCCTGTAGTGTGTCTCAGCTGGTACCAACCCTTGCAGTGCAGGGACACATGGTGCAGCCCTGTACCGTGTCTTAGCTGGTACGAACTTGTTCAGTGCAAGGAACATATGGCACAGCCATGTAGCGTGTCTCAGCTGTTACTAACACATGCAGTGCAGGGAACACATGGCACAACCCTGACATCATGTCTCAGCTGCTTTCAATACCTGCAGTGTGCAGTGAACACGCAACAGAGTGCCTCAGCTGATACACAACTCTTGCAGTGCAGGGACACATGGCGCAGTCTTGGCAGCGTGTCTCAGCTGCTCTCAACACCTGCAGCGTGCAGTGAACACATGGCAGCGTATTTCAGCTGGTACCTACCCTTGCAGTGCAGGCACACATGGCACAGCCCATTAGCGTGTCTCAGCTGTTACTAAAGTATGCAGTGCGAGGACACATGGCACAGCCCTGACATCGTGTCTCAGCTGCTCTCAACACCTGCAGTGTGCAGTGAACACATGGCAGCGTGTGTTAGCTGGTACTAACCCTTGCAGTGCAGGGACAAATGGTGCATCCCTGTATCGTGTCTTAGCTGGTACGTACACGTGCAGTGCAGGGACACATGGCTTAGCCCTGTAGCGTGTCTCAGCTGGTACCAACCCTTGCAGTGCAGGGACACATGGCGCAGCATGGCAACGTCTCTCAGCTGCTCTCAACACCTGCAGCGTGCAGTCAACACATGGCAGAGTGTCTTAGCTGGCACCTACCCTTGCAGTGCAGGGACACATGGCACAGCCCAGTAGCGTGTCTCAGCTGTTACTAAAGCATGCAGTGCAGGGACACATGGCACAGCCCTGACATTGTGTCTCAGCTGCTCTCAACACCTGCAGTGTGCAGTCAACACATGGCAGCGTGTCTTAGCTGGTACTAACCCTTGCAGTGCAGGGACAAATGGCGCTGCCCTGCATCGTGTCTTAGCTGGTACGAACACGTGCAGTGCAGGGACACATGGCTTAGCCCTGAAGCGTGTCTCAGCTGGTACCAACCCTTGCAGTGCTGGGACACATGGCGCAGCATGGCAACATGTCTCAGCTGCTCTCAACACCTGCAGCGTGCAGTCAACACATGGCAGCGTGTCTTATCTGGTACCTACCCTTGCAGTGCAGGGACATGTGGCGCAGCCCTGTAGCGTGTCTTAGCTGGTATGAACATGTGCAGTGCGAGGAACACATGGCACTGCCCTGTAGCGTGTCTCAGCTGGTATTAACGCATGCAGTGCAGGGAACACATGACACAGCCCTGACATCGTGTCTCAGCTGCTCTCAACACCTTCAGTGTGCAGTGAACACATGGCAGCATTTCTCATCTGGTACCATCCCTTGCCGTGCAGGGAACCCATGGCACAACCTTGTAGCGTGTCTCAGCTGCTCTCAACACCTGCAGTGTGTAGTGAACACATGGCAGCATGTCTCAGCTGGTACCAACACTTGCAGTGCAGGACAGCCCTGTAGCATGTCTTAGCTGCTCTCAACACTTGCAGTGAACATATGGCAGCGTGTCTCAGCTGGTAACAACCCTTGCAGTGCAGGGACACATGGCACAGCCCTGTAGCGTGTCTCAGCTGCTCCCAACACCTGCAGTGCGCAGTGAAAACATGGCAGCGTGGCTCAGCTGGTACCAACCCTTGAAGTGCAGGGACACATGGCACAGCCCTGTAGCGTGTCTTAGCTGATGCGAACATGTACAGTGCAAACAACACATGGCACAGCCCTGTAGCATGTCTCAGCTGGTACGAACCCATGCAGTGAAGGGACACATGACGCAGCCTTGCAGCGTGTCTCAGCTGCTCTCAACACCTGCAGCATGCAGTGAACACATTGCAGCGTGTCTCAGCTGGTACCTACCCTTGCAGTGCAGGGACACATGGCAAAGCCCTCTAGCGTGTCTCAGCTGCTCTCAACACCTGCAGTGTGAAGTGAACACATGGCAGCGTGTCTCAGCTGGTACCTACCCATGCAGTGCAGATGCACATGGCGCAGCCCTGTAGCGTGTCTCAGCTGTTACTAATGCCTGCAGTGCAGGGAACACATGACACAGCCCTGACATCGTGTCTCAGCTGCTCTCAACACCTGCAGTTTGCAGTGAACATGTGACAGCGTGTCAGCTGATACTAACCCATGCAGTACAGAGACACATGGCGCAGCCTTGGCAGCGTAACTCAGCTGCTCTCAACACCTGCAGCGTGCAGTGAACACATGGCAGCGTGTTTCAGCTGGTACCTACCCTTGCAGTGCAGGGTCACATGGTACAGCCCAGTAGAGTTTCTCAGCTGTTACTAACGCATGCAGTGCAGGGACACATGGCACAGCCCTGACATCGTGTCTCAGCTGCTCTCAACGCCTGCAGTGTGCTGTGAACACATGGCAGCGTGTCTCAGCTGGTACCAACCCTCGCAGTGCAGGGACACATGGCCTAGCCCTGTAGCGTGTCTCAGCTGCTCTCAACACTTGGAGTGTGCAGTGGCTTGTCTTAGTTGGTACGAACATGTTCAGTGCAAGGAACGCATGGCACAGCCCTGTAGCGTGTCTCAGCTGTTACTAACGCATGCAGTGCAGGGAACTCATGGCACAGCGCTGACATTGTGTCTCAACTGCTCTCAACACCTGCAGTGTGCAGTGAACACATGGCAGTGTGTTTTAGCTGGTACCTACCCTTGCAGTATAGGGACACATGCCACAACCCAATATACTGTCTCAGCTGTTACTAATGCATGCAGTGCAGGGAACACATGGAACAGCCCTGACATTGGGTCTCAGCTGCTCTCAACACCTTTAGTGTGCAGTGAACATGTGACAGAGTGCCTCAGCTGATACTTACCCTTGCAGTGCAGGGACACATGGCACAGCCCTGACATCGTGTCTCAGCTGCTCTTAACACCTGCAGTGTGCAGTGAACACATGGCAGTGTGTCTCAGCTGGTACTAACCCTTGCAGTGCAGGGACACATGGCGCAGTCTTGGCAGCGTGGCTCAGCTGCTCTCAACACATGCAGGGCGCAGTGAACACATGGCAGCCTGTCTCAGCTGGTCCTAACCCTTGCAGTGCAGGGTCGCATGGCGCAGCCCTGTAGCGTGCCTTAGCTGGTACGAACATGTGCAGTGGAGGGACACATGGCACAGCCCTGTAGCGTGTCTCAGCTGCTCTGAACGCCTACAGTGTGCACTGAACACATGGCAGCGTTTCTCAGCTGGTACCAACCCTTGCAGTGCAGGGACACATGGCACAGCGCTGTAGCGTGTCTCAGCTGGTACCAACCCTTGCAGTGCAGGAAACACATGGCACAGCCCTGACATCGTGTCTCAGCTGCTCTCAACGGCTGCAGTGTGCAGTGAACACATGGCAGCGTTTCTCAGCTGGTACCAACCCTTGCAGTGCAGGGACACATGGCACAGCCCTGTAGACTGTCTCAGCTGGTACCAACCTTTGCATTGCAGGAAACACATGGCACAGCCCTGACATCGTGTCTCAGCTGCTCTCAATGCCTGCAGTGTGCACTGAACACATGGCAGCATGTGTCTCAGCTGGTACCAACCCTTGCAGTACAGGGACACATGGCACAGCCCTGTAGCGTGTGTCAGCTGCTATCAACCCCTGCAGTGTACAGTAAACACAGGGCAGCGTGTCTCAGTTGGTACCAACCCTTGCAGTGCAGGGACACATGGCACTGCCCTATAGCATGTATCAGCTGCTCTCAACACCTGCAGCTTGTAGTGTACACATGGCAGAGTGTCTCAGCTGGTACCAACACCTGCATTGTGCAGTGAACACATGGCAGTGTGTCTCAGCTGGTACTAACCCTTGCAGTGCAGGGACACATGGCGCAGCCCTGTAGCGTGTCTCAGCTGCCCTCAACACCTGCAGCGTGCAGTGAACACATGGCAGTGTGTCTCAGCTGGTACCAACCCTTGCAGTGCAGGGACACATGGTGCAGCCTTTTATTTTATTTTTTTATTTAGAGAGTTTTATATAGCGCAAACGTGACCCTTGGGTATCAGAGCGCTTCACAGATACATATACATGAGGTAGGTTAGAGATACAACTCGCATAACATAACCATATATTGAATGAGGTAGGTAAGTATAGAGCGATATAGTAAACATTTCACACTGATATGAGGTAGGTTAGGTATAATTCTATAAGGTATATATCCTAAAATATGTACAATGGTGTGGTAAAGTTAGGCTAGTACTTGACATCGGGATTACATATTTCTATATAATTTCAGTCTGCGTCCATTTCCCAGGTTGTCATATAAGTTATTCTACTTGCCCACTGTTTTGTATATTGTATTCCTGTACAAATAGTTCCGAATTGTCTTTATCTGTGCATTCTTCCTCCAGGTTCTGGGTAGGTATAGCGCCGCTAGGTTGTCCCCCGTCTACCTAGAGACTTTCTCTTTCTTCCATTCGATGTTCCGTTTTGGCACATCTATGATGCTGTGGCGTGAAGTCCTTTCTTGTCTATGTAAGGAACGTACTCGTTAGGAAGATCCTAGCTTCCCTTTTGCATGTTTGTAATTTTCCTGATATTTGGAGGGAGTGAGTTCCATATTTTGGTGGCTTCTCCAGAGAAAGCTCTGTCGTATGTTTTCTTCTTCCGGAAGATGGGTGGCTTCAGCAGCAGCTCCTTGGCACTCCTGGCTTGTCTGCCTCCTCCAGATAGCTCAATCTTCTGGGTCAGGTATCTTGGTGTTTTGTAGTGGAGCGCTTTGTGGGTGATACATGCCATTTTAAGTTGGATTCTGGCTCCGTATTGTAGCCAGTTTAGCGCTTTTAGGTGTGGCGAGATATGGTCGAATTTCCTCAATCCGGTAATGAGCCTTGCTGCTGCATTGAGGCATGCTTTTAGTGGTGCCGTGGAAATTTTTGGTAGACCTGCTAAGGTTGTACATCCGTACTCAATCCTTGAGATAACTAATGATTGTACTGCCAGTTTGAGATCTGCCAAAGAGATGAATGGTTTCACTTTTCTTATGTAGTTCAAGTGAAAGCGGGCATTTTTTGCCATTGATTTGATGTGGGCTTTCATGTCTAGGTTCATATCCAATGTGATTCCTAATGATTTTGCTGAGTCCACTAGCGTAGGGGTGCAGTTTAGTGCTGTGATCAATTTGGTCCATTCCTTCGCCTCAGTGTGGTTCTTTGGTGGTGAGATTAATAGGAACTTCGTTTTTTGTCCATTTAGCTTCAGGTGATTACTGGTTAACCAGCTTAATGTCACTTGATGTCATCCAGAGATGCGACCTTGATGTAAATTTGCATGTCATCGCGTACATGTGATAGGATATGTTTGCGTCTCGGAGAATTTCTGTCAGAGGTTCGATGTATAGGTTAAAAAATGAAGGGGATAGTGTAGATCCTTGAGGGACTCCGATCGAATTCGGACATGATGGGGATAGTGTCTGGCTAACCAAAAATCTTTGAGATCTGTTCTGAAGGAAGGATTCAAACCATTTCAGCACATTTCCCGATTTTCCCATCCTGTTGTGCAGTCTAGTAATTTTTCATGATTTACAGTGTCGAATGCAGATGACAGGTAAAGAAGGACTAGTAGACTTGTTCTATTGAGATCTAGGGCCTGTATTGCATCATCGACGATAAGTAGGATCGCTGTTTCCGTGCTGTGGCCTGTTCTAAATCCCGATTGGCAGTCGTCCAATAGCATGAAATTAGCGATGTGTTGACTCAGTTGGTTTTGTACACATTCCTATATTAGTTTGGCCAGTAATGGAATATTGGTAACTGGGCGAAAGTTATTTGGATCTGCTGGGTCCGCTGTGGGTTTCTTGATGATGGGGACAACTTGGCCTGTTTTTAAGCATTCTGGAAGGATCCCGTGTGATAGCGAGGCATTTATTATTTTTGTCCATATTGGGATGATGATGTTGTTGATTTTTTTTAGGCATTTGGCGGGGAGTGGATCATTATAGTGGTTATTCGCATTGATATCCGCTAGTGTTTTGGTGATAGTATTCTGATCATGTAGCTTGAAGGTATCCCAATGTGCTTTGTTTTTTGTTTCATCTAGGCCGTTTGTCAGAGTGGTATTGTTCAGTCTGTGTGGTTGGTTGGGCAGGTTGTCCGCTGCCAACTTGAGCTCTATTTCCAAAGTGTTGGCCTTGTCGGTGAAGAAATTTGAGAATTCTTCACAGCTCAGCTGAGCTTTAGTGGTTTCTTGGGCCGATTTTGCCAATTTGTTGGATTGTTGCTTTAAAATCTCAAATAGTTTCCGTGGCCTGTTTTTGGCGTTAACCAGTTCTGATCTAATATATTCTTTTTTTGACTTGAGGGTCTTTTTGTTGTACTCGTTTCTGATTTTTCTGAGTGATTTCAGCTCTGGTGTTGCTCTGATAATGCAGGGTGTTGCAGGGTGTTGACTCCATTTTCTTTCGGCCAGTCTTAGTTTCCGCCTAAAATCATTCAGTGTCCCATTAAACCAAGGGTTTTTGTCCTTTTCCGTGACTCTTTTCAGTTTTAGTGGCATGGTGGTGTTAACTATGTTTGTTACTGTCGTAGTGTAGTGATCCGTTAGATCATTCACATTCCACAGGTTGTTAGGTGGATTCAGATCTTTCTCACAACTTTCTACTAACCGTTCAATATTCGAGTCTTTAATGTCCCGGGTCCACTTTTTGAGTTTTTGAATTTAATAGGCTGCGATATCTTATTCTTTTTCAGGGTTGGTATTAGGAAGGTTATGGCATGGTGATCCGACCAGTCGCATGGAACTGAGTGGATCACTATTGTTGGACTTGGCCCTTCTGGCAGGTTCACCGCTAAACTTTTTGCTTGTACTTGTGGATTGGTGGTAGTGATTTTTGGGTCCCTGCGCACTTTTCCCTGTGTCCCAGAGTAAAAGTGCGTGCGTGTAGTGAGGCTGGCCTGCCCTCTCATAGGAATGCATGGGGAATGTGTGTGTCCATGTTAGTTCCTGATGTGTGGGGAGTGCAGGCTCGAGTTTGGTATGTGTGAAGTCGTGAGAGTGAATGCTGCGCGATGGTATGTGCGGCTTGTACGTGTCTAGTGGGGAAGTGCCACTTCTAGACATTGATGTGTGTGTGCAGTGAGGGTGCTGGAGCGTGATTGGCTGGAGCTGGCTGGCAAGCCTGGCTCCAAGAAGTCTGGATGGGTCTGCCAAGGAGCGAGTGGAGAGATCAGCATGAGTGATGTGTGGGAGGGCTGCACCTGGTTCCTGATGGGGCTGGGCTTTTCCCACACAATGCTGGCTCCGCCCCCTGTGGTACGTCTAACGACCCTAGCCTCCCCAGTGAATGAAAGGGGTGGTTGGGCCATCAAGGGTGCTCCAAAACCAGCTGCAACTGGTTTATCCCCCACCCTGCACCTACAGACAAAGGTTTTCTTAGTATAAGAAGGGGCTGTGTCCCCTCACATTTTGTTCTGTTCCAGGATCCTGCCAGAGGGGGCTGGTGCTGTTGCTGGGGCCAGGACGACCGCCACTTGGACTGTCTCCCTGCCTGGAGACCCAGTGAGCAGGCTCTGGGCCCAGCCTTGCCCCCCTGCCTGCCTCCAGACCCTGCTGGAGCTTTTCCTTGTGCCTATACCGCTGAAAGCGCTGTACCTTGCCTGTAAGCGCCTGAGAGAGCTGTGAATTGCCTTTAGCGCTGGAAGGCGCTTTATTTCCCTACTAGCACTTGGAAGCGCTTTTTCTCTCCCCTGAGTGCTTGGGAGCGCTGTGAATTGCCTTGTAGCGCTGGGGGAGCACTTGGGTTACTGAGCCGGTGCCCACCCGGAGTTTGACCCGACCCGAGATTGCCGAGCGGCTGCCCACGCCGCACATGTGCCTCGATTATTTTTTTATTTAATCATGAGGGAGCCTACCCCTCGGATAGTGATACCCCGCCTGCCTGCCTAAAACGGGCCGCCGCGCTGCCCGCGACGACCCGGAAGCATTGGGCCGGCTGACCAACTGCAGCGCGGCCCGAGACGAGCGAACCGGAAGTCCCGCCCTCGGTGCCGCAGCGCGAGCAGGAGTCTTCACCAGCCGTCCGGGGCCTAGCGAGGCTCCCCCTAGGAAGAGGAGCCCCGCCCGCGGCCTCAGCAGAGCCGCAGACCTACGGAGACCCGGTAAGTGGGGCCGAAGTACAGATTCGGGGAGGAGGGCGTCGGGGCACATTGCCGGTGCTCGCCCCTCCCCTCCAGTGTGTAGAGCCTGTTGAGGCTTTTGGGGCATAGTCATTTGTTCCTGAGTCCCCCGTGAGGGACTCCAACGACCCCGAATTTGTGTATTGCGAGCCCAGAGAAGGCTCGAGGGGGCACAATGATTTCTACGAGCCCGGCGAGGCTCGGGTGCCAGTTCTTGTTCTGGAGCCCAAGAGGCTCCAGCCCACAGTTGTTCTTTGAGCACCGAGAGGCTCTAGGCGTCCACTTTGGTTTTACGAGCCCAGAGAGGCTCAAGGTGCCATATTTGTTTGCGAGCCCCGAGAGGCTCAGTGGCAGCCACACCTTTGTATTTAGAGCCCTGAGAGGCTCAGAGGGGGCATTTGGTTGCGTGAAGAGCCCAGCGAGGCTCCAGGGGGAAACAAGTGCTTTGTGCAGAGCCTGAGAGGCTCCAACGTTGTCCCCACCATCATTGCTTTACAGCTGCCCAGCACTTCGTGGGCAGCTGACACGTTTAGGCCCCTGACTTTGGGACACAGGGTGTCCTAGCCCCAACAAGGCCAGTTGGCCCATGGACAGTCACAGGTGTTGACTTATGTGAGTTTGGCGTAACTGTTCTTTTGCTGCACCTCTGAATGTGTTTTTATATGTCATGTGCCTTGTTCTTACACCTCTGAATGTGTAGTTGATGCATCATGTGTTTTCCTTCCTTACACCGCTGAATGTAGACTCTGCATCATGTGTTCCTTTCCTGCATCTCTGAATGTTTTTAGGCATCATGTGTAATGTGCTTATACCCATACAGGTATTGTGATACTTAGGTGGTTGTTCTTGCTAGTACAGGTGGTGCTTGTGAGGTCCTGGTTACCAGTGATTGCTGGTTGTGTGCTACAGTGATTTACATTCTATGTTCTATGTTCTAAAAGTTTTACTTCTAAAAGTGCTGATTCCTGACAGTGGTCCAGGTGGCCCTGTCTTGTACATATCCCCTGTAAATTCTGCCCGTGCCTCTGGCACATTGTAAAGTGTGTGTTTTTATCTTAATGTGTTTTGGTGTAATACAAAGGCTATTTTTATATAACCTTGTGTGGAGTTTCCTTTGTGGTGGGCCTTGGGTGTTGCTGCTGGGGTGCGTGTGCAAACATTTAGGGGATTATGGTTTTTGAATTGTTCTGAATGTCATGTCTCGGAAATGTGTTTCTGGTGCACTGTGAGTTAGGTGTCACTAGCTCTGGGTGGTTTTCTATCCCCTAAGTGCAGTTTGACATTTCTGGATTCACCAGATGGTGGGATCCAGTGGTAGCAGCGTAATAGTGTCCAGTACATTTGTTCCCCGCCCTGCTCCCAGAGTCTGGTACCTGTGTCACGTGTGGTCAGGTTGAGTAATCAGGGGTGGTAGAAACTGCCTTACTAGTCCGAGGGGGGGGTTGTGTGTGGATGAATGGTGTGTGGCACTGGATAAGTGAATCTTTGTATATTTGGTACTCTTGCTTCAGCTCTGACTGTTAGGTCCCCTGTGTTGCACGTGTCTGTGAGCATCCTGCCAAGATGGAATCTTCTTTTAACCTCTGTGGCCTGTTTAGGTACAGTATGCATGAGTTGGTACAGTTTTGTGAGGAGAGAGACATCTCAGTGAATGAGTCAGACACCCAGTCCAAGCTCAGGGATAACCTGATCCTATGGCGGAAGGATGACTGGGAACATGAGCACAGTGAGAAAGAGAGGGCCCGGGCCTCACACCATGTGGGTGGTTGGTCTGTGGGGAGCCCTGAAGAGTCTGAAGTGGAGTATGGAAATGACAGTGGATGGGCACCAGCAGATAGTGAGGACCCCATGGATAGGGAGTCCCTTGCTGGGTCCAGCGAAGGAGGCAGCGCCTCATCCCTTTCCCTGTCCCCAGAGGCGAATAGGAGATTAGCCTTAGAGGAGAAAATGGCGTTATGGGCTCATGAGTTGAGTCTTAGGACATTGGCCCTTGAGCAACAAAGGCTAGAGACTGAGAAGGTCTTAGCGCAGGAGCGGATGGGGGAGGCTGAGAGGGCCTTTGCCAGATTAGCTCAGGAGGGTAGATTGTCCCCTGAGCGCAGTTTTAATTTTCTGGATTCCCCAGGGAGGGTTGAGTCCAGTGGTGGCAGCTATTTGAATCTCAGTGCAGGAAATCCCACTCCCAGTTCCCAGAGTCTGGTACCTGTTTCCCCAGAGGAGGAGTATAGGTTGAAGTTCAGGGGCAGTAGGAAACTGTCTCACCAGTATTGGGAGGAGTTTGCAGGGGACTGTCAGTGTGCACTGATTGAGTGGTTAGAGGTTCCCACGGGACCTGATTTTGACAAACTGTTTGATCTTATTCTCAAGGAGCAGGTGCTCAGTCGTTGTTGGCCGGAGTTGCGGCAACACTTGTGCCCGAAGCCCAATCTCAGAACCTGGGTGGTTTCTTGAGGGAACACCAGGGTGGGGACCTAGGCTGTCCTGTTAGTACACTTGAGGAGGATCTCCTAGTGTCTAGGGAACCTGGAGCATCTGTAACTAGAGCTCCAGGGGTTCCAGTGTCCGGCAGTGCTACTCCAGGAGGGAGGGCACAGAAGTACGAAGTGAGGAGTGATTGGGGGATGAGTTTCCCCAGTGGATGCACCAGTGGACCAGGGACTAGCCAGTTGGGCTAGATCTTCTTGGGGGGACCCGGGTGGCGCCACTTCTGGTCTGGGGGATCTCCGAGCACTGTCAGGTGGACAGGGGACGGGAGATCTGTGCCAGACAGACAGTCACACGACATATGGGTCATGTGTCAGCCTCAGGGGGATGGTGTGTGAGTCCCCAGAAGTCCTGGAGTGCCAGGCAATTATTCCACCAAAGGTTTTAGACCGGAGGTTGGGAGGCCAGGTTCAGGTTCAGCCTGACCTGAAGGGTGGGACTACTGTAATCAGTGTCCTGACCAGTTCTTTTTCCAGAGGTACCACCCCGGTTGGGAGGGAGCAGGACTCTGGAAGGGGGTGCAGAGGGTGGGAGAGCCCACCTCTGACCCCGGTGCAACCTGAGGGGTAAAACCCTGGGTTGGAATGGCGTGCTAGGTGTCCCCTCGCCGGAGGAGGAGGAACCCAAGGAGAAGAGGTAGGGGAGGAGAGCCTTCCCCGAGACTCCTGGTCCGCCTGAGGTTGTAGACACTAGGCTGGAGAACCAGTGGCTGTCTGGCCCTGTCTTGCAAACAGGAAGAGTGGAGAGTGGCTACTATGTGCCAGGGGTTACTACCCCCCACTTTGTGAGTAGGCAGGAACCAGTGGCACCTGGGTGGCCTAGGGCCTGGTCCTGGCCGCGGACAGCTGGAGAGTAGCAGTGGGGTAGCCCAGTTAGTCCTTATAGTAGCTTTAGAAGGAACCTCAGGGGTTCACCGTGGCGTAGAACAGGAGGGTGTCCCGGCAGTGGCAGGCCCGCATCCGTGTTCTATCGCCCCAAGCAGGGAAGTCCATCACGGTGGTTATTGGTCTATCTGCGTTTTGGCTGGAAGGGGGTTGTGTTGGACTTGGCCCTTCTGGCAGGTTCACCGCTAAACTTTTTGCTTGTACTTGTGGATTGGTGGTAGTGATTTTTGGGTCTCTGCGCACTTTTCCCTGTGTCCCAGAGTAAAAGTGCGTGCGTGTAGTGAGGCTGGCCTGCCCTCCCATAGGAATGCATGGGGAATGTGTGTGTCCATGTTAGTTCCTGATGTGTGGGGAGTGCAGGCTCGAGTTTGGTATGTGTGAACTCGTGAGAGTGAATGCTGCGCGATGGTATGTGCGGCTTGTATGTGTCTAGTGGGGAAGTGCCACTTCTAGACATTGATGTGTGTGTGCAGTGAGGGTGCTGGAGCGTGATTGGCTGGAGCTGGCTGGCAAGCCTGGCTCCAGGAAGTCTGGATGGGTCTGCCCAGGAGTGAGTGGAGAGATCAGCATGAGTGATGTGTGGGAGGGCAGCACCTGGTTCCTGATGGGGCTGGGCTTTTCCCACACAATGCTGGCTCCGCCCCCTGTGGTGCGTCTAACGACCCAAGCCTCCCCAGTGAATGAAAGGGGTGGTTGGGCCATCAAGGGTGCTCCAAAACCAGCTGCAACTGGTTTCTCCCACACCCTGCACCTACAGACAAAGGTTTTCTTAGGATAAGAAGGGGCTGTGTCCCCTCACATTTTGTTCTGTTCCAGGATCCTGCCAGAGGGGGCTGCTGCTGTTGCTGGGGCCAGGAGGACTGCCACTTGGACTGTCTCCCTGCCTGGAGACCCAGTGAGCTGGCTCTGGGCCCAGCCTTGCCCCCCTGCCTGCCTCCAGACCCTGCTGGAGCTTTTGCTTGTGCCTATAGTGCAGAAAGCGCTGTACTTTGCCTGTAAGCGCCTGGGAGCGCATTGAATTGTCTTTAGCGCTGGAAGGTTCTTTATTTCCCTTCTAGCACTTGGAAGCGCTTTTTCTCTCCTCCGAGTGCTTGGGAGCACTGTGGATTGCCTTGTAGCGCTGGGGGAGCACTTGGGTTACTGAGCCGGTGCCCACCCGGCGTTTGACCCGACCCGAGATTGCCGAGCGGCTGCCCACGCCGCACATGTGCCTCGATTACTTTTTTATTTAATCACGAGGGAGCCTACCCCTCGGATAGTGATACCCCGCCTGCTTGCCTAAAACGGGCCGCCGCGCTGCCCGCGACGACCCGGAAGTATTGGGCCGGCTGACCAACTGCAGCGCGGCCCAAGACGAGCGAACCGGAAGTCCCGCCCTCGGCGCAGCAGCGCGAGCAGGAGTCTTCACCAGCCGTCTGGGGCCTAGCGAGGCTCCCCCGAGGCAGAGGAGCCCCACCCGCTGCCCCAGCAGAGCCGCAGACCTACGGAGACCCGGTGAGTGGGGCCCGAAGTACAGAAACGGGGAGGAGGGCGTCGGGGCACATTGCCGGTGCCCGCCCCTCCCCTCCAGTGTGTAGAGCCTGTTGAGGCTCTTGGGGCATAGTTATTTGTTTCTGAGTCCCCCTGAGGTACTCCAACGACCCCGAATTTGTGTATTGCGAGCCCAGAGAAGGCTCGAGGGGGCACATTGATTTCTACGAGCCCGGCGAGGCTCGGGTGCCAGTTCTTGTTCTGGAGCCCAAGAGGCTCCAGCCCACAGTTGTTCTTTGAGCCCCGAGAGGCTCTAGGCGCCCACTTTGGTTTTACGTGCCCAGAGAGGCTAAAGGTGCCCTATTTCTTTGCGAGCCTCGAGAGGCTCAGTGGCAGCCACACCTTTGTATTTAGAGCCCTGAGAGGCTCAGAGAGGGCATTTGGTTGCGTGAAGAGCCCAGCGAGGCTCCAGGGGGAAACAAGTGATTTGTGCAGAGCCTCAGAGGCTCCAACGTTGTCCCCACCATCATTGCTTTACAGCTGCCCAGCACTTCGTGGGCAGCTGCCACGTTTAGGCCCCTGACTTTGGGACACAGGGTGTCCTAGCCCCAACAAGGCCAGTTGGCCCATGGACAGTCACAGGTGGTGACTTATGTGAGTTTGGCGTAACTGTTCTTTTGCTGCACCTCTGAATGTGTTTTTATACGTCATGTGCCTTGTTCTTACACCGCTGAATGTGTTGTTGATGCATCATGTGTTTTCCTTCCTTACACCGCTGTATGTAGACTCTGCATCATGTGTTCCCTTTCTGCACCTCTGAATGTTTTTAGGCATCATGTGTAATGTGCTTATACCCCTACAGGTATTGTGATACTTAGGTGGTTGTTCTTGCTAGTACAGGTGGTGCTAGTGAGGTACTGGTTACCAGTGATTACTGGTTGTGTGCTACAGTGATTTACATTCTATGTTCGATGTTCTAAAAGTGTTACTTCTAAAAGTGCTGATTCCTGACAGTGGTCCAGGTGGCCCTGTCTTGTACATATCCCCTGTAAATTCTGCCCGTGCCTCTGGCACATTGTAAAGTGTGTGTTTTTATCTAATGTGTTTTGGTGTAATACAAAGGCTATTTTTATATAACCTTGTGTGGAGTTTCCTTTGTGGTTGGCCTTGGGTGTTGTTGCTGGGGTGCGTGCACAAATACTTAACTCACATCGCCTCCAAGTTTAGCCTTGCTGCTCACGCCATGTTACCTAGAGGGTGAGCAGGGGTTATCTTGGCGTGTAACTCCCTTGCCCTGACTTAGGAGTGGTGGTCTCTGACTGACTTTGGCGCAAGCCCTGGCCAGCCAGGGATCCCATTTCTAACAACTATGTTCTTGTTTCTTGATAATATCCAGTCTAGCGTTGCTTCTTTTGAGTGTGTTGGCTGTGTGCAGGCTTAGGTAAGATTTAGCTCAGTCAAGAAGTCTTTAAGAGCGTTGATCTGTTTGTCCTTCCTGTCATCCCAATGTAAGTTGAAATCACCCAGAAATATGTCTTTAGAGTGAGTGTTAGAGTTATCCATGATAATCTCCATTAACTGGTCTATAAAAGTAGCATTATTTCCTGGAGGATGGTACAGGGCATGCAGGTTGCATCTTTGATTGTCTACGGTTCGTATATTAAGACCTATGTATTCACAGGATTCCAGAGGGTCGGATTGTATTTGGTTGATTTCTATGTCCGATCGGTGGATGCAGGCTATCCCACCTCCAATCTTTTTTGGTCTATCCAGTCTCACTATGTTATATTGAGGGAGCACTAACATATCCATGCATGGAGATGATGATTCCGAAAGCCATGTTTCTGTTAGGATTGCTAGGTCAACTTCCTGGTTAATGATAAGTGCAGCGATGTCTGCCGCATGTTTTACTGCGGACCGACAGTTGTGCAATAGGCATTTCACAGGCTTTCTTGCGTTACTAGGGTCCCGCTCAAACAGGTTGGTGGATAGCTGGACTTGTAAGTTGTTAAGGTTTGGTTTCCTTTCCTTATGTCTGGATGTTCTATTAGCATCAATCGGAACTGTTCTAATTTCCTCCCCTCTACTGTGTTCTGTGGGCTCATACACCTGAAGTAAGGATAGTGTTTCTTCTTCTGTTATGTACCTAAGATTCCTATCTGGCCGATTGTGCCTATCTGTTAATGGCATGGCCATTTCATTCCTTTTTCCTAGAGACTTCTGCACTAATTCTTGGATGTGCTCAACTTTGGAGTGTGTGCCTACAGTGATTTCCAGGATCTTTTCCATTGTATTCAGTGTGTTTAGGATATCCTGTGACATATTGTCAATTTGTGTCTGTATTCCTTTGATATCTCTCCGGGTCTGAGGCGATGTATTAGGAGTGTTCATCCTCTCAGTTCGGTATTCACAGTTTGTGTTCCCATATTTAAGATCTGTTCCTTTTCTCGAATTCCTTTCCTTTGTGCCCTTAGTTGTGTTGTCCGTGCCTCCACTATGTGAGAAGTGCGATGCACTATCTGTGTCGTGTGATCTTTCTACCACTTTTGGGTGACGAGCGTTTCGCGTGTTCCTATCTGACCTTTGTATTGTACATGGGGAGTTTGATGGAGGGGTGGCATCTTCCATATCACTTGTTTCTAGATTCCTACAGAGTGGCCTATTTATAGGCGAAGTCACCTCCTGGGAGAGCAGCGTTGATTCTTCCCTCCGTGTTTGCTGCGGGTGGTATTACCAGGAGTTATAGGTAATTATTTTCTCTCTGAAGCCTCTTCATCCAGCCTGTCTTCACTCTCTGTTAAGTCTCCTGGTGTCGTTGAGTGTTATGAACTACCTCCTGAGGGGGGAACGATGATTCTTCCCTCTGTACTTGTGCCGGAGCGGTGTTAGCAAATAGTGTAGGTGTTTCTGTGCTCTCTATATCCTCTCCATCCAAACTGTCTTCTGTCTCAGTTGTGTGTCCTAGTGGCATTGGGTGTTGAGGATGCTGAGGCTCTCTGGATAGAACGATGTCTGTGTCACCTAGTGGCATTGCGTGCTGTGGATTCTCTAGGTAATATGCTGCCTGTGGTGGTGGAGTAGATGGAGTCTAGGATTTCTACTTGTGCGGCCGGAGTTGTTGTTGATCCCTTGGGTTCTCTACGCATTCTTTTAAGGTAGAGAATATGTTATCAAATTATTCTAATTCATTATTGGCTGCTTGTATAAGCACTATTCCATTCGTGTACAACGTTATGCAAAGGTCTGCTCTGAGTCTTGTTGACGGTATGATCAATAGTTTTGTGTCATGTGGTATATTGCTAACTGTTTTTATGTTGAGCTTCTCTTTAATGACAGTGCGCCATTTAGCCGTTCTTCTGGTGAAAAATATCAGGTCATTTACGATAATGCCTTTGTCTAGGTTAAAGGAGGGGTCAGAGATCAACGTGTCCGGGTTTTTTCTCATTAGATTGTGCTTGAATTTTTTGGCTGCGGTCTTGGATAGATAAATTGGATATTTTATGACATTGCGTATATGCCTTCCGCTTCTAAGTTCTTATCGGCCATCTTTGCTAGTTAATGTCACGTACTATGGTGTTAAGGTCTCTTAAAGTCGTGTGCGCTCTTTAAAATGTCACCCTCTATCTCCGGCTGTTTTCAGGTTTTGTTGATTCTTGTGGAGTTTCTCCTTTCCTTAGTTGCTAATTCTCTTATTTGCTGTGTTCTCTTGCTCCCCTGTCTTCCAGTGGGTTCCGCTGTTGTTTATGGTTTCTTCTTGTATCTAATGATGTGATCCTTTATGTGTTCCTCTTCTCTAGCTTATATTTGTTTGCTTTTTCTGTAAAATTATTTTCATGCACCTATGTGTCTTTTCTTATCTCCAACCTTAATTGCTTTCTCTGAAAAATTATTATTAATATTATTATTTTTTATTCATGCACCTATGTGTCTCTTCTTTATCTCCAACCTAAATTCCAAATTAATACAAATCCTTCTCTTTTATGTATTTCATCAGCAGTATAACCTTGGTTTGAGTATTGGCCAATTTGTTCATGTATTGATAGAGTAGTGTTTTATTCCGATCAAGGCGCCATTTTAGGGTCAGTCGTGGCGGGGTCCTGTTTTCCCAGCTAGCTGTGCTTGCTTGTAGTTATATTCTGCTCATGATGTCTGTAGCGGCCGCCATTTTAGTGTCAGGCAGGGCGGGTCCTGTTTTCAGCTTGCGTGCGGTGTTCCAAATGAAGCCCCCGTATTGTAGTTCTGCTTCTGTCACAGCAAAGGAGGGGATAAGGGTCAGCAGCAACCCTCGATTTGCAACTTGCTGCAATTACGAATTATTTGTCCGCGACGGCCGCCATTGTAAAGTCAGGCAGGGCCGATCCTGCCTTCCTAATTTGCCGCTCACCGTTTGCCCAGATTGTTCATTCACCGGCAGGGGCGGGGGGAGAGATAGAGGGTTGCGGCGGCCCGTTTGTGAGTATTTTTTGTCCCGCGGGACCTCCGATCATCAACACCCGATATCCCTGGCACTGCTGCGTCCTCCCCGGTGCCCAGATCGTTTCCCACTACCTCTGGGCGCTCCGACGGCACCTCTGATGACAGTGGTCCGATGGCACCTTCCTCCGCCTGCAGTGCCCCGTCTCCGCTCGTAATCACAGTGATGCCGTCAACAATGCGGCCGTCTTCTGATGATGCAGGCCGAGGCAGCGCAGCTCAGGGGGCATCGAGACAACTGCGGGCGATGCCGAGTGATCCTCCATTCCACCACAAGTCCATTGCACCCTGCAGTCCGGCGAGGAGAGGCTGTCGTGCCGGGTCGGTGCAGATCCTCGCAGGTAAGCTGTTTTCCTTCCCGAGCTGACCCTTTTACGTTCACAGCTATGTTCACGTTCAGGTGGCCGGTAGGTTGCTGGAGGGGTTATTTCAGGGATTTAGACCATTTGGTGATCCCTAACCCAGGAGTCACCATTCGGTGATCCCTAACCTGTGTCTCAGGTGGTACCTACCCATGCAGTGAAGGGACACATGGCGCAGCCTTCACAGCGTGTCTTAGCTGATACTAACACTTGCAGTGCAGGGACAGATGGCACAGCCCTTTAGCATGTGTCAGCTGCTCTCAACAACTGTAGGGTGCAGTGAACACATGGCAGCGTGACTCAGCTGGTACCAACACTTGCAGTGTGCAATGAACACATTGCAGCATGTCTCAGCTGGTACTAACCCTTGCAGTGCAGGAACACATGGTGCAGTCCTGTAGCGTGTCTCAGCTGCTCTCAACACCTGCAGCTTGCAGTGAACACATGGCAGCATGTCTCAGCTGGTACCAACACTTGCAGCGTGCAGTGAACACATGGCAGCGTGCCTCAGCTGGTACTAACCCTTGCAGTGCAGGGACACATGGCACAGCCCTGCAGCGTGTCTCAGCTGGTACTAACCCTTGCATTGCAGGGACACATGGAGCAGCCTTGTAGCGTGTCTCAACTGCTGTCAACACCTGCAGCGTGCAGGGAACACATGGCAGCGTGTCTCAGCTGGTACTAACCGTTGCAGTGCAGGGACACATGGTGCAGCCTTGGAAGCGTGTCTCAGCTGCTCTCAACACCTGCAGCATGCAGTGAACACATGGCAGCGTGTCTCAGCTGGTACCTATCCATGCAGTGCAGGGACACTTGGCACAGCCCTGTAGAGTGTCTCAGCTAGTACTAACCCTTGCAGTGCTGGGACACATGGCACAGCCCTGTAGCGTGTCCCAGCTGGTACTAACCCTTGCAGTGCGGGGACACATGGCGCAGCCTTGTAGCGTGTCTCAGCTGCTCTCAACACCTGCAGTGTGCAGTGAACACATGGCAGCGTGTCTCAGCTGGTACTAAGCCTTGCAGTGCAGGGACACATGGCGCAGCCCTGTAGTGTGTCTCAGCTGGTACTAACCCTTGCAGTGCAGGGACACATGGCACAGCCCTGTAGCATGTCTCAGCTGCTCTCAACACCTGCAGCGTGCAGTGAACACATGGCAGCATGTCTCAACTGGTACCAACACTTGCAGCATGCAGTGAACCCATGGCAGCGTGTCTCAGCTGGTACTAACCCTTGCAGTGCAGGGACACATGACACAGCCCTGCAGCGGTCTCAGCTGGTACTAACCCTTGCAGTGCAGGGACACATGGCGCAGCCTTGTAGCGTTTCTCAGCTGCTCTCAACACCTGCACCGTGCAGTGAACACATGGCAGCGTGTCTCAGCTGGTACTAACCATAGCAGTGCAGGGACACATGGCGCAGCCTTGGCAGCGCGTCTCAGCTGCTCTCAACAACTGGAGCGTGCAGTGAACACATGGCAGCGTGTCTCAGCTGGTACCTACCCATGCAGTGCACGGACACATGGCACAGCCCTGTAGAGTGTCTCAGCTAGTACTAACCCTTGCAGTGCTGGGACACATGGCGCAGCCCTGTAGCGTGTCTCTGCTGGTACTAACCCTTGCAGTGCAGGGACACATGGCTCAGCCTTGTAGCGTGTCTCAGCTGCTCTCAACACCTGCAGCATGCAGTGAACACATGGCAGCGTGTCTCAGCTGGTACTAACCCTTGCAGTGCAGGGACACATGGCGCAGGCATGTAGTGTGTCTCAGCTGGTACTAACCTTTGCAGTGCAGGGACACATGGCGCAGCCCTGTAGCGTGTCTCAGCTGGTACTAACCCTTGCAGTGCAGGGACACATGGCGCAGCCCTGTAGTGTGTCTCAGCTGCTCTCAACACCTGCAGCGTGCAGTGAACACATGGCAGCGTGTCTCAGCTGGTACTAACTGTTGCAGATTTGGAAACATAGCGCAGCCTTGGCAGCGTGTCTCAGCTGCTCTCAGCATCTGCAGCGTGCAGTGAACACATGGCAGCGTGTCTCAGCTGGTACCTACCCATGCAGTGCAGGGACACATGGCACAGCCCTGTAGAGTGTCTCAGCTAGTACTAACCCTTGCAGTGCTGGGACACATGGCACAGCCCTGTAGCGTGTCTCAGATGGTACTAACCGTTGCAGTGCAGGGACACATGGCGCAGCCCTCTAGCGTGTCTCAGCTGCTCTCAACACCTGCAGCGTGCAGTGAACACATGGCATTGTGTCTCAGCTGGTACCAACACTTGCAGTGTGCAGTGAACACATGGCAGCGTGTACCAGCTGGTACTAACCCTTGCGGTGAAGGGACACATGGCGCAGCCTTGAAGCATGTCTCAGCTGGTACGAACCCTTGCAGTGCAGGGACACATGGCGCAGCCTTGTAGCGTGTCTCAGCTGCTCTCAACACCTGCAGTGTGCAGTGAACACATAGCAGTGTGTCTCAGCTAGTACCAACCCTTGCAGTTCAGGGACACATGTCGCAGCCTTGGCAGCGTGTCTCAGGTGGTACCTTCCCATGCAGTGCAGGGACACATGGTGCAACCCTGTAGCGTGTCTCAGCTGGTACTAACCCTTGCAGTGCAGGGACACATGGTGCAGCCCTGTAGCGTGTCTCAGCTGCTCTCAACACCTGCAGCGTGCAGTGAACATATGGCAGCGTGTGTCAGCCGGTACCAGCCCTTGCAGTGCAGGGACTCATGGCGCAGCCTTGGCAGCGTGTCTCAGGTGGTACCTACCCATGCAGTGCTAGCACACATGGTGCAGCCCTGCAGCGCGTCTCAGCTGGTACTAATCCATGCAGCGCAGGGACACATGGCGCAGACGTGTAGCGTGTCTCAGCTGCTCTCAACACCTGCAGTGTGCAGTGAACACATGGCAGTGTGTCTCAGCTAGTACCAACCCTTGCAGTGCAGGGACACATGTCGCTGCCTTGGCAGCGTGTCTCAGGTGGTACCTTCCCATGCAGTGCAGGGACACATGGTGCAGCCCTGTAGCGTGTCTCAGCTGGTACTAACCCTTGCAGTGCAGGGACACATGGGGCAGCCCTGTAGCATGTATCAGCTTCTCTCAACACCTGCAGCGTGCAGTGAACACATGGCAGCGTGTGTCAGCTGGTACCAGTCCTTGCAGTGCAGGGACACATGGCGCAGCCTTGGCAGCGAGTCTCAGGTGGTACTAACCCTTGCAGTGCAGGGACACATGGCACTGCCCTGTAGCGCGTCTCAGCTGCTCTCAACACCTGCAGCATGCAGTGAACACATGGCAGTGTGTCTCAGCTGGTACCAACGCTTGCAGTGTGCAGTGAACACATGGCAGCGTGTCTCAGCTGGTACTAACCCTTGCAGTGCAGGGACACATGGCGCAGCCCTGAAGCATGTCTCAGCTGGTACAAACCCTTGCAGTGCAGGGACACATGACGCAGCCTTGTAGCGTGTCTCAGCTGCTCTCAACACCTGCAGTGTGCAGTGAACACATGGCAGTGTGTCTCAGCTAGTACCAACCCTTGCAGTGCAGGGACACATGGCGAAGCCTTGGCAGCGTGTCTCAGGTGGTACCTACCCATGCAGTGCTAGGACACATGGTGCAGCCCTGCAGCGGTTCTCAGCTGGTACTAACCCATGCAGTGTAGGGACACATGGTGCAGCCCTGTAGCGTGTCTCAGCTGCTCTCAACACCTGCAGTGTGCAGTGAACACATGGCAGCGTGTCTCAGCTGGTACTAACTGTTGCAGATTTGGGAAACATGGCGCAGCCTTGGCAGCGTGTCTCAGCTGCTCTCAGCACCTGCAGCGTGCAGTGAAAACATGGCAGCGTGTCTCAGCTGGTACCTACCCATGCAGTGCAGAGACAAATGGCACAGCCCTGTAGAGTGTCTCAGCTAGTACTAACCCTTGCAGTGCTGGGACACATGGCACAGCCCTTTAGCGTGTCTCAGCTGGTACTAACCGTTGCAGTGCAGGGACACATGGCGCAGCCCTCTAGCGTGTCTCAGCTGCTCTCAACACCTGCAGCGTGCAGTGAACACATGGCAGTGTGTCTCAGCTGGTACCAACACTTGCAGTGTGCAGTGAACACATGGCAGCGTGTCTCAGCTGGTACTAACCCTTGCGGTGCAGGGACACATGGAGCAGCCCTGAAGCATGTCTCAGCTGGTACGAACCCTTGCAGTGCTGGGACACATGGTGCAGCCTTGTAGCATGTCCCAGCTGCTCTCAACACCTGCAGCCTGCAGTGAACACATGGCAGTGTGTCCCAGGTGGTACTAACCCTTGCAGTGCAGGGACACATGGTGCAGCCCTGTAGCATGTCTCAGCTGCTCTCAATACCTGCAGCATGCTGTGAACACATGGCAGTGTGTCTCAGCTGGTACCAACGCTTGCAGTGTGCAGTGAACACATGGCAGCGTGTCTCAGCTGGTACTACCCCTTGCTGTGCAGAGACACATGGCGCAGCCCTGAAGCATGTCTCAGCTAGTGCGAACCCTTGCAGTGCAGGGACACATGGCGCAGCCTTGGCAGCGTGTCTCAGGTGGTACCTACCCATGCAGTGCTAGGACACATGGTGCAGCCCTGCAGCGGATCTCAGCTGGTACTAACTCATGCAGTGCAGGGACACATGGCGCAGCCCTGTAGCGTGTCTCAGCTGCTCTCAACACCTGCAGCTTGCAGTGAACACATGGCAGCGTGTGTCAGCTGGTACCAGCCCTTGCAGTGTGCAGTGAACACATGGCAGTGTGTCTCAGCTGGTACCAACCCTTGCAGTGCAGGGACACATGGTGCAGCCTTTTATTTTATTTTTTTATTTAGAGAGTTTTATATAGCGCAAACGTGACCCTTTGTAGCGTGTCTCAGCTGCTCTCAACGCCTGCAGCCTGCAGTGAACATGTGACAGCGTGTCTCAGGTGGTAGCGACGAATGCAGCGCACATGACCCGACAGCATCCAGGGAATACCCGGCTGGCCCTACCATGGCAGCCGCACGCACAACATTTTCTCCCCCCTCCCGCCCTGGCCTTCCAGCCGCGTGCCCCGGTAGACATGGATAGGAGGGTGCGCTCACCTGTAGTGTCAATGGTTTGTGTTACCCGTGCGAGGGCTCGGGCTGCACCAGCATCAGGAGATCGGGACTCGGGAGCCAGGCACGGGTCGGGCAGGTAAGAGGTGGACAGGGTGCCTGTTAGCGAACGTGGTTAAAGCTCCCAGCCGCAGCAGCCTCCCAGAGAGACCGGAAGGACTGTGGCTTCGCTCTTTCAGCCTGAGCACGGGGGTGTGCCTGTCCTGGTGGTGATACTGGCCTTTTAGGGCAGGGATATAAACCAAAGTTGAGGTCCAAACCATCAAACTGGACGCACGCTATTTGGAGTCCACAGCCCACAGGGGAAATACTTGGATTGTCCGGCCGGGCCCCCTGCAAAAGCACCAGCCAGACTGACCCCGGTGACAGGGGACCAAGGCAGCGGAGGCATCAGAAGGCCACAATGGCTTCCCTGCAGCACTGTCGCATACAAATCCTTCTCCACTTAAATGCAAGTTAGTTTGGAAATGTATTTACCCCAAACTTGTCCTAAACCCGAGCAGGAAGGTTTCCAAGGGACCAAAGGAACAAAGCCATTAAGTGGTCGCACATCCTGCAATTCGTTAAATCACAGGGTTTGCTACCACTAAATAGTTTTTCGGAATGTACTGTACCCTTTTTGCAATTTGGTCACAGGTTACAGAATCGCAAAGGATGGATTACTTACGGTGTGTGCCAATGTTTTGCAACCAAAATCTTGTTGAAAGGCAGCACAGTTGTATCCGGTTCCGACCAGGGACATTTTAAGGATTTTGGGGGCCCTCGGCTCAATGTATTTTGTGGCCCTTGTTCAGCTTTGAATCTATGGTCCGGTGTCAGCTCTTTCATGCCCTCTGTGGCCACGTCACTGACTGTGCAGATACACACTTGTCCAAATTCTTAATGTGTTTATATCTAATAATCAGGGATAGTGAAGTGTGTTTGCAATATTGTAACACAGCAGCAGCTGACTAATATTACTGCAAAAAATTTCTGTGACACCCTCCCATTACTAATATGTGAAGTCCTGCTTTGACCTAAAAAAGTTTTTTTATGGAAGCAGCATTAAACATAAACACATTTTTATGCAAAATGTCTTCAAATAGATTCTCACACATCACTCACATTAAAAGTAAATTCAAGAAAAATTGTATTTAAAACCACTTGTTCAAGAATTATTCAAGGTATTCAAGGCAAGACTCTCTGCAGAACAAAGCTGGATCTATCACCCCCCCCCCTCCCCAAAAAGCTGGGGTCCTGGGCCAGAGCCCACTTTGCCCATGCCTTAAAACGTCTCTGCTTCCAACACGGGGTGGTGGATCAGTGTTTTGTACATTTGTACCCTAGCTCCATGAGTGAGCAGCTCACTCAATCCATGTTTTTCTGCGCAGTCTGGGATGTGCAGGGCTGTTGATGCCATTACATGTCAGCGAGACATGTCACAACATTAACAGAAAAATTCTGTACTCGACTGTACAGTAGACCGTTGGACCCTGGGAATTTGCTCCCGCCCAGTGAGGCATGGACAGTGAAGGACCAACCTCCTGATTCCTTGGTATTGCTTAAGGGTCAGAGGGTAGTGATGTCCAATCCTTCATTTAGAATCTACTGAAAGGTACATTCCTCGAGATTACTCAATGGGACTGGGACTTCGAGATTCAACAAGTTCACCGATTCCCTTTTATATATAAAAAAAAAACACGAGATACAGAGCCTGGTAAACCTAGAGTTATTCTTGTATATTTTGATAGTTTACTCTTGCAACAAGCAATTTAAGAAAAAGCCTGACCTAATTATTTGAGAGAATTTAATGGGCAGTCTTGTTTTTTGCAAAAGCGGACTTCTGTCACACCACCGTGGAGCACCGTTCGCGCCTCAGACAACTTTTCAGCCCATTTAAACAAGCATTTGATTGCACTAGGTCTCGCATTTGCAAGAGTTTAAGCTATTAACATTGTAAAGGATAATGCCTTTTATTTATCTGTTTTCATAATTAACAAATAAATAAAAGACATTGTCATTTACAATGCCAATAGCTCAAATTCTTGTAAATGCGAGACCTATTCAAAGAAGCGTTTGCCATCGTACCAGCTGCTTGGAAAGTGAAACCGTGCATGGCACACTGAATGTTGCAGGAAAACATGTCGTGGCTGCAGAGGGAGAAACTCATTAAAGAAAATAGGGGCAGATTTATGAAGGCCTTGCGCCGCCGGTGCGTCACTTTTTTTTCCCATGTTAAAAATGACGCACCGGCGGCGCAAGGCCTTCATAAATCTGCCCCATAGTGCTTACAGACTGAAGAAGACATACTATGTTACAACAGAAGTAAAAGGGCCAGTCCTCATGGGAGGTTACAAATGAAGACAAGGTGGTACTAAGGAGGGACTAACAAGCAATTAATGATTAAGAAGCCAGCATTTACGAAGGACAATGACACAACCCAATGGAAACTATAGGTAGAGAGTGGGCGGAGCTTCAAGTCGATACTCCAATACAGCATGCCTCGCAGAGCTGGGCAAGCCCTGCCCAGGCTCGACCTAGAAACTAGGAGGCAAAGTCTTTCTTTATGCTTTGCTCTGTGTACGGGCAGCATGTATGACCCTGTGCTTTTTGAGTGGTTAAATAATGAGCAAGCCTTGTTGCCGGCAACTATTAATATTTGTGGTGACTTTAATATAAATGCCACAGGGGACTGGTTGCTTGATGGCAGTAAAAAGTACTTGGGTCGAAAACTGAGGGTGTATCGGTCACTATATAACTTGATTCAGGACCATGCATTAGTGAATGTTTGGCAGGACAAAAGGTCCTGGTATCATGGTTATACATATTTATCAGCCTCACACTAGACACATGCAAGTGCTTGATTATTTTTTTGTCTCTCCCACTCTCCGTCAAGATTGTAAATTCGAGAAATTACCCCATGTAATGTCAGAACACAGGGGCATATTAACTAGCTGAAGTATCGCCGCTTTCTCGGCATAATTCGCCGAGAAAGCAACGATACTTCCAGCGCCCTATTAACAAGGGCATTGCAATGCCTACCACAAGCCCACTTTGCATGTCGGCGACAAACATCGCTAATGACATGCAAAGTGGGCGTTCCCACGTCCAACCACATGTAAAATGTGGTTGGAGGTGGTAACACCCTATTACCAAGGCAGGCGTTGGGAGGAAAAGACCTGCGATAAACTTGTTTATCGCAGGTCTCCCAACGCCTGCTCTGACCAGGCGTTAGGCATTGTTTACATGGGGGTGTGGATCATAAAGCTGAATCCACCCCCCCATATTAGCAAGGCACACATTAGTGCGTGAAAACAACGCTTGTTTTCACGCGCTAATGTTTACTATCACCGGCTATCGCAGGATTTACTATCGCCTATGTGCGTTGATAATATCGCGCTAACAAGGCGCGAAAATCCGGCGATAGCCGGCGATAGAGAAATGTGCGATGTGCGTTTTTTAACGCACATCTTGTTAATATGCCCCACAGTCCATTAGTACTGGAACTAGTAGTAAATGGGGGGCTAAGGCAGCTCTCGAATTAGAGCTTCGAGCGTGCACTTTTATTGGATGAAGTTTACATAAAGGTTATTAATAATTGTATACCGACTTTTATGAAAGAAAATATTGGGAGCTTCCCGGCAGGGACTGTGTGGGATGCTTTAAAGGCCAGTATCCATGGGGAGACCATACTCTATAGCGTGAATCATTGGAAGAAAGAGAAGCTTGGATTGTTAAAGCTGTACGAGGCTCTGGTCACTGTCAAAACCAAATTAGCAGCCGCGGATGGTAGGGGAGTACCTGCCGGGGCAGTGACGTGGGGAGGGGGAGGGTCAAGGTGGGGGGTAGTAATCTATGGATAATGGACGTTTACAGATAAGTAAACATATAAATAAATCAAACGAATTTCATTGCGTGCACTGCATTGCATTTAGGGATGCAGTGCACACAACGAAATTCATTTGATTTATTTATATGTTTACTTACCTGTAAACGTCCATTATCCATGGATACTACCCCCCACCCTGCCCTTCCCCCTCATCACGTCACCGAACCGGCAGGTACTCCCCTACCGACCGCGGCTGCAAATTAGTTACAATAGTCTTGAAGCGGGACAACTCTCAAGAGGCACAACAAGGGTAGCGATTGCTAAGGCTGTGATTTCTGAAATTACTGTTAAAAAACCAGTTGATAAATATTTGGCATGGCAAGAAACATTTTATGCGCTTAGTGAGCAGGTCAGTCATCAACTAGCAATGCATACTCAGCAAAAACAGCTGCAAGGGGAAATACAATAGTGAGGGATCATTATTGGGGCCAGTTTCAGATCCTGAGGATATCCGTGGTGCTTTTCAGCGGTTGTATTCAAACCTGTAAATGGAAACTGAGGTCTGGGTACAACAGTACTGGGGAGATATTTCACTTGACATTCTTAATTTGTGAGTCTCTTTCCCCGGGAAGAAATCCTTCTTGCTATTTCCAGTGTACCATTGGGTAAAGCGGTGGGGACGGATAATATCCCTCTGGAATTTGATCGGGTTTTCTATGTCACGTTAAAGATCTATTTGATGGACCTATTTAATGAAATGTATCTTAGAGATGTTGCCCCAAAGTCGCGGTCTATGGCAAATACTGTGGTCTTTCCTAAAAATAACAAACGTGTTCAGGAACTGGGCTCATATTGTCTTATAAGTTTGATTAATGCAGACACTAAAATTTACTCTAAAATTTGATTCCCTGCCTCTCTAGGGTGATAGGTCAAATTGTGTTGCCTAGATAGCAAGGGTTTATACCTGGGAGAGGCACGAAAGATCATCCTCTTCGGGTGATATCCCTCTTTGATGCATCTGCCATGGCTGGAGACCCTATGGCTTTAATTTTTTCGGGATGCTGTTAGACCTGGCACCTAGGCGTGGGTCTCCCTTCCACTTTTTGTTACTGTACCTCATGTGTTTTGCTGGTGGTAGCTGCTCAGAGCACTGTGCCACTGCCAATCAGTGCCACAGTGCAAGTGCTCCCTGTATAAAAGGTATATGTTGATTGGTTTCCATGATTGGCTTGTTTGGTTTACTGTCAGGCCCTAGTAAAGTGCACCAGGAGTGCCCAGGGCTTGTAAATCCAAAGGCTGCTCGTGGGCATGCAGCACTGGTTGTGCCACCCACAGTTGCCTGGTAAAATGTGTCTAAGGTCTGCCATTGCAGAGCCTGCGTGCAGTCTGGCACTGTCATGCTGACTGGGCAAGTACACCCACTAGCCATGCCCTAAACCTTCCCTTAACTTTATATTAGTCACCCCTATGGTAGGCCCAAGGGCAGGGTGCATTGTAAGTATAAGGTAGGACAAGTCCTGATGTGTGTGGCATGTCCTAATAGTGACTTACAGCCATTTTTGTTTTTCACTATTGCAAGGCTACCTGTTCTCATAGGCCAGAATGGCTGTTGGAATTGTTACATTCTATAATCCTGACAGACTCAGGGAACACGGTAGAAATTCAAGTTTAGTATGCCTGAACTCAGAATAATAAAATACATCGTTTAGCGAAGTTTATTTTAGTGTTCTGTGCTTGCAATACCACTTTTAGAAAGTAGGTATTTGTTTGCCTAACCATTTCAGCCCGCCTCTGCTAGGATGTGTATCTGCTTTCTGGGTTCTGTGAGTGACAGGGCTGGGGAATCCCCGAGGGCATGGCTAGGTAGCCTGGTAGTGAATAGAGAGATTAACATCCTGAAGGGTGGGAGGTGTGCACCTGGACTCTGAATAGGGCTGTGCTCTGCCACCACAAAGCTGGCCCAACCTCCTGTGGAGTGTCTGATGTCTCTAGCCTGCTCCCTGAATGAGAAGTCCGAGTCATGTCAACAGAGTGCTCAAGAACTGGTTTTGGCTGGGCACAGGCCCCTCAACCCCAGAGGAACAAAGGAATTAGGGGTATAAGTATTGGGAACCTGCTTCTAAGAAATTAGATCCTGCTTGACAAGAAGAAACCTCTGCCTGAGGAGAAGGAACTGGGAAATCTGTAAGGAGGAGTACTGTCCCTGACCTGGGGGATTGGCCTGCAGTGGTTGCCTTGCCGCTGAAGGAGAGGAGAAAAAAACTACAAAGACTTTGCTTCAACTTGTGCATAAAGATCTCCAAGGGCTTGTGAGTGAGCTTGCCCCATGAACGAAGTCCCAGGACCAGTGAACTTCATCCGCCTCGCAATCCGCCGCTAGAAATGCTGTTTTTAGCATTTGCCGAGGCCGGGAGCTGCGGACGCCTCGTACAACCAAATAGTGTCCAGCAACGCATCGTACCCCGCCTGTCCGCCTCAATCAACGCATCCTACGATCTGTAGATCGCACCGTGAATGGCTGACCCTGCCGCGTAAAAACGCTTTGCCTCATCGAGTCATCCTGGTTGGTACGACTCGCACACTGCCGCCGAAGTTCGAAGCTGCCGATCGCATCTGAAAGGGGAGTACGCTCCGTACGTCCACCTCGCACCGCAGCCTAGACTGAAGCCGTGGCTCCCGCAGTACGGCTCGCACGCCGCATCGTAAAGTGAACTTCTCGCATCCAGGACCGTCCGCCTCGCTCCACGCGGCCCCCCGCTCTATGCCTCCCACCGATGTCTGTAACGAGCCGGGGCTTGCACCGTAAAAGGGCCCACAACGCTTCTGGATCACCTTCTGTTTACAGCACTTCGTCCGTGTCAGACTCATCGCACCAAGGTACTGTGTACGCCTCGGACCCCCATCCTAATACACATCGGACTGAAGCGTCCGCTGCGCGCATTAGACTCCTTGGGTTCATTTTCATTGCCGTAAGAGCCGAACCAAGGGAACGAGTCGCACAGAACTTAGAACATTACGCATTTAATATGAACTCTTTATTGCAATTAGTATTGTGGTCATTTCTGTTGTTATTTTGGTCTTGTGCTAAGCCTTTATATAAAGGATACCTATTTTTGATATAAAGCTAGTGTGGTGTCCATTTGTGGTGTTGTCACTGAGTTACTGTATGTGTTCACAAATGCTTAACCTAGAACATCTCTGAAATAAGCCTTGTCTGCTCGCGCCAAGCTACCTAGAGGGTGAGCAGGGGTTATTTTAAGGGGGTAATCCCCTTATCCTGACTAGAGGAGAGATTCCCTGCTTGTCACAAGTACCTACCTGTGCCAACCAGAGACCCCCAATTCTAACAGATGCTTTAAAAGCATTTGATAGGGGCTCCTGGTGGTATCTATGGTAGGATATATGCGCAGAGTAGGTTTTGGGCCCAAATTTATCAAAGCAGTCAGTGCATTATACCAAGACTCAGTGGCTAGGCCTAGGGCAATTGTAATGGGTAGCCACTCGGGCACAGTATCGATTCAAAGGGGACACGGAAGGGATGTTTGCCCTTGTTCTCCTTTACTCTTTGTCATTTATATTGATCCATATATATGGACACTAGACCTCAACCCCGTAATACTACCAATTCACATCAATGGGTGGGATACAAAGGTTTTGGCATATGCTGATGACATGTCTCTGGTCATAACAGATCCCCATGTTACGTTAAAAGAGGTTGCAAAGGAAGCTTGTAGATTCAGGAGATTCTCTGGATATCGGCTGAATGATGACAATACACAAGTTGTGATTAATAGTAATATCTTTTTGACTGATGCTCGAGTTGTGGATAGTGCAGTTTATCTAGAAGTCGATATCTCTGCCAAGGTCAATAAGATTGTTGGAAATAATCTTGATCCTTTAATCAGGAAAGCCAGAGGAGACTTTTTCAGGTGTCTCTCCATAGTGGGTAAGGATAACATTTTGGTAATGTTGTTTCTTCCGAACATGTTATACTTTTTTGAGGCCATTCCTATGGAGGTGGAGAATATATGGTATGAGAAACTTGAGGATATCATGATATTATTGCTATTGGCCTATGCAAAGACTAGAAGGGTTTTGAAGTATCTCACACCCGTGGGAGAGGGGTGGATGCTCGGTACCAAATCTCAAGATGTATTACTGGGCTGCTATACTTCAACAAAGCCTAATTCTATTTCAAGATTAAAAAACGCTCCTGAGGCAGAAATAAATGTTCCTTCTCCCTTTGAAATATTATTGGGGAAAGAGGCCTGGGGGTGTCTTTGGAGACAGGTCGGAGTTGGGTATTACAAGAAAGTTTGATTCAAACCTCTGTTATGCACGTTTAAGGTTTGGTCAGCTGTACGTAAGAACTTGGGCATTGGCCGACTGAATTTTTTTACTACCATGTGTAATAATTCTTTTTACTACCAGAGATATTTCAAGATCCATGTATCTCCTGCTTGAAAGAGCTCGGCCTTCTGAGGTTTGGGATGTGTAGTCCTATACTGGTATAGTCTCTTTTGATGAATTTACAAGGGAATATAAGTTTGGTCACAGGGAATTTTTTCAATTTCTTCAAATCTGAGATTTCCTCAGCCGGAAGGGTGGGGGGTCAACTTGGTTCCCTAGAGTGGACTTGGTGGATTGATTAATAAAGGAAAAACCGTGCCCACCTAGAGAAACATATGGCTTTTTGAATATATCTTTGAAGGATGATCTTGATAAGCTGTTATATTCTAGGTATTATGTTTCATATTATGTTAAATGCTCAGTATTTGCTAGTTCAATTCTATTAGACATTTCATTATTAGTGTCTTTGGGTTTAGGATGTCATTGCATCTAGAATTTTATGTTTTCAATGCTCGGAAGTTAACTGTACTGAAGAGGAGATGACCAGCAGATGATAAGCTGTGTAGATATCAATCTCTTCAATAAACTCAACACAACCTTCATCAGTTTCCAGTATTTATTGAGTTTACAACAAAATTTGGCGACAAGGACTCTACACAGCAGAACCTAAGCAGTTTCTTTATCAAGATTGTTATCATCTGCTGCAAACTACTTTCAAACATCGATCTTTGCTAGGATTATTGGCACTGCTGACCACCACCCAGTGGACATCTCTATCTATACCTTCCTGTTGATATCTAGTGGACATCGATTCAACAAGCTAAGTCTTTTCTCATTTTTTGTGCCTCTCCTATTTTTCCTTCTATTTGCCACGTTACCTGAGAATCTGCTTTATTTAAATTCCGGTACGATTTGGCTAGCACGAGTATTCTGGACAAGCGAACTGTTTGTGGACTAGTAAAGTATTTTTTTTTCAAGGGAATGTTTTTGTCGGTGCTGAGGCTGTTGAGATTTTTCTTTCTCAAGTACAGCCCAGTTTTCAACAAACATTTCCTGCGCTCCGACCTTTATTATAGTCCACGTCTAATATTGTGCTGAACTCCTTTAAAGTATATTCATTTTTAAAGAATAGACTTGTCCTCACAATTGTTTTTATTTAAAAGCAGCCCGCTTACCTGAATGTTAGAACCAACGTGCGCCGCTCTCCTCGCACTCTAAGCTCAAGATGCATTTCCTCCGTCTCGCACCGTGAGGTCCTCACCGCGGGATCCTGGCATTCATTTTCTTTCAACGACGTGTGTTTGCCAACCAGGGCGTCATTCAGCGCTGCCAACCACGCTTCAACGACGTTTGTGTGGACAGCCAGAGCGTCATTTAGCGCTGGCATTCACGCTTCCTAAGGAGTTCTGCCTGCCAACCATGATGTCACAATGGGTTTTCTTCCTAGGAGATTCCATTCTTTTCACGTTTGTTCAATTACATCATAGAGCACGAGTAAAGACAGAAGATTGTTGAGGAACACTTATTCTGTCTTGTTCTTTGGAACACTCATTGTTAACAAATAATTTTTTTAGTTATTGTCAGGTTATTTCCCAAGGCACTACTGTGTTCTCCATGGATATTTCTTCAAAAAGCGAATTGCAGTGATTCGCACACTTATCATCGATTTTACGGAGTGTAACTTTTCGCACTTCTTATGTTATCAAACATACTACAGTGATTTGCACACTACAGTGATTCGCACACATTTGTTTCTTTTCAGCAAACAGCTTACCTGCGAATTACAGTTCACGCCACATTACTGTTTCATTTATTTTACATATTTTGTTTTGGTTGTTTTGCACATTTTATTCACTGCTTTGTGCATAGAGTTTTATTACAAATACAATGTCGTATTTACAATCTATTAATGCACCTCCTTCTTTCCTAGAGACTCCAGGAGAGCCTCCTGTGAAGTGGGACATCTGGTGTGATGCCTTTGAGACATATCTCGGTGCTATTGGTGCTTTAAGATATTGTCCATAAAGGAAGAAATGTCTGTTGTTACACTCGTTAGGATTCGAAGGGAGAACGATTTTTAAGCATTTACCTGATTTACCTGATAATGTTGATGTTTTGGATGAATATCAACGCACTGTGACAAAACTTAAGTTACATTTTGATAAACAATCTAATTTGATTGTATTGAGGCACAAGTTTTTAAAGAGAAAGCAGTCTGAGACTGAAGACGTAGATTCTAATATCTCTGTTCTCAGGAAACTTGCTTCTGTATGTCTTTTTGAAAATTTCACTGAACAGTTAATTTGTGATCAATTTGAGGGGAATTGTAAAGATAAAAAAATTAGACAAAAGCTATTAGCTATGGACAATCCACCACTTGATGAAACCATCAAAGTTGCAAAGAGTATTGAATCAACACACATTTCTCTCAAGGAGCTAGAGGACAAACTAGCTGAGTCTATCAATTATGTGGGTCCTTCCAGAAAGTCAAAAAATAAAATCTTAAAGAAAGGGAACACTTACTCTTCAAAAAACAAATCTGATAATGATATTCCTAGTAATGTTTGCTTACGTTGTGGTAGCTCCTCTCATGGGAAGGGATTCAAATGTCCAGCATTGAATTCAACATGTAACTATTGTAAAGAAATTGGACACTTTGCTGCTGTCTGTTTGAAAAAGAAATTTAAAAAAAAAATCTGTAGCCTGTATATTAGAGTCTGATGACAATGATTCTGAAGAAGACATTGTTTCTGTGGTTCAAGATCAGGTTGTTTCCAATGGGTCTTCAATTCCACTCACTGGGGATCCTTCATCATGTGTTGACCTCATTGTCGAAATTATAGTTGGTGATAAAAAACTCAATTTACTAGTTGACTCCGGAGCTAGGATAACCATGATAACTCAGGAACGTTTCTATGACACATGGGGAAAGAGAGAACTTTTTCCTCCTGATCGATCAGGGGTCTCCTATGAGGGACAGAAAATTGATTTACTTGGCTTTATTTATTGAAGATTGTCTTGTTTTCAAGGGAAGGAAAATTAGAGGTAAAGTTTATGTAGTTGTCAAAAGCCTAAGTATATTAGGTTGGTTCTATCAGGGCTTATTTGGGATGCAATTGAAACCAGGCACAAAGGAACAGGTTATGCTAGTCACATGCGAAGAGGTAAGCACTAGGTGGATCAGTGAATTTCCATCTGTTTTCAGTAATGAATTGGGAAAAATCTCAGGGTTCAAGCACAAAATAATTGTTAAAAAAGGTGCAACTCCGATCAAACATAAACTTAGGAGTGTCCTGTTCAGCATCAGAGAGGATCTTAATAAAGAACTCTCTTCTCTATGTGAGAAGGGAATCATTTAACCTACGGACTCCTCCCTCTGGTTATCACCCTTAGTTGTTGCACGCAAGCGGGATGGGAAGTTGAGAGTGTGTGTGGATCTCAGATCTCTCAACAAAGATATCTGGGTTGACTCCCACCTGTTGCCAAAAATAACAGATTTGTTTTCGAGTATCAAAGGTGCTAAAGTTTTTTCTAAGTTAGATTTGGCTAGCGCCTACCATCAAATAGAACTTCATCCTGAGTCATGCTCCTTGACGGCTTTTGTGTCGCCTCTTGGAACCTTTTGTTATAAGAGGATGCCTTTTCGGTTTAGCCTCTGCAGCGTCAGTGTTCCAGAGGGTTATGCAGAATATGTTGAGGGGTGTGGATGGGGTTCTTGTGTTTTAGGATGATGTTCTTATCTATGCCAAAGATAACGAGACTCATGATAACACAATCAGAAAGGTTTTAGAAATCTTTAAAAAGAATGGTGTTGTATTAAAAAATGAGAAATGCAAGTTTTTGTGCAGCGAAATTGAAAATCTAGGTCATCTTTTATCCCAAGAAGGGATCAAGCCCAGGCAAGGTCTCATTGATGCGATTAATAATGCACCTGTACCCATTGGCAAAACTGGTGTTAAATTGTTTTTGGGGTTGCTGGAATACTATTCTAGATTTGTCCACAATTATGCATCTATGGTTAGACCTATTAGCAATCTACTCAAAACTTCTACAAAGTGTATTTGGTCTTCAGATTGTGACAGTGCTTTTATAGAAGTTAAAAATGCTCTTAAAGATAGTGATGCTCTTACGCCTTTTGACCCAGAGTTACCGTGTTTTATTACAGGAGATGCAAGTAAAAATGGTTTAGGTGCAATTCTCACCCAACAGTCTGGTGATCAAGACATTACTGTTGCTTTTGCATCAAAAGTCCTAAGGAATGCAGAAATAAAGTATTCTGTAATCGAAAAAGAATTGTCAGCTTGTCTGTGGGCTATTGACAAATAACGTCCAAATGTTTGGGGACGGCATTTCAACCTAGTCACAGATCACAAGCCCCTTGTTTCGATATTGTCTTCTGGTCCAAGCAAATGTTGTACACCGAGAATCACCAGGATGGTTAGCAAATTGCTACAATATCAGTTTGACATTACACATATTGCCGGTAGGAAGAATGTCAGAGCTGATTTTCTCTCACGTTTTCCTCAAGTTTCTGATATGAGTGAGGGCACAGGTTTTCAAGAGTTGAAAGATGAAGATGATGAAAGTTTGTTTTGTAGCATCTGTAGATATTCCCATTTTGGCTGTTGGTTCAGAAGAAGATTGGAGATTAGCCTTTTCGGAACACAAAGTTCTTCAAGATGTTTGCACATTTGTGAAAAATGGTTGGCCAAAGGAAAAAGCTCTTTTTTGAGAGCTTCAGCCTTATTGGAAGGTTGAGTCTGAGATATCTATAGAAGATGGATTACTGATGAGGTGTGACAAGTTGGTTCCTCCACATTCTCTTAGGTATGTCATAGTCAAAGAATCCCATGAAGGACATTTGGGGATATCTCTCACTATACGACGTGTCCGTGAAAATATTTGGTGGCCAAGTATGGACAACGAGATCAGGACTGCTGTAGAGAATTGTCTGTTGTGTTGTTCATCTGAGAAAATACTCAAAATGGATACTCCACCTTTATCTCCCATTGAAAGTCCGGCTGGACCATGGATCAAAGTAGGTGTCAACATACTGGGTCCATATGAAGTTTTACCTCAGAATGTGAGATTTATCATTGTTTTGATGGACCATGCTTCAAAATGGCCTGAGGTCAAGGTGGTTAGAGAGGCAAGTTCTGCTAGTGTCATCAAATTTTTGAAGGAGGTGTTTTCGAGGGAAGGAGTTCCTCAATTTCTTGTTTCAGATAATAGAAGTCAATTTGTGAGTCATGAGTTTAAAAGTTTTCTGAAGTCCAGTGGCATAAAACACCTAAAGAGCTCTCTATATTATCCGCAGGCAAATGGTTTGGTAGAGAGAATGAACAGAGTTGTAGGTGAATGTATCAAGTGGGCTGTCAAGGGAAAACATGATGTGTGGGTTTCACTAGAAAGTATGTTGTGGTTCTACAGGACCACACCTCATTCAACCACTAAGTGTTGTCCTTTCGAAGTTTTGAGAGGAAGGAAAGCGAACACTAGTTTTCGTCCTGGATGGATGAACAAATGGTTTGACTCTTTGGTTGATGTTGAAGCTGTTATGGAGAGTGTTAAAACTAATGTTGATCTCATGCAGAGAAAAGAGAAAGAATGGTTTGACAGAAGGAGAAATGTCAAAATGGTGTCTCTGTGTGTTGGTGATTTTTAAGAATCAAAAATCCTGAAGGGACAATTTGGTGATCCTGTCAAGGTTGTCAGAATTGGTAACAATTCTGTTCAAGTAGAATGTGGTTATTGGTGGAATGTTAAGGCTAGATATTGTTCTGGTTCTGGTTTTAACAGCATTGATTCAAAGGAATTGGACAGTAATGACACCAATCTATCCACTTCTTTTATACAAAAGAGGAAAAGCTCAAGAGTTTCCATTATTCCTCGTAGATTTCGTGATTAACACATTTTAATTAATTTTCTTTGTTTATTCAATTTTTTCCCGAAGTTTGAGTTATGATTTTGTATTCACTTTTTAGAAAAGGAGGTATGTTATATTCTAAGTATTATGTTTCATATTATGTTAAATGCTCAGTATTTGCTAGTTTAATTCTATTAGACATTTCATTATTAGTGTTTTTAAGTTTATGATGTCAATTCATCTAGAATGTTATGTTTTCAATGCTGAGAAGTTAACTGTACTGCAGAGGAGATGACCAGCAGATGATAAGCTGTGTAGATATCAATCGCTTCAATAAACTCAACACAACCTTCATCAGTTTCCAGTATTTATTGAGTTTACAACATAAGGACTCTCAGAGATGGCAGGAAAAACTCTATAGCTTAAGACCTACCTTCCCGGAGTCCCTCCATCTTGCTCATTCTGTCCTCTTGCCTGCAAATTTGCGAGCTCAGTATTATAAAACATGATTTGATTTGTGTAATATGCCGGGAAAGATTGCACGCTGGGGAGGGACTAAAGGGACTTGCTGGCCAAGATGTCAACTTTATGGGGCGGATATAATTCACATGTTTTCCTGGTGTCCCACTCCTGCTGCAGCTATTGGTGAAATCTCTGATTTTTTAAATAGAAAACCTAAGATGAAACTATTTTATTGCCCAGGGTGATACTATTGGGTATGCATGAAGAAAGGTTCTAAAAACGTGCAAGCATTTCTGTTTATGGCCTTGGTTGTATTCCGTTTATGTGTTTCCACTACTTGGATTGATCCCAAGCCTCCTGTTTTTGGGCAAGGCTGGCTCGGCTCTTGGCCATATAAATAAGATTTATTCCTGCAGAAGGGCCAAAAAGCAAAGAAATGAGGCTTGAGGATATGGCCTCCATTAAGAACATGGATCCAAGAGCAATAGAAGGAGTGAGGAGGGACTCTGGGTAATGGTTTAACTGAGCAGGATAATTTTAATTGCAATGAATGATAGTTACGCCTTCTCTTGATCTCGGAATCAGGCTGTGAGGATAAACTGAGGGAGATTACTGCAGTGAGAATTTTATTCTATCTGCTAGCTTTTAAGCTAATTTTCTCTTATATTTATTTGTGTATGGAGAATCAAGTACATGGTTGTATTACGCTAATGTAGGGAAATTAGATGTATATATTTATGACATCCTCTGTGTTGCGGGGGGTTCTGTGGTTGCATACCCAAAATGCTGTAATAAAAATGTATTTAAAAAAACAAATGAAGCTGGGGATTTTGACAAATCTCCTTTAGTTCCCAGGTGTTGACATCTGCATACTGCCCTTTCAAAGGTTATCTTTAATTCTTCTTGTTATATGAAGAACAGTAGAGGCACTGTGGCACCCACAATTGGGTTTGGAGTGTTGGGAAACCAGGGATTGTGATGAGAAAGACTAGTACTCCGAGTAACAGAGATTACCGTAATAAAGATTACTGCTAAGTAACCCGGTAATTACTTCCTTGCCTGTCTTCCTCGTCCCAGTCATCCCAAAATGAGGAAATATCCAAACCACCACAAGTACCCCCTGGGAATATTTTATTGAAATATTGCTCCACCCATTGCAGTTTAAAAAAAGACAATTTGTGAGTTAACAGCACTCCAAACATGTAAAGCAAAATCTATGAGAAACCCTTATCCCATCTGCAAGTGGTAATGTGGCATGAAGGTGGGAGGAGAAGACCATGTAGCAACTTTACAATGTGGCTGCCCAGGACGGTGGCAGCGTGTACTAAATCCTAACGTCAAGTGATGGCATAATGGGTCCATTGACTAAGGTCAGGAGAAGTTAGGCATTTACCCTGACGTAAAATACCAAGGGGAGCAAAATCATTGCAGTCCTATTTACACAAATGGCTAGAGCCCCATGCACATTCATTATATGAAAATGCTTTCAGATTCCGAGGAGGGAGTAGTAAAAACTACTGGGAGCACTAAGGCCTGAATTAAATCTTGGCAGATGGGTTACTCTGTCACAAGGGTGACGGCTATCCCTTCTGCCAAAATATATTTCCCATTATAACCTATGGGATTCAAATTTTGACGGCGTTGTGATGGAGTAACACATCCGTTGTGAAGGAGTAATACATCCGCCGGGATCGAAATCAGGCCCTAAGTCTTGTGAACAGTGAAAAAGAGCAGAAACAGTAGGGAGAAATATATATAGCTAACCTAAGCTGGAAAAAAAGAAGAAAGGAATCTACATATAGTAAATTACTGAGTTATTCCACTCTGCAACCTAAACAAATATCTATAAATGGAGATTTAACAAAATTTTAAAATCTACAAAGTGAAGAGGTTCAAAAGGAGACTCCTGCAAAATTTCTGAACCACATAAAATCCAGGAAGGGACAGGTAAGTAAACCACTGGATTCCGGTGAAAAAACTCTGGAAGATGTGAGATGGTAAATCATCAATTAGGAGGAAGAACTTCTGATCAACAAAAGCTTTGAATGTAACTCATAGGCTCCTTAAAATGGACATGGTTAAACCTAACAAACACTGTCTCAAAGAAAGTTCGGAATTTTCACAGGTCCACAAGGAGTGGCAAGTAGTCCTCTGGAAGAATACCGAAACTCAAAATGTGGCTATTGCCTAGCATAAACGCTTAAAGTATCAAGGTCTACAAGATAGTTGAATGCATAGAGCATCCTCAGGAAAACACCTTTGTGTTTCCAAAGTTAACATCTCAAGTTCCAGACCCCAATCCAAAGATGTGTGAGACTTCCTAAGAGAATGCAGAAATTCATACGAGAAGGGTTGGATGGGAAATATTAACTAAAGCTTTACTGATGACTGAAAGAGCAGAGGGTAACAGAGACATCTGGGCCAGCACAGTGCTATTTGAAGACGTCATACCTGTTGGACCTAAATCTTTCACAATATTCTGGTTATAACTGGAATTGGAAAGAGTGCATACATAAGGCTACAAGGCCATGGCAGAGATAGGGTATCTATTCTCCAGGCCCTTGGGGATAGAACAAAAGTTGGAACGGAGAGAGTTGCTCTGCGGTGTGAAAGTTGGGGTTGTCCGAGCCCAGTTGTAATGTTCTGGGACAAATTGGAGCGCAGGCTTAACATCACCAATGTTGGAAATATTAAGCCCGCCAATTCTCCCTACCTGGTAGATATACTTCAATCAGAGAGAGAAAGTTGGACTCAACAGAAAAGTCTTGGGGCCTACAGAAGCCAGATGAGAACTCCTGAAGCTGCCTGGGTGAGTTATAAGAGATGGAGCCACATGGTTGTGTATCCTTACATGACCTATGTCACCACAAAACCTCACCTGAAAATGCAACAGAGCTCAGAAGGTGGCAGACAAATCTTTCCAGAATTCAGCTTCTCTTTTGGGGACCATTGACCCTTAAAATAGAATTCACGCAGGATTGCTCCAAAAACTGTGCTGCTGGCATACATGGTTAATATCAGGAGAGGAGTAAGGGAAAGATACGCCCTCTGACTTGGTGCTCTGGAACAAACCATTATTGGCGAGCCTGAAGGATCTGAGGAGTCACAGGAACCAAAGTCTCATATTTCTGGGACAATGGACTCCATTGAGCATGAGAGTGTCAAACTAAGGGTTGGAGTGATTCAGACCAAGGTAACATCCACTATGGAGGCAGCCATTTCCCCTCACCCTCAACCAAGCCCTAGCTGTTTCCTGTGTTTTTTACCGCATTGCTCTCAGACTAGGGAAGAAAAATGTGTCCCGCATTGGAGCAAAACATTGCCCTGATGAATTGAAGATGCTGAGTGGGGAGTAGACAAGAATTCTTCCAGTATATTATGACTCCATTTGACTAAAACAAGTGACATGTCTTTAGACCTCTTGTAAAAATAGAGGCACAACAAAAATGAATTAGTCATCTAGATTACTATTTTGATGCACTTAGAATGTAGAATACCCACCAAAGTTCCAGGGCTTTTCTGAATATTCTTGAGGCGGATGTCTACCCAAAAGGTAATACTCAAAGTTGATTATGGTGACAGACAGTACAAATACACAGGCACCTTGAAGAGTCCGGCATATTGTAATAAGTAAATCAGGCTCTTTGAGGTCCATCAAAGCCCCAAAAAAACCTGGAGCAACTAAAAGAAGGAAGGGTTAAAGCATTACTTTTAAAAAGTAATATGGAATATGGAAACATTGACTCACTTAAGATAAATGTACTGTTGGCATCAGATCAATTTATAAAAAGGTCCCATTTTTACGAGTCCAGCACACTGCAGGGAAACTGTTGCCTGCCCTACCCAAATTCAATATAAAACACTTGTTACAGTTTCAGAGTGGCCCTTTATGAGATCAACATAACCCAGGTGTTCTTTGTCCACTCCCAGAGCTTCCCATGATGGAAACACCAGATATCGAGCAAGCCTCAAACACATCTGGAAGATTGCAGCAATAAATCACATAAGGCCCGAGGATGTAAAACCTAAATAAATAAATAAGATGCACACACTCATAGACACAAACAAATGCACAGCAGAGGGCCTGCTTTGTGCCCCAGGGCGAAGTACCAGAACAACCAGTCAGTTACATTCATCAGATAAGTCCAAACAATGCCCAATTGTTAGCATCTCCCTTGATAGCTACCATGACACACCTGGCCACCTGAGAAAGTGACTTCCAGTTGGTGTTTTTTTGTCTTAAGTTTCCTGCTAGTTTGCCTATCATCCTGTTTCCAATTGGTCAGCTATAGCGCCTTGTCACCCTCGGGTATTAGCGCGCTTTATAAATGATATCCTACCCTAACCAATTTATGGCCCCTTCCATCAGGGTGGGATCATGCATCTAAACTTACAAGTTATGGCCCATTGTACCAGTATTTCCTTTCCAAAGGGAGACAAGCTTCTCTTCATTGCACCGGCTGTTCAGTATAAAGCATGCCATGTACCTGGTGCTAGTTGAAGTCCAGCGCGCAGTTGTAAGGGATGTGGTTGCTATTCCTGGCTGTTACTGTTTAATTAAAGTTAAACTGTTCCTGATTGGCAAGCCTCAGTGTTCTCCTTTTTGACAATCAGAATCTGCTTCAACAGCTCTTCTGACTCCTTTTGCAGCAGAAAGAGAATGGAGAAGCATCCGTGCTAAAACTCTTGTTCTGGAACAGGAGCAATCACAGCTTTTTCCAGCAGATCCTGAATTCCATTAAAGAGAGCCTGACACTGAAGAGGGTCTTGAAGGGCAGTAGAGGAATAGAAGCCTACGAGCAGAGGGTCTGTGAACGGAATCTTGAAGCCAATAGAAACTAGGGGCCTCATTTACGAGGTTTTGGCGCAGGGCAGCGCAGCAAGGAATCTAGCTATTCTTGCCCTGCTTCAAAAGAAAAGCGCAGAAATGAGCCGTATCTATGAGATATGGCACATTCTTGTCCTTTTCCCCTGCGCTGGCGCACAATGGACTGCCATGCGACAATGCAGGTAGGCTTGCGCCATTGTGCAAGGGTGTCTGCATTGTAGGGGTGCTTGTTTTTGTGCAGGAATGGACACCTTCCTGCACAAAAATAAACACAACAGGTGTTTTCCTCTTCCTATGTGTGCTGCAGCAGCACACATAAAAAGAGGAACAAACTGTGCAAAAATATTTCTCCTCGTTGCACCTCCCTAATGCCACCCGTGAGATGGCATTGGAATCAGACACATTCCAAGATTTACAATCCTTCGTAAATCTGGGAACGCTTCAGATTCCATGGGTGTTGCATGAGAACACCCACAACACCACCCATTTGACACCCTCCATTCACACAGTGTTCTGCGTGGAAGGAGCACATTTATACAAAACCATCAAACGTCACGTAAAGTGGCTTTGCATGGCCTTATGAATATGCTGACTATCCGGCGGCACAAAAGTGCCACTAGGCACATCGTAAATGAGGCCCGAGGAGTCCAATACTGAGGAACTCCAGCTCTTCAAAATGTTCTGAAGACTGCCTTCTGCAGGACACTAATGTGACTGACTTTGGAAATGGGTAGTCATGTCTTTGGGAGAGTAGGTCAAGCTTTGAGGGAGGACTGGAGCTAGGCTTTGTCAGATAGGGGGGAATCCTGGCCCTGCCCCCTTTCTCTAAAGGATGTATTCTGACTCCTGCATGATGGGGTCACAAAGGGGCATATTATCAAGAACGGGCGTTACATTATCGCCGCTTTTATCGGCAGGAAACTGCAGATAAAGCGGCGATAATGTGCTTGATAATATGCTCTATGAATTTCAATTGAAGCCCATGTTAGATGTCTTCACATCTAACATGGGCTTCGATTGGAATTCATAGAGCATATTATCAAGGCCATTATCGCCGCTTTATAGGCAGTTTCCTGCCGATAAAAGCGGCTATAATGTAACGCCCATTCTTGATAATATGCTCCAATGTTCTTTATAGGAGCCATCAATTTATGGACCTCCACAGACCACTTAATCATCTTCTCCAGCTTTGCTCTTGCAAAATGCAAACGCGCCAGATGCACTCAAATGTACTCATGATAGACCTGCTAAACATAGTTGTGCGGTCTTAAGATCTGATATCACTTCTTGTGATGTTACTTCCTATGAAGTCAGGGATTGTGGTGCACTTCCTGTGATTTCACGTGTGATGTCACGCTCCGTAATGTCACACACTGTTATGTCATGTGCCATGATGTCAGTTGCATACTGCCTAACTTGGTTAGTCCCCCCACTTCTTTTCTTAGGACTTGTGCCCTGGGCACTGCGTCAAAGTTACTGAACTTTCATTTTGTGAGAAATTGTTTGGCTGGGGCAAGTAAATACTGTCAGTTAGACCAGAGCTCGTGTTGGACTGGTATGAGGAAGAAGGATGTGGAGGTAATGTCACCTTAGGGAGAACATATCTTTACAAACACCTTTTCCTGTCACAATGTTTTCACCTACGTGTCAAAGTTATCAGGTGTGTCAGTATAATTAGTTCAACACAAAGAAACCAAGACTACAGCATCCAGCGTGCAGTAACCATAGGTGTTTCTACAGTCATGTGTCTCAGTCTGGCCAAGGTCCAGTGGAAAATGACAGGTGTGGCTTTATCGGGAAGCCCTGCCTTCAGATGACTGCACTGAAGATGACGGGAGGCGAGAGTGCACTTTAGCAATAGGTAGTCATTGATAGCAGGTGTCGCAACAACCTCCGTGCTGTTCCTTCCTGCAGTTGAATCTGCCGGAGTCGAACATTGGTTCAAACTGGAGCCTCAGATAAGGTGCAGTGCTTCCCTTATCTTTTATTTGTTTCCGTCAGTGCTTAATTTGAGCAGGTGGTTCCTGGTGGGGTCCATCGGCACTCATTTTTGGGGACCAGCACTTATTTTTCCTCATTAGACATTTAGCAAGAGAAAGAGAGGGGAAACACTCAGTGAGGAAAGAAGAAGGTAGAATAAGAAGGAAAGACCATCGCCAAGGGAGAGAGCAGAAACCTGCAATTGTGAGCTAAGTGGCACCGTAAATAATTGGTAGCGAATTAACCCCTTCAGTGCTAATGACAAAGCCAGCTCGTCATGGGTGTTACCTGCGGTACGCGGATGACGAGCTGGCTTTGTCATAAACAAGCCATTTTTTAAATTCCGATTCATAAAGGGGGTGGTGATGGACAGAGCATCTGAATTAAGCAGAACACTCCTACCCAGTCAAGAGATCAGGGCTTGATCCATCACCGTTTTTTAGCTCACTGCACCATCCCAGTTCAGAACCTGGCTACATGCAAATTAGTCTGACCCTGGCCCAGTGCATCATGGGAACAGGGCAGACCAAACTACCAAGCCAAGTCTTTACTGGAAAGGAAACAAGCTTCCGGGGACCGGTTTCTGGCAATACAGCCGTCTTCGGCCCGGCTTGCTTGAAACCTGATGGTGCAGTGAGCAAGGGACTCATGTCTGAGCATACCCTTCCACTCCGATAGTGGCCAAAACGATTCATAAAGGGGGTGGTGATGGACAGAGCATCTGAATTAAGCAGAACACTCCTACCCAGTCAAGAGATCAGGGCTTGATCCATCACCGTTTTTTAGCTCACTGCACCATCCCAGTTCAGAACCTGGCTACATGCAAATTAGTCTGTCCCTGGCCCAGTGCACCACCCCCTTTCTAAATCGCTTTGGCCACTATAGGAGTGGCAGGGTATGCTCAGATGTGAGTCCCTTGCTCACTGCACCATCAGGATTCAAGCAAGCCGGGCCGAAGACGGCTGTAATGCCAGAAACCGGTCCCCGGAAGCTTGTTTCCTTTCCAGTAAAGAATTGGCTTGGTAGTTTGGTCTGCCCTGTTCCCATGATGCACTGGGCCAGGGTCAGACTAATTTGCATATAGCCAGGTTCTGAACTGGGATGGTGCAGTGAGCTAAAAAACGGTGATGGATTAAGCCCTGATCTTTTGACTGGGTATGAGTGTTCTGTTTAACTCAGATGCTCTGTCCATCACCACCCCTTTCTAAATCGCTTTGGCCACTATAGGAGTGGCAGGGTATGCTCAGATGTGAGTCCCTTGCTCACTGCACCATCAGGATTCAAGCAAGCCGGCCGAAGACGGCTGTAATGCCAGAAACCGGTCCCCGGAAGCTTGTTTCCTTTCCAGTAAAGAATTGGCTTGGTAGTTTGGTCTGCCCTGTTCCCATGATGCACTGGGCCAGGGGCAGACTAATTTTCATATAGCCAGGTTCTGAACTGGGATGGTGCAGTGAGCTAAAAAACGGTGATGGATTAAGCCCTGATCTTTTGACTGGGTATGAGTGTTCTGTTTAACTCAGATGCTCTGTCCATCACCACCCCCTTTCTGAATCGCTTTGGCCACTATAGGAGTGGCAGGGTATGCTCAGATATGAGTCCCTTGCTCACTGCACCATCAGGATTCAAGCAAGCCGGGCCGAAGACGGCTGTAATGCCAGGAACCGGTCCCCGGAAGCTTGTTTCCTTTCCAGTAAAGAATTGGCTTTGTAGTTTGGTCTGCCCTGTTCCCATGATGCACTGGGCCAGGGTCAGACTAATTTGCATATAGCCAGGTTCTGAACTGGGATGGTGCAGTGAGCTAAAAAACGGTGATGGATTAAGCCCTGATCTTTTGACTGGGTATGAGTGTTCTGTTTAACTCAGATGCTCTGTCCATCACCATCCCCTTTCTGAATCGCTTTGGCCACTATAGGAGTGGCAGGGTATGCTCAGATGTGAGTCCCTTGCTCACTGCACCATCAGGATTCAAGCAAGCCGGGCCGAAGACGGCTGTAATGCCAGAAACCAGTCCCCGGAAGCTTGTTTCCTTTCCAGTAAAGAATTGGCTTGGTAGTTTGGTCTGCCCTGTTCCCATGATGCACTGGGCCAGGGTCAGACTAATTTGCATATAGCCAGGTTCTGAACTGGGATGGTGCAGTGAGCTAAAAAACGGTGATGGATTAAGCTCTGATCTTTTGACTGGGTATGAGTGTTCTGTTTAACTCAGATGCTCTGTCCATCACCACCCCCTTTCTGAATCGCTTTGGCCACTATAGGAGTGGCAGGGTATGCTCAGATGGGAGTCCCTTGCTCACTGCACCATCAGGATTCAAGCAAGCCGGGCCGAAGACGGCTGTAATGCCAGAAACCGGTCCCTGGAAGCTTGTTTCCTTTCCAGTAAAGAATTGGCTTGGTAGTTTGGTCTGCCCTGTTCCCATGATGCACTGGGCCAGGGTCAGACTAATTTGCATATAGCCAGGTTCTGAACTGGGATGGTGCAGTGAGCTAAAAAATGGTGATGGATTAAGCCCTGATCTTTTGACTGGGTATGAGTGTTCTGTTTAACTCAGATGCTCTGTCCATCACCACCCCCTTTCTGAATCGCTTTGGCCACTATAGGAGTGGCAGGGTATGCTCAGATGTGAGTCCCTTGCTCACTGCACCATCAGGATTCAAGCAAGCCGGGCCGAAGACGGCTGTAATGCCAGAAACCGGTCCCCGGAAGCTTGTTTCCTTTCCAGTAAAGAATTGGCTTGGTAGTTTGGTCTGCCCTGTTCCCATGATGCACTGGGCCAGGGTCAGACTAATTTGCATATAGCCAGGTTCTGAACTGGGATGGTGCAGTGAGATAAAAAACGGTGATGGATTAAGCCCTGATCTTTTGACAGGGTATGAGTGTTCTGTTTAACTCAGATGCTCTGTCCATCACCACCCCCTTTCTGAATTTTTTTAATTCCAGCGCACAGCGGGAAAACTCGGTAGCCCGGTAGGGGTTAAAGAGGCACGAGGGGGATTCAAGCCTACCAGCCTTGGTATTCGGTGACCCGACATTTAATTGCACTGAACGTGAGCTCCAGCATTCATTCTACTGAGGACATTGTTAAAACAGGTGCAGAAATTGTGACTATGTTTGAACGCACATCAACTATTTTCTATTGCATTTACAGATTTAGATATTTTCTTCCCCTGCAGATATTTAGGGAAATTCGTGCAAATTGTTGCATTTCAAGCAAATTTTCCAAAAATGAATGTGATGCATCTTGAAGATAAGGGTGAATTGTTTGCTTCAAGGTGAATCACTTTTTGATCCAGTGACTTACATTCTAAATATATATCATGTTATGTTAGCTGAATTTATAAAGTGCAAACAATTACTCGAAGGTGCCAAGGCGCTAGAACTGTGGAAGAGGAAATCAAGGAACCCTGTTAGCGATTATTTAGGGAAGAGACAGGTTTTTAAGTTTTATCTGGAATTAAGTAGGTTAGGAATGGATCTGATGTGGGGGAGAAAGTATTCCAATCCTTGGCTGTGTTGATTACAAAACTTCTGCCCCGCTGTTTGTCTATTTATATCTCAGGACTACCAGCTGCCCTGAGCCACTGGACCTGAGGTTCCTGCCTGAAAGGTTTCACTTGAAAGATTTTGACAGAAAATTCTATCTGGGCCAATCTCCAATTGGTGGAGAGTCTTATGGGCCAGGCAGAGGGCTTTGTATTTGTTTCCTTTGCAAATGGATTAGGAAATGTGAAAATAAGAGCTGCACATGGTACCATCAAAATCACAATGCTCCCATTCACAACCTTCTGGCTCTGTAATCTGGTCTCCTCTTGACCCCCCATCACATCATGTACAGAATCTCATTTTTGAGAAGCACCTACTACAAAAAAAAATTTCATTGCAAAGCTCTCTGCTGCACTCAAAAACTCACACTTGAGATTTACAAAATGGCATATAATTTGTCAGGTACGTTTTTGGACATTGACGAGTTAAGATAGCCCAAGAGCTCTCTGGGGGTACAGCTGACAGAGTTGCTGTCAATGGATGAGTGTCAAGCTTTAATTCCATCAGTCTGCATCATATGGGCAGGTTACACAATCAGATATGCACAGTATGCAGGAAGGTCTCTTGAACATGAATATTATGCACACTGCGAAGTTATTCATGCAAGTTTGCGTAGTCTCTGGAAAATACACCGTTTACAGCTTTTAATATATGTTCAATATATTCAGCCCTGAGAGCACACCACTGCGTGCAGCTACTGCTGTGCTGAGTCTGACACAATTCATTCCCCCGAGTCTTTGCGCCCAGGACTCTGAGGAGGCGGCCCAAAAACAGATGTGAATTGCTGCGGGCGGCTCGCCTCGCATAGAAGTGAGTCAAACAGCAGCCTGGAGTTTAAAATCGGTCACTGACTCCACAGGTAATACAAATGTGCTTTATCGCTTTGGCTCAGCTATTGCCTGCCCTGTGTTACAGCTGAAGTGAATTTTACAATCACCAGGGGTGTGGAATTTAATAAAATATCTACTTGTCCATGGAGGAGGTTGCTTCATAAATCAACTTGTCCTCTAACAAAATCCACTTGTCCCTTTTGTGCCTTGTAATGTAATGACAAATTACGGCAGCAATCTCAATTCCCTTATGTTGCCACTTTTCTGCAGATCTACATACTGGGGCTTAAGGTAGTGGTAAGCATTAGTTCCAGGGTTGGAATGCCCTTTGGAGTCTGTGCAAACCTACTAATTTGAATGTTTTAAGGGTTTTCAACAACTCTTCTCTTATATTTTCCCAGACTGAGAAAGTTTGGAAATTTACTCCTGACAATGGCTTCTTCTAGGGTTAGGAAAAATGACTTCCTCCAGGGTTGGGAAAAAAGTTGTTGGACAAAAAGTGAACTTGGAAACACTCAGATTTTCACATTTGCAAATCTACACATGCATATTTGCTCATGCTAAAATGCAGTTCACAAATATCTTGTAGGAGTACTATTTCTTGGCCTACTTCTGTAAATTCTTGTTTAGTCACGGAAGCTGTATAGCTGCACTTAATGCAAGGACATTTACCATGGGTGCAATTTTGAGACTTCCATTATTAACTGGGCCTCTAATTAGGCCTGGCATTAACCATGACCTTTGGCGTTTATTAAAATTCAGTCTCTGTCTCTCACTGTCTATCAGCTGACTTCACTGTGAGTGGCAGCATTCTGCTTTTCACAAGTAGTATATCAGTAAACAAAGGTGTTTTGGTCAGTTCCAGGAACTACTGTGTGCTTTCTTAGACCAAAAACTATTTTTGCTTTTGCCAATGTTTGTTATAATGGTGTGGGCCCAGCAGCTCCCACACCAATACGGTTTTACAAAAACCATGACTAAACAAGTCATGCATTGACAAAACCAAAAGGCTGACCACCAATTTCAGACCTACTGGCTATGCCAAAGCTTGTTTATTTTTGTTTTCCATAACCGTATTAAAAACTGGTTACACTGATTTTCCATTATGAATATTTTAAGGAAATACTAGCATACATCAACATATTTTACTAAATGATACTGCAACGATATGTGACCTAAAATCTCAGTAGTTTGGCAAAATGTTTTTTTTTCCTACTTGCATTTCTTTGTGAACATTTTATATTAAAAGCAAAGAATCATCAATCTTGCTTTCAGGCTTCTGCACATATTTGCATCTAATAGGAGAACATTTTGAGAGTATTATGCATAGCCTCATACTGCTAAACTTTGAAAACATGAGCACATATTTTTATACTGGTACCATTGTCATTAGTGTAGTCCGAGCTTACAACATTTACTTTGAACGCTCATCCCAATAATAAAAGATTTGCATTAATGAACCATAAATACAAGTCGAACAGTATTAACACATGGACACAAATATTACTGTAGACATTGCCTTTCCCTGATCCATAATGTGGTACTGTAAACTAGCAGCCAAAGGGTTTGTGCTGTATTGGATTTGGTGCTACTTCTCCCAAAGACAAAATACGCATGAAAACTTGTTGCCTTTGACCCCAAACAATATATCATGGGTGTCGGCTATAGGAATTCCACATTCCTGAGTCACACAGTCTCATTCTGTCTGGTCACATGTAGTTGTCAGTGGCGAAGCAGGCAATTTACTTTTTAAAATATTAGCGCCTGCTGATGACTGTAGTGCCTGTTGTGTGCCACACTCTACTGAGGCCTGCACGGCCAATCAGGGAAGGCCACTTGAGCGCGTGCTGCGCATGTAGAGCCTTGAGGACTACTGGCAATGCCCTTTCAAAGTCTCTGTAGCTCCCAGGCAGCCTATGCTACATCTCCCCACTGCACAACGCTTCCCCTGTGGAAAGAGAGGACTAAAGGAGATGCACTGTTGGGGCCACCCTATTTCACCCACATACACCACCACGTCATTTCTGTTGCTTTGCAGCAGTTTTAAGATCTTCTTAGGAGCTTCTTGTGTCACTCATAGGTGTTGAATTACACTCTTAATTACAATGAAATTATGAAAACGTCACACATAGGCAATCAGAAACCTTGGCAGCTATGTGACCGTTGACCTTCAAACATATGAACATATATACCAACCCTTCTGATTCAGGCGGGACAATATCCATTTCAAGGCTAGTCTCCCGCCTTCGGATTCCTGCATGCAATACCCAATTCCATGACGAGCTACAGATAGCAGGGGCTGGTCTTGTATGACTCAGATTATGCACTGCCAGTAACCTGCTTCTACTAGCAGCTAGTGCGCATCTTTGTCATACTTTTGCTGCTTGCCATAGCAATTTCTCTGTGCTCCTGACGGATATGGAAAAAACATATGTGAATTTCTGATTTCCAATCCTACAGCAGCTGTTAGACCTGGCACCTTGGCGTGAGTTTCCCTTCCACTTTTTGCTGTTGTGCCTCAAATGTTTTGCTGGTGTCTGCTACTCAGGGCACTGCGCCACGGCCAACCCGTGCCGCAGTGCAAGTGCTCCCTACTGTAAAGTGTACCTGTGATTGATGTCCCTGATTGGTTCATTGGATTTACTGTTAGTCCCTAGTAAAGTGCACCAGGAGTGCCAGGGCTTGTGAATGCCAACACTGCTAGTGGGCCTGCAGCGCTGGTTGCGCCACCCACAGAAGCAGCCTTAAAATGTGTCTGGGGTCTGCCATTGCAGATCCTGCGTGCAGTCTGGTACTGTCACACTGGCTGGGCAAGTGCACACACTTGCCAGCCCCTAAACCTTCCCTTAACTTCATATTAGTCACCCCTATGGTAGGCCTGAGGGCAGGGTGCATTGTAAGTGTAAGGTAGGACATGCCCTGATGTGTGTGGCATGTTCTAATAGTGAATTACTGCCAAATTCGTTTTTCACTATTGTAAGGCTACCAGTTCCCTTCTAGGCCAGATGGGCTGCTGGAATTATTACACTCTATAATCCCAGCAGGCTCAGGGGACATGGTAGAAATTAATGTTTAGTATGCCTGAACTCAGAATAATAAAATACTTCTTTTAGTAAAGTTTATTTTAATATCCTGTGTTTGCAAATGCTACTTTTAGAAAGCTAGCATTTGCTTGCCTAACCATTTCAGCCCGCCTCTGCTTTTGTGTGTATCTGACTGTCTGAGTTGTGTGAGTGACAGGGCTGGGAGTTGACAGGTTGTGAATAGCAGGATGACACCTTAGTGGGTGGTGGGAGTTTCCCCTGAATGATGCATCAGGCTGTGCTCTGCCCCCACAATGCTGGCTCCGCCCTCCTGGGGAGCGACTGATGACTCAGCCTGCACCTGGCCCAGGAAGGACCGAAGCTTGTCAACAAAGTGCTCAGGCTGCCCCTGTCCTCACAATGCCGGCTCCGCCCCCCTGGGGAGCGGCTGATGTGCCTGCCCTCACACTGAATGCAGAAGCAGAAGTACCCACCACAAGTGCTCAGGAGCTGAGAGCAGTTATGCAGAGGCCCCCCTGGCCAGTGAGAACAAAAGAAACTGTGTATAAAAGTAGGAGCCCTGCTCCTTGTAAATCAGAATCCTGTTTTACCACAAAGAACCTCTGCCCGAATAGAAGGAGAAGAAGACGCTGGAAGGACTGGCCTGCTGCTTGCCTTGCTGAGGAAGGAGAGGAGAAGACTTTGCTAAAAGACTTTGCTGATTTGTGCTTGAAACTTTTCTCCAAGGGCTTGATTGAGCTTGCCCCCTGAACTGAACCCCAGGACCAGTGGGTTCTCCTGTGCTTTGGCTCGTCCCCTGCCTGAGGCCGAGTATTTCCTCCCGCCGGAGGTGAAGTCTGCCCCCTCTCGCCCCCTCCTAGGGCCGTGGTACTCGGGAGCCAGCCTGCCCTCTTGCCCTTGAGAGCCTCGCTCCACCCGGAGTCGCTCTCTGCCCCAGGGCTAAGGCCGGCCGCTCCTCTACCCCTGCCTGCTTCACGGAGCCCTTGAGGAGACTTCAGCCCCTCCCGCCGGAATCCCGGGGACTCGAGCAGCCTGGACCCCGTGCATCTGATTGCACCCGGCTGCCCTGCCTTGCTCTGCCCCCCCAGGAGAGGCCGCACGCACCCCCACTGTGAAGGGTGCCTTGCCTCCCGGAGATCTCCGCTGTCAGAAGAGACCCCTCTGCACTGACAATTCCTGAAAGAAAGCATTCCTGAAGGTGCCTTGGCCCCAGAGGCTCCTCTCACCCTTCCCTGCTCCTCACTGCAGCCGGGAGCCCCCACCCATCGCCTGCTTGCTGCTCTGCTCCGAGCTCAGCCCCCACCTCTGGAAAAGGCCCAGGGTTTTTCAAGCCCCTCTCTGGTGTCCATTCCAAGCCTACCGCGAGATGCGTGAGAGTTGGTAGGGGCCGAGTCAGTTTCACCCTTGAAGGCAGGAGAGGCGCTGCAAGGCGCTCCGAAGGCCGGGGAGGGTCCCAAAGCCCCAGAACAGAGAGAGGCTTTCTCTTTGAAAGGAAAGAACACTGAAAGAACTGTTTGGGAATAACACTAAACAAAGATTGCTTATTACTGAGAAAGAACTGTGGCAACTTAACCTAAAGAGTAACTGGAACCTGCATTTGAAATAACCAAGACTGTATTTACAAGCCTGCTTGAAATTTATATAAAGAGAATATATTTTTACAAATACAGTTTGGTGTCATTGTGTGGTGGGTTGGTTGTGACGGTGTAATATTGCAAATGTTTAACCTTACATGCCCCAGAGATTAGCCTAAGACTGCTTAAGCCACACTACCTAGAGGGTAAGCAGAGGTTGTCTTGAAGGTAACCCTCAGCCCTGACGAGGAAGAGAGAGGCCCTGATTGTCGCCAGTGTTGCACTGCGCCAACCAGAGACTCCCCCTTCCTACATTGGACGCAGCGGTGAGGATTCGCGAATTTACATTTGCAGTATTTTACCTTAGCTACTGACCATTGCATAGTGATTACAGTCCAGTATCTTAGCCACAGACTTTTTGATTTTTAATTTTGCTAAAGAAGAAGATCCCTAGTGTTGCAAACATGCCTGGCACAAACAGCATTTATGGAGGAGAGTCCATAGCCTCTGGTGCGCAGGAGCTGGAATGGGATGCATCAAAGCTGGATGACTACACAAAGAAGCAGTTGAGTTATTTTTGCAGGAAACTCAAGGTTCCACACGCAGGATGCAAGAACAAACCCGAGTTCTACAAGGCCATGAGAGCCTGGATTGAATCTAGGAAGGCACCTGAGGATCAGGGTGCACCAGTGGATCCTGTGAGTCTGGAAAAACCAGACAGCGTTCTTAGCTTTGGCAGAGGCCTGTCGCCAGAGGAGCTGGCAGACAGACAGGCAACCAGGGATCATGAGATAAAACTGGCAGAATTGAATTTAAAGGGCCAAATGGAGCTTGAAAGCAAAAGGATGGCTCTGGAAGAGCGAAAACTCCAGTTGGAGTATGATGTGAAGATGAGGGAGATGAGTCTAAAAGAGAAAACCTTGGATCATCCTCCCTCTGGTGGCAGCGCAATGCCGGTGCAGGTAGAGTCAAGAGTGCACATCCCCAAAGATGTAGTTAAAGAGTTCTTTAAGGGGGATGACATAGGACAATGGTTTAGGGCATATGAGGTAGCCATGTTTTCCCACCGGGTCCCTGAGAAGGATTGGGGAGCGGGGTTATGGGGAAGGTTCCTTAGCGAAGGGCGGGACACCCTGCTAGATTTGCCCACTGAAGACCAGAGATCCTATCCCCATATGAAAGAAGCTTTAATGACCAGGTACGGGCTTACCCCTGAAATGTATAGGCAGAAGTTTAGGGGGTGTAATAAGCGGCCTGGGAATACATATGTGGAGTTTGTGACTTTTTTTTGCAGAGCACTGGATGGTTGGGTGAAGGGTAACAAAGTGAATGATTTTCAGGGTCTCTTTGATTTAATTGCATGGGAGCACTTGTCTGAACAATGTTTTCCTGAGTTACGCCAGCACCTGATTGATAGCAAGTTGTCCAACCCGAGGAAGCTTGCTGAGGAGGCGGACCGCTGGCTCAGCACCAGGGTCCACAAGGGTCGGGTGGGAGACTCCGCCAAGGGTGGGCAGGGTCCCCAGCAGAAGAGTGGGGGGGACAAGGGAAAACAGAAAGGGTTCCAAAAAGGCCCCCAAAGTAATCCCCAAGGGGACCAGCAGAAAGGTTCTCAGCCTCCCCCACCCCCTAAGCAGAATGGGGCCCCGACAGGTAGACCTGTTCCAAAGGGGCCCTTCAATTGTTACAAATGTGGTGACCCGGGGCACATAGCCAGTGACCCCAAGTGTCGCCTGTTTGGAAAACCAGCACCCACTGGTGCTCCGCCCCGACAAGTGACCAGTGTTCACTTAGGAGAAGAAGTGATGGTCCCGGGGGGTGGAGATCCTGTTCAGATGACCCTAGTCTCACTAGGAGACAGTGAGATGGTCCCTACAAACTACCTGCCCTCTAACACTAAAAAATATGGGCAGGTGGTTACCATCAATGGTAAGAAAGCTGAGGCTCTTAGAGACACAGGGGCCAGTGTGACTGCAGTGAGGCATCACCTGGTGTCTCAAGAGCAGGTTGTACCCCATGCCTACTGTAGGGTTGTCAACGCTGACAATTCAGAGAGTCAGTGTCCGATGGCTCAAGTTCCCTTCGAGTGGGGGGGGGTCTCTGGTACTCTGCAGGTCTGTGTGAGGAAAGCCATGCCTGTTGACTGTTTGCTAGGGAACGACTTGGAGGACTCCCCTTGGGAAAAGGTGGAGAAAACGACTCACCTGAAGATGGTGGGTCTACCTGACTGGGCGTGCGTGACCACCCGGTCAATGGCAGCCAGTAGGGGTGATCAAGAGGTCCTGGGGCCTGACGGAGAGGCCCAGGAACCGGCCTTAGGGAGAAGGCGCAGGGTGCGCGGGAAACCGGCCCCTGAAGTTCCCGCGGTCCAGGAGGAAGCAGACCTTGAGGGGGATGCCCTGGAGCCTACTGGGGAACAGATTGCCGAACTGGGGGATCTGCCTGAGCTGACCCATTGGCAGCAAGAAGGAGGCCCCTCCAGGGAGGAATTCTGCGGGGAGCAGAGAGAATGCCCTTCTCTCGTGGGTATGCGGCAGCAGGCTGCAGACCAGGCCAATGGTGTTCAGGCCAAAACACATTATGTGTACTGGGAGAATGACCTCCTGTATTCAGAGCCTAAGGCTGCTGAACCTGGGTCAGCCCGTGTGCTGGTGGTACCCCAGAAGTTCAGAGCCTTCCTACTGGGACTGGCTCACGATGTGCCTTTAGCAGGACATTTGGGGATGGACAAGACCTATGACAGGCTTGTCACCCACTTCTACTGGCCCCGAATGCACAAGAGCTCAGATGCTCATTGTAGGACCTGTCCAACTTGCCAGGCAAGTGGGAAGAGCGGAGGGAAGAACAAGGCTCCCCTCCAACCCTTCCCTGTGGTCAGTACTCCATTCCAACGAGTGGGTATTGACATTGTTGGGCCTCTGGACCCCAAGACAGCCATGGGCAACAGGTTCATCCTGGTCTTGGTGGATCATGCCACCCGGTACCCTGAAGCCATCCCTCTGAGGACAGTGACGGCCCCCGTGGTGGGGCGTGCACTGATGGGAATTTTCTCCAGAGTGGGGTTCCCTCTAGAGGTGGTGAGCGACAGGGGGACCAACTTCATATCCAAGTATATGAAGTCCCTTTGGCAAGAGTGTGGTGTAACCTACAAGTTCACCACCCCTTACCATCCCCAAGGGAATGGGTTGGTTGAGAGATTCAACCGAACCCTGAAGGGCATGATCATGGGCCTGGAAGGTCCAATGAGGCGTAAGTGGGACGTCCTCTTACCATGCCTGCTCTTTGCATACCGCGAGGTGCCACAGAAGTCTCTAGGGTTCAGCCCCTTTGAGCTGCTGTATGGTCACCCCGTGAGAGGACCACTGAGTTTGGTAAAGGAAGGCTGGGAGCAATCTCCCAGGAAACCTCCCCAGAATGTATATAGCTACATGCTGGCCTTCAGAAACCAAACCAGGCGCTTCAGACAACTTGCTGAGGCAAATCTGGAAGCTAGCCAGGAGGAGATGAAGCGGTGGTACGACCAGAATGCCACTCTGGTAGAGCTTCAGCCTGGACAAGAGGTGTATGTCTTGGCCCCAGTGGAACCCTGTGCACTTCAGGATAAGTGGACAGGCCCATTTGAGGTTGTGGAGCGCAAGAGCTCAGTGACATACTTGGTGGACATGAAGACGCCCAGGAATCCTTTAAGGGTCTTACATGTCAACGGCCTCAAGCCCCACTTGAAAAGGTCCGAAGTGGGCATGCTGTTGGCCACTGATGATGGAGTGGAAGAGGAGTCTGAGCCTCTTCCTGACCTCTTAGTGGCCTGTGAGAAGGATGGGTCAGTGGATGGAGTTAACCTCTCACCCACCCTGACCCCTGAGCAACAGGAAGACTGCCGCCAATTGCTGGGGCAGTTTCCAGATCTGTTCTCCCTGGTTCCTAGTGTCACAGATTGGTGCGTCCATGATGTGGACACAGGAGACAGCTTACCTGTGAAGCATAAGGCTTACAGAGTGACTGACAGGGTCAGGGCCTGCATCAAGGAGGAGGTCTCCAAGATGCTTGCTCTTAGGGTGGTTGAGTCTTCCAGCAGTCCTTGGTCCAGCCCCGTGGTCTTGGTCCCAAAGGCTGCTGCGCCGGGAGCCACACCTGAACTCCGGTTCTGTGTGGACTACAGAGGACTCAATTCAGTCACCAAGACTGACGCGCACCCTATCCCCAGAGCTGATGAGCTCATTGATCGGCTAGGGGCTGCCCGGTTCCTCAGCACGTTTGATTTAACGTCTGGGTACTGGCAGATCGCCTTGACCGATGGGGCAAAGGAGAGGTCCGCATTCTCCACACCAGATGGGCATTTCCAGTTCCGGGTTATGCCATTTGGGATGAAGAATGCCCCTGCCACCTTTCAGAGGTTGGTCAACCAGGTGTTGGTTGGACTGGATGAGTTCAGTGCCGCCTACCTGGATGACATCGCAGTGTTCAGTGGTACCTGGCCCGAACACCTGCGGCACCTCTGGGAAGTGTTGATGGCGCTGCGCAAGGCAGGCCTCACAATCAAGGCAAGCAAGTGCCAGATTGGGCAGGGTTCAGTGGTGTACTTGGGACACCAAGTGGGGAGTGGCAAGGTGGCACCCTTGCAACCCAAAATTGCAACCATCCTGGCTTGGGAACCCCCCAAGACCCAGACTGCAGTGAGAGCCTTCCTGGGGCTCACTGGGTATTACAGGAGGTTTGTCAAGGGCTATGGCACTATTGTGACCCCCTTGACAGAGCTGACTTCTAAGAAGCAGCCCAGGAATGTGATTTGGACTGACACCTGTCAGAAGGCTTTTGACACCCTGAAGACTGCCATGTGCACGGCGCCCGTGCTCCTGGCTCCTGATTTCTCCAAGGAATTCATAGTGCAAACAGACGCTTCAGAGCATGGTGTAGGGGCTGTTCTCTCACAGATGACTGAGGAGGGCTGGGACCAACCCGTAGCCTTCATCAGTAGGAGGTTACTTCCACGGGAAAGTAGGTGGAGTGCAATAGAGCGAGAAGCATTTGCTGTGGTCTGGGCGCTGAAGAAGCTAAGACCCTACTTGTTTGGGTCTCACTTCCGGGTTCAGACAGACCACAGGCCCCTCAGATGGTTGATGCAAATGAGGGGTGAGAACCCAAAACTGTTGAGGTGGTCCATCTCCCTACAGGGTATGGACTTCACGGTGGAACACCGCCCTGGCACAGATCACGCCAACGCTGATGGTCTGTCCAGATTTTTCCGCCTTAGTGATGTGGAACTCCCTGGGGAAGGGTAGTTCCCCCCACATTTCAGCTGGAGGGGACACGTGTTAGACCTGGCACCTTGGCGTGAGTTTCCCTTCCACTTTTTGCTGTTGTGCCTCAAATGTTTTGCTGGTGTCTGCTACTCAGGGCACTGCGCCACGGCCAACCCGTGCCGCAGTGCAAGTGCTCCCTACTGTAAAGTGTACCTGTGATTGATGTCCCTGATTGGTTCATTGGATTTACTGTTAGTCCCTAGTAAAGTGCACCAGGAGTGCCAGGGCTTGTGAATGCCAACACTGCTAGTGGGCCTGCAGCGCTGGTTGCGCCACCCACAGAAGCAGCCTTAAAATGTGTCTAGGGTCTGCCATTGCAGATCCTGCGTGCAGTCTGGTACTGTCACACTGGCTGGGCAAGTGCACACACTTGCCAGCCCCTAAACCTTCCCTTAACTTCATATTAGTCACCCCTATGGTAGGCCTGAGGGCAGGGTGCATTGTAAGTGTAAGGTAGGACATGCCCTGATGTGTGTGGCATGTTCTAATAGTGAATTACTGCCAAATTCGTTTTTCACTATTGTAAGGCTACCAGTTCCCTTCTAGGCCAGATGGGCTGCTGGAATTATTACACTCTATAATCCCAGCAGGCTCAGGGGACATGGTAGAAATTAATGTTTAGTATGCCTGAACTCAGAATAATAAAATACTTCTTTTAGTAAAGTTTATTTTAATATCCTGTGTTTGCAAATGCTACTTTTAGAAAGCTAGCATTTGCTTGCCTAACCATTTCAGCCCGCCTCTGCTTTTGTGTGTATCTGACTGTCTGAGTTGTGTGAGTGACAGGGCTGGGAGTTGACAGGTTGTGAATAGCAGGATGACACCTTAGTGGGTGGTGGGAGTTTCCCCTGAATGATGCATCAGGCTGTGCTCTGCCCCCACAATGCTGGCTCCGCCCTCCTGGGGAGCGACTGATGACTCAGCCTGCACCTGGCCCAGGAAGGACCGAAGCTTGTCAACAAAGTGCTCAGGCTGCCCCTGTCCTCACAATGCCGGCTCCGCCCCCCTGGGGAGCGGCTGATGTGCCTGCCCTCACACTGAATGCAGAAGCAGAAGTACCCACCACAAGTGCTCAGGAGCTGAGAGCAGTTATGCAGAGGCCCCCCTGGCCAGTGAGAACAAAAGAAACTGTGTATAAAAGTAGGAGCCCTGCTCCTTGTAAATCAGAATCCTGTTTTACCACAAAGAACCTCTGCCCGAATAGAAGGAGAAGAAGACGCTGGAAGGACTGGCCTGCTGCTTGCCTTGCTGAGGAAGGAGAGGAGAAGACTTTGCTAAAAGACTTTGCTGATTTGTGCTTGAAACTTTTCTCCAAGGGCTTGATTGAGCTTGCCCCCTGAACTGAACCCCAGGACCAGTGGGTTCTCCTGTGCTTTGGCTCGTCCCCTGCCTGAGGCCGAGTATTTCCTCCCGCCGGAGGTGAAGTCTGCCCCCTCTCGCCCCCTCCTAGGGCCGTGGTACTCGGGAGCCAGCCTGCCCTCTTGCCCTTGAGAGCCTCGCTCCACCCGGAGTCGCTCTCTGCCCCAGGGCTAAGGCCGGCCGCTCCTCTACCCCTGCCTGCTTCACGGAGCCCTTGAGGAGACTTCAGCCCCTCCCGCCGGAATCCCGGGGACTCGAGCAGCCTGGACCCCGTGCATCTGATTGCACCCGGCTGCCCTGCCTTGCTCTGCCCCCCCAGGAGAGGCCGCACGCACCCCCACTGTGAAGGGTGCCTTGCCTCCCGGAGATCTCCGCTGTCAGAAGGGACCCCTCTGCACTGACAATTCCTGAAAGAAAGCATTCCTGAAGGTGCCTTGGCCCCAGAGGCTCCTCTCACCCTTCCCTGCTCCTCACTGCAGCCGGGAGCCCCCACCCATCGCCTGCTTGCTGCTCTGCTCCGAGCTCAGCCCCCACCTCTGGAAAAGGCCCAGGGTTTTTCAAGCCCCTCTCTGGTGTCCATTCCAAGCCTACCGCGAGATGCGTGAGAGTTGGTAGGGGCCGAGTCAGTTTCACCCTTGAAGGCAGGAGAGGCGCTGCAAGGCGCTCCGAAGGCCGGGGAGGGTCCCAAAGCCCCAGAACAGAGAGAGGCTTTCTCTTTGAAAGGAAAGAACACTGAAAGAACTGTTTGGGAATAACACTAAACAAAGATTGCTTATTACTGAGAAAGAACTGTGGCAACTTAACCTAAAGAGTAACTGGAACCTGCATTTGAAATAACCAAGACTGTATTTACAAGCCTGCTTGAAATTTATATAAAGAGAATATATTTTTACAAATACAGTTTGGTGTCATTGTGTGGTGGGTTGGTTGTGACGGTGTAATATTGCAAATGTTTAACCTTACATGCCCCAGAGATTAGCCTAAGACTGCTTAAGCCACACTACCTAGAGGGTAAGCAGAGGTTGTCTTGAAGGTAACCCTCAGCCCTGACGAGGAAGAGAGAGGCCCTGATTGTCGCCAGTGTTGCACTGCGCCAACCAGAGACTCCCCCTTCCAACAGCAGCACACTTGCAAGTCCCATATATGCGGATAGACCTGATGCAGGCTATAACAGAAGTCAATGGGAGAAATACATTCTCCCGATTCTTTTTTTAAATGGCCCACTTTCTTCTTCGAAAATGTTGGAATGTATGTATTAATCATAGGTGTTTTTTAGGTCTCGCCTGGCGAACGCAGCGCAAAAGCGCTGTCGCCAGCGAAATCTATTCTTGCTGACTTGCCTCGGAAGTGGGACAGGAGATGGGCACGCGCTGGGCGATTGGCGATTGGAGCCTGTGAACGCATACGTACAGAGACGCGGTGTGCACATCTCCTGTCCCCCTTCTGTCCTCGCGAGCCTCCTCCTGCAATTAAAGTTTATTTTTCTTAATGCACTTGTGCGCTCAACTTGGGATGTCCTCAACCTAAATTATTTCCAGGAAGCTTGAAAACGAACTTCCGCAATGGACCCCCCCTTAAGTTGTTGCAAACCCCGTGGGAGAGACCAGGCGCACGCCCTGGCAAACCCTCTTTATCGATGAATTACTCTGCCACATAACAGCGTGCCTCCTGGCAACCCCTCTTTATCGATGAATTACTCAGCCACATAATGCTCACCTGCCCAGAGACAGCTCCAGGACACCGGTCCCCTCTTTCTGAAACTACGTGCAGACACGCAATGTGCACGTGTACGGCGTCTCTTTTACTGAGGAGATGTGCAAGCATACAGACTCGCGATGTGCACATCTGCTATCTCCCTTCCGTCCTCGCAATCCTCACACAGTTTCACTTTTTAATGCTCAGGCGCGTTCAACTTGTGTTAAAATAAATAAAAGTGACACCTCGAGTTTAGCGGTTGAGGAGGGGCGTAAAATCTATACAATACTCATTTGTATAAACATAATGATAGTTAAAAAAGACATACTTCAAAGTGTCGTATGGTGTTTTTAAACTACCGTTCGCAGATGCGCCGTAATGCGGTGTTTCCACGCACTATTAAAAGGCTTTAAAAGCGGATGCAGAGGGCAGCGATTGGACGCTGGCTGACAACATGCGCTCCACCTTTCATCATGCTCGCTTGCGGATCCTTGGGCTGCGCAGACGTAGCCAGTGCATGAGGGTGAAGAGTCTCCTATTGCACGGGGGGCACTCACACGCCTCAGGTAATAGCTACTAAACTTTTGCGTGGGAGCAGGCATGGCGCAACTTGTCGCAAAAGACACTATGAATTAGGATAACTTATTGAAGCCCGTGAGAGCACAGCATCAGTATGCAGACCCTGGTAGGGTACATGTCTTATGTTACACATTGTGGAAAGGATGCGCACTGGGGTGTTTGAACTCCTCATCCTTCTGTCCGGGGTGGGGAGCGTGTGAAATATAAGGGCTACAGGTATGGGTCGTGCTCCCGTGGACTGGGGTCTGGGGCACGCCAGACCCCTCGCCCTGTTCGGTTCCACCAAATACTTCCGCAAGAGCTTATGTAAAGTTGTTTACAATTGAAGACCACGCGCCTTCATGCGGATGTGATTGTACACTAAAAGGAAGCGCACTTTAAACGTACAGTGCGCTGCGCCGGGGAGACGGTTTTAAGCAAGAGCTGAGCTCCTAAAACTGTAGCAGTAAATCTCGGCGCCACTGCACCTTCCTCCGTGATCTGCGTTACACAGACTAAAACTGGGGGTTTGTGAGTAATAAAAAGAAGGGTGAAACGTAGGGAAGCAGGGAGCATTAGAGACCCTGCCTGGGGGTTATTGGGCTCCGAGCAGATCTGGGTGCGGGGACCGCAGCTGACCATGGAGGGGTCGAACACCGCCGCCGAGCCCTTCTGGAAGAAGCCTGCCACACTCTGCAGGCACCTTGGGGACGGAGGTTGTGCCTCTGTGATCGAACACACCTGCCGAGGGGCATGTGTGGAGAGTAAAGGATGCCACCGCTCTTACTTCAGGCACCCCTGGCCCCCTGTGCCAGGTGAATACAGGCAGGTGCAAGTGCCCTTCCTTTAAAGAGTCCGTACTCTTGAAATAATTTGTAGGGTTGTTTAACCTGCACAAGAATCTTCAGGAGCACCCTGATAAAACACTCTCCGGGTCGCTTTTCATGTAGCGCCTCTCAGTTTTGCGTCGAGAACAAGCGCTAGGATGGAGAGGGCCACAGAGTGCGGCAAAAGTTAGGAAAACAGTATTTTCAAAATGATAAAAACATAAGAGTGAAAAGGGAAAACTAACAACCATGGGCCGGAAATGTTAGGGGGGTAGCGGTTGAAGGTCTCGCCGCCTCCTGCTTGCTTCCAGTGGTGGGCCTAGTCGGTAGCCCAAATGCGAGGCCCCTGGGCGCCCCTTGACAGTGGAGACAAGCTTCTGCGCCGGTTCAGAAGGGACAGGGCACCCAGGTGGGGGCTGCAGCACGCACCCCCTCTCTAGTCTCTGGAGTGCCTCCTTATCCTGCCGTCGGGCCTCAGGTACCTCAGCATGCGAGGAAGAGGGCTACGGGGGTCTGCGGTTGGCCAGGGCGTGAGAAGTTCCACTTCTGAGGGAGTTGGAGTAATACAAACGTGATGAGCACCGTTCATACACCGCACCACAAGTTAGCCAAAATTGCAGATCATGATTGTAGTGACTGTCAACAGAAACCCTCACGTCCTGGAGTCAGCGCCACAATTAATATCCTTGGGCCCAGACTTTGAAAACTCATTCAACTCCTCACGCAATGGGTTTTAAATCCTAAAGATGATCCGGTCATGGAGTGTATTAGCATCGTGCCTGGCGAGAAAGGAAGAAATGCAACAGAAGCAAAGATCTGGAACCTGCAAGACCTTGGGTGACGTGTGTGCCGCTTTCGACGGACATTCATTACAGTAACACACAGTCTGTCGCCACCACTGTTGAGAATTGTGATACTCTGGGGTATCATTTACTATGTTAAATAAAATTGGTCAAAAGAAGAGGTAACAAGCATTTTCAATGCAATAGATCTCACATTTATTAAAGTTTGAGCTATTGGCATTGCTAAATAATGCAACACCATTAGCTCAAACTTTAATAATGCGAGACCTATTGCATTGCAAATGCTTGTTTATTGAGGGCGAAGGGGCTCCATGCAGGCCATATTTCCTACATAGGTGTAGTAATCTTTGTAGTTTTTCAGTGTAACTAGTTTCTTGTTTCTATGATGCCACTGTCATGGTGATGGAATGCACATCTTTGAATACTGGGGTGACAGTTCATTGTTTTTTGTTTTTTTTTGTCCTCATTTGCCTGACCCTCGTTCCAAAGAAAACGCCAACCACCTTACGTGTCCTTAGGCAGAGGGTAAGATGATAATCCTCTCCCATACCAGACACGAATGCCAGGCTGGCGAGAGACGCTTTCAGGAATATCTGAGGGGGGGGGGGAATATTAGGAGGCATGCCAATCCCCTCAATACTCCATCGAGGCGTGTTTGAGCCTGTTAGACCAAGTACAATATCGGGCCACCAATAGGACCATGGAGTGTATAGGCATAATCATCGGACCCGGGAAAAAAAAAAACGGAAATCCTGGCGAAAAATCTAGCTCCACTGAACCAGCAAATTCCAAAAGGTAAGGTTACGTTTGCTGCAGGATCTGGCCAAATCCACCTTTGATGTGTCGTATAGGGACATTAGCCAGCCTGCGTGCGATGGTGCCTTAGAGTCGACCCAAAATTTACAAATCAGCCGTCTCGCGAGGAGAATTGCATAGAACAGAAAGGGCATGCCCGGTGACGTTTTCGTCCAACTCAAAAATTATTAGTGGCAGCGTAAAAGATAATGATGGTTTAACCCCTTCGACGCTCATGACGAGCTGGGCTCGTCATGGCGTGGCCTCCTCGCACGCTCATGACGAGCCCAGCTCGTCACGTAACATGCGAATCCGCAAAACCCAGCGTACGGGCGGAATTCCGCCCGCACGCATGCGGTTAAGAATCGAGTCCAAAGTGGCCTTTACTTCGTCCCAAAATGAGTTAATGAGGGGACATTCCATAAACATATGGACGTCAGAGGCTGCGAGGAGGTTACATTTATTACAGCATTTTCCTGGCTGAAATTTGGATAGCCCTTGAGGGGAAAGGTAGGCTCGATGTACTGTAAACAGGTGATTTCGCCTCAACCAGGCTGGCTTAACAGCTTTATACTGGAGAGTGAAAGATCTTATCCATAAGTCCCCACACTGAAGGCCCATATCACCTCCCCACTGCTCATCGGGGAGAGTGAACTCCCCGTCCACCTCCTCCAAAATGGTCCAATACCAGAAGGCTACTTCTTTACCCCCCACTTGTCTCTCTACCAGCAGTTGTTCCAGAATACTGCTCCTCCCCAATTGGACCTTTTTCCTGATCTACTCCCGGGACCAGCTGACGAGCTGTATATATTTAAATCTAGATAGAGCTGGGCCAACCCTCTCATATAGCTCCTCCCATTCTACTAATAACCCTCCTGCTAGCAACTCGCCCCATCTTAGAATCCCTGCCTCCTTTACGGGAACTGCAAGATTGTCCTTAAGACAGAGGGGGAGCCCCGGGGTGTCCCAGATTGGGGCAAAATTTGAAAAGTAGGCCAGCCCTATTCTTGCTTTAATCAGCACCCAAGCTTTTGCCAATGATTGTAAGATCTTTAACCTCACCTTTTTAAAAAAAACTCTGATCCCCAAATTTAAATAGGAATCCGTCAATTGGCAGATCCGCCCCATTTAGCACGGCCTTAAACATTCTCCCATTAGATGAGCTTGATGGAGTTTTCAGCAACATCCTAGAATGTGACAGCTGAAACGCCCATGCGTAGTATTGTAAGTCTGGCAATACAAGCCCTCCCTTTTCCCTCCTCCTTCTCAATTTCTTCCAGGCCAACCTGGTTGCCTTATAATTCCAGACAAAAGAATTGATTTCCTGCTGACATTTTTGAAGTTGTTTAGAGTGAAAGGCTAGTGGGATGGTGTTAAAGATGAACGTAAATTTGGGGAGAATGGACATTTTTACTAAATTTATTCTCCCGAGTATGGTCAATGGGAGAAAAGTCCAAGATTTTAATAGCGCCCGACATTTTCGGAAGACCTGGTCCAGATTGATCTGTGCTGTGTTACCAATTTCCTAGGTGATCTTTATTCCCAAATAGCGCATGGATGGGGTTACTGCAAGCTGTGTGTTACCGATGTTCCAAATCATTATCTCGGTTTTCCCTACATTAATTTCGTACCCCGAGATCCGCCCGAATTCCTCCGCCCTTTTAACAACTATGGGAAAAGCTTGAACAGGATCAGATGTATAAATAAGAATATCATCTGCATAGAGTCCTGCCCGCTTAACCCATCCTCCAAACTCGAAAGAGGGGATGTTGTGCTCCTCTCTCAAGATTTGCACAAAGGGTTCAATATACAAATTGAATAGAAGGGGGGAAAGCGGGCAGCCCTGCCTAGTACCCCTCATGATTTTAAAGGGCTCTGTAAGGACACCATTGACCAACAGTCTAGCCCTGGGGTCCCTATACCGGAGATCAATAACTCGACAAAAGTTGACCCCAAACTGGAACCTTCTCATTACCGCGGCCAGATAGGGCCAACTGACCCTATCAAATGCTTTAGTAGCATCCAAAGTGAAAGTGGCCAAGTGAAGAGAGAAGGTAGAGACGATGTCTATAGCACCAACCAGGTTGTGGGTGAGATCTGCCAACTGACGCCCCCTTATAAATCCCTTCTGGTCTTTGTGGATTATTGAGCCGATCTCGCTCCCCAGCCGTGCCGGCAAAATAGCTGCAAAGATCTTATAATCATTATTTAGGAGCGAAATCGGCCGATAGGACCCGCAATCAGTCGGGTCCTTACCAGGTTTGGGGATCAGAACAATAGTTGCCTCACTCCACGACTCTGGTGGCGCCACGCCATTTAGAAAGATACAGTTAAAAAGGGCAGTCAATGATGGAACTATTGGCGGGACCTAATACACGATACAACTCCCCTGGTAGTCCGTCCGGGGCGGCCGCCTTCCCTCGCTTCAGTTGTCCAATGGCATTACTGACTTCGACTTCTGATATTTCTTTATCCAGAAGGTCACTCTGTTCTCTTGAGAGGGTAGGCAGATGGACCTTGTCTAACCAAGAGTCCCTAGCCATAGGGTCGTCCATGATCTCCTCCTTGTAGATGGTCTGGAAGAACTCCTAGAAAGCACTCCCAATTTCTGAGTTGGGAGTCCTAGCTGTAACTTCCCCTTCCAGTTTTATTTCCCTGATGTATTTTTAGCTTGATCTGATTTTATTTTCCAGGCCAAAACCTTGCCTGCAGCCTCTCCGTACTCGAAGTGTCAGAGCTTGCTCGCCTCCCACCTCTTATCAACCCTTTCCTGTAGTAAGCTTTCGAGGTTTTTTTCCAACTCGACCCGCTTCTCTTGGTCTTCTGCAGATCCTATGGTGGGGCCGCAATTCAGGTCTATGAGAGACAATTCCTGCTCTAAATTTTTAATTGCTTCTCTATATACCTTCCCTCTGTGTGAGGATCTGTTGGTTATACACCCTCTTAAATAGGCTTTAAATGCTTCCCACACAGTCACTATCGTAGCCGAGTTTGAATTAATTTCCAAAAATGAAATAGACTCAGCTACAAAAAAGCTTCTCTCTTCTTCAAGCAGGATCGTCCGGTCAAAAGACCAGGAAATATGTCCGATCTGCTGAGAGTGTTTTAGAGTAAAAAGGATAGCTGAATGGTCAGACAAGTGCGAGGGGAGGTATACCAACTCCTTCAGTGCCTCTTTAAGATTGAAACTAAAAAGAACGTAGTCGATTCTTGACTTGTGTTTATATTTGAAGTTCTGGAAGGAGACCCCCAATGTCTTACTCGCCCTCTCCCTCCATAGATCTGCTAAACCCAAGGTAGTCATTATTGATATAAGGATTTGCCTAGATTTGGAAGGTGTCAATGCTCTGGAGCTAGGCGACTTGTCAAGCTTGGGATTTAGAACTATATTAAAGTCTCCAACCCATATTACCGGGTCTTGAGAGGTAATCAAATAGTTCTGGATCTTATTTTAGTAGGGTGGGTCGTCTTGATTCGCGCCATAGTAGCCCACTAGAATGTACGGCCGGCCATCTAACACTATTTTAGTCAAAAGCCATCTTCCACTGAGTTTTTCCTTATACTCCATGATCTGTACCTTAGCCTGCTTTTTAAAGATGATGAGAATCCCTCGTATATTGGCATTGTGGTCCGTACATAAGAATTTATCCACCCACTTCTGCTTTTTCAGCATGTTGTTTACCTCATGTTTGAGTAGGTGCGTCTCCTGGACGACAATGACCTGCGCGGGGGAGTTCCTCAGATATTGTCAAATTCTGTGTCTCCTGCCCCTCACACGCAGGCCATTGACATTCCAGGATAAGAACTGCAACAAGGTCATGTCCCTTTCCTACCCCCTCCCACCCACTCACCTGTAAAGCGACATCTCTAAATTGGCATCTTTTGATCTGACGGCAACCGCTCGGCTGGCGTTAAAAAAGTTACTGCCCAAAACAAATTTAACGAGAACAGACTTACGAGGGCATTTTAACTCTTTCCCCCCCTCCGTACCCCCCTCCCTCCTCCCCTGGAAAACCATCCCTCACTTACAATGGCCAGATGAATAGCCAGGTTTGCGTCGTCAGACAGACCCTCCCCTCCTACCCAGCCTACCCTGTTCAAATACCGGCTAAACAAAGCATTTGAGACTGAGTGGCTCCTAAAAAGACGCAAGTATGGCACGAAGGGTAGTCCACTCTCCCCCAATTGTGCAAAGATTTAGTTTCTTAATGTATTTATATACCACCCCCTTTTATGTATTTCCCTTCTTTTTTTTTTTTTTTTGTGATTCTCTAATTTTGATCTTTACCTCAGTATAACCTTCTGTTTACCTAGTTACACCTATTTTTAAACAATTTCCCTTTTTTTTTTCCTCAACCCATGGTTTTTTTTCTTTTCTTTTCCCCTCTTCACTAGGGTTAGGTTATGTGTGCAACCATTTCCGGTGGACACTAAACACTAAACACCCCCGAGGGAGGGGAATAACTATAAATTCGGAGTGTAGGGAGATCTAAGATGCCTTGGTTCCCCTCAATATCTCAATATCAGACTGGAGGCAAAACACCTTAGCATCCCCCCGTGAGTGCTCACTGATGGATACTATTAGGTCATCGGCTTCCAGAGGGGAACGGATGTTATGCATTTTGTTGTTGTACATCACTCTCAAGAAGGCGGGGAACCTCATCTGCACTGTTGCCCCCACAGCTCTAAACTTCTCAATTTTTTGGCCGAGCTCCCACTGTCTATCTAAGGTGGTTTTTGACAGATCGGAACGGACTTCAAAAGAAAAATCTGGGGCCTTTAGTGACTTCGCCTTCAGTGCGAGGTTCAGGATTTTTTCATTTAAGGTGTATGTAAGGTAATTCACTAGAATCTTTCTCGGTTTCATTCTCTCGGGGTTGAGGCGGAAGGGGTCTCTGTGTATCCTCTGGATATCTCTCTCCAAAACTTCCGTTGTTTCATCCAGATTGAGGGCATTCTTTAATAGTGCCACCACAAATACCTTTATATCTCCACCCTCCTTCCCCTCTTGGATCTTCAGAAGTTGGAGATTGTTCCTTCTGGAATAATTTTCCAGGGACTCAAACCTTTCCTTCATCGCATCCCCTTCGCTCCATAGGCATTGGATCTCTGTCTCTGCTGACTCCAGACTCGCTTTTAGCTCCCCCACGGAACCCTCCAAGCTCTCTGTTCTTTCGAAAAGGCCATCTACCTTCTTTTCAAGGGTCTCACAAGCCGCCCTGTTCTCATTCTGGTTAGTCTATGATTCCGCAAAGCCACTCCTTATCTCCTCCCTCATGGCAGTCAGAAGCGCCTCCAATGGACCATCATCCCTCTTCTGTCCAACCGTTGGATCTCCACTGGCACCATTAGCTCCCCCAGCAACCTCCTCAGAATGGTTAGACTCCCCGAGATCTACTACCGGCTTTGACTTGGAGGCCTCTATTGTGACCACTGAGCCAATAGACTCAGTGACCGGGGCAATATTAGACTTGCTCATGTTTCCTTCAGGGGGCGACTAGCCGCCTCTGTGCTTTGTAGGATATCCAACACTAGGGGCAGTGCTTTAAAATAAGAACGCAGCGAGGGTGTAATTCGGGTCGCACTACTTCATAACCCCTTAGTTTTACCTTTAACCTCTGACTGGGAGCTAGTATTGGCTTTAGGGTGCGTAAATTCCCCTCGTTTTAGTTCCCTGATTCACCTCTGCTCTGTCACTGATGCTGTCGACTTCAAGTTCTGCCTCTGCCTCAGCCTCAGCCTCACCTTCCCCCTCTACTCCCACTACGCTTCCTCTCTCTGGGCTACAGTCTGCGATACCGTTTGGGACTACCTTGCGACCATCCCCTTGCTGCTCCGCGGAGGTGCTGTTCCTAGTGCCCTTCCCCTGCCTTCTGCCCTTACCCCCCGCTTTACAAGTGTGCCACTGGTGGGTAATTTGGGCTTCAAAGTCCCTGCACCCTTCGTGCCTCCAACCCGTGCCCCCTCCTTACTGTTCGGTGTTTTGTTACCCGATGCTGTGGGGGGTCTGCGGGCGGCCTCCTTCCCTTTCGCCGCACCTCCCTCGATGCTTCCCTCAGGCTCCTTGGGCTACGTGGGACGAAAATTAGAGAAAATTGGGTGAATCTTCACCCGCCCTTCTCCCCTCTCACCTCGTACACTCCCGCTAAGGAGCCCGCGAGCCGCCGCCCTGTGGCCGCGCCTCAGCTCCACGGCTGCCTGCTTCCACCGCGGGAGAGAGGCGGGGGGAGGTTTCAGGCTTTATCCTGCACACATTGACGCCGACGCTGAGCACACGAAGCCGCTTTCAGACGCAACCGGAGCTCCGGGAATCAAGACTTCATTTTTCCCTTTCTGCCAAAAACAACCGCTACTGCAGTACGGCCACAGGTGCCGATAACTACAAAATTACAGCGGGGCTAGGAGAGGTCTGTCACAGACGCGCGCGCTGCCCTAACCAGCGGCCGCCATGTTTTCCCCCGGGGGGACAGTTTATTGTTATCACTGGAAGCTGTGGAGACGAGCAGACATTACACTTAGTGTTTCCACACTTACCTGCCTGAGTGTGATCACTACAGCACTATTTTGTTTTTATATTATAGATATGCAGTTCTGCTAGGTGGCACGCCTCAGACTTTAGAATAACGCATTTCTGGCCGACCATCGGCTAGTATGTGACATTGTCACGCACTCAGCTGAGCTCATAAGCTGATTGTTCCATGCATTGTGGTTGTGCTCGGACAATTATTTCACTCCGGTTGCAGGCAATGCAAACAAAAGCGTGGCCTGATTGGCTGAGCTCAACGAGGAAAGAGGGTTTGCCTGCTGCACAGCAGACAGTGTGACGGTGCTCTCAGCATGCACCTCTGTGCATCCTCTGGAGTCCTTACGCCTGCTTCTTCATGTGGAGGTTGCTGCTGCCTTCCCGGCTGACTGTTGGAGGATTTGTTCAGGGTGCGGTGCTCTCTGACTTGTTCGTCTGTGTGCGCTCTCACTCCTGGCGTTTTGATTAGTGGCCTTTCCTCACTGTTTTGGTTTTGGTTCTTGTGTGGAGGCGCCCTTCCTTCTTTCGCTGTGGTTGGTGTGTTGACGGGGCGGTGTGGCGTTCCTCTGCTGCTTCCTGCTTTTTTGTCGGGGCAACGGCCTATTCCGCTGGATGGCTCGGGTCCTGGCTATTCTTTTGCGGGATGGTGTGGATGCCTTCTCGCTCTTGGCCCTCCTGGTGTTGCAGGTGCGCTGGTTGTTGTCACTCTGTGTGCCACTGCGATGCTTTTCCAGCTTCGATTGCTGCGAGGAATCCTGCCTGGATGCGTTCCTGGTAGGCTGGGCCTTCTCAGTGGTCGGTCCTGCTTGGGTTGCCCTTTGTGGGTTTCCAATCGACGTGCTCATGGTGCTGCGTGCTTGTGGCTCCTGTCCGCGCTCCTTCTCTGGAGCGTGGGTTTGGCTACCGCCGTACCTTTGGGCCTTCTGCTTGGGGTGCTTCGCGGCCCTTTCATGGCCAGGGGGCCCTGGGGGTGCCTGGTCCCATGCCCCTACCGGTGATTTTCCGGTTGGGGTTGCCTTTGTTGTTCCTGCCCCAGTGGTTGGGGGTTCTGGATGCCTGGGACGGTGCGGACTGTGTCCGGGGGTTCTTGGGTCGAGTTCTCCTCTCCTCCCCCGGGTCTCCCGGGTGGCCCCCCTGCCCTGTCATCCTCTACGGCGGGTGGCTTTGCTGGTCGCTGTGCGCCTCATGTTGGGGCGGGCGGCTGTTGTGGAGGTTCCTCCTCTGGTGAGGGCGTGGGTTGTTATTCACCCCTCTTCCTGGTCTCCGGGTACCATGCTTCCGGTCTGTGCCCTGTCTTGGTTATGTGGGGGTCGGTCTCTTCGTCCCCCACCTTACATTTGTGTTGGTGGCTTTGTTGTCCATGGCCCTGTTGGCTGCTTCTCTGCATGTCCTGATCCATCATGCGGCTCCGCGGTTTCTCCGATTTGTGGTTGGTTCTCGCCCCTTCTGGTCTGGGTGCCTCCTTTCCGCCTTTCCTCGGGGCCACGGGTTTTCGCGCAGCTCTTGGCACATCTGGTGGGTGTTCTCCATTTCGGGGGTCTGAATCTGTCGGGTGTGGCCCTGATGTGTCGTCTTCTGGGGTCCTCTGGGTTCCTTGCCGCTCGCCAGGTGTCTTCCCTTTCTGGGGATGGTGTTCCTCTCCCGGGAGCGCCTGTTGGCTTTGTTCCTTCACCTTTCTTGGCCAAGTCCCGGTTGTCTGCCCATCTCTGGTGGCAGAGTCATGGGGAGTTCGCTTCCCCTCTGCCTCTCCTCCCTTGGACCCGGCTGCTTTTGTGTCCCCTCCTGCTTCTTGTCCTGTCGCACTGGGGTCCTGCCTCTCTGGTCTACGTTGCCCTGGTTCCCGTTGCTCTGGGGCTTCGGGATGTTCCCCAGTGGTTCTCTTTCCCAGGGTTTCCTCCTTCTTCATCCTCAGTCTGTGGTGGTGTTGTCCACGAATGTTTGTGCCATGGGTTGGGGTGCTGTCCTGGGTACTTCCATGGCTCGGTGTCGGTGGTCCCGTTTTTGTGTCTCTCCAGTCCTCGAACTGGTGGGTGTTGCGGGCTGTTTGGTTGGCTCTTCGTTGGTTTGCGCCTCTCCTCCGGACCATGCTTTCTGGGGTCAGGCCGTCGACCTGTTTGTTCGGGCTAATGTCGCTCGTCATAGGGGCTTGTGCCGGTCTCTGTTTCTCCCTTCCAGGGTCATCAGTCTTTGGGCTGGGCAGGCTCTCTTATCTCTGACGGATGTCTCTCTTCCGGGGTGGGAGGATGAGCCTGCGGTCTCTTTGGGCAGTGTGTTTCCTTCCTCGGTGTCCATGTGTCTGTCCTCGCTCTGTTCGATCTGCTTGTCCTCCGGTTCAGCCTTTCATGGCTGGGTCTTTTTGCCTCGGAGGATTCTGCTCTTCTTCCTCAGTTTTGCAGCCTCATTCCCTCCTGGTTGGCGTGGGCGACGGATGCTTTCTTGGTTCCGTGGTCATTGGGGCTCTTGTTTGCCTCCCCTCCGTTTGCTTTGCTTCCGCGGGTCCTCCGGAGGTTTCGGTTGGACCGGGCAGTAGTTCTCCTGGTTGTACCGGAGGTTTCGGTTGGCTCGGGCGGAGGTTCTCCTGGTTGTACCGGAGTGGTCTCGTCGATTTTGGTCCCCTCTGCTGCTGACCTTCTCTGTATGCCCCCATTGGAGTTTTCCCCTGTGTCCCTCCCCTCTGCGGGCTCCTCTTCTCGGGATTGCCTCCCTGCGCTGACTCCGGCTGGGGGTTTGGCACTTGAGAGGTTAAGTTTGTTGGGTCAGAGTTGCTCAGTTGTGGTTGCCCAGAGCCTCAGGTTGTCGCAACGCCCTTCCACCTTGAAGTCCTATGCCCGTCATTGGTAGACTTTCTCCTCCTGGTGTCTTGGGAGAGGTCTCTCTTCTGCCTCCTGTGAGGGTGTGTGAGTGTTGGACTTCTTGGGGGATGGTTTCGTCTTGGGGCTCGCGGTTTCTTCCCTGCGTGCGCAGTGGGCTGCCATTCTTGCCTTTCGGGGTTCCTATGTGTCCTCTGTCTCTCCATTGGTGACTTGCCTTCTACGGTGTTTTTTGCTTCAGCGTCCTGTTTCTCGCTCTCCTGTGCCTGCCTGGGTTCTTCACTTGGTGCTCCAGGCCTTGTCGGGTCCCCCTTTCGAGACCTTGACCTCCGTGCACCTGAAGTTCCTCTCTGCTACGGTTCTTTTCCTGGTGGCAGTTACTTCTGGGTGGCGGGTTGGTGAGATTGGGGCTTTGGTGGCTTCTCCCCCCCTTTTTGCGCTTTTGCGCTGACAAGGTCATTCTCCGTCCCAGTCGTTTTTTTCTGCCTACGGTGTTGTCATCTTTTCATTGTCAGGAGGATTTTGTTCTCCTGGTGGTCCTCCATTCGTTGGATGTGCTGAGGGCTCTCCACATCTACTTGGAGTGGACCTCTGGTTTCCGTAAGGTTGATTCCTTGTTTGTCACCTATGGCCTCTCTGGGCTGGGTGTTTGTCCTTCTTTGTCTGCCCTGACTCGTTGGGTTACGGGTGCTGTGTTTTCTGCCTACGATTCTGCCCACTGTCCTCTCCCCTCTTCTGTTCAGGGTAGGTCGATCAGGGGCCGTTTCCTCCTCTTGGGCCCTGTTCTAGGGGGCCTCCTTGAGGGACATTTGCAATGCTGCCACGTGGGCTGCTCCTGATTCGTTTGTCTTGCATTATCGTCTTCAGTTGGGGTTGGCGGCCTCTGCTTCCTTTGGCGCTCCTGTCTGCGGTACATGGTTTGTGATATGTACTGTTTTTCTGTTGATTAAATGGACCTGTTTTCTTGCTCTTTCTGGTCTGTTTTTTCTTACAATCACCGTGTGCTTGGGTATGGGCTCACTGTTAAGGAATGGGACAGGGGGACAGGACGAGGAGGTAATGCCCGGTTACTCACCGGTAATATTCATTACTCCGAGTCCTGGTCTCCCCGTACCATTCCTGAGCCCTTCCCTCCCTCCCTGTATTTGGTTTTGGGGTGATTGTTTCGTTTCTGGGTTTTCTCTTTGGTATTCTCAGGAAGTTTCTCTGCCGCTCTTCCCTCTTTATTGTCACATGATGGTGATGCCATATTGGGGGAGGGGCAAAAAGCTCTGCTAGGTATTAGGTTTATGTGGAGCAGACTTACTGCTCACTGTTAAGTAATGGGATGGGGAGATCATGACTCGGAGTAATGAATATTACCGGTGAGTAACCGGGCAACAATAGGCATGGTCACGCTGACACCAGAGCGTGAGAAGCGACGCAATACTGTAGCCAATGGGAACGCGAGTAGAACCATCCTGCAAGGCTGTAACACTTCTGTCTTCGTTGAGCTCAGCCAATCAGGCCACGTTCCTGTTTACGTTGCCTGCGAACGGAATGAAATAATCGGCCGAGCACAGCCATGACGTACGGAAACGTTCAGCCTATGAGCTCAGCTGAGTGGTTCACACTGTCATACACTAGCGGTGATGCGGGTCGGCCTAAAATAAATGACAAAATACAAGCCTTTGACGATAATTTCAGTTTAACATCACAGAATTTGGAGTACAGCACCGCCTCCAGGGGCCACGTGCCAAACTCGGCCATGCCTTGGGCTCATGGCGCTTACCGTAACTTCTACTTGTCCCTGAGCCGGCTGTTTGTGATCAAACTCCTGTGAGCCTTCTCTCTATCCGACAGGCATGGCCTGAAGGATAATTTCTCTTTCCTCTCTTCTACGCCAGGCATCAGATTCAGTCTGACAGTATGGTAAGAGCTCCTTGCTCTGATTCTTTTAGCACGCTCCACATTCCCCCGTTCACTTTTAGGCCCCCACCACTCCTTGTTTGGCTGAGTGTGTGGCCTCGCTTGGAGTGAGGGTCTGTCTGTTATGGGAAGTCCCTGCTTCCATAACGCAGCTCCAGTTGTCAGCCAGTCAGTCATCTCTCTATTCTGGCCTTTGATAGGAATTGTCAGAAGGCTGTCTGACCATCCCTTCACACAAACAGTCTTTTGAGGTACAAGTCTGGGACCACTTGTGCACAGGAGTCACTAGGGCTGAGGGAGAGAGAAACAAAGAAAGATAAAGAGAGATTTCAAAGGTGGGAAGGGAAGGGAAAGACAGACAAACTGGAGAGTGTGGAGCCTGAAAGCAAAGGGAGACAGAAGGGACACGAATGAGAGGTGGGACAAGATAGATGCTACACAAGAAGGTGGAGACAGAGCATGAAAAGGAGAGAGTGAGAGGAAAGTCAAAAGAAACGATGGAAGGAAGGGGAACGTTCAAGGATTGAGAAAAGCAAATGGAAATTAGAGGCAGAGAAGGAAGGAGTGACAGAGGGATGAGACTTGAGAGGGTGAAGGTAGTCTGATGCATGCACGAGGAGACTAGTGAGGAGGGAGGAGATGAGAAGTCAATCAGAACATTTGTAAAGAGGGCTACTCACCTGTGAGGGTCTCAATGCGCGGGGGGATGGGGGTGCTGCTACCGCACGGATTGACAGGTCTTGAGTAGCCTCCTGAAGGTTAGTAGGACCTGGGTCTGCCGTAGGAGGATGGGGAGGCTGTTCCAGGTCTTGGCGGCGAGGTGCCATATCCTCTCGAGTACCATGTTATCTGTCAGGAAGCTCTCATACCCGACGATGATTGATGTAAACAGCTCTTTGTTTATTACATAGGTGAAACCAATGCATTACCATTGCATACTATCAGAGCTTCCAACACATATTACAACCTCATTTGTCTGGTATTTTCAGTACATTGAAACACAAGCCAAACTTTCTACTTCAGGGGCTCATTTAGGGGTATGACCAAAAGAGGCTAAATACCCAAGAGAGATGAAAAATATCCACCCTATTTCTTTACTTAATAGCTACTACAATTTATATACTAAACCTCTGCCTCTGAGATTAGGAAATGTTCTTCCCACAGACTGGCTTTGTTAAGGGGAGACTGGCGGCTGACAATATCATAACTCTTTGCACGTGATCGAGAAAACAAACAGATTCCTTCTCCCAATATGGCTATGGCACTATGTGCAGAGAAGGCCTTTGGTAAGGTCTCTTGGACTTTCCTAAGTTCAGCCATATAGAAGTTCAATTTACTTAATCGTTTTACACAAATGGAAATTGTGGTTTATCAGAAACCATCGGCGGGTATAAAGCTTAACGTTCAATTATCATTTTGGTTGGTACAGGCTACCAGACATTGATGCCCTTTGTTTCCTTTTCTTTTCTTGTTTTTAATTCAACCATTGCTACAGTCCATCAGGAGCGACCCCTGACCCTCCTGGTAGGTCGCTCCCCCTCCACGCAGCTCCGACTATGTGCCCCTGCTGCCTCCACTGACTCGCTGGTAATTGTCCTTGGCTTCTGTGCCACTGCTCCCCCTCTCTGTGACCCCACCGATCACATTTTGTGCTCTGTGCCACTCGTTTTTCCCCCCTTGTGCCTCTTTCGCCTGTGTGCCTCGTTTATGTGCTCTGTGCCACTCGTTGTCAAGCACGCTCTGGTGTCAAGGCCTTCAGGTACCAGGTCATCGCTAAGATCGCTTAACAAAGTACCCCATCTACTACCTCCTGCTAGCTGGAGTCAATTGGTGGCGCAATTCAGATGGAGAACTTCCTGTTGTTCCGCTGTTGAAAACGTCAACCCTGGGTTGGCGTTCTAGTCTTTGAAGCAGTGCCGCCATTTCGTGCGCGCGCTGCTCTGGCGCTGCGCACTTCAACTGAAGAACTTGACGGAGTCGGTTGCGTTCCAGAGAGCCTCTCCTGAGGTGTCTTCATTCCGTAGCGGCTCGTCAAAAGAAGATTCTATCTTGTTCGGAGAAGCCTCAGAAGATTAAGTATTCTGTGTGAGAAGTCCAGTCGGTAGTATTGTTGCCTTCGAGTAAGGTCTGGTTTCCGTTATCTCTCCACTCTCGTTTGCCGTGCAGTTTGTTCCGAGAGTAACGGTAAGACTAGAACTTATATTCAAGTGGTTTCCAGAATAATTCTGATTGAGAAGCATTCTCTGGGAGTAAGACCGTTGTGAATTCCAGTATCAAGTCCGTTCCCGAATTCTTTAAAAGAAAACTATATCCATAGACTTTGATAAAGACTCAGCATTTGGGTGATGGCTATCGCCCAAATAACCGCAGTTGTTTTATGAACTTTCCTTCCTGACTTGATTTTCTAGAGGAGCATATTGAGAACTTTATTGAGCCTATTCGCTACTCCGAACTTCAGGTCTAAATAGTGTTTAGGGGGATATCTATATGCGCATGTAGCTATATTCTCTTACTCACCTAGTGTAGTTCTCAGTGGCATCATCTCCTATCATCAAGGCAAGTCTTCACTTCAACTCCTCTACAGGGAGAAGCAAATTCCACACCAACTACAGGTATAGGAGGAGCAGCTTTTGGATTTGGTATAACCTGAGTCATCTGGTCAAGCTAGTGAGAATGTATTAATGTTATGTTCCTCTTACAGGTGCCGACAAGCTGAAGACACCAGGGTGTGGCAGTCTCTCTGTTGTTCGTTATCCACTTCCCCTTTCCCCCTCATTCCTGAGCTCAGAGGTCTCTGGGACCAGGGGTGTTTGGGAATTGGGAATTACTCATCGGGACGCCCTTCACACTTGCCCCCACAGACCACAGGAGAATCAGGTACAGCGCTTCTTGACAGATTGAAGTGCCCAAATAGGTTGCCTTCTGTCTGGGCGAGATGGCTGAGGGTCTGGACGTTAAGGCCTTGACCTCCGTCCTGGAAAGTTTACAGAAACAGTTGAGTGAAACTAGGGAGGAAGTTAAGAGGTCCAATTCTGAGACTAGATATCTTAGGCAGAGAATTGATGAGATAGCAGCAGCTCCCAGTCCCAGTCCCAGTTTTGAGAAAATGAAGGGGCAAGGTTTCGCGCCTTCTTCCTCTTCGTCAGAGTTAACTACTCAAGTAGTGCATGCCATGTCCCCAACTATCCCTTTGGCCCCTCCAGAAAGGTTTCAGGGGGATCCACTTAAGGCTCAGATTTTCCTCACGCAGTGTGCTCTGCATTTTTTGTGTAAACCCATTTTATTTAAAGAAGATCAATCCAAAGTGGCTTTCGTTCTGTCTTACCTGAGTGGGGATGCAGCGGCGTGGTCGTTGCCTTTGGTATCGACAAACGATCCTGTATTATACAAGTATGAAGACTTCAAGGCAGAATTTTTACGAATTTTTGACCGAAGAACTATATCCCAAACAACAGACAATGAGTTACTAGATTTAAAGCAAGGTAATAAGGAACTGGTAGCTTACATAGCTCAATTCAATAAGTTGATAGTCGAGACCAGTTGGCCAATGGCTAAGAGAGCAGCCATTTTTTATCGTGGGCTCAAGGATGAACTAAAGGATGGGTTATCCCAAGTTCCGAAGAGACCTACTGAGTTATCAGAGCTGATTGATTTGGTTTTACAGATAGATCAACGTCAATTTGAAAGGCGCAGTGAGCGTCGAAGGGAGACAAGAGTACTTCCCCCCAGGTTTGATCGAGCTCGTTTGGATGTGAGTAAGAGTTCCGAAGGGAGTTCCAGTGAAGAACCGATGCAAATTGGAACTGTTCGAGGTCCTCTAAGCAAAGAGGAGAGAGAGAAGAGACGAGCAGGAAAGCTGTGTATGTATTGCGGCCAATCGGGTCATTTTGTGCGAGAATGTCCTAGAAAACCCAAGTCTGCGGCTTTGGTAAAAGATCGGCTCCACCAGTAGACGGAGTTGCACTGGTGGGAGCTGAATCGGAATCAACTCCAGTTTCACAATCCTTGGCTAATACTCTTCAATCTTCAGCTCCACACTTAATCCTTTCCAGTCGGATCACTTTTGGAGAAACTGAGAAGGAAGGCATCTCCATTATGATTGATTCAGGAGCAACCGGAAACTTCTGCGACATTCAGTTTGCTAAGTCTTTGGGAATTCGTTTTGAGAAGAAGCTGAGACCTGAGCCAGTTCGTGCGGTGGATGGCACGAATTTATCCTCGGGCCCCATAGTTGCAGATACCGAGATCATCACTGTGTACGGTCCCGGAGAGCATAGAAGTCATGTCCGTTTTAATCTGATTGATGCTCCCCAGTTTCAGCTCATCTTGGGGTTGCCATGGCTCACTGAGCACAATCCAAGAATTGACTGGGCCACACGCGCTTTAGAAATGAATTCTGAATTTTGTTTGGAGCACTGTTTCAAAGCCTCTTCGGGGGTGGCCTTGCAGTCGATGTCTTCGAACTTTGCCAATCAGGTCCAAACCATTTGTGCCATAGAAGTTCCTGAGATTCCAGATGAATATTCAGACTTGAAGGAAGCCTTCAATGAAAAAGAAGCCCGGAAGCTCCCTCCACATAGACCCTATGATTGCAGGATTGAATTAGAGCCAGGGGCGGCCTTACCTTGTAGCCGCATTTATGCTTTATCTGAACCAGAGAACGTGCATCTGAAAGAATACATCGATCAACACCTGGCGAGTGGTTTTATACGACCGTCAAAATCTCCAGTGTCTTCCCCTCTTTTCTTTATCCCAAAGAAGGATGGAACCTTGAGGACCTGCATAGATTATAGAGCCTTGAATTTGGTCACTAAAAAGAACCGCTACCCTCTGCCACTCATTTCGGAGTTATTAGATCAAGTTAAGGAGGCCCGAATCTATACCAAATTGGACTTACAAGGGGCCTATCATTTGGTTCATATGGCAGAAGGCGAAGAATGGAAGACCGCATTTCGCACCAGGCTGGGATTATTTGAATACCAGGTGATGCCTTTTGGGTTGTGTAATGCCCCGGCAGCTTTCCAGCATTTCGTGAATGACATTCTTCGAGAGTACCTAGATCGATTTGCAGTCGTTTACATTGACGATATTTTGATATTTTCAAACAGCTTAGAAGAACATGTGAGTCATGTGCGTGCCATTTTGGAGCGGCTGTTGGAACATCAATTGTATGTGAAGTTGGAGAAATGCGTCTTTCATTCGTCCAAGGTGGAATTTTTAGGCTTCATTCTTTCCCCCGAAGGAGTGTCAATGGACGACTCAAAACTTCAAGCCATCAAGAACTGGCCTGCTCCTCGATCCGTCAAAGAAATACAGAGTTTCTTAGGCTTTGCAAATTTCTATCGGCGATTCATTCCTGATTTCTCCAGCACAGTGAGTCCCATTACTCGATTGTTAAAGAAGAATGAGAAATTCGTTTGGGGACCTGCGTCGGAGGAAGCATTCCAGCAGTTGAAGGAGGCATTTACCACTGCTCCAGTGTTGCAACATCCAGATTTGAATGAACCATTTTTTGTGGAGGCTGATGCTTCGAATTTGGCCCTTGGGGGAATTTTGTCTCAGCGACAGAAGAATACGGGTCAGCTCCATCCGGTTGCATATCATTCCTGAAAATTGTCTCCTGCAGAAATAAACTACTCAATCGCAGACAAGGAACTATTGGCAGTGAAGGATGCCTTTCAGGTCTGGCGCCATTATTTATTGGGAGCCAGACATGTTATAACGGTTTTCACTGATCATCGAAATTTACAATTTCTAAAGTCCGCTCGCACTCTCACTCCTCGACAGTTGAGATGGTCTCTGTTCTTCGCCGACTACAATTTTGTTTTAACCTACAAACCTGGCGCTACTAATGTTAAAGCTGATGCTTTATCGCGACTTGATTTGGGGAGTGAAGCGGAGCATCCGAAGGAGCATTTTGTCATTCCTAAAGATAAGATAATTGCCACCTCTGTAGACGACGACTTGGGCACAAGGATTCGCGAAGAGTTTTCTAAGGAGAAGTTTCAAGACTGGAAGTCAGAGGGTTCAGATCGAGAGGTCAAGGAGGGAACCCCCTATCTTCAAGGAAAGATCTTTGTTCCAAGTGAAGATTTGCAAACTGAAATCATTCAATTTTCCCATGATCATCTGATGGCCGGACACAAGGGTTTAGCAAAGACTTTGGAGTTGGTGAAAAGAGACTTTATTTGGCCTGGCATGGACACTCAGGTGAGACAGTACATTGCCACATGCGAGCAGTGTATCAAAGGGAAGAGTTTAAGGCAGTCTCCACAGGGTCTTCTCCACCCCTTACCGGTAGCTCCATCCCCTTGGCATACCATCTCTATGGATTTCATAGTGGATTTGCCCTCTAGTCAAGGTACCTCTGTCATCTGGGTGGTGGTGGATCAGTTCACTAAGATGAGTCATTTCATTCCTTTGAAGGCCCTTCCCACAGCTCCCCAGTTGGCCACATTATTTGTTCAGCACATTGTGAAACTTCATGGAATTCCCAAGGTTGTGATTTCCGATCGAGGCCCCCAATTTGTGTCCCGTTTTTTGAGGTCCTTCTTGAGAGGAATAGGGGTAGATTCTCGGCTGTCCACCAGTTTCCATCCGGAGACGGATGGACAGACTGAGCGGGTGAATCAGGATCTGGAGCAATACCTTCGCATGTATTTAATGGATCAAGAAGGCGAGTGGCCCTCCTTGCTTAGTACTGCGGAGTTTGCTTACAATAACGCGGTTCATTCAGCTACTGGTTTCTCCCCATTCTTTTTGAATTCAGGCAGGCATCCTAATATGTGGGTGGGTAAGGTGGAGGTTGAGGTTCCGGCAGTTCAGGAGGTTTTATCAAAGCTGCAGCAATCTTACCAAACAGCATCAGCTAATCTTTCCAAGGCTAAGACTAGTTACAAACATCAGGCAGACCGAAAGCGTAGAGAAAGTCCCATTTTAGAACCTAGGGATCTGGTATGGGTTTCCACAAAGCATATGCGTTTGCGAGGTAATCACAAGTTTCAACCAAGATTTGTGGGTCCATTCCCTGTAGATAAGATGCTCAATCCTGTGAGTGTCAGAGTCATTCTTCCAAAAACCATGAAGATACACCCAACCTTTCACGTCTCCTTGGTTAGAAAGAGTCCCCCCCATCTTAGACAGGATACTCCACCCACTACAGTTTCAGTCCAATCCTCGGAAGAGTTTGAGGTTAAGAGAATTCTAGATTCCAAGATTAAACGAGGGAAACTGTTTTATTTAGTGGATTGGAAGGGTTTCGGCCCGGAGGAAAGATCCTGGGAGCCGAGTTGCTATGTTCATGCCCCAAGATTGGTGTCAGCTTTTCACAAGACTTACCCGCAGAAGCCTGGGGAGGGGGCTTTGGTGGGGGGTACTGTCAAGCCCGCTCTGGTGTCAAGGCCTTCAGGTACCAGGTCATCGCTAAGATCGCTTAACTAAGTACCCCATCTACTACCTCCTGCTAGCTGGAGTCAATTGGTGGCGCAATTCAGATGGAGAACTTCCTGTTGTTCCGCTGTTGAAAACGTCAACCCTGGGTTGGCGTTCTAGTCTTTGAAGCAGTGCCGCCATTTCGTGCGCGCGCTGCTCTGGCGCTGCGCACTTCAACTGAAGAACTTGACGGAGTCGGTTGCGTTCCAGAGAGCCTCTCCTGAGGTGTCTTCATTCCGTAGCGGCTCGTCAAAAGAAGATTCTATCTTATTCGGAGAAGCCTCAGAAGATTAAGTATTCTGTGTGAGAAGTCCAGTCGGCAGTATCGTTGCCTTCGAGTAAGGTCTGGTTTCCGTTATCTCTCCACTCTCGTTTGCCGTGCAGTTTGTTCCGAGAGTAACGGTAAGACTAGAACTTATATTCAACTGGTTTCCAGAATAATTCTGATTGAGAAGCATTCTCTGGGAGTAAGACCGTTGTGAATTCCAGTATCAAGTCCGTTCCCGAATTCTTTAAAAGAAAACTATATCCATAGACTTTGATAAAGACTCAGCATTTGGGTGATGGCTATCGCCCAAATAACCGCAGTTGTTTTATGAACTTTCATTCCTGACTTGATTTTCTAGAGGAGCATATTGAGAACTTTATTGAGCCTATTCGCTACTCCGAACCGATATCTATATGCGCATGTAGCTATATTCTCTTACTCACCTTGTGTAGTTCTCAGTGGCATCATCTCCTATCATCAAGGCAAGTCTTCACTTCAACTCCTCTACAGGGAGAAGCAAATTCCACACCAACTACAGGTATAGGAGGAGCAGCTTTTGGATTCGGTATAGCCTGAGTCATCTGGTCAAGCTAGTGAGAATGTATTAATGTTATGTTCCTCTTACAGGTGCCGACAAGCTGAAGACACCAGGGTGTGGCAGTCTCTCTGTTGTTCGTTATCCACTTCCCCTTTCCCCCTCATTCCTGAGCTCAGAGGTCTCTGGGACCAGGGGTGTTTGGGAATTGGGAATTACTCATCGGGACGCCCTTCACACTCGCCCCCACAGACCACAGGAGAATCAGGTACAGCGCTTCTTGACACTCGTTTTTCACCCCTTTTTTTTTTGAAAATCTGTTTATTAGCAAAGTATGTGAAGCAGTTACACACATTTCAATTTCAGCACATCAAAATAAACCATGGAGATATCCGCTTAAAACAAATCTGTAGCTTTGTCATTTCGATTTCACATTTTACATTTTATGGCGATCAGAACTGTTGCAGTTAAACAAACCCCCATCTTTAGAAACCCTCCCACCACCCTCGAACAACCCACCCGACACTCTCTTTGCAGCTATCAAATGAAGTGAATAGAACGAACATTTATCTGGGTCACCCTTATTAGTACAACATGTAGTCTCTTTTTCAGTACACTTAGTCGGTGCGAGGCAGCAAGCCAGTGATTGGACGGTCCTCAACCCATAACCTTGCAACACAGCCGGTGACAGTGTGTGAGATGAAATTCCGGCTTCGGACATTTTATTCCATATTCGGTGTGTCACTGTTATCCCCTTCCTCCCCATCATCCCCCGTTTCAAACTCCCCCAACATGGCAAACCAGTCCAGTGAGATCAGCCTTTTCCGCAACCCTCTGTATTCTTCGCGTTGCAGCGCTTCTCCCTCCGCCCTGCTCCAGCGCACTACCTCTGCCTTCCATAATTCAGGGTCGGGTGGGTTAGATGACTTCCATCTCATTGTGATAGCTCGCTTCGCCAATAATAAGGCCAGATCTGCAAAGCGTGACGCCACTGTCCTGCTGCGCCGGGAGGGTCTCAGCCCCAATAACGTGCCTTCTAATGTAGGAGATCGGGACAGGGCTCCTGCGCTCTCAAGTGATGCATGGACCGTGGTCCAGTAGTATCCTAACTTGGGGCATTGCCACATCATGTGTATCAGTGATGCATCTTCAGTGTCGCAGCGGGGGCAATTGCTTTTAGCATCAGGAAACATCGTATGTAAGCGGTGCGGGGTCAGGTAGGCCCTATGTAACAGCATTAATTGTATGAATTTGAACTTGGGGTTCCTGGCTACTTTCCTGGGAAACTGCAGTATTCGGTCCCATTCTCTGTCTCTCAGGGGTCTACCAATATCCTCCTCCCATGTCTCCTTGAGAAACGAGAGAGGGAATGTCCTCCCTTCTCTGATGCCCGCAGCAAGCCATCTCGTCAAATGTGCACCCGGTCCCATTAGATAGTGCATCTTAGTGAGGGGGTTTGTGTCAGGTTCCTGTCCCTCAGGTGCCCATGTATGTGTGATATAATTGCGAAGACCGGCGTACAGAAGGAATGATCCCCCGGGTATGCCTTGTGTGGTTCTGAAGTCTTCAAAGGACAACAAGTGGCCGTCTGTAAACAGGTCACCTACATGCGATACTCCCACGTCATGCCATGTGGTTAGTGCGGTCATCGTGAGAGCTCCTGTGCCCAATGGGATGCCCAGAAGTGGGATAGTGGGGGCATAGGAAGACTTAGGCGAAGTGTATTTCAGAGCCTTCCTCCAGTAAAGGATCGCTAGTCTAAGTAGTGGTGGGGCATCCCTCGGTATGTTCGAATTAGGTAGGAGTAGTGTGTGCAATTTCCCTCCACCGTAGCCCTCCACCGACATGTCGATCTCTTGGAGATTACGGCCAGCCACCCAGTAAGCCAGCCATTGAAGCTGACACGCGTAGTTGTAAGCTCTAAAGTCCGGCAGGCCCATACCTCCCGCGCCAGAGGGGAGTTGCAACTTAGACAAGCTTATACGTCTGCGGCCGTGCCCCCATATGAGCTCAGTAAGGAGAGTGTCCAGGGTCTTAAATGTCGCTGCTGGGATCAGGTAGGGTAAGTTGGTGAAATAATAGATAAGACGGGGAAGCATCACCATCTTTGATATCGCTATTCTGCCGGGTATGGAAAGTGGGAGTGTCAACCAGAATTGAATCTGTGATTTCAGTGCTCTGATGGCCCTCCCAAGGTTTCCATCAATCATCAGGTCGGACTCCCTATATATTTGCATCCCCAAGTATCTAAAGGTGGTTTCCGCCATCTGGAATGCATGAGGGGCGAAGGGTAAGGGTGTAATCAAGCCCGTTGCCGCAAATGTGTAGCCATAGGACTTAGATTCGCTTATGGTCAGACCAGAGATCGCCCTAAAGTCCTCGAAGACCTGGGAAACAGAGCTCAGGTCTCCCCTCAGGTCTCGGAAATACAATATAATATCATCTGCGTAAGCAGATACAATATGTGCAGTCCCGTGTCTGCGTATTCCATATTGGGGAGCCATCAATCGAAGCCGACAAAGCATGGGCTCAAGGGCAAGGACAAAAAGGAGGGGGGATAGCGGGCAGCCCTGCCTGGTGCCCCTTGCTATGGCTATAGGAGCCGATATAAGTCCAGAGGTGCGTACTCTCGCTGTGGGGACGGTATAGAGCAATCTGACCCAGTCAAGGAATTCAGAGGGTATCCCGAATTTGGACAGGGTGGCGAACATAAAGTCCCACCTAAGGGAGTCAAACGCTTGTTTCAAGTCCAGAGATATGCAGCCCTCTGAGTGTACGTCTCCACCGCCTCCGAGCATCAGTTGTGCTAAACGTCTAAGGTTCATGGCCGTGCTACGACCCGGAATAAAACCGCATTGATCCGGGTGGATCAGTTGCGGCACGTATTGCACTAGTCTCGCTGCCAGTACCTTGCTCAATATCTTGGAGTCAGTATTGAGGAGGGAAAGTGGCCTATAATCCGCCATTTGCAGCCCTTCCTTGGCAGGCTTTAATATAGATGTGATCAACGCCTGCATTGACGACTGTGGAAGGGACGACGTCCGTAAGGCCTCAATATAAATAGTGTGCAGGCGCGGTGCCAGGAGGTCTACGAATGTCGCATAAAAGTCGGCCGGTAGGCCTTCCGTACCCGGGGTTTTGCCCTTGGGGAGAGCTCTTATCGCCTGCCTAATTTCAGCGATCGTAATGGTGCGTTTCAGGTCTTTGGCCTGACTCTCAGTGAGTTGAGGTAGAGTCAGGTCCCTCATGAAGGTCTCGAATGCATCTTCGGGTAGGGGCTGCGGAGGGCTGTAAAGTGTTATATAGTAGTCCTTGAACGCCGTATTAATCCCGAGTTGGGTGTTAGTTGGGGTGCCCGCCTGATCCAGAATATTCAGGATGGGATGATGAATTGGGGAGTCACGGAGAATGCGAGCTAGCAGGGGGCCGGCCCTATCCGCCTGTGTATGCTGCCTGTTCGTGTACTCTTTGTAGTCTAGGAGCCTCAGGTCTTCCAGTAGTTCCGCTTGCCTAATGCGAGCCTCCTGTAGTGGCATGAAGGGTGCATTGGTGCCAGCTGCCTCATTTTCTAAGGGCGCAAGTGAGTTCTCCACTTCCTTCAATTGGGCAATTACCGCACGTTTCCTACCCGTCCCAGCAGCCATTGCCTCCCCCCTCAGGCAAACTTTAAAGGCATCCCACTCCACTAGTCGGGAGCTGGCCGTGTTAGTATTTGTGGAAAAGTATGAAACTATAGTGTCAGACAGGGAGGCCCGAAATACACAGTCCTCAAGTAGATCTGGAGATAGTCTCCAAGTTGGGATGGGGGTCAGACGCCTACCCCACTGCCAGGTGAGTTCTACAGGACTGTGGTCAGACAGAGTTTTCCCCATGTGTTGGGTTCGGACTATGGAAGCCGCTAGGGAACGGGAACAGAAAATGTGGTCGATTCTGGTATGGAGCTGGTGGGGTGGTGAAAAAAAGGTATATTCCCTGTCTCGTGGATGTGCACTACGCCACACGTCTGTCAGATCCCATCCCTCGGACCATCTCGCTAAAACCTCTGCCTGCTTTTTACTCTCAGCCGCCTGCAAAGGGGGATGTGACCTATCCAAAGCAACATCAAGCACAGCATTAAAGTCCCCTCCAATCAACAATTGATGATCCGCCCAGTCTGCAAGTACCCCGTTCACTGTCAACAAGAACTCCGCCTGATTCAAGTTCGGCGAGTACACACACCCAAACACAATAGCCTCCCCGTCCAGCCGCCCCCGCACAAATACATAGCGCCCCTCAGTATCGATTCTGTGTTCCAGCAACTGGAAAGGGACAGAGCCGCGGAACCAGATCGCCGCCCCCCTGGAGAACGCAGAATAGGAGGTAGCAAAGAGCTGTCCCCTCCATTTCTTTCGGAGTTTCATGTTCTCAGCAGCATTCAAATGCGTCTCTTGGAGGCAAGCAATCTGTGTCCCCCTGCGGTTAAGTTGGGCTAATATCCTATGGCGTTTATGAACCGCCCCCATGCCACGCACGTTCCAAGTGCACATTTGGTATTTATTAAGCGGCCCCATTTCCATCTATGAGACTCAGCCGGATGAGAAACCCGGGTACCCATGGTAGTCCGGTTCCGTGAAAGGATGAGAGTGTCTTACAACCCTGGATTCCCTGAACAAAAGGGTTCCCAGGCAAACGTGCCCGAGATCCAAACCATGGTGCCCAACGTGGGCACAAGTCAGTTAAGTTTGTATGCATCTTGGGGGTGACAGGCCTCTGTCAGTAGTCTCTCTCTCTACGGCCTGTATTAGTTCAACAGCCCACCCAGAAATAGGCCCCTCATGCAACCCACCGCCTACCATACAAGTGGGGGGGAGACAGTCATACGTTACCACCCGGAGGGGAGCATACTTGCAGCAGTTCAGAACTCCTCCGCCATCTGGGCTGTGACCTTCGGGAAGAGCGGCAAGCTGTCGACCGAACCAGACACCTCAGTACGGGTGTCAGTGGAGATGGTGTGCCTGTCTGCAGCTGCTACCGCGTCGTGCGCTGCCAAGGCCTCCTCCGTTAGCCGTTGTCGCTGTAATGAAGATGGGTGTCTGCCTGTGAGGGCACCAGAATGGTGCGGCTGCGCTGGTACACCCTGGGAAGAGTGTTGTCCCGGGCTGGGGCCTTTGTCCTGTCGAGTCGGAGGGTTCCCACGGTTTTCGCCCTGGCGATCTTCAAACGGGTCCTGTGAGGCCGGCGGTGATAGGGTGACTTCCATCCATTCTTCTGCCTCTTCTGGCGAATCAAAGAAGTGGGATCTGTTTGCGTGCAGAATTTTGAGCCGTGCAGGGAACAGGAGCGCATATTTCATGTTTCTGTCTCTTAGTTTGCGTTTTACATTCATGAAGGTGGACCTGGCACGCTGTACAGTAGGAGTGAAATCAGGGTAGACCGAGATGTTCTTTTTTTTTCAAAACTGTATTTATTAGAAGTTCAAGCAAATCAAGTGCACAGCTCTCCAAGAGCAGGAGAGCACGTCAATATGCAAATCACAGCAGAATATACGTATGGCTCAAACCTATGACTAACCCCTACCCGCCCCATTATCCCCCCCACAACTGCAACAGTCCCAACTACCCACCCCTTATCCCACCCCAACCCGATGCACGTGATCACAATCAGCTGCAGTATACAAGAGGAAACACACTAAGTGTCTTGGAACTTTCCAGGCCCCGAGGTCTCAATCATCGGACAGATCACCATCCGTTTCAGCGGGAGGATCCAATGTCAGGTCTCTGTAGTCCGCCCACCGCTTCCAGATCTTGTAATGCTTCCGAGGGCAGCCCCTGGCTTCAAACACTGGCTTTTCCAGCCCCATGAGGAAGTCTAAGCCCGCCTTCCAAGCGTTAAGCGGGGGGGCGCGGTCACTCTTCCAGGCCCTCGCCAGATCCCTCTTGGCCACAACAAGGCCTAACAGAAGGAGATGGCGCTTATAGATGTTACCACCCACTTGATCCAGGATATGAAGAAGACCCAACCTAGGTGTACGAGGTAGCTCCCATCCCAGCACCTCCGACAGGCAGTCCCACACTCCACCCCAGAACCGGACCAGGCCCACACACGACCACACAGTGTGCACCAATGTGCCTCTCTCAGCCCCACAGCGCAAGCAATCAGGGGAAGCAATCAGGCCCGCCCTCCACAGTCTCTCTCTAGTGTAATAGGCCCGATGTAAATATTTATATTGTATGAATCGCAGCCGCACTGCTATAGCTGTGCCTCGGGGGGATTCCAACGCCTCTCTCCAGTCATCCTCATCCAGCGGACCAACATCCACCTCCCAAGAGGCCTTCAGCGACACCAGGGAAGAGGAGCAGTGAGTGACCAGTGTTTGGTAAATTTTCGAGACTTTTTTATCCCCTAGGTCTCCCATGAAAAGCTTAGCCTCCACGGGGCTAAAGTCTGGAAGCTGGTCCAGCTCCACCAGACTCGGCGCCAGAGCATGACGAAGCTGTAGGTACTTAAAAAACTGGGTCTTAGGCATCGCAAATTCGGCGCTGAGCGCTTCAAAGGATTTAAGGGTAGTCCCGGTAAGTATATTACCAAGTGACGAGATCCCTATGGAATCCCAGCCACCAAACCCCTGCAGGGAAGCCAGTGCAGGGAGCTGCCCGTTGTTCCACAGCGGAGTTTCGGCCGTCAGCCGTCCCCACCAGCCCATTCGACGCAGTGCCTGCCTCCATATCAGGAAGACCACTTGAGTCGCATGCGGCAGCGACTTCCGCCGCCTGGCCGAATACAAGAGGGTATGGAGCGTGGCATCCCCCATCAGAAAACGTTCTTGGGCATACGCCGGATCATCACGGCCACCGTACCACCACTCATTTAAGACCAGCAAATGAGAGGCTTGATAGTAGGACAATATGTCTGACGTCGCGAGACCTCCACAGTATGTGGACAAAAAGCAGGTCCGCAGTGCCACCCTAGAAGCACCCCCAGCCCATAGAAACTGGCCCAATAAGGAGTTTACACGCCGGAACCACTGCGGGTCCACTCTGTACGGATGGTTTTGTAGCTGGTATAGCAGTCTAGGGAGGGCCACCATCTTAAAAATAGCAGATCTGCCATAGATATTCAGAGGCATGCGCGACCACGTTTTGACGTCGGATTGAACCCTGTCCCACACCGGCTGTATATTACGCTCCCACGCAATATCAGCAGACTCCGACAGGAAGACTCCGAGATATTTCAGGCCACCGATCGCCACCTGTAGATCCATTGCCCAAGGAGACACGTCGCGCCGGCCCCCTAGTATCCAGAGAGTCGATTTACGCGGGTTAAGGTAGAGTCCCGAGACGTCCCCGAAAATGCGCATTATCTCCAAAATACGCGGGCCTGAACGATCAAGGTCTGTCAAAAAGAAAAGAACATCATCCGCATACAGTGCGATTCTGTCCGTGAGGCTCGCACTCCATACAAAGCCACGAAGCTGCGCGTCAATGCGCACCCAGGCTGCCAGCGGCTCCATGACTAGCGCAAAGAGATACGGGGACAGGGGGCACCCCTGCCGGGTCCCCCTAGCAATCGGGAATTTCTCCGAAATGGCGCCCGAGACACGTACCGAGGCTGTGATGTCGGTGTACAACAGTTTGACATACGAGACAAAAACCGGACCTAAGTTGAGGCGTGGTAACAGAGCAAAGAGGTACGTCCAGCTGACAGAATCAAACGCTCTGTCGATGTCCGCCAGTAGGAGCGCCGCCCGCTCCCCAGTCGCCCCCATCGCACCCACCGCTACCTGTGCCCGTCTGATATTGTGCCTTGTCGCTCTGCCCGGCATAAATCCCGCCTGATCCGGGTGGACCAGCTCTGCAACATACGGGAGAAGACGATTTGCCAACGCCTTAGCCAACAATTTGGCCTCAAAATTAATAAGGGAAATCGGGCGATACGACTCGTGTCTGTCAGGGGGCCTGCCCGGTTTCAGGAACACCACTATTTCAGCGTGACGCCAGTCATCCGGCAAGCAACCACCTTCCCGCGCCGCCTCCAAAGCCAGCCGATAGTGCGGTCCCAGCTGCAAATGAAATTTCTTGTAGAACTCACTGGGAAAGCCACTCGGTCCAGGCGCCTTGCCCGTGTTAAGTTGTCCTAGCGCGTCGCCCAGTTCCTCCGCCGACAGGGGAAGGTCTAGAGCCGTCTTGGCCTCATCCGATATCACCCGGGGGGGAAGGTCAGCTATGAATTTGTCAATTGCCTCCGGTGGGAGACAATCACGCGAAGCGTATTGTGCCCTATAATAGTCGGCAAAACTCGTCGCAAGCGCAGCAGGGTCCGTCATGGCAATCCCCTCCCCGTCGGTAAGGCCCGGCAGAGAGATCGGCTGTAGAGTTTGCTGACACAGTCGGTGGAGCATAGTGCATGATTTGTCGCCCCACTGGTACACCCTACTCCGCGTGGCCAGCCAGGCTTGCCGAGCCTCGTCCAGTAGGATCGAAGCATAGGATCGCTGTGCCTGGAGAAGTAGCCTGAGCGCCACATCTCCTGCATCTCCACTACACTGCCCCTCCAAAGCTCTCACCGCAGCCGCAGCCGCTACAGTGGCCTCCTGACGCTTCCGACGGGCGGCAGCACACCAGGCGATGTCCACGCCCCGCAGCGTGGGTTTCATGGCCTCCCAGACCGTCACGCTGTCCATGTCTTCGGTCAAATTCTCCCGCCAATATTGGGCTATCGCACCGCGCATGTGGGTCGTATATTCCGTCCGTTGGAGATGCCACGAAGACATCCGCCAACGGAACGGCTGATGGGATTTACACAGTGCAATCCGCACTGCGACTGGGGAATGGTCCGACAATCCTCGAGGTTGGATCACGGCCTGCTTCACCCTATCGAGGAAGGCCCCGGGTACAAACACACAGTCCAACCGGGAAAAGGAGCCATGCACCGCCGATACATACGTGTATTCACGTGTCCTGGCATGTAGATGTCGCCATGCATCCACCCAACCTAGCCCATCGCTCATCGCTCTCAGACGCGTAGGGGTAGGCGCCCCCGCGGCCACCTGCATTCTCTGCCTGTCCAGACTCACATCCATCACATCATTCCAGTCACCCCCTATTACAGCCAGGCAGTCCGGGATATCGGCCCACAATTCAAACAGGCGCTCTGCCAGAGACCACTGCAGGGGAGGGGGAGCATACACACTGCCGAACACCACAGGTTCCACACCAATCATGCCTCTGACAAACACAAACCGACCCTGGGGATCAAGCCAACTGCGCTCGTGAGTATAAGACAAGCGTCGATGAATGAGGACAGCCACCCCTCTCGACCCCCTGGTAAAGCCAGCATGGAACACCTGGGTATAACCAAAATGTTGTAAACTCAGTACCTTCGTCCCTAACATATGTGTTTCCTGCAACAACATGACATCCGCCGAGTCCCTCTTACCCCAGCGCAGTACTGCTCCCCTTTTAATTTTGTCCAGCATTCCCCTGACATTCCAACTAAGAATCCTCATGGAGCCACTAACAGGCGCCGTCTCCGGGGAATCACCCATAGTCTCGGTGGGAGAGCATCTGGAAACCCTCGGACCTAGCCCAAGCACCTTGCAGCACAAAAATCACAGCAGCAAAAATCACGTGCATCCCCACCCAACTACCCTGCACCCCCCCCACCCCGTTCCCCAGCACAACATCCCCAACTACCAAACCCCCGCCTATCCCCCCTCCCCCACCCCTATACCTCATGAAACAGTGAAGTACCTGTCGCGGCATAAAGAGCCCCGGGCCCAAAACAGAGCGCCCAAAGCCCCCAGGCCAATGGATCCCCTCACACACCCCAACTAACAGTACCTCCCCTTAGGGCCCCCCTCGAACATGGGAGGAATAGGCCGCCCATGGGTCAGCACCCCGAGCCCCATTACTCACATGTGGCCCACCGCTTAAGCGCAGCGGGACAGAACTACTACAAACATTGCGCCCCCCCCCTGTGTGTCCAGCCACGGCCTAGACCACTCCACACCATGCGCCAGCCCATCAAGCAGTAGTGTCACCCCTATGGCCACCAGCCAAGGCGAGACTCGAATGACGCTCAGGAGACAAGAGGGGGCCCTACGATCCTCAGGTCCCAGTCCCAGACTGAGCAGTGTCCGACTGTGCACCATCCAGCAGGTCACCCCCGGATTGGGAGCGGCGCCGCGACCTAGACTTCCCGCGTCTCCTGCTCCTGCTGGAGGATTCGCCCCTCTCCGGCGATGACCCACGCGATGCCCCAGAGTTCAGGCCCGGCTGGGCATTCGGTCGGATCCTGACTGTCTCATCTGTCCAGTTAAACACCGCCTCCGGGGTGTCAAAGAAGTGGGTCTTGGAATGAAATACAACACGCAGACGAGCAGGGTACAAAAGTGAATACTGAATTTTCAGTCCACGTAACTTGGCTTTCGCATCTTGGAAGGATCGGCGCTGCTGCTGCACCAGCCTGGTATAGTCCGGGAAAATCATAATCCTGTGACCCTCGAATGACAAGTCCTCCTTCGCTCTTGCTTCCCTAAGAATAACGTCCCGGTCATGAAAGTTGAGGATCTTGGCGATGACTGGACGTGGTCGCTCTCCCGCCGGCGGTTTCTGCGCCAGGGCCCTATGGGCGCGTTCCACTACAAAGCAGCGTGATAGAACGTCCGGGGGAAGCCAACTCTCCAACCAGTGCGTCAAGAACACATCCATGGACCCCTTCTCACAATCCTCTGGAAATCCAACAAAGCGCAGATTGTTCCTTCGCGCCCTCCCTTCCGCATCTTCGACCCGGAGTGCCAGCCCCTTTTGAATCCTGGCCATGTCCTCCACCTTTTTCTTTAGGGCCACCACATCATCTTCCACCCCGGTAATCCGGGTCTCGGTTTCGGTGATGCGGGCCACAGCATTGCGGAGATCTTGACGCAGCAGCATGACATCGGCTCCAACCGCACCTATTTTGGCATCAAGCATGTCCCTGGATTGCGTAATGGCGGCCATTAGGGCCGCATTATCTGGACCTGTGCCCTGGCCACCCCCGGAGGCCCCGGATCCCCCACCGGGTCCCGTGAATTTATCAATCGGCCCATGCTTGGCAGGACCAGTGCCGCCCCCACCTCTCGTCATGGTTAGTGGTAGGGAAGAGGGCCTCTCAGCCACTGCGGTGGGTCCCTCGTCGACAATAATTCAGCAGCAGTGTCCACTCTGTGGGCCAAGGAAACACCGGCAGGGCCTGAACTCCGTCCCCAATGAGCACCCCCAGATCACGGGCACCGCAGCCACACTCCGGGCGGCCAGCCTCGGCGGGAACGCTAATAGGACAGCCCCGTCACCTGCTCAGGGCCTCCAAGGTCTCTGTTCGGACCGCACCCAGGATCTGCGAGCCAGTATAGTTTCAAGTACAGTTTCAAGACACTGGGGCGTCCAGGCCACCCCACCCCTCACTCGTGACCACAGCAGTAAACGATGCAGGGTAGGTACTCTGGTCTTCAAACTGGATAGCCCTGATCACCCCTCGGGCCACACGTCTTGTCGCGGCGCCTTAACGCAGGTCCACCAGGGAGGAGGAGGAGAGGGGGGGGCACTCACAGTTTGTCGCGGACCGTCTGTGGAAGACTTCCAGGCACCACTCGGACAGCAGGCTCGTCCCTCCAGGCGTGTTCGTGAGCCCCACTGAACAGCACTATGCAGCGTCGTCAATGCACCAACCGTCCACTTCACCAGCCAGCACCGTGAAATCTGTCCCAGCACACCAAATTGGACGCGGCGCTCGACCCTCCAGCGCCCCGGTTGCACTTCCGTCTAGAAGCCAGTGAGGATACAGCCCGGCCGGGGGTCGCCAAAGTCCAGGCCACAGTGTCCCCAGGGCCAGGCCAGCCACAGTCGCACACGGATGCCCCAGGTGCCCAAAGCAGGATCCAGCCGGAACTTGCTCCGACGTGCCGCAGTTGTCAAGTGGCCTCGGGCCAGGCCAGGGGATGTGTGCCGCAGGGCCTACTGCGTGAGCAAAGTCGGGTCCTCCAGGCAGCCGGGCCCCTGCCACAATCTACCCCCTCCGTGCTCCTCCTGCGGTGTGTGCCCAGTGGTCGTCGGGCGCGGCAACCGCCCCAGCAACATCAGGGGTGGGCTTCAGCAACCCACCGTCATCCGGGTCCGGGCCGGCCCGGGGCCGCGAAAATCGAGGTCCCCGGCTGCCCTGGGTCTGTGCAGGCCGCCGCGCCTCTCCGCCGTCACAGGGTCACCTCTAAATATGAGAAAGCTCCACTGGGCCCCACAGCAGTGTCCACAAGCTCCGGCGATGCCGCCTCTGCGCGGGGGATCACCCGACCGGCCCGACCACCGGCCGTCGGCGTCCGACCCTGAAACTCGAGGTCCCGGCTCCACTCGCGCACACCAGGCCGCACCACGCCGCCGGCAATCCCGGGTCACCGGGACGGCAAGGAGAACGGGTCGGCACACCGGAGGGATCCGGACACCGTCAGGAACGCTCTCCACACCGGGAAGGCAATGAGCGGGCTCGGGGGCCAGGATAAAAGAGCAGATTATGATCGGGCCGGCGGGAGCTCCTCTAAGCTGCGACCGCCATCGACGCCCTCCAAGCCACGCCCCTTGACCGAGATGTTCTTGTCCTCAAAACGTATCGGCGCCTTCTCCCTGGCTGCCCGCAGGACAGCGTCACGATCCTTGTAGTGAAGGAGGCGTGCGATCAGAGGACGAGGGGGTGCTCCAGGTTTGGGGGGCCGCGGCGGCATCCTGTGTGCCCGTTCCACACTATAGAGGGCAGTGAGATCTTCTTGGCCCACTAACTGCCGCAGCCAGTCTTCCACAAATTGGGTAGGGTTCCTCCCCTCGCTTCTTTCCGGAATACCTAGGATGCGGACGTTGTTGCGACGGGCCCGCCCTTCGGCATCGTCCACCCTATCCCACAGTTGTTTAAGTTGTTTCTCCACACCTTCCAACTTAGTGGAGTGTTCCGTCTGTTGCGGTACAAGGTCATTCAGTGTGATCTTTTGTTCCGCTACCCGTTCTGCCAGTTTGTTGTGATCAGCCCTTAATAATGATAGTCCCGTCGCCATAGTATCTATACGTGATTCCAAGGCTTCGCGCGTCGCGCGTATCTCGTTTAGGATGAGGTCCAATTTTGCATCCTGGGAGCCCCTTCCGGTCGGTGGGATGATGTCCACATTGGAGGAGGCCAGTGGGTCTTCAGAGCCCGTGGATTGCACGTCCATCGCGGCTCCCTGGCCATGGGTCCTGCCCCTGGGCTTGCCCATGGATCTCGTGTGCAGGGTGACGCAGCAGTGGGTACCTCCGGACGCCGTTGCCTGCTCCGGAGACCAACCAATACGCAGTCCACGGCCACCGGGGATACAGGATGTAGTGGTCAAAGAGGGCAGAGCGTATATATGGTCTATGCGCGCTGCACTGTAGTTGGGGAGCCTGTAAGTCTACTGGGGGCAGCAGACAGTCGTCTCCCCTGCTTCCAGGGAGTAGAAGAATAGGGACCGTGTGGCCCTAGGCGTTGTTAGGCACGACTCGGAATCCTGAACAGGAGCGTGATGGGCAGCTATGCTGGGAGTATATGGCCAGGCGGTATTGCTCACGTCGCACTTCCACGCAACGGGCCGGTGCGGGTCCTCCAGCTCCCAGTGGTGTGTCCCACCCTGTAAAATGTCCGGTCCGAGGGGAGCAACACCTCGGTTCAAGGCCCCGTCTCACCTTCAGGGCGCCGAGGGTACTGCCCGGCTGTGCTGGCAAAATGGCGCCGGAGGCAGTCAATACACCACAGCCCCGGTGCACTCATAAAGGTCCAGTCAGGGTCGGGCACTCCGGTCCGATGGCCCAGGGAGCGGTAGCACTGTACCTGCAGGCCCAACCAGAGTTGCCGAGGGCAGACGCCGCAAGGACGAAGGGCGAGCCGGCAAACCAATCCGGTGAGGTTCCCGCGCGTCCCGCAGGTCTCACAGCAGGGAAGCCGGAAGGTGCGCAGTGTTGGAAGGCAGGCAGCAGGGCCACGGACATGTGAGGGTGTCCGTGCGTGCTCCGGAGCCTCCGCTGGAGTCCACAGTCACTTCTGATCAGGGGCCCCGTCTGGACCGCGCTGATGGTGCAGTGCGAGTCGGGCAGGCCACCCAATTGAGCCCGGGGCTTCGCCTCGTCCCGAAGGCCGCTGCAAGGGCCGGTGACGCAGCGTTCTCGCGCTGCTGGCCGAGTGGAATAACACCTCACCGCTGCTTTCAGCACCCCCCCGGGGGCTTCCGGAGTAGAAATCAGATGGGCTGCCGTATGGGGCTGCAGGATATATTGCTAGTATTTTTGGGCTGTGGACGGAGCTCTGGAACTACGCGTCCACCATCTTCGGCTCCAGGCCACGCCCCCTCGTTTTTCACCCCTTTGTGCCCCTTTTGCCTGTGTGCCCCATTTTTCTGCTCTTTGCCACTCTTCCCCCCCCTGTGCCCCTTTTTCCCTGTGTGCCCCGTTTTTGTGCTCTGTGCCACTCGTTTCCCCCCTTTTTGTGCCCCTTTTGCCTGTGTGCCCCGTTTTTGTGCTCTGTGCCACTCGTTCTTTTTCCCCCCTCTGTGCCCTTTTGTCTTCTGTACCTCCCTTTTTCCCCTCTTGTGCCCCGCCCCTGCCCACTCTCTGCTCCCGCCTCCCCCTCCCAGCTGCTCCTCCCTCCCATCTCCATATATATGACGGACGCTGCGCGGTGAGGTGAGCGACCCCTGACCCTCCTGATCGGTCACTCCCCCTCCGCGCAGCACCAACTGTGTGCCACTGCTGCCGCTGCCGACTCGCTAGTAATTGTCCTTGGCTTCTGTGCCACTGCTCCCCCTCTCTGTGACCCCACAGAGTACATTTTGTGCTCTGTGCCACTCGGTTTTTCCCCCCTTGTGCCCCTTTTGCCTGTGTGCCTCGATTTTGTGTTCTGTGCCACTTGTTTTTGCCCCCATTGTGCCCCTTTTGTCTTTGTGCCCAGTTTTTGTGCTCTGTGTCACTCGTTTCCCCCCCCTTTTGTGCCCCTCTTGCCTGTGTGCCCCGTTTTTGTGCTCTGTGCCACTCATTTCCCCCCCTTTTGTGCCCCTTTTGCCTGTATGCCCGGTTTATGTGCTCTGTGCCACTCGTTCTTTTCCCCCCTCTGTGCCCTTTTGCCTTCTGTACCACCCTTTCTCCCCTCTTGTGCCCCGCCCTGCCCACTCACTGCTCCCGCCTCCCAGCTGCTCCTCCCTCCCACCTCCCCATATATGCCAGACGCTGTGCGGCCGCGCCGCTGGTGCACAGAAGGCGCACCTAAGGCAAGCCCGCTGCGCCCGCCCGCGCCTGGCCTGGACCGTGCCCAGCACCAGAACCCCTGGATCCCGCGAACGCCACGACACCAGCACCCTCCACGCACTCAACGCCGGCCGAAACCACACCTGCTTCCAGGCCGCCCCGAAATGGACACACGGACCCTTCTCCTGCCACACCTGCAGCTTCACCTGCAACAGAGCCAGCAAGGACTGGACCCAACCACGTCCGCTGCTTACTCCTCAACACCCGCTCCGCACGCAAACACGCAGTCGAGCTCTGGGATCTGCTTGACACCTCCGCCCCAGACATGGCCTTCCTGACCGAGACCTGGTGAAACGACTCCTCAACGCCTGACATCGCCATAGCCATCCCCAGCAGGGATCGCGCCAATCAATGGAATCGGAGGAGGAATAGCCATCGTCCGCAAGTCCACCCTCAAGGTCGCCACCCATGCAGACGACACCCTCAACACTGCCGAAAACCTGCACTTCCGGATCCACACTGACCCCAACACCACCCTCAGAGGAACACTCATCTACAGACCACCCGGACCCCGGGCTCAGTTCAGCGACTCCATCGTTGACCTTGCCAGTACTCACGCACTCGCCTCCACGGACTACATCCTCCTCAGGGACCTGAACTTCCACCTCGAGAACAACAATGACACCAACTTAGCCACCCTGATCACCAACCTCGCCAACCTCGGCCTCAGACAAATCGTCACCGCACACACCCACGCCACTGGCCACACGCTGGACCCCATCCTCTCCACAAGCACCCACGTCGCCTTCAACCACACACCAAACTCCACTGGAACTGCCACCGTTGCGTTCATGTCACCTTCAAAAAACCAACAACGCACCACCGCACCCAACAGCTGCCTCGCCACTGCTGGAGCAAAGTCACCGAAGACCAGCTGATCACCACCCTCGCCCAAAACCCACCCACCAACCCAGACGCCGCAGCCCGCAACCTCAGACAGTGGATCGACGACTGCGCCAACACCCTTGCCCCGCTAAAGAAACCCTCCAACAACCACGCCAGCGTGAGAGCCACCTGGTTCACCAACGAGCTCCAGACCTCCAAACATGCATGCCGGAAACTGGAGAAGAAATGGCTCCACAAACACACACCGGACAGCCACGTAGCCCACAAGGATGCCACCCGCAGACATCACCACCTCATCAGACTAGCCAAGAGGTCCTCCTTCAAAGACCGCCTGGATAACAATGCACACGACAGCAAAGAGCTCTTCAGCGTCGTAAAGGAACTCTCCAACCCCAGCGCCAACGCCAACGACATCCCGCCCTAACAAGAACTGTGTGACTCACTGGCCACCTTCTTCCACCGCAAGATCGCTGACATCCACGACAGCTCCAACACCACAACTGCCCCGACTACATCAGACTCCACCTGCAAACACCACCAGCACCAACCGCCTGACCTCCTGGTCCAACATCAACAACGACGAGACACGCAAGGTCATGAACTCCATCCACTCAGGATCCCTGTCAGACCTGTGCCCACACCACGTATTCAACAAAGCAGTCTCAGCCATCGCACCCCAACTACGGAAGATCATCAACATCTCCTTCGAAACAGCGACATTCCCGGAAAGCTGGAAGCACGCCGAAATCAACGCCCTCCTCAAGAAACCCAAGGCAGACCCCAAGTACCTCAAGAACTTCCGGGCCATCTCCCTGCTCCCGTTCCCGGTGAAGGTCATCGAGAAAATAGTCAACATACAATTGGCCCGCCACCTCGAAGACAACAACATCTTGGACCCATCCCAGTCCAGATTCATACGAAACCACAGCACCGAGACAGCCCACATCGCCACCACAGACGACATCAGGCGCCAACTAGACAACGGCAAAACGTCAGCCCTCATCCTCCTGGACCTGTCAGCTGCCTTCAACATGGTCTGCCATCGCACCCTAAAGACACATCCTTCCTCTCTGGCAGAACCCAGAGCGTCCACCTCCCACCCTTCCGATCCGAAGCCAGCAACATCATCTGCGGCGTCCCCCAGGGCTCATCCGTCAGCCCGACGCTGTTCAATGTCTACATGACCCCCCTCGCACAAGTGGCCCGCCACCACTACCTCAACATCATCTCCTACGCCGACGACACCAAGCTCATCCTCTCCCTCACCAAGGACCCACACACCGCCAAAACCAACCTCCACGAGGAAATGAAGGCTGTCGCTGACTGGATGAGAAGCAGCCGTCTGAAACTGAACTTGGACAAGACGGAGATCCTCATCCTCAGACCCACCCCCTCAGACTGGGACAACTCCTGGTGGCCGACCACACTGGGACCAGCACCGACACCCACCGACCATGCACGCAACCTAGGATTCATCCTCGACTCCTCCCTCTCCATGTCCAAACAGGTCAACGCCGTCTCCTCTTCCTGCTACAACACCCTCCGCATGCTGCGCAGGATCTACAAGTGGATCCCGACCTAAACAAGAAGAACGGTGACACAGGCCCTCGTCAGCAGCAGACTGGACTACAGCAACGCACTCTATGCAGGAATCCCAGCTAAACACCTACGACGACTATAACACATCCAAAACGCCTCCGCCTGACTGATCCTCAACATCCCCCGCCACAGCCACATCAGCCCCCACCTGAGAGACCTACACTGGCTCCCCGTCGACCAGAGGATCACCTTCAAGCTCCTCACCCACGCACACAAAGCACTCCACAACACCGGACCAACCTACCTGAACAGCAGACTCAGCTTCTACTCTCCCACCCGCCAGTTCCGCTCCGCCAGCCTCGCCCTCGCCGCTGTCCCCCGCATCTAACGAACGACCTCCAGTGGCAGATCCTTCTCCTACCTCGTCGCCAAGACCTGGAACACCCTCCATGCCCACCTACGGCAGACACAAGACCTACTCACCTTCAGAAGACTCCTCGAGACCTGGCTCTTCAAGCAGTAGCAGCTCCCCCCTCCCCTCAGCGCCTTGAGACCCTCACGGGTGAGTAGCGTGCTTTACAAGTACTCTGATTGATTGACTGATTGATTAATAATAAAGTTAAGCTAGCCCTTTCAAGAGTGGCTCCAAAATGTTGGCGGCCTATGCTGGTGATGTTTTGATCTTTTCTACCAAAGCGAGTATAGCTGTCCCGGAAATTCTTATGTCTCGGGATATTCTTTAAACCAAAAAAAAACTGACATTTTCCTTTAAATGTCCTTAGTTTACCTTTGTCTTGAATTTGCAGACTCAGTAGAAACTACCAGGATCCATATAGAGGAAACCTTACTGACCAAAAACAAAAAGCATGTATCACAACTTAGTTTTTTTCTTAAGCATGTTTCAGGCCACCCTTTCTACTTCTTTCCACAAGTCAGTCAATGCAATATTATCATCTTTTATTTGGAGGGGTATGAAAGCTAGGATTTTGTTCTGGAAAATGCAAGCAAATAAATCTCAAGGAATCTTAAATCTTCCTTATTTTAGGAATGATCAAATAGCATTTCTGGCCAGACCAACCATCTGGTGGCTTCACCCAAAAACCATCTGGCATGGGTTGATATAGAATCAGATCTGATTAACCATCTTATGCACATTAACACTTTGACAATGAAACAATTTAAAGTCTTTCATTCTTACAGATGATTAAGGACTCTGTTTTAGCTGTAAAATACCTGAACCAGTGTTTTCTTCACAGAATTAAGGGCTCAGAATTTGCCTCCTTACAGTTTAATAATGCCATACATTTAGATCCTATCTTGTCCATCTGGAGAGAATGGACATCCCAGGGTATTCTCTCAGTTTGAGACATGGTTCAACATAACATAACATGTATTTGTAAAGCACACATTCACCCTCAGGTATCTTGGCGCTGAATAACAGATGTATATTGTCACCCAACTCAATTTTACTCATTTTATCGACCTCAGGTGGATGAAAGGCTGAGTGGACTCTCCGGGCTTTGAACCGGTGACCATGAGGTCAAACACAGGTTCCTGCAGTGGATGCGTTAGCCCACTGAGTCACCAGACATGGCATTAACCTGATGACCCTATATCTGTTGCAATGTTGAATGAAAGATTCAGCCTATAGCCATTGGATTTCTATAATTTCTTAAAACTAAAAGTCTCTTTAAGGGACATTAGACAATCGCACCAGGTAGACTACTTACACTTTCTTGAGAAACGTTTTTCCAAGATTCGTACTGTGTCAATAATTTACAGAACCTTACAAAACATTTCCTAATCCGAGATGGCTCAGATTCAGCAGGTATAAGAGGATTTTTGTTTCAATCATAATACTGAACTTATTCCCTGTGCATAGTGGGACAACATCTGGGACTCTCTTTTGCGTCAGAGAAGTTCCCCCCTTATATTACAATGTAAGTTCTGAGCTGCTTATTGATCTTATTGAACCACTGAGCGATTACACAATCAAGGGCTCTCACAATCAGCTGCTTGCTGGCACTGTGAGCACCCCGTATGACATTTATAATTTATACATGGCCCCACATGGCCCCACTGGCGAGGATTGTGGAACAACTGGGTTTTGGTATCGTCTCCTATGCAGACGATACGCAGTTGATCTTTAATATCGGATCAAACCCTGCTTTAGACAAAATACGTTTTGCCAAAGGAATGCTTACCATTGCAAACTGGATGACTGCAAACTATCTCCAGTTGAATCCGGATAAAACCAAACTGATGCTACTAGGTAAAGCTACTGAAGTCTGGTCAGATGATTGGTGGCCACAAGAGTTAGGGACTGCTCCATCACCCAAAGAGATAGTAAAAAGTCTGGGACTAAAGCTTGATCAAGCTTTAAATATGAAAGCCCAAGTCTCTGCAATCACAACCTCATGTTATTATGCCATCCGACTACTAAGGAAAATATTACCTTACATTCTGCTCCACCATCGGAGAACCCTAGTCCAAGCAATGTCACCTCACGATTGGACTATGGGAATGCTCTATTGGCGGAAGTCGGGGAGACGCTTATGGCTAAGCTACAGGTGATGCAGAACACTGCCGCTAGAATGATTCTCAATCAAACGGCGGGTTACCCCTCAGCGCCACTGTTAAGGAAACTTCATTGGCTATTAGTAAAAAATAGGTCATTCTTTCAGATCTGTTGCCTGACCTTTAAAGCAGTCAATGAGACTGGCCCGATGTACCTACGTAACAAGATACGGAAATATATCCTTAGTAGGCATCTGAGATCAACAACTCAGCATTTGCAACAGCCCCCGCGCAGCCGACTGGTCAGGACGGGAGGGAAAGCCTTCTCGTACCTGGCACCCAAATACTGGAATCAACTCCCGTTGGGTCTGCGTACTATGACCAGCTACAATGGTTTTAGAAAACAGTTGAAAGCTTACTTATTTTAACCTAGAGTATTCTCGTTTTCAGCTTTAGGGAGGTTGTTTGTGACTGGATAGCGCCGCGATGCCCCAGGGTGATGTGAGCGCTTTATAAACTATTAAACTAAACTATTAAACTAAACATGCACCACTTAACCCTTTCGCTGCTTGGTCTCTGCCCCCCACCTCCCCTGGCCATTTGGGGTAGTTTGCGCTTAGGCCCCTGTAACTTTTTGACCACATAAGTCATCCACGCCAAATTTGCATTCTTTTCTTCCAACATCATTGTGATTTCAAAGGTACCCAGGGTTTGTTGATTCCCTTGGAGAGGACCCATAAATTAGCCAAAATACAGCCAAAGTTTGTTTTTTTGGGGAAAAATTGGAAAAAAGTGCTGAAGATTAAAGCATCGAAGGGGTTAATATTTTATTGTAAATATGTACGGTCTCTACGTTAGGAGTCCACACTGTTTGTCATTTTTAATATGACATTGTCCCTACATCATTTGTTAGTCACATTAGGAGTACATGCCTGTTCTGACATGACACGTCTCTGGTAGAGTCTTTTTTTCTTTCAATTGGTTTAAAGGCCATAATCTCCAAGTGGAAAAATTACAATAACATTTCCTACCATACATGGTGGGCATGGGTCTATTTTCTTAGGAGTGCGTATAATACTATACATAATATTACTTTTAACAATAAGTCCTTCTGTCTTTTGTGATTGAAACTAGACCTATACTTAGAAAAGATTAGTCCCCCTTGAGCTCTCAAGGTTCTAGTGGAGATCGCTTACATGATTCTGCATCCTCATCTCTTTTTACTACTTCTTTCTTTTTTAGGTCTCGCTGGACGCAGCACGACCAGCGAAAGACCTTATGTTGTGCACTTACTGGGAATGTTGGACAGGGGGAGGGTACGCGCTTTCCCTCTGCGATTTCATCTCGTGGGCGCGCACGCCCAGCCCGGCGCCGTGCACATCTCCTGTTCAACATTTACTGCAAGTCAGCCTCTTGCCTCTCTCAATCGCACGCGCACACACACAGCCACACTAACGCATGCACACACACACAAACACGCACACACGCGTACACACGCGCACACACACACACACATACATACACACACATACACACATACACACACATACACACATACACACACACAGACACACACACCTACCCCCCCTTACCTCACCGGGCTCTTGTCGCTGCGCTGGTGTCATCTTTGCACTCCAGCTCCTCTGCCAGCACGACGCGGGGCTCTCCCCTTAGATATGGGAGCCCCGCCGTGCTATCCGCTGGTCTTCACCCGGGCCCCCTCCTGGGACCCGGGACTTTGGTTACCGCACTTCGCTTTGGCTCTGGGCTCGCTTCTCATAACGAAAGATATGAATGGTGCGCATGCGCGGGCAGCCCCCGCCCTCCCAGGACTCCTCGCAGCCCGGATACTGAGGTTGTTTGCAGTGTTTATGCCTTCCGGCTCCAGGAATTTTTATTTGGGTGGGCCAAGGGTGCATTTGGGTGGGCCACTATGGGCTCGATTTGTCGCATATATGTCTGGACAGGCCTGTGTCAGGGCCCTCCTTTATCTCTTCTTAGTCTTACAAGGCCCAGTAAAACGCACTCTTTTCCAAGTCTCTTTCTAAATATTTTCACTCAAAAAGTGTTTTTTCCATGTAATGTTCCTTTGATGGGAAGAGGAGGTTTCTGAGGTGGGAGTATCAGGCAAGTGACACTTCTCGGGCTCCATCTGTGCGAGCCTTCAGGGAGAATCCCTCTTCATTACTACCTCCACCTGACCCCGGACTCTGCAACGCACTCCCTTGCAGGCTTTAGTATCCACTACTCCTCTCCAGTGCACTTTATCTCACAGCTGACCTTGGGCCCCATATCAGGCACCATCGGGCTCCACTTTAATTTTTCCCGGTAAGAACATTAGTAAAATCACCTTCAAACTTCAAACATTGACTATAGCAGTAAATATAATTAGCATGCACTTTTAAAGTATGTTCCACGATAGCCCTTATGACCCGACTGCTAATTAAATAAACAAAAACAGAAAGGCCATGACAGGGCCGGCTTTAGCGCTGATGCAAAAGTCTTTTTTGGCGCCACACCAATAACCTCTTTCTCCGTAAATACCTTTACTACCACCCTCCACCAGTGCCCCTTATCTCTCCCTATCTCCCCCCTCCACCCCTTGACCTCTTCCTCTGATTCCCTCACAGCCACCCTCCACCAGTGCCCCTCATCCCTCCATGGCCCCCCCTATTGACCTCCTCATTGGATTCCCTCACTACTACCCTCCAACAGTACCCCTCATTGCTCCATAGCCCCTCCCCCTATTGACCTCCTCCTCAGACTCCCTCACTGCCACCCTCCTCCAGGGCCCCTCATACCTCCATAGCCCCCCTATTGACCTCTTATTGGATTCCCTCACTGCCACCCTCCACCAGTGACCCCCATCTCTCTGTTGCCCCTCCCACCAGGACCTCCTCCTCAGACTCTCTCACTACCACCTCTACCAGAGCCCATTATCTCTCCCTAGCACCCCCTGCACCCCATGACCTCTTCCTCGGATTCCATCACTGCCACCCTCCAACAGTGCCCCTCATTGCTCCATAGCCCCTCCCACTACCTCCTCCTCGGATTCCCTCACTGCCACCCTCCACCAGTGCCCCTCATCTCTCCGTCCACCGCATGACCTCTTCCTCGGATTTCCTTACTGCCACCCTCCACCAGTGCCCCTCATCTCTCCGTCCACCGCATGACCTCTTCCTCGGATTTCCTTACTGCCACCCTCCACCAGTGCCCCTCATTGCTCCATAGCCCCTCCCACTAACTCCTCCTCGGATTCACTCACTGCCACCATCCACCAGTGCCCCTCAACTTTACGTAGCCCCTCTCTCATATGCATTTAATTTGTTGTATAGCCCTATTCATATCAGTGTAGTGTGTGTCAGTACTTTACACCACACACACATTATACAGAGACAATGAATCATACAAGTATGTAAATCAGTCTACAGGGAATGTCACATAAGCCAATGAGGATTACAAGGTGTATGAATCACATGTCTTCCATACTGGTGAGCAGTATATTTTAAGAGGGTTTGGTCTGTGGAAACACAACCTGAGGATTTAAAGAGTATTCCATGGTGGTCAGCTTTACTGATAAAAATGTATATCTGCCCACAAATACTAATTTTAGCAACATTAGAATAATGAAAGACAAAGAAAGTTCTAACTATATCACAAAACAAAAAAAAGCGAAGTTCTAACTATACCATTCATGTTTGTATGCCGCTCTTTGATGAAAGTTCATTGGTCACTGTCCTATGTTAGGATTCAAGTTCGATTACTTGTATAGCGCACTACTCACCCGGAGGGTCTCAAGGCGCTTGGGGGGGGGGTTCACTATATGTCGAAAAGCCAGGTTTTAAGTTCTTTTCTGAAGGAGATGTGGTTTTGAGTAAGGCGGAGGTGAGTGGGGAGTGAGTTCCAGGTCTTGGCAGCAAGGAAGAAGAACGATCTGCCGCCCATGGTGGATTTTCGGATGCACGGGACTGCGGCGAGGGCTTGATTGGACGATCTTAGATGGCGGGTGGGTTTGTAGAAGGACAGTCGAGTGTTGAGGCATTCGGGTCCTAGCTTGTAGAGGGCCTTGTGTGCGTGGGTGAGAAGGCGGAATGTAATTCTTTTGTTGACGGGAAGCCAGTGGAGGTCTTTTAGGTGTCCGGTGATGTGGTCTTGGCGAGGGATGTCTAATATGAGTCTCGCTGATGCGTTTTGGATGCGTTGAAGTTTTTTCAGTAATTTTGCTGTGATTCCGGCGTATAGTGTATTACCATAATCCAGTCGACTCGTGACCAGTGCGTGGGTGACAGTCTTTCTTGTCTCATGGGGGATCCATCGGAAGATCTTTTTGAGAATGTGAAGTACGTTGAAGCAGGAGGATGAGACTGCGTTGACTTGTCTGGACATCGAGAGAGAGGAGTCTAGGATGAAGCCAAGGTTGCGTGCATGGTCTGTGGGTGAGGGTGCTGTGCCCAGAGCGGAAGGCCACCAAGAGTCGTCCCAGGCAGAGGGGGAAGGTCCTTGGATGAGCACCTCCGTTTTGTCTGAGTTGAGTTTTAGGCGGCTATGTTTCATCCATTCGGCTACTTCTTTCATGCCTTCGTGAAGATTGGTTTTGGCGGTGTTAGGGTCTTTGGTGAGGGAAAGGATTAACTGGGTGTCGTTGGCGTAAGAGATGATGTTAAGGTTGTGTTGACGTGCGATGGAGGCAAGTGGACTCATGTAGACATTGAAGAGGGTGGGACTGAGTGAAGATCCTTGTGGTACGCCACAGATGACTTCAGTGGCCTCTGAGTTGAATGGGGGAAGTCGGACTCTTTGAGTTCTCCCAGTGAGGCATACTGTGTCGAAAGCTGCGGAGAGGTCGAGTAGAATGAGGGCCACTGTTTCTCCGTTGTCCAGTAGTGTTCGGATGTCGTCAGTCGCTGCAATGAGGGCGGTTTCGGTGCTGTGTTTGGCTCGAAACCCGGATTGAGATGGATCGAGGGAGTTGTTTGATTCAAGGAAGGCGGCGAGCTGGCTGTTGACGGCTTTCTCAATGACTTTGGCCGGGAATGGGAGGAGGGATATGGGTCGGTAGTTTTTAAGTTCAGAGGGGTCTGCTGTGGGTTTCTTCAGGAGGGCGCTGAGTTCGGCGTGTTTCCAGCTTTCTGGAAAGGTGGCAGAGTTGAAGGAGCAGTTGATGACATCACGGAGATGAGGTGCGATGATGGAGTCAGCTTTCTTGAAGATGTGGTGGGGGCAGGGGTCGTTGGTGAGCCCGAGTGGATTGAGTTCATAAGGTGGATGGTGTCTTCTGTGGTGATTGGGTTCCAGGCGCTAAGGTTGTTAGTGGGCGGGGTAGGATCTGAGAGGGGTGGGGAGGGTTGATCGCTGGAATTATTCTCGAAGCTGTTGTGGATGTCGGCAATTTTGTTGTAGAAGAAGGAGGATAGCGCATCGCAGAGGTCTTGGGAGGGAGTGATGTCGTTGGATGCTGCGGTGGGGTTGGTGAATTCTTTGACGATGTTGAAAAGTTCCTTGCTGTTGTGAGTGTTGTTGCCGAGACGGTCCTTGAGTGCTGATTTCTTCGCGGATCGAATCAGTTGGTGGTGTTTGCGGGTGGCTGCTTTGAGGGTGGTCATGTTGTCGGTGGTTGGGTTTTTTCTCCATGTTTTCTCCAGTGTGCGGCATAGCTTCTTGGATTTTTTAAGGTCATCATTGAACCAGGGAGCCTTTTTGCTGGTTGAATTGATCTGGTGCTTTTTCAGGGGTGCTAATTCGTCAGCACTGTGGGTGATCCATTGTTTGAGATTGGTGGCCGCTTGGTTTGGGTCCAATGAGAGGGTGGGAGGGTTTTGGTTGAGTGATGTGAGGAGTTGGCCGGAGGTGATTTTTTTCCAGTTTCTCCGAGGAATAGGTTGAGGTCGGATGTGGGTCAAGGTGGTTTTGTAGCTGAAGTGGACACAGCTGTGGTCCGTCCAATGGAGAGCTGTGGTGCGGTCGAAGGAGATGTGCTTGCTGGAGGTGAAGATAGGGTCGAGCGTGTGTCCGGCTATGTGGGTGGGGGTGTCAACAAGTTGTTTGAGTCCGAGATTGGCCAGGTTGTCCAGAAGGGTGGTGGTGTTGCTGTCGTGTTTGTTGTCAAGGTGGTAGTTGAGGTCTCCTAGAAGAATGTAGTTCTCGGAGGCAAGGGCATGTGGGCTGACGAAGTCCGTGATGTCATCGCTGAATTGAGTGCGGGTACCTGGAGGCCTGTATATGAGGGTGCCTCTAAGTGTGGTCCTAGGGTCGGTGTGGATCTGAAAGTGGAGATGTTCGGCGGTTGCAAGGTTATCGTCGGAGCTGGTCGTGATTTTGATGGTGTTCCTGTGGATGATGGCGATGCCTCCTCCTGTTTGATTGGTGCGGTCTTTCCGGATAATCTTGTAAGCTTCCGGTATGGCTATGGCGATGTTGGGTGCTGATGATGTGTTCATCCATGTTTCTGTAAGGAAGGCGATGTCGGGTGACGCAGTGTCGAGTAGGTCCCAGAGTTCTGTTGCGTGTCTGTGGACCGAGCGGGTGTTCAGCAGGATGCACTTCAGGTGGTTAGAGTCGGAGCTATATTTGGAGGAGGAAGATTTGGTGAGGGTCCTGAAGCAGTTGAACTTGCAGGGGAGGCAGGTGAATGGGCCGTGGGTGCGTCCTGGGGTAGCTACGCAACATTGAGGAATGCGTCCGGGGTTGAGGGCGTGGAGAGTTGCTGCATCATATGTGAGTCTAGTGGTTTGGGTGCGGTGGGGACCAGGGGGACGGGCGCTGGGCGCGGGCCAGGTGCGGACGGGCGTAGACGGGCTTACCTTTGGCGCACCTTCGGCGTGGCCGCAGCGCGTGGACGCTGCGCGTTGGGACATCTGTCTTAAGTGGATAGTGGAGGGGGCGGAGCATGGGAGGGGCAGCTGGGAGGTGGGGAGCGGGGAGGAGACACGGTCCACGAGTGACCAAGCAACAAGTAGCAAAATGGACGGACTAAAAAACGAAACTGGGACCACAATGAACACAATAAGTAAACAGGCAATGCAGCGCTATTTGCAGTACAAGAAAATTAAAACAGACGATACCAGGCGCTATGCTCGCCTCTAGGCGCTCTGGAAATGCAGGCAACGTCGGATCGCGCTCACCGAGGCAGGCAATAGGGGTCAGGAGCAGAGGCTGGGCCAGGCAGTCGCCAATGCGAGTAGACTCGGCAGGAGGGGGGGGGGGCAGTCAGCCAGGAGATCAGCCAGGAGATCGTGGGGGAGCGTCCGCTATGGAACTAGTCCAGCTGGTCACAGAGGAGCGTAGGGAGGATCGGGCTACTTTGCCAGTGGGTGGGAGGGGCAGCTGGGAGGCAGGGAGCGGGGAGGAGACACGGTCCACGAGTGACCAAGCAACAAGCAGCAAAATGGACGGACTAAAAAACTAAACTGGGACCACAATGAACACAATAAGTAAACAGGCAATGCAGCGCTATTTGCAGTACAAGAAAATTAAAACAGACGATACCAGGCGCTATGCTCGCCTCTAGGCGCTCTGGAAATGCAGGCAACGTCGGATCGCGCTCACCGAGGCAGGCAATGGGGGTCAGGAGCAGAGGCTGGGCCAGGCAGTCGCCAATGTGAGTAGACTCGGCAGGATTGTAACTTCTGAACTGCAAGTAACGCAAGGATCAAAGGACAAAGGCAGTAACCCACTGAGCTATCCACAAAAAATACAGTTCATCTGCATTTAAAAACTACTAACAGACAAATGATTACTCTCCAGCAGGATCATTAATCGCCAGATTTATTTGGGCATTTTGTATTGTCTTATTGTTATCCTGTATCAGCCATGATAATGATAAAAACTGTTCAAATGAAGCACAAAAGAAGTATGTGTCCTGCTGGGCCTGTGCAGATTTAAAAAAGAAAAACAAATAGTAACACATCCTCTTACCTACTACTCCATTAGTCAAACTTTGTGTCACAGCCTGATGTGATAAGCAGCTGCGGGGGTCAGGAAAGGTGAATACAAATAAACAAACTTCTTTTCTCCTGCACTGCACCGAAAGAGGCGAAGGTGCGCCTTTCGCCATTGGAGATGAAGGGGTGAAAAAAATAAACAAAGCCTCACTTACATGTAAATGGTCTTTTAAGGACCTGTGAAGTACTTGGGTGCGGCTGCGATTATCTTTAAAACTATCAATCAATCATAATACTTGTATAGCGCGCTACTCCCCCGGAAGGGTCTCAAGGCGCTTGAGGGAAGGGGGTCGCTACTGCTCGAACAGCCAGGTCTTGAGTTGTCTCCTGAAGGCGAGGTGGTCCTGGGTCAGCCGAAGGTGGATGGGGAGGGAGTTCCATGTCTTGGCCGCCAAGTAGGAGAAGGATCTGCCTCCGGCGGTGGCTCTTCGGATGCGTGGAACGGCGGCGAGGGCGAGGCTGGCGGACCGTAGCTGGCGGGTGGGCGTGTGGAAGGTCAGGCGGTCGTTGAGGTACTTGGGGCCCAGGTTGTGGAGAGACTTGTGTGCGTGGGTGAGGAGCCTGAACGTGATTCTCTTGTTGACTATGTGTGTGTGTTCCCGGGCCTGCCTTTCACAATGCGAATTTTACAAATATATAATGGTTTCTGATGTTGCTGGCACATTTATGTATGGTTTTTCTGCCTTAACCATTGCTGACGTGTGTCTGCACTCAGCTGGGGGCTGCCAGAAGTGAAACCAGCCCTGTTGCCGAGTTCATTGTCGGGACCGCCGCCGCAGGGAGAGTACAGAGCCGCGGGCCATTGCCTGGCAACAGAGGGAGGACTCCACACCAAGGAAAGTTGGTGCAGGGCGCGCCCCGTCCAGCAGAACGTCGGAGCGAGCCGAGGGAGAGCCGCGCTCGAGCGCCAGCCCTATCCGACGCAGGTAACGCTCCAACCCGCTCAGCTGCATTACCTGGAGCGGGCTGAGAGTGAGCGCGCATGCGGGGAATTGTGCCAATCCGTCTAGACCGCTACTGCCCGGACACAGGGAAGCCGCTGTCCCGGAGCCCGGCCTTTCCTTATACTTGCAATCCCCGCGCTCATAAAAGAACGACCCTTGACCGAGTGAACCGTGATTGCTTATGCCTTTCACAATGCGAATTTTTCAAATATTTGAATGTTTCTGATGTTGTTGGCACATTTGTGTATGGTTTAAACCTACGGGTTATTTCAACTCAAGCACTAGTTGCAACAAGCATTTGCAATGCAATAGGTCTCGCAGGTATGCGAGTTTAAGCTATTGGCATTACAAATAACAATGCCTTTCATTTATGTTTCTAAAAATAAAACAAAAATATAAGGCATTGTTATTTGGAATGTCAATAGCTCAAACTCGCGTCAATGCGAGACTTATTGCATTGCAAATGCTTGTTCTTCGTGTCTCTTTCATACTCCCTCTTCTTTTTCCTAAGCTATAAGGGACTCAACATATACCTTTTTTAATATATATACATATATTTCCAAATGATTTGACCAGTGGCCTGATGTAAATACCTTACCGTATTTGTCGTTGTCAATTTGCTGTATATATATAGTGATTCATTTCTTCTTTAATTAAAAATATTTGAAATGAGAAGGACTGTGTTAATAATATTGATAAAAAACTCAAGTTAGCAAAGTCTTCATTTTATTTAAGTTGATAAATAATTACATCTGACAAAATGGAGCCGCGTCAAGAATACCAGTCTCAGTCACCCTTAAACATCACTTTCTGGGATACTGGATCCCATGTTGCTGCTGTGTCCTAGTAGTGGTGGCCCACATGTTCCTTAGAGTCTCCTGGGGGTGTGCGCCAGCCCTGGGATCCATGCCACACTAGTCCCCACTTGCCTCTGACTGGAAGTTTGGGGTGGAGTTCAGGGAGGTGCATTGCGCCACACACGCCAATCCTGTGTGGAGTCTTGGAAGCCGAACCTGCCCATTTTGAGTGCGGATCAGCCACAGTCTCCGCTGTATTAAAGAAGTGGAGTTGATTGGGTGAGGCTACTGGGACGATTCCTTGCTATCAGCCCTCCAACAACGTGATGGTTCTGTTTGTACATTCTGTGCTTGTTGTATTTGATATCGTGTTCCTTTTGCCTGCGTTGTTTTGATTCTATGGCCTGCTATTTTTCGCCAAGAAGTTTTTTAGACATTGTTAATTTGTCATATATATTTATATTTTTGTGTGTACATTCTGTGCTTGCTGTGTTTGATGTTTTGTAACAGTTCTCTCATGTAACGAAATTGGTTCTATTGTACAGTGATCTGACACCATCGGGCAAAGTCCGCGCTTTATAAAAAGGCATTAAATAAATAAATAAATAAATAAATAATAGTGTATGGAAGATCCAGCCTCACAATTGTCGCTTTGGAGGTACATTTATTCTATGTTGATTTTACACTGACTGGATAGAGTAAGGAATATTTTCAGTGGAACTATGCTACATGCAGTGATAATAAAATACTGTTGGCCTCAGTTCTTGCCAGGGCATTAGAGTAATTTATATTGTCTATGTCTTAGATCACATAAGCCTGCTCCCATACTCTGCCTCATCTGGTAGTGTTATTGTCATTGCTACTTACCAACGCACTCTCCTGGCCTCTAACTGTAAAAACCAAATTTGATTCACCACCAAAGGTATTCAAGGATGAACTGCCTATTTCTCGGAAGAAATAGAAAGCAGTTTTAAATTATACAGTGACAATAGATTTAGGATTAAGGGGTGGGTATAGGTAAAGGGGGTAAAAGTAATGTAAGGTTTAGGGATGGGTATAGGTAAAGGGGTAAAGGCTATTTTAGGGTTTAGATGTGTGTAGAGGTAAAGGGGATAAGGGTGATTTTAGTGGTAACGAGTGTGAAGACGTAAAAGGGGGTAAAGTCCACAAAGTAAGTGCATGCAGACTATAAGTTAACTAACTAAAGTCTATTATTCCCTTTGAGGGTCCTTGGTGTATCCCCCCTGCCTTGTTTATATAGGACCTGCAAGATGCTAAAGCCCCATACAAACATAAAACGTCCCTGTCACATTGGAGTCTTGTGCCTAAAGATGTTCTTTGACTCATTAAGTTAAAATGATAAAAACACCTTAACCTGTGGAAGTTGAATGCTTCAGTTTTGGATCTGCACCTCCGTTTGGTGGCCTGCTTGCATCTATGACAGGCTCTAGAGAAGCTGTTAGGGTGGAGAGATGTGATCTAATGGCCAGGTCTGCCGGCTTTGGAACTGAGGCACCAGGTTCTAGTCTCTGCTTTGGCTCAACATTCTGTGACTCTGGGAAGATCACGTAATCTCATTTTTCCATAATCTGACTTTGTGTAAAGTAGTCTGGTTCTCATGTAAACACTCTAGTGCAAACTGCATTAAAAAGGTGTAATGTTTAGTCAAGTTGGTACCTCATGTTACAAGAAAGGTTGATTCTCTCCATTCTTATGAGGAATTTCTCTAAATAATAGTCTGGGAATATGACCAAACTTAATATAAATTGTGTGATGACAAGAGAAACTTCCAGTTTACTGATACATCCACAGCATTAATTGAAACAAACACTGCCAAAGCCAATAGGACTGGCTTACAACTGAAAGTACCCAGATACCTCCATCCATGAAACAGGAAGCTGAGGGGCCTGAGGATCTGCTCACGGCATCCCTACAAAACACTTGGACCAGTGGACTGGGACTCCAGTCTCACAGACTCCGCCAAGCAGTTTCGAGCAGCTGCTCCCCCTCGATGACACCATTCCCAGTGCACCAAAGCCAATGCAGTGTCCAACCGCTTTTTAAAAATAACTTTTATTCATGCTGCAAAGCCTAGCTGCTGTACTACATGAATACAAGACACTGGAGAATTAATGTTTTCATACGTGCATCCTATTGATTTTGTCAATGCTTGTGTTGATTACAGGCTTGAACACCTGACACAAAATTGGTCTGATTCTGGGCAAATCACTGCCTCCATGTGCACATAAAATGTACTTTAGTGAAATGTAATGCATTTGTAAATTTATAGAAACTTACTCTAAGTAATTTAAATGAGAATAAACACTGCTTAATATGTCTGAGGTGTACTCTCTCAAACCCTGTCAATAGGTCTGTGCTCTAAACACCATTGTACATTTGCAAACTGTTTTTAAGAGGAGGGTCAAAATTACGTACAGTCAGCTATATGCAAAAAGAACAATTGATGTACTGAATGCGTAAAAATGTCGTACATTCACCCCAGTATAGAAATCTGGGCCTAAAGCCATCGTTTTTTTGCTCACAATGTGCTTCCAGTTTGGACCCAGCCATATGCAAATCAGTCTTGACCCTGCACCCAATGGGAACAGTCCAGCCCGAACTGCCAGGCCAGGTCCTCCCTGGACCAGAATCAAGCATCCTAGGACCGGTTTTGGGCATTCAGCCCTCATCAGCCAGGATAGCTTAACTCCAGTGGCATGGAGAGCACGGGACCCATGTCTGGGTATACCCATCCCACTTGGGGTGAATAATTCAAAAAGAACAATTGACGGACAGATTGCAGAAAAATGTCATACATTCACCCCAGTACAGAGATCTGGGCCTAAATCCATTGTGTTTTTTCTTCACCATGCCCAGACGGGGGTCCCTTGCCCACTTTGCCACTGGAGTCAAGCTAGCCTGGCTGATGAGGGCTGTTAGCTTGATGCTTGTTTCCGGTCCAGGGAAGACATGGCTTGGCAGTTCGGGCTGGACTGTTTCCATGAGGCACAGGGTCAAGACTGATTTTCATATAGCTGTGTCTGAACTGGGGTGGTGAAGTGAGCTAAAGAACGATGATGGATTCAACCCAGATCTGTGACTGGGGGTGAGTGTCTGAAAAGTTTCAGTGCTCCGTCCATCATCTCCTAGTGTTTACTAGTCAGGAATCGCCACTCTACAAGAATGCACCAGGACTGAGCCCCAAGTTTATTCCACCAAGTATGAAATCCCACACCCTGTTCTTATGATGTCTGCAGAGATTGGTAGAAGACAGCTTATGACCTCACTGCAAAATCTTTCCTTTCAGATCTTGATGCAAAATGGCGTCGTCTGTGATGATGCCCAATGGGGTCCTACTAACAACTGTTCCGGTTACCACTGTCATCCAGCTTCCAGGCCCAAGTCCAGAGATTCAGTCACGGTTCCTCAGAGGGGAACCAAAGGCACTTGGGGTAAGTTATTGCTTCTGTATCTTCAGGGGAAGGAAATGGATGGTACATAACGGAGGAAGTAAGAAATCAGCTAGAATACTTCCAGACCTAGGCTCTCATTTATAATTTCAGTTTGTTCTGGGACTTGTAGTCTTATTTAAATTAAGCCCGTTGGACTAGTATAACTAGAAACAATGATGTGAAAGTTCAACCATAATATTTAGCTGTGAAGAAGAGTACCCTAATTGAAAGGTGTTCCCAAATAAAAAAATGTCATTGCCAAATCCCGTAGTGCGAGCCTTTCTGTGCTATGAAGTGTGCGACAAGGTTTTCTTCAAAATATATATATATACATATATATATATATATATATATATATATATATATATATATATATATATATCCAAAAATCACAGTTGCCTGCTAGAGAAGATAACGATACCACTGGTAAAGATCTGCCCACCTGGTTTATTTCAAAGAAACAGCAGCAAAACCATGAAGCAGTCCACTTAACATCAAGGTCCATCCCGATGCGTTTCATTTTCCACTTCATCAGGGGAATAGGCACCCAGCTGAGCAGTGATTTGGCTGCACATTTAAGTTCCAAAAACCCGCCCCAGTGGGCGTGGCCCACACCGTGGCCTCTTGATTTTTGTAGTCCCTTGCCAGTACTCTCGAGTGAGTTGGCTTCTGTGTGCTTCAAAAATAAAATACAAAATAACATCCAAGTGGATCGTGGCTCAAGCTGTCATGTCCTGCCACTGTCTATGTACCTTTGGAAAAACAGCACCAGCGCCAAACGTGATCCCGCATCCGCGGAATTACTGGAATGCAAAAAGCATCGCGTTATCTTCAGCGGTTCAGGCGGGCCGCTACAAATCCAAAAATCACAGTTGCCTGCCAGAGAAGATAACGACACCACTGGTAAAGATCTGCCCACTTGGTTTATTTCAAAGAAACAGCAGCAAAACCATGAAGCAGTCCACTTAACATCAAGTTCCATCCCGACGCGTTTCGTTTTCCACTTCATCAGGGGAATAGGACTTGAAAGCACCCAGCTGAGCAGTGATTTCGCAGCACAATTAAGTTCCAAAAACCCACCCCAGTGGGCGTGGCCCAAACCGTGGCCTCTTGGTTTTTGTAGTCCCTTGCCAGTACTCTCGAGTGAGTTGCCTTCTGTGTGCTTCGAAAATAAAATACAATGGAACTTAAATGTGCCGCCAAATCACTGCTCAGCTGGGTGCTTTCAAGTCCTTTCAAGTGACTCGTGGTGAACACCCACTGCATCGCACCCAGGTGCCGAGGCACAGCACCCATACCTGCTCCACATGCGCAGTGAACACACACTGCATCGCTCCCAGGTTCCGAGGTACAGCACCCATACCTGCTCCACATGCGCAGTGAACACACACTGCATCGCACCCAGGTTCCAAGGTACAGCACCCATACCTGCTCCACATGCGCAGTGAACACCCTCTGCATCGCGCCCAGGTTCCGAGGTACAGCACCCATACCTGCTCCACATGCGCAGTGAACACCCTCTGCATCGCGCCCAGGTTCCGAGGTACAGCACCCATACCTGCTCCACATGCGCAGTGAACACACACTGCATCGCTCCCAGGTTCCGAGGTACAGCACCCATACCTGCTCCACATGCGCAGTGAACACCCTCTGCATCGCGCCCAGGTTCCGAGGTACAGCACCCATACCTTCTCCACATGCACAGTGAACACACACTGCATCGCTCCCAGGTTCTGAGGTACAGCACCCATACCTGCTCCACATGCGCAGTGAACACACACTGCATCGCACCCAGGTTCTGAGGTACAGCACCCATACCTGCTCCACATGGGCAGTGAACACCCACTGCATTGCACCCAGGTTCCGAGGTACAGCACCCATACCTGCTCCACATGCGCAGTGAACACACACTGCATCGCACCCAGGTTCTGAGGTACAGCACCCATACTTGCTCCACATGCGCAGTGAACACACACTGCATCGCTCCCAGGTTCCAAGGTACAGCACCCATACCTGCTCCACATGCGCAGTGAACACACACTGCATCGCACCCAGGTTCTGAGGTACAGCACCCATACTTGCTCCACATGCGCAGTGAACACACACTGCATCGCTCCCAGGTTCCAAGGTACAGCACCCATACTTGCTCCTCATGCGCAGTGAACACACACTGCATCGCACCCAGGTTCTGAGGTACAGCACCCATACCTGCTCCACATGGGCAGTGAACACCCACTGCATTGCACCCAGGTCCTGAGGTACAGCACATATACCTGCTTCACATGCGCAGTGCCACAACTAACATATTGCATATATCAATATTTGTATCTAGAGAATAATGTCATTTGTAACACAGTTTTGGTTCCTTCTAATTGCAGGTGGTGCAGATTATTTTGGGCATGATGCTGATCGCGTTGGGGTCACTCCTGCTGAACAATCCCTTTCCTGGTATTTACGCTAACGGCGGTGTTCCATTCTGGGGGGCAACATTTGTAAGTAGGGGTTCCAGGCAGACTGCAAGGATGATATTTCTGTTGAATGCTTGAGGCGATGAAAACTTGAGGGGATGAAAGATGAGCAGAGAAGTAGAGGGCTGTGTGGCTAAGATGATGGACTGCTAAGTCAAATAGATTGATTGATTATCGGTGGGATGGGTGGGAAGCCTGTAAATGACAGTGTAAGTGGTGCTTTTTTGTATGTACCTGTGATGTGTCAACCTGCAAAGCCGAAAACGTCATTTTCCTTCTAGGGCACTGGATCAGGAGCTGTGTAGTCCCTGATAAACTTTGATGCTTCCCCCTTGACCGCCCTGCTAGTAGGCTAGGTAGGAACGTGCAGAAGGCAATGATAAATCTGTTCTGGTGGAGAGTGACAGACAAGGATCTTTCTTTAAACATTTATTCAATTCAGGTACAGAAATGCATAGGCTACACAATGTTGGATCAATACGCATTCAATCAATCAATCAATCAATCAGGTCATTTGTAGAGCGTGCTACTCACCCGTGAGGGTCTCAAGGCGCTGGAGGAGGGGGGGGCTACTGCTGCTCGAAGAGCCAGGTCTTGAGGCTCTTCCTGAAGGCGAGTTGGTCCTGGGTAGTTCTGAGGTGTGTGGGGAGGGAGTTCCATGTCTTGGCCGCCAAGTAGGAGAACGATCTTCCTCCGGCGGTGGTTCTGCGGATCCGTGGGACGGTGGCGACGGCGAGGCTGGCTAGCGGAGCTGAAGGGGGGCCTGTAGAACGAGAGGCAGCTGTTGAGGTATTCGGGGCCCATGTTGTGGAGTGCTTTGTGTGCGTGGGTGAGGAGCCTGAAGGTGATCCTCTTGTTGATGGGGAGCCAATGCAGGTGTTTCAGGTGGGCGGATATGTGACTGTGGCGTGGAATGTCGATGATGAGGCATGCGGTGGTGTTCTGGATGCGTTGTAGTTGTTTCTGGAGTTTGGTGGTAGTTCCTGCGTATAGGGTGTTGCCGTAATCCAGTCGACTAATGACGAGGGCATGGGTGATCGTCTTTCTGGTTTCGGCGGGGATCCACCGGAAGATCTTACGAAGCATGCGTAGGATGTTGAAGCATGATGATGAGACGGCGTTGACTTGCTTGGTCATCGTGAGGAGGGGTCCAGGATGAATCCGAGGTTGCGTGCGTGGTTCGAGGGGGTCGGTGCGGTGCCCAGCGCCGTGGGCCACCAGGAGTCGTCCCAGGTTGTAGGGGATTGTCCGAGGATGAGGACCTCCGTCTTGTCTGAGTTCAGTTTAAGGCGGCTGAGCTTCATCCATTCCGCGATGTCTTTCATGCTTTCCTGTAGGTTGGTTTTGGCAGTGGCTGGGTCTTTGGTGAGGGAGAGTATTAGCAGTGTGTCTTCGGCGTAGGAGATGATGTTGATGTTATGCTTGCGTGCGATGGCTGCGAGGGGGCTCATGTAGAATTAAATTGAATATACAGCAAAACTCAGAAGAGTTCAAAATCCAGCATAGATTCACCTTCAAAGAATGGAGTAAGGTATTTCACTCAGCAAGCAAAATGTACACTCTTTTTATAGGTCTTTAAGCAAAAGCTTTACAGATACACTTCATTAGTACGTGGTTCACATGCTCATAACTGATAGAAGTTAAGCAAGATAATCAGATGCAATTAAATACATTCGAACATTTTCTCCCTATTTTACTACATGGAGGTCGAGTGCTCACAGCATCTATTCTGAGCACCAGACATGTTACAAAGTTAGTTATTCAGACTGGAACAGGTGCTCTGTCCTTGGGAAAGGACACTCTGTTCAGGCAGCGATTGGAAATCATGTTCTCAGCTACTGTAGTCTACGAGTCTATTATGACACAGATTAGGCAGCAGTTCAGTTCACATATTCGACAGCAATGTCACAAAAAGATAGACAACGAGGCCTAAATTGTCCTAATTTAAAGAAAAATTGAATTATCACACTCTCAGCATTGAATGTATTAAAGTTGAGCAACCCCCATTTACAGGACAGAGGTTGAAAGGGGGAGGCAAATAAACATCTGAATAAAGGTGGGTGGGTAAATCCATGTGTGCGTACTGGTTATATCTGCAGTTTCAGTCCCTCTTAACCTTTTATTATTGCATTATTTAAAAAAATAATCTTATTGGGACATGCTTGAGAGTGACCCAACTTCGAGTCCCCAAAACTGCTGTACTCCTGCATTCTGGACATGCACATGACTTGTGATCAAGCACGTCTGCACTGTCTTGTCCTCTATCACTCTTGATTAGGTGTGTTCTTCGCTATGGAACCACGCTTGCTGAACCAGAGGCGTAAAGGATACAAATTAAAACACAAAGCGCTGTTAAGCATTTGGAAATGATACGTGTTGAAATGCATATATTACACCTCATAAGGCAATCTATCATCATATAGAGCGTGTCATTTTGTGTAATATGTGCCCAACTGATACATTAAGTCATCCCCTGGCAGAAAGTACCATGTTTAACCTGGGGACAGTGAGCCAAGCATGGTACATACCACGGAAAAACGCAAGGAAGGAAGCCAGGAAGAAAGGTTGGAAGGGGGGCGGAGGATGAAGAAATGAAGACAAGAATGAAGTTAGGAAGCAGGGGGCAGGGAAAGATAAAAATCATGAAAGTCCTATGAATCTTCTGTCATTCACAACCTAATATATTGCAAGAAAAGACAGCTCACTTGGAAGTGTTAGTGACTACATCTGAGCTGGGGTTGTATGTGTGTTATTATGCAATTCTGTTGGGTTGCTATTCCCAGCAGCCACCTGGGATGTAATAACTGCTTGGCAATCATCATTAGTTTTGATTCAAAGCTCCCAGACCCCAATCAATAACTACAAGCACACAACAGCCATCTACCACTTTACAGATCAAACCCTTCTAACCATCAAAGACAACAATGAATTTCTGCATGTCGCTTGGGGAGAGTACTCAGCGCAAGGGTGAGTGTGAGCCAAGCAAGCAGGGCGGGGGAGCAGGTCCAGAGTGTTTCCAGCACACCTTGCATCCCTCGCAACTGTGGATAAAGGAGCAGGCCACAGCGGAGCTGTACCGTTCTTCGTACAGCTCGCTACAGCAGACTTGCTGGCCCCGAAAGAAGGGCCCGAGAAGACTTGGCAGGCACCGGGCCTTGGCCTCGCTGGGCGCCGCGGCAGAGACGTGATGATGCCCATTGATGCAGCAAGCTAGATGCGGGGTGTTAGATTTGGGGGTTTCTACTTGGCACAGGTAAGTACTTGTGACAAATAGGGACCCTTGCCTCTAGTCAGGGTAAGGGGGTACACTCCTAAAATAACCCCTGTTCACTCCCTTGGTAGTTTGACACAAGCAGACAGGCTTATCTCAGAGGCAGTGTGTAAAGCATTTGTGACCACATACAGTAACCCAGTGACAACACTACAGATGGACACCACACAGTTGTATATTAAAAATAAGTATTCTTTATATAGACTTAACACAAGACCAGAAACGACAAAGATCCACAATACTATACTTAAAAGTGGTAATTTTAGCTTAGTTCAGTTTAGTTCTTGAGATGTGACACTTTGCGTCAATGTACCTTACGATGTGTTGCACTTCCACAACAAGTTGTTTTGCAGCGCTGGAAATGCTGTAAAGTTCTGATGCAAAGAAATAACGACCTGAAGATCTTCCAGATGCAGCACGCTTCTCTGATGATGCGAGAAGTCTCGGTTCGATGCATCAGCTGCAGTGGCGACACTCTTGTTCTGCAATGCGACGGCAACAGCTTTGGACACTCTTCTCCGACGTTGCGAGAATCTTCCGCACGATGCGACAGCTACAGCGGCGACATCCAAGATGCGACAGCAGCAGCTCTGACGGTGGCGCGCTTCTCCGGGGATGCAAGGCGCTTTCCTCGATATGGTGCAATACGACAGTTACAGCACCGACATTCATGATGGGACGGCAGCAGCAGCGACGGCGACACGCTTTTTCCTCGTTGTGAGACACTTCGCTCGATGCGGTGCAATCCGACAGCTACAGCGGCGACACCCTCCTTCGGAGTTGCGACGGCAGCAGCAGCGATGGCGACACCCTTCCTCTTCGTTGCAAGACGCTTCTCTCGATGCGGTGCAATACGACAGCTACAACGCTGACATTCACAATGTGACGGCAGCAGCAGCAACGGCGACACGCTTCTTCCTCGTTGAGTCGCGCTTCCAGCTCCTTGCGACATACAGTCCCTCAGAAGGCCCAAAACAGCAGCAGGCACTTCCAAAGAACCCTGGGGAGCTGGAGGGTGAAGTCTGTTGTCCCTTTAGACTTCAGCAGGAGGCAAGCTCTTTTCCAAGCCCTTGGAGATCCTTCACAAGTTGAAAGTAAAGCACACAAAGTTCTTTCTCCTCTCTTTGGCAGTCAGGCAACAACTGCAGGCCATCCCGTAAGCAGCACTTTTGCTTAGGAATAGTCTCTCCTCAGTTTCTTCAGGTTCCTCTCCTCAGCAGAGGTTTCTTCTTGTAGCCCAAAAGTGATCTAGTTTCTTGGGATCAGGGTCCCCATATTTATACCCCAAAATCCTTTGTCCTCTGAGGGCAGAGGGGCCTTTGCCCAGTCCAAGCCAGTTCAGGAGCACTATGTTGACAAGACTCCTTCTTTCCTTTCACAGTGCAGGACAGAAACATCAGACGCCCCACAGGGGCATTTTGGAGGGAAAGCACAGCCTTGGAGCACTTTGCTGACAAGATTCCCTCTCTTCTTTCACAGTGCAGGTCAGAGACATCAGACACACCACAGGGGGTGGAGCCAGCACCTTGGGGGGCAGGCACAGCCCTATTCAGGTCTCAGGTGCAACTCCTCCCTTCCATCTAGATGCCGATCTCTCTATTCACCACTGGGCTGACTCATCCTGTCTCTTGGAATCCCCCAGCCCTGTCACTCAAACTCCAGACAAGGAATACACAACCTAGCAGAGGCAGGTTTGGATAGTTAGACAAGAAAATACCTTTCTAAAAGTGGTATTTTCAAACACAGAATGTTAAAACCAACTGCACTAAAAGATTTATTTTATCATTCTGAGTTCAGGCATACTAAACTCGAATTTCCACCATGTTCCCTGAGTCAGTTAGGATCATAAAAATGTAATAATCTAACTGCCCACTCTGGCCTGTAGAGAACAGGTAGCTTTGCAATAGGGAAAAACGAAAATGGCTGTAATTCACTATTAGGACATGCCACACACATCAGGGCGTGTCCTTCTGTTGCAAAGTCACCCTGTGCCCTGGGCACCCCCCAACTTTTTGCTGACTGGAACTGGTGTTAACTGACTCTGACTGACCCTGGGCTCTGTTTAACCAAGGCCCAGGGCCAGTGCCAAGCTAAAAGGAACACAATAGAATGCAGTTAAGACACCCAACATACACTAGGTTACACTATGGTATGGTGGGGTACCTCTGTAATTGGCATGACCTACCCCATAAGCCCCTCGTATGTAAGATGGCAGGGGATTGAAACTAGCTAGAAGTCTCCAGTATCCGGGGGCATGGCAGTTTAGAGGCCAGCAGATTTTCTGCACTAGCGTGTGTGCAGTGCTGAAGCCTGAGGTCAGTTTAAAATCTTCACTGGTGGCCAGGACAGCTTTTAAACATTAAATTGTGCCCAAACTCGACTTTGGGGGTAGGGGCCCTTAAAAAGGAAAAACCTACCATGTATTTGCATATTAGAGACCCCCAGGGTCACCCCAAGGTATCCCAGGGGTGGGGGTCAGTTATCTATAAGGTACGCCCCTATAAAAAGAGTTTTTATATGCCTGGGTAAAGTTACATTTTACATTTCACTCCCCACATTGTGTTAAAGAGCTGCTCAAATTGGACTTTGATGCTAGAAGAATTGGGTAAGGATAATCTGCGTGATTTCTGCAGATTCAGAACCCCTGAAGTCTCCCCTAGTTGCACTGGGGGTGGGGGTCCTGTAGAAATTAGGGAAATACTTATAAAATATGGTTTAATAAGCCCTGGTGCTACAAAAGTGGCCCCAGTCATTTTCCCTATTGCAAACCCCATCACCCATAGGTTAACATGGTAGAAAGTTACTGATTAATAAATATTGATAGGAGAGGACTAGCCGAACCATTCAAAGACTTCCCAGAATGGTAGTAGTAAATAATATTATATTGTTGAATTTCTCCTAAAGTGTACATACAATAAGTTACGAGACTTTCTTGTTTGTAAGTCCAAATTCAGCCTTTCAGTGGTCTGCCCTGATTGGTCAGTGTTAAGTGGATTAGCCAGGTTGCTGGGAGGGCAGTGTGCTGGTTTATAGGAATACCAGGCCAGGTGGTGGCATCGTAAACTATTCTCTTCAAAGGCAGAGGGCCGTCCACTCTGACAGTCTTGACCCAGAGTCAGGGCTAGGCTTAAGGAAGGTATGTGCAGATGGTAGGGGGAGAGTCCATGGAGATAAGCCATCCCAGTGGGTGTGTTTAGCCCGCTCTTACCTTTGCTGGAAAATCAGCCATTATGGATTATGGATTTGGAAGAATGATGCACTCTGGGACAAACTAATGCCACACTCTACAGGATGTGGTTATAACTATGAGGAGTTGCCCTGTTCTCATTGGTCAGCAGTGACCTGGTGTTTGACCCAGAGAATTTTGAATAAGTATCTGAGAGGGGCAGAGCCCTCCAGATCTGCTGCTTGAAACTTAATGAAGCAAGAAGTGCCCTGCTGAAACAATTTTGCTGTGCAAGGAACTCTAAGGCCTGACCTCTGAAGACTGCACCAAGTAAAACTGCAGTCCTGTGGATTACCTTGCTGCCAAAGGACTCAAGAGTTGAACTCCCTGCAAGCTACAGGTTAACAGAGATCACCCGGACAGCCCCACAAAGAATTCAAAGCCTGGAGTATGTAGGATCAATTATCACAGAAATTGTTGATGGATAATGTAAGTTTATTTGAAGATAAAGAAGCACTCCCAGCAACACATCTGAAGGTTCCGGACAGTCAGCGGTAACTGACCTAACAGTAACTGTACGCCATGGAACGGCACGATAACACACAGTGCCGTGTAGCGAGACACATACATTCAAAGAATAATAAATGCACGAGATACACTTGAAAAGAATACATGCGCGAGAATTAACACGTGCATGCGTACACAACACACCTTCCTCCCTTATACAATGAAACAAACGAAAAAAAACAAAACTAACCTTAAAATGTTCCTGTCATGTAAGCAACAAAATCTGACAACCATTTTGGTTTTCTTGTAGTTCTTTTCTGTAAAGAAACATTATTGCTGTGGATAGATTGAGATTGAGGAAGAGATTGGACACCCATATTCTGATTGATATTACTACTACTGGAACAACAAGGTGTCACAGCCATGTCACTACATTTCCACTCAAATCTTCATCCAAATACGAAAAATCAGAATGTTTCAAAGTAGATTCCTTACAGTAAACATCTTTATCAGCCTTGAGAATAGCAATCCTACTGAGATTCCAAACGTTATTGTCTGACAATCTCACTGAGTTTTTTTAGATCTCAATAACTTCAAAAGGACCCATGAACGAACTTTCACCTTTCTTGACCTTCCAAGGTTTTTTGACTTTAACCATCATACCAATTTCTACTTTTGGATCCATTTTGGAGCCAAATTTCTCATCAAAGTACTTCTTATTGGTACAATGGGTACGAGTAAGATTCTCTTTAACCTTTCCCAAATCCACATTAGAAGAAGTTGACTTCACTAACCATGACGGATTCACATTGGTTCTGGGAATTCTTCCTCTCATGATTTCAAAAGGAGAATATCCAGTCATGGAATTCATGGTTGTTCTGTACATCCAGACTTTCTTAAAAATTTCAACTTCCCATTTTTTGTCTTCACTACTAACAGACTGTATAGCACCCTTCAGAACTCTACTGAACCTCTCTATCACTCCATTCCCACTTGGGTTATATAGAGAAGTAGTGGAATGGACTATGCCAAGCCTTGAAAAGTAATCATTTGCTTTCTTAGAATTGAATTGGACTCCATTATCAGTTATGATCCTTACTGGTAGCCCTTCTTCAATGAAAACCTTATCTAAAAAACACAAAACCGAATCAGTTTCTATTTTATGAACAATTTTGATAATGGGCCATTTTGAGAAAATGTCAATAGCTGCAATGATGTACTTGGAATCACAGCCAATGGGACCCATAATGTCCAAAGCAATGGTCTCCCATGGATTGTCAGGAATAGTATGCACACCCATATTGGGTTTAAGAGTGACCAACGACTTATCAGAATTCGCGCAAACAACACAATTCCTAACTAATCGTTCAATAAACACATCCATGCCTGGCCACCAAAATAAATGCTTAACTTGTTGTTTAGTTCTGACCATACCACTATGACCTTCATGACCCTGTAAAACTATAACCTTTCTCACACCTGCCGGTGGAACAATACGCTCACCTCTTCTAATGACATTGTCACAATATGAAAGTTCTGATCTCACTTCCCAGAAACTCTTCAACTCTGAACTAAGATACCTCTTATCAGGCCAAACATCAATGATGTAACTTGCCACATTCTTTAAGATCTCATCATCCTCAAATTTCTCTTTCCATAGAGTCTGATCAATAGAAATGGGACCCTCATCATGAATCATGGCAATCTGAAAATCATCCCACTCATTGTGCAAATCTTCTTGAATGGGTAAAGGCATCCTTGACAAAAAATCAGCAGACACATTTTCTCTACCAGGTACATATTGTATATCATAAATAAAGTCCTGTAATCGCATGGACATGCGTGCAATGCGGGCTGAAGCTCTCAACATCCCTTCAGTAGTGAGAAGACGTACTAATGGTTTATGATCACTCCTCAGTATACACTCTTTACCCCAAACAAACACTCTGAAATGTTCCAAAGCCCAAATGCACGCTAAAGTTTCCCTTTCTATTGTGGAATACTTTTCCTCAGCAGGAGTAAGAGCTCTGGAAGCATGTGCAATAATGACTTCTTTTCCTTCCTTAGTTCTTTGAGTAAACACAGCCCCCAGCCCCTTTGAGCTAGCATCAGTGGTAATAACATTTTGTAAAGAAGGATCAAAACAAGAAAGTGCATTCGCAGAACAGATAGCACTCTTAACATCACAAAATTCCTTCTCACATTCATCTGTCCATTCAAAAGCAACTCTATTCTTAATCAACTGTCTGATATTAAATGTTCTACATGAAAAATCAGGTACATACCTGGCATAAAATTCAACTAGCCCTAAAAAGGATCTTACATCATCCTTAGACTGAGGGTGAGGCGCAGACTCAATGGCTTCTAAAAGAGAAGATTTTGGTTTGATACCTTCTTCACAAAGTTCATGGCCTAAATAATTTATAGAATGAACACCAAATTTGCATTTCTCATACTTAATGGTAAGGCCATGTACATTGAGTGCACCTAACACCTCTTCCAGAGCAGCAATGTGTTTATCCTTGTCATCATTAAATACCAAAATATCATCTTGAAAACAGATGGCATTTTTCCAATCCTTTAGAATGTCCTGCATAACCCTCTGAAAAATTGCTGCTGCAGACGCCAAACCAAAAGGCATCCTGTTAAATCTGAAACACCCAAATGGTGTGATAAATGCAGTTAGGTCTTTACTTCTCTCATTAAGCTCTATCTGGTGATAAGCAGCAGATAAGTCAATGGTTGAAAAACATTTTGAACCACCAACAACCGATAACATTTCAGAAATGCGGGGAAGGGGAAATTGATCTACAACAATATTATTGTTGAGATGGCGAAGGTCAATACAGAGTCTGACCTTGCCATTGGCTCGTCTGGCAACCACTATGGGCGAAACCCATTCAGACGATTCAATTTTTTCTATTATGCCACCTTCCACTAAAGTATCTAATTCATTCTTTACTTCTTCTCTAACAGCAACAGCATAATTTCACACACCTAATCACCCAGCACATCACAAATATATCAGAATTGGTATAGCAGGGAAGCATTATCAGTTTAAAGTCCTTCGTTTCGGGTTCACTACTGCACCCAGAGTGTTCACCAAGAGCCTAATGTACAACCATTTTTAGTGGTCGTAAATCGAAATCTGCTCTTTTGCAACCCCTAAATAGGTCTGTGGCCTATTTTGCAAGTCAGTAACCTATTACCGACTCACAAAATATGGTTTGTGACTCGCTATTAGTAAGGGGCGTACCAAAACATTCACATTTTACCTGCCAATGTAAAGTTGATGGTAAACCATTTGCAAATGGAAAGGGGTCTCCAAGGGACCCCTTCCCCTTTGCGAAGGTGGGCCCAAATATTTTTTAAGAGCAGGAAGTGGTCTCACAGATCACTGCCTGCTCTTAAAAAATAAAACTGAAACGTTTCTTTTTTCTTTTTGAAATGTATCCCATATTTCTTTAAGGAAAACAGGCTGCATTTTTAAAAAAAAACTGCTTTATTGAAAAGGCAGCCACAGACATGGTGGTCGCTGACCACAGCAGGTCACCATCCCTGGGAGTGCCAACCATTTCCAATTGGTCGCAAATTGAGACCTGCTTCATAAATATTAATGAGGCAACCCATTTGAGAATTGCAAACAGTGTCAGACACTCTTGTACATTCCATTTTGCGAGTCGCAAAACGTCGCAATTTCCGACTAACAAAATGGAATGATCGTACATCTAGCCCCAAATGCTTAGCAGTGGTAACAGCCCATCTAGGAAGACAACAAATTAATTTCTTCCCATATCCATACGATTGGCTTATCAAAGCCAACACACATCTTCTTTGTCAAAAATATACTAAAATAACTATAAATCTCCTACATCAGCTGAGATTAACAGTCAGCGCCCAGAAATCCCATCTTCAAACCTCACAACTTCAACCAAGTCTAGGAGCTATAATCAACACTCAAACAGGCCTAGGCTATCCAAATGCAGCCAGAATTCAACATTTGCTTCTACAATTTCAACTTAATCAGTGTTTAACAGTCAAAACTTTCATGTGTCTCCTAGGGATGATGGCATCATGCATTGACATAGTGCCTCATGCAAAAATAAACATGCGCCCTCTCCAGGAATGTTTAGCACAACAGTGGATTCAGTCACAGGGTCAACTACACAATCTAGTCATGGTAGACAGCTGCACCCATGACTCTCTGCAGTGGTGGAACACACAAAACTTGTCGAAGTGGTGGCTGTTTGTCGACCCGTCGTGCTAACAGCAGATGCATTCTTCACAGGATGGAGAGCTCATCTACAACATCTAACAGTTCAGGATTTCTGGAACACCAAACACTAGAATCGCCACATCAACTACCTAGAGCTTCAAGATATTCGCCTAGCATTGAAAGCATTTCTACCTCACCTTACGGACAACGTTGTTCTAGTCCAGACGGACAATATGACAGCCATACTATAAACAAAAACAAGGGGGGACACTCGCTACAGTTGTCATGCCTCTCTCAGACCATTTGGCATTACATCACACACAATGTCCATGTACTAGAAGAACTCCTCCCGGGGCCGGACAACAACTTTGCTGACCTCCTCAGCAGGATTCGACAAGTCCACGAGTGGGAACTCCAACCTTAAAGTCCTACTCCCATACTTCAACAAATGGAGATTTCCACAAATAGACCTTTTTGCGACGGACATAGAATGCAAAATGCCCAATGTTCGCCTCCAGGTTCCCACACCCGCTATCCTGCAGCAATGTTCTATGGATGTATTGGTCAGTAAGATTTGCCTACGCTTTTCCGCCTCTCCCTCTTCTTCCATTTCTGGTTTGGAAGCTTAGGCAGTTGTCTCCCACCCTCATTCTAATAGCTGCCACATGGGCTCATCAACCAAATTCTTTAGACATTATTGCACATGCATGCTCCAACCCGAAGAGACAAAGGAATAAATGTCGCTCCCAATAGATCTGTGGTAATTTTACAAAACACAGATGTTCACGTGAGATTGAAAACATGTTTGATAATATTTTTGTGTGCCGATATAGGAACTCAGTTTTACGACTTACAACCTTTCCTACTAGATAATTATAGTTTTTTTCTCTCTTTTTGTTTTCTGCAAAGTTCTCCAGTTTGTCTGGTGCAACGTCTCTGCTCTGTAAATATCTAAAATAAAGGATGGGTGGATGGATGGATATAGGTGGATGGATGGATGGCTAAATCTAATTGACTTTCCTTTGTTTTACAGTACATTATTTCTGGGGCAATTTCGGTGGCAGCTGAGAAGAAAGGGACTTCAGGGCTGGTAAGTTTGGTGTTGACAAGAAGCTCAATGTTTCTGCCTGGAGAGTTTCTATGATTAAAGGGAAATGGTTCTGTCTACGGGTTTTGTTTCTATTCTGACGTGGGAAATGCTTTTAGAAAATGTTTTCCCCATTTTTTTTAAATAGGAGCTCTGTTGACAAGTGACTGTGATCCCAGAACTTGAGAGGTGATTAGTTCACACCAGCCCGAGGTTTAACATACAGAACAAGTCAATCACTAAAAGCTGGGGGCTTTCCCCAGTTATTGGTCACTTTCCATGTGGTAGTTGTAATGTTTGCCAGTTCAGCAAAGAAACCACGTTTTTAGTTCGGGGCAAGAAGGTACATAATGGTGATATCCCATATACCCAACTCATCAAATAATTATATCATAGCACTCTTTGATTTTGCGTTCATTCTTTTATGCCCAATTCTGTTCTTACTACTGAGGTGTTGCCGTCAGGTAATAGCGATGTCGTTGTTGGTGTAGGTATTTTCTCCATGTACCTTATCATGCCCTTTTTCCACAATGATATGACTGTGTTGTTGACGGTGGCTATATCTGTTGATGCCATAACAGTCCAGAGGGATCCTCTATATACACAATAGGTTTTTCTCCATATTTACAGCTTCCCGGTTGTTATCCGACCAGTATTTCCCCTCTTACAAAATGTACATTTGCATCTAATTTCCCACCCCCCAGGCTCAATCTCCTGACTGTAAGTGCAGACTCCTCAGGTTACCACAAGATTAGATGGGCCAAGGATTATCAGTTGACTCTTTAATTTGTATATAGTTGGTGGTTGCCTTAGTAAAAAAATTGTAGGACATTTGTGTGGTTCCTCAGTAGTGCACTCCTACTTCATCGATTCCAAAACATCTACATAACACTACATAAAAAAAACTTAATTTACTATGTTAGAGATAGGGGTTTATGAGGATTTCTTTAGTGTTAGTGCTTAAGAAGAATTATTCTTAGGATACGGTTTAGGATTATGCTTAGAGTAAGGGCTAGGGCTATGCTTAGGGTTGGGCCGACGGTGAGAGAAATGCTTAGTATTAGACTTAGGATCAGGTTAGGGTAAGTTGTAGGGTAAAAGCTAGGCTTAGGCTCATAGTTATGCTTATGGTGAGGCTTAGGGTTAAGCTTAGGTTCAGGGTGAGGTTTCAGTTAGCATTAATGCCAGGGTAAGAGTTAGGCTTAAGCTTATGGTAAGACTTAGGCTTAGGGTGAAATTGATGCTTAGCATTAGACCGGGTTAGGTTTAAGTAAGAGTATATTCTAGGGTAAGAGGGGAAGCTTAAGCTAATGGTTGGGCTTAGGGCAAGGGGATTACTTACTGTTAGGCTTTGGTTCAGGTTCTGGGTTAGAGTAAATGGTAGGAGAAGGGTAGGATTAAGTTACGGTCTTGGTAGACTTCAGGTTTATTGGTGACCGAATATCCCCAAATTCTAGAGGAAACTAAATACAATATAAAGTGCTCAGGCTGAATCTCCTCTACGGTCGATCCCACTGAGAAGAAAATTCTGATGCTAGATTCCACTCAGTGTTTAGTGTTTCCTACAGAAACTGTAAGGTCAAGAGATCCAGCTGCTATACATTTTTGAGGGGCACAAATAATTTTACTTTAAAAAAAAAGAAGATTAAGCAGAAGGTAAAGAACATCTGACTGAGCAAATGTCTCTCTTTCTTCCTTTTAGAAGAAAAATGGAAACCCTTCTTGTTTGAACTCTACTTGAGCTAAATCCTACAGAAAATATACTTATATGAGCATAACACTTTCCCCATTTATTCCTTAGATATTAGGTATAGCCTAGATAGCGCATGCGCTTTCGCAAGACCTGGTGTCAACACTGTACTGAGTGTAATCCTGCCTGCTGCTTGGGATTGGTTCACTCCTCTACTACTCTTCTTTCCTGGCTTCTTATTGGTTACTTGTCCAGATACATCATTTCCGGTTTTGCCAAACAGCACTGACCAACTACAGCTTACTTACACTGTAGCTGGTTAGTTCTTCCTTTAGGGACTACATGGTTTATTTTCTGCTTGTTCTTTAGCCCGATAGTTGAACCGCGAGTTTGATGCAAGTACACTAGAGCTCTTATGTGGTGATTTACAGGGAGTGGTTTAAATGGGGGTTAGTCCTACATGCGGGAGTGCGGTCTAAAGAAGTTGAATGGTGTAATGCTTATGCATTGGAATGAGGTATTTTTATTGGTTTAGCTTTCGTTTTTATAAAGCAGTCTGATGCACATCCTATTAAAGAGTAGCATCAGCTCCTTCATATGTGATGAGGTGAGTGGAGTTCACGCACGTTTGGCACGTATGCTGTTTCGTTCGTAAGCATTGCTGCTTTAAAGACTGCAAAGACCGTGCCGTTGCCATGAACTTTGGATATCAAGAGAGTAGGTTCGGAATTGCGACCACTTGGGACACCATTTTGAAGAGGTCAAACTCTTTTACGTACCATTTCCTGTTGTTGCTTTCAATAGGAACTGAATTGCACCAAATTTACCAACGCCATCTGGAAATGCTAAATATACCAAGTTTTACAAAGAGCCGTTGTTGATTGTGCACCCAGGCCATATGTTGACAGGGATAACAGATGGCGAAATCTGGAGATGATATCGCCTCCACCTTCCAGTAACTCCATCTGGTCGAGTATCACAGGTTCATAGTGCAAGCTGCAAGAAACCGCCAGTTGTTCCAACTTAACAAAAAACTGTTACTTTATTTTTTTACTTCCTTTTTGTAAGTAGAAAAAAGGCGTCTGAAAGAGACATAAGACAAGCATTGAAAATCCAATAGGTCTTGCCTTTAATTAAGTTAAAGCCATTTGCTTTGCTAATGGTATTGTATAGCAAAGCAAATGGCTTTACCTTAATGACCACAGGCCTCAGGGAACACAAACACAGCTCCCAGAGGAGGCTCACAAGCACATGCCCCAGGGGAGGAGAAGAGCTAGGGATGTGGAAAGACCAGGGTATCTATGGGTTAAGAAACACTATAGGTGCCAGGGGAGGGTAAAGACCAGCCTGTGAAAGAGCAGTTGGCATACCACAGGTGACACCTGACCAGGGGTACGAGAAGTGCCACTGGCTGGAGCTGGTGAAAAAGCACAGGTCCCTCGGATGGCAGGGGTGAGAAGTTACCCACTGGGGGTGTGGGGGAGATAGGGCGGTGTGGAGGCTACAAGCCTCACGAGGAAGGAGGGTACCAGGCCAGAAATGGTGAGAACGGGGACAGGGCAAGGAAGAGTCGGTTAAAACAAAAAAAATCTTTCCCTGGTTAATACAATATACATAGGTGCAATATGCGGCACAGCACTGTGCTGTGTGCACCAGATATGTCATATATGGCTCTGTCACCAAGCCCACAAGCACAGAATATTCTCACCCCTTCCCCGTCATATTACATGACTCCCAGGAGACAGATATTCCACATATGGGTTCATGAGACCCCTGTAGCAATCCACGACCCCCCCTCCCTTCTAGCGCTTCCAGCTCCCCTCCCACTCTCTTAAAAATCCAAGTTCTCCATACCTCTGCCCCCCCATGGTACAGCGCGCTGGCCCCTCGGATACAGGTGGGCGCTTGTTCCTGGATCACAGCTTCAATCAGGTCTCCCACTGCTGGCGAGGACAGCTTGAAAGGGCCGGAAAGCGGGGTCCATGGAGCACAGGAAGGCACTGTGTCTACAGGCGAGTGGTGGGTCCTGTGCCTACAGGCGAGTGGTGGGTCCTGTGCCTACAGGTGAGTTGTGGGTCCTGTGCCTACAGGCGAGTTGTGGATCCCGTGTCTACAGGCGAGTGATAGGTACCGTGTCTGCAGGCGAGTGGTGGGTCCTGTGCCTACAGGCGAGTGGTGGGTCCTGTGCCTACAGGCGAGTGGTGGGTTCTGTACTTAAAGGTGAGTCCTGTGTCTACAGGCGAGTGGTAGGTCCTGTGTCTATTGGCGAGTGGTGGGTCCTGTATCTACAGGCGAGTGATAGGACACGTGTTACCTCTGAGTCCAGCTGAGTGTTAGGTCCTCTGTGTACTGACGAGTGCAGGGCCCGCTGGGTCCTCTGTGTACGGGTGAGTGAAGAGTCCTCAGGGTACAGATGAGCACAGAATCCCCCGTGTACAGATGCGTACGGAATCCCCTGTGTTCAGATGAGCAGAGAATCCTCTGTGTCCAGATGAGTGGAGGGACTTCTGTGTACAAACTGGAGCTGGGTCCTCTGTGTACCGATCAGTATAGAATCATGTGTACAGATGGATGCTGAGTCTCCTGTGTACAGATGTGTGAGGGGTGGGTGTAGCTCCTTCTCTCCGTACAGGTGTCTTCGGTCCCCCTCCTCCAGGCGCACCTGCTGCGGTGTAATATTTGATTAAATATTGCAGCAGCCTCCCTGCTCCGTACCTGTGTGCTAACTCGCCTGCCTCGGGCAGGTGAGCCCGGGAAACCCCACCCGTCCCTCACTAATCACATCCTAGATCGGAGCTCAAGCCACCTCAATCCTACAAGGAGCCCCGCCCATCCCACACCGGACCCCACCCAGCGCAAGGGTAACCCCACCAGACCGCGAGCGCATCCCCACCAGAAACTCGAGAGGTACCATGCCACAAAGAAGCAGCACACCTATTTGTGTGTTTCGTGTTGAATTCTGGTAGTCGTGATTCTGTACCTGCAAATGGAGGAAGAGGAAAGAAACCTGCTAGAACCAGAATGAAAATAAAGTCCCACAAGCGAGTGACTTGACCCCAAACACCAGACATGGAAACCTCTGTGACACGGTAATGCACAGTGACCTGGCACGACGAATAGTGCCAGCACTTTTCAGATACGTAAAGACACTATCAGCATTGCACTTCTCAATAAGGTTGCAGCACCTTTAGTATACCTCCACCAAAATGCGCTTCAAGGTTAGGAAGAAGCAGGGTTAGAGTGCAATGCAAAATAGCCCTTCCCCCCCGCAGCAATATCAGCAATATTCTTGAGCACCAAGCCCTACATCTGGTTGTCTGGGTGGGGTAGGGGCGGCATGCTTGCAGATGGGGGCAGACGCTCACTTTTCCGCTTGTAGCAGTGACCCAGATACTTCCTAAGCAGAAAGGCTCACCTCCTTGCCAGTGCCTCCCTAAGTTGCCTGCGTATGCATGCATGGGACAGCCTGCTTTCTTTTACGTTTGTGGCGGCACATTGAGGTTGGCGCCATATGCCAGAGCGCCAAGTCCTATTTCTGGGAGTCGGAGGAGGGGCAGGGTCGGCATGGGTAGCATGCGTGCGCATGGGGGGAACCGCTGTGTTGCTATGCATTCCAGGTGGTAGCCTCCCACCACAAGCTGTAGGTGCTGATGGACACACCCAATAGGCTGAGGCCATGACCTGTTGTGCGATCCCACCAAGCGGAGAGTGAGCAGCACGGCCTCATTGCCTTCCCCCATACAACACTTGTCCACGTGGGCAGAGGCTCCGTCTCAGGACGAAAGTAGCGCACGGTAGACCCCCGTGCCCATCTGCTGCAATCATGACTCCCCAGGAACAGCGGTGGAGCGAGTCTCGCAGCGCTCGCTTGTCCCCCCACTCAACCGATGCCCCGCCTTAAGCCCGGCAAGCTCAGCCAAGTCGTGCTCCAACCGCACCCCACATGATGCGAAGGGAGCATGGCTGAGGAAAGCTGCTCTACCCTGGGTGATGCCCCAGAGAAGGGGACGGGGCGCACTCACCGCGATACAGATCAGGGATCTCCCAGGGCACGTATGGTTCCTGCCGTGACGAGGAGGGCCCACACACTCTTGTGGATCCTCCCTGCACCCTGTGAACAACTTAAGGGGCAACTAACCCCCAGTCCGTGGGCCCAGAGATCACGCTCACTTACCCCCGCGACCGAGACAAAGAGACCTCCGGCTGCCAAAACCCATGGCCCACAACTTCGGCCCTTCACATCGGGACCCGCATCACCCGCAACTTGTAGGTTTGAAATGCCGGTATGCCCTACGGCTCATGCGCGCCCCCCGGGGCAAGCAGCACTCAGTGATGAGAGGGGAAACTGCACTAATGACGACGGGACTCATATCCACCCACAGGTCGCGCCACCCGCAGATGTTTCTCTTTTTCTGCAGTCCCACTCGGATGGGCTCGGCCGGACTTCCTGCTGATGTAAAAGGTTTATTATCTTCTTTATGGGGCCATCTGTTTGGACCCATAAAGAAGATAAGAAACCTTTTACGCCAGCAGTAAGTCGGGGAAGTCCGTCCGAGTGGGACGGACTACAAAGAGAAAAGTGTACATCACAGGACGCTCTTTTCCAATGACTGGCCACTGTTTACCCTAAACGGTGACGCCAGCCAATGGAAAAGAGGGGCGGGGCTTAAATCCTGCTAGGTGAAGTCACCTAAAATCATAAAATCTTACCCGCGAGACTGCGCATGCGCAGCCATCGCAGGCCGAGACCTAAAAAACGATACCGCCAACACAAATTAAACTGACTATTGGAAATGAGGACGACAGGTTAACCGAGCCCGTCCGGGCTCGTTTGAATAGAATCATGGTTTTTACGGACGTGTAATTTCTAAGGCAACATTTTCATAATCGCACAGAACCAGTTATGGCATCTGTTGCCATTGCAAATTGTGCTAATATACGAACTTTCACTCATTGTTATCTCTATTTCTTTAGCGAGCATGTTTTTCAACTGGATGACAAATTACTGCATTGTGGTTAAATTCATTATATTTGTATTGTCTCCACCACGCGCGACGCAAATGCCCCTTCCATGAGGCACAGGGTCAAGACTGATTATCATATGGCTGGGTCCAAACTGGGGTGGCGTAGTGGGCAAAAGAATGATGGATTTAACCCAAATCTCTTGACTGGGGGAGAATGTTTGCATTGTCAGCATTCCGTCCATCATTTGTTTGCTGCAACACTTTTAGCCCTAAGTGGGATGGGTATGCCCAGACATGGGTCCCTTGCTCACTGTGACACTGGATTCAAGCTAGCCTGACTGAAGAAGGGTGACATTCCCTGAAACCGGTCCCAGGATGCTTGTTCCTGGTCCAGGGAGAACCCGGCCTGGCAGTACGGTCTGGACTGTTCCCATGAGGTGCAGGGTCAAGACTTTGCATATGGCTGAGTCCAAACTGGGGTGGCATTGTGGGCAAAAAAATAATGGATTTAACCCAGATCTTTTGACTGGGGGGAGAATGTTTGCATTGTCAGCATTCCATCCATCATTTGTTTGCTGCAACACTTTTAGCCCTAAGTGGGATGGGTATGCCCAGACATGGGTACCTTGCTCACTGTGACACTGGATTTAAGCTAGCCTGACTGCAGAAGGGTGACATGCCCTGAAACCGGTCCCAGGATGCTTGTTTCTGGTCCAGGGAGAACCCGGCCTGGCAGTTCGGTCTGGACTGTTCCCATGAGGTGCAGGGTCAAGACTTTGCATATGGCTGAGTCCAAACTGGGGTGGCAGAGTGGGCAAATCAACGATGGATTTAAGCCAGATCTTTTGACTGAGGGAGAATGTTTGCATTGTCAGCATTCCGTCCATCATTTGTTTGCTGCAACACTTTTAGCCCTAAATGGGATGGGTATGCCCAGACATGGTTCCTTTGCTCACTGTGACACTGGATTCAAGCTAGCCTGACTGAAGAAGGGTGACATACCCTGAAACCGGTCCCAGGATGCTTGTTTCTGGTCCAGCGAGAACCCGGCCTGGCAGTTCGGTCTGGACTGTTCCCATGAGGTGCAGGGTCAAGACTTTGCATATGGCTGAGTCCAAACTGGGGTGGCAGTGTGGGCAAATCAACGATGGATTTAACCCAGATCTTTTGACTGGGGAGAATGTTTGCATTGTCAGCATTCCGTCCATCATTTGTTTGCTGTAACACCTTCCATTTGTGAGTCATAGTACCGATTCTGTGAAGGGCAATAAGCCAAAGTGCTAATTTAGCACTCCTTGGTTTGTGTGAGGGATTTTTTTATTTTAAGATCTCTTTGATAAATACATACATTTAGATAATAGATAATGTATTTTTTTTTTCAGTTTAATAAGGTTTTTATTTTGTTTAAGAAAAATAGTACAGTATAATATAACAGCATGACATAGAACAGAACCAATATGCGATAATCATAAAAGATAAGTGGAGATGAAAAAAGGTTCAGAGAAAATATGAAAGGGAAGAAAATAGTAGAGAGAAAGAAAGAGAAGAAAAGAAGAGAGAAAAAGAAGAAGAGAGAGAAAAAGGAGGGAAAGGTTAGGGAGGGGGATAAGAGGATAAGAAAGTAGAGAAAGGTAGCCAGGTAAGGTCAGATTTAATTTTTAAGGTGACAGAAGAAGAAGAAGCAATAGCAATTCTGTGCTCATCACATACAAAATTCCACCATGTATGCACAGACAATTTAGAGTTGTCCTTCCAACAAGACAAAATTACTTTGAAAGCAGTTGCAATGAGAAGATCAAACAATTTAGCGTTATAAGAATGTAAGTCCAAATCATCAGATAGGGAACCTAAAAAAATATGCAACGATGAAAATGGTTCAGAGAAATGAAAAATACGCATGCAATATTTCCAAACTGCGTTCCAAAAAGTGAGAACTGATGGGCAATCAAATAAGAGGTGATTAAGTGTGCCTGGGTGAGAGGAACAGGACCAACAAAGGGGTGAGGAGGAAGGGGAGAATTTTGTTATGCTTACGGGGGTAATTAGTGCTCTATGGTAAAGAAAAAAAAGTGACTGAGTAATACGGGCTGAAATCGAAGTCCTAAACAGTTTAGACCATAAGCGATCCCAAACATCAACAGATAACGAAAAAGATAAATCAGTTTCCCAAACAGTTTCAGTAACAGTTTTAGGCCTAAGGCCAACATTCTCTAATAACAGTTTATAAATTAGAGCAGCTTTGGGTATTTGTTGAGTAAACATAGTATATAATGGAGTGGAAGGAGTAAGGGAAGGAAGGAAATCAAAAGTAGGAAGGGTAGATAGGTGAGATAAAATGGCAGAAGTAATAATGTCAAATTCTTTGCGAAAATGTGCAGGTAAATCAAAAATAGTTTGCAATACATCAAATGAAATAATGGATGAATCAGAAAAAAATTGGTACACAAACATAATATCCTTTTCTTTCCAATTTTAAGATCTCTTTGATAAATACATACATTTAGATAATAGATAATGTATTTTTGATGCCGTGTGTGGCATTAGCTCGAGTGGCACACCTCAAGATCTGCTATGGGAAACCTATTCTTAGTCAGCACTAAGGAATACCTTAGGCAGCACAGCACCAGTCATAGTAAGATCATTTTAAAAATGTGATACTTTCTGAACACCAAGGTCTTGCTTTCTCCTTTCCATCAAAGTGGAAGAAAGAAGCAGTGTAATTTAGTAAAGCACCGCTGCTTGCTAGTCAGACACACAGTCAAAAACAGTTATTTCCTGGCCATTTTTGCAACTGCCTTGCTTGGTAATAAAAAATAATAATACATTTTTTGTACATAGTTGAATCCCAAATCTTCTACTAGGTCCGTCCTACTGTTCACACTTTCTAGCTGCAGTTTTAATTATAGGTTTTTCTATAGGTCATCAAACCATTGTCAACATATTTTCAAAGTGGCATTAATAAACTGCTTGAGACAAAAAAAAAGTGCTTCCTTTACAGCGCCAATAGCTCTAAATCAAGCAAATGCGAAACCTATTGCATTTCCAATGCTTGTTTTTGAATGTCCTAGCTGTTCAAGATGTTAACAATCTAATATATAACTCCTTCTCGTCCACCTCCTCTCACTGATAATGATGTTGAAGCAGAACAATATTTGTTAAGTGTAAATTGGTGACCTGGTGCTAGAATTCATGAGCAGCAACATGCGATCTTAGTAAGGAAAAAGCCAGAATTCTAGGTTCTTTCAAAACTTTACAAAATGTTCCTTTTCCCTCATAGACTGCAGGCGGAAGTTCCATAATGTAGGTGCTGGTATCGAGCTAGCCCTAACACCTAGCTTTGTGTACCTGAAACTAGGTACTTCCATTAGCCTGCTGTCCCCAGATTGAAGAGCACAATTTAGGACATGTTTTTTTAGACTGTGCAACAAGAACAATGGATGAACTTTATTATAAGTACTGTGACACGTATACAATGTTTTGAAAATAATCTGTTGCTGGACTGGAAGCTGGTGAAGCCTTATAAGATGCTGCCACGTTGAGCTTTGAGATGGTACCACTAACAGAACCCTGGACACAGCATCCTGAGCTTTTTTTAGTTCAATAAAAGACTATTAATCATAATATAAGGTAAAAATACATAATACAGTAAAAGAAATATGAGGGAGAACAAAAGGGGGGAAGGGAGGGAAGGGGTAGCATAGGGAGAATAATCAGAACACAATATAGAAATAAAGGAACGATAATAAACATATCATGAGTAATAGAAAGTAAAAAGAGAGGGTACAATAATTATACAATAAAAATAAATGCAATTGAAGTTATGCAGTTAAATATTGTAACAAAGAAAGGGGAATGATAAAGGGCATCAAGGGGGTTTGGAAACCTCCTGTTGAGCAGGTCGTGGGCTAAAGGAACGAGTTGTACAATTATCCAAATACATCGTAACAGGAAGCCATAAATCTGCACGTTTGGCTGCCATCTGGGCAGGAAAAACAAAAGCAGTGTCAAGCCTATGATTATGACAAACATTATACCACCATGCTTTGAAAGTAATAGTAGAGGAAGATTTCCAATTAATAGTGATTTGTTGAAACGCAACAGCCAATAGTAAATCAACAATACGAACATAAAGATCAGTCTCATTCCAACAAGGAGAAAGACTTCCCAAAAAGATATGGGTGGGAGAGAAGGGAAAAAAGTGCAAAAAATAACATTAATTTGCGCCCAAACTTGTAACCAAAAGGCATGTACATTCTTGCAGAGAAACAACATATGAAATAAAGTGGCATTAGGTAGGGAGCAAGACCAGCAAATATCTGGGGGGGCAGGGAATCGTTTATGAAGGGTAGAAGGAGTCTGAAGTAATCGGTTATATATGAAAAATACAGATTGCGTCAAGGACGCCGACCTAGAGGTTTTACGGACCTTTGTCCAAATTATATCCCAAAGAGATATTGGCCATGAAGTGGAGAGATCATTTTCCCAATGCTCCTCCACCTTGGACTTGGGTCTGGGGAGTGTATGTGTATGAAGGTGCCTGTAAATAACAGAAGCTTTAGGAAGGGTCCGTAGGATAGAATAAAGTTGGAGAGTAGAATCAGGTAAAATGGGAGAAGGGGCTGCCTTGGAGAGTCTCGTATAGGTCTCCATGACCGTTGCTTTAAGGAGGAGATATTTGGGAGCAAAGGAGAGGGGCAAATCAAAGGTGGAACAAAGGGTATGGAAAGGCAAAAAGGTAGATTGTGAGAAAAGCTGCGATATCCAAAGCAAACCCTTGGATCTCCAAGAACTCCAGTAAAAGGGTTTACCTCGGATTAAAAGGTGTTTGTTATGCCAAATAGTGGATGAAAGGAAGTCGGCAATATTCCCAGGGGGGGAGGATTAGAGGATAGGAGGAGTTTGACAGTGAATTTGTGGATAAGAGTAGGATTTGAGGAAGGTTTGCGTGAAAAAGAGAGATATTCAGCAAAGGAGAAAGGGGACAGAAAAAGGCGTTCAACCTTGGTCCACAGAGGGCAAGGGGAATCAGGGTCCTGTAACCAAAAGGAGGCTTGACGCAACAAAAAAGCTTTGTGGTAGGCCGGGAAGTCCGGAAAATTGACTCCACCTTCAGAAGCAGGGCGAATGAGTCTAGCAAGGGACATTCTGGGTTTTTTGTTATGCCATAAAAAAGAGGACAAGACTGAGTTGATTTTCTTTAAAAATTTGGCTGGGATAGAGATGGGAATATTTGAGAGGGTATATAGAACAATGGGGGATAACATCATCTTGATAGTATCTAAACGGCCCCACCAGGATAGGTAAAGAGGATGCCATTTGGTTGTGAGATCGGATAATTTCTGAATGCACTTGGTAAGGCAAAGGGAAACAGTATCAGGGATGGCAGAGGTGATGTGTAAACTGTTGGAACCGGAGGACTCTGGTTGGCACAGGTATGCACTTGTGACAAGCAGGGACCCTCAGCTCCACGTCAGGGCAAGGGAACTACTCCTTAGAATAACCCCTGCTCACCCTCTAGGTAGTGTGGCGCGAGCAGACAAGTCTAATCCTCAGGGCGATAGTAGGTTAAGCATTTATGATCACACACAGTAAACCCACTGACCCACCACAATTGGACACCAGTCACGTAGTTGTATCAAAAATACGTATATTTTATATAAAAGATAGATTCAAGCAGGATTATCACAAGACCATATACATGTAACGATTCGAGGCCAACAGATGATACTTAGGCAAGCTTTAGTCTTCAAATGTTTGTTTGTTCAGCAAGGTACGATGACAGGGAAATAAGAACGTTGCGGACCCTGGATCCGATGTGAACTCGGGACGGAGTTCAAGTGTACCTTGCTGGTGGAAGTCCGAGGCGTTTCAGGCGCGACTGGTGAGGGCGGACTCCGAACGAGGCCGACGGTTCTCCAGAGGATCTCTCCGGCTCAGGTCCCCCCTCGAGGTGCGAGGTGGAGGAGCAGGACTGTGGAGGGTTGCGGCGATCCGGGGTCGATGCAGCTCACGGGGCGAGGCGCCGTTCAGGCCTGCGGGGCGTACTACTTCTTAGCACGCTGGGTTGTACTCGTTTATCTGTGAGGGGCGTCACGTTCTACGGCAGACGGGTGCAACACCAGGCTTCCGGTACCACTGTACGGGGAGGCCTTTCTTGAGGTGCAACACGGGTCTTGGTATGCAGAAGGGCAAAGCGAGACAGTCGGGTAAGTTACGACGTACGGACCGTCTGAGGCTATGGAATGCGTTCCGTGCAGATTTCGGCGGGAGAATATGAGAGGTGCCCAACGCTATCCGATAGCGGCGAGGTGACAGGAGAGCAGGCGGCCCGGCACTGAAGCGGAGAGCGACTCGGGGATGAGCGGGCTCTCTACGGCGGGGCGACCAGGCTCCGAGCGGTCACGACTTGGGAGGGGGCGAAGGCACCCGAGTCACAACTCCGGCGAGGGATAAGAACTAAGGCCCAACAGCAGACGGGCACAAGCAGATAGAACCCAATGGTCCTGGAGTTCCGTTCAGGGAGCAAGCTCTCGATCAAGCCCTTGGAGATCGTTTCAGGCACAAGTCTACAAAGTCCTTTCTGGTCCTTTCCTCTCCGTTCTCAGCAAGGCACCACTGCAGGCCAGTCTCACAGGATTCAGACCGGTTTCTGTCCTTCAGCTTCTCTTGGTCCTTCTAGTCAGGGAGAGGTTCGTCGTGGTCAAAACTGGATCTGATTTGTAAGGAGCGGACCTCCTATATTTATACTGCGATTCTTTTGTCTTTGCAGGCCAGGGGGCCTGAGCCTAGTTCAACCCGGCTCTGGAGTACTCTGTTTACAGGAAGCTGCCGTCTTCTTTCAGAGTGCGGGCAGGGACATCAGACGCTCCGCAGGGGGGTGGAGCCAGCATTGTGGTGGTGGAGCACAACCCTACTCAGAGTCAAGGACTACTCCGCCCACCCATCCTGGTGCAAGCACCTTATTTACCACCTGGGGGTCCCAACTGTCCCCGGGAATCTCCCAGCCCTGTCACTCACACAAACCCAGACAACAGATACACATCCTGGCAGAGGTGGGCTAAATAGTTAGGCACGCAAAGGCTATCTTTCTAAAAGTAGCATTTGCAAACACAGGATATTAAAATAAACCTTACTAAAGGAAGTATTTTATTATTCTGAGTTCAGGCATACTAGACTCGACATGCTACCATGTTCCCTGAGTCTGCCAGGACTATAGCGTGTAATAGCTCCGACAGCTCATCTTGGCCTAAGAGAACCGGTAGCCCTTCCATAGTGAAGAACGAAAAGGGCGGTAATTCACTATGAGTGCATGCCACACTCTAGGCTTGTCCTACCTTACGCTTCAATGCACCCTGCCCGTAGGCCTACCGTAGGGGTGACTGATATGGAGTTTAGGGAAGGGACTGGCAAGTGTGGGCACTTGCGCAGTCAGCGTGACAGTCCGGGACTGTACGCGGGGTCTGCAATGACGGACCCGAGTCATGTCTTTACGAGGCCGCTTCTGTGGGTGACGCAGCCAGCGCTGCAGGCCCACTAGCAGCATTTGTATCAACAAGCCCCGGCACTCCTCGTGCACGTTACTGGGGACTGACAGTAAACCAAATAAGCCAATCGTGGAAATCAATTGTACATACACTTTACATTGGGAGCACTTGCACTGCGGCACGGATTGGCCGTGGCGCAGTGCCCTGAGCATCGAAAACCAGCAAAACATCTGAGGCACATCAGCAAAAAGAGGAAGGGAGACTCACGCCAAGGTGCCAGGTCTAACACGTGTCCCCTCCAGCTGAAATGTGGGGAGAACTACACTTGCCCAGGGAGTTCCTTATCACTAAGGCGGAAAAACCTTGACAGACCGTCAGCATTGGCGTGGTCTATGCCTGGGCGATGTTCCACCGTAAAGTCCATACTCTGTAGAGAAATGGACCACCTCAACAGTTTCGGGTTCTCACCCCTCATTTGCATCAACCATCTGAGGGGCCTGTGGTCCGTCTGAACTCGGAAGTGAGACCCAAACAAGTAGGGTCTTAGCTTCTTCAGGGCCCAGACCACAGCAAAATCTTCTCGCTCAATCGCACTCCACTTCTGTTCCCGTGGAAGTAACCTCCGACTGATGAAGGCCACAGGGTGATCCCATCCCTCCTCAGTCGTCTGTGAGTGGACAGCCCCAATCCCATGCTCTGAAGCGTCTGTCTGCACTAAGAACTCTTTGGAGAAATCAGGAGCACGGGCGCCGTGCACATGGCCGTCTTCAGGGTGTCGAATGCTACCTGACAGGCGTCAGTCCAGATCACTTTCCGGGGCTGCTTCTTCGAAGTCAGCTCGGTCAAGGGGGCAACGATGTTGCCGTATCCCTTGACGAACCTCCTGTAATACCCGGTGAGTCCGAGGAAGGCCCTCACCTCCGTTTGGGTCTTGGGGGCTTCCCAAGCCAGGATGGTTTGGATTTTCTGTCATCTGCGGCGTACCCCAAGGATCCTCGCTGAGCCCAACCCTCTTCAACGTCTACATGAGCCCCCTCGCGGCCATCGCACGCCAACACAACCTGAACATCATCTCCTACGCCGACGATACCCAGCTGATCCTCTCCCTTACCAACGACCCCGCCGCCGCCAGAGCCAACCTCCACGAAGGAATGAAAGAAGTAGCCGAGTGGATGTCGACCAGCCGCCTGAAGCTGAACTCGGACAAGACGGAAGTCCTCATCCTGGGATCCTCGCCCTCCACCTGGGACGACTCCTGGTGGCCCCCCGCCCTGGGAACTGCACCCAAACCGACAGACCACGCACGCAACCTGGGCTTCATCCTGGACTCCTCCCTCTCCATGACCAAGCAAGTCAACGCAGTCTCCTCGTCGTGCTTCAACATCCTGCGCATGCTACGGAAAATCTTCCGGTGGATCCCCACCGAGACCAGGAAGACTGTCACCCAGGCCCTCGTCACCAGCCGACTGGACTACGGCAACGCCCTCTACGCCGGAACCACCGCCAAGCTCCAGAAGAGACTCCAACGGATCCAGAACGCCTCAGCCAGACTCATCCTCGACATCCCACGACACAGCCACATCTCCGGACACCTAAGAGACCTGCACTGGCTCCCGGTCAACAAGAGAATCACCTTCCGTCTCCTCACCCACGCACACAAAGCCCTACACGATCAAGGCCCGAGCTACCTCAACAACCGCATCAACTTCTACGCTCCCAAACGACACCTCCGATCAGCCAGTCACGCCCTCGCCGCCGTCCCCCGCATCCGAAGAACGACAACAGGAGGAAGGTCCTTCTCCTACCTGGCTGCCAAGACCTGGAACTCCCTCCCGACCGACCTGCGCCTGACCCAAGACCACCTCGCCTTCAGGAAGAAGCTCAAGACCTGGCTGTTCGGGCAGTAGCAGCACCCCCCCCTAGCGCCTTGAGACCCTCCGGGTAAGTAGAGCGCTCTATAAATGTCTATGATTGATTGATTGATTGATTTTGGGTTGAAGGGGCGCCACCTGGCCGCTCCCAACTTGGTGTCCCAAATACACCACTGAACCCTGCCCGATCTGACACTTGCTTGCTTTGATCGTGAGGCCTGCCTTGCGCAGAGCCGCCAACACTTCCCACAGGTGTCGCAAGTGTTCCTCCCACGTACTGCTGAACACTGCGATGTCGTCCAGGTAGGCGGCACTGAACGCGTCCAGTCCAACCAACACCCGGTTGACCAACCTCTGTAAGGTGGCAGGGGCGTTCTTCATCCTGAAGGGCATAACCTGGAATTGGTAGTGCCCATCTGGGGTTGAAAACGCGGACCTCTCCTTGGCCCCGTCAGTTAAGGCGATCTGCAGGTACCCAGACGTTAAGTCAAACGTACTGAGGTACCGGGCAGCCCCCAACCGATCGATGAGCTCGTCAGCTCTGGGGATGGGGTGCGCGTCAGTCTTCGTGACCGAATTGAGTCCTCGATAGTCCACACAGAACCGTAGTTCGGGTGTGGCTCCCGGCGTCGCAGCCTTCGGGACCAAGACCACTGGGCTGGCCCAAGGACTACTGGAGGACTCAATCACCCCAAGAGCAAACATCTTCGAGACTTCCTCCTTGATGCAGGCTCGTACCCTGTCAGTCACACGGTAAGCCTTGTGCTTCACTGGCAAGCTGTCTCCCGTGTCCACATCATGGACGCACCAATCTGTGACACCCGGGACCAGGGAGAACAAGTCAGAAAATTGCGCCAGCAGCTGGCGGCAATCACTCTGCTGTTCAGGGGTCAGGGAGGGTGAGAGGTTAACTCCATCCGCTGACCCGTCTCGCTCGGAGGCCACCAAGAGGTCCGGAAGAGGCTCGGTTTCCTCCTCCATTCCGTCATCGGTTGCCAACAGCATGCCCACTTCGGACCTTTCCAAGTGGGGCTTAAGGCGGTTAACATGTAGGACCCTCAAAGGGTTCCTGGGAGTTTGCAAGTTCACCAGGTAGGTGACAGGACTCTTGCGCTCCACAACCTCAAATGGACCCGTCCACTTATCCTGAAGTGCACAGGGCTCCACCGGGGCCAAGACCCACACCTTTTGTCCAGGTTGAAGCTCCACCAGAGTGGCATTCTGGTCGTACCACCGCTTCATCTCTTCCTGGCTGGCTTCCAGGTTTGCCTCAGCAAGTTTCCTGAATCGCCGGGTCTGGTTTCGGAAGGCCAGCATGTAGCTATATACATTCTGGGGAGGTTTCCTGGAAGACTGCTCCCAGCCTTCCTGAACCAGACTCAGAGGTCCTCGGACCGGGTGACCGTACAGAAGCTCGAAGGGACTGAACCAGAGCGACTTCTGTGGCACCTCTCGGTACGCAAACAGTAGGCATGGCAAGAGGACGTCCCACTTACGCCTCGTTGGCCCTTCTAGGCCCATGATCATGCCTTTCAAGGTTCGGTTGAATCTTTCAACCAACCCGTTTCCTTGGGGATGGTAAGGGGTGGTGAACTTGTACGTTACACCACACTCTTGCCAAAGGGACTTCATATATTTCAATATGAAATTGGTACCTCTGTCAGACACCACCTCTAGAGGGAATCCTACTCGAGAGAAAATTCCCATCAGTGCTCGTCCCACCACGGGGGCCGTCACTGTCCTCAGAGGGATGGCTTCAGGGTACCGGGTGGCATGGTCCACCAAGACCAGGATGAACCTGTTGCCCATGGCTGTCTTAGGGTCCAGAGGCCCCACAATGTCAATTCCCACTCATTGGAATGGGGTACTGACGACGGGGAATGGTTGGAGGGGAGCCTTGTTCTTCCCTCCACACTTACCACTGGCTTGGCAAGTCGGGCAAGTCCTACAGTGAGCATCTGAGCTCCGGTGCATCTGGGGCCTGTAAAAGTGGGTGACAAGCCTGTCATAGGTCTTGTTCATCCCCAGATGTCCTGCTAACGGCACATCGTGAGCCAAACCCAGTAGGAAGGCTCTGAACTTCTGGGGTACCACCAGCACACGGGCTGACCCAGGTTCAGCAGCCTTAGGCTCTGAATACAGGAGATCGTTCTCCCAGTATACCAAGTGTTTTCCAGACTGAACACCATTGGCCTGGTCTGCAGCCTGCTGCCGCATCCCTACGAGAGGAGGGCACTCTCTCTGCTCGCGGCAAAATTCCTCCCTGGAGGGACCCCCTTCTCAGGCAGGTCTCCCAGTTCGGCGATCTGTTCCCCGGTAGGCTCCAGGGCATACCCCTCAAGGTCTGCTTCCTCCTAGGCCGGGGGAACTTCGGGAGCCGGCTGTCCGTGCCCCCTACGCCTCCTCTCTAAGGCCGGTTCCTGGGCCTCTCCCTCAGGCTCCAGGACCTCTTCAACACCCCTACTGGCTGCCATGGACCGTGTGGTCGCGCACGCCCAGTTGGGTAGACCCACCATCCGCAGATGAGTCATTTTCTCCACCTTTCCCCAAGGGGAGTTCTCCAAATCGTTCCCTAGCAGACAATCTACAGGCATGGAGGTCCTCACATCGACTTGCAGAGTACCAGAGACCCCCCCCACTCAAAGGGAACCTGAGCCATCGGACATTGGCTCTCAGAATTGTCAGCATTGACAACCCTACAGTAGGCGTGCGGTACTACCTGCTCCTGAGACACCAGGTGCTGCCTCATTGCAGTCACACTGGCTCCTGTATCTCGAAGAGCCTCCGCCTTCGTACCGTTGATGGTCACTACCTGCGCATATTTTTTAGTGTTATTGGGCAGGTAGTTTTCGGGGACCATCTCACTGTCTCCTAGCGAGACTAGGGTCATCTGAACGGGATCCCCACCCAGTTGGACGGCTACTTCCTCCCCAAAGTTAACATTAGCTAGTTGCCGGGTTGGAGCACCAGTGGGTGCGGGTTTTGCGAACAAGCGACACTTAGGGTCAGAGGCAATGTGACCCAGGTCACCACACCTAAAGCAGGCAATGGGCCCTCTTTGAACAGGTTTACCTGTCGGCGCCCCGGTTGATTTCGGGGGTGGAGGAGGCTGAGAACCTTTCCCTTGGTTCCCTTGGGGATTACTTTGGGGGCCTTTTTGGAACCCTTTCTGTTTTCGCCTGTCCCCCCCACTCTTCTGCTGGGGACCCTGCCCACCTTTGGCTGAATCTCCCACTGGACCTTTGTGGACCCTGGTGCTGAGCCAGCGGTCTGCTTCCTCGGCAAGCTTCCTCGGGTTGGACAGCTTGCTATCGATCAGGTGCTGGCGTAACTCAGGAAAACAATTATCCGACAAGTGCTCCCATGCCATCAAATCAAGCAGCCCTTGAAAATCAGTTACCTTACTGCCCTTCACCCAACCATCCAGCGCTCTGCAGAAAAAGGTCACATACTCCACATACGTACCCCCTTGAATCTTCACACACTTCCTAAACCGCTGTCGGTACATTTCAGGAGTTAACCCAAATCGATTCATCAGGGCATCTTTCATGTGCGGATAGGAGTTGGACTCTTCAGAAGGAAGATCTAGCAGGGTATCCCGCCCCTCGGTCAGGAACCGTCCCCACAACCCTGCTCCCCAGTCTTTCTCAGGGACCCGGTGGGAGGACATGGCTACCTCGTAGGCCCGGAACCACTGCCCTATGTCATCCCCTTTAAAATACTCCTTCACCACATCTTTCGGTACGTAGACCCTTGACTCTACCTGGGCTGGCGTTGTGCTGCCACCAAGAGCTGCGTCCAAGCTCTTCGCTTTCAGCTCCAATTCTTTTAGTCGTATCCCATGCTCCAGCTGGAGCCGTTTTTCTTCCATTGCCATCTGTCCTTTCAATCTGGCCATCTCCACTTCATGCACTCTGGTTGCGGCCCTGTCCGCCAGCTCTTCTGACGACAGACCTCCCGGCACTTCGATAAGACTCTCGGGTGGATCCACTACCACCCGATTTTCCGGATCTCTCGACTCTTTCCAAGCTGTGAGTGCCTTGATGCGCTGGGCTCGGGTTTTGCAGCCCGCTTGGGAGACTCGGAATTTTTCGCACAGGGCTTTCAACTGATCAATCTTCATTTGCCCAAGCCCTTCCCAGTCAACTTTGTCGAATCCAGAGATAACAGAGGGTGCTCTCACAGGGAGTGAACCAGGCATGGTTTCGGAGATTGGAGATCTCTCGGCAAAGACGTAACCTGTGGCTCGTTACTTGGTCTGCTCTCACTACGTGGTGATCAGTACTTCACTGTATATAAATCACAAATGCGAATCCGAAATCCTCACCGCTGGTACCACTGTTGGAACCGGAGGTCTCTGGTTGGCACAGGTATGCACTTGTGACAAGCAGGGACCCTCAGCTCCACGTCAGGGCAAGGGAACTACTCCTTCAAATAACCCCTGCTCACCCTCTAGGTAGTGTGGCGCGAGCAGACAAGGCTAATCCTCAGGGCGATAGTAGTTAAGCATTTATGATCACACACAGTAAACCCACTGACCCACCACAAATGGACACCAGTCGCGTAGTTGTATCAAAAATACGTATATTTTATATAAAAGATGGATTCAAGCAGGATTATCACAAGACCATATACATGTAACGATTCGAGGCCAACAGATGATACTTAGGCAAGCTTTAGTCTTCAAATGTTCGTTTGTTCAGCAAGGTACGATGACAGGGAAATAAGAACATTGCGGACACTGGATCCGATGTGAACTCGGGACGGAGTTCAAGTGTACGTTGCTGGTGGAAGTCCAAGGCGTTTCAGGCGCGGCTGGTGAGGGCGGACTCCGAACGAGGCCGACGGTTCTCCAGAGGATCTCTCCGGCTCAGGTCCCCCCTCGAGGTGCGAGGTGGAGGAGTAGGACTGTGGAGGGTTGCGGCGATCCGGGGTCGATGCAGCTCACGGGGCGAGGCGCCGTTCAGGCCTGCAGGGCGTACTACTTCTTAGCACGCTGGGTCGTACTCGTGGATCTGTGAGGGGCGTCACGTTCTACGGCAGACGAGTGCGCCACCAGGCTTCCGGTACCACTGTACGGGGAGGCCTTTCTTGAGGTGCACCATGGTTCTTGGTATGCAGGAGGGCAAAGCGAGACAGTCGGGTACGTCCGAGGCTATGGAATGCGCTCCGTGCAGATTCCGGCGGGAGAAGATGAGAGGTGCCCAACGCGCTCCTTTAGCGGCGAGGTGACAGGAGAGCAGGCGGCCTGGCACTGAAGCGGAGAGCGACTCAGGGATGAGCGGGCTCTCTACGGCGGGGCGACCAGGCTCGAGCGGTCACGACCTGGGAGGGGGCGAAGGCACCCGAGTCACAACTCCGGCGAGGGAATAAGAACTAAGGCCCAACAGCAGACGGGCACAAGCAGATAGAACCCAATGGTCCTGGGGTTCCGTTCAGGGGGCAAGCTCTCGATCAAGCCCTTGGAGATCGTTTCAGGTACAAGTCTACAAAGTCCTTTCTGGTCCTTTCCTCTCCGTTCTCAGCAAGGCACCACTTGAGGCCAGTCTTACAGGATTCAGACCGGTTTCCGTCCTTCAGCTTCTCTTGGTCCTTCTAGTCAGGCAGAGGTTCGTCGTGGTCAAAACTGGATCTGATTTGTAAGGAGCGGACCTCCTATATTTATACTGCGATTCTTTTGTCTTTGCAGGCCAGGGGGCCTGAGCCTAGTTCAACCCGGTTCTGGAGTACTCTGTTTACAGGAAGCTGCCGTCTTCTTTCAGAGTGCGTGCAGGGACATCAGACGCTCCGCAGGGGGGTGGAGCCAGCATTGTGGTGGTGGAGCACAACCCTACTCAGAGTCAAGGACTACTCCGCCCACCCATCCTGGTGCAAGCACCTTATTTACCACCTGGGGGTCCCAACTGTCCCCAGGAATCTCCCAGCCCTGTCACTCACACAAACCCAGACAACAGATACACATCCTGGCAGAGGCGGGCTAAATAGTTAGGCGTGCAAAGGCTATCTTTCTAAAAGTAGCATTTGCAAACACAGGATATTAAAATAAACCTTACTAAAGGAAGTATTTTATTATTCTGAGTTCAGGCATACTAGACTCGACATGCTACCGTGTTCCCTGAGTCTGCCGGGACTATAGCGTGTAATAGCTCCGACAGCTCATCTTGGCCTAAGAGAACCGGTAGCCCTTCCATAGTGAAGAACAAAAAGGGCGGTAATTCACTATGAGGACATGCCACCCTCTAGGCTTGTCCGTAGGCCTACCGTAGGGGTGACTGATATGGAGTTTAGGGAAGGTTCAGGGACTGGCAAGTGTGGGCACTTGCGCAGTCAGCGTGACAGTCCGGGACTGTACGCGGGGTCTGCAATGGCAGACTCGAGTCATGTCTTTACGAGGCCGCTTCTGTGGGTGGCGCAACCAGCGCTGCAGGCCCACTAGCAGCATTCGTATCTACAAGCCCCAGCACTCCCCGTGCACGTTACTGGGGACTGACAGTAAACCAAATAAGCCAATAGTGGAAATCAATTGTACATACACTTTACATTGGGAGCACTTGCACTGCGGCACGGATTGGCCGTGGCGCAGTGCCCTGAGCATCGAACACCAGCAAAACATCTGAGGCACATCAGCAAAAAGAGGAAGGGAGACTCACGCCAAGGTGCCAGGTCTAACATAAACCTAAATACTTAATATGGGAAGAGCTCCATGTAAAATTGGAGGTGCTGAAATCAGTTTTAAAGGTGAATTTCGTCAGGGGAAGGATCTCGCATTTATCATTGTTGAGTCTGTAACCAGAAATTGAGGAATAGTTCCGTACTTCCTCCAAGAAAGCAGGAATGGAGACCGTGGGATTAGAGATGAATAGTAAAATATCATCTGCATAGGCGGCGAGTTTAATAGAGGATTACGCGGCCTGAAAGCAGTGAATATTTGGGTTCTGGCACAGCCTGGACAAAAAAGGTCCTAAGGCAAGGTTAAAAAGAAAAGGTGAGAGGGGGCATCTTTGGCGAACTCCTCTACCGAGGTCAAAGTAAGGGGAAATTAGCATAAACTGCAGCTCGCGGGTGGGAATACAACAATGAGATTAGGGAAATAAATTTAGGGCCAAACCCGAACCATCCAAGAGTATGAAAAAGGTAAGGCCATTCGACTCTGTCGAACGCTTTCTCAGCGACCAGGGCTATCGCCGCGAGGGAATGTTGGAGATGGGATGATTTTGATAATATGTTAAATAAAAGCCTGGTATTATCAGTAATGTAACGTCCCTTAACAAGCCGGATTGTTCTTCTCCTAAGAGGTCAGGAAGCAAATGATCCAGCCTAATCGCGAATGATTTGGCAAAGATTTTATAATCGATATTGACAAGGGAGATGGGTCTGTAATTTTTGCAGTATTGCATATCTTTTCCGGGCTTGGGTATTAAGCAAATGTGTGCATCTGAAAAGGTCCCTGAGGAGGCACCTAAGTCAGCAAAAGACTGGAAAAGGGAATGGAGCTTTGGAATCAATAACTTGGAGAAATGAAGGTAGAACTCAACGGTAAAACCGTCTGGGCCAGGGGCTTTATTGAGTTTAAGCTGTTGGAGTGCGGTGAGCAATTCTTTCTATGAGATGTCAGTCTCCAAAGAGGAAAGATCAAGAGGGAAATGTGCAGGTGTTTGAATAGTTGAGAAGAAATGTATAAGAGAATGAGGAGAGTTGGGTGTCAGAGGTGTATAAGGTCTCGTAGAAGTGGGAGAATGTAGCAAGGATGTCTGCATCTCTACGTTGCAAGTGTGCATTGGAGTCAAAAACAGAATCAATAGTCATCTTGTTTTGCTTGACCTTCAAGTAATTAGCAAGAAGGTTCCCAGCTTTATTCCTACCACCATAGAATTTGGCACTTGACTTTAGCAAAAATAAGGAAGCGTCTTCAGTAGATTTTTCATTAAATTTAAGCTTAGCAGCGACCAGAGCTGTCAGACTATCTGTGGAGTGTGAGGTGAAATAGGCATGTTCCAATCGCTTAATGTCAAGAAGAAGGGTTTTAGTGAATTGACGAGCAATCTTGCGTTTCTTTGCGACATAGTTAATAATGAAATCACGCGCAGCTGCTTTGAAAGCATCCCAGATAGTATGTTTCGAAGTGGGCGGGATATCATTAAACAGAAAAATTTCATTAAAAAATGCAGTAAAGGAAGTGGAGAACTTAGGGTCCAAGAGGAGGGCATTATTAAAACGCCATCTCCTGGGCCCATCAACTTTGGGGAGCACTTCAAGGTTAATTACTACAGGGGCATGATCCGAGAGCAAAATCGGGCCAATTTCCGCTGCAGTAAGCGTTTGAGCAAGATCATGGGAGACAAAAATGTAGTCATTCCGTGATTGGGAGCGGTGATACGGTGAGTAAAAAGTAAACTCCTGCAAGGTTGGATTGCATAAACGCCAGGAATCTACAAGCTTATGTTGGGATATAGGTTGAGTAAAAAGTTTATGAGATTTAGTGGGGACATAAGTGGCGTCAGATTTCCTATCCAGAAATGGGTCAAGAGGCTGATTACAGTCCCCTGCAAGGATGAAATTATCATCTATGAATTGAGTGATGCGTGGAGAAAACTCAGCCCAAAAAAGGGGATCACCATTGGTGGGGTCATAAACATTAAGAAGAGAGATTGGAACACCTCTAAGTGATAGTCTGACATGCGTCCATCTGCCGTTAGTATCAGATTCCTGGGAAATAACTGTGAAAGGTAGAGACCTACGACAAAGAATTGCAACACCGTTGCGTTTACCATCACCTTGCGAATAAAAAACGTCTCCCACCCAACCTCTCTTAAGTTTAGCAGATTCTATGTCAGAAAGATGAGTTTCCTGAAGGAACGTAACATCAACATTCAATTTGGCTAGGTGAGACAAAATGCGATGACGCTTAATTGGGGAATTAATACCCTTAACATTCCAGGAGATTATATTCAGGGACATAGTTTGTACAATAATGCAACAAATTTATTACAAATGAAACCAATGTAGAAAACCATAAGTACGAGCATATCAAGAGAGAAGAAAGAAATAATGAAAAGTACGAGAAGGAAGAAAAGGATGATATGAACAGGAAGAAAACAGTGTGCATAGAAATCATATGTAAGAATAGGAGAAAGACCCATGAGTAAGAACGAAGAAAGAGGAAATATAGATGTAATATAGATTGAGAAAGGAAAGAGACAAAAAGGAATTTGTGAAAGTGAAAGAACGTGCAAGGAGAAAGAGCAGGGGAAGAGTTAGAGATAAGCTCAGGAAAATTGAGGAAAGAAAAGAAAGAAGAAGGAGAAAACTACAACCTGAAAAGAAAGAGGTTATAACCGCTGCATTAACAAGGAAACTGAAACACAGGGGAAAAGGTAAGGAAAAAAGGGAACAAAAGAACAAAGGGAAATAGAGAAACATACCTACAAAAGGAAAAAACGAGAAGGAACCGGGGAGGGATAGGACCACACGGATGAGGCAGCACATCCAGGAGCAGCTCAACGAGGTACCAGAGAGACATCTTCAAGGAGGGAAACATCCTGCATGAGCTAGAAAAAAGGACAAGAAGATGAAAACATGAACAACATTCGGGATGGAAATATAAACAACAAAACAAGTCAACACGAATTTTAGAGAAAGAGCAGTAAAGATAACAAGAGCTCATATAAGTGAAGGATAAACAAAAGACAACAACGATGTGAAGAACAAGCAGAAGAACATCTCAGCCTGGAGCAGAGTTAGAAGGGCCAGAAGCATCCTTGGCAGAAGTCTTGTGAGCGTTAATAAAGTTCTGCAGGCGGACTGGATCTTCGTAGGTGGTAGTTTTGTTATTATAAGTAACTTTAAACAGACATGGATGATAAAGACCATATCTTGCACCCATCGAACGTAGATCATCTCTCAGGTTTAGGAAGGCCTTAAGATGATTAGCTGTGGCTTTCGCATAATCTTGAGCAAAAAATAAGGCGGATCCAGACCACATTAACTTGGGAGCAGATTTGGGAGCCGTCAGAACTTTCAAAAGGTCAGTATATTCCAGAAAATAAAGGATAACGCCTCCCATCCTGAGCTTTTTAAGGCTTTGAATTGCTCTACTTTGCAGTCCAAGATATAGCACATGCGAATAGTCAGTTCATGACAATATTATAACATAAATCACTGATGTTCTAGTACCCTTCGGTAGCAAAGTTAGTACCTTGCGTAGCATCTTCAGATAATGGAAACCTGGAATAATTTGTGAGTAAAAGTAACCAACTCATCCTTTAACACACCTGAGTCCCTTACTGAGTTTTGGAGTGGGTGTGGGCCCAATGCCATCAGGCCACCATTCAGGGGACTGAATCAGAGGTGCACCTACAAATACTAGAATCTCTGCCTTGTGTCCATCTAACATAAGTGAGTGGGACCTCGTCCATTCTGCTACAGCGCTAAATCTAAAATCCGTATTTGTAATGCGCAAACTACTCAGCCTTACGTGTCTCAAGGTGCTAGGGGCCGTAGTGGAAATTAAATGAGCTATTGCCCAGAGTCACATGGTGCTGAGCTGAGCTGCCACCGGAGCTGGGGATCGAACCATGAGCCCTGTGCTCCAAAGTCAGCTGCCCTGGCCGCTGCACCACACCTCATACAAGCCTGGAAGCTCTCTCAAGGTGCCATGGAATCAGGTGCAATTAACACCACTATTTGCGTATCATTTGCAGAAGACATCAATGTAAACTCAGGGCTCGGATGAGCTCCGCTATGGGTGTCATATATGTTAAATAGAGTCAGACAAGGCTGCCTCATGGGGAAACCCACACCCTAACTTTTTTGACACAGATCTAAACGGCTTTAATAATACAGCTTGTGACCTGTTAGTTAGGTAAGATATCCTCCATTTGAACACCTGGTTGTAGATTCCGATATTCACAAACCTGGCAAATAGGTAATTGTGAGATGGGATAAAAAGCCACAAATCTAACAGAGTAAGTGTTTCTCTGCCACTCATAACAAGGTTATGTTATGTTATGTTAAAAAAGGTCTTATAGAGCGCTCGGCTACTCAAAGAGTGTCCCGGCCCTAAGACAGAAAAAACAAGCAAATCTAAAACACAAGAGAGAAGTGAAGAGGAAAAAAAAAACAAGGTAAGAAACCAAAAGAGACAATTAGGTTATTTGTTGAAACAGCCAGGTCTTCAGCTGCTTCCGGAAAGTCAACAGATTGGTGGTTTGCCTAAGTGGAAGGGGGAGCTTATTCCAAAGTCCTGCCACTTGCACTTGAAAAGAGCGGCCTCCTTTGCGGACCCGCAAAACTTCGGAATGACCATAAGATGTTGTTGGGCGGATCTATGAGATCTAACCGGTACATAACCAGAGACTTTTCTGCAGATGTACTTTGCTCCAAGGCCGTAAAGAGCCTTGAAGGCCAGGACCAACGCCTTAAAACGAATTCTACTGCGAACGGGCAGCCAGTGCAAATTCCTGATATGATCCGTTAGTGCCAGTGGTGTGGCTTCTGTCCCGCAAACCTGCTTAGAATACTTCTAGCTCCCAGTCTGGTATTGGATAAGATTATATTTTTCCGCTAACACAACATTCCTGCACCTATGCAGGAAGTGATAGCAAAAATAGAGAGCAGTTGCTTCACAGAGCATTTGGGTCCACTGTAGGTTTTTTCAGTACAGGATTCACCATGCTTCTTTCCACAATGTAGGTAGGATTGCCCTCTCCCAGGAGGCTTTACAAAGATTCCTAAGCTGGAGTGGAATGGCCTCCCAGATTGAACATTGAATCTGGACATAAGGGATGTGGGGATCCAGATTTGGTCCTTACCGTATGCCTCTTCATCTAGGCTAAATTCCTGGAATGGATCAACCTAGGAGAGCTTTCTGTCTCCATTTCACCTCTTTAGTTGCAGAGCTGCTTTGCTTCGAAATTCCTATCAATCACTAGTGAATGCTCATAATGTATTCTTTTCTTCAAAAAACTGGAGAGTCGTGTGGCTCAAAGAAGGTCTCTATCATTGTATTTTACTTGGAAGTGAAAAAAGGTGCTTGACAATTTTAAATACTTTACATAAGGAATTTCCTGCAGGCTGTATAGTTGTAGAATACGTTTCTACAACATTTCAACTCAATTGGATAAGATGGTTTTCAAATCTTCTCAATGACTCCTCTAAATGTTTGCAGTAGCACTTTGCCTCCGACAATGCCAAAGAATACCAGGGTGCTGATGGGGACAGCCTGTTTTTGGGCATTCACTTTACGGGTGCTACTACATCTAATGCCGAAGTAATCCACCCCTCAAGTTGAGTCTCTTTAGTTTCTATCTCCCATCACGTCCACTCTTACATGCCCTTGGTTAGTACCTACATAAAAGTAAATTATAGTAAATACATCAAAGGTATGTTCCATAATTTCGCCTATCTGCTAATTGTCATTTATGTCCTCTTTTCTTGTACCATATGTGATAATTTGAGTATTTGGTGACATCTCAACAAAACCTCAGTAATCAGCCCATGGAAAGACTAACTGGTTAACTACCCTTATGATTTCTGAAAAGGCAAATATCCCATTGAATTGATGACCTGCATGGTAGGTAGACCCCCTAACAAGCCGTCTTAATCCAGTGATGCTTAATTTTCTACCTCTGATCTTTCCTCTGATTCAACCCAATGGTTGAACTCATCTAAAACCATCACATACCAGTGTTTGTGGAACACTTCTGAAGTTACGTACACTAAAGACTGGCTGGAAGTATTCACTGTCCCTGGGAGTGAATCAGCAAAAGCTTGGTAACTAGACACAATATCCAGTAAAAAACTATAGAATGGACAGAATATCGAAGTCAAAATATAGAATGGACATAATATCTAATGGACATAATATAGTGGTCAATAATATCGAAATGCAGGTAAGTAATATCGACTGTAAAAATATCGAAGTACATAATAAATGCATTAAAATATATTGAAGTTTTAATAATATCGATTTTTTAAGTGTTTTCTATATTAGTATATGTGTTAAAAGTGTATATCATTTTTGTAATGTATGTTTATTTTTTTTAAGTAATGAATTTTATGCTATTTATTTTTTGTGTAATTTAATTCTGTAGCGGGTTGTGGGTTCATAGGGGAATAGGGTGGGAAGTAATTTAATTATAGTAAATTAAATATACATTTTTAGGAATTATTAATTATTTTTAAGTTAATTTTGCGTTTTAGTTCTGTAGCGGGTTGTGAGTTTATTAGGGAATAGGCTGGGAAGTAATTTAATTATAATTAAGTAAATATTTATTTTTATTTATTTGTATTGATAATCAATTTTTTGTTAATTAATTATTAATTGGTAAATAATTTGTATTAATTGGTAATTCGTTTTAATTAATTTATTAATTGATAATTATGTTAATTGTATCAATTTCTTATTCGGAGCAGGTTGTGGATTTATAGGGGAATAGGATGGGAAGTAATTTAATTGTAATTAAGTAATTATTAAAATTATATTTGTGTATTGATAATTTATTGTTAATTACTTATTAATTGGTAATTTTTTTATTACTTATTACAACATTTTTGTATTGGAAATTAATTGGTTGTTAATGAATTATCAATAGGTAATTATTTTTTTTTAAATAATATTTTTTAGTATTTATAATTAATTATTAAATATTTTGTAATTGGTAATTACTTTTAATACATGTATATTTGTATTGATTATTATTTTTATTTAAAAATGAAATCATTACTTTCCCTACAGTGGCAGTCACTGGAGTGGGAATAGTAATTTTTACCCTCCCGCTAACCAACAATTTCCCTACTGTTGCACTCTCTGGAGTGGGAATAGTAATTTTTACCCTCCCGCAATCCAATGCTTTACCTACTGTTGCATTCACTGGAGTGAGAAAATTAATTTTTACCCTCCCGCTATCCAGCGCTTTCCCTACTATTGCACTCACTAAGGAATAGTACATTTTACCCTCCCGCTATCCAACGCTGATGTACATTTGCTTTTAGAGATTATATATATTATTTATTAATTTTAATATTTTTTAATTCATTTTAAGTGTTTTAATTATATTTATTATTTAATTAGGTTAATATTACTTTTAACATATTTAAAAAATTCGATATAGTTTTTGCAAACTATATTTAAAAAAACGATATTTTGTCTTCAATATTTTTGTACTTACCTGTTTGACGATAGGGAGTCAATATTCTGTCCTTTGATATTTTTGTTGTCGATATTTAGTCAGTGATCCCAAAAGCTCATCACTGACATAGAGACTGCAGTATGTAATTTGAAATGCAACAAATTCTCACCTCACCCGCCGTGATGAGTTATGTAAATGTAAATGTAAATGTAAATGTATGGGACACTTATATAGCGCATCTATCACTCCATGGAGTATCTTGGCACTCAACCAGATGGAAACGGTTTAGGAAGAGACTGATCGATGGGGGCGCTTATACCAGTGCTAAGCAGGCTGCATCTGTAAGGGAAAACACCCAGGTCTTTAGCACCTTCCTGAACTGTGTTTCATGACATAATAACCTGAGGTGAGGAGGAAGCTTGTTCCAAGCTCTGGAACCCAGGACAAAAAGAGACTTTCCTCCCTTGGTGGCCAATCTAAATCTGGGGATGGTTAATAGATTCTGGTTAGCAGACCTCAGGCAGCGAGTGGGATAATATTGCTTAAAGCCATTGCACAGATATTTAGGCCCCTGCTGATGAAAGGCTCTAAATGTGATCAACAAGATTTTGAATAGGCTCCTTTTACCAACTGACAACCAGTGTAGCGCTTTTAGTGCAGCTGACGCAGATGATTTTCGGGGCCAACGTAGCACCAGTCTGGCAGCGGCATGTTGGATCATCTGCAGCCTATGGAGTACGGACTTATTAACTCCTGCATACAGGCTGTTACAGTAATCTAGCCTTGAGATTATTAAGGCTACTGCGACTGCTTTCCTGGCTGACAGAGGAAGGAGATCAAAGAACTTCCTCAAGGATTTAATTGTGTAGAAACACATACCGGCTACGGCCACCGCTTGCTGTTTAAAGCACAACTGGTCGTCAAATTTAATGCCCAAATTCCGAGCAGATGTAATAGTCTCAGGGGGCGATTCAGCATCGTCTGGCCACCATTGTTTTGGAGAAAACAGATTTCGATTTCCAAACGGCAAGATCTCCGTTTTGCCGGAATTGCATTTAAGATGGTTATCAGTCATCCATTTAAATGTGGCTGTTAAGCAATTCTTCAAGTTTTCCTCCGCTCCCAGCAGTTCTCCAACCAGTACCAGAATTAGCTGAGTGTCATCTGCATATGATATTGTGCTGATGTTAAACGATGCAATTAGCTCAAGCAGGGGTACCATATATAGGTTAAACAGGATCGGGCTTAACCTCGATCCCTGAGGAACCCCGGAGCTGATGACCTTAGCTTCTGACTGGAATTTGCCCAAGACAGTAATTTGTCGTCTGTTGTTCAAAAAGTCTCTCAACCAACCCAAGACTGTCCCTCCTATTCCTGCAGCCACCATCCGGTCTACTAAGATGTTGTGAGAGACCGTGTCGAAGGCTGCCGACAAGTCTAATAGTATTAGGACAGCCTTCTTGCCTTGGTCGACAGCCATTCGTAGGGTTTCCGCCGTGAACAGGAGGGCAGACTCGGTAGAGTGTTTCGACCGAAACCCAGCTTGGTTGGGATGTAGAATGTTATTCACCTCCAAATAGTCCGTAAGACTTGAGCTGTTGATTTTTGCTATCCTACCTCCCAGTCTACCCTCTCTATTCCTATGAGCATCTTTGTAAAACTCACGGACTACCAGAAGAATCCTTAAGCCATGATTCAGTGATCACCAATATATTTATTTTGGCCATCTCGTTGGCAATGCTATTTTTTGGCTCGGAGTGGAACTGAGCGCATCCTCAACAATATGCAATTGACCACCATGCCAAGCGACTCCCCTATTAACTGCGTTTATTATTTAACTCTTCCCTCTGACCACAGATGATTCTTAATTTCCACCAAAGGCGCTCCTTAAGAAGGTTTATTGTTGCCTATTCCTCATACAGACCACTTGCAGCTCCAGAAGAGACTTTCTTCAGTAAACCAAATGCCAGCATTCCTGGCAGCCTACTCATCCGCTTTCCAGATGGGCAAAGACTGGCTTGTCTTTGGCGGGCCAAGAGCTAGCTTGCTACATGAATACGCAGCCTTTCTGTTTGACCCATTGGGTAATTGATCTTGTGTGTGAAACTAGACTGATGATCTTACTTTCATCGTAACATACTAAATAGGTGGAGGGAGGCGGGCAAGTTGACTCAACACTATGTACACACTTTTATAAACATGGAGATACAGCTGCTAGGTAATGAATCCCATATATGAGTTAAGTAAGCAATACCTCCCCTCTGTCCTAGAGCTGGAGATACTGCTGCTAGGTAATGAATCACAGATTAGATATAAGTAACTAGACCTCAACTCTGCCCCAGAGCTAGAGATACTGCTGATAGGTAGCGAATCTCAGTGAAGAGATAAAAAAGCTAGAGCTCACCTTTGACCAAGAGCTAGAGATACTTCTGCTAGGTAATGAATCTCAGTGAAGAGATAAGAAAGCTAGAGCTCACTTTTGTCCCTGAGCTAAAGATACTGCTGCTAGGTAATGAATCTCAGTGCTGGGATAAGAATGATAGAGCTCACCTTTGTCCCAGAGCTAGAGATATTGCTGCTAGGAAATGAATCCGGGTGAAGAGCTAAGAAAGCTAGAGCTCACTTTTGTCCCAGAGCTAGAGATACTTCCGCTAGGTAATGAATACCAGTGGAGGGATAAGAAAGCTAGAGCTCACTTTTGTCCCAGTGCTAGAGATACTGCTGCTGGGTAATGAATCCCAGTGAAGAGATAAGAAAGCTAGAGCTCACCTTTGTCCCAGAGCTAGAGTTACTGCTTCTAGGAAATGAATCCGGGTGAAGAGCTAAGAAAGCTGGAGCTCACTTTTGTCACAGAGCTAGAGATACTGCCGCTAGGTCATGAATACCAGTGGAGAGATAAGAAAGCTAGAACTCACCTTGGTCCCAGAGCTAGAGATACTGCTGCTAGGTAATAAATCCCAGTGAGGAGATAAGCAAGCTCGAGCTCACCTTTGTCCCAGAGCTAGAGATACTGCTGCTAGGTAATGAATCCCAGATCAGAGATAAGAAAGAAAGAGCTCACCTTGGTCCCAGAGCTAGAGATACTGCTGCCAGATAATGAATCCCAGTGAAGAGATGAAAAGCTAGAGCTCCTTTTTGTCCCAGAGCTAGAGATACTGCTGCTAGGTAGTGAATCCGGGTGAAGACCTAAGAAAGCTAGAGCTCACTTTTGTCCTAGAGCTAGGGATACTGCTGCTAGGTAATGAATCCCAGATCAGAGATAAGAAAGGGAGAGCTCACCTTGGTTCCAGAGCTAGAGATACTGCTGCCAGGTAATGAATCCGGGTGAAGAGCTAAGAAAGCTAGATGTCACTTTTGTCCCAGAGCTAGAGATACTGCAGCTAGGTAATGAATCCCAGTGAGGAGAAAAGCAAGCTCGAGTTCACCTTTGTCCCGGAGCTAGAGATACTGCTGCTAGGTAATGAATCCTATGAAGAGATAAGAATGATAGAGCTCACCTTTGTCCCTGGGCTAGAGATACTGCTGCTAGGTAATGAATCCCAGTGAAGAGTTAAGAAAGCTAGAGCTCACTTTTGTCCCAGAGCTAGAGATACTGCTGCTAGGTGATGAATCCCAGTGAAGAGATAAGAAAGCTAGAGCTCACATTTGTCCCAGAGCTAGAGATACTGCTGCTTGGTAATGAATCCAATATCAGAGATAAGAAAGCTAGAGCTCACGTTTGTCCCAGAGATAGAGATACTGCTGCTAGGTAATGAATCCCAGATAAGAAATAAGAATGATAGAGCTCACCTTTGTCCCAGAGCTAGAGATACTGCTGCTAGGAAATGAATCCGGGTGAAGAGCTAAGAAAGCTAGAGCTCACTTTTGTCCCACAGCTAGAGATACTGCCGCTAGGTAATGAATACCAGTGGAGAGATAAGAATGATAGAGCTCACCTTTGTCCCGGAGCTAGAGATACTGCTGCTAGGTAATGAATCCTATGAAGAGATAAGAAAGCTAGAGCTCACTTTTGTCCCAGTGCTAGAGATACTGCTGCTGGGTAATGAATCCCAGTGAAGAGATAAGAAAGCTAGAGCTCACCTTTGTCCCAGAGCTAGAGATACTGCTGCTAGGAAATGAATCCGGGTGAAGAGCTAAGAAAGCTAGAGCTCACTTTTGTCCCAGAGCTAGAGATACTGCCGCTAGGTAATGAATACCAGTGGAGAGATAAGAAAGCTAGAACTCACCTTGGTCCCAGAGCTAGAGATACTGCTGCTAGGTAATGAATCCCAGTGAGGAGATAAGCAAGCTCGAGCTCACCTTTGTCCAAGAGCTAGAGATACTGCTGCTAGGTAATGAATCCCAGATCAGAGATAAGAAAGATAGAGCTCACCTTGGTCCGAGAGCTAGAGATACTGCTGCCAGATAATGAATCCCAGTCAAGAGATGAAAAGCTAGAGCTCACTTTTGTCCCAGAGCTAGAGATACTGCTGCTAGGTAATGAATACCAGTGGAGGGATAAGAAAGCTAGAGCTCACCGTTGCCGCAGAGCTAGAGATACTGCTGCTAGGTAATGAATCCGGGTGAAGAGCTAAGAAAGCTAGAGCTCACTTTTGTCCTAGAGCTAGAGATACTGCTGCTAGGTAATGAATCCCAGATCAGAGATAAGAAAGGTAGAGCTCACCTTGGTTCCAGAGCTAGAGATACTGCTACCAGGTAATGATTCCGGGTGAAGAGCTAAGAAAGCTAGAGCTCACTTTTGTCCCAGACTTAGAGATACTGCCAGTAGGTAATGAATACCAGTGGAGGGATAAGAAAGCTAGAGCTTCACCTTTTCCCCAGAGCTAGAGATACTGCTGCTAGGTAATGAATCCCAGATCGGAGATAAGAAAGGTAGAGCTCACCTTGGTCCCAGAGCTAGAGATACTGCTGCCAGGTAATGAATCCGGGTGAAGAGCTAAGAAAGCTAGAGCTCACTTTTGTCCCAGAGCTAGAGATACTGCAGCTAGGTAATGAATCCCAGTGAGTAGATACGCAAGCTCGAGTTCACCTTTGTCCCGGAGCTAGAGATACTGCTGCTAGGTAATGAATCCTATGAAGAGATAAGAATGATAGAGCTCACCTTTGTCCCTGGGCTAGAGATACTGCTGCTAGGTAATGAATCCCAGTGAGGAGTTAAGAAAGCTAGAGCTCACTTTTGTCCCAGAGCTAGAGATACTGCTGCTAGGTGATGAATCCCAGTGTAGAGATAAGAAAGCTAGAGCTCACATTTGTCCCAGAGCTAGAGATACTGCTGCTAGGTAATGAATCCAATATCAGAGATAAGAAAGCTAGAGCTCACGTTTGTCCCAGAGATAGAGATACTGCTGCTAGGTAATGAATCCCAGATAAGAATTAAGAATGATAGAGCTCACCTTTGTCCCAGAGCCAGTGATACTGCTACTAGGTAATGAATCACAGATTAGATATAAGAAACTAGAGCTCACCGTTGCCGCAGAGCTACAGATACTGCTACTAGGTAATGAATCCCAGTGAAGAGATTAGAAAGCTAGAGCTCACTTTTGTTCCAGAGCTAGAGATACTGCTGCTGGGGAATGAATCCCAGTGAAGAGATAGGAAAGCTAGAGCTCACCGTTGCCGCAGAGCTACAGATACTGCTGCTAGGTACTGAATCCCAGTGAAGAGATTAGAAAGCTAGAGCTCACTTTTGTCCCAGAGCTAGAGATACTGCTGCTAGGTAATAAATCCCAGTGAGGAGATAAGCAAGCTCGAGCTCACCTTTGTCCCAGAGCTAGAGATACTGCTGCTAGGTAATGAATCCCAGATCAGAGATAAGAAAGAAAGAGCTCACCTTGGTCCCAGAGCTAGAGATACTGCTGCCAGATAATGAATCCCAGTGAAGAGATGAAAAGCTAGAGCTCCTTTTTGTCCCAGAGCTAGAGATACTGCTGCTAGGTAGTGAATCCGGGTGAAGACCTAAGAAAGCTAGAGCTCACTTTTGTCCTAGAGCTAGGGATACTGCTGCTAGGTAATGAATCCCAGATCAGAGATAAGAAAGGGAGAGCTCACCTTGGTTCCAGAGCTAGAGATACTGCTGCCAGGTAATGAATCCGGGTGAAGAGCTAAGAAAGCTAGATGTCACTTTTGTCCCAGAGCTAGAGATACTGCAGCTAGGTAATGAATCCCAGTGAGGAGAAAAGCAAGCTCGAGTTCACCTTTGTCCCGGAGCTAGAGATACTGCTGCTAGGTAATGAATCCTATGAAGAGATAAGAATGATAGAGCTCACCTTTGTCCCTGGGCTAGAGATACTGCTGCTAGGTAATGAATCCCAGTGAAGAGTTAAGAAAGCTAGAGCTCACTTTTGTCCCAGAGCTAGAGATACTGCTGCTAGGTGATGAATCCCAGTGAAGAGATAAGAAAGCTAGAGCTCACATTTGTCCCAGAGCTAGAGATACTGCTGCTTGGTAATGAATCCAATATCAGAGATAAGAAAGCTAGAGCTCACGTTTGTCCCAGAGATAGAGATACTGCTGCTAGGTAATGAATCCCAGATAAGAAATAAGAATGATAGAGCTCACCTTTGTCCCAGAGCTAGAGATACTGCTGCTAGGAAATGAATCCGGGTGAAGAGCTAAGAAAGCTAGAGCTCACTTTTGTCCCACAGCTAGAGATACTGCCGCTAGGTAATGAATACCAGTGGAGAGATAAGAATGATAGAGCTCACCTTTGTCCGGAGCTAGAGATACTGCTGCTAGGTAATGAATCCTATGAAGAGATAAGAAAGCTAGAGCTCACTTTTGTCCCAGTGCTAGAGATACTGCTGCTGGGTAATGAATCCCAGTGAAGAGATAAGAAAGCTAGAGCTCACCTTTGTCCCAGAGCTAGAGATACTGCTGCTAGGAAATGAATCCGGGTGAAGAGCTAAGAAAGCTAGAGCTCACTTTTGTCCCAGAGCTAGAGATACTGCCGCTAGGTAATGAATACCAGTGGAGAGATAAGAAAGCTAGAACTCACCTTGGTCCCAGAGCTAGAGATACTGCTGCTAGGTAATGAATCCCAGTGAGGAGATAAGCAAGCTCGAGCTCACCTTTGTCCAAGAGCTAGAGATACTGCTGCTAGGTAATGAATCCCAGATCAGAGATAAGAAAGATAGAGCTCACCTTGGTCCGAGAGCTAGAGATACTGCTGCCAGATAATGAATCCCAGTCAAGAGATGAAAAGCTAGAGCTCACTTTTGTCCCAGAGCTAGAGATACTGCTGCTAGGTAATGAATACCAGTGGAGGGATAAGAAAGCTAGAGCTCACCGTTGCCGCAGAGCTAGAGATACTGCTGCTAGGTAATGAATCCGGGTGAAGAGCTAAGAAAGCTAGAGCTCACTTTTGTCCTAGAGCTAGAGATACTGCTGCTAGGTAATGAATCCCAGATCAGAGATAAGAAAGGTAGAGCTCACCTTGGTTCCAGAGCTAGAGATACTGCTACCAGGTAATGATTCCGGGTGAAGAGCTAAGAAAGCTAGAGCTCACTTTTGTCCCAGACTTAGAGATACTGCCAGTAGGTAATGAATACCAGTGGAGGGATAAGAAAGCTAGAGCTTCACCTTTTCCCCAGAGCTAGAGATACTGCTGCTAGGTAATGAATCCCAGATCGGAGATAAGAAAGGTAGAGCTCACCTTGGTCCCAGAGCTAGAGATACTGCAGCTAGGTAATGAATCCCAGTGAGTAGATACGCAAGCTCGAGTTCACCTTTGTCCCGGAGCTAGAGATACTGCTGCTAGGTAATGAATCCTATGAAGAGATAAGAATGATAGAGCTCACCTTTGTCCCTGGGCTAGAGATACTGCTGCTAGGTAATGAATCCCAGTGAGGAGTTAAGAAAGCTAGAGCTCACTTTTGTCCCAGAGCTAGAGATACTGCTGCTAGGTGATGAATCCCAGTGTAGAGATAAGAAAGCTAGAGCTCACATTTGTCCCAGAGCTAGAGATACTGCTGCTAGGTAATGAATCCAATATCAGAGATAAGAAAGCTAGAGCTCACGTTTGTCCCAGAGATAGAGATACTGCTGCTAGGTAATGAATCCCAGATAAGAATTAAGAATGATAGAGCTCACCTTTGTCCCAGAGCCAGTGATACTGCTACTAGGTAATGAATCACAGATTAGATATAAGAAACTAGAGCTCACCGTTGCCGCAGAGCTACAGATACTGCTACTAGGTAATGAATCCCAGTGAAGAGATTAGAAAGCTAGAGCTCACTTTTGTTCCAGAGCTAGAGATACTGCTGCTGGGGAATGAATCCCAGTGAAGAGATAGGAAAGCTAGAGCTCACCGTTGCCGCAGAGCTACAGATACTGCTGCTAGGTACTGAATCCCAGTGAAGAGATTAGAAAGCTAGAGCTCACTTTTGTCCCAGAGCTAGAGATACTGCTGCTAGGTAATGAATCCCAGTGAAGAGATAAGAAAGCTAGAGCTCACTTTTGTCCCAGAGCTAGAGATACTGCTGCTGGGGAATGAATACCAGAGAAGAGATAAGAACGCTAGAGTTCACCTTTGTCCCAGAGCTAGAGATACTGCTGCTAGGTAATGAATTCCAGTGAAGAGATAAGAAAGCTAGAGCTCACTTTTGTCCCAGAGCTAGAGATACTGCTGCTGGGGAATGAATCCCAGTGAAGAGATAAGAAAGCTAGAGCTCACTTTTGTCCCAGAGCTAGAGATACTGCTGCTAGGTAAAGAATCCCAGTGAAGAGATAAGAAAGCTAGAGCTCACTTTTGTCCCAGAGCTAGAGATACTGCTGCTGGGGAATGAATCCCAGTGAAGAGATCAGAAAGCTAGAGCTCACTTTTGTCCCAGAGCTAGAGATACTGCTGCTAGGTAATGCACCTCAGTGAAGAGGTAAAAAAGCTAGAGGCCACTTTTATCCCAGAGCTAGAGGTACTGCTGCTAGGTAATGAATCCCAGATCAGAGATAAGAAAGCTAGAGCTCACTTTTGTCCCAGAGCTAGAGATACTGGTGCTAGGTAATGCACCTCAGTGAAGAGGTAAAAAAGCTAGAGGCCACTTTTATCCCAGAGCTAGAGGTACTGGTGCTAGGTAATGAATCCCAGATCAGAGATAAGAAAGCTAGAGCTCACATTTGTCCCAGAGCTAGAGATACTTCTGCTAGGTAATGAATCCCAGTGAAGTGATAAAAAAGCTAGAGCTAGCCCATATGTCAAAGGTGGGGTTACTGCTTTTTTTAAACTTTTTTTTTGTCCTCATATATGCCACCAGTAGATGTTAGCTCTAAGCAGACGTCCTTCAGGCCACTGACACAAACCTTCCTTGACCGCCCTTGTGTTTGTGGATAGCCATTGAAGATCGCCCAGAGGTAAGGTTAGTTCCAGTCCAACTCCCTTTCCCGATGTTACTTGCTACCAAGGGAGGACAGGACCACTTAACCTCTGGCATAATCATTGGACTTATTGTTGTTATTTTTCACACCAGGCTTTTAATGCAGACCACACTTCCGCAGACTTAACCCCTCCACATAGTAAGTCAAAACTACTCACCGCCATGATGTTCCTAAGGCAGTCCGCAAATTTTGGGGGGAGTTCAGATTTCCATTCTTTACAGATCTCTCTTCTCGCGATGACAATTACATAGAAAATGAACTGTGATATGCAGCTATTTATGCTATAGTCAGATAAAAAACCAAATTGAACAAGTTTAGGAGACCATGTTATAGGGATTAGCAATACCTCTTCCAAAAAACCACAAACCTGCCTCCAAAAAACATCTAATTCAGGGCATTCAGCAAACATATGGATATCATCTGCTGCTAATAACTTACACCTTGGACAAAAGTACTGTACTGCTGATATTTTGGAAAGTTTAGCAGGTGTCCAATAAGCCCTGTACATTGTGAATAGGTGATTTCTTCTCAGGTTTGATGGTTTGATAACTTTCTGTGATATTGTAAAAGAGTCTGACCAGATTTTTATTATGTCGTCTGAGGTCTGTATTGCAGGGGTATCCCATAGTTTAGTTATTTCAGCCTCTAGATTTTCCTTGTCCTTACTTCCCGTTATCATTTTGTACCATTCCGCCGTCTCACCCTTCCATCCCTTCTGCCTGGTTATTAAGTCGAGTGGGAGGCTCTCCTCTTCCGTATTCCAATTCTGGCTTCCCCACCATGCTGACAATTGGTAAAATTTAAACCTTGTAATGGTGCCCTCTGTTAAGCGTGATAGTGTTTCCCAACTTAATAAGCTTGAGACGTCACAGAGGTCCCCCCACTTTATTAGGCCAGCTTTCTTCAGAGGAAGAGCTAGTTGATCCAATAGGCATTCTGGAGTACCAGGGGAGTCCCAAATTGGGGCCTGAGCGTGATAGTATGGGATACCTGTGATTTTCCGTATCCATCGCGAATTATCTAAGGCAGTTCGTAGAAGCTTTAATCGTATTTTAAAAAAAAAATGTGGTCGCCAAACTTAAACAAGAAAAAATCTGCGCCATATGGGAGGTCTGCTAACATGGCTTGAAACAGTTTGCCGTGTGAAGTAGCATCCAACTTATTGGCTAAAAGTCTAAAGTTCTTAAATTGGAAGGCGTAGCAATAAGAAAGTAAATCTGGAAGTGCCAATCCACCCAGTTTCAGTCCTCTTCTGAGCTTCTTCAAAGCTATTCTAGGGGATTTTGTAGCCCAAATAAAAGTACCAATTCTTCCTTGTAGATTAGAGATATCTTTTTTATTGAAAATTAAAGTAATAGAATTGAACAAAAAAGTAATTTTTGGGAGAATTATCATTTTTACTAAGTTCACTCTGCCATAAATGTTTAAAGGGAGAGTGTTCCATCTGGTTAGGAGTTTTCTAATCTCTTTTACCACTGTTCCCCAGCTAGTCTTAGGAGTATCGTCCAGATTTTGTGTGAGATAGACCCCCAAATATCTAATTTTAGATTTTGCTTCAGCAACTGGGACAGGGTTGTTCCAGCTCATTATTTCAGTTTTGTCCCTATTGATGCTGTACCCTGATATTGATCCGAAATCTTCAGCCAATCTAAATAGTCTTGGTATTGCTTCCTCTGGATTGGAGGTGTAAAGAAGTATGTCATCAGCATACAGAGCTGTCTTCAGTTCGAGATTTCCTATTTTGAATGGTTTTATTTCTAGATCTTGCCGTAAATAACATATGAAGGGTTCAATATAAATATCAAAGAGAAGAGGGGATAAAGGGCAGCCCTGCCTTGTCCCTCTAGAAATACTCAACCAATCAGTGAGACTGTTAATAACCAGGATCTTGGCTCTTGGGTTTCTGTATAGCGTTTCGATTCCCTTGATGAATACTTCTGGGAAGCCAAAGTTGGTCATCGATTTCCAGAGAAAAAGCCAAATCACCTGGTCGAAAGCTTTGGCCGCGTCTATAGCTACAATAGTAAGAGGTGCTTTCGTTTCAATAGCGATATCAATTGCTCCAATCACCTGAAAAGTCAATTCATTCAGTTGACGACCTGGTATAAATCCCCGTTGGTCTGGGTGAATTATTGACTTGATTATTTTTGCCAACCTCGACGCCAGAATACCAGAATACACTTTCAGATCAGAATTTAAAAGTGAAATAGGCCTGTAAGACTCAATCTTTTCCGGGTCTTTATTTGGTTTAGCTATTAATGAGATTGTAGCGTCTGACCAGGAGGAAGGTATTTGCTCTCCATGAATAAAGATTTTATTGAAAAGTTTCTGTAATGGGGCCAAGATTTCTTCCACATTATCCTTATAGACCTCTGTCGGGAGTCCATCAGGGCCCGAAGCCTTATTTCTTGCCATCTTTTTCAATTGTGATCTTATCTCGCCCTCCGTTATCTCAGTAGCTAAAAAGGCTTTATCCAGATCATTTATCTGCGGCAGTTCAATTTGGGCCCACCAGTCAACCTGTTCACTTTGTAGCCCCTTGTTCTTCTCCAGATATAATTCTTCGTAAAACATTCTGGCTTCTTTTTTTATCTCACTATCTACTATTAAAGACAAATCAGTTCCACGCTGTATTAAGGATTTAATATTATTTCTACTCTTCTCCATCCTAGCCTTCCAGGCTAATAGGGACCCACATTTCTCTCCGTATTCAAAATTGCGGAGTTTACTAACTTCCCATTTATCTAGAATAATTTTTTCAGCTCTTGTTTTAAAATCTGTTTGCAGATCTAGAATTTCTTTCTCTAAGCTTAAGATATTGGGTTTATTTTCCAGGACCGCAAGTTGGAGCTGATGTTCTTTTAGTTTTATTAATTTAAGCTCTTGAATATCTCTATCTTTTTTAAGTTTTCGGTTTAACTTCATATGAGAGCTATATATGCCTCTTAAATAAGACTTAAATGTGTCCCATATTATATGATCTGAGGCACTGTTAGAGGTTACTGCTGCCTGGTACTGACTTCCAGCTCAAAGATGAGAAAGACAGTGTTCACTTTCCTTAGGACTAAAACTACAGCTCACAAGTCATGACTCAGGGTTCAGAGAAAAGAATGCTTGAGCTTGCCCATGTTTTAAAGGTGGAGTTACTGCGCCAGGTAGTGACTTCCACCTGAGAGATCTGAAAGCCCAAGCTGACACCTTCTAGAGCTAGATTTACTTCTGCCAAGGTGTGACCTCAGCTCAGCAATCAGAAAGCCACACCCTTGCTGCCGCAACCAAGTTCTGAGTACTACTACACATCTATCAAAGAAGGAAATATTCAGAAAATCCTGATTGACAGTTTTGTGCTCTCATCCATTTTCTCGCCAATGTATTGCCAGTTGTATCACTGACTGCATTTGTTAATTCCAAGAAATGTGTTTATTTTCAGGTGCGTGGAAGTATGGCTATGAATATTGTCAGCACCATCATTACTATTCCGGCGATAATCATTACCTCCATTGATATCCTTGTTATGTCTATCAAGATGAATGAATCTTCTGCTTGTGACAATTCCCCCCCTGGCAACGATGGGCAGTCTTGCAGCAGCTATCAGGCTGGCCTGGTGGTAAGTGTTGAGTCTTCCACAGAACTTCCTCCTCATGCAGTGGCGTGGCCTAAGATTAAGTGGCCTCCTCACCTTGCAACATAACCATCCTTCTTCCTCACCCCTCATTAAAAAACATATCTCAGGCTGAAATTCAGTGGCATTCCCAATTAAGAGTTTGTTTTTCTTAACCCCTTGGCTGCTGGGCACATTCCCCTGCTGTGCTGGGGGAGGGGGGGCACGCACAGCGCCCCGGTGCTCATGACGAGCTTAGCTCGTCATGAGCCACGGTTCTCGTGTGCTCATGACGATCTGAGCTCGTCACGACCACGCCCGTTTAATGGAACGCTCCGCACAGCAGGGGAATTAGCCCCACGTGTGAGCGTTCCAACGGTCATGACGAGCTGAGCTCGTCATGAGCATGGGAGGGGTTAAATAGTGATATATGTGGAAACGAGATTTAGAACAATATGCTCACCCTGTAACATCAGTCAAAAATGTAATAATCCATAAATACCTGTTCCTGAGAGATGGTTTCTTGTGGAATTCATAGATAACCTTACATTATGCCCCATGAGGTGCATGTACAGTACTGGAGTTGCAGTGGAGTTCAGGACCCTTAAGGCCAAGGGTCTGTGACCAATACCCAGACAGGTGGAGCCAGGCGTTGTCATGTATGTTGGGGGAAGTCATAAGTAGCCTCTTTCATTGGTCACCATATTGTAGTCGTCACACCACAGCCTTTTATTACCAATGGTTGTTGGGAGATAGTGGGGCAGAAGTTTGCAAAGCACCTGTGTCCTGTTGCAATGGCAGGTGAAACACTGCAGAGATTTGTCTGAATTCGTGCCACATGAGTTATGTTATGTTATGTTATTAGGGGATTTGTATAGTGCTCAGCTACTCAGACAGAGTGTCCCAGCGCTGGCAGACCCATATAGCACAAAGGGAGACACAGATTAAATTACTGACTAAAAAGCCATGTCTTGAGCTCTTTTCTGAAAGATAATAGATTGTCGATTCTCCTTAAAGCCACTGGCAAGTCGTTCCAGGCCTTGGGGGCAAGATATTTAAACGAGCGACCGCCGGTACGGGGTCTTTTAATGGCCGGTGTTCTGGCCAAGACCAGTGAAGCTGAGCGAAGTGCTCTGGCTGGATGGTGAAAGCCAATCATGTTCCTCAGGTATCGCGCACCCTTGCCAATGCAGTGCCTTGAATGCAATTGTGAGGGTCTTAAAAACAATACGCTGTTGAATGGGCAGCCAGTGGAGCGATTGCAGGATCCCAGACGCGTGGGATCTACGGCCAAGACCAAAAATTGCCCGCGCCGCAGAGTTCTGCACCACCTGCAAACGGGACAAAAGATAGTCAGGGAGGCTGAGATAGAGCACATTTGCGTAATCCAGTCTGGATCCTATCAGCGCCTGGACAATTGTCCTTCTATGAGAAATAGATAAGAGTGGAAGGAATTTCTTCAGCATCTTGAGCAAGCCAAAGCACTGTCCAACCAAGCTCATGATCTGAAGTTTGAAAGAGAGACCATTATCCATGAGTACTTGCACTCAACCATCGTGAAAAAAAACCTAGGAATCCAGGAGCCTATCGCGGGCAGTCTGCCTGCAAATGTTCTCACCTGATCCAGAAAATCCTTCAGTCACCCCTTGAAAGGCCTTTAACCACTTCCTGAGTATCACTCCATCCAATCATCGACAGCTATTGCGTGCCTGTGCCCAATCCCCGTAGCATGCTAGTCAGGTACATACAAAGCCAAGGGGTATATCTGGCTGCATAGGGGCTTATGTTAGCCACTTGCCCTCTTCTGATTGGAAGAAAGTACATTACTCCTTTCAAGAAAATGGTTGCTGGTTCCCTTAATAAAAAATGCAAAGTCTATCAAGTTGAACCCACTCCTATTTGTAAGAATGTAGACAGATTTACTTTTAGAAATGAGCACTTCTAAAAGAAAGTTGTACAAATTTAAGGAAAGTTCAATCCTATAAATTAGTGACTCCATACATCATAATCTAGGTAAATACTAGATCAATCATTTTCTAATATTTCTACAAAAATTCCAGATTGCAATGAATCTATAAGAATTTATGCAACTTAGCCATATAAACTTTAAGTACGAGCACGGATACCACGGTTGTCAAGAGTATTTTCCATAGTGTTTGTGCTTTCCCTTCAACTAATAGTTACCTTTAAGAACCATTGCAATAACCCTCTGTCAAACCTCAATACTTCTTGACAGCATCCTGCACAGAGTGATAAACTCCCTGAAGCCTCTCATTTCTCTATTAACTTTAGCCGGCCAGTAGGGATATCTCTTCATTATTACTTTTCAATCCATTCAATGAGCATATAGGGCACTTTTTGTGTGCTTTTCCTTTGTTTAAAATAAGAAAAATATTATTTAAATGTTTCTTCGAAAAATAAACAATATTGTCTATTTAGGGTCTGACTACATGGCTTAATGTTGCCTTAAAATTAGCTCTTGATGGTCAGTTCATATTGCTTTTTTAATATTCTCAATCAATGATTGTGCTATGCAATATTTTGTGTAACAATCGCTGTGTTATAAACCTGATAGTATTGTCCTTATTGCTCTGTGTCTTTACCTTAGTTAGAATCTACCACTGCGGGTCCCAACGAGCTACAAGCTATCACCGCTTCTTGACTTCTCACAATGACAACCTTTTAGGGGATGACTGTGATAAAGTCCATGCCAGTAGATTTTAGAGCCATCTCTTGCTCCAACTTATGCCTGCTTAGGACCATAAACAAACCCAAAAACTCAGAATGGACAACCAGGTGTGGTAAACAGATTTAATGGGCTGTGGGCCTGATTCACAAAGGTAACTTACACTTTTATGTAAGTTTACGATTGCTAGTTATTCACAACGAACAGTCCTATTATTTTATGTGCGGAAACTCCACAGTCATAAAGATATTACTCATAAAATTCCTTTGCGAATAACATACAATCATAAACTCACACAAAAGTGTAACTACCTTTGTGAATCAGGTCCTAGGATCATAAGAAATAACATGAAGGGGCCTAAGTTGATCAAAGCTGCCGGCTTACTGAAACCCATAAACAGCGTGCCAGCCCCTCACACTTCACTATCCATCAGATTGTTAACGACTTTCCCCCAGATTCATCAAAGTCCTGTTTTGCGAGTCCTTAATAGCGATTTTTAAGGAATCGCTATTAAAGACTCGCAAAACGGGATGCAAGTAAAAATCGCAACATTTTTTGCGATTTCTACTGCTTCCTTATTTGCGATTCGCTAATTGCGAATCGCAAATAAGGAATGGCTGTCCCATTCATTCCTATGAGCCTAAAGGCCCATAGGAATGAATGGGGAGTCATTCCTTATTTGCGATTAGAAAATAGCGAATCGCAAATAAGGAAGCAATTTCAAGGGTGCCAGGGTGTCCAAAGGACACCCTGTAGCACCCCTGAAATGGTAATGTACACTGGTGTTGCGCACACACATGTGCAAAGGACATGTGTGTGTGTAACATACAACTTCGAAAAATGCACCAAAGTGCATTTTTCTAAGTTTTTGCTATTTACCACGTAGTTAGACTTCGCGGTAAATAGTGGCCCCAGATTGCGAATTCTCAATTTTAAAATTGTTCATGAATTGCATTTATGAATCTCAAATTGAGATTCCTTAAATGCAATTATTCGCAATTTAGCGATTTCTAGAATTGCGATTTTTGCATTTGGGATGATGAATCCCAAATGCAAAAATAGCGCTCGCAAAGGGCCAGATTCTCAGAATATGGCCCTTTGCGAGCCGATTTTGGCTTGATGAATCTGGCTGTAAGTCTGATAATGCGATAACTCCACCTCAGTAGTTGACTGATACTACCTGGTAACACTTCTAACAGAGGTTCAAAACAAAGACAGCACCCTACATGATGTGCCTTGCTACATATGTGGTGAATCAGGCCAATAGTCTGATATAAATGTTACAATACAATACAATGCATGAGTAATGGGCACAAATGTTTCAGGATAAGACAGCGCATGTATCCTAGTGGTACTTATACACTGTAAAGGTCACAAGCGCTAATTCCTAGTAGCAATCACCAGTTAGGTCAATTCAACATAATCTTACACTTTCACAGTATTGAGAGATCCTTGTGAAAAGTGGATATTGCGCTATAGATCAGCAGTCATTAATATAGCCTTATAGCCCACCGTAGCGGGTCATACCGGCTAATAAAGGCCTGCTGCAGCGTTAAAGGACCGAGCCGAAGGCAGAGGGACTTTGATAGCCAGTATAGCCCACTTATGAAGGGCTATAAGGCTATTAGAACATTCTGCCACTAGAGGGCAGAATGCGCTATCAAATAAAACAAAGCCTTCAGGGAGCGCGAGGGGATTGAAATCGCCTCAGGCTTCCTAAAGCCTTTGTTCACAGCCAGAGCTGTGAACAAAGAAGCATTGGAATGTTGGAGCTCCGGGCTTATCCCAGCCATTATAAGCCCTGAGCACTTCATTGTTTTCAATGGAGCTCCCAACATTCCAATGTTCTAATAAAGCCTTATAGCCCGCAGTAGTGGGATATACCGGCTATTAAAGGTCTGCTGCAGCGTTAAAGGCCCAAGTCGAAGGCGAGGGACTTTAACAAAGTAGCAGGACTTTAATAGACGATAAATCCCTGCTACGAAGGGCTATAAGGCTATTAGAACATTCTGCCACTAGAGGGCAGAATGTTCTAACAAATAAAACAAAGCCGTCAGGGAGCGCAAAGGAATTGAAATTCCCTCAGGCTCCCTGAAGCCCTTGTTCACAGCCAGAGCTGTGAACCAAGAAACATTGGAATGTTGGAGCTTCAGGCTTATACCAGCCATTATAAGCCCCGAGCACTCCATTGTTTTCAATGGAGCTACCAAAATTCCAATGTTCAAATATAAATTCTATTCAGGTAACTTGTAGTGCAAACCTCGCATTCGAACGATCTCATGTTGAACATTAAGCTTATAGTGAAGTAGACTCTGTGGCATGGAGTCGACCAGTGAGTTCTCATCTTTCTTGTTTATGTTGTTTATTCCTCTTTACGGGAGACCCCACATTCTGATGGCTCTTAAGAGTACAGATCAAAATATAGGAGACACAATATATCTTATCGATGCAGTCTTTCAACAGAGATTCTGTGGTATCTCCCAACACCTCTTCCTCATAATGTACTTCTATGTTAAGTATTGCCACTACTCCATTTGGATTCTATTTCAGGCTCAGCAGCGAGGCGTTACGGCATTGGCTCTGATACTCAACATGCTGGAGCTCTGCATCACATTGTCAACCTCCATTTTTGCTTGCAAGGCTGTGTGTCAATGCTGTCGAGCCTCCAAAGTAACCCAGGTAAATAAACATTGTGCAGAGTGAGTCTGTTACTTGCACCCACCTGCTTAGAATCTTTCTTCTTACATTTTTCATGTATGATCTTATTGCTTTTGTCTGCTAAAGTGTTTTTCCCCTTTTTTCACCAATCTCTATACCCTTTGACCTACTGAATCTTTCCTATCTTAAATATGATAAACTGCTCTCCCTCAACGTATTTTCTCCCACCTTGGTCTTTCTTTCTTTCTTTTTCTTTTTTCTTTCTTTTATCCTTTCTTTCATCTTTTCTTTCTTCTTTCATCCTTTCTTTATTTCATTCTTTCATTCTCTCTTCTGTTTTAATTCAACCTATCTCTTATATTGTTGACCCCTTCTAACCTATGCACATTTTTTAAAAGTATCTATAGTTTTACCTACTTTTGTGTGTTTTCATTTTGTTCACAAAACTAGGGATAAAGAAGCTATGTACAAAATCAATAACTAAACTAAACTGAATACCTCGTTCAGCACTAGTAGTGCCTGCTTTTAGCCTTCTGCTCAACGCCCTTCTTTATTTCAGCCTGCTTCTGAGGTTTCTTGCAGTTTAATTTCTAAAATTGATATTCATTACCCAGCCTTCGTTTCCTCACACTGCTCCTGGATTTCCTCATCCAGATTTGTCTGTTCCTACAGATCTATGGCATTTCAGATTCTGGATGAACTATTACTTTTGAATCTCATAATCTCCCCTATTCTCACTTAGGCCCTTTTTAGCCTCATTATTACATTATGTTTCCTCATGCTCCCATCTTATTTTGCTACATTCAATGTTTTTCTCTTCAGCACTTTCCTTTTACAGCTTCATTGTGTTCTGTTTGATTGAATTACTTACTGAATGAACCTTTTCTATGTTCTTCTATTGAATCTGAGCCATCCTAGATCTTTTTCTTCTTTCCTGTTTTCCTCACGGTGTATAACCTCCCTCTTTTTCGGCTCTATTTTGGTATGTCATTTTTCGTACTACATCTCTTGACCAAAAGTATCCTTCCATTTATATATTATCAACCTTCTCTTCAACTTTGTCGCTGGTAATGAAGTCAGTCTATTCTTTCACCTCAAATGATTTGCTTTACCTCACTCTTCTGTTTCCTTGGCTGACACACTTCTCTTTTCCTTCAGAGTCGAACCTTAGTACCTCAAGTCTCTGCTTTTGGAAAAGTCCTCTCATCTTTATGCTGTCTCATACCCCTGAACATGCAATAAGTCAATTCCCATTGTAATTAACCCCTGTAGCGTACCTGGAGGAACACATTTATGCTCATTCGCCTAATGTTTCTACTCAGAGTTGGAAACATTTGCTTGTTCATTAGATGTTTGCATCTGAAGACTCAAACATTTGCTCGTTTATCAGATGTTTGCATCTGAAGACTCAAACATTTGCTCGTTCAACAGATGTTTGCATCTGAAGACTCAAACATTTGCTCGTTCAACAGATGTTTGCATCTGAAGACTCAAACATTTGCTCGTTCATCAGATGCTGCATCTGAAGACTCAAACATTTGCTCGTTCAACAGATGTTTGCATCTGAAGACTCAAACATTTGCTCGTTCATCAGATGCTGCATCTGAACACTCAAACATTTGCTTGTTCATCTGATGTATGTATCCGAAGACTCAAACATTTACTCGGTCATCAGATGTTTGTATCTGTAGACTCAAACATTTATTCTTTCATCAGATGTTGCATTTGAACACTCAAACATTTGCTCGTTCATCTAATGCTTGCTATTCGATGCACACTTGTACACTTCATATCAACCAGTTTCAAATGAAAGTTTGATTGTGCTTAGTGTCACATTGATGAAGTTGCCACTGTGATTCCAGTGTATCCCTGTGGCATTCCACAGCACTAGCGGTGATTTTGTTGAAGCCTAACAAGAAAAAATGAAGAAAGGTGCAGGATCTGGTGGGAGTGAACATCTGCTTGAGTATATCCAAATAGTGATGACTTGATGAGAAATGTTAGTTTGTTGGATCATGGGTGAAGCTTATGTGAATGTATAGTTCCTTAGCAACATAGAAAAGGCTTGGCTTGGATTAAGAGCAAGCTGAGTTCTTCAGAGGCCCCCTGATTTTGAACCAATGCAGGAAGTAACTTTTTCTAAGCCAGTGGGATTACTTTTGCCTCTCTTATGCTTCATGAAATGAGAGGTTGGTTCAAATGTTGTTCTCATATAACAGTTTAGCCCAGGTTCCTTGGTGTCACAGTTGCATGTCTTTAGTCTCAAAGTCAGTGAACTAGACCTAAATATAATTTTAAAGGTCAGTGTAATCAAGACCCTGGGTGACTTGGTCTTATGGGAATAAGTAATTCACTGTCCTTGGTCTGTGTGTGTTCTTTGTAACCAGCTCCCTGATGACTGTTGCAAAGATAACTAACTAATGTGACCAGGAGAGTAGGACACCCCCTTCTTTGTTGTAAGCCTAGTTAGGAATTGGGAGGTCTTAGGGAAAATAAGTCATTACTTTGTAGTGTACGTTCCGGCTGATGCCTTGGAGCAGCAGTTCTTTATCATTTACCTACTGAGAACCCCCACTTAATCATTTCTGGATTCTAGGAACCCCAATAGACCTTGCTGAAATCTGGGGAACCCCCCACTGAGTCATTACTGTAATGGGGAACCCCCCACTGAGTCATTACTGTAATCTGGGGACCCCAGCCTATTGATGGTGGTTGTAAAGTAAACCTTATAGACAAGCTATCCTAGTGGTAGCATGGACCAACAGTCTTAGGCTAAGACTTCAGCGAGCATGTGAAGCAAGCTGTTTTACCAATTATAATCCCTTGAATACCAAATGAAAGGACACCACACAAGGTATATATTAAATATATATGTATTTATTTCTAACACAACCCCTCTGCACTCTTTATGAGGTGAGAGATCAAAGTACATTACAAGTTACTCAACTAGCATATGATAAGTTGCACAAATACAGTTTTGCCCTAGGGGTCTCACAAACCATATACTAAGTAAGTGGTATAAGAACCACTTCAGGAATAGTGAATAGGCCTAGGGAATCACTGGGGTTACACTAAACAACCAAAGGTTAGGAAGTAGGAGACCAACGGGAGACGCGTGCAGTGTGGGAACACATTCGCGAGTTACCATTGACTTAAAATGGAGAACGAAAAAGTTACAATGTTACTGTTTTAGGGCACTTGCGGATGGACTACGACAAAACCCCTTAAAACTAGGACACTTGGATAGTCAATACCCATGTGAGCACCGGAGTACTCAAGTTACCTCACCCAGGGAAGCCGGGTGCATAGGTGTGTTTTCGTGTCGGGTTTCGTCGATGCTTTCAATGGAGATCTGCAAAAGAAGTGCTGCAGGCGGCCAAATGAAGAGTGTCCGAGTGGATCCAAGGGTGGATCGAAGAACTGAAGAGCCTGAAAGCAGAGTGGACAGAGTATGGGTCACTAGCCAGTGACCAGGAAGGAACCAGGAAGGAACCAGGCGATGTCGCAATGCAATCAGGTGAAGAAGTGAATCTTGTCTCTACAGCCACGAGGACCAGGAGGTGTCGACGACAACCAGGAGCTGGATTCGAGCTGTCTCACAAAGGATCTAGTTGACTGTGGTGTCAGTATCCGGACTGGACCCAATAAGCCTTGGCAAACGCAATCCACGCTGGAAGTGAAGATTGGCTTCAAGTCAGACCAGCAAGGTCTGAGGAGCTTCTCCTTTGTAGGGAAGCTGGAGCAATCCTAGAGCAACCAGGAAAGCAGTTTAGTTTCAAAGGTTCGTTTTCAGAGGGCTCACTAGCCAATGGGCTAGCAACTGGGAATACCCGTCAAGCTGAAATGCAAGAGCGGGCCCCACGCGGCACTTGTGGAGTGTGGAGGGTTGAGCTTCAGTGCAAGTGGTGCTCGGGTCTGGGGCTTCTCGTACCCCAATGCACAACTGCGAGTTACCTCAGGAGTCGATGCAGTTAGCAAAATGCATGATGTCAAGGGTGTCCAGTCCCACGTGTCTCGTGTCCGCTACGGGTCTCAGCTTTTGCTGTGGATGTGGGTCGGAGTCAGAGAAGTCTGAGAATCCAGTTCCTGAGTCGCTGATTTTTCGGGATCTGTCAGGAGCATCGACAAAGCAGACCGGCAAGTTAATGATGGTGCCTGTTTGCACAGGGTGTTCACTCCTTGACCACAAGGGAGATGTCTTCAGTCTTCTAGTCGGTATAGAATGTCGAAGGTCCAAGAGTTTCATTTCAGAATTTCGTTCCAGGATAATCTAAAGTCCTGGGGACACAGCACCTATCTTTATACTAAGAAAATGGGCTGGATTACCTGCTAGGTCCCTCCTATGGGTGGACCTGAGAAGGGGGTGGTTACACCCCTTTCCCTTTGGCCAGTTTCGTGCCAGAGCGGGGCTGGAGAGCCCCAGCAACTGCTTTGAATGGGGCTATGCATGGAGCACCTTGTGTGCCCCAGGCAGTGTCTGGAAAAGCATCTTTCCATTCAACCCACCCTGCCCCAATACACTACAGTCTGTCAGGGGAGGTGCTAGCACCTCCCTCGACAGGAAACCTATTGTCCAGGCCTCCCTTGCTGGAGTTTCCCCCAGCTGCAGGAGGTCAGACTCGTGTCTGTGGCAGCAGCATCCATTTTGTGATGCTGAGGCTTTGTTTAACTTTAACCGGGTAAAGCAGTAACATACATGCCTTTTCCCTCTAGAAGGGTGGAGTGCTACCCCCACTGCCAGAATTGGGGGGGGGGGGGGTAGTATTCCAAAGTGTTTGACACCTTACACGACATGTTTTGATAAAGCCAAACCAAAGTTAGCATTAACCGCAAGGATTATAATGCATAATGCACTTAAGAGTATATGGTATGGCTATATCATAGAACAGCTATAAGGACATGGTTCCAAAAGCTGCAAAGGGGCTCAGCTCATGCTCGTGCACCCTCTCACATAAAACCAAGCACTCTGGGGCAGATTTATGAAGGACTTGCGCCGCCGGTGCGTCACTTTTAACATGGGAAAAAGTGACGCACCGGCAGCGCAGGGCCTTCATAAATCTGCCCCTCTGTCTCCAGGATTGTTAAGACCTTCTGTAGGAGTGACTTATAGGTTACTATGTGTCTATATATAAGGTAGATATAGATATACTATATCTAAGTAAGGGGTGATTACACCACCTTACCCAAGCTGAGTGATAAGCCTGTGGTGTCAGTTTGGATGGCCAGCCAGGGGTGGCACAATACATGCTGCAGCCCCTGGTAGGCCTTGGATGCACCTATGCCCTGGGTACCTATGGTACACTATACAGGGGCGCACAAAGGTGACCCAATACCCAATCAGGTATGTACCTAAAGTACATGGTAATAATTTAGAGAGACAACAGCTGGGCTGTGGGTCTAATTAGTAGGCCCACAGCCACACTAAAGTCTAAAAACCAGAGAATCACAGCAAAAAGTGGGGGTGACCACAGGAAGCAGACCCTACTCTCCTACGGCACTAATGAATTATTTTGCTTTATTCAAAAACAAAATATACCAAATCTAAATTTTAATTTTAATGGAAAGGTTAGAGCTTTATTAAATTCAGTCCAGGCCACCCATTATCCATACTATATTTTGTTTGATGCTCTTGCATTGCTCCCACAAATTAATATATCAACTTAATTTTTAGCCTTCGATTTCAAATTCCTTCACATGTACAGAATGTTTTAAAATTGCCAATCTTGCTTTTTTATTTATATACACTATATTAATGGTTAATAATATTTAATTTTCTAAGCAATCGCAGACCCCCTAGTGTGCCCGGATCACAGGCTAGGAACATTGGTGCCCCTAAGGCCTGGTTTGGGGGTATTAAGTTGGGGGAGCCGGGTGTGAGGATGAGTATGATCCAGCGCTCTCACCAAAAATTTGCATAAAGGACTCTATCTACTACCGCCATACATACACTACAACACTAGGCCCATATCAACAACAGAGCGACTGAATCATGAGGCGATAAGATCTAAATATGTTGTTTAAACTATCTACAATAATCAAGACCAGCTTGTCATTTAGAAAGTTTATTTAAACATAATCAGAAAAACTCAGGTTTTAGAATTTTATTAAACAAGCATTAGAAAATGTCATAAAGAGAGGATTATTCAGAATTAATAAAAAGAGCATAAATCAAGAATTATTATTCATTAGCAGAAATAAGTAAAATTAAGCATTTCCAAACCCTAATTATCTCTCTGTCTCTACCCTCATCACCTAGAAATAAAGTAATTAATAAAAGCTGCTTTCCTTACGAATGTTGTCCATCAGCATAACACGTCCCTCAGGAATCTCGAGCGCAAGCCAAATGTCTATTCTTTGAGCCCATTCTTATACCCTAAACTTAGCTGAGCTAACTATTTTTCACATTCCATCAGACGAATTCTAGCTCTCCATTGGCTGAGCCACCTCATGCCACAGTAAAATATGACATCTTCTTCCTCATGACCGGGTTATTCACTAGTCCATTGTTCATACACGAAGTCTTGGCAGCACTTCCTCAGGCTGTTACATTTTGTAGCGAAAGAAGTTCAAGCAATGCAAAATCTATCACGTCTCCTCCTTCCAACCTTGAGCCTGTCCGTTCTGAGCTCCCTTGGCACGTTTACAAACCTCTCCACAGAGTCACTTTTAGCAGTTCTTTCCAAAACCTTTCAAATTAAAAGCTCATAGGCTTTTTATCCTTTTCAGAAATATTTTCTCTTGTAGTAGTTTCATCAATAGGCCTCTTTTCAGAAAGCGTCACTTTTCTGCGCCACCTTTTCTTGCGTCACTTTTTAAAGGTGCACTATTTTTCTGCAACCATCTCTAAGCTTCTTTTATAAAACTATTATATAAACAAACACAAAAGAGTAATTAATGCAAGAAATACAGTTTGTTCTGTTGCCACCCACCGTTGCTAATTAATTAACCCATTATTCTATATTACCTAGCAGAAGCAAACAATTAAAGCAGCATTTATATCTACCATTCTTCATTTAGTCCAGCAGGATTCTTTATGCACCTGTAAAAATAAAAAGGACACCACATAGACAAAAGCATACATAAAATAGGCACATGCAATTAATTGAACAGCCGCAATTAATAAGACAATAGACAAACAAACAAGGTTAGTTAATTAGTTTTAAAACATATTTGCTGCAACATAGAGCACATAATGTTAAACCCTCATGTTGGTGTGTGCAACTTTTATTCTAGGTTGGTTTAATAACATACATGCAAAACATATTAGTTGTATTAAATATTATGGAAGTCTGACTTTGCGAGCTGAAATAAATATATTTCTAAATCTCGCTCCATCAACTCCCTCATCTGGTGATTTTAAAATCACCAAACCACACCAAAAATTTTAGCATCATTTTTTTTATCTAAGATGAACATGATTCGATTTCACCTGTGTTAGTATTTCTAAAGACTTGTCTCATCAGTTTATCTACAACTCTCATATTGAGTTTTAAGAAACCCCTCCAGTTCCATCCTTCTCTCTTATGCCTTTCTCATTTTGTAAATTCTCTTCTTTTCCTCAATTGAAAATGACAACTAAAACTAACTAAAGTAGAATTATTAGGAGCGCACATATCAGAGACATCTTACAACATCCCTTAAAGATTGAACATCTTGAGCTGTTATTTACAAAAACATGAAAGTATTTTCACTAAGCTTGCAAGGAAAAATAAAACAAAATTTTTAAAAATGTTGTCTAAATTTTCCAAAAATTTCTAACACCCCCCTTTTTCAATTTTTTTTCATTTATTTTTTTATATATACCCTTAAACCTTCTAACAGTTTTTCTTCGACCTTTCGTCACAAGTTATTTTCCAGCTAACACAATTTCTTCGACCTTGTGTCACCTAACACATTTTCTTCAGCCTAATGCCAAAAACAGAAAACCCAAAATTTTAACAGGTATGTACCTCAATCATTGTCACTATTCTCTTCAATCTTTTCCTGCCTGCTACTATTTACCTCCATTACAGGTATCACTTCTATTTTCTTTCCTGCTTCACTTTTCTTTTCAGAATCTTTTTGACTTGATATTTCATCAATCTTTTCTTTTGATCTGTGTACCAATTTGAATTTTAGGCCTTCACTTTCTCCTGGCCAATTACCATCTTTTCTTGATAATTTCTTCTTTTGCTCGGTCACATTACATTCTGTTCTCCAAGCTCCTTTTCTGAATTTTCTTATTTCAGAATCTTCATCACTCTCATCAGTTTCATTGTCAGAAATTTGAATTCTGGACTCAGGTACTTCTTTACTCAGCAGCTTCACTCCGTTAGGAACATCTTCTTTGTAGCTGGTACTTGGCAATTCATTTTCTTCTTCTTCTTCAATTACCTTCAACTTCCCAGTTTCAGAATTCCTGTTCCTGCTTTCAGAGCTTCTTTTCTGCTTTTCAATACTCTCCTGGTCTTCAATCACATTCTGATCAGATTCTTCTGTTGCTTCTTTTTCTGGCAGATCTCCATCATTTTCTGAGTTTAATTTCACAACGTTCAAGTCTTTTTCATTCAAGGCTTGTTTTTCAATCAAACTCTCCAGATGTCGACCAACCTGTCGATCTTCAAGATCTGGATGCTTTTCAGGCTCTTCTTCAGAATCTGAATCAGCAATAGTGACACTATCCTCATCAGGACTTTCAGGTGTAGGTACACGAAAAGTATGGCCAGTGTCAATCCACCTCTTCAGTCTTTTGCACTTCACTGCATTTGTTGTGACAAGGGCCTACCTTTCTGCCACCTTGGCACTAGACAATTTCTTTTTAGACGAACCTTTTTCCTGATCCTTTCACCTGGTAACAGATCATGTGCTTGCTCTTTTTCTCTTGTTTGCACTTCAGTTCCATCTTCATTAGACACAGAAGTTACTACATCTGATAAATTTCTGCAGTACTCCAAATTGATGTTATTATTGATAGTCATCATTCTTTCCACTGATATGAATGCATGTCTCATAACCTTGTCCATAACAATATCACATGGTCTTAAATCTGTCTTTTTATCAGTAGTACTTCTCAGAAACATTAAAACAAGTGGAAAGACATCTGTCCACTTTGTACCTGTAGTTAGGCCCAATTTTACATCTCTGTTCTTTATAGTACCATTCTCTTGCTCCGCAACACCTGAAATTTCTGGTCTATATGTACAATGGAGCTTTTGTTCAATGTTTAAAACTTCACAAATCATTTGTAACAGTCTGTCCTCAATATGTCTTCTACCATCTAGTAAATTTGCAACAGTAATTTCATCATTATGTCGCGTCTGAAATGTTTCAACCCATTTTGAAATCAAACAGATAATCACAAAAACGTAACCCAGTTTATTATGCAGTGCCATCTCAATGAATTCCATTTGTAATCTGGTGAATGAACCACTCTCCTGTCCTTCTGTTCCCATTCCCACAATTGTTTTCTTAATTGGGTTCACTTGTTGGCAAGTCAGACACTCTTGGCAAAGAAATTCTACAATTATTCTAAATTTTGTATTGAACCAAATTCCTCTGAAAAGCTTGACCATTGAATCTCTTCCAATTTGTCCAAAATCATGGTACATTCTGGCCATGTCAGCAATCATGCTATTTGGTAAAACTACTCTGCCATCTTTGTGTGTCCAAATTTCATCCTCATCTCGCTGTCTATAATCTGCTCTCAACCATGTGTTTTTCTCCTCATGAGTTGCTTCATCTTGTAAATCTTTGACTCCTTGCCATGTTTCAACTACAGATGTTAGTATTAGTGAACTCAAAGCATGTTCATCATTCTTTTTGTATGCTGCACATTTCACGACAGCAATCCTTCTGCCAACTGAATGCCATTAGTCAATCCTTTAATTAAATTTGCATTTCTGATAGGTGAACCTGCAGAAGTCAAATGACCTTTTTGGGACCAGAGCTGTTCATAGTCATGCACAACTCCATAACCGTATTCACTGTCAGCAACATCAGTAACTGTGCAGACAGAATATGCTGCTCTCATAAAGCCTTCCTCTGTTCTTAGACAATGGCAGAGGAACATCTTTAATGTCCTGTCTGGGCTTTTTGTGAAATACTAATATATCCTGACATTTATCATCATCTGTCAAGTTTGTTTTAATCTGTGAACCAATTTCATTTATCACTTGGATGTTTTCACTCAAAAGATCATCAGATTCATTCCAAGATACTGGAAGTAAATTTATTCTTTGTGGTCTGTTTTCCTGTTCTTTATTTAATCCTGTATCTGTATTGTTTATCTGCTCATTAACATAATTTTGCAATGGCGGTGAAGCCATCTCATTCTGCTGAATCATCACTTGTCGCTGTATTTGTAGCTGTTTATTTAGCTCATTTATCTCAATCTCCTTTTCCTTTGACCATAATTTTGACTTATTAGGCTGTGTCAAATCAATCAGATCAATATCAGACTTCTCACTAGCTAGAACTGGAGTCATCATTCTTTCTTGTTGAGTTGGAATTATTACTGACTCATTTTCAGGTACATTAGAATAAAGTTTTTCAGTAAAAATTTGAATTTCAGAATTTAATGGGACTGATAAAACTGTAGAACTAATTTCATCTTTTCCAAGCACAGGGACTGTCACTGCTTCTATGTATTTCATTGACTGTTTTAAATCATTTGTACAATTTACATAATCAGGAATATTAATTCCAGAAGTACTATGCATTTCATCATGCCTTTCTGTCACGTCACATTGAGAAGAAGTCTGAGCTGAGACTTTATTAATCTGAACCGTGACTCTTGGTGTTTCATTAATCTGTTCTGGGGGTCTTTTTGAATTTCTGTCTTGATCTGTATTTACAACATCAATTTTAGACTGATCAATATTTTCTACTCTGACAGGTTTATTACTTACATTTGCTAATTTGGAAATCATTAATTTGCTCTCACATTTAGCAGCAACTTTTTTCATTTTCTTATACCAAGAAATCATTTTCTTTTTCTTTAGATAATAGTTATCCATATTTTTAAATACTTACCTTTATTAATATTGACTACAACAAATAAATTATTTACTTATTTATTAATACGCAAAATTCTCTAATTTTTTTCTTATGTCAATCAATTTTTAAATTATCTTCTATGAACTTAATTTGGCTTAGTAATTACAAACTACAATTATTATTATTACTACTGATGCTATTGTGGAGGTGACTGAAATCACAACTATGGCTGTAGCTATGCTTCCTATTCTATTAAAATTTACTACTGCTCTGACTTTAATTTACAATTCTGGTGATAGTTGTTAATGCTGCAAATATTATCTATTATTGTGACAACTTATATTACTGCTATCTTTGTACTGGTTACTTCTGTTGTCGTTTTCTTTATCAGGACTGTTATTGTAATAACTGCTATTTACTATATCACAATAAGAACTATTTCCCCAAAATACATTGGAAAAGTTGTAATCTTATTAGCTTTGTAAAACTTTTTACACTATGTTAAGTGCTTCGTTTTAATATAAACGAAGTTCTAAATATTAGCGCTAAGAAAATTAAAGTTAAAAAAAACACTCGACAGTAACAAATAACTAGTATTAGCCAATTACAGCTTAGCAAATGTCTTAGCCAATCTCTGCGCGTCTACTATAACGCTACAGCCAATCACAAAGCGGTAACTATGAAGCACTAGCCAATCACAGCGTCGCTACAGTGACCTATCACTTCAGTCTCTCTTTCTCTTCTCGTGCTTTTGCGCTCAAAATTAGCCCTTTCTTTGTTAAAAGAGCAAATCAATTTCTTCTATCTCCACATGTTTGCCAGCCAGTCCAAGCACTCATTAGCTGAGATACGCAAGGCACAGTTATAGCGAGAAGGAAAATCTCGTCAAAACACTCATAAAAGTAAACAATTACTCGGCAGTGGCAACGCGCATTAGCCAATAGTAGCGCAACCACTCAAGAGTATTCCAGCCAATCACAGCACTGTTTGTGACTCTCTACCCAATTACAATGCGGCGGTCATGACGCACATAACCGCTGTAGCTTCTAGCTCTCTCTTCGTGCTCCTACTCTTCAAGCAGCCCCTCCTACATCAAACAAGCCCATAACACAGCGCACAACCGACCATCACTTCACACATCAGCTGTGACACGTGTGTAGTGAGGAAAGAAACCAAATTGCGAACAAATGTAAACAATTCAGCAGGCAATAGCAACACGCATTCAGCCAATCATTGCACGATATACGCCTCGACCAATCACAGCACAGCTTTCACGACGCCCCAGCCAATCAGAGCGTGACTTTCAAGACGCCCAGCCAATCACAGTGCTGCTATAACTGTAACATACACACTCCATACTGCAATCTCTCCTTCGCGCTCTAAACAGTTTCTTCTCTATTACAATACAGCGCGCAACGCTTGTCACACGAATCAGCTGTGACACAGCTCTATTCCAAAAACAGCACAGCTATAGCGAGGAAAATCAAAACGGGGGCTTAACTCTATGTTCAAGAATGTTCCTGCTATGTACTAGGGATCAGCCTATACAGACAGCCGATCCACTAAGACGTTCTCATTAATATGGAATTAACTTTGGGGACACTTGCTAAATAATAATAAAATCTCGGCAGGCAGTGACGCGCAATAGACAATTGGAGCGCAACACAAAAACGCTGTCAGCAGATTACAGTGCAGCTTTGCTTATGACACTACGGCTTTTTAACCAATCAGGATGCGGCCCTGCTATGACGCTGCGACATTTTGACCAATGAGAGCGCGGCGGCTGTGACGTAGACAGCCGCTGCAGCTGGCAGCTCTCCCCCTTACGCTCAGCCCCTCCTTCACAAAATGCCATTTTAACTCAGCGCGCTACGCTTGTGACACGCTTCCCTTTAAAACAACAGTGCGGTTGTAACGAGGAAGGCAAAATCTTTTCAGGTATTGTGTGTTTCCCTTCAAATATACCAGCCGCACTCACTTTGATTGTCCAGCTCTATACTCGAGTGTGTTCATACTACGCACTGGATACACATGCAGACAGTTGATCCACCAGGACGTCCCCTCTAATATGGAACAAACCTCCACTTAATTTAGTTAAACTACCCAATTATTTCTAAAATCAAGTCACTACACGGGGACACTTCCATAATACAATTAACTCAGCATGCAGTGGTGACGCGCACTAGCCAATCACGCGCGACCACTCCAAGGTACTGAAACGCTTTTCAGCGAATCACAGCACTTCTTTACACGATACCTCAGCCAATCAGAGCGCGGCGGCTCTGACACATACAGCCGCTGCGGCTCGAGGCTCTCCCCACACGTTCTCGCTCCTAAAATCGGCCCCTCTCTTACAATTTTCGATCGGCACACTTTTGAATCGATTTAGATAGTGCACAATACTTTTAAATATATTTTTATTAGCGCGTAGTACTTTTAATTGTATTTAAATAGCGCGCAACACATTATAAAGTCTTTGAATAACACAGACTTTACCTTGAACGTTCCTAAGTACCTTAAAATTACTTTTGGTACAATTTAGTAATTACATAAAACGGACTCATCTGCCTGCTTCTCTAAAAAGGATAGTTTTATACATTCGTTCAAGTAGTCTCAGCTTGGAATAGTCGGCGCTATTCTCATAGAATAATTTCAATCGCCAATAGAGCAATTCTTACCCTACCCTTCTAACAGGTAATAATCAAAAGAGTTTCAGTTGAATGCAGGTACATTTAGCAATTCAAGTTTAATCCAATTGACATTACAGAACATTCACGCATTTTCAAACAGGAAAACCCTAAAACATACATACATGAAATCTTTGCAGGACTCTCACCTGCTTATAGATAACATGTACCGTTAGTAAAATAAGCCACGTTATTTTACCCTTCACTCAAGCTCGAATATATACTACTACTCTTTTCACAGTGAGTTTTAGAACGGGCTCATTGTCCCTATACTCATGCTGCTCAAATTTCTTAGATAATCCTCACTATGCATACATTCACACCTATGTCCCTAACATGTGTTGCACGGCGACAACACGATGATATGCGGCGATATCACCTTTAGAAGCAGAACAAATGTGCTTGTGTAACCTGTTAACACATCAGCGTCCTGATCACAGCGTTACACATCTCTAGCCATGGCTAATCTGGGAATTTTCACACTGCTGGAAAAATCCCTTACATTAAATAAACTGACAAAATCACTAACTCAACATATGTTAAACATTAATCCTATGAATATACCAACATATATGTGTCATGCATGTAACATGTATGTCAAAAACAACATATAAACCGTCCGATGGCTACCAGGAAATTGGTCCAGCGCTCTCACCAAAAATTTGCATCAATGACTCTATCTACTACCACCAAACTTACACTACAACACTAGGCCCATATCAACAACAGAGCGACTGAATCATGAGGCGATAAGATCTAAATATGTTGTTTAAACTATCTACAATAATCAAGACCAGCTTGTCATTTAGAACGTTTATTTAAACATAATCAGAAAAACTCAGGTTTTGGAATTTTATTAAACAAGCATTAGAAAATGTCATAAAGAGAGGATTATTCAGAATTATTAAAAAGAGCATAAATCAAGAATTATTATTCATTAGCAGAAATAAGTAAAATTAAGCATTTCCAAACCCTAATTATCTCTCTGTCTCCACCCTCATCACCTAGAAATAAAGTAATTAATAAAAGCTGCTTTCCTTACGAATGTTGTCCATCAGCATAACACGTCCCTCCGGAATCTCGAGCGCAAGCCAAATGTCTATTCTTTGAGCCCATTTTTATACCCTAAACTTAGCTGAGCTAACTATTTTTCACATTCCATCAGACAAATTCTAGCTCTCCATTGGCTGAGCCACCTCATGCCACAGTAAAATATGACATCTTCTTCCTCATGACCGGGTTATTCACTAGTCCATTGTTCATACAGTCTTGGCAGCACTTCCTCAGGCTGTTAAATTTTGTAGCGAAAGAAGTTCAAGCAATGCAAAATCTATCACGTCTCTTTCTTCCAACCTTGAGCCTGTCCGTTCTGAGCTCCCGTGGCACGTTTACAAACCTCTCCACAGAGTCACTTTTAGCAGTTCTTTCCAAAACCTTTCAAATTAAAAGCTCATAGGCTTTTCATCATTTTCAGAATTATTTTCTCTTGTAGTAGTTTCATCAATAGGCCTCTTTTCAGAAAGCGTCACTTTTCTGCGCCACCTTTTCTTGCATCACTTTTTAAAGGTGCACTATTTTTCTGCAACCATCTCTAAGCTTCTTTTATCAAACTAATATATAAACAAACACAAAAGAGTAATTAATGCAAGAAATACAGTTTGTTCTGTTGCCACCCACCTTTGCTAATTAATTAACCCATTATTCTATATTACCTAGCAGAAGCAAACAAATAAAGCAGCATTTATATCTACCATTCTTCATTTAGTCCAGCAGGATTCTTTATGCACCTGTAAAAATAAAAAGAACACCACATAGACAAAAGCATACATAAAATAGGCACATGCAATTAATTGAACAGCCACAATTAATAAGACAATAGACAAACAAACAAGGTTAGTTAATTATTTTTAAAACATACTTGCTGCAACATAGAGCACATAATGTTAAACCCTCATGTTGGTGTGTGCAACTTTTATTCTAGGTTGGTTTAATAACATACATACAAAACATATTAGTTTTATTAAACATTATGGAAGTCTGACTTTGCGAGCTGAAATAAATATATTTCTAAATCTCGCTCCATCAAGTATACTTGAAGGAGGCGAGAAGAGAAGAGTTTGAACCCCCAAAATATGATGAAAGATGTTGGGTGAGAGGGTTGGTGAAATGATTATCTTTATTTTATTATGATAAGGAGGGTAGCAGGAATATGCCACGGTATACTGCAAGTCGTGTAGATGACAGATTGTAAATTTATTGATGATCAGGAACTATAACATTATAGGTGTTAAGGCGTCTGATTGAACAGGTAAAATGTCACAAAGGGAGCGTTAGGTACAAAATATTAATATAAACAGAAGAGAGGAAAACATCTGTGAATTCTGACCCTACAGGCACTTTTGTAGGTAGGCAGTATGGAAAACTGGTGCACACATGAAAGCACATAAAGGAGCATAGGACTGTGATATAATATGACTATGAAGTTCTAAATACCTTTATAGATCTAATATAATTAAAAAATAGATCACTAACGACCAGTCACCATAATAGTAAATGAGGTCTGGCTGTTGATGGATGACACCTAAAGGCTGATGAATATTTAATCATGAGTTGTTTATTTATGCCAGCTGAGATAGAAACCCCCTTGTCACAACTTCATGGCTTCTTATCATTGTTTCGTTCTGTCTCTGTTTACAAAAGCTACCATCTGTCTTCTTCAGGCCTTGAGAATTCTCTCAGTTTTTAGGTCGAGCATCAGCGCGCATGCGCTGTTTGCAAGACCTGATGTAATCCCTCTATACAAAGCGTAATCCTGCCTTCTGCTTCAATTGGGTCAATCTTGCCTCACTTGCAGTTCCCGGCTCCTTATTGGTGGCGTTCCCGAACTTCACTTCCGTTTTTTTAGTTCAGGAGCACCGCACTGGTCAACTACAGTTAATTTACGCTGTTGTTGTTTATGTGGGCCTTTGGACACTACTTGTTTTAAATTCACCATACCCCGAAGGAGCTACGCTAGCAACCAAGATGGCCACGTAAGCTCCCGGCTCCGCCGACCTCCGCCAGCAGCTCGAATATCCTGCCTTCAATCCTGACTTCACACCTGATCCCCTTGTTTATGAACTTTTGCTGCTTTTACCGGTGCAATCCCGAGTTTTCTACCTCATCGGTCGACGAAGATATGCCGTGTCTCCATTTTCGGCCTAACATCGTGTGGAAGCCGGGACCTCGATTTCTAACCTATCCGGTCTGGAAGTGATCAACAACGGCCGTGATGACCTGGATTGAGCCCGGTCTCCCGAAGTGTGCCGTGAATTGCTGCTTTTTGGTGACGGTCCTGTGATCGATCTACACCGAGAACACACCAACGTGTTCCACCGGATGCCGTGGTGGGGGTCTGGTGCCCGAAGAGCTTGCTGACCTCCCGGGGCCGACGGGACGGGGCCCTCGCTGACGGCAAAGGTGTGTTCTGCTATACGAGGAGCGCCCACTGTTTGACATTTGACTTGAGTGGCTTGTTACCCCGGAGTAGCCGGCCTCCGGGGTTCAAATCTGGCTCTGCCGCCTACTGAGAGGGGACGGAGCGGATGGAAGGCACGCCATCGCTGCAGGCCATCATGGCCGCCATTGAGGCGCTCCATTTACGTACTAGCGCTGTGTTCCGGACACTGATCGTGAAAGTGGACGGTATCCTGGAACCGGAGGTCGACCCTCTGCTGAGTTCTCCGTGGGCTGTAGTGCCAGCGGGGCATCGAATGTCTGGACTCGAGGTCCCTGTGCCGATACCGGCTTTCCTGAGCCCTGGCGATTCCGAATCACCGACCCTCAAGGCTGTGTTTAATGTCAGCGTCTCCTGTTCGATTCTGTTTCCTCATGCTACATCTATGGACGCTCTCCAGTGTGATAACAAGTTCCTCAGTGACTTTTTGGGACAAGTGCTGTTCCTGGAGGCATTTCATTGTCTTATTCGTGAACATTTATCCTGTACTCGACTCTACTGCATTGCCGAGAACTCTCATGGACGCTTTGCCTTTTTTCTCAAGATGGCGGCTCGAGGGAAGGAGACTCTTAAGGAAGATCGTACTGGCCAGGGCTGAATTTTCCTGCTTCGATCCGATATTATAGTTTTCAGCAATGCCGGGGTTGTGCCTATAGTGTAACGGGAGTTGGGTGGCCATTGACTATACTCCCCCGACTGGTTTGAATATTTTGCTGAAATGTTGGCTTTATTGCATCTGGGGTGGTCGCTGTTGGCGGGGGGCATGGGAGACCGGGAGTGTGTTTGGTTTCTCCTCCTCCACTTTTTCTCTCTTTCCCTTCTTTTAGGGTAGCTCTTGGGCGACAGACACGCTGCTAGTGGGTTAGGCCGTAGCCATTGCAGGGGTGTAGGGTGGGGGGTTAGGGGAGGGTTTTTTTGTTTTTCCTTTGTTTTGTTCTATGGCCCTTTTGTCTTTCCTTTTTTCCTTTTACGAGAAGTGGCCTGTTTATTCTTCACGGATCCTTTCTTGCCCGGGTGTCTATACTAGCCTTAATTATCCTGTATCGTTGCGTATGGGGAAGGATGTGGCTGGGTTGTTTTCGATCGTATCTTAGACTGTTTATTTCTCCTAATTGTTGTGTATAGTCGTGACTCAACGTGGGTTCCTTATGATGATTCCTGTATGCATCATCCCCCGCCTGTCTCTTTCCCGCATTGTATTGTTTGACGCCTGATGTTTGTAATGCCTACTCTTGTCTTACTGTTAAAATAAACAAATATATTAAAAAAAAAAAAATTCACCATACCCCAATCTCTACTCCCGACTAGTTGCTGGTAGCCTGCTGTAGTTTTCATAATGTTTGTAAGCGCCACAGGGGCATGGTGACCATTCTTGCATACCACTGATACATAATATTGCAACTAGGAACAGGAATGCAATGTTTTTCCACACCACCCCTTAATTGTGATTCCTGATTTTCAGACATCTTCCCATGATGCACTTCATGCGTGGGTGTTTGCTTCATGGTGATCTTTCCGTGTGTGTGTATGTTTTTTTTTTTTAACCCCCTTTAACCAGCATATATTTTTTATTTTATGCTACTCTGCAATGTGGAAGAACAATGGTTTGTTTTAATGTGCGGCCCATGTGGCTTCCGTGGTCTGTCTCTTTTTCTTTTGAAGGAGGTGCCTCTCCTTGACAGTAGTTTTTATAGTGTTTGTAAGTGCCACAGGGGCATGGGCTAACGCTCCTAGAAGCCCAGATGAAAAAAGAATGCCACTTATTCTGTTTTTCTCAAGATGATTGAAGGTAATTACAGTCAGCAAAGGAGAAACGTTTTTTTCATTCCACTTAAAGCCATGCATCTAGTATAATGTATTTCTGCTGTAGAGGGAGAACAAGTTCACTCAGGCCATCATGCCTGCCAACTTGAACAACAAGCATTGGCAAAGCCAATAGGTTTTTCCTATGTGAAATCTGTTGGCTCTGGCAATGTTTCTGTTTCTTACATATTGCATAGCAGTTGGGTTTCTGAGAAACATGACTTCATGTAAAAAAAAGTGCCATGATGTGCACACCATTGACTGCGTCATAGTGCTTTTTTTACTATAAACCATGTTGTACAGCAGCTCAAGTGATGTGTAATATGTAAAACAATTGACAGAGCCAATAAATTATGTAAAGACGAAATCTGCTGGCTTTGCCATTGCTTGTTGTGGTTGGTTGGAAGTGGCCTGGAGTGCCTTGAGCAGCTTGGTCAGGATTAACCCTGAGTGGAGATCGCGGAATTGCACTACACAAAGCTATGCGAAGTGCAAAAAAACGATGTCACAGTTCACGGAGCTCGCTAGCAGCACAGTACAGTAGAAAAATGCTGTTCGCTGTGAAGGCACAGTGCAGGGTGCTTGTCCGCACTGTGCAATCATTGCGAACAGCACCATGCATAGCGCAAGCTTACCTTTTCGAGTAGATTTTTACTCGAGCAGCAGCTTTCTCAACGCGAACGGCCAGTTTCTCAATGTGAGCGGTCACGAGCATAAGCGACAACTCGCAATGAGAAACCTGACCCCCCCGCATTGGAAAATCTCGCCGAGAGGTTTATTTTCCACGCTAGCACTCGCCAACTTGACGTTGGTGAACGCGAGCGAGGAAAAGAACTTCCCTGTGCGAAGCAGAGCTTTTCGGAACTCTGCGAGCTCTGCAAAACGCAGAGTGTGGGAAACTTCGTGAGCGGAGTGGAGTTCACCACCCAGGTTTACTCATGACATGGCTAAAGCTCATTTAAAATAAGCATTTGTAATGCACTATGTCTCGCGTTACTGAAAGTTTGAGCAATTAGTATTGTATTATTATTTGCAATGCCAACACCTCAAACTTTCAGTAATGCGAGACCTATTTCATAAGCCTGGGCGTAGTTTGCATAGCAGCACTACACGTAGCTTCGTAGTCTGCGCGCGTAGCTGATGACACTGTGTGCTTGTCTGCACTGAGAAAATTGCAAAATAATTGCAAATGGCATCCTGTACAGTGCCAGTTATGATAAAATAAGTATATCTATGTTTATATGCTAAAGTTCATATAGTACTTTCACAATTGTGAAACTGAAAAATTAGTAAGCAGTGGGAGATGTGATGATTTTGGGATCCTCCCTAATTTTAGGGGGAGTACCAAACAGGTGCCTTGAAAACAAAAAATCACAGCTTATTGAACGATTTGGTGGTGGTCCCATCCTCTTTGGACCACCCCAAACACAGTTATTGACAAAAAAACATTCCCAACCAAAGGCCCTGCAAAGCATTATGGGATGAGATTAGCAGTGGGCAGTGAATATTATATAGCATCCAATATCAAAAGAATTCTACAAAGAGCTGCAGTTCAACTGGTGGGTACTAGATGTCCCTCACGAGTCAAATGCAAATGCTTGATGAAAGGGTTTCAGTGGTTTTCCATTTGACTCGTGAGGGACATCTAGTAACGACTTGTGGAACTGCAGCTTGATGTAAGAATAATTTCAATGCTTTGCATTTGATTAGTGAGGGACATGTAGTAACAACTAGGTGAACTGCAGCTCTTTGTAGAATTATTTTGATATTGGATTCTATAATATTCACTGCCCACTGCTAATCTCGCCCCATAATGCTTTGCAGGGTCTTTGGTTGGGATTGTTTTTTGCCAATAACTGTGCTTGGGGTGGTCCTAAGATGATGGGACCACCACTGAAGTTCAACGAAATTTGCTTTTTGTTTATGCTCTTTGTGTTCAAGGCATTGCTTGGTCCTCCCTCTAGGTTAGGGGGGACCCCAAAATCATCAGCTCTCTCATTGCCTAATGTTTTCATTGTAAAAGTTCACTTTTGTGATTTGGTTATATGCTTTTAAGCATGTAAAGTTGCTGTTTCAAAGCATCTGAGGATATTGTTTATTTAGATGCTACGCTACGTGGTGAAGCATAGTTTTGGTACTGCACTACATGCCATTTGCAAAGTGCGATTTAGTCCAAAATTTGCATGCTCCGTTAGCGTAGTATTAAGCCCAGGGTTACTATTGCATTGCAAATGCTTGTTTTTTTTGCCAAAAAACAGTTTAACCGGAAGCCACTTCTATATGTCTGCACCCCTTAACCTCCTTCTCCTCATGTGCTGCTAGCCTGCTACTGAATCTCACAGGAAATCCACTCGTCTCTCCTACTGCTTTTACACTGCTCGGGCATCAATATGTTTTGGTCATCGCTCTGATCACCTCCCTTCCTGTGAGTGGCTGTCCATAGATTAATTTTAAAACAACACTACTGAACAAAACCTACCTCCTTTATTGTATTTACATCCCTGTTTATATCTGCTGTGTTACAAATATAATACCAGCATCGCTATTATCAAATGTCTGATGCGGTCCTTGCATCATCCGAGCTGCTCTCTGCTGGACTGTCTCTAATCTGCCACTGTGCTTCTGGACATATGCCCCGCATAGCTTGACCCGAACTTCACTGATGTGTTACAAAGTACTGGTATCACTCCCATGCTCAGCTAAAGGCGACCCTCTGATTCCCCGTTCCCACTCCCCAGGATAGCTGCACCAGCTGTGATTTTATTTGTCATTAAACGTTATTGCCACCAGGTCCAGACCCTGCAGATTTCCCTCCTGTGTCTACACCTCATTGTGCACCCCTATCCTTACTTTGATTCTTGATGGAAGGGGATTGTGATGGGGAATGACAGGTGTCTGATTTATGATGCCTGGTCAGGTGTTATGGGATAATTAGGGTGTCTGATGTGAGTGGGGAAGGGGCTGTGTTTTCACTTTATTACTGTTAGAGACAATGTGTAAAGTATTTATGTAGCGCTCAAAGTTAAGCCTGACTGCTTTTGTGGCAAGCGACCAAAGGGTTAAGCACAGGTTAATTTTGTGAGTTTTTGTGGTTCACCCTGACAAGGATTGTGGCTGTTGCGTGAGTAGGGTTTCACTCCCACTCACCAACAGCCCAATTCCTCACAAGTCCTTATAAGCATTTTTAGTGTATATGATAAAAAAAAAATCTAAAACTGTCTCAAAGGTTAGAGTTCCACATCAGCAGTCAGATTGATTAGTTGGTTTTTGCTCTCTGACTACTTCAGACCACTTTTTTAGAGCCCTGCTCTGTCTCATGATCCCACAAAGACCTCTTTTGAAAGCTGAAAAAGTAGTTTAAAAGCCTATTCATGACAACTGCCCAGATTGCTGGCTGAAAACGTCCAATTGCATATTACGTATGGTTCAAACAATATGACAGATTTGCTAACACTTTGCGGTGGATTGCGTCATACAAGTATCCTTCCAGTACAAACTCTATACTAAGCATCATGCACACACACTTCCACCATGGTGCAAGGATGAGTGCATGGCCCAAGGTAGCTAGTAGTTCTCCAGGTCAGAGAAACTGTGCCATATCTTAGTAGATATGGGTCTTTTCTGCTCTACCACTTTGACACATTGTAGCCCAGAATCTTTTATGATAGACTTTCAGACTTTTCAAACATTTTTTATGTGTTGAATACTACAGCACACACGACAAGTTTGAAAAGGTTGGAAAAATAAAAATAGTTGTCCAAGTAAACACCTGCCTCAAGGAGGTGCTAAGCCCGTACTACGACTGTTAGTAGATACTGCATTGCATCAGAAACAATGGGTGTTAGTGAGATAACACCCATGGACCACCAGTCTGCCCCCCCCTTTAATGCGACATAACACAAAGTAGCTCAACGTGCTACTTTGTGTTACTTTTAGGCAAATTTCCAGTGCAAAAAGGGTTTTGAACAAGAAAGTAAATAACAAATGAACATTTTGCTCCAGTTTGCATCACCTTTTGTGACTTTACACTAGTGTAAACTGTTGATAAAACTGGTGCTTAGTTTTGTGAGTATTCAGAGTGCCATGAAGGTGTACAAACATGTTCTTTGTAATTAAACGTAACAGAATATCTGGGATGGCTTTTGCTTAATGAAGTATGATGGCTGATAGGTAATGCATGGTGGAAGTTGATAGGTGATCTCCAATGGCTTCTGTCTGATGCTGCCTGCTGACAGCTCATCTGTATTTGATGATGTAAGTGGGATGCTTATGTATGATGGCTGATGTATATGCATAATACATGTCACGATTAATAGACAATATGGGGATTTGAGCTTTTGGGTGGTTTTGTGCTGGATTTGTAATGTAGTTGAATTAATAGTTATGCAGTTTTTGTTGTCAGTGGTTGATGGACAGTGTACTTTGAAATTTATTTTGCTAAAATCTTCCCTTTATAGTCTCAGCCCATGTTTGTGGTGCAGAATACCTACGGACAAGAACTGGGATTCCCTCCTGTACAAGAGCCGTCAGCAGTTTTCCCACCGCCTTATAACGCGTACCCTGTGACCAATGTGAAACGTCAGTGAGGACTGGGTGCAGATTACACATCTCTCTACGAAGACTCTGATCTCTTCAGCACTATTTTTTTTTATATGCCTACAAGATTTGGGACCCCATCCTAAAGCACAGAGGCTGCCAGTGCTAATTTTCACTGCTATGGAACATATATGCAAAATTCCAATTAAAACCCTGTACATTTTATAAGCGTAATTTAAACTCTGACATCAGACAGCAAGCTCCCTGTTGGAATCTTGACCAGAACCATCAATTGTCCCTCTAGCATCTATGTTTCCTTCAATGGAGATGCCATCTTTAAAGAATGCAAATGTGGGTCATTTGAGAGCTCATCAGCACAAGATGATGCACACAATGCCCTGGTCTTACTCCTAATATAAAGAGGAGGACATGCCATAATGGTGGGCCCAGGTATTCTTGCATCAGTGTGTTAATTCTTCAGAATTTATTTGATGCCTATAAGTAGAAAGTGTTGTTTGAGTAAACACCTTTCTGATGAGATGTGTTCAGGGCTTCAGTAAAGCAATGTACCAACTTGTTTTATTCTATAAAATCAGCAAAAGAAAGGTGAGTAACAGCAATGCTCCCCTCAATGCTCACCACTCAGCGTATGCGTTCAGATCGCTGGAAGACTCAGCATGGTGCGGCACAAACTTGATCAACTATTCTTTGTTGCCTGACCTGAAGAAGGTCCTTAATGCCAATATACAAGAAGTCAAGTTACGTGGATACTACATTCCAGTGCTTGATTTGTAAAATATTAAGCGCAGGTGCTCCAATCGTTTTATTAGGAGGCCACACCCACTTCCCCTGGCTACACCTACTTCCACCACTGGCTCCACCCACATCTGTATATGCTCCATCAAAATTCTACAACTGGCTCTGCTGAAAGTCAGATGTAATACCGAAGTAAAGTTGAATTTCAGCCAGCTAGCCTTCCTCCTTTTGATAGAAGGTTCCTCCCCTCCAGCGCCCCAAGTAAATTTCGAAAAAAAATTCAATCACTAAGTGCATTTAAAGCACATTTGTGGCGTAAATTTGCTAAAATCACTAATCACTGTAAGGAAATACATGAAATATTGCTGTGCTCTTTGTGCCGACTTGGGAAAGGAGAATACTGGGGTATATCCTGGTCCCTGTATCTTAGCGGTCAGCCTGAACTTGTGACTTTCCCCCAGTCTAGCACGACCTGATGACCGCAAGTGGAGCTTTGTGATTTTAGGTGCATTACGTATCATAAATCTTTAAAATTTCACATCTTCAGTTCTAACAATTAGATTTGTGTCCTTTTGGTGTCAAATAATGTATTACATTTTACTCGGTTGTTCTACATTGGTGTGGGGTTTTTCTTATGTTGTGTTTTCACTTTAATACTGTTTGTGTATGCTGAATAAATACTACAGATTGCCTCTATGCTAATCCTGACTGCTTTTGTGCCAAGCTATCCGAGGGTTAAGCACAGATTCATTTAGTAACTTCTAAGGTTCACCCTGATGGTGATTTTGACTGTTGCTTCAGAAGGGCTCACACCCTCCCCTTCAATCAACAACCCAATTTCTCACAACAGCCAAACAACTTTCATCTTGTACATACACTGCACCAAGATTTGACTGTGGCTGTGGTCACTCACCAGGGATAGTGGAACACCCTCTTTTACTAAGTAGAGCAAAACTTCAGAGCGATCAGGAGAAGGGACAGGATAGAAAGAAGGTAGTGCTGAGAAGAGAGGGACCAAGGAGAGGGAGGGTATTAAAGAGGACAATACTGAGAACAAAGCAGGTTGGGGTAGGGAGAGAGAGAGAGAGCAGGCGCTGCTGAGGGAAGACAGGGCAAAAGCAGGAAACAGGCTGAGAGCAGAAGGTTTGTAGGCAAGAGGTTTGGGAGGATGAGGGAGAGCAATGATTGCTGAGGAAAGAATGTCCAGGCATGAAGGGATTGGAGAGAGTGAGGTCAAGCCCTTGTGGGGAGAGAGGGACTAGATTGTGGAAGTCAGAGAAAGCAGATATTGTAAGGCAGAGACTGGAACTCAGTCAGGACCTGGCTCTCACACTGGGGCATGCTTTGCGCCTTCCCTGCCTCTAGCCTTCCTCCTGCTATATTAAAAGGGGTCATCAAACTATTTAATTAAAAAACAGGTTTTACCTTGTTTCATTGTTTTTTCTACTTCGATATGTGCAATTGGTACCACCTAAAAAATGCATCTTCACTTCTTTGATTTTTGCTCCCCAGCCATTTGAGAAAATAGTTTCCATTTACCAAGTTCTCGAGCAGTTCTTTCCTTAGTCTTATAACTAGTTACCTTTTGCCAGCAGTAACTCACTAAAGACATCCAGGTACTGCATGACCTGTCTCCCATCCACCAGGAAGCTTTGTTGTTAAAAACTGCCAGTATTGTACGTTAGAACTTTATTATATTCAAGCTATAATAAACCTACCTCTACGGAAAAAATTATGTAGGGTTGTATGCAAATGATTATCCTGAAAACTTATGTCGGTAAGTCAAAGACAAAACGCCTGAACAAAATACTTGAAATGATGCTCAGACATGAAAAATATTTGGTGCCTCTTAGGGGTCAGAATCACCGAAAAGACAGACCCACTGAACAGCACCATTAGCCATGGATTTTGATTCTCTTTCATTTTCTAATTCACTTCTGGTCGAGCAAAGCATCACAAATGTAAAAGTAACAACTTAATACATTGTAGTATAACTGAACTAACTGAGATCTGTGGTGTAACTTGATTGCCACATGATTTAATGCAAAGATAGAAAATAGGCCGCCTAGCCCCTGATTGGGTTATAAAAGGACAATATAATTGAGTTTCAGTGGGCCTTTCACAGCTCTGGATCCTGGCGCCACTACACCTGCTGCACAATTCATAACCACACCCCTTATTGCGATGCAATTATAAATGGTGCTGGATATTCCCTTCACTTTCTTAAATTGTCTTTATAAATGAATGCACGATGTTTATGCGGTTGTCAGAATTTAATCTCTTCTTGTGAATTCGAGAGTTTCTAGTGACCTCTGAGCTAGCTGGCACTCACAATTAAGTCTAATGTATTCGATAGAGACCTAGTAAACCTCAGTCCTACGTCTAAACTATAGGATATATTATTTCAATGCGCAAAGCCTATTGGGAATATAGGAACTACACTACAATAGCATTGTCTCTCTGATCAGCTACCGTGCCCTTCCTTGTCCATCTGCTTCCAGCCATCCTTTGTCTTCCTTGGGTTCCTGCTATCTCTCACTCTGAATTGTAGCCCAGTGTGGAATACACAGAAGTGTTTGCTCGAGTGATTGTTCATCTGTATTGATGAACAGGTGGAAAGATAAGCACAAGAATGCGAGTGTTACCTGCAGACACCATCACACACCCATTTTAATTTCAGCAATTATCAGTAAGTGGGGCGCCTGCAGATCAAATCGATGCAGGACAGCCGATGAATGTTAAAGGGCATTTCACAAAGAGACACCCACTCACACCTTGCAGCTTGAGGTAAAGCGGGCTTTTTGTGTGCTTGAATATGTTACACTTGTCCTTCAAACTACAGCGTTCAAGAGGGTCTAAGAAAGCCAAAGGCTGTGTGCGCGGTCGGCAAACATTAGTTGAACAGCAAACCAGAAGATGACCCTAGAAAAAGGTACGCAGTGACAACTCATTCGATGATCAAAAAGTACCCATCAGTCACCACACGAGACCGCCCTTCATCATTTGGGAAATTTTCATGAAACCATCGATGCAAGTTGTGAATATAAAGGAAGAGGGAGACTAGATGGTTAATAGTACTCCTTTCCTGAATAGCAACAGTATGGTTTGATCACTTAGTGAGACTGATAAGTGATGCAAGTGTGGTATGACTGGGGAAGTGCAGTGCAAAAACTAAAATAAAAGGGAAAATAATTAGAAAAAGGTGTCTAAAATTGGGTCAGGGAGCACATAATACATGTTTATTAGGGTGATGCTCGCTACTCCAAATTAAAAACAATTTGAATGTGTAAAGACAGTTTGAAAAATATACTGTCTGAATTAGAGTCAGGTCAACATGTTTCAGCAATTCTCGGACATAGTGATCCTTGCTTTCTTCAGGACCTATTTACACTAAATTGCTACTGCAACAAATAATAAAACAAAAGTGAATATAACTGGACAATCACTAGGAGTCACCTGCAGTCTCCAGGTAAAGCTGTCTTGTCCTCGCTCACAGCTCGTGTCATTCACTATAGGGTCAGAAGAGACAAAAAAGGCAGTAGTACAACCAACTTTATGCCTTCCGCGAATCATAAATACTAGGCAACCATCATTCGGGCCTTAGACATAGTCACAAAGAATGACTAAAATGCACCCATAAAAGTGGTATAATTAATTGTTCAGTATTAGGATATAAAATTCATATGCCCAATAACAGTAACACATCTTACCATAGTCTGTGAGATGTGTAGGCCGTTTTTTTATCGACACTTGTCCTTCAGTCACAAGATCGTATTTGCATACATATACAGGGTGCAGGATCATGGGTACCAAATAGCATAGCAGTCAGATGTGAATGCACCGGTTATCAGCACACCGTCTTTGAAGTTATGTCACTTCATATGCTGTTGTTTAACATGTAAGATACACACATACCCACCCCGTCTGACACAATCAGCAAGCACACATATACACACACAACACACACACACAAGCCAGTTTCAGTTCAAATGCAAGCTTATTAAAAAGTATGCTACGCACTTTTAATTTTCTCCACAACATCGCATAAAGTTTCTCTTGAACTTTCTCGGGCTGCCTCCCCGACTCCAGCTCACCCATCAGTCCGTCCTCAACCACAATTATCCAATGGAATTTAGAAATTACGTTGTTCCATGGTAAAAGGCAGGCACGCACTGTGTCCATCATGCTACCCCAAAAAAATAAGCGTTGGTTTTTTGTCGCGGTCGGTGACGGCATATTATTGGAATAATCAATGGTATCCCTTGTTAGCTGGCTTCGCTTAGCTACTAGTACAAAAGTTAGTTAGTTTACAATCACTGCTCAAGTGCTTAACTTCTAATCTTACCTTTACTCGTGGTGGGCCGGCCGGCAGGGACACACTGGCTGCACTGCACTGCCTTGTGCCTTTGCTTTAACGCCAGCATCACACACACCGGTCCCCTTGCCCTACTTGCTTTATCTTCCCCACTGAACTTTCTCACAGGTTCAAAATCAGTCTCCAACAATCGGAGATAGTATATAAGCATTAAGGAGTATTAATGTACACAAGGATTAATGTGTATAAAATTGTGCATACACTGTAGGTCTCAGATCCATGGTGGATGTAATCCTGCTTAGCGGTTAATGTGGTTGTTGCAAATATCCTTGTCCAACACACTAGTTACAAGTTACTTTCCTAGTTAAGTAGTTTAGTGAGTTATGGGCCCACTGCATGAAATCAGCAATGGACTCAATATTTCATAACCCTCAGATTGGTAACATCATTTAAAATTAGAGACAAAAAATATTTAGAATTAGAGACAACTGGAAAATGATTCAACCTTCCAAAATCATCTAAAGACCTGTTACTTCTCTTACCCTAGGTGTGTCTCCGCTTTTAAAAAAAAATGTGCTCCCACTCTTCTTCCTTTGACCCTTATTTTGCCTGGATCTTCCTATGCAATAGTCTAAAGACATCCACGTATTCATGGCTCCAAATCCTGTTTCTTGTTTTATCAGATAGGTGTGACCCCAAAGGCATAGCCAAACCCATATATGAGAGTTTTTGTGATGTTTGTCCTCCCCTTTTTCCTCCGTTCCCTCTACTTTGTCCATCTGGACGCTCGTTCCAACCAATTGTTTTGCCCCATTGTCCTTCGCCCCCGCCACTGGAGTCGCTGTTGCCCATGTGCCCCTTATAGACCCATCCTCCACACACACCGACCAGCAGGCTTTTTTCCATCCCCCTTTCGGACCTCCGTCACACGCAGCCCATCAGTCCCCCTCACCTGATAGGTTTGCTTGTGCCCCTCTGTCTTTACCCTTGATGCACGTCTTCTTCTGAATGGCTCTCGTCGTCTTGCCTTTGGCCGCACTTGCCTCCTGCAAAACACCAAGCTTTCTGGTTGCCTTCCCCGAACCGCCTGCAGCCACAAACATCATCCCGCACTTCACCTTCCTCCAGCTCATCATTCTCATCATCATAGTCCAACTGCAACTCCAGCTCGATCTCTGCAGGTGCTCACATCACTTCATACACCACTCTCTTCTGCCCTTTTTCCTTCTTTACAGACACAACACTACCATCCTTTGAAATTGTCGCCGTTGCCTGAACCCTCGATAAAGGGCAGGCTGCCGCGGACCCCCCTGCTTCTTCTTGCCAGGATCTCTTTGCACCCCTCATCCCCCCTTATTTCTACCAGCCTCCATCACTTGTTTGTACCCTCCCCCTAGGCTGCTTGAACCTGAGATGGCCACAGCACCTCCAGGTCTCTCCGCCTTCTCGGCTGTCCCTGTTCCTTTCAGAGATGGCTCACCTCCTCTACCCATAACCACTTGCCCTTGGCACCCCCGCCCGGGAGTCCAGCTCTGCCTGTGCTTCCTCCTCCCACGTGGGGGTGGGAGGCACCTCCTCCCAGGGATCAAAACCACTACCCTCCGTGGCCGCACACATGTCCTCCCACCTCTGCTCGGACTCCTGGATGAACCTGCGTTGCTCCTGGATCTTCTCTTCCACGGACATCCCTGCCCATCTGGGGAGAATGGGCGGGGTGCATTTGCCCCCGCTGTCCGCCTCCCTTGGCCCTGCCTGAGAAGGGGTGCTGAACCCAGGGCCCCCTCGCTTTTGGGCTTTGTCACTAATGGGCTGGGGGGCTCATTTCCCCCATGCTGCTGTGAGGCTGCCCCTGGCCTCCATGTGAGGTCCATGGGGGTCTCCTCCCACTGCACTGCCTCCCTCTCCGGCCCTCTGCATGTCCCAGCAAAATTCAGGGCCTGCAATCCTCCCGAGCCCCTCCCGACCTGTCCATAACTGGCCTCCCACCGCCCCAGCAGCTGGGGTTCTGCATGGCCCTGCCCCCTGCCCCTGGCTCAGTATGCAGCTGGTTGCCTCCACGGCCGCAGTGTGTTGCAGCACAGGAAAGCCCCCCTGCTGTCACTCCTCCTGCCAAATCGGGCCGAGAGAGGTCATGCCAGCTGATAGGCATGTGGACCGGCTCTGACGCTGGCCCCCGCACTTCGCAGTCTCCTTTTTGGGCTGGCCACCCTCACCACACGTACCTTTCTTTGCAAGTGGTGGCTCTTCAAGGCACCACCACAGCTGCGACCAACCAGTAGGTACGGATCATGCTGACCCACGCTTGACCAATTGCACCGGGCCACTGGAGGTCCTCGCAACCCACTTGGCCCAGCACCCTCAGCCCAGCCCGGACGGCCTCCGCATCAGGCTCAGCCATCGCTCCTGCTCCACCTGGTAAGGAGATCCCCGCTAAGCCTCCCTTCTCTAGGACACACTTGTCTGCCCCCACCAATCAGTGAATTGGCAATCAAAAATCCCTTGGGCCTAAAACTACCAACGCTCCTCTAAAATTAACTTAACCCTCCCCAATGGTGCTAGGTGCAGGAACAGGAAGAGCCCTCCTTCCCTGCACCTTATATCCCCACCCTAATCCCTGCCCTTGACCAATCCCCAAACCCCCAACAGCGTGTACTTTGCCTCTCGCGCGAACACCCCGGGGGTAGACTGGTCTGACCTTACTTCACCTGGGGGGCGGCATTCCGCTCTCTGCCTAGGGGTGAAAGCACACGAGCTGTTCTCTGCTCGCACGATTAATGCGGTTCATGCAAATGGACCTGTTGAACTACCGGGACCCGGGCAAGAAGAGCAACAGCGGCATTCTTTGTACGATGGGGAGTCTAGCTGCATTATTCATGGTGAAACAATTATAATTTTTAATCAGCTGAACCCGTTGGTGTTAACTGAAATGAGCAGATTGCTGCTACATGCCCTTTTGGAAATCAAAGTTATGTTCTGTTTATGCAAAGTTAGATGTAACCGGATAGTTGACTGCGGGGCACTGAGAGTGCCTCGAAATATGCCTGCATTCAGTGTAAGTTTCTGAGCACTGGACATGAAAGCAGCGTTGGGTACGTATAAAGTGTTTCTCCTTCATTTGCAATATATTTTTTATGAGCAGTCATGATAATAGAGTTTAAGTGTAATCATATATATGTAGAAGTTGTCAAAGTAATATCTGTGGATGGATTTCGAAAAAAAGAAATTACATTGAAGCAGACAAAATCTGTATGTTCCCGTCTTTTTACAAATTTGGACACAGAACTTGCTTGTGAAATGTAATTATGCTAATATACTGTGTGTTAGTGTTTATACAGTAATCTGAAAGTTCGCCACCTTTAGAAAGCAGGATACAGAGTTTACTTTGCACATTAAAATGTATATTTGTTGTGTTTCTTTCATACAGTATTATCAGTATTATCTGTTCCTTCATTTATTTTGCATACTAGTGTGTGGTGCATATTCTGCTGCCGTTTCACGTTCTTGTGGTTGTGTGTGCGCATTATTAATAATATCTTTTTTCTATGCCTTCACGTTTTTAAGTGTCTCAGTACTTTAATTCCTCAATGCATTTTCTGATGTTTGAGTGTGTGTGTGCGTGTGTGCCAGTGCCCAATATTCGGTAGTACTGTGTTCTGTGCCCCCCCACTCGTCAATCCTACACTTTCAGCTGTTTCTGCCCAGATCAGTAACTGAAGTCCTCTTTGTTAAACGAAAAAAATGTGCAATAAATACAGCAAATAAGTTATTTAATTCACTTTGCCAAAGTACGCTATGATTTAATATAGTGCCCTCGTAGCGCATCTCCCTCCCTTGTCTCTTTGCACGATTGTGCCTCACTCCCATTCCTCTCTCTCTCACTGGTATTTCTTTCTACCACACTAACCCTGCATGTTATCGCCTGCACTTCCTCTCCTCATGCCTCAGTCTTTCTCTGACTTTCTTTTCCTCCACCTGCGTATCCCTCTCCCGGCCTCCTTTTGCTGCCTTCCTCCAGTGCCTCTCTCTTCAAGTCCACAGTCCCCCTGTTCCTCCCTTACCTTCTGCCTCCTTCACCTTTTCCTAACTCTGCTATTCTCTCTCATTTGTCTCCGATTTTCCATCTCTCTCTTCCTGCTTCTATCTCTTCCTCGACATAAGGCTCTTGTCACTGTTGAGAACCTTGAAGATTGTATTCTGTGCCATAAATCTGACCTCAGCCTTGCTGATCCCATTGCAATGAAATGTGCCATTCTTGGACTATTAAAAAATATGCTAAAAGAACAATTGATGGGTGGAATGCAGAACAATTTCATACATTCACCCCAGTTCAGAGATCTGGGCCTAAATCCATCGTTTTTTTGCTCACCATGCCATTCCAGTATAGACCGGCCATATGCAAATCGGTCTTGACCATGAGCCCAATGGGAACAGTTCAGCCCGAACTGCCAGGCCAGGTCCTCCCTGGACTGGACAAAAGCATCCTAGGACCGGTTTTGGGCTTTCAGCTATCAATAGCCAGGATAGCTTGACTCCAGTGGCATAGAAAGCACAGGACCCACATCTGGGCATACCCATCCCACATGGGGTGACAAATACAAAAAGAATACTTGATGGGCAGAATGCAAAACAATGTCATACAGTCACTCCAGTACAGAGATCTGGGCCTAAATCCATAGTTTTTTTGCTCACCATGCCATTCGAATTTGGACCCAGCCATATGCAAATCAATCTTAACCCTGCACCCAATTCAGCCCGAACTGCCAAGCCAGGTCCTCCCTGGACTGTAAACAAGCATCCTAGGACCTGTTTCAGGCTTTCAGCCCTCATCAGCCAGGATGGCTTGACTCCATTGGCATGGAGAGCACGGGACCCACGTGTTTGCGTAGCACTATAAAAAAATATTGTTCGAGGTAGTGCAGCATTCACCTTATTTAACAGCACTTGCCTCAGGATGTATACCCCAAATTAAGCTTTGCTGGGTTTCCTTAGCTTTATTTCAGGGATCTGGTGAACATTGTGGATACAAGCCCAGTCCAGAGAAACAGAAGAATATATGTGGCCGGAAAAGGATTTGGGTCTGGGTTTTCATGTTTACATAACAAGGATTTTTAAAAGGTGTGACAACATGTCCACATGAAAATGGGAGGCTTGTCTTGCCATTAATCATAAATGAAGAAAATTAACCTATGCAACTACAAGTTATAACTTACATCTGCATTAAAGGGTTTGTGCGTAACACTCCCTTCCGGCCCCAAGCACCACAGTTTTGTATAATGGTCTTGGGCATTTGTAAAACCATAGTGCCCTGGCCCATACACATCCTGTTTATCACGGTCAACCTCCATGATTAGGAGAAAAGTCCCAGGACGCAAAATTCAGGGGAAATCATGCAAGCAGTGAAAATGTGTTACTTTTAAAATGTTTGTAAAAACCCAGGAAAATTATACAAGTGCAAAATCCCAGACTCTGCAGTGTCTATAAGGCCTGTGTGATAAATAATGTTTTCAGCAGTGTATTGTAAATATACTTGAATCACTCGACCAACTGTTTGTTTCATCCAATTGTGAACAAGTTGCTGTTTTTGGTTTTATGTTAATTCGCTCAGTAACTGGAAACCAATGTATTATTTTATTGTGGCCATAAGGTCTTAACGGCACAGAAGTAAGAAACACGCTGCTGACCTACTGTAAATGCCATGCCCTCTTTCATCAGCAGATCATTGTCATTGGATGTACGACATTACAACGCATGCTTTTACCACGCATGCTTTTACATCGCGGTTTTTACAACGCATACCATTACAACGCATAGCGCTTTGGGGTGCTGGATAGTGAATAGTTTAATTTACTATTCCAACTCCAGTCCCCGTGGACACTAGGGAAGGTTATTGGATAGTAAATTAACCTATTCCCTATCCTAGAGCGCCCCCCAGCGCAATGCGTTGTAATGGTTTGCGTTGTAAAAGCTGCGATGTAAAAGCATTGCGTGGTAAAAGTTGCGTTGTAAGTGATGTTTCCCTTGTCATTAGCTGCAAGAGAAGACAGTCTAAGAGGGCCTTGGGGAAACGCCTGTGGGGTGGAAAGAACTCATGCAAACAGGTGCGCAGAGAGCATTATATTTAAGCACACACTAGCACCTTCACTGGGCACAATTGAAATTAAAATAAATAGCCCCTCACCCCTTCATTCCAGCACCTACCCCTGCCTCGGGGAATTTAGGGTACAGCTTCTAGTCCACTTCAGATGCTCTATCCCAAAAATGACGACATATTAAAGGAAAGGCCACCCACAGCTGGAGGGCTACTTCTTGGTGACATAGAGTCCAATGGTACACTAACCACAGCACCCTCAGCATAGCCTTTTTTTATCTATTCTGTACAGTTCTCACCCCTGTATGTCCACTGTGCCACATAATTCCACTACACAAACACATTCCACCTCACACAATTCCACCTCACACAATTCTACAACTAACAATTCCAATGCAACCCACATCATTCCACTCAAAGTTCAAAGTTTATTTATTTATGTTTTGGCTCTCATAGAGGGCCACATAAAAGATAAAAGAAAACACATATGACATATTCAGAATAGAATATAAAAGAAAACACATGTAACATGTTCAAAAATAACTACAAATTCAAACATGATATTCCACAAACATATGTTATACAAGTCCATGATTCATCCATTAACAAGAGTACCACCAAAAGGCTGACAAAAATTTAGATAGCATATTAATAAATATCTAAAAATCCTTTAAAAAATTTAAAAATGTAGAAGCAGAACATTTCATTTAAAGGCGAGTACAAAGATTGTAGGAAGATATTTACATTGGAAATACCCAAGCGGATGCAAATTGGTTTTAGCCATTTAAGGCGCAAAGTGCGAAGTACCGGGCAAATCAGTAAGACATGCATACGATCCTGTATACTTAGGTTACAAAAGTTGCACATTTTCGATGTTCCATACCATTTGGCTAGAAGAATATTCAATGGCAATAGGTCATGACGAATAAGAAACCACAACCTTCTAATGCCATGAGGTAGATTCCATAATACGTAGGCTTGGGCTTTCTTGGCAACATATGAATTAATAAGGAGATCACAACCACCTTTTCTTTGTATTTCATTCTTATCTAGTTGAAAGCCTAGTTCCCAAGATGCCTGTTTTAGCAGTATTTTTAGTTGCGCTGGAGAGTGCAGGAACAAAGTACTTTCATCTAGTTTCAGAAGAGTCACCGCTTTTCTGAAATTCTTTACAAGTTGTGAAAACTCTTTAAAGTTGCCTAATAATTCGCTTTTAAGTAGAGCTCTCATCGTCCCCGGTTCTGCTCTGGCAAGTGAGGCCACCCAACGTACCAGGGCACATAATCCCTGCACCCAACTGCTCCTTAGGCCAAACTCAAGTCTGCACGCTGCCAAAGAGCAGTTGGTATTTAATGAAACCAAGGATCTTAACAGTTTCCCTTCAGTTTTATGGCAGAAATCCCAGAGTTTTAACTCAACGAGTTCAATACCATAAATAAGGGTAGCGGGGATCTTAGCCTTATAAACCTCAAGCATACAAGAAAAATGTCTTTTCCCAGTCGCTACGTATAATGAATTTATGCCTTTACCATGTGCAAAGGCTTTTCGAGAACAGTGATCAATATGAGGCCTCTCGCTCAGGTTGGCCGCAATAATTTTTCCCAAGAAGGTATAAGTTTTAACTACCTCCAGCTTGTGACCACCAATCGACCACCCAAAGTTTTCTGAGCGGCACAACTTTTTCCCCCTTATGCACATGATTTTGCTTTTAGATATATTAATCCTCATAGAGTGGGAAACTGCAAAGGCATGAAGTGCATGCAACCTATTTGCTAAACCTTTAGGTGTTAAATCCAAAACGAGAATGTCGTCAGCATACATCAGGCAGGAGATGGGGGCCCCCCCTAGCACTGGAGCAATGCCCTCACAGACAGATACGGCGGCAGGTAAATCCTGCGTATATAGAGAGAATAACAGCGGCGCCAAAAGGCAACCCTGTTTCAGGCCGTTTAGGGAAGGTATACGATCAGAAAGACCCCTTTCTCCCCCCTGCAACACCCTACACCAAGTTTCCGTATGTAATGTGCGAACAAGTTCCAGCAAGTATGGGGGTACTCCAATAGTTGATAATTTCTCCACAGCGTTCTACGATCCACTCTATCGAACGCCGTGGAGAAATCGATAAAAGCTGCATACACAACTCCCCCTCTCACCTGCGTATACTTGTCCGATATCACATGAAGGGTGGTCAAATTGTCTAGAGTGCCGTGCTCCCTACGAAATCCCGTTTGTTCGCGTGGTAAAATATTGTTCTCATCGACCCAGTCCGAGAGTAGATTTAAAAGACACTTCGCAAAGATCTTACCGACTGAGTCGAGGAGAGCAATCAAACGATAATTACTAGGGGTATCCCTCGAGCCCTTCTTAAAGATAGGAACCAAGATACTGCCCCTCCAGGATGCTGGAACCTTCTTCGAATCAAAACAGGATTTAAATAAAGGATAAAGTATTTTACTCCAGAGGGAGGGCTCCTGCTTCAGGACCGTCATAGGGAGTTCGTCCGGCCCCATTGCGCCGGACGAGCGCATGTTCTTTATGGCCCCAGCTATTGTTTCCTCTGATGGATACTTAATTTCTCCATCAGTGAATACATCGGGGGGGCTAGTATCCACTAAAGTACCATACCCCCCGTAAAGATCCCAAATATAGGCAGACCAAACCTCTTCGGTAATAGGGATTGGGCAAGGGGTTAATCTATTGCCACATCCCATCCCGATAATGGACCAAAATTTGCGGATCTTACCGTGCGCTACTGCTTCCCTTAGATTTATCCAAACTAAATCTTCCTTTTCCTTTTTTAATTTCGCTTTTAGTCTAACTCTCTTTCTTTTTAACCTCGAAAGTTCTTTTCCCCGTTCCCCAGATCTACTTACAAATTGGGCACGGACTAATTTATTTATTTCTTTATTCAGTGTGCACAGGGCACTGGGCATGTATACCCGCTTCGGGGGCCGTCTAACCTTTTTCACATCCAAAATGATGTTCTGCATAAAGTTCTCAAAACTAGCAATTTCCGAGCCATACCAAGCATTCAAGTCTGCTATGGTTTTACATAGAATGACATGCACCCCAGAAATTAGAGATGGATTCCAAAAACATCTACCGGAGGATGCATGAAAGGCTGTATCTTTGCCATTAATCGCCCATGAAGCCGTACTAGGAGGTTTTAGGGAGATAGTCAAGAGTATTACATTATGATCACTCAATGTCGTGGGGACTATCATCAGATCCAGAATACGTGGAAATATATTAAAATCCGAGATCGCATAATCAATTATAGAGGACTTACTGTGCGATTTATGCGTAAATTTTGCAGGTACATCCGAGGGAAATCTTCCATTTAGGATAAGACCCTCGACTGCCGAAAGTTCCTCCAACAGTATCTTCCCTCTTTTATTAGTTATTATTTTGTCAGGAAAAAGGGATTGGGGAATAAAATGCGCCTCTTCTTTAGCTTTATTTCTAAAAAGGTTCATACTGGAGTTAGATATTTTGCAATTTAAATCACCCACAAGTACCACTTCTGAGAGGGGTGATATTTTTTTAACCTGGCCAATATATTGAAAAATCTGCTTCAACACAGCGTTAAAACCCTCTTCCGGAGGGATATAAACGTTAATAATTATGACAGACACCATCTTTGAGGGGGTGGGAAGATTGGCTAGAGTTATGGCTTGGAAAAGGTTACTAGGGTCAATATACTGAGAGAATTTCCAATTCCATTTATTTGATAGCAAGCACGCGATACCCCCCTTAGCATGCCCTTTCTTAGAAGCAACCGCCGGGACCTCCAACACAAAATAATCCTTTCTAACATCAATTCTATTAATACACCATGTTTCTTGAATGCAAATCACATTTGCACCCAACGAAAATAGAAACTCGAATTTCTCTGGACTACTGTGTATCCCAGCAGCGTTCCATGAAATGATTTTCAATTGATTGTTAAAGGTGCTGAAACAGTTTAGGGTTATCTGTGGATTTAGATGATAAAGCGTTATGCAACCAATTCCACCGATTGGAGTCCTCTAATTGCGAGGGCTTTTGAATCAGTGGCGGTGGTTTCACCTGGGAAACCACACGTTTTCCTTTTGCAACCCAGATCTTTATATCTTTAAGTGATAAGGTAGCCCCACTTTGTCTATCATCCTTTTGGGACAACCCATGGGAAACGTCTTTATAATCAAAATTCACTATAGGTAAAACATCGATACCTGTGCGTTGGAAACTCTCTGCCTGTTGCAAAACCAAATTTACAATTATTTTAGAGTAGAATTTGACCCTTATACTAGTAACATTATTTCCCCCTAGCAAAGAGACTAACTCGATATCGCTTGTTTGAATACGATGTAACTTATCCATTTCACTAAAGCGTTTGAGTAACCATGATCTATTTAATGGTAAGTCAACCTCAAATAGTGGAAAAAAGTCCAACACATAAGTGTCCACATAAGATATAGCCTCTTTTTGTTCAACAGTGGGAAGTAGCGGTTCCCCTGTCCCAACTGTCAAAGTAAAAGGAGAAGCCAGTGGATTAAGTAGCTCAGAGATAGCTGGATTGGGACTCTTTAAATTTGATTCGAAGGAGGCATTTAAGGCCAAGCCATCCTTTAGTGTTAAAGCCTCCCTAATCATGAGTGGAGAGTTTCCAAGAGTCTCTGGAACACAATAGGGAGGATTGGCATCCAAAATCACCGTAACGGTAGATGGAATAGGTTCAGTGGCTTTATCTTCCTGATCAGTTAGGATTATAGCGTCTTGAAACATTATCCGCCTCTGTCTTTTCTTCTTATGCTTACGCACCAGTTTCCTTTTATTTCCTTTATGTTTTTTACATTTTCCATTTTTTCCCCCTCCTTCTTGACTAACCTCGGAAGTAACTTTTTTATTTTCCGAGCAGAAGATTGGAAAAAGTTCTTGTGGTGGTACTTGACAGTCAGGGCTAGGCAAGATTTCTTCCGTTATCCCCAAATCCGCCTTCATAATACAGTTCGGTGCTGCAGTTACAGATGAACCTTTAGCAATGCTGTAGTGTGGTTCAGCTGGCACTGGTTCGGGGACCTTTATCTTGGAGTTTTCTAAATGCACCTCAGCTTCCCCCTTATTTAGTTTAGTACCCTGTGAAAAGAGGGGGGTATTCCTCATTGCAGGTGCTTTTTGCAATAGATTTTCCAAGATTTGAGTAACAGAGTCCAAAATACAGTCCGAGCTGCCTACAAACTTTCCCAATAGGAACAAAATAGAGGCTAACAGATGTTCCAGTGCAATCAGGGATTCTGATAAAGGTTTATCTCCAGCCCCGACTGTAGGACAATTGCCGGATAAATTAAAAAATGGACTCCTGGAAGCACTTAATTCCTCAGACAGGCATTGACTATTCACAGACGGGGTACTACTATAGAGTAGCAGCCCGGACGGAGTCGCCCCTCCTAAAAGATTGTTAATTTCCGGGACAGCCGGGCTGATCGGCTTCACATAACGACCACAGAGTTCCAGGTCAATAGAGAGAGGCGGTGAGGCTTGAGCCTCAAAGCTGTTCAAGGATGACTCCAAAGGTGGCATGGAGTTATTCACTAGCGAATCATTCTGTGAGAGGGCAGCAAGAATATTAGCCTTGCCCTCCTCCGAATGCACAATGCGGGGGGTGTCCATACATGACACTTTTGGTGTCTCAAGAGGCACAAAAGGAGCATTGGTATCTGCAATATGATTATCATTCGCTTGGATGTCTGAAGCAGTGTTACATTTTACAGCAGCCATTAGGGAGTTTTCCAGCGGTTTTTCCCACAGTTCAAAGAGCTGACACTGGCCCTTTAACAGCTGTTTATTCACAACCTTGTTTCTCAAGGGATTTGATTTTGTTTTGGCACAGGTTCTTCCACCCACCATTCTCCCCGAGCGAAGTTTTTTGTCATCTTTTACTGCAAGCTTCCCACACTCCGGCTTTGCGAGATGGTGGTAGTTACAATTGAAATAATACGTAAAGGAAAATAATCACGAATTAAAATATTAAATTAAGTCAATGCGGTCAGCGTTCAGGTACTCTGGGTAATGGAAAGGTGCAGTCCCTCTCAACTGGAGAACTTACATCATCCGGACCGAATACAACAATATATGAATAAAACAACGAAAATGACGGGGCCCAGCCCGGCCTACCTCGGCCACTGAGGGCCACAGAGGGCCCGCCCTTTGCCCGGGCTTCGCTCCGGGCGTCCCGCTCGCGTCCCGCGAGACGGGGGTGACTGGTGATTTATGCGCCTCCTGGCGCGCAACTGACGCGAGTAGCGTCGTGAAGGCTCTTGGGGGTTGTAGTTTTGTGTCCCCACCGCGCTCCACTCGGCGGCCCCACCCCGGGACGAAGAAAGGGTCGGGCGGCGGGAGGCGGGAGGACGGGAACCACAGCAAGTAATGCAGGCAGCAAATGCAGCTTGTAGCGGTCAGCAGCAACAGAACACCACGCCAGGAGTCACCCACTCGACCGGGGTGACTGGTGATTTATGCGCCTCCTGGCGCGCAACTGACGCGAGTAGCGTCGTGAAGGCTCTTGGGGGTTGTAGTTTTGTGTCCCCACCGCGCTCCACTCGGCGGCCTCACCCCGGGACGAAGAAAGGGTCGGGCGGCGGGAGGCGGGAGGACGGGAACCACAGCAAGTAATGCAGGCAGCAAATGCAGCTTGTAGCGGTCAGCAGCAACAGAACACCACGCCAGGAGTCACCCACTCGACCGGGGTGACTGGTGATTTATGCGCCTCCTGGCGCGCAACTGACGCGAGTAGCGTCGTGAAGGCTCTTGGGGGTTGTAGTTTTGTGTCCCCACCGCGCTCCACCCGGCAGCCCCACCCCGGGACGAAGAAAGGGTCGGGAGGCGGGAGGACGGGAACCACAGCAAGTAATGCAGGCAGCGAATGCAGCTTGTAGCGGTCAGCAGCAACAGAACACCACGCCAGGAGTCACCATTCCACTCCATATCATATACATCCACTACTCTCCAAACCAAAACACATGGGAGAAAGACATTGTCATTTACAACACCAATAACTCAAACTCTCCCAGATGCGAGACCTATTGCATTGCAAATGCTTGTTTAAGTTCCTTTCCTTTTTGAAGACCTCATTGACTGTTTTTCCTGAAAGGTTCCATAATCAATCAATCAATCAGAGTACTTGTAGAGCGCGCTACTTACCCGTGAGGGTCCCAAGGCGCTGAGGGGAGGGGTGCTGCTACTGCTCGAAGAGCCAGGTCTTGAAGAGTCTTCTGAAGGCCAGTAGGTCTTGGGTCTGTCGTATGTGGGTAGGGAGGGTGTTCCAGGTCTTGGCGGCGAGGTAGGATAAGGATCTGCCGCCGGAGGTCGTTCGTTGGATGCGGGGGACATCGGCGAGTGCGAGACTGGCGGAGCGGAGCTGGCGGGTGGGGGTGTAGAAGCTGAGTCTGCTGTTCAGGTAGGCTGGTCCGGCGTTGTGGAGTGCTTTGTGTGTGTGGGTGAGGAGCTTGAAGGTGATCCTTTTGTCAACGGGGAGCCAGTGTAGGTCTCTCAGGTGGGGGGTGATGTGGCTGCGGTGGGGGACATTGACGATCAGTCACGCGGAGGCGTTTTGGATGAGTTGTAGTCGTCGTAGGTGTTTGGCTGGGATTCCAGCGAAGAGTGCGTTGCCGTAGACCAGTCTGCTGCCGACGAGGGCCTGTGTAACCATTTTTGTTATTTCGGTCGGGTTCCACTTGTAGATCCTGCGGAGCATGCGGAGGGTGTTGTAGCAGGAGGAGGAGACGGTGTTGACCTTCTTAGACATGGAGAGGGAGGAGTTGAGGATGACTCCTAGGTTGCGTGCAAGGTCGGTGGGTGTTGGTGCTGTTCCCAGTGTGGTCGGCCACCAGGAGTCGTCCCAGGCTGAGGGGGTGGGTCAGAGGATGAGGACCTCCATCTTGCCCGAGTTCAGCTTCAGACGGATGCTCCTCATCCAGTCAGCGACGGCCTTCATTTCCTTGTGAAGGTTGGTTTTGGCAGTGTGTGGGTCCTTGGTAGGGAGAGGATGAGCTGGGCGTCGTCCGTGTAGGAGATGATGTTGAGGTCGTGATGGCGGGCCACTTGTGCGAGGGGGGCCATGTAGATTTTGAACGGAGTCGGGCTGAGGGATGAGCCCTGGGGGACGCCGCCGATGATGTCGGTGGCTTCGGATTGGAAGGGTGGGAGGCGGACGCTCTGGGTTCTGCTGGAGAGGAAGGATGTGGTCCAGTCAAGGGCCTTCTCTTGGATTCCGGCTTCTAGGAGGCGTGTCTTTAGAGTGCGATGGCAGACCGTGTCGAAGGCGGCCGACAGGTCCAGGATGATGAGGGCTGGTGTTTCGCCATTGTCTAGTTGGCGCCTGATGTCGTCTGTGGTGGTGATGAGGGCTGTCTCGGTGCTGTGGTTTTGTCTGAATCCGGGTTGGGATGGGTCCAGGATGTTGTTGTCTTCCAGGTGGCGGGCCAGTTGCTTGTTGACGAATTTTTTGATGACCTTTGCCGGGAACCGGAGCAGGGAGATGGGCCGGAAGTTCTTGAGGTCCTTGGTGTCCGCCCTGGGCTTCTTGAGGAGGGCGTTGATTTCGGCGTGCTTCCAGCTTTCCGGGAATGTCGCTGTTTCGAAGGAGATGTTGATGACCTTCCGTAGTTGGGGTGCGATGGCTGCGTCTGCTTTGTTGAATACGTGGTGTGGGCATGGGTCTGACGGAGACCCTGAGTGGATGGAGTTCATGACCTTGCGTGTCTCGTCGTCGTTAACGTTGGACCAGGAGGTCAGGCGGATGGCGCTGGTGGTGTTCACAGGGGAGGTGGAGTCTGGCGTAGTCGGGCGGTCGTGGTGTTGAAGCTGCCGTAGATGTCAGCAATCTTGCGATGGAAGAAGATGGCTAGTGAGTCGCACAGTTCTTGCGAGGGCAGGATGTTGTTGGTTGCTGAAGAGCTCTTTGCTGTCGTGTGCGTTGTTATCCAGGCGGTCTTTGAAGGAGGATCTCTTGGTCTGATGAGGTGGTGATGTCTGCGGGTGGTGTCCTTGTGGCCTGCGTGGTTGTCCGGTGTGCGTTCGTGGAGCCATATTTTCTCCAGTTTCCGGCATGCGTGTTTGGAGGTCTGGAGTTCGTCGGTGAGCCAGGTGGCTCTCTTGCTGGCGTGGCTGTTGGAGGGTTTCTTGAGCGAGGCGAGGGTGTTGGCGCAGTCGTCGATCCACTGTCTGAGGTTGCGGGCTGCAGTGTCTGGGTTGGTGGGGTCGGTGGGTGGGTTCTGGGCGAGGGTGGTGATCAGCTGGTCTTCGATGACTTTGCCCCAGCAGCGGCGAGGCAGCTTTTGGGTGTGGTGGTGCGTGGTGGGTTTCTTGAAGGTGAAATGGATGCAGTGGTGGTCGGTCCAGTGGAGTTCGGTCATGTGGTCGAAGGCGACGCGGGTGCTTGTGGAGAAGACGGGGTCCAGGGTGTGTAGGAAAGCAGCGTTTCTCTTGTAAATACCAAAGCTGCCCGGCGCAAGACGCCTCTAATTCACTTCAATAATAGTTACCAAAATAAAGAGGCAGGCGCTGGCAACTGGAAGGCAAGAACAGGTTTATTGCTCTAGAGAACACGTCAGGTCTGACACAAGGGATGTCTTCAGGAGGTGTTCTAACAACTTCTCTGCTACTCCCCTTTTTATACAATTTACAGTGACTTTATTGGTGGTCAAACATCCTAGGAATTCCTGCCTCCAGTCGGTTACCACACAGACTCACCAGCTGTCGTTCCCCCTCCCAAATCTAACAGATGATTGCCATCTTGCAGCTGGACATTCCGACAGGAAATAAAAGTGTGTGGGATCGGTCAGATCTAAAGGTTATGCAAGTCATAAGATCAAGCATTTCTGTTCGTGCAACAAGTCTTGCTGTGTGGGGGCAATAAAGTACGTCTGCAAGGCTTGGTTTACAGCCTGGGACCGGATCAAGTGGCCAGGTGCAGTTGGGGGTTATCAGAAGGTCCTGCTCATGTGCAGGGGATGAAAGGACAAATGTGTTTTAGGGTGGGAAGTGGCTCCGGGGCTTTGTCAGGCTGACGGTTTTATGACCTTAGTGCATTTGGTCATGCTGAATCAGGGCACCGGGGATGGTTGCGAGGTCAGGGTGAATCATAGGTGACTCGCAAAGCGCGAGATGGCCGCGGCACCTAAAATGGATGCTGTTTACATGCGGACGGTGGCTCTTGTTAGGCAAGATGGCGCCGGTGATGCTCATGATTGTCAATTATGTTTTAACACGTGTGGCCGGTGGCGTGGGTGGATGCGATGACGAGTTGTCTGAGGCCGAGGTTGGCTAGGTTGTCGATCAGGGAGGCGGAGTTAGTGTTGTTGTTGTTCTCGAGGTGGAAGTTCAGGTCACCGAGGAGGATGTAGTCCGTGGAGGTGAGTGCATGGGTGCTGGCGAGGTCGGCGATGGAGTCGCTGAACTGAGCCCGGGGTCTGGGGGGTCTGTAGATGAGTGTTCCTCTGAGGGTGGTGTTCGGGTCGGTGTGGATCCGGAAGTGTAGGTGTTCGGCGGTGTTGAGAGTGTCGTCTGCGTGGGTGTCGACCTTGAGGGTGGACTTGTGGACGATGGCTATTCCTCCTCCGGTTCCATTGGCGCGATCCCTGTGGGTGATCTTGTAGCCGTCCGGGATGGCTATGGCTATATCAGGCACCGAGGAGTCGTTCCACCAGGTCTCGGTCAGGAAGGCAACGTCGTCTGGGGCGGAGGTGTCGAGCAGATCCCAGAGCTCGACGGCGTATTTGCGTGAGGAGCGGGTGTTGAGGAGTATGCAGTGGAGGTGGTTGAGTCCATTCCTTGGAGGTTTGGTGGTTCTGTCACAGGTGAAGCTGCAGATGCGGAGGAGAAGGGTCCCTGGGTCCATTTCGGGGTGGCCTGGAAGCAGGTGTGGATTAGGCCAGCGTTGAGTACATGGAGGCTGCTGGCATTGTAGTGGAGTCTGGTGTCATGGCGTTCGTGGGGTCCAGGGGTTCTGGTGCTGGGCACGGTCCAGGTGCGGACGGGCACAGACGGGCTTGCCTTAGGCACACCTTCGGTACGCCAGCGGCGCGGCCGTGCAGCTGCCATCATTTTAAGGGGAGGTGGGAGGGAGGAGCAGCTGGGAGGCGGGAGGAAGAAGGCAGGGGTTAACGAATGGGTGCGGGGGGCGGGCCGGAGGGGCAGTAGCGGCGGGAATGGCGATCAGGGGCACGGGGTGCATGGAAAGACAGCACCCACGAATGGGCAGCAGAGACCGAGGGTGCAAGGCTCTGGTGGAGCTGAGCTGCAGCATGGGGGGAGAGACCTGGGGTCGGGCAAAATCAGGTGAGCAGAAGGCAAGAAAAACGAGTGCAATCAGGGGAGCAGAAGGCAAGAAAACGGGCACAGATAAGAATGTAGGCACAGGGGGTAGAAAGGCAACAGCGGTCACAGACACCAGAAGACAGTATGGGCAGTACAGGGAAGACAAACAGACAGCGACAGTGATACAAACCTAAGGCCTACCACTGGCCACCAGGGATGAGGCGCAGGTGGTTGCCTGCGGGTGGAGGAGGGCCTCAACTTCTACAGCAGCGACAGCTGGGGCAGGGTCAGGACACACAAACGGAGCTTTGTGGTGGGGGAGCGACCTACCAGCAAAGTAAAGGGTCGCTCTCCTCACCGCGCAGCGGCCGGCCTATATGGAGAGGTGGGAGGGAGGAGCAGCGGGAGGCAGGGGCAGCGAATGGGCAGTGAGGGGGGCGGGGCCGCAGGGGATGCAGCGGCAGAAGCGGCGAGGGCACAATCAGGGGCAGTGAGGGGGAACAGAAGGCAAGAAAACGAGCACAATCAGGGGGGCAGAGGCAAGAAAATAACGGCACAATCAGGGGGGCAGAGGCAAGAAAAACGGCACAATCGGGGACAGAGGCAAGAAAAAATGAGTACAATCAGGGGAGCAGAAGGCAAGAAACACGAGTGCAATCAGGAGAGCAGAAGGCAAGAACAACGAGTACAATCAGGGGAGCATAAGGCAAGAAAAAGAGTGCAATCAGGGGAGCAGAAGGCAAGAAAAACGAGTGCAATCAGGGGAGAAGAAGGCAAGAAAAACTAGTGCAATCAGGGGCGCAGAAGGCAAAAGGCAAGAAAAACGAGTGCAATCAGGGGAGCAGAAGGCATGAAAAACGAGTATAATCAGGAGAGCAAAAGGCAAGAGAACGGGCGCAATCAGGGGAGCAGAAGGCAAGAAAACGAGTACAATCAGGCGAGGGGAAGGCAAGACAAACGAGTACAATCAGGGGAGCAGAAGGCAGGAGAACGGGCACAATCAGGGGAACAAAAGGCAAGAAAACGAGTACAATCAGGGGAGCAGAAGGCAAGAAAATGAGTACAATCAGGGGATCATAAGGCAAGAGAACGGGCACAATCATGGGAGCAGAAGGCAAGAAAAACGAGTGCAATCAGGGGAGCAGAAGGCAGGACAACGGGCACAATCAGGGGAGCAGAAGGCAAGAAAAACGAGTGCAATCAGGGGAGCAGAAGGCAAGAAAAATGAGTGCAATCAGGGGAGCAGAAGGCACGAAAAACTAGTGCAATCAGGGGAGCAGAAGGCAAGAGAACGGGCACAATCAGGGGAGCAGAAGGCAAGAAAAACGAGTGCAATCAGAGGAGCAGAAGGCAAGAAAAACGAGTCCAATCAGGGGAGCAGAAGGCACGAAAAATGAGTGCAATCAGAGGAGCAGAAGGCAAGAAAAATGATTGCAATCAGGGGAGCAGAAGGCAAGAAAACAGGCACAATCAGGGAACAGGAGGCAAGAAAACAGGCACAAATCAGGGGCAGCGAGGGGGGCAGAACGCACGAAAACAAGCCCAATCAGGGAACAGAAGGCAAGAGAACAGGCACAGATAAGAATTCAGGCAAAGGGGGACACAGGCAACAGCGGTCACAAACACCACAAGACAGTATGGGCAGTACAGGGAAGACAGACAGACAGCGACAGTGATACAAACCTACGGCCTACCACTTGCCACCAGGGATAAGGCGCAGGTGGGAGCCTGCGGGTGGAGGAGGGCCACAACTTCTACAGCAGCGGCAGCTGGGGCAGGTTCAGGACACACAGGCGGAGCTGTGTGGTGGGGGAGCGACCTACCAGCAAGGTCAAGGGTCACTCCTTTAATTCATAATGACTTCATGTCACCATGGTTGTTGAGCTACAGTCCTGTGCTTACATTTAACAACCTAATGCTTTTTGGAATTTGCAGTCATATCTCAATTCGGTTAATCTAGTTGAACTAAAGTACCTGTAAACAACCATTTGTAAAAGAAAAGCACAAGTCTAGAGAATTTCATCCTTGACGAATTGGACGTATCTGGCAGCATAATATTAAAACAAGTAATATGTGGGTTATTACAAAGCCAATTAGTCTGGTTTTGACAGCAAAGCTGTTGGCTTATGCAGTGCTTGCTTACATTGCTATAGTTTACTGTTAATTTACTGTTTTTCACTTTTTTTTCTTTATTTGCTGCAGGTCAAAGAAAGCGAAAAAAGAAGGGCGGCGCGAGGCAAGAAGAAAGTGGTCCCGTGGGCGGCGCCTCCTGGATGTCATGGCCCGAGTCAAGGAAGTTGAGAAAAAACGTCCTCCAGAGGGTCTGGCGACTACATGCGTGCCTGCCGGGGCATCACATTTTGCGAACAGCGGTCGAATGTCTTGAAGGAAGCTGAGGCTTTCGTGCTCAGCACATGAAGGGTGAGTTTCTTTGCTTCACGGGACAGTATGGGGCAAGGCTGTGAAGAGCTTGTCGGCGTGCGCACCGAAAACATGTTTGTAGCAGGGGGCGAGCACAGTGTACAAGGAGCCGGCTGTTACCCGATAATACCATGGTGGACATGGGCCTGCCAATTTGAACTGCGTAATTTGGAATTGGGTAAAGCGGGATGTTTGCCGGTACGCCCCCCCCCCCCCCATAACTCCGGCGGGGCCTATCGCCCCCCCGTTTGATAAAATGAATTCGTAGTTCTGGGTGGCAGTCAAATAAATTATATATTGGTCCTGGAAAGTCAGCACAGGTGATAAGCCTGTTTTTCGTTCGCTGTTAGGTTGGGCTGAGGATATGCATACTGTGCCCTGTACTTGGATTCGTCAGACTTCAAAATCTTGGGGCAAAAGGTTTTGTATTTGAGCGCTGGCTTCCTGACCTTTCCAATCATAAAACATCACCATTCTGCCATCTTGTGGACAGAAATGCGCAATTCGACAAATTTAGGTTTTGCCACGAGGAAGGTCCTGCCATCCAGCTGACGGGTTTATTGCAGCTTTCCAGAAAAGCAAGAATAGGGAATGCAGTAAGGGACACGTTTGTCATGATTTTAATAGGGAGTGGCTGAGCCAGTCTGCAAAGGTGGTTTTATTTTTCGCTCCGGAGTGAGCTCCAGTGGCGCAATCGGTTAGAGTACGGTACTTATACGTCAGTACTTGCCCTGAGCCATGCCGAGGTTGTGGGTTCTTGCTTCACCTGGAGCAGCGGATTGGTTTAAAAGGTTTTGAAGTCCTTAAATTTAGTTTGTCGTGTTTTCCAGGGTTAAAGATCTTTTGAAATAAAAAAATCGTGCCATTTGATAAAGAGTTTAAATATAGGGTGCAAAATTCGATATGGGAGGTTGGCACAGGACGCGCATAGTGTGGCGCTCTAGTGTTTCGCGGGTCTCGGCTGAGACCCGGAAGCACCTACACACATTGTAGCACCTTCTGGCCAGGCGTGGCCAGAAGGCTTTAAATAAACGGACGGAGGTTGCTCGAGGCTTCCGGTCCAAGAGACTGTTCCCAGTGTGTGGTGTCATTCATTGGCTGCTCAGTATAGACCCACCCTTTTGTGTTACCCCTCACTCCCCTACACTGGCGACGAAGGTGGGGACGTTGTCGTCGTGGAACCCAAGAACCGACGAAAGAGTGAGGATTCCCTACCGGCGCCGCTTTATTGCGTGGCCGCCGGTGTACACGTGGGGCCGAAAGAAGAAAGTGATACCTGCTTCGGAGGAGGCCGCCGTGACTGCATGCGCCGGTAAGCAGCGTGAGGTGAGCTGCGTGAGGGACCGGCAAGCAAGGAGCCCCCGGAAAGAAGGAGATACGGCAAACAGCGGGCCGAACGAACCAAAGGCCCGGCTGAACAGCCGTGTGGTGTGCGCATGCGCAGTGTGCGCAAAGCTGGCCCTGACGGAGAAGACTCGTGACGAGGCCTTCCGCACGGTGCAGAGGCGGCGGCTCCTGTGAAAGGAAAGGTGCCCCGGGATAGCGTGTGAATCCAGCGAGCAGCGGACGGGGTAAATCGAAGTGGCTGTGGGGGCTGACAAACAAGCACTATTAAAGGCCTGAAAAAAAAAGGAAACACGAAAAGGAACAAGCATTGGCACATGAGGTGAATCCACAGTGTGGAAGCAGCAAGAAAGAGGTAGTGCGCCAGAGCATGAAGTGTGCAAACAACAGACAACAGTGGTGGAAATTGGGGTGTGGAAGAAAGTCCCAACTGGCTATAGTAACAATGTCTGTTGTCCAAGACAATGCAGCGCAAGGGGGAACGCAGCAGGCAGCAGCCCCAGCACAGGTGGCAGGACCGGCAGGACAGCAGGCAGCAGGACCAATGGTCCAACAGTCACCACACTCGCAGATTAACCCGATACCACCATTCAGTGCACTAGTTGACCCAGGTACGGCGGCGCCGAGATGGGCGGTGTGGCTGAGCCGTTTGAACAACTACTTTACAGCAACAAGGGAAAAGGACAATGAAGTGAAAAGATCCCTGTTTCTGCACTTTGGTGGTGATGAGCTCTACAAATTATTTACACATCTGCCGAACACCGGAATAGCAACGGACTATGATGCTGCCGTACAAGAGCTGAATGCACACTTTGACCTGCAATTGAACCCCCAATATGAACGGTTCAAGTTTAGGCAGTCCAGGCAAAGGGAGGGAGAAACGATGGACGCCTTTCACGCGCGGTTGAGAGAGCTGATAAGCACATGTCCAGACGATGATCAAACAAAAGAGGTGACAGCGCAGCTGATTCAAGGATGCAAGAATAAACATCTAAGGACGCTGATATTAAGACAACCCCGTATAACATTGGATGAAATAGTAATGCGGGCCAGGTCACACGAGTTGTCAGATGCGCAAGCCACGGCGATGGAAGCGGCAATAAACCCGTCAGCGAGCACTGAAGTCACCGTGAAAACGGAAAGAGTGGATGCAGTGTGGAGCAGTGGCCGCGGAGGACGAGGAAGATAGCCGACCAGAACACAACGCCGCGCACCATGTGGTTTCTGCGGATATGAAGAACATAACCAAGATGGCTGCCCTGCACGTGGCAAGGCATGCGCAAATGTGGAGGACTAAACCACTTTGCCAGTGTCTGCAGGGGCGGTGCAAGAGGAAGCTTTAGAGGACAAGGAACAGCAGGAAAGAGAACACAGACCAAAGCAGTCAGGCAACTTGCCCTAGATGACGCACGTGACACACACCCTTCGAAAGGAAGCAGGACACAATCCCGCTATCCACAGTGGCTAGATGATTCATCGACTGAGGATGAAGAAGAGTGCTATTATGTATCATTCGTGAGTGAACTCAAAAGGAGGCGAAGACCGCAACCGAAGTGTCAGATTCAAATCGACCGATCGACAGTAACAGGAGTTATAGACACTGGAGCCACGATCAATGTGATGGGCATTCAACATTATAAGGCGTTAAAACCAAGACCACAGCAAGTGCCGTCGAAGGCTCGTATTCTAACATATGGCAGCAAAACACCGCTAGCCCTGCGAGGGAAGATGACTGTACAAGTTAAAGCAGAAGGTCAAGAACTGACGACTACCTTTCATGTGATTGACAAGGAGGCAGACCTGCTGGTTGGAAGTCACACAGCAGAAGACCTCAAGCTAATTGCTTTTGCGAATGCGGTTAAAGCACTACACACAGAGGAAATTCTTCAAATGTTCCCATCACTGTTTCAAGGTCTAGGAACCATCAAAAGGCCACCAGTCAAACTACACATTGACAAGGCTATACAACCGATAGCATTGAGGCATCGGAGAATTCCGTTCCATCTCCGGTCGGCAGTTGAACAAGAGCTGATGAAGCTGGAGGAGCAGGGAGTGATAGAGAAAGTAACAGGGCGGACACCATGGGTATCTCCGATGGTGATTGCGGAGAAACCCCGACAGCCAGGCAAAATACGAATATGCATTGACATGCGGATGCCCAACAAAGCGATCAAGAGGGAGAGGCATCTCACGCCCACAGTAGATGATATATTAACGGACCTGAACGGAGCACAATGGTTCTCCAAATTAGATCTCAATGCGGGCTACCACCAACTAAAGCTAGCTGAAGAGAGTCGCTACATCACAACGTTTTCAACGCACCTAGGACTGAAGAAGGTATAAAAGACTTAATTTTGGCATAACCTCTGCGGCAGAATTTTTTCAAAACGCAATTAAGGAGATCCTGTCAGGATTGAATGGAGTGCTAAATGTCAGTGATGACATACTCATCCACGCCAAGACTAGCGAAGAACACCATAGGAGGTTGAAAGCCACGCTCCGGAGATTGGCCGAATTTGGAGTCACGCTACATAAGGAGAAGTGCCAGTTTTTCAAGCAATCCATAAAGTTCTTTGGATACGTCTTTGACTCGGAGGGAGTCAAGGTAGATCCCCGGAAGTCATCAGCCATAAAGTGTGCTCCGGCCCCAACAACCGCGTCGGAAGTGAGAAGTTTCATGGGCATGGCACAGTACTGTGCCCAGTTTATCCCGCAGCTGTCCACCATAGCTGAACCACTGCGGAACCTGACAAAAAAGGAAAATTCCTGGAAATGGTCCAAGACGGAGGCCGAGGCGTTTGACAAAGTGAAAGCGGCGTTGCTAGACAGCACAACGATGGCGTATTTTGATACGGCAAGACAGACAGAAATACTGGTGTACGCCAGCCCTGTTGGGTTGGGCGCATTGCTGACACAGGAGTCAGAACCTGGAGTGTGGGTCCCCCTAGCCTTTGCAAGCAAGACCCTTATAGCAACAGAGGCAAGATATTCGCAGATAGAGAGAGAAGCTTTGGCAGTGAAATGGGCCTGCAATCATTTCCACCTATATATCACCGGACAGCCGTTCAGGATGGTCACAGATCATCAGCCGTTGATACCTTTGTTTAAAAGTACAGCCCCGCACCCGCCGCCTCGGATTGAGAGATGGGCCATTCATATCCAACACTATCAAATGGATCTAGTCTACAGACCTGGAGCAAAGAATCCAGCGGACTTTCTGTCACGACATCCTCCGGTGGAAGATGGTGCAGCTCAAGATCAAGAAGTGCGGACCGAAGAGTTTGTGGATATGGTGTCCCAACTGTCGTGTCCCCAAGCCTTAGCAGCTGAAGACATTGTAGCTCAGTATGACAATGATGCAGTCGTGACAAGAGTCAAGGCAGCGATAGACGCTGGATCCTGGGAGAACTTTTTACGCAATGTCAGTGACTGGAATGAGGCAGACCGCACTCGCCTTTCCCAATTCTGGAAGGTGCACAATGAACTCAGCAGAGCGAGCAATGGGCTCATACTTCGAGGATCACGAGTAGTAATTCCAACTACTCTCCAAGATCAAGCGACCTTGCTGGCCCACGAAGGACACCAAGTTATGAGAAGGATGAAAGCCAGAATGAGTGAAAAGGTGTGGTTTCCCCACATGGAGGAAAATGTTGACAGTGTTGTAAGGAACTGCCGGGCATGCCAGCTAACCAGTTTGCCGGATACACCAGCACCCATCATCACGGAAGAACCCTCTCCATCACCCTGGACCTGGGTCAGTTTGGACTTTGGCAGCTTTCCTGACGGAAGAGTGACTGTGGTGCTGATAGACAGTTACACCAAATACCCAGTGGTTGAGGTGGCATCATCCACCAGCTTCGCAAATGTACAGCCGATCCTTAGTGAAATCTTTGAAATGTTTGGTATTCCCCAGCTGATTAAGACAGACAATGGGCCACCGTTTCAAGGAAGGGAATTTAAAGAATTCTTACAAAGTCTAGGGGTAAAACATCATCGAGTTACACCTCAGTGGCCTCAGGCCAACGGTGAAGCCGAAAGATTTATGAGGACTGTCAATAAAACTTTGAGGATAGCAATGGTAGAAGGGACAGACCCGGAAAAAGCACTTCAACTCTTCTTGAGAGAGTATAGAAGCACTCCCCACAGTACCACCCAAAGATCCCCGTGGTTGTTAATGTTTGCGGGACCCCGGCGCGACCTGTTACCAATGGCGGATAACTGGATGCCTGAACCGTATGTGCCAGCCGCTACCCAAGAGAGAAGGAGAAAGACTAACGAGCGGGCAAGCCGGAAGAGGCGGGCACGAGACAAGGACTTGATCCCTGGAGACACAGTGTTGATACGAACACGCAGGCCGGAAAGAAAGTTCCGTGCTCCATATGAAGCAGAGCCGTGGACAATCAAGGCAACAAAAGGCACTGCCATGACAGTACAGCAAAATGGGGAAGAAGTCACCAGGGATGTATCGTGGTTCAAACGCATCCCATCTGTGTCCGAAAATCCGGTAACTTGTGATGGGCCAACCACCGAAACTGCTGACCAGTCTGACGATGACGGTGGACCAGGTGAGGATGGTAGGTCTGCCAGCACACCGCCATCTCCAGTGAGGCGGGAGCCTGAGCCCTCGACAGCCAGGGAGCGAAGTTTTCACAATCTCCGACCGAACCCCAGGCCAAGCCAGAGGCTGGCAGATTTTGCATTTTGACTCATTAAAACTGTTGAAGAAGAAAAACAAAATACCAAGTGGGGAAGGGATGTGGCGCTCTAGTGTTTCGCGGGTCTCGGCTGAGACCCGGAAGCACCTACACACATTGTAGCACCTTCTGGCCAGGCGTGGCCAGAAGGCTTTAAATAAACGGACGGAGGTTGCTCGAGGCTTCCGGTCCAAGAGACTGTTCCCAGTGTGTGGTGTCATTCATTAGCTGCTCAGTATAGACCCACCCTTTTGTGGTACCCCTCACTCCCCTACACATAGGACTGGAACAAGACTTCCCAGATTCTTCCTTAAGAAGATTCTTATGAGAAATATGTGCACTCATCAGTCAACATATGTAAATATTCAGTGCAGTTCTCTTATTTACTTTATTGTTATACAAATATTGTTTTGAAACAATAAACATGTGATACGAACATCGTGATGCATTCAAAGAGCGCAAGACATGCATATCACCTAGCTTTGAAAGGGGCGATGAGGTGGCCCAATTCAAAAGGGGGCCTCGAAACGGTACTCTGTCGGGCCCCCTAATTGCACAACAGCCACCACCGAGTCTGAAATCCGCACAAGGTCATGTCTTGGGGTTCTTCATGGTGATTAGATATTCTGCTGGAGGGCTGTCTCTATCTAGCTTTTCACTTGAGTAGTGTGGTTCTGTGTGTTTTCCACCTGGCTGGCTGTATGTGCTCGGCCTTTTATACATGGCGTTCTTAAAGGGATACACACAGGGCTAATCGGGGTTGGGCGGTGTTATCCATGAACAGCAATGTTGGTATTCAATTGACTGACAATTTTTTTCAGCATTGGTGCGCATTGGCACAGCCATTTTCTTGGTACATGCGATGATTTTGCGGTGTTCACCTTAATGGGAAATTTTGCGGTTTTACATGCATCTTGAACGTGGGTCATGTACATGCTGTAATAAGAACGCCTAATATTTAAGAAGTGAGACGCGATATCCAGGTTATTACTTTTAAGACAGTTTGTGGCCCAGAACGCGACCGTACTTTGATAATGTGGTCGTTCCTGTGACTATAAATATTTAGAGTCAACTGACGTGGACTGTTGGCCGTATTTTGTAACATTTAGGAAAGAATATATCCAATTAGAATATAATCTATGGTTTTGATACACACAGCACTTCATAAATAATACTGAACCTGTAATGCGCAGCACATGGCCCTTACACTACCGGCAGAAACAGCGCCACTTGGGAACATCTGTAAAGTATCCGGATATTTCATGGCAGCTCTGGCCAGTTGTCTGTGCGCCCTGTTAAAGGGGGGCCTGAAACGGTACCCTGTCTGGCTCCGGACTGCAGGCACATCATGTGCGGGTGCTCACACTGCTCACTTTCTCTAGTGGAAAAATTACGGCATGAAGGCATGCAAAGTGAGCATTGTAGGAGGGGGCATTCTTTAACAGAGTAATTTTCTCCCCCGATTTCCCTACAAGCTGTGCGGCGCTCTATGCTAAGCACAGATGTTAACCACGCTCCTTTGAGATTCGCCGTTTTTCATCCCATCTGAAGCTCAGTCTTATGGCAACTCATGTGAGCACGCGCTGAGAGCTGATGGTGATATAATGTTTGATACCACCGTTGGTAAAACAGGATATGCAAGGTTGGAGTTATGCAGCAAGCAGTTGAGGATTTTTTAAACAGAAGCGTTTATTAGCTTGTGAGGTGTGTTATCATGGTGCATGTGTTTTTGTGTACGGGGTTACTCCTAAGGGGGTCTGAATATTAAAGACTTCTACAGCTAGGCTGTATACTTACCCTTGGCTATGGGGTACCAGAGTGAAATACATAAGGGGATACATGTTGAGGAATTTTTAGGGCCTCGCCTTGGGGCAATGTAACCTTGGCTGGACCGATTATTCAATTTGCTCCTGATCTACATTTGACCTCTGTTCCCCTTTTACACAGTGTCTTCAAATCTGAAATGGTTCACACTTAGGTATAGTGAATATAAGTGGTGAGGTCCCCCTTTTTGACACAGTTTTCCAATATAAAATGTTTTAGCTTCAGCACTATTTGAGTATTACTAAAGTGCTATTACGCTCAACTCTGTGCTCCAGGTATATGCTTTAGGGATTCTGCTTTGAGTTTGACCAAACGTTTGTAGCATCAGCATTTCCTTCCGACACACTATTACTAGCAGAGGACAGGGCTACGCAACCTATATGTTTTCCATGCTAGTGCAGGCGCAGTGATAGGAGTAGATCCCTCATTGGGGTACTGTGATGTGTAATCGTAGGGACAGTGGCGGGAAGAGAAATAGCGGGTGCCCTCCCTACACTGATAACGTCAAAGCAGTACACCTCAGGCCATGTTAGCATATCGTTAAGGGTATCCCTGCGCACAGTGCGGCGGTACTTAATAACTTGGGGGCCCGTGTCTAAAGCCCTTGGCACCATCTGCTGGTACACGTAGGCTTTGATGGGGTGTCATGTCACACACATTCGCTCATACACGTATGTGTTGACGGACCTCCGGAGTACCATTAGCAAGGGCCTGGCTAGAGATGTGCTTGGCTGTGGCATAATGTTTGGTAACCATAAAGGCGCTGTGTCACTGCACTTCACACTGTGTACTATTCTTTAATGAAAGTCATACTACCGGGCACCCTCTCTGTAACACTAATTCAAACACTCCGCATGTGACACAGACTGATGCTATGCTAAACACTTACAGTTGGAAGTGTGGATGGGAATGCATCTGGTGCTAATCTTAGCTAAGACTTATCATGTGACGGCAATGTAATACAGGCACGTGTACTGCATCTATCGTCAAGAAGCCGAAACACTAATCGTTTGTGTTTGTCTTTTCTGTTTATGTATGGCCAGGTCCATGGCGGATATCTGGGAAGTGCTCCACACCGCAACAACTGCAACAGGTGGACAGCCAAGAGGACCCGTACTTCAGGAACAGGAATGGCAAGCAACGACAGCAAGGGTGATGGGCGATCGATCAAGAACTCAAGAGGTGCCAACACTGGGAATATTGTTTGTTGGTGTGTTAACCCTAGATTTGGCTGGCCGTAGTAATGTAGCGAGTTGTTGCTTCACATAAGATGGCTGTATGTTTCTTATCAGGAAACTGTATTTCTACAGTAACGGCGCCTGTGCTCGCAGGGCCACCGTGGTCGTCGTAGTATATCCATAGGTTACCAATTGGTAGGGACAACAATAGTAATGTGGCAGTGCACAGGGGTGTGCCTGGCCAGCCTGGCCAAACCCAGGAGTAATGGGCCTATGCAACACCTCAGCACCCCTTGTCTGGAAGGTGGACTCTGCTTTTACGGGGGCCGGAGCTCCCACTTGCCATTTTAATAGACACAGCGCGTTTGGGGACTTCCATAGTAAGGAGGTAGACATACACTGATGGGTAGCCTTTTCAGTTGCACTGACAGTGGGTGGCTGCGTCAGGTGCGCCGTGTATTATCGGACGCATCATAATGCCATTCAATTAAGCCCATCTGGTGGCCTATGGCGGCACGTTTAATTTCCCTGGATCAGTCAGCCCTAGCATAATTAGCACGCATTTTTGGGGGGGGCCTGAATGAACAGGTACACCAGGATGCCTGGGTAGAAAGGGGTCGACATGTCCGTACTCGGGGTACACCCTGGAGCAGACATTTCAGGGCTTCCGAAGTGGGGAAACCAGTCTGTGAGGCCATATTGTGCCCATGGAAGCAAATACCTAGTAACAACAGTAGTGAGGCTTGCTAATTGCAGACCGTAGCCCAGGGGTACATCTGGGGGGAGTTGTGCTTCTTGCAAGACGGCGTCAGTTTGTACACGTCTGGGGTTGAAACCATTGCAGAGAATTTTTCTTGCCTACGAAAGGGAGTATAGGGACAAGATATGATCTTGCAAGGAGTTGGTAGGGCCCGATCATTGGACTAAACATATGAGGGCTAGGTGAGAGGATTTAAGGTTAGGGCATGACCTTTCAGTGTAGGAGGTTAGGGTTGGCCAGATAGTCGGTCAACTACGCTGGCCTGTGGCGGTAAGGTCATGATTGGTGAACAGTTCATTTAAGGTCCTTAGGGGGGTGGCGCCATTCTCAAATGGGGTCGCCCAAAGGGAGAGACAAGTGGTCTCTCATAGAACTCCAGGGGCAGGTACAGCCTGTTGGGTACATGGGTGCAGGGGAGACAGTCACGCTTTCTCTAGGCTCTTTGGCCACCCCGCACGTGCACAATGATGCCAGTAAACGGCGCAGAGATGCAAGGGCCTCCTTTAATGGAGTTAATAGTGCGTACGGGGTAACCGGGGGACCAAAGTACCCTCACGGTAAGCGGGCCCTGTGCGCATGCGCACTTCAACAGAAGGGCGTGGTTTAATAGGGCGTACGGGGGTAACCGGGGAGGGGATGTGCCCCCACGGTAAACGGGCCCTCCTGCGCACGAGCACTCCGACTGGAGGGCGTGGTTAAATAGGGCGTTCGGGGGTAACCGGGTAGGGGAATGTGCCCCCACTGTAAACGGGCCCTCCTGCGCATGCGCACTCCTTCAGGAGGGCGTGGCTAGTGATAAGGAGCTGACACCTGTTATTGAACTTGCCGTAGGGGGAAATAGGTACGCAGAAAATTAACTGTATAATATGAATTGATATGTTAGTTTTGGATAGGTAATACCTTGTACTAGAAATATGTTAAGGTTAGCCATCTGAATACCTGTATATATCAATTGTAACATTTTCTGTGTAATTGTGTAAATATTGTTTATTTCAATTTTGATTTATTTTTTATATTTTAATAAATACGACCGGGGGGTCGAAAGATCCCCCGCCTTCCAAAGAAAGCCCTCTCACGTCCTGTTATTAATGTTATGTTGGTTAACGGAAGGGTGGGGGTCCTCCGGCAGTCCCTGGCCATATATGTGCAGAGGCCATCTTTGAATGGTCACCCACTGCAGTGGATGCCAAGGATGTGGGGCACTACTCGTGGCATCGAGTGGGCCAGTAGCAATGTATGAAGAATTGACAAGGACTTTCAAACCTTAAGCAACTAATAATAATGTTTTGAAAATGAAACATATTGGCACTAAAACGGTATATTTCCTTTGGGCAGCTATGCACATGAACACACGAAAAATTACGTCACTCACACTGAAAACAGCCACTATATAAAGTGGGGCGGCCCATTGCACCTTTTCAAATACTGCAGTGAGTGGAAACAAAATGCTAATAACACAACAAAAGACCAATGGATGAAGATGATTGGCTGAAAGCTGTTCCATCTATACACATATTTAAAAAATAATTTAATTTTCAAAAAGACAAAGGCATTGGCCAATGTCAGACCCAAATATGCGCATAGTGTTTCATGAAAAACTACCCATTCCTCATTTCTTCCATCACTCATTGTTCATCCGTCATCACCCCTCCTCATGAAATTAGGATTTGACTGAAAACAATTAATGTTGCAGGAACTTATTTTTGAAGAGTTTTAGCCACACAATAAATAGTGCTTCAAATTGATGAAAGGACATCCACTCGTCCATTGGGATTCAACTGAGCCTGGACTTGTTGGAGAAACACCTTAGTTAAACGGCAACTATATATTTACTTAAAAATAAGCATACACGTAGACAAAAAAATAAGCTGTACTCTACTCCACTGTCCCCACACCTCGCCCTTTGTCCCCCACACCTCATTCTCTCCCCTCCTGCTTCCCACTCCTCCACTCATGAGTGAGGGCGCCAATGTCATTAGTAGTGACCAATATAGGCAGGCATCCCAGTTGACAATGACGTCAGTGAACCAGAGTGAAAGGCCTGCTTTAACTTGCCAATTGAAGAACAATGTACAGTAATGTGTATATAGCACATGGGATTCTGCAATCCCTGCATGAAAGCCGAGCCCTCATTTTTCTTTATAATAGGTGTCTTGTAACACACCCAGTCGCCTAATATAAAGAAATGATGTAGCTGCTCAGCTGTAATAACTTATTTCATTTTGAATTCTGCCGTCACAGTGCCTGCTGCCAGAGCGCACAGCCGAAGAGGAAGGCGGAACAAGTCACGGAGCATAATTAATGCAACAGTTCAAAGAACGAAAACTAAATGTGGCTTTTCTTTATTCTGCTCTGTTTTTCTAACTGTACCATGACAAGCACAAAGGAGGGAGCTTATTTATAAGAACTGACGCATTGGCAACAATGCGTCAGATTTCTTGCACCTGATGCAAAGCCCTAACGACGCAATGGATGCGCTGGGTTTACAATACAGTGCTCCATAGCGCAAGGATTTACGGATCCATCAGAAATTCTGGAGCATCTTTTGGCATTAAAGTGATGTTTTGATGGAGTTGTTGGTAAGACTGACGCAACTCAATTAATGCGTCAGAACACAGAGTCAAGTTCCATGTTAAAAGTCCTGCGCCAATCCTTATGCCTGGTTTGAGAAGGCATAGGAATTTTGACACAGTCAAGTTGTAGAATAACGGCGTGAAAATTTGCCTGCGCCATTTCTACATGGCTTTTAACTTGGGAACACCTACCCTGAATACATTATACCTGGCGCAGGTATAATATGATGCAGGCCTCTACAACTGACGCCAGTTTATAAATATGTAGCAGTGTGTAGCACTGGTTGTGCTGCCGCTGTGTAAACAAAAAAAAATACACTGCTGCTGCACTAGCTCCTTGTAAATCTGCCCCGAGATATTTATGGCAACATGTTTATTTTTTTACCAATCTTTAGGTAATTGTATAAAAGTTAGATTCCCACTGCACATTTCTACACATTCCAAGCTACTGTGCTTTTAAAAAATCTGACTTGTAATCATCTGATTCTAATATCTTTTTGAAAAAAAAATCTAACAGCTTTGATGATGTTTAATTTGCTCTTTATTGTTCTACTTTTATTGTTCATGTTTGCAAACATGTTTTCACTTTCATATGAAAGACCTATGCAACAAAGATTTAAGTGGTTCATACGGAATAAAGTGCCAGTTTCTGCACATTATAAGGATATTGTAAGTCACCCCCTTTGTACGGCAGGGGTACTTTATCCCATATATCAATACCCTGGTATTAGTAGGCTTGTACTGTATGTGTGTGTAATGTAAATATGTGTGATGTAAAACAAACTGTGCAGTCTGCTGTCCCATTGACAGGCTCCCTTCCTGTTTTCAATTCTATCCTATTTTGTGTGATCTGATACCAGGAGAAGTCACACACCTGACTGGCTTTGCATGTTTTGGTTGTTACTACTGCATTATTAATGTTCTTTGTAACGCGTCCTACTCCTGGGTCAGCTCTGTGTCCTATATCTAAGACAGGATTCTCCAAGGGAAGCTTGTGAGCTGCTGGTAGCTCTCCAGCTACCTGCAAGTAGCTCTACATGCAGCCCAGCATACTAAATGAAAAGCTTTTGTTTGGTTGGATTAAGATCATTATCAAAATTGAAAAACGTGTATTCCAGATGAAAATGTTTCTATTTTAAGAACTCATGAGCTGGCGTTTGGGAAAAATGGTTGCCTTTGTAAAATATATTTAAAGCTGATATTTGAGTGATAAATGCTGCATAGGTTGGGAGATGTATTACTTATACTATTAACTTGGTACTAGGGGCATTACAGCAATAGCTGTTCTATTTCACACACGTAGAGGCATTCCAAATTGATAAATCCTTTTCACACTACTGGTGGCAACTCTAAGGCAGTGAGTGGATCACTGCTGGTAATCGTGCTTGGGGGGATGAATGTCAGTGCAATGCGATCTTTTAGATCGCGGTACTTGACATCGCAGATTTTACAGCGCAAGTCGTTACAACGACTTGCGTTGGAGGGCGCGTATTTGGGAATTTTATAATTTTATATTCCAACACCAGTCCCCGTAACAGTAGGGAAGGTGTTGGAATATAAAATTACAACATTCCTTATCCCACAGCGCCATCCAGCGCAAGTTGTAGTAACGACTTGCGTTGTAATAGCTGCGTGGAAAAGGTCGTGCGGTGTAAACACCGCGTTGTAAACGACGTTTCCCTGCTTTGGGTGACCACTAATGTCATCTTGTCTAATGTGCTTCCTACTACAACAGTAATAACAGTAGCTCGGGATGATATTCCCTGAATTTAAGTAGCTCTTGTTACAAAAAAGGTTGGAGACCCTGATCGAAGATAACGTCTTCCTTAAGTTACCTGAGCCTCCACCCGGCCTCCCTCTCTAGGCAACACCTGGACCAGATTTTACGCAGAAACTCTACACTGTTTACCTTTTGTGGGTATTCTGCTGCCTGCAAAACCCCCTCCTCCTCTAGTTCAACAAGTGGATGCGTCCAAAGAGGAATGCAGCCAATATCACTGCCACCAAGGCCAGCGGGGTAATGTTTAACAGATTGACCTCGGTGCTGCGCCCTGACGACCACACCGAGGGCACAGAAGTAAACTGCAGTTGTAAACACAGGAGACGCAGCGACCTGTGGCGTGAAACACACCACACCAGGGCCATGAGTCTGGCTGGACCTTGCAGCCCTTCACTCACAGCCGGGGCTGGAGGCCCCTAGATGCTCACACAGAGGCCGATTCACAGAACTAATCTGAGATAAAATCCTAAACTTGCTACTTTTGGTATTCACAGAAGGCATTTAGTAGGAGTAAAGTTAGGACTTCTAACTTTACTACTACTAAACTGCGATACAATCCTAAACTTACTACTTTTGGTATTCACAGAAGGCATTTAGTAGGAGTAAAGTTAAGACTCATAACTTTACTACTACTAAACTCGGATAAAATCCTAAACTTATTACTTGGTATTCAAAATGTAGTAAAGTTAGGACTCCTAACTTTACTACCACTAAACTGGGATAAAATCCTAAACTTTCTTCTTTTGGAATTCACAAAAGGCATTTAATAATAGTAAAGTTAGGAGTCCTAACTTTACTTCTACTAAATGCCTTCTGTGAATTCCAAAAGAAGAAAGTTTAGGATTTGATCTCAGCTTAGTTCTGTGAATCGGCCCCACACTGTTTAAGTATTACACTATTCATCCATAAATGTATCTGCTCATTCATCAGCAGCCATAGCCTTCCCCGGTACAGCCTCTTCAGGTTCTTAGGCAGTGTTGCAAACAAGGCAAAGCACACACATCAAACAACCCATCACTCTTGAAAGTTCAATGCGCTCATCCTTGTATTCTGCTCCACATTCCTCCACCCATGTCTCGCCAGTCAACCTACTCACCCAGGTGTTTACCACCCACCTTACGATCTACACAGCCAGGCAGAGTGTACACCCAGCTGTGTATATAGCTCTGAAACACAGCAGATTTTTCAATTACGGTGTTGGATGCCAGGATTTTTTCGTACAGTGACAACTTTGGTGAGTGTTGGTACACAGCCTGTTCATGTGCCATAAACAAAGGAACAGTTTGTAAAGTATGTGCTATAGGGTAGTGGGTTGGAGCAACAGTACAGCAGAAATTGGTAGCTGAGGAATACGAGGGATTGTGAGTCACAGTATCGATACAATTCCCACACAGGACGCATTGGAGACCTAATTTATAACATTGGTAAGACTTGTTGGCAGCAATAGCATGCAGGTGATTTGTTGCTGCTGGTTAGGATATTGGAGACAATTGTGTTGTGGGAATGAAGGGAAAACAAGGTTGTATTTACATAGACTCTACACACACATGATTAGCTGCATGCTTAAGAGTATAAGGATAGCAAGTCACAATATTGGGTGTCGATGACATGCTATAAAGAACAGGCTACTGTCCTGACCTGAATTATGATTATTAGGGCGTACATACTGCAACTGTGGACAAGGTTTGGTCTAGGATGCTAGGGTATATTACTTGCCGTTACATGTTGTGTCTGTGTTTTATTCATCAGAGCTGAGCTGTGGACTGGATATCCAGACTGGGGATCTTGTTTTGTACTAGAGCGCAAGAACGGACTGTGCCTCTTTAAACATGATTTTTGCGAATATCACATTTATGGTGGGTTTACCTTTTTTCTATATTAACTCTTGCACTCGATATGGGCATGCTCACAAGTGTTTGGGCAGTGTCAGAGGATAATATTCTCAATTCTTGTTGCTATTCTTACTGAAATCTGGGATCTCTTCTTCTTTTTTGTTGTTTTTCTGATTTGACCTATTAGGTGGTTTGGGTACTCCTCTTCGCGTATACATCCAATTATAGATGGTTTTGGTATAAGTATACCTATCAGTGTATTTACAATTGCATGTATGTTTATCTTCTCATGTAGCATCGTCATATGTTTGTTTTATATCTGTTTTATACTGTTCCCATGAGGCACAGGGTCAGACTGATTTGCATATAGCCATGTCTGAACTGGGGTGGCAGAGTGGGCTAAAGAACAGGTGATGGATTAAACCCAGATCTTTTGACTGGATGTGAGTGTTTGATTGATTCAGATGCTCCGTCCATCACCACCCCCTTTTGTACCGCTTTTGGCCGCCATAAGTGTGGCAGGGTATGCTCAGACGTGAGTCCCTTGCTCACTTTGCCACTGGATTCAAGCAAGCCGGGCTGAAGACGGCTGGAATGCCAAAAACCGGTCCTCGGAAGCTTGTTTCCGGTCCAGGGAAGACATGGCTTGGCAGTTTGGGCTGTACTGTTCCCATGAGGCACAGGGTCAGACTGATTTGCATATAGCCATGTCTGAACTGGGGTGGCAGAGTGGGCTAAAGAACGGTGATGGATTAAACCCAGATCTTTTGACTGGGTGTGAGTGTTTGATTGATTCAGATGCTCCATCCATCACCACCCCCTTTTGTACTGTTTTATATCTATGTCACAACATTGTTATGTGTGTTTATTGTCTGAGATGGTCTTGTACGACTCCATTTTATTGTACATAGCGTATTTATTGTTTTATGTTTGTTTTTCCAGCCTTGAAAAAGTCTTAGCAAAGTCGAAACACGTGTCGGCTAATCGTGTGCTGGGAATGTTAATTTTGACACAACATGAATAAAGGATGCTAAACAGTATGAACGATGACCCTTCTGGAACTCTGTTTTTTTATTAATATTGTTGTATCTTTCTCGGTCTCAGTAAAGTGGTACATACCTAAGGGTCTAACAGATTAGACCGTTACTATATTTGATTAACATTTGATCTAATGGTGTGCTGAAAAAGCTACAGTTTTTTGTTTGGATGGCACCAGGCAGCCCTGCATCTGAAGAGTAGGGGGAGAAATAGCACGGGAGGTGAAAAGGCCTGGGCCGTAGCTATAAACCAATTGACCCACCTCCTGCTGAGTGATTAAGGATCCAGACCCCCAGTATCAAAGGTAGAGCGGTGACACTGGGAGGGAGACACCCAGAACTGATTTAGGGAGGGGTCAGGGAACCTGAGCACAAACTTCAAAGACAGTAAGGGGTAGAACTATGAGATTTGAAACTCCTGAACGTTGGAATGAAACAGAAATGGATTGAGACTGAAAAGGCTTAGACCGATTCTGTGGTCAAGAGGAACCTCTGCTAAAGAAGGAACAACTGAAGAGACTGCTGTGGAAAGACAATTCCTTTCTTCGTGATCTGGGGCTGGTCTGCAGTTTTCTGTTCTAACCAAGGGAGAGGCTGTTGGGACTGTTCTTGGAGGTGCTGGGCCCCCCTGCTTGAAGAAGACTGTGCTTTGTGCTCTGTCTTGTACCCCCAAGTGCGCGAGGTGAGCTGGCTCCCTGTTTGGAAATACAGGATCATAAAAGTTTCCAAAGAAGTCCCAAGCAACGTGGTGTGCGTGTGCTTTTGCAGCTTGGGGCCCTCCGAAGTTGTGCCTCGTGATGGTGGGCACGCAGGAGTAAGCTGAGTCTCGGACGCGCTGAGTGCGTGTCATGGTGCAGGCCAAGGCGTTGGTGAAGAGCGCCTGGCTGTGGTGTGCACGGGGAGACGAAGTAAGACTCAAACATGCAGGGTGCATGTCGTGGTGCAGGCCAGGGTGTTGGTGAGGAGCACCTAGTCGTTGTGTGCACCAACAGAAGAAGTGAGTCTCAGACGCGCTGGGTACGTGTCATGGTGCAGGCCAAGGCATTGGTGAGGAGGGCCTGGGTGTGGTGTGCACCGAAAGAAGAAGTGAGTCTCGGATGCGCAGTGTGCGTGTCGTGGTGCAGCCAGGCATTGGTGAGGAGCACCTGGTCATCATGTGCACTGGGAGAAGAGGTGAGACTCGGACGCATGTAGTGCGTGTCGTGGTGCCGCCAGGGCATTGGTGAGGCGCGCCTGGTCATCATGTGCACCAGGAGAAGAGTTGAGACACGGACGCGCGGAGTGCGTGTCGTGGTGCAGCGCCTGGACATCGTGCGCTCCGGGAGAAGAGGAGAGACGCGGACTCGGGTGCGTGTCGAGGTGCAAGCAGAGGTGCCGGTGAAGAGCACCGGGTCATTGTGAGCACCTGAGTAGAGGCGATTCTTGGACGCGCAGTGTGTGTGTCGAGGTGCAACCCGAGACGCTGGTGAGGAGTGCCGGGGTAGGGTGTGCACCAAATTTGAAGTAAAGTCTCCATAGTGCTGAGGGCGGGTCCCAGTCTTCACTAAGACTGCCGGAGGGAGGTCCAGGTCATTGGTAAGCATGGGCGGATCTAGCGGATCTCGCGTACGCGAACTTGCGGATTTACGGATTCGCAATCCGCGAAAATACGCGAACTCTCGCAGATTTTCCCGTTTTTTGTGTTGGCGAGCGTTCGCGCCGATTTTGGGACAATTTCGCAATTGCGAACTTACTTTTCAGCTCGCGACGGCCGCGACTATGTTGTTTCTACGTCTGGTTTATCATCACAGGTTCACAGCACCCTCTGTTTCACCACTGCCACCCTCTGGGACACCCATGCCACCCTCTGGTACATCCTCACTGCCACCCATTAGGTTTGTTTATCACTGTAGTTTATGGGGGGTGAAAAAAGCAAGCACACCTCCCCTACTTCAACTGCCATGAATTAATTGGGGGTTGATTAATGTGTCAGTTATTTAGAAAGTTCCAGTCTGGCTGGCACCTGCTTCCTTCCTTATCTGTAATTTGCTTTCTGTTGCAGTGAAATTTTTTTTCACAGGACCTTTATGGTCTACTTGTAGCTATTCTATGAGCCTGCTGTTTGGGTCATAGCAGGGTCATCGAATAGTTGCAAACTCTGGAGGGGCCCCTCAGGAAGCATTACAGTGAATGTTACAAATGTTAAGTTTGAACTTTTGCACCTGCTCATTGCTTTCAGTTTAGCAAAAAACGTTTTTTCTGCAATTTCGCGCGTTTTTTGGGGCGCGAATCCGTGCGAGATCGATTTCGGGAGCCGCGAATGCTTGCGAATACACTTATTTTTTATTTGCGACGTGTATGTTCGCGTGCTTTTGCGCGTGTTCGCGAGGCGCTTGTAGCTATACGTTTGCCAAGTTACCCTAGCGGTCGTACACGGGCGCGGCCATCTTGTTTGCGTGACGTAATTCCGTTTCCGGCCGCTATGTGTAATCTCGCAAACTGTGCTGCTCGCTAGTACAATTTCGCGCGTACTCGCGAGGAAAATCTCGCGCGAACTTACCCACGTGGTTGTGAACGGGCGCGGCCATCTTGTTTCTCATTCATTGCTAGGGTTCTGGGCATGCTTTCTGTATCCTCTCTGAATCTCTGCCATCCTTTGCTTGTTTGAAGTTTATTTAATCTATTTTACTTATTATCTATCCCTCTGTTTTTCTAGCTGTATATTTTTGTGTTTTCTGCTACTTTTAGTTACTTTTAAACTACTTTTTTAAACTCTTTTCTTTTCTTCTTCACTATTCTATTTCTTCTTTATCATTTAAGTTTATTTCTGCCCGGACCATGGTAAAGGGAGCCGGGAAGCACCCTGAGAAGGGGAAGGGTCCCGCACCCCGTGCCCGGCTCCCGTGCGGTCGTTTGAGGGGGGAGCAAGTGGTGCCGCGGGAGATCTTCAGCGCGGAGGAAGTGGCGGCACTCATCTTCCACGTCCAGCGCCGCCTCCCCAAGACGATTCTGGGAGGCGGCAAGATCGCGACTGGCTATGGCATCCGGGAGCGCCGGAAGCGGTGGGAGAAGGTGTGCCGGGCCATGTATAAGCTCTCTGGGGTCCGGCGCACATATAACCGGGCCACCCACCGCTGGACCGATGTCATGGACCGGGAACGGGACTTGCTGGACGCGCTCGGCGTAGAGGTCCCCGGGCTTGGTGAGTAGTAGTAGCTATTCATCACTACTCTGTTTTATCCGGCTATGTTATTTGCAAATCTTTGTTCTTTACCAAGAGCAATAATGCTGCCGATTACATTGTAGGTAAATTATATTTCAAAATCTTCTATGCATTTCAGGTGCACTGCTCTCCTTCTCAGTAGCCTTGCTTGCTACTATGCTTATTTGTTTTGTACATTGTGTTCATTTCATTGGCCTGAGAAATTATGTATGAGTGTAGTGTAAAGATAAGAACTGCGTAATGCTAGACACTAAGGGTCATATTTTCAATTACCGGCGCATCCCTGCAAAGTAGCAGGGATGCGGCAGTAATTGTGTGCCATGCCACCACCACCCATTGGCCCAAAACGTCACAGAAGCCTTACGCATCTGTGCCGTAAAGGCGGCGCATTGCTGGAGTTGCGTGCCAACGATGGCGCAGCTCCAGCAATGCTCTGGGGTACCCTATCTCCCCAATGCTGCATCAAGCCGTACGTCGGCTTCAAGCGCGCAGGGTTTGACTCATGCATCATTGTCTTAAAAGTGACTGATTGACATCTTGTAGATTTCCCTCAGCCACTTTTAGGATTCGTCCCTGCGCAGGTACGCCCTCCCTTGCGCCGGAACGCCCCCTGATGGCGCAGGGCTTTACAACGTGATGCATCGCCCATAATTTCTTTTTTTTAAAATATATACGCCGCACCAACACCATGGCGAGTCTTTTGTTCTGCCGCAGCGTCACAAAAGTCACGCAACAATGGAGGAAAATGAGCCGCAAGGGACTTCTAAATCAGCCCCAACAGACTGAAGTCCACTCCTTCCTTTAGACACATGGCTATAAGAGGAAATAGTGGTGGTGGTGGGTGGATTGATAGTTTGAGTATTCACTGATCTGCAAGCAGGATGGACTTTGTCTGTCACTTCGCGTGCTGCGGACTGCTGCCTGCAGTGCCAGGCCTAGGCAAACCTCTTTAGTAGTCTGTTTATTGAGTTACATAGGAACTTTCTAAGTCAACGGTCCGCAAATCAGGCAATACGAATAACGTAGTATACCACATGAGATAGATCCCGTGGAATAGTTGTCTATCTATTTGCTATTTCTCCAAAAAATGTTGTTATTGTTCTTTTGAAATGGTTGATTTGGTTGACAAATCTCATCCATGTTTTCTGGTCTTTCTTTCTTTCATGTTGTACATCAGCTCCCCCCAAGGGCAAGAGGACACAGGAGGAGGAGGGTGCTGTTCAGGATGCAGGCCAGGATCGGGCAGGCGGGGGCTCCTTTGCTGGCCCCAGTAAGTTTTAATTGAAATAAAGAGTACCTATTTTTTCCTAGCGTTCCTCATTCGATTTTTTCTAAATCGTCTTTGATCTTCTTGTAGAATGGATATAAATTCTTATCCTGGCTCTAATATGACTCCCTGTGGTATTACTAGATTATTCTTATTAGTCTGTCTGTGTAGCTAACTAAGATTGGACATTTGGCAATTCCATTGGACTCCCATTCTATTCAGCAATAGCTCTATGCACTGTCTCCTTACTGACTAGATAGTGTGGCAGAGTCATTCAGCTCCCGAAGTCACCGATTATTGATCCCCAATGATCTCTAGATTATCGTACGCAGGACAAGAGAGTACGGAGTCACAGCACAGTCAAGAAGTGTCAGAGGCACTCAGGCTTGCAAAAATTCCAAAACCTTTAGCTCATCCACTCTAGTCTGGAGGACCAAAAACCACAGAGTCTATTTAAGTTTAAAAGCTTTATTAAAAGTAAACACATTTATTAAAATCTACTTTGTCATAAAACTATTTAACTGAAAACGGAAAAGTGGTTAGTGCTGACGATTAATTGGACACATTTCTTGTGGTCGAGCCGAGCTCTCACCTGGTTTGAACTTGATCCTGGTCGTGTTCTTAGGAGTCAAGCTTCTGTCTGTTAGGAGAAAAAGTGGTGCGTGTTAAAAATAAAAAGCAAGCATTCATCAGTTGTGCATAAAAGTGCAGCAAGACAACAGCCTTCCCTGGAAAAAGGGACATTTTTACTTTGGAGTAGACAGTCACAAATTATTACATTGTATTCTGTTTTTTTAACATTTCTCCTAGACCAAATATTATATAGTAGTGAGTGGTGTATTCTAACATTCTTAAATGTACTTTGTAGGTGTAACATCTGGTGACGGGGCCAGCGCGGAGGTGGCTGTGTTGGGCGAGGACTCAGAGGACTCTGGGGAGGAGGCGGTGCAAGAGCCGGCGGACGGTCCTGTGGGGGTTCAAACGGTGGTGGTGGAAACAGGTAAGCTATATATTCCTTACTTATTGAGATTGAAGACTGCATAGTGTGCTTTCTGCACGGGTGTATTACAAATCAACCAGGTAGTAGCCTCCTCGAAATGTACTTCGACTTAGCTGTGAAGTTTTTGGTGAGAAGAATCCCAATAAGTTCTTAGACGAACGTGATGGATGGGATGAACGAAAAGCGAAAGAAGGGTGTAAGTAAGTGGGACGCGAACTTGTATGATGGCTGGCAAAGAAGAACGATATGTGTTTGCTTGGCCCCCGAGGTGGCTGGGAAGGAAAGAATATGGTATGGTGCATGGCTGGGTCAATGATGAAGCAAGGATAGGTGGAAGGACAGCAGCCTGGGTGGGTGAAACAGAAACTGTATGTGTGCGTATACTTTGACTGAATGGATGCCTGGAGCATGGTATTCTCTGACTCTTAGATAGCACATGTGTATCTAGAGAGAGTAGATGGTCGCTGGATGAACTAAGTGTTACCTTGAAGAGCATGTGAAAGGTAAATTAATTAAGCAGTAGCCCTTGTAACAGAGTATTCTCAGTGCCACCCGTAATAGAAAAGTAATAGCTTCACCACCTGCATGTACTGGACCGGTACAGTAACGCAAGTCTGTCTCACTCATCATGGTGTGCAACTTTTTTTCTCGGGTGCAAGTTCACTGTGCTGTCCATGTCATTCTGCCGGCTTGCATAAGATAACGTACCAATTTTCCTAAACAAGAGAGAAGAAGAAGAAGAAGACTGGTGTACTGTCATAGTCGACTGTAATGGAAGTCCATAGTGGTCGTAGAATTTGTTCAATAAACTACCACTAATGTTAGAGCAAGGATGCAGAAGTGGGAGGTTACATAGATACTGTCCTCAATAGTTATGTACTGTGCTTTCAATTTGCTACTTGTACTGTGACCCAACTTTCGGCTCAATCACTTTGTGTTATTAATGCTAAGGAGCATTGGTTACAGACTATGTCTTTCTTTCTTCATATAGTTGCTCCTTCCAAATCAACAACACGGAGGGAGCAGGCTAGAATGGCCCGGCAACGGAGGCTGGATGCCACTGTCGCCGAATATCGGCGGCTGGTGGCCCTGGAGGAGGAGGAGGACACGCATTCGAGTGGTGCAACAACAACATCCTCGACTGGGACCGCTGCATCCTCCTCCGTGACCCCACGGGACGCCAGCATGCGCAGTGCTCCAGCGGGACCGAGCCGGGCTAACAAAGCCAACCGCCACCGCCAAGCAACAGAAACACCAGCTGCCCCCCACAGGAGCTGCAAGGAACGCCAACGCCGCCTACGAGTCCGAATGTCCAACCTGGAGCAGGAGGTCCAGAAGTATAAGAACTTGGTGAAGGGCCTCCGCTCCGAGCTTGCCACCCTCCGCAAGGAGTATGATGCCCATGCCGCAAAATGCACCAGCACCCTCCAGTAGTGGAGTGTCCCTTGCCCTTTTTTTATAGACTTTTGGGGGGTGGGATTTGGGAGTTGGGATCGTTTTGGGACGTTTCAAAGACAATCGTTGGGGTTAGGGTGGGTCTTGAGGGAGATTATTTTGTTAGGGCTACATAAATATATTTTTAAACTTTATCTGACCATACCTGTTTTTTACTGCTTTTCAGTCTGGTGGGTGGGGGACGGGGGTGTAACAGTAACTTTGTTTTCCTGAACAGTCGTAGGACTTTAGTAGTACAACCGTCAATCTCTTGTCTACTCCGAAATAATACTCCATTATACTACCTCCCACCAAACGCTTATCTTACCTGTAATTTGTGTTAGAAATTAGGGCTAGGCCCAGGGCTGGCTCCACGTGAAATGGGGATTAACGTTGTCAATCCTGGGCGGGTGACATTTCCTCATTGCGGTGGTACTAGTGGTGTGACACAGTGGCAGTTGCATGCCTATGGAAAAAAAGAAAACGAAACCTTGTTTGTCCTTACTGTAGCATTACAACGGTTACGGTACGATCGAGAATATAGCAGGTGACAGTACACTAGAACAGTGCCATAATGTAGCCTAACAAATGGTAAAGTATTTGCTTGCAAGTATAACTAGTACTTGCGTTGAATTTATTTGACATTGGCTACTACTACTAGAAGATATAGTACTGAAGCTGAGTAAGTCTAGAAGATATCCTCGTATTCCTTCACCAGCCTGTTGCTATGACCTTATCCTCCCCAGCAAGTGTGTGGAATTATTGATGTCATTTTAGTCAGACATCAAGCAAAACAACACAGCCCGGGGGAAGAGGGTTAGGGTTTGTAAAATGGATGGGAATGGGGGTTTCTTTTTGGGTAGGTTTTGTTGAGAGAAGAAAAAAAAGCAGAGCATGGACAAACAATAATTGAAGATAAAGACAATCTTTGGTTACAAACTAAAGCTAAGCACATGCAGTCACACTCATAGAATAAAACTATGGATACTGTATCTGTATTGCGTATGTTGTTGGAGTTGTCCTGTTGAATTTGGTAAGTAAGTTGCATGCAGCAAACAATTCCTCTTATTGGCGGCACTCCTCCATTCCAGCTGACGCTTCGTCCATCAATGTTGGTGACCACTGACAGAAGACACCCTGTCCACTGCCTGCCTGGCGGATGTTGACTGAAACCCGGCCTGTAATTATTGAACGGAAAACAGGAAGTGCTATTACAATACCACTGATAAATAAATAAAAGGTATGTACGCTGTGTGGTTCAAAAAGTGACACTTTGATTTCCCTAATAGACAGTACAATATTTTTGAAATTGCGTGCTCTGTCTGAGTCACCTTTTTAAGGATAAATAAGTATGGCCAAAATATTATAGCGGATCTTTCCCCTCAAGGTAGGTGTACTGTAAACTGTGTTTTAGAACAAAATTTGACCTTCCCAGCAATGCTCCCACCAAGACCCTTACTAAAGCCAGTCGCAAAAATGTAGAAGAACCCCAATCAGATCTCCAAAAACGATGCCTAGCAGAAAAATGGTTACAAAACGTACTTTGAAAGTAACAGTAGGCCCAAATACAGACCGTGGATTGTATTCAAACCACTTGCAAGCAAGCAAAAGTATCCATAGCCAGCATTGCTCCAACAGTGCTCTACAACACCAGAACTGCGTTGCAATAGAACCCCCCGAAACACATGCAATCCTGCTGCTAGGGCTAACCCTAACGAACCCTAACTTACAAAAAGTGCCAAAACTGGTGTTTCCTTATGGATTTTGTCCAAAACACTTCTAGCCGGTATTAGACCTTCCCAGGAATGCCCCAGGCAAGACCCGCCAACCCACCCGCAAAAAAACACCCGACAACACCCCCAAACAGCGAAAAAGCTAAATCTCATACTTACAATATCTCTCGGCCTCCAGTCTAAACGCGGCGCTGTGCAGCTAGGTCATCATCATCAATCATCATAACTCCTGTTTTCCACCACGGATTTCCTGAAAAGCAAATGCAATCAAGATTAGACTGTCGCAGCAGTGCTTCGACAGACACCAAAAATTACCCACAAACACCCGGAACCCCGCCAAAGAGCACCTCAAAGGCAAGCAAGTCAGCAAAAACGGCAAGAAATTTCCACCTCATATTTGGTCCAAAACACTTTTGTCCATTATTAGAGCTTCACAGCAATGGGCCCAAATCCGTCAACTCACCCGCAAAGAAGTACAACACCCCCACAAGTGCTGAGTCTTTCTTCATTGGGCGTAATCCAGCACTCTGCTTTGAGGGAAATCGCAGTCTGGAGGAGGAGGATAGAGGAGCATGTTCTTCAGAAATTGTGAACCTGAGGAATGTAGACTGCGGCACCTTCAAATCAATAAGCAAACAAGTGAAGACAGTTCTGCTGATGGTCTTTTTTTTGGGATTAGGTGATTAAAGTTTGAATTAAATTAACTGTGCAAAGCAAAGAAAGAGAGACACACAGCACACAGGAATAAAAGTGAATAAGGACGAAAAAGAAAGTTCTTGATTCATTGTCTCATTTTCAGGGCTCGGTGTCAGGGAATAAGAACAAGATTTCGTCATCATACTCTGCGAATTCAGGCAGGATGAGGTCAGTGCCACCGAACAGAGAACAAATCCCCTCATCTACGTTGCCGTCCTCCTCGTCTTCATGCGGCGTGCTTTCTCATACTTTGTAATCTGGTGGTATGAGGTGCTGATTCATCTTGATCATTGTCAGCCGCTCCACATTTTTGGGCGAGAGGCGGCTCCGTTTGGAAGTTACAATGCCACCAGCAGCACTGAAAAAATGTTCAGAAGACACACTAGCGAGTGGGCAAGACAAATAGTTTATAGCCAGGTTGTAGAGCTGTGGCCACAATTGTTTTTTGCCATGCCAATACTGCAATGGCTCATCATTAAGAAAGACCTCTGTTGAGTCATTCATATAGTCCTGCACCATCGACTCAAGGTCATCAACGGTTCCTCCACTTTGCTTACTTTTTGGTGTGCCTTTGACATTTTTTTGAGAACCATACCCAAGCAAACTTAGCCAATCCTCCTCAGCAGCCACTGTTAGTGTTGTGTGTGGTGCAGAAGATGATCCAGTTGCTGGTGTCTTTAACGGCTGAGAGGTCACTTGTGCCCCTGCCACAGGTGCAGAAGTGGATCCTTGTGACTGGGGATGGCCTGCTGATGCTGCTTCTCCTTCAATAACCTGCCGTTCTTTTTCAAACCTATTGGCTGACCAGGCTAACCAATGTTTGTACTTTTGAACATCTGCATCAGCAAAAGGAAAGAATGCTTCGCCTGCCAGCGCCTTTTTGTAGCGTGGATCCAGAATAGTAGCACAAATGTAATGCTGTTCTGACTTGATCTTTTGAACACGTTCATCACCACGTAGGCGCTCTAATAATTTCTCAGACAAAATAAAATGGTCTTTTTTTTGTACATCTTTTTCAAACTCAGAAGACACCGCCATCAGTTGGTGCTCCAGCATGCACAACAATGGGATAGCTTTTCCCAAATTACAGTCCTCCTGGCTGACTGCACGCGTGAAGAACTCAAAAGGACGAAGCATGTCTGTCAGGCTTTTAACTATGTCCCATTGCGCCGCACCCATCCGCATGTCCTCCTTCTGAGATGTAGCCTCTGTGAAGAAATAGTGATCGAGTACCGTATACTGCTCATACAGACGCTCAAGCATGTAGAAGGTTGAGTTCCAACGTGTTGCCACCTCCTGGATGAGTGCTTTCACTGGCATTCCACGTTGAAGTAGCAGTCTCCGCAGATGCTTCCGGGCCTTAAAAGAATGGCTGAAATGGTTGCACATTTTGCGGCAGGTGGCCATTACCTCGAACGCTGGACTGTGTTTATCACTCAAGAATTTTTGAACTACCAGGTTGATACAGTGCGCCAAACACGGCACTCTAAAATAGTCACCCTTCAACATGGCCTTAACTACATTGGCGCCATTATCCGTGGAAACATAACCAATCTTGCGTTTTTGGGGGGATAGCATTTTCAAGACCTTTTTGTTAAACTCTTCCAAAAGGTTTTCTGCTGTGTGACTTTTCTCCAAGCCAAACATGGCTAGTGTTGCATGTTTCCGAGCAGCTTTGAAAACTTTGTCCGGGTCAACACCTGCGTTTAGCTTTGCTTTAACACCTGAAAAAGAGACCCAGTGTGCAGTGATGCACATGTAATCAGCGCCTGCGCCACTGGTCCACATGTCTGTTGTCAGATGTATTGTGTGAACAGCACTCTTCTGCAAAGCTGCCCCAATCGCCTCCAGCACATCTTCATGTAGTGCTGGAACTGCAACTCTGGCAAAATAGAACCGGCTAGGAACCTTCCATTTAGGGCAGAGCGTTGCCACTAATTCAAGAAAACCTACCGCTTCTACAAAAGAAAAAGGTAGAAGGTCCACAGCTAGCATTTTAGCCAGCTTAGTGTTATACAGACGCGTCAGTGGGTGGTTGCGTTCATATGGCACGTCTGAAGTAAGCATTGTTCTAATGTTGCCCTGGACCAAGCATTTACGGGCTGATAATGACTTCGTTGACCCAATTTTGCTCGCTGGTGAACTTTTGTGCGTTGGTGTCTCACTCGCTCCAACACTCTTAGTGTGCCTCACATTGGGTGTGCTGCTGACAGGGGTACTGGGTGTAAGGGAAGTGTTTGACACGTCTTCTTCCTCCTCGTCATCATCAGATGAAACATCAACGTTTCCTTGAATTCGGCCTTTCTTGATCAAATCTAGGTGCGCAAACCATTTGACAGTGTGCTGTCTCCTAAGATGACCTCTCTGGCCTCCGGTACCATAGTTGGTACCTGGCTTACCACGACTAACTGCAACCTTACAAAGGGTACAAATGGCAAACTTTGGATTTTTTTGACAAACAGTAAAGAAGTCCCAAACTGGGGACTTGAAGTGTCTGTGGGACCTGGAGGAGGCGGCGATACTGGTGGTGGTGGTCATGAAGCTAATGCCAGATGAAGTGGAGGATCTGGATTGCCCAACTTTTGTACGTTTTGCACTTTCACCGCCACTAATTAAGGTCGAGGTGGATGGAGGTCTCTTCTTGCCAGAAAGAAATATGGAAGCGGGACGAGTTGGTGTACTACTTAACTCCAATGATTGTGGTGTTTCCACTGCCTCCTCATCGACAACATCATCATCATCACGCTCAGCAGCTCTTCGGGCTAGGGTCAAAATGTCTGTTTGCTGCATGCCCGCTGGGGCTGCAGTGACCTTTATGATGACTGGGTCGTCGTTGGCAGAGTCTTCATCAGCAGCAGTATCCGCCACTTCTTGTTGAGCCTCATCACACTCCATAACTCTGAGACTTTGGACGAGCTTCCTTTTACGCTTAACTACCTTTGTCGGATCATGGTGTGCCTCACTCTCAGACGGCAGTGGTGCTGGTTCCCAAGTTTGATCCGTATCATCAGAAGGAGGTGTGCTTGAAGAAGATGTAGACACCACCCTTGATCTCTTCCTTGCTAGGGGTGTGGAAGACAATGAAGGATCATCAGGAGGAGTGGCTTCCTCAAATGATACCTCGCCTTGATTGTCGATTTCCTAATGTGCCCCTACTTCGGGAGGAACAACTATTGTGGGCACTTGTGACCCTCCATGCACCTCTGCTTGCGCATCTCCTTGCGCTGCCTCTCCTTCCACATGTACTTGGGCTTGTACTTGCACATGTGATTGTTGTTGCGGCTGTGGTTGTTCAACACTCGTCAGATGAGCTACAACAACCTGTGTTGATTGAGGGACATTGCTGCTGCTTTCTTGCGATGAGCCAACATCACTGGTCGATGGTGATTGAAGAACTATACTGGCTGCCTCTGCAGCACTCAAGGGCTTGGACTTAAGTTGGCGTGGTGGTGGTGGTGGCACTGAGCCCAATGGAGCGGGGGTGCTGCTGCCAGCTTGGTCCTCAGCAGATCCCACTGCTGCCGCAGGCATACTTTTTTTTTTACTCCCAAAAAAAGGGGCGGGCGGCACACCAGTGTCCTTGGTAACTTGCTTCTTCTGCTCCCTACTGGCACCTTTCTTGCTAGAGGAGCTACGGGTTACTTTTTTTGGGGCCATCTTCTTCAGAGCAGGTCAGAACAGCAGGCAGCAGTTGCACGAGTTGCATAGGGTTCTGTGTCCAGACGTGACGTCGCGTGACGTTATGCTGCACACACACACCGCTACAGGACTTCTTCCTGGCACTGGTGGTTCTCTTGAGTCTTGTGCACCTAAAAGCAATGGAAGACAGAGGAACATCAGTTCAGTTATACACCCCAAAAAATCGACAAAACACAGAAAAATGAGCACAATCCCATGCCATCCATGATGTTTACATTGAAGACACCCCACAGAAAGACTAGGGACATGCAAGTATGCAACACTCACTACCCCTGGGCATAATGGATGAAAAGTAGGCAAAATAAGTGCAGGCCTCAGACACTGCCTCTCCTCAAAATGGCCCCTTACACCCCAAGCACATGTTGCCTGTACCAGCCAGCACTCAAGATGGCCACCACCACCACCCACATGGCCAGTCCACATCAAAAGTACACCCCCAAAAAACAGAAAAACAGCCAGAAATCACCACAATCCAATGCCATCCATGATGTTTACATCAAAGAGAGTGAGACCACACCACAGGCACACTCAGTCCATGCACCACCACCCCTGGGCAAAAGGCCACACCAGCAGCCCCCAAAAAACGACAAAAAACAATAAAATAAGCACAATCCCAGCCCATCCATGGCCTCAATTATGTTTAAATTCAAGAAGACACCCCACAGAAAGACTAGGCCCATGCAACACTCACCACCCCTGGGCAAAGGGCCCCACCAGCAGGCCCAAAAAACGACAAAAAACAATAAAATCAGCACAATCCCAGCCCATCCATGGCCTCAATGGTGTTTAAATTCAAGAAGACACCCCTCAGAAACACTAGGCCCATGCAACACTCACTACCCCTGGGCATAATGGATGAAAAGTAGGCAAAATAAGTGCAGGCCTCAGACACTGCCTCTCCTCAAAATGGCCCCTTACACCCCAAGCACATGTTGCCTGTACCAGCCAGCACTCAAGATGGCCGGCCACCACCACCACCCACATGGCCAGTCCACATCAACAGTACACCCCCAAAAAACAGAAAAACAGCCAGAAATCACCACAATCCAATGCCATCCATGATGTTTACATTAAAGAGAAGGAGACCACACTACAGGCACACTCAGTCCATGCACCACTACCCCTTGGCAAAAGGCCCCACCAGCAGCCCCAAAAAAACGACAAAAAACAATAAAATCAGCACAATCCCAGCCCATCCATGGCCTCAATGGTGTTTAAATTCAAGAAGACACCCCTCAGAAACACTAGGCCCATGCAACACTCACTACCCCTGGGCATAATGGATGAAAAGTAGGCAAAATAAGTGCAGGCCTCAGACACTGCCTCTCCTCAAAATGGCCCCTTACACCCCAAGCACATGTTGCCTGTACCAGCCAGCACTCAAGATGGCCACCACCACCACCCACATGGCCAGTCCACATCAACAGTACACCCCTAAAAAACAGAAAAACAGCCAGAAATCACCACAATCCAATGCCATCCATGATGTTTACATTAAAGAGAGTGAGACCACACTACAGGCACACTCAGTCCATGCACCACTACCCCTTGGCAAAAGGCCCCACCAGCAGCCCCAAAAAAACGACAAAAAACAATAAAATCAGCACAATCCCAGCCCATCCATGGCCTCAATGCTGTTTAAATTCAAGAAGACACCCCTCAGAAACACTAGGCCCATGCAACACTCACTACCCCTGGGCATAATGGATGAAAAGTAGGCAAAATAAGTGCAGGCCTCAGACACTGCCTCTCCTCAAAATGGCCCCTTACACCCCAAGCACATGTTGCCTGTACCAGCCAGCACTCAAGATGGCCACCACCACCACCCACATGGCCAGTCCACATCAACAGTACACCCCCAAAAAACAGAAAAACAGCCAGAAATCACCACAATCCAATGCCATCCATGATGTTTACATTAAAGAGAGTGAGACCACACTACAGGCACACTCAGTCCATGCACCACTACCCCTTGGCAAAAGGCCCCACCAGCAGCCCCAAAAAAACGACAAAAAACAATAAAATCAGCACAATCCCAGCCCATCCATGGCCTCAATGGTGTTTAAATTCAAGAAGACACCCCTCAGAAACACTAGGCCCATGCAACACTCACTACCCCTGGGCATAATGGATGAAAAGTAGGCAAAATAAGTGCAGGCCTCAGACACTGCCTCTCCTCAAAATGGCCCCTTACACCCCAAGCACATGTTGCCTGTACCAGCCAGCACTCAAGATGGCCACCACCACCACCCACATGGCCAGTCCACATCAACAGTACACCCCCAAAAACAGAAAAACAGCCAGAAATCACCACAATCCAATGCCATCCATGATGTTTACATCAAAGAGAGTGAGACCACACCACAGGCACACTCAGTCCATGCACCACCACCCCTGGGCAAAAGGCCACACCAGCAGCCCCCAAAAAACGACAAAAAACAATAAAATAAGCACAATCCCAGCCCATCCATGGCCTCAATTATGTTTAAATTCAAGAAGACACCCCACAGAAAGACTAGGCCCATGCAACACTCACCACACCCCTGGGCAAAGGGCCACACCAGCAGGCCCAAAAAAACGACAAAAATCAGCACAATCCCAGCCCATCCATGGCCTCAATGGTGTTTAAATTCAACAAAACAGTTGTATCATGCACCCCTAACCAACCCTGGTCCTACTGGATACTGTGGCTACCCACAATATAATTTATTTAATGTTCTGAAAAAGTTCCAAAATTGTACTTGCAGCAACTGTAATGCCCCAAACAAACTTACTTGTGAAAGTTGATTTCTAATCCAAAAGTGATCCAAAGACAGTCAAAAAGTCCTCAAATCCAAATATCCAGCAGCACCCACAAAAAGTAATCCTTCCAGCTCCAGATCCAAATGAAAGTGACCAGGAGATGGACAAAGCACTGGGAGGAGCCTGCTGGACAGGAACAGGAAGTTGGAGACTGTGGGGCACTTCCTTCCTCCCCTCCCCCCCCAAAATGGACTCCTTGCAAAAAAAAGGCCATGCAAATGTCAACCTGAGGAGTGATTCTGATAAAAATCATAATTTTCTGAAGGTTTATCCTGTTTGCTGGTGATTTTCTTGTGCGAAATTGCAAAATCTCTATTTCGCAAGTGCGAGATTGTTCCTTTCCGCCGCAACTACGTGTTCGCAATTGCGAACTCTCGCGAGGTGTGCTGTGCAAGGTGGCAAGCCGCGATTACGTATTCGCGGGCACCAAACTCCCGCGGGAACACGCAGCAAGATCCAAAATGGCACGGCACTCGCAAAGAAAAACAACTCGGCAAACGCTAAATGACGGAAAGTGAACGCCGTGCACCACGCCGCGCGCCACAACCAAGCAAAAAATCCGCCGCGAGCGGATTCACGGATTTTCGACAAATTCGCGAGAGTTCGCGGATTGCGAATTTGCCGAAAATCCGAAAAATCCGCGATCGGAGCGGATTTTACGCCCATTAGTCATTGGGCCCTCAGAGGAAAACAGCAGTGACCCAGACCGCTCACCGCACCCAGTGACGGAGTTAAGGATCAAGGCCCAAGTCGCTGACGTCGGAGATTGAGGTTGCGCCCCCCAGGTAACGTGGATCACCACCTGCAGTGGGGTGCAGGCCAGGAGAGATACTCTCTCTGCCTCTTGCTTCTGTCAGCTGTCAGTATAAGTGAATGGCAGTGAGTTGAGGGGTCCTGGGGAGCCAGGAGAGGAGTTTGTTCTGCTGATCACCATGATAACAGGGATGTTGGAGTGAGGGAGGGAAGAATCTTTAAGGGGGGACTTATTTAGATAGGAGTAGCAGATGTCGGATAGGTCGGAAGCGGAGTAGTCACTCAAGGTGCAAAGAGGTCTGTGTGTAAGGTAGTGAAGAGGGGTGGTTATCCAATGTTTGGGATATGGGTGTTTAAGAGGGCCAGAGCATGGGGAGGAGGACCAAGAGGGACGGATTCTAGGGTTTAGGGAATTGACATTTTTAAAATCCTCTAAGTCAGACAAGTTCAGTAACTAAGGTAGATATCTTGCAGTCAATATTGCAGAGTGTCTGGGTTAAAAGTGAGAGGTGGGATGTGGTTGGGGCAGAGGGAGGGAAGGATGTATGGTCTACGTTGGCTGAAGGAGGGGAGTATATATGGTCGGAGTTGGCTGGGAGAGGGGGTTTGGTGTAAGGGGAGGGCGAGAGGCCAGGCAGGGATGGGGGTAGTACTGAGGCTGTGGGAGTAGGGGAGGGTGCAGAGGGTGAGAGGCCAGGGTGGGGGGACGAGGGTAGTATTGAGACTATGGGAGTGGGGAGGCCTGTTAAGGGGAGGGAGGGATGATCTGGAATTGGGAGGGATGGGATGGCAAGGCGAGGGGCAGTACAGTTATAGAGGTAGGAGATGGGGAGTGAGTAGAGGAGAGGGTGTAAGGGGTGCAAGGAGATGCTGCATCAGCGTTGGAGGATAGAGTGTAGTTCGGGGAGGGAGGGGTAGGAGCATGAAGGGTTATATTAGCTAGGAGGTGAGCTTAGGGGGAAGGAGATGGGTTAGAGATGGGATTAGGGGTTGGAGGGAGACAGTCGTTAGGGGGCATGGGAGTTTGGATGTTGGTGAGTGAATTAGAGGTGATGAGGGGAGTGGTTCAGGAGAGCGTGTTTGAATAGAGCACAAAGAAAGGGATACGTCATTAAGGTCTGGTATGTCAAGAGGTAGAGGGTTTAGCGTCAAGAAGGCAGGGGCGAGCCAGGAGGGGTCTTGGGGTTGGGCTGGTGTGGGGAGGGAATAGGTATGGACAACTGGTGGGAAAGAGTGCTGGAATGGTGTTCGAAGATGGTGAGGTAGCGTTCGTAGGCTTGAATCAGGATGTTACCTGTTTTGAAAATGGAAATGTCAATTTCACCAGGGAAAAGTGGGTCAGGAGTAGTGGATAGTTTGAAACCATAAGGGATTTTGCACGATTTAGATAATGGGAGGTGGAGTAAGAAGGTGCTCTTCCATTTGGAGGAGCATTTGGAGTAGAAAATGTAGTTGGTTTTTATGGGGGACGTGAGGCTGTGGTAGTTGTCAACTATAAGGGTTTCAGGATGCCGGATTAGTAATATATGTTTAAAGATTAGGAGGGTAAGGAATGGTCCAGGAGTTGGGGCCATGTTTGGTTAGGGAGGCTAATTTGGAGGTGAAAGCAGGAAAGAGTTGGGAAGTAAGAACGGACTTGATGCGAGACATGATAGGTCAGTTGGTTGGAGGAGATGGAGGAGAAAAGAAGGGAGGGTGAAGAGATATAAAGAGACTTAGGTAACAGCGAGGAGTGAGTGGTGGGGAAATTGAAGTCTAGTCTAATGAAAAGCCAGTCAGGGCAAGAGGAAAAGTAATATGGGTAATTAGAGGAACTTAAGAGTAGCAAAAGATGATAGCTACATCTTATGATGAAAGATGGAAGAACCGGGCAAAAATAACCATCAAGGGGTGGTTTGATGGGTAAACATGAACTACAACCGTTCAGTTGAGAAATATGCAATGATACAATAGAGCATTAACAGTTCAGGCCAGGACTAGGAAAATTGATTGTGCCTCTGCAAAGGTGAGTCTAGCAGTAGGTAAAAAAAACAAAAAACAATACAATAGAGCACTATGCGATAAAATGCGTATGGAATGATATGGCAATTTACAACAAGAAGTAACAGTTCAATTGAGCACGAAGAAAAAAAAGTCCTCTGTGCCACTGTGAGAATTGTCTGGCCACAGGAAATGTAAAATTCGATAACATTCAGAATATTAAAAATCAGGGTGAGGTTGGTCAGTTTGGACAGCCAGTGTGCATTAGGTTTATAATGTCCTGCAGCTGCGCTGACTTAATTAGCAGAGACTAGCAAGTGTCACCATTCAAAGTCGGTCAAAGAGCTAGAGACCAGATTTGCAGAATGAGTTTGAACCGTCTGAAGTTTCTGGATCAGACTAATGGCTAGGAAATTACACTTTCGCATCAGGCACAGGACTGTTTCACCGCACCTCTTGGACACTTCATCACCCTCAGGCGGGGCTCTCTGGACCATCATGCAACCTTGCTCTTTCCTACCAGACACAGCTGTGTTCTAGAATAACCCATGGGTCAACACACAGCCCCACCGGCGGGAACAGGATGTGTCCCGTCCTTGGATATCTCCTCTGAAGCGTCTGTCTTCGTACAGGTCATTGTACAAAGACAGACACTTCGAGGAGGCTTGTAGCATCTGCACGCATCGATTACCGATTGAATCGGGAGATTTCCAGGGACGGGACACATCCTGTTCCCGCACCCTCATTATTACAACTTCTGACTTGGCCCACAATAACGGGAGGCCAAATACGAATAACCCCTCCAGAGCTCTGAACCGCAGGAGGGGTTGCTGGTGGGCCCCTTGTCTTCAAAGAGGGGGAGGCAGAGTGGACAGCACCCCAGCAACACCACCTGGAAACGGGGGGGCTGTAGGAGAGCCCCCGGATGGAGGCCAGGTAGCCATACAGGGAGGAGTTTTCACCAGAGGAGATGGAGGAAAACCAAAGGGTCCGACTGCAAGATTTGGAGGTGTTAAAACTTAAACCTGAAGCAGAGGAGAACAGGAACGGGTTGGAAGAGTCCAAGCTCCTGTTGTTCTGAAGTTTGTGGGTGTCAGGCCCATAAAAATAAATGGAATGTTATGAGAGGATTGTGTTCCCCAGTGGGGACATCATTGGGGCTCGGTCCCCTAGGAGTGACCAAGGTAAATCCACTCTTAACCTAGAGGACATGGTAATTGAAGGTAGGATAATGAGCTATAGGTCTCTCCAGGCCATCACTCCGGGGGGAGGGGGTTGCCATGGGTCCAGCACCCCTGGAGGGGTCCCCCTAGCAGGGAGGGATCCATGGAACAGCATTGATGGCTCATGTGGTAGTGATCAAGAAGTCCCCCTGGGGGTAGGAAGGCAAGGAACAGGAGGTAGAGGGCCTGTGTCCTGGTTTTATCGCCCGAAGCCAGGAAGTCCATCAAAGTAATTATTGGTCTACCCTGGCTTTTGGCTGGGAGGGGGTTGTTTAGGACTTAGCCTTTTTGGCATAAGTTCCCTAAACGTTTTGCTTCCCCCCAAGGCCGTTTTCCTGACATAGAGTTGACAATGTAGATGCTTTTGGTACTTTGCCACTGCTGATCAGTGTCAAAGTTCCCTATCTAAAATGTAATGGAAGTTGGTTGGCCATGATTGGTATGTTTGCCTTTCAAGTAAAGTCCCTAGTGATGTGCGCCGTGTGAGCCAGGGCTAGTAATGCAAAGACACGAGGAAAAGGGAACTCAGGCCTTCAGTGTATGGCCTGCGCGCAGAATGTTAAGTTAGCATGTTGACCTGACAAGTGCAACCACTTGTCAGGCCTGACTTTCTCTTTTACATACACAGTGGGCAACTCTGTGGTAGGTCCCGGTTAATCCCTGGGAATGGTGCAGTGTAGGTAAAAGGCAGGACATATTCTGAGGTGTGTGTTATGTTCTGACAGTGAAAAACACTTAATTTCGTTTTTCACTGCTGAAAGGCCATCCTCCCCATTGGACAAAATGGGGGAGGCTGGATGTTGTGTTTGTTAGCCTAATTTCCTGTAAGATTATAATGGAGAGGTGAAGTTTAGTATGTATGAATTCACAGTGTCATAACACATCTTTATGTGAAGGTGGTTTTGTCACTGTGCGTTCAGAAACCACTCTTTTAGAAAGTGGCAGTTTTGTGCTCTAGGCATTTCTGTGTGTTTCGGCTGAAATGTGGATTGTCTGTCTGGATCTGAAAGGTGAGAGGAGCTGGGAGAGGTCTTGACCCAGGGAGGGGTTTAGATGGCACCAGGCTGCCCTGCATCTGGAGAGTGGGGGAGGAGAAGCCCGGGAGGTGAAAAGTCCTGGGCTTCTGCTATAAACCAATTGACCCTTCTCCTGCTGAGTGATTAAGGATCCAGACCCCCAGTATCAAAGGGAGAGAGGTGCCACTGAGAGAGAGACATCCAGAATTGATTTAGGGAGGGGTCAGGGACCCATGAGCACAAACAAACTTCAAAGACAGTAAGGGGTATAACTATGAAAGCTGAAACTCCTGAAAGTTGGAATGAAACAGAAATGGATTGAGACTGAAAAGGATGGGACCCATTCTGTGGTCAAGAGGAACCTCTGCTAACGAAGGAGCAACTGAAGAGAATGCTGTGGAAAGACCAATCCTTGTTTCTTGATCTGGGGTGGTCTGCAGTTTGCTGTTCTAACCAAGTTAGAGGCTGTTGGGACTGTGCTTGGGGGCACTGGGTACCCCTGCTTGAAGAAGACTTTGCTTTGTGCTGTGTCTTGTAACCCCAAGGGCCAGAGGTGAGCTGGCTCCCTGTTTGGAAATACAGGATCATAAAAGTTTCCAGAGAAGTCCCAAGCAACGCGGTGTGCATGTGCTTTTGCAGCTTGAGGTCCTCAAAAGTTGTGCCCTGTGATCATGGGCACGCAGGAGTAAGCTGAGTCTTGGATGCACTGTGTGCGTGTCGTGGTGCAGGCCAAGGCATTGGTGAAGAGTGCCTGGTTGTGGTGTGCACGGGGAGACAAAGTAAGACTCAGACACGCAGGGTGTGTGTCGTGGTGCAGGCCTGGGCGTTGCTGAGGAGCACCTGCTTGTTGTGTGCACCAAAAGACCAAGGAGGGACATGTCATTGGGCCCTCAAAGGAAAACAGCAGCGGCCATGACCGGCAGCCCCGGAGGAGCAGAGCTGCTGGCCCAAGCTCGCTGCACCCCGTGATGGAGTTCTGGATCAAGGCCCAGGTCGCGGATGTCAGAGAGGAGAGTGGGTTTGTGCCCCCCCAGGTAACGTGGATCACCACCTGGGGTGGGGTGCGGGACCAGAGGGACACTCTCTTGGTCTCTCGCTTCTGTCAGCTGTGTGAGCCTGTTGCTTCGGCTCAGATCTCGGCCTGTGCTGACCCAAGGAGGGTCAGTACTGGGGCCGGAATGGAAGCAGTACTTTTTTGTCATCATTGATCCATTTTGGGGGCACTGTAACAGAGCACCTAAACTGTCGTATTACTCTTTGCATTATTGCTACTAACAAACTATCGAACTGTCGTATGACGCCTGACCTCATTTGTGACGCCTGACCTCATTTGTGCCTGATGAACTACATGCTTGGTGCACTACGCACTGCATTATTTTTCCCTTGCAGATTACCTGATTGTAAAGTGGCGTATTTCATTAATTCTTTATTGCACAGTATCTGATTATAAGTGGGCACAGTGCATTATTTCTTCATTTCACAGTACAGGATTGTAGTGTGACGCATTGCTTCGTTTGTTCCTGGTACAGGGCATGCTGGTAGTGATATGATTTGCATTATTCCTTCAATTGCAAAGTACATAACTGGCGCTACGTAGGGCATTCTTTCTCTGTTGCACTGTACAAGAGAATATTGTTACAGATTGCAGTATTTGTTTTCTTTTGCAACGTGTATGATTCTAGCAATACGGCTGGCCTAAACTTTTAGAAACAGTTAGAAGTGAGCTTAACTGTTGGTTAGAAGCGGTGGTTGGGATTAGAACCTATCAACCCACCGGAAAGAATACTACCCGTTCTTGTATGTTGATTTTGTATCGTGTGATCATATCGTATAACCTCTTATATAAAGTTTATACTCATTTTATAAAAACTTGTGTGGAGTCTATTTGTGGTGACATCATTGGGTTACTGTGAGCGTGATTACACATACTGCACCCTCGTGCCTTGGAGATACGCCTGGCTGCTCGTGCCAAGCTACTAACGGGATGAGCAGGGCTATCTCAGACGGTGTCCTTAATTAGCCTAACATTGAAGCGATGGGTCGGGGACTCCCGCCTCCAGTATTTGGTGGAGGCTGTAAGCGATAAGGATCCCCTCTTCCAACAATAGTGAAGAGTACCTTGGTGTGATTGCGCTGGTCTAGATTCGGAGTGTCAGGGCCAATTTTATTGCAGCTTTGATCTGGTGGTGGTAGTTGAGGGCCATCTTGAACATGGTTCTGTCGGTGTTGTTCCTGCTGCTGTGCCATCTTCTTTCCAGTTGGTTGCATTTGCACTTCGATGTGCTGAGTTCTAAGGTGTACCAGATGGCCCATTGCATGTATCTGTGTGTTCTGGCTGGTTTAGTGGGAGCGACTCAATCGGTGGCACTGGTGAGCCAAATGTTGAAGTTCTCTACTGCCTGGTTCAGGTTGGTAGGGATGTTGGGCTGTGTGATGCTGAGGGCATTGGTCGTTTGGTGCTGAGTGGTCATAGTCCAGTTGTGGTTGGGGGCGCTGTGACAGTTGGTGGTGTGGGTAGGTCTGGTGAGGGAGAATTATATGATGAAGTGGTTCAACCCGGTGAGTTCCGTGTTTTGTCTATATCTGACTATGTTGCTGGATGTGAAGATGGACTCCAGGGTGTGTCCTGCTTTGTGTGTGGTGTCTATGACCAGCTGCTTGAGTCCAATGTTGTCTATTCTTTCCAGAAGGTCAGTGGAGTTGATATTAGTGGGGTCATGCAGGTGGAAGTTGAGGTTTCCGAGGAAGATGTGTTTGGATTCAATGAAGTACAAAGCTGGAAGTTCATGTGTTCCATGATCAGCGTAGTTTTGTCATCAGTGGTGGTGCAAGTGATCGGTTCTTTGTTTATGGTGGTGATGCCACATCTGTGTCTGTTGGTGCAGTCACAGTGTTTTATCTTGTAGCCAGTGGGTGTTGTAGTGGTGATGTCTGGTGCCAAGGCAGGTGTGGGCCATTTTGCTGTCATGAAGGTTATGTCGGGAGCGAGGGTGGATATGGTGTTCCAGACTTCAATAGCATTTTTGCAGAGTAATCTGGTGTTAATCAGGAGACAGCTGAGTTGTTTGAGGGAGGTGTCAGCTGCCAGGGCTGGCATGGCGGTGGTTGCTGGGATCGCAGTCAGACCTGGGGTGGAGGTGAAATGGCAGCAGATGCAGGTGAAAGTTCCCATTGTGGAATGAGGCAATGCGAGGCAGCAGTTATTGTTGCATCGGGGTCCAAGGCACGGAGGTCTGCGGCGTAGTATCCGTGGGAGTGCAAAGGGCCAGGGTTCCTGACACTGGGCACAGTCCAGCCTAAAAAGGGATCAGACTGGATAGCCTTGGCACGCCAGCTGCCTCCATAAGTAGCACTGGGAGGGGATGACAGGTAAGCTGGGCAGCTAGGGAGCAAGGCCCGAGCTGGAAAAAAAGAGGTGGAAGGGGGGAACGGGGTGGCACAAAGGGAGATACTGGAACAACAAGTTAACCGGATACCAGTAAACACTTTGAAACCTGTGCAACTAATTAGAATACCACAATAGCACAATAATTAGCCGAGTTACGAATAGCAAAATATTGACAAAAAAGGCAGAGTATCGGTTATGAGGCAGCAGGATTGAACCTGTAGGGTCTCAAGCGGGAGACAAATCACTAGATAACTGCACTTAGCAGCGGGCATTGGGGAGCAGTGGGGAGAGGCGTACAGACCAGGAGGTCATGAAATACGTGTCTACAAGACTATGCTATCCAAGTCGCCAGTATCACCTTAGTCACGCAAATAAATATCTGAGCCCACGAAGTGGGACTGGCCTTGAAAACAACAGCATGGAACAGCATTTGGGGCAAGTTTATTTTTAAACATTCTTCAAACTCTATTGTGACAAGATCAAATTGTTTTTTGAATACGTTTATCAGTTTTACTCATCAACATAACACAACAAAGTTCATACTCATCATTCCCTCATTAGCACTTATTCCCAAATTTGAAAATTAATTTCTTTCCATCATGGAGCATGACTTCAGAACCATATTGTACTTGAGAAATTTCGAATGCTTTACCTGTGTGACAGTCAATTTAATTCTGCTCTATGGTTAATCAAAATCAATGCAATGTGTGACAAGTGCAAACCAGTTTTACATATTTGGAAGGGGTCTCTTGCTCCTATATATCCAGAAAAGGTTTGCACTTAGTTCAATTGGGAACCCTTGGTCCCTCACAAAAGGGTCGCAATTGGGGACAGACAGCCTGATTCATGAAGCTAAATTGCACTCGCAAAGGGCAAGATTCTCAGAATCTTGCCTTTTGCGAGTGCAATTTTGGCATTTGGGATTCACAATCCCAAATGCAAAAATCGCTAATGAAGCATTAGCTAATATGCGAGGATTAGCATTTAAGGAATCTCTATTGGAGATTCCTTAAATGCTATTCATGACACTTTCAAAAATTGTGATTTTGCTAATTTGGGCCGCTATTTACCGAGAGGTCAGACCTCTCGGTAAATAGCAAAAACTCAGAAAAATGCTTTTAAAAGCATTTTTCTAAGTTGCATGTTGCACACACACATGTCCTTTGGACATGTGTGTGCGCAACACCTGTTCAAATGTGCATTTTAGGGGTGCTACAGGGTGTCCTTTGGACACCCCTGGCACCCTTAAAATCGCTATCTTATTTGCGAGTAGTAAATTGCTACTCGCAAATAAGGGATACTCCCCATTCATTCCTATGGGCCTTTTGGCCCATAGGAATGAATGGGGAGTTATTCCTTTTTTTGCGAGTAGGAAATTTCTACTCGCAAATAGAGAACATGTAGGAATCGCTATTTATTTAGCAATTCCTACATGAATGCCGTTTTGCGTGTCCTCAATAGCGAGTCGCTATGATTCGCTATTAGGGCCACGCAAAACGGCCCGTACATGAATCAGGCTGAGAGTGACTTAATGTGCAGCAAAGTGCCTGTTAGTCCACGACCCACGAGAAATCTTTGGCTGTTCGCTCTGCCAAATTTAACAATTTGTATCTCGTTATAAAAGATCCTGTGCAAGTTCTTCAACTGCCCTAGCTTGAACACTGATGTTATGGCCACCTCTCTGTGCCTGTATTACCCACCCCCATTCTTCATCTTCCAATGGTCTGTTGACCATTTCTTTATGAGTTTACTTGGTAAGTTGGGTGAGTTGTTGATTACTTATTATATATTAAACATATTGTCTTTGTGGGAATCTTTGTGTCTTAATGTCTGCCGCCATTCAGTGGAAGACATTAAGGACTGTGAAAACCTCTCCTTTTCTATCGAGTTCTCCCCCAATACCTGTTACACCGGTATTCTAATCTACCGTCCCCCTGGTCCTACGGGACAATTTAACATCTCCCTATCATCGGTGGTCTCCCAGTTGGCTGTCTCCCCCTCCAATTTCACCTTACTGGGAGACTTTAACATCCACTTTGACAACCGGTTAGACCCCACGGCATTAGAGACACAGTCAAGCCTGGCTGCCATTCAACTAGAGCAACTAGTCCCCTCTGCCACACATGAAAAGGGACATTTATTAGACCCGATTTTCAGCAACTCTGACCAGCTCAAAGTTGGCACTATTAGCAGACTCCCATGGTCGGACCACTTCCTGATTGCCTTCACCTGGACCACGAGCAATTCACCTTCTTCCTCATTCATATCCAGGAAAACCCGCAACTGGTCAAAACTTCCCATTCACAATTGGATGCAGGCTCTTAGCACCGCTAGACCCACTCTCTCCCAAGATCCAATGTCAAACAACACAAAATATGATGAGTGGATAACCGCCTCCCTTGACTCAGCCCTTCCGTTATATCCATCAAGTTCTAAGAGACACAGCAAAACAGCCCCATGGTTTTCAGAAGACCTTAGAAACCAAAAACGTCTCTGTAAGCGACAAGAGAGGAAATGGCGCATTTCCTATAACCCTGAAGAAAAAGTAATCTATAGGGAAATGATCAGGAACTATAAACTGGCCATAAAAACCTTGCAAGCTGTCTATTACAACCTTAAAATAACTACAGGTAAATCAAAACCAAAAGAAATATACCGCATAGTGAACTCCCTGATTAAACCTCCCCCACTTACCACAGATCATAATAATTCTCCGTCCAAATGCAATGATCTGGTGGAATTTTTCTTTCCAAAAAGTTAACAGAATTTATCTCTCCTTCCCCAACCCACCCACTGACCCGCCTTTGCAATGTCCGCACTCAGCTTCTAACCTGAACAAACAGCTGGAGTCCTTCCCACTGCTAAAATTGGAAACTCTAGAGAAACTGGCCCAACACATAAAAACCGGTTCACCATATGACCCTGCCCCTCCAGGTTCGCTGAGACTGGCCAGCAAAACCATCCTTCCCACCCTCCTGGAATTACTGAACTCCTCCTTAGTGAGTAGCACAGTACCCACGACCTGGAAGCACGCAATGGTACGGGCCTTGCTAAAAAAAACCTCCCTTGATCCAGCTAACCCCAGCAACTATCGCCCGATCTCTCTGCTCCCGTGGGCGTCCAAGATCTTAGAGAAGCACGTCAACACCATCTTGACGTCTTTTCTCGAGGATAACCACCTCCTCGATACTTCCCAAACGGGCTTCCGCCCTAAACACGGGACAGAGACCGCCCTACTGGCCGTAACTGAGGAGGCAAGACGGATCCTGGATCGAGGGGGGTCAGTGGCAGTGATCCTCCTCGATCTGAGTGCCGCGTTTGACACGGTACACCATAAAATCTTGTTGAACCGCCTTGCCGACTTAGGAGTGTCCGGAGATGCCCTGACATGGCTCGAATCCTTTCTTTCAGACAGAACCTTTCAGGTCTTTGACGGTACATCTCGCTCATCCAGTAAACCTCTGGGATGTGGAGTTCCGCAGGGCTCATCCTTAAGCCCCACGCTCTTTAATGCATACATGAGGCCACTTGTTGGAATTGTTCGTCCGCATGGTGTTAACATCATCCCCTATGCGGACGACACCCAACTGGTGGTCTCCCTTGCACAAAAGAGCGGCCTCCAATCCCCACCGGATCTAGCGGCCTGTCTGGAGGATGTAAAGAGCTGGATGATGAGCTCATGCCTTAAGCTCAATGATGACAAAACTGAGCTCATGCTCTTGGGCCCGGCGGCCCCCTCCACCATAGAGCTGATCTGGCCTTCAAGCATGGGTATGGCCCCACCCCCCAGAGACAACATCAAAAGTCTGGGAGTCTGGCTTGACAAATCCCTGAGCCTTAACACACAGGCCACTAAAGTATCAGCCACCTGTTTCGGCCTCCTTAGGATGATTAAGAAAGTCCTTCCCCTCCTTCGATTTGAGGCCAGACAAATAATTATACAGGGCCTCATCCAATCCCGCCTGGATTTTAATAATGCCCTCTATCTGGGAGCACCAGACTTCACCCTACAAAAGCTTCAACGCACCCAAAACTGCGCTGCCCAGGCGCTGCTGGGAGTCCCTCGGAGGACTTCAATAAAAACTGGCCTAAAAACCCTACACTGGTTGCCTGTTCGGGACAGAGTAAAGTTTAAAGCGGTCTTATTGCCCACTAGACATTCTGGAAAATGGGCCCAGATATTAACTGCTCCCTGATCTCTCCATACCAACCCAACAAGACCCTTCGCTCCTCAACGGCATTCTTAGCCAAAATTCCAAGAATCTGCAGAGCCAGAGCAGGAGGACGCTCATTCTCCTACAATGTATCCAAACTCTGGAACACTCTCCCCCCGCAGATGAGAAACAACCCCAACTTAACCAGCTTCCGCAAACAGCTAAAAACCCTCCTCTTTAACAAATAATAACCTTGAGGGCTCATTCTGTTTTCTTCAGCGCCTGGACGCCCCAGGGCAACTGCAGCGCTTTATAAATCCCATTTTCATTTCATTTCATTTCATGGGAATTAATTTAGTTACAGTTCTAACTTTTGTGAGGAATCTCTCTTAGAAATGGACATTTTTCCCCAAAGGGGCTACTATACCTTGTTTACATTGCTCACATTATTGTTCTCCATGGTGGACATTTTCATATTTTTATCTACAGCATGGTGAACCCCTTTGGTCCAGTTGTGTGTTATAAAAATAAGAAATTGTGAAATAAAATTATTCTGTACACAGAGAGGATAAAATAAACAGGTGTCATGTACACATATTTACAGTCTAGATGTAAGTTCGGATTCTCCTAACCTCAGGTGATCTTTAGCAGTGGCCATTACAGTGTTCAGAAGAGATGGAGTGTGTTAGAAGCGGCTGTCTCTAGTTGGCAGAGGTATACACTTCTGACAAATAGGGACACACCTTTTCTAGTCAGGGCAAGGAGATCACACACTTAGATAACCCCTGCTCACCCCCTTGGTAGCTTGGCAAAGCAGACAGGCTTATCTCAGAGGCAGTGCGTTAAGCATTTATTACCACATACAGTGATAAAGTGAATACACTACAAATGGACACGACACAGTAGTATTATAAAAATAAGTATTTTTATATAAGGCTTAGCACAAGACCAAATAACGACAAAAATATACCACAATCTAATACTCTTGGAAGGAAAAATAATAGTTCAAGCACGGTTTCTTCTTAGCACAAAGTCTTTAGTATCAAAAGCAACTCTTCTTCTCTAAAACAAAGTTCTTGGCAACAATGTAACCCACACGGGAGTCACACGACGTCGAGGCAAAGTTAATCCAAAGGTTCGGCGTCGACCGCGAGGAGCGCTACGTCGAGCCCGGAGTCGCACAGACCCCAACAACACAGTACCTTGGAAAAGTGAAGCACTCGATGATCAGCGGCGTCGAGATGTCCAGCGTCGCGTCTTCGGCGTCGATCGGGCCTCGGAGTCGGGGCGATCTGCAGCGGCGTCGACCGGAGTCAGGCGGGAGCAGCGCTCACGGGATGAAGCAGGATACGACGTCGTCGATGTCGATGTTGCAAGAGTGAGCAGCGCTCACGGCGTCGAGAGGGCTCGAAGTCGATGCGATCAGCGGCGGTGCAGACACGAGGTCACTTGGAGCTGGAGCCGAACTCACTACTCACTGGCATTGCTGCTGGCGTCGATCGGGCCCGGCGGCCGGCGTCGAGGAAGCGGGACACTGGAGCCGTTACTCACGATGTCGAGCTGGATTCGGCGGCGTCCGTCGGCGTCGAGATTGCTGGATTCTTTCAGAGGTGCTGGATTCACAAATTCCAGCAAATAGCACTTTAAGCAGATGAAGTCCTTTAGCCCTGTGACTTCAACAGGAGACTGGCACTCTTCCAGCCCTTGGAGATTTTCTTAGCAAAAGAGTGAGAGTACACACACAGTTCCTCTCTCCTGGTTCCTTGGCAAAAATAAAGAAGCAATGCAGGATTCCCCCAACAAACAGCACTCTGGCAGAAGGGGTAGGCAGTCCTTAGATCAGCAGGCTTCTTGTCCTTGGTTCAGGTTTCCTTGTCAGAAGTGATCTGAATTCTTGGTTCAGGGGTCCTTCTCTTATACCCCTTTTTGGCTTTGATCCCTTTGTCCATGCAGGGGAATTTCCCCCCATCTCGGGTTTGTTGTGGGTGTTGCCAGGCCGAAGCACCTGGCCTATTCACTGGGCAGGGCAGAGTCCTCAGCCGCTCAGCAGGAGCGGAGCCAGCATTGTCACTGGCAGGGGCAGGGCCATCAGCTGCCCGGCAGGAGGCGGGCCAGGAAAGTCCCAGGCAAGCACAGAGTCATCAGTCGCCTGGCAGGGGGGCGGAGCCAACATTGTATCAGGCAGGGCAGGCTATCAGGAGCTACTCTTCCCCTACTCTCAATGCAAATGCCCCACTCATCCCACACTGACTCATTCAGACTCTCTGGAGCCACCCAGCTCCTGTCACACGCACACCAGAACCAGCAGAGACCGGTAGACAGTTAGACAAGAAAATAGCTACTTTCTAAAAGTGCTATTTTCAAACACAGAGTCCAAAAACCATCCACACAAACGAATGCGTTATTAAACCCTGAGTTCAGGGATACCAAACTCGACATTGCACCATGCTCCCCGAGCCCGCTAGGATTATAGCATTAATAATCCTGGCAGCCCATTCTAACTGATGGAGAGCAGGTTACCTTACAATAGTGAAAAACGACTATGGCTGTAATTCACTATTAGGACATGCCAACCTTGTCAGGCTTGTCCTACCTTATGCTTACAATGCACCCTGCCCGTGGGCCTACCATAGGGGTGACTAACATGAAGTTAAGGGAAGGTTTAGGGACTGGCAAGTAGGTGTACTTGCGCAGTCCTCGTGACAGTCAGACTGCACGTGGTCTGGCAATGGCAGACCTTCAGACATACTTTTACTAGGCCGCTCTTGTGGGTGGCACAACATGTGCTGCAAGCCCACTAGCAGCATTTGTATTTACAAGCCCTGGCACTCCTGGTGCACTCTACTAGGGACTGATAGTAAACCAAATAAGCCAAACATGGAAGTAAATCAATACAGCAATTTCACATAGGGAGCACTTGCACTGTGGCACTGATCAGCAGTGGCACAGTGCCCAAAGCATATACCAGCAAAAACATCGTAAACAGAGGAGGCAAACAGAAAAAATGGAGGAGAGACTCATGCCAATGATGCCAGGTCTAACACGTGTCCCCTCCAGCTGAAATGTGGGGAGAACTACCCTTACCCTAGGGAGTCCTCATCACTAAGGCGGAAAACGCTGGACAGACCATCAGCATTGGCGTGATCTGTGCCAGGGCGGTGTTCCACCGTGAAGTCCATCCCCTGTAGGGAAATGGACCACCTCAACAGCTTTGGATTCTCACCCCTCATCTGCATCAACCATCTGAGGGGCCTGTGGTCTGTCTGAACCCGGAAGTGAGTCCCAAACAGGTAGGGTCTTAGCTTCTTCAGCGCCCAGACCACAGCAAATGCTTCTCTTTCTATCGCACTCCACCTCTGTTCCCTGGGAAGTAGCCTCCTGCTGATGAAGGCTACAGGTAAGTCTCGGCCCTCTTCATTCACCTGAGCTAGAACAGCCCCCACGCCATGCTCTGAAGCGTCCGTCTGGACAACAAATTCTTTAGAAAAGTCGGGTGCCTGGAGTATGGGTGCTGTGCACATTGCAGTTTTCAGGGTGTCAAAGGCCGTCTGACAGGCGTCAGTCCAGTTCACAAGTCGTGGCTGCTTCCTGGAAGTCAGCGAAGTCAAGGGGTGCACAATGTTACCATAATCCTTGACAAACCTCCTGTAATAACCCGTGAGACCCAAGAAGGCTCTCACCTGAGTCTGGGTTTTGGGCGGTGCCCATGCCAGGATGGTATCAATCTTGGGTTGCAGGGGGGCCACCTTGCCGCTCCCTACTTGGTGCCCCAAGTACACCACTGAACCCTGCCCAATCTGGCACTTACTGGCTTTGATTGTGAGGCCTGCTCTGCGCAGGGCCAACAACACTTCCTGGAGGTGGCGCAAGTGTTCCTCCCAGCTGGCGCTGAACACTGCGATGTCGTCCAGGTAGGCGGCACTGAAATCCTCCAGTCCAGCCAAGACCTGGTTGACCAACCTCTGGAAGGTGGCAGGGGCATTCTTCATCCCAAAGGGCATAACCCGGAACTGGTAGTGCCCATCTGGTGTGGAGAATGCTGACCTCTCTTTTGCCCCATCAGTCAAGGCGATCTGCCAGTACCCAGACGTTAGATCAAACGTACTAAGGTACCGGGCAGCCCCTAACCGATCTATGAGCTCATCAGCTCTGGGGATGGGGTGCGCGTCAGTCTTGGTGACTGAATTGAGTCCTCGGTAATCCACACAGAACCGAAGTTCCGGTGAAGCACCAGGCGCTGCAGCCTTTGGGACCAAGACCACTGGGCTGGCCCAAGGACTGCTAGAGGACTCAACCACCCCTAAGGCAAACATCTTGGAGACCTCCTCCTTGATGTATGCCCTGACCTTGTCAGTCACTCTGTAAGCCTTGTGCTTGACAGGAGTGCTGTCCCCGGTGTCCACATCATGGACACACCACTGAGTGACACCAGGAATCAAGGAAAACAGATCAGGGAATTGTCCCAACAATTGGCGACAATCCTGCTGCTGTTCAGGGGTCAGTGTGTCAGAGAGGACAACACCATCCACTGACCCATCTTGCTCTTTTGCATACAGGAGGTCAGGAAGAGGCTCACTCTCCTCCTCCATTCCAGCATCTGTAGCTAGGAGCATGCCCACTTCGGACCTTTCTAAGTGGGGCTTCAATCGGTTGACATGCAGGACCCGCAAGGGGTTCCTGGGAGACTTTAAGTCCACCATGTAGGTGACATCGCTCTTTTTCTCCACAACCTCAAATGGTCCAGTCCACCTGTCCTTGAGCGCACAAGGTTCCACAGGGGACATGACCCAAACTTTCTGTCCAGGCTGAAGCTCTACCAGAGTGGCCTTCTGGTCGTACCACCGCTTCATCTCCTCCTGGCTGGCCTCCAGATTTGCCTGAGCAAGATCTCTGAAGCGCCTAGTCTGGTTCCTAAAGGCCAGCATGTAACTGTATACATCCTGGGGAGGTTTCCTGGGAGATTGCTCCCAGCCTTCTTTGACCAGACTCAAAGGTCCTCTTACCGGGTGACCATACAAAAGCTCAAAGGGGCTGGACCCTAGAGACTTCTGTGGCACCTCACGGTAAGCAAACAACAGGCATGGCAAGAGGACGTCCCATTTACGCCTCATTGGTTCTTCAAGACCCATAATCATGCCTTTAAGGGTACGGTTGAATCTTTCAACCAACCCATTACCTTGAGGGTGGTAAGGAGTGGTGAACTTATAAGTTACCCCACACTCCTTCCACAGAGACTTCATATAGTTGGAAATGAAGTTGGTGCCCCGGTCTGACACCACCTCTCTGGGGAACCCCATTCGGGAGAAAACACCCATCAGTGCCCGTCCCACCACGGGGGCAGTCACTGTTCTGAGAGGGATGGCTTCCGGGTACCGTGTGGCATGGTCCACCAAGACCAGGATGAACCTGTTGCCCAGGGCTGTCTTGGGGTCCAGTGGCCCAACAATGTCAATCCCCACCCGGTCAAAGGGGGTACTGACCACGGGAAAAGGTTGGAGGGGAGCCTTCTGCTTCCGCCCGCTTTTCCCACTTGCCTGGCAAGTTTGACAGGTCTTGCAATGGACATCTGTGTCCCTTCGCATCTGAGGCCAATAGAAATGGGTGACAAGCCTGTCATAGGTCTTGTCCTGCCCCAGATGTCCAGCTAACGGGACGTCATGAGCCAAACCCAGTAGGAAGGCTCTGAAGCGCTGGGGTACCACCAGCACACGGGCTGACCCAGGCTCAGCAGCCTTAGGCTCGCTATACAGGAGGTCGTTCTCCCAGTAAACAAAATGTGACCCTGACTGATCACCTGAGGTTTGGGCTGAGGCCTGCTGCCTCATACCCACAAGAGAAGGGCACACTTTCTGTTCTGCACAGAATTCTTCCCTGGAGGGACCACCATCCTGCTGCCAGTGGGTCAGCTCGGGCAGGTCTCCCAGTTCAGCAACTTGTTCACCTGTGGGTTCCAGGGCATACCCCTCAAGGTCTGCCTCCTCCTGGACCACGGGAACTACGGGGGACGGTTTCCCGCGCCCCCTGCCTCTTCTCTTCACAGCTGGGTCCTGGGCCATACTTTCAGGCTCCAGAACCCCATCAACACCCTTACTTGCTGTCATGGATCGAGTGGTTGCACACACCCACTCTGGCACACCCAACATTTTCAAATGTGTCTCCCTCGCCACCTTAGCCCAAGGGGAGTCTTCTAAATCATTGCCCAGGAGACAATCAACAGGCATGGCGGGCCTTACAGCAACTTGAAGAGTACCTGAAACTCCCCCCCATTCAAAGGAAACTTGAGCTACCTCACACTCTCTCTGGGAGTTGTCAGCAGCTATCACAGGGTAGAATGCGTGGGGAACAACCTGCTCTCTGGACACCAAGTGACACTTGACAGCTGTCACACTCGCTCCGGTGTCTCTGAGAGCTTCCACTCTATGTCCATTAATGGTCACCCACTGCCTATATTTCTTAGTGTTACTAGGCAGAGGGGGTGGAGGGACCAATTCCATGTCTCCTAGAGAGACCAGGGACATCTCTGCGGGACCCTCCCCACCATGGGCAACCATCTCCTCCCCTCCCAGGGCTACACTCGCCAACTGACGGGGAGCTGCACGGGGTGGTGCAGTAGAGTTCTTCAAGGGACACTGAGGATCATAAAAACGGTGTCCCACCTGCTTACAAGCGAAGCAAGTCATGGGGCCCCTACGAACAGGTTTACCTGTCGGGGCCTCTGATTTCTTATCTGGGGGAGGCTGGGAACCCTTCCCTTGGTTCCCTTGGGGATTACTTTGGGGCCCTTTCTGGAACTCCTTCTGTTTACCCTTGTCCCCCCCACTCTTCTGCTGGGGACCCTGCCCACCTTTGGCTGAGTCTCCCACTGGACCCTTGTGGACCCTGGTACTGACCCAGCGGTCCGCCTCTTCAGCAAGTTTTCTAGGGTTAGATATCTTGCTATCAATAAGGTGCTGGCGCAGCTCTGGAAAACAGTTATTAGACAAGTGCTCCCAAGCAAACAAATCATAAAGAGCATCATAACTTTCCACTTTGCTGCCCTTTACCCAACCATCCATGGCTCTGCAAAAATATGACACATACTCCACCCACGTGGTACCAGGCAACTTCTTACATTCTCTAAAGGCCTGTCTGTACTTTTCTGGGGTTAGGCCATACCTTAACATTAAAGCATCTTTCATATGAGCATAAGACGTCCTATCCTCAACAGGCATGTCTAACAGGGTATCTCTTCCCTCATTCACAAAGCGACCCCACAACCCCGCTCCCCAATCCTTCTCAGGGACCCGGTGGGCCAACAATGCTAACTCATATGCTTTAAACCATTGACCAATATCCTCATTCTTCTGAAAATCTTTGATCACATCTTTGGGAAAATAAAACCTACTTTCTGCAGGCACAGATGGGATGCTGCCACCAGAGGGATTCAATTCTAACTTTTTAGCTTGGAGCTCCAACTCCCTCAACTTGGTATCACGCTCAAAAGCTAACTTCTCCCTTTCAAACTCTAACCTTTTGATCTCCAAATCAGCTTCTCTCCTGCCTCTTGCATTCTCTATCTCCAACTGCCCATTTATCTTAAGTTTTGCCATTTCCATGTTGTAGGCTCGCTCCTTCGCCCTTTCTTCTCTTTCTTCAGGGGAAAGACCTTTGGAGGAAACACTGCTGCCAGGAGGGGATACAGGCCCAGTCACGGGCACTTCCTCCTCCCCTTCCTCTGTCGGTACCACCACCGGATCAGAGGGATTTCTGGCCTCTAACCAGGCCTCCAATGCTTTGAGATATTCTCCTTTCTTGGAGAGGCCTGGAGTAGGGACTTTCAATTGCTTGCAAAAGTGTTTCAGCTGCTGTACTTTGTAATCCTTTATCTTACTCCTATCAAATTCCTGCACAACAGCAACAACAGGGGCAGTGACTCCGGCGTCACTCATGGTCAAAACTGGCAGTTTCAAAAATCAAGCTTCAGGAAATTGGAGAACAAAAATAGAATATCCAACCAAAACAGATTGTGGCTGCGCTATGGTCTGCTTTCACTATGTAGCGCACACTAATCACTGCACATGGGTCATAAATGCAAAGTTCAAAATCCCACCGCTGACCCACCAATGTTAGAAGCGGCTGTCTCTAGTTGGCAGAGGTATACACTTCTGACAAATAGGGACACACCTTTTCTAGTCAGGGCAAGGAGATCACACACTTAGATAACCCCTGCTCACCCCCTTGGTAGCTTGGCAAAGCAGACAGGCTTATCTCAGAGGCAGTGCGTTAAGCATTTATGACCACATACAGTGATAAAGTGAATACACTACAAATGGACACGACACAGTAGTATTATAAAAATAAGTATTTTTATATAAGGCTTAGCACAAGACCAAATAACGACAAAAATATACCACAATCTTAATAAATACTCTTGGAAGGAAAAATAATAGTTCAAGCACGGTTTCTTCTTAGCACAAAGTCTTTAGTATCAAAAGCAACTCTTCTTCTCTAAAACAAAGTTCTTGGCAACAATGTAACCCACACGGGAGTCACACGACGTCGAGGCAAAGTTAATCCAAAGGTTCGGCGTCGAGCGCGAGGAGCGCTACGTCGAGCCCGGAGTCGCACAGACCCCAACAACACAGTACCTTGGAAAAGTGAAGCACTCGATGATCAGCGGCGTCGAGATGTCCGGCGTCGCGTCTTCGGCATCGATCGGGCCTCGGAGTCGGGGCGATCTGCAGCGGCGTCGACCGGAGTCAGGCGGGAGCAGCGCTCACGGGATGAAGCAGGATACGACGTCGTCGATGTCGATGTTGCAAGAGTGAGCAGCGCTCACGGCGTCGAGAGGGCTCGAAGTCGATGCGATCAGCGGCGGTGCAGACACGAGGTCACTTGGAGCTGGAGCCGAACTCACTACTCACTGGCATTGCTGCTGGCGTCGATCGGGCCCGGCGGCCGGCGTCGAGGAAGCGGGACACTGGAGCAGTTACTCACGATGTCGAGCTGGATTCGGCGGCGTCCGTCGGCGTCGAGATTGCTGGATTCTTTCAGAGGTGCTGGATTCACAAATTCCAGCAAATAGCACTTTAAGCAGATGAAGTCCTTTAGCCCTGTGACTTCAACAGGAGACTGGCACTCTTCCAGCCCTTGGAGATTTTCTTAGCAAAAGAGTGAGAGTACACACACAGTTCCTCTCTCCTGGTTCCTTGGCAAAAATAAAGAAGCAATGCAGGATTCCCCCAACAAACAGCACTCTGGCAGAAGGGGTAGGCAGTCCTTAGATCAGCAGGCTTCTTGTCCTTGGTTCAGGTTTCCTTGTCAGAAGTGATCTGAATTCTTGGTTCAGGGGTCCTTCTCTTATACCCCTTTTTGGCTTTGATCCCTTTGTCCATGCAGGGGAATTTCCCCCCATCTCGGGTTTGTTGTGGGTGTTGCCAGGCCGAAGCACCTGGCCTATTCACTGGGCAGGGCAGAGTCCTCAGCCGCTCAGCAGGAGCGGAGCCAGCATTGTCACTGGCAGGGGCAGGGCCATCAGCTGCCCGGCAGGAGGCGGGCCAGGAAAGTCCCAGGCAAGCACAGAGTCATCAGTCGCCTGGCAGGGGGGCGGAGCCAACATTGTATCAGGCAGGGCAGGCTATCAGGAGCTACTCTTCCCCTACTCTCAATGCAAATGCCCCACTCATCCCACACTGACTCATTCAGACTCTCTGGAGCCACCCAGCTCCTGTCACACGCACACCAGAACCAGCAGAGACCGGTAGACAGTTAGACAAGAAAATAGCTACTTTCTAAAAGTGCTATTTTCAAACACAGAGTCCAAAAACCATCCACACAAACGGATGCGTTATTAAACCCTGAGTTCAGGGATACCAAACTCGACATTGCACCATGCTCCCCGAGCCCGCTAGGATTATAGCATTAATAATCCTGGCAGCCCATTCTAACTGATGGAGAGCAGGTTACCTTACAATAGTGTAAAACGACTATGGCTGTAATTCACTATTAGGACATGCCAACCTTGTCAGGCTTGTCCTACCTTATGCTTACAATGCACCCTGCCCGTGGGCCTACCATAGGGGTGACTAACATGAAGTTAAGGGAAGGTTTAGGGCCTGGCAAGTAGGTGTACTTGCGCAGTCCTCGTGACAGTCAGACTGCACGTGGTCTGGCAATGGCAGACCTTCAGACATACTTTTACTAGGCCGCTCTTGTGGGTGGCACAACATGTTCTGCAAGCCCACTAGCAGCATTTGTATTTACAAGCCCTGGCACTCCTGGTGCACTCTACTAGGGACTGATAGTAAACCAAATAAGCCAAACATGGAAGTAAATCAATACAGCAATTTCACATAGGGAGCACTTGCACTGTGGCACTGATCAGCAGTGGCACAGTGCCCAAAGCATATACCAGCAAAAACATCGTAAACAGAGGAGGCAAACAGAAAAAATGGAGGAGAGACTCATGCCAATGATGCCAGGTCTAACAGAGTGGGTTTGAGTTGGGAGAGAGTTCTAAGAACTTGAAGGTCTGAGATTGGCAAACTGCACACAGCGGTTTCAGGTCGAAGAGCAGGTTAAGACTGCCATAGAATTCAGGCTCTGTGAGCCGAAGATGCATTGCAAATGTGAGTAATCACAGAATAGCCAGAGAGAGAAACTTTTATATTTTATAATATTATCTTCCTGAACACATACATATGCTTTTCCCTTCAATCTGTTGTATGGCCATTGTCTAAACTATCTGCCCTTAAATTTGAAAGACATTTCATCTCCATCTACTAAAGGCTTGCAGACATTTTCAATTTTAGTCATATAATAAATTGCTTAAAAATTTATTTCAAGCGGTGGACTATAGAAGACCTTCAAGAGGGAGAGAGATTTGACGATGTAGAAGTTCTGGGTTAACTCATTAGTAAAGATACCTTGGTGAATGTTATTGGGATTTGTAAGGTGCGCCCATCACCCGGGCGGGTTTCCAGGTGCCTTAAAAGGAACTAACTGATTTACCTGAATGAAGCCGAGGGGAAAAGCCAGGTTTGCAGTTTTCTTCTGAATTCTAGAAGGGAGTTGCTGCTCAGATGCTAGCTGTGGGGGAGCTCATTTCTGGTGTTGGGGGAAGATGTGGTAGAAGGCACATCCACCCGTATTAGTGTGTGAAATACAGGGAATGTGGGTGAGGTGCAGCCCCGCCAATCTGAGGTGTCTGGTCGGGGTGTGGAAGCGGAAGGTAGGAAGGGTCTAAGTTGTGCAGTGCCTTGAATGTGAGAGTGAGAAGTGTGCAGTGCATGTGTTTGTAAATGGGGAGCCAGTGTAGGTCTCCGAGGTGTTTGGCGATGTCAGCTCAAGTAGGAAGGTTGAGCGTGACCAGTAAAATGTAGAGAGACAACGGTCAGAGAGAAACCCATTGTAATGCCAAGGTTGTGATAAAAGAGTGGATAGTGAAGACTGTAGGTTATAAAGGCCCCAGTGTCAAATACGGCAGAGCGATTAAGAAGTATGAGGAGGGAAGAGAAGTGATGAAAAGCAAAGGTTGTGAATTCGGACACACTGCATGGTAGAGTGTCAGCAGAATGCAGGGCATGAAACCAATTTAAGGGGATCTGTCAGGTTGTGAGTGGTGAAAAAAGGGAGCAAGTAGGTTAAATACTAGCCATTGAAAGATTGTAGAGAAACAGCGGTGGATTTGACATCTGGCCCAATGTCTACTGTGGAGCATGTGAGGGTTCATTCACTGTGTCTGGAAAATGGTCATTAACCTAGATTTAAAAATTTGACTTTGAATTAAATCACACCTAAAAGAGCTCAATGGTGGTCCCCTCATGTACCTTCCATCTCTTAGAATACCCTACCAATCAAGACGAGATAAAACACCAGGCAGTATCGTCCATCATGGTATGTGTCTTGGTCACAGGAAAGCCTTGTCTTGCACAACAGATTACTTCCATGGCATCAAAAACTATTTGGCCAAAAGGATGAGAAGCCTCTACCTCAGCTCCAAATAATCTCTGTAGCTCCCTTCTACTATTTCTACTGCTTGGGAACCGCATGTCTCCTTTCCACATTCTGCTCAATTTCAGAACAGAAGGCGTGGCGAATATTCCCAGTACTGACACTATCGCTATGGACCTCCTTTCCTGTCCATAATTGATGCATGATAGAACTGTTGTAACTCAAGACAAAACTTGGCTCTTCTCCATTCACGAGACAGCTATTACCACACTATCCCCCACATGCATCAATGTGACAAATTGCGAATTCTTATTTGCGAAAAATAAGGAATCGCAAATAAGAATTCGCATAATGGGATGCATGAAATTAATCGCAATTTTTTAGCGATTCGGTAAAAATCGCAATTTTTACCGAATCGCAAGGAAAATGCGATTCCTTATTAGCGAAATCGCATTTTGCGAATTCGCTAATAAGGAAAACACACACATGATGAATACTGAAGTGATTGTAGTGTGCCTGCCTCTGAAACTAATTACAGACACCTGTGGGCTACATTCAACTTGAATTTGGCAGTTTGGAAAGAGTGTTTGGAAGGTGCTGGAGAGGTTCCTGTTTTCTCATGTGATTATGGAGCCAAGCAATGAGGTCTTGGAGCCCCAACAACAGCAGCAACAGCCCAGGAAAAGGAAAGTCAAATTTAGTGACAAAGAATTGGAGATACTAATTGAGGAAGTGACAGCTAAGCATGAACAGCTTTTTGGTAAAACTTCTCTAAAAGTACCTGAGGCTATGAAAAGAAAAATTTGGATTACAATACAGGCAAAGGTCAATGCTGTAGGTGTCGCCCACAGAGACATCAGCAATCTCCAGAAGAGATGGTATGATTTGCGCAGCAGAGCCAAAGAGAAGATTGCGACACGCATTAAATCATCAAGGAAAACTGGTGGTGGAACTCCAAAAGACATACCAACTACCCCTTGGGAGGAACTAGTAGAAGGGACTTTACCAACAGAAGCAGTGATTGGAGTGTTTGACATAGACACCTCTGAGCAGCCAGGACCAAGTCAAGGTAAATTTTATCTGAAATCAGGGTACTGTCATTGACTGCATTACTTGTCATTAATTTTGAAATGTTAATAATTTTGTTATCTACATTTTTGGCCAAAGTGCATGACATTTTTGATACATTTAGCTTTAAAAAATTGCATCATGGGACATGTAGTTTTCAAAATATTTCTTTATTGAAATCACAAAAACAGGGTCTTTTCAGGAAATATGTAGAGCCACTTTAAAGAGTATTTGTGAGCCATGCCTCAATATATGAGTGTCATATGTTAACCTGTATAAAAAGAGTAGGCATTGGGAAAACTTTTCTAACAGTTTACTCCCACTGTCTCATTTTCAGATGCAGATTTGGATGCTGAATTCATTCAATTTGCAGAGTCCTTTACACAAGACTTATTAAATGACACTGGTAATAATTTTGACCCACCACCTTCACCAACTGTGGAACCACAAAGTCAAAGACGCAGACTGCGTCAACTGGTAGACACAGAATCTGAGGCAGAGGATAATGTGAACACTGAAGTCCCAAATACAACAGTCAATGCAGAGCCTGCACAAAGGGGCCCAGGCAGGCGTCAAAGACTGCGACAATTCATCCGGCGTCGCAGACGTCCTTTTCAAAATCATGAAGCAATGGATGACATTGTCAATGGAAGTGTCATTGAGAGGAAGTTATTAAAAGTACAGCGCCTGCAAGGAAAGGATATTAGGGTTATCAAGGGTACGATCACCAATATGGCCAAAGACATGAACATTATGAGTACAGCACTTGTCAACATGGTCAATGTCTCCTTAGATAAAATGGAACGCATGACATCAGCAATAGAGACACTATCTCAAGCAATGCAGGGCAACCAGGGTGCAGTTTTACAAAGAGCAACAGTAGTAAATATGCATTCCAGCACAAGAGCCATGCACAGAATGTGCAATAACACTTCAAAATTGATAGAAAGTACTGTTGCCATTCAAAAGGAAATGATGAAATGTTATGCAGAGCTGTCCTCTGGCATGAAGTCAATTCAAGGCCTCATTTCAGAGCACCATCAAGGGCAAAGTATAACTCAACCAGAGTCTGCAGTCACTGCATCTTCTGCAGAAAATCCAAATCTAAAAAGCAAAGCAGCTTCAGAAAGAAGAAGTGTGAGAAATGTAGCCAAAGATACCTTTAAAAACCTTACTTCAAACCCTGTGCAGGTTAAAGCATTGGGGTTAAGAGGAAGGAAAAAATGAGTCATATGTGGATATTTTGGGAACCTTATTTTGCACTGTTTTTGAATGTTAATATCCATACCTTTGAAGATTACATTTAAATGAGTTTTTTTTTTTAAAACAGCAGATATGTTTGAATAAAGACTCACATTACATTACTTTTGAACTGAAATAAAGTCCAAAGTTACAGCAAAAGTATGTTTGTTCCGTGTCATACCTTTATTTAAAAGTAATGCTGAGTTATCTCTGCTCTCCTTCTCCTTCCCTCTGCTGCATCAGGACCATTGATTCTAGGTTGGGGTTGGTGAGGTTGGTTGAGGTTGTTTGGGATGTTGTCTTCAAATTCCAATCCAAGTCCTCTTTTCATGGCTACACTGTGGAGCATGGCATAAGTGGCAACAATCTTGCAGCAGACATCAGGACGATATTGTAATGCACCTCCAGTTTTATGAAGTATTCTGAATCTGGATTTCATTATTCTAAATGTCCTTTCAATCACATTTCTGGTAGAGATATGAGCTTGATTATAATTTTGCTCTTTGCGGGTTGTAGGGTTGAGATAAGGAGTCAGGATAAAAGTTCTCACACCATAAGCACTGTCACCTGTGGAAAAGTTAAAAAAATTTAATTTGAATGCAAACATGTGAAAACATTCTTTGGCTGACAACAATATCAACAACATAACATGATAACTTACCCAATAAGTATCCATCTCCAAAATGTCCTGCTTCCAACTTTGTGTATATGGCACTCTGTTTAAATATGTAGGAGTCATGAGCACTTCCAGGGAAACTAGCAACTAGGTCTGTGATTATGGTTTTTGAATTACAAATGGCTTGAATGTTCAATGAATGATACAATTTTCTATTCCTAAAAATGTACTCATTGTGAGAAGGTGGGCATATGGGGATATGAGTACCATCTATACAGCCTATGACATGAGGGAAATGAGCCATATTATAGAAGTCCAACTTTGTCTGTAAAAGTTCCTGCTGAGTACTTGGAAAAACTATGTAATGCCTGATCCTCAACAACATAGCATTAAAAAATTTTCTGAAAAACCTTGAAAGGGAACTCTGTGACACCCCCCCAGCAATGGCAATCACACCTTGAAAAGAACCAGAAGCCAGAAGATGCAGGCAACAAAGTACTTGGACATGAGTAGGAATGGCTTGTGTTCTAAGGGTGGGCCTCTGTAGTATAGGATCCAAATCAGCAATTAATTCCAGTATAGAATCTACATTTAACCTGTATTTATCATAAATTTCTGCCTCAGTCTGCCCAAATAAATTAATGCGCACCCTAAATATCCTTTCACTCACTACTCTGCGCCTCAGAGCAGCTCTCAATCTCCGCCTACGTGCCAAGACTATGACTGCAGCCATGGTGAAAGGAAATGTAATGGTGAGAGTGTCACTTTTATAGCAAGAGCAATGAAAAACACATGTGCGTTTGGTTAAGAAAAAAATAACACCAAGTCTGAGCTCTTCTTATTTTAGGAAATGCTATTTGCGAATTTACAGCGAATCGCAAATAGCGTTTTTTCATGCATGCCATTTTTTCTTAAAAATGAGCGATTCCTTAAAATTGCGACTTATTTAAGAATTCGCAACCGATATGCGAATTCTTAAATAGCGAATTTTCACAAAAAACATGATGCATCCCAATATTGGATTTTGCATTCGCAAACGGCCAAATTCTCCGATTCGCACCGTTTGCGAATACAAAACACAATGATGCATGTGGGGGTATAGGTTTACACCCCTTATCAACACAACACCTTATCTGGTTAATTGGTGCTATACAAAACCCCAAGTAAGATGTTATGTGGCTAAATTCTACCTTCAGTCGGTATCCCTTTCTGGCCCCATAAAGGTTAGGTATCACTACGGTTTTCAAAGGGGAGAGAATACAACCTTTGGCATTACATTCCACTAACAGTACAGGATATTCCTATATCACAGAAAACCTGCCTACATTATACTTTTGTGCTCATTCTTAGAAGAAATGCACAAGTTTACTAGTGGAAAATCTTCAATGCTCACTAGAATATTTCTGATCTTTACAGTTGATACAACATACTAATCAGACCTCAAGACCACAGGCTGACGTACTTCATTAATCCTATAGTGGTATTAGCTAACTTTTGCATCAGAAGCAGCAATTTCTTATAAGGTCTTTGGCTTAGTAGTGATGATTTTAGGCACTATCGTCAAGATCTTGGGAACAGTTGACTTCCAACTGGCAGAAGTCTCAGAATGGCCTCCGCCTTCTGTGGGACATGCATGTTTTGATTGAATGTTGTTCAATATTTCATTTAGCACTTAATCTGCAATTTCTTCGTCTATCTTAGAAATCTGCCTCTGCTTCTCCAAACTCTTTGCCCGCCTTCACATAATCCTCAGTTTTCTAAATTGATCTCTAGCTCTTCTTTTCTAGCTCTATCATTTTGAATCGGTATAATGATCTTCTTGAGGGTGGGATGGTAAGAGGTTTAGAGTTTGCTGACTTCCAGACGACCGTGTCCCAAGTGCAACTTAAAGAACCTTTGGATCTCCGACCACGAATGTTCCTGTGCTTTAGCGTGAGCCACCAACTCCCCTCCCCAGAACATGGGCTCTGCAAAGTTTGTACCATGTGACATCCTGCAAAATGGCAGACATGGGGGCTCGATCAGGTGGCCAGCACCTGGGTAAAACAGAACGCTACCATTTTTTCTTCCATGCTTCCTCAGCCGCTCCATTGCCACCTCAGCATACTCCTTGCTATTCAAGTTCCTGTCTTCACAGCCGGCAATAAAAAGAATGTGACCCTCAGCTCTCTCAACAGGGATCAAGCAGTTCTGGCACTCAGGATCTCGAGGGTCCACCAGCAAGTGGGAGACATCAACAGCCCCAGAATCAGTCCAGCAAATCCTTTCAGTGCGGTATGGCGCGCAAGGCATGTGCAGGTCTTTATAGTGGTACGGGGTTCCATTCATACTGCTGGGTCCATTAATGCACACGGTTGCCTTCACCTGCTTCAGGAATGCAGCCATTGTCAAGGCAATCTCTGCACCCTTCGAGACTGCTAATACTCCAACGCCAGGACCCAGGACCTAAGCGAGAAAAATAGTCACAATTTGGAAATTTGTGGTAAAAGGAACAGGAAGCACCAACGTTTAGCAAAAAAAGACAAATAAACCACACAATATAGGGTGTGCTGAACATAAGCACAACGCACAAGCTTAATAACTACAAAGAAATTCCAGATCACCGTAAATAGAAAAAGAAACTGGTTTGTGCATCCAATGATGGAATGTGTTTATAAAATTCCTGCAATTACATTTTATTGACGGGAGTTTTACCCACTCAATCATTAAAACAATATATTGACAGACTACAAACAGAATTGCTTGATTTAAACAATCTGTGATGGTGGTGGACATCACAAATTCTATCACCAATACATTGGTTCCAATAGGTATTGTTTATAGTCCAACTTGACAGCTTAATTGACATCATTAGACAGTGCTGCAAGAAATAAACAATCATATTCTCTTTACATTATATAAGTAAAAATACAAACAAGCTTACTTTTCACATGGAAAAGAGGCAAAAGTAGACATTTCATAAAAACAAATTTTTTATGCAGGAGGAAGATTTAAGGAGCTGGAACACAAACATATGGTCGACACTAATGATGTTTGAGGATGCCGGAAGGAGGTTCAGCAGGTAGGATTCAGGGAAGAGCTTTTTTCCACCTGCAAAATATATAATACGGTTCTTCCTAATAAGAAGTTTGGATGCGCGGCTCCATAAAAACTCATATGAGAAAGCAGCTATGTCTTACTTTAAGAACTTAATGAAAATGAGCATTAAAGAAAATAATCAAAGGAAGTGACATGTCTCAGAATTCTGAGAAGTTTAAATACTAGGTTGTGTGGGCATTGCAGCCTTCTGAGAACGTTTGTGATTTCGCCGTTTGATTCCTGCCACTTCGAGAGTGAGGCAACCACACCACTTCATTTTGGATGTGTAGGACAGTCTCAAAATCAGAACCTGCAAGGAAATCAACGCTACGCTAGGGCTTCGCTCAATATGTGATCATGCCTTATACTTGTCCATCAGCGGCGTCCTTTGTGCGACTCACCAGTTAGGCACAGAGACGTTTCAGACATGCTACCCTATAGGATACAGCTGTCTGGGTCATTATTGGCATATACTCATGGGATAAAGGGGGGAAGGTACTCTCAAGAAAGTGGAAATAGACTTGTGCAACTATTACGCATATTATTTTAGCGATGCCATCTTCACTTTAAAGAATGTAAGCAACAAGCATACTATGCTGACAGACCACAGCTTCACAAACACCTCAACAGCCATGCTGACTGCAAACAAGGAGCACCGACTCATACCCATGACAGGTAGGTGACTATGTTTAAACCATGCGCTATTCATAAATCATTACTTTAACCAGAGAAACAGTCTATTTACCATAGAGGATGGTTTACTCACGAGAGCTGATAAACCGATACCTCCAGTGAACCTTAAGCATGTAATTCTAAAAACAGCACACAAGGGACATTTGGGTGCCACATTTACTAAAAGAAGGGTATACGCATCTTATCGCATCTTTTTGGTGGCCACAAATGGATGTAGAAATTGATCAATTAGTTAAAGATTGTCTAGTTTGGGCCACTTGTGATAAGTCACTTAAAACATCTACACCAATGATGATGCAGATATAATGTACTTCAGGCCCCTGAAAGAAATAGGGAATTGATCTGGTAGGGCCATTTAATTCTCACCCACATCATTCATGTTATGCTTATGTTCTTATGGATTACTATTCGAAATGTCCTCATGTCAAATTTGTAAGTGAACCTAATTCCAAATCTGTGGTGATATTTCTAACATACAACAAAATACTTTTTTTAGGGTCAGATGGGGATTTAACGACCAGGCTCTGATATGCCCCAATTATATACACTTGACAACAAAGAATATCAGAGGGTCAACACACAGTGAACGCCTAAAAGAACCAACAGGAAATTACAACACCATGTCTAGTGTATGATCTAGATAAGGTCACCCCTAAAACCAACCCTCAGTGTGGTTAGGTAAGGATGCCCATCAGTCACCACACGGAACCGCCCTTCATCATTTGGGTTTCCTTTTCAGACCACCATTAAGGGTGCCACTTGTCGTTCACAGGGAAGGTATAGATGGTAAAAGCCTTCACCTGATCCGACAGATCTCCCGTGGTCTTGCTTCTCAATTAAGAGGCTGTTAAAGAAATTTAAGGGGACTGATGTCGCAGTGCAGAAAAAGGGAAGTGTAAAGAATAAGAAAAATGTGAATTTAAAATTGGATGAGGGGGTGCTGATAATAATTTTATTCTGGTGCTACCCACTCTACCAAGATTAAAAAGCAGTTAAAGACAATAACAATGTTCTTGAATTGTCTAGATGTAATACGAGGTCAACATGTTTCAGCAATAAAGACACACTACGTCATTGCTTTCATCAGGACCAAAAATAATAGCTACTGCAACTAAGTGATGGTGTAACAAAAAAGTGCTTAAAATCATACACTGATACCAAGATCACCTGAATCCACTAGGTGCTTGCATCATATTCTCCACCTGTTCAAGTCGTTACAAGTGTCTAAAAATCATCAAGACATGGAAAGTAAGTGCCTATTGGCAAAGGAAAGCATTCACAACATGACATGGATAAACCAGGTTTTATCTTAACCACTCTGGTGTCTAGTGTTATCATAAACATACACTTATAGCATTATATTGTTCTCTGCTAATATCTCCACATTGGAAAGAAATGTCTAAATTACCAAGGGAGAAATCATCTTACCCAACTTGGAAGATGTATAGACCTCACCCCACCTGACCACGGCTCAGGAAAGGGGGAGCACCGCTCTACAGAAGGAAAAAGTAAAAACAGAACTAGCTGTGAATACTACCCCTTCTCAGATTGTTTAGACAGAAATAAAACAAAGTCACTCATTCACAGGCAAAGTTCTCCCATAACTGTGTAGTCAGAAAAGAAAGAGGAAAAAAACCGGAATGGCCTCGTAAGTATTACCGCAAAAGCGTGTATCTTAATATGCAGAAGATGGAAGTCTAACGAGTGAAAACATTCAGAACACTCCTTTAGTATCAGCGCGACTCCTACCTGTCCGTCGGTACTCCGCGCTAAAGCGTCCGAGCCGATCGGGGAGGTGAAGGAGTCTGCAAAGGCTGCAGTATATGACGCTTAGCGTCATTGGCCCAATGCCGATCACGTGATAACTGCCTCAGCCTAACGAAGTAGGTGATTGGCTGAGCAAGCGGCCAATCGCAGCCCTTCGTAGCATGCTTGGTAGTCGATATAAACATTGCTGGGCACAGAAGCTTGAAAGGGAGAGGGTTTCTCTTAAAGTTCGATGTAAAAAACTCTATCAACTTGAATGAGTGCACACACACAAACCAAAGTGTCAAATGTGTTGACAATTGTTATTTACAACTCATTACTATCATCTGATATTGAGAGCTTGAAATTTACATATAGAATGACAGATTAAATGCCTAGTTATTAATATCAGACACTCCTGTAATTGAACCAAGTAAGATGTATAACTGGATTTAGCTTGAGACAGCTAAGTTTACCATAACTCTCTCTCCAGGACCATGATATAACTGGGACCCTATGTCTTACAGGATGGTCAAAGGTATGTCGTCATTGAGCCCTACACAGTTTGTACCCATTTTAAAAACCCACTTTTGTTCTCTAAGTAGGATATATTTCGATATGTCGGACACGTGTGCAGGGATGTAAGGTTGTTCAATAGCTGTCCATTGGAAGGCCGTAGATGGATGACGCGCCTCCAAGAAATGATTTGTCCGTTTAGTCGTTTGTCTCTTGCACCTAATGGTGCCCTTGTGCTCTGATATCCTAATTTTGACCTTTCTGGTGGTCATCCCTATGTATTTAAGCCCACATGGACACACAATGAGATAGATTAAATTGCTGCTATTACAATTTGTAAACTTAGTTTGGATCCATGGTTTCATGGTCCCGATATCTATCTCTGTTGACTTTTCGGTCTGTGGACAGGCCTGACATGACCCACAAGGATGATGACCCCTGACTGGGGGGAGGTCCCAGAGAGAACCCAGAGCCTGGGTTCCACTTGCCGTGGTCTAGTGTGGATCAAAAGATCTTTAAGATTCGGTCCCCTCTTAAAAGAGAAAAGTGGAGTCTGGATTGTCCCGTTCAAGATCGACCAATGTCGTTTCACCACCTTCTGTATCTTGTTGGACAATGTCCCAAAAGTTGTAACAAAGGTCAATCTTTCGAGGGGGGGTTTTGGCGTGGATTGCTCCAACAAGGCCAGACGGTTGTTATTACTGGCCCTCTTGAGTGACCGTTGTACCAGTCTTGCTGGATATTTCCGTGTAATCAGTTGTACTTTGAGGGCCGTTGAGTGGATTCTGAAGACCCTTGCATTCGAGCAATTCCTCTGGACCCTGAGAAATTGCCCAAATGGGAGATTTTCCCGTAGGGACTTGGGGTGGTGGCTGTCAAAGCACAAAAGGGAGTTTTTTGCCAGAGGTTTTCTGTAGAGTTCAGAGTTTAACACCTCTGAAGTAGAGGTGATCAATAGATCCAAAAAAGACAACTTATCTCATCCAATTTAAATCGTGAACCGCAGAAAATCATTCCTGCTGTTCAACCATTGTAAAAATTCTTGGCATCTCTCGCTCGTGCCCCTCCAGACCACTAGAACGTCATCGATATATCTTCTCCATGTTCTGATACATCCAAGAAAGGGGTTGGTGGTTGCCAAGACATGTACTTGTTCGAATGAATGAACATACAAATTTGCCAGGCTGGGAGCATAAACGCTCCCCATACTTGTCCCTGACACCTGAAGATATACAGTATCCTCAAATTTAAAATAATTGCGCTTCATAGCCAAGGTGGCGCAGGCCATTATGAAGTGGACTGGGGTGATACTGTCCAATGTTTGAGACTGCAGTAGGAGTTGGATCACTTCCAAAGTCTCGTCCTGCGGTATCGATGTATAAAGAGCCTCTACATCGAAAGAGGGTTGGTTTTAGGGGTGACCTTATCTAGATCATACACTAGACATTGTGATATTTCTAACAGACATTTTTCATGTGTGAAGGTTTTCCTGAATAATTGATTTCTGAAAGTAGGATATAGTTTGTATCAGTTGAGGTTAAGAAATTCTTAAAGGAAAGTTCACTATATTAACCACAAATGAATGGTATGATAGAACGCTTTAACCGGGTCTTAGCAGAACACATACAGTGGGTGTTAGCTAACAAGTGTGTCTTAAATGTTGTTGTCCAGATCATGATATGGTTATCAGAATCCTGCCCCATTTACCACGGAGGTGTCTCCCTTTGAAGCTCATAAAGGCAGAAAACTGCCAAAGCAGTTTAGACCTGCTTGAATGTTCAAACTTTTAAAGAACCATATTCTTATTCAATCTAAAAAGTTAAGAAATCTCAATTGAAACAAAAAACGTATTATGATGTTAAAAAATGTGTTAAGACATTCCTAGATTTTTAGTTGATTGGGTACGCATCATAACATCGAGCTTTGTCAAGAAAGGTGACCCAAAATATTCTGATCCAGTAAAAGTAGGCAGAGTGTGTGCAATGCTATACGAGTGAATGGATGCAATTGGTGGAATGTAGTCAGGGTGTCCAAAATCCCAGAGAAATCTAAATAAGTGCATTTTGTTGAACAACATATTTCCAGAAAACAAAAACCAGCGGCTCCTGTGTCAAGTATACTCAATGTGTTCAGTGACTGTAAAAGTGCGTGGTCAACTGTACATGTGATTCTTTCTAAGAAACACGTGTGTGGAGGAGTGTCAGGTTCCACAGAGTACCATGGCGATTTTGTTAATGTACTAAGGGTCATACCGAAAGATTACATTTATTAAGAGTGTCTGTATTAATACTGAGATTAAATTTTGCCTAATAATTGTTTTTTGTTACCTGTTGTTGTTAATATTGGATGTTTTTATTGATCCTCTCAAAAAAAGGAGAAAACTTAATGTAGCATTTAGGTAGCATGCAGTGAAAAATGTATTACAGTAAGTGCAGATGTTGTTTAGTGGGTTTGTGTTGGTAGGGTCCTTTGCTATTTCTGTTCTCGCAGGGTTCTACTGTAGACTGCATGAACTTGAGCATTCCTTCGAATGTTGTTATATGAGCAGACTTTGATTGTTGGAGATATGCCTGGAGCAGTCTGGGGTTATTTACATTGTATGTGGCTTCTGTAATAAATCTGCATTCAAAGTCACCTTGGTGTTTGTTTCTCGCTCACGTTACAAAGATCCAAACATAAAATAACAGAAACAGGCATCTTCACTGTGTAACACCTCTACAGCCATGTTTTCATTTATCCCTTCACTGACGCTAACACTCATTTCAATTTACCCAGAAAAGAATTTCAAACCCACCAGTTAGTATGTACAGCAATCAACAAGACGGTTGCTTCATATTAATTTACTGCTTATAAGGACAGGAAAGCATTGACCTCACTCATTATGAAAAATGTCCCTTCATTATGTGTTACCAGTAAAAGGAGTGGGTTTCACTACATATATGAATGATAAACGTGTTTTTGTTCCCTTTAATGATACCATTCATGTGGTGGAGTTTGGCATGCTACTGCTGAGTAAACCTGGGCAAAGCACTACGCTACGCTTGCGTATTTTGCGAAGTTTGCGCAACTTCGCACTACATGAATTGCACGCAGCACATTGGAAACACGTGTAGGGTAGCGCAGCGGTCATTTTTTGCTTTCTCGCGGTCCTCAGCGTCAAGTTGGCGACGGCGAGCATGCAAAATGACATCCCGACGAGACTTTTTCCTTGTTCACGATCAGCAACATCAAGTTGCTGATCGGGAGCATGGAAAATAAACCTCCCGGTGAGATTCTCAATGCAGGGAGGTCAGGTTTCTCATTGTGAGTGGTCGTGTGTACTCGCGACCGCTCGCGATGAGAAACTACCAGTCCGCGTTGAGAAAGCTCCTGCTCGAGTAAAAATCTACTTGAGCGGCAGAAAATGACAGCTCGCACTGTGCAAGGTGCCGTTTTCAATGATTGCACAGTGCGGATAAGCATCCGGCACTGTACAATCATCGCGTACAACCCACTACGCAGTTCGCGTAGTGCTACGCATAGTTTGCGTAGTGGGAAGTGCACTTCGGGTAGCTACGCGTAGCGTTACTTTGCAAACTACGCCCAAGGTTAGCTGGGAGTTGTTTAAGAGCAGAAACATATCTGTGAAATACTGATAAAGTTAGCATTTGAGGTTACAACTATGAGAATTGGGGGTAAAACAACCACCCAGGGAACACCAAGGTATTCAGCTTAGATACAAATATGCAACTAATAATAGGGGAGTAAGAAGTGCCACTGCTGCTTTTGGCATCATAGTGTGTCATTGATTACTTAAATTCTCAATTCAATGAGTCATCTAAAACAAACTCTTGGCTGTCTGGGCTGCTAGGCTAGGGTGGAAGATGATGTATCCTGAGGTGATCCTAGTTATCCCATGATGAAGAAGCTAAATTGGCTACCGATTGCTGCCACAATTACATTTAGGGCACTCTCCTTTGTTTATGAGGTGACCTAGCTGCAGCTCTTGGCAAACTGTAGCACAATATTTCACAGGTACTCCAAACAGAACTCAGAGATCTATGGGACTAACAGCAGTCCCACAAAATTGTAGCAACAAGCCAGCATGCATGTAGCATCAGAGGGTGGGGACACAGTAATGGAAAAATTTAATAGAAAGGAAGCTAATCATAATTCTGCAATTCTTAAAGAAAAGGTTACAGACTTTTGTTTTTGAAAGTGAATTGGTTTTGATTGCTTACTTGTGCCTGGATACCTTACAGTGTTGACACAATGAAAGTGTACTAGACTGAAGTGAACTGGACTCCCTGGTGCTCCAAAAAGTAAAACAATTTTATAATTACCCCACACCCATTAACGTAGGATGATTCTAGACAAACTCTGCATATAAGGATGGTCTCAAAGGAAATGGACTTTGGCTAAATGTTCTTCCATCTCGAGACAGCTGGTGTTGTTAACACTGGCACTAATACAAAACACTGTTCCAGAGACTGGGGACCAGAGCAGAGTAGCAGCCACTCAAACATTCTGGAAACAAGAGGACAGGGGTTCATTGCTCAATCTCCCACCTTTGGATGCTTTAATAGCAACTCTGCTGCTTCTTCAAAGTACTCCAGGTCAACCTCGCTCAAGACGCGTGGCAGGTCATCATAGCCAAAGTAGGCCAAGGAGAGAGAGACAAAGCCACAGCTGGCCAACAGGGCACTGCGGTACTCCACCAGGCCACCAGCTCCACCAAACATGTCTATCACGCCGGGGAAAGGACCCTCTCCTGCAGAAGGAAAGCAGAGGCTGGTGAAATCGAAGGACACCAAGAATGGGAAGACAGTTTGGGACACAGAAAGAGACAACAGAAGAACTGAAAATGAAAACTATCTAGAAAGGCATGAGGAAATAAGAATTTTAAACAGCCTAAACATTTTCTAGACAAAATATTGACTAGCACAACAGCAAGAAGGTTTATATATACTGGAAACCATATATTTACTATTCTTAACTCTACATGTATGTGCCTTGAAGATGTAGATCGAGAAGGTAAACATGTATATGCAAGTATTGATCTGCTATTCTGAACCCCACATTTATGGATTTGATGTATATGATGTCATTAAGGTCCACAGGTGTGAGGTTAAGAACAGCCAATCTATGACGGCCAGTACATAATGATCTTCACAATACGTACATATAGATAAGTATAGCTTTACTACTCCTAATTCCATGTCTAAAAATAGAATCCTTCGTACAGAAGACCAAAAGCAGCGGCAGTGGGATCACATCTGGGTTCCAGATCAGGTGGTTCTTTAGAAATTAAATATGGCGACCAAGCAAGAACTTCAATGAGCATCGCAAGTAAATCAGATGATCCCTTTCTGGTCTTGGGCATGTAAATAGATTAACTAAAAGGTATCCTTGCACCCCTCCAATTTCACAAATATCATAACTGAAGTATAAATACATACAAGTGACAAGACTAGAGGAGGGCTTCGCTGAGGATGAAGTCACTCACCTGGAGGTAGAAAAAGAGCTCCTCGAACTCTACCCTCAGTAATCTGTATCCGCTGGACCCCCGGAGCCACAAACCACCTCTCCACCGTTCGGCTAGCCAGTGGCTGTGCATCAGGGATAGGTGCTGTCTGTATTGAGTCATAAACTTCCACGGTAATCCGGAAGGGGCTGCCCATAACATCCCGCTTTGTCAGACTGTAGAATGACTTGACGGATTTGAGGGCCCAGAAGAGCCCCATTGGAAGCACCCCTTGGTAGAAACCACCACTGGCCTCAGCCCGCTCCAGGTCCACCTCCCCGGCGGCATCCCCTCGGTAGTATGCCTTGGACTGGAATTCGTAACCCTTGTCATCCTTTAGAGATGCCCGAAGAGTCACCAGCTGGTTTGGCTGTAAGCCAGTGACATGGATTTGTACATGCTCGTCAGAGAGGGAGACCTCAGGAGTTACAATAACCTGGATCATTGATGAAGCAATTCACTACCTGGGTGTGTATGTTGTTACCTGTAGGAAAAACACACAAAAAAGGAAAACAATTAAGAATAAATGCTCTAGTGAGTACTCAACAAGTCAGTCAATTGGTTGAACCATATACATGCCAGGCACCAACACTTCCTTTCTTAACTTTTATCGGTCCTTAAGCAGAATCAATGTGCATTTTTAAAATTCCTTCAAATGTCCTTGTATTATAGATGTTTTCCCAGCACCCCCTCCTCTGTGTAGCCACAGTTCACATCTTTATCTGCCCAGGTATCAGCTGAAAACTCCTCTTTAACCCCTTCCGTGCTCATGACGACCTCAGCTCGTCATGAGGCACGGTGCTCGTGTGCTCATGACGAGCTGAGCTCGTCATGACCACACCCATTAACATTATGGTCTAGCACAGAAGGGGAAGTCCAAGAGCAGCCAAGGTGTTAAATAGCATGAATTGGGACAGCTTTGAAATAAAGTAAGGTTGTGTATGGATTACCATGTGGCCTTGGTGGATGAGAATAGGCGGCTCTTAACGAACCCTGGGCGTAGGATTACACTACGCTCACTGAGCGTGCACAGTTTGTGCTACTATGCACTATGCAATTTGCATGTCGCACTGTGCAAAAACGCGTAGCGTAGCTGCCATTTTTTGCTTGCTCGCGGTCCTCAACGTCAAGTTGGCAACCGTGAGCGAGCAAAATCGCCATCCTGGTGAGACTTTTACCTTGTTTGCGATCAGCAACAACTAGTTTCCGATTGTGAGGGTGGAATATAAACCTCCCGGCTTGATTCTCAAAGCGGGGAGGTCAGGTTTCTCATTGCGAGTGGTCGCATATACTTGCGACTGCTCGCGATGAGAAACTACCAGTCTGCGTTGAGAAAGCTGCCGCTCGAGTACAAATCTACTCAAGCGGCAGAAAACGACTGCTTGCACTGAGCAAGATGCTGTTTGCAATGATTGCACAGTGTGGACAAGCATCAGGCACTGTGCAATCAGTGCAAGCAGCATTTTCCCTACCGCACTACGCAGTTCGCGTAGCTTACATAGTGCGAAGTGCACTTCGCGTAGCTACGCGTAGCTGTACTACGCAAACTACTCCCAGGGTTACACTTAACCTTTTTTCTGAAACTCCTTCAATCTGTCTAAACAATCAAGCCTTGAACCTCAAGGGATCTAATGCCAAGGCGGAGGGAGAAAAAAACAACTAGGGTTCGACTGGTCTGATGCTGATGAGTAAAGGGCCTTGCGTCTGACTGTTTGAATTATATTGAAAGAGAGACATAGGAAAGCTTCAAGGATGATGTACTAGTGAACACACTACTGACCTTGCTACTGTGGTTGCCCTTGCTCCGTGCTGTGCCCTGATTGCTCCTGTTGTCCTCCGCTACCGTTTTCCCCGCTGCCGCTGCCATTTGGGATCAGGCGCGGCCTCCGAGAGGGGGAGCGGTGACTACACTTCCCAGGAACCTCTACTCCGCGCATGACCACAAGGTGCCAGGAGGCATTTAAAAACTCAGCAAAACTCCGGCTGAGCGGGTTGCCTGAACACACTACTGACCTTGCTGCTGTGGTTGCCCTTGCTCCGTGCTGTGCCCTGATTGCTCCTGTTGTCCTCCGCTACCGTTTCCTCCGCTGCCGTTTGGGATCAGGCGCGGCCGCCGAGAGGGGGAGCGTTGACTACACTTCCCAGGAACCTCTACTCCGCGCATGACCACAAGGTGCCAGGAGGCATTTAAAAACTTGGCATAACTCCGGCTGAGCGGGTTGCCTGAACACACTACTGACCTTGCTGCTGTGGTTGCCCTTGCTCCGTGCTGTGCACTGATTGCTCCTGTTGTCCTCCGCTACTGTTTCCCCCGCTGCCGCTGCCGTTTGGGATCAGGCACGGCCGCCGAGAGGGGGAGCAGTGACTACACTTCCCAGGAACCTCTACTCCACGCATGACCACAAGGTGCCAGGAGGCATTTAAAAACTCGGCATAACTCGGGCCAAGGGCGGCCCGTCTAAGCCCGTCCTAGACCGATCAGGGCCGGGCTGGGCCACCCATTTTGGTTCTACCATCCTGAACCTCCAGGACTAAGGACTTGGTAAGGGAACTTTTGCATAATAAAAGCCGGGCACTTGGACCCTATTTGTGAAGTTTATGTGTGTGATACTCACGATAGAACTAATAAAATGTCCACTAAACCGGTCAAAGGGAGGAAGGAGCGTGGGGGGGTGAGTGTGAGAGGGACTTTGGACGCTTATCTTACTAAGGCTGTTTCCAACCTGGACCATGAAATCTCCATCGCTGAGAGTCGCCTGTCTTCAGAGTTCCAGGAACATAACAGGCGTTCTTCCATGGACCCATTAATATTTTCCACTTCACCTACTGCAAATAGCACACAGAGTGTAGGGAACACTTTTAGGGCAGATATTAGCATCCCTCTCTTACTACAGGATACATCTCAATCCTCACCCCAAGGGTCAATCTTGAGGTTGGACCACTCCATCGTCGATCTGGACCCCTCAATAGATTTATCCCTGGAAGAGCTTCTCTATTAAAATGGCCCAACCCTACCCCTGTGAGCAAAAATAGTAAAGCCCCTCAAAAGGTACTGGGGAAAGGAGCACCACAGAAAAGGAAGAGGAGGGGATTATCGCATCGGGGCAGGAGAACTAAGGTACCTAGTACAACTACAAGCCCGCCCCGTATTAAAACTATTCCTGAACACCTGAAAGATTTACCCCCCTCTAAGTTAACCGCACAGGGGACAAAAAGCTCTCCTGAAATATTGAAGGGGAGCTCGGAACAACAACAATGCACGGTCCAGAACATAGAACATCTTGTTAGATCGTTACTCCTCCCGTTATTTGAAAGGGTAAAAAGGTTAGGTGACCAGGTGAACATGCTAATGGAAGAAACAACACTAAATACCAAACTCTTAAAAGAGTTGACATGCCATAGGCAGAGCACCGGAAAGGGGGGCGAGAGACCTAACACGATTGCCTCCACGCGGAATATTTTATCTCGCCCCAAAACACCTAGTAAAACGACGGTGGCTGAGCTAGCAGCCTCTGGGATTAAGGAGATACGGGGAAATTTAACCCGCTCAAAGAACGTCAGTAAGCCAACTGAAAAATTAGCTGTAACATCAAAGGAGACGAGGGGTAGAGATCCAATTAGTAATGCATCTAAACCCCAAATAATACCAACTAGAGCTTCGAACCTGGATAAAGCTTATTCTCGTGATAAGGCACCAACAAGGATAGGAAGTCATATTGACCTGCCACCTGAGGTCGCCCCCTATGTGATAATCCTTACAGGGGTCCCAGAACTGAAAGATGGGAAGAGGGAAGATTATACTGAGCTAAAGAATAAAGTAATTTATTGGCTCAGGCATAATAGACCCCTCCCCAGGAATTTGAATGGGGAAATAGCACATGTGCGAAGACTTGCATGGGTAGGATCAATACCCAAAGACATCGATGGGGACATAATTGTAATCAATTTTAGAGATTGTTGGGTGGTAACATATATCGCAGACTGGTATCAACAGCGTGGAGGTAGTGAGATATCTGCCCGGCCCTTAACCTACTTTTATCCTGAGTCACTGTTACATCCACGGGGCTCTGTGGCTTCTTCCATCAAACCCAAACACCCTTTCCACACTTCCTATCCCTCACATAATAATCATGTGAGACTAAACCATCCGGTCTATGGATATATGGACAGGCCTGTTACTCACTGGGGAAATAGGATACGTCAAGGCTCATACACCCCTCATTGGTCAATCTCCTTATCCAACCGGTATAGCGCTTTCTCTGGTCTGGATGATCTGGACTGACTCTCGGGACCTATCGAGGTGGAGAAACCACTAATAAACATAGAGCGGCATACTATGCTACCAAATCAACCATCGAGGCATGTGGCTAGGGGGACGGGAGAGGCTTTAAATAAGTCAAGGGTTGTCACCGTGGGGGAAGCCACTATGGATACTGCGGACAGTAAGGAAAATAGGCTTATTTCAACGGCCAACATACCGACAATCTCTGACCCCATGTTGGAATTCGAGGTTGATACTGCCCCCCCACCTAATCACTGGAGACAGAGTAGACATGCCCCTAGAGAGTAACTCCCTAAAGCAGACGGTTAATATATCCACCTTCCTTTCTTGGAATGTAGCTAGCCTAGCAGGAAAATTGACACAAAAACAGTGGCTAGACCTTGTTACTGAACACAGTGTTTTCTGTCTGCAGGAAACATGGTCTATTGAGGAAAGACATATATTGGGGTTCCAAACTTTTCATACCCCGGCAGTGGCAAGTGTTCAGGGTCGAAATAGAGGGGGCCTCTGCACATATGTGTCTACTTCTGGGGGCTTGAAAGTACATAAGTTTCAGTTTACGTAATTCTACCAGATCCTGCTGCTAAGCTGGGGCCACCTAAAAAATATGATTGTAGTAAACTTTTATAACAACATGCCTTCTTTGTTGATAGAGCCTACAATCAATAAGCTCTTGTCGAGCCTAATCGCCTTAAATGACCAGACAGCTGGAGAAAAGGTTATGATATGGGTGGGTGATTTTAATTGTATGGTCTGTCATCATGGCTCGACAGGCATGTGCGGCCTTTTCGAGCATGGGGAAGACAGTCCCACTCACTTTAATCATATGAAACTAGGTAGTGCTCTTAATAATATTCTTTTTTATTTTAACTTGTCCTTTATAAATGAGGCATGCTGCCCGAGTATTCCATTGAAGCCGACCTTTAACGGAAGGGGGTCCAATTCCACAATTGATTTCACATTAATTTCTGCTGCCCATGCAGGGCTGGTCGTATCCTGGGTAACTGGTGACTCCCCGCTCAGTGATCACTATCCCATATAAATTAGGTTAAAAATTAAAAATCAATCACGTAGGATAGGAACTACTACTCCATATTCAACAGAAATAAGATTGGCATCTAAAAATGGTTACACTATCAAATGGAACAGGGTGGAGCCTCTGGATTTCCTTGAAAAATTAGTTACGACATGCCCGGAAGATATCCCTATTTGTCTGGCACATGACGAGGAACCGGAAAAGGTACTGGCCTCTTTTTTAAAAATTCAAGCTGCCATAAAAGCACTATTAACAAGAGAACACCGGGGTGAGACAAGAAGGGCTCAAGGGTGGTTTGACACTAAGGGGTCGATCAGGATGGCGGACGGAAGAGCCACCGCGGCCCGTGAGTAGGCGGAAAAAGCCTTTTCCGTGTCCGCCTGCCGCGGATACTCCGTCCGCCATATCAGGATAGGAAAACGTGTCAAATTTCCGTCCGCGACGGAAAAGCACGCTCCGCCGGCCAACTACACACGACCACGCGGCGGACGGAACACATCCGGACGCTCCGCCGTACGCACTGACGTCTAAGACCGTCCCCCAAATCAAGATGGCGGAAAACACACATAAAACCGCAGCGGAAAAACAACCTGTCTTAACACGGCGGAATCCCCACAGCGAACATAGGTGACACAGCCGAGATACCCACCGCAAGCTGACCACCACCATGGACCCGGCGCTACACGCTTTCCCGATGCTCTTCGCGATCCACCACGTCCTAGTCATGGCCTACTATGGACGACGACGCCGGTAAGGTACAAACCATTGGCTGTCTGGAGGGGAATACCAGCAAGGGACGTGACGTAGGGAGGGGGAGTGTCATGTTACCGAAACCACTGATGAGAAGCATATACGAATACACATTTGCAGTACGCAAGCAGGAATGGCAACGACAGACCACGAGACTTGATAGACTACCTTTATTGTCCAAAATAGGGGTCAAATCACAGTGTATGCGTGAGCATGGGCAAAGTGGGCACCAGAGCAGGTACAACATAGCAGGCAACGAGAGGGCAGCATGCAGTATCAGAGCATCAACAGGGCATTGTGCAGTACAGAGCAGGTACATCAGAGCAGGTAACGAGAGGGCAGCATGCAGTATCAGAGCATCAACAGGGCATTGTAGAGTACAGAGCAGGTACATCATAGGCAGGTAACGAGAGGGCAGTATGCAGTATCAGAGCATCAACAGGGCATTGTAGAGTACAGAGCAGGTACATCATAGGCAGGTAACGAGAGGGCAGTATGCAGTATCAGAGCATCAACAGGGCATTGTAGAGTACAGAGCAGGTACATCATAGGCAGGTAACGAGAGAGCAGTATGCAGTATCAGACCATCAACAGGGCATTGTGCAGTACAGAGCAGGTACATCACAGCAGGTAACGAGAGGGCAGCATGCAGTATCAGAGCATCAACAGGGCATTGTGCAGTACAGAGCAGGTACATCAGAGGCAGCACGTGAGAGGGCCAAAGTGAATCAACAGTCCATTGCACAGAACAGGCCCATCAGAGGCAGCACGTGAGAGGGCCAAAGTGCATCAACAGTCCATTGCACAGAACAGGCCCATCAGAGGCAGCACGTGAGAGGGCCAAAGTGCATCAACAGTCCATTGCACAGAACAGGCCCATCAGAGGCAGCACGTGAGAGGGCCAAAGTGCATCAACAGTCCATTGCACAGAACAGGCCCATCAGAGGCAGCACGTGAGAGGGCCAAAGTGCATCAACAGTCCATTGCACAGAACAGGCCCATCAGAGGCAGCACGTGAGAGGGGCAGTATGCAGTATCAGAGCATCAACAGGGCATTGTGCAGTACAGAGCAGGTACATCACAGCAGGTAACGAGAGGGCAGCATGCAGTATCAGAGCATCAACAGGGCATTGTGCAGTACAGAGCAGGTACATCACAGCAGGTAACGAGAGGGCAGCATGCAGTATCAGAGCATCAACAGGGCATTGTGCAGTACAGAGCAGGTACATCACAGCAGGTAACGAGAGGGCAGCATGCAGTATCAGAGCATCAACAGGGCATTGTGCATTACAGAGCAGGTACATCAGAGGCAGCACAACTACGTGTCCCTACCAACCCGTCACAGGGACCACAAGAGTGCCACGCAGTTCTCAATGGACACACCATGTGAAGTAACATTTGAGTGAAGTGTACAGCACCTCACATCACAGATTCAGGGGGACTGCGTGAACTACCTGCCTCGGACACACTGCCAGCACCAGCAACAGGAGTGTGAGACACAGCCACAGCCCGAGTGACACACACATGGGCCACGGACCCAGACACACTGGCAGCACCAGCAACAGGAGTGTGAGACACAGCCACAGCCCGAGTGACACACACATGGGCCACGGACCCAGACACACTGGCAGCACCAGCAACAGGAGTGTGAGACACAGCCACAGCCCGAGTGACACACACATGGGCCACGGACCCAGACACACTGGCAGCACCAGCAACAGGAGTGTGAGACACAGCCACAGCCCGAGTGACACACACATGGGCCACGGACCCAGACACACTGGCAGCACCAGCACAGGAGTGTGAGACACAGCCACAGATGTAGTCACTGACACGTGAGCCACTGACCCAGACAGACTGCCAGCACCAGAAACAGGAGTGTGCAACACAGCCACAGATCTTCTAACTGACACGTGAGCCATAGACCCAGATACACTGCCAGGACCTGCAACAGGAGAGGGCACAACTGACACTGTGCCACCATCTGATACATGAGAGTCAACTGCACCAGCGCCACTGGGACAACTGAAATGATGAGCCACAGGGCTGTATGGGCCAGGAGGCAGGGTGGGCCTGGGAGCTGGGGATAGCTCACCTAGAGCCAAATCGGGGTTGGCAGGTGTCAATGGTGTGTGTCTGCGTTTCTTAGGGAGGTGTGAGTGCACCCTGGACAGGACAGGACTGCCAAGTGGTGGGGACTCCAAAGAATCACCACCCAGCATAGGTGGAGCAACTGCTGCCGGGGATCTGGTTTCGGGGGAGGTGCTGGAGCCTGCTTGTCGTTTGCTCTGTGCCTGCCGCCTGGACTCGGAATGATGTGTAATGGGGGATGCAACAACAGGGGACACCCTCCTCTGCTTCTGACTGGCCTGGATGGGAGTGGAGGTATGGGGGGACTCCGCCGCGGAGACATCAGTTTGGCGTTTAGTAGAAAACATCAGCCTCAGTGCAGCCAGGGGTGAAGTATGCCTGTCCTTGATAGCGCCATTGTCCATGCTAGATGCCTTGTCCGTAGGATGTGCCTTATCCTTAGGTGGAGTGTTGTCTCTGGATGTAGCCTGTGCCCTGCTCGCCGCCCTGTTCCTGCCAGCAGACTTGTCGTCTGTGGTGCACCTGCCTCCAGCAGACACCTGCTCCCTGTGTGTGTCCCTGCCCTTGGGAGTGTTCCTATCCACTGCTGTGGGCCTGCTCTTGGGAGTCTCCCTGCTCTTAGTAGGTGCCTTAGTCTTCTCACTGTCCTTGGGAGTGTTCCTATCCACTGCTGTGGGCCTGCTCTTGGGAGTCTCCCTGCTCTTAGTAGGTGCCTTAGTCTTCTCACTGTCCTTGGGAGTGTTCCTATCCACTGCTGTGGGCCTGCTCTTGGGAGTCTCCCTGCTCTTAGTAGGTGCCTTAGTCTTCTCACTGTCCTTGGGAGTGTCCCTTACCTCTGCTGTGGGCCTGCTCTTGGGAGTCTCCCTGCTCTCAGTAGGTGCCTTAGTCTTCTCACTGTCCTTGGGAGTGTCCCTTACCTCTGCTGTGGGCCTGCTCTTGGGAGTCTCCCTGCTCTTAGTAGGTGCCTTTGTCTTCTGACTGGCCTTGTCCAAGGAACAGTCCATGGACATGTGAGTATCCCTTGCCTTCGGAGTACCTTTCGTGTTGAATGCCTGTGTAGCTCCGGAAGGCATGTCCCCCAACAACACTTGTGGATCCTGTGTGTGTACTCCAGTGCATCTGACGTCGTCTACGTGAACAGATTTAGCTGATCTAGGGGATGGGGTCTTTGCCCTGCGTGCCCTGACGTGCTGTCTGACGCTGCTTCTAGTGCAATAACCTGTATTTGAGTCCTGCTCTGAATAATCACTACCCCCTGAGACATCCAGCGGTGTAGATGGGGAAACAGAAGTAGCACCCTGTTCATTCGACTGTACTATTGCAGACGACACACTGCTTGCCAATGACTGCACTGTCCTGTGTAGACCTGCAAGATCGCCATGCATCCCTTCCATGAATGCCACCACCTGCCCCAACTTCCTATCATGGTCCTGGAAAGCATTTGTCATATTGGTCTGACCCACACACAGCTGTCGCAGCAGATCAACGGCCTCAGCACACAGTGCATTTTGGCTCACCGTGGCAGGGGCTGCGGTGCCTGCACCGAACGCCACTCTGCTCCCCCTACTCCTCCGGCCACGAACAATACATGGTGCAGTTGGCGGAAGTGTGGGCCCTGTGTGCTGTCTTCCGACAGAAGGTGATGAGTGCCCACTCCCAGTCTGTGACAACAGTGCAGGCTCACCAAGAGTGTCCGACGAGGAGGACGATGGTGTCTCCACATGCGAGTCCTCAGGGACGGTCCTGTCCCCCTCTCCGGCGCTGGCCTCCTCCGTGTCAGTCTGCGTGTGTGCGAAGTCTGAGCCGGACTCATTTCCTCGGCTACTCTCCACCGTCTGTGGCTGAGTGTCCTCTGTCAAAGCTGAAATGCACAGAAAAGATGTGTGAGTCATGGGCACACTCACGTACAGAAGGAACAGGATAGCCAAATCACATAGCAGACAAAGGTTCATGAGCCCTCATCCTGCACATGGCCCACCCCTACCAGTCATCCTCACATTTTCTGCCATGGGGCCATGGACCACTAGGGGATGTGCTTTAACACTCAACTACTAAGCAAGTGGCGTGTCAACATGGCGGACCTGGATGTCAAATGAGTACCACCCAATGGGACCAAAATGCCATCACAGGCATACATACGCAACACGGAACTCAATAGTGTGTCTGTGCACCAATACATGCATAGCACTCACAAGTTTCCTACACAGACAGTATGCTCACCGCTAGTTTGCTGTTGATCGGCACTCAGACGTTCGGCCAGTTCAGGATGCGTCACTGCAATGATACGGTGCATGAGAGGGGTCATGGAGCGTCGGGCCAGACGGGGCGTCCTTGGAATCAGGCCCAGTGTTACTTCCGCTACATTCTTGCTCAGCCTGGAAATGTCGTCCCAGCGTTTGTGGCAGTGTGTATGTCGTCTGTTGCACACCCCCAATGCCCGTACTTCCCGTGCTATGGTCCTCCACAGGTCCTTGCGAAGGTGCAGCTTGACCTACCATGATGGGAGACAAAAGGGTTTAAGTCAGTGGACAGGTGGCCTGTCACACACATAGGGGCAAGACGTTACTGTCAGCAGCCATGCAGAATCAGGAACATATGTCTAGCCCACACTACACAGCTAAGATATAAATAGGCCTGATCATTTGGCCCCCTCATGCACACCAACATGTCCCACACTGCACTTACCACCCGTCCCGGTGCGCCGTAGAGGCGTCCATAGTTGCGGAGTACACCGTCCACGAGGACATCAAGCTCCGCGGCGGTGAAGGGTCGAGACCGGATCTCTTTGCCACTCGACATGGCAAGATCACGGAGTATGGCACTAGAGCAGCAGTCGGTGGTCAGCTCAGCAGCAGCAGCAGGTCGAGGTGATGGTCACAGGCAGCAGTCGGTGGTCAGCTCAGCAGCAGCAGGTCGAGGTGATGGTCACAGGCAGCACTGGTCCCCAGGGTAGGAAGTTTCATTTTGGCCAAGACACATATATAGGGCCCTCAGCACGTGTCAGTGGCATACGTCGCCAGCAATTGGTCAGCCCTGGAAGCGTGATCGTGAAATGGGCCAATGACTGGCCCTGCTGTTGCGGTGCACAGCTTCCGCTACTTGCGATTGGCCGTATGCGGCCAGCGTCCCTCTTCCCATTGGCTGCATGTGCAGGGACCGTCACGGGCACACATCGGCAACCGCACGTGCAAGCTTCAGGCACGGATGCTTGAGTTGCAACAATGTACTATCACTGGCGCCTCCATGGTGGTGCACGTACACAGCGGGGGAGGTGCAGGCCTATACACCCTGCAGATGTACTCAATGGACATGCCAGTTCATGACCCCCCTTACAGTCACCTTGCATCATCCACCGTACACCGGCCGGAGCGGCCGGCCCATGAACAACCGCCGTGCCCGGCCATGAACACAACCGCCATGGCCGGGCACGGCGGTTGTTCATGGCCGGGACCGGCGGTTGTTCATGGCCGGGCACGGCGGTTGTTCATGGCCGGGACCGGCGGTTGTTCATGGCCGGGCACGGCGGTTGTTCATGGCCGGGACCGGCGGTTGTTCATGGCCGGGACCGGCGGTTGTTCATGGCCGGGCACGGCGGTTGTTCATGGCCGGGACCGGCGGTTGTTCATGGCCGGGCACGGCGGTTGTTCATGGCCGGGACCGGCGGTTGTTCATGGCCGGGCACGGCGGTTGTTCATGGGCCGGCCGCTCCGGCCGGTGTACGGTGGATGATGCAAGGTGACTGTAAGGGGGGGTCATGAACTGGCATGTCCATTGAGTACATCTGCAGGGTGTATAGGCCAGCACCTCCCCCGCTGTGTACGTGCACCGCCATGGAGGCGCCAGTGATAGTACATTGTTGCAACTGAAGCATCCGTGCCTGAAGCTTGCACGTGCGGTTGCCGATGTGTGCCCGTGACGGTCCCTGCACATGCAGCCAATGGGAAGAGGGACGCAGGCCGCATATGGCCTTTGGGAAGTAGCGGAAGTTGAGCACCGCCATGGCGGCGCCAAATATGTGATCTTGTCAGACGCTGCACCGTGATGTGTTGTGTGCAGTTGCGTCATGAGGGATGTGAGCGTGATTGTGAAAGGTCATATGTCATACAATATAGCATGTGTGTCCATACAATGGACATCGGTCGGCACACAATGGGCAACAGATGTGCATTTGTACGTGTTGACGTCGGGTTTGACCCTACAGACGTTGTTACATCTTCACAACTACACAGTACATCACGGCTGTGTGGCCAATTAATGCATCTGTTGTCAGTTTCTTGTTGTGTCGAGGTGACTACAGTGGTGGTGGTACACATGCATTCCGTGTATGTGATTTATACGTTCTGTCACCATGCATGTCATTACCGTATGCACATCATCATTGGTGGTGGCATTTGTGCTTGATGACATGGCGTGTGTAAACTTATCGTTTGTGTGCATGCAGTTGCATGAGTGTCTGTGATGTGTCTACGATACATTAGGGTGACGACTGAAGTTTTGTCAGTAAGGTACACATGTGATGGAGTTGTACACGTATGCGTCGTTTGTAAGTTGACCTAAGTTACATCTCTCTCCCACACAGGAGGGCTCCAAATGTGCATCGCCCATACACTCTGCTGGAGGATATGGTAGACGAGGAGGTGATTCGGAAATTCAGGCTGGATCGACGTCGGTTGCTGGAGCTTGTGGCTCAATTGTCTCCTCATCTGCAGCCACGTAGAACGTATCCTGGCTCGTTTACACCCACTGCAAAGGTCATGGCGGTACTACATTTCTTCGCTACTGGCACATTTCAGTATACAGTTGGAGGTGCCGGGGGTATGTCACAGGCCATGTTCAGCACGGTTCTTCGGGATGTGTTAACAGCTATGATGCTGTACAAGGATGAGTACATACATTTCCCACGTCCGGAAGAGTTGCCAGCTGTCAAAGCTGGTTTCTATGCACTGGGCCACATACCTCACGTTGTGGGCTCAATTGATGGCACGCACATCGCGCTCATTCCACCACGGGCACGCGAACAAGTGTTCAGGAATCGCAAACACTTTCATTCGCTGAACGTGCAGGTGGTGTGCCTGGCGAGCAACATCATCTCCCATGTGTGTGCAAGATTTCCTGGATCCGCACATGACGCCCACATCATGCGAACCAGCAATGTCCCACGACTCATGGCAAATCTGCCACCCGGTCAAGCGTGGCTTGTTGGTGAGTGTGCAGTGGGGACTCTTGTGATCTCTGTGTTGCATGGGGTACCCACCATATCTTGTTCTGATGTTTGTCTCTGTCATCCCCCTACATAGGCGACTCGGCTTACCCAAACCGGCCCTGGCTCCTCAGTCCCCTACGTAATCCGAGGACGGCGGGTGAAATGCGGTACAATGAGGCACATGGAAGGACACGGAGAGTCATCGAACGTACCTTTGGACTGCTCAAGTCTAGGTTTCGGTGCCTCGATAAGACCGGAGGGGCCCTGCCTTACTCACCAGGAAAAGTATGCAAGATCGTGATTGCCTGCTGCATGCTCCACAACCTGGCAGTACGCAATGACATTGAACTGCTGTTGGACCCTGAAGACGAAGGAGTTCCTCGGCCTCCCATCCCACCCATGTCGACTGATGAGGATAGTGGTGAGGAGGAAGGTGTGGACCAGAGGCGCCAGCTCATTGATCGCTACTTCCCTTGAATGTGAGTATCTACCTCTAGTGGCGGTTGACAATGCCTCATGTATGTTTTCTGGTGTTGTGTGGATATGGGGTTAATCAGCTGGGTGTGGTTTGTGATGGTTGCACATGTGTGTCTTCATGTCTTTGGACATAGGAGTGTCCATGATGTGTGTGCTCCCATCCCATGCTTGTGTGATGGTTGTCGTTTGTGTAATGTTGCTGTGCATTGTGTTGTGATGTGTGTGAATCTCTTTAGTGACGTGTGTTTGCTGTCTCTGGTTTTCTCTAGGTCACTCCCGCAGCGCCATGATCATGTGCGACTATGATCCCTGTACCTGTTTACGTCTGTATCTGATGGCAATCATGTGAATAAACATGGAGGCAAAACATCATTGTGTGAGTAAATGCAATTTATTGACAGGTTGTGCTTTTGTGCTGGTGAATATTTACAAGTAAGTGGGGGGGAGGGAGTTGGAGTTGAAGGTAATGGCAGATGAAATGTCCGTGCTGACACCACATTGGGGGGTGTCAGGCTAGTCCAGCAGACCAGTGGCAATGATTGTCTATGTGGGACAGGATGGTTTGCAGGGTGAATGTCTGGCACAGGCAGTGGCATTGTCAAGGTCGTCCCCTCTTGGAGCGTGTGCCTGGCGCTCCAACACTGCTCTCAGCCACTTCCTGCCTCGGCCGCCCCCTCCGTCTCGGAGGTGGTACAGAGTCAGCTGGGAGGGCAGGTTGGTGATGGGCCACATCCGTCGCCAGGGGCTCAGGTGGTGGTGGCGGCGGTGGAGGCGGAGGCGGAGGTGACGGGGGAGGCGGAGGTGACGGTGGCGGTGGCGCTGACACACTTGGTGGAGGGGGGGGGGGGGTTGTTCCGGCCAACCATTCCCTCCACATCGTTGCCTGCTGGCCCATGATCACCAACATCTGGCCAAGGATGCCAGAGATCTCGCGCAGGATGTTGGTGTTGTCCACTGAGTCCTGGTGAACACGATCAGCGTTTGCCTGGGACCGGTCGTATGAGGCCTGGCACCTGGCAAGAGCTTGTAGGGACTGTGCCACTGGCTCGGGTAGCTGTCCCTCCTCTGACCGGCGGTGTGTGGCTCGCCTGATTGGCAGTTGTCCCGTTGCCTGTGTTTGTGGCCCACTCACCCTGCTTGTGTGTGGGGCCGTTGGACCAGCGTTGCGCGCTGGGTCATGCTGGGTGGCACCGGCAGGAGTCGTGGTGCTGGTGGTAGTGGTGGTACTGGTGGTACTGGTGGTACTGGTGGTGGTGGGGACTGTGCAGATCACAGAGACAGGTGCCGCGGGAGTCACACATGCGACGTTGGTCGGTCCCGGGAGTCCCTGTGAGCCAGATGGCCCTGGCTGCGTGCTTGGTCCCGCTCCATCCTCCGCCCCGGAGCTGCCTGTGTCGTCGTCAGCAGAGAGTCCTGTAGGTGTGGGAGGCGAGGCTGGCGGCCGGGTACTGCTTTCCCCAGTCAGTTGACGATCACCTGAGGGACAAGATCGAGCTGGTCAGTAATGTGGACAGTACATGGTTACATTGATTTGTAGACATTTCTGTTTCCTGTTGCACACACCCCACCCTCCACCACCACCACCACCCTCCCCGTGCACATGGGGGCCTGTTGGGAGTTGTAGTTTGGGCCTCTCACACACCCCACCCTCCACCACCACCACCACCACCACCCTCCCCGTGCACATGGGGGCCTGTTGGGAGTTGTAGTTTGGGCCTCTCACACACCCCACCCTCCACCACCACCACCACCACCACCCTCCCCGTGAACATGGGGGCCTGTTGGGAGTTGTAGTTTGGGCCTCTCACACACCCCACCCTCCACCACCACCACCACCACCACCCTCCCCGTGCACATGGGGGCCTGTTGGGAGTTGTAGTTTGGGCCTCTCACACACCCCACCCTCCACCACCACCACCACCACCACCCTCCCCGTGCACATGGGGGCCTGTTGGGAGTTGTAGTTTGGGCCTCTCACACACCCCACCCTCCACCACCACCACCACCACCACCCTCCCCGTGCACATGGGGGCCTGTTGGGAGTTGTAGTTTGGGCCTCTCACACACCCCACCCTCCACCACCACCACCACCACCACCCTCCCCGTGCACATGGGGGCCTGTTGGGAGTTGTAGTTTGGGCCTCTCACACACCCCACCCTCCACCACCACCACCACCACCACCCTCCCCGTGAACATGGGGGCCTGTTGGGAGCCATGGACATGTTAGTGTGTTGGTGTCCGACGTGCATGGGTTGGGGCGTGGGGGATGTTTATTCTCAGTTGTGTGAGCCTGACCATGTCGTGCTGATCGTGGTGCTTGGTTTGTACTCACCAGTCTCTTCTCCTTCGTCAAGGCCGTCTAGGCTCTCTGGGTGTAGTATCACCAGCACCTTCTCCTCCCAATCGGTGTAGGGTATGGGCTCCGAGGGTGTGCCACCGCCAGTAAGATTGGCTCTGGCGTGGTTTTTCGCTCGGATGCCCTTGACCCTGGTCTTAAGGTCATGCCACCGCCTCTGAATGTCGTGCTTGGTCCTCGGCACAGTCCCCGACGCATTCACCCGAGTGACGATCCTGTCCCACATGTGGTTCTTTTGCGCCACGGTCGTCTGCTGGACTTGGGCCCCGAAGATGTTGGGCTCCACACGGATAATTTCATCTACCATTACCCGCAACTCTGTCTCCGTGAATTTGGGGTTTTTTTGGGTGCCATAGTGTGTGGTGCTCAGTGTGTGAGTTGAGTGAGTTGGGAGGTGCAGGTGTGTGGTGTGTGATGTGTAGGATTTGTGTGGTGGGTGTTTGTGTGGTAGGGTGGTGGGTGGGTGTCTTCTATGTGATTTTATGTGAGTTAGCAGTGTCTCGAATGGCCCTCTTGCTGGCAGCAATGCTGTGGTGCAAGGGATTGTGGTTGTGTGGGGGTGTCTTTTTGTAGTCGTGTCTCAATGGTTGTTGCGAGTCAGGTGGTAGGTGGGCGTGTTGACTTGTGTGCATTATTGGATAATTGGGACGTGTCATGGTGGCTTGTGCTTGGGGGGTGGGGGGGCCTTGTCAATGTTCGTATGTTTGCTTAGGACTTGCGGTGCACTTTCATACATTTGTTAGGCGCTAGGGATGTTGTGCGTGTTGGCCTTCCGCACTGATGCTGTGGTTCTCGTAGCATTGTTTCCGCCGCGGATGTGGATGGCTGTGAGTTCCGTGGTACGGGCGGATTTATCCTAATTGCGGCCACGGAGTATTCTCAGGTATGGCGGTACATGTTTTATTTTCCGCTGTCATTTCCGTCCGCGGCAGTGGTTGTTCATTGGACTCCGTCCGCCGCGGACGGACTTGGTTGTGTTCCGTCCACCGCGGACGGTGTTGGTTGTGATCCGTCCGCCGCGGTCGGAGTTTCGTGACATGAATATCCTAATCCCAACCGCGGCTTCTCCGCGGCGCAGCCGGGAGTAAAATTTCCCCCACCATGGCGGACAGTACCCATTTCCGTCCGCCATCCTAATCGGCCCCTAAGTGTACAAAGTCACTTTCAATCCTTAAAAAGGTCTTACACGCAAAACGAAGAAATCCTGGGCTAATTAGGCAGGCAAGAAAGTCTTACAAAGACACAATAAAGGAGAGGAAGGCCACTTTGAAGAAAGAGGCTTTGATGGCCTTAAAAGAAGCATCGGCCCTGTCCCCACTTCTATTCAATCTCTACCTGCAACCACTGATTGCTTCCTTGGCAAGCATGGACTGTAGAGTATTTAACTATGCGGACGACACGCAGCTGTTGCTGAGTGTCGATAACACAAGCGCCGCACAACTCCAAGCCCAGAATATCTTGAGGTACACTGTACAATGGATGACGGAAAATCTTTTGAAAATCAATCCAGATAAGACCGAGGTATTGGTGATTCCATCTACCACCTCACCATGGTGTGACCTCTACTGGCCTGCGGAGTTAGGCCTGGTTACCAAACCTAGCCTGAATGTAAAGAGCTTGGGGATCAAACTGGACTGTGATCTATCAATGGCCAGTCAGATCTCTTCTGTGGTGGGAAGCTGCACTGATATCATCCGACAGCTACGGAAGCTAGCTCCTGTCCTTTCTCAATCCATGATGCGCTCAATCGTAGCAGCTACTGTTATCTCAAGGATAGATTACGGTAATGCTTTCTATCTCGGCCTGCCGAAAACCCTGACCAATAGGCTACAGGTCGTCATGAACGACGCTGCACAACTCATTTTCAGGCTCCCAAGACAAACTAAAGCATCTCCCCTGTTACAGAGCCTGCACTGGCTCCCTATCAAAGAGCGAGTGGAATTTAAGAATCTGTGCACAGCTCACAAGGCAATCTACGGTCTGGCACCCGCCTACATTAAAGATCGCTTGGTGGTGTACAGTCCAATGAGAATTCTTAGATCCTCAGATTCTCAGTTATTGGTCTGTCCCCGGTACAAACTGGTAACCAAGGGAGGGAGAGCCTTCTCTGTGTTAGTCCCCCAGTTATGGAACACGTTACCTGAGACGCTGCGCAGGGAAGGGAACCTCCTACGGTTTAGAAAGGGGCTAAAAACACTGCTGTTCAGAAGAATCATAAGTGCTATATAGGCCAGTGGATGCCTTTTATTCTGAGATTGCCAAGTTATTGTTCTTACCACCGATTTCCGAGCGCCTAGAGACCTGCAGGTGATTGGGCGCGATACAAATCCAAAATAACAATAACAATAACAATAACAACAATAAAAGAGATAGCACGGCCTTTTGGAATGTGATAAATGCACCTTACTTTCAAAATAAAGAGGCGGATATGATAGACATTGCCATAACGGGGGACACATGGGTGACGTATTTTACCCACCTGTATGAAAAAGTTACCCCACATGAAGGAGAGCAGACTAATAACAACAAGACTGCTAGCCCTCTGGACAGTAATCACCATTGCCCATGTCCACTAATTATATCCTTTAGTTGCCAGGAGGTCACTAAAGCGATAAAGGATAGCTCCTCGGGAAAGGCCCCGGGCCCGGATGGGGTACCGATTGATGTTTTTAAGGCTGAACTTGACCTCTGGGCACCGATGTTAACGAATGTTTTAAACAAGGCCAACCACTGTGGCTTTATACCCTCCTGGGCGGATGCTATTGTGGTCCCCGTCTTTAAAAAGGGTGACAGGAATGACCCTGTATGCTATCGCCCAATTTCTTTGTTGGATGCTTCGATGAAGGTGGAAGGTCGTATTATACTGAATAGGATTCAAACCTGGGGGGAGGAGAATAATATCATCTCGAATCTCCAGTATGGGTTTAGACCTGGCAAGGGGACTGTTGAACAACGCTTAAACCTAGCCCTACTGAATTCAAAGTACACTCAGGCAAAGAACGGGAACCTTTTTATTAGTTTTATAGATTTCAGTTCTGCTTTTGACTGTGTAGATCATGAATTAATGTGGGACACTTTGAGTGATTTAAGGGTTGACATCCACCTCATTTTGTTTATAAAGGAACTCTATAGGGGAGCTGGTGCTAGTATAAGGTATGGATTGAAGGGGGAGTGTTTCTGACAAATTTCCTATAATGAGGGGGGTAAGACAGGGGTGCATTTTGGCACCCCTGCTATTCACCATATATATAAACACAGTTGGAGATTACCTTAGAGAGTCGCAGCATGATTATCCAACTATTGGTGGGATCCCTACACCAATATTGCTGTATGCGGACGATGCGGCATTATTGTCACGGACCAGATTAGGACTGCAGAAGACAGTGGATAAATTCTCCGGCTTTATGAGGGCTAGAGGCCTCAAAATTAATATATCAAAAACCTTCACAATGTCTTGTGGGAAGGGGTCAGAGAGGGTGCCCTGCCCGATTTACTTAGAGGGTAAGAGAATTGAATCCACGGATAAGTTCACTTATCTAGGTGTAAATTTTGAGAGGAGGGGAACTTGGCACGCAGCAGTACATGCTAGGCATCTGTCCTTTATGCGTTCCATGGGAGCGCTAAGAAATTTTGCTTCAAAACTAGGGGAGAAACCAGTAAAAGAGTTGATTCATGTATATAAAGCTAAATGTGTCTCCGTAGCAACATATGGAGCAGGAGTGTAGGGAGGAGAAAATGCTCAGGTTCTACAAACCGGCGAAAATCAATTCATTTGTCATCTTTTGGGACTTCCTAAAATGACTTCTACATACATGACACACATAGAAGTAGGACTACCCTACATATTGGATACCATCAGGATCGCCCCTATACTTCTCTGGCACAAGGTCTGGGTTACCAGTGAGACCGCTTTAAACAGAGCCCTAATAAAGGATTGTCTATCTCTTGACGGGGTCTCTAACATTTCATGGCTCTGCTACCTTAGAAGTATGTTTAATGAGATGGGACATCCAGAATTCTTCGAGAAGCCGGGTAGTTTGGAGATGGTGTCGAGAGGTTCCCTCAAAAAGATAACCTTAGACCACTTAGTTGATATTAGGTGGAACCTTGAAAAAAGGAAAAATACCACTCTCAGATATCAACAAATTACTGAACAAGAAGGGCTTCAGAAGTATCTCCTGGTCGAAAATAGTCTGTATGCTCGCACACTGCTGACCCGGTTTAGGCTAGGTATCTTTTTTCGTTTAGTTACCTTTCCCCTATGTAACAATTGGTCAATGGACAAACTTCTTTGTCCTTGTGATGATGTTTCTTACCAAACAAATTTACATGTTATTTTGTTTTGTAAATTTTATCATGCTGCACGTAGGGCCTTCTTATTACCTGTTCTTAAATCCTGGGAGATTAGATCATGCTCTGCAGCTTTCATTAAGCTTCAAAAACTAGATGAAGATCATGTTATTCTCACAGTTACTAGTTTTTTGAAGCTTGTGATTAAATTTCGGAACACAATGTAATGTCCTTTTTATCAATATTTATTGTTTTTAAATATGATTCTCTTTTTAGTTTTACTGTAGACTTGTTGTATTTTTAATTCAATGACCTAAGATTCTTGGCCATAATTATGTCTTATATACTGGCTTTCTGTCCGATTGTTGTCAAATGCTTTTATATATCATGCGCTTTTATGATTTGACATTTTAAATCGAATAAAGCTTGTTTGAAACTTTAATACTATGGTAAACAAATCTCAGGCAGAAGAGGATGTGACCTGTTGGATTCTGAAGATATTTTGCAGAGGATTCGGCTTGTAGGACCACATACCATTACTGTGATATTCGTATTGAAATATAAATACTGCTTGGATAAGGGGATTTTTGCTCAGAAAAGAAAAAATTAAGACACCCAGCCTATGCACCGAGGATAAACATTCCTGCATCCCTCAAGACTGCCCAATGATGCTCCAATTCAGGAAAGAATTGAGGATCCACCTCTTTAAAGACCACTACACCACAATGAATTAACCATCCAGAAACCAGCTTCCTCTCCTGTTACTCGTTGACTTCATGCTTCTCTTTGAAAATGATTATTAACAACCACAGGGGCTGTCCAACACCCCGAACCCGGGCCAGTCAGTTAACACATCTAACAATAGATTCAGGAGGAGAGTCACACAGAAAAAATATATGATCCACCACATAAACTTTCAATTGACAAACTGAGAAAAAAATCAGTTAGTGAATGAGACAGAATAATAGAAGAAGCCCTTCGAACAATATTTCAATTATTACAAAAACATTATTTATTGAACATAATACAAAAATGTTAGACCTAAAAACAGTTGCGCTCAAGACAAAAACTGCTGGTATACAACAAAACACAAATCATAAACCAGACAAGTGGCACACAAAACCATTATACATTACGGTAAAAGAACAACAAAAACATATATAATGTGTCCTTGATTCAATCTTGGCCACAGACAGGCGTCGACGGCGTTTCGACCGCTATATTATTCTGTGGTCATCTTCAGGACTCCTAGTTTACTTGAGCGTACTATATCTATACAGAATAAGATAATCAATTAATCTATTAGTGATATAGTTCTCTTAACAATGTCAATATCAGTAGGCTTCTTCAAAAGAAAAGACTTCAAAGGGAAAGAAAGAAAACACCCAGTGACAAGGCAGTCATAAATAAATGAGAAAAGCCAACACCAACCACAGTGCTAATAGAGTTAACAGTCCATCACCTCAACCAAAAATGATAACAGGGTGTAATCACCTGTGTAAAATCAATATGACCATTAATTCATTGTGGTCATTCACGAGAATTCTTTAAAATTTGCTGCAACAGAAGAGAGTAAAATCAATAGCCACATCTTGAAGCGTGAGGCTCAAATATAGAGATAAGCCAAAGGGGTACAACTTACTGGCAGTGCCGTGTGACAGCACACAGCATCATACAAACTTCATAAAATCTTATCAGTTGATCAATTTCATCCAACCTGAATGTCTGGTGTGCTGTTGCACACAATTAGGGAAGATAGGCACAAAAATGATGGAAAAACAGATTGTTATTGTATACACACCTAGAATATATTAAGGGTTGAGGCATGCAATACGAGTCGACCGCATTAACCGTACAGTTTCAGAAGGACAAGTTTAGTCGGCCCCTCCGCATTCTAACTGCTAAGATCTGTGTGGTATAGATGTTCAAGGAAGGGGAGAAAGAGGGAGGAACAACTTCCTAGTATAACATAATCAATACATCAACACAGTCAAAATAAGAACATACCTTGGAAAATAAATATAGGCTATTCAGTTTTGTAATCTTTCATTAATTCGCAACTGGTGATTCTGTAAAAACGATTGCAGAAATGTATTATCAATTTAGTTAAACTATGGCTGTAGGGATGTTTAACCTGCACATCTGATTTATACTGTAATTACATTAAATCTCAAATTAGAGGATATTCAGTTTGTTAATCTCTCATTTAATCGCAACTGGTGATTCTGTAAAAAACGATTGCAGAAATATATTATCAATTTAATTAAACTATGGCTGTAGGGATATTTAGCCTGCAAATCTGATTTATGCTGTACTTACATTAAATCTCAATTTAGAGCGCTTCCTCATGTGTTGAGCATAATTAGATGAGAGAAGAAATTTTCATTCTTGAGAAGGAAATACTTGATATGAATTTACCAGATGCTACACAAAAAAATTATGTGATTCTTAAAAAAGAACTGGGTACATATCAATTATATCTAAAAGGCAAAAAACAATATGGAAGCTGTAGAGTCCAACACAGTAAATGTTGTTAATCTATCATCAAAGGAGTTTGATACTGAGCAATTGATTGAAAATTTTGAGCAAAGGTTTAAATTATTGTTTAACTGGAAGTCAATCATTGGAGAATGTACATGTTGACCTATTTCGTTTTGTACGAAAACTGAAATTAAAACAATTTTTTGCTGATCACCCAAATGTCTGTCCTCCTAGTGTCAATGTTTCATGTGTGTCTGAATTTAAAATATCTGAAATTGCAACCTCTCATGTCATTGCCATTCTAGAAGAAGAAAACACATGTGATTTATTTGAACATGCTAGAAATCTTGATATCGTAGAAGACACCAGTATCAACAGTGGTCTCACAAAATCCTCAAAATTCATGCCAGCTGTTCCGACTAAGTCAGCAATAGACAACTTCTCTATGTTGGTCACACAGGAACTTTATAAATTAGAGGATAAACATGATATCAATTCAAAATGTTTCCATCAGCAGAACGTTACAAAAAGAGAAAGAGCCTTTCTTCAGTCCTTACGTGATGACACTGACCTTGTCATCCGTGAGGCTGACAAAGGCGGCAATATTGTGATCATGAATTTCACAGATTATATGACTGAGATTGATGGACAACTGAAAAGTGAGGAATGTTATATGAAGTTACAATCCAATCCCACTAAGATCATTGAGAGGCAAATCAATGGGAGATTAACAGAATGGCATGAATCTCGTCTTATATCAGATTCTGAGTACAAATATCTCCTTGCTGACAATTCTAGACACCCTTGTATCTATACCCAAAATTCATAAAGGGGGAGCTTTTCCCCTGGGCCGACCAATAATATCAGGGAATGGTGGCCCCACTGAACATCTGGCAGAATATGTTGACACCTTCCTACAACCAATTGTTTATAATCTTACTTGAAAGATAGTAGAGACTTACTTTGTGAACTAGAGGATTTTATTTGGGAGGATGACTTATTTACGTTCGTTACGATGAACGTTGAAAGTCTTTATATGTGTATTGGTCTGGAGGATGGACTTAGAGCCTTAAAACATTTCCTATATAAACGTAATGCGTGTCATTTAGAACACACGCATATGCTACTGACCATGGCAGAGATGATTCTAACCCAGAATGCTTTTCTACATGGAGAAGACTGGTATGTGCAGAGACAAGGTACGGCGATGGGCTCCAGATTTGCTCCATCCTATGCAAACCTCTTCATGGGGATGTATGAGGTGGAGCATGCCTGGGGCCCAGGAGCCAAAGACTGGATTGAGAGTATTTTGTTTTACACAAGATACATTGACGACATCTTCCTAATATGGAAGGGCAGCTCAGAAGAACTCAACGCCTACTTTCTCTACCTAAATAACAATAGGAAGAATGTCAAGCTGACAATAAATAGCTCGAATCAAGAAATTATGTTTCTGGACCTAAGACTATATATTAAAAATCCAAGAATCCAAAGTGATCTCTTTAAAAAACCTACTGCATGCAACAGTGTGTTGCATGCATCCAGCTGTCATCCCAAATCAACGCTCACTGCAATACCATACGGCGGGTTAGAACTCGCCGCAACTGCAGTGAGGAACACAATTTTGAATCAAATATAAACAAACTCAGGAATGATTTCAAGAATAGAGGATATGATGAAAGATGTCTAAATAAGGCAGAAAATAAGACCAGGAAACGCAAAAGAAAGGATACCCTAGAACTTCAAAATAAGAAATCCACTAAAGATAAAAACAATCAAGGCCAGTGTGCATTCATCACTGAATATGGGACCTATAGTAATCACATCTATAACATCCTAAGAAAGAACTGGCACTTACTCAAATCGGAAACTCTTTCATCTGACTTAGTATCCTCAAAACCCAAGGCTGTGTATCGAAAGGGATGAACTATAAAAAATCTACTATGTCCTAGCTATGTAACTAGACCTAAACTGAAGTCGGTTAATTGGTTTCCTGAAAAAACATGTGGCTTCTATACCTGTGGGACATGTTCAGTCTGTCAATTTGGCCAGAACAAAAAGAAAACCTTTAAGTACAATGGCCCGAAGGAATACTACATTAAAACATTTATCAATTGCAACACCACATATACAGTATATGTTATCATCTGTGCTTGCAATAAGATCTATATGGGAAGTAGCACCAGATGTCTTAAAGTACGGATACAAGAACATCTGAGGAACATTAGACATGGCGACGTGTCAAACCCAATAGTACAGCATATATTAGAGAATCATCCAGAAAATCAGAACATCACCTTTCATGCGATTGATCATATAAAGAATAATGCGAGGGGTGGTGACAGGACTATACATTTGAGAAAGACCGAATCCCTTTGGATTTGTAAACTTAGATGTGTGATCTCTGGCCTTAATATCAATAATGAGTTTCATCATTTTCTGTAGAGACATGATATCCCTGGTCTCCCTGCTATGACAAATAACCACAGAGAGATGATATATATATTCTTGCTTGTATATTGTTTTCAAAAATAATTATTGGTGTGACTAATTGTGAATCATAACTGTGCCACACTGATAACATGAGAAATTGCTCATTTATATGAGCATACTCTCTTCTTCCATTACTGTATTTTTCTTTTTAAATCATTGCTTTTCTGAACTAAGCAATAGAAATGTCAACTACACCCTTATAATAAGACTGGTTTAGTACAATATCTAAAAAATGCGTTTTTATATACAGTTATGTGTAAATGAACACAATGTTAACAAATAACTCTTTGGGATATGAAAATATGTCGATCGGAGCATCTGGGCCCCTTTTTCTGTTTCATATTGACTAACCTTAATATCAAAAGGTTGTTAGTGGAAAGATAAAATAATGGATTAATACGTCTATTTTAAGATGCTATAGTTCGAAAACATTGCCCGTGCAAAGATGGCGGAGCCCTAAGAATAATTGGTCCGTTTTGGGATGAAAATAGGTTTATAAGTATACCTTCAATACAAATGCTTCGGACTTATCGACCATATTCAAAGCACTTTAGTTAAAATGTGCAATTTAATTAGACCGATGCTTCCTAAATAAAACTAGCGTGGAATGGTTTTCCCGAAAACTAAGTATAGGTTCTCACTAGTTCCCGAAAACCACAAATAATTTGATTAAAACTATAAGTTAAGACACTATATTGAATCTATCAGAAAGCTTTTATAAATAAGCTTCCTGAAGTCCTGAAAATGTTTATTATATATAAAATAGCCCCATTCTAAGATGGCGCCTACTTTTCTCCGTACGGGACCTCCATAAATGCTCTATATCTAAAAGAGCGCGCAAATTCCTTCAATACAAATGCTTAGGACTTATCGACCATATTAAAAGCACTTTAGTTAAAATGTGCAATTTATTTAGACCGATGTTTCCTAAATAAAACTAGCGTGGAATGGTTTTCCCGAAAACTAAGTATAGGTTCTTACTAGTTCCCGAAAACCACAAATAATTTGATTAAAACTATAGGTTAAGACATTATATTGAATCTATCAGAAAGCTTTTATAAATAAGCTTCCCGAAGTCCCGAAAATGTTCATTATATATAAAATAGCCCCACTCTAAGATGGCGCCCTGGCGCCCACTTTTCTCCGTACGGGACCTCCATAAATGCTCTATATCTAAAAGAGCACGCAAATTTAGTCAATTGATAACTAACTAATTGGATCGGTTTCCAATTAGTACCGGTATTTAAGCAGCATGGTTTTAGCCACTTCAAATGTACCGTGCCGAACCCTGTGAAGCGGACACGATCGAGGATCTCTATTGCGGGACTGGAACTACTGCATCCGGGTGAGTTGGTAGTAGAAAACCCGCTCGATATCCGTTACTAGTATGTGGGAAGTTTGCTCTTCGTGCAAAACGGCTCTTTATTTATAACATAGGCGTTTTAAACCTAAAATCAACTTCATTTTACAACCTTAGCTTAGTGCGCTTCTAGCTGTACACGTATCACCTTTATCTTTAAAATAACTTTTAAAGAATGAAAAATTAGCAAAAAGGAGATTGTGCGATTTAGCATATCGACATTAATGACAAACAACTGTTTTGGACTTTATAATATTTACTGACTGCTTGCTACTTGCCATATTTCCTTAAATCAAGCAATATGGTGGTGCAACCAATATTGGTACACGGTTTTGCTTTCTTTTTCTTTTAATTTTTTTTATTGAGAATTCATTGATACAAAACAGATGCAGCAAAAGAGAATGTTTTCTTTACAATAAATACACATAGTACTAACGAAGATATATTACCTGGTAAAAATAGTTCGGTAAAGCAGAGATACAGGCTTAAATAAATTCATACAATATATATACAAATAAATACATATTTACACATACATTATAAATATAAATATAAGTGGGCCCAGCCTTATTTAATTATAACTGCCCATCCCTCCAGGATTTCAGGGGGTCCCACATCTTATTGCCGAAATCACGCATTTTCTTACCCTTATAAAGATATAAAGTGGATTCAATATTGTGTATACCAAGAAGTCTGGACAGCCACATTTGGAATGTTGGGGCATTAGGATCCTTCCAGGCGGCTGAGAGTAAAATGCGTAATACCGCCGCGGCCAAAAAAATAAAAGCCTCTGTTTCCCTGTTAACAAGAGCCGTTTTACTATCACACCCAAAAATCATCACCGTCGGGGATAGGCTGATCTTTGTGCCTAGCAGCCCCTCCAGAAATTTCTCAATCTCAGTTGTTATCAGACTGAGCTTCTCACAATAAAAGAACATGTGTAAGAGATCTCCAGGGCCTTTCTGGCACCTGGGACAGTTGCTATCACTCCTCATACCCCAGTCATGTAGTTTAGAGGGAGTATAGTACAGATTAAATAATGTTTTAAAATGTTGAGCCTTCAAGTTTGAGGAGCGCAGTATTTGCTTATCCAGCCCCAAAGCTTTATCAAGATCGGTGTCGGGATCTTGTAGTCTGTCTGCCCAAGCAGCCTCATGCTTCTCGAGGTCATTGGGTATTCTTTCTATAAGGGCTTGATATATATTCCTGATTTTATCTCCTCCTCTTATCAGATATCCCAGCACTGGGCAAGGTGGGCCAGGAGCTACATCTGAAAAAGCAGTTTTAAGTGTTTGGGAGATCTGGAGATATTTAAAAATGTGGCCGCTGGTCACACCAAACTTCTCCTGTAGCCTGTTAAAGCTCAGTATGCTGCAGTTTGGCATTACATCTCCAACCGTCCGAATACCCAGTAGTTCCCATTGTTGCCAGGCCCCATCCACACTCAAGTTTGGTAGATACCCTGAGTTCCACAGCGGGGTATACTCATTAATCTTGGAAATATATAGCAATTTCTGCAGATTTTTCCATAAATCCCAGGCACTGAGCAACCCTTTATGCCGGGATTTAAAAAAAAACCTACGGCTAGTTTTTCTCAACAGTGCCCCTACGGCCTCCTTCCCATCAATAGCTCGTAAATTGATGGTGGTTCGTATAAATCAGATGTCGGGTCATATGAATACCTTCTACTGGGTGCTGGCATGAATAATATAGACACCTGCGTCAGCAAGCAAGCCCAATGATAGAATCTTATATTTGGGGCTGCTAGGCATCCACATTCCTGGCTGCCCTCCTAACTTTACCATACTGCCAGAGAAAACTGTTAAAAATAGACTCAAATTTCTTTAACAACCCTTCCTCAATTAAAAAAGGTATGCATCTAAACAAATAAAGGAGCTTGGGTAACATAGTCATCTTTAGCACATTGGTCCTCCCTATCAAAGATAGGTGCAGTGAATCCATCCGCTTCAAATCTGCCTCGATTTTTTTTTAAAGTGGAGCACAGTTATCCTGAATAATAATGCCTGTCTCTGCGTTAATTACTACCCCAAGATAGGTCGCAGAATGTACATATCTTTCATCAACTTTAATGACCTCATTTGAGCAAATTACCTGAGTTTTTGACTCATTCAGTCGGTACCCCGAGTACTTGCCAAATTCCCTGGTGACTTCCACCAATATCCGCATGGCCTCAACTGGCTCTGGAGTAGTGACTGCCAGATCATCGGCATACGCCAATATTTTGCTTTCAAAACCATTGGTTACAACTGGCAGAATTCCCACGTTCCCCAGAATTTGCCTGATCAGTGGATCAATGTATAGTGCAAACAGGATCGGTGAGCAGGGGCAACCCTGACGGGTACTCCTGCTAATCCTGATCCTATCATAGCACTGACCCATCAACTGAATGCGGGCCATTGGATCTCGATACATGGCCTCCATAGCCATCCGGAATTTTGGGTCAAAGTCTCTGTCTGCCAGGACGTCCCACAGATATAGCCACCTGACACGGTTGAACGCTTTTTCCGCATCAAGGAGGATCATGGCGACCCCCCTCCCCCCAGCAGCATGGGCCTCAAACAATGAAATTGCTCTCCTAATGTGGTCCGTCGTTCCCCGGCCGGGGATGAACCCATGCTGCCAGGGCGAGACGAGCCCCCCAATGATCCTCCCTAACCGTGCGGCCAAGATCTTTGCATACAGCTTATTATCTGAGTTAATCAGAGATATGGGCCTGTAGGACCCCGGATTCTCCCTTGGCTTTCCCTTTTTATGAAAGACTATGATGGTAGTGTCTTTCCATGTTTCCGGGATCTTACCCGTACATATAATGCCATTGAATAGATCCAGCAAAATTGGAGCCAACTCTTCTGAGAGACACTTGTACAACTCAAGGGGGATGCTGTCTGGCCTGGCGGCCTTTCCAGAGGCCAGTTCAGCCAGCGCCCCGCGGATCTCTTCCAGTGTTATGTCCAGTTCCAATTTTGCTCTGTCCTCTGATACCACTCTGGACCCATTGTCTGGATATCTGCCAAGTGGGCGCTCCCCACCCGTTTCTTCCTTATACAGGGTTTGATAGCAATTTGCAAAAACTGCAAGGATACCCTGAGGTTCCACAACCTCCAGTCCATTCTCTTGAATGCAAGTTATTGTATTTTTAGTATAGCCTTGCCTGACCCTTAACGCCAACTCCTTCCCCGCCTGCTCACCGGTCTCATATACTCTCCTCCTATATGTCCAATATTCTGCTGCCGGTTTTGCTTTCTATGGCAAACAATTCATTTTTGGTATTTGTTGACCTACAAACAGGTCTTTCTTTATGCTTGTTGACTGTAATTGCCCTGAGGACATTGTACTTACTTTAAATTTCACCAATCTCCGTTGAAAATGCTAATAATAACTATTCTTACAGATATATTTATCAAATATATCTGAGAACATAATATATCTGAATACCTATTTTGGATTCTGATATGTGACTTTTATACTTTTATAGAATCAATAATGTACTTGATTAAACTGTTAAAAACCAATACGACATTGTTTAAGACAGTAATATGCATCAAACTTTACTCATTTAGGACACTGCTCCGCAACAAAGACTTTTTACCTGCTAAATATTATGCTCAACACATGAGGAAGCGCTCTAAATTGAGATTTAATGTAAGTACAGCATAAATCAGATTTGCAGGCTAAATATCCCTACAGCCATAGTTTAATTAAATTGATAATATATTTCTGAAATCGTTTTTTACAGAATCACCAGTTGCGATTAAATGAAAGATTAACAAACTGAATATCCTCTAATTTGAGATTTAATGTAAGTACAGTATAAATCAGATGTGCAGGTTAAACATCCCTACAGCCATGGTTTAACTAAATTGATAATACATTTCTGCAATCGTTTTTACAGAATCACCAGTTGCGAATTAATGAAAGATTACCAAACTGAATAGCCTATATTTATTTTCCAAGGTATGTTCTTATTTTGACTGTGTTGATGTATTGATTATGTTATACTAGGGAGTTGTTCCTCCCTCTTTCTCCCCTTCCTTGAACATCTATACCAGTTATGGGTCCAATATTTATGTAACAATGAATGAAAATGTAATTTGATGTGATCATAAAAAGCGTGTCTTATAAAGAATGGAATTCTTTAGCATTAGAGACTTGCGATATTTTTGTAAAAGTCGATGTGTGTTTTTATTTTGCTTGAAATTATTATGTACAAAATTGTATATAGCCCTTTTTAGGGCTCGGGCCTAAGCCACCACGAAGTGGAGGCGGAGCTTCCGAGCTCTTATGTGTTAAAAAAAAAAAATGCAGAAAGGGGTCCGGCTGGCACATTCCTTAGTTTTTTATGGCATCTGCCTAGTGATTCGTCTTCGCTGTGCTGTGTATTTAGTAGCGTTGACGTGATAGGCTATAAGTAATTTACGCGTGCCCGATGTGGCATATTCTGTGCGAGAACGAGCACGGCAGAGTGATTAATCTTAATTAGGAGCTGTCAGAGTGCCCGTGTAATGCAATCCAGATGGTGCGAGCGCGTTCACCATTGCATTGCATGTTTCATGCGCGCGTTTAACATTTAAGTCTCCCGGTCTGGCTGACGCGCAGGAATGTTGAATATTTACAGCCTGGGCTGATTGGCTTCAGAGAAGGTAAAGAGGACAGACAACGTGGTTCATCATACAAAGGAAGATTTTGTTTTATTTTATTTTTTCCTTTTCCCTCCCGATTTCCTTACACTTTTTCTTGAGGTGTTTACTCTCCCTCTCGCCTTGTTTGTGAATATAGAAAACATTCAATCACACAATGTTTGCTCATTCTCTTCTGACAGCATGCCGTCTGACCCCCGTTCCCACGTCACGACAGGCGGCTGAGGATCCCGTCTCTGTGACTAGGGCAGTATTAGTTGAGTCTCCGGGCAGGAAGCGCCTTGGTGGGCGTGAAGGGGCGTGTAGTGTCACATACACCACCGAATCGAACACGTCAACATTTGACACCTTGTCTCGTGGGTGCGAGTGACCGCTCGCAGCCTCAGACCCAGTGGAGAGCAGTGCGATCCTAACATTAGAGCAGCTTGTTAAAAGCGACGTATAGCACCAAGAAGGCTTCTTGGCGCTGGGATATCACTGCCAACCGACTGCCAAGAGACAGCATGGTAATCACAGGAAGGATGTTTCCGATTAATACTGTGGGTAGACTCAGCTGAGAGGCCATGAGTTGAATGATCATGGCGTGTAAACAAACATCCGATAGGCCGTTTTTTGGTGGGCCATCCTCTTCTGTGCCTTTTTTCTGCTTGTCTACAATTCCAACGTGTCCAGGTCCTCAGAGCTATGCTGGTTTTTTTTTTTTACATAATATAGTCCTTTATCACCATAACATGACGCAGCACAACGCTGTTCTTTATTGAACCGAGTCTGATGCACACTGACTAGGTGTGGTGAGCCTCGCTCTTACGATTTCAGTGCCGAAGTTGTGTCACCTTTTTAGAGCATTAATCTACGCAGTAGCGCCCAGAAGCGGTCCACCTTCGGCCAGGCACAGTAGGCAGGCCACTTATTTGCCTACTCTTTCAGTCCACATCTTTTACATTTAAAATGTCAAAAACTCCACAGGGGGTCTTCTCTGTGGCAGGAATGAGTGAGAAAATTAACCTTTTAGCTGGCAAGACAGCTCAGAGGGTTGAGTCATCACTGCAGATACCTGCTGGTTCCGTGATCACAGCAGTGCGGTGTGTCAGCCTTTCCTCCATTTAAAGTAGATGAAATGCCACTGAGATGAGAAATTTAAATTGCTGACGAACCATGAGTGTTATTGTTGCACCCGTCACGTGTGGAAGGGGGAGGGGGTGAGGGGGGATACACGTTCACCCTGCTGGCGTCGGTTCTTCAGAGCATCAGACATTTTTCTAAAAGTCACTTAAATACCTCAGAGGTTTCTGACTGGGAAATGGTAGTTTGACTCTCAGGCAACAAATTGTTCAGAATTGAGTTTATTTTTATTTATAATGTTCAATTATAGTGCCGTAAGCCGAGCTTTAAGAACCAGTAACAAAAATTACAAAAGTACAAACAAGACACCATAAAGGCAACAACAGAGAGACAATGAAAGAAAACAAAAAAATGCTATAACATCATGACAAAACCGTAAACTAACAACGAGGCACTATACTTGTTTTTATTTTTTCAAGTGTGTGCTTTTTTTCCCCCTGGCACCCCGGCCCCTTTAACAGAGTAGCTAAACAAGGGCGTATTTATAGGGCCGGTAAATTACTTTATCCCGCGGTGTAATTTATACACAGTGTACACAGATTCCGCAACACTAATGCGGCCGAACAAAGTGCAAAGCAAGCGTAAAGAGACGGCGCCCATCCATCAGCGGCGCGGGTGCGTCGTCGCTTTTTTTAATGATTTGTTTATGATTTTATGACTGCGGTTTTCTATTAATCTGCCCTTTGTTTCCCATCGATCCCCCGGCGGTCAGCAGCGTCTCCCTAGTTTTTGAAGCCGGGGGCTTTATTTGACGTGAACGCGGAAAGACGAACGACCCTCGGAGGCCACCAGACCACGGAACATTACAGGGGCCAAGGGGGCATTTCCAGACTGCCACGAACTACGTACACCCTATGCACGCGGCAAAGCATGCATTTATTTAGCATCTGTGTTTATTTACTAAATATCTCGAAAGAAGGAAGTGGAAATAGTCCCTCAAATAACAGAAATGTAGCGGTGGGCAGTGATGCCAGCGAGATTTTGAGGGGTGGATGGCCCCTGCAGGGCCATTATAGCATTTACGATGAGTTTTATGTATTCGCAGTGTTGGAAACCGGCTATTTCTGGTAGGCTAAGGCTGATGCCAAAGCCAGGCAGAAACCACCATTCCAGTCAGGGCAAGGAAGTCACACGCCAAGATAACCCCTGCTCACCCTCTAGGTAGCATGGCGCGAGCAGTCTAGGCAAAACTCGGAGGCGATGTGTAAAGCATTTGCGTCAGCGCACGACAGCAACAACCCACTAGGTACACCACAAAAGAGACTCCACACAAGGTTATATTAAAATAACTTTTGTATTGTCAAAACATATCAGATAGAAATCACACATGTACATTGTGCCAACTGGCACGGCAATATTCACAAGGGATTATTTACAAGACAGGGCCACATGGGCCACTGTCTGAATCAACACTTTGCAGATATAGAAATACTTGTCAGAAATTAGAATAAAAGTATATAAACTTCACTGTAACACAAAGTAACAGTTATAGATCACATCCAGTAACTACTGGGAACAGGTAAGTACCTCCTACGCAACCCTAAACCCCTTAGGAGACTGTCACGCAGGGGACCAGGACCTCACTAGGACCACCTGTACTAAAAAGAACAACCACCTAAGTATCACACAGCATTTAGGGGTCTAAGAAAGAACACATTACCCATGATGTATGAAACACATTCAGAGGAGTAGTAAAGGAAAACCACCTAAGTATCACACAGCATTTAGGGGTCTAAGAGAGAACACATTACCCATGATGCATAGATATACATTCAGAGGAGTAGTAAAGAGAAACACATAATGTATAAACCTACACATTCAGCTTTGTGAAGAATAAAGCACATGATGCAATAAAATTACATTCAGAGGTACCAGAATAATACAGTAGCGCAATAGTCACATGATGTCTAAAAACATTCAGAGGTGCAGGAATAAGACATGATGCAAGAAATCACATTCAGAGGTGCAAGAACCATACAATTGCGCAAAACCTACATAAGCCACCACCTGTGGCAGTCCCTAGGCCAACTGGCCTTGTTGGGGCTAGAACGCCCTGAGTCTCAATGTCAGGGGCCTAAACGATGCAGGGGCCCACTACTTGCTGGGCCCCTGGGAACACTCACAAGGGCCTAAACGTTGCAGCTGGCACTAAGTGCTGCGCAGCTGGGTAGGCCGGGCACCTCTGTGCCAACTCTATCCCTCTCAGGGACTCCTTCTCCAACTTGCGCCTAAACGGTGCAGCTGCCCACTAATTGCTGGGCCGCTGGAGAATCATCAAAACTGCGCCAGGGCCCTCACTGGCCCTCAGGCCCAAACTGCGCCACGCTGGAGCCTCACAGGCTCTACACACATCTACGTCCACGTTGGAGCCACACAGGCTCTGGCATTACTTGTGCCCAACGTTGGAGCCACACAGGCTCTTGAAAACAATGGTGCCCCCTCCACCTAAAACGAAGGGCCCCGAACCTTCTCAGGGCTCTACACAAGCATGGCCCCCAAGCCCCTCACAGGGACTTCTGAGACAGCTACGGGCCCTCGGTGGAGCCTCTCTGGGCTCTAGGCTACGTTGGGGCGGCCCGCTGCCAACCGGGGCCGCCCTGACTCTGTGCCCCGAAGCGGCACCAACCTCCAGCAATGGGGGCCCTCAAGAGCCCCTCGCGGGCTCTGTAATCCCGGTGGGGCGACCCACTGCCATTCGGGGCCGCCCTTACTCGGTGCCTCGACCGGCACCGCACGGAGCTTCCTCCCCCGCAGCCCTTCACTCACCGGCTCTTCTATGCGGCAGGGGCGGGCTCCGGCGGCATCTGCGGAGCTCCTGCTCCACGCAGACTCTTCTCGCTTTCCCCGGTCCCCCGTCTCGGGACCGGGACCCAGGGTGGAGCCAGCAAGGCTCCCGGAGTCAGTCTCCTCTCGCGGGGGCGAAGGCGGGGCTCTCCCGGTCACATGGGAGCCTCGCTGCTCCCGCGCCGGACTTCTCTCTCTCGGCAGGGCTCCCTCGGCACACGGGAGCCCTGTCAGCCGGCCGCCACGTTTCTTCCTCGCCGTCTCTTCCCCTCGGGGCTCCCTCAACCAAGAGGAGCCCCGCGAACGGCCTCCATCTCTCGGGGGTCTTCCACTCCCCCTCTCCAGCTTCCAGGAGCCAGCCACTCACAGCGCGGCTCCTGGATCAGGCCCCCCTCGGAGGACCAATCAGAGCACGGCTCTCTTCGGGTCTCGACCAATCCGGTCGCGGCCCCTTCGTGGTTGCTTTTCTTCGGTGGGAAAATCGAGGTGGGCACTCGTAATTGCTAAAACAAATACGGCCATGAAACCTCAGCGCGTCCAGCGCTACCAGCGGACATAAAGCGCTCCTCAGTGCTAGAACAGTCAAGAGAAAGCGCTCTCAAGCGCTTGGGGGAAATGAAGCGCTCCAACGCGCTAGACAACAGGCAGAGCGCTCCCAGGCGCTCAGGAGGAAGCTCAGCGCCTCCAGGAGCTAGAAATACCGTTCCAACGCTATCCACAGGACAATGCAGCTCCTCCATGCTGCCAAAGCCCCAGAGCTTCCCAGGGGGGCAAAGCCAAGTCCCCCCATCAGCCCAGGCAGGGCAGAGGGGTCCCCCAGGAGTCCAGGAAAGTCCATCAGGAGTCCAGGGGCTGGGCAGGACTCAGGGAGTCCCCTGAGCCCAAGCAGCAACACGCCCCTGGCAGATTCAAGTCAGAAAACAAGAACAAATTGGAAGGGAACACAGCCCCTTCTTATACACAGAAAAGGCTTTGAAGTCTTTTGAAGTCTTTGTGTAAGCGAGCCCTAAGCCTGGGGTGTATCTGGTTTCCCTCTCCTGTCAGCCTCAGGTCAGAGGTGACAGTGGGTCATCAGGAGGGAGAGGCAGCAGGGTGGGCTGCCAGGCACGGCACGGCACCACCAGAGCTCTTTCCTCCCCTCCCTAACAGCAGATGGGGGCCTTTCATCTACGGCTGACTCAGACCCCCCTCCTCCAGACAGTCCATCTACCAGCAGGCCCAGGCATCCAGGGCCAGGCCCATCAGCCAATCACGTGCCAGCAGACTCACGACACAAATATGCCAACTTCTAAAAGTGGCGCTTCTAGACTACACACAGCCAGGCCGCATGCACCATTCTGCAGCATTCATTCTCACGAGTTCATACATATCAAACTCGACCCTGCACTCCCCATGCATCAGGAATCTACCATGGGCATACATATTCCCCATTCATTCCTATGGGAGGGCAGGGCGCTCACCATCCATACACAGAGAGCACACGCACTTTACACTGTACCACAGTGAAAAAGTGCGCAGAGGCCTAAAAATCACCAACCCAGGTTCCAAAAACAGGCTAGGAAAAAGCAAAAAGTCACGGGGTGAACCTGCCCAAAGGACCGGGTCCAACACATCCCCCTTCCAGCCAAAACGCAGGGTAGACCAATCACTACACTGATGGTCTTCACTGCTTTGGGCGACAAAAACCACGGACACGGGCCTGCACGGCAGGGCCAACTTCCAGTTTTTGTTTTTCGCCACTCTGAACCCACATAGATTTCCCTCAACAACAGCTCTCTGGCACCACGAGGATACCCCACTGGTATACACTAGTCATCCACAGCCAGGACCAGGCCCTAGGCCCTCCAAAGATCACAGGTCCTAACCAATCCACAGAGTGGGGGCAGAAGCCCCTGGCACACAATAGCCAATCTCCACTCTCTCTCTCTCAGGGTAGCTACACTACCACTGATCCTACAACCTAGGGACCACACCCTCAGGCTGACTAGAGGTCACGTCAAGAATGCCCGATCCGACCTCTACTCCACCAATGTTAGAACTGGGGGTCTCTAGTTGGCCGAGGTAAGTACCTTAGACCAAGTAGGGACCCTTGCTTCCAGTCAGGGTGAAGGAATAACCCTCACAGGGAAGCACTCACCAGAACACAACTCTCCTACCAGATCAGGACCTCACTCCGTCACTGGTCTACCACCTGGAAACGATTCCACTTCTGAGGTACAAAGCACACAGCACAGTCCCTCTACAAGCAGGTGGGGGGACACAGCACACAGCAAAGTCCCCTTTCCTCTACCTTAGTGGAAACAACAAACTGCAGGCGGGCCCCAGAACACACAGCAAGGGCAGCCCCCTCGGTCTCTTCAGCTGATTCACTTTGGTAGAGTTCCTCTTGACCTAGAAGTTTCCTAATCTCCCAACCTAGGATTTAAACCCTCAAGTTGCACCGGGGTCAGAAGTACACCGTCCTTCTGCACCCCCTTCCAGTTTCACTATTACAGGCACAGTATGTCTCAGGCTAGACAGAGCACACGCCAGCGGCGTATCAGCGACACACTCTCCTCCAGTACTCCCTATCACAGGATGATTCTCAGTATGTTCCAGGCTAGACAGAGCACACGCCAGCAGTGTATCAGCAACACACTTTCCTCCAGTACTCCCTATCACAGAGTGATTCTCAGTATGTTCCAGGCTAGACAGAGCACACGCCAGCGGCGTATCAGCAACACACTTTCCTACCACCGGGGTCAGAAGTAAGGACACCGTCCCTCTGCACCCCCCTCCAGAGTTCTGCACCCTCCCACCTGGGAGCGGTACCCCTGGAAGCCAACAACCGGTCAGGACACTGATTACCGATGCCCTTCCCTCCAGGTCAGGCTGAACCTGAACCTGGCCTTCCCCCTCCTCGGGGAACGACCTCCAGAGGCCCCACAAATGGTCAAGCACTCTAGACGGTCAAATGCTCAGCGAGCCAGGACTTCTGCACCCTCCACTTAGGAGTGGTACTGCCCAACACTAGGACCGCCGGAGTTCTGATTACAGACACTCCCCGTCCTCTAGACACAGGAAGATCCTCCTCAAATGACTTGTAAGTACAGCCTAGGCCCCTGACCTGGCGCTCCCTTAGGGAACCCTCCAGGCCCCGAGACAGGGTTTCGGGTCAACGTGGGACACACCGTCCCACACTCACTCCGCCTGCACTGAGACAGGACGTGAGCCCCTACACCCCTACCATCCTAATGGGACATAGCTGGGCTACACATGAACCTCTTCACCTACACAGGATCATCAGATACACAAGCCACTACTTTTAGAATCACTTTCTAATGTCTCTGCACGACATCCAGCACACCGCCAGACATCCACCTCACGTGCAAGCTCCTTAAAAAACTCACACCAACTCCTCCAGTTCAACACAGCACTCATCCACACAATCCCCCTTCAGACTGGTGAGACAGTTCCTCACCGCCTCTGACTCTCAACCTGTCACCCTCTTACAGAGCACCAGGCACCATACTCTGGGAACTGGGAATGGGAATTCACGCACTGGACACATTTAAGCTGCCACCACTGGATCCTACCATACTGGGGAATCCAGACACACACACTACACTCAGGGAATAACCACCCTCCTGAGCAAGCAATTTCTCCTCCAACCTCCCTCTATTCCATCTACCCACACAGGGACAGGAATAGGAGTTGGACACAGGACCCAGCAAGGGATTCCTAATCTATGGGAACCTCCCCTATCTACTGGCGTCCCGCCCTGTCATTTTCTCTAATCTGCCACTAAACATAAAGCGCAGGAACACCATCTCAAAATGACACTTTTGAGGAAAAACAAAATCAAAAACAATAATCCCAAATATGTGACTATCTGAAAAACGCAGAGTTTTTGTAATGTAGCCAGTTGTCGCTATGGCACTGGGCAAACGCAAGTCCAAAGCCGCACCGCTGACCCACCAGTGTTGGAAACCGGCTATTTCTGGTAGGCTAAGGCTGATGCCAAAGCCAGGCAGAAACCACCATTCCAATCAGGGCAAGGAAGTCACACGCCAAGATAACCCCTGCTCACCCTCTAGGTAGCATGGCGCGAGCAGTCTAGGCTAAACTCGGAGGCGATGTGTAAAGCATTTGCGTCAGCGCACGACAGCAACAACCCACTAGGTACACCACAAAAGAGACTCCACACAAGGTTATATTAAAATAACTTTTGTATTGTCAAAACATATCAGATAGAAATCACACATGTACATTGTGCCAACTGGCACGGCAATATTCACAAGGGATTATTTACAAGACAGGGCCACATGGGCCACTGTCTGAATCAACACTTTGCAGATATAGAAATACTTGTCAGAAATTAGAATAAAAGTATATAAACTTCACTGTAACACAAAGTAACAGTTATAGATCACATCCAGTAACTACTGGGAACAGGTAAGTACCTCCTACGCAACCCTAAACCCCTTAGGAGACTGTCACGCAGGGGACCAGGACCTCACTAGGACCACCTGTACTAAAAAGAACAACCACCTAAGTATCACACAGCATTTAGGGGTCTAAGAAAGAACACATTACCCATGATGTATGAAACACATTCAGAGGAGTAGTAAAGGAAAACCACCTAAGTATCACACAGCATTTAGGGGTCTAAGAGAGAACACATTACCCATGATGCATAGATATACATTCAGAGGAGTAGTAAAGAGAAACACATAATGTATAAACCTACACATTCAGCTTTGTGAAGAATAAAGCACATGATGCAATAAAATTACATTCAGAGGTACCAGAATAATACAGTAGCGCAATAGTCACATGATGTCTAAAAACATTCAGAGGTGCAGGAATAAGACATGATGCAAGAAATCACATTCAGAGGTGCAAGAACCATACAATTGCGCAAAACCTACATAAGCCACCACCTGTGGCAGTCCCTAGGCCAACTGGCCTTGTTGGGGCTAGAACGCCCTGAGTCTCAATGTCAGGGGCCTAAACGATGCAGGGGCCCACTACTTGCTGGGCCCCTGGGAACACTCACAAGGGCCTAAACGTTGCAGCTGGCACTAAGTGCTGCGCAGCTGGGTAGGCCGGGCACCTCTGTGCCAACTCTATCCTTCTCAGGGACTCCTTCTCCATCTTGCGCCTAAACGGTGCAGCTGCCCACTAATTGCTGGGCCGCTGGAGAATCATCAAAACTGCGCCAGGGCCCTCACTGGCCCTCAGGCGCAAACTGCGCCACGCTGGAGCCTCACAGGCTCTACACACATCTACGTCCACGTTGGAGCCACACAGGCTCTGGCATTACTTGTGCCCAACGTTGGAGCCACACAGGCTCTTGAAAACAATGGTGCCCCCTCCACCTAAAACGAAGGGCCCCGAACCTTCTCAGGGCTCTACACAAGCATGGCCCCCAAGCCCCTCACAGGGACTTCTGAGACAGCTACGGGCCCTCGGTGGAGCCTCTCTGGGCTCTAGGCTACGTTGGGGCGACCCGCTGCCAACCGGGGCCGCCCTGACTCTGTGCCCCGAAGCGGCACCAACCTCCAGCAATGGGGGCCCTCAAGAGCCCCTCGCGGGCTCTGTAATCCCGGTGGGGCGACCCACTGCCATTCGGGGCCGCCCTTACTCGGTGCCTCGACCGGCACCGCATGGAGCTTCCTCCCCCGCAGCCCTTCACTCACCGGCTCTTCTGTGCGGCGGGGGCGGGCTCCGGCGGCATCTGCGGAGCTCCTGCTCCACGCAGACTCTCCTCGCTTTCCCCGGTCCCCCGTCTCGGGACCAGGACCCAGGGTGGAGCCAGCAAGGCTCCCGGAGTCAGTCTCCTCTCGCGGGGGCGAAGGCGGGGCTCTCCCGGTCACATGGGAGCCTCGCTGCTCCCGCGCCGGACTTCTCTCTCTCGGCAGGGCTCCCTCGGCACACGGGAGCCCTGTCAGCCGGCCGCCACGTTTCTTCCTCGCCGTCTCTTCCCCTCGGGGCTCCCTCAACCAAGAGGAGCCCCGCGAACAGCCGCCATCTCTCGGGGGTCTTCCACTCCCCCTCTCCAGCTTCCAGGAGCCAGCCACTCACAGCGCGGCTCCTGGATCAGGCCCCCCTCGGAGGACCAATCAGAGCACGGCTCTCTTCGGGTCTCGACCAATCCGGTCGTGGCCCCTTCGTGGTTGCTTTTCTTCCGCGGGAAAATCGAGGTGGGCACTCGTAATTGCTAAAACAAATACGGCCATGAAACCTCAGCGCGTCCAGCGCTACCAGCGGACATAAAGCGCTCCTCAGTGCTAGAACAGTCAAGAGAAAGCGCTCTCAAGCGCTTGGGGGAAATGAAGCGCTCCAAAGCGCTAGACAACAGGCAGAGCGCTCCCAGGCGCTCAGGAGGAAGCTCAGCGCCTCCAGGAGCTAGAAATACCGTTCCAGCGCTATCCACAGGACAATGCAGCTCCTCCATGCTGCCAAAGCCCCAGAGCTTCCCAGGGGGGCAAAGCCAAGTCCCCCCATCAGCCCAGGCAGGGCAGAGGGGTCCCCCAGGAGTCCAGGAAAGTCCATCAGGAGTCCAGGGGCTGGGCAGGACTCAGGGAGTCCCCTAAGCCCAAGCAGCAACACGCCCCTGGCAGATTCAAGTCAGAAAACAAGAACAAATTGGAAGGGAACACAGCCCCTTCTTATACACAGAAAAGGCTTTGAAGTCTTTTGAAGTCTTTGTGTAAGCGAGCCCTAAGCCCGGGGTGTATCTGGTTTCCCTCTCCTGTCAGCCTCAGGTCAGAGGTGACAGTGGGTCATCAGGAGGGAGAGGCAGCAGGGTGGGCTGCCAGGCACGGCACGGCACCACCAGAGCTCTTTCCTCCCCTCCCTAACAGCAGATGGGGGCCTTTCATCTACGGCTGACTCAGACCCCCCTCCTCCAGACAGTCCATCTACCAGCAGGCCCAGGCATCCAGGGCCAGGCCCATCAGCCAATCACGTGCCAGCAGACTCACGACACAAATATGCCAACTTCTAAAAGTGGCGCTTCTAGACTACACACAGCCAGGCCGCATACACCATTCTGCAGCATTCATTCTCACGAGTTCATACATATCAAACTCGACCCTGCACTCCCCATGCATCAGGAATCTACCATGGGCATACATATTCCCCATTCATTCCTATGGGAGGGCAGGGCGCTCACCATCCATACACAGAGAGCACACGCACTTTACACTGTACCACAGTGAAAAAGTGCGCAGAGGCCTAAAAATCACCAACCCAGGTTCCAAAAACAGGCTAGGAAAAAGCAAAAAGTCACGGGGTGAACCTGCCCAAAGGACCGGGTCCAACACATCCCCCTTCCAGCCAAAACGCAGGGTAGACCAATCACTACACTGATGGTCTTCACTGCTTTGGGCGACAAAAACCACGGACACGGGCCTGCACGGCAGGGCCAACTTCCAGTTTTTGTTTTTCGCCACTCTGAACCCACATAGATTTCCCTCAACAACAGCTCTCTGGCACCACGAGGATACCCCACTGGTATACACTAGTCATCCACAGCCAGGACCAGGCCCTAGGCCCTCCAAAGATCACAGGTCCTAACCAATCCACAGAGTGGGGGCAGAAGCCCCTGGCACACAATAGCCAATCTCCACTCTCTCTCTCAGGGTAGCTACACTACCACTGATCCTACAACCTAGGGACCACACCCTCAGGCTGACTAGAGGTCACGTCAAGAATGCCCGATCCGACCTCTACTCCACCAATGTTAGAACTGGGGGTCTCTAGTTGGCCGAGGTAAGTACCTTAGACCAAGTAGGGACCCTTGCTTCCAGTCAGGGTGAAGGAATAACCCTCACAGGGAAGCACTCACCAGAACACAACTCTCCTACCAGATCAGGACCTCACTCCGTCACTGGTCTACCACCTGGAAACGATTCCACTTCTGAGGTACAAAGCACACAGCACAGTCCCTCTACAAGCAGGTGGGGGGACACAGCACACAGCAAAGTCCCCTTTCCTCTACCTTAGTGGAAACAACAAACTGCAGGCGGGCCCCAGAACACACAGCAAGGGCAGCCCCTCGGTCTCTTGAGCTGATTCACTTTGGTAGAGTTCCTCTTGACCTAGAAGTTTCCTAATCTCCCAACCTAGGATTTAAACCCTCAAGTTGCACCGGGGTCAGAAGTACACCGTCCTTCTGCACCCCCTTCCAGTTCCACTATTACAGGCACAGTATGTCTCAGGCTAGACAGAGCACACGCCAGCGGCGTATCAGCGACACACTCTCCTCCAGTACTCCCTATCACAGGATGATTCTCAGTATGTTCCAGGCTAGACAGAGCACACGCCAGCAGTGTATCAGCAACACACTTTCCTCCAGTACTCCCTATCACAGAGTGATTCTCAGTATGTTCCAGGCTAGACAGAGCACACGCCAGCGGCGTATCAGCAACACACTTTCCTCCCACCGGGGTCAGAAGTAAGGACACCGTCCCTCTGCACCCCCCTCCAGAGTTCTGCACCCTCCCACCTGGGAGCGGTACCCCTGGAAGCCAACAACCGGTCAGGACACTGATTACCGATGCCCTTCCCTCCAGGTCAGGCTGAACCTGAACCTGGCCTTCCCCCTCCTCGGGGAACGACCTCCAGAGGCCCCACAAATGGTCAAGCACTCTAGACGGTCAAATGCTCAGCGAGCCAGGACTTCTGCACCCTCCACTTAGGAGTGGTACTGCCCAACACTAGGACCGCCGGAGTTCTGATTACGGACACTCCCCGTCCTCTAGACACAGGAAGATCCTCCTCAAATGACTTGTAAGTACAGCCTAGGCCCCTGACCTGGCGCTCCCTTAGGGAACCCTCCAGGCCCCGAGACAGGGTTTCGGGCCAACGTGGGACACACCGTCCCACACTCACTCCGCCTGCACTGAGACAGGACGTGAGCCCCTACACCCCTACCATCCTAATGGGACATAGCTGGGCTACACATGAACCTCTTCACCTACACAGGATCATCAGATACACAAGCCACTTCTTTTAGAATCACTTTCTAATGTCTCTGCACGACATCCAGCACACCGCCAGACATCCACCTCACGTGCAAGCTCCTTAAAAAACTCACACCAACTCCTCCAGTTCAACACAGCACTCATCCACACAATCCCCCTTCAGACTGGTGAGACAGTTCCTCACTGCCTCTGACTCTCAACCTGTCACCCTCTTACAGAGCACCAGGCACCATACTCTGGGAACTGGGAATGGGAATTCACGCACTGGACACATTTAAGCTGCCACCACTGGATCCTACCATACTGGGGAATCCAGACACACACACTACACTCAGGGAATAACCACCCTCCTGAGCAAGCAATTTCTCCTCCACCCTCCCTCTCTTCCATCTACCCACACAGGGACAGGAATAGGAGTTGGACACAGGACCCAGCAAGGGATTCCTAATCTATGGGAACCTCCCCTATCTACTGGCGTCCCGCTCTGTCATTTTCTCTAATCTGCCACTAAACATAAAGCGCAGGAACACCATCTGAAAATGACACTTTTGAGGAAAAACAAAATCAAAAACAATAATCCCAAATATGTGACTATCTGAAAAACGCAGAGTTTTTGTAATGTAGCCAGTTGTCGCTATGGCACTGGGCAAACGTAAGTCCAAATCCGCACCGCTGACCCACCAGTGTTGGAAACCGGCTATTTCTGGTAGGCTAAGGCTGATGCCAAAGCCAGGCAGAAACCACCATTCCAGTCAGGGCAAGGAAGTCACACGCCAAGATAACCCCTGCTCACCCTCTAGGTAGCATGGCGCGAGCAGTCTAGGCTAAACTCGGAGGCGATGTGTAAAGCATTTGCGTCAGCGCACGACAGCAACAACCCACTAGGTACACCACAAAAGAGACTCCACACAAGGTTATATTAAAATAACTTTTGTATTGTCAAAACATATCAGATAGAAATCACACATGTACATTGTGCCAACTGGCACGGCAATATTCACAAGGGATTATTTACAAGACAGGGCCACATGGGCCACTGTCTGAATCAACACTTTGCAGATATAGAAATACTTGTCAGAAATTAGAATAAAAGTATATAAACTTCACTGTAACACAAAGTAACAGTTATAGATCACATCCAGTAACTACTGGGAACAGGTAAGTACCTCCTACGCAACCCTAAACCCCTTAGGAGACTGTCACGCAGGGGACCAGGACCTCACTAGGACCACCTGTACTAAAAAGAACAACCACCTAAGTATCACACAGCATTTAGGGGTCTAAGAAAGAACACATTACCCATGATGTATGAAACACATTCAGAGGAGTAGTAAAGGAAAACCACCTAAGTATCACACAGCATTTAGGGGTCTAAGAGAGAACACATTACCCATGATGCATAGATATACATTCAGAGGAGTAGTAAAGAGAAACACATAATGTATAAACCTACACATTCAGCGGTGTGAAGAATAAAGCACATGATGCAATAAAATTACATTCAGAGGTACCAGAATAATACAGTAGCGCAATAGTCACATGATGTCTAAAAACATTCAGAGGTGCAGGAATAAGACATGATGCAAGAAATCACATTCAGAGGTGCAAGAACCATACAATTGCGCAAAACCTACATAAGCCACCACCTGTGGCAGTCCCTAGGCCAACTGGCCTTGTTGGGGCTAGAACGCCCTGAGTCTCAATGTCAGGGGCCTAAACGATGCAGGGGCCCACTACTTGCTGGGCCCCTGGGAACACTCACAAGGGCCTAAACGTTGCAGCTGGCACTAAGTGCTGCGCAGCTGGGTAGGCCGGGCACCTCTGTGCCAACTCTATCCCTCTCAGGGACTCCTTCTCCATCTTGCGCCTAAACGGTGCAGCTGCCCACTAATTGCTGGGCCGCTGGAGAATCATCAAAACTGCGCCAGGGCCCTCACTGGCCCTCAGGCGCAAACTGCGCCACGCTGGAGCCTCACAGGCTCTACACACATCTACGTCCACGTTGGAGCCACACAGGCTCTGGCATTACTTGTGCCCAACGTTGGAGCCACACAGGCTCTTGAAAACAATGGTGCCCCCTCCACCTAAAACGAAGGGCCCCGAACCTTCTCAGGGCTCTACACAAGCATGGCCCCCAAGCCCCTCACAGGGACTTCTGAGACAGCTACGGGCCCTCGGTGGAGCCTCTCTGGGCTCTAGGCTACGTTGGGGCGACCCGCTGCCAACCGGGGCCGCCCTGACTCTGTGCCCCGAAGCGGCACCAACCTCCAGCAATGGGGGCCCTCAAGAGCCCCTCGCGGGCTCTGTAATCCCGGTGGGGCGACCCACTGCCATTCGGGGCCGCCCTTACTCGGTGCCTCGACCGGCACCGCACGGAGCTTCCTCCCCCGCAGCCCTTCACTCACCGGCTCTTCTGTGCGGCGGGGGCGGGCTCCGGCGGCATCTGCGGAGCTCCTGCTCCACGCAGACTCTCCTCGCTTTCCCCGGTCCCCCGTCTCGGGACCGGGACCCAGGGTGGAGCCAGCAAGGCTCCCGGAGTCAGTCTCCTCTCGCGGGGGCGAAGGCGGGGCTCTCCCGGTCACATGGGAGCCTCGCTGCTCCCGCGCCGGACTTCTCTCTCTCGGCAGGGCTCCCTCGGCACACGGGAGCCCTGTCAGCCGGCCGCCACGTTTCTTCCTCGCCGTCTCTTCCCCTCGGGGCTCCCTCAACCAAGAGGAGCCCCGCGAACGGCCGCCATCTCTCGGGGGTCTTCCACTCCCCCTCTCCAGCTTCCAGGAGCCAGCCACTCACAGCGCGGCTCCTGGATCAGGCCCCCCTCGGAGGACCAATCAGAGCACGGCTCTCTTCGGGTCTCGACCAATCCGGTCGCGGCCCCTTCGTGGTTGCGTTTCTTCCGCGGGAAAATCGAGGTGGGCACTCGTAATTGCTAAAACAAATACGGCCATGAAACCTCAGCGCGTCCAGCGCTACCAGCGGACATAAAGCGCTCCTCAGTGCTAGAACAGTCAAGAGAAAGCGCTCTCAAGCGCTTGGGGGAAATGAAGCGCTCCAAAGCGCTAGACAACAGGCAGAGCGCTCCCAGGCGCTCAGGAGGAAGCTCAGCGCCTCCAGGAGCTATAAATACCGTTCCAGCGCTATCCACAGGACAATGCAGCTCCTCCATGCTGCCAAAGCCCCAGAGCTTCCCAGGGGGGCAAAGCCAAGTCCCCCCATCAGCCCAGGCAGGGCAGAGGGGTCCCCCAGGAGTCCAGGAAAGTCCATCAGGAGTCCAGGGGCTGGGCAGGACTCAGGGAGTCCCCTGAGCCCAAGCAGCAACACGCCCCTGGCAGATTCAAGTCAGAAAACAAGAACAAATTGGAAGGGAACACAGCCCCTTCTTATACACAGAAAAGGCTTTGAAGTCTTTTGAAGTCTTTGTGTAAGCGAGCCCTAAGCCCGGGGTGTATCTGGTTTCCCTCTCCTGTCAGCCTCAGGTCAGAGGTGACAGTGGGTCATCAGGAGGGAGAGGCAGCAGGGTGGGCTGCCAGGCATGGCACGGCACCACCAGAGCTCTTTCCTCCCCTCCCTAACAGCAGATGGGGGCCTTTCATCTACGGCTGACTCAGACCCCCCTCCTCCAGACAGTCCATCTACCAGCAGGCCCGGGCATCCAGGGCCAGGCCCATCAGCCAATCACGTGCCAGCAGACTCACGACACAAATATGCCAACTTCTAAAAGTGGCGCTTCTCGACTACACACAGCCAGGCCGCATGCACCATTGTGCAGCATTCATTCTCACGAGTTCATACATATCAAACTCGACCCTGCACTCCCCATGCATCAGGAATCTACCATGGGCATACATATTCCCCATTCATTCCTATGGGAGGGCAGGGCGCTCACCATCCATACACAGAGAGCACACGCACTTTACACTGTACCACAGTGAAAAAGTGCGCAGAGGCCTAAAAATCACCAACCCAGGTTCCAAAAACAGGCTAGGAAAAAGCAAAAAGTCACGGGGTGAACCTGCCCAAAGGACCGGGTCCAACACGCACCATTAGGCTGTATTGTGCAGCGCTCTGCACTTTACTCCGACTTTTTGACTCGTTTAAACAAATGTGAATTCACTAGGAACGCAGCTTCCAGCATTTGATGACACCCAGCGTCATTAAGCAGTAGAATGAAACTGGATGTGGACGCTCTGACACCTTCGGGTAATGTTCGCGCTGTAGAAAATCGCATAAAATAAAATAAAATAAATATTTACACTTCGAGGACGCATTGCAGAGTCGGGCCAAACCCTCGGGCAAATGCGTGTCCCAAAACAATTTTCACCCATGTTCAACGTGAATAAGTCACAAATTACCACTGTTTGTCCGAGAACACGAAAGTGGGTTGAGGATACACTTAAAATTATCTCCACAGCTGAACCACTGAAAACACCGCTGGTTTAACGCTCCCCACACATCAGCCGGCGCCTTTACGCCACATTCGGCACTTGGAGGCCTTCATTTTGGGAAGAAATATTCATTTCGACAATAAAAGATATTGTTTGTCGCTTCCCATTTTCCCGTGTCGGTAAAAGTACTGAGTAGTGAGTACTGAGTAGTGAGTGCAGAGTAGTGAGTAGAGTAGTGAGTAGAGTAGTGAGTAGTGAGTGCTGAGTAGTGAGTAGTGGGTAGAGTAGTGAGTAGTGAGTAGAGTAGTGAGTAGTGAGTAGAGTAGTGAGTAGAGTAGTGAGTAGAGTAGTGAGTAAAGTAGTGAGTGCAGAGTAGTGAGTAGAGAAGTGAGTAGAGTAGTGAGTAGAGTAGTGAGTAGTGAGTGCAGAGTAGTGAGTAGTGAGTAGAGTAGTGAGTAGAGTAGTGAGTAGAGTAGTGCGTAGAGTAGTGAGTAGAGTAGTGAGTAGAGTACTGAGGTGAGTAGTGAGTAGTGAGTGCAGAGTAGTGAGTAGAGTAGTCAGTAGTGAGTAGAGTAGTGAGTAAAGTAGTGAGGTGAGTAGAGTAGTGAGTAAAGTAGTGAGTGCAGAGTAGTGAGTAGAGAAGTGAGTAGTGAGTAGAGTAGTGAGTAGTGAGTAGTGAGTAGAGTAGTGAGTAGTGAGTAGAGTAGTGAGTAGTGAGTAGAGTAGTGAGTAGAAAATAGTGAGTAGAGTACTGAGTGGAGAGTAGTGAGTAGAGTAGTGAGTAATGAGCAGAGTAGTGAGTAGTGAGTGCAGAGTAGTGAGTAGAGTAGTGAGTAGAGTAGTGTAGTGAGTAGTGAGTAGAGTAGTGAGTAGAGTAGTGAGTAGTGAGTGCAGAGTAGTGAGTAGTGAGTAGAGTAGTGAGTAGAGTGGTGAGTAGTGAGTGCAGAGTAGTGAGTAGTGAGTAGTGAGTAGTGAGTAGAGTAGTGAGTAGAGTAGTGAGTAGAGTAGTGAGTAGAGTAGTGAGGTGAGTAGAGTAGAGTAGTGAGTAGAGTAGTAAGTAGAGTAGTGAGGTGAGTAGAGTAGAGTAGTGAGTAAAGTAGTGAGTGTAGAGTAGTGAGTAGAGAAGTGAGTAGTGAGTAGAGAAGTGAGTAGTGAGTAGAGTAGTGAGTAGTGAGTAGAGTAGTGAGTAGAGTAGTGAGTAGTGAGTAGTGAGTAGAGTAGTGAGTAGTGAGTGCAGAGTAGTGAGTAGAGTAGTGAGTAGAGTAGTGAGTAGAGTAGTGAGTAGTGAGTAGAGTAGTGAGTAGTGAGTAGAGTAGTGAGTAGAGTAGTGAGTAGAGTAGTGATTAGAGTAGTGAGTAGAGTAGTGAGTGCAGAGTAGTGAGTAGTGAGTGCAGAGTAGTGAGTAGTGAGTAGAGTAGTGGGTAGAGTAGTGAGTAGAGTGGTGAGTAGTGAGTGCAGAGTAGTGAGTAGTGAGTAGAGTAGTGAGTAGAGTAGTGAGTAGAGCAGTGCGTAGAGTAGTGAGTAGAGTAGTGAGTAGAGTAGTGAGGTGAGTAGTGAGTAGTGAGTGCAGAGTAGTGAGTAGAGTAGTCAGTAGTGAGTAGAGTGGTGAGTAGTGAGTGCAGAGTAGTGAGTAGTGAGTAGAGTAGTGAGTAGAGTAGTGAGTAGAGTAGTGCGTAGAGTAGTGAGTAGAGTAGTGAGTAGAGTAGTGAGGTGAGTAGTGAGTAGTGAGTGCAGAGTAGTGAGTAGAGTAGTCAGTAGTGAGTAGAGTATTGAGTAAAGTAGTGAGGTGAGTAGAGTAGTGAGTAAAGTAGTGAGTGCAGAGTAGTGAGTAGAGAAGTGAGTAGTGAGTAGAGTAGTGAGTAGTGAGTAGTGAGTAGAGTAGTGAGTAGTGAGTAGTGAGTAGAGTAGTGAGTAGAAAGTAGTGAGTAGAGTAGTGAGTGGAGAGTAGTGAGTAGTGAGTAGAGTAGTGAGTAATGAGCAGAGTAGTGAGTAGTGAGTGCAGAGTAGTGAGTAGAGTAGTGAGTAGAGTAGTGTAGTGAGTAGTGGGTAGAGTAGTGAGTAGAGTAGTGAGTAGTGAGTGCAGAGTAGTGAGTAGTGAGTAGAGTAGTGAGTAGAGTGGTGAGTAGTGAGTGCAGAGTAGTGATTAGTGAGTAGAGTAGTGAGTAGAGTAGTGAGTAGAGTAGTGAGTAGAGTAGTGAGGTGAGTAGAGTAGAGTAGTGAGTAGAGTAGTAAGTAGAGTAGTGAGGTGAGTAGAGTAGAGTAGTGAGTAAAGTAGTGAGTGTAGAGTAGTGAGTAGAGAAGTGAGTAGTGAAGTGAGTAGTGAGTAGAGTAGTGAGTAGTGAGTAGAGTAGTGAGTAGAGTAGTGAGTAGTGAGTAGTGAGTAGAGTAGTGAGTAGTGAGTGCAGAGTAGTGAGTAGTGAGTAGAGTAGTGAGTAGAGTAGTGAGTAGAGTAGTGAGTAGAGTAGTGAGTAGAGTAGTGATTAGAGTAGTGAGTAGAGTAGTGAGTAGTGAGTGCAGAGTAGTGAGTGCAGAGTAGTGAGTAGTGAGTAGAGTAGTGAGTAGAGTAGTGAGTAGAGTGGTGAGTAGTGAGTGCAGAGTAGTGAGTAGTGAGTAGAGTAGTGAGTAGTGAGTAGAGTAGTGAGTAGAGTAGTGAGTAGAGTAGTGAGTAGAGTAGTGAGGTGAGTAGAGTAGAGTAGTGAGTAAAGTAGTGAGTGCAGAGTAGTGAGTAGAGAAGTGAGTAGTGAGTAGAGTAGTGAGTAGTGAGTAGAGTAGTGAGTAGTGAGTAGAGTAGTGAGTAGTGAGGTAGTGAGTAGAGTAGTGAGTAAAAAGTAGAGTAGTGAGTAGTGAGTAGAGTAGTGAGTGGAGAGTAGTGAGTAGTGAGTAGAGTAGTGAGTGCAGAGTAGTGAGTAGTGAGTGCGTAGTGAGTAGAGTAGTGAGTAGTGAGTAGAGTAGTGAGTAGTGAGTAGAGTAGTGAGTAGTAAGTGCAGAGTAGTGAGTAGTGAGTAGAGTAGTGAGTGCAGAGTAGTGAGTGCAGACTAGTGAGTGCAGACTAGTGAGTGCAGACTAGTGAGTGCAGACTAGTGAGTAGAGTAGTGAGTAGAGTAGTGAGTAGAGAGTGCAGAGTAGTGAGTAGAGTAGTGAGTAGAGTAGTGAGTAGTGAGTGCAGAGTAGAGTAGTGAGTAGAGTAGTGAGTAGAGTAGTGAGTGCAGAGTAGAGTAGTGAGTAGGACATCACAGGCAGCAGCTGTGCAAGCTTCTTACACTCACAAGGAGACCACAGGCAGCTGAGGTGCAATCTTCTCCCACTCACAAGAACGACATCACAGGCAGCAGCGGTGCAAGCGTCTCACACTCACAAGAACAACATCACAGGCAGCAGCAGTGCAAGCTTCTTACACTCACAAGAAGGACATCACCGGCAGCACCAGTGCAAAGTTCTTACACTCACAAGGAGACATGCCAGCAGAGGTGCAAGCTTCTCACACTCACAAGAAGGACATCACAGGCAGTAACGGTGCAATATTCTCACACTCACAAGGAGATCACTGGCAGTACACACCACATGAACACACTCCACAACACATAGCAACAATACATTGGCATTTATAATGCCATTAGCTCAAACTCAAATAAATCCGAGCCCGATTGCATTTCTAATGCTTGTTATATGTACTTTTGTAGCCCTGAAGAAGTCCCTGGATGGGACGAAACGCGTTGGCGGTTCCAAAAGTGATGCTTTCAAACGTTTTTAGAGAATGAAAAATAAAGAATAAATTAAAATTGAACATCGACTCATCTATGGAACTAGATCCCTTTTGAACTGTTTTCTGAGACTATTACAATTTGTGTTTAAAGTGTGCTGGGCTACCATGTGTCAATAAATTGATGAATGCTAGGTTCTTTGAATCAGCTTCTAATTCAAGGGAGTATAGGGAATTGTGCTTCCAGCCCGTTGTTTGCACCTTTTTCTTCGCTAATACTGATAGGGACCTTAAGACTAGTGCTGGCAAATTATGCTTTGATTCCCATTTCTTTGCTTAAGATCTGTGTGGGCTACATAATCAAAACAGAGCGTGAATAAATCGCGAACCAACTTACCGATTCCGCACAATTGCCGGCCACTGTAGTCAGGCTGGCCATCTTTCTGGAAATAAATTCCATTCAACAGAAACAAACATCGACAACAGGACCACCCGTTACGATGCGAGTACAAAGAGACGCAATCTTAGAAAGGTGTCGATATTACCGCTTGACCTTCAAATATCAGGATAAGCGTACAAAAAACATTGACATCGAAAGGTCAGTTAAATAAAAATTAAAATATATTAAGATTATACAGATGCGCCATCATGAAGATCTTGAAAATGTACAGCACTCAACTTTTATGACTATTATGTCTTCCACATTTTGGATGTTCCACTGCATGAGCTATGGGTGCCAGTCAATCAATCAAAAAGTGAATATGTGGGATTGTTAAAATGCTGAATGCATGTGATTTATATGACACAAATTTGGTTTATATTATCATATTCTGTAATGTGATCATCAAGATTGTGTGAACATGTTTGCAGTTTTTGCTTTGAAGGCTGGTGGCTTCATTTGACATTAGCTTCCTATTGATTTCATGGAGTGTCTAGATTGTCTTGTTTACTGTGGTTATTAGAAAGGATCACTGATAAAACGTACATAATTGAAAAGGCATCAGGCCTCTTTCTGTTAAGTTTTTATACTAAGATTTTTTTTAACAATGAGTTTATGTTATAAAAGTCTAGCACAGAGGGCGAGGGACAGAGGGGAATCTTCACGTCACACAACTCTGGATCGGGCCACATAAAGTGATGTCTCCAGTCCCAGATGAAGTCAACCAGAAAGGGAGGCATTTAGCCTTCGCTCACTGAGCAGCTGGACTCATGAGAAAAAGAATAGCAGACCTTGTGGCTGCATTGAACATAAGACCTATTGTTCAAACAACTCTGGAGGCGTGTCCCATCTCTGATATGCAACATAGGTCTTATTTTCTGCTGTGATAGAATTATACTATTGTTTTGAAGAAGCAGAGGGAGCAACATGAAGCTGGGATTGCTATAAACTTATCACTGCAACCATTTTAGAGCGGTTCCTATTTAAACGTGAATGCTGCTGCTTCCATTTTATGTATCTTTAATGTTACAATTCCTATTATTTTCACTAGAGTAAGGGTCTGATTTAAAATAATGTAAATAAATATTTTAAATGTATCCCTTGTACTCTAGCATCATTGAGCGTGCAATTCTTTATTGAAAGAGGGTTTGCAATTCCACTAACTATACTTGTAATGTCTCATGCAAATGATTGTTATCTGAAACACATCTCGCTCAAATGCTGCTCAGTAGGTTGCGGAACGGTTGCAGTACAATTCCTTGTATGATTTGGGTTGGTGCATTGACTCCTTAGTGCCAGGCATAAGGACTCACTATGCTACTCTGCACCCCTCCCTACCACACACACAATGTATATATATATATTATAAAGTGTTTTTTTTATTTCTCTTTGTGGTCATGGGTGCGTGAGTGCAAGATTAAGTGTTTGCATTTATGAATGTATGGTTCAGTCAGTGTAAGGCTGATAGTATGACTCAATTTATCAACCAAGCATATAACATAGTAAAGCATTGCAAATCAACTATCAATAAATAAAAATGAAATCTTTTTGCTAATGTGTATGAAATCAAGATGCAAAAGCTTGCATACTCCATTTGCACTTGCCTTTTAGATATGCAATCAGCATGAGATGTTTTCTACTTGTCACCCTGACATGTCAATGTGTCTGTGGATAGTTTGTAACTTTAGCAAGGTGCATGAGCTAATAAACAATGCAATGGCTTTGGCAATGCTTGTTTTATTTTGTGAGAGACCAGAAGCTCCCCAGACGAAGCAACAGCACTCTCACTGTTGAGTGCTGCACGGCACAACCCGAAGGGTTATACCAAATTATAACAAAAACAATTGAAAATGGCCGTCCGTCTGTCCACACTATTGCACAGGCGAACTCTTTGAACGGGTTTATTACACTTTACCAAAAAAAAAAGAGAATTGGCCAAGTTGGCTTGTTTTTAATAGGGAGCAGCATAACAGTATCTATTAATGTGAGTCACTGCAGGGATGTGCCGCAGAAAGGCAGGGGATCCTTGTACCCCTGGAGAAGGACATAGTTGTAAAAGCTGTCAACTGCAGGTAAAGGGTCCAGTAGGATAAGTGCAATAGGGTGACATTGTCCTCTAGTGGCTATTTGATTTAAAATGTATATAGCACTTGAATGCCCTGAGTTGTCTTGGCGCTGCTGCTTATATGAGAGAGAAAAGAACGAGAATGCTCCTCTAATGACTGAAGAGTCAAGTCTAAAGAGATTTTTGGAAGGACAAAAGGTCTGGACAGTTTTTTTTAATTCGTGGTGGGAGAGGGCTCCATAGTTTTGCTGTCCCCAAAACGAAATTCCTGCCCCCCATGATACTGGCCGTAGGCAGTACTGAGTGCATGACATCCGAGGATCGGAGTTTACTGGTTGGAGTGTACCTGACGAATCTCTCCTGATGATAGCCTGGACCAATGTTGTGCAGTGCCTTATGGCCATCTGGTCATCCATCATGATCACGGTGTGGCTTCCTTTCCCTCTTTATTTATTTATTTCTTTTTACATTTGTAAAGCGCACAAATGCCCTGGGGCGTCTCGGCGCTGCGGACCGCAAGCAGAGTCTATGAACAGGATTACTGATTGAACAGCCAAGTCTTTAGCCTCTTCCTAAAAAGAAGCAGGGACTGGCACTCTCTTATCTCCAAAGGGAGAGAGTTCCAGAGTCTGGCTGCCGTAACGACAAAGCGTCTGTCACCCCAGGATGGATGTTTGCGGTGGGATGGATGTTTGCTTGGATGCTCATTCTGCTACAGATATGAGGATGCAGGATTAGACTCCACACCTCTCAGCATCTGAGCCTAAATCCATGTTTCTTCCTTCAACTTTATCACAGCCAACTCTTTGCCTGAAGAATTTTAATATCCGTTGTAATCAACAAATGTATTTTTTGAATCCGATTCACAAGTCCCATATCATTATGTGGTGGTTAACTTATGCAAAGTACAACTGCAGTATCCTAAGAATTATCACCCCTATGCAATAACCAGAAATAGCCAGAGTGGGTAATATTATGATATCTATGGCCGCATTGTGCCAAAAATGAATACAATCTCCTCCATTTGAGTATTAGACCAGAGATGAGCAAATATGCCAGCATATGCCATTAGGATTATGATTATTATTCCAAGGCCTGTTTGTTTTACTGGAGGACACATTATGCCAGAGGTACACACCAGAGGCCAAAAGTTACAATCATTGCACGCTGAATTGACCGCCATAATGTGAGGGCCCTCAAGTGTCGCAGGTGGCACCATCAAGTCCTGGGTGTGCACTCTATGCGAAGGCTTACTACCATTGTGCCAGGGCATGCACTCTGTGAGGGCAAATCTAAGCACTCTACGGCCACAGGTAAGTACACAGAACTCAAATAGAGTATGGGGTCACTTAGCAGCTAGGCTGGAATAGGAATTTAATTGTGCAACACTGCACCAGGACAGGCTTAAATCTGGATCTCAACGAATACACTCAGCTTATATACCCTGCTCTGACCCCAGAAACCTACCTTCTTTGAACTGAGAAGAGAACAGCTCTTTAGTTGGTTCCTGACTTTCAGATGGTTCAGCATGTTGTTGTTTTTTTGCAATTTTATAAAGCTGGAACTTAACCTGAAGGTATTGGTGCTCTTTCCATGAGCACCAGTTACGCTACAAAAGGACATATACATTTTTGGTAGACACAGGGAGATTAAGGGCCACAAGTTCACCAGTTTTCGGAGTTTGTAAACAGAGATTTGCGTCATTTGCGACTACTAAAAAGTGATGTAGCATGTATCAACCCTATTTTGTGAGTGAGGAACCTGTTACGGACTCACAAAATGGGTTTACGAGTCGATATTAGGAAGGGGCGTGCCAAAGGCATCCCTTCCAAATAGCAAGTTTCAGGGCCATGTATGATTGTTTTGCGACCAGAATGCGATTGCGAAACAATTGCACTGCCTACTTTAAGTAGGTGGTAAGCCAGTCGCAAATGGGAAGGGCTCTCCAGTAGACCCCTTCTCCTTTGTGATTGGCAGCAAAACGTTTTTAAGAGTAGGAAGTGATCCCATGGAAACGTTTCATTTTTGTGTTTGAAACGCATCCTGTTTTCCTTTAAGGAAAATTTCGACCTGCCTCATCAATATTGATGAGGCAGGTCATTTGCGACCCCATTGGGAATCGCTAAATGTGTCTGAGTCACATTAGTACATTTCTTTTGGGACTATTAAATTGAGAGTTGCAAAAGAAAATGGTCCTACATGTGGCACTAAGTGATTTGCCTTGAATCACAGACTGTTGAGCCAAGACTTGAACATGGTTCCACAGTTCCAAAGTTGGCAGCGCAGGTTTCTTGTTTTTGCGGAAAGGGAGTTCCATAGTTTTGACACTTGTAGGCTTGTTCTTCTTCTGGGGGATTTCTTAGGTGATGGGGTTGTTATCTAGGACATTTGATGAGCCACATTTTTTTTATGTAAATATGCTGTTAACAGTTTAGACTTTTAGAGTGCTTCACAGTCCATTCATTTGTAATGCTATTATGCATGATTTATATAATTTAGTGTTCAACTGCGGCAGTGTTAGGTACTACAGCGTATAATTCTTTCATAACACTACATCTCCATTTTGACAGTTTATGTTGTTTATATTCATGGCCACTAGAATAATGTGATTCTGCAGTCGCAAAATTGTAGATTTGCCACATTTTCCACATAATCAACCATCTGCTGCATAATCTGCAGATTTTAACAGAATTTTTTTTTTGCTTCTAGCACATGGTTCAAAAGTTAGTAACAACGTAGCGGCACGTGCTGCAGTGCAGTGGAATGTCCTATGCAAAGGTTGACTGGTCACCGTTCTGTAGCTAATTGCTATGTTTGTGTGTTGAACTGGTGGTAATGCCCAGACAGTGTTAACAAGTGTAATAAGCATTGGCATAGGCAATAGGTCTCATGTTCAGGACCTTATTAGTATTGATCCAGAACTTTTAGCTTTGCCAATGTCTTTAAGCTATGTTGTTGAACAATGCGGCTGCTGTGCAGCATGTTGAAAAAGTATAATAAAAAGTGTTAGGCATTTTTGTTATCTTATATATAATCACGAAGACATTATGTACAAATGAGCAACCCTATTAAAAAAATTATTCCCATACAAAAATTGTCTTCTAGTTTTTTTGTCCTTGCAATGCTGGCAACTTCTTACTGCCTGTTCTAATTCTTTTGTTTTATTGGTTTTTATGTGCTATGGGGGGGACATAAACAACGAGGGGGGGAGGTTGGGAAATGGTGCCTGAATTACAACACAAACAGCAGACTGACACTATGGAAGAATCAACAGATTCCAGATTCCGAGGGAAGACTGAGGTGGTGTTGAGGTTGTGGTTTGCTGGTGTGGAGGTGATTCTCAGGTGATGCAAAATGATACTCAGGTGGTACTAAGTGATACTGAGGTGGTGGTGTGCTGGTGCAGAGGTGATGCTCAGGTGATGCTAAGTGGTACTGAGGTGCTGCTGAGTAATGCTGAGTGATGCTGTGGTGCTGCAATGGTGCTCAGATGGTGCTGAGTGATGCTGTGCTGATGTGGTGCTGCACTGATGCTGAAGTGAGTCTGCATTGGTGCAGAACTGCTGCTAAGGTGGGGCTGCGCTGGTGGTGGTGCACTGATGCAGAGTTGGTTCTGTGCTGAGATGGTCCTGTGCTGGTGCTGCACTGATAATGAGTAGGTGCTGCACTGGTGGTGGTGCCTTGTATGGTGGCTCGGTGCTGATGATCGTATGGTGTTGTGCTGATGCTGAGGTGGTGCTGTGCTGGTGCTCAGGTGATGCTGAGTGATACAGAGGTTGTGCTGAATGATTCTTGGGTGGTGCTGAGTCATGTTGAGGCAGTGCTGAGTCATTGTGAGGTGGTGGTGCTGCGCTGGTGCTTAGGTGGTGCTGAGCTGGTCCTCAGATGTGCTAATTGATGCTGAGTGGGTGTTGTGCTGAGGTAATGCTGCGCTGCTGCTGAGGTGGTGATGCGCTGATGCTGAAGTGGTGTGGCATTAGTGCTGGATTGCTTCTGATGTAAGGCTGCACTGGTGCTGAGATGGGCTGCCAGCATGCACTGATGTGAAGGTGGTAGTATGCTGATACTGATATGGTGCTGTGCTGATGCTGAAGTGATCTGCGCTGGTGCTGACGCGATGCTGCCTTGCTGCTGAGCTGGTGCTGCACTGATGCTGAGTTGGGGCTGCAGTTGGTGGTGCACTAATGACGAGGTGGTGCTGTGTAGATGCTGAGGTGATGCTGTGCTGAGGTGGTGCTGTTGAGGTGCTCAGGTGGTGCTGCTTTGATGCTGAGGTGGTGCTGCGCTGATGTGCTGGCGCTGAGGTAGTGCAGCACTGGTGCTGGGGTGGTGCTGCACTGGTGCTGAGTGATACTGAAGTGGTCCTGAGGTGGTGCAGAGGTGATGTAATGCTGCACTGATGCTGAGTTGGTGCTGTGCTGATGCTTCGCTGAGGCGGAAGTGCTGCTGCATTGGGGCCGAACTGCTGTTAAGGTGGGGCTGTGCTGGTGCTGAGGTGGGGCTGCGCTGGTGCTGAGGTGCGGCTGCGCTGAGATGGTGCTGTGCTGATGTTGAGGTGGAGCTGCGCAGGGGCTTTGATGGTGCTGCACTGAATTCAAATCAATAAAGCTTTACTCTAATTCTTAAATAAGAAAATCATAAAAGCACATTAAAAGTACAACATAATTGTCAGTCATAAAATAGTATTTTAAAAATGTAAGCTATGCAGTTTCAGATAATAATTTTGTACAAAAACAGTAATCCTTTAGCTTAATCGTACTCAAGGGGTCTTACATCATAATGGTTTTCCTAAATTAAAAAAATATTTTTTAAAACACAACGATGGAAGTAATACCACATTCATTCTCCAGAGAATGCAGGGCCAAAAGTGCAGGGCGACATTGTCTAAGACCAAGTGATCCTCAGATTGGAAGTATCTACCTCCTTCTCTGGACCGAGTAAAAGGTAATTGTTCTATATATAATGCCTAATCAACAACGGGTTAACAAGAATCTATCGAAGTCGCCTGTGATAATCCTTATTTACAGTTATATGTTAAATGTAATTAAAGTAAGCTAGTGCGCCAGTACAGTTGACTTTGTCTTTGCAGTTATGTTTCAATTTGCTTCCAGCAAACTTAGGCAACTCATTTTAAGGTCTTTCCTGGTAACTGTGCTCATGGTGTTGGGGTCATTAGAATATTCTGGATGGCCTAGATTGCATGTGAATGTTTTTATATAATTTAACCATCTAATTTGCATGGTCCCATCTAGCCCTCAACTGTCATTCAGGATTTGGCGATTGAAATGCGTTTCATCGTTGGTCCAGATCCTATGCCACAGTAGAACTGGCTGGATTTTTATGACGTCCGTTAAATATGGCATACGCATACCCAATTCTGTATGACAAATGTAGGTTGAAGTACTGTCTGGGACTGCCAGCAGACACCTAAACAAGCATTTGCAATGCAATAGGTCTCGCATTTATGAGAGTTTGAGCTATTGGCATTGTAAATGACAATGCCTTTTATGTATTTGCTGTTTTTTAAAACAGATAAATAAAAGGCATTGTCATTTACAATGCCAATAGCTTAAACTCTCGCGAATGCAAAAGCTATTGCATTGCAAATACGTGCTATATTTTTTTTTAAAGTGTTAGGAGAGAGTGTGTCCTGCCTGCAACAGCAGGGAGGACAATGCTACTTGAAAAAAAAGGGCTCGGAGGCTGTAATTAAAGCCTACCGAGCAACAACACAAGTAACGGAGAGTTGCCATGGGAGATTACCAAATGAGACAAGCCAGTACTAAGCAGGGACGGCCTGGTCCTCGGGCGTTTTGGTGTGCTGCCGAGCTGGGGCTGATTTCATTGATGGGGACCTGCGTGTGCTGAGCAAAATTCATTTTGCTTTGTTTATTTCGAAACACACGCAGGTCCCCATCAACGAAATCAGCCCCCACCGCAGTGAAATTAGCCCCCAGCTTAGCCACACACCAAAACGCCCAGTAGCCAGTCAAGCACTGGTACTAAGTAGCGACCACTAAGTCTTTTGACCAATGAACAGCCACAGTTTACAGAGGACAATGACACAACCAATGAAAAATGTGGGTGGAGAGTGGGCGGAGCTTTAAGTCCCTACCCCAATACAGCATGCATCGCAGAGCAGCGTATGTGCTGCCCAGGCTCGACTTAATAAAAAGTACCTCTCGTCTTAGGCAGAGTGATACATAGCCAGTCCTGTATTACAGCTTTCACCAATCATGTGGGATAAGAGGGCACTGTCACTTTCATCCGGGTCCCTGCATTGAGATTCCTGGTGTACTGGTTTGCAGCTCTGCTTTATACTTTTCCTTGGGGTTGCTGTCTGCACTGAAGTCCTTTGGATTGTTCTGTAACTCCACTAGGCCCCGGGGAGCAGCCACGGCACAGGAATCTGCAACAAAGAGGGGGAGCCTTAGTAGCTTTGGGTTTAGGTATCCCTGCCTGGACTTTGCCCCACCCCTCAAGCGAGGCTTCTGTGAAGGGGTTGGGGGAGCAGCACACACCCCAGTGCCTTTCCTAAGTTCCCCCTGCCAAACTCCGAGGGGTAAAGGGGAAAGTGTAAGATGGCATGGGGAAACGCACTCGTGTGCTGCCCGACAGCATGGCACCCAACGTAAAAGGTCGTGTAGAATAGATTTGTGCTTTCAGATCTCCTCCCGCCGCTCACCGGCAGCGAGAGAATTTCGGACTGTTCATCTGCTGCAGGACTGTCTGTAAAGCGATCATGTAAGGCCAGGAGTTGTTTGACCCATCCTGGACCTATCTGCCATGGGGTGATGGACCCATCTTGGACCTATCTGATGTGTACCATGTCAGGCTCCCTGCGCATTCTGGTTTTGTGTCGGAGGGCCATGGCATACACTTGTGAATTTGATTATGGAGGATAGAGATAGTGCAGCTTGGCGTGATACATGTGTGCATATGTCAAAACAACAAAACAATACAGAAAGTCGCTGATATACCTTTTCAGTGGAGATTTACTCAGTCGTTGCAAGGGCTCACACTCCATCAATCAGATTATGCGGAATTCTTTCACTTGCACTAATGGGATTTATTTTTTTTAAGTCTCGGTGCCGATGAGCTGTCCTGCAGTCCCCCCGGGGCTTAAGGAGGCATCCACTTCTGTCAGGTCAGTTGATCGCAGCAAAAAGACATAAGTGGATGCCTGCTTGTGCCCCGGGACAAATGACAGCAAAAAAAAACCCAAGCATTTACAATGCAATGGTCTCGGCAATATTAAAGGTAGAGCTATTGGCATTGCTCATGACATTTTTTTTCATTTTTTTTTAAACATAAATAAATGGTATTGTCATTTCCAATGGCAATAGGTGAGCATTAGAGAGTAGTAGAGAGTATTCGCGGACACAGAGACACACACACACACACACACACAGACAGAGCCGTGCACACACACACAGACAGACAGAGCCACACACAAACAGACAGAGCCACGCACACACACAGAGCCACACACACAGACAGAGACACACACACACACACACACACACAGACACAGAGCCACACACACCCAAAGACAGAGCCATGCGCACACACACAGACAGAGCCACACACACACACACAGACAGAGCCACGCACACAAACAGACAGAGCCACGCGCACACACAGACAGAGCCACGCGCACACACAGACAGAGCCACGCGCGCACACAGACAGAGCCACGCACACAACAGAGGCACAGAAAAAACGGGATGTGATTGGTCTGAGCACCGTTGAGGGTACGCATGTTCTCCACGCTTAGTGTAATGCAGCCTGCATGGAGAACAAGTGCGTATGACTGTTTTGGGCAGCCCAAGAGAGCTGGCCAAACAGTCATTGCGCTCTTAGGAGGGTTGTACCGCTCCACCCCGCCCCCACTACGCACAGCTCCCGCAGCAAGAGGACCAAATAAAATCATAATAACATTAAGTTATTATCATTTTATTTTTTCCCTTCTTTTACTGCTGCAGAGCAGTAGGGCGACGGTCCTCCGCCATAGCGGAAGAGCCGCCACTGCACTGAACAGCAAACAGCACCAATCTTTCATTTTTACAGCTGTTGTGTGAGGTGAAGCAAAGCCCAGGCCTGGTTGCTGCCTTAAAAGACCGAGAAACCAGTCAAACAGCCCTGCATTTTCCGGGTTTTTATTTGTTGAAATCGCGCGGGTCTTATTGGTGTTCAATGAATATATATCTTATCGCCCTTGCACTTTGAGCACATGTAATAAAAAGGAGAGCACGTGGACTTTTAGTCGTATTGAAAGGGTATTTTACTGGGTCGCGGTCACAGTCCAGCCTGAATGTTCCATTTATGTGTCAAGAAAACTCCAGTAAATACCAAGGGCCTCATTTATGAAAAGTGACGCATCGCTGCGTGAAAACAGTGATGCGTCACTTTTCACTGCGCCCTCCTTGTGACCCCAGTGATGCGTCATATTTAAAGTATGACGCATCATGGCGCAAGGAGTTACAGATACGTCAGTATTTTTGACGTATCTGTATGGCGCAAAAGTGGCGCATTGTTGGAGTGTGTCACAAAAGTGACGCAACTCCAGCAATGTGTCCTTTCACATGGGGCAAGCCCCATGTGAAAGGGCCTGCGTCAGTCTTACACCTGCTGTGAAGCAGGTATAAGAAATTGACGCATTTGTGTCCTAGAAGTGACGCAGTGAAATCTTATAGATTTCACTGCGTCACTTCTATGACCCTGTCTTGCGTCAGAACGCCCCCCCTGCATACATTATACCTGGAGTAGGTATAATGTAGCGCAGGGGTTTACAAAGTGAAGCATCTACCTAGATGCGTCACTTTGTAAATATGGTGCAACAAGGCACATTTTTTACGCTGCTGGTGCGCCACAAAAAGTGACGCACCGGCGGCATAAAAATGACGCACGCCTCATAAATGAGGCCCCTAGATTTAGAAGTAAACCTGCCCCCTAAAGTCATTTTTGGACAATGAATATGGGGGCTTATTTACAAGCCCCGTGAACCACTTTTGCGTCACTTTTCCCATGTTAAAAGTGACGCAAAAGTGGCGCAAGGGGCTTGTAAATAAGCCCCATGGATAATAATCACTGCCCTTACCATGCTTACCTTTAAGTCCGAGCCTGCTGACTTTGTAACTGGAGAACTGAGTTCGAGTCCTGGCGTCGCTCACCAGGTGTGATCGTGGGCACATTAATTCATCTCCCTGTGCCTAAAAACAAGGCTAGCACTCTGTCTGCTCCGGTCAACCAAGCCCCGACCCCAGTGGTAAATTCTGTGGTCACACGACTGGAGGGAGCGGCCCAATGGACTCGGTTTCACTTACCCCAGGGCAGCTGAGTGGAAACTGTAAGGCGGAAGTGGCACGAAAGCGGATTATTTCCAAAGGCGGACGAATACACAGCCCATCCTATCTCAGAATGCATCACACAGATGAGTCACCGGGTTGCTGTTCAGCTGTCCTGATCTCCCCACCTCCACCCTCCCAGCTTCAAGTAAAGGAGGTCAGTCAGTTTATGCGCCCGGCACGCCGCACGAGCCACCCCACTTCAGACTTTGCACCGCCACCGAGGCGCCTCGCGCTATGTCTGCTCTGCTGAGATCCTGTCGCCTTTACATTGCAAAACTGAGGACGTGTTGTGTTTGCTCCGCGCGCACCTTTATTCTACCGGAACAAGGTTGGCTTCGGCTTCTTCATCAAGGAACAGCTCAGTCCAGTAGCAGAGAAGGTGGAAACATCTAATTAAAGAGGCAAACTCCAAATATGGGGGCCAGGTCCGCCAAATTATTGGTGCAGCTTAGACCATGGTCTGATAATTCCGTTGTCTATTAATGTTGCATAGCGCCAACAAGCCAGCGCTGGCCACCGATGCTGGAACTATGACCCTAGCAATCAGGAAACACCGCAGCACTCTGTCCGGTGGCTCCTGCCCCAAACCAGAAAGTCTGATAGCAGAAAAAAACAATAAACATCTGTTATTCTGCACCAGGATGCATATGGGTGACATGCGGTTTGTAAATACATGTTATGTAAAAAGCAGGCACAAAAAAAGCAGGCACAATGTAAATGTCGTCTCTGTCTCTGGCAGCACGCCCAGTCCTCCCCCCGCCCTCTCCTGCTGCAGGGGGAGGTCACAGGCACAGTGTGTGGAAAGAAAATAAAGAGCCCTGTCTGGAACAAGTCTGGATTGATAGCATGTGAAGAGAAAAGAAACAAGCATTTACAATGCAATAGGTCTCGCATTATTTAAGTTTGAGCTATTGGCAATGCTAAATAATGCAAAACCAATAGCTCAGAGACAGACTCAAAGACAAAGACACACAGACAGAGACACACACACAGTGAGAAACATAGACACACAGACAGACACACACACACAGAGAGACACCAGGGCCGGACTGGGAACCGAAACCAGCCCTGGCAAAGTGCTCGGCCGGCCTCCCCTTCCCCCGGGAGGGGTTGGGGGGTGCGACCGCGCTCTTTGCTAGGGCCGGTTTTCGGCCGATTTTGTTACAGTGCCGTTTTTGCAGCTATGCTGCAAAAAACGACCCTGTCACAAAACCGGCCCCCTGGGGCCCACAACCGGCACCCACCCTCGCGGCCGACCGGGGGATTGCCCGGTGCCTGCAACGGCCAGTCTGGGCCTGAGAGACACAGACAGAGACACACGGCCAGAGACACACAGACAGACGGAGACAGACAGAGACACACAGACAGACAGACGTGTGTATGCTGGGTCTGGTGGGTCAGTGGACTAATGCTCCACTGCAGGGGCCTGTGTTCAACCTCTTGGTCACAGTTTTTTTTTGCTCTAGCCCCGCCCCCCCTTGACCCCGCCCCCACCCGTTGCCACCCTTGGCCACAAACCACCCTGTAAATGTGCCCCCCCTCGAGAGAAAGTTTGAGTATCCATGCGCCTAACAGGATGCTGACAGAGGCACACAGACAGAGACACACAGACAGAGACACATAGACAGACACACAGACACAGATACACACAGACAGAGACACACAGACACACAGACAGAGACACAGACACGCAGACAAAAACACACAGACCGAGACATAGAGACAGAGACACACACAGAGACACACAGACACACAGACAGAGACACACAGAGTGAGACACAGAGACACAGACAGAGACACACAGACAGAGACACAGACACAGATACACACAGACAGAGACACACAGACAGAGACACAGACACGCAGACAAAAACACACAGACCGAGACATAGAGACACAGAGACACACACAGAGACACACAGACACCCAGACAGAGACACACAGAGTGAGACACAGAGACACAGACAGAGACACACAGACAGAGACACAGACACAGATACACACAGACAGAGACACACAGACAGAGACACAGACACGCAGACAAAAACACACAGACCGAGACATAGAGACACAGAGACACACACAGAGACACACAGACACACAGAGACACACAGGCAGAGACACAGACACACAGACAGAGACACACAGACAGAGACACAGACACAGATACACACAGACAGAGACACACAGACAGAGACACAGACACGCAGACAAAAACACACAGACCGAGACATAGAGACACAGAGACACACACAGAGACACACAGACACACAGACAGAGACACACAGGCAGAGACACACAGGCAGAGACACACAGGCAGAGACACACAGGCAGAGACACACAGACAGACACACAGAGTGAGACACAGAGACAGACACCAAGGGCACAGTTACACACCTTTTAAAGAGTGATTCCAGGGAACTTGCAAAAATAGATGTTGAGTCCTAGATGCGCTCCTCGGCATCCCATGTACCGCATAATTCACCGCACAAACGCCAAGGGCCACCCCGTAAGATCTTACACATGATCCTACTAAATTCTGTTTACTTCATTTCTTTTAAACTAGTCACGTAATATACCACATTTGGTTAATATTAAAAAGTGTTGCCCGAATTGAGTGGACACACTGTGAAATGTTGAAAGCGAGTGCTGTGGGATGGTGATGATGCTTGGAAGGCTGGGGTCTGTGTCCTGGTGCTAGCCTGCCAGGACCACCGTGGGAGGGAGGATGGAAATTCGACAGCATCCAAGGGATCTCTGGCTCTGCCTAGGGCCTAATTTGAATAAACAACTACTACTGCCCGAGTGGCTGCAGGCCTGACTGTATGAAGACTCTGCCCTCCAACAGAAACAGACTTATCTGAGCAACGCCGGCGGCTGTACACTGTTTTTGAAGCGGCAAACTGCGCATGCTTTTCGTTAACAAACAGAGCACAGTTTTAGGAAGAGTTGAGGCCATAAGCAAACTGTTGGGCTGGAACCAATTATTAATGCTTCACACGTTTTGTGATTCACTAGGGTTTATTTTTGCAAAGATGCATGAAGTGCCAAGTGATGTATGAACATAGCCTCAATGGACAATGCACTCATATGGCAACAACCCACAGTTTGCTACTTAACAGCCCCCACCTCTACTCTTCGCCTTAGCCATCAACTGGTAGGAATGAGTGCATGCTGACCAGGAAAGAAATCACCATCTGATAATAGGAAGGTTAAAGGTGTTTTGAGATGTTTCAGCCAATCATCGCTCTTTCTTGTCTTGGTAATTATACCTGACTAAAAACAGGCAACTGCATTCAAACAACAGATAACCAACGTATACTTTCCCTAATTTTGGTATTGTCATCGGTGTCAAGGTTGCTGCTTGCTCCTCCGTTCTTTTTGGCTGCCCAACAACCTGGGAGAGGTGCGTTGATTGAATGGAGGGAGGTCGTTAGAGGCAAAAGATCACAAAATACCGAGAGGCCAAAGAGAAGGGAGCGCTGGACTGAGAGCGCTGGACTGACATTTATCATTTATTTCTGTATTTCCTTATATAGCACAAACTCCACATAGAGACAGGCTTCAGAGCGCTGTACAATGGAGGTGGAAACGTACAGCGGTTACAGGTATACACTAGAAGTTATATAATTTATTGTGCAAACTAGGTAATAGGGGTCAGGTAGAGTTGCATCAAAAGTGTACAGTGATGCAGTGTGTCGCTAATCAGGCGGCCAGCGTACAAACAATACCAGCTAAACTAAATACTTACAGATAAATATCTTCAACGTAAGTTCATGGAAGGCCACAGCAGTTTATTGTTGAAGATTTCTTTTGACGAAGTGACACAACACCCTCTTAAGGCTTGAACGGTTATACATATCCGAGTATGCTTTCATTCCATTCGCTGCAGGCGCGCGCCGCGTGTTGTTGTGGCTACGGGCACGTGACCAGCGAAACCGAAAGCAGCCCGGGCTTAGAGTGAGAGGGCGGTGGCTGCCCGCGCATGCGCGCTCCGAGCCCCGGCGCCAAAGCGGAGTGCGGCATCTGAAGTCCCAGGTCCCAGGAGGGGGCCCGGGTGAAGACCAGCGTTGCGGAGGGAGATCGAAGATCGAGTCTGACCCACTGGCTGACCAGAGACACCGAACATGCTAAAAGAGCCCGGTGAGTGGAGGGGGGATCAGGGGGGGATGTGTGCGTGTGTGTGTGTGCGTCTGTGTGTGTGTGTGCGTGCGTGCGTCTGTCTGTGTGTGTGTTGTGTGGGTGCGTGCGTCTGTCTGTGTGTGTGTTATGTGTGCCTGCGTGTGTGCCTGCCTGCGTGTGCATGTGTTGTGAACAGCCTGCCGGAATCGGAGCGTGTGTTCACACGCGCGACCTGATCTGATTCCGGCAGGCTACGTGCGTGTGCCAGTCTCTTGTCCCAAGTCTTGTTAGTCCTTGAAAGGAAAATTGATTACAATAGGACTCCACTGCGACAATAGCTTCGCGATTGCGTCGCAGTGCGAGCCCAAAAACGGGGCTTATTTACAAGTCCTATGCGCCGCCGGTGAGTCACTGTTTGTGTCGCACCAGTGGCGCATTTTGCTGCCCCATATTTACAAGGACACGAAAAGCCACCCTGCGTGACTTTTCCTGTCCTTGTAAATACGGCCCCTTTACCACCAGCACTTTGCGTGAAAGGGGCGTTCCATGGGTGTTGCTGTGGGCGTTACCATGCAATACCCATGGAACCTGACACATTTCCAGATTTAAGATAAATTGTAAACCAGGAAATGCGTCTGAATGCTATACCTCCCCAGGGGAGGCGTAGGGAGGCTCAATGAGGAGAAATATATTCATTGCCCCTCGTTTCTTTTCCTCTTTATATGCGTTCCACATTCTGCAACACACATAGAGGAAATCACTTTCCTCACAAAAACAATCATTAAAACATGCCGTTTTACAAGTTCTATGTGTGCTAATGCAGCACACATAGAAGTTGAAAAACACCATTTCAGATTGTTTATGTGCAGGAAGGGACACCTTCCTGCACATAAACAATCATCCCCGTGACGCAGGCATCCTTGCACCATGGTGCAAGGGTGCCTGCATCACCGCATGGCAGTTATGTGCGCCAGCGCAGGGTAGAGAAAAAGGATCCGGCATATCCTTGTAGAGAAGATGCATCCCTGTTCTTTGAAAGTTCCGCAGCGTGGGGCAGCCACAGGGCTTGCGGCTCCACGCTGCAGCACTTTCTTGTATATGAGGCCCAATGTTTACAAGCCTGTTTATGGGGAAGCCTGGAACAGTGGTCCGGATGCTGCCTTCCTCAGTCTGTACACATCGCTGGGAGATTAAGTGAACTCAACTGCAAACAGTAAGACCAACAGGAATCAAATAAGAATATAGTCCCACAAAACTCCAGATTAACTGTGCTCTTTGTGAGGAACGAAAAACGAAAGGGGGAACTGACTACTAGCAAGCAGGGATTTTTAAAGGGCACTGAAACAAACAAATGAAAAGCATAGGGATGGTTATAAACCACCAAAGAAATATACTTAAGTATACAATAGGTCTTGAATGCTTGACTTAAAAATAATCAAACAATAAATTCTATCACAAAATGTGTCATGTTAGAAATGGGATCTCTGGTTGGCTAAGGCTTGCGCCAAAGCCAGGCAGAGACCACCACTCTAGTCAGGGCAAGGGAGTTACACGCCAAAGATAACCCCTGCTCACCCCTTTGGTAGCTTGGCACGAACAGTCAGGCTTATCCCGAACAGTCAGGCTTATCCCGGAGGCCATGTGTAAAGCATTTGCGCAAGCAACAGCAACAACATCCCAGGCACACTACAAAAGGAACTCCACACAAGGTTATATAAAAAATAGCCTTTGTATTCTCATAACACATTAGAATAGTAAACACATCATATACATGGTGCCACCTGGCACTAGGTCATATCTACAAGGGAATCATTTACACCTGACAGGGCCCACTAGACCACTGTCAGAACCATCACAAAGCGAACTTAGTAAAAGTAAAACAGATCATAAACGTACAACCAGTAACCACTGGTAATCACTGTACTTAGCATCAGCCTGCAACATAAACTACATTATGCACAGTATCACCTCCTGTGCGAATTACATTCTGCGCCAACTTCACCAGCATAAATACATTAATCAATCCTCTCATACCTCTAAACACATTAGACCCTAATCTCCTAAACATAACTCACATTAGGAGAATAAATCACACAGTGAAACAGAATCTCACTAGCATAAACCATGATATGCAAAACAACCTCATAATCATAAAAACCCACATTTAGAGGTATAACAGGGGGTGTGTAAAACATACTGCATACATTACATTTCCTAGCACCACATAATCACATTAGGGCCTAGCGTCCTACAATCATAACAGTCCCCCTGGCCAACTGGCCATCTAAAAGAGGGGCTTCAAATGCCCTATGTCCCAAGGTCAGGGCGCGCTGCCGAAGTAGCAAAAGTCAAGGGTGCACAATCTGCGCAGGCCTAAAAGTTGCAGCTGGCACTAAGTGCTGCGCAGCAGTGAATGTCAGGGATAAAGGAGTGCATATCACTCCTAACTCAGGCATGTCCGCCAAAGAATAATTTAAACGGTGCAGCTGCCCACTACTTGCTGGGCAGCTGTAAATATCAAATGTGGGGCACTGGCACAGACTGTGCCCTAGTACCAAATGTGCCCCCAAACGTTGCAGCTGCGCGCGCTGGTGCGGCGCAGCTGTGAGTCTGGAAAAGGGGCCCTGGCACCACTGTGCCTTTGGGGCCTCACTGGGGCTTTGCCCCAATAGCGTTGGACCCACCTAGGCTCTAAGAATATCTATGCCAAACGTTGGAGCCACGCAGGGTTCTGTAAACAACTACGCCCCACATTGGAGCCACACAAAAAAACATGCCTCAGGCGTTGAAGCGGCCCGCAAATGCGGCGCCGCTGTGAAGATCACCCCCACACTGGGGGCACTGAAAAATGCTCACGGACCCCTCCGGCCTTTAAACAACCATGGGCCCTCTTCGTTGGAGCGACCCCCTATCAGACGGGGGCCACTCAGGAAATAGGCCTGACTTGGACCGGCACCAACAATGCGCCCCTAGAAACCTAATAGTCCCCCTCACTTGTAGGAGTGGCCCGCTTCCTCTCACGGGTCCGCTCAGGACTAGAAGGCACTCGCAAAGGGGCCATGTGGCAGCTCCATTCACCAGGGCGTTGCCTGTAGGCTCCTCTTCTTGCCGGTACTCTGCTCTTCGTCCGGTCCCTCTCAGGGGACCGGGACTTCAGCATGGAGCCTGCGGGGCTCCGGACGTTTCCTCCAGCTGCGGGGGCGTGCGCGGGACTTCCTCCGCAAAACCGGAAGTCCCGCCTGCCGCCAGGCACCATGTTGCCTGACTTCCGCTTTTGCCACGTCTTGGGCCGTGGCGGGGATTCGAGGGGTAGATTCCCTCCAAAGTTTAAATCTTGAGCCGGGTGGGCACCCGCAGGGCAAACAAGCGGGGTGGGCACCCGCAAGTCAACCAAAAAGGCACCACTATGCGCGTTTGGCACCCACGAGACCAGCATCACGGGTGGGATTCCCTCCCTCTTCTGCCTGCTCGCTCCTCCTCGGGCAAAATGAAAGAAAAAGGAGCACAGCCCCCCCGCAGCAGGAAAGAGCAAGGTGCTCCCAAAAACAAAGCAAAGAGCTCACAGGGCGCTGGAGCCAACAACTAAGATGCACCTTACAATGGTTTGTTTTGTGTACTGGGTATCAAACAATTAATTTGGTAAAACATCAAGAGTGAAAACTTGGTATAAAGAAAACCTATGTATTTCTGAAATGTACACCAAATACGGAGTTTAATAGCAGTGGTTATTTGAACTTTTCGGATTTTATTGGTACCCATTCTGACATGTGATTCAGAGGGCTTTTTGCAAAAAGCTTCTATTTTGCACTCTGGCTTATATTTAAAGTCACAAATGTAGAGAAATCTATAAAGCAATAACAAACGTTCTACTATTCTGTGTTCCCACATCTGTCCTGATAAAAACAGTTCCCATTTGAGTGGCCGGACCTAGCGCCAGTGACACGAAACACCCCAAACATGACATAGAAACATCATATTTCACCCCTTAGAATCACTGCTTTTTTTACAATGTGGAAAGCTGCAAATTTTGGATCCTCTCTGAGCCGCTACCCAGGAAAACCTACCATACCCAGGCAATTCTGAAAACTGGACACGCCAGAGGTGTCGAGGGTGGTGTAACTTGTGTGGTTCAAATGAGATTTTCTTACCTAGAAGATCTTGTAATCCTTAAACTATGCCTAAAATACACATTTCTGTAGTGAAAGATCCAGAATCTGAGAGAATCTACAAATTTCCTAGAACCCAGAGTTCCCCTACATCTCCCAATAAAAATTGTACCTTGCTTGTGTGTGTGGGCCTTGCGCTCTCTTCTGGAAGAGGCCCCAAACAAAACATGGACACATAAAATATTTCACCCAAAAAATACGCTTTTTTGCAATGTTGATGGCTGTGGAGTTTGGGTCCTAGCTCAGCCGGCACCCAAAACAACCTACAAAACCAACACATATATGAAAATTAGAAACTTGATGGAGTCCAGAAATGCATGACTTGCGTAGCTCTCAGGAGGGTCTCTCAAACTAGAAACCCATGTAAATGTTAAACTTTGGATGTAAACACCCTTTCTCACATTTTTGTGAGGGTAGGTTATGGAATCTGCTAAGAGACACAATTTTCCTACCATCCAGCGTTTCCCCAAGTCTCCCAGTATTTATTATTTATTTTAAGAATTTATAGAGTGCAGACTGTCACCGTTGCAGGCATCCTGGTGCTAACAGAAACCAAAGAGGGGAAAAGATCAGATACCGTGGGAGAGGCTAGCCAGGGAAGAGCCAGGTTTTCACCTTTTTTCTAAACTCCAAGAGTTCATTTGTGGACCTAAGCTCGATGGGGAAGGAGTTCCAGAGTCTGGCGGCCGTCACCTCGAAGGATCTACCTCCAGCTCTGACCTTCCTAAATCTGGGAACGACTACCAGTCTAGCCTCAGATGAGCGAAGTTGTCTGGTAGGAGTATACCAAACAAACTTAGATTGTAAGGGGGCTGGACCGTATCCGTGAAGAGCCTTAAAAACTATACAGAGGGCTTTGAATTGGATTCTTTGTCTAATAGGAAGCCAGTGTAGCTTTGCCAAGGCCAATGGACCATGATATCATCCAGGCAGCCCCAAGGCCAATTTCGCGGCCACGGATTGAACCCTTTGAAGCCTGTCCAGTAGATATTCAGGGGCCCCGAGCAGGAGGGCATTGCAGTAATCCAACCTGCTCAGGATAGTGCATCTGACCACTTGGGCGCGAGCGTAAGTGGGTAAAAGGGGCAGAACCTTCCTCAGTGAGCGAAGGATGGCGAGGCAGCAAGCCGATGTTTTCTGCACATGGGTGTCCATGCTGAGCCCTTGGTTTAACATGACCCCTAGGTTGCGCACAGATTCCGCAGGCCGTACGTTGGAGCCTGTTTCTGGGGGCCAGAAGTTGTTAGGAAATGGGCGAGGGATTCTCGTTCCAGCGCTAAAAAGCATTTCAGTTTTCCCGACATTAAACTGAAGTGAGTTAGCCTTTAGCCAACTTGACGTGTTCCGTAGACAGTTGTGAAAGACCTCTACGGAGATAGAATCCTCTCCTTCCAAGGAGAGGATCATCTGCGTGTCATCGGCATAATTAACAGTACTAATGCCGAATCCTTTAATGAGCCTACTTAACGGCCTGAGGTACACATTAAAAAGAATTGGGCTGATAGCAGAGCCCTGAGGAACTCCGTGCGACACCGGAGCAAGGCATGATTGGAAAGGAGGCATAGAAACTGCCTGTTGCCTATCATACAGAAAAGAGTGGAACCATTGCAGTGCGAGTCTCTCACTCCCATCTCAGACAGCCGCCTCAACAAGATCTTATGGTTTACAGTGTCAAAGGCGGCAGACATATCGAGCAGGATCAGAAATGAAGCCTGTCTTCTGTCTGCGCGCCTTTGCAGTTCGCCCATAGCGGTGATGAGAGCTGTTTCGGTTCCATGAGCAGGCCGAAAGCCAAATTGGTCTTCGTCAAGTAGGAGATGGTGTTCCAAGTGGGTGGAGAGAGTGTTACTAACCACCCGCTCAACTATCTTGGCGGGGAATGGCAGCAGTGAAATGGGCCGCTAGTTTTTAGAGCAGTCGGGGTCCAGGGAAGGTTTCTTTAACAAGGGGGAGACTAACGCCCGTTTCCAGTGAGCAGGGACGGTGCCAGTCACCAGGGATTGATTGCAGATGAGATGAAGAGTGGGGAAGAACTCGTCTTCAAATTCCTTCCAGACTTTGGGAGGCACCGGGTCCAGAGGGGAGCCTGAAACAATCCCTCTCGCTACCTTGGTAAAGAAGTCGAAGGTAAGTGGCAGGAGAGGAGGAGCTTGGCGGGCATCCGAGATGGCCGCGTGAGCACAGCGCTCCCCGGACCCCCGCCGCTCCCGGCATAATATCCTGCATGAATCCTGATTTTTCGCGAGGATTTGTATAGAGGACGTTGGGCTGATCTACCTGGACCTTTCAGAAATTGATTTGGACACCGGGTGCCTGAGTTATGGTGAATTGAACTTTTGGGCTCCGCCCTTGAGGTGCGCCCGGGACTGGGTGAGGTTCGGTGGCCGTCTTGGAGTTGAACAACAACGGCAGGGGGATTGGACTTGTGGGTCCCCTTCTTAAGTTTCGGTTTCGATTCTGCCTCAGACTGGAACATTGGTGAGAGGGTCAGGCCAGAGCTGGTGCCAGGACACGCGTCGGCTGTCGGGCCTTTGGCTGGACTATTCTCCTCGTTGGCTGCCTCTATCCTAGTGATACCCCTCTTGCGGTCCTTTGGTCCCGGGGCCTCCATATCTGGTGCCCGGTCCGTTGACCCTGGTGAATCTCCTTGTGACGCATCTCCAAAATGGCGGGCAGAGGGGACCGGGAGACGCGCAAGACGAAGACACCTCTGCGCGGGGGTCCGGTCCAATCTAATGTTATGGACCGTTATACCCACTCTAAGGGGTCCCCCGGAGCTGCCCTGCCCGGTCCCAGTGCGTCTGACCACGTCGTGGATGCGTCGACGGAACCCTCCTTGCAGGACATCATGGGCGCGATTTCTGGCATGAGGGAGTCAATAGGCCAACAGTACGAAACCTTGGCCCACAAACTTGACACTGTGGCAATCGAGGTGAATCTAATTCGAGCCGATCTCTCCAAAACGAACGAAAAGGTGAAGTCGTTGGATATCAAATCATCCAGCCTCACGACGGACGTCTCTGAGATACAGACGGAGATTGGAGGATTTTGAGAACAGGGCACGTCGCTGTAATGTTTGCGTGGTTGGTGTGCCGGAGAATCCAGAACCCCACTCGGTTGATCTCCTGGTTGAAGACCTGATCCAGAACCACCTTTCTCCATCTGGCCGTAGTAAGTTTTTCACAGTGGAGCGTGCACATCGTGTTCCGGGGGGCCAGGGTAAGCCAGGCGCCCCGCCGAGACCTATTGTTGCGAAGCTTTTCCACTATAGAGATCGGGACGCTATCCTGCAGGCTTCGCGGGTGAAGGGCCCGGTGGCCTTTGAGAATGCCACGGTGAACTTTTATCCGGACTTTTCCCAACAGGTCCAGAAGCAGCGGATGGGATTTCGTGGTGCCAAGAAGCGTCTTAGGGACATGGGGATGCGTTACGCTATGCTCTTTCCGACCAGGCTGCGGGTTGAGTATAATGACCGAACTTTCTTCTTTGATCGGCCGGATGCTGTGAATGACTGGCTGGACTCCCTGCCTAGCCGACCTCCTGAGACTGAGTCCGATGCCCACCCGGGCGGTGCTGAAGGTGGTGTAGAGAGCTGAACATTTCGTCTATACCTGGTGCCTTGTTTTGAATAACTTTTCCAGGGGTGTATGCCTATGTTCCTCTACTGCTTATGTGTTTGATGTATGTTCTTTTTCTCGTCATTGGTCTTGATCGGGGGGCGGGTGGGAAGGAGCCTTTCCTCCTCCGGGGTCTTTGTGTAGAATAGGGGTTCTTGGGCGACAGGCACACTGCAGGTTGGGGTGGCTTTTTAGCTTTTTGCAGGGGTGCAGGGTGGGGGGTGTTTTCTTGTTATTTGGGGGGAGGGTGGTTGGGAAGTTCGTTGTTTGTGTGTTCTGTTTTCAAGGCGACTTTATCCTGTATTTGAAAATGTTTCTGGTGTCGTGCTCATTGGTGGGGGGTTTTGGCTTTGTCGGGTGGGATGGGGGTAGCGGGTTGAGATTTGTTTCGTGGAACGTTAACGGTCTGGGAGATCGTATCAAACGAAGTGTGGTGTTGAAATGTATACGACGTTTATCTCCTGATATTGTTTTCCTGCAGGAGACTCATTTGGTAGGCAATGTTTGTCATGCAATGAATAGGTGGGGCTATCGCCTCGTAGCACACTTGGGGTTTACCTCGGGTTCTAGGGGTGTGGGCATCCTTGTTCGGGCTTCCCTCCCCCTAGCTATTGATGATGTGATTCAGGATGATCGGGGGCGGTATGCTGTCCTTGTGGGTCGCTATGAGGGTCGTGCCCTCTCCTTATTCACTGTTTATGTGCCCCCCGGCTTGCAGACTTCTACCTTTTCAGATTTGGGCCGTGTCTTGTTGGACCTCCCTGATAGTACTCTCTTTCTGGCTGGTGATTTTAATTCGGTGTTCTCCGGTCTCCACGATCGCCACCCCCCTAGAGATACTCCTGCGGCCCAACAGTGGTTGGGTGGATTTTTGGATACCTTTGGCTTGGTGGATTGCTGGAGGCTTCTGCATCCTACTCAGCTTCAGTTCACCTTTCATTCTGGGGCCCATGGGAGTCTGTCTAGGCTGGATTATTTCCTGATGCCTGCGGCTCAGTCGCCAGCGGTGCGTGAGATTGTACACCTACCCAGGGGTATCTCTGACCACTCTCCGCTCTGGCTTCGTTTTGAGGTTGGAGTGGAGGCAGTGGCCCGGGTGGCTCCCATCAATCCGTGGTACCTTACCTCCCCCGAGACCCGCAGCCTTTTGCTTAAGTCTTTGGACACGTATTTTCTGGATAACGAGGGGTCGGTTTCCTCGGCTGTGTCCCTATGGGAGGCCTTTAAGACGGTGATTCGTGGGCAGGCCCTCTCCCTTATTGTTGAAGCTAAGAGGGCGAGGAATAGAGAGGTGGTGGATCTTGAGGGAGAGATTTCTGCATTGGAGGATGCTTTGGAATCTGGTGTCACGTCTGCGAAACTCCATGCCCTGGGTCTGAAACAATTTGCCTATAAGTCCATGGTCACGGATGCTGCTAAAGTGATGTTTCGGGAGCAACAGGGACGTTTGTATGATGTGGGTGACAAAGCGGGTAAATTGCTGGCATGGCTGGATAAGAAGGAGAGAGCTAATCGTGTGGTACCCGTGATTCAGTCTTCGAGTGGTGAGAGTGTGACGGACCCGATTGGAATAGTTGACCGTTTTGCTGAGTACCTCCGTGTGGTGTATACCCCTGTGTCTGTGAGAGATGTGGCTGACTCTCGCCTTCTATTGCGTGATATAGCTCTGCCCAGTGTTTCCGATTTGGATCGTGTGGCGTTGGACTCCCCCTTTACTGTTGATGAGATAGCTACTGCCATCCGTTCACTCCGTTCGGGCAAAGCATTGGGCCCGAACGGGTTGCCAATTGAACTGTACAAGTTGCGTCCCGACAGGGTGGCTCCATATCTTCGCGCCATGTTTCTGGAGTCCCGGGAACGGGGTATTCTCCCTTATGATGAGCGACTGGCCACGAAAGTTGTCATCCCCAAGGATGGTAAACCGCGAGATCTTTGTTCCTCCTATAGGCCCATATCCCTGCTAAATGTGGAACCCAAGGTATTGGCGAAACTCCTGGCGTCCCGCCTCCTGACGGTCATTAGTGGCTTGGTCCATCCAGATCAATCCGGATTTATCCCGCATCGCAACACGGCTCTGAACCTACGTCGTCTTCACGGCGCGATTGCGAGAGCGGGGCTTCTGACGGAGCCGGCCATTTTGGCATCGTTGGATGCCTCAATGGCTTTCGACACGGTGGAGTGGCCTTACCTTTGGGCGGCTCTTGAGAAATTTGGTTTCGGGCCTGAGTTTATTGGTTGGATCAAGTTATTATATGCGGAACCTCTGGCACAAGTAGTGGTAAATGGTAGGGTTTCGGCCCCTTTCACCCTTGGTAGAGGTACCCGTCAGGGATGCCCCTTGTCTCCGTTGCTTTTTGCACTCGCCCTGGAACCATTGGCTGCTTGGCTTCGGTGGGAACCTTCGCTCAAGGGGATTCGCTGGTCTCCGGACTTTGAGGACCGCGTTTCGCTTTTATGCGGACGACATTCTTTTATATCTCACCTCCCCGCGTAAATCTCTGTCTGTTTTATTTGACGTTCTTGCTTCCTTTGGTGCCAACTCAGGCCTCGTTATTAACTGGGCCAAGTCCTGCGTGTATGTTCTTTCGGGTGTTTTACCCCCATTGCCGAGCAGACTTCCTATCCAGGTGGTCCAGTCTGGCTTCAAATATTTAGGGATTTTTATTACGTCGGACTCCTCGCTCCGTTTTGAGCGTAATCTCCTCCCCCCGTTGCTTAGATTGCGACTGGACGTGGCCCGTTGGCGTAAGCTTCCTTTGTCTCCTCTGGGCAGGGCGGCCCTGTTTAAAATTATGTCCTTGCCGCGGTTCCTTTACGCGCTCCAGAACTCCTATGACGCTATCCCCAAGACCTATTTCCGAGAGATCGAGAGTCTTCAAAGGCAATTGATTTGGGATGGGCGTCCACATATTGCCCTCGCGAAACTCACCATTCCCTTGGTACGACGGGGGCATGGCGCTCCCCGATATCAAGCGATATTACTGGGCTTCCCAGTTGTCTGCTATTAATCACGTGATGTTTTCACCGGGTCGGAATCCTGCATTCGAGATGGATAGACTCCAGCTGCCGGGTGGGGACTTTAATAGAGCGCTTTATTCTCGATCAGCCGGGCGCCATCTTGTGGGCCCGTCCAGGATTGCAGTAACTGTGTGGCGAGCGCGAATGTGAGTTTGGGATGGGAGGATCGACTGACGCTAGCGACGCCGCTTTATGCCTCGGAATGTTTGGGCTGTCTCTGGTCTACCAAGGGTTTCGACCGCTGGGAGATGATTGGGATTTGTAAGGTGGGTGATGTATGCTCGAAAGGTAGTGTGAAGTCGTTCCAGGCCCTCCAGGCGGAATATGGTTTGAATGGTCGGGAATTTTTTCGTTATCTGCAGGTCCGGCACGCCCTCGCCTCAGTTTTGACTCCTGATGAGGCCCCGCCCGAGTCTTCCCCCCTCGAAGATCGTGTCCTTGATGGGCACCTGCCTGATAGCACTATTTCCCTGATCTATAAGAAGCTGATCAATAATCGGGCGGACTTATTGGTCCGACTTCGGGAGGCTTGGGTCGGCGATGGGTTGGAACTGGACGATGAAGATTGGCAATCGGCACTCTCTTCTCCCAAGGAGGTAGCCATTCCTGCCCGTCTCCGTTTGGTTCAACTTAAGATCCTTCATCGAGTGTATGTCACTGGTCCGCGTCTGGTGACTATGGGCTTTTCCTTGGATGGGTTATGTAAGCGTGGTTGTGGGTCGAGTGCTACCTTTTTACACATTCTTTGGGAGTGCCCGGTTGTGGCGGCTTACTGGACTGCTGTGCTTGAGGTGATGACTGATGTGACTGGTGTGGCCCTGCGGCCGGAGCCTCGACGATGTCTGTTGAATGTGTGGGAGCCCACTGACTACTCTGTGGCCCAGACCAGATGGGCTACCTTGGGTTACATGATTGCGAAACGGGATGTTGCGCAACTCTGGGGCGCTTCCAGGCCCCCTGAGGTCTCGAAATGGGAGGACAACATGGACTGGTCCATGTTTCGTGAGAAGACTGTTTATGTGGCCAGGGGCAGACCCAGGGCGTGGACGAAGATTTGGGGCCAGTGGAATGAATATCGTGGGGATATCTGTACCCCTCCCCTTGTAGGCACTGCTGAGGTTGTCCTATCTCCCTAGGCGAGCGTTCCCGGAACCCTTTCATACTGTTTTTTTGCATTTCCGATTCTCCCCGCTGCTCCCCTCCCCCCCGACCTTGTTGGAGCCTCAGGACTCTGGGTATGTTCTCCTGATCGTGGACCATCCCCTCCGTTCTTTGGGCTGACCTTAATTACCGTGCATTCGCCTTTTTAGTGTTTGTTTTTCTTTTTGTATAAAATAAAAATTCAAACTGGTCTGTGATATGTGGGGAGTATTGCTTTGTGCTGGATTTGTGCCAGACCACGGGTGTACATTTCTAATTCATGCCTTGTGCCTTATTATTAGCGGCCAGCCCATGAGGTTGTAGGCCCATTCTTGTATTTTTCTATGCTTGCTCCAATAAAGGTTTTTGGAAAAAAAAAAAAAAAAAAAAAAAAGAAGGTAAGTGGCAGAAACCTGCACAGTGACCTATCTGGCGCCAACGCCGAATCGGGTGGTTGGTCTACTGAGGGAACCAGACCAGGACCGGAAGGGAAATCCGTGTCAAGAGGGGTGTCCAGGTCTTTCAGGATCAGATCTATTTTCTCTTTAAAGAATGTAGCAAGATTGTCACAAATTTCTTGGGATGGGACAATCACATTCTTGCAAGACTCTGGATTGGTGACGCTATTTAAGATGTTAAAAATACACCTCGAATTAGAGGTGGAGTTGCAGATCAGAGAGGAGTAATAGTCAGCTTTAGACTTTTTGATGAGATTTTTATACGCCAGAATCTTAGTCTTCCATGCAACTTTGGAGATTTCACTGTAGTCTTGTCTCCACTTTCTCTCAGCTTGTTTACAGTCCAATTTTAAAGTTTTTAGGTTGTCGTTGAACCACTGAGCGGAGTCTTTACCCCTAATGAGCCGAGTTTTTAGAGGGGCAAAGGTGTCAACCGCCAGAGAAATGCTGGAGTAAAAAGAATTGTAGTTATCATCAACACATTTGTTCTCATCAAAAAGCGGGGCCAGGTGGAACACGTCCCCAGAGGGGTGAGGTCGTGAGAGAGCCTTCCAGTCTCTACACTTGATTTTCCTGGACGGGGCAGGTGCCTTATGAGAGTTCATCTTCTTGTAAAGAAAGAATTTAACTAAGGAGTGGTCTGTCCAGTCCATTGGTAAAATGTCTCCCATAACCACCAGATCGGGAGCTGCAAAGACCAGATCCCGGAGGTGGCCAGCTATATGGGTGGCCTTGGCGACCAGTTGGGAGAGACCGAAACTATTACAGGCTTGAAGAAGGTTACCGAGAGCTGAATCAAGTGTGCCATTGCGCCAAAGGTTAAAATCACCAAGAATTAGAAGCTTATGGTGAGATAGGGCGATATTGGTCAGAGTAGAGATTAGAGCTTGTTGCTGTAGCAGGTTAAACGTGCCTGGAGGGCGGTAACAGACTAGTCCAGTGGCAGTAGTCCCCGAACAGGTCTGAATGGAGATCCCCAGCATCTCAGTGCCCAAAATTGGGTCTAAGCTCAGAATCTCAATACTGCATGAGGCTCTGAAAATCACTCCCACCCCCCCGCCAGTTCCCATCGGTCTCGGGGAGTGGAGGAATTTGAAACCGGGAGGGCAAGCGAAGCCAGGGTCAACCAGACAGTCTGGACGAGTCCATGTTTCTGTCATGAACAAGATGTCTAGTTCATGAGAGTCCATTAAAAGTTGGATCTCCGTGCAATGTTTAGGCAGAGACCTGACGTTTAATAGGCCACAATTAAAAACATCGTTACGAAGTACATCAGCTCGAGGATGTGCCATGGGTGCTAGGGAAAGTATACCTTTATCTGCATGTTTCTGACCCAGTAGAATAAGTTGTTCTCTGGAGTAGGGTGGCACAGGAGGGAGATACTCCTGAAGAGAGGGATCAAAACTGGCAGCGTAGGGCGCCCATGGCGCTACCTTGGCGCGGACGAGCGCAGACGAGCTTGCCTTAAGCGCGCCTTCGGCGCGCCATCGTCGCGCCCGCTGCGCTCGTTGCGCCCACTGCGCTCGTCCGCTGCGCTTCCTGTAAATGCATATAATCTATAGAGCAGGGAAAGGTGCTAAAAGGGGCGTGGCCAGCACAGGTGGGCGTGTCAACTGGGTCGGGGAATGGCGGCAAAATCCCTAAACAAACACTCACCCGCTGCAGTGCTAATCAGCTGTGCGAGGGTGCTTTCGAATTTGCAGCGTACAAGCCAGGAGCCAAAGGTAAAATACACAATATCACAGTAAAGGTTAAAAAGTTAAGAGAATCGTTTTCACTCTCCCGGCTTTCCGCCTCAGGAGGAATCTGTGGTAGACGCGCTAGTAGTCAGCGCAAGGTTTAAATAGCCGGGAAAGGGGCGTGGCCAGCGCGGGTGGGCATGTCTACTGGGTCGGGGAATGGCGGCAAAATCCCTAAACAAACACTCACCCGCTGCAGTGCTAATCATCTGTGCGAGGGTGCTTTCGAATTTGCAGCATACAAGCCAGGAGCCAAAGGTAAAATACACAATATCACAGTAAAGGCTAAAAAGTTAAGAGAATCGTTTTCACTCTCCCGGCTTTCCGCCTCAGGAGGAATCTGTGGTAGACGTGCTAGTAGTCAGCGCGAGGTTTAAATAGCCGGGAAAGGGGCGTGGCCAGCGCGGGTGGGCGTGTCAACTGGGTCGGGGAATGGCGGCAAAATCCCAAACAAACACTCACCCGCTGCAGTGCTAATCAGCTGTGCGAGGGTGCTTTCGCAGTAGAAATGGTTCCTCACTTTTTTGGGTGGGCCTAACACCTGCAACAGTAAAGGTTTCAAAACACATCATGGACTGATCATATTTTTCCACTCAATACCAATCCTTTTATTGCAATTTGCCTAGCAATGGATTTTGGGAGCTATCTAAGCCAGCTCTGAAGGAAACCTACCAAACCCGCACATTTCTGAAAACTATAGTCCCAGGGACTCCAAGGTGGTGTATCTCATATGGATCTCACAACACATTTTACCCACAATGCCAAGACTCCTGATAAAAATGGTACACGACTATGTGGGAGGGCCTAACACCCATGATAAGAACATTTCTCCACTAAACCCTTTTTTCAGATTTTTGCTAGCTGGGTATTCTGGGCCCTAGCGCAGCCAGCACCCAGGGAAACTCACCAAGCCTGCACATTTCTTGAAACTAGATACCTGGATGATTTGAGGATGATGTACCTTGTGTGGAACCCACAAGATTTTCTTACTGTTAGACCTGCCATCTTTTGGTGTGTTCCTCCTGTATTTTTGCTTTCTTCCCTCCAGACTTTAATGGTACATCAGACTTTGTTTTGCTGGTTTAGTGCCTTTGTGCAGTTTCTCACTGCTGATCAGTGTTAAAGTGCTCCTATGGTAAATTGTGTTTATGGATTGGTGTTTCCATGTTTTGCTTTTATGATTTACTGGTATGTCCCTAGTAAAGTGTACAGTGTGTCCCCCGAGCCTGTAAATCAAATGCTGCTAGTGGGCCTGCAGTACTGGTTGTGCGCCCCACACAAGCAGTCCTTCAAAGGGTTCTCAGATCTGCCACTGCTGTGTCTGCGCAGTTGTGACTGCCGCACTTGCCAAGTCCTACCTTTCCGTTTTCTTACATATAAGGCACCCCTCAGGTAGGCCCACAGTACCCCCATGGGCAGGGTGCAACATATGTGAAAGGTAGGACATGTACAGGGTGTGTGTGACATGTCCTGATAGTGAAATACAGTGTATTTCGCTTATCACTATTAAAAGGCTATCTGCCACATAGGATAGAATGGGAGATACTTTGAATGAATGAATGAATGAATGAATGAATGAATGAATGAATGAATGAATGGAATCTTATAAAGCACAACTTCGCCCAAGGGCGTCAAGGCGAAACATCTTACAAGTGTAACTTCCCATTGGGGCAATATGGAGAAATGTAGTTTGTCCTCTCTGAACGCAGAATTGAATAACACGTCTTGTAATAAAGATGCTTTTTAAAGTATGTGTTTGAAAATGCCACTTTTAGAAAGTGGCATTGTTTTACTTAACCTTCCTGTGTGCCTCTGCTGGGTTGTGGATTAACTGTCAGGCTTTATAGTGACAGGGGCAGTGGATGTGCATTCACTGTAGACAGCCACTGGGTGGGGGTGGGGGGGGTTGATGTGTGTCCTGCCTTTCCTAGATGAGTCAGGGCTAGGCTGAATAGACATGGGCGCATTTAGAGTAGTGGGTGTAGTTTCCTTGAACCTGAATAGGTCTGGTCTGCCTTACACAATGCTGTCTCCAACTCCTGTCAGGAAACTAGGCCAGGGAGGCCAAAACTGGTTTGGACTCTGTGACAAGAGAACAAAGGGAAATGTGGTATAAATATTGGGGACCAGACCCCAGGACTTTCAGAACGTGACTCCGCCTCCCCGTTCGCAGTCAGCAGTCAGTTGCACAGCCGGCAGTGAGGACGCCAAACGCAGTTGTACCGCGGCCCCGTCTCTCGGGTGAACCGCGCCTCCAGGCTGAACCGCGGCTCCTGGTTTTCCGGCTTGTGCACTGCTCCTTCTGCCCTCCAATCAATGGGGGGTCTCTGCACAACTTCTTGAAGCCGCGAGCAGCCGTGTGCAGCTGGGTGCCAACTGTGAGTGTGGCTGCAGGTGGTGAATCAAACTTATTGCTGCCATCTGACTGCTGCTCCAGTAACAGCATCGACGGAGGAGCACAGGAGCACAGGTGAGCCTTGAAAGGCAGACGGCACGCTGCAAGTGGCATTCTGCAATTAGTATAAGTAGTGACTGTGGTAGTAGTGACTCAGTGTACCCTGTGTGCCCCGTGAGCCCCGCTCACCTCCTCTCATTTGCTCCCTGCTCCCGCTCCCACGCTACTTGGCTGTAAACAACCCTACCATTTGGTGCACATGCACTATTAACTAAACTAACCTTGCGAGTAAAGCATAGGGAATCGCGTTGATATAACAGTCCCTGAGAGCCTCGCAAACCTCCCATTGTGCGCAAGGGACCACAGGGAAAGGTGAGCGCGGCCTCCATTAGAGGCAACCGCTGAATGCATGCCCAGTGAGCCCGTGGAAGTGGCCCAACTAGGTTGGGTGCAGCCACCGGGTCACCAGTGTGCCCTGCTCACAGCCTATCTACTTCCATCTATGCTTACCTAGTAATTACTTGATCTCTCTTGCTCACTATCCTATTTCGTCCCAGGATCAACCAACACATCACACTGCACACTTATATTGCCCTACAATGTCAATAAGGATTCCAGTCACTAGGTCAATGTCAGCAGTTGACACCAATGGAGGTGCAGCCCCAGCAGGGCCAGTGACTAACGATCCCAGCATAGCACGCATAAATGATCAGAATCCAGGCCAGGTTTCTGGGGCCCCTAAGACACAGAATAACCCAAAAATTGCCAACACTGGCTTGATAACTAAATATAGGCTTCCAAAGCCCTTAAATGGAGTTTCAAACAATGGCAGGGCAGACCACCTAAGAAACAACTCAAGTGTCAAGGAAGACTTCTTCCCCTCCACAACAAACTCCCAGGGCCTCTGCTCTACGAAGACAAAACACCACTCTTTTTCTTGCCCAGAAAAGGGCATTGTCAACAGTCTTACCCAACTCCCCTTGGGGCCAGACTCTGTCCCTCATGCTAACACAAGCTCTGCTTCAATGGGCCTTCACTCATCATCTCTTATTGATAGTTCTAAACCAGCCTTACGTGAGCCAAGAAGATCTATAATAATTGAGGCACAAATACACCAATCTCATTCACCCATTCGGCAGCATCCTTCTTTGATTGCTGTCACAGGCTCTCCCGTTGCTTTGAAAAAACAAGATTTGGGAGAACTTTCAGCATCATTTTTACAGCAACTTGAAACTAAAATTGAGCAAACCCTGGAGTCCACTCCACAGCTGTATAGACTATCTAGTGGTAAAAATCTTTATCACTGCACCACTCAAAACATAGAAAACCCAAGTTTCATGGCTGCCTCCGAATCGCAAAAACTCACGAACCCACAATACATAACGGCCAAAGCTTTACTTTGGCAATCCTCCAAGATGGATTTGCAAATGGATCTCTTGCAGGCAATAGCTACATGTTTGGCAGAATTGAAAGGAAAAATGGACCATATCACAACCTTGATCTTTACTTCACAAACAACCTGCTCATGTTCATGTGCGGCCATTGTGGACCAGTGGGCAAATCTTCCTGCGGTTTTGACCACCTTACCAGACTCAGACCCGGTCGCAAGAGCCTCCTCCGGTCCATCCTTACAACCGACTCCAACTAAATCAAATACAGAACTTATCAACAACCCAGCTAACTTATTTGAAGACCCGCTTGCAAGCTCAATTAAAACATCACATTTGCCATCATTCACTGTCTCAAGTTTAACTTCATCAATGAGGCCCCTAACTGCTGCACCCTGTTTTTCAACTAGCTGTCTAATAGTAGAAGAACTTGACGGTGCCCCAGAGATCAAACAGAAGGAAGGTTCGCTTTCTAGGAAAGCAAAGAAAAAACTGAGGCAATCCCAAAAAAGGGCAAAATCCAAAAATCGAGCGACGTCCCTTCTTACTTGTACATATACAACTAAGTCAGACATTGGCCCTGTTAAGGTCTATCCAATGTTTTCAGTAAAGTCATCAGAAAAGAAAGACAGAGAAGTGTCACCAAATCACCTACAACTCAGCAAACAACCATCAATTAGGAGTTTAGCTGATGATTCTGCCCGAGGGGCAATTTCCTTCAATGCCCCCTGCACTTCTTTTCTTGATAAGAAGAAAGGGGAAGCCCATACAACATCAACTCAGTCTAAGTCCACAGAAGGCCCAGATGTGAGGACTATCCTCGTCCATGGGCTGACATTGCTGCCCACAACTTCAGGGTCACAGGCGGAGGCTGGTACGCAACCATTGTCCAGTGCTGCATATAGCACTAACATGCAGCATCAACAGGTGGTAAAATCTCCTCCTGGACTAATGGTATACAGAACCCCTCCAATATATCAACCAACACTTGCACTTGACAATCAAGTCATACCGGGAACCTCCACGAGCAGCAGCCGTTCAAAACCAGGAGTTGTGGAGGTCATACTTACACCAAGATACCATGCCAAATGCAATTACGATGTTTTAAACAGAGGCAACATCCTGCGCTTATTTACTCACATATCATCATTGGAGCATATAGGCCCGGCAGATGTTGCCTGGGTTAAGTTTCAAAGCCTGTCAGGCGACTCTCAAGATGAATCCACAGTGGTCGGGCTATACCAACAGTCACACCACACTGCAATGCTGTGTGAAGCCAATCAATTGGCAGACTGGGGTATTTAGAGTAGGCACTTACCACAAGACAGACATCCTCACGTTTTAGTCAATAAAACTTTAAATACTTACTCCATCTTAAACTGTGCTGATGATATCCGCCCGGTAACAATCTTACCAGCACTCTCTTCCAACATGAACCTCTGAGGATTACCTGCTCTACTAATCAGAGAAGAGTCTTTACTAGCGAACAGGACACTAACAACCAACTGCAGTTTTGAGAAACTGCCACTTTGTTCAGGACATCTGTAGGCTTGTATGCTCGTCATTGTGCCTTCCCACAGTTTTGTTAAACTGCTAAGTTTTTAGTAAACATACGTAGTTTCTAGTTTGCAAGCTTTCATTTCTGCAGAGTTTTTAGTAAGCACACGTGTATTTCTAAAATGTATTGTGTATGTTTATTTGAATGTTATGTACCCCGTGCTTTGAAAATTTGCAGGACATGGCAAGTAGGTCAATAAGTGTTTATATATAAAGTTGAAATCTCCAGCCTTAAACTATCCGAGATTCTGATTGCTCTGTGAGTGGAACCTTCGCTGCTGAAATGTGCAACGAACTGCCAGTCGGTCTGGAGTATTGACTGCTTATCAGTTCTCTTCGTTGCTCTAAGCAACCTTCGACCCTGCTCGCAGGCAGGTCGCTCCCCAAGCTGCTGCACTGCTAGGCTGGCACTGTCTCTTGCACCTGTTAGTGGGTTGCTTCTGCTTTGTCTCTGTCATGCAGCCCTCACTGCCTGAATAAGTTTTTCCCTCGCTGTATTTCTTTCTCTGTAATCTGTTTTGCTGTAACCTGTAATCTATTCTTTAACTGCCCATTAATCCCTTTCTCCCTCTGTCTTATATCGTTGTTCCTCCCTTGACACTCTTGCTGTGCCCTTTGATTTCCCCTGCCGTACATCGCCCGCTCTTTCCCGCCGCTGCATCCCTACGACCCTGCCCCACTGCTCGCCCATTCGCTACCCTGCTCCCACCTCCCAGCTGCTCCTCCCTCTCACCTCCCTCATATGGAGGCGCGCAGCGGCTGCGTACAGCGTGCCTAAGGCAAGCCCGTCTGCTCCCGTCCGCGCCTGGACAGGGCCCAGCGCCAGAACCCCTGGCCCTCATGAACGCCACAACACCCGTCTCCGCTACGACTCCAGCGCCCTCCCTGCACTCAACGCCGGACGATCACGCACCTGCTGCCGGGCCGCCCCAAAGCGCACCCAAGGACCCTTCTCCTGCTGGAACTGCAGCATCACCAGCATCCGGCCCGCCAACCCACCCACCAAATAACCCAACTACCTCAGATGCATCCTTCTCAACTCCCGCTCCGCCCGCAAACACGCCATTGAACTCTGGGACCTACTCAACACCAACACCCCAGACGTCGCCTTCCTGGCGGAGACCTGGCTGAACCCTTCCTCGGCACCCGACATCGCCATAGCCATCCCAGAAGGCTACATGATCACCCGCAAAGACCGCCCAAAGGAGTAGGAGGAGGAATTGCCATCGTTCACAGGAACACTCTCAAAATCTCAACATACACCGATGACACCCTCGGCACCGCCGAACACCTGCACTTCCAGATCCACGCCGACCCAAACAGCACCCTCAGAGGAACCCTCGTCTACAGACCCCCCCGGACCCGGACCACAGTTCAACGACTACATCGCCAACTTTGTCAGCACACATGCCTTTGCATCCACGGACTACATCCTCCTCGGGAAACTGAACCTCCACCTTGAGAACAACGACTCCAACTCTTCCACCCTGATCGACAACCTCGCCAACCTCGGACTCAGACAACTCGTCACAACACCTACTCACTCCGCCGGCCACACGCTTGACCCCATCTTCTCAGCAAGCTCCTACGTCTACTTCAACCACGCCACCGAACTCCGCTGGACCGACCACCGTTGCAGCCACTTCACCTTCCAGAAACCCACCACACAACACAGCACCCAGCAGATGCCCTGCCGCTGCTATAGCAAAGTCACAGAAGACCAGCTAACCACCACCTTCACCCAGCCAACCCTGATGCCGCAGCCCGCAACCTCAGACAGTGGATCGACGACTGCGCCATCACCCTTGCCCCGCTCAAGAAACCCTCCAGCAGCCACACCAGAAAGAAAGCTAGCTGGTTCTCCGGAGACCTCCAGGTCTCCAAGTAAAACTGCCGAAAGCTAGAGAAGAACTGGATCCGTGAACGAACACCGGAAAGCTTCGCAGCCCACAAGAACGCCACCCCCAGACACCACCACCTCATCAGATCCAGCAAAAGAGCCTCCTTCAAAGACCGCCTAAGCAACAACGCACACAACAGCAAAGAGCTCTTCAACATTGTGAAGGAACTCTCCAAACCCCAGCTCCAACACCGACATCCCACCTTCGCAAGACCTGTGCGACTCGCTGGCCACCTTCTTCCACCGCAAGATTGAACATATCCACAACAGCTTCAGCACTGTGACCGTCCCGGCATCCACTGAGACTTCCACCCCCACAAACACCACCCACACCAGCCCCCTGATCTCCTGGACCAACATCAAAGAACGACGACACCATCAAGATCATGAGCTCGGCCCACTCCCGAACCCTGTCAGATCCATACCCACACCACATCTTCAACAAAGCCAGCACCACCCTCGCACCCCATCTCAGGAAATCAATCAACATTTCCTTCGAGACAGCAACCTTCCCAGAGAGCTGGAAGGACGCCGAGATCAACGCCTTACTCAAGAAACCCAAGGCGGACCCCAAGGACCTCAAGAACTTCCGACCCATCTCCCTGCTCCCGTTCCCAGCGAAGGTTATCGAGAAAGCTGTCAACTAACAACTGACCAGATTCCTCGAGGAGAACAGAATCCTGTACCCATCCCAGTCCGGGTACCGCAGCAACCACAGCACCGAAACTGCCCTCATCGCTACCACCGATGACATCAGGACCCTGCTAGACAATGGACAAACCGTGGCCCTCATCCTCCTGGACATGTCAGCCGCCTTCGACGCGGTATGCCACTGCACACTACAAACACGCCTCCACGACGCAGGGATCCAAGAAAAGGCCCTGGACTTACCACCTTCTTCCTCTCCGGCAGAACTCAGAGCGTCCGCCTCCCCCTTCTGCTCTAAAGCAACCGAGATCATCTGCGGTGTTACCCAGGGCTCATCCCTCAGCCCAACGCTGTTCAACATCTACATGGCACCGCTCGCCCACGTCACCCGACTGCACAACCTCAACATCATCTCTTACGCTGATAACACCCAGCTGATCCTCTCCCTCACCAAAGACCCCCACACACCGCCAAAACCAACCTCCACGAGGGAATGAAGGCCGTAGACGACTAGATGAGAAACAGCTGACTGAAGCTGAACTTGGACAAGACGGAGGTTATCATCCTCGGACCCACCCTCTCAGCCTGGGTTGACTCCTGGTGGCGGACCGCACTTGGAACAGCTCCAACGCCCACTGACCACGCAAGCAACCTAGGGGTCATCCTCAACTCCACCCTCTCTTTGACGAAGCAGGTCAATGTCGTCTCTTCCTCCCACTTCAACACCCTCCGCATGCTTCACAGGATCTACAAGTGGATCCCCACCGAAACAAGAAGGACGGTCACCCAGGCCCTCGCCAGCAGCAGACTGGACTACAGAAACGCCCTCTACGCAGGAGCACCGGCCAAACTCCTGAAACGGCTCACACGCATCCAGAATGCCTCCACCTGATCCTCGACATCCCTTGCTGCAGCCACATCACACCCCACCTGGGTGACCTGCGCTGGCTCCCCGTCAACAAAAGAGGATAACCTTCAAGCACCTCACCCACGCACACAAAGCACTCCACAACTCTGGACCAGCGTACCTCAACAGCCGACTCAGCTTCTACACCCCCACCCACCAGCTTCGCTCCTCTGACCACGCCCTCGCCACGGTCCCCTGCATCCGAAGAGTGACCGCCGGCGGCAGATCATTCTACCACCTCACCGCCAAGACATGGAACACCCTCCCCATCCGCCTATGGCAGACCCAAGACGTACTGACCTTCAGAAGACTCCTCAAGACCAGGGTCTTCGAACAGTAGCAGCGTTCCCTCACCCCTTAGCGCCTTGATACCCTCACGGGTAAGTAGTGTGCTTTACAAATGTTTTGATTGATTGATTGTACCCGAGAATGTCTGGGTGAATCACATCAATCAGCTCTACAGCAATGAGACAGGGGAGCTGTCAGCCCTCTATCCGCCTCAAGCCCCAAATTATGAAAACAGCCAGGGTCCAGGCACCTCTGAAGCCGAAGTGATCAAGATCATTAGTCGCATGAGGAATGCTCACGTGCCAGAGCCAAATGGAATACCTGCTATAGTTTTTAAATCAAATCGATCTTTCTGGGCACAGCTCCTTACACCTCTCTTTAAACAAGCCTTTCTTACAGCCACAATTCCATCCACCTGGCAGGGCTCAATATTACATCCACTTTACAAAAAGGGTAACCGCTCAATCCCGGCTAATTACATGCTAATAGCTTTATTGGCTATCGAAGTTTAGGCCTATGCTTGTGTCTTGCTGGCAGAACTTGAAAACTGGGTTACAGAAAACAGCATCCTTCCCCGTACTCAGTCAGGCTTTAGATCAGGCTGCTCCACGACAGATAATATAATAGCGCTGTCCTACCTGTCGTGGGGAGCCACTTTGGCCAATCATCTACCTTTATTCTGCTATTTTGTGGACTTCAATGCAGCGTTCGATAGAGTAAATGGAGGGTTGCTATGGAACAAATTAAATTCCTGGGGGATACCATCTGCACTTCTCTCTGCACTGATATCACTGCATCAGAAAACCTGGGTGAGGAATAAAACAAGTGCCACAACAGTATCTGTAAAAATCGCAACATCGCAACAAAAAATTATCTAAAGCAAGGCTGCGTATTTGCCCCACTACTTTTTAATCTTTATATCGCCGACATGCCTAAAGAATTGGCAGGCGCAACTTTGGTCGCCCCAAAATTGGGTGGTATACGACTACAGATTATGCAATACGCTGACGACATCATTATTATGGACCATACAAAAACAGGTCTACAAAGAGCACTCACTGCCCTTAACACTTATAACATAAAAAACAATCTTCTGATGAATGAGTCAAAAACTAAAGTCATGATTTTTGGGAAACATTAAAAAAAGAAAAATTTGTCTTGGCGAGCATGTGATCTACATATAGCGACGTGTACTAGCTATAATTATCTAGGAGTTTGGTTTAACGAAAGGGCAAATCAAGTAGCCCATCTCAAACATCTTCGGACCAAGGGAGCACGGGTTATACACAGTCTGAGGTACTTGAATCGGCATTTGCACAGCCCTGCAGCCGAGTCAATCTAAAGGGTCCTACGCGCCAAACTGCTCCCGGCAATGTCTTATGGTCACCTGGCTTTCCCTCGTAAAATGGATTCATTTTTAGTGAATTCTCAAATAATGGCCTATAAGAAAATATTTTCAGCTCCTCAGCATGCAAGGAGGGTGAGGCTGAGACTTGAGTTTGGCCTGGCAAGTGCAGATCTTCATTGTCTGGGAGACTTAATTAAATTCTATATCTACACTCTGCGTGCACAAGCTCATTCCATGAAAGAACAATTGCAATCAGTGTTCATGGACAAACTCTCTCCTTGGTACAGACAGTAGCACATGGCCATTTCCACATTGAAGATTGAAAACATAAGCTTATCTAATCCAATTATTACCCTGTCAACATGGAACAAAACGATGAAAAGCCAAAATACTCTAGTGTCATTCGCGAGAGATATTTCTCGGCTTCCCAAAAAAACACTCCTTACAGCTTTGGATGCCTCGTATATCAAGGGGAAACCTCAACCATATTTTAATTATTCGCTTCAATCACAGACTTGTAATAAAATGATTTAGATGAGGCTGTTATCCCTTCCAATTCATGACTTTAACCAGCTGTGGGCTTGGAGGAATGGTCCGCTAACATGTAGGCTCTGAAATTATCCACATGAGTCCTGGTTACATCTGCTATGTTCTTACCCTCATCTTACTAATGATCGCCAACGTCTAATGGTCCCAGTCTATCGGGAAAAGTTACTGAGACATTGCAGGGAAGCATCTGATTTGTGCTCCAGTAATAACTCAGCCCAAGTTCTAGCAAGCGGTACAAAAGGGGTGGTGATGGACAGAGCATCTGAACCAATCAAACACTCACACCCAGTCAACAGATCTGGGTTTAATCCATCACCACCCCCTTTTGTACCGCTTTGTTCGCCATAAGTTGGCAGGGTATGCTCAGACGTGAGTCCCTTGCTCACTTTACCACTGGATTACAGCAAGCCTGGCTGAAGACGGCTGAAATGCCAGAAACCGGTCCTAGGAAGCTTGTTTCCGGTCCAGGGAAGGCACGGCTTGGCAGTTCGGGCTGGACTGTTGCCATGAGGCACAGGGTAAGACTGATTTGCATATGGCCATGTTTGAACTGGGGTGGCAGAGTAGGCTAAAGAACGGTGATGGATTAAACCCAGATCTTTTGACTGGGTGTGAGTGTTTGATTGGTTCAGATGCTCCGTCCATCACCACCCCCTTTCGTACCGCTTTGTTTGCCATAAGTTGGCAGGGTATGCTCAGACGTGAGTCCCTTGCTCAATTTGCCACTGGATTCAAGCAGGCCTGGCTGAAGATGACTGAAATGCCAGAAACCGGTCCTAGGAAGCTTGTTTCCGGTCCAGGGAAGGCATGGCTTGGCAGTTTGGGCTGGACTTTTCCCATGAGGCACAGGATCAGACTGATTTGCATATGACCATGTCTGAACTGGGGTGGCAGAGTGGGCTAAAGAACGGTGATGGATTAAACCCAGATCTTTTGACTGGGTGTGAGTGTTTGATTGGTTCAGATGCCCCGTCCATCACCACCCGCTTTTGTACCGCTTTGTTCGCCATAAGTTGGCAGGGTGTGCTCAGACGTGAGTCCCTTGCTCACTTTGCCACTGGATTCAAGCAAGTCTGGCTGGAGACGGCTGAAATGACAGAAACTGGTCCTAGGAAGCTTGTTTCCGGTCCAGGGAAGGCATGGCTTGGCAGTTCAGGCTGGACTGTTCCCATGAGGCACAGGGTCAGACTGATTTGCGAATGGCCATGTCTGAACTGGGGTGGCAAAGTGGGCTAAAGAACGGTGTTGGTTTAAACCCAGATCTTTTAGCGACTGGGTGTGAGTGTGTGATTGGTTCAGATGCTCCGTCCATCGCCACCCCCTTTTGTACCGCTTTGTTTGCCATAAGTTGGCAGGGTATGCTCAGACGTGAGTCGCTTGCTCACTTTGCCACTGGATTCAAGCAAGCCTGGCAGAACACGGCTGAAATGACAGAAACCGGTCCTAGGAAGCGTGTTTCCGGTCCAGGGAAGGCCTGGCTTGGCAGTTCGGGCTGGACTGTTCCCATGAGGCACAGGGTCAGACTGATTTGCGTATGGCCATGTCTGAACTGGGGTGGCAGAGTGGGCTAAAGAACGGTGATGGATTAAACCCAGATCTTTTGACTGGGTGTGAGTGTTTGATTGGTTCAGATGCTCCGTCCATCACCACCCCCTTTTGTACCGCAAGTTCTAGCAAGGGCTGGAAAGTTTGTTAACATATTTTAACTGCACTGCATAATGCCCAGCACTAAGAAACTGACAAGCTCTATTCTTACTGCACAAACGAACATCGATGAAAGTTAACCATCAGTAATAAGAATTGTGACATTTGTGCTATTGTCTTTCATACTATACACTTCCCTTTTGGACTAAACTGCTAATTGTGATATATTGCCATCAACCTGAAATGCTGCATTGACATTTATTTCGTATTGCCAGATTTATAAATGTGTATACAACTTTTTTTTTTAATCCTTAAATTTCATTTCAGTATCAATATGATGTTTGTATGTTATGGTTTTAATTAACTGTATAATAAAAGAGACTTTATAACTCTTTTGGACTCAGAAACCTGCCAAGAAGAAGAGCTGGAGAAGCTGTGAGGAGGAACTAACAGGTTGCTGTGTGTTTTTGCTCTCTTGGACTGAAGTGGCTGTTTCTGTCTTGGGTGGAGAAAGGCCTGGACTGAACTTTCTGCAAGGCCTTTGTTTGAGTTTCTCCAAGGGTTTGAAGTAGAGCTTGCCCCTGTTCAATAACTCACAGGAATAGCAAAGACTTAAAGTTCATCTGCTGCCAGCACTGGGAACTGTGTGTTTTGTGCTGCAACAGTAAAAATTGTAAGCCCGCGCCGCCAACGATGCCGGCTTTGTGTGCCAAAGACACCGCAGAGTGCTCTGCCACACTTTGACCAGCAACCCTAATCTCACCGTTGACACCGCCACCGAGCCGCTGCTTGCACCGTGACATGTGGGCACCATACTTTGCACCGCGTTGCTTCACACCGTTGCCCTTCTATCCACAATGAAGAAGCTCCATGCCGACATTGACGCCGCTGCTTGCACCGTGGTTTGATGGCACCGCATGTAAGTTACACAATGCACCAACACTGCAACCTTGGCCTACTGACATCGGCGCCAATGTCTCCAGTTCGTCAGCCAACGACATGATGACACCCCGTCTGCACCGCGACCTGCTAGCAAAGCAACAAGCACCACCCCATTTCGCAGCATAGCCTCGGTAACACTGACGCTGCTGGACAATGGTCACGAGCTGCTGCCTGCACCGCAACCTGAGGGCACTGCACACAACACCACTGCACTTAGCACTGCAGCCCCAACGCTTGCCGATGCCAGCACTCCTGGCTTTAACCGCACGGAGTATGATCTGCAACTCGTGTGACTTCAAGGGCCCTACGACTCTGGCACCGACCTCCGTAACCGATGCTTGCCGGCACCTCAGAGATCACCGTGAGGTCTCTGACGCCTTACATTTCTAAACGTACTGTTTTGCGGTTGGCCAAAACTGTTTTGATTTGTTATTCACGCACTGTGATAGCCCCGGGCAGAGCTATTGACTTCAAGAAACAGTATTTTAAGTCTATTTTTGTTTATTCACATTTCTAAGAACTGTACAGTAGTTTTCTTGTAGTTTTTGGTCTTGTTTTGCACTGATAAAACATTGGATATTTTTCTAAAACTGGTGTGGTTTCCTTTTGTAGGGTTTTCGGTGTATTACTTTTGGTTATATGCAACTCCTTCGCACACTGCCCCTGAGATAAGCCTGACTGCTTGTGCCAAGCTACCATGTGGGTGAGCAGCGGTTATTTTAGAAGTGTATCCCCCTCAACCTGACTAGGAGGAAGGGTCACTACTTGGACAGGGTAACAACCTGCCAGCTAGAGACCCCATTTCGAACATCTACCCGCAATGCCCTGCAAACCTCAAACTTTGGCTACAAACATACATTTTCCTCACATTTCAGTGAGGGAATGTTCTGGAATCTACAGTGAGCCACACATTTCCTACTACCCAGCATTCACCAAAGTCTCCCAATACAAATATTACCTCACTTGTATTGGTGGGCCTAACACCAGTGACAGAAAATGGTCCAAAATATTATATAGACACATTTTTCCACGCAAAGCCAACCCTTTTTTGGCAACATGGCTATGGATTTTGGCCTTAGGGAAACCTATCAAATCTGCACATTTCTGAAAACTAGACACCCTGGAGAGTCTAGGGTGGTGTGCGTTACATGAATTCGCCAATGTGATCTTACCGGCAAGTCCATGCAATCTTAAACTTTGGTTAAAAACACACATTTTCCTCACATTTCCATAATGGACAGTTTGAGAATATGCAAGGAGCCAACAATTTCTTACCACCTAGTGTTTTCCAAGTTTCCTGATAAAAATGGGGCAGCATATGTGTGGGTAGATTTAACCGCTACCGCGCTAGCGGGTTTTCCCGCTGTGCGCTGAAATTTGAAAATCGCGCGGTTTGTGACAAAGCCAGCTCGTCATCCGCGTAGCGCAGGTAACGCCCATGACGAGCTGGCTTTGTCATCCGCATCGAAGGGGTTAATGCCCATGGCAGAAAAGTATCTAAAAATCAACGTGGACATTTCACATTTTCTACTCAAAGCCTACCCTTTCTTTTACAACTTGGCTAGCTCTGGAATTTTGGCCCTTGCTCAGCCGGCACCCAGGGAAACCTTCCAACCCAACACATTTCTCATTACTAGACACCTGGGGGAGTACAGGGTGGTGTACACATTTTGATCCCACGACATTGTACTACCCACAATTCCCTTCACACCTCCAATTGTGGTTACAAATACACATTTTGCTTACATTTCTATGAAGGAATGTTCTCTATTCTGGGGGGAGCCACAAAATTACTACTGCAGATAATTCACTCAAGTCTCTAAATAAAGATTGTATTTCACTGTGTGGGTGGGCATAACACCTGTGACAGGAAATGGCAGAAAACACAACATGGACACATTAGATGTTTCCACAGAAACCAACCCTTTTTGGCAATGTGGGTAGCTTTGAATTTTGGAGATTGTGTCAGTCACCACCTACCAAACCCGCACATTTCTGACAGCTAGACAGCTGGAGGAGTCCAGGACGGTGTGACTTCATGGGTCTCACAAGGTTCTCTTACCCAGAAGCCCTTGAAAATCTCAAATATTGGCTGAAACCACACATTTTTCCCATATTTCTTTGAGGTACAAATCTGAAATCTGTGGGGACCCACACATTTCATACCTTCCAGCATTCCCACATGTCTCCCAATAGCAAAGTACCTCACTTGTTTGGGTGGGCCAAGTGGCTGCAACACAAATGGCTGTAAAGCGATACATAGAGAGATCAGTGATAGGGGTAGTTGCAGCATTTGGAGCCAGGCTTGGCAGCCATCCGTGGAAACCTGCTACCCACAGACATTTTTGAAAACTAGACTCCCATGGAATTTCAGGATGGTATGCCTTAAATGGATCTCTTTTTCTTACCCACAATACCCTGCAACCCTCAGACTTTCAATAAATTATGCATTTTCAATACATTTATGTGATAGAAACTTCTAGAATCGGCAGGATCCCCCAAAATTTCTAGCTCCTGGCATTAACACAGTTGTCCCAATAACAATGCTACCCCACTGGTGTGACTGAACATAGCGCATGTGACAGGAACAGATCAAAACAAGGTAAATGGGAGTCCCTTTTTAAGAACCAAAGGGACCTTTGAAACCAAGATAAACTTACTGGGGAAGACTATCCTAAGTTCCCGGTACAACATTTTAAAAACTGCTAAAGGCTTTAGGCTTTTCTGCACTGGGTTCTCTCTGACAACGAGGCATATCTTCTGTCCACCGTCATGTGCGGTGACTGTAATGCCTTTGTCAAGTGGCAAACAGAACATCTCCAGTGTTGGAACAGCCTCCCCTTACAAAGAAGGAGAACACAAGGCCTGCTGATGTTCCGTAAGAAGATTAAGACCTGGTTATTCCCCAGGTTGCAATAGGGGCTGGAGGTACAGGGGTAGAAATAGACTCTATGGATAGTATATCGACCGTCCATCATGTAGCTGTGGTAAATAAATAATTAATTACCGGTACTATTTTTGACTATAATTAATAAACGGTTAGCTCAATAAATAAGAGTCAAGATACGAGGTAGCTGGAGTATACAGGCTTTAATCAAGCATAAAAGGACAGGAACAGGACAGCCTGTACGGGGATGGGATGGCAGCTGCCTGGGGCAGGGACAAAGGAAGGCTAGCTTTTAATAACAGTGCACAAGTATATATAGTTAAACAAAATACATTTACAGTCAGTATAGTAGGCGTAGCAGTAGGCGGAGTCTGTAACAGTCGCGAAAGATAAGGCATAACTGATGCAACAAGAAGGCGTGTACAGGGCGTACACATAGACATGTGATGCAAACGTAACAGAATATGTCATAAACGGGGCGGAAACATGGAGGGGGCTACCTGAGCAGCTGGGACCTCTGACCTAGTGGTGCGCGCAAACTGGCAATGACGTGTTACTAGGGAGAACTGGGGGGCTATGACTTCTGCGCTAGAAGAGGAGACTAAAGTCTGGAGTGTCAGAGCGACATGTACCTAAGCATATCTAGTATCTAGTGTTTAGAGAACATGTTGATAGAATCCAAAAGTTATCAGAGCAAAGGCTAACAGACATTAAGACTGGTGCATACATAATCCTACATGTAGTGCGTGTGCGGGGAATATTCTATGAATATTAATACAGTATTTCTCTTACATGGAGACATAAAGGCTAGACCATGACGGAAACTATTGATGCGATTCAGTAGCTAAGGAATGCAGAGAAGGAGGGCTGGACTGATAACTAGAAACATAACATACTCTTGGCAGACTAGGAGGCAGAGCCAGGCCGTGCCGGGCACTGCGAGGCATGAAAGTAAGCTAAGGGTCAGGGATATAGGTGGGGGCTGTATCGCTCCTCGGAGAGGGTTCAGGAAACAGGAGCTGAATCTGAGTCTGGGCCCTTTTGAGGCCTAGAAACGGGGACTTTTCAATGAATTAACGTGCACACTGTAAAACGTGGCAACGTGGCTTTACATAGGCCTAATATTCGTTGTATTCACGAAGACTGGAAACTGGCATACTAGAGATGGACACAACTGTAATTGCGTCTTTAATCGATCATAGGGAATACATATGCATATTAATCATGCACATATAACATAACATGGGGAACACGTAGGCACATATAACATGGCAAAATTTACTTTTCCACATTCCCTCCTTGTGCCCTACGTTTCCATCAGGAAACATCAATATTCATGATACCATCTATCATTTCATACAGCATCATTTGCTCGTCTCGAATTGTCTTGAAACGGGATTTAGAACGGGACTTAGGACTAGGAATACATGAGGTAGCACAAATGCCGCAAATCGCAGGGCCACATTGTATACAGAGGCAGCAACTGAATATGACCATTACTGCAATACCTAGGAATGACAACACTTTCCATCCCCAGGCAGATATGATACTCCAGAGCCAACCGGACCATGTCCAGGTGCCTGGATTCTGGTGTAACTGATGGGAAATTTTATGAAGTCTGGTTATAGCTGAATAAACAGACCGATGACTCTACATGCTCCTCCTCTATCGGCCAGTATGACGTCAAGAACGAGACGATTTTGGAGCACGACAAATCTCATAGCAGATTGCTCTTCGGTTAAGTTACCTAGAGCAGAAGTAGTCTCATTCACTACTGCTTCAAGGGTTCTGGTTAGTCTACGTATTAACTTACTATTCTGGATAGGGCCTATAAAGAAGAAGAAACCTTTATTGAAATCTGTATACTGTTCTAGAGCAGTTTCAGTTTGATCGACAATTGGGGACTCAATCTCCCTTCTATGTCTGACGTGTACTAGATGTGTGTTTCTGTGATAATCAGATGGGGCTAGAAAAACTGGTGGCAGTAGGAAGGCAATGTAACATGTTCCCTCCCAATCGAGGGGCAGACGAACATATGCGGTCTGACCACAAACAAAATAAGAATGACGTGAAGCTTTGAAAATAGATTTCCCACTGTCACTATACTCGACAGTAGTAGTACAATCACTATGTCCTACATGTATGGAACCATTATTTCTGACACATAATTCGCCTTTGACTGGTAGTATTGAAATAGCAGGTAAGTCTGGAGTATTATCAGACTGAACATTCAGGACCATAAAATTCAAAGAATAATTACCTAAATTATAAACTTCATTTTCTAGATCTAACCCTGTTCTATGGGAGAGACCTTGCTTGTCTGGAAAACATGTTCTATTCAGAAGGGACATATCATTCGAGGATGACGTTAACATGGACCATGCTCCACACGAACCATTATGTGAAAAAGGATAAGGAAAGAGTGGCAGAACTCCCTTCGGTGTCTGGAAAGGGGGGAGTCGACCACACACCCAACAATTAGTAGCATTGCTGGTCTGGTGTGAATAATGTAACATACGGATGAATGTGTTATTGCGCATAGCAAGACGATAGGATAACTCGTGAGGAGGCAGATCACTAAACGTGTGCTCTACTGTAGCATTAGAAAACTTATTTACATGAGAAATTGGAAAACATAAATGCAATGCATAACTTGTGCAGGTAACCATCAAACTTAGAAACAATAGAAAACTTAGAAAAACAATACATCGGATAGAGTTTTGACTAACTCTCTCACTATGGGGGTCTATCTCATACATGTCAGATACCTGTCTAACCGTTTCACCCGAGGGGGACTTAGACAATTAAACTGGCTGACTTATTTTACTAGACCGGAGCTTGGATTTATACTCCTGCTGCGGAGTTTTCTCTAACAGGGAGGGCTTGATTTCAAAGTCAGTAGCGGGACAGTCCTTGAGAATAGGGCAGTCTTTCGAAATGGAACAATCCTTGGAAAAAGTTTTAGTTCGTAGTCCATGGAACTTCTTGACGTGAGACAGATGGACCCACCCCTTACGGCCTTCCAACTTCACGGCCGTACGGGTGGTCAGAAGGACTAGTTGAGGTTGCTTCCAGCGGGGCTCCAGCGGACTTGAACGATCAAAGTTCCTTATCAAAACGAAATCCCCCGGGATGACCTCATGCGGTTTTACTTCAGTGTTGTCTGGAAATGCGGCGGCAACCTGTGAACGACAAGAGTGTAGGGCAGACATCAAGGAAGCTAGGTAATCTGTCAACATATTACTTGAAACATCTGTAATACTGCGGGGTCTAGGTGTACCCCACATATTTGGGGGGCGGCCGAATACGACCTCATAAGGGGACAGACCTGATCTGGAATGTGCAACCATGCGCATAAAGAACAAAGCAACTGGCAGGGCTACTAGCCAGTCTACACCTTTCTCTTTACATGTCTTAGCAATACGGACTTTCAGAGTTTGATTATGTCTCTCTACGAGACCGGCTGCTTCAGGATGGCGTACACAATGGAACTTCCACTGGTACCCTAACAAAAGGGAAACATGCTTCATTAACTCTGATGAGAATGGCTGGCCGTTATCAGAATACACGACCCTAGGGAGTCCATAACGGGGGAAAAATTCACGAACCAACTGCTTGGCAGTGGTCGCTGCTGTGTAATCTGGAACTGGATATGCTTCTGTCCACCTGGACAAAGCGCAAACAACTACAAGGACATATTTGAAACCTCGACATCGCTCCATCTGAATATAATCCATCTGGAGGACTTCAAAAGGGTGGTCAGGGGGTTGGAATCCACCTTGTTCCACCGGGACACTTTTACCTGGATTGAATTGACAACATATCATACAAGTACGGACTTTCTGCTTGGCTGCAGCTCGTAAATGCTTGTTGAACCAAAGGTTCTGGATACTGTCTAACATGGCTTTTTCTCCTAGATGTGCTGGACTATGTGCGGTATTAATAATGACTTGAACCATAGAGTCGGGGAGAAACCATGTGGCTTTTCCCTTCGTCACCCATCCTTGATCTGTCTGGACCCCTCCTTGTTCAGACCATTTCTTGATTTCTTCGGGAGTGGCATGTAACTGTATGTCTATGACATCTTGTGTAGGGTCCTTAACTGTCATACAAGTAGTCTGTTCTGGAGTGGATGTCTGTGTCTTGTTAACTGGAATGTCTGGTGTCTGAGCTGTAAGCTTGGCTGTTCGATCTGGTAGATCATTACCTTGGGAAATAATGTCAGTAACTTTCGTGTGTGCCTTGCACTTCATGATAGCGATAGCTGTCGGTAAATGTATTGCATCTAACAGAGCTTGAATGAGGAGACCATGCTGAATCTTGGTTCCATGAGAAGTCATGAAACCTCTCTCCTGCCAGAGCACTCCGAAGTCGTGTACAACTCTGAATGCGTAACGTGAATCTGTATATATGTTTACTTTCAGGTTCTTGGCACGTATGCAGGCTTGGGTCAGAGCAACTAGCTCTGCTGCTTGAGCAGACAGGGTGTCAATACGGTGTGTTTCAATAACTTCAGCGTCAGTAGTCACTGCATATGCGGCTACTAGTTCTCCTGTACTAGTTCTCATACATGAACCATCCACATAAAGTGTCAGGTCGGGATCAGGTAATGCGATGTCTGTCAGGTCTTGTCTTGGCCATAGTGTTAATGACTTCCACACAGTCATGCGTGGCGGGATTTGAGGTAACTGACGGTAACAGTGTAGCAGGATTTAGAATGTTGCAGCGTCTGATTTCTATGTGTGGCTGGAACAGTGTCAGTTCATAACCTGTTAAACGTGCAATTGTCAAGTGCTGAGTCTGTGTTCGGTTTAAAAGAACTTCCACGGAGTGTGGAACTTGTACTGTCAGGGAGTGTCCTAATACTATGGAATCACTTTGTCTGATAGCTAGAGCTGTGGCTGCAACTGACTTGAGGCACGCAGGCAGAGCCTGGGCTACTGGATCTAATGTGCTTGAAAAATAAGCACAAGGCTTGTATTGTCCTGCTTGATCTTGTGTGAGAACAGATAATGCAGTACCATCACGTTCTGTGACAAAAAGTGTAAAAGGCTTACTGTAGTTCGGTGTAGCTAGAACAGGTGCTTGGCATAAGGCTTTCTTTAATTCATTAAAACTAAGTGTATGTTCCTGGGTCCAAGGGAGGACAGTCGATACGGCTGCCTCCTGTGTCGTTAACTGTATCAGTGGCTTGGCTAGAAATGCATATTGAGGAATCCATTGTCTGCAGTAAGAAGTGAGGCCAATAAAGGCACGTACCTCCTTCTGTGTCTTGGGCTGTGGAAGACTCGCTATTAACTGGATACGGTCTGGTGTCAACTGCCTACCCCACTTGGACAGTAAGTGGCCTAAGTAGATCACTTGCTGGACACAGAACTGTAATTTGGAAGGGGACACCTTGTGCCCCTGCTCGGCCAGGAAATACAGAACTGTAAGTGACGCTCGCTCGCAGTCACGTTCAGAACGGGCTGTGATCAGTAGATCATCGACATACTGCAGCAGGGCAGTGTCAGTTGGCATGTGAATATTGTCTAGTTGTCTCTTAAGTGCTTGACTGTAAATGCTAGGACTTTCTGTGAAACCTTGAGGAGCTCGTGTGAATTTATAGCTCCTTCCATTTAAACAAAAACCGAAAAGGTACTGGCTATCTGGATGAATCGGAACACTGAAAAATGCATTCTTGAGGTCTATTACTGTAAAAAATATAGCTTCAGAATCAATAGCTGTCAATAGGGATGAAATATCTGGGACTACTGGATACTGGGGTATGATACATTTATTAAGTTCTCGAAGGTCAATCACTAATCGATATACTGGAGGTGCATTTGGATCAGTACGTTTCATGACTGGAATGATAGGAGAATTACATACATTGGAGTCAGTTTCTACAACCACTCCTTGAGCAATGAGTTCGTCAATAATTTTGGATAAGGCTGCTACAGCCTCAGGTGGCAATCTGTACTGTCTGATTCGTGGCAGGACTATACCTTGCTTGAGAGTCACACGATGGGGTGTGATTTGCATGAAACCTACATCAGTTGGACCTTGCGCCCATAAATGCTGCGGTACATTGGACAATCTTGGATCAAAATCACGTAATACATAGTGACCTTTAAAGTCCCTTAAAAACAAGCGTATTCCTTCTGGGGAACAACAAATAACTGCACCTAATTCTTTTAACGTCTTGATGCCTAACACATTTTCTGGACATGATTTCGTAAGTAACAAATCAGTAGTTCGGGACAATGGACCAACTTCTAGAGTAACTGGCTTTGATATCTCGTTTACAATAGGCTTTCCTGAAAATCCAAGGGAAACATTTCTAGAGCCTGAGAGCGGAGCCCCTGGAACCTCGTCATGACTGATAGTAGTCCTACCTGCCCCTGTATCAATCAAAAACTTTCTGTCTTTCCCTAATACTTGACTATGAACATAGGGACCCTCTTGATCTACAGGTATCTCGATGAGAGGCAAGCCTACCTCCCTCTCTAGGCTGTTTCATGAATATGGCTGATACTCTGGATACTCGGACTGGGCATACTGGTACATTTGCTGTGTAACATGCTGTGTTGCAGCGATAGGCTGCGGTGCTGGAACTGTCTGTTGTGCATTCTGTGCTGACTGAGAAGTCTGTGGTACTTGTTCTTGTCTAGGCGGACGCGGTCTTTCTTTAGTCTTACCAGTGGCTATGTTGTGTTTCAGAACTGCACACTCGTTTATAAAATGACCTGGCTGTTTACAATAATTGCATGTCCCTTTAACGGGAGCTGCAGGATGACTGGCGTGATTCGGACCCCTCTTCTGACTGTCTTGTGGAACAGATTGTGCATCTAGTACTTTCATTTTCGTGTCTTTCATACGTCTCCTTTCGTGATCTTGCTCTTCCCTGATCCTATTCTGGTGGTACTGGAGCATCTGGAGCATCTGGGACGGGGTACTAGCTTGCCAGGTACTTTTGACTTTCAAAACTCGATTCTTAACTTGTGGACTTGAATTCTCGACTAATTTAGTAACAAAAAGATGAGGGTATGATTCGCTACCTGTCTTTAAACCACTGTTAATAATAAAACATTTCTCGAATCTAGAATAAAAATCACTAGTATCTTCATCCTGTTTCTGCTTACATGCTGAAATTGCATCCCAATCTTCCTTTTTCGTGGCTAATAACCTAGGCAAAACTTGAATCAATAACTCTGGTAATTCTTTACACTTGTCCCCGAGACCGGTACCTGGTACTCGTATTTTATCTTCAGCTTCTAGAGCTGTCCAATCAATCTTTTTCTCTCCCACCTCCCATTCTTTTTCCTTGAGTTTTTCATATACCCCTGCGGGCAACAGGACCTTTAACATTTTAATAATATCTGGATACGTGTATTCTCCCATACGGAGCATGTCTTTTAATTCTCGATGGAACCCTGCTGGATCTTTGTCGTGACAGGGAATTAATTTCTTCATCTCTAAGAGTTCCATCTTTGTGACGGGGGTGTAAACAAATACTCGTTGCATTTCACCAGCTGGTGTCCTCACTGGGTGTACTTCTCGTAGTGGATGCTGTCTATCTATGTAAAACGGTTTACTTTCTGGAGGTGTGACGTGAACAAAATGCGGGTTCAAAAATGTCCTATATTTGTGGCGCTGTTCTAGAATGACACTAATTAAATCGGTACCTAAACCTTTCCATTTATACTGGAGTAACTCGTTCAGGACATCGTGTAACGGACCTGGATCAGAATGTTGACCCTCATACAGTGTAATGAGGTGCTTTTGGTGCTGGATCATATACATACCCACCAGTCGCTGCTCGGCTGGGGGCAGTTTCAGAAACATTTGTGCCACTATTTCGTCAGGAAAAGTGGTAGAATCAGTAATCCATCGGACTGCTGATCGGGCTAGTTCTTGTTCATGCATGGTACTAAGTTCACTATAACCGATTCGTGATTTCAGAATGTGATCGGTAGCTTGAAATACTTGTTCTAGAGAATCTTGTTCTGGTGCTGGAAGATGCAAGACTTTCTTGTGTTCTAGGCGTAAATGTCGGTCTGGGAATCTAGATTTACCTACATACGCTATTCTGGCGGTATTCTCGTCTTCTACTTCTTCAGTATCAGATTCGTTTTCTTTCTCGCTTACTAGTGCTTCCTTACGTTGTTCGTGTAACCTTATTATTTCTTTACGTATTTTCTTGTACATACTCTCTATACTACTGATTGTCTTGTGTCTACCCTCGGCTATATTATCACTCCACCTTGTCAGAACTTTCATTTCGGTCGGATCTTTAGTCGGACAATCTTGTTCCCTTACTAAACAATTGATTAAAAACTTTAATAGCATGAGCTGGGTCTCGGCTTTCCTTAAAGACATGATTTCACCAATACTTTCTGGATCTTCTCCTGTACGGATGAATCGATACATTCTGTCTAGATCTTCTTTCATATTCGGTAGGGTGTCCAAATACTCGGTCACCCGTCTTACACGCAATGAATATATAACCATATTATCATCGCCTGGGACTGGATCATAACGGCATTCGGTAAGAGCTCGTCTGATTTCTGCGACGGACTGATGTTTGGGCGTACGCTGTAACGCACGTTCATGTAACTCGACTAACCCTATACGTTTATTTGGCGGCGGGGTACCAGGAGGACCTCCTCCTGCAGCCCCTAAACTGGTATCGTCGACTGATACTCTTCGTGCTGGTAGAGTGACTGATGTAGCGGGAACTTGTACTATGGGCTGGACCGGGGGTACCGTAACAGGTACTGCAACAGGTGCCCCGGTGGCTGGAAGAGCAGGAATTACATTATTTACAGGAGCTGGCGGAGCAGGATTCGCATACTCTGGGACTGTAACGTCCAAATAGGACGAGAGAAAAATATCAGCTGCGGTCGGTTTGTGACGTAGCTTAATCGGAACTAATGGCGGCGGGAAATTACATAGTGCTTCCGGGGTTGCCTTTGGCACGCCCTCGGCAAGAAGAGGATACATACCCTTAATGAGGGCATTTCTCTGTCGGTCTGACTGTTCGGCTTTAACTCGTTCACCTACTTCGATTAATTCCCTTTCTTGGGCTCTTTCTGAGGATTCTCTACTTAATTCTGACTTTCTGATTTCTTTTTCGGTTCTTTTATGAGATTCTTTGCGCCATAACTCGATGGCATCTTTCTGGGACTGTCTAGATTTCTTTTTCCATAATGCTTCTTCTACTCGCATGATGCACTCGGCATCCCACGTACCTGATACGGGCCATCTATACTTTTCCTCTAACTGTTTGGTGTACTCCACCCATAAATCTAGATATAATATGGCACTTATGCCATGCTTCTGATACATAAAATGACCTGGACTGTCCCTAGGCGGGACAGGAACTGCTTCTTCGAGCAGACCTTTTCTAGTTTTTAACTGACGTAACTTTGAAAACAAAGGCATAACTAGGCTGGAGTCTGGACACAATACAATACACAATGAACACAATAATAACTTGAAGGAACAATTCATTCATACCACGACATTGAAAACACATGGAATAACATTTAAAATAACGGTTCGGACAGAATGCTACCTGAAATACTGAAAACAGAATACATGAATTTTCTCGAGAAACAGAACTTACTAGAATGACTAGATGCACTGCTAAAACAGTACGAAACTTACCGGTCTCAAAAAGAGACACGTCGGGACCCGCATCCACCTAAGTGGACACTTCGTGTTGGATCTGTGTACCCAAACCCACGGACCAGAGACAAATTAATTGACCCTGTCTAGATACTACCCCAGCAACGGTACTCACCGGGCAGCAAGAACGGAAGGCCTCGGACTGGACTGGACTGCTACTACGACGGACGGACGAACTTCGGACTTCAGTTACAGGTGGGCCCCCGGATACCTCGGACCTTGGACTCTCGGCTTGGGCTCTGGTCGGGACTCGCCGCGTTCCTCCACCGCCTCGTCTGGACGCTGGACCGCAACCTCCGTCTCCTCCGTGGGCCTGAGGGATACTTGAAGCAGAAATATCTGCACGTGCACGGTATGGTTCCGTCACGGCTGCAGAGGATCAGGGGGCCTGCGTGGCTTCTCCGGCGCGTGGGGAAAGGGCAAGTCCCTATTCGGGCGCCATTATGTGGTAAATAAATAATTAATTACCGGTACTATTTTTGACTATAATTAATAAACGGTTAGCTCAATAAATAAGAGTCAAGATACGAGGTAGCTGGAGTATACAGGCTTTAATCAAGCATAAAAGGACAGGAACAGGACAGCCTGTACGGGGATGGGATGGCAGCTGCCTGGGGCAGGGACAAAGGAAGGCTAGCTTTTAATAACAGTGCACAAGTATATATAGTTAAACAAAATACATTTACAGTCAGTATAGTAGGCGTAGCAGTAGGCGGAGTCTGTAACAGTCGCGAAAGATAAGGCATAACTGATGCAACAAGAAGGCGTGTACAGGGCGTATACATAGACATGTGATGCAAACGTAACAGAATATGTCATAAACGGGGCGGAAACATGGAGGGGGCTACCTGAGCAGCTGGGACCTCTGACCTAGTGGTGCGCGCAAACTGGCAATGACGTGTTACTAGGGAGAACTGGGGGGCTATGACTTCTGCGCTAGAAGAGGAGACTAAAGTCTGGAGTGTCAGAGCGACATGTACCTAAGCATATCTAGTATCTAGTGTTTAGAGAACATGTTGATAGAATCCAAAAGTTATCAGAGCAAAGGCTAACAGACATTAAGACTGGTGCATACATAATCCTACATGTAGTGCGTGTGCGGGGAATATTCTATGAATATTAATACAGTATTTCTCTTACATGGAGACATAAAGGCTAGACCATGACGGAAACTATTGATGCGATTCAGTAGCTAAGGAATGCAGAGAAGGAGGGCTGGACTGATAACTAGAAACATAACATACTCTTGGCAGACTAGGAGGCAGAGCCAGGCCGTGCCGGGCACTGCGAGGCATGAAAGTAAGCTAAGGGTCAGGGATATAGGTGGGGGCTGTATCGCTCCTCGGAGAGGGTTCAGGAAACAGGAGCTGAATCTGAGTCCGGGCCCTTTTGAGGCCTAGAAACGGGGACTTTTCAATGAATTAACGTGCACACTGTAAAACGTGGCAACGTGGCTTTACATAGGCCTAATATTCGTTGTATTCACGAAGACTGGAAACTGGCATACTAGAGATGGACACAACTGTAATTGCGTCTTTAATCGATCATAGGGAATACATATGCATATTAATCATGCACATATAACATAACATGGGGAACACGTAGGCACATATAACATGGCAAAATTTACTTTTCCACATAGCTAACCAGCGCCAGGATGCCCGTAGGGTTGCAGTGCGCTCTATAAGTGTTTTATAATATTAATATAATAATAAAGGTGTCATACAGGGCCTAAGCAAATCCAAAATGTTCTGTGCTAGAGGGAACCATTTGAAATAAGGCTTGCCTAGTGGCCCATGAAAGCTAGGTATCCCTGCACAGCCATTGAAAGGTATGTACTAGGTAGGGCACCTGCAGATTTCTCCTCATCGCGCGCATTACTGATTTACTGCTGCTTATTTTAAATTTGTCACTTGCTTACTTCAGCCAAATCTCGATTTTAAACTGCGCCGCTATTTTCTGTATGTATATCGCGCTTCTGCTGTGTTATTAATTACCTGGCCAGCAACGCGGGGAAAGAGAATGGCTTTCTTGCACTATAATCGGCCCCTCCACCCGCATTTAGCGGGGTTTTAGACAGGGCTCCAGGGTTCCGGTGGTGTTTTACGTCCGCCATCTTAGGTGGGGGCTAACGTTTGGGACACTTCAGGCGCCATATTGGGTGGGGCTAGAGGCTCTAGTAGCCGGAAGCCCGGGCGGCGCAATACCATAAATAGGTATGTGTAAACAGACGCGCAGCGGATGCGCGCAGGGGCCGCACCGTAGACGCGCCGGAGGTGCGCCAGAGGTAAGCCCGTTTGCGCCCGTTCGCGTCTCGGACGCGCTCGGCGCAGCGCATAGGACTACCTTTGGCTCATCGAGCTTCCCGACGGACCTACAGGCACCTCCTTCTGAGAACAAGGGAGGAGTACAACCTCAGGTATTTTCTTGTGGACTTTTGAATGTACGCTCCCTTGTTAAGCATTATGCGGAAATTGCCTTGGTAATAGAATCCTCCCACCTGGATAATCTGTTTGTGACCGAGACTTGATTTACATCAGACTGTGAGGTGGAACTCGGTTGGGCGTGCCCACCTGGATATCTTATCAGGCATATTCCTCGTGGCTCTGGGAGAGGAGGGGGAGTCGGATGTATTTTCAGAGACTCAATCTCCCTCCTACCGCTTGTGATAAAGGAAATTCAAGGATTTGAGCTTATGGGCTTTTCTATCATGACCCAAGGTGGTACGCTGATGGCCGGCCTTCTGTGTTATAGACCACCTTCGTCAACTACAGCGGCCCTTCAATCCCTGGTCGATCTGATTTATGATCTATCAAACTCCCACTCCAAGTTCCTAGTCTTGGGCGACTTTAATCTTTGGCCCTCTGGGCCCCATGATCTAGCCTTCCGAGAACTTTGTCAAGCGTGTGATAACATTCAACTTGAACAACTTGTTCTCTCGTCTACCCACGCGAAGGGGCACATATTGGACTTGGTGTTTGCGGATAAGGAACTCATCATAGTGAAGGACATCTTAACCCAATGTTGGACCGACCATTCATTGATCCTTTTTACTGTAGCTCAGCCGGCCCTATCAAAACCATTTAGTTCGGGAAGTATCACATTTAATCGATCATGGACTCGCCTGCTAAAGGAGATTAAGCAACCTATGTTTCTGTCCGGAACATTTGAGTTAAAGGACAGCGTAGGTGAGAGCTACGATGCCCTCTGTCAGCAAATCTTGACAACCTTGGACGAGGTAGCACCTTTACAGAAACTGAAGGACAGACCCAGAGGGACTAATGGTTGGTTCACCGAGGAACTCGGCCAGATGAAGCTACGCTGCAAACAAGCGGAACGCACATGGAGGAAAGGGTATACAGAGCAGGACAGGGCTGCCTATAAAGGCATCTTACTGGAATATAAGCTCCAGTTAAGAAATGCCAAAGCCAAATTCCTGGAAGAGACATTAGCAAAAGCATCGAATAAATCACAGACCCTGTTCAAATTGGTAAAGAGCTTATCCAACCCTACATGCGCCATACCTTCTCCACCGGTGTCGCAGGAGCTTTGTGATTCTCTAGCCTCAGCTTTTGATGACAAAATTAGGAACATTCTGAAGGGCTTTGAGGTTTCTACGCAGCCTATGCCATTTGGGTCCTGTCCCTCTGTGTCCCCCGGCCACCCGGCTTCTGAGGCAAGTAAGAACAAGGAGTCTGCCTGTCAGCTGCCGAGCCTTCCAATACCCTCATTGGAGGAGTTTTGTGCTTTGGCTAACTGTGTATCATCTGGCTCTCCCCTTGATCCCATGCCGCACAAGATCTGGAAGGCCTTCCACGGCGAACTGTTTCCCCCGCTCCATTCAATCTGTTGCCAATCGTTAGCTACTGCATCTGTACCAGACTGCTGGAAGATAGCAGTTGTAACACCTTTGCTAAAAAAGGCTACTTTGGACCCCCTCTGTCCAGCCAGTTATAGGCCTATCTCGCTGTTACCATTCGCGATAAAGATCTTAGAGAAGTGGGTTACGAGAGCCTTGGCCAAATTCCTGGAATCCAACTCCAGTCTGGATGTAGCTCAATTTGGCTTCAGACCGGGCCACGGTACTGAGACGGCTTTGGTCACCGTGTTGAATGATCTGCGAACGCGTGTCGACAGGGGCAAGTCAGCATTTTTAGTGCTGCTTGACATGTCGGCCGCGTTCGACACGGTGAACCATGAGGTCCTTCTGGGCCGTCTCTGTAATGCGGGAATAACGGGCTCGGCACTAGCCTGGTTATCACCATATCTGGATAATAGACAACAGGCAGTAACACTACCACCTTTCCGCTCTGCCATTCGCCAGGTGAACCAGGGTGTCCCCCAGGGATCGGCGATAAGTCCGATTCTCTTTAATCTGTACCTCCAGCCCCTGATACAACTAATAAGGTCTTTCGGTATTCAAGTCATCAATTATGCCGATGATACCCAATTGATTTTTTCTTTTGAGGGTTCAGAGGCAGTGTCGAGGGACACTTTCCATCAGTGTATGCAAGCCAATTCACTCCAATTCAATGGCGCAAAGACGGAGATATTGCACTGCTCCTCAGACCGACTCCCTCGCCCATTGCCAGAAGACTTTTGGCCTATTTCCATTCCAGGCTCGGTGGAGGCGACAGACTCGGCCCGCAATCTGGGAGTCATGTTTGAATCGAACCTGCAACTGGACGTCTCGGTGAACAGGACAGTTGGGACATGTATGGGTCTGCTCCGTGCTCTACGGAAGATACTGCCGCTTCTCCCGCGGGAAGCCAGAGTAGAAGTAGTGCGTAGTACCATTCTCAGTAGGTTAGACTACTGCAACGCACTACTTCTAGGAGCCCCAAAGATCTTGATCCTTAAATTACAAAGGGTTCAAAACATGGCGGCTAAACTAGCCCTGTCCTTGCCTCGCTCGGCCTCTCCTGCCGGAGCTCTGGCAGTCTTACATTGGTTAACGGTCCAGCAGAGGATCTCCTATAAGGCCTTATGCCTGATTTTTAGAGCTCTGCATGGTCAAGGACCAATACCACTGCAAAACCTCTTTTCGTGGTATCAGGCTGCCAGACCTCTGAGATCCGCCTCAGCTTTCTTAGTGAGAATCCCAAGAATAAACAGAGTGAGAATGGGCGGCCGCGCCTTCAGTTTTACGGCCGCCACAATGTGGAACACTTTACCTTTAACACTGAGGAGCAGACAAAATTTGATTTCATTTAAAAGGGACCTCAAAACCTATCTCTTCCCTAGAGCAGAATAAATTGTAGACCAGATGGTGGAACTGATCTCAGCGCCAGGATACCCGCTGGGTGACAGCTGCGCTTAATAAGCATAAAAATACATACATACATACCATAGTCAGTTTCTCAGTACTTCACTTTTTTATTTTTTATTTATAATTTTCAGACACAATAAGCAATATGTCTATTGGTCACAGACACAGCTGCACGTTGGCCATTTTACATTACATGATGTTTCCATGGACATTTCCTTTGCAGTCAGGTTCCTCCGATAGGGGAAACACAGTGGTGGTCTGACAACAAATTGGCTATGTATATAATTTTACCACATAGCACTTCACACTTGTATTATATTACTTTTCAGTTTAATATAGCACAACATCTTGCACAGTTACTACCGCTCATCTCACATCCCCACTGTTCCCATCTAAAGGAGCATTGCCTCCTGAGTCTACCCCACTGTGGGTCACCAAGTAAGTCTGATTTAACCCCCATATTCCTTTCGGGTGACTCTGCGGTTGGACGATCTCCCGGTATGTGTTGGATTGCGTGTTGCAGCAGGTCTTGTCTCTATGCCACTCCTCGAGTGTCAGCAGTGGGCTCCTACCCCATCGCATTGCGACTCTCCGTTTCGCTAGTAAAAGCCCTATAGCCACCAGACGCCTTATGGAGCGTTATGTCACTTTGTCATACATCACCAACGCCTCTAGTAAGGATAGCTCTAGTGTTAACCCAGTAATAGCCTCCAAGTCTCGAATGACAGCTCGCCAAAAAGCCTCGACCCCCATGCAATAGCAGGCCAGATGTGCAAAGTCAGCCCCCTCCACACCGCTGCATTGGCAATTTGGTGTGTCCTGCAGTCCATGCCGATGACTTCGGACAGGAGTGTAATACACTCTGTTGATGTATTTAAAGTGTATTAGTCTAGGACTGTTATTTAAGGATACTGTTTTTGTTACAGCACAGCAATAATGCCATTGCTATGGTCACCCTTAAATCGTCTAGCCGTGGAAGTCGGGCCTAAGTAGCTTCGTGTGTGTGTGGGCTCCCTGCGCATGCGCGTAGAGTCTGGTCACCAAGTGACTAGGGGATTATGTTTGAATTAGAGACCGGAGCACCAGTATTTCTGGGGGTTCAAGGATTTCCTCCCTGACAGCTCTCTGAGGACATGCTAGGATCTGTAGATGGGAAATTGCTGAATGGTTGTGGGATTAGTGAGTCGCTGTCCCACTTAATCCCAGTTTAACATAGTGGCAGCCTCAACAAAAATTCCCCATGACATTAATCCCCAAGGCTGCTAACGACTCTGAACGCCCTTTCTTTCCCGATGGTGAACCAAGAGCACCAACCTCTTGGGGTGTTTATCGAATATAAAAAGGAACCGCTTGGTTTTTTAGTAATTTATACCATGAGTCGACCATTGTGTTCATCGTATAACTCTGTGTCTACGGGTCGACTTTCCAAACAATGGTTGCGACAGGGTCAATGAGCCCGCCGCATCCTGTTCCAGCCACAAGTGTGGAATATCTTTGGGGCCGTGTGCCCAGGCGTGGGCATGGGCTCTTTTGGTCACCCTGTAGTATGTTTGAAGGTCAGGAGCATTTAATCCACCCCTGGAGTATGGTAAGGTGAGTGTTTCCCAGCTCACCCTCGGCTGTTTGCCTGCCCAGGCCAGACTTGTCAGAAGTGTTCGTAGTCACTGAAGCAATGACCCATGCAATAGTATGGGAATGTTCAGATATAAAAACAGAAAATGGGGTAAGTCCACCATCTTCATCACAGATATGCGGCCCGCAAGTGATAGCAGCCATCTGAATCAATGCTCTTTGTCTTCTGTCAGTTTCTGTGTGGCCTGGCTGTAATATTCCAATATCACAACTTCAAGGTTTGTGAGTATTTGAATTTCTAAGTATCAGACCGGGTCCAATGACTGTTGGAACAGGAACTCCACCGGCTCTATAGCGGGAGTGAGCGGGAAAATATTAAACATACTCCAGTTGACCCGCTGTCCAGAGTGGTCTTCAAATTGGGCCACTTCCTTTAACTCTGCTGTGAGGTTATGCTCTGGATTCCTTATGTACAAGAGCATGTCATCTGCATGTGCAGAGATCATACGTCTATAGTTCAGGAATCTCAATCCTCTATGGGCATGGTACGCCCATAGGGCACATACAAGTGGCTTCTCTGCTAAGTCCTAGAGCAGAGGAAATATAGGACATCTCTGTCTGATGCCTCTTTCGATCTTAATTGGATCCGAAATAATATTATTGATTCTCAAACTCACTGCTGGTAGAGTGCACAGGACTGAGATCAGTCTAGCGAATACGTCTTCAACACCTACCCGCCGTAGCACTTTAAACATGAAGTTACATTCCACTGAATCAAAATCTTTTTTAGCGTCCAGGAACACAGCCACTGCTCATACCTCCGGGGCCAGTCTCTGGATTGCCCCGAACAGTGTGTGTAAATTTGTTGCTAAACTAAATGACGTCCTGGGATGAAACCAGCTTGTTTCACGCCGATCAAATCCTGAAGTAATGGTGCCAGGCGGTTAGCTAGGATTTTGGCATAGATTTTTGTGTCCACGTTTATTAGGGACAATGGCCTATAGGAAGAGCCTCAGCCTCAGGTTTACTGGGCTTTAGAATCATCTCCAGCAGGGTTTCCCACATTGTGGGGGCATACATCCATCTGTGGCCACCTCCTCAAACAGTGTGTCAGTGTGATCAGGTGGGGTATCAATGTTTCTTGGTATGCTTTTAAAAGGCGACTGTAAGGCCATCTGTACCGGGGGCCTTTCCCGAGGGCATAGATTTTAGTGCAGCTCGGATTTCCCCAGGGTGTACCAGAGCCATGAGGTGTTCCCTGTGCTCGGTAGTAAGTCGCTACATTGTAATATGCGGCAATACTCTGAAGGAGCTTCATCCTCTGGGTCGATTCACGAGCTGTATAGGTCCGTGTAGTATCTAACAAAGTGGCCCAGTATCTGTGGAGTAGTTGCAAGCTGGCCTTCCTCAACATAAATGTCTGTGATTATATTTTTGGCCCAGCAGGGTGGCAGTAGCGCAGCAAGCATTGCACCACGCCGCTCTCCCTCTCCATATGCCCTGGCCACAGCGTATTTGCCTGGATAGGTGACCTCCTACAATGCGGTTTCATTATACTCATCCAATTTAGTTTTAATCTCGCCCATCATTTGTGTTTCTGCTGTCTCTTTGTGGTGTTTCTCTATAGTGTGCCTACCGGGTGCAAGTCGCCCTCCCACCACATAAAGACATGAAGCAGGTTGTTGTCGTTCACCGCGTAGTCTTTTTATTAAATCTTAAAGCAGTGTCATGTCTTTAATGCTTTATTCATCTTGATTAAGGTAGCTCCTTAAATACTTCGCTTATCAACACCACAGGATTAAATATAACTCTCCAAGTTATAAATTGTCATTATATTTGCAACCCGCTGTCCACGGGGCCTTTTCCTTGACCTTCGGGCTGTGCCAGCAGGCCACAACCAAGATAGCCTGCTCTCCTTAAGTTGACCGCTCTCCGGTCAACAGAGCAGCAGGTAAATCAATCTGCCACCACTTGTGACAAACCATACCGGGGTATACCCCCTCCAATGTGTATAAATCTACACACCGGCCTCTTGGGGTCGGACAGGAAAAGCCAGGACCACCAGCAGGTCAGTCCCCGCTCTTGCCAGCCCAGAGCCCCTCAATGAATGCTTGCCCTTTCCATGGGCAGCCTATCCATACCAAAAAAGAAAGTCCACACCCTTTTCTTGGCTGGGACCCCGCCATTCTCTTCCTTGTTGCAGGGATGGGTGGGTGGGTAATTCCTCGCTGGTCTGCTGCCGTCGGAGCTGTGGGAAGAGGACAAAGAGGGTTAGTTCCGCCTCCCCCGAGGCTTTTGTACCCTCGGGGGAGGGAACGCTGGCCCTGGCTCCCTGCTGACGTGGCTCCCCCTCTCATATTTCTTCGAGGCCATCTCTGCCGGCTCCCGCCCCCGGGTCCCACTAAGGGCGCCACGCCCCTAGGTGCGGGTGGCGCCATTCATAGTGTGCCTACCGGGTGCAAGTCGCCCTCCCACCACATAAAGACATGAAGCAGGTTGTTGTCGTTCACCGCGTAGTCTTTTTATTAAATCTTAAAGCAGTGTCATGTCTTTAATGCTTTATTCATCTTGATTAAGGTAGCTCCTTAAATACTTCGCTTATCAACACCACAGGATTAAATATAACTCTCCAAGTTATAAATTGTCATTATATTTGCAACCCGCTGTCCACGGGGCCTTTTCCTTGACCTTCGGGCTGTGCCAGCAGGCCACAACCAAGATAGCCTGCTCTCCTTAAGTTTACCGCTCTCCGGTCAACAGAGCCGCAGGTAAATCAATCTGCCACCACTTGTGACAAACCATACCGGGGTATACCCCCTCCAATGTGTATAAATCTACACACCGGCCTCTTGGGGTCGGACAGGAAAAGCCAGGACCACCAGCAGGTCAGTCCCCGCTCTTGCCAGCCCAGAGCCCCTCAATGAATGCTTGCCCTTTCCATGGGCAGCCAATCCATACCAAAAAAGAAAGCCCACACCCTTTTCTTGGCTGGGACCCCGCCACAGGGCGAGTAGCTTACTGGCGGGCTCGCCCTCCCCCCGACCTACCAGCCTTCTCAGCTGGCACCACACACCTGTTCATGTATGCCTGGGAACCCTGGAACCCTAGTGCCTGCGGATCAACCCCCGCTCTTACCAAAAACGTGACAATTCTCAGCTGATGGCGTACTGGGCCACCCATCAGCACTTCCCATAGGCTGCTGTTGATGCTTTTCGATCCTTTACACAGTCATGCTTGAGTACTGAATCTATCTCTTTAGGCAGTAGTAACTCAATTCATAACTCTTATCTTTCCCAGTGAGAATCATATACTCCCGATATATAATGAGAGAACTACTTATGTGTTCTACGTTCCCCTGCCCGGAAACACCTGTATCGTTCCAGCAGAATTATCTTCAATTGCTACTACATTTAGGTAGAGATATAATTGAGTGGCGTATTCTTGCCTTAACAATTTCCCCAGCTAATAATAGGTCCAACCTACTGGCTTTACCAACACTGTTTGCTCGTTAACGCAACTAGCGATGCTCTAGGGGGGGCTTTTACCCCCAGAATTACCCATACAAGGAACCATAATTACCTTGTGAGTCAAGTCAGACTGTCTAGCGACCCAAACTACAACCTTAGGACTGTTGGAAAACATGAAGGTGATGAGAGTGGTACGCCGTCCCGAATGAAAATTTCCCAGGAGTATATTCATGGTGATGACATAGCTGTGCAATTCCACAGTTATGAGCGAGATTTGGAATGCATACCACACGTCCATACCATATACTAGGAGCCAACCTGTATTGTCTGCCAATGTAAATCTTCCTAGCGCAAGGGTTGCCATTAAGGAGGGACGGCCCTGACCTACCACATACCTCTGTTTTGAAATTAAATGCAATTGGTTCTCCATTGATTGTCCAATTTCCTTTGTTTGGTTTTCGAATGAGTAAGCCAGCGAGTGTGAAACACGGGGAGTCAACCGTAAAGCCATTAACCGCATGTGACCTGGACCTTTCAGCAAGGCGCATTTGCCTACTTTGGAACTTTTCTCTGTCGGTCCATATAATCCTAATCACTTATGTCCTACGTTCGGAGTACCAGGCCTCCAGTCCTATTAGAGGTTGAGGGCCTGCCCTCTGTATGCCTCAAAGGCGATAAAAGGAACATGTATGCCTGGCAACAAGGTTTATTTTGCAGGGGATATATGGCGTTGAACCACCTAATAGGGACTAATAAGCATACCGAGACCATCACGTGTATGCCATTTTTCTCTTTCAAGGAATAAAATTACCGAAGAAATCGGGGAGTGGAGTCGAAACATATCCAGCAATACCTCGTCCCGGTTTCCCGATGTAACCGTATAATATATTGTATTGCAATACCGAACTTGAAACTGGACAACAGTTGAGTCCCTTCACCTGTTAAGTGATTGTTCACCCATTTGTACTGAAACGGATAACTGTGGGCCTATGGGCACTTGCTATCCCCACGTACGTTGTCATCTTTTTGACAAAACATTAAGTAAAGCCAGGAAAACATTATAATAATGGCAGTTATAGATATTTGCAACATTGAGATAAAGTCTAGTGCTAAACATTTGTGAGTACCCCCAGGATGAGCCTCCCGTGCGAAGCATCAGGGCATAATGTACCCCATAATCCGGTTAGTTGGGGGGACCGCCATATGACCCTTTGAAGTATGCCCTTTGAATACGTCGCAACATGTAAATTAACCTGAAATACCTGCTATGCTGCTGTAACGGGTGTCTAACTGCCAGTTAGCTCTGGACATGCGACCTGTCTTAAATCGCTAGTTATTGGTACTATGCCCCCAATGTTTTCTTAAACTGCTCTGTTATGATAAATGTTTTGCGTCATATGTCAGGTATAAAGTAAAGGCTGCCCTGGATCTGGTGGCATAATCGTGTCTTTCCCATAAATTGTATGCACAAATGGGTGACTCTCACGAACCCTGAATGTCACTAGGGGCATGGAAGTGGTTATCCTGGCAGCGCTGCAAGCCGTTTCTGCCTATAGCTTAGTGTCCTATTAATTTACCTGGCCATGAAATGGAGATCGGACTGTATTTATTTATTTTATTTATTTTGAGAATTTACAAGATCTTTGCAGATATCAGAGCGCTTTATAAAGTAGGGATACTTGAGGAAGGATAGATAACGGGTAAGTGAATAAAGCTAACAGTACCAATATGTGGATAAAGGAACAAGTATGCCCTTCCACTCACCCAGGCCCAGTAGCAAGCAGCACGCGCACCATGTATGCTTCACAAATATGCTCGTGACACTAGACTCGGAGCTGCAGAATTAATCAACAAATTGCTGCGCATCTGGAGAAAACCTTAAATATGCGCTGCAAGTCTCGGGCTATTCGCCATTTCATGAGAAAACATTAGCGCATGTATTTAGGTCACTACCATTGCAACCTGTAGTGGGTTGTTTATCTCATGTTTAAATCATTAGTGTGATGTGCGCTTCACTCTTGCTTATGGAGTTCTTTCCTTATTTACATCTTGTCGGTGTCGCGCTGAAAAAGATAATAGGGTCAGGCTTCCCAAAAAAACATTTTTCCCCCGCGTGGCAACTTTGTAGCCCACATGCTTCCAGGTTTCAAACACTCTAAAATGCCCTTTCCCACACACTGTGCCCTCATCTTTTTTAAATACTGGACCACTCAGGTCAGATATTAACAGTGGGAGACTAATGATGATAAATTCGAAATGTTTGCTAAATATCTCTCTGACTTACGCTCGCGCTGCTCTTATCATGATCAAACAAAAATGTCTTGGCAAAGCCACTCAAAGGCACACTGTGCATGTCTCCGTTATGCATGCACATAATACCCCTCCGCTGTGAACCAGTGATAACTGATCAAATGGATTTCATCCGAGCCCTTCAAAGCTGATCTCGTCTGCGCTGTGTAGCAATTGGTCAAGAAACACCCCCTTCAATTCAGTTGACTTAGAAAGCCTCGGAAGAATACTTTATGTAATTGGCATGCCCGAAATGTTCTTCAAACCCATGCTCGGTAAGGATAAAAGACACCTCAGTGAACAGAAAGCAGGCTCTGCGGACTCAGCGTGATATGCGGATATTAGCCATTGATCTAAGCTGACCGCACAAAATAAGCAATACAGAGCTCTCTGCTCTACCGTCCAACCACGTCTACATACTGCTTAATGCTCACCAACTCTGACTTCTTTTCGCTCCCAATGACGGGCAAGCAAAGAACACCGATTTCCAAAGAAAAATAATAAATGGACATGCATAGCATCATTAAGCTGCAGTATGGCAACGGACAGAACCTATAGTTAAATAGCTTACAACAACAAGATACACCGGATTTTTCCTTTCTTTTGGCGCCGTTACCGAGACTCGAACCCAGATCCCCTGGTCCGAGGTCGAACGCCCTAGCCGTTAAGCCAACCCTGTTCTTGTTTTTTTGCTCCCTTGTAATGTTCTCATGTATAGCTCTGTCCCTGTTGGGAAGCGCTCTGATACCTTCGGGTAAAGTCAGCGCTATATCAAATACCTAACCCTAATAAATAAACCTAACGACTCGGCGCCTGCCAAGCCACCCGCCCTCTCTGAGGACGATTAGAATCACAGACTGTGATGCCGTAAATTCGCATCCGTTCCTAAAACGTGCCAAGGGAACATACCAATGCCCATCTGGATGCGCGAGTATCAGGGGGGGCTGTAAAGCCAACGGGGCCCCGAACGATCTCCGCACAAGCGCCACACGTGACGAAATTACTTTAAAGAAAATTGCCTTCACAATAGGCCTGACCTATTGGACTCGGATCATAGAAGATGGCCGCGTAGGCCATCCACCCATTAGAAGTGGACTAACGCCTCAAAATGGCCGCCCCTGGCCCTGACCCCTACGACCGCCTCCCCAAGACCAGGCTGCCTGTCGTTATCTACAGAGGCCAACCTGTGCACGCCCCTGGGAGCGGGTGGCGCTATAGCGCTACTCAAATCTAAAGATCGTCGCTGGGCGCACTGAACATTAACAATCCGGTGGAACAATGTTTGTGTGGCCTCCTGTAGCTGGTTGTGCATTGAAAAGAAACAGGTCCTTGTGGCCATATGCACCCGTCTTCGTGGTGCTTCACAGACCCCTTGCCCACCCCACATCAAGGAACCTTTCTAAACATATTCAGATCGAAAATTAACGATTTTTAGTTTTAATGACTCAAAACCATGGATGGCGACAATATCATATCCTAAAAGCAGTATAAAAATATATTTTGCGTGTTCTACAAACACGTATTTATATTTCACTTTCGGGAACCCAGATCTTTGACCCCCGCCTAAGCTAAAGCTCGAACCCGGTTCTCCCGGGCCAAAGGCGACAGCTCTGATAATTGAGCCACACTCCTTCGACGTGAGAAGACAAACCGTTCTGAACGTCAGGAGGTTTGTGCAAATATAGCATAAATGTATATATGTAATGCAATTGGGGCGCAGTAAATGTACGCTATTGTACAAGAAGAGATGCCCAACATAACAAATTGAAGATAAAATGACTTCGCTGAGTGCCCGGTTCACAATGAAAACATCGGAAATGTTTACGCCCATAAATAGTACCACTTACATTACATGCGGACATGTAGTGGAGGGAGATCAGTGATTTGGCCGCGTAGGGCCATCCACCCATTCAAAGTGGACTAACGAGCCCTCAAAATGGCCGCACCTGGCCCTGACCCCTACGACTGCATCCCCTAAGAGCAGGCTGCCTGTCAGAAACTCCTCGCGCTATAACATGCTGGCCGCCACTTCTAGCGGCGCAAAGGCATTCAAGATGTCTATTAAAATTGTATTACCCAGAACGCTATGTCGACAATAACTGCGACGATATTATATCATATCAACGGTAATCTAGTATTGTGTGTTGCTTGTATAGCGCAATTTACGTTACATGCGGGCACATACATTTTGCTTGTTAGGCACAGGGAGATCAGTGATTTACCCAGAATCAGAGGATGTTTGGCATCGATACCGAGACTCGAACCCTGATCCCCAGGTCCGATGTTGCCCAAGCCGATAAGCCAACTCCTCGCTACAGTGTCAATTAACTTTTAGTTTTGTATATTACCGGACAAGCTCCTGCTTCCGATTGGAACTCTCCCCGACTGCATTCCTTTCCATGAAGCATTACCTCGGAGTAAGAAAAAGAGGAGACATCGTTTAGGTTACATATCTTGCGCTACTGCATTTGTCGCGCCGCTTGTACTTGATGAGCCTTGTGCTAATCAGCGACACTGGTAGGCACAGGAAGACTCACCTAGCGACTACGCTGTGCGGCCCTCTTCTTTCCTTCATGTGCAGAGACCCAGCTACACTGTAATTCCTCGCTGGTCTGCTGCCGCCGGAGCTGTGGGAAGAGGACAACAAAGTGGCTCCCCCTCTCATATTTCTTCGAGGCCATCTCTGCCGGCTCCCGCCCCCGGGTCCCACTAAGGGCGCCACGCCCCTAGGTGCGGGTGGCGCCATTCAGTGCTGTGATCTTTTTCTCTAGGTAGTACAACCAATTACGCAGCGACTTGAGTACCCCTGCCTGTTTGGATATTGTGATGCCAAGGATATAGAATTTTAATGCCTCCCATACTGTTGCAAATGTATCTACCGAACATACATTTTGTGTGAAGAACTCAGTTTTTGCCTGTGCTATTTAATCGCGAAAGACAGAGTCCAGTAGGGAATGCTGAGGGAATCGCTAGGTAAACGCCTCTGGCCAAGCGGTGCCTATTTCTAGGTGCAGTACCACCGGTGAGTAGTCTGAATACGTGTGTGGCAATATCTTACACTCCCTCACCAGCAGGGCTAGTTCTCTCGATATCAATCAGTAGTCAATGCGAGTGTTTGGGTGTCATGCACGGAGGAGTAATGTGTGGACCCCCACCTGTGGGTGACCTGTGATGCAATATGTCTATGAGACCTTCCATCTAGCTCTGGGTTCACTGTACAATTGAAATCTCCCCCCCTCCTTATCCTGGGTAGATCCCCCCATAGTGGAAGACGTTCGTAGAGCGAATTGTAAAAATGGGTGTCATCAAATATCTAGCCATAAACACCTACCAGCAGGACTGGTAGGTCTCCCTTGCTACATCGCGTGTCCACATATCTGCCAGCTGGGTCAACATTCACTTCCTGTAATTTCATATCTGCCCCCCTGCGTGCGCACACCAAAAACTCTCCTGGCATTGGAGGTGAAGCTCGCTGCCACACACTACCCTGCCATTCTCCGCCGTGTGAGGACTCTGCTGTTCGGGCCAAGGTGTGGTTCTTATAATATTGCCACATCCACCTTGTGCCACTGCAAATAGGTTACAATTTTACGTGTCTTCTTATAGTCATTTAGGCCCCTGATGTTTGAGGTTATTTAACGCAGCAGCTGGGGTTTCATAGGACCCTGCCTGATGTGAATCATCCAGGATTAATGGTTTGCTTCATTCTACCAGCCTTAAGCATGTACTTTTGCAGTAGTTGTGTGTGTGCGTGTCCCTCACAGACATCTTAGTGTGGTCCCCCCACCCATCACCCATGCTGTGTATACCTTCAACAAGAAGAGCACACCCCCTCGTACCCCTCCCAACCTCCCCAAACAGTTTATCATAGCAGAACCATGTGGTGCACACCAGTGGGCAGATGTTGCCTGCCCAGTACTTATTATATCCTACTTTAGAGCCACTTTCAACCATAGTTTGTGTATGGGCCTACACATGCATGTCAACCAGTACGTACTCGCTCCCGTCCTGCCAACCAGGGCCCAAGAGAAAATCGGGTCACTATTATGTCTGTCGGGTATAGCATTGTATCAAACATGTAATCATTCCTCAACCCCAACTAGCTGTCCCAGCTCAAAAGTTCCAGAGGGCAGTGACATGTCTCCATGACGCACAACTAGGAAGCTTCTTGGCTTATGTGACCTCCTCACACCCATGGCGCCTCATGTGGGAGTGTTGCCATTAATTTACTTTATGAAGCGTCCTCTGTAGCTTGCATGCTCCCTGCCTCCCCAGTGTCCGACCCGGGGGAATGTCTCAGCGTCGCTCCAGTGCCCATTTGTTTGAGAAATTGCGGTACTTGTTTCGGGTCACTAAAAATAGTTGCCATACCGTCACTCAAGACTGGCAGCCGGGCTGGGTATAACATGTTATAGTCAATTTGGAGTTCTCGCAATCTTTTTTTGGCTTGCACGAAGAGGCGGCGCTCCTCCTGCACTTTTTGGATAAAGTCAGGGTACAGTGCTATTTCTCAGTCCTCATACCTGAGCACTTTTAATCCTCGCACCTTCCTCAGCCCCGCATCCTGGTCTCTGTAATGCAGAAGTCGGGCTATAAACGACTCCGGGCACAGGCTGCGGGGCCAAAGTTCTGTGTGCATGTTTGACTATGAATACTTCAGAGAAAGTCCCCCTTCCCAGTAACTCTTTAAGAAGCTGCTCCACAAAGTTCTCCATGTTGACAATGTCCATTGTCTTCACAACTCCTACTATTCGTAGATTGTTCCGTCTTAAGGGTGCCTCTAAGTCCTCCTCCTTTGATTGCAAGACTGACAGTAGTTTATCCACTTTCTTCTGGTTGATGGACAGTGAAGTTTGTGCATCCTCAATCTCTGATATGTTTTGCTGTACTGCGTCCAGTCTCTCTGTGTGCTTATCAGGGCGCTCTGACATTCAGTCCATCCTGAACGTTAAGACATCTATTTTGCCATCTATCTTTGTGAGACTGTGCTGCATTGTCATTAGGATTTGCTTCAAGTCTGTGTCCTCTTCTGTTACTATTCCTCCCAAATGCATTTTCTTGTGTGGGTTCTTCCACCCCATGTTTTCTGGGTGTCTTCTTCAGCTGGAATTTCATCTTGGGCTGGGATTTGTTTGGCTTGCCCGTTGTCTTGGTAGTTAAACAGGTAAGTGGCTGTGAAATTATTGCTATTGTCCCCAGTTAAACCGCACAGGAATCTGGAATCGCCGGTTGGTGGGACTCTCTCAATCACTTAGCCACTGACCTTCTCTGAGTAGATGGGAAGCTGTAGAGGGGGTGTTACCCAGGATCCTGCCACTCCCATTGCAGAGGCACTCTGGTCCTGCTTCACCACCACACACAATTTGTTTTACACCACAAGCCGGGGACCTCTCAGTGCTATCCCATTTGTGGGTTTCCCCATATGCGCTTTATCCTTGCTGCAGGGCTTGAGGGGTAGAGGGCTCAACACCTACTGTTTCCAGTGTGAATCTGCAGCCCTGCTCTCCAGCATTTCCACTCCCTCTCTCCCAGGCACACACGGTGATCTCAGCCACAAGGGCCTCTGCCAGTCCAGGGGGGGCTCAGCAGTCTCGCTCAATCCTTTCTGCGCAGGCCTCTCAGTCCCGGGGATGAGCCAAGCCAGAATCCACCAAGGGCCTCAGGTCTCCAGGCCGCTGTTAGGGCCGACTGATCGGGCGACCTACGCCACGCGGCGGCAGCCAGCCTGTGGGGCAGCCCCCTGCTACAACACACCTCGGCAGGTCCCCGAGCCCGCACATGTTGCAGTAAGTTTGACGTGGTGGAAGGAGCTACAAATTTGCCTTCCTCATGATTTCGAGGTCCTCGGTGTGCCTCGCCACTCCCTTCACACATGGTCTGCCCTGCTGCCAGCACTGTTCTCTGGCACCTCTCTTCTCTCTCTTCCTACGTGTTGCGGCAATCCCTGCCCACAGCACCCGGGCCCGGGGTGAACAGGTCCAGGGATCCTATGCATTTGTCAGCGAGGACTGCCAGGTCCCGCAGCTAGGCCCAGCCAGGATCTACCAGGGCCCACTGCACATCCAGCAGGGCCACAGGGTGCCAGCACCAGCCACTCACCAGCGCTCATCTCGGGTCAGCCACCTGATGAGATCCCTTGTGGAAAAGTAAATTTTGCCATGTTCTGTGTCCCTACGCCTCATCCATCATATGTTATGTGTGCATGACCAATATGCATATGTTATTCCCCATGCCTGATTAATGACGCAATTCCAGTTGTGTCCACCTCTAGTATGATAGTTTCCAGTCCTCGTGAATACTACGAATATCAGGCCTATGTAAGTAATGTTGCCACGTTTCTCAGTGTGCACGTTATTCAATTATAAAGTCTCCGTTTCCAGGCCTCAAAAGGGCCCGGACCACAGATTCAGCTCCTGTCTCCTGAAAGCCTCGCTAAGGAGCGATACAGCCCCCACCTGTATCCTCGACCCTTCACTCACTTCCTGCCTCGCAGTGCCCGGTGCACCCCGGCTCTGCCTCTGAGTCTGCCAAAAGTATGTTATAGTTCCTGCTATCAGTTCAGTCCTCCTCCTCTGCATTCCTAAGCTACTGAACTGCATCAATAGTTTCCGTCATTGTCTAGCCTTCTCGTCTCCACGTTAGAGAAATACTGTATTTAATGGTCATTTAATATTCTTCACGCACTACATATAGAATAATGCACGGTCCAGTCTTAGAGTCAGGTTAGCCTCTCCCCTCATGACTTCTAGTTTATATCAACATGTTCCCTAAACATTAGATACCAGATAGGGTTTAGGTACATGTCGCTCCGACCCTCCAGACTCTAGTCTCTGCTCCTAGCACAGAGTTCGTAGCCCCCAGCTTCTCCTAGTAACACGTCATTGCTAGTTTTCGCGCACCATTAGGTTAGAGGTCCCGGCTCCTTAGGTAGCCCCCTCCAATGTTTCCGCCCATTCATGACATATTCTGTTACGTTTTGCATCACATGTCTAAGTAAACTCCCAGTTACACCTCTTATTTCTGTTATCTCTCGCGACTGCTAAGCGTCACGCCTTCTACTCCACCTACTGTTACGCCTACTGCAATGTAATGCTATGTGTTTGCGCTATGTATATAAGTCAATGTTTTGTTATTAAATGTTAGCGCGCTCATCCCAGACCCAGCCCCGGCAGCTGCCGGGCCTTATTGTCCTATTCCCATGCAGGTTGTCCTGATCCTGTCCTTATGCTGTAATAAACCTGCAGAAACTCCTACTACCTCGAATCTTGACTCTTATTTATTGAGCTATCTGTTATGCTATAAGTCTAGTAAAAAATAGGGTATTATTTATTTATTTACCACATAATGGCGCCCGAATAGGGACTTGCCCTTTCCCCACGCGTCGGTGAAGCCACGCCGACCCCCTGACCCTCTGCAGTCGTGACGGAACCATACCGTGCACTGGCAGATATTTCTGCTTCAAGTATCCCTCAGGCCCACGGAGGAGACGGAGGAGGCGGTCCAGCATCCGAACGAGACGGTGGAGGAACGCGGCGAGTCCCGACCAGAGCCCAAGCCGAGAGTCCAAGGTCCGAGGTATCCGGAGGCCCACCCGTAACTGAAGTCCGAAGTCCGAAGTTCGTCGTCGTAGTCCAGTCCCGTCCGAGGCCTTCCGTTCCGTGCTGCCCGGTGAGTACCATTGCTGGGGTAGTGTCTAGACAGGGTCAGTCTAAATTGACTCCTGGTCCGTGGGTTGGTGGTACCCAAGCCCACAAACGAAGTGTTCACCTAGGTGGATACGGGTCTTGATGCGTTCCTTTATGGGACCGGTATGTTCCGTACTGTTACAGCAGTGCATCCAGTAACTCTAGTCTGTTCCGTTCTCGAGAATTCTGTTCTGTTTCTGTTTTCAGTATTTTCAGGTAGTATTCTGTTCGAACTGTTATTTATAATGTTGTTTAATGTATTTTCAACGTCGTGGTATGCCTGAATTGTTTTCCCAATTGTTATTGTTTTTCGTGTATTGTATTGTGTTCCGATTCAAGTTTAGAATGCCGCTCTTTTCCAAGTTACGTCAGTTAAAAACTAGAAAGGGTCTGCTGGAAGCAGCAGTTCCTGTTCCGCCTAGGGACAGTCCAGGTCACTTTATGTATCAGAAACATGGCATAAGCGCCATATTGTATCTAGATTTATGGGTAGAGTATACCAAACAGTTAGAAGAAAAGTATAGATGGCCCGTATCGGGTACATGGGATGCCGAATGTATCATGCGAGTAGAAGAAGCATTATGGAAAAAGAAAGCCAGACAGTCACAGAAAGATGCCATCGAGTTATGGCGCAAGGAAGCTCATAAAAGAACGGAAAAGGAAGTCAGAAAGTCAGAGTTAAGTAGAGAATCCCAAGAACGAGCCCAAGAAAGAGAATTAATCGAGATAGGTGAACAAGTCAAAGCCGAACAGTCAGACAGACAGAGGCATGCCCTTATTAAGGGTATGTATCCTCTCCTTGCCGAAGGCTTGCCAAAAGCGACCCCAGAGGCACCCAGTAATTTCCCGCCACCATTAGTTCCGACCAAGCTACGTTACAAACCGACCGCAGCTGATATTTTTATTTTGTCCTATTTGGACGACACAGTTCCAGAATATGCAAATCCAGTTCGCGCTCCACCTGTCCCTGTAAATCAGGCACTTCCCGTTCCTCCAGACACCGGAGTACCTGTTACGGTACCCCCGGGTCAGCCTGCCATACAAGTTCAGCCCACGTTACAATTACCGACCCTGCAAGCACGAAGAATGTCAGTCGACGATTCTAGTATAGGGGCCGCAGGAGGAGGTCCTCCTCAAACCCCGCCGCCACACAAGCGTTTATCAGCACTCGAATTACATGCTCAAGCATCACAGCGTACTCCTAAAAGTAATAAGTCTGTTACAGAAATCAGACAAGCCCTTGCCGAATGTGTTTATGACACAGTCCCAGGCGAATATAATATGGTTTTATATTCCGTACGCGTAAGAAGGGTGACCGAGTATCTAGTCACCTTACCGAATATGAAAGAAGATCTAGACAGAATATATCGTTTCATCCGTACAGGGGATGATCCAGAAAGTATTGGCGAGATTATGTCTCAAAGGAAAGCCGAGATTCAGCTCATGATATTAAAGTTCCTGATCAATTGTCTAATAAGAGAACAAGATTACCCGTCTAAAGATCCCGCCGAAATGAGAATCCTAACAAGGTGGAGTGATAATATAGCCGAGGGTAAGCACAAGACCATTAGTGCCATGGAAAGTATGTACAAGAAAATTCGTAAAGAAATAATAAGGTTACACGAACAGCGTAAAGCAGCACAAGTAAGCGAGAAAGAAAGTATCTCTGATCCTGAAGAGGAAGACGAGAATCCCGCCAGAATAGCGTATGTAGGAAAATCCAGATTTCCAGATCGCCATTTACGTCCAGAACCTAAGTCTATTTTTCATCATCCAGCACCAGAACGAGGCTCTCTAGAACAAGTATTTCAAGCTACCGATCACATTCTGAAATCACGAGTCGGTTATAGCGAATTAAGTACCATGCACGAACAAGAACTAGCCCGATCAGCAGTCCGATGGATTACTGATTCTACCACTTTTCCAGACGAAATAGTGGCACAAATGTTTCTGAAACTGCCCCCAGCCGAGCAACGACTGGTGGGTATGTATATGATCCAGCACCTCATTACCCTGTATGAGGGTCAACATTCTGATCCAGGCCCGTTACATGATATCCTGAACGAGTTACTCCAGTACAGATGGAGAGGTCTAGGTACCGATTTAATTAGTGTCATTCTAGAACAGCGTCACAAGTATAGAACGTTCCTGAACCCGCATTTTGTTCATGTCTCACCCCCAGAAAGTAAACCATTCTACATAGACAGACAGAATCCGCTACGAGAAGTCCACCCAGTCCAAGGGGCGGGTGGCGTAATGCAACGAGTGTTTGTATACACTCCGATATCAAAGATGGAACTTCTTGAAATGAAGAAATTAATCCCCTGTCATGACAAAGATCCAGCGGGGTTCCATAGAGAATTAAAAGACATGCTCCGTATGGGAGAATACACTTACCCAGATATCATTAAAATGTTAAAGGTCCTGCTACCCGCAGGGGTGTATGAAAAGTTAAAGGAAAAAGAATGGGAGGTGGGAGAGAAAAAGATCGATTGGACAGCTCTAGAAGCTGAAGACAAGGCACGAGTACCAGGTACCGGTCTTGGAGATAAATGTAAAGATTTACCAGAATTATTGATTCAAGTTTTACCCAGATTATTGACAACTAGGAAAGAAGACTGGGATGCAATCTCAGCCTGTAAACAGAAACAAGACGAGGATATTAGCGATTTTTATTCTAGATTTGAGAAATGTTTCAGTATCAACAGTGGTCTCAAGACAAGTAGTGAGTCATACCCTCACCTTTTCGTTACTAAATTAGTCGAGAATTCAAGTCCACAAATTAAAAACCGAGTTTTGAAAGTCGAAAGCACCTGGCAAGCAAATACTCCGTCCCAGATGCTCCAGATGCTCCAGTATCACCAGAATAGAATCAGAGAAGAGCAAGAACACGAAAGAAAACGTATGAAAGACACGAAAATGAAAGTGCTAGTTGCACAATCTATTCCTCAAGACAGTCAGAAGAGGGGTCCGAATCAAGCCAGTCATCCTGCGGCTCCCGTTAAAGGGAACTGCAATTATTGTAAACAGCCAGGTCATTTTATAAACGAGTGTGCAGTTCTGAAACACAACATAGCTACTGGTAAGACTAAAGAAAGACCACGTCCGCAGAGACAAGAACAAGTTTCACAGACTCCTCAGTCACAGAATGCACCACAGACAGTTACAGTACCGCAGCCTATTGCTGCAACACAGCACGTTACATCGCAGATGTACCAGTATGCACAGTCCGAGTATCCAGAGTACCAGTCATATTCATGAAACAGCCTAGAGAGGGAGGTAGGCTTGCCTCTCATCGAGATACCTGTAGACCAAGAAGGTCCCTATGTTCATAGTCAAGTATTAGGGAAAGACAGAAAGTTTTTGATCGATACAGGGGCAAGTAGGACCACAATTAGTCACGCCGAAGTTCCAGGGGCTCCGCTCTCAGGCTCAAGAAATGTTTCCCTTGGATTTTCAGGAAAACCCATAGTTAATGAAATATCAAAGCCAGTTACTCTAGAAGTAGGTCCATTGTCCCGTACTACTGATCTGTTACTTACTAAGTCATGTCCAGAAAATCTATTAGGCATTAAGACATTGAAAGAATTAGGTGCAGTTATTTGCTGTTCCCCAGAGGGAATACGTCTGTTCCTACGTGACTTTAAGGGTCACTATGTATTACGAGATTTTGATTCAAGATTGTCTAATGTTCCGCAGCATTTATGGGCGCAAGGTCCAACTGATGTAGGTTACATGCAAATCACACCCTATCGTGTGACTCTCAAACCAGGTGTAGTGTTACCACGAATCAGGCAGTACAGATTGCCACCTGAGGCTGTAGCAGCCTTATCCAAAATTATTGACGAGCTCATGGCTCAAGGAGTAGTTGTAGAAACTGACTCCAATGTGTGTAATTCTCCGATCATTCCAGTCATGAAACGTACTGATCCAAATGCACCCCCAGTATATCGATTAGTGATTGATTTACGAGAGCTTAATAAATGTATTATTCCTCAGTACCCAGTTGTCCCAGACATTTCTTCCCTGTTAACAGCCATTGATTCCGAAGCCATGTTTTTCACTGTTATTGACCTCAAGAACGCATTTTTCAGTGTTCCAATTCATCCAGACAGCCAGTTTCTTTTCGGATTTTGTTTAAATGGAAGGAGCTATATGTTCACACGCGCTCCTCAAGGTTTCACAGAAAGCCCTAGTATTTACAGTCAAGCACTCAAGAGACAACTAGACAACATTCACATGCCAACTGACACTGCCCTGCTCCAGTATGTCGATGATCTACTGATCACAGCCCGTTCTGAACGTGATTGCGAGCGTGCATCACTTACAGTTTTGTATTTCCTTGCCGAGATGGGGCACAAGGTGTCACCTTCGAAGCTTCAATTCTGTGTCCAGCAAGTGGTATACTTAGGACACTTGCTGTCCAAGAGGGGTAGGCAGTTGACACCCGACCGTATCCAGTTAATAGCGAGTCTTCCCCAGCCCAGAACCCAGAAGGAGGTACGTGCCTTTATCGGCCTTACTTCTTATTGTAGACAATGGATTCCCCAGTATGCATTTCTAGCCAAGCCACTGATACAGTTAACGACACAGGAGGCAGCCGTATCGACTGTCCTCCCTTGGACATCTGACCATACACTTAGTTTCAACGAGTTAAAGAAAGCCCTATGTCAAGCTCCAGTTCTAGCTACACCGAACTACAGTAAGCCTTTTACACTTTTCGTTACAGAACGCAAAGGTACAGCATTATCTGTTCTCACACAAGATCAAGCAGGTCAATACAAGCCCTGTGCTTATTTTTCGAGCACATTAGATCCAGTCGCCCAGGCGTTGCCTGCGTGCCTCAAGTCAGTTGCAGCCACAGCACTAGCTATCAGACAAAGTGATTCTATAGTTTTAGGACATTCCCTGACAGTACAGGTCCCACATTCAGTAGAAGTTCTTTTAAACCGAACACAAACTCAGCACTTGACAATTGCACGTTTAACAGGTTATGAATTGACACTGTTCCAGCCACACATAGAAATTAGACGCTGCAACGTCCTGAATCCTGCTACACTGTTACCATCAGTTAGTTCAAATCCAGACACACATGACTGTGTGGAAGTAGTTAACATTACGACAAAGCCAAGACAAGACCTGACAGACATTCCGTTACCAGATCCTGACCTGACACTTTATGTGGATGGTTCATGTATGAGAACTAGTACAGGAGAACTAGTCGCCGCGTATGCAGTGACTACTGACACTGAAGTTATTGAAACACACCGTATTGATACTCTGTCCGCTCAAGCAGCAGAGCTAGTCGCTCTGACACAAGCCTGTATACATGCCAAGAACCTGAAGGTTAATGTTTACACAGATTCACGTTACGCATTCGGAGTTGTACACGACTTCGGAGTGCTCTGGCAGGAGAGAGGTTTCATGACTTCTCATGGAACCAAGATTCAGCATGGTCTCCTTATTCAAGCCCTGTTAGATGCCATACATTTACCGACATCTATTGCTATCATGAAGTGCAAAGCACATACGAAAGTTACAGACATTATTTCCCAAGGTAATGATTTAGCAGACCGCACAGCCAAGCTTACAGCACAGACTCCAGACATTCCAGTTAATCAGACACATATTCCAGATCCGATTATATGCATGACAGTTAAGGACCCTACACAAGATGTCATAGATATACAGTTACATGCTACTCCCGATGAAATCAAGAAATGGTCTGTACAAGGAGGGGTCCAGACAGATCAAGGATGGTTAACGAAGGGTAGAGCCACATGGTTTCTCCCCGATTCTATGGTTCAAGTCATTATCAATACCGCACATAGTCCAGCACATTTAGGAGAAAAAGCTATGTTAGACAGTATCCAGAACATTTGGTTCAACAAGCATTTACGAGCTGCAGCCAAGCAGAAAGTCCGTACCTGTATGATATGTTGTCAGTTTAACCCAGGTAAAAGTGTCCCGGTGGAACAAGGTGGTTTCCAGCCCCCTGACCACCCTTTTGAGGTCCTCCAGATGGATTATATTCAAATGGAGCGATGTCGAGGTTTCAAGTATGTCCTTGTAGTTGTATGCGCTTTGTCCAGATGGACAGAAGCATATCCAGTCCCAGATTACACAGCCGCGACCACTGCCAAGCAGTTGGTTCGTGAATTCTTCCCTAGATATGGACTCCCTAGAGTCGTATATTCTGATAACGGCCAGCCATTCTCATCTGAACTCATGAAACATGTGTCCCTTTTGTTAGGGTACCAGTGGAAGTTCCATTGTGTACGCCATCCAGAAGCAGCTGGACTAGTCGAAAGGCATAATCAGACTCTGAAAATCCGCATTGCAAAAGTCTGTAAAGACAAGGGTGTGGACTGGTTAGTAGCTTTGCCAGTCGCTCTGTTTTACATGCGCATGGTCGCACATTCCAGATCAGGTCTGTCCCCGTATGAGGTCGTATTCGGCCGCCCCCCTAATATGTGGGGTACTCCTAGACCCCGAAGTATTACCGATGTTTCATGTAATATGTTGACAGATTACCTAGCTTCCTTGATGTCTGCCCTCAACTCATGTCGTTCACAGGTTGCCGCCGCATTTCCAGACAATACCGAGGTGGCACCGCACGAGATCGTTCCAGGCTCCCTTGTGATGATCAGAAATTTCGACAGATCAAGTCCGCTGGAACCACGTTGGAAGGAGCCACGTCAGGTCCTCTTGACCACCCGAACTGCCGTCAAGTTGGAAGGCAGGAAGGGGTGGGTCCACCTTTCTCATGTAAAACTTTTCAAAGGATCGAAACCAGTCTTCAAAAACATTTCCAAGAACATTTCCCAGGATTCGAAGGATTGCCAGAACATTGTTTTAAAGGACTGTCCCGCACAAGACATTATTACAACCCCTCCCTTGTTAGAGAAAACTCCGCAACAGGAGTATAAGTTAAAGCTCAGGTCTAATAAGTCAGTCAGTTTGATTGTATAAGTCCTCCCCTAGGTGAAACGGTTAGACTGTTTCTGACATGTATAAAATAGACCCCCATAGTGAGAGAGTCAGTCAAAGCTCAATCAAATGTATCGTTTTTCTGAGTTTCATATTATTCATCAGCATAATGGCTTCCTGCACCAGCTATGCTTTCTATCTGTGTTTTTCAGTTCCTCATGTAAATATGTCTGCTCATGCTACAGTAGAGCACACGTTTAGTGATCTGCCTCCTCACGAATATTCATACCGCCTCGCTATGCGTAATAACACATTTATCCGTATGTTACATTATTCACACCAGACCAGCAATGCCACTAATTGTTGGGTGTGTGGTCGACTCCCCCCTTTCCAGACACCGAAGGGAGTTCTGCCACTCTTTCCTTATCCATTCTCACACAATGGTTCGTGTGGAGCATGGTCCACGTTAACGTCGTCCTCAACAGATATGTCTTTTCTTAACGGTACATGTTTCCCTGACAAGCAAGGTCTCCCCCACAGAACAGGTTTAGATTTAGAAAATGAAGTATATAATTTAGGAAATTATTCGTCGAATTTCATGGTTCTGAATGTTCAGTCTGATACTACTCCAGACTCACCCGCTATTTCAGTACTACCAGTCAAAGGCGAATTATGTGTCCGTAGTTATGGTTCTGTACATATAGGTCATAGTGAATGTACTACTGTTATCCAGTATAGTGACAGTGGGAAATCTATTTTCAAAGCTTCACGTCATTCTTATTTTATTTGTGGTCAAACTGCATATGTCCGTCTGCCCCTCGATTGGGAGGGAACCTGTTACATTGCCTTCCTACTGCCACCTGTTTTCCTAGCCCCACCTGACTATCATAGGAATTCTTTCTTAGTACACACTAGACACAAGAGAAATCTCCCGATTGTCGATTATACTGAAACCGCCGCAGAGCAATTCATTGATATAGATAAAGGTGTTTTCCCTTATTTAGGTACAGTTGTAAATAGTAAGCTCATTCGTAGGTTAACAAGAACCCTTGAAGCAGTAGTAGATGAGACTGCCTCCGCTCTAGGTAACTTAACTGAAGAGCAATCCTTTATGAGAATTGTCGTTTTACAGAATCGTCTCGTCCTTGACGTCATACTGGCCGATAGGGGCGGGGCCTGTAGAGTTCTCGGATCCAGTTGTTGTATTTTCATTCCAAATAACGCGCCGTCTGTTTATTCAGCTATAACCAGACTCCATAAAATTGCCCATCTGTTACACCAAGATCCAGGCACCTGGACATGGTCCGGTTGGTTCTGGAATATAATTTCCGCATGGGGTTGGAAAGTCCTGTCCTTTTTAGGTATTGCAGTAGCGATCATATTTAGCTGCTGCCTCTGTATACAATGTGGCCCTGCGATTTGCAGCATGTGTGCTACCTCTTGTATTCCCAGTCCCAAGCCCTGTTCTAAATCCCGTTCCAAGACAATTCGAGACGAGCAAATGGTACTGTATGAAATGATAGACGGTATCATGAATATTGATGTTTCCTGATGGAAACGTAGTGACAAGGAGGGAATGTGGAAAAGTAAATTTTGCCATGTTCTGTGTCCCTACGCCTCATCCATCATATGTTATGTGTGCATGACCAATATGCATATGTTATTCCCCATGCCTGATTAATGACGCAATTCCAGTTGTGTCCACCTCTAGTATGATAGTTTCCAGTCCTCGTGAATACTACGAATATCAGGCCTATGTAAGTAATGTTGCCACGTTTCTCAGTGTGCACGTTATTCAATTATAAAGTCTCCGTTTCCAGGCCTCAAAAGGGCACGGACCACAGATTCAGCTCCTGTCTCCTGAAAGCCTCGCTAAGGAGCGATACAGCCCCCACCTGTATCCTCGACCCTTCACTCACTTCCTGCCTCGCAGTGCCCGGTGCACCCCGGCTCTGCCTCTGAGTCTGCCAAAAGTATGTTATAGTTCCTGCTATCAGTTCAGTCCTCCTCCTCTGCATTCCTAAGCTACTGAACTGCATCAATAGTTTCCGTCATTGTCTAGCCTTCTCGTCTCCACGTTAGAGAAATACTGTATTTAATGGTCATTTAATATTCTTCACGCACTACATATAGAATAATGCACGGTCCAGTCTTAGAGTCAGGTTAGCCTCTCCCCTCATGACTTCTAGTTTATATCAACATGTTCCCTAAACATTAGATACCAGATAGGGTTTAGGTACATGTCGCTCCGACCCTCCAGACTCTAGTCTCTGCTCCTAGCACAGAGTTCGTAGCCCCCAGCTTCTCCTAGTAACACGTCATTGCTAGTTTTCGCGCACCATTAGGTTAGAGGTCCCGGCTCCTTAGGTAGCCCCCTCCAATGTTTCCGCCCATTCATGACATATTCTGTTACGTTTTGCATCACATGTCTAAGTAAACTCCCAGTTACACCTCTTATTTCTGTTATCTCTCGCGACTGCTAAGCGTCACGCCTTCTACTCCACCTACTGTTACGCCTACTGCAATGTAATGCTATGTGTTTGCGCTATGTATATAAGTCAATGTTTTGTTATTAAATGTTAGCGCGCTCATCCCAGACCCAGCCCCGGCAGCTGCCGGGCCTTATTGTCCTATTCCCATGCAGGTTGTCCTGATCCTGTCCTTATGCTGTAATAAACCTGCAGAAACTCCTACTACCTCGAATCTTGACTCTTATTTATTGAGCTATCTGTTATGCTATAAGTCTAGTCAAAAATAGGGTATTATTTATTTATTTACCACACCCTGCGGCCCTTCCTGCGGGTCTCTAGCCACAGGTTTGCAGAACAGGCAATCACAGCCACCTCGTTGCAGTTGGCATTCAGGGCGGTTGGGACACGCCTCAGGGCTCGCACAGGGCGCAGCAGGCCCAACAGGATCCTCTGATTTCACATTTTCGGGGTCCCTCAGGTATCTCACCTCACTCAGTTGCATGAGAATTGAATTGCATGCACATTGTACACCAGGATCCTGTTGGATGGATGGGTGACAGTCGGAGCCAGCTTACTGCGCGTCCATCTTGGAGCCAGGCAAGCTCCGTTCCCCATTACGTTGGTACCGCCCACATCACGTGAGATGCGAGAGAACGAGCTGCAAGGAGCGAGGAGCGAGGAGGCGAGCGGCGGGCAGGGAGCGGCAAGCGGCTGCTGTAAGCGGCAGCAGTAAGTAAGCGGTAAGCGGCGGACCCGCGGAGTCGCAGTAGAGTTGCCAGAGTGCGGGTGCTAAGGCACGGGTGCTGCCAGCAGCGGAGAATCACGGGCCCCGAACTGCACCGCCGGACCGCCAAGAACCCCTAAAATTGCCAAAAAACTGCCGCGAAAACACCCTAGAGACTCTGGTGGACTTTGACGGTGCAAGCTGATGTGGGCTGAACGCGGGTTGAAGGCAGAAGCAGAAGACGGCAGGCGGAAAGTACACCGTGATGGCAGGCTACAGGTGAGCACAGGCAGAAGGTGGCTACAGGTGAGCACAGGCAGAAGGTGGTAGAACAGTGTTGCAGCAGACTGTAACTCCTCTGTTCTTGATTCTCCCTCTGCCCCTCTGCCCCAGCCGCATTGCCTCACTGCCTCCGCTCCCCAGTCATAACTACACCCCCGCTGGACCCCCTGGCTCCTTGAAGTAACCCCACCGTAACGTGCAACAAATACAATTGAAAATCGGCTTAAAAAGCCTGCACAAGCCTGCACAAGAGCGGCCACATTCGGCCGGACTCTTCCTAGACTCGGCCTAGACTCCAGGGGGGTTTCAGGGGTCATAGTGGGCAACTAGAAGCAACTAGATGCCCAGAATACAGTACCACAACCCGGCTGATAGCAGCTGCACAGCTCATGGACTAAGACGCGGGGGGGGAGCGTGCGGGTTGAGACCACTTGAACAACAACCAGTACTGACTCGATCCCAAGCGGATACACTGACACACGATAGAAGGCCTCCATCACCCCTCTTTCCGCCAGTTTCCGCAACAGCAAGGAGGTGAGGACAGGCTGCAAACGACGGACGTGAGCGCGACTGCCGATAGAGGCGGTCGCTAAGTAAGAGCCGGGGGGAAAGACCTGGGCAGACGTGACTAGGTCCACCTCTGCCGGCAGGCTCCCCCGTGTGCTCCGCTCACAGCCTCACTCGCATTCACATCCTACATCCCACCCAGCGACCCACACAGTTTTGATTTGAGCAGTGCTTGAATAAGAGCGGCACCCATTGCTGCCATAGCACTAAACATCAGACGCCGTAATAGAATTAAGGCGGCACCTAAGTAGCAAGTGGCGTAAACCCATTATGCGGACAAGGAACGCCGGTTTGACACAACCCCTCTCTAACTACCGTCCTCACAAAACAGCGAGACGCCAAAAGGCCAAGATGCTATACCCCGTAGACAACATAAGACATGACTCGACTGCACATGACAGGTCTACAGTAGAAAGAGCTAACTCCCCATCAATTACTGGACACATAAGGATAAATGGGGGTACTGGCACCTCAGGAACACCACGATACAACGACGACATGGACAGTAGAATTCGCAACAAAAAAAAACAAACGCAAATGATGATAGCTATATCACTTGCAATAGTAAAAGCGTCAATGGAGACAACGATATTAGGAAATACCTGCAACAACAACCGAACCAAAGTAACCTTCCAGCTCATGGAGAATCAATCCACACATCCCCTGCAGTCTGCAGGCCAGCCATTCACTGTTCTAATGTCAACAAATCTGCAGGCAGTGCTGAAAAGGCCACACCTAATCATAACTCCCCACTAGCAGTCTCTCTCTCGCCAAGCATCCTGATAATTAAAGGCAAGACGAAACAAATTGAAGAATCCCCAAAGGAGCATAACCCAATCGGAGCTAATGATTTAGGAGCTCACACTCTGGCTCTTGAAAGCTCTCCTGACGTACCACCAGAACCACAATTAGACACCGCTGTCCCAGGTGGTAGAGAACTAAATAAACAACTCTATATTAAAACAGAAATCTCTGCCCACTCCAAAACCACTGGGGCATCCCCGGGCTATCCGACAACCCCAACAACCCCGCAGACGCCCACCAACCTGGGGGTAGAAGACGTAGAGGCGAGACCCCAAGGAAATGAATATTCGGTTCCCGGGCTGGAGGAAAGTATAACAACCTCGATTGCAAACTTGCCAGTCTGGGAATCCACTCTGGCCTCACAAAGGATAGAAAACTACCTTGCGGTAATTAACGAGGCCTTGATATCAATGGGAAATGCGGCATTAATGCATCCCGACAAATTAGATATCCAAATAAACATTTTGCAGTCAATAGCAAGCTCTATCTCTGGAGTGGACTTAAAATTGGAACACCTAAACTCCTTAATACCCAGAGCGCAGGCGGACACAGAAATAACGATGAAAACTACGGACTGTGGGTGCTCCCCGATACTGCACTCCCTGGAAAAACTCCCGGAAATAATGAACACCCTATTCATGGATCTTAAGCAAGAAGTGAATAGGACGAAAATATCAAACTCTCAGATCAATTTGCCTCCAAACCAATGCTCAAAGATTACCTGGAACAGTCCAGAGAGATCCAAAGAAACCCCCAGCAATACCAATTATGAAACAAACAGCCAACGGAGCCTCAACCTTCTGAACTCAAACTCACACCCTCAACCTAACCAAACAATTAACACCAGCTCCAGCACTTTGGACGACTTAACACCACCACTTCCAGCCCAACAACCCTTATCAAGGAAAAATAAGAAAAAATTGAAAAAATTCAACAAAGCAAAAAAAGATAAAAGTTATGCAAAAGAGAAAATTGATCACTGGTTCACACCTACAAACAAGGCGCACAAAGCATCGAACATGGAGGAGGAGAAGAGCCGGGGCTTAAGCCCGATAGATCACAATAAAGACATTCAAAAACAAACAAATGAAACATCTACCATAAGAATGGCCAACAGAAGTTTAACAGACGCCCCCAGGGAAAATCTGCCCGAAACTTTAATCGACAGAGCTCCCGTGCCACGTAGCCAACCGAATCAAGCACCGACCATGCTGGCTCAATATGCTGAGGACTATAACAGTCTAAAAACAGACTTGATTGATATAAATGCTGATAAGGGCCGCCTGCTGGAACTAACATCCAAAGCACAAGGGGAACAAACCTCCACCCAAGCAAGAAATAAAGGCGATCGATTTCAGGGGGAACACACGACCGCCTCTGGGCCTACTCAGTATACTCATGCCACAAGAACAAAAGGGACTGACGAGGAAAGGGTCCCAGGGGCTAACTACACTCATAACCCAAGAGAACCCATTGTAGCTTCCACGGCGCCATTAAACACAATTAATCCCCCTCAATCACTAGACTCTGAGTCAGAAAATCAAAAAGTATGGTTATATCCAGAATATAACTCGCAAGGGAGCTGGGACATCCCCAACAGAGGGAACCTCTTGAAGCTCTGCAAAAACATTTCAGGTCTGGAGAGCATAAAATCAACGGACATTGAGAGGGTGACCTTTGTTGGCCCAGGGACTAACGAACAAAATTAAACAACCGAGATAACCTTCGCCAATTCCAACATGGCGAAGGCCCTTAGGGGACACAAAACACAGCTGGACAACAGGGGAATAAAAATCAAAACCCCCCCATCGATGAAATACCCGGAAATCTTGAAAGGAAAAAACAGACAACAGGGAGACGAAGATCCGAAGGAGAGGAAAACCACGCACACCATTCGTTTAACCCCATCCGCCTGTGGATCTATCTTACATGGTTCACTAGGAGGCACACAAGCAACCGAGTTGGTCAGTAATTCAATACAAATTTTTAAACACACAGCAGGTGGTCATCGATCCTGCTCAATATTGGGGCAGGGCCCTAAAGACTGGTCTTGGCTGGCCCAGGCTTTAAACTCCACTTCCTAATATCATCATAGGGCCTCCGTTAAATAACCCGCCGCCCACAAAAATGAACACGCAGGACATTAGTTGGTGCATCGTACCTGCTTCATACATCATCAGCTTCGACCAAGAGCCCAGATACCACACAGCTCCAGCAAATTCCAAAACCTGTCAACTAAACAATCCAACCATCAACATAATGTCCTGGAATGTGAACGGGTTACATAAAGCCCTGCAAAGCTCCGACGCTGTAGCTCTTATGGTTGGAGCAGACATTGTTTGTGTTCAGGAAACATGGGCCATCTCAGCAACACCATTACGTAACTACGCTGAATATTTTAAACCCGCAAAAAAGATTAATATCTTTGGGAGACCATCAGGGGTATTTCAACTTACATTAGACATGCATTACAAGTGAACTTTGAAGTAATACAGCATGATTCAGACATGTTTTTGGCCGGGATCTTGAAAGGCTTAATAACGCCCAAGGGCCAGACTACAATTCTTCTCATAAACATTTATTACAACTACCACGGGTCGAATCCAAACGATAAATTCTCCGACCTGCTACAACAGATCGAAAACCTATTGGTACGTTATGCGGCCATGGATCCAATTATTTTGGGCGACTTTAACCTGCACGACATAGGGCACCCTACCGACGAAAAACACCATAGCGGAAACACAAGAAAACTCAATGCCCTAATGCGAGCCTATAAATTGGGAACAACACACCAAATCTCCATGAAGAACAAACCAACAGTATTGATACCCCCTACCTTTAATAATCAAACAACAATTGACTACATCTTATTAAGCGAATACTTACAAAAGCATATGACACGTTACACCGTCCAACCTCGGACTGACAGCGATCACGCTGCTCTTTTGTTAGAGCTGTCCATGAGCGCAAACTTTAGACAGCCTATTCAACATATAGGATCCTCAAATGGAGATGAACTATATAAACTGCCCAAAAGAATCAAATGGGGACTGCTCCCGACCCATAAGTTTGCCGAATGGAAATCTTCCTGGAAAGGGTGGCAGACTGACCATAAGGACCAGGGAAGAATTGGAGAATGGGGTGTCCTGGCATATGATCTTGCCCAACAGCTCCGAGGGAACACTAATCAAAGAGCACTTGACAACACCGTATACAAACTGGGATTCCATCCTGCAATAAAGGGTTCCAAAAAAGTGCTCAATTCCAAACGCAGGGCCTACAGGGCAACCGGATCGCTAATCGAAAAAAAGGATTTACAGGAGGTGGCCAAGGCTCACAAAAAAATCGTCTGGCAAGTGAAACGTGAAGCAACTGAGCAAAAATGGTTGACGATCTTCAAACTGCTCGCTCCTTGCAAGTCCCAAGAATTTTGGCAACATATAAACAAACTCAGCCATGGGTCTTGCAATAGAGAGAATTCGATTGATGCGAGTACATGGGTAGCCCACGTAAAATCCCTCTACACTAACTACCCAGAAACAAACTCAAGTAAAAAATCCTCTCTTGATGAACTGCTAATTGACGAATTAACTGAATCAACGCCCCTCCTTGCCAATGCCACACCAGCTGGAAATAAGGCTCTGAGAGCAATCTTGAAAAAAATACGCCCCAATGGGGCACCTGGACCAAACGGCTTGCCTGGCTCACTCTTCAGAGAGGACATCGACTTTTGGACCGAGAGCCTGAGCCAGCTGTATGCGGAGTGCAGACTTATGATGGACGTACCGGACTCCTGGAGGGGATCCCTGCTACACCCAATCCACAAAAAAGGGGCATGCACCGATCCTAAGAACTATCGAATGATTGCCCTACTGGATGTGGAAGGTAAAGCATATGCAAGCTCTCTCCTTACAGAACTAACAAACTGGGCAACTAAGCAAAACTTGCTCCCCCTCCACCAAACGGGGTTCCGCCCGGGAGGCTCAACCATAGATAACATCATAGTCCTCTCATATCTCGCTCAACAATCAACGGCCCAGGGTGCCCAGCCTCTTTTTGCCTGTTTTATTGACTACACAGCAGCTTTCGACGGTGTCGACCGGAACATCCTATGGAGCCAACTGGCAGGTTGGAACATCTGCCCGAAACTTCTGCAAGCCATCAGATCCCTGTACACCCAGACGTGGGTAAGAGTCAAACTTTCGAGCCAATCAGCCACGGAAAAAATTGGCACGGATCAAGGCCTAAAGCAGGGGTGTGTCCTTGCCCCGCTCCTTTTTAATTTATATACAGCTGATTTGGGCAAAGCTCTTAAGGGAGCAAATCTGGTGACTCCGAAGATCGGGGAAACCAGACTTCAATTGATGCAGTATGCCGACGATCTGGTCCTATTGGACCATACCAAAGTCGGCCTTCAAAAAGGGCTAACTGCACTAGCAAACTATAACGCCAAAAACAAACTGGTGGAAAACCAATCAAAATCCCAAATACTGATTTTTGGCAGATACCCAAACAAGAAATTAACAAAATGGAGACTGGGATCGCTCACGTTATCTACCACTCAAGCATATAATTACCTTGGAGTATGGCTTAGTGAAACCGGCAGGCCTCACGTTCATCGACTCAAGCTCATGCAGAAAGCGAACATGGTAACCTATGCAATTTGCAAACTAAACGCAACCTTGGAAAGCCCGACCACCACGGCAATCCAACGGGTCTTGAAAGCAAAACTACTACCCTCCGTCAATTACGGTAAACAGGCGTTTCCAGGAAAACTGTGGCAAGACCTCGAAAAGATCAACTGCGCAGCATATAAAAAGCTATTTTGTCTACCAGCATGTACAGGAAATATTCTAATTCGCCTTGAATTTAACCTTACCCGACAATCCCTGGAAGAACTGGCAAGCATGGCAAAATATTTTTATTTACCGACAGCAGCTCCAGAGAATTCGATGAAGCAAGTAATAAATAAAATATTCACAAAATCTGGTAACCCCTGGTCGGACTGCCTGACTCTAGCTAAAGAGCATCTGGAACTAGCAATAGAAAACTGGGATCCCAACATAATAACATACACAAACATAAAAGCAGTTATGAGAAAACAAGTAAGAACTCGCTCACGAAACCTGGATATTGAAGCCTTGACGATCAGAGGCGTCCACGAATCTCAAAGCTCCCCGCATATTTTAAATGGTCTAAAACCACATTTGGTACAGTCGGTGGGCAGGCAAGCCCTTCAAAGGATCCTGGCTGCAAGACTGCAGGCGCTCCCCTTAAAACAGCTATACCCATCTGTCAAAGCTGGACCAGAGATCACGGAATGTCGCCTCTGTCATTACAAGCGGGAATCCTTATCTCAGATTCTATTATGCTGCCCTGTCCTCCTGTCAGCTCGTAGAATCCATCTAAGACCTATCCTCCTCCAAATAGGAGTACGGACGGCAGAAGAGGCTGTTTCCCAATCATACCTGCTGGACACTGTGAAGCATATGGCCAACTTCGCCAAATTCATCTACCATGCGCGAACAGCTTTAATGGCCAAATCAACCAAGCTTGTAACTGACTTTTAATGGGTGGACTCCCCCAAGTAGCACCCGTCACCTTACTACCCTTTTATTTTTTCTTTATTTTTTCTTTCTTTTTTTATTTTCGTCGTTTGCATTGTTTATATATTTTAAATAGGAAATTCCAAGCCTAAGAATATAGAGCTTCAGTTTTTAAATGGAATAGGAAATCGTTCTAAACATGTGTTTCTTTGTACAGATTGCTAAAATTTTAATTAATTAAGCAATAAAGATTACCATAACCATTACGTCACTTTTCTATGGTACAACGTAAAGCAATCTGGTCGTGTCTTTCTCTCCTTTGCAGGAATGCAGTTGCAAAGTGCTGATCCTGCAGCCTTGCAACATCCTCCATAGCAGATGAAGTAGAGGCTGCTGGTACTGCAGCAGTAAGACTTTCAGTGACGGTCAACTAAAGTCAAGAAAAAACATAGGCCTTCCTGAGGTGGACTCACGGTAAACAACATATGCATTGTATGTTGCCGACTGGATTTGGTGGGTAAACCTGTTCTTATAACATATGCAAGTTTTACCGCTCTCATTATATGGTTGAAGTCATTATTATCCAATCTGCCCGTGTACTTGTTATAACTAAGTATGCAGGTGGGATCATGAACTTCAGAAAAGTGATCCCAAACCAATACTAGAAAAGTGCTTTCATCATGGATTGAAGTAAGCATGTACCCATACCGCCTATCGGAGAATTTGAATGCAATCAGTTAATTGGAATGCAACATAAGAGGAGCAGGAGGGGGAAAAAGTTGAGAAGGAGCCTAGTGACTGTTTTTATTCTCTATCTGAAGGAGCCAAATGGTCTGATGATAGAACAAGCACATCGCTAGGGGGGAGCAGCGCAGAATCGAATGGAGAAGACTCCGATGACAAAACCCCTCAAACAGCTGTAAAATCCATACTGAAAGGGATGCAGAACAAGGGCGGTCGTACAAGGGGAAGAAGGGAGCCGTCCCAGGATAACTGTCCTATTACCCCCATGGAAAAATCTAAAGAGGCAATGCTAGTGGAGAGAAGTGTGGAGAAGTGTGGCGCAATGGTTAGAGCAGCAGACCCTGATGCAGAGGTCTGGCCCGGGACAAGAGGTCAATTCCCGCCTCGGCGGGTCTCGGGCTCAATTTCCTTGGACCTGATAATTCTCGCCTCGGTGCCTATTCTAACCATGGGTCCCATCCTGCGATTCTGGGCAATAGCTTGCTTAATCTCCACAACGGCCCCAACGGTGCTGGGATGCCTGGCTTCACCTTGGGGGTGCCCAGGAGTGGGCAATTCGCAGGGAAAAGCCAGGAAGGGTTCCACAGCGGTATGCGTATAGCGCCAAGACACTCATGAGTATAATTGCGCTTTACAAGTACGAATCATTAATTTCATTTCATTTCAAGTGCACCCTCAACACTACATGTAATACATCCGGCCATTCTGGCCTATAGAGAAGAGACTAGGCAGGATAGCCAGAAGACCCAAGCAGGAATGAGGAAAATGCAGGGCGTTGTAAGCAAGCTATCAAAGGCATTTTCAGCGCCTTGAGACCCACCCGGGTGAGTAGCGCGCTTTACAAATGCCATGATTGATTGATTGATTGAGAGTTTCGAATTTGGAGGAGAGGATTGTTGGTACAGAAGCTGATGCGTCTAAGGCCACATCCATGGCAGAGGCACATTCTGTGCAGATCAGGGACACCCAATGGAAACTTGAAGAGTCAGAAAACAAGCAGAGACACAACAATCTTCGTGTATTGGGAGTACAGGAGGGTCTTGAAGGGTCCGACCCCAGACGATATGTAATTGACCTTTTCAAAGGGGCCTTTCCAAAACTGTCAGAATGGAACTGGTCATCTGAAATCCAAAGGGCACACCGCATTCGGCTAAAACCTTGGACATGGGCTAAGGTCGGGGAGTGACCCCGGGCCCTACTCGTCTTTTTTGGCAACTTCCTCTTGCGGCAGGCAATATATGAAAAGGCGAGGCCAGATGCCAAAAGAAAAGTTGGTGGAGTCTCCTTCTTTGTCCGCCCTGACTTTTGCCATGTGACAATGGAGAGAGGTTGGTTGCTGAGACAGCTCATCAAACCATTTCAGGACACAAAACTACAGGTGTTCTTGATCAACCCAGCGCAATTGAAAGTAATAAATAATGTTTCTGTTCTATATTTCGCGTCAGAGATTAAGGCTAAAGAATATCTGGACACATTGGACAATTAGGAGGCGGTCCTGTTGTAGGTCCTGTCAAAAAGTCGAGAGCAAGTTTTAGAAAGTTTGAGAGCTGTCTGTTCTTCGGTACAACGAGTATTGATGGCTCTTTCAGTCTGACAAGCATTAGAGGAGGATGGGGGTAAGAGGGGGCACGCGGGGTGGTGAAATGTGAAAGGAGGTCTATGTCTGTAATGTTTGTATTACGGATAGCTAGTTACGGGGTTGATGGGGGCAGCGAACAGAACTTCCTATTTAGTAGATATCTGAGTAGGGCTTCCCCCCTTTTTTTTTGTTTTTTTTGTTGAGGCAAGGCCTGATAATTTCTTTAATTTATCTATGATAAGTAAGGGTCACGGTAAGGGTTATTTGTGCACAGTGAGTTAGCCACTGCCCACTCTCGCAGTTTACATCATATGCTCAGACACTCGTCTGAGCGTCCCAGTGGGGTGGAAGGGGGTTCTAGGGTTGGGAGGGTGGGTGGGAGGGAGTGTGGGGGTGGGGGTGGGGGGAGGGTTCGAGGTGGGGTGGATGGTTCTATTAAGGGGAGAAAAAAGGTTACCTGGTACGTAGGTCTCGACTTTGTGACCACTATGCTTTTAGTATCAGCACTATACAGTTTTGAAAAAAGGCAGATGTTGAGTATTTTTGTTTTAAGTAGCAATGAGGAAGCTTAAGATATGATCTGCCAATGTGGGTGGACTGAATGATTGGTCCAAGAGGCAAAGACTGCGATATTTAGTGAAATCTAATCAGATAGATCTAATCTGCTTACAAGAAACCCATTTACCATGGGCCAAAAAACATCTATTGTGTATGAAAGGTTTGATCTGCTGGTTTGCTCCTCCCAGACATCTACTATAAGGGGGGTGGCCATAATGGGGAAAAATTGTCTAGGGGGGATTGATCGCTAGCAGATTCTGAGGGTCGCTGGGCAATCGCCAAATTAAAGATTGGGCTCACGCTGTGTGTAATTTATGGATCTAATCAAGAAGACCCGGAATTATTTAATGAGCTGGAAATAGAACTAGCGAATTGGGCCTCTCCTCTCATTTGCTGCAGAGATTTTAATATCTCTGCTGATCTTAGGGGTGGAGACGGGTCTAGAATGTATAAGGGTAGCAAGCCCAGGGTGCATAAAGCTCTGTGCTCCCTGGTTGACTCGCATAGCTTAATAGATGTTTGGGGACACAAAGAGCAACATGACCCAGGGTATACATATTTCTCACACCCGCATAAGAAATATTCTAAGCTAGATCATTTTTTAATTTCATCGCCAGAAATGCTGAGGGTGTGGATTAAAAAGCTTCCGAAACTTTTCTCGGACCATAATCCCCTGGTCTTAATCTACGACTTTGAGAAAACCCTAAAAATGAGATCGAGTTGGACATTCGAGAGAAGACTCTTGGTCAATCCCCAATTTATAGAGCACTTGAAAAAATGGGCTGTAGAGTTCTTTGATGCATACAGGTTTAGTGCCTCACGAAATTGCATTTGGGATGCCTTTAAATCAGGTCTTAGGGGGGAGACACTTAGCTTTTCAGCTAGGCAGAGGAAAGCCGACCGGGAAGAACACGAGGATTTGGTAGGTCAGTTAATAAAGGCAGAGGAACAACATCTTAGCGATAATATATGTGGAAAGGAAATTGTTCAAAGTGTTGATAAAATTGTGACTATTAAGGCCGACCTGAATAAATGGATAGCTCAGAAACATGCAGAGGAATATCAGGTGCATAGGGGAGCAATGTATGAAACAGGGGAGCAGGTTGGGAAGCTTTTGGCTCTGAACATTAAACAGGGAAACAATAGAAATGTTATCTTAAAAATACGGGAAGATGATCGGGAGTTTGTAGAACCAGCTGATATCTGCAGAGTGTTTAAAAACTTTAACCAGCACTTGTATACTGAGGAGGATAGGACTGCACGGAGTGGAGGGGATGGCACGACAGGAGGAGGGGATGATAATTTTGGCCATAAACTAGGAGAACAAGATAAACTAATGCTAGAGTCTGATATGACTATGAGTGAAGTCGATGAAGCTTTGCAAGAATTGGCAGCAGGGAAGGCAACAGGGCCAGATAATATCGCTATCGAGGTATACCAGTGACTTCAGAATGTTTTAATACCATTTATGTTGGATCTCTTCAATGGGGTATTCTGCTCTGGAGTTGTGCCGGGCTCCTGGAGAAGTACAAATAATGTCGCCAGTCTCCTATCACCCAATATCCCTCATAAACGCAGACATTAAAATTTACTCGAAGGTCTTGGCCAAGAGGCTGGGGGGGATCATTGGCGGTCTAGTCTCTCCATGGCAGCATAGGTTTGTACCAGGTCGCGACACTGCTGATCACATCAGGCGGGCGATCGCGTTATTCGACGCCCAGGCTGCCGTGGGGGGTCGGATCGCCATGATCCTCCTCGATGCGGAAAAGGCCTTTGATCGGGTCACGTGGAGCTATCTGTGGGGGATATTGGAGCAGAGGGGCTTTGGACCTAACATCTTGAGAGCTATAAGGGCTATGTATGCCAATCCTGTAGCAAGGGTCCATTTAATGGGAGACAGCTCTGAGGAGATTTTCATATCTCGGGGGACTCGACAGGACTGCCCTTGCTCCCCAATTCTATTTGCCTTATACATAGACCCCCTGGTTAGGAAGATCCTAGGCTGTGTGAATATCAATCCTGTGGTCTGAAACCAAGCTTATGGCGTATGCAGACGACCTGGCAATAACAACGCCAGATCCGGAGCAGGCTATGACTGCTCTCATAGAAATCACCTCGGACTTGGGCCAATATTCAGGATACCATCTTAATGAATCCAAAACCCAGATAATCTGCTCGAACAATATACAAAAGAAGGATGACAGATATATGGATTCAGCAGTCTATCTGGGCATTAGGATCAACGCTAAGGTAGATACAATTGTTAAGGACAACTTCCTACCAGTACTTAAGACCATTACTGCAGAGCTAAAAAGAATTAATTATGTAGATTTATCCCTAATAGGTAGAGTTAATGTCATTAAGACGACCATGTTCCCCAAGCTACTTTATCTATTTCGCACTATCCCCTTGGTGGTTGGTGAGGATGTGCTAAGGCCCTTAGAAGCAGCCTTTACTAATTTCATCGGGCAAAATCAGACGGTCTATGAAATATCTCTCATTACCACTGGATAAGGGGGGCTAGCGGCTCCTAATATAAGATTTTATATGTTGAGCTGTCTCTCCAAATGGCCATCTTATTAGATAGTACCCAAAATACTTCTGACCTTCCATTAGGGGTTAAATACCCGCCCTCCATCTATAAGCTGTTATTGGGCAAGGAGACTACTGGCGTATTCTTATGCAAAACCGATAAGCGATATTATAAAAAAAAGTTTCAAGATATTGGAAAGTGCCTGGCAGGTTTGGAAGATTATTCAGAAACTTCTGGGAATTCCGAAAATTATTTATTATTAGGCACTTTGGAATTCTAGCCTGTTTTCATTTTTAAGTAGCGATAGTCTGTGGGGTTTGTGGGAGGGACTAGGAATCAGAAGAGTTGGAGACTTGTATACTGGAGAGAGAATGCTAACCTTTAATGAAATCCAGGGTAAATACCAAATTCCCCCTGCTCGAGGATTTACATTTTTGCAGTTGCAACAAACACTATCTAGAAGGCGGCCAGATATCTCCCCAGGGGGTAAAAACATTGTGGTGGAATATATTGTAGGTGGGAGGGGGTTTAAATCAATCCTATCTATAAAGCCCTAATCTTAACTCTTCAGAGTGATATCGATAAGATTGAATCAGCTTGGATAGTTAAACTAGGGGATCTGGCGGTTGATTTAGTAAAGGCGCTGGATTTGGCCGGAAAATGGTTCCGTTCTACAAATCTGAGAGCTCAGCATTATAAGACAAATTTCAACTTATATTTTACCCAAGCTAAATTATTTGGGTGGGGTAAGAAGGATGATAGTAAATGTCCTAGACGTACTGACAGGCTGGAAGGATATATAGGCCCCGTTCTTCCAGATGTGGCTTTCTCGCCTTTTAGGGATCCACAATATAGAGTCTGCCCTCTATAGGGGAAGAGGCAGGAAAACTAGAGAAGTGGGCTTAAAACTATAGGTTGCGATAAAAATCTGGAGAGACTCTTGCCTATAGCCCTGTTGCTTTGCTATTCTAGCTGTAAACTGTGAAATGAATTATGATATTAGCCACAGCTGTTACATCTGTAATGTTCCTTCTTTTTTATCGCTTTGATACTTTGATACTTGTATAGTGGTTTTTATGCTTATTGTATACTGTATTTAATGAACTGTACCGGGTAATTAATAAAATCCAATCCTTTTTTTTAAAAAAGGTGAAAAAAAAAAAAAAGAGGAATGCAACATAATGCTCTGGGATTTTTGAGCAAGACCACTGACTCATTGTCAGTGAAATTGCTCTCCCACCCTCGCAGCTCCACCATTAAGTGAGGTGCCCTTGCCCCTGCACTCTTGAGTGTTGGTGATCGAGGCCCTCCTCCACCCGCAGGTTTCCCTGCGCCTCATCCCTGGTGGTCCAGTGGACCTCTGTCTCCTTTCTTTCTTTCTGCTCCTTCACTCGTTTTTCTCCCCTTTCTATCTTTCACCTTTCTGCACCTCTGTTCTTTTGCGCCTTATTTCTGCCCATTTCCCTTTCTCTCCCTCTGCTCCTTCACTCGTTTTCACTCGTTTTTTCCCCTTTCTATCTTTCACCTTTCTGCACCTCTGCTCTTTTGTGCCTTATTTTTGCCCATTTTCCCTTTCTCTCCCTCTGCTCCTTCTCTCGTTTTCACTCGTTTTTTTTTTACCCTTTCTATCTTTCACCTTTCTGCTCTTTTCTGCATCTCTGCTCTTTTGTGCCTTATTTCTGCCTATTCTCCCTTTTTTCTTTATCCCTTCTTTCCTCCCTTTACCTTTCCCCGCCGCTGCTGCCCCCGCGGCCCCTCCCCCCCCCCAGCACGACCGGCCCAATCGAGCTCCCCTCCCCACTCCCGCCTCCCAGCTGTCCAGCCCTCCCCGACCCCTACTTAATGGCGGCCACCGAAGGCGCATCAAAGGCAAGCACGTCTGCGCCCGTCTGCGCCCCGTCCGCGACCAGCACCAGGAACCCTGGACCTCCGCCCCGCCAACGCTACGACCCAGCAGCACTCCACGGACTCAACCCAGGCTGCAACAACAACTGCAAGCTAGCATCACCAGCCGACACCCATGGACCCTTCAGCTGTCACCGCTGCCGGCACACCTGCAGCACCGCCAAGAACACGGATCCAGCACAACCCGCCCACAAGAACACAACCGAACTAAAGACCCTGCAATGCATCCTCCTCAACGTCCGATCCCTCCACAAACACGCCACAGAAATCTGGGACCTCCTCGACAGCACAACCCCAGACGTAGCATTCTTCACCGAAACCTGGACCAACACCACCTCGGGACCGGACATCGCCATCGCCATCCCCCAAGGATACAAGATCTCCAGGAAGGACCGCCCCATCCACCCAGGAGGAGGAATCGCCATCGTCCACAAATCCAGCCTCCGCCTGAGCACACTCCCTGACGAGTCCACAGAACTGATGGAACACCTTCACTTCAAGATACTGGCCAGCCCCACCGCCACCCTCCGAGGAACCCTCATCTACCGACCCCCTGGACCCCGCGGACCCTTCGCCAACTCCATCACGGACATTATCTCGCCTCAGGCCATCGCATCCACCAACTACACCCTGCTGGGAGACCTCAACTTCCACCTCGACAATCAACTGGACCCCAACACCACATCCCTCCTGGACAACCTCCACAACATTGGACTCCGCCAGATCGTAACCGAGCCCACGCACTCAGCAGGACACACCCTCGACCCCCTCTTCACTACAGGAAACTCCATCACCTTCAGCCACACCACCGAACTCCCATGGACCGACCATCGTTGCGTCCACTTCACCTTCAGAACACCCACCATCCACAGACACCAGCACCTGCTTCCACAAAGAAACTGGACCAAAATCACCGATGACCAGCTCACCTCCTCACTCAACAACTCCACCCCAACCATCGCGGAAAACGACGACCCCAACACCGCAGCCCGAACCCTGCATAGATGGATCTCGGACAGCACCAACACCATAGCCCCCCTCAAGAAAAACAACAATACCCGTGCCAAGAAAGCCAGATGGTTTACCACCGAACTTCGAGAGTCCAGGCGCACATGCCGCCGCCTCAAAAAGGCCTGGAGAAACACCAAATCCACAGAAGCCCACAACAACTTCAGAGCCGCCACCAACGCCCACCATCAACTCATCAGAGAAACAAGAAAAAAAGCAATTGAAGACAGAATCTCCACCCACGCACACAACAGCAAGGAACTCTTCAGCATCATCAAGGAGTTCGCCCAACCCACCAGCGAGTCTACCGACATCCCTCCCTCACAAGACCTCTGCGACAAACTCAGCATCTTTTTCCACCACAAAATCAAGAGCATCTACGACAACTTCGACGAAGACAACCAACACACTGAACCCTCACCAACCACCCCCGACACCCGGAAACCAGCGATTGATGACTGGACAGCCCTCACCACCGAAGACACACTGAAGATAATGAAGTCAATCCACTCAGGGGCCCCCACGGACCCCTGCCCCCACCACATCTTCAACAGAGCCGCCAACACCATCGCACCCATCCTCCGCCAAACCATCAACCACTCCCTGGCGACCACCTCATTCCCCGACGACTGGAAACACGCCGAGGTCAACCCCCTCCTAAAGAAACCCTCAGCGGACCCCACCGACCTCAAAAACTACAGACCCATCTCCCTGCTCCCGTTCCCAGCGAAAGTCATCGAGAAAGCCATCAACAGCCAACTCGCCACATTCATTGAAGAACACAACATCCTCGACTTCTCCCAATCCGGCTTCAGAAAAAACCACAGTACGGAAACCGCCCTCCTCGCCGCAACAGACGACATCCGCACCTTACTGGACAAAGAAGAAACAGTAGCCCTCATCCTCCTCGACCTATCAGCGGCGTTCGACACAGTCTCCCACCGCACCCTAATAAGCAGACTCTACGATGCAGGAATCCAGGACAAGGCCCTCGACTGGATCTGCTCCTTCCTCTCCAGCAGGACGCAGCGGGTCAGACTCCCCCCTTTCCTCTCGGACCCCACACCTATCACCTGCGGAGTCCCCCAGGGCTCCTCCCTCAGCCCGACGCTCTTCAACGTCTACATGGCTCCACTTGCCCCCATCGTCAGAACCTACGGACTCAACATCGTGTCATATGCAGACGACACCCAGCTCATCCTCTCCCTATCCAACGAGCCCAACACCACCAGACGCAACTTTCGAGAAGGCATGGAAGCCGTCGCCAAATGGATGAAAAACAGCTGCCTACAACTAAACACCAACAAAACAGAAGTACTCATCATGGGCCCAAACCCCGACGCCTGGAGTGACACCTGGTGGCCCACCGCCCTCGGAAACCCGCCAACCCCCACAGACCACGCACGCAACCTGGGAATCATCCTGGACTCCGAGCTCAAAATGGACCGCCAGATCAACTCTGTCTCATCTTCCTGCTTCCACACCCTCCGCCTCCTTCGTAAGACCTTCAAATGGATCCCCCTCGAACACCTAAAGACAGTCACTCACGCCCTGGTCACCAGCAGACTCAACTACGGCAACGCACTCTATGCCAGAATAAACAAAAACCTCATCTGCAAGCTACAGAACATCCAGAACGCCGCCGCAAGACTGGTCCTCAATCTGCCAAAACACTGCCACATCTCCCAGCACTTGCGCACACTCCACTGGCTCCCCGTCGAGGCGAGAATCACCTTTAAGATGCTCACCCACGCACACAAGGCCCTCCACGGCACCGGACCAGCATACCTGAACAGCCGACTCAAATTCCACGCACCCCAAAGGACCCTACGATCAGCCCAGCTTTCCTACGCTGTGGTCCCCCGCACCAGAAAGACCAGATCGGGAGGCCGCTCCTTCTCCTTCCTCGCGGCCAAAGCATGGAACGCCCTTCCGCTCCACCTCAGACAGACAACATCGCTCCCCATCTTCACAAGAAACCTCAAAACCTGGCTCTTCGACAGACCCCCTCCTTGATGGAATGGAACCTGCACCCCCCCAACCCCCCCCACCCCTAGCGCCTTGAGACCCTTACGGGTGAGTAGTCGCGCATTAACAAACTCCTGATTGATTGATTGAAGCTTCTTACAAACAAGCTCCTGCAGGAATCCTTTGCAGCGACATCAAACTGTACCACATGCCACCGTGCCAGCCTTTTACAGCTCATTGAACAACTTTACTCTGGTAAAGAAGTTATCCAAATAAAGGTTATAATCTTTATGAAGGATTGATTGGACAAGCTCCAATACAATCTTTGCTGTGATTAATAAAGTAGAAGGCAACCTGCAGGTTTAGGGTGGAATCCTTCCCTTCTTACAGTAACAGGCTGCACACCTAACCAGTACAGCTGTCACACAGAGTGTACATTTTGATGCCATAAGAGGTTCTGTTGCTCGGTAGGCACTGCCTGAACAGCAGTCACCTTTTGTACAGGATCAAGGATTCATCAATGGCTATGTTCTTTCTAGGAGTATTAATCTCCAAAAGCCTGCCAGACAAGTGTTCCATGAAAGGCTGAATTTTGAACAACCTATCATAGTCTGGATGGTCCCGGAGCAATGCAGCAGAATTGTCATTGAAATGCAGCATAGGCTGAAATAGTATAACAAACCCTGCTCATTCCTCGTGCAAAGCTGTGTGTTAGCCAAACCATGCAAGTAGACCGTAAGCATGTATGCTTGATTTGTGCACTATACTGATTTTAAGCGTAAGGCTGAAAGATTTCTTCAACTCCCCATGTCAAGTGGGATTTATCAGTGTGCCCTCTACAATGAGTCACAAGAGTGCCTTCATGATCCCTCAGAAACTATTCCGCACACAACTTTATTTGGTGAAATATTTCCTCAATGAAGTCAACATTCAGAAAAAGATGGATGTAGTTATTAGGCAAAAAGAAAAAACGGTTTTGACTTTACATCCAGGGTCTGCAATGAATGGGGGAATTTGGGGCCAAACTAAATTGGGGCGCTGCCAAGAAGGATCACTCTGTCTGTGCTTGCCACCGCACATGGCTGCTTACTGGGTTGGCCTACCCTGCTGCTATCTCTTGACTGCACAGATTGTGCATGAGAAAGGACATCACAACTGCCATGACCATATTCCAAAGACTCACTGGATGATGAGTCATCAGGTAGAACTCCGCCAACCGAAAAATCGCTTCCAGATTCTGCTGTCCCTTGGATGCTGTCTCAGTATCTGATCCTGCCTCAGGGCTGACCTCAATTACTCTTCTTACGTCCTGGGCAGCAGTCATTCACCAAGATGCCATTTCTGTTCACTGTATAACACCTTCTTTCTGTAGCTCCATGTCCTACACAGAAGGCAGATTTATGCAGTGTGTGGGTGTGTGCACGTGATATTTCAAAGTGGAAAAGTAAAAAAGCTCTTAGCTTCTGGATGCTGTGATCCAAACAACTCTCCCAAAGAATTTCTCCTAAGATGTTAAAAGAGAAAAAAAGAACATAGGGGCATATTACCAAGCAATAGCGATAATTATCGCTATTGCTTGGTTAGAGACAAACTTTTACCGCTGAGCTGCGGCGATTTTTATCGCATATAAACCTTGGTATTACCAAGGTTTATCGCAAATGCGATAAAAAACGCCCGCAATGCATGAATATCGGTGAAAAGTCAGCGATATTCATGCATTACCGAGCTAATGCTCTTAGCCATGTTATCCACCTCCCATTGGATAACATGGCTAAGAACTGCTCAGGGCAGGTGTTAGCTTTTGGAGATATTCGCGCTTAGCGCGAATATCTCCAAAAGTTGGTATTAGGAGATAGCGATGTTAGCGACTGTTTCCAGTCTCTACCATCTTGGCACGCCCACTTTGCATGTCATTAGTGATAAATATCACTGACATGCAAAGTGGGGCCCAAGATGGTCGCTAGCTCCTACTAGCTGTCGCTAACTGGTGTTAGCGACAGCTAGGTAATAGGGAGATAATTTTATCTCCGCTTTGTTGGCTTTTAAAGCCAAAAAAGCGGAGATAAACCCCCTTGATAATATGCCCCATAGTTCTTCTTCAATTTGCTACATACCCAATACCACCATATACTTTGAGATATAAGTGGTGAGCCCCCCTCCAGTCACTGTTAATTTATTCTGACACTCACATGCTGCAGAGACAATTGTAGATAGGAGACAACTAAAGAAAGTCATGTCAGAATCAGAGAGGGCCAAAAACTAGGCCCGGGTACCACAATAAAAGTGTCCCCTATCTGCAAATCAGACAGATAATAAACCATTCGCAAAGCCAACAAGTCTGGCATTTTCTGCCAACATTTTAACTTTCTCAATGTTTTATTTTGTCATGGCATAACAAATCTCTATGGCTGGGGGAGCTTCCAGGACATTGTCAAAATAAAAGCAATTGCCTGAAAGCAAAAATCTAGTTAAGCAACAGCTGAATTGGCCAGACCCATTGCCCCGTGGTGTATTGGGTGGAAGAATAATGTGAAAGACACATCTCGCCAATTGATGAAGAGACCCTTCAGTGAAACTATAAGAAATAGGCAATGTTTCTACACTGTGGAAGTTTTTCACTTGGGAAGATGCACTATTTGTCTTTTGCATGGTATGGAAGACTGCATGCATTTGTGATTGCTATTTGTGCATGCTGCAAGTAATGTTTGTGGTAATAACAGAAAAATCAAGAAAATAATCATGCCCACAACACTGGCCCACATACTCCCTGGTGGTCCAGTTTATTTGGACCACTCTGTGCCAGGCGCACACAATCTTTAACTAAAGAAATCCCCTCAAAGTGGCCAGCCCATATGCTAGAAGGGCTGAGAGAAGAGTTGTGGTGCAGCGACCAGGTTGGAGGACTCCGGAACACGGTTCGATCCCCGGCGCCAGTGGCAGGTTAGCCCAGCACTTTGTGACCCTGGACAATAGCTCGCTTAATCTTCCTAAGGGCCCCCGGTGCCGGGACACCTCTCCGGAGGTCGCTGTGCGCTTTACAAATGCTGGGATTTCTATTTCTCTGTCCCCATAGGAAGGGCGATTGTGCCCTCACCCCAAGAGAAAACACGAATGTAAATAAAACATTTATGCGTGCTGTCCGTTTTCTGCAAGGGAATGACATTGCATCCTTCTTGGGGGTGTGATTGTATCTCCCCAGTGGAAAACACGCATTTACAATAAAAGCTATGGTCCCTCCGACATCACACGGATACCAGAGGGGCCAAACCCCTGGTCCAGTGGTTCCCTGCTCATGTATCATGCTTTGCACTGGGCCACTACTTTCATGCTCAGCCCACTGGTTCCTGCTACAACCCCCCTGCTGATCTTCTTCCCGCTGGGCAGCTCCTGGGAATTCCTGCAGCATCTCCAAATGTTGTTTGTCCTTTTGTAAGGCAGCTCTTTGCATGCCAAACTTGAATAAAAAACAAATAGCAGTGTATCAAAGCTTTACAAAACTGCATAAAAAAGATTACGAATAAAATCCACCAGGCCCTATAAACTGAATTGTGATCTAACAATTCGGTGTCGCTCAGCACATTTAACAGCTTGGCAAAGGACGGTGCTTTATAGAAAACCAAAGCTACGTTTGTAGGATAAGGAGTGCAGTGCCTACATCGCTGCTAAGAAGCCGGCGCTATATAAATGTCAGCACGCTGAATACCAAGGCTGCCTAGTCTTCAATATATCTTATGCCTCTTTAACCCACTGTCAGACTCTCCCTGCTCCTGATCTCATTCTGCAAGTTTCTGCTTTCTCACTTTATGACGGATTATTCTGTCTTTCTTTTCCTCCTTCTTTCCTGTTTGTATGAATGTCCCTCTCTTGCTCTCATGAAATGTCTGAAGAGGAAGGATAGGTGCCTCTGGCCTCTACCAGTAACCATCGGCTCAAACTAGGTACTGGCTAAGGGACACTAGCAACTGACACCTGTTGGAAATCAGAGCAAATTAGTGTTTATATAGGTGCTACTAAGCTCAACTTGTAGGAAATTGTAACAAGTACACCCTCTACTGTCAAAGCGGCTGAGCTGCACCTTACAGAGCTCAAGTGGATAAGAGTGGCCAATAAGCAACCCCTCACCTGCCAGGAAGGGTTCAGGGCAGTGGCGGCTAGTGACATTTGAAAGTGGTGAGGCGTAAACGTTGGGCATGACTTTTATATAACATTGCGATGTGAACAAGTACAACTGAAAAACCTGGGGCCCAAGGTGAGTCCCACTTCTGAGAAAGAAATGAAAAAAAAATTAGCAAATGGTGGTTTCTAAAGAAATGCATGTAGTGTTAAAGCAAGGCTTATTAAGCAGTGGATATGTATAGTCTTGAAATATTAAACACATTAAAAACTGCCCCAAATCTTCCTGCATTATTATTTTCAACAGTTACTGTAATGTGTAAATTGTTCTGCATGACAACTTTAGACCTTTAAAACGTATGCTTGCACCGTGTCTTGCACAGCATGAAGCATTAACTTTGGAAAAATATGCTCTAACCAGACTTCGAGAAGCACCCAAAGATGCTGGCCGCAACCAGTCATATAGAAATATATGCAGACAGGTCTTTAAGTGAGATGAAAATAGTGGGGGCTCTTATAAATACCTGACATGGCTCAAGCCCCAAAGTATGCACAGAAAAAAATACAGATAAATAACAACATTATAAAATAGCTAACTCTTGGAGAATGCATGATTAAGTAAAGCATGTGAAATTTGAAAAGAGCGACATTGATTAAATGAATTCCCTTGACCTTTTTAACATTCATTGTTTGCAAGTCAATCCATGTTTTTGGCATCAGGGTTAACTTAGGGGCATGAAGACAGGGCATACATCGTATTATTATTATTATTATTACGAGTTTTAATATAGCGCCTGGTTACCATAAGGCATCCCCGCGCTTATCCAGAGAATAGCAGCGTCACATCAGCACCAGAAATCAGGCGGGGAACAAAAAAGTTTTCAGAAGTTTACGAAAACGTAAAAAACTTGCTTCCGAACGCAGGTACAGAGGGAGGGAGTTCCACAGGGTGGCCACCTTTATGGAGAATCTACGTCCACCAGATCTTTATTTCCTCACCCTCAGAACCTGCAGCAGGTGTTGATGGTCGGAGCGGAGAGAGCGGGGGGCCTTATAGGATTGGACCATATCCTCAAGGATAGGTGGCCCTTTCCCCTGTAAAAGTTTGTGGGCTATACAAAGTGACTTAAATGTAACCCTCTCCCTAACGGGAAGCCAATGTAGCGCCTTCAGTGCAGGGCGAGCAGACTGACGCCTCGGGACGTCCAACAGAAGCCTAGCGGCCGCATTCTGCACCTGCTGCAGTTTATTTAGTGTACCTTCCGGGGCACCCAGAAACAAGGCATTACTAAAGTCCAACCGCAAGATGATAAGCCCCTGAATAAGTAACCTCCTAGAGGCTGCTGGCAGTAGAGGCAAGATCTTCCGGGCTGAGCGGAGCAGGCCAAAACACACGCCTGAGGTCTTTTTCGCGTGAGTTTTAAAGGAGAGGTCCTGCTCAAGCCACACCCCGAGGCTCTTGATCTCCTGCTTAGGGGTGGGCGCGGGTCCCAAACAACTGGGCCAGCTGCTGGGAGATAAAGAAGGTGATGAGTTCCCCAGCAGCATCAGTTCCGTCTTCGAGCCGTTAAGCTTGAGGGCTGAGCTACACATCCAAGTAAAGATCTTCTCCAGGCATGTGTGCAACCGGTCGGGATGGTGGGTCGATTGAGGGAGGCCTACTACCAGCTGATGATCTTAAAACCTGATGGTCTACGGTGTCGAAGGCAGCACTGAGGTCCAGGAGGATCACTGCCACTGATCCCCCTGAATCCAAAATGCTCCTTGCACTCTCCACGACTGCCAGCAAGGCGGTGTCGGTCCCCTGACCGGGACGGAACCCAGTTTGAGAATTGCCCAGAAGGACGTTAGACTCCAAAAAGGCACATGTTCCACACTAAGCTCATCTCTCTTGCTTGGGCTTGATTTGGATATTTGCATTAACTTTGCTAGGGAACGAGAAATCTGCTCCTTATTTGGATCCATTTCCAGGGGAAAGAAATACAGCAGCTCCACTTTTAAAGGAGCGAGCAATCTGCAGCAAGGGCCTGGGGTGTCAGAGTGGGAGAGGTTAGCATTTCTGAGGGGTCTTAACACAGTATACATAACACAACATTAGCATGCAAACACTTACCATTAGCGAGAACAAGGCACCAAATGAGACCTGCTTACATCCACTCCTACATATGACAAAAGAGTGGGATCTACGCCTTTGAATGATGGACGTCTGCAACCATGCAGGGATGAGGTCTCCGCATCCCGAAACCATGATGCCTATTGCGTCACTGGCCTAGAGAGTGCATACAACTCTAGACCACAATGTCAATGAAGGGCTTTAAAACAGAAAGCCCTGCATCGTGCATCACATTTAAGAACGTTGATTTACTGCCTGGCTTCAGTCTCCTGCTTCGGAGCGAAGAGGGGCAGGCAGCCTGAAACAGGCAGCCCAGACTTAAATATATCAATTTAGAGATCCGATCGTATTTCTAAATAAATCAATCTATTTAATATGTTTTTATGTACATGTGTAGGCATTTCAGACGGGGCAGCCCTGAGCCCTAATGGAGAATCCACCCCTCCTGCTGGGTAAGGGCACACCACCCAGGAGAATCAAGACCACTTTTACTGGAGCCAAAAACAACAGCATCTACATGCCACTTATCCAATAGGACCCTGCGAGGAGGAGGCAGATGTCTGAAAGGACAAGGTCCAGTAGGGATGCCCCAACCCCTGAGCCGAAATGTTACAGATGCATGGCCGCCAAAGCAAATGACATCCACGTTTTTTTTTTATGTGCAAAGCTGGTAACATTTCGGGAAGGGGTTGGAGGCTACCTGCGCATGATTTTTGGTATAAACATCACGGTTAATGGGACTCTAGTCTTTTTTGCTGACAATTGCTCATCAACAAAAGATCTAGCAGCAAGGGATAGAGGACTCTTACTGTGTTTAATCCTATTAGCGCGCAGGGAAATTTGCCTAAAATGGAAAGACCCCAACCCCCCAAGAGTGGAGGAATGGCTGAACTTTGCATTTGCGATTGCTCGCCTTGATATGGCCAGTACTGGTAACGCCCTAAATGGCCTTTGGCAACCTCTTATCACCATGGGCAGAGATCTGAGACTGTGTAGATATTGAAAGGTGAAGGCCCTCAGTCCTATGATTACACCTTAAAACTTCAATACAAGGAGCTGGTCTGGGGACCTAAGTCGGCCGGAGGGAGCCCAGGTCTATAAGAACAGCTGTAACACTCTGCATAGTGCTTAAAGGTGAGATGAGGACACAAAAAAAAAGGTCCAGTAGGGATCCTGTCGACTGGATCCTTGAAGTGAAGTTGGAGATTATGGTTCAGTCGGGATCGCTGTGCTGATTAGGCCATACGCCAGGTTGCCACTGTTTGTATGCTCTATATGCCAATTGGGGGTCCCAGTTAAGATTAAGGGCCATTGCCTTGGTCATCGCTGTGATCGAAGAAGGTTGTCACCCTGTGCAATGATGTGACCCAAATGGGTTGTCGCTCTGGGTGGCACCATTCATGATGCCCGTATGCCAGGTGGAGGCCGTAGTAAAGATTAAGGGCCGATACCCTTTCACATGATACTGAAAAGGGCCATTGTGTGCTGATGTTCATGACCCCCCCCTACATTATGTGGTAGTTGCAGTGAAGATTAAAGGTCGATGCTCTGATGCAATTCTGTGACAGAAGTGGGCTGTCTCCGTGTGCAGCGTGTGCCTAAAGGGACGGACCGTTTTTGTTCACAGCCCCACAAGCCAAGTGGAGCCTGTAGTAAAAAGAGAGGGTTGTCACCCTTGAGCAACGTGCAAAAGTGAATTGTAGCAGGTTGTGACCTGTGTGAGAAGAAAACCAGCTCAACCACCAGAAGACACTCAAAAACTACTGCAAGATTTACAGGACTTGCCACACTTCCTGAGGAGCGCAGTGGATGCCTACTGCCTCTCCCACAGCATCCAGACTACTGTTCATTGCCTGGGCCTTTGGTATTGCAACACTAAATGTTGCCTCATGTGGTGGGGAATAACACCAGTCCTTAGACAGCGACGCAGCACTCAGGATCTTACCAAGACAATGCTTGAGTGTCAGCCTTATGAAGACTATATATTATTTGAGGTGTGTGTGCTTCAGTTTGTGAGTCAGCTTGCTAGATACTGCAACAAGCATCCTAGGACTGGTTTCACCCCTCTTCAGCCAGGATAGCTTGATTCCAGTGGCACAGTGAGCCCAGGACCTTAGGGCAAGAATTCCAAAGACACACAATTGACGGACGGAATGCAGAACAAATCAAAACATTATTTAATCAATACAAGGGAACCCAGGGCGCAGTAAGCTAAGGACCTTGGGTAGATACTTATTATCAAAGACAATGGCCCTTAGACAAGAAAAGAAATGTACAGGGAATAAATATAGACTAAATAGAACTATATTTCATTTTTGAAAAAAATGTCCAGCCGGACAGTTTAATATTTTGATAAGAATAATATACAAGGAGTTTGTCACAGAGTGTGGTGAACGTGGGACACCAGCCGATGTCCGACTAACACACTGGGGGGACACAAACGGACAAGGGGAATGGTAGGCAAGGTCGGGTCATCTGCATATCATTAGTCATAAACAGACAATCCACAATATACACATATCCATGCACAATTTTTTGTCAACTATGCATTTAGTGCATTTTAGGTTGACGACGTTTCGAACCATACATAATATAGGTTCATCCTCAGGACAGTAATATATGCCTAATGAGAAAACAATTTCACTTTAACCCACTGTGTGGGAATCGATATGCCAAACAATACCAATAGGAAATAAACGGGGAGGCTAAAGATGAAAGAGGGAGAGACATAAAGAAAGATAAATCATGTCAGTTACAAGGTCCCATATATCAACTGCATACGTTGTACATAACTCACACCATGCCAAAGTGTCAACGGCGGCAGAGTGTGGTGCACGGCTGTTACATGCAGTGCGCTTGGGGTTGTTCAGGGGAGGTCGGTACATTAGGTGGCGCATCATCCGAAGTACGACACGGACTGGCAGTGACGGTAATACCGTGAAGGGTGTCACTGTGGTGAAAACAGTGGATGAGGTGAAAATCGTTCGGGCAAGTGGTGAAAATACATGCAGTTGCCTATGTCTCACGAGAACACCGCACGAAATTCAGTGAGTCAAGGGATGTGAACCGGTGCAGGGGTAAGGGACTGTGAAAAATGGTCACAGTAGCCAGGAGCTCGGACGGGGGCTTACCGGAGGGGTAAGCTGACAATCAATCAGCACAGAATTGGCGATTAATTAGGTGAATTTCTATGAAAAAACAGAGTAGTGGTTACTTAAAAATGAAGATTGTAACGGCAGCAAACCGACCGCGTTGGAGAAAAAACTTACCACGGGAAGGGTCCGGCGTGAAAAAACGGAAAGATCTAGGGCGAAAAGGGAGTGATTACGATAAGGCAGCCGGAGGCAATTAACAAGTGAGCAGTCGAGCGCTGTGCTCGGAGGGCTTACCGAATGGAACGAGGCCCTGTTCAGTGGATCTGTTGGAGAAAAGAGGAGTTGCAAAGTTAAGGGGAAAGTCTAAGTACAGGTGCCAGAAAACAAGAGAAAGAGAGACCGCAGTACATCACGGCGCTGGCAGTGGGCTTACCGAAATGAATGACTGATGCAGGTCGACAATGGGGGTCCTTGCACAACGCGAGATAAACTTCACGGGTGGCAATCTTCGGTGTGTGGCCGTTATGGGAATGAGGTTTCTGGGGTTAGTAACCAATGGTGGCCCGGCAAAAAGTGTCGGCCATTTTGGTATGGGCGAATAATTCAAGTCCATCCAGCTGATGAGGGGATTGCAGTAAGTAACTGCGGGGGCCATCTTGGGTGTACTGGGGGCAACATAATCGCGGTGGTAATAACATGCAGCATGCGGATGCAAAAACACTAGCAATGAAGCGCTAAAGTGAATATGAAGGGTGTGCCATTCAAAATACCGCGATGAGAAGTTAGGCAGTGACATATAAACAATAAACAATAAAGCAAAGCAACACAAGGCAATGTCATAATAAAGTGGTAAGTATAGTTAAAAGACATTTTTACAAATTTTTTTCAAAAACCGGGTAAAAGAGAGCCTGTCAGAGTCTTCTACTAGTTGCAAAAGTCAGGTGTATGGCCCTGACACACCATTGGTCATACATAAGTTCCATTAAGCAGGACAAGGCTGGAGTCTAAATCAGGGAGGTCCAGTCCTCCATGTGATTCAGGCCAGTGTGCAGGCTCTGGGTCTTGAGTATCCAGTGCAGTTCCTCTTTGTTCAGTAACTGCTGTAGTTTCCCTCCATGGTTAGGGAGTTTGATCACAGAGATGATGGTCCACTTGAAGTCCATTTCCATGTGGGACAGTTCCGTAAAATGGTGCACAAGAGGAGCATTGGGGGTTCTGCAGCGAATTCTGCTCCTGTGTTGACACATTCTTGTACGTGCTTTCTGGGTTGTCTGCCCTATATAAATCATAGAACATGGACATACAATAGCATAGATGGCATTTGTGCTATTACAGTTAGAAAATTCTCTACGAACATGCTTGATATCATTATGCGTGAATTCCTTGCCTTCTATAGTAGTATCACACATGGAGCAATTGCCGCATTTTACATGTCCAGTAAGTCTCGGGAGACCCCAGAGATTATCGATTGTAGCCATTTGATCTGGGGCAGGTAACGCTGCACGCACCAAGTGGTCTCTCAAATTTTTTGATTTCTTGAAGGCAAACATAGGTTTGTCTAGTTGGAGTTGGCCTGCATTCAGCACTGGCCAATGTTTTTTGATGCTCTTGGTAAGTGGGTTGGATACTGGCGAAAAGGTGGTGACACAGACCAGCCCTTTCTGTGCTTTTTTCAGTTTGGGTTCAAGCAACACCTCCCTGGGGCAAAACCAGGCTCTTTTAAGTGAAGATCTAATAAGTCTACGTGGGTAACCTCTAGCGCTGAGTATGGCGCTGAGTGACTGTGCTTCTTTGAAATAATCCTCTTTGAGGTAGCAATTTCTTCTCAGCCTTAAAAATTGTGAGTAAGGGAGGGAATCACTGAGAGCTCTAGGATGGTTGCTCTTGTAGCTTAACAAGGTGTTGCGTTCCGTCGGCTTCCTATACAGGCTGGGGATTAATAAGCCATCTTTATCCTGTATGGTTAGGTCTAGAAAAGGAATGCTAGAGTGGCTAGTGGTGAGGGTGTAGGTGAGACCACTACAATTGCTGTTTAGCCAGTGTAGAAAATGGGGTAGCAGATCCTCAGAGTCGTTCCAAATCAAGAAAATATCGTCAATATACCGCTTCCATAGGGCTATGCCACTATGGAAGGGGTTTGACGGGGCCAAAATGCGGCCACATTCAAGACTGTCCATGTATAGTATGGCCAAGTTGGGGGCAAAAACAGCCCCCATAGAAGTACCCTTGATTTGGCCATAGTATTGACCATCAAACAAGAAATAATTTTTGGACAGACAAATCTCAAGGAGTTGCAGGATGAACATGGTGGGTATGAGATGGGGTCGGGGGCGTCCATTGAAGGTGTCTTGAATAACCAACATGGAATCATTCTGTGGTATGTTGGTATATAATGACTCCACATCCAGAGTACAAAGTACACTGGATGTGGAATCATAAGGGCATTCCTCTATCAGATTGATCATGTGCATACTATCCCGTATATAACATTGGGTAGCAGGCACAAAATCCCTGATGAAATAGTCCACTAAGAGACCCAAGGGTTCTAAACCCGATCCACAACCTGACACAATGGGCTGGCCAGAGGGGTGTTCGGCGTTCTTATGCACCTTGGGTAGGGTGTAAATCACGGGGGTGCGTGGAGATTTAGCGTTCAGAAAGAGATGTTCTTTTTTGCTGAGGAAACCTACGTCGCGCCCTTCCTTGGTGACCACCTGTATTAGTTTCTGTATCTCCGTAATAGGGTTTTTTGGGAGTTTGACATAATGTGCAGGATTGTTTAATTGTCGTAGAATTTCCGTCTTATATGTGTCAAGGTTTTGCATGACAATTCCGCCGCCCTTGTCTGCTGGCTTAATAATAAGCTCAGAATTGGATTTAAGGCTTGATATTGCTCTTTTGTCATCCAACGAGATATTATAAGTGATAAAGGAATGGCGTTTCCAAAATGGAGAGGTCCTTCAAAACTATTTTTTCAAATGTTAGAATTTCTGAAGGCACCATACTCCCAGTGGGAAACATCCATTACAACGCAACTATTACAACGTAATGCTATTACAACGCAGGTATTACAACGTAATTACTATTACAACGCATGTTTTTACAACGCATGGTGTTACAACGCTAATACTATTACAACGCATGTATTTACATCGTATATTAATTTTTATAATTTATTTTGGGTATTTAGATAGATAGTTATTTATATAATTATTTTATAAAATTATTATTATTTTAATAAAATTAATTATAATACTTAGTGATTATTTGTAGATTTTTGGAATTATTTATTTATTTATTTATTTAATTATTAATAATTGATATATATATATATATTGAATTAGTGTATTAGTAAGTAGGAAGTATTAATATTTAGGAAATTATGTAATATAATAAAAAAATAAGTATTAATACGTAAAATAAGTATTAATACTCAGGTAATTTTTACAAGTTATTTATATAATTATTTTATAAAATTATTAATATTTTAATAAAATTAATTATAATACTTAGTGATTATTTGTAGATTTTTGGAATTATTTATTTATTTATTTATTTAATTATTAATAATTGATATATATATATATATTGAATTAGTGTATTAGTAAGTAGGAAGTATTAATATTTAGGAAATTATGTAATATAATAAAAAAATAAGTATTAATACTCAGGTAATTTTTACAAGATAAATATCATGTTTGTTATAACATTATATTTTATTGAACTTAATTATAATACTTAATGATTATTAGTCGATTTTGGGTATTACAGATATATAGATATTTAAAAAAAATATTTTTATAATTATAAAATTTATGGGGGTATTAAGATAAACATTTATTTTTTATAATTTAATTAATTGTTTTAGATAAATATATATAAATATATATATATATATATATATAATTAGTCTATTAATATTTTAAAAATGTAGGAAGTATTAATATTTAAGTAATTATTTATTATAAATTAAATTAAAATTTAAGTATTAATACTTAGGTACTTTTTACAAGATAAATATCATGTTTGTAAATATTATATTTTTTGGTAGTTTAAATTAAATATTAAATCATTTAAAAAAGTAAAGAAGATAAAAAAATCAAATATTAATATTCAGGTTTTATTTAAATAAAAATTTAATATTGTAAAATGTTACATTAGCAATAAATAAATCTATTTAATAATGTTTAGTGTTTATAATTTTTTAAATGAAATAATAATATTTTTAAAATATTTATAGAATCATATTTATATTTTTTCCCACGCTTTTGTATTGATTTCAATGAAGCGTTTTGTCCTTCATTTATTTCGTTGACGTCTTGAATGGGATCCGCGGGATAGTTTGCTATGCTTTTAAAACAACGGATGCAGGGGGGAGAAGAAGGAAATAAGGGTAGACAAATGGTAAGTGATAAAAAACATAATTTTTAATGTGTGTATTGAAATTAATAACATTTAAAATAAAAATAATAAAAGTAGAAACCATATATTGTACGAATAAAATTTTGTTTATTGATGATATTAAATGTAAAAAAATATATGTATTTTTATTTCATTTGCAAATATGATTATGATTTTTTTTATTAACAATAATAGATTTTGGAAAAAATATAAACATATAATAGATTATAATGTAACTGTCCATTTTCTATTTTGATGTTTTGGGATGACGTCTTCACGTTAACGTCGACGCAAGCCGCCATCTTGGATTTTCCGATTGCTGGAAGTAGCTGGAAGCTGATCTGCGCTAAAGGTAGGAAACTTTTCGAACTTATTTTATACTAAAACATATTTAAAAAGATATATATAATGTAATGAGAGGTTAAGTAGAGGTTGCTTATTAAACTAATAGATGTTTTGATTATATTACAACATGTCGCCGAACATTTCACTGTTATATGCCATTGTCGGGTTATTTTTCGGGAAAAAAAAAAGAATAAATATATTTAAAAACATAGAGTGATGATTTATATTGTATACATTTTGAACGTAATATGTTTTGTGTAGTAGTAGAATAGTTTGGATTCTTTTCATTAGATGAACACAGATAGGAAATGTTAGAAACAAATTTTTAGAAAACTGATTGCATTTGGCTTGTTTTGTATAAGAGAAAACTGTTTTTTTGGGATTAAAAAGACAGTTCGTTGTTTAATTACCATGCAAGGTTTCGTTTATTTGCTTTTTAGAGAATTTAAAAAAATGTTCAAAATTGATTTCTTTGGTTACATTTTGATGTTATCGATTTGTTTGAGAAAGTTGATTTCGTGGTCTGTTGTTTTAGAATGGAATTGTTTAATATTGGAAATAAAAGGATTTTCATTGAAAGTAGTAATTATTTTTTGTAAAAATGCCAATTTGATTTTTTTAGTTAGTGAGAAATACTGCAGTTAGGTTGTTTAGTTAGCGAGAAATACTGCAGTTAGTTTGGTGTGAAATAAATAATGAAAAAGTGAAATTATTTGGGGTAGATTTGACAAAAAATGCTTTAAACTTAAGATTAGAAAAAAAAAGTATCTTATCTTTTACAAAAAATATTTCTGTTTGAAATAGCACAGAAATGTTTGAAAAATATAATAAAGAAACAGATATATTTTTCTATAATAGTACCAGTTTATTAATAAATTTTTTCACAAGCCAGCATCAATTTTTAAAAATAAAGGGGTGTCATTTTGTATAGTATACATTTTCTTGGTACGTTCAGAATGTTTACAAAATTGAAAAAAAAATGGAATGCAAATTATTTCCATTTACGTTTTCATAAAGATTTTTAATAAGTATTATGTTAGGGTTTTCTTCTTTTCAAAGAGATAAGAAAAACATTTTTTCTTATTTTTAACAGGTGTACTTTGAGAGAAAATTTTTTTAAAAAGATAAGGGAACCCGACAAGTAATAATTTAAAAAAATTTTTAAAAAATTTCAAAAGAATTAAAATATAGATAAAATAATTTAGGGCAAAGCAGGAAAGTAAGTTACATAAAAAATAGTTAAAAATGTAAAATATTAGCAACATTCTCTAGGTAATCCAAAGCCACACACAACGAAAATTGTTGTAGTACACCCAATAGTCTCTCAGACATTTCCTTTGTTTGCCTTGAAGGACGTGGGTTTAGAATACCTGACAATGCCTGAGCAAGTCTCATTTCTTGAAAACTTTGCTCCTTCTTCAAAGTTTTCAGGAAAGAGTAGAAATTAGGATGGTGTTTGCCAATCGTGTGACTGAAGGAGTTATGCCATCCCTCTATGGCATTATTTGTTTTTGCACCACCTTCTAAGCAGGTTGAGTAGCAATTCCACCACTCCACATGGTAACGTGGCTTCCTCCTGCGACCCGATCTGCCTAGACGTCCAATCCATGTGTCTTCGAAATAATTTAAAATGGGTGCCAATTTTTCCTCATGTTCTACAAAATATTCTGACTCTGAAATTGCTGTGTAGTAGTCATCTACACTATCAGGTGGTACAAAACAAAGTGCAGTTAATTTTTTTAGTTCGACTTGTAATTTGCTATCAGACGAGTAATCAGCAACCAGGGATGTTTTTTGAAGCTTACGCCAATATGCCTGGGAAAAATGAAAAAAACATCCCTGAATTTGGGTATCCGTGTACAATTTGTTGATGACATTCATCATTGTCAATTCAAAATCTAATATGATTTTCCTAGGACTGATTCCAGAAGTTTTTTCTTTAATAACTGATAAAAACTCAGTATAGGTTGCTGATTGCTTATCTGGTAATAAACTGTATACTAAAGGTACTACATTATTATTAATTTGAGCATGAATACTGTAAATTTGGGTGAATGGATGGGGCGTACTTTTAAACGTCCCATCCATCATCCAAATTTCTGTATTTTCTAATTTAAAAAGGTTACGGGGAGTGCTAAATATTAACATGCGTTTCAGAGGGTTTTGGTTATCATACAGTAGAAAAGGTTCATTAGAGAAGGAAAGAGTTAAATCATGAGGAATTACAATGTCAGCAAAAGTTTGAGGAGTAACAGTTTGGGTGTTACTTGCCTGCTTTTTTCTTTGAATAATTCTACGCAAATTTGGGATTGTTGGCATATTACAAGCAACATGTCCAGGGACATGTTGAGCAACCTCTCTCAAAATCTGACCAGGAGTTTGATTGGAGGTGGATGCAATATCTTTCATTTCATTGATAGTATCGCGTATTTCAATCTCCATAGCAGAGGCAGAGTGGTTATGTTCTGTGGTTCTTACCACTATCTCACCAACAGTAACCGCTCTGCCGCTGCAATGGGCGGTATAATATTGTGCACACCTCCAATGTCTCCTGGGTTCACTTAGCCTCTCATTACAGTATATATACCCACAATGTTTCAGGAGTCTGTTCCCTTTTCGAGATTTGGTGTAAGTTGCAGTATTTTGACTTGCCATTTCCTGTTGAAAAAAAAAATATAAATTATATTATATTTAAGATACACACATTTTTGATTTTTTTTATTTACACATAATTTGAAAAATATTTATTTGCTTTTACTGTAGATTTTAAGTAAAAAAAATGTACTTTTTCTACTTGGAATTGTAAGTGGCATTTTTATACTATCCATCACATCCTGTTATTTCTCTGAATATGCACTTTATTTGAGTTAGAATACTAAGAAGCAATAAGACACTATCCTGCACTTTCTTTGATTATGCATTTACCTGGAGTCTGATTAGAAAGTGGCATTGGGACACTATCTAGCACTTTTTCTAATCATGCACTTTTATGGAGTAGGAATAGTAATTGGCACTTTTTGACTAATCAGCACTTTCTCATATTATTCACTCATTTGGAGTTAGAATAGTGAATGGCACTTGGACACTATCCAGCACTTTCCCTACTCATGCACTTTCACAAAGTTGGGATAGTAATTGGCACTTTTTCACTAACAAGCACTTTCTCTGAATATGCACTCACTTGGAGTTAGAATAGTAAATGGCACTTGGATACTATCCAGCACTTTACCTACTCATGCACTTTCACAGAGTTGGGATAGTAATTGGCACTTTTTCACTAATCAGCACTTTCTCTGAATATGCACTCATTTGGAGTTAGATTAGTAAATGGCACTTGGACACTATCCAGCGCTTTCCCTACTCATGCACTTTCACAGAGTTGGAATAGTAATTAATACTTTTTGACTAACCATGCACTTTCTCTGAATATGCACTCACCTGGACTTAGAATAGTAAATGGCACTTGGACACTATCCAGCAATTTCCCTACTCATGTATTTTCACAGAGTTGGGATAGTAATTGGCACTTTTTCACTAACCAGCACTTTCTCTGAATATGCACTCACTTGGAGTTAGAATAGTAAGTTGAACTCGGACACTATCCAGCACTTTCCCTACTCATGCACTTTCACAGAGTTGGAATAGTAATTGGCACTTTTTCACTAACCAGCACTTTATTTGAATATGCACTCACCTGGAGTTAGAATAGTAAGTGGCACTTGGACACTATCAAGCACTTTCCCTACTCATGCACTTTCACAGAATTGGATTAGTAATTGGCACTTTTTCACTAACCAGCACTTTCTCTGAATATGCACTCATTTGGAGTTAGAATAGTAAGTTGAACTCGGATACTATCCAGCACTTTCCCTACTCATGCACTTTCACAGTGTTGGAATAGTAATTGGCACTTTTTCACTAACCAGCACTTTCTCTGAATATGCACTCACCTGGAGTTAGAATAGTAAGTGGCACTTGGACACTATCCAGCACTTTCCCTACTCATGCACTTTCACAGTGTTGGAATAGTAATTGGCACTTTTTCACTAACCAGCACTTTCTCTGAATATGCACTCACCTGGAGTTAGAATAGTAAGTGGCACTTGGACACTATCCAGCACTTTCCCTACTCATGCACTTTCACAGAATTGGAATAGTAATTGGCACTTTTTCACTAACCAGCACTTTCTCTGAATATGCACTCACTTGGAGTTAGAATAGTAAATTGAACTAGGACACTATCCAGCACTTTCCCTGCTCATGCACTTTCACAGAGTTGGAATAGTAATTGGCACTTTTTCACTAACCAGCATTTTATTTGAATATGCACTCACCTGGAGTTAGAATAGTAAGTGGCACTTGGACACTATCCAGCACTTTCCATACTCATGCACTTTCACAGAATTGGAATAGTAATTGGCACTTTTTCACTAACCAGCACTTTCTCTGAATAGGCACTTACCTGGAGTTAGAATAATAAATGGCACTCGGACACTATGCAGCACTTTCCCTACTCATGCACTTTCACAGAGTTGGAATAGTAATTGGCACTTTTTCACTAACCAGCACTTTCTCTGAATATGCACTCACCTGGAGTTAGAATAGTAAGTGGCACTTGGACACTATCCAGCACTTTCCCTACTCATGCACTTTCACAGAATTGGAATAGTAATTGGCACTTTTTCACTAACCAGCACTTTCTCTGAATATGCACTCACTTGGAGTTAGAATAGTAAATTGAACTCGGACACTATCCAGCACTTTCCCTACTCATGCACTTTCACAGAGTTGGAATAGTAATTGGCACTTTTTCACTAACCAGCACTTTCTCTGAATATGCACTCACCTGGAGTTAGAATAGTAAGTGGCACTTGGACACTATCCAGCACTTTCCCTACTCATGCACTTTCACAGAATTGGAATAGTAATTGGCACTTTTTCACTAACCAGCACTTTCTCTGAATATGCACTAATTTGGAGTTAGAATAGTAAGTGACACTTGGACACTATCCAGCACTTTCCCTACTCATGCACTTTCACAGAGTTGGAATAGTAATTGGCAATTTTTCACTAAACAGCACTTTTTCTGAATATGCACTCACCTGGAGTTAGAATAGTAAGTGGCACTTGGACACTATCCAGCACTTTCATTACTCATGCACTTTCACAGAATTGGAATAGTAATTGGCACTTTTTCACTAACCAGCACTTTCTCTGAATATGCACTCACTTGGAGTTAGAATAGTAAGTTGAACTTGGACACTATCCAGCACTTTCCATATTCTTGCACTTTCACAGAGTTGGAATAGTAATAGAATTATTTTACTAGTTATTATTCTTCACTTATAATGTGTTTCACAATGATTTCTAATTGCTTTGAAATATGATACTCAGATGTGTTTATTTAGGAAAATTACCTTGGGTTTCGGAAGGTTCTTTTCGAAAAACTGTTGTATATAGTTGTGGAATAGACTGGCTTTTTGTGGATTTCTGCCTTGCAGTGGTTTCTTGTAGGCTGTGAAGAAAACAAGTTGAAAAGGTGTTCAATGCTTAGAAAATGTATTATTTTATTGGCTGCTCTATATATATGTGGGAGAAAAATCATTTACCTTTATGCATGTTTATAAATATGACACATGTTATCATTAAAATGCACTTTATTTCAATATGCAATGATGTGGTTTTTAAAATAGTCAGAGGCAATTTAAAACTATTCTGCACTTTCCCGACACATGCACTTCCACAGAGTAGGAATAGTAAGGGGTACATTTTCAGTATCCAGCAGTTTTTCAGAATAGGCACTTACCTGGAGTTAGAATAATAAATGGCACTTGGACACTATGCAGCACTTTCCCTACTCATGCACTTTCACAGAGTTGGAATAGTAATTGGCACTTTTTCACTAACCAGCACTTTCTCTGAATATGCACTCACCTGGAGTTAGAATAGTAAGTGGCACTTGGACACCATCCAGCACTTTCCCTACTCATGCACTTTCACAGAATTGGAATAGTAATTGGCACTTTTTCACTAACCAGCACTTTCTCTGAATATGCACTCACTTGGAGTTAGAATAGTAAATTGAACTCGGACACTATCCAGCACTTTCCCTACTCATGCACTTTCACAGAGTTGGAATAGTAATTGGCACTTTTTCACTAACCAGCACTTTCTCTGAATATGCACTAATTTGGAGTTAGAATAGTAAGTGGCACTTGGACACTATCCAGCACTTTTCCTACTCATGCACTTTCACAGAATTGGAATAGTAATTGGCACTTTTTCACTAAACAGCACTTTTTCTGAATATGCACTCACCTGGAGTTAGAATAGTAAGTGGCACTTGGACACTATCCAGCACTTTCATTACTCATGCACTTTCACAGAATTGGAATAGTAATTGGCACTTTTTCACTAACCAGCACTTTCTCTGAATATGCACTCACTTGGAGTTAGAATAGTAAGTTGAACTTGGACACTATCCAGCACTTTCCATATTCTTGCACTTTCACAGAGTTGGAATAGTAATAGAATTATTTTACTAGTTATTATTCTGCACTTATAATGTGTTTCACAATGATTTCTAATTGCTTTGAAATATGATACTCAGATGTGTTTATTTAGGAAAATTACCTTGGGTTTCGGAAGGTTCTTTTCGAAAAACTGTTGTATATAGTTGTGGAATAGACTGGCTTTTTGTGGATTTCTGCCTTGCAGTGGTTTCTTGTAGGCTGTGAAGAAAACAAGTTGAAAAGGTGTTCAATGCTTAGAAAATGTATTATTTTATTGGCTGCTCTATATATATGTGGGAGAAAAATCATTTACCTTTATGCATGTTTATAAATATGACACATGTTATCATTAAAATGCACTTTATTTCAATATGCAATGATGTGGTTTTTAAAATAGTCAGAGGCAATTTAAAACTATTCTGCACTTTCCCGACACATGCACTTCCACAGAGTAGGAATAGTAAGGGGTACATTTTCAGTATCCAGCAGTTTTTCAGAATAGGCACTTACCTGGAGTTAGAATAATAAATGGCACTCGGACACTATCCAGCACTTTCCCTACTCATGCACTTTCACAGAGTTGGAATAGTAATTGGCACTTTTTCACTAACCAGCACTTTCTCTGAATATGCACTCACCTGGAGTTAGAATAGTAAGTGGCACTTGGACACTATCCAGCACTTTCCCTACTCATGCACTTTCACAGAATTGGAATAGTAATTGGCACTTTTTCACTAACCAGCACTTTTTCTGAATATGCACTCACCTGGAGTTAGAATAGTAAGTGGCACTCGGACACTATCCAGCACTTTCCCTACTCATGCACTTTCACAGAGTTGGAATAGTAATTGGCACTTTTTCACTAACCAGCACTTTCTCTGAATATGCACTCACCTGGAGTTAGAATAGTAAGTGGCACTTGGACACTATCCAGCACTTTCCATACTCATGCACTTTCACAGAATTGGAATAGTAATTGGCACTTTTTCACTAACCAGCACTTTTTCTGAATATGCACTCACCTGGAGTTAGAATAGTAAGTGGCACTCGGACACTATCCAGCACTTTCCCTACTCATGCACTTTCACAGAGTTGGAATAGTAATTGGCACTTTTTCACTAACCAGCACTTTATCTGAATATGCACTCACCTGGAGTTAGAATAGTAAGTGGCACTTGGACACTATCCAGCACTTTCCCTACTCATGCACTTTCACAGAATTGGAATAGTAATAGAATTATTTTACTAGTAATTATTATGCACTTATAATGTGTTTCACAATGATTTCTAATTGCTTTGAAATATGATACTCAGATATGTTTATTTAGGAAAATTACCTTGGGTTTCGGAAGGTTCTTTTCGAAAAACTGTTGTATATAGTTGTGGAATAGACTGGCTTTTTGTGGATATCTGCCTTGCAGTGGTTTCTTGTAGGCTGTGAAGAAAACAAGTTGAAAAGGTGTTCAATGCTTAGAAAATGTATTATTTTATTGGCTTTTCTAGATATATGTGGGAGAAAAATCATTTACCTTTATGCATGTTTATAAATATGACACATGTTATCATTAAAATGCACTTTATTTCAATATGCAATGATGTGGTTTTTAAAATAGTCAGAGGCAATTTAAAACTATTCTGAACTTTCCCGACACATGCACTTCCACAGAGTAGGAATAGTAAGGGGTACATTTTCAGTATCCAGCAGTTTTTCAGAATAGGCACTTACCTGGAGTTAGAATAATAAATGGCACTCGGACACTATCCAGCACTTTCCCTACTCATGCATTTTCACAGAGTTGGAATAGTAATTGGCACTTTTTCACTAACCAGCACTTTATCTGAATATGCACTCACCTGGAGTTAGAATAGTAAGTGGCACTTATACACTATCCAGCACTTTCCCTACTCATGCACTTTCACAGAGTTGGAATAGTAATTGGCACTTTTTCACTAACCAGCACTTTATCTGAATATGCACTCACCTGGAGTTAGAATAGTAAGTGGCACTTGGACACTATCAAGCACTTTCCCTACTCATGCACTTTCACAAAGTTGGGATAGTAATTAAATAATTTTACTAGTTATTATTCTGCACTTATAAAGCGTTTAACAATGTTTTTTAATTGCTCTGAAATATGATACTCAGATGTGTTTATTTAGGAAAATTACCTTGGGTTTCGGAATGTTTTTTTTTAAAAACTGTTGGCTGTCTTTTTGCGGATGTGTGCGTTGAAGTGGTTTCTGGTAGGCTGTGAAGAAAAAAAGTACAAAAGGTGTTCAATGCTTAGAAATTTTACTATTTTATTGGCTGCTCTATATATATGTAGAGAAAAAAATTTAATTTGAAGGATTTTTAGAAATATGGTAAATGTTATTATTATACTGCACTTATAATCTTTACGAAATTGCTTTTTATTTACTATGACATCTGTAAATGCAATATATATATTCATGGAAATTACCTTGGTTTTTTGAAGGTTGTTTTTTAAAAATTCTTCAAAATATTCTCGATTTTGGTTGATTTTTCGACGTTCTGTGACTTTTGCAACTTCTTCAGTGTGGCTTAAAAAAATACAATTTTTACAAGTTTAATTTAAATGTGGTGTTTTTTAATCATTTAAAAATTAAAAAATAATATATTACTGCACATTATCGTACGATTTTGTATTAGCTTTTTAATTTTTTCGGATGGAATGGAACCTTATTTTTTTTAATATATATATACAAACTTTTTACACTGTATTTCCTTTATCGTTTAATCATATTTATTTTTAGTATTTCAGGTTATTTACTGATCTGAGTGGGGGTATATACACGGTTCGTTTTTTTACGTGCTATGTTATTTTTGATTAAATAAAATAATTTAAACAAACCATTTATATTAATATAAGCAGTTATTTGATAACGATTTTTTTAATATACATTTAATGTTCCAATTATATGGAAAATATTTTACAATAATCCTCTTTATTTAATGCAAATATCAATTTTTGTTTTCCAGTTAGGTCTGGCTGAGATAATATTTCAGGAAACTTTTGAAATGGATTAATAGTTGCGTTGTAATGGATGTTACCCTTTTGAAATATATGTATTATTTACAAATAAATCGTTTACCATGAATTTGGATGTAAGAATAAAGAAATATTACTTTTAAGCCATTTCTCATTAGTTTAGAAATGTTGGCGTTTCTATAAATAAATTTTTAAAAAGTTTATTACTTCACGAAATAATTTAAAATTGTTGAAATAAATATATTTTGTTTATCGTTCATTAAATACATTTATTTCTCTTAAAAGAATTTTTAACTCTTATTACCATTCACAATGTTAACAAAAAAAACGAATAAACCTTACATATTAGGTTCTAAGTGTTACTAAATTAATGTATACTACTATATTAATTCATACAAAATTTAAACAGTTTTAGGAAATATTACGCTAATAATATGTTAACCTAAAATAGTTTACCAAATCGTTTTAAATATCTTACTGTTCTATGAAATAGAAATGCTTCTACGGTCGCTTTCGTTGATATTTATCTCAAGAGGTCAGAGGGTCAGGTTTTCACGTCTGATTACTCTGCAAGTTGATAATCAACTGTTTTCAAAATGGTGGGATACGTCTATTTATAACTTTTCTTAAATAGCATTATATTTTTCGTAAATTATATTGATTACTTTCATAATATTTGGGGAATAATTTCATGAGGAAACATATAAATTAATTTGTTTTATTTAAAAGTAAGCTCAACAAACTTTCGTTCCGTTTTAACATCCATTTTGAATGTCTTGTTGACATTGGAGGGCATTGAAATAGTAGATGGACATTATTTTTCATTGCAGTGCTTAAAATGGCGTTCATTTCTTCGTAAGGTCATTATTTTTGTCTATCGAGTATTGGAAACTCTTATTTCTCCTTTATATTCTTAAAATATATATATTCTTTTGCGTTGTTAAAGAATTCCATGGTACACAGTATTTTTATAAGTAAACGAGTATTAATTTATTAATGGTCTAAATCGGTATCGTGTTATTATTATAATTTTTGAACCCATTTTTAAATATATTTAGCCACCCCTAACCTCTATTTTCCATGTAAGCCGTTCTAATTATTATTAATTAAAATTTATGTATTTTTTTGTGTGTCATTATAATAATCGATGTTAAATAGTATTATTTTTTTATAATTGGGTATTAATTTATTAATTAAATAAATAAATATGTTTTTTAATACTCAGGTATTAATTTATTAAATAAATAAAACGAATTCGTAATATTATAGTAGTTTAATGACCCGTTTTTTAATACACTTACCTACCCAAAACCCCTAATTTCCCTGCATCCCGTGCCAGATTTTATTTTACAAAAAAAAAAAATATATATATATAATAGTATGCTTTGAAATGAATTATTTTTTAATACTCGCGTATTAATTTATTAAATAAATAAATATGTTTTTTATTACTCGGGTATTAATTTATTAAATAAATAAACCGAATTCGTAATATTATAGTAGTTTAATGACCCGTTTTTTAATACACTTACCCACCCAAAACCCCTAATTTCCCTGCATCCCGTGCCAGATTTTATTTTACAAAAAAAAAAAAAATATATATGTAATGGTATGCTTTGAAATGTATTATTTTTTAATACTCGCGTATTAATTTATTAAATAAATAAATATGTTTTTTATTACTCGGGTATTAATTTATTAAATAAATAAACCGAATTCGTAATATTATAGTAGTTTAATGACCCGTTTTTTAATACACTTACCCACCCAAAACCCCTAATTTCCCTGCATCCCGTGCCAGATTTTATTTTACAAAAAAAAAAATATATATATGTAATGGTATGCTTTGAAATGTATTATTTTTTAATACTCGCGTATTAATTTATTAAATAAATAAATATGTTTTTTATTACTCGGGTATTAATTTATTAAATAAATAAACCGAATTCGTAATATTATAGTAGTTTAATGACCCGTTTTTTAATACACTTACCCACCCAAAACCCCTAATTTCCCTGCATCCCGTGCCAGATTTTATTTTACAAAAAAAAAAAAATATATATGTAATGGTATGCTTTGAAATGTATTATTTTTTAATACTCGGGTATTAATTTATTAAATAAATAAACCAAAATCGTAATATTATAATAGTTTAATGACCCGTTTTTTAAAACACTTACCCACCCAAAACCCCTAATTTCCCTGCATCCCGTGACAGATTTTATTTTACAAAAAAAAAAAATATATATGTAATGGTATGCGTTGTAATAAAATGCGTTGTAACAGTACTTTTGAATCAGTAACACTATTTTACGATGTAATAGCATGCGTTGTAAAAAAACGCGTTGTAATAACAGTTGCGTTGTAAAAAATGCGATGTAAATGCATGCGTTGTAATAACATGCGTTGTACTGACACCAATCCCTCCCAGTGGGTGAGAAAGTGGAGGGTGGTCGAAATGGAGTGCTAGATATTGGCATGGGCTTGGGGTGGAGTAGGAAAAAGGCATGTAGTCTAAGTTTCCTAAAGAACCGTAGTAGTTCAGTTTGGACATCCAGATAATTGGGACGTACAGTCGGGACAAATGAAAGACCCTTACTGAGTAGTGACAATTCACTGGTGGAAAGAGAATGTTGTGTGAGATTAAAAATGGGCAAAAAGTTGGGACTGGATTGATCAGTGGGAATTGGCATGTTGTTAGTAGGAATAGGGAGCTGTAAATCTACCATTGGTAATGCTGGCGTCTGGTGCTGCGTTCGCCAGGTTGATAAGGCCAGCGTTGTGTTGGCTTGGGTTTCCCTCTCTTGGGGGGATCGGCTTGGCCTCTGGGTAAAAAAGGAGGTCTATTACAGGGGCCAGGTGCTTCACCTTGGTCAGAACTGTCAGATGACTCAGCCGAGGTATCTGAAAAGCCGACTAATGTGTGGCGTTTGTTGTAGTGGCCCCAGGGTCTTTGGTTATAATTTTGGGGACCGCTATATGCTCTGTTGGTATAATAGTCTTTGACTAAGTAGGGGTATGCCCTTTCTTGTGAATTTTTTTTAATATCCTTCTTTACCTTGGTAGTTTTTTTGTTTAGCTCAATTCTGTGAAAGTCTCCCACATTTTTTGCTATTTCATCCAGTAGTTTTTTGCAATCAGGTACAGGACACTTGTCATTAATTTGTTTTTCTATGTCTAAGATTTCAAGTTCTAACTTGTTGAGTTCCTCTGAGGCAATGTCAATACCTAATGCCATCCACTGCCTAGAGAAAAAAGTACTAATATAGCTGAATCCATTTAGTGTACTTAGGGTTATCAGTAAACACGCCCGGAATGTTACGAACAAATCCAAACATTCACCCCCAGTCAAGAGATCTGGGTTAATTCCAACATTCTTTTGCTCCCCGTGCCACCCCAGTTGAAGAAGGGTGACATACCCTGAAACCAGTCCCAGGATGCTTGTTTCCGGTCCATGGAGGACCTGGCCTGGCAGTTCGGTCTGGACTGTTCACATGGGGCACAGGGTCCAGAATGATTTGCATTTGGCTGTGTCCAAACTTGGGTGGCGAAGTGGGCAAAAGAACGATGGATTTAACCCAGATCTTTTGACTGGGGGAGAATGTTTGCATTGTCAGCATTCCGTCCATCATTTGTTTGCTGTAACACTATTCACCTCACGGTGCCACTGGATTCAAGCTAGCCGGGCTGATGAAGGGTGACATACCCTGAAACCGGTCCCAGGATGCTTGTTTCCAGTCCATGGAGGACCTGGCCGGGCAGGTCGGTCTGGACTGTTCTCATGGGGCTCAGGGTCAAGACTGATTTCCATATGGCTGGGACGAAACTGGGGTGGCGTAGTGGGCAAAAGAACAATGGATTTAACCCAGATCTTTTGACTGGGGAAGAATGTTTGCATTGTCAGCATTCCGTCCATCATTTGTTTGCTGTAACACTTTTAGCCCTAAGTGGGATGGGTATGCCCAGATGTGGGTCCCTTGCTCACTGTGCCACTGGATTCAAGCTAGCCTGGCTGAAAAAGGGTGACATACGCTGAAACCGGTCCCAGGATGCTAGTTTCCGCTCCAGGGAGGACCTGGCATGGCAGTTCGGTCTGGACTGTTCCCATGGGGCACAGGGTCAAGACTGATTTGCAGCAAAAGAACGATGGATTTAACCCAGATCTTTTGACTGTGGGAGAATGATTGCGTTGTCAGCATTCCGTCCATCATTTGTTTGCTGTAACTCTTTTAAAAAGTTGGCATTTTCCTGCCTTAGCCATTTAGTGCCTGCAGCCCGTCTCTGGCTCACAAGCCTGGTTGAGCTTTGTGTATTCTTCCTAGAAAACCAGACACCATAGAGGGCTTAGGTGTGCTGGGAGGGCTGCCACTGGCAGCATTGGAAAGCGGAGCTGGGCACAACCCTACTTACGCTTGGATAGACTTGTTGCATAATTTGACCCTCCTCTGCCGCATAATTCCAGTCGCCCTGGTCATATGGTCAACTTCAGTGATAGCAAGTTGGAATCTTTGCTGAATATATACAATAAACAATGACAATTCCAGGAGGTCTGGCTTTAATGTACTGCATTCAGAAAAGCACAACGCATACATTGCGCTCACATGTGCTCACCTCTCACTCACTGCACTCAAAACGGCACCCCTCTCATACTGCACCTACACGGGGTCTTAAACTGTCCGGAGGAGAGGATGTGGCCTAATGGCTAGAGCTGTCGATCTCGAAGCTGGGGAACCGGGTTTGAGTCTCAGCGGGGTTGCTCAAAATCCTGTGATTCTGGGCAAATCACTTAATCTCCCAGTGCCTAACAAAAATTAATGTGTCTGTCTGTAACACAACTGGTGTTCATGTAAAGTACTCTGATACCTTCGGGTCATGTTTGCGCTATTTAAAACATTGGGGGGGAAAAAGTAGTAATACAAACAGACCTCAGCACTCACACGGCATTTAAAAGGGCACACCTATAATCCTTCTTTCACAAAAGTATGTTGCTCACTGCTTACTCCCCACTCAAACAGGCATCAGCACTGGATGTAGAGGTGTGTGTGATGCTGGAGTTCAGAAATTGAATGAATGCTCTGATACCTTTGCGTCAAGATTAAATTCATTCCTATTCAGGGTTTTCACAAAATCATTAGCAGCCATTTCTGTTCCTCTTCAAATACAAATTCACTCATCCATTCCTCATCCCCTCCATCCAGCCATCATCTACCATCCCTTTCACTCATCTCTCTATTCTTACACTCATCCAGCGTTGCACAATGCTAATGGAGCCCGCGTGTCTTCTTTTTAAAATGTGCGTCTCAACTGACTTCCCCTCTCATGAAACTTGACACTTTAGCAAAAAACATATATATATTTCCAAATGCTTCCCACCACTTCGCCTGTTCCAATATGGCTGCTGTCCACAGTTTGTCCCATAATTATTTTTAGGTCTCGCTGAGCCAGCGCATGCGCTGTTCTGCGAGACCTTTAGTAAGCGGGTTCTCAAAGTGCTACCAGAGGCTTTTGCTGGCCTCAAGCATGCAGGCACGCGCGCAGCCGCCATTTGCTTTCCTCAGTCATGAGTCATTAAGTGCATCGCTCGCGGGCACCCTTACAGCCCGCGAACGTAATCACTTTCACTTTCGCAGCCCCAAAAATGCTTGTTGCAAATGTTGTTACTGCAGAGAAAGGAAATTGGGACATCCGCATGCAAATTTAACCAAAATAAAAACAATATTGTAGGTAAACTCTTTAACGTACATGCTCTTTAACTTCTAGGTACCCCATTTGTTAATGTGTTATTGTTTAATTCACAAATTTGAGTTTTATATTGCCTTGTCTATTAAAGTCCCAAATACATATTTTCACCCCACACTTTGTACATCATCCCATGTTTGAGACCCTGTTTCTGCAGGTCTCTGGTGAAGGAGCCTAACGCTGCGCTGCAGCAAATGCCTTAAAGTATTAAATTATCAGATATGTTGACGAAAAACGCCTCCTTAAATGTCCACGGTTGCTGTATGTGTTTGGATTTATTTTTACCTGCGTTCTTTACGTTTGTAAGCACATGGCCGCGATCAAACAATAGAAGTTTATTGCTGGTGAAGGCTGATACCAGCGCTACGCCCATCAGATTAGCACAAGGTCACACGCTTTGAAGAACGCATCTCCTCCATCTCCCTCCCCCTCCCTGCCACCCTTTCCCTTCTCCCGTGCCGTGAGAGGGTTTTACTTAGCTGCCTGCAGCCTCCTGACTGAACTTTCACCTACTTCCTAGTAACTCACAAGTCTGAAGCCTCCTTCGGTGACGTATTACCTCTCCCCCCACAACCCCCCTCTCGCTCTCTCTCCTGTGCACAGGAAGGGAAGAACATTTTAAGGCACCTTTATCTGGTTTGCGTTTGAATTTCTTGGATAATTTTATACACTGTCTCAAATACCGAGATTTTACTGCAGAGCAATACCCCACTGAAGTTGTTCTGCTGTGTTGAAAGTGTTGTAATTCGGTTACCACATATTTGCCAAGTTATTGTTCTAGAGAGCACTATTACCTAAACGTGCAGTCTTGTGTAACTTCCTACACTTGAATGCGGTGAAAACAGCAGTAACGTGATTGTTTCTTTGTTTACTTTTGTGTAATATTGTGAAGATCATTTGTTCAATCGATTTGCTTTATCCATAATATCCACAATGTCTAATCTATCCTATGTTCATGTATTCAGCATCTTGGCTCTACTCTTACGGTCCTGCTTATTTCTATTGTTTTTGGTATGCCTATACACTTTTGTTGTAATGCGCTCTACTTTACTCATAATGTTCGTCCTGTGCTTTGTGTCTTATCGTTTTGCTTATTCTTTTTTTGATTTGTTATACCTATACACATTTATTGTAAAGCGCTCTGATACCCGTAAGGGTCTTGTTCGCGCTATATAAAACTTTCAAAAATAAATGAGAAATACAGAGGTCTTTAAAATTTGTTTTTATCTTGTCGCATTTGCTTTGCATTTCAAGGACAGAAATCAAATGACGGTCTGCCTTCTGACAAAGTGCTGCTTATTCTTTTAACATGGAGATTGGTGTTTACTTTTCTTTATCTGACTGCAAAGTGAAATAATTTTGTAAAGTGAGCAATGGGAGAATCTTTTTGGGGTACAGAGAGTGTGAAAGGAAAGGCCGTCAGATGTCAATTATATTCTAACACACAAGATTTAAATACCTGTAAATTAACCATATTTCAAAATGTATCAGGTCTTAGGAAAGCACTTGTGAGGCATGTTTGCTTTGTAATTCTGAAGTATAATGGAACAAAAATATTTTAAATGTAAAATGTTTGCTGAAACCCAACTATTCCACTTTATTGTTTGTGCACTTTATAGTATTATCAGTAAAACAGCACATCTATGCAAATTTTGTGTCCATTTCAATGGAAATTAGGCTGTCTTTAAACACTGCAGTCCTAGGGTGCCAAAACCTCATCCAGACTCAGCCAGGTGGGAGGCTTTTGGTTGACTTGGTGTGGAGGCGAGGGGGGGAGAGGGTGGTGATCTGCCTGTAACAGAGGTGGGAACATTGAGAGGGAAATGATGGCCAAGTAAAAAGAAAGGTGGTGAGGAAAGAAAATGGGAGACGGGCAAACAGCATGGGATAGAAGCAAAACGGTTGGTGGCAGAGGGGACACCTGAGGAGACTAATGCTAAGTCGGGGCATAAAGAGGGAAAACAAAGGTATGGTGTGGGCAGTCTGGTATGAACTGAAGGAAACAATCAAAAACTAGGCATAACATCAGAAAAAGGTAGACGGGGGATGGAAAAGCAACACTTGGCATGTTCGTAGAGATAAGAAGAACGGGGGAGGACATTCTGGAGTGTCAATATTTTAAAGGGGAGTAGAGAGATAACAGGCAAGGGCCATAAACAAATGGTGGAGGATGAGACAGTTAGATAAAGGGGGCATAAGAAGCAAATAGCATCAGACTTCCAGCAACACCCGTTGATTATATGTAGTGGCTCTTCGTTTACCACTCTACCTGACCTGCAGTAACTGACGGATGTATGATGGTACTACGCGGAACATACCGCAGTACCATCACAATGCAGCTTTTACAACGCAAGTCGTTACCACAACTTGCGCTGTAGGGTGCTGGACTTAGGAATAGTATGATTTACTATTCCAACTCCAGCCTACGTACAGTAGGGAAGGTGTTGGAATAGTAAATCACACTATTCCTTAGTCTAGAGCGCTCTTCAGCGCAAGTCGTGGTAAGGACTTGCGTTCTAAAATCCGCGTTGTAATGGTACTGCGGTGTTATGACTGCGTCGTAATGGTTGTTTCCTGTAACTGACCAGTCAGCATCAAGCCAGGGCTTTCTGCACCATGGTCCAGGGCTCATTGCTGAAGTCACGAGGATTCCTTGACCCCTCTACATGGTAATCGGGGGTTCTCCTGTACCCCTATGGTGGAAATATAAGGCACCTTACCTCCTCTTCAGTTATCCAAGGCTCCTGCTCAGACAGACGTGGGTCTCTTAGTTAGCAGTGCAGATTAAAACAAACAGGCTGATGCTGCAGTGTCACCATTCAGGACACTCATTCCATCTTGAACCCCTTAACTGTTCAAAACAGGCATCTTTCAGTCAGTGATTGTGTAGCAAATACACTATGTAAATGTAAATGTGGGTGTACTTGTAAAGCGCACTGCGACTCCATGGAGTATCCTGGCGCCGAAGACCGCAGGGGAACCCGTCCTGGTTTTCCTTGTGAGATGGTCCCTTTGTGGGTATCTCCAAGGTGAAACCAGGCATCCCCGGCGTCTGTGGGGGGCCGTTGTAGAGATGAGGCAAGCTTAATGCCCAGAGTTGCCGAGTGTGTTCCCTGGTTAGAGTGGGCACCGAGGCGAGAATTATCGAGTCCGTTTTGACCCTGGTCCACGACCCTGCCGCGTCGGGAATTGAACCCTGGTCCCGGGCCGTACTCTGCTTACGGGTCTGCCGCCTCTAACCAGTGAGCCACACCACTCCACTCCACTACTACACCACTAGCTCACATAGCATGAAACTCTTTTAGAAACACCAGCAGAAGATTCTTTTTTACAGGGACATTATAGTTAGGCTCAGATTTCACTCAAACAAGACTAGTGAAATTAACCAGTTAAAGTTACCTTAGTTAACTATAAATTATGCCCCCGCAATGCACTGCTTATGATTTTATGAAGGATTAGCGGATCTCGCTTGTGGCCAAACAAAATGTTTTCTACCATTTTACTACTGATTAAACATGCTTTTCCCCACATTTCTAACACACACATGGGGTCAGGAAAGGTCTGACTCCTTCATTTAGTATACTATCAACATTTTAGCGCTGGGGGTTGTTTCTTGACAGACACAACTTTCTGTCAAGTTGCGGGCAGCCCTGGCGATAACTTACTGGCGGAAGGCGTTAAAGTACACGTCCCCTGGGTCGTCCTATGCCCCCACGATCCCGCTCTTGGGTATCCCACTGGCCACGGGGACTCTGTCGGCGGACTCGCTGGAGCAATGGCATGACGCCGGAGTGTCGCATGTAGGTGACCTGTTCGCGGAAGAGCACCTACTGCCCTTTACAGACTTTAGAGCTACCCACAGAGTCCCTGGAGGCACCTTCCTGCTACACTCTGGCCTTCGCCACTATATCACACAGAAGTGGTCCCCAAGGGGCATGGAGCCAGCTACGAATCCTCTCATCACCATGCACTACCTGATGGGCACGGGTGCCCACCTTACGAGATGGCTCACTGCTAGTATTAAGAAGGGGAGGGCTTTCGATCTGTCGCCACTCCGGGCAGCATGGGAAGTGGACATTGGTAGGCCCCTGAGGGATAAGGAATGGGAACGTATCCTTCAGTTTCCCAAAAAAGTAGCTAGGAACCCCAAGTTCAAGTTCATTCAGTCGATGCTTCTACACAGAGCCTACCTGACCCCGCGCCGCATACACATGATGTTTCCTGATGCGAACAGTAATTGCCCCCGATGTGACACTGAGGACGCAACACTACTACACATGCTTTGGCAATGCCCCAAACTAGGATACTACTGGACCACGGTCCATGCATCGCTCCAGGAAGCGGGTGCTTTTGACCCGATCTCCAACACTGGAATGCACGTTACTGGGGTTGGGGCCCTCACAGCGCACTAGAACCGTGGCGACACGTTTCGCGGACCTGGCCCTGTTGCTGGCGAAACGTGCCATCACGAGGAGGTGGAAGTCGGCCAGACCTCCTGACCCGGAGTTGTGGAAGGCGGAAGTGGTGCGATGGGGCAAGGCAGAGGGAGTTGCACTACAGAGGGAGGAATACAGGGGTCTAAGGAAAAAGCCAATTTCACTGGACTGGTATACCATATTAGGTATGTTTGAAACTGGGGGAGACGGGGAAGACGAGGGTACAAGTGCCTCTTCGATTGCACGATAAATGTGTCCTTGGCCGGACTGGCATGCACTGTCACTAACCGTGGTGCGCTACGAAGAGATGAGGGGGGTCCCCCAATTTATATTCTCTGTATTGGTCTAGTTCCACCTATGTGTACAATCGAATAGAGCCATATGTTGTGATTCTCTGAGTGCCCCAGTCTAATGATTGATCAATTGTATGTTTTTTTTTTGTGTGAGTGTCGGATGGGTTTGTTGAGGGTGGGGGGAGGGATAGTTTTGACAGGGGTTTATATAAACTGTGACGGTTACTGTCACCAACAAAATGAAAAATTGAGACAACTATGCAATTATATGTTCTAAGCAACCTTATGTATGTATTACTCTGTATCCCCTCGGGACTGGAAGTATCTGTGACTGCTTTGCCTACTATGCTAATAAACAGATTTTCAAAAAAAAAAGTTGCGGGCAGCCATCAGGACCTTGATTTGGTGCAAAAATTCACGGAGCAACCACGGGCGGTTCCACGGAGGGTCTGCATGCCTAGATAAACAAAGTTGTTTTTCAGATAAACCAGGGAGACTCCAGCACCAAGGCAAGGGGGTCTGGGTATTCCTATCCAGCCCCCTTAACTTTTTTGGGGGTACTCAGCTAAGGCAGAGTCCCAAGATGACTGCCAACATTTCCTGGTTGAAGTGTTGACAGCCAATCAGATATCAGCACAGGAACTGTCAGATCCTCAGAGGATCCGCTTCCCTATATAGACAAATTCATTTTTTTTAAATATCTCTAAAACTACTGAACATGTGTAATTCTGTCCAGCAATTCGGGTGTTAGTCATGTCCAAAACCCCTGTGGGAAATTGCATGGGGAAACGAGTTTTGTTATCCCCCTTTTTCTCAGCCCCCACTTAACTACTCCAAAACTTTCAAAAGAGCAGCTGAAATGAAGCAAACTAGCTTGCAAAAGTACATGATATATATAGGGCCAGATATAGGTAATTCATTTTTACAGATTCTAAAATACCGAATTTTACCGATTCGGTATTTTAGAAAAGGGAAATGAGATGTAGGAAAAAAATCGGTAAAAAATAACGAATCGGTAAAATTCGGAAACCCCGAGTCGGTATTTACAGAGTCGGTATTTACCGATTCGGCAAATACCGATTCGGCAAATCCCATTCATTCCACACCACTTGGAGTCAAGCTAGCCGGGCTGAAGAGAGGTGTTACCTCGAAACCGGTCCGGTCCTCGGATGCTTGATTCCGTTCTGGGAAGGACAAGGCTTTTGTAGTTCGGACTGGACTGTTCCCATGGGGCAACAGGGTCAGAGCTGATTTGCATATCGCCATTGTCTAACCCAGGGTGGTGTGGAGTGCAAAAAAACGATGGATTTGGGCCCAGATCTTTTGACTGGGGGAGTGTGTGACATTGATCCACATTCAGTCCATCACTTGTTGTTTTTGTTATTCATTCCTATGGGCCTGGATGCCCATAGGAATGAATGGGATTTACCGAATCTGTATTTACCGATTCGGTAAATACCGAATCGGTAAATACCGACTCGGGGATACAAAATAGCAGGCAGTTGAGCTATCAACCAATCACGTGCCTCCACCCCGCCCTTCAGCCAACCAACAGAGCAATCAACCAATCCTGTGCATCCACCCCACCCCACAACCAGGAAGTGGCCACACCCATGCAGGTGCAGAGTAACTGATCACACAGAAGAGCAGTTACACAGTGACAGGCTGTTGTGAAGCTGAGCTGTGCAGCACTAACCAATGGATTCCCAAGACTCCCAGAGGGAAGGTGCAGAGAGGAAGAGGAAGATGAAGTTCAGCACATGTGAACTTCAGGCGCTAGTGGAGGAGGTGGTAAAGCACTACTCCAAGATATTTGGAAAGCAGTCTCTGCAGCTAGCAGAGGCTGTGAAGAGGAACACCTGGCTGGGGATCCAAACAAAAGTGAACGCAATAGGAGTGACAACCAGGGAAGTGGACAATCTGAAGAAGAGATGGTATCATCTGAGGATCATTACCAAAAAGAAATTGGCAGCAAGAATGAAAGAGGCCAATGCTACAGGTGGAGGAAAGAACAGGGCACCTGCTCTCACGGATCTGGAAGAGCTGGATGAGTCCACACTGGAGCCAGAGTGCGTTGTAGGGATTGGTGATGCAGACAGCTCAGCCCGAGCTGCATCAAAGAAAGGTAAGGGACATGTCCATCATTCCTCACCCCTTGCCTGTCTCCCTCCCCCAATGTGGCTGTGTGTTGAGGAACTCCAGTACAGGCTTCAGTATCCACCTGCAATGCTTTATGGGAGTGGTAGTCATAAGAAAACACATCAGAGCAGTCAACATGAAATAATGTCAGGCATGCCACACAATACAATTAGAGACAGGAGAGGAGCAGGAAATAGTGCAAATGACATGTGATTTAATTGTGAATTACACAGTGAAAGCACCACTAAGACACTGTCCATATCTGTCCACAGGAGAGACTTCGCGCAAGACAATGCAGGAGAGGGAGAAGACACATCCCCAAAGGGAGAGGAGTGAGGAAGAAGCCAGGGATGCAGGGCCCAGCACTGCAACACCTCCAGCACCCTGCACACATGCAGCTGCCACACCAGAGGCAGCCACCATGCAACTGGATTCAGAAAAGGGGGTGGTGATGAACAGAGTGTCTGAATTAAGCAGACCACTCTTACCCAGTCCAAAGATCAGGGCTTGATCCATCACCGTTATTTAGCTCACTGCCCCATCCCAGCTCAGAACCTGGCTATATGCAAATTAGTCTGTCCCTGGCCCAGTGCATCATGGGAACATGCAACCATGCAACTGGAAGCATCTCCTCTGCTCCTTGACTCACCACAACATGAGTCACAACAACTTGCCACACCAGCAGACTCAGAGGTGTCAGATATCTGCAGGCCCAGGAGGCATGAGGTTCCCCGGCTAAGGATCTTACAAACATCCTCAGATGAGGAAAGGGAGGGTGAGAACCCAATGGAGTCAATGGCAGGAAATACAGCTGGTCTTCCATCCACTCCTGTCACTCTATCCGGAGGCACAAGACGTCATAGGGTCCGGGAGGCAAGCTTGAGTGGCCATGATGAGGGTGTCTTCCGAGGCCTTGAGACCACAATGGTCAAGGTGCAGCGCCTGCAGGCAAAAGCTATTAGTGCAGTGCACAGACAAATGCGCCATAGGAACAAAAACTTAGACAACATGAACCAGGGGATAACATCAATGGCGGACAGCATGAGGGACATGGCCGATGGAGTCAGGGACATGTCACAGTGTGCGATGTCACTTTGTGATGAACTACATGAGGATCGCGCCCAAAGGTGCAGGGAGAGGCAGTGCATGCAACAGCAGACAAGGGGCATGCACCGTCTTGCAACAGCGACTTCACTGCTGTGTCGCCGTTCTGTTGCGACGCAGGAGGGGCTGGTGCACTGCTGCACTGATCTCACAAGGGGGATGGGGAGAGTCACTACAGCAATGGAAGTGCTGCTGACAAACCAGTCAGCCACCACAGGAGGTGAAGGTTTAGGGGACACAGACAACATCAGTAGCAGGAGCAGCACCCCTATCCCTGAAATTCGGAGGAGCAGCAGACGCCAGAGTACAGGCGCTGGCACAGCAGACATAGAACAAAGCCAGCCTCAGGCATCACACAGTGCAGTGCATGGGCGCAGGCAGTGAGGCTGCAAAATTCGGTCAGACATGTGAGGGTGAGGTAACCCCCGTCCACCCAGTTGTGCTAGGCACACTTAGGATGTAACAAATGTGTCTTCAGACATTTAACGTAGTGCCAAATAAACTACGTTCATTGCCTTTACACACTTGCTTTGTCTCTATACTTACTCAAAAGTAGTTGTGTGTGATCTCTGCCCGTCTCTGTCTTCCGTCTGTGGGTGTTGGTACTCCTACTGTGTTGGCTGCTGGTAGTGCCTGCTCATCAACATGGTCTTCATAGTCCTCCAATTCCACCTCTGTGCCCTTCTTAGTTGCGAGGTTGTGCAACATTGCACAGGTTGCAATGATCTTACAGCATATTACTTGTGAGTACTGCTGTGCCCCCCCACTTTTGTGGAGACAGCGGAACCGGCTCTTCAGGAGGCCATAGGTGCGCTGAACGATGTTCCGGGTTGATTTATGTGCCACATTGTATCGTCTCTGGCTGGGGGTCGTGGGGTTGAGGTAGGGTGTCAGGACGAAGGAACGGAGTGCATATGCACTATCCCCTAATGTGAAATGAGAAAACCATTACTCACAGGCACACATTAACATACGTCTGCATCATCTAGCAAGGGAGTGTCACACAGTAATTTACCTAGCAGGTATCCTTCACCAAATTCCCCCGCTGTCAGGCGGGTGTAGATCGCACTGTTTTGGAAGATGTAGGAGTCGTGGGTGCTTCCTGGGTACCTGGCCACTATATCTGTGATCATGTACTTGGCATCACAGATTACTTGTACATTTATTGTGTGTGATGACTTCCTGTTCCTGTATATGTACTCAGTGGCAGCAGGTGGGCATATTGGGATGTGGGTGCCATCAATGCAGCCAATCACATGTGGGAAATTTGCCATTAGGTAAAATTCAGTCTTGGTCTTGAGCAGATCCGCATCAGTGTCTGGGAAGTGGATGTAATGCTCTATTCTTTGCATCATGGCATCCAGGAACTTCCTGAAGAAACGGGACAGGCAGCTCTGGGACACCCCACCTACGCAGCAACAACACTCTGGTAACTCACAGATGCAAGCAGGTGTATGCTACAGAGCACCTGCACATGGGGTGGGATGGCGTGGGCCCTTGGTTTCGGGTGCTCCAGGAGTGGGTGCAGGTCCCTGATCAGGTCCAGGATGGTTTGGAGGTGCAGTCTGTACCTTTGCAGTATCTCTGGCTCTGTCAGTTGGAAGAGTGTAATCCTCTGCCTGTAGACCTGCTCCTCCCTTTTCCATTCCCTCTCTCCTGCTTCCTGTAGCCGTAGACGCCTTGCTATGAAGTAGAATGCTGCCATTCTGGTTACACTGTTGCATTTTGGGGTCCTATTTTATAGCCTGTACCTGGTTACCACCTGCTTTCAATCCATGCTAAATACCGACTCTTAAATACCGAATTTGCAGCAAAATTGGTATTTTAGGGGTCACCTACCTCTCAAGGGTGTTACTTTTTCCATTTCTTATTTTCCGAATCGGTATATTTACCGATTCGGAACATTTACAGATTCGGAATATTTTTCGATTCGGTAAATTTACCGTTTCGGAACATTTACCGATTCGGAATATTTTCCGATTCGGTAAATTTACCGATTCGGAATATTTTCCGATACGGTAAATCTACCGATTCGGAATTTTTACCGAATCTGGAGTTTTTGGACGCCCTACATCTAAATGTCCAAATACCGGTCGGTACGGGCCGAAATTCGGTAAATTCGGCCGTTACCGACCGGTATTTGGCTACCTACATCTGGCCCATAATGTAGAAAAGTATTTTGGTTGTTACTCTCCTCTATGTAAACTATAAAACAAGCACACCCACTCATAGGATGATGTCTTCACTGGTGCCATCAGTGATTTCATCAATGAGGTCATTTAACAAGTACTTTAACTTGTTTTTTCAGAGAATTTCTAGGTTTTTTCCAATGTAAGCTTTGGCCTACCTACCAAGAGTCAGCTAACCCCATTTTGCTCACAGCTTTATGTTGCGCGCAGCATGGAGTTGGCAAGCCAGACCCTGCATCCAACTCCCTGCAAGCAGCCATCTGGAGGTGGATGACCCCAAGCTACACACGGCCTTTGGTCATGCACGGTTGACCGCAGGGTCTGTGTTGCCGCCAGGCCCTGCTTCCAACTTCCTGCAGAAAGCAAACCGCATGTAGCGCCCAGCCTTTGGCAGTGTGCAGCGTGGGTTGGTCACAGGTCTTGGCCTGACACCAAACTCCCTGGCCAAACCACCAGCAGGCTGTCAACCCCACCGGCACACTGCCTTTGTCATGCGCTGCATAGAGGTGGCCTTAGGACCCTGGGACCCAAGCCTCTTGGTCCAAAACATATATATTACGACCTGGGGGGCATGTAGCACCTCTCCCTGTCCCATAATTAGCCCTGAAAATGCCATCCCTATTGCATGGGGCTAAAAACAATTAAAGGGGAGGAAGGCATGCCTCCCCCTCCCGAGCCTTAATATGCATGGGCACCATATCCTTTGGGGCCTAAAACAATAAACAATGCAAGGGGGGCTACATTGCCCCTCTCCAAGCCCTCTTGGACCCCATTCCCTGGGGCCAAAATCCCTTATTGAGTCCCGGCGACCCTTACCCCCCAGGGCCAAAGGGGTAAGCTGCACATTCACTCTCCCCTAGCCTTATTAGGTCATGGGGCCCTCGTCCCCCAGGGCCATGTTATTTTTTAAAGGAGAGGCTACTTGCCCCCCTTCCCTTATCCACATAAGGCCCTGGGAACCCCATCCCACAGGGTCGTTGGGAGGAGACTTTGTGTTTGCTTCTGTTTGGCGGGAATTAAAAACTGCTCCTGCCAGGCAGACGCAAGATGTTTTCCTGCATGTGCAAGTTGGGAAACTACTGTGTTCTGTAGGCGGGCTCCCCTTGGACACAGTATGTGGGCCAGTCCCTGGGTATAGGGTCCCTCCCATTACAAACATTTACTCACCCAGGGGGGATGGGGTCCCGGGGCTTTTGAAGGCTTGGGAAGGGGGCTCTGTGGTCCCCTCTCCACTTTTATGGACATTTAGGCCTGAGGGGTGGGCTAACCAGGGAGTATAATGGCTCGGTGAGGCAGGTGCTTCACCCCCCCTCCCATTAATTAAACAATGCAGATCGAGCCTCCATTTTGTTCCCCACATTCCGCAGGACTCCCACAGGATTGCAGCAAAAATTGCCATTTTCAATTTTTGGCCTGGGGTGGGAGTGTGTGTCCCTTTGTGTCTCCCCATGGGGCCTTCCTATATCTTTTTTTTTTGTTCAGGACAAGGGACTAACTACCCAAGTCCTGTAATGGCAAACAACATTTTTCTGATGTTGCTGGCAGCCAATCAGAGACCTTGCTCCTGTGGGAGTCTGACTCCTGTGAGAATGGATTGGCCCAAGGGAAAAAAGCTCTCTGGCCAATCAAAATGCTCTATTTTTGAATTGCTGCTCCCGCAAGAGTCTTGCGAGACTCTCGTCGATCCAACTGTCCAGGTATACAAATATTCTTTAACCTTAATTTCTACAAAACTACTGAACGAATTTACATCAATTCCTAAAAAGCACAATATTCAGACCAAGATCTAGTTTCCTGCCGTATTGGTTTAATTTAGTTCAGCAGTTTTTGGGTTATTACTTCTTAAAGAAGTTTATGGAAATCTCCCCCCCCCCCTACCCGGCTTGACAGATCACCCAGACACTTTCCATGCATAAATGAAGCAAAAAGAACCCTTTTTTGGAAAGTTTCATCAAGATTCGTCAAATGGTACCAAAGTCATTAGCAACACTGAGTAACTAAGGAGGAAAATAAGTTAATGAAACTTGTAACATCAAAACGATCTTCTGATGAGCAGGATGAAGGAGAAGAAAGAACGAAGGTTAAACCAAAGGCCAGACGACACACAGTTAAGGAGCGTTACCTGAAAAGAGAAAGAAGTAAATACCTCTTGAATGTAAAAAATAGTGTCAAGCTTATCACGCTAAAAGGACAAGAGATGAAACAAGTACTGTTAATAAAAAGTATAGTAATAAACTGTAACAAAAACAGCATTAAATCATTGTAAGATCACCAAGGGGTGGGATGGGAGGGATAATGTCAGCCTCCATGTCTGTAATGAAATCCAGATTCTCTAGTCATGATAATATGAGAATCGCAATTTCATTACAAGAACGGAGGTTACATTATGCATGTTGGTAGCTTTGTAAAATGTAACATCTGCCACTGGTCCATACTAATAATATAAAGAGAGAGCCCAAACCGTTGAGGCGGGTAAGCTCCAGATCCACAGCGCCAACCGGAACACCGCATACAGCATTGGAAAGGTCAGGCTAAGCAGATGGACATAGGCTATACACCAGCGCACATATACTTTAGAAGGGACAAAGCACGTTGTTTGACAAAGTAGTCCCTTGGAAGTAGCACCAGCTCTGAGGTGGGCGTGTGCGTTCTGCGAGGGTGGGCGTGTGGGTGGGCGTGTGCGTTCAGCATTCAGCATTCAGCATTGTAACGCATGGAGACGCCTACAGCCTGAGAATAGCGTCCTATCACCGTGAGAATAGCGTTCGAGCACGTCATGAGGTGTGTTCTGCGAGTGTGGGCATGTGCGTTCAGCATTCAGCATTGTAACGCATGGAGACGCCTGCAACCTGAGAATAGCGTCCTATCACCGTGAGAATAGCGTTCGAGCACGTCGTGAGGTGTGTGCATTCTGAGACGACAGCTGCATTGTAAAGCGGGGGGTAGCGTTCAGTAAGGTGTGGCATCTGACGTTGCCGCGGTGTGTGGCGTATCTGTGCACCATGCCGTGTTTGGGGAGTGCGTGAACCGACCAAGCCAGGACGACTCAGGGGCATTTGCACACAGTCGAATTCGGAGCGGACAAACACACGCTCAGCCTTCGTAGAAGTCAGGACGGCTCGGGAGCGTTTACACACTGCCCATTTGGGAGCAGACAAACACACACTCAGCTTCGGATAAGCCAGGACGGCTCGGGGCCTTTGCACACTGTCCAGGACGGCTCGGGGCGTTTGCACACTGTCCATTTGTGAGCGGACAAACACAAGCTCAGCCTTCTCTGTCAAAACCGCAGAGCACACGCTCACCTTCAGCGGCACAAAGGCGGAACTTCCTCTGAGCGGGCACACAAGCCGAACTTCGGACAATTAATAGGCGGATGGCCGCGATTACCCATTTCACAGACACTATTGGCACACACACAGCATCGCGGTGCCGGACACTGTAGGCACAAGCACAGCATCGAGGGCCCGCTTTTGGACACTGCGAGGCCAAGGGACCTGACAGCAGCCACACCCGCTCAGTCATCCGCAGATGCAGAGGCACTTCTAACTAGGGCGATTCCTGACACTGCCTGGAGAAGCGGAGGCACATGTTATGCTGCAGGGGGCAACCAGCATTAGCATGTAGAAATGGCTCGATTACACAGGTAAAAAACTTTTTCTTGAATTGCAAAAGAAAGCGGGTTACTCTTCACAACAACTACAGGATGTTGGACCTAAAAACCCTACTGTCTTAGCTACTGCTGCCGCTAAAACTGACTTTGTTTTTGGGTTCATTTACCTTTCGGGCATTTATGTACATAGTCGCTCCCTCACAGGTTCAACAGGCCACTTGCAAGGGATTTGGATTGGGCACTGAGGGGGAGACAATTGACACTATCTAATGTGTGTCACACAGCTACTCGTAACAACTGCCACAAGTAAAGTGCTGTAACTATTACAAAGGACATGTTACTACTAATTGCGCACAATAGGTGAACATGGGAGTATGACCATTGTGCTACTTCATGCCTCAACTCATACTCATTACACTCACTTACACACAAGCTCGGACACAGAATACCACCCTGCCAGTCATTCTATTTCACATTTACAAGACAACTCCGGGGACAATCCAAACATGGTGAAGAGGAAGACACAACTATCCAGGACAACATCTAAAACACAGGCACAAAAAATACAACGCATACACAAAAGCCAAAACCACAATGAGCAAATGGTAGCTCAGATTTCAGCACCAACGACGTCTGCTGTTTGCAGTGAACAAACTCTGCGCCGTTCTCACAGGCTTGCTAACAGGAGTGCACGCATCCCAACGTCAAGTGCTAAATAGCCTCACCCACACAACCTGCTAAGAGACAGACCTGCCACTTTGCTTGACGTTCACCAGCACAACACACAACACATCGATGTAACATGCACTATTACAGGGACACAAGTACTATGTCGCCTCCAGCAACCACCATTCACTGTTAAAACAACACCCTCGCATTGGACACACAGTAAGATCCGCCTTCCAATACAACCCACTTTTTGACTACATCAACCATACAGATATCAACATTGGCAACATGGACAATGTCTGTAACAAATGCAAAGCACTTAAATGGAAGGCTGAACCTCAAGGACTTTGCTGCTCCGCCGTAAAAGTACTATAAGCAACATTGAAGAACCACCAATACTCATTAGACAACTACTTAAAAAATGTTATGCCTACCTTTAAAATACATGGCCAGTTATACCACTTAATTGGCAGTCTACTTCCACAGGAAGGAAAACCTGCACAATTTCTGCAAATATATTTCCTGTCTCAACAACATCAAATAGACACACGGTCACACATGCTGCCACATTTAAATATCCACCTTATTGAACTACTACAGGACACATTACACTCACATAACACTTACAATCAGTCCATAAAGTACAACTATGAGATGAATATGCAGAAGAAAGACTTGCACATCATTATCCACGCTGATCATCGTCCACCAAAGACACATCAAGGGAGGTATAATGCACCGAGCACGGATGAGGTTGCTGTTCTTTTAGTAAACGAGAACAAAGGGCCCGCGAAGTTGTATTACATACTCGGGACGGCCTATTACGTAGAGTGTCAGAATTACATGGATCATATGATCCTTTACAATACCCCATTCTGTTCCCAAGAGGGGAGGATGGGTATTGTCTAAATATACCCCAAAACCATTTCCATACTAAGAAAATGGTCACATGCATGCAGTACTATGCCTATACCCTTATGGTTAGATCTGGCGCTTTCAATACCTTGCATTGGTTCCGCAATCTATTTAATCAATACATTGTGGATATGATGGCAAAGATGATAATGGAAAGACTGGATTTTATTCGGCGTAATCAAACACAACTACGCGCAGATAACTACATCCATTTAAAGGATGCAGTTAATCAAAATCAGCACGTATATGCACTAGATATCGGACAACACGTTATATTGCCATCTACATTCACTGGCTCACCCAGGTACATGCACGAAAAGACACAGGATGCAATGACATACGTCAGGCAGTATGGGAGACCAGATTTGTTTATCACCTTCACCTGCAATCCCGAATGGCCAGAGATTAAACAACACTTATTCACAAAACAAATATCCTGCGATAGACATGACATCGTAGCGCGTGTGTTCAATTTAAAGGTTAAGCTGCTGACCCAAAAAGCTATTTTCGGTACAAGTAAAGCTTACATTTTTACTATCGGATGGCAAAAAAGAGGACTGCCCCACGTACACATTTTATTGTGGCTTGAACATAAAATACAGCCAGACGAATTTGATCACATCATATCAGCCGAGCTGCCTGATCCTGTCAACGATCAACTACTATTCCAAATTGTCAAAAAAACTTGCTCCATGGACCATGTGGGGAACACAACATTCTTTCACCCTGTATGAAAAACGGTATTTGTACTAAGAAATACCCAAGGGCTCTCACGGATGAGACAGAAACTGGTGTTAATGGGTATCCCGTTTACCGTAGAAGAAGCCCAAAGCATGGCGGCCATACTGTCATAATCACAGTCAGAGGAGAGGAGGTCACTGTAAATAATCGGTGGGTTGTTCCATATTCGCCTGTACTGTGCCGCAGTTTTATTGCACACATTAATATGGAATACTGCCAATCCGTTAAAGCCATAATAAAATATATATGCAAATATATAAACAAAGGGTCTGATCAGGCAACTGCTACTATACAAAACAAACACAATGAGATAGAAACATATGTCAATGGCCATTATATTAGCACATCCAAGGCCGTGTGGAGGCTTCTTGAGTTTCGCATTCATGAAAGGCATCCCACTGTCACACATTTGGCCGTACATCTACCAAATGGACAAAGAGTATATTTTAATGACACAAACATTAGGCACATAGCACAAAACCCACCGGCAACAACCCTTACCGCGTTCTTCCACTTATGTGGGTCTGACGATTTTGCTAAAACCTTGCTATACCACGAAGTTCCAGAGTACTTCACATGGGCTCATTCAACCTTTACACGTCGGAAACGCGGCCAGGAGGTACTAGGTCACCCTGGGGTTAGGAAAGACACTGCTCTTGGTAGGATGTACAGTATTCACCCAAACTAATCAGAATGCTTCCATTTAAGGATTCTTTTACAACATGTTCATGGGCCTACTAATTTTCAGAGTCTTTTGAATGTTAACGGGCAACTAATGCCAACCTATCAAGCGGCCTGTAAACAACTAGGTCTTATTGAAGACGACGAACATTCGAAACATACGTTAGCTGATGCGGCGCTTTCACAATCTCCATCAAAACTCAGGGAATTGTTTGTGACAATTTTGCTATTTTGTCAACCATCTGATCCTATGGCTTTATGGGAAGAGTTTAAAAATGATCTATGTGAAGATATACTACACACTATGCATCAGGACTCTCATAATAACTGTATGCCAGTCACCAATGAAATCATTAACCAGGGACTAATAGAAATAGAAGACTCACTGTATCTATTAGGCGAGAAGTCCTTACAGGATTTCAGCCTGCCGCCAGCAGACAGGACTAACCAAACTGGATACCACAATATAGCTACCTGACATAATATACAAGAACTACATAACTACCTTGCTCAACACTTGCCGAACTTAGTTCCCGATCAACAACTCGCCTACAACACCATAGTTGATAGTGTTGGGAACAACCAAGGCAAACTATTGTTCATAGACGCCCCCGGTGGGACAGGAAAAACTTTCCTAAGAAACCTCATACTAGCCATAATTTGCTCTTCTGGCAAATTGGCTCTGGCTGTTGCTTCGTCTGGAATAGCTGCCACTTTGCTAACTGCTGGTAAAACCGCACATTCGACATTTAAACTACCTTTAACTGTTTCCCTTGAAAAGGATTCTATATGCTCTATTCGAAAAAACTGACCTTTAGGGATACTGCTTCAAAATGTGAGACAAATGTACAATGACACACCGCTCACATATAGAGGCAGTTGACAGAACTCTTAAAGACATTAGAAATTCCTCCAACATCATGGGAGGTGTAACTTTTGTGTTTGCTGGTGACTTTCGCCAAACTCTTCCTGTGGTGCCTAGAGGAACACGTGAAGATATACTAAAAGCATGCTTAAAAGCATCACACTTATGGAACTTTGTACAATCTATTACCTTACGTACTAACACGAGAACACATTTAGGAGGTGGAGATACACTATTTGCCGATCTTCTACTACAAGTGGGTAATGGAGAAATACCTGACACAAATGGCTTTATCAACATACATAACTTAGGTAAGCCTCTCAGTACCTTACATGATCTCATACAACATGTTTACCCAGACATTCAGCATCTTCTATGGAAAGATTTCACATGGATATGCGAATGGTCTATAGTTGCGCCCCGAAACTCTGCAGTACATCATATCAATGAACACATCCTACAACTATTCCTGGGTGAAATCAAAATATATAATTCCATTGATACAGTATTAGATACACAAGACGCCATGCATTACCCGCAAGAATTCCTCAACTCACTTAACCCTTCCGGACTTCCCCCCCATACACTCCAAATTAAAGTCGGTGTTCCTATCATGTTATTAAAAAACCTACATCCACCTAATCTCTGCAATGGGACGCACCTCCAAGTTAAAAGTCTTTTACCATATGTCATTGAGACTACTCTTCTCACTGGCCCTGCTGCAGGACAGTTAGACCATATTCCCCGAATTCCCATGATCCCTACTGATCTACCATTTCAATTTAAATGCCTACAATTCCCTATTAACATTGCTTTTGCATCCACCATAAACAAATCACAAGGTCAGACATACAAAGTCATTGGGATAGACTTCAGAGAGGACTGCTTCACTCATGGACAGTTATATGTCACACTCTCTAGGTCAGGGAATGCAGAAAATCAATTTATACTAAATCCTGATTCTCAATAAACAAGAAATGTGGTATACCATGAGGTTTTGAAATACATTTTTCTTACCTATTAGAACCATTGCAGACATTCTTTTTTATACCCGGACAACGTCGGGACAGGCCGCTAGTATATATATATATATATATATATATATATATATATATATATATATATATATTCACTGAAAAAAACATAGGTTTCACCCATGTTATAGTTAGCTGGACATTTTACTCATTCAAAACCTTTGAAATTCCCCCGTTATTGTTAGTTCAGCTAACTATAACTCGCGCACCCGCACTGCACTGCTGATGACATCACATATTACATCACTCATGACATGGTCAGTGACATCACTCATGACATCACTGATGACATCTCAAATCACATCACTGATGACATCATCCAGTGAATGTGTGTCTTTCTGAAAAATAAATATTTTTTATATATGTATATCTAAAGGTCGATGGAAGAATACATGGGTAAATAAGTGTCTAAATGGATGTTTTTTTCGTAAAAATGATTGCATAACTGACTTATTAAGTATATCTTAGTGAATACATGTATTAGCGAGTAATCTTTAAATATGTAAATATCTGTATCAGTGTCTCACTTTGTGTATAAGGGGCTGCATGGGTTAGTGAGTAGCTACATGAGTGTATATATGGGTTATTATATGGATTTTTGAGTATCAGAATGAGTGTCTGTAGGGTTCGGTGGGGGTATTACTTAGCGCACAGATGCATGAATGAGTGACTCACTCTTTGTATGTGTTTTGAAGACAGCATGTATGCAGGACTGTATGGGTGAATGAGTGTGTGTATGGGTGTGTTACTAACTGAATGACTGCCTCAATAGTGTCTTTATGAGTAAGTACATATGTTTTAAATTAGTATATGTGAGTACTGATGTATATAAGTAAGGATATATGACAGTGACAGATTGGAAGAGTTCCTGTATAAATAAGTATGTGTTTCTATAACTGATTGTTTAAATGTAAATGTAGTGCTTATATAGCGCACGAATCACCCCCGAAGGGGTCTCAAGGCGCTGTACATAACCCGCTGTGGAACCCTTCCTGGCCTTTCTTGTGAAGTGCCCACTCCTGGGCACCCCCAAGGTGAAGCCAGGCATCCTAGCGCTGTTGGGGTCGTTGTGGAGATTAAGCAAGCTATTGCCCAGAGTTGCAGAGTGGGACCCATGATTAGAATAGGCACTGAGGCGAGAATTATCGATCCGGGGAAATTGAGCTCAAGACCCGCCGAGGCAGGAATTGAACCCTGGTCCGGGCCAGACCTCTGCATCAGGGTCTGCCGCTCTAACCATTGATCCACACTTCTCCACTCCATTGTTTAAGAGAGTAAGTATGTGTACGTTTCTGTAGAAATAAGTGTAGTGGTGTGTATAGACCTGTATATGCAAGTAAATGGATGTTTGATGTGTGTGAATAACTCTATATATAAGTGTAGGTATGTAACAGGATGTATACGTGTATGAGTACATATGATGAGTGAGTACATGTATGAGTGACTATATAGAACTACTGGTGAATGAGTGAATGTGTATGTAGGAGTTGGAATTACTAAATAAGTTGTTGTAACTGGTTTTGGTATCTCCATTTAAAAAAAATGTTAGTTCCTATTTTTGAATGTGTGTATCAAAGGTAATATTAGGGTGAGAGGACGCCTGCCACTCTTTCACAAAGATGATGTCATCAGTGATGTCATCAGTGATGTCATCAGTGATGTCATGAGTGATGTCACTGACCATGGCATGAGTGATGTAATATGTGATGTCATCAGCAGTGCATTGCGGGTGTGCGAGTTATAGTTAGCTGAACTAACTATAACGGGGGAATTTCAAAGGTTTTGTATGAGTGAAATGTCCAGCTAACTATAACATGGGTGAAACCTATGTTTTTTTCAGTGAATTTCGAAGGTTTTTTAAATGCTATTTCTTAACTATAACTGAAACTTATGGTTTTTACGAAGGGTAAAATGAAAGTCACAGGTATAATAAAAATAAAGGAGGAAAACTACTAAAATGGCGGTTGGACGGATTATGTAATCAACGTTTGGTGGCTCAACACTACATTCCAAATAAATATAGATAGAATATGTTTATTAATATATTAAAAAAGCATAGCAGCGGATGACACACACGACCCGGGAAAAGAAAGCGGCAAATTTAATACCTGAAATGAGGAGAGGTTTGCTTGGCGAACTTGAAGAAAAAAAAAAAAAAAGTGCGCTTGGAAACAAGGCTGCGCATGCGTAGAGAGTACGTCCTTCAAATTAGTTTCTAGCTATACGTGTTACCAAGTCTGATAAGATTGGAGGCCAAGGACAAACACCTTGGTGTCTGTGGCAGGAAATCTCATCGATCACACAGAAAATATGCGGAGGGTAAAATGAAAGTAACAGATATAATAAAAATAACGGAGGAAAACTAATAAAATGGCGGTTGGACAGACTATGTAATAAACGTTTGGCGCCTCGACACTACATTTCAAATAAACATAGATATAATATGTTTATTAATATATTACAAAAGTATACCAGCGGATGACAAACACGACCCGTGAAAAAAAAGTGGCAAATGTAATACCTGTAATGAGGAGAGGTTTGCTTGGCGAACTTTCAGAAAAAGAAAAAAAAGTGCGCTTGCAAACAAGGCTGCACACACGTACAGAGTACAACTGGTGCACAAAAAAAAACTGAAAGTTTTACATACTATCATAGAAATATAGCTCTAAAAATTGCTCCCGACACCTAATGAATAAAACGGACTTCAACTTTTTTTTCCCTTTTCCACCGCATACGAGTACCATACGCGTACGCCACCGTTTTACATTTTTTTAAAACAAATTTGACTCTAAAAATCCAGGTACGACCCCATGAGCAAGCCTACAGGGTCAGAATGTTTCCACCCTGCCCCCTTTCCTTATTCCTCAACTTTGTTTTACTGTTTTCTTGTGACTCGGTTCTAGCGACGAACAAGATGGCTGCCAACACTTCCTGGTTTGGAGTGTTGATAGACAGTTGACAGCCAATCAGCAAGCAGTTCGTGCTCGTAATTGTACGAATTTCCGTACGCGTGCAGAACTCCGTCTCTAGATATCGCTATGATTTTACTTTTGATTTTCTCAGGAACTACTGAACGGATTTACACCATTTAACAAAAAGCACAATCTGCGAACTGAAATCTACCTCTCTGCCAAATTTGGTGTAATTCCGTTCAGCCGTTCGGGCTGTAGCCCTGGCTAAAGGTCCCTATAGAAAATTGCATGGGGAAAACATGTTTTGGGACCCCCCTTTTTTCTCGGCCCCCACTTGACGAATCACCCCCAAACTTTCAGGGAAGGCGCGGAACTGATCAGGTCATTTTCTTAGAGAAATTCGCAAAGATTCGTCCACCAGCGCCAAAGTTATTCCAAATAGAATGTTGTGGATTTCCTATGGAAACTAGGTCCTAACTATAACTACCTACTGGCGACCGCCAGTAGGTAATATATATATATATATATATATATATATATATATATATATATATATATATATATATATATCTTTCCTTCTAAACTACTGTGATCAAGACCTAGGGGCACATTAGGATGGCGGGCGGAAAATCACCCCGACCGCCATGGAGGCGGAAAACAACCGCCCGCCAGGACCGTGGATAAACCGGTGGTCAAATTAGGATCAACCGCCACGAAAGACCGACCGCGGCGGTAGCGGTTGAAATAAAACCGCCCGACGCGTGCGGTGATGCCAAAACTCCGACCGCAGCGGCCGGAAAAGCAGCAGAAAAGACAAAACCGTCCACAGGTAAAGCGGAGACACCGCACGGGAAATTAGGATATCCCCGAGTGTCCCGCGGTCAGAACCGCTGGTTCCGACCGCCGCAGTCGCACACAGGAGTGAATGGGAGAGATAGCGGAAGAGCTGCAGCATAGCCACCGCAGCGGAATGAACATGAAAAAAATGGCGGACGAATCCAAAACACCGCCGTGATGACAAACATTGAATAAATCAATGTAGCTATGCCCCCCTTGAAAGAAATACAAATAGCAATAAACATTGCTAAGAAAAATATACAAGGACAGGGCTACTCCAACAACACACCTGACATCCAAATACCACTTGGCCACACCCACACAGCTGAGTATAAAACCACCAGCTTCACTGACCACAATCCTTTGCAATACTCCAGAAGAGAAGGCCATACACCACATCTCACAGGAGAGGCAAAAGAGCACAGCACACACACACAAACACCACCACCATCACCACCACCATCACACCAGCACCAACAATCCCCCAACACACCTCACACCTCACACCTCACACACCAACATCACACCCACCACCCACCCACCAGCACCCACAAACAATCCAAACACAACACAACATGACCTCACCTAAAATGCCCAAATTCACTGAGAGTCAGTTGACAGTCATGGTCAACGAGATAGTGAGAGTAGAGCCACAACTGTTTGGTAGCCTGGTCCAACAGACACCATTAGCCAGTACCCAAATGTGGGAAAGGATAGTCCAAAGGGTGAATGCAGTAGGGAACACCCCAAGATCCAAGAAGGAGATCATGAAGCGGTGGCATGATCTCAAGAGGGTTGTCAAGGAGAAGAGGAGCAAGAACTGGATGCTGGATGAGAAGACTGGCAGTGGCCCGCCCATCCCACAGAAAACATTCACACCATGGGAGGAGAAGGTGCTTGCCATCCTGCATCCTGAGAGTCTCACAGGAGTAGGCGGGGGAATGGAGGCTGGTAAGTACAAACAAATGCCAAACAACACACTGAGAATTACTCCCTTGCACAACCCAAACCCCCATCACACTGTCCACCCTCACCCAACAGGTAGCCAGCCATCTTGCAATGGATACTTGTATGGGGTGGGAGGCCTGTTACACTACTCCCAGCATGCCCCCTGCCCCGCTGCCCAGCAGCGAGGAGGCCTCCCCCACCCAGGAGCATGTGGCAGCCATTGCACTGTTCCCCCTCACTTAACAGGTAGGTAGCCATCCTGTAATGGAGGAGTGTGGGTGGGAGGGAGGATTGTATCACTACTCCCAGCATGCCCCCTGCCCCACAGCCCATCAGCATGGAGGCCTCCCCCACCCAGGAGCATGTGGCAGCCATTGCACTGTTCCCCCTCACCTAACAGGTAGGTAGCCATCCTGTAATGGAGGAGTGTGTGTGGGTGGGAGGATTGTATCACTACTCACAGCATGCCCCCTGCCCCCAAGCCCAGCAGCATGGAGGCCTCCCTCACCCAGAAGCATGTGGCAGCCATTGCACTGTTCCCCCTCACCTAGCAGGTAGGTAGGCATCTTGGAATGGAGTCCTGTTTGTGGGTGGGATGCCTGTTTCACTACTCCCAGCATGCCCCCTGCCCCACAGCCCAGCAGCATGGAGGACTCTCCCACCCAGGAGCATGTGGCAGCCATTGCACTGTTCCCCTTCACCTAACAGGTAGGTAGCTATCTTAAATCTTCCTGATGTGTGTGTAGGAGACCTGCATCCCGAAATGCAGCAACAATTGCATGCAATGCATTGACATCCAACATGTATGAGTAAATGATGTTCCTCTGCACTATGAAATTACACACAGTGTTGCCATGAATTGTACTACTGCTGACTCCATATTTGTGTAGTGTACAGACAGTCGATTACACACAGCTGAGACAATACTTGCACAGTGCCCAACACTGACCATTCCCCATCTACTCCGCAGGTGATGAAGAACTCACTGCTAAGGACCACACCAACGACCAGCAGAGCCAGTCTCCACCTCCGGCACATGGACTCTCAGATGCGGAGACCCAGGACAGTTTGGACGATGAGCTCCAGCCCAGACCATCTGGTGTGCCACAGACCCAGAGGTCCCAGGCCCCCAACCTCACCACCACCACGTCTGCTGCAACAACAGTGCAGCAGACCCCTGCTGTCATGGCCTCTGCCTCCACCGCAGCCACCACCGTCACCACCGCCACTGCCATTACCACTAGTACCACCAGTAACACCTGCAGCACCCTCCCTGTCCCAGGGGATGACCATCCCACAGCAACAACTGTGGAGGGCAGGGAGAGAGTGTGTGGACCCACAGTGGCGAGGCACAAGGTCCGTGGCAGCAGAGCAGGTGGGAGGGCCAGGGTCACCACCAGACCTCGGGAGGAGTGGACACCATCCCTGGACCACTTCACCAGAGTAGTGGAGGCATACCAAGAGGTCCAGGGACAAAGTGGCCGGTCGGATGAACTTTTAAGGGAGCTCATCCTGCTGATGAGGTCCATCGACAACTGCCTTGGACAGATGGTGGACCTCATGGACCAGCAATTGGCGTTGCAGAGGGACAGGCCTTTGTACCAACCACCACCTCCGTCCCCTCCTGTTGTGCCACAGGATGACAGTGCACCATCCTCCCCTGCGCCAACAGAGAGGGACGAGTCCCCTCATGCCGCTAGCCATTCAGCAGGACCCCCACCGCCAAAAAGATCTAGGGGGCGTCCAAAGAAGAGCCTGGGAGTCTCCGGAGGCAAAGCACCTGCCACACGCCAATCACGGAGCCAGCCGTGATGACAACCCTCTTCCCTACTGTATTGACTGTTTGGACTGTCTTTACCCACATTTCCTTGGCAATGGCACCTGTCTGTTGGACTGGGTCACCACATCCATGTGGACTCTACTCTTGCATCTCATTGAACAGGACTGTCAACTCACTGCTCATTCCCCACTGTCATGTAAATATTCCCGCACAAATCACATGTACACTGTCAAAATAAAATCCCTGATGCACCAGTTTTTGTGCTGTATCGTTTTTAGTGCAAGATTTACAATGTTGACAATGTCCATGATGTGTCCAAATGATGTACAGTATGTAGTGCAGGATTCGTCTGTAGCACCTAGGTAGACACAACAGAACAACAGTCACTGGTCACATTGTGGCATCACAGGCAGAACACTACACAAAACATACACAAGACACTACAGGCATACTAGACAATGGGCTGCAGGTGTGAACAAATAGGGTCCTGCATATGTTCACATATGGAACGTCAATGTCACTTTAACCACACACAGGTGACTGAACGTGTGCCTGTCTGTTACATCCGCGCTTAGCCCATCACAACAACAGCAAACACACCCCACAATGTACACGTTGTACCTCGTCACCCACCTTCAAGTGAAGTAGCGTTCAATGAGCTGCTGCCGCAGGTCTACTCCTTCATCCTCTCCACTGTCCTCATCACTGGAAGCAGGTCCTACAGCAGGTGTAGGTCTTGGTTCCTCATCATCATCCAGGAGCAGGGGGATCCCCTTGTGGATGGCCAGGTTGTGCAGCATACAGCATGCCACAACGATCTTGCACACCTTCCCAGGCGAGTATGACAGTGCACCTCCTGTCCTGTCAAGGCAGCGGAATCTTGACTTCAGCAGCCCAAAAGTCCGCTCAATCACACGTCGGGTCCTGCCATGTGCCTCATTGTAGCGGTTGTCAGCTGGGCTCTGTGGATTCCTCAGCGGGCTCAACAGCCATGGCCTACTGGGATATGCAGAGTCACCTGTGAATGACAAAAACACATTGCAATGTTGCACAGCCAGAGTGCATCAGGTAACACACAGCACGCAAATCTGTAGGCATACTCACCCACAATCCAAGCACGCTCGGGATGCAGATTTTCCATCAGTCGGGGCACAATTCTGTTCCTCATGATGTACGAGTCATGTGCAGAGCCTGGAAATTTTGCACACACATGTGAAATGGTCATGTCCGCAAGGCACACCACCTGAACATTGATTGAATGGAAATGTTTTCTGTTCCTATATATGTGCTCTGCTGCCTGTGGAGCCACCAGACGTACATGCGTGCAATCGATGTCACCTACAACATGTGGGATGCGCCCAAGGGGATAGAAGTCACCCTTCACACCGGCCAATTCTGCTCCCTTCGGAAAATGGATGTAGCGATTCCTATATATCATCATGGCTGCAAGAACATCCCTCAGCACCTGGCTGAACATGGGCTGCGACATCCCTCCAGCGCTAGCCCGGGTCTCCTGGAAGGAACCAGTTGCGAAAAAGTGAAGAGCTGCCATCACCTTGTATGTGGGTGTGAAAGCAGTTGGATAGTGACTTTGAGGCTGCAGGTGGGGCTCCAGAAGATCACACAGGACTTTCAGTGTTGGTCTATCCAGGCGGAATTTGCGAATGATTGCAACATTCTCCATGTCCTCCAGCACTGTCAGGTGCCGTAGGAGATTTGGCCTTCTCCTAGTTGCGAGATGACATAGAAAAAGTCAGGGTCAACCATCATGAGATGTCCTCAGCACATGCCAACAACTATGTAATGTTAAAACAAACACTGCCTGAGAGCTGTATTGCACATCAGGTTACATGTGTGTCCTCATGATACACACAGTGGGCACACATCTCCACTAACCATACCCAAGTGCCACCGACACATTGGTCTATGTGAATGCATAAAAGCAGAACAACACATGTCACATGTGCCCGCCAGTTGCTGGTACATACGCAAATGTATTTGTAGAAACATGACTTTTCCATGACCATCTGCTGTGCCTGTCACAGCTCTATGCATTATGTGAAGCCTGCATACATCCGTCCACACATACATCACAGCAGCATGAAAAATGTCTGTTGTGTGCACGAGCTGATGTGAAGGCACCAGTCTGGGACTATACCATACAGTGACACAAGCCTTGTCAAGGTCAGCAATGACACACATCACATTGATCACATGAACACCATTGTTACCATCTCGAGAGTGTCAAGCATAATCAATCAACAAATGCACAAATAACATGGCAGGGACCACATACCAAAATGTGGGATTGACATGGAAGAAGGGCATTGTGTGTACAAGGCTGTGCCCTGCACCAAGTTGCTGCTGGGTACTGATACAGTGTCCACGACGGACAGAGCAAATTTAAGTAACGGGAATCGCGGTACCTACCGCCTGGCCCTGACGGTGTGACCCCAGCACCACCATCTACCCAGCCAAGGTAGCCATTGGCATATGGAGATGTGTATATGGCGGTGGGTATGCTCCGCCGCATGATTCGCGGTACCTACCGCCTGACCCCGGCGGTGTGACCCCAGCACCACCATCTACCCAGCCAAGGTAGCCATTGGCATATGGACCTGTGTATATGGTGGTGGGTATGCTCCGCCGCATGATTCGCGGTACCTACCGCCTGGCCCCGGCGGTGTGACCCCAGCACCACCATCTATCCAGCCAAGGTAGCCATTGGCATATGGACCTGTGTATATGGCGGTGGGTATGCTCCGCCGCATGATTCGCGGTACCTACCGCCTGGCCCCGGCGGTGCATCACCGCCGGGGCCAGGCGGTGATGCTCCAGCCTGCAGTTCTCACTCCTTGACAGATTTATTGTGGCCACATGGTCACTCTTCATTGGGATGGTGTGGGGAGTCCATATTGTGGCAAACTGCAGTGTCCACTTAATGAGTGTGACTCCATGTCTGTCTAATTTGCATGCTACATGATGGTTGAAGCCCACACATACGATGACAATGTGAACCCAGATTGGCACATGGTGCTTGCTATGGCCTAGTTGGCATTGTGGCATGTGTAGTCAAAACAGGTGTGTGTGGTCCCCTCTGGTTCCCTGTAGGGCTGTCAGTGGTGATGAGTGTTGTGGGCACATCATGTCCATGGGGCAGGTCAATGTGGGGTGGGGGCACTCCATTCACGGGCAGGGTGTAGTGCTGTGTGGCATCGACATGCCTCACTCCTGGCAGTTTGTCTGCATGACAGGCACTGTTGTGGTCTATATAGTGTGTAGCTGCACAGTGATTGCAGGGTGTGGTGGTTACCATGTAGCTCTAGGCCTCTACTGTGCTGCATTGATCTGAAATCGTGTGACCAGATGATGACACTTACACAACCCTGTTTCACTCAATAATGCAGAATCGCAAGACACCACGGCGGAACATGATCCAGAAACAAGTGGTGGCGAGACCAGCACGACAGCGGCAGCGGAGGCAAGTGAGACTGAGCCAAGTGACACTTAGCACTCCAGTGCAACTGAGGGTGACAGGAGTATGCAGGAGGAATCCGTGGCTGAGACACAGAGTACCACTTCATCTGATGCCAGCGGGGATGCATCCATGTTAGCAGGCACTGGGGATGGGGAGTCTGCTGCAGCATCTGACACCCAGCGGCCAGTGCCCAGCCTCCCATCCACTTCCTCTGGTGCTGGCCATATCCGTGTTACTAAGAGGGGACGAGTGACATTCACACATGGCACCGCTGACCCTGCACCTGTCCCCCCTGCTGCCCTCAGTGCAGAGTGCATAGAGCTCCTGCGCCACCTTTGCGTGGGCCAGACCGCCCTGCTCAATGCCTTCAGTGCCCACGAGAACAAATTAGGCCAGGTGATTGCATTCATGGAGGGCATACACTCTGACGTGGGTGGGCTACACCGTACAGTCCAGGCATTGTCAGCCACAGTCACGTCAGCCCTCCAACAGGCACATGCTCCCATTGCAGCTCAGGTGCCTGTGACGACCACCCATTCAGTGGCCACATCAGATGACAGTGACCACTTGGCACCTACGTCACCTAAACGATACAACACTAGGAGCACACGTCAGACCCAAACCAAACAATCCCGTCCACAGACTCCATCCCCAAAGAAGAGCAGGGCCCCCCCAATATGCACAGGCAAGGGAAAGTCACAGAAGAGCAAGGCCAGAAGATCATTGTGGCGGACATCAGGCTCACATGCTGCAGAGGCATCACCAGAAATTGACTCTCCTATGCCCACAGAGGATGTGTGGCATGTCATGGGTACACCTGGGGAGAGCACAGGGACACAACCACCCACCACATCAATCCCAAAACAAAGTACATCGAGGCAGGTGGAGGAGAGCCCTGTTGTGACCAGCCCAGTCATTGAGGCAGAGGAGAGCCCTGTTGTGACCAGCCCAGTGATTAAGGCAAAGGAGGGCAGTGTAGTCACCAGCACAGCGATTAAAGCAAAGGAGGGCAGTGTTGTGTCCAGGCCAGTGATTCAGGAAAAGGAGGGCAGTGTAGTGACCAGCCCAGTGATTAAGGCAAAGGAGGGCAGTGTAGTGACCAGCCCAGTGATTAAGGCAAAGGAGGGCAGTGAGGTGACCAGCCCAGTGATTAAGGCAAAGGAGGGCAGTGATGTGTCCAGGCCAGTGATTCAGGAAAAGGAGGGCAGTGTAGTGACCAGCCCAGTGATTAAGGCAAAGGAGGGCAGTGTTGTGACCACCCCTGGCAAGAAGGGACAGGAGGGCACTGCAGACACAACCCCTGGGGGAAGTGGGAAGGTGGGCACTGTAGGGGGTACACCTTCCAGAGAGGGTAAGGTGGTCCAGAGGCGTAGCCATCCCAAGCGTTCTGCAGGATCAAGCACATCACCAGAGGGAGTGCCAGTGTCTGCCCCTGATGTGGGATGGTTGGTGTGTGTGCCTGTTGTGTCACCACCACTTCCCATCAACCCCAAGACAGGGAAGCCATTGCATGTTCCCAAAAAGTGGAAGGGCACCCCTCCAACCTCTCCCACCCACACTGTATCAGGGGTGTGCATGACTCCATCTCCACGTGCCACTGTGCCACCTGGTCCACACAACCCTCCACCTTGCAGGCCCTCTGCTATTACCACATCACATGGGCCTCTGTCACCCCATTCAAGTGGGCCTGCTGTCCACAAAACACAGCCAGGTCCCAGTCCGCATGACAGCCAGGAGTGAGTTGTCAACACCCTCATGCGCCTGTGCCCCACACAAGTGTGCTAATCAAGACCATTGTTTGCGACTTGGGTGTGTTGCTGGCCCTGTTGCTCTGCTGTGCTGTACTCTCCCCTGTGCAGCCTCTCATGTACTTGCGGTCTCACCTGCCATGGACACTGGCCCTGTTGCTCTGCTGTGTTGGCATCTCCCCTGTGCCATGGACTCTGGCCCTGTTGCTCTGCTGTGCTGTACTCTCTCCTGTGCAGACTCTCATGTACTTGCTGTCTCACCTGCCAAGCCATGCCTTCCCTGGACCGGAAACAAGCTTCCGAGGACCAGTTTCTGTCATTCCAGCCGACTTCAGCCCGGCTTGCTTAAATCCAGTGGCAAAGTGAGCAAGGGACTCACGTCTGAGCATACCCTGCCACACTTATGGCGGCCAAAAGCGGTACAAAAGGGGGTGGTGATGGACGGAGCATCTGAATCAATCAAACACTCACACCCAGTCAAAAGATCTGGGTTTAATCCATCACCGTTCTTTAGCCCACTCTGCCACCCCAGTTCAGACATGGCTATATGCAAATCAGTCTGACCCTGTGCCTCATGGGAACAGTCCAGCCCGAACTGCTAAGCCATGCCTTCCCTGGACCGGAAACAAGCTTCCGAGGACCAATTTCTGGCATTCCAGCCGTCTTCAGCCCGGCTTGCTTGAATCCAGTGGCAAAGTGAGCAAGGGACTCACGTCTGAGCATACCCTGCCACACTTATGGCAGCCAAAAGCGGTACAAAAGGGGGTGGTGATGGACGGAGCATCTGAATCAATCAAACACTCACACCCAGTCAAAAGATATGGGTTTAATCCATCACCGTTCTTTAGCCCACTCTGCCACCCCAGTTCAGACATGGCAATATGCAAATCAGTCTGACTCTGTCCCTCATGGGAACAGTCCAGCCCGAACTGCTAAGCCATGCCTTCCCTGGACCGGAAACAAGCTTCCAAGGACCGGTTTCTGGCATTCCAGCCGTCTTCAGCCCGGCTTGCTTGAATCCAGTGCAAAGTGAGCAAGGGACTCACGTCTGAGCATACCCTGCCACACTTATGGCGGCCAAAAGCAGTACAAAAGGGGGTGGTGATGGACGGAGCATCTGAATTAATCAAACACTCACACCCAGTCAAAAGATATGGGTTTAATCCATCACCGTTCTTTAGCCCACTCTGCCACCCCAGTTCAGACATGGCTATATGCAAATCAGTCAGACTCTGTCCCTCATGGGAACAGTCCAGCCCGAACTGCTAAGCCATGCCTTCCCTGGACCGGAAACAAGCTTCCGAGGACCGGTTTCTGGCATTCCAGCCGCCTTCAGCCCGACGTGCTTGAATCCTGTGCAGCCTCTCATGTACTTGCTGTCTCACCTTCCATGGACTCTGGCCCTGTTGCTCTGCTGTGCTGTACTCTCCCCTGTGCAGCCTCTCATGTACTTGCTGTCTCACCTGCCATGGACACTGGCCCTGTTGCTCTGCTGTGTTGGCCTCTCCCCTGTGCCATGGACTCTGGCCCTGTTGCTCTGCTGTGCTGTACTCTCCCCTGTACAGCCTCTCATGTACTTGCTGTCTCACCTGCCATGGACTCTGGCCCTGTTGCTCTGCTGTGCTGCACTCTCCCCTCTGCAGCCTCTCATGTACTTGCTGTCTCACCTGCCATGGACACTGGCCCTGTTGCTCTGCTGTGTTGGCCTCTCCCCTGTGCCATGGACTCTGGCCCTGTTGCTCTGCTGTGCTGTACTCTCCCCTGTGCAGCCTCTCATGTACTTGCTGTCTCACCTGCCATGGACTCTGGCCCTGTTGCTCTGCTGTGCTGTACTCTCCCCCGTGCAGCCTCTCATGTACTTGCTGTCTCACCTGCCATGGACTCTGGCCCTGTTGCTCTGCTGTGCTGTACTCTCCCCTGTGCAGCCTCTCATGTACTTGCTGTCTCACCTGCCATGGACTCTGGCCCTGTTGCTCTGCTGTGCTGTACTCTCCCCTGTGCAGCCTCTCATGTACTTGCTGTCTCACCTGCCATGGACTCTGGCCCTGTTGCTCTGCTGTGCTGTACTCTCCCCTGTGCAGCCTCTCATGTACTTGCTGTCCCACCTGTGTAATGGACACTGGCCTCCCTGTTTGTATTTGAACTGTGCATAGTATCTTGCTTTTGGTCATCATTATGTGCCTTGCTGTTGACTACTATTGTTGTACTGCTACATCTGAGCAATATGTGAATAAATACAGTTACTCCTGTTGTGTATTTTGTCGGTGTCATTGCTGAATTAAGTACTTTTGGTGTTGGCATTTGATTGGCTGTGCACCATGGTCTATGTCTCACTTCAACATTGCCAAGCTCTTAGCAGGCCTCATATTTTTACACAGGGGTGACAGGGTCTTCTGTCCATACTGTACCTGATGATGGTGTAATCTGTGATCGCTATTGTAACTGTGGTATTTGTGCTGTGCATGTTTGTGGGATGTGTGATGTGGTTGTGTTATTCATGTCTGTGTGTAGCTTTTGTGCTTGTTATACACACACTGCTTGTTGTGCATGCAGTGCTGTATGTATGTGACCCTGCCACTGCCTGATGTGCATTCCCTGTTGCCATGTGGTGTTTGTTGATTGGTGTTTAGTGTGCCTCTGTGTTTGCTTTGATATGGCAGTGTGGGTTGTGTGGTATGTGTTTTGGTGTGTGTGTTTTGTCCCTGAATGCTCATGTTCTGTGCTCATGTTGTGTGAGGGTTCCCTTTGCTTTTCGCCAGTATGGCTGAGAGGGTATGTATGTTTGTGTTGGACTTCAGTATGTGTTCCTGTGGTGTTTGTGTGTTGTTGTTGTGCATGCATTTTTGGTGGCAACCCTGTGTGTGTGTTGTGTTTGTGGCTACACTCAGGGTGTGTGTTTGTGTGTGTGTGTATGTGCTGGCTAGGATTGTACGCCTTCTGGTCATGTAGTTGCTTACTGCGGCAGCGTCCGCGGCAGCCCATCTGGCGGTAGTGTTGGAGGAGGAACATCACCGGATGCATATGGTGGGCTGGGTTCATGGCGTTCAGGTCCGGGTCCCGTCTGTCACACTCCGCTATCCAGTTTCCACCATCTCAGGCTAGGCGGGGTCTCCGCTGCAGTGCGTCGACTTGTTTTGCCCATCCTAATATGTGGAGCGGGGCGGACGTCATTCCGCATGGCGGTGTGTCTGGATTGGCTGTCACCGCCACGGTGCTGGGCGCACTTTGTTGGCGGTGCGCGGCGCTCCGCGGCGGATTGGAAATGATCTGTGTTTACCTATCGTAATATGGCGGCTGTGACTTCCGCAGCTAGCGGGCGGAAGAAGCTGTTTTTCCGCCCCGCAGACACCGCGGTGGTGCCACCGCCCGACATCCTAATGGACCCCTTAGTGTGGTCGAAACATGTAGGAGGAGGAGAGTGGTGGCTTGAATCTATCCGTCAACCACCCAAGGAGAGTGCCACATTTATTTTTTCTTAGTGATTAATATATATATATATATGTGTGTGTGTGTTTATTACCTACTGGTGGTCGCCAGTAGGTAGTTATAGTTAGGCCCATGTTCCCATAGAAAAAGATTATTTTGACTAGCTTATATCTTTGGCTCCGGTTGATGAATCTTCACAAAATTCTCCACAAAATTCTCTACAAAAAGTGTGCTAGTGATTTTAGTTGTGCATGGAAAGGTTCACAGTGATCCATCAACATGGGCTGAGAAAGAGCGGGGGGGGGGGTGGACAAAATGTGTTTCCTATGTTAATTCCCGTAAGGGATTTTGAACACGGCTACAGCTTGAACTGCTGGACAGAATTGCACCAAATTTGTCAGAAAGTTACTGCTTGCTTTTTGTTATTTGGTGTAAATCTATTCAGTAGTTTTTAGAGTTATTAAAAAAACAATTGTATGTATAGGAATGTGGATCCTCTGAAGATCTGACAGCCCCCTTGTTGATATGTGATTGGCCGGCAACACTTCAACCAGGAAGTGTTGCCAGCCTTCTTGGGACTTAGCTCAGCTGCGTCCCAAAAACAGTTTAAAAAAAAAGAAAAGGGGACAGGGTAGGAATACCCTCACCCCCAAGCCGTAGTGCTGGGGTCAGCTTGGGACCCTACCTTGGCAAAACAGCATGTTTTTAAAAAACATTGGCAGCGAAATCACGGACAATGTCGCAATTCAATGGCATGAATGAAGAAAAAGCACAATCTCTCATGCTTGTTTATTGTATAGCCCCAGTGGGCCCGGTCATGGGGCATAAAAAAGAAGCCTTAGGATGGAGGAACAGGGGGCCCCCCTCTTAAGGCTGTCTTGAGCCCAAGGACCACAATCTCCCCGGGCTTTTATAATATATTGGCTGGGGGCTATGCGGACTCCATTTGAGCTTCGTGGACCACCACTGCACGGGGGCTTGCTTTTTTAAATGGAGGGGGCCGCATCGACTCCCCTCCTGGGACAGTTAGAAGCCCCGTGGACCACCACATCCCTGGAGCTAAAATTAAACATTTAAAGAGGGGCCTCATGGACCTCCCAGGACACGGGGATCACCACCTCCCAGGGGCCAAATACATATTAGAAATTGGGAAGGGGGCCCATGCCCATATATGGCCCCAGGGACACCACCTCTCAGAGCCTGGACTTTGTCAATTACAGAAGGGTGGGTTCCAGGGCACCCATGTAGATGTAGCCCCGCCCTAGGGGAGGGGGCCCCTGGGGCCAATATTGGCCAGGGGAGGAGGGCTGTACAGACCTGGTCCCAGTGAATTCTGGTCAGGCCCAGGGGATGGGGTTCCTGGGCCGAAATTGGCTTGGGGAAGAGGGCCCTCCTCCCCTTCAGTGACTGTCTTGGGAAAGGTAAAGCACATGTGTTTCCGCATTTTTTAAATCCTGAATGGAGGCGAATGCATCATTGATCTGTTGAAGTACAATCTGATCTAGGGTGACTTTGACTAGTGGTTTCATTCTCGTCATGTTCTGATGAGAGTAGAGTCTATGATTCTCCCTTTTAATTACCTAGAGTATGGAAAGCCCAAAATCATCTGCAGGCTCCATGTGTTTTGCCCGCCCCATTTTCCTTCGTAGTATGTAAGGGTCTTCCCTTCTTTTCCTACGTTGATAGACAGCTTACTGAAAGGCCCACAAGCACGTTTGCCAAATTTGGTGATGCGTTATTGATGCCGAGGAATGTGAGGACATCTCCGCCAAACAAAAAAGCCCTTACTTGTAGTCTCATCGTCTTCTCTTGACAAGGATTCATATTATCATACATTTTTGGATGAACACTGTGCAAGGAACGGTCACATTGCTGAAAGTACATGCAACCAAGGTTACTGGAGACACAACCTTGTGTTCCTTTACGCAGCTGTAGTGTAGAATATGCACTAGATACTTACCCAAAGAGGTGGCACTTACTAATTAACCAATATAAAGTATTCCAGTTAGGTAGACATTTTTGGCAAAACTAGGGACTCTTCTTGGATTAGATGAGGTTCCATTCTGGCCCTGATGCTTATTTCACAGCACAAACAAAAATAAACATGGCAGGTGCCACAGTCGAAGCTCCACTTAAGTAAAGCACAAAGGATCCTAAATTCCTGGGCTTGCCTAAGGAAAAGCTAGTGTGTTTCCTTCATATTCCATTTTGAAAAACAATATGACATCCTAAATGGAGGTGAATGCAACGTTGATCTATTGGAGCGCAATCTGATTTGTAGTGACTGTGATGAGTGGTTTCAATTTTCAATAGGAATGCTAATGCCCAAAATCCATAGCACCACTCACACCCCCACTCACAGACAACACAGGTACTCATACACCCACTCACAGACCCATACAGCCAGTTCCACACCCACTCATTGACCTATTGCACCACTCAGAGATCCACTAACAGACGCAGACAGGCCCTCACACACCCACTCACAGACCCATAGCACCACTCATAGGCCCAGACAGACACTCACACACCCACGTACAGACTCACATAGGCACTCACATACCCAATTGCAAAGCTTAACCACTTGGATGCTAAGGCCTATTTGATCGTTGCCATGTAATTTCCATTGAAATGAATGGCATTTCCATGACGAGCTGAGCTCGTCATGAGCGTCGAAGGAGTTAAAGGTTACAGCTAGGAAATATAATTTTAAAAGCCTTAACAATTCACTGGTTTACATGGACAATATAGTTGGGAAATAATATTGAAAAAACTATAGAAATTCACTGCAAAACCCAAGGTTATAGGGACATTATAGTTAGGAAACACAATCAAAAAAACGTACAAATTCACTGAAAAAAACAAAGGTTACAGGTAAGTTGTAGTTAGGAAATAGAATTAAAATAACCTTAGAAATTCTCTGAAAAACCTAAAGGTTACATGGATGGTATAGTTGGGCTCAGATTTCATTTGTACAAAACCCTTGCAATTTAGCAGTTATGGTTACCTGAGCTATCTTTAACTTATGCCCCCACAATACACTGCTTATCACCTCACATATTACATCACTCATGACATGCTCAGAGGAATCACTAATTACATCACTTATGACATCTCAGTGGTAGAGAGTGCCGTAGAGTGCAGTGTCATATAGTGAAGTGGTGTACAATGGAGTGGTGTAGAGTTGGGTGGGTGGAATAGGGTGTAGTGCGTTGGAGAGGACAAAGGTAGTAGGGTGAATTGGGTGGATTGGATTTGGGTAGAGTGAGATTGATTGAGTGTAGTAGGGCAGATTAGAGTGGGTGGACTGGATGGGGTGAATTGGATTGGAGTGGGATGTATTGAAATAGGGTGATGTGGATTGGATTAAGGTGGATGGGAGTGGGGTGAATTAGATTGGTTTGGGGTGGGTGGGCTGAATTGGGGTTCGGTGGATTGGATTAGAGTATGGTGGATTGGAGTGTGTTGGGCTGGATGGATTGGAATGAGTGGGGTGGACTTAAGTGGGGTGGACTGAACGGGGGTGGATTGGATTGGGGTAGAGTGGGGTGGATTGGAGTACAGTGGGGTGGATTGGACTGCACTGGAGTGGGGTGGACTGGATTGTGTGGGCTAGATTGGAGTGGGATGGACTGAAATGGGGTGGGTTGGACTGAAATGGGTGGGTTGGATTGGATTGGGGTGGATTGGATTGGAATAGGGTGGGTTGGATTGGACTAGATTGGACTGGGTTTGGGATGGACTGGAGTGGGGTGGACTGGAGTGGGGTCAATTGAAGTGGGGTTAATTGGATTGGAGTGAGGTGGATTGGATTGAGTAGGGTGAATTGGATTGAGGTAGATTGGATATGGGTGGGGTGGACACGATTTGGGTCGATTGAATTCGATTGAGGTGGGTTGGATTGGGGTGGCGTGGGTTGAAGTGGGGTGGCTTGTGGTAAATTGAAGTGGGGTGAATTGGGGTCGAGGGGGTGAATTGGGGTCGAGTGGGTGGATTGTATTAGAGTGGGGCGAGTTAGTGTGGGGCGGAATGGAGTAGGGCAGATTGAAGTGAGGCAGATTGTCGTGGGGTACTTTGGTGTGGCACGGATTGATTTTGATTGGAGTGGGGAAGATTGGAGTTGGATGGATTGGAGTGTGACGATTGTTTTGGATTAGAGTTGGCAGATTATTATGGATTGGAGTGGGGAGATTCGAGTGGGGCAAACTGTTTTGGACTGGAGTGAGGTGGACTGTAGTATGGTGGACTGGAGTGGGGAAGATTGGAGTGGGGCAGATTGTTTTGGATCAGGGTTGGGCAGATTGTTTGGATTGGAGTAGGGCAGATTAGAGAGGGGTGGATTGGACTGGGAAGATTATTTTCAATTGGAGTGGTGCAGATTGTAGTGGGTTTATTGTTTGTATTGAAGGGGCAGATTGTTTTGGAGTGGGGCAGATTGTTTTGGATTGCAGTGGAAGATTGTTTTGGAATGGAATGAGGCAGATTGGAGTGGGGCAGATTGTTTTGGATTGGAGTGGGGTAGAATGGAGTGTGTAATATTGGAGCGGGCAGATTGTTTTGGATTGGAGTGGGGTTGATTGACGTGGGATAGATTGTTTTGGATTGGAGTGGGGCAGATTGTTTTAGATTGAAGTGGGGCAGATTGGAGTGGTGCAGATTGTTTTGGACCAAGTGAGGCAGATTGTTTTGTATTGGAGTGGAGCAAACTGTTTTGGTGTGAGGTAAATTGTCTTGGACCGGAGTAGGACTGATTGCTTTGGATTCAAGTGGTGCAGTTTGGAGTGCAGAACACTTGTGTGGGGCAGATTGTTTTGAACTGGAGTGGGGCAGATTGTTTTGGATTGGACTGGGGCAGATTGGAGTGTGTAAGATTGGAGTGGGTAAGATTGTTTTGGATTGGCGAGGGGTTGGTTGAAGTGGGACAGATTGTTTTGGATTCAAGTGGGGCAGATTGTTTTAGATTGGAGTATGATGAATTGGGGTGGGGGTGATTCGAGTGAGGTGGTGGGTTGGGAGGTTTGGAGTGTGATGGATTGGAGTGAGTGGTTTGATTGGAATAGGGTGGATCATATTAGTCTGGGGTGGTTGGATTGGATTGAGTAGGGTGGATTGATGGGGAGTGAGGTGGGGTGGATTGGCGTAACTTGGAGTGGGGTGGATTGTAGTGGGGTGCATTATGGTATACTGCACTATTTTGTGTTAAAGCATCATTACAGATATTACACATAAGTAAGAAGCAATGTCGCTTTGAAATAAAATTATTCTCATCTTTTGAGAACAGCACCCGCTAGCAAAAACAAAATAAAATACGAGTGCAGAGTGAGAAAAGAAGACTTGACAAAATAAAATAAAGTTAACTATAAAAAAACAATCTTTGTAATTTTGTTTGTCCCGCCGGACACATTTTAGTCAGTCACACGTCTTCTGTTTGCAAAGCGCTAAAAGTTAAAAAGAAAAAAATAGCACCTCAATCACAGAAGCAGCGGACGGAACTGATTAAGTATAATTAATCAGTGTTTGGTTCTTGCTCCAGGGAGAGCGAAACAGAAATGATCTTGATGAATTAGAAGGTTGTAAAGAAGAGAGCCACGCAAGCCAACAAATGGTAAGCAACGGGCAGGCTCCAAGCCCCTTTTTGTTAACAACAGTTTCTCGCAAGGTGCTAATGCATGCTCTCGCAGGCTCGACCCAAAACAGGCAAAAATACTGAAAGGCAGTGCTTTTTCATGGTCCAAAGAGGTCCTAGCCTTCTCTTTCCCATCAAGATGCAACCAGACAGCCCTGCAAGTTCCCTATCTTGTTGCGCCACTTCTTCTTTTTGGGGTTCAAAGCAACCAGAATCTAGCATCTGAAATCCAGTAAAAAACATTAACCACACATCTCAATTGGTAAGGTGACCCACTTTTCAAACTCCTAAATCAAAATAAAACGGACAAAGGTAAGAAACAACTTAAGGGGCGCTACATTTGTCTCAATGTTTTTGATAAAATGTAACCTCACTATTTGTAAAGAGTGATTGATAATTCTGATGAAGGGCCAGAGGGTCTACTGTGACAAGTATGAAACATGTCACCCACATACTTCAACTTGTGACATGGCCTTATGATAAAAAGGTCCAATAAGTGAATGTGTAAACCAACTCTGGTCTAGGTGCATTTCTTCATTGCGGCCATGATGGAAAAAGCCCCAATAACAGACACATCAGATCTCTAAACCCCATAATCTCAACCTCCATACCAAATCAGAGGACACAACTGGAACCAAGGAGCTCTTGGAGGGCATGAGAAGCTGTGTAGTAGAACTGATCACAGTCAGCTCTGATGGCTCAGTAATGCATTCACGCCAGATGTCGAGGTTCAGCCTTCCAAGGTCAATAAAGTGAGTACCATTGAGTTGGGCAACAATACACATCTGTTATGGCAGCACCAAGGCTGCTCCGGGGGGTGAACAGGCTCTTTACAGATACACATAGGCGAAGCACTGGGCCGGGTGAAATGGAGGTCGGTCGGTCGGCTATCCATCGGAGGAGGGAATCCAGGACAGGTAAGCAGCTGTCATTCCCAAGACAAAGTAAATAGCGCATAACAGACTTTGCATGCAGCAATACCGACAATACATTTGGAATCTATACTGTGCTCCAGGACTATTTGATAGCACAAAGACATGCTAGAACACACCTACAAAATGCAACTAGGATTGTATAATATGATACTGACAGCCAGATGGGTATTTACACCTGGCCTTGGAGATACAAGTATTGCCGACTGATAAACGTGCTGAGAAAACCTAGTCATTGACAAAATATGATGCTTGTGTGCAGGGATACAGCAGTGCATCGCTATGCATATGGCTCTAAGGACACAACTCTCGATGCCCTGTGAACTTACCTATCTCCTGACCAGTATTGATTACAGAAATAAGTACATCTTTATTCTCTATTTATTCTCTATTATTGATGACACTTGTACTGACTAACCTGAGAATATTCTTTCAAAGGGTGACGCTCCTCTGATTCCCCGGGTTGAGAACTGTTAGACCTGGCAGCCTTTGCGTGGGTTTCCCCTGCATTTTTGCCTTTGCCTGCTGTGTTTTTTTGTGTTGAACTTCGTATTTTGCTGGTCGGGATGCTTTGTGCTCTTTTCCACTGCTGTTCAGTGCCAAAGTGCAAGTGCTCCCCCTGTAAAATGTGTTTATGGATTGTTGATTCCATGATTGGCATATTTGATCTACTAGTCAGTCCCTAGTACAGTGCACTGTGTTTGTCTAGGACCTGGAGATCAAATGCTGCTAGTGGGCCTTCAGCACCGATTGTGACACCCACATTAGCAGCCTGTAAATGTAACTCAGACTTGCCACTGCGGTGTCTGTCTGCGGTCTAGTACTGCCATATCGACCTGGCAAGGCTTGTCAGGCCCTAACCTTCCCTTTTCTTACATGTGAGTCACCCCTAAGGTTGGTCCAAGGTACGCCTATAGGCAGGGTGCAGTGTACGTGAAAGGTAGGACATGCCCTGATGTGTGTGGCATGCCCTTATAGTGGAATACTGCCAATTTCGTTTTTCACTATTGTAAGGTCATCTGTCCCATTGTATAGAATGGGGAGTTTGTTCCTAACATCTTATGAATATTACTGACCATGGGAACAAGATGGGAAAATAAAGTTTGATAAGCCTGCATCTTTTAGTGAAGGTGATTTTTACATTCTGGGTTTGAAAATACCACTTTTAGAAAGTAGGTATTTTCTTACCTAACCATCCAGTGTGCCTCTGCTATGTTGTGTATTGACTGTCTGGCTTTGGAGTGACAGGGGCTGGGGATGTGCATTCTGTTCAGACAGCCACTTGGGGGGATTAGGTGTGTGCTGCCTTTCCAGGGTGAGTCAGGGCTGGGCTGAATAGACCTGGTCTGCATTCAGAGATTGGGAGGAGATTTCTTTCACACCTGAATGGGCCTTGTCTGCCAAGGAAAATGCTGTCTCCACCTCCTGCCAGGAAGGTGCAGTAGAGAGAACACAACTGGTTTTGGCTAGGCAAAGAGCTTCTCTGCCACAGAGAACAAAGGATTTTGTATTATAAAAAAGAGAAGCCCAGACCCCAGACTTTTAGATCACTTATGGGAATCAAGAGGAACCTTTGCAAGGAGAAAAGCTGGAGAAATTGTGGAGGAGTTCTGCCCCTTTGCTGTTTTTTGTCTGGGGTTGGCCTACAGTGGCTGTTTCTGCCAAGGAAAGGACATGGACTTTGCTGTGCGCTGTGTCCCCTGCTTGAGGAAGATTTCTAAGGGCTCGAAATAGAGCTTGCCTCCTGTTCTGAAGTCTCAGGGACACAAAGACTTCACCACCAGCTCCCCTTAACTTCCTGGCCTGGAGTTCTGACCTGCTAAGAGGTGCTTGCTGCTGCTTTGGACCTCTGGAGGCTTTTTGTTACTGGGAGCTGGAAAAGTAACGCAACTTCGAGAAGCGCGATGCATCCGCACCTGTTTCCAATGCATCGCCGAAGAAATCGACCCAGCGGCCTGCCTCTGCTCGAGAAATTTCTGCACGCCTAATCCTGTGCACCGATCCCCGAAGTCCGAAATCACCGCACTGATTCCGACGCAGGCCCTGATGTGCAGCTCAAAGACTCAACGCATCCTGAGACCATGGCTGCAGAGAACAACGCAGTGTCCGTGCCGCCCCCGCATCAAGAACCGCCACATCCCCGATCCTCATGCATCGGATCTGGGTGCCACACCGGCAAGAACACTGGGACCATAAGAAACCGAAGCATCAACTCCCCACACAGTAAGAAACAGACGCTTCACCTCCTCTTCAATAAGGAACCCACGCATCACCGCCCCTGCGTGGCGTTAAGGCGCCGACGCATCACCTCCTCTGAAGTAAGGAACCAATGCATTGCCTTCCATAGGCATTAGGAACTGATGCATCACCTTCCCTGCAACAATTTTTGTTTGTGTGCGCAACACATCCAAGGTACCTTGTGTGAAAAGGGTCACATGTGCAATTTGCTTTGAAGTTAACTATTTTTACCTCTTAAAAGTCATATTTTGTTTAATGTATTGTGGATTTTTGTCATTTTCGTCTTGTTTGGCTATGATAAAGACTCCTGATTTTTCTACACTGGTGTGATGTCCATTTTTAGGGCTCGCCTGCTGATGCGCATGCGCATAGCTGGCAAGCTCTATTGTGGCTTAAACAGAGCTTAACCATCTCGGCGATTTGTTGCAGTGCCCGAGAAAAAGCTTGTGCACATCAAAGCCACCAGCACATCAAAGCCCCCCTCCCACAGGCATCTCTGCTTCCCCCAGCCGGCATTTCTCCTCCCCTAATTATTCACTGCACGGCCTGCGGCAACATCAAAGGCTGCTGCTGCCCTGACTCGCATTTCTCCTCCCTCCTCCCCTTTCACTGCCCAGGCCGGCCGTACTTTCACTTTACACGGCACCCAGGCCCTGTCTGCTGTTTATTTTAACATGGCAGCTTTTATGTTTGTATAGTCAGAAATGTTTATCATTTTTTTCCATCAAAACCTAAACAAGAATACTGAATTTAAAAGTTGCCTTTAATTGGTGCATTAGCTAGTATCTAGTCTCTTTGAAATCATAATTGCAGGAAAGACCTCTAGTAACGCACTCTGTAGTCAGATACCAGGACACCGAGGCACCCACCATACAGCTCCACCGATGCACCCACCACACAGCTCCACCGATGCACCAACCACACAGCTCCACCGATGCACCAACCAAACAGCTCCACCGATGCACCCACCACACAGCTCCACCTATGCACCCACCACACAGCTCCACCTTTGCACCCACCACACAGCTCCACCGAGGCACCCACCACACAGCTCAACAGATGCACCCACCACACAGCTCCACCTACACAGCTCCACCGATGCACTCACCACACAGCTCCACCGATGCACCCACCACACAGCTCCACCGATGCACACAGCTCCACCGACACAGCTCCACCGATGCACCCACCACACAGCTCCACCGATGCACCCACCACAGAGCTCCACCGATGCACCCACCACAGAGCTCCACCGAGGCACCCACCACACAGCTCCACCGAACGACCCACCACACAGCTCCACCGAACGACCCACCACACAGCTCCACCGAACGACCCACCACACAGCTCTACCGATGCAGCCACCACACAGCTCCACCGACACAGCTCCACCGATGCACCCACCACACAGCTCCACCGACACAGCTCCACCGATGCACCCACCACACAGCTCCACCGATGCACCCAGCACACAGCTCAACCGACACAGCTCCACCGATGCACCCACCACACAGCTCCACCGACACAGCTCCACCGATGCACCCACCACACAGCTCCACCGACACAGCTCCGCCGATGCACGCACCACACAGCTCCACCAAGGCACCCACCACACAGCTCCACCGAACGACCCACTCCAAAGCTCCACCGATGCACCCACCACACAGCTCTACCGATGCAGCCACCACAAGGCTCCACCGACACAGCTCCACCGATGCACCCACCACACAGCTCCACTGATACAGCTCCACCGATGCACCCACCACACAGCTCCACCGATGCACCCAGCACACAGCTCCACCGACACAGCTCCACCGATGCACCCACCACACAGCTCCACCGATGCACCCACCACACAGCTCCACCGATGCACCCACCACACAGCTCCACCGAGGCACCCACCACACAGCTCCACCGAGGCACCCACCACACAGCTCCACCGAGGCACCTACCACACAGCTCCACCGAACGACCCACCACACAGCTCCACCGATGCACCCACCACACAGCTCTACCGACACAGCTCCACCGATGCACCCAGCACACAGCTCCACGGATGCACCCACCACACAGCTCCACCGACACAGCTCCACCGATGCACCCAGCACACAGCTCCACCGACACAGCTCCACCGATGCACCCACCACACAGCTCCACCGATGCACCCACCACACAGCTCCACCGATGCACCCACCACACAGCTCCACCGATGCACCCACCACACAGCTCCACCGAGGCACCCACCACACAGCTCCACCGAGGCACCCACCACACAGCTCCACCGAGGCACCCACCACACAGCTCCACCGATGCAGCCACCACACAGCTCCACCGACACAGCTCCACCGATGCACCCACCACATAGCTCCACCGATGCACCCACCACACAGCTCCGCCGAGGCACCCACCATACAGCTCCACCGATGCACCCACCACACAGCTCCACCGAGGCAACCACCACACAGCTCCACCGATGCACCCACCACACAGCTCCACCGATGCACCCACCACACAGCTCCACCGAGGTACCCACCACACAGCTCCACCGATGCACTCACCACACAGCTCCACCGATGGACTCACCACACAGCTCCACCGATGCTCCCACCACACAGCTCCACCGATGCACCCACCACACAGCTCCACCGACACAGCTTCACCGATGCACCCACTACACAGCTCCACCGATGCACCCACCACACAGCTCCACCGATACACCCACCATACAGCTCCACCGATGCACCCACCACACAGCTCCACCGAGGCACCCACCACACAGCTCCACCGAGGCACCCACCACACAGCTCCACCAAGGCACCCACCACACAGCTACACAGATGCACCCACAACACAGCTCCACAGATGCACCCACCACAAAGCTCCACAGATGCACCCACCACACAGCTCCACAGATGCACCCACCACACAGCTCCACCGATGCACCCACCACACAGCTCCACCGATGCACCCACCACACAGCTCCACCGATGCACCCACCACCCAGCTCCACCGATGCACCCACCACCCAGCTCCACCGATGCACCCACAACCCAGCTCCACCGATGCAGCCACCACACAGCTCCACCGACACAGCTCCACCGATGCACCCACCACCCAGCTCCACCGATGCACCCACCACACAGCTCCAACGATGCAGCCACCACACAGCTCCACCGACACAGCTCCAAGGTTGCACCCACCACCCAGCTCCACTGATGCACCCACCACCCAGCTCCACCGACACAGCTCCACCGGTGCACCCACAACACAGCTCCACCGATGCACCCACCACCCAGCTCCACCGACACAGCTCCACCGACACAGCTCCACCGATGCACCCACCACACAGCTCCACCGATACACCCACCACCCACCACACAGCTCCACCAAGGCACCCACCACACAGCTCCACCGAACGACCCACCACACAGCTCCACCGATGCACCCACCACACAGCTCCACCGATGCAGCCACCACACAGCTCAACCAACACAGCTCCACCGATGCACCCAGCTACACCGATGCACCCACCACACAGCTTCACCGACACAGCTCCACCGATGCACCCACCACACAGCTCCACCGATGCACCCACCACACAGCTCCACCGATGCACCCACCATATAGCTCCACCGAGGCACCCACCATACAGCTCCACCGAGGCACCCACCATACAGCTCCACCAAGGCACCCACCATACAGCTCCACCGAGGCAACCACCACACAGCTCCACCGACACAGCTCCACCGATGCACCCACCACATAGCTCCACCGATGCACCCACCACACAGCTCCACCGAGGTACCCACCACACAGCTCGACCGAGGCACCCACCACACAGCTCCACCGAGGCACCCACCACACAGCTCCACCGAGGCACCCACCACACAGCTCCACGAGTCACCCACCACACAGCTCCACCGAGGCACCCACCACACAGCTCCACCGAGGCACCCACCACACAGCTCCACCGAGGCACCCACCACACAGCTCCACGAGGCACCCACCACACAGCTCCACAGATGCACCCACCACACAGCTCCACAGATGCACCCACCACCCAGCTCCACCGATGCACCCACCACCCAGCTCCACCGATGCACCCACCACACAGCTCTACCGATGCACCCACCACCCAGCTCCACCGATGCACCCACCACACAGCTCCACCGACACAGCTCCACCGATGCACCCACCACCCAGCTCCACCGATGCACCCAGCACACAGCTCCACCGACACAGCTCCACCGATGCACCCACCACACAGCTCCACCGATGCACCCACCACACAGCTCCACCGATGCACCCACCACACAGCTCCACCAAGGCACCCACCACACAGCTCCACCGAGGCACCCACCACACAGCTCCACCGAACGACCCACCACACAACTCCACCGATGTAGCCACCACACAGCTCTACCGATGCAGCCACCACACAGCTCCACCGACACAGCTCCACCCATGCAGCCACCACACAGCTCCACCACCCAGCTCCACCGATGCACCCACCACCCAGCTCCACCGATGCACCCACCACACAGCTCCACCGACACAACTCCACCGATGCACCCAGCACACAGCTCCACCGACACAGCTCCACCGATGCACCCACCACACAGCTCCACCGATGCACCCACCACACAGCTCCACCGATGCACCCACCACACAGCTCCACCGATGCACCCACCACACAGCTCCACCGAGGCACCCACCACACAGCTCCACCGAGGCACCCACCACACAGCTCCACCGAGGCACCCACCACACAGCTCCACCGATGCAGCCACCACACAGCTCCACCGACACAGCTCCACCGATGCACCCACCACATAGCTCCACCGATGCACCCACCACACAGCTCCACCGAGGCACCCACCATACAGCTTCACCGATGCACCCACCACACAGCTCCACCGAGGCAACCACCACACAGCTCCACCGATGCACCCACCACACAGCTCCACCGAGGTACCCACCACACAGCTCCACCGATGCACTCACCACACAGCTCCACCGATGCACTCACCACACAGCTCCACCGATGCTCCCACCACACAGCTCCACCGATGCACCCACCACACAGCTCCACCGACACAGCTTCACCGATGCACCCACTACACAGCTCCACCGATGCACCCACCACACAGCTCCACCGAGGCACCCACCACACAGCTCCACCGAGGCACCCACCACACAGCTCCACCGAGGCACCCACCACACAGCTCCACAGATGCACCCACAACACAGCTCCACAGATGCACCCACCACAAAGCTCCACAGATGCACCCACCACACAGCTCCACAGATGCACCCACCACACAGCTCCACCGATGCACCCACCACACAGCTCCACCGATGCACCCACCACCCAGCTCCACCGATGCACCCACCACCCAGCTCCACCGATGCACCCACCACCCAGCTCCACCGATGCAGCTACCACACAGCTCCACCGACACAGCTCCACCGATGCACCCACCACCCAGCTCCACCGATGCACCCACCACACAGCTCCACCGATGCAGCCACCACACAGCTCCACCGACAAAGCTCCAAGGTTGCACCCACCACCCAGCTCCACTGATGCACCCACCACCCAGCTCCAACGACACAGCTCCACCGGTGCACCCACAACACAGCTCCACCGATGCACCCACCACCCAGCTCCACCGACACAGCTCCACCGACACAGCTCCACCGATGCACCCACCACACAGCTCCACCGATGCACCCACCACACAGCTCCACCAAGGCACCCACCACACAGCTCCACCGAACGACCCACCACACAGCTCCACCGATGCACCCACCACACAGCTCCACCGATGCATCCACCACACAGCTCAACCAACACAGCTCCACCGATGCACCCAGCTACACCGATGCACCCACCACACAGCTTCACCGACACAGCTCCACCGATGCACCCACCACACAGCTCCACCGATGCACCCACCGCACAGCTCCACCCAGGCACCCACCACACAGCTCCACCGATGCACCCACCGCACAGCTCCACCGAGGCACCCACCGCACAGCTCCACCCAGGCACCCACCGCACAGCTCCACCGGTTGCAGCCACCACACAGCTCCACCGGCACAGCTCCAACGATGCATCCACCACACAGCTCCACCGATGCACCCACCACACAGCTCCACCGATGCACCCACCACACAGCTCCACCGAGGCACCCACCATACAGCTCCACCGAGGCACCCACCACACAGCTTCACCGATGCACCCACCACACAGCTCCACCGATGCACCCACCACACAGCTCCACCGAGGTACTCACCATACAGCTCCACCGATGCACCCACCACACAGCTCCACCGATGCACCCACCACACAGCTCCACCGATGCACCCACTACACAGCTCCACCGATGCACCCACCACACAGCTCCACCGATGCACCCACCACCCAGCTCCACCGATGCACCCACCACCCAGCTCCACCGATGCACCCACCACCCAGCTCCACCGATGCACCCACCACACAGCTCCACCGATGCACCCACCACACAGCTCCACCGATGCACCCACCACACAGCTCCACCGATGCACCCACCACACAGCTCTACCGACACAGCTCCACCGATGCACCCACCACACAGCTCTACCGACACAGCTCCACCGATGCACCCACCACCCAGCTCCACTGATGCAACCACCACACAACTCCACCGACACAGCTCCACTGATGCACCCACCACACAGCTCCACCGAGGCACCCACCACACAGCTCCACCGAGGCACCCACCAAACAGCTCCACGGAACGACCCACCACACAGCTCCACCGATGCACCCACCACACAGCTCTACTGATGCAACCACCACACAGCTCCACCGACACAGCTCCACCGATGCACCCACCACACAGCTCCACCGATGCACCCACCACACAGCTCCACCGAGGCACCCACCACACAGCTCCACCGAACGACCCACCACACAGCTCCACCGAACGACCCACCACACAGCTCTACCGATGCAACCACCACACAGCTCCACCGACACAGCTCCACCGATGCACCCACCACAGAGTTCCACTGATGCATCCACCACACAGCTCCACTGATGCACCCACCACCCAGCTCCACCGATGCACCCACCACACAGCTCCACCGACACAGCTCCACCGATGCACCCACCACACAGCTCCACTGATGCAACCACCACACAGCTCCACCGACCCAGCTCCACCAATGCACCCACCATAGAGCTCCACAGATGCCCCCACCACACAGCTCCACCGATGCCCCCACCACACAGCTCCACCGATGCACCCACCACACAGCTCCACCGAGGCACCCACCACACAGCTCCACCGAGGTACCCACCACACAGCTTCACTGAGGCACCTACCACACAGCTCCACCGATGCACCCACAACACAGCTCCACCGACACAGCTCCACCGATGCACCCACCACACAGCTCCACCGATGCACCCACCACAGCTCCACCGAGACACCCACCACACAGCTCCAACGATGCACCCACCACAGAGCTCCACCGAGGCACCCACCACACAGCTCCACAAATGCACCCACCACACAGCTCCACCGATGCACCCACCACACAGCTCCACCTACACAGCTCCACCGATGCACCCACCACACAGCTCCACCGAGGCACCCACCACATAGCTCCACCGAGGCACCCACCACACAGCTCCACCGAACGACCCACCACACAACTCCACCGATGCACCCACCACACAGCTCCACCGATGCAGCCACCACACAGCTCCACTGACACAGCTCCAAGGTTGCACCCACCACCCAGCTCCACCGACACAGCTCCACCGGTGCACCCACCACACAGCTCAACCGAGGCACCCACCATACAGCTCCACCAAGGCACCCACCACCCAGCTCCACCGATGCACCCACCACACAGCTCCACCGAGGCACCCACCACCCAGCTCCACCGAGGCACCCACCACCCAGCTCCACCGATGCACCCATCACCCAGCTCCATCGACACATCTTCACCGATGCACCCACCACACAGCTCCACCGATGCACCCACCACACAGCTCCACCGAGGCACCCACCACACAGCTCCACCGAGGCACCCACCACACAGCTCCACCGACACAGCTCCACCGATGCACCCACCACAGAGTTCCACCGATGCATCCACCACACAGCTCCACTGATGCACCCACCACCCAGCTCCACCGATGCACCCACCACACAGCTCCACCGACCCAGCTCCACCAATGCACCCACCATAGAGCTCCACAGATGCCCCCACCACACAGCTCCACCGATGCACCCACCACACAGCTCCACCGAGGCACCCACCACACAGCTCCACCGAGGCACCCACCACACAGCTCCACCGAGGCACCCACCACACAGCTCCACCGAGGCACCTACCACACAGCTCCACCGATGCACCCACAACACAGCTCCACCGACACAGCTCCACCAATGCACCCACCACACAGCTCCACCGATGCACCCACCACACAGCTCCACCGAGGCACCCACCACACAGCTCCACCGATGCACCCACCACACAGCTCCACAAATGCACCCACCACACAGCTCCACAAATGCACCCACCACACAGCTCCACCTTCACAGCTCCACCGATGCACCCACCACACAGCTCCACAGAGGCACCCATCACACAGCTCCACCGAGGCACCCACCACACAGCTCCACCGAACGACCCACCACACAGCTCTACGATGCAACCACCACACAGCTCCATCGACACAGCTCCACCGATGCACCCACCACAGAGTTCCACCGATGCATCCACCACACAGCTCCACTGATGCACCCACCACCCAGCTCCACCGATGCACCCACCACACAGCTCCACCGACACAGCTCCACCGATGCACCCACCACACAGCTCCACCGAGGCACCCACCACACAGCTCCACCGAACGACCCACCACACAACTCCACCGATGCACCGACCACACAGCTCCACTGATGCAGCCACCACACAGCTCCACCGACACAGCTCCAAGGTTGCACCCACCACCCAGCTCCACTGATGCACCCACCACCCAGCTCCACTGACACAGCTCCACCGGTGCACCCACCACACAGCTCAACCGAGGCACCCACCATACAGCTCCACCAAGGCACCCACCACCCAGCTCCACCGATGTACCCACCACACAGCTCCACCGAGGCACCCACCACACAGCTCGACCGAGGCACCCACCACCCAGCTCCACCGAGGCACCCATCACCCAGCTCCACCGACACATCTTCACCGATGCACCCACCACACAGCTCCACCGATGCACCCACCACACAGCTCCACCGAGGCACCCACCACACAGCTCCACCGAGGCACCCACCACACAGCTCCACCGAGGCACCCACCACACAGCTCCACCGATGCACCCACCACACAGCTCCACCGATGCACCCACCACACAGCTCCACCGATGCACCCACCACACAGCTCCACCGATGCAGCCACCACACAGGTCCACCGACACAGCTCCACCGATGCACCCACCATCCAGCTCCACCGATGCACCCACCACCCAGCTCCACCGACACAGCTCCACCGATGCACCCACCACACAGCTCCACCGATGCACCCACCACACAGCTCCACCGATGCACCCACCACACAGCTCCACCGATGCACCCACCACACAGCTCCACCGAGGCACCCACCACACAGCTCCACCGAGGCACCCACCACACAGCTCCACCGAGGCACCCACCACACAGCTCCACCGAGGCACCCACCACACAGCTCCACCGAGGCACCCACCACACAGCTCCACAGATGCACGCACCACACAGCTCCACCGATGCACCCACCACACAGCTCCACCGATGCACCCACCACACAGCTCCACCGATGCACCCACCACACAGCTCCACCGATGCACCCACCACACAGCTCCACCGATGCACCCACCACACAGCTCCACCGATGCACCCACCACCCAGCTCCACCGATGCACCCACCACCCAGCTCCGCCGAGGCACCCACCACACAGCTCCACCGATGCACCCACCACACAGCTCCACCGATGCTCCAACTAAGCTCCACCAATGCACCCACCACACAGCTCCACCAGTGCACCCACTAAGCTCCACCGATGCACACACCACTCAGCGCAACCACAGCATCACTCAGCGCAACCACAGCATCACTCAGCGCAACCACAGCATCACTCAGCGCAACCACAGCATCACTCAGCGCAACCACAGCATCACTCAGCGCAACCACAGCATCACTGGTTCAAATATGTTCTTTCAATGTTTCAAGCTGTTTTCAAGCTTTCATGCTTTATTACAAATCACAAAAAAAAAAAATATTTCACTTCTGTTCTTGGATTGTCGTCACTATAAAAAACACTGAACATGATCTTCACAAAAGTTATTTACAAAAGTTTAAGCTATTGCCATTACAAATTAAATACATTATTTAAGTATTAATTATTTAAAAAAATTAAAAGCCATTGTTATTTGCAATATCAATACATCTAAGTCACGTAAATACAAAACATGTTGCATTACAAATGCTATAGGTATTTGCAAAAGTTATAACTATTGGCGTTGTAAATGACAAAGCTATTAATTTAGCTATTTTAAAAAATAACACATAAATAAAAAAAAATTCAATTTTAAGACCAAGAGCTCAAACTTTCCTAATGCGAGCCCTATTGCATTTCCAATGCTTGTTAGTGTTTTCACTGTGTTACGGTATGTGTTCACAAATGCTTTACGGACTGCCTCTGGGATAAGCTTGTCTGCTCATGCCAAGCCACCATGGGGGTGAGTAGGGGTTATTTTAGAAGTGTATCCCCCTTATACTGACTAGGAAGAAGGGTCTCTACTTGCACAAAGGTGCAAACCCTTGGCAACTAGAGACCCCCATTTCTAACAAGAACAATTACCAAAGCTTATAGATGAGTGTTGTTAGAAAAAATATATTTTGCGTGATTAGCACTAGTTTTTACACATACTGTTCCATGCTTCACTGTGTGCTGTGTCTCACTATTCTACTGAATGTACATTCAGGACAATGTCAAGGCATTAAGTATTGTGGACAAGATGGTACAATAATACAATGCTGTGCTCTCTCATCCACATAAAATATCCGATAACGCATACCAGGTGCTAGTAATCCTTAGATAATGTGTTTTTATGTTTCAACGTTTGTCTTACGTACCTTCATTTTGCACAAGGAAACTTTGCTCACATTGTATGTTGAATGTGGTAATGTTCTACTAACGACGAACTACATAAACAGCCAGAGACTAAAGGTCCTGGTGAAGTCCCATAGGACAAGTTAAAGTAGGCCGAAACATGTTGCTGGTTTAACAATAGATGGCTAGGTGGTGACACAGTAAACCCTATACAGCATCTTAGTTTTTAGTCTAGCCAAAACATTCCATAATAATAAACTTTACTGAATAGCCCTATGCTGTGTTAACTTTCTTGCTCTGGCCTACAAAATCCCTGCTTAAAAACCCTTGCTCCTACACTATCTGATCAAGACTATCCAGACACATACAGAGGTCCAGGTGTGGAAAGCCCTATGATGAAGCATGCTACAATGCTGAAGTGAGGGACTTGCTTTTCCCAGAAATAATGTTGTTCTGGAGCACATATATTTGCACACTAAATTTGTCATAACAGATATATTCTGGGAGGGTAAAGAAATAGGTGTTTAGTACCTCTCGCTGTTTTTTTCTGTGTTGGACCTCAATACATTCGATACAACAGTCTCACCTCAACCTCGGAGTGAAAATATATAGGCAGATGCTATGGAATTATTGAAGCCAGCCAGGGGCGTAACACAGGCCCCCAGAGCCCCCTGGGGCTGGCCCCAAGCACCAAGGGGCCCCCTCAGCACAGCACTTCAGCCGGAGAGCTTCTGATAGAGTCCAGAGCGGGCCCCTCCACTTACTTTGTAAGGGGGGTCCTCAAGTTACGTTACGCCACTGAAGCCAGCCCCCAGTATTACCTCGACCTCAATGTCTATGCAGCCATGGTCAAGCCTGTAGTACAAGCTCAGTTAAACTCAAGCTGTAATTCAATCCACATGAAAAGTATTGAAATGGAGCAATAGAAACCATATTCTACAGCAAACTCACACAATTTCCAAAACCCTCTTCTGTTGGCTTTGACTTTCTCTGGGTATTGAGGTTGAACACAGATGATACACAACTGGATCTTACCCTTAACAAGATTTCCAGGAGCTGTGAAAGAAATTTTAATAACTGACTTTCAGAAGCTATTACGCAGATGAATGAAAATCTCATGAAATGCAACGCGGAGAAAACAGAAATTTGACCTAAAAGAAAGAACAACTAGTTCTCTATCTCATATTGATGGCCAGACAAACATGATCACCTCCTCCCCTCCCCCCCGGCCTACTAAGGTGGAAAGAACTTGGGAGTCAAGTTCAATAATGATTTGTTTTACCCCATGTAAATACTGTGACAGGGGTATGTTTCAAAAAGTTTGTTGAGTTTCTAACTTTTCCAGCAAGAAAGAGGGTTGTTCATGCCCTGATCACCTCAAAGTTTGACTATTGCAATAGTCTCCTCCTGGGCCTGCCTAATTATCTGGCTTAGAAGCTACATGCAATACAAAACGCTCCAGCAAGACTGGTACTTCAACTCCCTTGTCAAAGCTCCATCACAGAAGGTTAGCAGGAGCTAAATTCATTCATTCACTGAACAGTAAAGGCTTACTTTTCAAGGCTGGTTGTTGAGCGGAATGGTAGTTTTAGCAGCTAGAACGTGCGTCTCACATTAAAAAAAAGTACATTCCAGGTAACGCAGAGTCTTTTTATGAAATGAAAGAAGACTTTATTTCCATTAAGAGAAAAGTGTTAGAAAGTGTGATTGTAAATCTCACAATGCAGTAAAAATATGATTGAGGATCAACAGATACATCATCTTCAATGCTACAATTGTCAATGTGTGTTCCCTGAAATTGATTGACACAGATAATTAGGGGATAAAATCAGTGCTTAATTTGAGCCGTGGTGTCCGATGCTCGGCACCAGCACTTTATTGTCAACACTGGTACTTATGAGAACCTGCCACATGGTGGCGCCGTTTGTGTATCTTTGTGATGAGCACAACCATATTTGTTTAATATTTCAATGTACATTAAAATTTACTCATACCTGCCACCATAAGAATAGCTTGGGCGTCAGGTATTAGTCATTATTAATTTATATTAATAGTCTGAATCGTCACTCATGAGTGTGATGGTTATTAGTTGTGTTGTTACTGTCATTGGCAGCGCTGGTAGGGGCAATGGGCTTTGTGAGTAGAAGTGGCCTCCTGACAAGATCTCTGCCACTAATATTTTTACAAATGAAGCACTGTAAACAGCCAATATGTGTGCAGTGTTAGTGTTCCTCTCATTGGGTGCGCTCAGAGCGTCATCAGGGTTGCACACAGAAGACTACAAAGTTTTTGCAATGGTCTCAGTCCGTGGTCAGCAGGTATCCTAAGAGCAGTAGAGGTTTCTAACATATTATAGGTGACACTTTGGTCTAGTGATAATGATTACAGGCTAGTTAGCTTCCCGCAATTTGTGCAACTTCTGCAGCTTGACTCCTCTTGTGCCTTTAGAAGAATCTGTATTTGGATCCCACCTGGTTTCCACTAAAGGCCATAAAAAGGGTACCTGATGACCATGCTTGAATGAAGCCCCTCAAACCACCCTTCCATAGTGCCACTACACTCTGGCAGAGTACTGAAATCCAAAACCGCTTTGTCAAAAAGTGCGGATGGGCTGAGGCACTCAAAACGGGAAACATCGATTACAGCGCAGTCATTACAACGACCTACCTTTACAACGCAACTGCTACAATACAACTTTCTTTACATCGCATGCCGTTAAAATGCATGCCATTACAACGCATGTCATTACAACACATTATAAGGTAAGTAATGGAGATTTATTTTGTATTAGGGTGGGTATGGGTGTTGCACTCACTGGAGTGGGAATAGTAATTGTTTACCCCTACACTATCCAACACTTAAACCAAAGCAAGGTGACGGACTTAATGGGTAGCACTATCCCTATATATCTGCTGTCCTATAAGGTGATTGGCACCTGTCACCTTTTGGTGCCACTGGTGTCAGATTCACAAAGTACTTAAAGCAATAGGAGGTGCACCGAACACAAAACATGTACAACACACTACATGCTTTGTGTTCAGTGCACCTCCTATTGCTTTAAGTACTACCCAACACTTACCCTACTGTTGCCCTAAAAGAATGCATTGTAATGGTATGCGTTTTAATGGAATGCATTTTTATGGTAGTTTTAAAAAGTCTGTTTTAATGGCATGCTTTGTACAATCCTGCTATGTAATGGTAGTTGCAATGTAAAGGTTGCATGGTAAAAGCATGTGTTGTAATTGCATGCGTTATAACATCATATGTTCACCAAAAAGTATGTTGTGGGGTGCTCTTTTCAAAGAGGTCTAGGTAAAGAAATATATCTGAACTCTGTAATAAACTGATGATATATTCTGCTCACAAATGGATGCTGAGGGGGTTTGGTTTAGCTCTGTAGCACGTATTCTATGTAAATGAATCTATTGCATTAGAAGTTTAACTGGTTTTAGTGGTGAGGTCTATGGAGAGGTGAGGTGAATGAGGTTAGAGACTCCAGCCAATGGTTGTCCCAGATGCAGATGGAGAAACCTCTGGATCTCCTGCCATGAGTGCTCCTGTGCCTTGGCATGAGGTACAAGTTCCCCTCCCCACATCAGTGGCAAAGGAACACCAGGAGAGGTTGACGCGAGGCAGAAGGGCGAGCTTGGAGGCTCAACGAGATGCCCTGCATCTGGGTAGAAGAGAAGCCGACCATTCTTATTCCCATGTTGCTTCAACCTTTCCATTGCTTCATCAGCCATCATTTTGCTATGGCAGCTTTGGTCTTTACCGCTGATGACAAAGAGGATGTGGCCCATTGCCTTCTCAACTGGAATGACACAGTCTTTGTATTCTGGCTCTCGAGGGTCTCCAAACACATAGCGAGTGTCCATCGCCCCAGAATGAGTCAACAGGGTTCCCTCCCCACGATAGGGAATGCAAGGAATGTGGAGGTCCCGGTAGCGGAGAGTGTTCCCGTTCATGGCGTTGAGCCCGTTGATGAAGACCGTAGCCTTCACCTGTTTCAGGAAGGCTGCCATGGCCAAGGCAATCTCTGCCCCTTTCGAGACCGCGATAACCCCAACACCAGGGCCCAGGACCTAAGAGAGAAAAAGTAGACCGAATTAGGATAAATGTTGCTTAGTGAGAACTGAAGAGCCCATGTGCCTCAACATTATAAGAAATCCAGAAACTCCTCAAATGCATCATGAAGACTGACAGCATCAGGCCTCCCTCTTCATCATCCTTGCCCCACCCCTTGCTAACTCACCTCCCACTAATTAGGAACCCAGCTTCCTCCCTAAATGCCGCCCTCTGATTCCCTCTTATCCACCTTCTGCATCTCAACCAAAAAGCCAACACAATAATATCTATTTAATGGGCCATTATACTAATTGCTTTTCTAAAGTACTCGATTACAGAATATTAATTATTTGGCATTGCTTTTGCACGGGTGTCCTTGAAATTTAAAACGCTTGTCTATCATATCTATGTACAAATGTACAGGAAATATTGAAAGAACAACTATAACTAAAATGTAGTCTCCTGACTTCAAAGTAAAAAGTAATATATTTATTTACTTTCAATTAATATCTCCCTACTGTCATTTAGCCTAGAGATAATATTCAGGTTACAAGGTAAAACAAGACTGCAGTTATTTAATGTGACAAAGGTAACCCTGTCGCCTGTAGGCCACAAGAACAAACATGGGCAAAGCCAATTAATCTGCCCCTTGTATAGTACGTTCACATAAACGCACAACATGCAGCCACTCAAGAACACACACACACACATACACACACCCCCACCCACACACAAACACACACACACTAAAAAGATATAGCCATGCTGACATGGAGGATTACTGCAACATAGACATTGCTTAATTTGTAAAAGAATAAGTGTCATGCTCCACAGTTTTCCTCAGAAGCATATGACTGGCACTGCTGAATGGTGGAGTTGCCTAATTCTATGGCTGAATGGTCTTGATCCTGACCCATTTCTCTTTCATTCACTACCATATTATCTCTGCCTATATTCTCACCCTTGCAGTTTCCTTTTCATCCCTACGTCATCCTTTTCTTTTTTACAATTTCCTTTCTTTCTCTTTGCTCTTCTTTTCCTCTTTTCTCCCTATCTCTTACTTGCTCTGGGTCAAAGTCTGATAATGAAAAATAAGTGCTGACCCCCCAAAAAAGTACCGGTGGGCTACACTTGCAAACATCGTCTCAATTTAAGCACGTAAAACAGCAATAGATATCACTGAGCACACAAACATATTTATGTGTAGTAAGTAAAGGCAATGAGCAAGTAATGATCCAGGATCCTGATTTAGACTGTGGCTGAGAGGCTACTCCGTCGCAAAGTACCTTCTCTGCCAAAGCAATGTCCCCCCAGACTCAGGGCCTCATTTACAAGCCCATTACGTCACTTTTTTGTCGCTGTAGTGAAAGAGCCACTTTTGTAGTCTGGCACCCAATGATGACCTCCAACTATCACCATTTTAATTGATTTTAGTCCTTAATGTAGAATGGTCCTGCATTTGCCTGCTTCTCTTCTGTTCTGTAATCTTGCTGTCTTTCAGTGGGAGCTGTTACTGAGTGGAACAGTCTTGCCAAGAGTAGAGCGTGTGGGATGTGCATGTGTGTAGGTGTGCATGAATGTGTGTGCATTGGTGAGAATTATGAGTTCTTACTATTGGCTTTGAACCTTCTGTTTTCTGACTTTATCTAGATTAATGGCAGGGCTTGCCTATTGGCTTTGGCATAATCTTATGCCATCTTGCATTAGTGGCCTATGCTTAAGCGACTCCATCTTCTGAGCCTTTCTAGGTGAGAAGTAATGTTTTGCTTTCACTTGTTTTCTGCACTAAGGGGCCGATTATGATGGCGGACGGACCTGAGTCCGTCCGCCACCATAGAGTAGGAGGGACCATCCGCAGGGGCAGCGGCGGTCCCTCCATACAGATTAGGATGTGACCGCCAGGGTGGCGGTCACATCTTCTATTTTTAACATAGCGGCGGGTGCAGCTTCAAGCTGCACCCGCCGCAATGTTAAAAATGCATGCACAGCATTTGCGTGCACAAAGCGTCAGGCACCGCGCGGTGCCTGCCGCTTTGTTCACGCAAATGCAGGGGGGTACCATAGGTACCCCTCATGTGCACCCCCCACCCCCCTTCACCCAGGGGGCTCGCAACGGGCCCCCGAAGTGAAGGTCCGTATGCTTTTCCACAGCGGAAAAGCCGCCGTGGAAAAGCATACTTTTTACTCCATCTTAATATGGCTGGCGGTGTCTGACAGACACCGCCAGCCATGTTAATGCTTTTCCGCCGCGGTCGGAAGGCGACCGCGGCGGAAAAGCGGCGGACAGATTCAAAGACCCACCAGCCATCCTAATTTGGCGGTGGGTCTTTAAAGCATCCGCAGCGGTTTTCCCGCATCCTCCGGGCCGGCGGTGGCTTCCGCCAGCCCGGAGGATGCGGGAAATCCGCGATCCTAATGAGCCCCTATGTGTGCTAGTAGAAACCGGTTCTTATCAGAGGAATGTACAAGCCCCTTCTCATGGTCATAGCAAAGGCTTGACCAACCAATGCGGTGTCCTGGACACGGAGTGGTACGGAATCTGATGGGGAAAGGAGGCGAGGCTTGCTAGAAGCTTCTACCAATGTTTCCACTTGTATTAAAAGGGGGAGCCTCCACTGGTCTGGTGGAAGTTGGAAGTGGAAGTTTGAGAGTTTGGATTCCGAGTGAGGGCAGACGTGTCTACCTCGGATTAAACCCTGATTGCTGAGCTCTGATACCCGGCTGTGTGAAGACTTCCCACGGCCAGAAGTGGGCAGTGTATGCATCAGGTGATGTGTTGAGTTTTGTGGTTATCGCCATTGTGATGTGAGCCAGTGGCTGTGATCGTTTGAGGTGTTTTCTTTGTGGTGTGGGAGGTGCACATCCAGAGCGATCCTCTACTCTGTGTGTATATATCTTTCTGATCTCTTGCAGGACGTCCAGTGTATCTTATCTTATATCAGTTATTGCTTGTTTATTAATCAGTATTATAGTTTGCCCAGTTATTGATTCCTGCCTTTAGATTATAAGTTTGCTACATATATTTGAATCTAATGCATTTGGTATCTGAGACAGCCTTTGTTTAGAGAGTATTATGTAATAAACCCCAAGCCTTATTCTAAAAGTGATAGTCCTTGCATTTTGTTATATAAAACCCCATTTCAAAAGATGCTGTCTGTTTTCTGTTGAAGGCTTGCTGTGCCAGGGGTGGTAAGAAATGCTAAAAAGTGTATATTATTCAAAGTTGTAATGATATATTTGCCTCCCATGTGGGAGTGTAGTGATTGGGTGTGGCTTATTGGTGAGAAGCCACATTCAAAACATTTTTGGCGTAGTCGGCAGGATATGAACATTGATTTAAAAGGGGAAGAAATATGTTTTCTAGAAATTAAAAGCGGACTCTCAGATACCAATTGATATATGTACATATTTGGATCGGAGGTAGCCCATGTGGTGTGCTAGCCCGTGAGTGAACTAATTGTGCTGGGCTGAGTGAGAATTGGAGTGTGTGTTTAAGTGTGTTTTGTAACATGTGCTTATAAATAACTTGCTACGTTAGGCAGAAAGGGCTGGATCCCTTTCAAGTGTTTATTAAGAAATGTACACAAAACATGTTCAGGTGCAATGTGAATTTGAGAAATGAGAGGCACGGTTTGTGGAGCCAAAAATATTTCTGCAATGTTAACCTGTCAGAATAAATTATTGCATAGATAAGTGGGAAACTTACCAGACTGTGAATGAATGAATGAATGAAATGTGATTTGTAAACGCGCAACTTAGCCCAATGGGCGTCAAGGCGCTGTGGCAGAAAAAAGATATTGTTTGTATCATGCAAAATAAGTAAAAGAAAAGCAGAGGAAAGGTTAATAGGCGAACAGTGCATTTGAAGGTTGGAATTGACTGGAACCTTGAAATGTGGAAACAAAATTCAAGAGCTGTGTGTCTTTCACACAGATGAACTGTTCGTTTGAACACAAAAGAAGGTGCACAACTGAGATGCTGTACTGCAATATGAGCAGATATTACCGGAACTAGAGAGAAACAGGGGGAAACATTTTGATGATGCTTTTATTTTTCAGCGGGCGATTCATAATAGTTTGGCTGCATTAGCAGTAGAAGTTCATTTATTTTGTGTATCCAGATATGTACAAGTTATTTTTGTGCTTTTCAGTTTAGCACCGGAGTGATTGCTTTTTTATGTATTTGGGAAATGCAGTCTTCTTTTAATTATGACATGTAGTTTTAGATGGTTTTAGATGGTTTGCTTTCAATTGAGAAATTACATAATTGTGTCTTTCAGTTGAGACTTGCTTTGACATATGCTTTTGTGGTTTTATTGAGTTTTTCGATCATAGTTGTGTTTTTTAGTTGAGAAATGCAGTTTTTCATTGATAGTTATGTCTTTAGTTAAGTGATTCAAATTTTGATATATGTGAATGGTGATAGTCAAAGGTCATGGGGTGGAATGTAGTGAAAGAGCCACTTTTGTAGTCTGGCACCAATGATGACCCCCAACTATCAACCATTTTAATTGATTTTAGTCCTTAATGTAGGATGGTCCTGCATTTGCCTGCTTCTCTTCTGTTCTGTAATCTTGCTGTCTTTCAGTGGGAGGTGTTACTGAGTGGAACAGTCTTGCCAAGAGCAGAGCGTGTGGGATGTGCATGTGAAGGTGTGCAGGAATGTGTGTGCATTGGTGAGAATTATGAGTTCTTACTATTGGCTTTGACCCTTCTGTTTTCTGACTTTATCTTGCTTAATGGCAAGGCTTGCCTATTGGCTTTGGCATAATCTCATGCCATCTTGCATTAGTGGCCTATTCTTAAGCGACTCCATCTTCTGAGCCTTTCTAGGAGAGAAGTGATGTTTTGCTTTCACTTGTTTTCTGCACTCTGTGTGCTAGTAGAAACGGGTTCTTATCAGAGGAATGTACAGGCTCCTTCTCGAGGTCATAGCAAAGGCTTGATCAACCAATGCGGTGTCCTGGGCATGGAGTGGTACGGAATCTGATGGGAAAAGGAGGCGAGGCTTGCTAGAAGCTTCGACCAATGTTTCCACTCGTATTAAAAGGGGGAGCCTCCACTGGTCTGGTGGAAGTTGGAAGTGGAAGTTTGGGAGTTTGGATTCGGAGTGAGGGCAGACGTGTCTATCTCGGATTGAACCCTGATTGTAAGCTCTGATCCCCGGCTGTGTGAGGACTTCCCCTGGCCAGAAGTGGGCAGTGTATGCATCAGGTGATGTATTGAGTTTTGTGGTTATTGCCATTGTGATGTGAGCCAGTGGCTGTGATCGTTTGAGGTCTTTTCTTTGTGGTGTGGGAGGTGCACATCCAGAGTGATCCTCTACTCTGTATATATATCTTTCTGAGCTCTTGCAGGACGTCCAGTGTATCTTATCTTATATCAGTTATTGCTTGTTTATTAATCAGTATTATAGTTTGCTCAGTTATTGATTCCTGCCTTTAGATAATAAGTTTGCTACATATATTTGAATCTAATGCATTTGGTATCTGAGACAGCCTTTGTTTAGAGCAGATTTTGTAATAAACCCCAAGCCTTATTCTAAAAGTGATAGTCTTTGCATTTTGTTAAATAAAACCCCATTTCAAAAGATGCTGTCTGTTTTCTGTTGAAGTCTTGCTGTGCCAGGGGTGGTATGAAATGCTCAAAAGTGTATATTATTCAAAGGTGTAATGATATATTTGCCTCCCAGGTGGGAGTGTAGTGATTGGGTGTGGCTTATTGGTGAGAAGCCACATTCAAAACAGTCGCACAGGCTGCACAGTGTGCCTGCCCATATTTACAAGGCCACGTAAATGAAAATGAAATGAAAATTACATTAAAACCATGCACTACTACCCTGGAGGTGTCTAGGTACCATCAAATAGGGTTTTAATTGTTGAACAACCAGTTTTTTAAAGATTTATGGATTTAGGCAAGATCAGATTTATTCTTAAGGGTACTTGGCAGGGAGTTCTAGAGCCTTGTTGTGCCAACTACAAAACTACACACCGGCCACCGCCTTGGGGATTACAAGATTTAATTAGGATGCAGATCAAAGATGTCTTGTGCGGACATACCGGAGGAATTTGTGTTTGAAATAGTCGGGCCCGTGAATGTGTAATGCCTGACCCTGGAGGTGTCTAGGTGCCATCAAATGGGGTATTAATTGTTGAACAACCAGCTTTTTAAAGATTTATGGAATAAGAGAAGATCAGATTTTTTCTTAAGGGTGATTGGCAGGGAGTTCCAGAGCCTGGTTGTACCCACTACAAAACTACACCCCCCACCCCCTTGGTGATTACAAGATTTAAGGAGGATGCAGATCAAAGATGTCTTGTGGGGACATACCGAAGGAATTTGTGTTTGAAATAGTCGGGACCGTGACTGTGTAATGCCCTAAAGGTGATGCACAGACAGTTTAATGGAATACAGTTTTTTTTAGAAACCCAGTGCAGTCGTGGCAGAAAATAGAATACTGGCTGGCATTTTGGTAGGGCAAGCAGCAGCGCAGGAAGCTGCATTTTGAAGGACGTGAAGTTTATTTAGAAATTTGGTCTGGATGTTAAACAACAGTGCACCACAATAATAATTTTTTTACAGTATTAAGGAGGAAATAACAGCTTTCCACAGATCCAAGGGAATAAAAGGTAGGACGTTTCTGATAATTTTTAATGTTAGAAAGCAAGAGGATGTTGTAGAGTTCACTTGGCCTTCGAAGGAGAGTTTGTTATCGAAATAGACTCCCAGGTTTTTTACCTTTATGACCAGGGTGGTAAGCTCACCAATTTCCAGAGGCCAACAATTAGGTGACCAAAACAAGGTATCCTTACTGAACAGAAGGACCTCTGCCTTACCGAACAGGAGGACCTCTGCCTTACCGTACAGGTGGACCTCTGCCTTTCCAGAGTTCAACTTGAGACAGTTAGTAGGAATCCATTTCCTGATTTCTCGCATGCATTCGTGGAATCTGAAAGCTGTACCCTCAGGGTTACTGGCCAGTGACACTACAATGTGTGTGTCGTCAGCATAAGACACCAATGTAAAAATGCCTTTATAAGCTTGGCTAATGGAGTTACATGAAGATTGAAGTGCGTAGGGCTCAGAGATTATCCCTATGGAACACCACAGGAAAGCGAGAAGGACTTGGACCTAAATCTGTTGTGCTCAACAAACTGCTCTCTGTCTGAAATGAAGGATGAAAGAAGCCTGAGTGCCTTATCCATAATTCCCAGGGCTGAAACACAGTGAAAAAGAAGACTATGGTTAGCCGTATCGAACCCTGCAGATAGATCGAATAAAATCAACTCAGCCCTCCCCCTTGTCGTTAGTTTGCATGATTTCCTCGGAAATCGAAATCAAAGCTGATTCGGTGTTGTACTGGCTTTTCAATCTGTATTGTGTGGCATCCAGAAGATTATTATTTGAGATGAATCAGGATAGATTTAGAATGATGGCTTCCTCCACGATTTTTGCGGGGAGGGGAAGCCAAGAGATTGGCCTGTAGTTGTTCGGATCTTTGACACCCAGGTTTGCTTTTTTAAGCAAGGGTAGAATGGAAGCCTTTTTCCACTTCTTTGGAAAGTGGCCTTTTGAGAAAATCTTATTAAAGATGCCCCTGAGTTAATTGGCTGTGGTGTTGGGTGTTAAATGAAAAAGCTTAGGTGGATTAGGTGGATTAAGGTCCAGTGGTGATTCTGATTTTGCTTGACACAGAAGGGCCTGAATAGTACCTTCATAAAGAGAGCTGAACTGATTCAAACTGGAATTGGCATCCGATAGATAAATAACCTGCTTTGTAGCTTCTGAGAGAGGATTAAGTTCCTCCAGTGGGGTGATAGAAAAGGAGGTCTCCCCTGATGAGGGGATGTAGGCCATCTCTTCAAAATGTACTTCTCTTGGGTGCCTAGTTACAAACGTATTATAGACCAATTCAACTTTGCTCAAAGATAAAACCGACACAGAATTACTGCGGTGTTTGTAGGTTCAGGCAGTTTGCTCAGCTTGTATACTGTCGCAAAAGCTCTTTAGGGATGTTTAAGGAAGCCTTTATTTTAGCTGTAAGATAGCTAGATTTGGCTATGGAGACTAGTACTTTATAGACCTAAAGATCTTTTTTTAGGACTTTTTATCAGGGGGAGTCATGCTGTGACCACCATTTTCTTTCCAGCCTGTGACAGGCTTGTTTATGACTTCTGAGATTGTCATCAAACCAGGGCTCAGTGTGATAAATCCTTCTATTCGTAATGGATTCGAATGGGGCCAGCCGATTGAGATTAAAGTTGATCCAAAGTCTCCTCCAAATCTAGGGGAATCTCAAGGTTCAGAAACAAGCTTATTTAGACATTTGTCCATAAAATATTCTTAAGAAAAAAGCACACTTAACAATTAAAACATTTTAAAACAGTTACAAATATTTAAAAGGACCCCCGCTCCTGGCTAGCCACTGAGTACTTTACTCCTATGGCAGAGCGGGAGCGCAGCAACTAAACAAACATTTTAGAACAGCTACGCTGCAACAACTGATAAGAGTGCACGCTCCAACAAGAATCAAAGCACTTAGCACTTTAGTAAGTTGTCATACATTGACCGTTAGTTCTTATCGCATGGCGTTTTAACTTACTTTAATTTAACCGAAATTGGGACGCATAGGTGATCCTTTTTTTAAAGAAATTTTTAACATTGAAATTCACTCACCTACCTTTTACCACTCTCTCGCTCCCTGGTCCAACACGGAGTGTTCCGATTGAGTTGAGGACAAGTTGATATATTTTTGCTATTCTTGCAATTCCCCTTGGTGCGTTGGTTGCTGAGTTAATTGTTTCCTAAAAATATACTGCCTGCGCTTTCTTAGTTTCTGTTTGATATATTTTTATTGCCTCTCTTACCGCCATCCGCCGAGACCATGAAATGCTACTAGGCACATTGACAAGTAATAACTCCCGCTATAATTACGAAATTATGTTGTCATATGTGTGAAATAACGTGTGTGTTTTAGTTGTCATATAAAGTCCTTTGTTGTTTTTATGTGTGAATTCACACCTTGCACCATCACCAATTTTTTCTAGGCTCACTCACTGGAATGCTGAGAGTCTGCACGCACCAATATGGAGTAATCCACCCATATTGATATACAAATTTGGAGGAATAATGTGTACCCCCGCTCAAAGGAGGGGGGTTTTATTTCTAATTTCTTTCCATTTGTTTTTTCAGATATACTTCGAGAATTAGGAGTCGTATGTATTTAGACGCATGCTTTTATTAGTAGCAGCATACATTATTATTTCAATTGTTTATTTATGTTTGTTTTGTAGGTTAAATTAGGAGTGGCATACACAGGGTTGGTCCCTGTATGGTCCTGAGGAAGAGCTAGGAAAAGCTCGAAACATGTTGACCGTACACTGATTCCTTTCTCATCATAGTTTGGTACACAGTGTCTACCCCATTTTTAACCATACCCACTTAGGAGCAGGAATAAAAATTATTTGAGGCCCACTAGAAGGGTATTTTTAATCACCAACACCCACTCCACTTCACATTGCACAACACATAGTACTTCAATAAGTGCTCCTACGTAACTTCGCAAGTCGTCGCACGCCCCAGTTCGTAGAGAGCTGGGATGGCCCCAAAGATGAAGCATGTCACCATGGGGAAACCCTGGTGAGTGAGGGGACTCAAGAAAGAAATGTTTCTTTCTTCTATGGCAGTTTTCTGACCATGGTGGCCAGTAGCCTAAAATCATGAACTAGGTCCCAGAACCCAATACCTTGGGTTTGTGTCTTACTATACGTTCTGGGAGGGCAACCTAGTCCTTATCCTCCTTCTCCCCCATTTTTGTACTACACAACATCCCCAGAAAGCAGTCGGTGAAACAAGCACTGAAAGTACAACACTGGCTGCCCATCTCAGTACGCATTAGGTTTAAATCTGTTTGTATTGCACATAAAATCCTCTGGGGCACAGGCCCCAATATTAATCACTCCCTCCTAACTTTCCACTGACCTCTGCGTAACTTGAGATCTGCCAACCTTTTTCAAGCTAGGGTACCAAAAACTAGAAGAGTACGATCAGGTGGACGTATGTTCTCCTACATTTTATGGAATTCTCTTCCTCTTCAGCTTAGGTCTACACCACACCACTTGACATTCAGGAAACAACTAAAAACATGGCTATTTCAGAATCTACAGTAAGACACTAAACGGCTTGTTGTTGCATTTAGCACTGGGATGCCTAAGGGTAGCCATGTGCCTTAACAAGAATTAATAATTAATAATAATAATAATAATAATGGTACATTTAACATTCAGAGGGCAGAGGCAGAGACCACTATTATTCTGTACCCTGACCTGTGTGGGAGGGATTAGTAGATTGTATTGTATCCCACCCTGGCCCTTAGAATTGCATTCCTCATTCCTGGGACTGGTAGCTGTGATAGATCGGGAAAAACATTATCCTAGCCAATGTAGCAATCAAGAAGCTAATCCATAATCTCTTTTTTAGATACAGCAGGTCGACAGATTCTGACGACATAGAAGCTGTTTCCCTCATTGCTTGTTTTCCTAGAAACGGGAGCCAAGATGTAACTGAACAACTATTTATACGAAGGTTCCTTAATGCAATTATTCTGGTTCTTATGGCCTTTGCCCACATCCTCGCTCTGCTTTGGATCTCTTCCCAACACAATTTGTAAAATTTGACCACCTTATCATCCTCCGACAATGCGTTAAAATATCTTAGTGCCTGAAAAGAGGCCGCCATGTTCCAAGAGACCAGATTGCACTCTCTCCTTATGGCCTGAACCATTGTACCTTTGGGGAGTGATAAAAGTATTTTGAGCACCACCCCTTCCAGCAATCCCATTCATATGCTGGGTCGAGGAAAAAAACTCTTCCCCATACAGGCCTAACGGCGTTATGTTCCCTTCATAAGCCTTTAGTAATGGGATATGAGATAGCCTCCCTACACCTACCATTGAATCTTGACAGACAACTGGCCTGCAATAGGGCCTTCTGCTTAGTGAAATCCCAAAGAGCACCCCAATTTTAATTCCTCCTAAAAATTAAACCCAGATATTTGTATTGATCAGTTTGCTCCACCACCTGTGTACTTAAATGCCAAGAAAAACTCTGTACTTTTTTTCCAAAGATCATGATCTTGTTCTTTTCTAGATTGATACAGAGCTGGTTCTGCTTCCTATAGGTTGCCAGGATATTAATTTTCCTCTGCAAACCAATTGGGGTATAATCCAATAACACCAAATCATCTGCATAAAGCAGACAAGCAATATGCTGGTTCCCAATTTTTGGCGAAAAGGACAGGATTGGCAAATAAAGGTCAGGAGGTCGGCATGAAATGAGCTAAAGAGCAAGGGTGCTAAAACGCAACCCTGGTGCAGGCCATTGTCAATAGAAATTCTTTGTGATAATCGACCCCACTTATCTAACTCCACCTGAGCCCAATTGCCAAAGTGCAAAGATTGGAGCATGTAAATATCGAGTTTTTTATTTCGACTTACAAGAATATCGAGTTGGAAATATCATAGGGACAGAATATCGAAATCAAGAATATCGATGACCAGAATATCGACCTGAAGGTAAGAAATATAGTTTTTGTTAGTAATATCGATAGCAAAAATATTAATGCTACTAATATCAATATTAATATTAGTGTTATGTATTTTATTATGTATTTTATATGTTTGTTTTTATAATTTCTGCTAATTAGTGTACTAGTTTTAGAATATATGTATTACTTTTTAGAAGTTAGTAATAATTTTTTTCAGTAGATTATGCGTTTTAGTACAGTAGCGGGTTGTGGGTTTATAGGGAAGAGGGTGGGACGCAATTTAATTATATTAAATTAATCAAATTTCATTAGGAATTAGTAAATATTTTTGAAATATTTTTGTGTTTTAGCTCTACAGCGGGATGTGGGCTTATAGAGGAATAGGGTGGGAAGTAATTTAATTGTAATCAAGTAATTATTAAATTTTTCTTTATTGGTATTGATAATTAATTGTATGTTAAATACTTATTAATTGGTAATTAATTTTTATTAAGTGGTAATTACATTTTATTAATTGGTAATTATATTAAATGTATTAATGTATTATTGAAGTGTGTTGTGAGGTTATAGGGCACTGGGGTGGGAAGTAATTTAATTGTAATTAATTAATTCTTTATTTTAGTGTTGAGTATTGATAATTAATGTATTGTTAATGAATTATTAATAGGTCATTTTTTAAAATAATAAATATTTTTTTATTTTGGAAATCAATTTATTGTTCATTAATTATTAATTGGTAATTACATTTGAATAATTATAATGTATTGGTATTTATCAATAATGTATTGTTTTCTTTTATTAATTGCTAAATGTTTTTTTAATAATGATTGTTTTTTGGTATTGAAAATTAATCTGTTTTTATGTACTTATTATATGGTAATACATTTTTAATACATATTATGTGATTGTATTTATCATCAATTTAATTGTTAATTAATTATTATTTGGTAATTATTTTAATTAATTATTTATTGGTATTGGTAATTAATTTTGTGTAATTTAATAATTAAATTATTAATATTATTTTTTAAATATTTTAATTATTACTAAGATGTTTTAACCCCTGTGCTATCCAACACTTTCCCTACTGTTGCACCCTCTGGAGTTGAAATAGTAATTGTAACCGCTACGCTCTCCAACACTTTCCCTACTTTTGCACCCTCTGGAGTTGGAATAGTAATTTTAACCCCTATGGTATCCAACACTTTCCCTACTGTTGCACCCTCTGGAGTTGGAATAGTAATATTAACACTTACGCTATCCAACACTTTCCCTACTGTTGCACCCTCTGGAATTGGAATAGTAATTTTAACCACTACGCTATCCAACACTTTCCCTACTGTTGAACCCTCTGGAGTTGGAATAGTAACTTAACCCCTACGCTATCCAACATTTTTCCTACTGTTGCACCCTCCGGCGTTGGAATAGTCATTTTAACCCCTACACTATCCGATCCTTTCCCTACTGTTGAACCTTCTAGAGTTGGAATAGTAAATTTAACCCCTACTCTATCCAACACTTTCCCTACTGTTGCACTCCCCGGAGTTGGAATAGTAATTTTAACCCCTACGCTATCCAACACTTTTTCTACTGTTGCAACCTCTGGAGTTGGAGTAGTAATTTTAACCCCTACTCTATCCAACACTTTCCCTACTGTTGCACCCTCTGGAGTTGGAATAGTAATTTTTACCTCTATGCTATCCAATATTTACTGTTTTAGTTAATGTAGTGTATAATTTATTTGTAATTTTTTTATAATTAGTTATACATACTTTTGATATTTGTATTTATATTATTGTTGTATGTGTATGTATGTATTTATAATTTGTGAAATGTTTATTAACAATTCATTAGGTATTATAATAATTAATTGTAAATAATATTAAGTAAGTATATATATATTTCATTTATGTGTGTATATGTTGATTTTTTTTACATTAGGGGTCGATTCCGATCCGGTAAAAAAACGTCCGTACGAATCGTATCCAGAGCCCCTCCCCGTACGACTCATACACACGTTATACGACCCGATGAGTACGATCCGGACCGGGGTATCAGGACGCGATCTGTACGGTCCACATCAAGGAAGGGCGATTCGTACGGAAAATCGTACAATCACATACACACCGTATGGTGCGTACCCCCCATGATTGCAGGGGTACGCACCGTACACCCAGCATACATGGGGTACGGTGCGTACCCCCCATGATCGCAGGGGTACACCCTGTACACCCAGCATACATGGGGTACGGTGCGTACCCCCCATGATCGCTGGGGTACGCACCGTACCCCATGTATGCTGGGTGTACGGACAGTACCCATGCGATCATGAGGGGTACGCACCGTACCCGGGGGCCCGTTCCGTACCTGTTTGAGCACGAACTCTGCTTTTATGGCTGTTTTCAGCTCCCGTAGGAAAAGGGTCGTACTGTGCGTACCCGACACGTATCGTACTTGCTGGGTCATATAAACCAGCCGCGAGCCATACAGATGTCGTGTACAGCGGGTTCCGAGGGAGATTCGTATGGGGATTCTATTCGTACGGTCTCTGTACGATTCGTACGAAGTCCGAAACGTTTTGCGTCGTACGTACGGGGGACATTGCAGGGTACGATTCGTATGGGAAAAAGCTCCGAACGGCTAATCGGAGCATTTTTTACCGGATCGGAATCGACCCCTAAATGTATTTTATAATTTTAAACATATTTTTAACAATGTTTCTTTTAATTATATATATATATATATTATTTAATTAATTTTACATTATTTTTAAACATTTTAAAAAAAAAACAATATTTTTAACAACCATATTTTTGACAACGATATTTTTTTCTCGATATTTTTCCACTTACCATACTGTAGATAGGACTTTGATATTCTAGACATCAATATTCCGCCTCCGATATTTTTGACATCAATATTTTTGATGTCGATATTATTTCAGACAATCATTGGAGCCGCCGCTACAGTTGAGTTGCCTTCGATGGTACTCTTGCACGTATTACCCCACTTTAAAATGGGGTATGAATAGAACCTCTGCTTTTTGGTGGATGTCCCACATTGTCAACCTCTAAATGACCCCCTAAATCTTGAGTTCCACACACTAAAAGGTGGTGACCAAGAGACTTTAAGAAGATGTTGTGCATTTTTGAAACCTAATTGCTCACAGTGTGGTAGGAGGTTTGCCAAAGCGCAGGCTGGTTTCAGCTAGTGGGTTCTCTAAAGTGTGCCTTAACAAATATTAAATAATGTTATGTGTATTTTTAAAGCACACTAGCACCCGGGAAGTTATCCTGGTCCTGAGCAGGTGTATGTGCCTTCCCTTGCCAATGGTAAGTTGGTTATTTGAAAAATCAGGTCTTCAGTTTCTTGCTGAATTCAAGAAGAGGGGAGGAGGCTCTAATGCGGAGTGGATAGTACTTCCATGTTTTAGGAGCGAGGCAAATGAATGCCCGTCCTTCTGATCTGGTTCTGTGTAGAGGAGGTGGCTGGGTGGTAGGTGGAAGGAGATGCAACTGTTCAGAAAGGTTGGGCTTGAGTTGTGTAATGCCTTTAATATTTGTGTGAGGAGTTTGAATTGAGTGCATTTGTGTATGGGGAGACAGAGTAGTTCCCTGAGGTTTGGTGTGTTGTGTGTTCTGTGTGGGAGGTTGAGGATGAGTCCGGCTGCCAATTTCTGGATGGCATATAGTCATCTAGTGAGTTGCTTGGTGACCCTGACGTAGAGGATGTTCCCATAGTCCAACTTGCTGGGGACTAGGGCATGAGTGAGAGTTTTGCTATTGTTGCTTGGAAGTCATTTGAAGATCTTCCTCAGCATCTACAGGGTTTGGAAGCAGGATACAGTGACAAAGTTCCTGTCATGTCCAGTTTTCTGTAGATGATTATTCTGAGGTTCTTGCATGGGTTCTGGGTGGGGGGGTGTTTCATAGTGTGGCTGGCCAACAGTTGGAGTCCCATGGTGAAGTATTCCTGCTGAAGATCACTAATTCTGCCTTGCTGGTGTTCAGCTGGCTTTCATTCAGTTAGCGATTTTGGTCATGCAGGCAGAGAATTTGATTCTTGTTTGGGGGTCTGGTAGAGGGAGAGTATAAGTTGCGTGTCATTCTCATAGGAGCGGATGTTGATGTGCATGGATGTTGTTGGCCAGAGGGATCATGTATGCATTGAAGTGGGTGGGGCTGAACAATGAACCAGGAGACACTTCACAGATGAGTTTGCGGGCTTCCGAAGAGTAAGGTGCCAAGCTGACAGCTTGTGTTCTAACCATTAGGAAGGAGCAAAGCTAGCAGACAGCGGGTCCTTGGATGCCAATCGTGTGCAGGCACCTAATGAGGATGGGGTGTGAGACTATGTCAAATGCTGCAGAGAGGACCTGGAGAATGAAGGCTGGTGTGTCTCCTCTGTCAAGGATCATGCGGATATTGTCTGAGGTGCTGATGAGTGCTGTTTCTGTACTGTGATTTGGCCTGAATCTGGACAGCATGGCATCAAGGAGCTGGTCGGTGAGGTGCTGATTGATAGGTTTCTCTAAGACCATTGAGAGGTATGGTAGGAGGAAGATAGGCCTTAAATTGGAAAGCATGGCTCGGTCAGTGGATGTTTTCTTGAGCAGGGGCATGATGGTGGCCTGTTTCCAGATGTCCATGGAATATGCCTGAGTCAATGGAGGTATACAGGATGGGTTTTAGTGCTTCACTGTTCAATAGGAGTCCTTTGGTGATGGCCTGGTGAGGGCAAGGGTCAGATGGAGTCACAGAGTGCATGGTCTTCATGGTAGCAGTGATGTCGATGTTGGTGATGGCAGGCCACAAGGTCAGTGTTCGGAGGAAAGTTGAGTTGCAATGATGACTAATCCAACTGCGGGTCAAAGTTTTTGAATATGGAGGTGATTTTGTTACAGAAGAATCCCTAGAGCTTTTTGCATAGGTCTTGGGAGGGGGTGATGTTGCTGGAGATGGCAGGAGGCACAGTGAAATCTTTGATGATAGTGAAGATTTACTTGCTGCTGTTAGTTCTGGCATCAATTCAATCTGCAAGAGCTGTTTCGACCATCTTAGGGCTGATTTGAAGATGTTTTTATCTGTAGTGTCTTGACGTGTTCTTCATTTGCACTCCAGTTGCTCGCAGTGGTGTTTCATCAGCCTTAGTTTCTCTGTGCACTCGCTGACCTATAGTCAGGCTCTTGCCAATAGATTGCGCATGTGGGGAGATGGGGTGTTGGTGCATGCGGTGATCTAGCTGCCTATGGTTTTTATGGCTTTCTGCAAGTCACTTGTGTGCTTGGGATAGTGGTCAGAGAGGACAGAAGTGCACTTCTCTTCTGAGATGTTTTTCCAGCTGTGCTGGGTAGTTCTGGTGGTGGTAGATATGTGATGTGTGGGAGGGTTATGCTGAAACTGGAGAGGGCATGGTCTGGCCAGGTCATAGTTGCTGGCTAGTGGACTGCAATATAGCTGATTGAGTAGAAAATCATGTCCAATAGGTGTCCGGCTTTCTGAGTTTGGTAACGTGCTGAGTTAAGAAAAGGGTTGTAAGGTTTTCCAGAACAGTCATAGAGTTTGGATTGATGCAGTGTTCTTGGTGAAATAAAATGTCTGCAAGAAGGATAAAGGTGCTGGTGTTGATGATGAAGATGGCAACAAAGTCTGTGATGTCTCTGGCAAAATTGGTGTGGGTCCTGGTGGTCTGTATACCAGGCTTCCTCTCAGGGAGAAGGTGTTTGTGATGTGTATCTTAAATGTGAGGTGTTCCATGCAGCTATTAGGGGTGTCTGTATAGGTGGTGCCTCTGATAGTGTCTGATGGAATATGATGGCGACTCCACCTCCAGGCTTGTGCTGATGATCGTTTCTAATTATCTTGGAGTCAGCGGGGATCATTGTAGTGATATCCAGAGCCAAGTTTGGGTTTATCCAAGTTTCTGTGAGAAAGAGCAGGCCCAGAGTGTGGTCATGCAGTAGGTCCCATATCTCTGTGGCATGTTCGCTGAGTGAGCGGCTTTTGCAGAGTATGCATGCAAGTGCGGCCTGTTGTTTGGGTGGTGTTTGGTCTGTGGGGGTGGGAGCATATTGCTGATTTGTGTTAGTGTAAGCGATTGAGCTGCTGGGTGCTGTTAGCAAAGAAGTGGTGGGTATAGGGTGTGGAAGAGTGCATGAGAACTTACAGGAGGCCCATGTGAATGCTCCTTCTGCCTTGTGTGGTGCGGTGTGGCAGCAGTGCACCACGTGGTGGTTGTGGTTAATAGAATGGAGTGGAGCACAGTATTGGTGGTTGGGGGAGACAGAGTTCCTGGCGCTGGGCATAGTCCACGCAGCGCTAGGCACAATCCAGGCATGGACAGGTTCAGATGCGCTTGCCTTTGGCGTGCAAGAAGCACGTCCGTGCCGATGCTGCAATTAAATAGGTCAAACACTTCCTGTTCAGATGGGCAATGGGAGTGAAGCCCTCTTGGCTTCTTCTTTTAAAGACAGTTTTAGCGGAAATGCACTGATGTTACTTCCTGTACAGATGGATGATGGGAAATCTTTTGATGTCCCTTCTGAACAGATGGATGATGAGAAATCCAGTGATGTCTGTGCAATTGGGCAATTAAATATTAGCTCCTCTTGCTTGGCTTCTTCTTTTAAAGATGGTTTTGGCAGGAATACAGTGATGTCACTTCCTGTGCAGATGGATTATGGGAATCCAGTGATATCACTTCCTGTGCAGATAGGCATTCAGAAATCAAGCCTCTTGCTTGGCTTCTTTAAAGACATTTTTGGCAGGAAACCAGTTATGTCACTACTTGTGCAGATGAATGATGGGAAACCCAGTGCATCCAAATGCCGCGTAATAACTTCTGGATGTATTCTAGCTAGTAGGAAACCACATATATTTCCATTACACCATAGGCTTTCAACACATATTTGGACATATTAGCACTTTTCTAGTATCTGATCCCTGCAAAGGTACTGTAAGAAATTGGGTACTGGTTGGCTTGGGCGTGAACCCTGGTCAAGCTGCAACTACAATCCTTGTCAGGATAAGACGCAAGCAAACCACAAATTAACCTGTGCTCAACCCCTGGTAGCTTGGCACAGAGCAGTCAGGCTTAACTTAGAGGCAGTGTGTAAAGTAGTTGTGCAACATTTCAAATAGGCTGCAACAGAGTGAGTAAAATAGAGTAGAATTGAGTAAATAAAATAAGACTAAAATAACAAAGATAAAATATGGAAAATCAGAGCTATTGAGTTTCAAAGTTTTATGGTAAAATAGCACCCAAAAGCACAAAGCACAAACAAGGGGTTTCTGGTCGTTCTGGACCAGGACAAAGTTAGTAATTCTGCTCGACCCCGATGAGTTGGGGGCCCACTACTGGGACCCAGTTAGGGCTGCCGAACAAAGTACTTTAAATCCTAGTTGTGGAGCGTTGCATGGATCTGAGTCGATAAAACGCTGCGCAGCAGGAGCAAATCGTCAGTTCCGAGATGCAGTGATGTTGTGTCATTGTCAAGGTTGTTTCCAATGCGGGGACCTGGGCCAGAGATGCGCTACCCCAACTGCGAATCATCTGTTCCGAGGACTGCAAAGGTGATGATGGACTTCTGCGCCAGGTCCATGCAGCAGTGGCGATGCATTGGTTCTGCTCAAGAATGCACCACCCAGCCAAGGAGATGAGTTGATTCCGCTTGACGATGTGCTGCTCAGCAGAGAAGAAGCATCGGTTCTGCTGGTAAGCACCTAAGTCCCACATCCAAGTGTCCAAGACCGGGGTGGCACCACTTGGCAGGGTAGACTCACAGGTGGCAGAGACCAAGTGCAGCTGCAAGGTTATTAGAAGCCTGTTCTGTCCTTGTGCCTTCAAATCAGGAGGCCGGTCATTTATCCCTTGAAGTCACTCTGGGTCTGGGTTTAAGAGATGCAGGTCCAGTCCTTCACACCCAGTCAAGAGGGCAGCAGGCAACAGGCCACGATAGCAAAGCAGGAGTCCATCAGAGTAGCAGTCCAGCAAAGTGACAGCCCTTGTAACAGCTCAGCTGTCTTTCCTGCCAGAGTATCCACAGGTCCATACCTGTACTGAGGTGCTGGTATCTGAGGTCCAGTACTTATACCCAGTGGTGCCTTTGAAGTGTAAGAGACTTCAATGGGATGCCTGTGAAGTGTACAGATGTCCTCCCTTCCTGCCCTGGCTTCAGATCCACTGCAGAGGGGTATGCAGCCATTTGTTTGTGAACAGGACACTGTCTATTCAGGTGTAAGTGAGGCTTGGTCCAACTCCTCCCTCCCATCCTGCAAGAATGGCACATCAGGTCAAATCTAAACTCTCATTGTATGTGGCTGTCTAGGTGGAATACACAAAGCCCTACTGCTAACAACACCCAGTCACGTGGTCAGAGACAGGCTGCAGGCACCAAATGGCTACAGCAAGAAAATGAAAACTTTCTAGAAAGGGTATGTTTCGAACCTCACCATAAAGTAGGGTCTTAATTTGTGATTCCAGAGATACCATATTTGGAGGAATTGGTTGGAAGTTACACTAATAAAACGTAAGAAGGCAATTCCAATCTTATCCTATGGGAGCGATATGCCTTGAAGTAGTAAAAAGCAAATTTAAGAGTTTTTCACAACCACGACATGTAAAATGTAATAGTACATGTCCTACTTTATAAATCCATTGCACCCTGCCCTCTGAGCTGTCCATGGTCTACACTATGGGTGACTTATATGTATTAAAAAGGAAGCTTTGGGCTGGCAAACATTTTATTTTGCCAGGTCAAAATGGCAGTGTAAACTTCACACACAGGCTCTATTATAGCAGGTATGAGAAATTAAGTGGGTGCATTTAATTTACATGTCTCAAACACATATAGTGCACTTTACTATGAACATATAAGTAAATTAAGTGTGCCAATGATACCATGTATTGGAGGAGAGAGCACAAGCACATTAGCACTGATTAGCTGTGGTAAATTGTGTTGAGTCCTAATAACAGCAAAGACAAGTTCAGAAAAATGGAGGAGGAAGGAAAAATGTTGAGGGGAAGGCCACCCTACAGCTGACTGGTCTAACAGGTACAATAAAACATAACTTCAGAAAACATAGCTATTCTATTTGCTATTCGTTTTTTCTCCTGCTAGTTCTGAGTGCTCTGCCAACAAGCAAACAATTGAGTTTACAATCCTCAGAGGACCAACTAAAAGAACAGATAGTGAACATTCAATCACCTGCCTGAGAGTGCACAAATAACCCACCTTTGGATGCTTTAGTAGAAGTTCTGCTGCCTCCTCGAAGTACTCCAGGTCCACTTCATGTAAAACGTGGGGCAGGTCATCATACCCAAAGTAAGGAAGGGCGAGAGAGACAAAGCCACGGCTGGCCAACAAACCACTGCGAAACTCCACCAATCCTCCAATTCCACCGAACATGTCAATCACACCAGGGAAGGGACCATCTCCTGCAGAAGGGAAACAGAGGCAGGTGAAATTGAATTTGGAACAATGACAAGAATGAGAAGCCTGGGTGTGAGATCAAGTTTTGGTGGTCCCAGGGCAATCTGGGGCTACAGGGTTCAAATGATGAACATGGCCAAAAGATCCAGAAGGGGGCTCTGAGAGCGCAGGGGCCCATAGACAGCTGAGCATTGCCAAAAGATCCAGGAGGTGGGCTCAGAGAGCACAGGGGCTCAGAGACTGCTGAGCATGGTCAAACGATCCAGGAGGAGGCTCTGAGAGCGCAGGGGCCCAGAGACAGCTGGGCATGGCCAAAAGAACCAGGAGGGGGGCTCAGAGAGCACAGGGGCTCAGAGACTGCTGAGCATGGCCAAAAGATCCAGGAGGGGGGCTCTGAGAGCGCAGGGGCCCAGAGACTGCTGAGCATGGCCAAAGGGTCCAGGCGGAGGCTCTGAGAGTGCAGGGGCCCATAGACAGCTGGGCATGGCCAAAAGATCCAGGAGGGGGGCTCTGAGAGCGCAGGGGCCCAGAGACTGCTGAGCATGGCCAAAGGGTCCAGGCGGAGGCTCTGAGAGTGCAGGGGCCCATAGACAGCTGGGCATGGCCAAAAGATCCAGGAGGGGGGCTCTGAGAGCACACGGGCCCAGAGATGGCTGAGCATGGTCAAAAGATCCAGGAAGGGGGCTCTGAGAGCACAGGGGCCCAGAGATGGCTGAGCATGGTCAAAAGATCCAGGAAGGGGGCTCTGAGAGCACACGGGCCCAGAGATGGCTGAGCATGGCCAAAAGATGCAGGAGGGTGTAGTGGGTAAATCCCACAGGTACAGGTGTGGATAAGTAGACACCGTAGACCAATTCAAGTACTTGTAGTTGATGTTTATTAGCAGAAGTCATGGTCAGGATAACAGCATAACAGCAACCCCACCAGGAGCAAACTCCTGGCCGCTCAGCCCATCCTTAACTGACACTCAGATGCATCCAACATTCTACACAGACTAGGATTCCAATAAGAATGCACACACACAGGGCTGAGCAGCTGGATACAAGTACATACACATTATATGAGGATACTACATTATCCTCTCCCTTTAATAATTTAAAACAAAAGAACAGAAGAGAAAACAAAGAGAAACTATGCACAAGAAAAATATACAACTTTTAAGAAATCTGTGACCCAGGGATGGAGACGAAAAGGCATCACGAGAGGGAAAACAGAAATCCAAATTATCAAAGAAGGAAGAAAGCAAAAAGATAAACACTTACCCATCTTCCTCCTTTAATAACTAACAATTTAAAATGAATAAAGTGAAAAATTTTGAGCTCACATTTAATAACCAAAAACTAAGATAAAAACTGCAATGGGCGAACCAAAACCCAAGAAAGTGTTTCTCATATGAGAAGACTGTGACGTAGCCAAAAACGCCACCCCTCTTATAAGGGACACTATGGGACTCAAACCCTAGTATAACACTGTTCAGGTGGGACTGACACCCCCTAACAACCAAGGTGGGACTAAAACTCCCTTACAAAAATGAGAGTGGGACAAAAAACTCACTCCAAAAGAAACTAGCGGGACTTGAAATCCCTGCCTTTGGGATTGGGGTGGGTTTAAGTCCCATGACCCATGTTCTTGCGCTACATTTTGGCCTGGGTTTGAGTCCCATGTTCTCTTTATGTAGTTACATTATCCCTGTCTTGTCTTGGGATGGGTATGGGTTCAAAGTCCCATGTTCCCTTGTTTACGCGTTACTTTTAGGTATGGGTCTCAGTCCCATTACTTCTTATTATTATTAGGTTATCCCATCCTCGTCGCCAAAATGTAGTGGGTAAATCCCACAGGTACAGGTGTGGATAAGTAGACACCGTAGACCAATTCAAGTACTTGTAGTTGATGTTTATTAGCAGAAGTCATGGTCAGGATAACAGCATAACAGCAACCCCACCAGGAGCAACCTCCTGGCCGCTCAGCCCATCCTTAACTGACACTCAGATGCATCCAACATTCTACACAGACTAGGATTCCAATAAGAATGCACACACACAGGGCTGAGCAGCTGGATACAAGTACATACACATTATATGAGGATACTACAGAGGGCTGACTCGAGAGCGCAGGGGCCCAGAGACAGCTGGGCATGGCCAAAGGGTCCAAGAGGGCTGCCTCGAGAGTGCAGGGGCCCAGAGACAGCTGGGCATGGTCAAAAGATCCAGGAGGGGGGCTCTGAGAGCACACGAGCCCAGAGATGGCTGAGCATGGCCAAAAGATCCAGGAGGAGGGCTGCCTCGAGAGCGCAGGGGCCCAGAGACTGCTGAGCATGGCCAAAATATCCAGGAGGGGGGCTCTGAGAGCGCAGGGGCCCAGAGACAGCTGGGCATGGTCAAAAGATCCAGGAGGGGGGCTCTGAGAGCACACGGGCCCAGAGATGGCTGAGCATGGCCAAAAGATCTAGGAGGGGGGTCTGAGAGCGCAGGGGCCCAGAGACTGCTGAGCATGGCCAAAGGGTCCAAGAGGGCTGCCTCGAGAGCGCAGGGGCCCAGAGACAGCTGGGCATGGCCAAAAGATCCAGGAGGGAGGCTCTGAGAGCGCGGGGGCCCAGAGACAGCTGGGCATGGCCAAAAGATCCAGGAGGGGGGCTCTGAGAGCGCAGGGGCCCAGAGACAGCTGGGCATGGTCAAAAGATCCAGGAGGGGGCTCTGAGAGCACACGGGCCCAGAGATGGCTGAGCATGGCCAAAAGATCTAGGAGGGGGGTCTGAGAGCGCAGGGGCCCAGAGACTGCTGAGCATGGCCAAAGGGTCCAAGAGGGCTGCCTCGAGAGCGCAGGGGCCCAGAGACAGCTGGGCATGGCCAAAAGATCCAGGAGGAGGGCTGCCTCGAGAGCGCAGGGGCCCAGAGACTGCTGAGCATGGCCAAAGGGTCCAAGAGGGCTGCCTCGAGAGCACAGGGGCCCAGAGACAGCTGGGCATGGCCAAAAGATCCAGGAGGGGGGCTCAGAGAGCACAGGGGCCCAGAGACAGCTGGGCATGGCCAAAAGATCCAGGAGGGGGGCTCAGAGAGCGCAGGGGCCCAGAGACAGCTGGGCATGGTCAAAAGATCAAGGAGGAGGGCTGCCTCGAGAGCGCAGGGGCCCAGAGACTGCTGAGCATGGCCAAAGGGTCCAAGAGGGGGGCTCTGAGAGCGCAGGGGCCCAGAGACAGCTGGGCATGGTCCAAAGATCCAGGAGGGGGGCTCAGAGAGCGCAGGGGCCCAGAGACAGCTGGGCATGGTCAAAAGATCCAGGAGGAGGGCTGCCTCGAGAGCGCAGGGGCCCAGAGACTGCTGAGCATGGTCAAAGGATCCAGGAGGGGGGGCTCTGAGAGCGCAGGGGCCCAGAGACAGCTGAGCATGGCCATAGGATCCAGGAGGGGGCTCTGAGAGCGCAGGGGCCCAGAGACAGCTGAGCATGGCCATAGGATCCAGGAGGGGGGCTCTGAGAGCGCAGGGGCCCAGAGACAGCTGAGCATGGCCATAGGATCCAGGAGGGGGCTCTGAGAGCGCAGGGGCCCAGAGACAGCTGAGCATGGCCAAAGGATCCAGGAGGGGGGCTCTGAGAGCGCAGGGGCCCAGAGACAGCTGAGCATGGTCAAAGGATCCAGGAGGGGGGCTTGTAGTGTAGTTCCTATTATCCCAATTGGCTCTGCGCATTGGAATAATACCTTCAATAGTAAAGGCCTAGACCAGACGTTAACTAGGTCTTCTACTGTCGATATTAGACTTAAAGTTTTGGGTTTGCCAGCTAGCTCAGAGTTCACTAGAAACTTTCTTGAATAGGCAAGGAGGAGTTGAACCTCCCTGGATAGACAAGAAGGGATTTAGTTTCTGACAACCATAGAACATGACAACTTTGCTCTCCCCTAATCAAGAGTGTATCTCTAGAGTCGTGTGAAAACAAAAGACAACTTATTTTACTCAGTCAGTACGTGCATTCTTAGTTTCACCAGATTGTAGAGAAAAGGAAGAGACGGGCGTGTTCAATAAAAGATGGTATTTATTGATCAGTCTTTTTTCTCATACCAGAGAAATGGATCGATATTATCGCAATACTTATGGTTAAGTAAAGTGCATACAATAAAAGCAGAAGTATAAAATAATACTGTAAAAACATTTATATGGTTTCTAAGCCATATGAAGGTTTAAAATGGATAAAATAGATACATACACATATACATTTGACTAATCGTACTCAACTGGTGTTCCTAACTACGCCTACCCCAGTGTACCTGACCTAAGCCTAATACGTGGGCGGGAATAGAAAGTAGCAGTTTAAGTTAAGTTTGTTTTGCCAAGTGACTGACTCAAGAATTCTCTGCAAGGGGTTATTCAGTTCTGTACCTGGAATCTAGGATGGTTGAGGGATGGTATCTCTCGTCTCTGGTCTCGATATTCCAGGCTGCCTGCGAGGGCTACCCGGAAGCGCCGGAGCTGGATTTCTCGGCAGGAGAAAGCAGCGTCTCGTTCTCAGCGCGTCAGGAAGGCGGGGCTGCGCCAGCGGGGTCTGCTCTGCTCTGGGCTTCGGCAAGTCTGGCTGCTCCGATCTCGTCACCACCGCGTGTGTTTGCTTAAGGCAATACCGGTAATATTTATACCTGTAAGGTGCCGAGATTGACGTAAGGATGGACATGGATACGTCAATAAGGATGTCATACGAACTGGTCGTTAGCACATTCTTTTGCTGAAGTTCTCGGTGAAATCAAAACAATGGCGCAGGGTTTTTCCCAGGTTGTCATAGGTTTGATTTGTTTTGAGAACTCCGTATGCCTTATCAGGGGCTGGAGGAATATCGCTTGTCTAATTAGATGGCAAGCGTTATGACCTAATCAGATAACACGTTCCTGTGCCGTAGTGTGGCTTAATCAGATAACGGTTTCTGCATCATGGGATGGCTGCTAGTTAACTTGTTAACCAGAACAGGGTCAGGAATAGGGGGATCGATACAGAACCTATAGGAATACATCACAGGCTCTGCGAGCGCAGGGGCCTAGAGATGGCTGAGCATGGTCAAAGGATCCAGGAGGGGGGCTCTGCGAGCGCAGGGGCCCAGAGACAGCTGAGCATGGTCAAAGGATCCAGGAGGGGGGCTCTGCGAGCGCAGGGGCCTAGAGATGGCTGAGCATGGTCAAAGGATCCAGGAGGGGGGCTCTGCGAGCGCAGGGGCCCAGAGACAGCTGAGCATGGTCAAAGGATCCAGGAGGGGGGCTCTGCGAGCGCAGGGGCCTAGAGATGGCTGAGCATGGTCAAAGGATCCAGGAGGGGGGCTCTGCGAGCGCAGGGGCCCAGAGACAGCTGAGCATGGTCAAAGGATCCAGGAGGGGGGGTCTGCGAGCGCAGGGGCCTAGAGATGGCTGAGCATGGTCAAAGGATCCAGGAGGGGGGCTCTGAGAGCGCAGAGGCCTAGAGATGGCTGAGCATGGCCAAAGGATCCAGAAGGGGGCTCTGAGAGCGCAGGGGCCCAGAGACAGCTGAGCATGGCCAAAGGATCCAGAAGGGGGCTCTGAGAGCGCAGGGGCCCAGAGACAGCTGAGCATGGCCAAAGGATCCAGGAGGGGGGCTCTGAGAGCGCAGGGGCCTAGAGACAGCTGAGCATGGCCAAAGGATCCAGGAGGGGGGCTCTGAGAGCGCAGGGGCCCAGAGACAGCTGAATATGGCCAAAGGATCCAGGAGGGGGGCTCTGAGAGCGCAGGGGCCTAGAGATGGCTGAGCATGGCCAAAGGATCCAGAAGGGGGCTCTGAGAGCGCAGGGGCCCAGAGACAGCTGAGCATGGCCAAAGGATCCAGGAGGGGGGCCTTGAGCGCGCAGGGGCCCACAGATGGCTGAGCATGGCCAAAGAATTATGAGAGCACAGGGGCCCACAGATGGCAGAGCATGCCAGAGGTTCCAGGTTGGGGACTCTGAGAGCATATGGGCCAAGAGATGGCTGAGCATGGCCGAAGGATCCAGCCAGAGAACTCCACACCTGGATCTCCAACTGTGCAGACAAGCTCACCCCGCTACGCAACCTCGACAGACAACGCCCAGGAAAGCCGCCTGTGGATGCACGGGGTTTCGGCCAGTGCGAGTATGGAAGATCGGAGGTACATGGAAGTCGATTCTGTCATTGAGGTATTTGCGTCCATTGTTGTGTAGGCATTTGTAGGCGTGACTGAGGATTTTGAAAGTGACTCTTTTCTCCACAGGAAACCAGTGTAGAATACGTAGGTGTTGGCTGATATGTTTGTGTCGGGATTGCCGAGGACGAGTCTGATGGTGGTGATCTGTATTGTCTGGAGTTTGCAGAGTAGGGACTTTTTGATGCCGGCATAGAATGTGTTTCCATAGTCCAGTCTGCTGAGGATGAGTGCTTGGGTGACTGTCTTCCTTGATTCAGGTGGGATCCACTTTGGAGGTCTTGCAGAGGATGCGGAGGGTGTTGAAGCAGCCGGAGGAGACAGCGTTGACCTCTTGGTTCATGGTGAGTGATGGGTCGAGTATGATGCTGAGGTTCTTGGAGTGGTCTTAGGGGGTAGGTGGACTTCCGAGGGCGGTCGGTCACCAAGTACTGTCCCATGCAAATGGGGTGGGACCGAGGACGAGGTCTTCACGGCGATGAGCTTCAGCCAGCCTTTGGTCATCCAGACTGGGACATCTTGAATTCTCTTCTAGAAGTTGAGCTTGTCAGTTGTAGGGTCTTTGGTGAGGGAGAGGATGAGCTGGGTATCGTCGGCGTAGGATAAGATGTTGAGGCCATGTTGTCGGACAATTGCTGCAAGGGGTGCCATGTAGATGTTGAAGAGGGTGGGGCTCAGTGATGAACCCTGTGGGACTCCATAGGTGATTTTTGTGGGGTCAGAGAGGAAGGGTGGGAGTCTGATCCTTTGCCTGAGGAATGATCAGATCCAGTCCAGGGCTGTTCCTTGTATGCCTGCGTCATGTAGTCTGGCGACTAGTGTACCGTGGGAGACGGTGTCGAAGGCTGCTGGTAGGTTGAATAGGATAAGGGCTGCAGAGTAGCATTGGTCCAGGAGGGTGCAGATGTCGTCTGTGGTGGCGAGTAGGGTCGTCTCTGTGCTGTGGTCGGTTCGGAATCCGGATTGGGATGGGTCGATGACGGTGTTCTCTTCAATTAATTGTGTCAGTTTCCTGTTGACTGTTTTCTCTGCAACTTTGGCTGCAAAGGGGAGGAGCGAGATGGGCCGATAGCTATTGGTGTCGGTGGGGTCAGCTGTGGGCATCTTGAGCTGGGGTCTGACTTCTGCGTGCTTCCAGTCTTCTGGGAGAGTGCCTGTTATGAAGGTGGTGTTGATGGTACATTTTAGTTTGGGCGCCATGGCGGCCGCGGCACTGCGGTAGATGTGAGGGGGCAGGGGTCTGTGGGGGCCCCGAGTGGATGCTTTTCATGGTCAAGGCAATGTCTTTGGCCGTGATCAGTGACCAGTTGAAGATTGTGGGCTGGCTGGTGTTTCTGGGGGGCGTGGCCATCAGTGGCGCCTGGTGGATGGTCAATGACGTTGTTGTAGAGGTTTTTGATCTTGAGGTGGAAATAGGTTCCAAGCTTGTCACAGAGGTCTGAGATGGGGTGATGTCTGTGGCTTTGCTGCGTGGGTTGGTAAATTCATGAATTACATTGAAAAGTTCCTTGGAGTTGGTGAAGTTGGCCAGGATTCTGTTGTGGATGAAGTTCCTCTTGGTTGCGCTGATCTGGTTATGGTAGTCCGTCATGGCGTCCTTGTAGGTGGTGTAGTTTTTGGTTGTCTTGAATTTTCTCCAGGTCTTCTCCAGGCAGCTGCAGGTGCGTCTGGCTTCTTGGAGAGCGGTGGTGAACCAGGCGCTTTCCTGGGCGTTGTCTGTCGAGGTTGCGTAGCGGGGTGAACTTGTCTGCACAGTTGGAGATCCAGGTGTGGAGTTCTCTGGCTGCATCATTTGCGTTGTTTGTGTCGGGTGCTCAGGTGTGGCTGTCTCGGGTGTGGGTGGAGTTAAGTTGCTCATCGGTAACCTTGCTCCAGTTCCTTCGTGGTGGGCGTAGGGGGCTGGTTTGGGTGCCTGGGGTTTGTTGATGGCGAAGTGTACACAGTGGTGGTCGGTCCAAGACAGCTGCGTTATGTGGCTGAATTGGACGCTGTTTCCTGCCGCGAAGATGGAGTTGAGGGTGTGTCCTGCTCTGTGGGTCGGTGTGTTGACGAGTTGTTTAAGTCCAATGCTGGTGAGGTTGTCACAAAAGATAGTGGAGTTGGGGTCACTGGGGTTGTCGAGGTGGAAGTTCAGGTCTCCAATGAGTATGTAGTTTGTTGAGGCGATGGCGTGAGGTGGGATGAAGTCAGTGATGGTGGTGGGGAAGGGTTTTCGGGGGCTGAGGGTCTGTAGATGAGAGTTCCTCAAAGTGTGGCTTTTGGGTGGCCTGGATCTGGAAGTGCAGGTGTTCAGCTTTCGCTGGAGGTTGTGAGGTGAAGGGTGCTCATGTGGGCGATGACGAAGCCCCCTCCTGTGTGGTTGGTGCGATCTTTCCTCTGGATCTTGTATTTGTCTGGGATGGAGGTGCTGATGTCGGGGCGGAGAATGTGTTGGTCCAGGTCTCTGTGAAGAAGGCGACGTCGGGCAGGAGAGAGTCGAGTAGGTTCCAGATTTCCATGGCGTGTTTCTGTACGGAGCGTACGTTGAGTAGGAGGCATTTTAGGGTATTGCCGGAGCTGGCATTGGCGGTATTGGAGGCCTGGGTGGCAGTGAGGGTCTGGCGGCAGTGGAGGCAGGAGAACTGGGTGTGGGTCATGTTTGGCGAGGCCTATTGGCATTCTCTAAGTCTTCCAGGGTTGAGTGCAAGGAGGGTGGTGGTGTCGTAGCGATGGGTATTGGGAGGTCCAGGGTTCCTGGCACTGGCCGTGGTTGGGTCATAGACGGGAGCAGACGGGTTTACCTTTGGCACGTCTTTGGCATGACCACGCAGCGACCGCCATTAAGTAGGGGAGGTGAGAGGGAGGAGAGGCTGGGAGGGGCCACAGGGGCAGCAGCAGTAAAAGGCAAAAGGAACTGGCAGGCACAAGAAAATAAAAACAGTGGTGGAATTAGAGCAAGACACAGATGGGCACAATAACAGTGGCACAACAGGGATACATTTTTTTTAAAGTGGCTGAGAAAGGTTACAGTGGTTGCAGGCAGTCAGGTCCCAGTTGGAGCAAGTGCAGGAGCGGGCAGAAGCCTCGAACCTCCCAAGGAGGAGGTTGGGGTCTGGGGGCAAGAGATGGCACAGCCGAGCTCTGGGGAGGGAGTGGACCTAGATATCCCTCCCCAACTTGGTGTTGACCTTCATCCTGGTGTTCAGCAGACAAAGCCTCTAAGTCTTTGGATTGGCAGTGGATGTGGCCTCAGTCATAATAGCAAGGGTAGGATCGGCTGTTCCCCTTTCCCAACCTTGGCTCACACTGGGGGTCTGTTTCAGCACTTTCCATAGTACTCAGCGGCTCAGTTGTGGAGCAGGTGGAGGGGCTTTCCCCTGGGTCAAGCTGTGGCCCTGGGTTGTCCAAGGTGGCTTCTTCGTCTCCTGACTGGGTAGCTTCTTGGCTGGGGTGAACCACCCTTCGGAACCACGATACAGTCCATGTGCCAACCTCGCACCCTCTCTTTGCAGTGATCATTGTGCCACTGAAGTGGGAGACCTCCAATGTAGGAGACCTCCCATGTACCTGGTTCAAAGGGCATCCGGAACATCCATCTTGGCCGTCGCACAAGGACCCCTGGTAGGAGCTCTCCTCAAGGTGGCAAATTCGTTGGTCCGGGTGCGCCTGGCTTGAGCATCAGCTGGCTCATACGGGGTTGGTGTCCACCGGCTGGAAATAGGGATAGTGTCTTGCTGATGTAGGTTCAGCATCTGGTACTAGGGGGACCGCTGCATAATGCAGTTGGGTATTTCCTGATACTCTTACAGAAAGTGGGGCAAGCTAAGTTCAAGGTTAGTGCCTTCGGCCACTGAGATCCGGAAGGTTTTGTTTAGTGTATGCAAACATTGTTCTGCCTCGGCATTAGCCTGTGGCCACTTGGGGGTGACATGGCGGTGCTAGATGTACAGGGTTGTGAGTAGATCTTTGAATTGAGCGCCTTGAAATGAATTGTCCCTCATCCAGGACTTCATCCAGATGGTACCTTGGTAGCCTTGTGGGATACAGTTGTCACTCAGAGCTGGAGACTCTTGCAAATAACAATACTCACTCTGCACCATATAAGTCTATCTGCTGTGGAGCTCAAGTCATCATGTACCCTTCACATATTTTCAAGGCGTTCTTTGTCCGGGCCATACCAATTATTGGCATCACTTAGAAAGTTCTACCACAAACCCTGCTGAAGGGACTCCATGACCTTTGTCATGACTGGATCAGCCTTGGTGGCTTCGCTGATTTCTTTGACCATGAGCGACTGGGGGCATGCACCATGAGACACCATACTTACATACTCCTCTGTTGTGTCTGCATCATCATTGTTCTCGTCCACCAGGACTGGCGGGTGACAGGACAGAAAATCAGTGGGGTTCTTAGATCCTTGCTGGTAAACTACCTCCATCTGGTAATGTTGTAGTTGGCTCGGCCATCGTTCAATCCGACAAGTGGTTGGCGAACATCCAGAAAGGCTGCCTGCTGAGGTAGAGGTGAAAGTACCTGCACGCCCACTTGATGGCTAGTGCCTCTCATTCTATCTGGGAGTACTGAAACTCTGTTAGCGTGAGGGTTTTACTGGCAAATGCAAAGGGTACCCACTTGCCTGATTCCACTTCTTGGGTGATCACTGCAGCCAGGCCCATGGGGCTGGTGTCGACCCGCAGCTTTGAGTTCCTCTTGGCGTCAAAGTAGGCCATGGTAGTTTTGTTGAGCAGTGCTTCCTTGATGTTCTGGAAGGCTTCCTCCTCATTGCAGCCCCACTTCCAGGGCGTGTCTTTCTTAATCACGGATAAAAGAGGCTCGGCCATGGTTGCCAGGATCGGGATGAACGTTTGTGGCCATTCCCAGGAAGCTGTGCACTTCTGACACTGGCAGGAACTGATGCTTGCTTGATGGCATGAGACTTGCGAGGGTCTACTTGAACACCTTCTTGGTTGAACATATAACCAAAGAACTCAATTGAGTTCTGGAAGAAGGAGCACTTCTGTTTATGGCGTGTAACTCCATGGTCAGAATGATGCTTCAGTGCCGATTGGAGGTGCCAGTGATGTTCTTCAGCAGTTGTTGAATAAATTAAGATGTAACTCACGTTCATCACACCTTGTAAGCCAGACAGGGTTTCTCAAATTGTCTCTTGGAACACCTCTGCCACTGAGGAGATTCCAAAGTTCAATTGCTTGTACTGGCGTAACCCCAGGTGCGTTGAGAAGGTGGTTATGTAGCAGCTCTCTTCTGCCACCATCAGTTGGTGGTGCGCAACATTGAGGTCCAACTTGGAGAACCACTGTGAGCCACTAAGATCAGCGATGATATCATCCATTGTGAGCGTTATGTGATTGGGGATGGCACATGTCTATACACAGCCATACTTTGCCTGGTTGCTTTGGCTTTCCAGTGATCACCATGGGGTATACCCATGGAGATGGTCCAGAGACTTTCTCAATCACACCTAGTGATTCGAGCTGGCACAGTTTTTGCTCGATCATGGGTCTCAGGTGGAAAGGTACGTGCCGGTGTTGAAAGAACGTATCAATGTGCAGCTTGATGGCAAGAGCTTTTAGACACCATAGGCCTATGAAGAGGTGGGGGAACTGGCTTAAAATCTCATCTGTCTGGAAGACCTTCACTGTGTGCTTTAAAAGTAAACTACTAGGCCTAAGTCCTCTGCAGTTTGGCTTCTGACAAAGGTGTTGGGTACCTTATCGACGGTTTTCAAGGTGGTTTTGACTTCCTGGCCTCCGGCTTTTATTTGAACAGTCATCTTCCATTTGAGCAGCCATGGTGTCTTGCTTCGGTGCTTATAGATCTTAGTATTATTTGGGGACAGAGGTGGGCGTGGTTGGAGACGTTGGTACTGTTGGAATCCACTACGTTTACCATGGCTCTGGTGTTGATGAGGGCTTTGATGCTGGAGCCTGCAACCTCAACTATGCAAGTAGGTTGTGGCTGTCTTCTGCGTTTGAGATCGCCTGTGAATGTGATGAGAAATACTTACTCTTCATCATCTAGGGCAGAGTCTTCTATCTGATGTGGATGACGGGGCAGTATCTTGGAGGTGGCTTGGGGATCTAGATCTTCCAGAGGCAGTTGTCTCACTGATCTCAATGGTGGTCGTCTTCCATGAGCGCCTCTGCTTCTTGGCCCTCCTCTGCAGGCGGTAGCGAAGTGGCTTAGAGTGCCAGACTTTGAGCATGTTCGACCTTGTGACAGGCATTCTTCAAGGTCGATGCTTCTGACGTCCGCAAAACCCACAGAGGGACCCTGATGAAGGAGGGTCTGGTGGTCGTGATTTATTCTCTCTTCTTCATGCACAAACTGCAATAGCGCGCTCTATCTTCACTGCTTGATTTCTCTCTGGTTGACGCTTAATAGCTAGGTCCATTTCCATGGCTGTTGCGGAGGATAGGTCGTGAGACTGGGGCAGGATGAGGATATCATCCAAGATGATATTGGGCTGGCTAAAGATGAGGCCTCTTAACATTTTATTTCTGCAGCCCGAATAATCTGTGCCCTCACCTCCTTCGGTTGATCGTCTGCCATACATGTGCTAGCCAGCTCTCGCTGGTGTGCATAGAAGGTATCCATGGACACCCCTTCCCATTGGCAGGCTTGGTTAAGCTTGAAGTGCTCGTAATCTGGGTTTAGTTGCGGGTCAAAGTGTGCATTCAGTGTCATAACTGCTGTGTCATAGTTGTTCACTGTACCTGTATTGTGTAGGTGCGCAAAGAGCTTGTAGATCTCCTCACCCATGAAGGGGAGCAAGAGGGACCTCTTCACAGCACCATCAGTCCCTCAAGTAGCAATTAAGTAGTTGTCCAGCCTCTCAATCCCGGTCTTCCAGCGGGGCAACACTGTAGCTGGATCTGCAAGCTCTCTGAAGGGAAGCAGCACACTGTTCTGCGCATGTTGATGAGTGGCCTGGGCGGGTGGAGGGCCCAGCCGTGATGCCACATTACCAGCATCATCAGCCATGGTCATGGAGCGTGGTGGGCACAAGTGAGGGAGCACGGAGGCGAACTACTGTGGCTTACCAGCAGGAGAAGAGAAGGGTCTTGTAGTAGCCAATACTTAGTTATAGGAGCTGTGATGCTATGTTCACAGAGCCTGGTGGCAGCTCTTGCTGTTTTCTTTTTGTAAAACATTTTTATTGGCATTTGAAATGATTACATATATCACGTCTATCATTGCCGATCGGCAGATTGTGCTTGTTGGCTAAGATTGCAGAGGAACCACATGGCCAGCTGTGATTATCAACAGTAATGCTCTAGGGGTCTTGTGGCGGCATGAACCTGCAGACCTTTCTCAGGGTTGTACTTTTACCAAAGACTATGATTCATACTTTTCTCTTTTTCCATGGGGTCTACACGGAGAGCAGAATAGTGGTATGTGCAGGGTGCTGGGTGCTTCACGAGATAGGAACTGGTATGAATTTGAAGAGATCTTGGTGAGAGGCATGGGGAGGGAAAAGTGCAGGTTTGTAGAGGAGCAGGCAGGTAGTGAGAGGTACCATCAGGCAAGGTGTGAGTTGAGATGAGCGCGGTGACAGGGAAAGGGAGGTTCAGGCTAGGAGAGGAATAGACATAGAAAGATGTAGGAAAGAGGTGCAGCCAAGGAGAGGTGCAGAAAGTAATAGGTGCTGGATGGGTGCATGCTGACAGGGGGGGTTAGGCCGGGAGCGGTATATGCTGGGAAAGCTTCAGATAGGGACAGAAATATTCAGGAGAGACATCATCATAGAGAAGCCAGATGATCAAACTACAAAACAATAACAAATAAAAACTAAAACAGTTTATTTCATCTGAAAAACAAATGTGACACATCTATACAACATGATCATTTCAAAGCATTCACACAGCAGTAACACTGTTTGCACATCTGCTGGAATATGGAACTGTATGCCGTCTCAAAGTAGACTTTCTGAAAATGTAAGATTTTAGTGCATTTCTCAAACATCCGTGGGCCCGATTCACCGAACTAACTTAAGACAAAATCCTAAACTTACTACCATTTTGGTATTCACAGAAGGCACTTACTCACTTTGGTATTGACAGAAGGCACTTACTCATTTCGGTATTCACAGAAGTTAGGAGTCCTGACTTTAGGACTCCTAAATGCCTTCTGTGAATACCGAAAGTCTTAAAATTAGGATTTTTCTCAATTTAGTAGCAGTAAAGTTAGGAGTCCTAACTTTAGGACTCCTAAATGCCTTCTGTGAATACCGAAAGTCCTAAAATTAGGATTTTTCTCAGTTTAGTAGGAGTAAAGTTGAGAAAAATCCTAATTTTAAGACTTTTGGTATTCACAGAAGGCATTTAGGAGTCCGAAAGGTAGGAGTCCTCGCTTTACTACTACTAAATTTAGAAAAATCCTAAATTTAAGACTTTCGGTATTCACAGAAGGCATTGAGGAGTCCTAAAGTTAGGACTCCTAACTTCTGTGAATACCGAAATGAGTAAGTGCCTTCTGTGAATACCAAAATGAGTAAGTGCCTTCTGTGAATACCAAAATGGTAGTAAGTTTAGGATTTTGTCTTAAGTTAGTTCTGTGAATCGGGCCCCTAAGCATGTTCACGCCTTGTTATAAAAATAACATTTTGTTTCTCAACTCATATCTGTTGCTTACTTCAGACCACGCTGGGATTGTGTTCTACTTTAACTCTCCGCTACCTCTCGCGGAACCCGCTTCGCGGGTCCCGCTTCGTGGGGGGTACCTTGCTGCTTGTCAACGGACCTTGCCGGTAACCCAGGAGGTGTGTGCGTCTATCAGGGCTGCGAGCGAGTGTAAGCGCTGCCCTGGGACTACACTTCCCAGGAGCGCTGCCAGCCCGTATTTCCAGCACCTGGGCCGCTCTCCCTGACCGCCCCTCCTCATTCTGAACAGCTTAAAAATCACAAGCCCTTGGACCTCAGTGGGACGCTTTGCTGCTTACTTCAGACCACGCTGGGATTGTGTTCTACTTTAACTCTCCGCTACCTCTCGCGGAACCCACTTCGTGGGTCCCGCTTCGTGGGGGGTACCTTGCTGCTTGTCAACGGACCTTGCCGGTAACCCAGGAGGTGTGTGCGTCTATCAGGGCTGCGAGCGAGTGTAAGCGCTGCACTGGGACTACACTTCCCAGGAGCGCTGCCAGCCCGGATTTCCAGCACCTGGGCCGCTCTCCCTGACCGCCCCTCCCTTTTACCCAAAGTCCCTATATCAGTCTCAGTTAGTCCCGCTGCGCGGGAGCGCGCGGGAGCGACCGGGAGAAGCCCGGGACAAGGGCGGGCCCTCTGTGGCCCTCCGTGGCCTGTAGTGCCTGGCCTGGGCATGCCCCTCTATCTCTTCCTGCATTTGTTTTGTTATGGCTATTCACCCTGGGTTGTAAGTTCACCAGCCATTTACCTGTTTGGTATTTATTTACACACAGCTAGGCTTTTTGTGTTATTCATTTTAGTGTTATCAGGCTATTGGGTTTTTGGCTAGCATTTGTTTTTTCTATCTCCAGCCAGTCTCCCTCTCTCTAGCGATGTCCACTCGTAAAACTCGTAGCCAGAGAGCTGGTAATGCTAAAACCAAAAAAGTTATTGGCACTCTAGACAACTTTATTTCGCGCACTTATTCTCTGATCGACCAGGGAATTTCCCTTATGGAAAGGAGGGTTTCGATGGATCTTGTTCAAGCGAAAAGGTAATCGCTTGGCAACATTGCTCTAATTCATTCCCCGCCCCAAGGAACAAATAATTCTGCCCCTCTCTCTAGTCAGTCAGTTGATGACCAAACCCCTGCTACGTGCTATTATCATTACCTATTAATCCTCCCCCTACGAGTATACTATCTACTGTTAATCCCCATTTAAATAAATCAGTAGCAACAGTGGTAGTAATTCATCGTGATAACGAACCTTTACATGTGGGTGGTTCTGATATTATTATGCCAGCTTTAAATACCTCGAACATTTTAACTGATAATCCTGTTATAATTTCACAAGAGGCCATGGGCCCAAATGTTGGGGAGGCTAACTCGGGTGTTGGGATGTAAATTGATGTAAATTGATACTTGTATAGCGCACAACTCACCCGCAAGGGTCTCAAGGCGCTTGTACGAATACCGCTGTGGAACCCATCCTGGCTTTCCCTGTGAGGTGTCCACTCCTGGGCACCCCCAAGGTGGAGGCCAGGCATCCTTAGCGTTGTGGGGGCCGTTGTGGAGATTAAGCAAGCTATTGCCCAGAGTTACAGAGTGGGACTCCATGATTGGAATAGGCACCGAGGCGAGAATTATCAGGTCCGTGGAATTTTGAGCTTAAGACCCGTCGAGGCGGGGAATTGAACCCTGGTCCCGGGCTAGAACTCTGCATCAGGGTCTGCCGCTCTAACCATTGAGCCACACTTCTCCACGGGATGGCAGAGGAAGGGACCCTCCTGGCCCCTATCGATCAATTTGAGTCTGATATGTTGGATTCCACCCCCCATTTATTATCATTGGGTGTTCCAGATGACATAACGCATGATAGTAGTTTGGCCAGTATCTTGGATATTAGCGGAAGCAATGACTCTTCAATTAACTCTGAGGGCGGGCTTGATTCTTTAATGAATTCCATGTCTACTCTTATTAAATCATTGCTTTTGCCTTTGGAGACTAGGCTTGCTAATATAGAACATCAACTGGATACTATTCTTTCGCTACAAAATCCCAAGTTGATTCACCCCGGTCCTCGCACCTCTGTGGTAACATCCTCTGTTTCTAACAATGTGCCCATTACTAAAAATCCACCCATGGGGGCTACTTCGGTACCTTCAAACGGCTCACCCAATACTCCACTGCTGGCGAACAATATAAAGAGTATCAATAAACCCCCTACTTCCACATGTCCCAGTGTTGTGAAGAGAAAGGTTCCCAGTATCCCAGCTCCTATTATTCCCCAGCCACAGTCCAGAAAATCCAATACACGACGAAGCATCAATTTACCACCTGATGCATGTCCGTTTGTGGTTGTTTTGACTGGCATTCCTGAACTGCCCACGTCTACTTCTGAGCCCTTCTGGGCAATTAAAAATAAAATATGCCATTGGCTAGACAAAAATTACCCGCCACCTCCTGGTCTAAACAAGAACATACTTATGGTAGAGAGGGCCCCTTGGGTAGGTGGGAAGAAGAAAAGTATAAAGGGCGATTGTGTCGTTATCACGTTTGAGGACCCACGATTGGTGGAATTTATCTGCTCCTTTCCTCCATGCGATAATAAGTCGGTGGTATCAGCTAAACCGCTGTCTTTTTTTTATGCTCAAGAGGGCCATGAGGATGTCAGATGGAGTTGGTTGAGGCCGGCCAACAAAGGGCCAGGGAGAGGGTGTAATGGGAGCGTTAAGTCTACCTACCAGAACCCCCAAAAGTGGGGAGTGGCTGCTGAGGAAGGTTGGAATTTAGTCCCTAGGAGGAAGGGGCACCATTGGATGGGTGATTCCCAGTTGAATGGAGAAGGGTGGGGTCCGCAGCTTAACTATCCCTTATTCCCTTGTTACAACCGTTTTAGTGGGTTAGAAGGGGTGGACTGACCATCATCCCAGTCCCCTGAAGTTCCCAACGAGCGAGGGGTGCTTACTCCCCTGGGCACTGGTCTTATTTCCAACACCAGGGAGGTACCACCCAATCTAGATAGTACCAGTTTAGACACACTGGTAGGGGACATTGATACTTTGACATCCTCGAAAGACCCCTCATCGTCCCTTTCCCCTATCAAAATCCTGTCTTGGAACATAGCAGGTTTAAAGAAAAATCTGTCTAATCCTGTTTGGAATAATTTCTTAGAGGATTATCACATTTGTATGTTCCAAGAAACCTGGCGTGTTCAGCCAGAATATAAGCATGGTTATTCCACATTCTTTGTTCCCGCGATTCTACCGGGGAAGGGGCGTCCATCGGGAGGTTTACTTATCTGGATAAGGATAGATTTGAATTGTGTTGTCATCGTTAATCATATCCCCTCCAACGACATACTGCACATCACTGTTAAAAGCCAGTCTGGCAGAAATGTCCTGGATCTTTTTTGTGTTTACGCCAGAGGTCTACTGGGTGGTCAATCTTCACCCATATTGGAGTTGCTAGATAACAGGCTATCCTCCCTCCCCCCCAAATCTTCAGTACTAGTGGGGGGTGATTTTAACTGCACCTTTGAGCCCTTGGATGAGGAGGACCTCTTGGGTTCTCATAACAAATTAGGGAACCAGTTCATTCCATCTTTAACTTTGGCTCCAATTAAGAAGTGGTCTGCTAGAGCTATCCAGCTAAATGCCCTGGTCTCTGCCCACGACCTATGGGCCCTAAATGGTCGTACTACATCAGATCGTATGGGCGCAATGACCTTTAATCGAATAGGCTGCCCTTCACGGATTGACTACATCCTTTTAGATGTTTGGTCATGGGCTAACCTTGTGGATATGAAGGTCTGCCAGAGGATTGACAGCGACCATAATCCCCTTTGTATGGGTATGTTTTGGGGTGATAATATTGGTAACAGTGTTCCTAATGAGTTGATTACCAAAGAATTAGTTCCCTCCAACTGCAACTGCAGGCTCAAATGGAATGTAGTCAGGTGCGATGAAGGGATACTTGAAAATATTAAAGCTTTAGTTCTGGCTGCATCGAGTGACTTATTACCAGTTACCTCAACTCTCCTCCATTCTCGGGGGCCTACGACAGCAGCCAAGTATAAGAACCTAATAGGTGAGATTAGCACGTTTTTTATAAAAAAAAACAAGGGCTACCAATTGACTAAACACACCCAAAGGAAGGGTAACCCTTGGTATACAGTGTCCTGTAGGAAAAAAAGAAAAGCCATTTCTTTGGCCATAAAAAACAAGGACACATTAGCTGCTAGAATTGCAAGACAAGACTATCGCAACAGCATTGCGAAAGCCAAAAAAGAATGGGAAGAGGAACATTGGCAGGCACTAAAGGAAGCAGCCCATGGGAATAACGCCACTGTGTTTTGGAAATTAATAAATATCCTTGATAGGCGTGGTGCTGAGCCTATTCCAAACCACATCACTGAGTGCCAATGGCACTCCCATTTCTCCAAGTTATATGGCGAAGGTAGCTTGGAAGTTGTGCCAGCTTCTCCCGTATTAGATACTGGTTGTTTGGTCCAACCAAATGTTGACATTATAAATGAGCTGTTTACGCCCCGTGAAGTCCTGGATGCTATCCATAAAATAACTCCGGGTAAGGCTCCTGGCCCGGATGGAATTCCGGGGGACTTATTGTTGCACGACCCTACGGTCTGGGCCGATTTTATTGTAAATATCATGAATCTCATTCAGTCCGGCCACCAAGTACCTGATTCGTGGAAAGGCGATGAAGTTGTTACTATTTTTAAAAAGGGTGAGAGAGAGGACCCTGCCAACTACAGACCAATTAGCCTAATTGATGCCATTCAAAAAGTAGTTGGCAGGGTCATCATAAATCGGATTGAGTGCTGGCTAATGGAAGATAACATTTTGTCCCATTTCCAGGCAGGTTTCAGAAGTAATGTAGGAGCAATGGATCAGGTTTTTAGATTTTGTGCAGTTTTTTGGAAAACAGTGTCAATAGCCAGAGGGAGCCTTCACCTGGCCTTTATAGACTTAAAAACTGCATTTGATGTAATACCCCATGCCAAATTATGGGATGTTTTATTAGATATGGGATTCCCATCCTATTTGTTACAATTCATTATTAAACTACATGAGGGTACTTTTGCAAGGATTCGGTGGGGGACGCAGGGGCAACTCACAAAGAGTATTCCTGTCAACAGAGGGGTGCGGCAGGGGTGCATGATGGCCCCCACTTTGTTTTCTCTCTTCATAAATGGAGTGGTGAATCATCTACAAGAGATACCGGCAGATGCCCCTATTATTGCCGGGGAGAAAACACCATCGCTCCTCTTTGCCGACGACACCCTTCTGTTATCTAAAACCCCCAAAGGTCTCCAAATCCTTCTTGATCGCTTCAGTGTTTTTTGTCAGGAACGGGGACTTACAATAAACACTACCAAAACGAAACTAATGGTTATGACCGCTAAGAGAAATCACAGGAATATACACTTGTTTTTGAATGGATCACCTCTTGAGGTAGTGGAAGAGTTTGACTACCTCGGGGTTAGAATTAACAATAAAATGAAATGGGAACCCCATATAAGTAAAATTATTTTAAATCTTAAAAGAGTTTCCGGCACTATTTTAAAGAACCAGCGCCTCTCAGTGAGCAGACCAATAGCCCCCGCCCTGTCAGTTTATGAGGGAAAGGCAATAGCCCCAGCGGTCTATGGTTCAGAAATATGGGGCATTGAGAATACCAATACCCATGTGCTAACTGAGAATAAGTTCATGAGAGATTTGGTTTCGCTTCCAGCCTCTACCCCATTGAAACCATTATTTGCAGATTTGGGTAGGAGGTCCGTTCGGGACATTGTCCAGCTACGTCCTCTTTTATATTGGGTGCGCCTCAGGAGGACTCCCGAATTAGCTAATTATGCTACAGTGTTTGATGAAATATTAAAACTAAACACCTCGGGCAAGATCAAGTGGCTAAATGTTTTAAAACAACTTACAGCTAGCGTGGGCTTAAGCGATGCATGGGCTTCCCAATCCCCCCCACCAACTCAAATGGTAAAAAAACTTTATTGGGACTGGATAGAGGCTAAGGCTTTGCATAACCCAAACTGGGGGCAACTAACTGAGAACTTTTTATCTCATAAGTGCACTACAAAGCTAGAATTGTTTTTGGACTTTATCCAGATTCCCCGGGATAGGACCCTTTATCTGAAATTTAGACACGGTACACTGCCCCTTAAAAATTTTACTTTCAGATGGGGTAGAAGGAGGGAAGAGGATAGAAAGTGTCCGGGCTGTACCTGTCCAGAAGAATCATTAGGTCATTTCTTTTTTGCCTGCAAAGCATATACCGTAGCTAGGAATAAATGGTTAAAACCTGTACTAAAGAACCTTGGAGTCAGGGATTACAAATCAGCCCTACGTATCATCATCTCCAATACCTCCTGTATGGTTACTGTTTGCGGGGTTGCAAAGTTTTTATCTTGTGCCTGGATCATTAGGTTAAAGTTGTTAAATAATGTGTCTTCAGTCAATACTCCTATATGATTTTCATATGTATCTTTTGTAATGATGAAATGGTTTTTGTATTTATGTATGTATTGTATGTTTGTACTTTTTATGATACATGTGTCGAATAAAAGTATAATGACTAACTGACTGTTTATCTCATCATGTTGTGACTTTTTGATGTTATAAGTATGCCTACACACAGCTCCCTATCAAATCTTCAGGACAGCCAGTGAGGAAGATGCACTAGGGCTAACACTAGTTGCTGTACTGCTTAAGACATGTTAAACACAGCTTAAGATTCAATGGCACTGTCTGTGATGCATATTTATTAAACCTAGGTGATAGCACTATGAACCCCATTCACAAACTGCAGTTTGTTGTAAGCAAAGTAGTACTACAGTGCTACTTCTTACTTACTGCACAATGCAATTCACAAACCTACATGTGTAAATCTCCGTGTCCACTTCTATCTTTTCAATGAGGAGATCCTCATACGTTACTTTACTACTTAGGGCCTGATTCTGATGCGGTTAGGAAAGCATTCCTACCTAGGGCCTAATTCTGATGTGGTTAGGAAGGCCTCCCAATGGCATTTGCTCCTTCCAAATCGGATCGAGAACGTGTCTTTCCGACCCAGGGCCCAATTATGACGCGTTTAGGAACATATGCTCCCATTGAAGTCAATGTGAGTCCAACCAAATCGTATCTGGAAGCATCCAGATGCATCGTACTCCGTAGGTCAGACTCTCCCGATCCGAGTGGGTCGGAAACCATTTCCCAACCGATTCGGTCGGGAAGCTTTCCAACCCGCATCAGAATCAGGCCCTAAGTTGTACGGATCGGGGGATGGCTGGGGCGTACTTACCACACAGAGGTTTATCGCAGGGAAAGGGGGGGGTTTAGGGAGGGACATGCATCCATTCAAAAGAGGGTAAACCCATTGCTAGTCACAAACTGCACTTCAACAGTTACTAGAGCCAAAATGGACACAAAACAGTTATATATGCATTTGCGTTGAGAGATGAAGCACCACACATGGTCAACCACTAATACTGCAACACCAGCCCGCGGAAAACAATTGAGATTGGGACTTAGGAAATAACCACATAAGAAATATTATTAAAATAAATACAATTATTTAAGCTAGTTAAAAATAAAAATTATTTTAAAAAATAATGTAACAGTTATTTTTATTAAAATTTATGTAAATAACTTTTAATTCTTTTTATACAACACTTTTAATAATGATAAAACATATTGGAAAATAGATTGTTTTTTTATCTTAGTTGGGTTTTTTTATTTGAACTTCAGAAAACTAATTTTAACTCACTTTAATATATTCAAAATAATTACATTTTAAATTTAAATTAAGCTATTAATGTAACCTTTTCTATTCTGTGTTATGCTTAAAAGAAATGCATATAGAGTTGATTTACATTAACATGATTTCCATGTGAGCCTTGTTTGGTTGTATTCTGAAAATGATAAAAATAAATTTGAAGAATCTAAAAACAAATCTAAATTTTTTCAAATTTGATAAACTTTTTACTTTGTTTCTGTACTTTATACATTGGGAGCTCTCTTTCGCCAGTTAAAGATTTTTTATTATTTTTTGTATGGAATTAATTAATTTTTCAATCCTATCAGGAAAATAAAATATCAGATTATGTTATAATTAAAATATATTTTATTTTTAAAATACATATATTGTCTAACATTCAATTAAATTATATATATATGAGATGGATCGCAGCCGGCGAGGTGGAGTGACAAGTTGTGGGAGGCGGGGCCATGAGTTTCCTGCTCCAATTAGGGAAGCTCCATCTACCTTAAAAAACGAGCCCGCAGGCAGAACTGTATCCAGGTGAAGCGGGCACTGAGGAAAGTCGTAAGACCGAAACGCGTCTGCCCTCAATTCACGATCACGAAAGACTTTGCACTGGGAAACCTTCCAATAAATCCTTTTGTGCCACTGAGCATGTGTCGGACCCGTTTCCTTTTGGAGTGGGGCTGGTGTGTATATTGGTCGGGAGCAAGCACCGAATTGCCGACACGCCTTCACGGTCAGGAGCTCCACGCATAGCTTGCACCTGGTTTGGAGTAATGTTTGGAGGACATAGCGCGGCGCCGCCCCAGTTGGTCGGAGATACTCACCTGAGTGATAGACCGGTAGGGGAGTGAAGAAGCAGCAGCATGCTGTTTGACGTGGCACAAAATGGATACAACAGCATTGAGCCCTGCTGAGACTGTCGGAGGTGAGGTAGAAAACGCAGCCATTAATGGGACGCCACTGTGTGTTTGTTGTAGCAGATCACTGTGTCTGCATACACAGCGTGGGACACCAAAACCTGAGATGGATCGCAGGCGGAGAGGTGGAGTGACAAGTTATGGGAGGCGGGGCCATGAGTTTCCTGATCCAATTAGGGAAGCTCCATCTACCTTAAAAAACGAGCCCCCAGGCAGAACTGTATCCAGGTGAAGCGGGGACTGAGGAAAGTCGTATGACTCAAACGCGTCTGCCCTCAATTCACGATCACGAAAGACTTTGCACTGGGAAACCTTCCAATAATCTTCTTCACTGCTCTCAATCCGGGTTCAGGGCTGGCTTCTCCACTGAGACCACGCTTCTTGGTGTGACCGAGACCATCAGAAGACTAATGGACAACAGGGAGACAGTGGCACTCATTCTGTTAGACTTGAGTGCCGCATTTGACACCGTCTCCCATTCCATCCTGTTGTCCACCCTGAAATCTGTGGGTATAGATGGCCCTGCCCTGGCCTGGATTGCTAGTTTTCTTTCTAACCGCACCTTTCAAGTCTTTTCTTCTACCTCTGTCTCCTCCATCTTCACCTCCCCTCATGGTGTTCCCCAGGGTTCTATTCTTAGTCCCTTTTTCTTTAATCTTTATGTGAGTCCTCTAGCTTTCTTGGCGGAGCAAGCAGGTCTCACGATCTATTCTTACGCTGACGATACGCAAATCGTCTACTCTTTATCCACAAATAAACATCTCCCCACGTCTTCCCTGCAGTCTGGTCTGGAACAAATTTCCAACTGGATGCATAGACATAAATTAAAACTCAAGGGTGACAAAACCGAGTTGCTTCTATTTGGCCCAAATTCATCGCTCTGGGGCCCTCAACATTGGCCTCATCAGATGGGCCCTATCCCTACCCCTTCAGCCACAGCCCGCAACCTCGGGGTCCTTCTTGACAACCAGCTGTCAATGAAGCAACATGTTGTAAAAGTCTCAGCCACCTGCATCACCATCGTAAGGTGGCTGAGAAAAATTACGTGGATGCTTCCAGCTGACACCCTGAGGACCGTAGTCCAGGCCCTTGTCACCTCACGGATGGACTACGGGAACATTCTGCTCCTGGGTGCCTGTAAGGAGGTCATAAAGAAATTGCAGGTGGTTCAGAAGATGGCAGTTCGCCTTATCTGTAACTTGCCTGCCAGGTCCTCGGCCGCCGTCCATCTGCGTAAGCTGCACTGGCTGCGCATTGAGAGCCGAGTGAAATTTAAAGCTCTCTGCATAATGCACCATATCAAAACTGGTAAAGCCCCGAAATACGTGTCCTCTTTAGTACAGCACTATGTTCCTACGCGCACTCTGAGATCCTCCACGCAAAACAAGTTTCAGACCCCTCGTTTCAACAAAGCCAAAATGGGCGGTCGCTCGTTTGCGCTACTTGCACCCTCCCTATGGAACTCCATGCCTCAATCCCTGCGATCTGAAATTTGCTACCTGAAATTCCGTAAAGGAATTAAGACCTGGCTTTTTAATTCTTAAAATGCGTGCTCATTCCTTCTCTACTTAGCTCACCTTTTGTTTGCCTTTAGCGCCGGGAAACCTCCGGGTAGCTGTGCGCTCAATAAATGCAATTATAATAATAATAATAATAATAATAATAAATCCTTTTGTGCCACTGAGCATGTGTCGGACCCGTTTCCTTTTGGAGTGGGACTGATGTGTGTAAATATATATATATATATATATATATATATATATATATCAAGTCAAGTCAAATGATCTTTATTCGGATTATCAGTACATCCATAAAAGTACATACAAATAAAAATGCATTTAAAACAGTTTAAAAACATGTGTATAATTAAAAACTAATTTATCAATATAGGGTTTTAAGCAGCATATATCATAAAGTGCGAAAAGCACAATATACAGTACAAAATAGATAATAAGGGAGGGGCATGTTCTATTAGCAATTTAAGCATAAAATTCAGGTTTTAAGCTCCCAGATAATCATTTATATCAGAATTGATATACAACTAAATCAATGGTCAATTTACAATAAGGTAATTAGGTGCAAAAAGTGCCACAGATACCAAAGTACTAATATCTATTATCCAAACTCCAAGCATGACCTCGATTTCACACATCTTTTTATAAAGCAACTTACAGTGTATATAACTTCATCGGTGTGTAACATTTGGAGAAATTTTAATGCGAGATTGAAATCTCTAAGGTTATATTTACAAAGGCTCGGCCTCAGATATTGACAGGTATACAATTTATAAAAGCCACAAAAAAAGAAGAAGTGCAATAAACTTTGTTTTCCGCCCTGAGAGCAGGGGCAGTCCAGTTCCTCCAATTTTTTATTGTAGCCAAGGGGGAAGCTAAGCAGATTTACTATGCTTCCATCCCGAAACCTGAACAAAAGGCTCCGATTCCACTTTCCTATTGGTTTTGACAAGTATCTATAAAAATTATTCAAATTAATCAAATTGTCACAACTAGTGTCAATAATGAGCTGATATCTGATAACACCGGGTTTAATAGATTCAGATCTCAGTCGATCCTCTTTATATAAGTCAAGTAGAGCCCGTTTAATACTGTTCTTATGGGCGGGTACAATAGAATTCGGGGAACTAAACAAAGAACCCTGACCCACACTCTGCAGGCTATTCTTAACTGCATTTAGCCAAGGTATGTGGTGAAAGCTATCACTTAACAAACAGTCAGATATTATACTGCGCGTTAAGGACGCTGCTGGATTTAACCATACCTTGATCCAAAAAAGAGCAGGCCTAGACCTAATGAAATCAACAATATAAGACAGTCTCAGTTCATTATGACAAATTAGTGTGGAGGCGCAAGGGGCTCCCCCCAGCACCCTCCTACAGAATCTATTTTCCTCCGATTGAAGACCAGTGCTTTTACAGTATCCCCACACTTCTGCTCCATATGTCCCAGTTGGCCGACATTGCGTACGGTATATGTTAAGTAAGGGTGTTACCACATCTGCCGTTTTCGGTTGTCGGAGGGATAGAATTGTATGTATGTATGTATGTATGTATGTATGTATAAATTATTTTATAGCGCGCTCCGTTACTGGAGAGTATCCTGGCGCGGGTAGAGGAGAGGTAGACAGTCAGACATACAAGAAAAACTTAGCTTACACTCTTGAACAGATGAGTTTTCAAATGCTTTTTAAAAACAGCCACTGAGGACATAGATCGTAGCTGGAGAGGGAGAGCATTCCAGGCCCGGGCCCCGATCACTGAGATCGATTGGCCACCAAGTCTTGCTCGTTTGAAGCGGGGAAGATACAGTTTGTGCAAGGTAGAGGATCTGAGGGGGCGTGCAGGAACATAGCTGGTAAATCTCTTCCTCAGATACAGGGGGCCTTGATCATGAGAAGCACGAAACGCAAGCACCAATGATTTAAAAAGAATGCGTTGGGCAACCGGAAGCCAGTGGAGCGTGCGCATCTCAGAACGAACGCTCTTCCATCTCGGGATGTTAAACAAGAGTCGGACTGCCGCATTCTGGATGATTTGGAGGCGTTTGACCAAATAGGCCGGGATGCCACTAAACAGTGCATTTGCATAATCCAGCCTAGCCAGTATAAGTGCTCTGGCAACCGTCTCCTTAGCATCCGTAGGGAGCAAAGGAAAGAATTTGCGGAGCATTTTTAGGGTAGCGAAACAGGTGCCTGTAAGTTTATTAATGTGGGCCTCAAATTTGAGATCCTCTGTGAACCAAATGCCGAGATTTTTTGCTGGTCTCCCCATCTCTTTTGGGCAAGGAATGTTTGGTGGCCACAATGAGTTTTTAAACGAGGTGGGGAAGGAGCCATAGAAAAGTACTTCCGATTTTTCCTCATTGCATTTCAATTGGGCCTGTGTTAACCAACGAAATGCAGCGGACAAGCACAGATGAACAACCGCTGTATCCAGATTATCATCCGGCCAGGTAAACAACAGTTGGGTATCATCTGCATACCCTATTATCTTGGCCCCAAACTGCTCTGCCAGGAAAACCAGGGGGGTTATATAGACATTAAACAGCAGGGGGCTAAGAGTAGACCCCTGCGGAACCCCTGTAAGCAGTGGTTTAGGTTCAGAGGCGTGAGGAGGCATCCAGACCTGCTGAGTCCTATCGGACAGAAAGGAGGATAGCCAATCTAGGACAACTCCCCCAATTCCAATGGCCGACAACCGGCGGAGAAGGAGCTCATAGGGGACGGTATCGAACGCGGCAGAGAGGTCCAATAAAATTAAGACCGCTCTGCCACCTCCGTCCAAACATTCCCGAATTGACTCAGTCATCTCCACCAGCGCCGTCTCAGTACTATACGCCGCCCTGAAGCCTGATTGAGCAGGATGGAGGGCATTGGAGATGTCAACAAAGTTCTCCAGTTGCTGAAGGACTACCTTCTCACAAATTTTTGTAAGCGCCGGGAGAAGGGAAATGGGACGGTAGTTCCCAGGAACCGACACGTCCAGTCCAGGTTTCTTCAGAAGCGGCAGCAGCTTGGCCTGTTTCCAGGCTGCAGGCACCTCACCAGTGGCCAAGGAGAGGTTAACAATCTGAATTGAGTTAATTGACTTGCCAATTTTATTCCTCGCATAAGCAGCATGTGGCTGCCATGAGCCAGAGTTGGAGAAAAGCAACCCTAAATAGGGAAAAGTGCTAGTGCATTTTAAAATGTTATTACCAGATTTAATTGATGTAATATTGTACTTTTTTGGTCCGCAGTTCATGATAAAAGATTTTTTAAAATTGGTATTTAAACCAAGATCGGACATAAACGCAACAAACCCCGAAATTAGAATGCGTAAAGCGTTCGGGGTTCGCCCCATTAGTACTGCGTCATCCGCATAAAGTAAAGTAGTAATGGGGGAGCCATTTATGATTGGAACGTCCTTGGTAATTTTACTCAAGGTGCTACTCAACCCATTGATATATAAAATAAAAAGCAGGGGGGCGAGTACGCAGCCCTGTCTAACTCCTCTGCTAATAAAAACATAATTTGACAGATCACCGTCATTATTGATCCGTACTCTTGCTTTTAAGTCCCTATGTAACTCAGACAAAAAATACACCAAAGAATCATCCAAACCATAACCAAGCAAAAGTGACCACAACCTAGAACGATTAACAAAATCAAATGCGGAACTCAGATCCATGAAACCTAAATAAAGAGGGGATTTTTTAACAATAATGTATTTAGCCATAATCAGATTTAAATTAAGACACTGTTTGACTGTGCCTACTTGGCTTCTAAATCCCAATTGACTACAATGAAGAACATTGTTATCCTCAGCCCAATCCCTTATCCGTTTAAAGATTACCCTACCAAGGACCTTTAACGTATTATCGATCAGTGAGATCGGCCGGTAGCAGGCGGGATCCGACCTGTCACCTTTTTTAAATATTGGTACGATGACACTGTTCGACCAGGATTTGGGAATTGAGTTTTCACACAGGTTATTAAATAAGTTGCATAGAAGAGGGGCCCAAAAATTAATTTCTGATTTAATCTGGTCGATAGAAAGACCATCGGGGCCAGGTGCTTTGTTACTTGCGCTCTCAATTATAGCTTCCTCGACCTCCGTTAATGAAAAGGTCAGAGGTTCCGCACTGCTGGGTAGGGGGGCAATGACTAGAGTGGTTGCCGATATAGCATAAATTTGGGAAAAGTGCTCAACCCACGCCTCACCAGTTATGTTGCAGTTAATTGGGTTGAGGCTAGAGCCAAAGGATCTTAAGGACTTCACTTCTCTCCAAAAGCCTGCTGTGTCCTTTAGCGTGGCAGTACGTGTAAGAGATTCCCAATGGTTAATCACCAGAGCCTCGGATCTGGTGTATAGGGCAATTTTATATTTTGATCTTAAATCTCTTACCAATGGAACATCCCTAGGGTTGGTTTTTAAAGCAGCCCTCAGGTCCTTATTGGCCTTGGAGCAGGAAGAGTCAAACCAGCGCGGGCCTTGAACCATATTCTGCCTAGCTGGTTTGGAAGATTCTATTTTAATAGCCCCACATAAGTTACCAAAAGCTTCGACCACAACATCACAGGGACTCGAGTGTGACAAGCAATTCTCTACTACCAAAGGATATTTTCGAATTACTCTAGCTAGAATATCTTTGTTGTCTACCCCTTTCCACACAAGTCTTAATCTATCGGTAGATAGTGCCAGATTTTTTGGCCCACTCTCTAATTTTGCTGCAACCTTCATGGTCTGTGGATTATGTAAATATATTCTAAGTGGATAGTGGTCACTATAAGCGGAACAGATGACTTCAGCATTTAAAATTATGTCACTTAATGATGGGCATGTAAATATGTAATCTATCGTGGATGCACAGCCATGACCCACAAAAGTAGGTGTTGTTATAGTATTTACACTTGAACCCACAATTTCCATTACATTTAATAAGTCACGGGTGGCTAGGAGGTTTTTCAACTCATCACCGTTTTTACATGGTGGGCTACTGCGATATATATGGGCATTGAAATCCCCTCCGATGCAAATACCATCAAAAGGCCCATACTTATGCCCTTCCAAAATATCATCAATAAATGTAAACAAGGAAATAAAGTTATCATTGGGATGAGTTACAAAATCATTATTATAAAAATTTATAATGCACAATTTCATTCTATTAAAATACTTAATGGCCATAAAACAGTTACCTAAAGTAGGGATCAATTTTGTTTGGACCCCAGGTTTTATTTTGGACCAGATGGATAGACCCCCACTAGGCCTACCCATATGAGAGGGGGAGGCTTTTAAATTGTAACAACAGAAGCCCTCCATTGATGGTGACATGATACACCAAGTTTCTTGTAAAAGCAATACATCACAGTTATTGTCAACCCAATTTAGCCATTCTGGAATTTTTAATTTCGATTTTAGACCTGCTATATTCCAGCTTACAATTGATAAGTTGGATTCCAGGATCTTTTGATTTGAAACCAAAATTTTTTTACTCGTAACCGGTCGAGGCAGATGTAAGGGTAAATGTTCGGGAACAACCTGAGATTCAAAAGTTGGTGATAGAGATGGTACAACAGAGTTAGGCAAGGATGGTCAGTCTTGCAAATCTAAGTCCGACAAAGGTGCAAATCTATTGAACATCTTAAGAGGAAATGGGGCCGGTTGAAATTGCATAGGCGGTGGCTGAAAGTACATAGATGAAGGGTGAAAGTGCATTGGTTGAGGTAGTGGTTGTGGTAGAAATTGCATAGGAGGAGGCCGGGGGTGTCTTGCCATTTGTCTGTAGAAATAACTCAGAGGTAGCATGGTTGCAACAGTAGGAATGGCAGAACAATTACTGTTTATATTTAGAAATTTTCTCACAGTCCCTGGGTTCGGAAAATTAAGAACTATGCAGTCGCCTTCTTTATCCTTAGTTAAAGGTCCAACCCACGACACCCTGCGTACCGATAGAATCTCTCTTGAGATATCATAACCAACGCCTTTATGTTTAGTCAGCCAGTCTATGCATTTGTTTCTCAATTGCACCCATGATTCCCCCTGACCCTCCCTCAACTGTGGTACACCTGCAAGAACCAAAACAAAGGGACAGGCATCTGGAGGCAGGTGTAATGCAGGCCCCTGATGCTTAAACGATTTGTTAGACAATTTATTTGACCCTTGTTTACCAATACCCTCAGTATTATTTACAACAGTCGATCTTAACCCGATTGTTGATTGGGTAAGACCATTCTTACAAGTCGAGGCAGTGTTGGTATGGTTTGTAATAGGTGGAGTTGTGGTTTTTCTGGGGGCAGGTGTAGGGGTAGGCCTGGTGGTCAGATCAGGTTTAGTCAAGTGTGGCCCTCCATCGATAGATCTTGGTGGAATTGTAGGTGGCACAGTAAGCAGCGGTAAAGTTCCGGGGTTACTCACAACCCCGCCCAGGGGAATAGAAAATTCCTGTATCTTTGCTGACAGGGTGTCATTTACAGATTCCAATTCTTTTATAAGACGATCAGCCCTAATTTGGTCCAGAACAACAGATCCCTTCTTTTTTGTTTCTCCGTTTTTCACCAAGTTGTCTAATCTATCGAGTCTTTTAAAAACATTATTAAATTGACTGATCATTTGCTTTTCTATCCGATTAAAAATAGTATCTACTATAGTTTCGATAAGGTTCACATTCTGTCTTGAAAGATTATAGTTATCTCCCATTAGTGTTGTTTGGGTCCAGACAGTGTTAGAATTCTCACTCGAGTGAATAGTAGATGCGACGGTAGTGCTCCCCATATCTGCTTGATCTTTATCCTCCATAGGAACAAATTGCACCCCTGCAGATTTCTGTTTATTCCACAAACTTTGGGGTGTGGGCTGGTTCTTATGGATTGACGGTTGTTTCCTTTTATTGGCACTTTGCTTAGTAGTGCCTCTTTTGCGTTTTTCACCTCCCTGTTTGTTGCTACAAGATTCCAAACTGTCCAGGGTAAGTACCTCATCCGGTGAGGCTATTATAGTAATTGGAACATTTTCATTTAACGAGGCTACAGGAGGTGTGGATATTAGTGCCGGTTTTAAGGCGACAACTGCCGGTGAAGTAGAGGCAGAGTCTAGTGCTATATAATTAACGGTATCTTCGTCATCTAGGACAGTGGGCACATCAACAGGAAGATGTGACGGCTTAACCACTATAACTGCAGGGGTTATATGCACATTCCCATTAGTACTACTTGTGCTATTTGTCGTTACACTCGAGATAAAGTTAGTGGTGAATGGACCCATAGAAAACCTCCTGTCAGTCTCCACAATCTCATTAAAGGCTGTGTCTATCAGTGTCTCAAAGGATGTGATGAGGGACACGGAGGTATCAATACCCTGGATAGAAACATCAAGGTTGTTAACAGTAGGCGTATGATCGCCCATTTTCTTATCCGAGTACAGTGCTCACCTTAAAGGGTTGAACTTGGGGACGTGGCCCGCCCGACCACAGCAGACCACTGAGGGCCACAGAGGGCCCGCCCTTTGCCCGGGCTTCGCCCGGCGTCCCGCCTGCGTCCCGCAGAGCGTACTCTCTCCCGGTGTTGTAGGAAGGGCGGCGTGGGGCGGGGCACGCAGGGGGGCGCTGACCGGATGTTACGTGGTCAAGCAGGGACTCCTGGGATAGTGAGTCCCTGCCGCGCTACCCTTGCAGCCTCCGCAGATGTTGTATTCACAAGCCAGCAGGCGAGGGCAGACAGCGTCTGTGGGTTCAAGGGTCACACGGAGCGAAGCGGCTCCCGCGCAGCGGGAGCGGCGAGCCGTGTGTAGACAGCAACAGACAGCAACCAGGCAAGGTAAATGGGCAAACAGGCTCCCAAGACGTCGTCCCAAATGGTGCTAACAGGGTCACAGTGATGATTGCCCAAGCTCTCCTTTTACTCGTCAGCCGGCGGGGGCGGGGCACGCAGGGGGGCGCTGACCGGATGTAACGTGGTCAAGCAGGGACTCCTGGGATAGTGAGTCCCTGCCGCGCTACTCCTGCAGCCTCCGCAGATGTTGTATTCACAAGCCAGCAGGCGAGGGCAGACAGCGTCGGTGGGTTCAAGGGTCACACGGAGCGAAGCGGCTCCCGCGCAGCGGGAGCGGCGAGCCGTGTGTAGACAGCAACAGACAGCAACCAGGCAAGGTAAATGGGCAAACTGGCTCCCAAGACGTCGTCCCAAATGGTGCTAACAGGGTCACATATATATATATCTTTTTTCAAAGTCAAAAGAAATTATTTTAATTGTACCTTATTCTCTATGGGATTCTATTTTATGTCCCTGCCTCCATTATTTACCATGGGAGGGTGTTGTGGTTTCAGCGGTTGCTTTAGATCCAACATAATCTTATCATAACTGCAAAGTATAAGAAAGCAATCAAGGGGAAGAAGCGATTAACATTCTAATTCTTACCTATGGGAAGATCAAATAGGTAAGTGTAGCCATCCTCAAAATGCTAAAGCCTTTATGGGAAGCCAGTCCCAGCCCTGGGTATGTGTGGATAACGCATTGCAAACAAAGCCTGACGGATACTAATAGGAGCATGCTCTTTTATTGTTTTTTATGGAGATTCCCTATCAGAGAGCTAAACAATGTTGACTATGGTTACATCTAAAGATGCTTGTCTTCATAATGATCATGGTTGGGCCACTTTCTGTGCCTACGATTAATTTAATGAATACTGCCCTTGGTTACGCCACAGTGCGATATACATGATGTAGACAAACATGTTTCTTATAAGTGAGAGGACCAATGGGTGTTCCCATTAAACGTTCACTCACCTGGAGGAAGGTAAAGAGCCCCCCGGAGTCTGCCTTCCCTTATCTGGATTCGCTGTACCCCAGGGGCCACAAACCACTTCTCCAACACCTGACTAGCCACTGGTTGCGCAGCAGGAACTGGTTCGAAGTGAAGGGAGTCGTATACATCCAGAGTGATGCGGAATGGGCTGCCTATGACATCTCGCTTTATCAGCCTATGAAAAGGCTTCAATGATCGCAGGGTCCAGAAGAGACCCATGGGGAGTACGCCCCGGAAGTCTCCGCCGGTGGCCTCGGAGTGCTCCAGGTCCACCTCCCCAGCGGCATCCCCCTGATAGAAAGCCTTGGAGTGGAATGAGAAGCCCTTGTCATCCTTGACAGAGGCTCGAAGAGTCACCAGCTGCTTTGGTTTCAAGCCAGAGATGCAGATCTTCACTGGTTCATCTGCAAGGGAGACCGTCGGGGTCACTGTGACTTGAACCATTGCAGACAGAATGCACAATGCCGCTCACTGTGTAGGTTTCCTATGGAGAGAGAGAGCACATCATGAGTGAATATATACTCACTACACCCTAGGATATTCTTAACAAGTGCATGAAAAGATTCCATTCTTACCACATGGAAATATGTCATCATGGAAACATGGAAACAAGTATCAGCTTCCTACCCATTACTAATCTCTGCCTATGAAAGACCTGCTTTGACCTCCCACAAGTCTAAGAGAGGAGTGTATGGTGCAGCACAGGGGGTAAACAATCCACAGGGGTCAAGCAGAATTCAGATCAAGGGTTTCATCGATAGAGGGTACACAGCACTCCCAGGTTCTCTATCATATATCCCTTGTCTATTTAACACTCAAGTTACAGGGAATGCCCTTGCAGATTTACATGAAGTGGAGCTCTGGGGGAAGGCAATAGTCTTGGTGTGTAGACCTCCCTGTAGGCCATTATCGTGGATGATGCAGACGATGGTGGCCCCCAGGGAGTAGAGTGCACAGCGCTGTAGCAAACACAGAATACCTGCCCAGTGGCACTGTTTACCTGTTGCTTCCAGCCCAGCTATAAAGCAGCATATTATCACTTAATCTTCATTTGCAGGTGCGAATGTCTTCCATCCCAAGATCTGACTATGTCCTTGGTGACTTTCCAGAAATTTGCAAATGGGAACTCTTTGGTGATGAAATGGCAGAGGTGTCTACTCTATGTTTATCCTCTTTTTCTGTTGATCCAGAAAGTTCCCTCCAAGTTCCAACTGGAGGGAGGAGAGTTGATGGTGGTGATCCCATTTTTGCCTAGAAGGTCTTGGCTTTCTCTTATGAAATCCCCAGTAATTTGGCCTCCTTGGTTACTTCCATTATTGTCTTGTCCTCTCAAAGATTCTCCTCTTCCTTTTCAGCTTCAGCTGACGGATTGAAAAGTCCAATCTTTTACCAAAACGTTTATCTTTGTCTAGGGTGGAGGTGATGCAGAAGTCTAAGAGATCTTGCACTTTGAAGTCCTGCACTAGAAGTATTTTCACACATGGTATTCTTCTTCTAACCTGTCTGCACCTGCTTCTAATTCCCTTTCGGTGTTACCGTTTCTTTTGGATGGTTTTAATTTAAACCGTTCTGTCTCAAACTATGTCTTAGGGGTTGTCCATGAAGACTTTTACTGAGGAATTTTGTGAGCCTTTATATCTAATGAATTCTGTTAATTCTAGTCTTTTTAAAATCGTTCCAGTGAGTTGACCTGTAAAGAATCCTATGTTCCCTTCCTGGGACCTCCCTACATTATTAAAGGCATTGTCACTTCATCCTTTGGAGCCCTTGGAGAGTGCTGACCTGTAGTTTCTATCGTTTTACGCCTAATTCCTAATATCCATTACATCAACTCGTAGGATTCTGAGATGTTGGAACTGTTTTGAAACCTGACCCTACCATTGTTCCTAAGGTCAACTCTACCTTTCATCAGGGACGTCATTTGAGGCTAGTCAGGAGTCGCAGCGGCGACCTCTAACTTGCTCCCTGCTACTCCTGGCACTTCATTTTCAATCCTTGGCCTCAAAGGAGGCAAAGGTATTGCCCCCTCCGAGGCAAAGGGTCTCAAAGGAAGTGCCAGGAGTAGCAGGGAGCAAGTTAGAGGTCGCAGCTGTGACCCCTAACTAGCCTCAAATGACGTCCATGCCTGTCATGAGTCTCAAGAAATAATTATTTCTTCCTTTTTTTCCTGCCCCAAGCAGTGCAGAGAAACAGTTGTTGAATACACTAGATGTCAAAAGAGCTTTGGGCCCAATTCACAGAACTAACTTAGAAAAAAATCCTAAACTTACTACTTTTGGTAGTCACAGAAAGTATCTAGTAGTCTTAAGTTAGGATTTTGTCCTAAATTAGGATTTTGCCTTAAATTAGGATTTTGTCTTAAATTAGGATTTTGCCTTAAATTAGGATTTTGTCTTAAATTAGGATTTTTGGCCTAAATTAGGATTTTGTCTTAAATTAGGATTTTGTCCTAAATTAGGATTTTGTCCTAAATTAGGATGTTGTCTTAAGGTAGGATTGTGTTTTATGTTAAACTGAAGTTTAACTTAAGTTTGTCTTAAAATTTAACTTAAGACAAAATCCTAATTTGAGACAAAATCCTAATTTAAGACAAAATCCTAATTTAGGACAAAATCCTAATTTAGGACAAAATCCTAATGTAGGATAACATCCTAACTTAAGACAAAATCCTAATTTAGGACAACATCCTACTTTAAGACAAATACCTATTTAAGCCAACATCCTAATTTAGGACAGAGAAATTTAAGACAAAATCCTAATTTAAGACAAAATCCTATTTTAAGACAAAATCCTAACTTAAGACTACAAAATGCCTTCTGTGAATACCAAAAGTAGTCATTTTAGGATTTTGTCTTAAGTTAGTTCTGTGAATCGGGCCCTTTATCACTAATGTTGAAAGATCGGAAGAGAACAGAAAGACTGATAGCTTGTTTGTGACTTTTGGAACGTCTGGCTTCTTCAATAACCCCCAGCAGATAGATCAAGTCTACTATCCTGTTGGCGTCACAGCACCTCACTTCAGATCTTCCTGTCCAGGAGAGGTCCCCAAGAAGGATGGCCATTACCTCGGAAGAGTTCCAGGGAGTATCAGACTAGAAGCCTGTTGAGCTGCCTCTTGGGCTTCAAAGCACACTTTCATGAAACATTATCTTCTTAATTCTGTTTCAGGTTTTCAGCTAAATTTGGGAACAGGCATGTTAAGTTCAACATTATGATGGAGTAGTGTGAGTTTTTTTTGTGCAGACATTGAAATTTGGTGTATTGCATAGTTAAGACTCTGTTCTGTGTTTGGGATGGGTCATGGACTTCAGCTTTTGTTTAGGTTAGGGTAGGCTGATTTGTAAAGCGCAACAGCTGCCCCAGCAAAGGGGCGTCCCGGCGCTGAAAGCAAAAAAGGCCACAGACAGCAGTTGGTTTACCTCATCAGGTGTGTCTGGGACGAGTACAAGGGACGTAAGGGTAATGCCCTGGTCACTTACCTCTAGCTTAATTAGATTTAGTCCATCTTGTCTTCAAACCCAGTCATTACATAGACCCCATTCTTTCTCCTTTCAGCCCTTTTTTTCTAAATTATTTTTATTCAGCTTGAAAACTCGGCAAAATAGCAATTAACAATTACATTTTCATGGATGTCGTTATGAGAAGACAAAAACAAAAAGAAGAAACTTTGAAAAATCATATATAGCTTAATGCATCACAGAAACAGAAGAATACAATACGCCTTTATCCAAAACAGTTCTGCAATCTCAGTTATTAATCCATTGCGTGAATGGAGCCCATATCTGTAACCCCCGCTCCCGGCTCCTCCTACCCCCCTCAGAAACAACGCTGATTCAAAATTATGAAGAGCTAAAATCCTTGCTCTCCAATTCACAAAAGTGGGGGCAACAGGATTAATCCATTCGGATGTAATACATGTACTTACTAATGACATTGCAATATATATTAGAGCCGAGGTATAACTTGTTCTAGCCAGTGGAGCATCGTTCTTTCAGCCCTTTGATGATGAAACTGGATATATACTGAGAGAGCCAGAAGTTCCTGCCCCCTTTAAGGAGCCCAGTTGGGGTGGGATACCTTACAATGTTCCTCCTGCTTTCTTCCTGCTGTGAGGTGTCATCGACTCATCTGCTGTGACTGTGACAAGGACGGAATGGACTAAGGGTAATGAATTACAAGTAAGTAACTGGGGTATTACCCAAGCCAGCTAAGCCTCACATATCAGATGCTCCTACACCAGCCTCTTCAACAACAGACTCTCCTGATCCAGACTCTCCTACACCAAACTCTCCTACACCAGACTCTCCTACAAAGGACTCCCCTACACACGACTCTCCTACACTGGACTCTCCTACACCAGACTCTCCTACACTGGACTCTCCTACAAAGCACTCCCCTACACCCGACTCTCCTACACTGGACTCTCCTACACCAGACTCTCCTACACTATACTCTCCTACAAAGGACTCCCCTACACCCGACTCTCCTACACTGGACTATCCTAAACCAGACTCTCCTACACCGGGCTCTCCTACACCAGACTCTCCTACACCAGACTTTCCTACACCAGACTCTCCTACACCAGACTCTCCTACACTGGACTCTCCTACACCAGACTCTCCCACACCAGACTCTCCCACACAGAACTCCCCGACACTCGACTCTCCTACACTGGTCTCTCCTACCCCAGGCTCTCCTACACCAGACTCCCCTACACCAGACTTTCTTACACCAGACTCTCCTACATCAGACTCTCCTAGACCAGACTGTCCTCCACTCTCTCCTACACTAGACTCTCCTATACCAGACTCTCCTACACCATACTCTCCTACATCAGACTCTCCTATACCATACTCTCTTACACCAGACTCTTACACCAGACTCTTACACCAGACTCTCCTACACCAGACTCTCCTACACCAGACTCTCCTACACCAGACTCTCTTACACCAGACTCTCCTACACCAGACTCTCCCACACCAGACTCTCTTACACCAGACTCTCTTACACCAGACTCTCCTACACCAAACTCTCCTACACTGGACTCTCCAACACCAGACTCTCCTACATCGGACTCTCCTACACCAGACTCTCCTACACCAGACTCTGTTACACCAGACTCTCCAACATTGGACTCTCCTACACCAGACTCCCTTACACCAGACTCTCTTATACCAGACTCTCTTACATCAGACTCTCCCAAACACCAGACTCTCTTACACCAGACTCTCATACACCAGACTCTCTTACACCAGACTCTCTTACACCAGACTCTCTTACACCAAACTCTCCTACATTGGACTCTCTTACACCAGACTCTCCTACATCAGACTCTCCTACACCAGACTCTCTTACACCGGACTCTCCTACATCAGACTCTCCTAGACCAGACTCTCCTCCACTGGACTCTCCTACACCAGACTCTCCTACACCAGACTCTCCTACACTGGACTCTCCTACACCGGACTCTCCTACATCAGACTCTAGTACACCAGACTCTCCTACACCAGACTCTCCTACACCAGACTCTCCTACACCAGACTCTCCTACACCAGACTCTCCTACACCAGACTCTCTTACACCCGACTCTCCTACACCAGACACTCCTACACCGGACACTCCTACACCCGACTCTCCTACATCAGTCTCTCCTACATCAGACTCTGGTACACCAGACTCTCCTACACTGGACTCTCCTACACCGGACTCTCCTACATCAGACTCTAGTACACCAGACTCTCCTACACCAGACTCTCTTACACCCGACTCTCCTACACCAGACTCTCCTACACCAGACTCTCCTACACCAGACTCTCTTACACCCGACTCTCTTACACCCGACTCTCCTACACTGGACTCTCCTACACCAGACTCTCCTACATCAGACTCTCTTACACCGGACTCTCCTACACCAGACTCTCCTACACCAGACTCTGTTACACCAGACTCTCCAACATTGGACTCTCCTACACCAGACTCCCTTACACCAGACTCTCTTACACCAGACTCTCCTACACCAGCCTCTTCAACAACAGACTCTCCTGATCCAGACTCTCCTACACCAAACTCTCCTACACCAGACTCTCCTACAAAGGACTCCCCTACACATGACTCTCCTACACTGGACTCTCCTACACCAGACTCTCCTACACTGGACTCTCCTACAAAGCACTCCCCTACACCCGACTCTCCTACACTGGACTCTCCTACACCAGACTCTCCTACACTATACTCTCCTACAAAGGACTCCCCTACACCCGACTCTCCTACACTGGACTATCCTAAACCAGACTCTCCTACACCGGGCTCTCCTACACCAGACTCTCCTACACCAGACTTTCCTACACCAGACTCTCCTACACCAGACTCTCCTACACTGGACTCTCCTACACCAGACTCTCCTACACCAGACTCTCCCACACAGAACTCCCCGACACCCGACTCTCCTACACTGGTCTCTCCTACCCCAGGCTCTCCTACACCAGACTCCCCTACACCAGACTTTCTTACACCAGACTCTCCTACATCAGACTCTCCTAGACCAGACTGTCCTCCACTCTCTCCTACACTAGACTCTCCTATACCAGACTCTCCTACACCATACTCTCCTACATCAGACTCTCCTATACCATACTCTCTTACACCAGACTCTTACACCAGACTCTTACACCAGACTCTCCTACACCAGACTCTCCTACACCAGACTCTCCTACACCAGACTCTCTTACACCAGACTCTCCTACACCAGACTCTCCCACACCAGACTCTCTTACACCAGACTCTCTTACACCAGACTCTCCTACACCAAACTCTCCTACACTGGACTCTCCAACACCAGACTCTCTTACACCGGACTCTCCTACACCAGTCTCTCCTACACCAGACTCTGTTACACCAGACTCTCCAACATTGGACTCTCCTACACCAGACTCCCTTACACCAGACTCTCTTACACCAGACTCTCCTACACCAGACTCTCCAACACCAGACTCTCTTACACCAGACTCTCATACACCAGACTCTCTTACACCAGACTCTCTTACACCAGACTCTCTTACACCAACCTCTCCTACACTGGACTTTCCTACACCAGACTCTCGTACATCAGACTCTCCTACACCGGACTCTCTTACACCGGACTCTCCTACATCAGACTCTCCTAGACCAGACTCTCCTCCACTGGACTCTCCTACACCAGACTCTCCTACACCAGACTCTCCAACACTAGACTCTTCTACACCAGACTCTCCTACACCAGACTCTCCTACACTGGACTCTCCTACACCAGACTTTGCTACATCAGACTCTCCTACACCAGACTCTCCTACATCAGACTCTCCTACATCAGACTCTCCTACATCAGACTCTCCTAGACCAGACTCTCCTCCACTGGACTCTCCTACACCAAACTCTCCTACACCAGACTCTCCAACACTAGACTCTTCTACACCAGACTCTCCTACACCAGACTCTCCTACACCAGACTCTCCTACATCCGATTCTCCTACAACTGACTTTCCTACACCAGACTCTCCTACACCAGACTCTCCTACATCAGACTCTCCTACACCAGACTCTCCTACATCAGACTCTTCTACACCATACTCTCCTACACCAGACTCTCCTACACCAGAATCTCCTGCACTGGACTCTCGTACACCCAACTTTCCTACATCAGACGCTCCTACACCACACTCTCTTACACCCGACTCTCCTACACCCGACTCTCCTACATCAGACTCTCCTACACCAGACACTCCTACACCCGACTCTCCTACATCAGTCTCTCCTACATCAGACTCTGGTACACCAGACTCTCCTACACTGGACTCTCCTACACCGGACTCTCCTACATCAGACTCTAGTACACCAGACTCTCCTACACCGGACTCTCCTACACCAGACTCTCCTACACCAGACTCTCCTACACCAGACTCTCCTACACCCGACTCTCCTACACCAGACTCTCCTACACCAGACTCTCCTACACCCGACTCTCCTACACCCGACTCTCCTACACCTGACTCTCCTACATCAGACTCTCCTACACCCGACTCTCCTGCACTGGACTCTCCTACACCCGACTCTCCTAATCCAGACTCTCCTACATACAGCCTCTTATGTTTGAAATATTTCTGCTGCAAAAAAAGTTCTCTGCATAGTGCTGCACTGCTCCTTGAGGCTAGGTCCGCTCTATACCATACAGAATAAGACCTTTTTTATGTTACTCCTGAGCCTTGAATCCCTACTGGATTTTAACCTGCCGTTCTGCGGTGTTTATTCCCTTGGTGCAGTTCTTTTCTATCAACATTTCTTTCATTCCTACCTGTAGCATTAATAGGGGCTGTCCCTTGTGCCCTGTTTTATTTGCCCTTTTCATAGAACCCCTGGCGATAGCTATCAGACAAAAAATGGCACGTACTGCCCCCCTTCAAGGCATGACCAACTTAAAACTCTATGCCGACGATATCATTCTTTTTTTAAACCCCATGGAAAGCACGCAGGAGGAAATATTAGGGATCTTTTCGGAATTCCAGGTGATTGGGGGCTATAAAATAAATAAGGCCAAAACCGAAATCTGGTCATGCAATTGTTCCGCTGTGACGCTATTGCCAAACCTTAGGTTAGTATATAATGCCTGCCCGAAGAGATATTTAGGGATTTATGTGACCGAAAGAGTTGAGGATTTATTCCATTTGAACTTTATCCCCTTGATACAAAAAGTTAAACGTCTTTTAACGCAATGGAATCTACTCCCACTATTAATCCTAGGTCGAGTGGCACTCATTTGTATGTCTATTTTGCCTTTATTTAACGTTCTATTTGCAGCTGCCCCATGCGTATTACAGTTGTCTTTTTTGAAGGAGATAGACGGTCTGTTTTCATCCTTTTTATGGGCCAATAAGACTCCAAGACTAACACTAAGCACTTTAAATTTCCCTATTGTGCAGGGAGGACTGTCCCTTCCAAACTTAAGAGAGTATTATCATGCACATTTTGCACACAATACTTATAGAGTTTATTGCCAGCCATACTCTCTAGAGATGGATAATTTTTTTATAGAAAACATGTTAATGGAGTATAAAATCCCAGATCCAATGAGAATAGTTAAGTATCCTAAGAAAATGCGGTATAAGGTACTCCAGTGGAGTTTTAAACAAAAAACTCAGTTAGTATTTTTTGGTATCCCCAGAGTAAATGGTTCAACGAGGCTGTCTTATCTCTATACCGGTAAAGATAAATTGTTACCGACTGGTATCTTAAGAAAATGGGAGGAGAATGGATACACGCAAGTGAGAGAGTTTCTTAGCTTAGACTCCTGGAAAAAATGTTCAAGATAGAAATTGGGCTTCTTCATTCAAAGGATGCGCTCAAATGGTCTTTTATTAACACAAAGCACTTTTCAGATAATAACGATGCTGGCACTCTAACAGCAAGTTTAGAGATAACCGAAGCTCTCAAATCCCCTATAAAACGGTCAGCAAGCGCATGGATGAAAATCTTTAAGAATGACAAATCCACTCCCATTTACGAAAAAATACGAGACAGATGGTGGAAAAAAGAAGGCTTACAGTTCCCAAAAATAACTTGGAACAGAATTAATAAACTTAACGCTACAGTAATTAGAGGTGCCAATTTTAAACGTATGCAATTTTATACGAAATGGCTAATCTATAGGACCTCTTCTAATTTGCATAATGTATATCCTCAAATTGAGGATAGGTGTTTTCATTGTGCTAAGGAAGGAGGAGGCACCTGGTCACACATTGTCTAGGACTATCTTAAAATTGGGAACCTATGGGAGGAAATTCAAAAATATCTTAGAATTACCATAGGTCAATACATCTCAATCAATAAACATATCGCAGTCCTTGGATCCTCTCCAAATGTAACAAAAAGAATGCCTATTTATTTCCGCCCTAGTTGCAAGATCTTTAATCCTGCAAAACTGGCATAGTGACTTCATACCTTCCTTTCAAGCATGGAAAGCAAAGCTCATTAAAATTAAAGAATTAGAGAGAAGATATGCATTAAGATCAGGATCATTTAGAAAATTTGAGAAACGATGGAGCTCCATAGGGAATAAGTCTGGGCTATGGCTAACCAGTTTGTTGGTAGAGAAATCGTGCAATATATGTTTTTTTGCGAAGAGAAGTTATGGGACTCTAAGCACATTATGCACACCCCTTAAAGACTGTTTTTCGTGTATGCTTTTACTATGCTCTTAACCCTATTGTATATTAAATGCTTATGCACTTTATTCTATTTAGATATGGGTCTTTTCCTACCTGAACAATTGTGCAAATTACCACCTTTTATGTATAATCTGTGCTTCTAGACATTCTAACTGTTGCATTTTTTTTTAGATTGGCCTATTTATATATCTTTGGCACATTGCCAATTGGAATTCATTTTGAGCACTTATGCACTTTGCACTATTACGCTTTACTTTGTATTTGCATATTGTATTTTGAGCTGAACTCTCAATAAAAAAATATAAAAAGAAAAAAAATGTCTTTCTTTCCTTGCTTCAGTATCAACTAATGAGGGCAAAGGGACTGCAGCAAACAAGCCAGTGAAGGCACTTTGTGACCAAAGAGGTAATGTTTAACAGACTGACCTTGAAAGTTTGCAAGCACACACGCACACAGACAGACAGACACACACACAAGAGACCTGTTAGAGGTGTAAAATCATCTATTGTGTCAGTCGACAAAGGACATCCTGCTGTCATGGGCTTCTTGGCCTTTTAATGGCATTTAATACTGCGGTTTGTCCACACTCCAGACACACTGGAGCTCAAGCACTAGGGGCAAATGTACTACAATTTGATGCAGGGCCTTTTCGATAAAAAGGTTGCAGAAATTCTGCCCTATCTAACTCTAGAAGAATTTTGCGCCTCTGTTGCTGCCCTGAGACGTCCAAACTATGTGGCATATTATCAAGAATGGTGTTAAAAAGTTATCGCCGGTTTAGCGGCAGAAAACTGCCGCTAAAGCAGCGATAATGGGCTTGATAATATGTCCTTGTGAATTCCCATAGAAGCCCATGTTCTGGTGTGTATGCAGACACCCTCTGCTACCATGTACCACAATCTCACCACTGAGACATCCATGTGGTTCTCACTGTCACTGTCTCTGTCCTGCCCTGGGATGGAGCACTGTCTGAGCCCTCCTCTGTCCTGACCTGTGCCCTCCTGCCCTGTGATGGAGCACTGCCTGAGCCCTCCACTGTCCTGAACTGTGCCCTCCTGACCTGTGATGGAGCACTGTCTCCACCCTCCTCTGTCCTTACCTGTGCCCTCCTGCCCTGTGATGGAGCACTGTCTGAGCCCTCCACTGTCCTGACCTGTGCCATCTTGCCCTGTGATGGAGCACTGTCTGAGCCCTCCTCTGTCCTGACCTATGCCCTCCTGCCCTGTGATGGAGCACTGCCTGAGCCCTCCACTGTCCTGAACTGTGCCCTCCTGACCTGTGATGGAGCACTGTCTCCACCCTCCTCTGTCCTTACCTGTGCCCTCCTGCCCTGTGATGGAGCACTGTCTGAGCCCTCCACTGTCCTGACCTGTGCCCTCTTGCCCTGTGATGGAGCACTGTCTGAGCCCTCCTCTGTCCTGACCTGTGCCCTCCTGCCCTGTGATGGAGCACTGCCTGAGCCCTCCACTGTCCTGACCTGTGCCCTCCTGACCTGTGATGGAGCACTGTCTCCACCCTCCTCCGTCCTTACCTGTGCCCTCCTGCCCTGCGATGGAGCACTGTCTGAGCCCTCCACTGTCCTGACCTGTGCCCTCTTGCCCTGTGATGGAGCACTGTCTGAGCCCTCCTCTGTCCTGACCTGTGCCCTCCTGCCCTGTGATGGAGCACTGCCTGAGCCCTCCACTGTCCTGACCTGTGCCCTCCTGACCTGTGATGGAGCACTGTCTCCACCCTCCTCTGTCCTTACCTGTGCCCTCCTGCCCTGTGATGGAGCACTTTCTGAGCCCTCCACTGTCCTGACCTGTGCCCTCTTGCCCTGTGATGGAGCACTGTCTGAGCCCTCCTCTGTCCTGACCTGTGCCCTCCTGCCCTGTGATGGAGCACTGTCTGAGCCCTCCACTGTCCTGACCTGTGCCCTCCTGACCTGTGATGGAGCACTGTCTGACCCCTCCACTGTCCTGACCTTTGCCCTCCTGCCCTGTGATGGAGCACTGTCTGAGCCCTCCGCTGTCCTGACCTTTGCCCTCCTGCCCTGTGATGGAGCACTGTCTGAGCCCTCCTCTGTCCTGACCTGTGCCCTCCTGCCCTGTGATGGAGCACTTTCTGAGCCCTCCACTGTCCTGACCTGTGCCCTCTTGCCCTGTGATGGAGCTCTGTCTGAGCCCTCCTCTGTCCTGACCTGTGCCCTCCTGCCCTTTGATGGAGCACTGTCTGAGCCCTCCACTGTCATGACCTGTGCCCTCCTGACCTGTGATGGAGCACTGTCTGACCCCTCCACTGTCCTGACCTTTGCCCTCCTGCCCTGTGATGGAGCACTGTCTGAGCCCTACGCTGTCCTGACCTTTGCCCTCCTGCCCTGTGATGGAGCACTGTCTGAGCCCTCCTCTGTCCTGACCTGTGCCCTCCTGACCTGTGATGGAGCACTGTCTGACCCCTCCACTGTCCTGACCTTTGCCCTCCTGCCCTGTGATGGAGCACTGTCTCTCCCTTCTCTGTCCTGACCGACGCTGTACCACTATCTCGTCCCTTCTCTGTCTCAGCTATGACTTTCACGCACATTTTGTCTGTTTACATTCCCAAAGTTTGTCCATGTCCTCAAAAGATAGGTTTATAGCGCCTAAAGGGTGGAGAGCGCCTGGCAGAGAGCGCTTTCGACAATGTGCACAGTGCCCCAAGAGGGGCAGCCTTCACGCTCTCCCAGAGCTGAGATTCAACGCACTCTCAGACACACCTCTGCCCTGGCTAGCAGTGGGCACCAGCATAGTGCCCGCGATGCCCTCTGAGCTGTCTCAGTGACACGCGTCTCGCGCTGTAGATGCCTCTGATGATAGGGTGAGGCACAGGCAGTGCTTGTGACGGGATCCGTTTGAATTGAATCTCACCCTTCTTTGAAGGTGGATTGTCTCCGGGCTAATGCACCTGCTGCAGAGATCTGTGGGCTCGATTCACAGAATGAACTTAAGACTAAATCCTAAACTTACTACTATTTGGTATTCACAGAATGCACTTACTACTTTCGGGCTTCACAGAGTGAACTTACTACTTTCGGGATTCACAGAATGAACGTACTACTTTCGGTATTCACAGAATAGATTTAAGACTACTAACTTTACGTCCACACTCGGGCCGGAAATTCCGGCCCGGAGGCGGAGCTTCCGGCTTGGGGGCAGAGCTTGCGACCCGGAGGCGGAGCTTCCGGCCCGGAGGCGGAGCTTGTGGCCCAGAGGTGGAGATTTCAGCCATGGCTAAATCCCCACCTCTGAGCCGGAAGCCCTGCCTCCAAGCTGCAAGCTCCGCCTCCGGGCCTGAAATTCCGACTCCGGCCCGCAAGCTCCGCCCCCAAGCCAGAAGCTCCACCTCCGGGCCGGAATTTCCGGCCCGAGTGCGGACGTAAAGTTAGTAGTCTTAAATCTATTCTGTGAATACCGAAAGTAGTAAGTGCATTCTGTGAATAACAAATAGTAGTAAGTTTAGGATTTAGTCTTAAATTCATTCTGTGAATCGGGCCCATCGTAACTAACGCCTCGAGTCCTTGGCGGGCTGGCTCGGCATGTCATGCTTCTACGGTGGATACAATCGGGAGATTTAAGGTGGGAAACGTCAACAACGTGCACTGATTCCATAGAGGTAGTTCAGGTTAAATTACCAATCACTAATGCTGTCAAATATAAGGGACCCTCTATACGGGTTAAAAACCAGACCAGCCTCGCCGATGCCCGGGGAGTCCTGAGGTTGGTCAGATAAGAAGAACTCTATCTCCCCTCCCCCACGTCGGATGGTCTGTACATAACATGCCACATATGCACTCATTCCAGTGCATGTGTTAGCTCAGCAGGTTCAGCTCCAGCTGCATGCATCTGCTTGGTAATTATTTGCCTAACTCTTTGTTCTATTGCCCCATTGGGTTACCCTGCCTCCTGCTGAGGTCGACGTGTACCCTCAAGTCCCAGGTAGCTCAGTGGGTTGCATGCTGGGTGATGAGGTGATAAGCTGTATATGTAAAAACTCAATCACGTTTTCTTGCAATGTTGATCCTTCTACTCTGTACCTCATAAGTATCTTTCGATTGGGGAACAGGTACGGATGAACGAGTTGGATTTTTTTTTTTTTATAAAATGGGACAGGTATACATACACAAACCATGAAAATGACATCAGTCTCAAAATGCATGGATGTTTACCTAAACAACAGAGAGGTATAGACTGAAGCATGGAATGCATTTACTATTCTTCCCCAGTTAAGCAACTAGAACTTACCGCCACCAAAAAGTAAGAGCAATGAAAATTGGAATGCCTGTATTTCCTCTTCTATCAACCCCATAAAGCATAGTGGGTCACGTGACCCCTCCGCCCAGTGATCGGGGACCCAGTAATTAGCTGATCATACAACCTAAAAATTAAAGAATTTTCCAGTCCCTGGGCAGAATGTCAGAGGCCTCATTTTTAATAACGTAAAGCGTTCTGAGAGGAAGTTTTTACTGGAACACAAGGTGTTAATACCTATAAAGACATCCTTTGCAAATCACTACTGCTGGAGACAGAGGTGAAAATTAGGGGAGAAGGGGGGCACCTCGAAAAATAAGGGGGATATTACCAAACTCTGTCTCATTGAGTGATCTCCCCACGCCCCCCCAGTCTGATCCCAGTGAGAGAGCGCAAACTGATATAAATATATGAGTACATCACACTTACCTATAGAGAGCATAATTCATGAAGAGAAATGCCATGAGTGCTAATAGTATCTGAAATTATATTCTAAATGTATAGCTAATATAGAGATTTAAGTAGAAGTGGAACTAATACAGAAATGTGTGACATTATATGATTTTATTAGACGTGATTATTTTGAATCTATGTCGTGTAGCTGTTAACATATAAGATGGTCTGTGGTAAAACGCAGAACGTGGTAGGCCTCAGGGCCAGAGCTGGAGCTAAAAGGGAAGGTGTTTCTTTTCACGACACAGATTGTTTAACGTTTTTGGTCATTGCATTAATGGGCCATGATTTAGAGTAATGTTTTCTAAATAATAGAATAAGAGTTTTAACATGCTTTAATTAAATGAAGAAATTGAATGCTATAATCATAATGTGAAATATTGTAGGCCTGAAATGTTTTAGCATTGATTTACACGTACATGTCTGGGCTGAGAAATGTTGCAAGCCTTTTTAGTAGTCTATGAGAGTTGGGTTCTTGGCGGCAGATATCTGTCTGCAACAGGAAAGGGGGGATCCAATTATAAGTGAATGAATAGAGGCCTGTTCAGTAGACGGCCCAGACATGGAGGAGGGTTCTGGAATGTTTAAGGGGTATCAGCGGGCCGGAGAAGAGACTGAGAAGCAAGGTCAACTCTAACGTCTGAGGCCCAATACAAAGCATCATGGAAAAAGCCTGAAGTTGCACCACGTGAGAGGCGTTTCGCAAGGGGCGTCTCAAATGTTGTTGACTGTTTTGTATTAGGGACAGCACCCCTGGGTGGAGTTAGAGCAGAGACCTGAGGACCCTTTAGAGAGCGGATGGGTAGGCAGTGAGGGGTCATGACTGGAGAACTTTAGGTTTTCACCAAGAGACTTAGAGTGGGTGACTTCCCTTGGGGGTCATTCATTGCTGACACCTTTGTTAGGTTGGGATTTGGTTAAGTAGGGATACCATCTAGAACAGGGTAGGGACGCCTAACCTGTGTTTGTTTTCCTCCAACCTAAATGAAGGAGAGATATGCGTCTATGCTGATAGCTTTGCTATTTTTAGAACTTGTGTTAGTGATTTCTGTTGCTCGTCTGAGGGCTTTTCGAGAGCACATGTATGTAATTGGACCTGTGTATCTCGTGAATCTCATTCTGAGATGCTTGTATTTGCAGCTCATTATATCTTTACAATAAACTTTTGAAACCTAGAAGTTGTCCGTGATCTTTGAGAGTAGAGTCCTTTCTTGGGTGAACTAATTTGCAGATAGGTGTACTGTTTCCTTCCAAGACAGGCAATAAAGGTTCAGTCGACCAGATCGAGGTTTGGATCAATAGATATAAGGTATCGATCAAAATCTCGCCCTTTCACCAGCCAGGAGGAATCTAATAAAACCAGGCGTTTCCCCGCAGCCCCTGTACCTGTGTCCGGAGCTCGTGGGAGCCGCAGCTGAGTGCCAGGGCAGCCGCAGGAGGGCGGTGCCACCCTCCGACCAAAGTCTGCCAGGGCGTCACTGACAGGGGCTCAGTTCATGGAAAGAGTGACTGGCAGACGTCATGACCCAGCCGGGGCGGGCTCGGTGACCCCCGCGGGACAAGCTTCAAGGAATTCTGTTACTAGTTACTGAAAAGGGTGCCCAGACGGTTGCGACATTTATGTGTTTATTGCAGAACCTTTAGCTGTCGTTCTGCGCTATACTACCCAACCCGATTTACACCAGGCGAGATTAAGGGAGCCCGGAGCGAGCGGGCCGGACCCCGCCACAAGAGGTCGAGAGCTCCCCCGCGGAGCAAAACGTGGAAAAAAAGGGAACAAATGATGCATCTTACACCGGGCCGGGGCAGGAGTGAAGTATGACAACACTTTAATGACTTGTCCAAGGGACAACGATGACTACATTGAGCATTTGCTCAAAAATGCCATGTAGGGAATTCAAGCCCATTGGGTTTACAAAAGGGCACGCCCCACTATCAAATGGATTTTACATGGTCAGCGACTAGCTGCCGCCTCCCCCCCAAACCGGCACCCAACACCCAGGAACGTGGACACGAGACGTCTTTACTTTTTGGAAGGCAGGCGCTAGTCGCCCGGCCGTATTTATTAAAGTATGAAATTAAAAAAGGTTTTTTAATTGCATGATCAACAGTTTATACAAAAATCAGCAGGACATTATATACAAAATTATTATCAACAAGTTTGAGAGCCTGACCTTAACAAAACTCTAATACATGTTGTTTCCTAACCGAGTCTAAACATCCTCATCTTGATTTTTGTACATTTCTGGCCATATGGCAGGGTCACTACCGGTGTCAGGTCCTACAAGCTGCGCCTCCCCATGAGACGTGCGCATGCGCAGTGTTACCCCGGGAATTGCCCGGTCTACGCCCTGAACTCCATTTACCCACTGAAGGAGGGCCCTTACTCTGCGCCAGCCGGTGACGTCATGAGTATACGCGCGCAGGGTGGCTACCAGCCTAAGGAAAGCGTGAACTACTCCTACCCGCGCTCCTTTGCAGCATGAATTACCTTGCCCCTGGAGTTCTAGGAGTGGCCCGCAGGCCCCTCCCCCTGGGCGGGAACCTCCATAGGATGATGCCCGCCCCCTCAGACCTCAAATATGTGCTCACCGATAATGACCTTACCGCCACAGGCCAGCATTGTTAACCGACGATCTGGCCTCCCCCCTCTACCCCTTGCCTAAGAAACCCTCCTACTCGCAAATCCCTCTAGCCAGGCCCAGATATTGTCAGACCACAGGACATTCCCTTCCTCATTTAAGTGAACCCCGTCCCTCAAGTAATACCTGTCGCCCCAAATACACCCATGAGGTATTGACTGTAACAGGGGGGCTCGAAACAACCTATCCAACCGTGTGTTGATCCTCTTTACCGAGTGATTCAACGCCCTGACCGAGTCCCGACCCCCGCCACTGTAATCGGGGTATGAGTTGCGACCATACTAGTGTGCAACCCTGGCAGGTCCTGGCCATCCACCCCGCCGTTGAGATAATCTCCTCGATCAGAATGCGCCTTCCCAGTGTGGCCAAATCATTCTCCCCAAGGTGAAGTATCACCACTGACGGGGGAGATTGCCGGCGCGCTAAAAGCCCCTGGAAGAAGCCCCTAAACTGGTTGAGACACAGCCCCCCTCTCCCGAAGAACGTGATGTCCAACCCCAGTTGCGCCGCCCTTTTCCCCCTGTCACCTGACATAAATACGCATTCTGCTCGTCTTACATAAGAGTGACCCACAATCCAAAAACTTTTCTTCATTGTTTCCTGGCTGCAGCTCCGTGCTGATGTATGTTGTCGGTGCCCGACGACAAATTCCTCCCCTGCGTAACAGGTCTGAGAAACTGTAAGAGAGCGGAAACAAACCAAGCGTGAGTGCCCTGTAATCACAGCATGTCAATTCGTACATAACGTTTGTAACATTCAGAAGACCATCTCCCAATTGTCTTCACTCTCTCCACTGGGAGGCCCCCCGCCACCGCCTCAGTTGCTGCCCCAATCCTAAAGGAATGAGAGCCAAACTCTTTAGGGTCAAGACCTGCTTTCCTGACCACCATCTCCAATACCCTCCTGAATTGGTACCTGGTCAAGGGGTTACCGTCAGCATGACAGAGCAGTGCCCTGCCCGCTGTGCCCACCAGCTGCCCGTGCAATAATTCCACGTGCCTCACTGGGCAGCAAGGGTTGGCGGGGGCCCGTTGGAGGACTATGGTGTGGCCCCTAGACTCCTGGTCGGTCTTTGACTTCTGAATCGTCACCCACATGGTGTCCTCCCTTATCGTCACACTAGCCCTTTGCAAGCCGCCCAGTAGGTCTGACTTGGAGCCTGCCACAAGTTCGCTAATTCTCAGCGCCCCATAGAATGCCAAGGAGAATGCTGCCTTAAAAATAAGTACCTCCCACTCCGAGCTACAAACAGTGTCCAGCGCGCCCAGTAACGCTGTCAGCCGCGCTAATCCTATGGGCTTTCTCTTATCTTTATGGTGGCCCTGAATACGGCGCCAACCCCTCAAAGCCTTACGCACCATAAAGGTATTAGTGGGATCACGCAAGCCCCTAGCTTGAGCGTAGAATGACACCGCTGCCCTATGTCTGTTTGCCGCTGCCACCGAGCGCCCCTCCTTATGCATCCATTCTAGATAGGCCGCAAAGCCATCCTCCTGCGCCCATAGCACCTCCCATTGTTGCCCCAAAAAGGAACAGTAAGACAAAAACGCCCCTTCGTAAGCCGTCCTGGTCCTGGGGGCTAGGCTAGCGACCACGAGGTCCTGTAATCTGGGGCACCAATCTGCCAAAGTACTGCTGGGAAGTGCGCTGGCGAGGGGTCTGCTGTAGGAAGATGCTCCCTGAAAACCTGCATTTTGAAGCGAGAGAGGGAGTCAGCTGCATTGTTCAGAACACCAGGGACATGTTTGGCCTTAAACACGACATTCAATTTAAGGCACTGCAAAACAATTTCTTTGATCAGACGGAGTATGAAAGGACACCGTGCTCCCTGCTGGTTGATACATTCCACAACCGTCATGTTGTCTGACCAAAACACCACTGATTGATTACATAGGTGTTCGGGCCAGACCATCAATGCCACCCATATTGGGAAGAGTTCCAGGAAGCCAATATTGGTGGTCAGACCCCATGTTCTCCATACCTCCGGCCACTGTTGAGCGACCCACCTGTTCCCTAGGATGGCGCCAAAGCCCACACTACCAGCAGCATCGGTCCACAGGCCCAACTCTGCTGATGTTGTGAGCGGGCCGGGCCAGACCACCCTGCCGTTAAAATCCTCCAGGAATGCCATCCATATAAGCATATCCTGGCGAATTTCAGACGATAGACGAGTGCGGTGGTGCTTCTCCCTCAGCCCCTTCATTGCTTGAGTAATGGAGCGAGAGAAAGGGCGAGCCATGGGGATGATCCTCAGTGCGAAATTCAATTGCCCTACCACCTCCTGTAGTTGCTGCAGGGTGACCTTATCCTTCCGTAGGCATAAATGTAGCGCTGTTTTGAATTTGTTCACCTTGTCCCTAGGTAATCTAAAACATCCCTCCATTGAATCAATCTCAATGCCGAGGAATTCTAAGCAGGTGGTCGGGCCAACAGTCTTCCCGGGCGCAAGCGGGACTCCAAAAGCCCGCATGAGCACGCAAAATTCCTGCAATGCCAGTGCACACTCCTGAGATCCCGCTGTACCCAGGAAGAGGAAATCATCCAAATAATGCATGACCTGCTGATGGCCCGTCACTTGTCTCATGGCCCATTCAAGAAAAGAGCTAAACATCTCGAAGTAAGCGCAAGATATAGAACAACCCATGGGCATGCATTTGTCCATGTAGAACATATCCCCAAAGGTGAAGCCTAAGAGATGCTGATCCGCTGGGTGTACCGGGAGGAGGCGAAAGGCTGATTCTATGTCTGATTTCGCCATCAGCGCCCCGGGTCCCGTGGCCTGTAATAAGTTAACAGCCTGATCAAAAGAGGCGTATTTAACACTACAGATACCCTCGTCAATGGCATCATTCAGTGACGTCCCCCTAGGTGCTGACAGGTTGTGGATCAATCTGAATTGCCCTTTCTCTTTTTTGGGGACAACTCCTAATGGGGAACACACAAAATTGGGTACCGGCACTTCAGTAAAAGGGCCAGCTATCCTGCCTAAAGATAGCTCCTTGTCAATTTTGGCGGCCACCACGGCCGGATTGTGCTTTACTGACAATTGGTTTCTACAGTGCGCGCTGCCTGTGTATCCCGCTGCCGGGATCCTAAAGCCTTTAGAAAAACCTTCTTGGAGTAGGGTGGCCGATGTGTGGTCCGGGTATCTGTTCAACCATGGAATCATTGCCACCACATCCACTGGAGTGGGGGGGCCTAACCTGTTTGTCTTATAGTGGCTTTCCCCTACCCCTCTGACCTGTGTTTCCCTGCTTGGACCTACAGGCAGTTTCTGGATGAGAGGGGTGACCACAGGAGGAACATGCATGTCTAAACTTACACGCGGCCCTTGTGCAGGTGCGCCTATTAAAATCCCAGCACACCCCTTTTTTGTCTGGCCCACTGGCCCTAAACTTCCCAGGCACCTCACTCGTTTGGGGGGGCCGAAAGGGCTGTTGAGGTCTAGCAGAGAACATCTTGACTGAACCGGAGAACTGAGGGGGGGTGCAGTATCCGAGAACTGTTTATGCCAAGACATGGAGTCCACCGTGTCCCATGCCAATGTTCTATTAAATTCCAATGCCTTCCTGAAATTGACATCATACCCTTTCCATGCCTCCCCAGAATACTGTTCACTCCACCCCACAATCCTGCTCGAGTAGCATGCCAATGGTGCCTGTAAATCTGGAGGTCGCTCAGCTTTAATAGCAGTGAATACAGCCCAAGCTTTCATCCAGTTGATCAGAGTTTCCTCAACCCTAAATCTAGCACACTGCACCCTCCATTCGCACCTGAAAAATAAACGAGAGAAATTACTAAAACAAAGAAGCCCCGGGCGCGGGGCACACCGTTCAGTGAGGGAGCGTCCAGGGACAAGGGGGCCTCCTGGGCGCTCCCCACCTCTTTATTCCCGAGGGGCCAGGCGGGGGGGGGCACGCCCCCCCCCCGGCCCGCCCCTCCTGTAGCCCGCCCCCCCTGACCCGGACCTACTACCTTGTATCCGGGTCAGGGGGGCCGCCGGCCAATCGGCGGTGGGTCGCGCCCCCCAGGGCCCGCCCCCACCGCCGAGAGACAACAATGGGGAAAGGGGGGGCGACGGTCGCCGCGCCGCCATGCGTGCGGGGGGCCGAGGGCCCCCCCTTTTCATTTGAATGATTGCTTGTGGAGCGCCGAGTTCACCCCAGGAGGGCTCTCGGTGAGTGCAGAACAGGTAAACATTTAAAAACGGATAAAAAAAAGATTAACAAACTGGAGACCCAGAAGTCGACCATCAGAGATAAAGAAAACAACCCGAGCTCTCTGTAAAGCGAATGATCCCGGATGGTCCTGCCCTAAAGCGCATCTCTTACATCTCCCAGAGGTCAGGGCCTTGACCCCAACCCTTGAGTGGGATCCCAACCATGGGGGCAGATTTACAAGCCCCTTGCACCACTTTTGCGTCACTTTTCCCATCTTAAAAGTGATGCAAAAGTGGCGCAAGGGGTGGGGGGCGTGGCTACGAGCCGAGCATGGCGGACGCGATTTGAGCTTGCTCCGTCCATTGCCCTAAAAACGAGCTGATTATCCTGGGAGCCCTGCCTCGAGCTGGCCCCAACTTTTGCCTGATTGCCTCCGGTCCCCCCGGGTGCCGGGGACTGTGTCCGTGGTGACGCCCTGTGTCCGAAAGCGGGACGACGACCGCCGGGGCCTGTGCGGCCTAGAGGAATCCTGGAAGCAGCGGCCTGGAGTGAGGGAGGGCCGGTTGTGTGTGGCACGCGATCCGTCTCGCAAACAAGAAACCGGAGTTTGTTTGGGCCGTGACCCGCCTGCTGCACGACACTAGCCCCCCCGAGTTCCTGGGGCGAGAAAGAAGAGTGGTGGCCGATTGCGCCGACATTGGAGGGTGCCTCTGTGAGGGGCCCGGCTCCTGGAGGGACACTAGCTGCCGGTGGGCGGTGGACTCGGTGAGTCGCGGAGGAGTGCGAGGACGACGGAGTGAGCCTGTGTCGAGGGGTGAGGAGAGGCGCTACGGGTCCATGACACGCTGAGACGGCCCTGGTAGACTGAGACGGGGGGAACTGCTCCAGTGATCGGAGCCGCAGACTGAGAGCGCCATTTTGTGCTGCCGAGGCCTGGATGGCGGCCTGAAGGGGAACCATCGATCGTCTGCTGCCGCCAGACTGGCTGACTACAATGACGGGTGAGACCAGCGGGGGCGGCCTGACAGGGGCCGGCGAGACACGATACCTCACGAAACTGAACGGGTTCCATTCATTATACCCGCGTACGAAGAGAGAAATACTGAACTGGTAAGCCCTATCATCGGGCCACATTGAGGGGTGCCTGTGTGGTAGAGCACGCGCTGTTTTGGTGCTGGTGCCAGCCTTGGGGTCCCCTTCGGACTATATTGCTGCAGACTTTGTATACCTGCGCTGAGTGGTGCTTGTGCCTAAGACACTGCCCCCCCTGCGCCGCCTTGGGTCGGTGAAGCGAGGCACTGACGCCGTCTTGTTGGGATTAAGGCACTGGGCTGGTTGGGGGCCTTGGGGACGCCCCACACACGCGGTTGTGGGTAGGACCAGACCCAAAACCCAGGATCCTACGGTGGATGCAGACCAACGCTCCACCGGCTTGGACGACCCACTGGTCTCGTCTAATGTGGAACTTGTTCCGCCGACGGGCAAAGACACGCAGAAGGCCAAGCTAGACCTGATTTTGATGGAAATACGGGCCTCAAGGGAAGCACTGGAATCCAGAATGGACGCCATGGCGACGGGCATGCCACTCCTGAGGGCGGATCACAACAACTTGGCGGAGAAGGTGAAGGAGCAGAAACGTGCGTTAAATGATCTGATCCCCCAATCCACTGAACACTCCACGAAACTGGAGGCCTTTGAACACCAACTGAAGTCACTACAAGATAAGGTGGATAAAGCAGAAGGACGCTCCCGCAGGAACAACGTCCGCATTTTGGGTATGCCGGAGAGCAGCGAGGGGAGAAATCCCACGCAATTCGTGGAGGACTGGATAAGGAAGATGGTGGGTGCCACAGACCTCACCCCTATGTACAGTGTGGAACGAGCGCACAGAATCCCAGCGAGACCACCGCAGTCGGGAGCCCCACCAAGGCCTCTGATTGCGAGATTGCTACATTATAAGGACAGGGACTCGGTGCTGTTGGCAGCCAGGGAAAAAGCTCCCCTGAAATTTGAAAATACAACGCTATCTGTATACCCGGACTTCACCCAGGCAGTGCAGAAGAGCAGATCAACGTTCCTGGGTGTGAAACGCAAGCTCAGAGAACACAATGTGAGATATGCGCTGCTCTTCCCAGCCCGGCTAAAAATCATGCACGGACCCAAGCCTTATTTTTTCGACTCCCCTGAAGAGGCACTGGAGTGGATGGAGGTGACACGCTGAACACGCAGGACCCGCTGGCGGAGGATCCAGAAGAGGGGGCATCTAGGATAGGAGAAGACCGCCCCCCACACGAGGCGACTCTTTGGAGACCACCACTGCGAAGGGACAAAGTACACCGGGCCGATTACGCTCCAGTAAGGTGGTGTCTTTGCTTACAATGGACGCTCTGGCGGAAAACGACGCAGGTGGCGAAGTGGACGTGGGTGGCGGATTGGACACCCGCACGGACTTGTCGGGTTCAGTCTCCAGTGTGCAGTTGTTTCCAAAAATTACTGCACAGGAGGCGAACGATCTTTAAGTGTAACTGGTGAAAGCAACTGATGGTAATGTATGCACATAATGTATAATGGCGGAGGTGGGTGGATCGAGGCAGGGTGCTTTATGGGCACAGGGCACCCTAATGTATCTGTACACAGTTGTTAGTGTGTGCGCGTGCTCGTTCGCACCCCCCAGTGTGCAAGCAAGACCTTGTTTGTTGTTGCCCACGTTGGGTGGTGATGTTTGGTCCCCCGCTCCTTTTAGATGGGGACCTTCAAGATAAGGGGTTTATTCATTCACTGGCACTTATGATTTTTTTTTATATACACTAGAGGGCAATGGCCTTGGGTCACACACATGCATTAGACGAACGCTCTTATGGCGACTCCTAACACGTATAAGGTCTGCACCTGGAATGTGCGAGGTATGGGCTCCGTCCATAAAAGACATAGAATATTGGCGCAGTTACACAGGAGGCAGATACACATAGCATATCTACAGGAGACACACCTTAATGGTGCCGAAAGTGTGAAACTGCATAAGAAATGAAAGGGACAATTGTTTGCCACTACCTATTCCGCATTCTCGAGGGGAGCAGCAGTGTGGCTCAGGAACACTGTTGCATTTAAAGCTGTAGAACAGCGAGTAGATACGGAGGGCAGGTACGTATTTGTGAGGGGGCGTTAGACGGTATACCCGTCGTTTTTGGTTGTATATTTGCCCCTTACACGAATCAAGCGGCTTTCCTGGCCTTGATTGGTAGGGTACTGTCTGACCGGTTGGAATACGCTTGGGTAATAGGTGGTGACTGTAATGCAGTGATGGATATCTCCCTCGCCCGATCGCATCCCCCCTGCATGTGGTGGACAGTAGGAAGCAAGCAGAGGCAGAGGCAAAAACTTACTACACAGAGAGTACACATATTATTCTCCGCCTCATAAACTACACACCAGAATAGATAGGATCTTCTGCTCTAGGCGCTTACTGGGGGATATGGTGACTGCAGAACATATGGGTAAAACGTTCTCGGACCACAACCCAGTAGAAATCACTATGCAGTGGGGCAGGGTCCCAACTCCCATACCAACATGACGCCTGTCACCGGAACTGCTGGAGGACCCAGTTTTTAGGTCTATGGTCTCTGAGGCTATCACCCAATACTTTACTTTTAACGCAGGCACAGCTAGCTCCCGGCAGATTGAATGGGATGCATTTAAGGTGTCAATACGGGGGGTTGCGATGAGTACAAAGGTAGGCATGAGGCACACGGTTCTGGATCAACTGAGAGAGGTGGAAGGGAGGCTGGCAATGCTTGAATGTGAGGAGGCAGGTGCGAATGACAAATCCACGCAATTGCAGGAGGCACACATACGACATGCTGAACTACTGGAGGAGTTGAGAGTACTGGACTTCAGGGAATATACATGCAGACAACATGCACATGCAGATAGGTCGGGCCCCTTGCTGGCGAGGTTGGTGCGCGACCCACCTACACATACCCCCATTTTGGAAGTGTATAACCAGCAGGGTACGCCGGTCCAGTCCCAACTTGACATAAATACTGCATTCCAGCATTACTATGAGACGCTGTACGGAGGGCACCCGCAAATATCAGTAGAGAGTTATGAGACATTCATGACGGAACTTACTATGCCGAGACTCACGGCGGAGCAGAGTTTGGAGTTGGCTCGCCCCATTACAGTGGTGGAAATAAGGCAGGCAATACGGGCACTACCTAGGGGGAAAGCACCTGGATCTGACGGCCTTCCAGCTGAGTTCTATGGGGCATTCGTGGATATCCTTGCACCTCATTTGCACATACTCTATATAGAGTCGCTGATCGCACATGGGCTTCCAGCTACATCACTTCAGGCACTGATAGTTTCTCTTTTGAAGCCGGGCAGGGACGGGCTACACCTCGCTAATTACAGACCTCTATCGCTATTAAACACGGACTACAAGATCCTTAGTAAGATCTTGGCGGCAAGGTTGGCCCCTTTTATACCTCGATTGATCCGCTTGGATCAATGTGGTTTTGGACCAGGACGCAGCACGGCCATGAACCTGAGGAGGCTCAGCCAGGTGATGCTCCATGAGACTGCGACCTCTGGAGTGGAGGGCTGCATCTCTTTGGACCTTAAACAGGCGTTTGATCCCCTCAGATGGGACTACATGTTTGCTATACTTAGTAGATTCGGCATCCCACCCGAGTTTATAGCATGGGTGACTCTGCTTTACACTCGGCCGACTGCCCGGGTACGCACTAATAAATGTATCTCCGGCCCCTTGCATATAGAGAAAGGCACCAGGCAGGGTTGCCCGCTGTCACCACTACTGTTCATATTGGCATTGGAGCCGCTGTTGCATAAACTGCGGACTGTTGCCCATCACAATGTCAATGTCAAAGTCATAGGTTTTTATAGAGCGCCATTTGTCACCACAAGGTCTCAAGGCGCTTGCAGCATAAGAACCGGCTAGGAGAAGACAAAAACAGAGCGGGCATCAGAGAAAAGGACAGGGGCACCCTGCTAAGGAAAAAGCCATGTTTTCAAGGCTTTACGAAATTGCTGATGCTCATTAATAGAGAGAAGGTGAGGAGGTAGCTTATTCCAAAGAGCCGGTGCGAGAAATGAAAAGGAGCGCTGCCCATACCTAGAGGTTCGCATGCGGGTTGCGTTAGTAAGGACTTGTGGCTCGATCTTAAGAACCTCTTGGGGATATACCAGTTAAGTTTTTTTTGAAGATACCGGGGCCCCTTGTTATACAATGAATTGTGGGTCAGACATAAGATCTTAAATTGACTTCTTTGCCGTATGGGGAGCCAGTGTAGTTTTTTCAAACAAGGAGCGGAAGCCGTTCTAGGCGGCAGATACAGCACTAATCTCGCCGCCGTATTCTGCAAAGTTTGTAGTTTTGTCAACAGATCCTCATTCAGGCCGTGGTACATGGCATTACCATAATCAAGATGGCTAATGATCAGGCCCTGAACCAATGGCTTCCTGGCTTCCAGCGGAAGCCATTTGAAGATCTTTCTGAGGCCGCGCATTATACCATAGCAGGTGCCTGTCACCTTGTCTACATGATTTTTCAAGGACAGAGCGCTGTCCATTATAATTCCAAGGTTACGGACTACCAACTTGGGGGCCGGGCAAGCTCCCAATTCGGATGGCCACCACTCTGGCGTCCAACATCTGTCTGCTTTTCCGAACAAAATGATTTCAGTCTTGCCCGCATTGAGTTGGAGTTTATTCACCCGCATCCAGCTGCTGATCTCAACCATACATTTTTTTAAACGTACGCGAGTGTCGGCAGGATCTACGCCGCATGTGATCAGCAGCTGCGTATCATCTGCATATGACACCATTCCAAAGCCAAAAGATTTGATTATTTTAGCCAGAGGTGTCAAGTACAGATTAAAAAGCAGCGGGCTCAAAATCGAGCCTTGAGGCACGCCCACCGTGACCGGGCGACTGCGGGCAATTAGAGAGTTGACTCTAACGGTGGTGAGGCGGCCAGTGAGATAATCCTCAATCCAACCCAGTGCCCCTCCTCGGACACCAATCTCCCACAGCCGATGTTTCAAAATGCCGTGGGAGATGGTGTCAAATGCTGCGGAGAGGTCTAGGAGGATGAGTACAGCTGAGTCGCCCCTGTCCACCGTGAGTCTGATGTTATCCACAATCTCCACTACAGCCGTCTCTGTGCTGTGCGCGGCCTGAAAGCCAGACTGGGAGGGGTCAAGAGCTCCACTGGCTTCTATGTAATCAGTCAGCCAGTTGTTCACAAGAAGTTCCAACACCTTACCAAAAAAAGGCAGCAGTGATATTGGCCGGTAATGAGAAGGTAGAGCAGGATCATCAGATGGATTCTTCAGGATAGGCTTTACTTGGGCATGCTTCCACTTAGAAGGGACCTCAGGGGAGTGCGGAGGAATGCTGCGACGCATGTAGTCTCGGCGTACGCGGATGACATAATATTGTATGTAGGGAACATGCAAGGCAACGTGGACCCGATACCGGGGATCAACGAAGACTTCCGGGTCTTATCGGGCCTTACGATTAATGACGCTAAGTCGTATGGGTTCTGTTTCTGTAACACAAGTGAGGATGCAATGTTGCGGTTCCCACCGTACTCTCTACAGATCGCAGATGCGACCTTTAAATACCTAGGAGTACAAATATACAGGGAGACAGGGGACATGCTGGATGGGAATTTGGGGAAAGCGATTGCCGGCCTGAAGAAACAAGTACAGTTCTGGAATACTCTGCCGTTATTGGTGGCCGGAAGGGTGGTCATTTATAAAACGGTGGTTTTGCCCCGTCTTCTTTATTTCTTTACGAACTTGCCGCTCATGATCCCCGCACATACGTTCCAGGTGCTAAATACCATACTGACTGAACTGGTGTGGGGCCCGGGTAGGAGACGTATTAGCCTAGCTAAGATGCAACTGCCAACCACCCGAGGGGGAATGGGCGTCCCGGATCTGAGGGCGTATGGGTACGCCTGCCAGCTGCAATGGCTGGCCTACTGGCTGGCGGGTCGCAATCTCCATGAGATCAATATGACCGATGAGGACAGGGCAAACGGCGCCATCCATAAATTGTTGCTCCCACGGGCTAAAATACCGAGTACAGCGCCGCTCCTGCTTAGACTAGCCATGGGCTGCTGGAAGAAGGCGGTACGCTACACGAGTGCGATGACTTCTTATGCCCCCACGATACCGCTACTAGGACTCCCCCTTGGGACGGGTACATTGACGGAGCATGCGCTAAATGACTGGCTCGACGCAGGCGTCAGGCAGGTGGGCGACCTATTTCAGGACGGGGCTACGATGACATACACAGACTTTAATAGACTACACGGAACCCCTGAGAGGTTGTTTCTCTTGTACGCCAAGGTCAAACATTATGTCACATCAACGTGGGCGCCACTAGGAATAGAACCATCTGTGAACTCACTCATACCTATGCAGTATTTAATGGGAGACGGCGGACATTTGACAAAATGGATAACACATGGTATTAGAACGGGCAAGGCCATCTCACTTTTATCCATCAGGGCCAAATGGGAAGGGGATGTGGGTAGAGAGTTTAGAGATAAGGAATGGGACAGGATCTTGGAATTCCCTAAAAAAGTATCAAGGAACCCCAAATTTAAATTTATTCAACTCATGATCATTCATAGGGCTTACCTCACACCGCACCGGCTTCACACTATGTTCCCTGAGGTGGTAGATACGTGCCCCAGATGTGGGGCTGATGATGCAAGAATGGTACACATGATGTGGGACTGTCCAAAGTTGGGGTACTACTGGACCACAATCCATGACGACCTAGCTAGGGTGGCGCCAGCGAAGCCTTATGCCGTTATGAAGTACTGTTTATTGGGATTGGGGTCACCTGAGAAGGGGAGGAGCGTAGCGTCCCGATTTGCTGACCTAGCCTTACTACTAGCTAAGAGATCAATCACAATGCGATGGAAATCAGCCAGACCGCCGGACCCCGACCTTTGGCGGGGCGAGTGACTGAGGTGGGGGCGAGCAGAGGGCATGGAATTGCAACGAGAGGAGTGCAGGGGCGTGCGAAAAAACCCGATTTCTACGGACTGGCATGCACTGTTGTTGGATTTTGAAACTGGTGACGACGTTAGATTGACCCCTTCTGATGCAGGGGGCAGTGGGGAAATATTGTGATCGGGGGAAAGTTGACTAATGTTAATGCCGTTCTAAGTTACTGCAAGTCGTACATACATGCAGTGTGACTCTCACAATACACGTGGTTACTGTTTTCTATGTCTGTATTCCTCCTCCCCCCACCACCCCTCCTGCCCTCTCCTATCTCGCCCCCTCCCCCCTCATTCTCCCCCCCTCTCCGCCACCCTTTATTGCCTCCCTGCCCGCCGTTCTTGCCCTCCCCCCCCCCACCCACCCTGCCTCTACCACGGCACTTGCCCCAATAGATGTATGGAGGTGAACGCACGGAAAGATGCAGACGGACTGCCAAGTTTCGATGATATGCAATTACTGTGATTTGGGTGAATAGGAGTATAATGTCATAGAATGGGAACTATTAGGCCTATTTGCTGTGTGTGATTATAACGGAAGCAAACACGGCATGGGTAGTGCTTAACTGAAATGTTAAAGTGCCGGGACAGTTAGTGGGAGGGGGGTGTTGTAGTATAGACGGGGACTGAAACGAAATGAAAACTGATTTATATGTATAATATTCTGTGTTCATGCAGACAGCATACCACTGTTATAAGATTTGTGCAATATCTGTACTTACCAACGTGCATGACTGAATCCTGCAATAAAAACATTTAAAAAAAAAAAAAAGTGGCGGAAGGGGCTTGTAAATGTGCCCCGTAGTCTTTAAGACATACAGGGGCAGATTAACAAGCCCCTTATGACATCTTTACAACACCGTTGCATCGATGCAGCGGCATCATACACAATGCACCACTATTCAACATATTTACGTGATGCATCAAATGAGATGCGTCACGCTGTAAAGCCATATGCGACATTATATCTACGTCAATGTATAATGTATGCAGGGTGGGCGTTCCGTCACAAGGAATCCCAGTAAAAGTGACGCAGTGAAATCTACAAGATTTGACTGAGTCAATTCAATTCAATAAGCTTTATTCGGTTATAATAAAACAACCATAAAAGCACATTTAAAACAGTGTTAAGAAAAAAAAAACTATACATTTCATTTAATTAAAGGTAATCAATCATGACTATAAAAACTATTTAAAACAGCATACTTTTCCTAACATCAATTGATCGTACAATATATGTCGCAGTAAAAAAACAGATATCTGGCTCTCGCAATGTACAGCAGACCCATAGCAGCATTCGTAGTTAAAGTGCAATATTTTTTAAACAAGGGTTTAAGGAAGGCAATACGGAGGTGCAAATACAAGTCACATATAAGGAGAAAGTGCAGAGTGCTCTGTTTTGTAAGTCCATCACATGGGCAAGAGGAAACAGGATACTTTTTTACACAAGGAAATGCTACCAGATGATGGACAATGCCTAGTCTCTTTCTAGTGAGAACAAATCAATGTGATGTTCTAGTAACCAGGCCTACATATTGTTGGAATCCCTCAATTTCCAGTTATGAGTTATAGAACTTACTAGTTGTTAAATGCCCGTTACTTTTTTGGCGTTCATATTTTCTCTTCCTCAAAAACGTATTTTTCATTTCAATTTTGGGAATATCAATTGCTCCATTGGGGTTTTCCATAATATTTATGTTAAATAGATCTTTAAATGTTGATACTATATATTTAAGCCAAGGGATCTTTAAACAGTTGTCTAATTGAAGGTAGTCTTTAATAATACTTCTGTTAAATATAGTTTCTTCCTTCAACCATATAGATCTCCATGCAAGCAGTGGTCTTAACCCAAATAGTAAGTAAGTAAGTAAGTAATACTTTATTTGATTTGTGAAAATCATAAAAGGGTGGATCTTACCACCATGAGACAAAGCTTGACATCTTTGAATCAACGTAAAAACAACGTAAAATCACATAGAATATTAGTACCTTAACCCAAATAAATCCGTCAGGTAATTGAGCCGCACTTCGATATGAATTAAATCAGAGGAAGCAGAAGTGGGTAGACAGAGTAACTTTTTAAGAAACCTGTTTTCCTCTGTTTGCAAATCTTCGTGGTGGTAATGGCCCCATACCCCCGCACCGTAAACTGCTATTGAAGTACATCTGGATTGATAAATGTGCAACATATCGTGAATTCGGCGGTCCCCTATTTTAGCAGCAAACCTGAAGACCCCGTGTGCACTTTTAACCAGTTTGGACCTAACATTCATCATTTCCTGTGACCATATACCATTGCCAGTAAAGATTATCCCTAGGTAACAGAACTTATCAACTGTTAACATTTTCTGTCGATCTACAAAAAGAATTTTGTTCTCCCAGGCCTTGATCCACAGATCATAGTATATGTTTTGGTTTTATTAATCTGCAACTTTCTACCCTTGATAAAAACAGTAAACGTATCCATTAACCTCTGCAGACCTATGGGTGTGCTTGATAAAGTACGGCATCATCTGCGTAAAGCAGAACCGGCACATCTTGACCCTCCACCTGGGGCGCATCCGACTTTACAGTTTTGAGTGCTGCGTCTACTTCATTTATAAAAAGGGTAAAAAGAAGTGGGGCAAGGACACAGCCTTGCCGTATGCCTAATTTAACCTCAAACTTAGGGGTGCACTCTCCCCTTTGGCAATACCGCACGGATGTTAATCATTTTTCATAGAGCCTTGCCAGAAAGAATATAATAGACTCCGGAGCGCCAAGACCCAATAAAATCGGCCATAACAGGGCCAAAGATCAAATGCGCTGCTAAGGTCAGCAATTCAGAAAAGGGGGTGGTGATGGACAGAGCATCTGAATTAAACAGAACACTCATACCCAGTCAAAAGATCAGGGCTTGATCCATCACCATTTTTTAGCTCACTACACCATCCCAGTTCAGAACCTGGCTACATGCAAATTAGTCTGTCCCTGGCCCAGTGCATCATGGGAACAGGGCAGACCAAACTACCAAGGCAATTCTTTACTGGAAAGGAAACAAGCTTCCGGGGACCGGTTTCTGGCTTTGCAGCCGTCTTCGGCCTGGCTTGCTTGAATCCTGATGGTGCAGTGAGCAAGGGACTCACATCTGAGCATACCCTGCCACTCCTATGGTGGCCAAAATGATTCAGAAAAGGGGGTGGTGATGGACAGAGCATCTGAATTAAACAGAACACTCATACCCAGTCAAAAGATCAGGGCTTGATCCATCACCGTTTTTTAGCTCACTACACCATCCTCACTAAATCCCTTCTTGTCTATCCAGGGAGGTTAAACTCCTCCTCGCTTATTCGAGAAAGTTTCTAGTGAACTCTGAGCTAGCTGGCACACAAAACTTAAGTCTAATATAGTCAGTGGAAGACCTAGTTAACCTCTGTCCTACGTCTATACTACTGAAGATATTATTCCAATGCGCAGAGCCTATTGGGAATAAAGGAACTACACTACATGGCGCCCAACGGTTTGGTAAGGCGATAAATCTAACGCAAGGCATTAGAGTAACTCAGTCGTGCTTTTTCACACAGACCCTTTCTCCCGTAAATACTCCAAAGACGTCTGGAGAGGGTCAAAGGTTAAAATCCGCCGGAACTTAGTAGGAGGAGACTTCTATGTATAGTTTTTGGATTATTCAACGTTGAAGGATACAGTGTTCCAAAATATTGTGTCACAAAAGAGTTCCACTATTATAAAATAGAGGAACCTCCGGATGACTACACTCCTTTCGAGGAGGTGGAAATCCCATTAAAATACCAAGAGCACATGCTCTGGTTTAAAAGGCGCCCTAAAACATAATAATCACATCACCAGGCTCGGTCCACTAGGTAGACCAGGAGCAACGTGGCCGGTTCTAGCCAGCTACACATCACATCCTGACATTAATAGAATGTCAAGCGAAGAACTCTTAGTTAAAATAAAAGAATTAACACAGGCATATAGAGAGTTGGTTCAATTGGCAACTGAGGATGTATCTTTCCTCCAGAAGTTGAAAGAAACAGATATAGCAGAACAACCATTTGAACTTGCCAGAATCATAGAGAAATCCTATGAAGAATTAGGAAGAGACAGTTTGGGTGGGAAACCAGTGAAACCCCAACTAACTGAAAATCCTGAAAAAGTATTTATTAAAAATAATCTAAACACTCCAAAAAAGAGCTGGGATGGAAATAAACAATCCACTCCCAAAGAAAAAAGATTCCAGTCCAGAGGAAGGTCTCCTCGGCGGAGAGAAAGATCCCCGGACCAAGGACACAAGTCTCCCCAGAGGGAGCCCTCTGAGAAAAGATACAACCTTAGAAATAGGGATAATTTAAAGAAACCTGATAGATATCAAGATATTGATACACGTCCCTCTCGATCTTTTCAGACTTCCTCACAGAAATCGGAAAGAAGAGGACGGTCAGAACAAAGGGAAGAGCACGTCAAGTCCAAAGACAAGGAACCTGCTCATCAAAATAAAAAATTACAATTTCCGAAAAAGAAGGTAGCCAGTATCAAAGTAATCAAACATGTCAAAGATACTGAGGACACAGCTGAAAAACGGAGAGTGGGCTCAGACAATGCTAGACAGCGCAGCAGAAGTGAGCATAGCTCGCAAGATCCTGATGAATCATCTGGAGACAGTGGACACGAATGAATACATTCAGGTGGAAACTGCAGACACCAGAGTTAGCAAACCTCATAAGATATACGAAATAACATTACGTATAGAGGGGGATAAGACTAAGAAAATAAGGGGTCTATTTTGGGATAACCTCTCCAAAGGCTATAAAGTCCACATTTGTAAAGCGCACAATCACCCGTAATGGTCTCTAGGCGCTGGGGGCCGTCGGGAAGATTAAGCGAGCTATTGCCCAGAGTCACATGGTGCTGGGCTAACCTGCCGCCGGAGCCGGGGATCGAACCGTGGTCCCCAGATTCCAGCGTCAGTCGCCCTGGCCGCAGCGCCACACCTCTCCCACACATGGCTATGACATCCTTTTAGCTGAAAAAGACTGGCCACCGGAGTTTGTCAGGGAGGGCCCTCATGGCGAAGAAATGATTATGCCTGCCTTCTCAAATCGCATTCCAATTCATAAAAAATATACACTTGCAAGAAAGTGGGCAATAGCCCAAGCTCCTGCATTATATAAAAACCATGTAGGATGGGATGAGGACTCTCCTCCTCACAAAATACAGTTAAAATCTCAACCGACTGCACAAAGGCAGTACCCAATTAAGCAAGAAGCTAAAAAACAGGTCAGGGAGATCTTAGATCAACTTGAATACCAGGGGGTGATTGAAACATGCACTTCACAAATGAACAATCCTTTGTTTCCTGTCTCCAAGCCAGACAATTCATATTGTCTAGTTTTGGACTACAGACATCTAAACTCATGTTGCAAAACTTTTGCAGTACAAAACTCACACAGTGCAGCACTAATGAATAACATCGTGCGCAAAAATACAAAACAACATTAGACATCTCTAATGGATTCTTTTGTCAAAATATAGCACCTGAAAGCAGATATTTGACCGCTTTCTCAATAAATGGCTCGCAGAAAAATTTCTGTCGTTTGCCACAGGGGTTCAAGAATAGCCCAGGATTATTCTCAGCAAGAGTAACAGAGTTACTACAAATGTATGATGATGAGGCATTATCGTATGTCGATGACATCTATCTAACAGATGATGACTTGGATACTCACTTGAAAAGAGTGAACACCATAATACTTGGGTTCGCAGCAGAGGGTTACAAATTCAACTTTAAAAAGTCACGAATTGCCTATCTAACTGTCCTGTTTTTAGGATATGAATTATCAAGTGAAGGCAAAAGCCGGGCTGACAATTTCTTAGAGAAATGCGCTGTAATCCAAGCACCAAGAACGCTGAAAAACTTACAATCAATTCTAGGTTTCCTGAATTTCGGAAGAACTTACATTCTAAATTATGCAGAGAGGGTTAAACCTCTGTATGAACTAATAAAACCAGATTTTAAAACAATCAATTGGACTCAAAAACACACAGAAATTTTGAGATCATTGCAAACAGACATGTTAGCTAAAACAAAATTGCAAACACGCGATAACACACGCAACCTTGTAATCCGAGTCATCCTAGGAAGATGCGGATTCACATACCTGACATCTAATGAGGGAGAAACTGTACCAATAGCATACAAATCACATTTGTACACAGAAGCTGAAAAAACATTCGGTATTAAGGAAAACATTGTACATGCGGTTCAAACAGCTGTAGCAAAAGAAAGAGCCCAGGCCGAAGGCAGACGGATTACTGTTAGAACAGCAGAATCAGCCTTTGAGGCACTAACAAGCCCAGGTAATTTACCTACTATGGCATTAAATCCAAAATGGATACAATGGGAAAATTCTCTTGCTACAGACAAAGTGAAATACTATTTTGACCCGGAAATGAAAAGATTAAAACATCTGGAATATGAAAGAGAATATCCTCTGCCAATCGACATTCTGCCCATGCGACAGTACGCCTGTATAATATATACAGACGGACATGCACAACCCTCAGTTTGGGGAAAACATGCCTATAACGCCACATGCGAAATTGTTAAATACGTGTGGCGCGGAGGAAAATTGAGACCTCTTGTAACAAAATCGCACTCTGTAGAAAACAACTCAGATAAACAAACTGAATAATAGCGTTAAAAATGGCACTAGATAATGCGTATCGCGAATTCCCGACACTAATAGTGTGCGATTCATATTACTGCGTCAAATCATACAATAACGACTTGCATGCAGAAATGGGTTCGAAACGGTTACAAAGATGACATAGGTGCCACAATAAAGCAAAAATCGCTTTGGGAACAAGTAGTTCTGTAAAAGAAAGAACTACAAAAGACTCACGTGATACATTCACTGTGTCATGAACGTGATGGCTTTCACGTTTCAGGGAATTCATTGGCTGAGACAGCCACAACGGAAGCAACTAAATCGGCTTCCGTAGCTACAAAAAAGCGTTCAGGAAAATACATAGACGGGGAAACAATGCTGGCAGTAAAAACGTCATCAAAAGGCGACTGTGCAGCGCTACCCGTCAACTATCCACTCAATTATACATACATAATCGATGCAAACTCCGTTCCTTTTGCTCAAATCCCTGGAGTGGGGGATAGGGTAATTCCAAACACGAACAGGAGAAACTTGTTAATAGCAGACGCACATATGGGTGAAGGTCTAGGGCATCGAGGGATCTTGGAATCTCTGAAGGAATTACAATCAATATACTGGTGGCCGGGAATGAGCCTGCAAAACTACAAATTTGCATTTTACTGTCAAAACTGCAACAGAGACCGCAGTGGCGAAATGCCCGGAAAAGTACCAATGCCCTTCTTTTAGATATCATAAGAATAACAATGAAATATACCCAGGAAAATGCGTCCCTTTAATAATTATTTAAGACTAGATTCACTTGAAATGTAGACCCCAGCTGTCGGCTGACGCCAGAACTGTTATAAAAAGATTCGCAAGTCTACAACGGCATATACGCAATTGGCATGCTACATTATGGTCAGTGTCCTGCTTTTAATCTCTCGAGCTTGGGGGGAGGACATGGCCAGCATGGGCATTGCATTGTGGGACTCTTATCACTTCCTCCCTGAGGGAGATGGGATGGTGGAAAGAAAAAACCGAGGCATAGAGCAATATATAACGGCAAAGGTATTAGGTTCGGGGGCTGGGTGGGTCAAACATTTTATAAGTGTCCAACATAGTTTTAATAATCTGCCAAGAAATTCTCTAAGAGGTTTCAGTCCGTACGAACTATTGTTCGGGACTAGAATGCTAACCCAGGACCTCGATAGTCAAACTTCAGTGGTAAAAGGAAAATGCTTTGATATCAAAGATCGTTTGGCTATTTTACAGGACTTAAACGAAACAAGAAAAAACCTGAGCAACATAAAGTTGAAACAACAGCCAACAGCCACTGAAGTGAAACCACCTGTCCCAGCAAGGCCTGTCTGGATTCCAAAGATTGGGGATCTGGTCAGAGAGAAAATCGCGGTGAAGAAGGAATTTGGGCCTTCTTACAGAAAAGCATTACCTGTCTTAGCTGTCAACGGAACAAGATCAGTTGTACTACCGCCCCTTGCTGGTAAAAAGGAGAACCGAGTTGTATCCATCGACCTGGTTAAACCACAATCATGTGGCCAATAATAAGTAGTAGGCCAAGTGGACTCCCAAGAAATAGCAGAACACCAAAGTTTGCTACAAATCAAGAGGTTCAAACTGAGAGACTAATCACATTTGATAAACCTACAGTGAATCAACAAGGACTAAGCAACCAAGCTATGGAACTTATGCCTCTTGAAACCCAAATTACTACAATTCGTCAAGAAACACCAATCTACAATGATGTAGCCACAGACTATGCTAATGAAACAAAGAAAATTCCAAAAGCAAAAAGAAATCCAGAAGCAATTGAAACAATTGACAGAACTGCATCAGGCTACTTCATCAACTTCGATGACTTTTCTGAGGATCCGAGCGAACCTGAGGAACAGCCGACAGCAGAAAAGACTTTTAAAGACAAAGCCAAAGAACTCTTTCATCAACTCAAAGCAACCTATCTGATTTCTCCATGCATTGAATTTTGGGTGGTACTAGGTGTATTTTTCCTCCTACTTTGGCTCATCATGGTACTATGGTTGGGACATTTCATTGAAGGAAAATATGTTGCAATGGACACAGCAAGTCAGAAAATCAACTTAGTCCTAAAACCACACAAGTCTTCACACATCGAGAAAAGAGAACTTTCTTCAGTAAACTTCACAGCCAATCCTATACCCGGTGGGGTAGCATGGGACAACACTGATTACGATATATATAGCCCGGTCGAGCTCCTGAAGTATCCACACCAATTTAAGATTGCATTAAGTGACTTTGTAAAACCGAGCACATTTTCTGATGATTGGGACTTTGAAAGCATTAATGATATGATGTCAGACCTAGTTATGTCAGCTAAATTTACAGAACATGATTATTTGCAGGGTTCAACTAATTATGACCAGATGTACTGTTACAACCACTATGCTAACCAATATTTGCATAAATCTGCTCAACCTAGAAATGTTTTTAATTATAATCAATGGGAACATTGTGCAACTCCACCAAAAGGCAGTTCAAAAACATTTTATGATACATTTTCATACTTCTCAGGGTTTAACACAAGTGATGCAGAAACGTTTTATTTCAAACTGTTAAATAAGACAGGAATGAAAACCATGCTGACAAACACAATATTAATCTATTCAGAAACATTTTTTGAAAAAATGAATACATTTGGTTTTGATTTCTGGAACAATAATATTGAAACAAAAACCATCTGGGGTACAAGAGATTGGCAGGTCCAAGGTATAGAATTATTATTCAGAGCCTGCATGATCCCAGAACAAATTATATTTTTGAATGACACAATTCAACAGACAACCTGTCTTCAAATTAAATCAAATCAAAAGAGACTTTATTTCGGTTATATTTATAAAAGTGTACATGTATACAACAATTTAAAAACATTACACACATTATTGCCATATATACAGTCATTAAGAATTACAAAATTATTTTGACCCTATATCAATATGCGTACAGACTGGATGATTATAAAGTGCAAACAATGCTTAATGAGGTGCAAAAGAGCGTAATTATACAGGAGACTATTGTGGTTTATACCATTAAAAAAGTTTACACTAGTCATTGATCCAGACAGGTTCTCATTCTGACAACTAATTTTAAGAACGATATTGTTTGAAGAACACAGTCCGGGTACAATAGCTGTAAATAAAAAAGAGCTGGTCTGATTTGATTAAAAGCAAGTTTTCTTAAAAGGGCAACCAGATAGCGACGGCGGGGATATTCATAAAACCTACATAAAAACATCCTGTCGTGGCCTAGCCAAAATTAAAGACTTAAACAAACCATCTATTCCAAAGCCAACACCTGACAGTAATAGCACTACAGATGTTGAGATAGACGTATCCCATATTTTAAACCAAAACAGAACACATCCTGATTGGAAAAAATGGTTGATCTGGCCCACAGACACAAATATCTGTCAAGATAGATTCCTGAACAAAATACAGGGGTTCAAATTGACCAGGCCAGACCCTAGATACTCCCAGAGACAACATCCAGGGATTGTAACTACATACAGTGTAGGGAAACTCTTCCTCGAATGGCTACGAACATCCACACTGGCAGAAATTAAGCAACACTTGACTTTACTTAAAGAGGGTGCTGACTTGCGTGATTTCATTATGGGACCACGAAAACAGCGTCAAAAACGTTTCATAGCGGCCTCTTTATATGCAGCTTACAACGAAGCTTGGAAAGTAACTCAAATTGAGACAGCAGAGAGAATACGGGAAATTGACCGTAGTAATTTGGAAAAATCACTTTCTGTTGTGGACAATGGGTTAATGACTCTGTCTTCCAGAATATATTCACTGGACAGTATTGTATCATCTGCAATCGATATAATTGAGCAGGACTTACTAATGTTACAACATGGTCAGTCTCAATTGCGTTCTATTGTACAGCTTGGCTGGACGTTACAAAATCTGCGTTCAGGCTATGTGCCTTGGCGTTTAATCAACACAACGTCGTTATTCACTATCTTTAACCTTACTGATACACAAATCAGCTTGGCACAAAAGGGAGCAGAATATACAATTCTGAGCATTGAAAAACTTGAGAGATTACCATTGACAATGTCAGAACGACCTGTCATTGAATGGATAATACACGGAATCATAACTATTCCGATAACAACTTTCCAATTTCGATACTGCCAAAAGTATATACAGGCAGGCCAGTATGAAAGGTTGGGTAAAGGATACATTAAGTCAACATGGGAATTACCTTACACACACACACATGTTATAGTGAAAAAGGACAGAGTGTATTTCTTAGTGGTATTAATTGTGAAAAATCACTAAGTGGTATACTTCTGTGTCAGGGCATAAATTTGCATGGGGCCTGTGAAGGGACTTCAAATAACCTTTCATGTCACCAGCTTGGCACACCTGCAACTCGAATAGAGCCATTCTTTAGACGGCTTTCTAACGGGAGCTACATTCTAATTGTGGATCACAGATGTTGTGGCCTGCTGCCAGGAAAAACGTATCTAGTAAGCGTGAGTTCGGTCACTTGCTGTGAGCGAGTATTGTTTCCAAACGACACTCCAGACAGGGAGGGAAATATTTGGCCCAGTTTGAATATCTCTTCTATTCGAATTGATACTTTAAGCAGAATGAAGACTGTGCTTCTACAGACGCCAGTGCACTTGACGTCATCAAAAGAAACGTATGATCTCCAAGTTGCAAGGACAATGACAGAGATACATGCATTATTATCAACAAATTGTCCGCTACACTTCGCAGAAATGCTAAACAAAATCTTAAACATGTCTGATACGAACGGTATCACTAGTGTATTTAAGACCGTTTTTTCGGGACTGTTAACACCCTTCAAAGCAGTCCTGTGTATTTTTCCTAATTTTGTCCATTCTGTCTTTGGCGGACTTCCACTCCTGTTGGTACTCGTAGCAGGCCTCTTATTTTTGCTACTCCTGCTTCGTTATGGCAAGCCATGTCACAGACAAGACTCCAGCATCAATGGAAGAAACGATCCTAGCTATACGCTATCGGGACCGCATAACTAAAGTCCTTGGTTTAGCCCGGCTAAGAGATCTGAATATGACCTGGTTTCTTTCATTCCGACCTATCTGGCAGAATTGTATCTTACCTGTGTTAAGATGTATGCTATGCGGAGAAGAATGCGTGTTGGACACCTGTCTTTCACTACAATCGGAAGTACCATTGGATACAGATACTTTGCTAAGTCCAGTAAAGGCTCATGCATCGTGTTGTCCCCAGCGGTTACCTATCCTGATGACGGCATTCGTGGAAACTTCACCACTACGATTAAAGGATGGTGAAGTACAAGACGAGAGCAGCATCAACCAGGTACGACCTTCTGTAAGCAATGCTGATCAAAACATCGATGAAAGCGATCATGCTCGCGACTGTATGGTAGCGACATTCTCCAACTTGGTCGAACTTTCACCTGAGGCAGTAGACTTTTTTTTTGAAAATCTGTCTGAAATGATGTTTTCCCCCGAACAGAAAGAATAACTTTAAGCAAACAAGCACACAGCGTTCCCTGAACTCTGAATTTGGCCTTCAGCTTTGTAAAACAAAGCTACTGAGACTATTTGGAACTATTTTTTCTTCTTCCCCTGAAAACGAAAACTTTTTTCCCGATTCCAAAATATTTACTTTTTTTTTGACACTCATCCTCTGCTTAAAGTAGAACTATTCTTAGAGAACAGAGCTTCTATTTTTAGGAACTCTAGAGACAATACATTACCTCAGCCTCTAGCATATTTACAAATAACTGTATTTATATGTGATGAAGCGGTCTCGCATTTTTTTTCTTCTGTATTAAGAGGCGTTTCATGTGTAAATTTTCGCAGATCATTCATGCTGATATAAATGTGCATCCTTTTGAATGATTACGCTACTTGAAAGCATACAGTACCTATACTCGTTTTTTTCATGTATCTCGCATATACCATTTCAGATGCAAAATAATGTATTTTGGGGTGGATCGGTATACACATGCACTATTAGATATGTTTACTATTGCTTAGATTAGTAATTATGGACATGAATTCGTGGAGTGGGTGTAGTGTGTTTATCTAGGTACCTGTATCGATATTCCTATTCTTGGCCCTTGCCCGGTTATAAATCAATAATATCCCTACAACGGCACAGAAACCCGTTTCATATATTAGTCATAGCGCATGCTGTCACATTAAGCAAGCACTATTCCTCCAGCCCCCTAGAAAGCACACCGAGTTCTTAAACAAATCCAAGCCTCCAGCAACCTGGTAAATCCCCGCCTGCTATTGTTTTGATTTCGTCCGAGAACTCCTGTAAAGCACTGTAAGAACGACCAGTTCTTAGTGACATCTTTATTGACGTCTTATGTCCATCCTTACGTCAAACACGGCACCTTTCAGGTATAAATATACCAACGCTGCCTTAAGCAAACACACGGTGGTGGTGAATCTGGAGCAGCGACTACTTGCCGGAGACCCCAGCTGATGCGAGAGCCCACGGACGCTGCCCCTCCCCTTTGACGCGCTGAGAGAGACGCTGTCTTTTCTCCTGCCGAGAAATCCAGCTTGCAGCGTTTCCAGCCCACCTTTGCGGGTGACTGGGATACCGAGTCCTGAGAAAGAGATACCAGCCCTCCTGCCTTCTAAATCCCAGGTACTGAACTGACTAAACCCTTACAGAGAATTCTTGAGTCAGATTCTTGGCAAACCAAACTTAACTTAAACTGCTACTTACTTACTCCCTCCCATGTATTAGGCTTAGGTCAGGTACAGCGGGGTAGGCGTAGTTAGAAGCACCAGTTGAGTACGATTAGTCAATGTATATATGTATGTATCTATTTTATCCATTTTAAGGTATCATATGGCTAAGAAACCATATCAATGCTTTTACAGTATTATTTCATAATCCTGCTTTTACTGTATGCACTTTACTTAACTGTAAGTATTGCAATCGTAGCAATTCATTTCTCTTGTATGAGGAAAGAGACTGCTCAATAAATAACACCTTTTATTGAAAAACGCCCGTCTCTCTTTTTCTCTGCAAATCTGGTGAAAGTAAGTACGCACGTATTGACTGAGTAAAATAGCTGTCTTTTGTTTTCACACGACTCTAGAGATACACTCTTATTCAGGGAGAGCAAAGTTGTCATGTTTTATGGTTGTCAGAAACTAAATCCCTTCTTGTCTATCCAGGGAGGTTAAACTCCTCCTCGCTTATTCGAGAAAGTTTCTAGTGATCTCTGAGCTAGCTGGCACACAAAACTTAAGTCTAATATAGTCAGTGGAAGACCTAGTTAACCTCTGTCCTAAGTCTATACTACTGAAAATATTATTCCAATGCGCAGAGCCTATTGGGAATATAGGAACTACACTACAATTTCACAGTGAAAATAAGTACACAGTGTCATCAGCTACGCTATGCAGACTACTTGTACTACGTGAAGTTCAAAGTATACTACGTGAACCTACGTATAGTGCTGCTACGCAAACTACGCCCAGGCTTACTTTTTAACAGCACGTTCTGCTCATCGGCACTACTCACGTTTTAGTGACGCATGCTTTGTTCACGTTACTCACGAGGTTGGGTTTATTTTCTCAACATAGCACGAAAAATCTTTTCCCTGTACTTTTTTTTAAAAAACACGCAGGCCACATATGTTGGAAGTGGTAATAAAGTTTCACCAAACTTTATTGAACACCATTTGTTTCACTATAAACATCTGTAAGAAACATGTTTTCCTTGAGCTAACATGAGTGCACCTATAAATACTGGGCCCGATTCACAGAATGAACTTCAGACTCAATCCTAAACTTACTACTATTTTGGTATTCACAGAATGCACTTACTACTTTTGGCATTCACAGAATTAACTTACTACTTTTGGTATTCACAGAAGTTAGGATTTTGTCTTAAGTTTGTCTTGAGACAAACTTAAGACAGACTTAAGACAAACTTAAGACAAAATCCTAAGTTCTGTGAATACCAAAAGTAGTAAGTTCATTCTGTGAATACCAAAATAGTAATAAGTTTAGGATTGAGTCTTAAATTAATTCTGTGAATCGGGCCCACTGGGAGTAATCATGTAATGTATATTGAACTACAACTTGATTGGCTGTGTATTTTACTCCTTACAGATACAAAAAAAATTCCCCTGAAGAAGGGCAAGCCCCGAAATGCATTGGGCATACAAATGAATGGGGAACATCCTTTACAACGCAACTTTTACAACGCACTACCATTACGACGCAACTTTTACAATGCAAGTTATTACAACGCATTGCGCTGGGGGCGCTCTAGGATAGGGAATAGCTTAATTACTATCCAACACCTTCCCTACTACCCACGGGGACTGGAGTTGGAATAGTAAATTAAACTATTCACTATCCAGCGTCCCCCAACGCAAGTCGTTGTAACGACTTGCGTTGTAAAACCTGCGTCGTAATGGCATGTGTTGTAAAAGCATGCGTTGAAATGTCCTACATCCAAATGAATAAATATGATGAAATGTTGTGAAGCATTTTAGAATCAAGCGAAATTTACCAATTCATGCCCTTATATAGGTACAATTCACATTGCCCTAATATAGGCATAAAAATCATGCCCATACTTAGACATAACCCATCCAGTCCCAATACAGGCATGGTTACATCCACTAGTTCCAAAAAGCCACATTGATTTCTTGGAAAACTCAGCTTCAGCAGTCAGGGACATCCCCTTGCTTGAATATTGATTTGTCCTACAAATCATGGAGTTTTCAAAGAACTACCATTCCCTTGAGGTTCTTTGGTGACGTTATTATGTCTGACTTTACATCAAACAAGGCACCTTCAAGGTATAAATATGCCTACACTTGCCCTAGCAAACACACGGTGGGTCGGAGCAGCTCGACTATCTACTTGCCCGATGCAGCTCGCTACAGCAAGTGCCAAAGGAAGCCGACCCTCCAGCTGACACACTGACAGAGAAGCTGTCCTTTCTCTCGCTGAGAATCTAGCTCCAGTGTTTCCAAGCTGCCCTTGCGGGGTGTTGGGAAATCGAGTCCCGAGACAGAGATACCAAACCTCCGACATTCTAAAACCAAGGTACGGAGCTGATTAGACCCTAAGAGAAATCTTGGTTAGATTCTTGGCAAAGAAAAACTAAACCTATGCTACACCTCACTTACTTCTTCCCTCGTACTAGACTTAGGTTAGGTACATTTGGGGTAGACGTATTTTAGAAGCACCAGTTGAGTACTTTTTAGCCTTTGTTATTTATGTATATATTTACCTATGGTCTAGGAACCATACAATGGTTTTACAGTATTATTTTATAATACTCTTCATACTGTACACATTATACTTTGCAACCAGTATTACGATTGTAGCAGTTCATTTTACCTGTCTGAGAAAGAAGACTGTTCAATAAACCCTTTTATTGAAAACGCCTGTCTCTCTATTTCTCTGCACCTCGGTTGAAATGAAGCCTGCACGATTGACTGAGTAAAATATCTAGCTATTGTTTCTACGACTCTGAAGATTAGTTTTATTCTTGGGGAAACATAGTTGTCAATTTTATGTGGTTGTCAGAAATTAATCCCTTCTTGTTTATTCAAGAAAGTTTCTAGTGACCTCTGAGTTAGCTGGCACTCACAATTAAGTCTAATATATTCGATAGAGACCTAGTCGACATAAGTCCTACATCAAATCTATAGGATATATTATTCCAATGCGCAAAGCCTATTAGGAATATAGGAACAACACTACAGAAAGCAATCATAATTATGAAGAATTGAAAGAAGTGACAAAATAAAAACAAAAATCATATTATGAAGATTTATGAATCTGGTCGACCTTTATTGAAATTTACTCCAGAGTGCAGCTAGGTGACGTTGCCCACAGTTGGGATAACGCATCAAGGCCAGTGGCCAGTCAAGGTGCAGAGTAGGTACATGAGATTCTGCACAGGGAATGGGCAAACAGCATTGAAAAGCAAGTTCAGTGGCCAGTCCAAGGTGCAGAGTAGGTACATGAGATCCTGCACAGGGAATGGGCAAACAACAGTGAACATCAAGGCCAGTGGCCAGTACAAAGTGCAGAGAGGTACACAAGATCCTGCACAGGGAATGGTGAAACATCAAGGCCAGTAGCCAGTCCAAGATGCAGAGTAGGTACATGAGATCCTGCACAGGGAATGGGTGAGACTGTACCCTGCCATGGTCAGCAACACAGTTAGGAGGATAATAATGGGTCGTCCAGGCACCGCTGTGGGAGAGAGAGGCATGTGAGGGCAACTTTGACTCAGACTTGGCTGTCTTAATGGGAGTTGGCTGAGTGTCGGGCCAGATGAAGGTCTGGACCGGGCGAGAGAGGCCCAGCTGAGGTAGAGGTATCATTGGCTGTGGCAACCGGATAGCTGCTTGGACCAGGTGTTGTGGTGGTATGTGTAGGTGGAGTCATGCTGCCGTGAGATACAGTGTTGGGGTGAGAATGTGGAATGGTGCCTTTCCACTTCTTGGGGAGTCGAAATGGCTTTCCTGTCTTGGTAGGAGTGGGAGGTGGGGCGGACACAACAGGCAAACTCTCCACCAAAGCTGCATCAGGTGCAGCCGGTGGCCCTTCCTCTGGGTACATGCTGGATCCAGCGGTACGCTTGGCCTGGCTCTCCATTTGCCCCTCCATCCCCTGTTTACCAGGTGTACCCCCTACAGTGCCCTCCTTTCCCTGCTTCACAGGGGTGTGGATGGGAGTTGAGGTTGTGTGTGAATCTGCCTTGGAATGCTTTTTATGTGGACTCTTAGCAGGCACCAGCTTCTCAGCGGGCACAGCAACTGTCTGCTTGTCTTTTCGAGATGCTTTTGGGACAGGAGAGTCAATCGCTGGGGATACCTCTGAAGCATATAAGCCCAAGGTCTGCTTTTTGGCTTTATGCCCCTGACTATCGCCTGAAGGGCTTTTGGCTTTGCGCTCTGGGGAGGCTTTGGTTTTTTGAGCGGATGGTGTCTGTGCTCTGGACCGCCTGGGCTGCTGCTGGTGTGTGCTGCGTGTGCTTTATCTTGAACCTGAGGTCTGTGGTGTGTGGTCACTATCGTCAAATGTAGGCACTCACAGGGGTTGCGGATGAATGGACTGGAGTTTGACTCTTAGATTGTGCCAGTTGAATCGCTGCCGTCACTGAAGAGGACAAAGACTGGACAGTCCGGTGTAGCCCACCCACGTCTGAATGAATGCCCTCCATTAAAGCAACGACCAGTGACAACTTTTTGCTGTGGTCTACGAAGGCATTGATGAGAGTTGTCTGGCCCACACACAGCTGGTGCAAAAGGTCCACAAACTCAGCACTGATGGCAGCAGGGGAGACAGGGGCAGGAGGAGCGGTGCCAGGGGTGAAGGACACACTTCCCTTCTTACTGGTGTGAACACGGACAGCACCAGTGGAAGTAGGTGGGAGGTTGGGCACTGGACGCTGTGTGGTGAAAGAGGAGGCAGATTTCCTGCTCCCTGTGCCTGCCAACATAGATGCATCACCACTGGCGTAGGATGACGTTGAGGTTGGTGTCTCTGGCTGTGATTCCTCAAGCAGACTCCTGTCCCCCTCCGAGGCGCCGGTCACATCAGTGTCACGGTGCTTGTGTGTAGCAGTTGTGCTTGATGCCTCACCTCTGGTGTCCGTCATCTGTCCTTCTGTGTCCACAGCAGATGCTGCATGAGACAGAGATGCGGGGTCAGTTCAGTGGCATTAACTCAAACATCATATGCAAGCAAAGCAAAAAACAGGATGATGATATCCCCATGTTGCCCACCACCCTGTGCAGTAACATTGTGCAATCTAAATTCAAAAGTCAAATTTTACGTGTTATCATGCAAATGTGGCATAAGTGACCCATGTGATGACCACACAGCCAAATAGCCTGTCGGTGGCTCCAAGTAACCAGACACACAGATCACTCTGTGCACATCTAGGGCCCTGAGGGGGAAATGATGTACCTCCCAATATGTTGCCACCGTCACATCTGGAGACAGCAGAAGTGGACAACACAGATACAGACTCCAACTTAACAGTCCATAATGGCCATGAGCTCATGCCATCCACCATGTTGTACTTTGGGGCATAATTACAGTTGCACATTGGTGTCAGATGTCTAGTCCTCTCAATTCTGATGTCAGGCAATGCACACATTGATGAAAGCACACTCAGATGATGCACACTGCCGATCCCTTAAATTTTTATGTCCCTGACAACCCTAATTCAGACAATGCCAGAAGGCCACGACTCAGAATGCAATGTCTAGGGCCATTACTCCAATGGCATGAGAAAGTACAGGTAGGGAAAATGCATGACAGCTGCACCAAACACAGAGGCCACTTACAAGCCATTGCATCACACTAGCAACATCACAGAGCCCAGCGCTGGCCCAGGCTGTGCACACATGCAGCCACTCACAACCAAAGTCACCCTTCCCAGAATACTCACCCCCAGCTTACTGCTGATGCTCCTTGAAACGTGCATCCAGCTCAGGCTGTGTGACAGCTAAGATATGGGCAATTGGTGGTGTCACGCTCCTGCGTGCCAACCTTCCAGTCTGAGGGAGCAGCCCGAGTGTCATCTCTGCCACGTTTTTGCTTAGCCAGCAAATGTCATCCACCTCTTCTGACAGTGTGTGCGCCATCTGTTGGAGACACCCAGAGCCCACACCTTGCGTGCAATGGCCCTCCACACGGTCTTACGCTGAGGGACTTTGAGTTGCAGGCATGGTAGACAAGAGGGGGGAAAATCAGTGACACTGGATTATGTACCACTATCTCTCAGTACAGGAGCATGATACTAACTCAGCATAACTTCACAGATATGTCTAGCAGCATCTCACATAGTAAATTTGCATGGGAGAATCATACGAAAATGCATGCAGGTATGAGGGTGGACACAGTACCTGCCCATCTCATACACATGCAGGATGCCAGCACAGAAATCAATGTGTAGGCTGCCCACATCTACTATCCAGTTTGTGGGTGAGCACGACATACATTACATTGGAATTTATGTATCGGGGCAAACTCACTGTGCCCAACACTGCGCAGACATCAATGTCCTTGCCCTGTGAATGGCTCACTGTGTCATGGAGGTCACATGGAGGGACATGATCTTACAATCTCACACCCTCTCACAAGGCCTGTCATGTTCAATCTACAGGGCTGGGATGGCTCTTTGATGGATAGTCTAGCAAACAACACACATGTTTCACTCTGTACATTCAGTGATGTGTCCTTGTCAGACTGGGCAGTGACTGTGCAGGCCAGGTGAGCTCACACTGAGGTATAACGTGGGGCATCAGAAATGTCACACGAAGGGCCAATTGAGAGCGCAAACAGTGCCCACACATGTGAGCCAGTACACATGCTGGGGGAAATGGAAGGGGCAGTGCACAAAAATACTATAATCTGTTGTGTCATAGTTGATTTACACCAAGAGTGTCACCCTCTGGTATTGTAGTCCTGAGCATAGTGCTGACCTATACATGATGCAAATTTTGAGTCAAATAATTCCATCAGTACCCTCTGGACATGAACCCTTGCTAAGGCCACAGATGAGCCTATGAAGAACATGAGGGACCCATGCATCCATTCACACAGGCAATTTATGTCCTGACTCCTGGATTACCAACTTGCTGTATCACTGCATGGCTGAAGAAACAATAAATGTTCCCTACAATTTTGATGTGCAGGCAGAGAAACATGTGAAATAGGCTACACACCCCTTTCCCCTGGAGACAGCATGCTAGGCAGTGCACGACACAACCTCACACTCTCAGGCACATACTGCTGCAGATCAACGTCATGTGTGCACTCCCTGTACTCTCACTTCCACTCTAAACACTTACCACGACATTTGGAGCACCAAATAACCTCCTATACCATGTGAGCACCTCGTCCACCAGGACCTCCAGCTCCTCGGTGGTGAAGGGATGGGTCCAGATCTTCTCAGTCCTCAAAATAACTGGGTCCAGGAGACAGGAGCAGCAGCAGCAGTTGGTGGTGAGGGGTGTCAGGCAGAAGGTCCTGGAGAAAGGAGCAACAGCAGCAGTTGGTGGTGAGGGGTGTCAGGCAGCAGGCCCTGGAAGATGTGGAAATGTGAGTCTCTCTCTCACTCATATATAGCCCCCTGGGGCAGTTTCAGTGGTTCTAAGCTGCTGTAATTGCTGTTTTAGTTCAGCCTTTTTCAAATGCATCCAATGGCCAACTCTGCAGTGGTGTAACACGCCTACCCCGATTTTCCCATTGGCTGTAAGGGCATGGGCCATGGCGGTGACACACCACAGGGGCCAGTACTCGCTACCGCAATCGTGCATTTTTCAATTGCATCTAATTGCATTAGTCTACCGCAATTGCAGTTCCCATTGGCTGTAAGGGCTTGGGCATTGGCAGTGACACACCGCTGGGGCCAGGCGGCAGCTACCGCGATACGGGTGCCATACATTTGGGCCAGTGACCGTGATTTGGGTGGGGTAGCATGCCAACCGCCATTTGACCATGGGCATATGCCTATCACTACCACGAGTGGGGCTTTGGCATTGGCAGTGACACACCGCTGTGGCCAGGTGGTAGCTACCGCGATATGGGTGCCATACATTTGAGCCAGTGACCATGATTTGGGTGGCAGAACATGCCAACTGCCATTTGACCATGAGCATATGCCTATCACTACCATGAGTGGGGCTTTGGCATTGGCACCGCTGGGGCTAGGCAGGAGCTGCCACGATATGGGTGCTAAACATTTGAGCCAGTGACCATGATTTGGGTGGCAGAGCATGCCAACCGCCAGTTGTTAATACACATATCAGTTTCACTACCGCAAGTGTGGGTTTGGTATTGGCAGTGACACACTGCTGGAACCAGGTGGTATCTACCGCGATAAGGGTGCCATACTTCGCTAAGAATGACCGTGATTTATGTGGCAGGGCAATTTGACAGCACCTATGGACACATCATGCTGTGTCAATGGCCAATGGGCAGTTCTCAACAGTGCACAGTGCCACATGATTAATGGCACATAATTGTGCACATAATGCCTATGTAAGACTTACCCCACTGCTGACTAGACATGCCATGTTTGTGTATATGATTTTAAACATTGGCATGTACTCCCTCACATGTCTCTTATGATATTGCTGGGCATGTACACAGAACAGTGTTGTGATGGACTCTCCAATGGGTGCACATGTCAATGTGTGAAAGGGCAGAGCAATTCACAGTGATGAATGTCTGACTACCCAATGTGCATATTTGACTGTCTACCTTTCGTGGCTCATGCACAGATTTGGTGTTTACGCACAGACTAGGTTCCTTGTATTGTTGATGTGTGTCCGGTTCAAGTTACGCAAGAAAGTGTGGCAGGTACAGCTGCTAGGTATGAGACAGTAGTATTGCTGTTTCACACATATGCTGCCTCAACTACTCTCAGGGTTGCACATGCAAGATATGGACATATCCCTTTGGGCATTCACATAGTCAGATATTGTTTGGGAGGTTCTAGCTGTGTGTAAAGTAGACAGGTGTACAGATGGTGTAGCTGAAGGTGTTGCTACATGTAATTTGGGCTGTGAGCTTAACTGTGGTGACAGTCATTGTTGACGTTGTGTCAGTCAAAACGTAAGATGTCGGACACATCTCCTGGTGGATTGCATTGATATGTGCCCCCTTTCATCTCACCTAGGAGGAGGCCAAATGAGCATCATCCCTACATAGTGCTGGCAGACTTGGAGGATGAGGAGGTCATACAGAAATTCCATCTGGATCGACCCACCCTACAAGACCTATGTGCCATGTTGGAGCCCCACCTGCAGCCTCGCAGGACATATCCAAGAGCTTTCACACAAACGTCTAAGGCTACTGGATCATTCCAGTACACGGTTTCCAGCACTGGTGGGATGTTCAGCATGGTGCTACGTGATGTCCTGTCCGCTATGATGATCTACAAGGACAGATATATCCATTTCCTCCGGAGGACCTGTTACGCCCTGCCATACCAAATGGGCCGTCTTGGAGCTCTGCATCCTCGAAATCCAGGGAGTCATCATCCGAGAGTCCCTGTTCCGGGGGAGACTGGCCCTGCAGGTTGATGTTGTCATCCTCTGCAGTCAGTTGTTGGTCACCTGTGGGACAGAGGGGAAATGGTCGATGTATCTTATTTACTGATTATGCAACACACTGTTAACTATTTCAAACATTGCATGCCTGCACAGTGATGTGAATCATGACATGATTCGGAGGTACATACATAGAATTTCCATGGTGTGACATGTCGATGGATACCATGCCCCAAGTGTAGATTCTGTGATTATGAGGACATGTTGTCATCTGACAACTGGCGGCAATACAACTTGATGTGAGGCATGTTTGCTGATTACTCTGCATGGCAGGTATTACATTTGCGCATGTACAAGGCATTGTCATCTCAAGCATACCTTTGTCATGTCCTGGGCTTAGATTTACTTGTTCGACAGACCATGCTTGGTTTGTTTTCATATAGTCCTTCAAGCTCAGCCCCCATGTAACTTACAGAAAGCATTCAGTGCTGTGCATGTTTGTGCCCTGATCAGCTTTGAGATGGGATTTGTTGAGTCACACTTCTGTTTCTGTGACAGTTCCATACGCTTAGCAGTCTGCACACTGTAAGTGGCCATTGTATCTGTGCCTATTTTGGTGGGATGTGAGGGCTGGTGTTGCCATTTGGCTCCATGTGTTTTTTAGAGGAATGGCCGGGTGCACGCACTGTCTAAGTGCCTGTTCTGTTATCACATTTGGGTGGAATTTGTGACACCACTCTCTGGGTGTGTGGTTGAGTGCTCCATCCTGCTCAGGGGTGGCACAGGGGTACCTGGTGGAAATTGTAGTGCAGGCCTCCCACCCCCAAACAGCCCTCCTTGTGATAATGACTACTTATCTGTTAGGTGAAGGTGAACAACGCAATGGCTACCACATGCTTCTGGGTGGGTGGGGAGTGCTCCATCTTGCTCAGCTGGAGAACAAGGGGGCATGGTGATAGTTGTATTGCAGGCCTCCCACCCCAAGACAGCACAACCTGGGAAGATGGCTACCTACCTGTTAGGCGAAGGTGAACAATGTAATGGCTGCCACATGCTTCTGGGAGAGAGTGCTCCATCCTGCTCACAGGTGGGACAAGGGGGACTGATGGGAGTTGTAGTGCAGGCCTCACACACACACACACACACCCACAATGCAATGGCTGCCACATGATTTTGGATAGGGGGAGTGCTTTTTCTTGCTCAGCTGGGGAACAAGGGGGCATGGTGAGAATCCTTTGTCTATGTCATATGACCAAGGGGAGGGTGTTATATTGCCCTTAGGGATATTGTCGACATTGCTAAGTTAGCCTGAGCTTTGCTGCCATGATGCCGCATTTGTGCATGTTACTACATGACTTTGTTTTTGCAAGACTCTGTTTGTGCCTTTCACACGAGAACTGGCTGCTTTTCTTGGAATTTAGTCTGAACACGATGTGCAAGGTCGATAAACAATGCCCCTTGTTATTCTGTTCTGGTCAGTCTCTAACACCTAGACATAACATGCTAAACACAGCTGCAATTCTGAAGACTCGTGCTTTGATATTATGGGGCTGCATGTTGTTTTAACACACTTTGAGAAAGCTGTTCCATGGTGAAGAACTCCGCTGTTCCTATGATGTAAACCTTACATTCAGGCTTTAAGGTATAGGGTCTGCTGTCACAGCCCAGAGATCTTCCTTTATATAAATAAACTTCTTCTAGTCAAGGGGAGAGTGGTTAGGCCTTATTGTCCTTTTTTCAAAGCCTTTATATAATGACTTCCCCCTTTGTACTCTGTGGAATTGTAACAATGCTAACTGTGTTGAGTGTATGCATTTTGCTGCTGGTAGTGGCTAGTATACTATACTGTAGAGCACAAAAGTAAAATAAACATTTTGAACTATTTCTGTGAGTCTGACAACTCTTATTGTGGACAAGTACGAGTGAGTGAGCGAAAGAGTATGTCTTGCTCCAGCGATTCCTAAGGGAGTCAGTAGTGTTGTGTTCTGGGTTGTCTAATCATTTGTAGCTTCGTGATATTTGGAGGAGAACAAATGAGACACTATAGCTAGTCAGTTTGGGGATCTTAGGTTCTAATGTGGTAGGTTGGTACACCCCTCTACACTGAGGTCCTGTTTTCCTGCGCATAGTTCTGTGTATGTGCTGAATCCCTTCAACAGAATTTGATGACGATTGAGTTCATTTAGTCTCTACTTGCCTTAACTTATGTTGCTGTTTGGCCTAAGGGGCATGGATAGAATGCTACTGGAATTTTCTGACATCCATTTTCTCGTCTCGTCATGACGCACTTGGTTTCTCTTTTGCTCTGCAACCTGTTATGAAATGGTTTTCTTTCTCACAACCTTTGCATGATTGTCGTATGGTGGGATATTTACCTTCATGTAGAAATGAAAATCCTCATCAGAAGCACAATTTCTTTTTCTTCAGACACGTTGTCTTATGGGCCTCCACTTTGTGTTCCTGCTTACTTTTAATGCTCAATGCACTGGGCTGTATCAGCTTCCATATTATCAGCCTGTCAATCTGCCCATTCTTCAGCTCTTGCAGCCATGAGTACCTTTTCTAGACTGAGTGTCTCTCTCAGCATGCCGTTTGAACAAATCAGAGAGGCAAGCATCAAGGACTCGATGGCTTCTTCATTACTGAATTCACTGAAATTGTAGTGCTTGATGAGTTTATCAAGTCTTTCAACAAACTCATCCGTGGTTTCACCAGTTTCTGTCTTGCTTGGCTGAAAATGTATTGTTCATAGTCGACATTCGGCATTGGACTGAATTTGTCTCCAACTGTTTCTTTGATTTGGCAGTGCGACATTTCATCAGCTTGTGATATTTTCTTTATCACTTCTTTCACTCCATCACCTGCAAGGTTGTTTAAGTATTTGATGATTTTCTTGTTATCTACTTCGTCTAGAGCATCTAAGAAGTCGTCAAATTTTTTGCTCCACGCAATCCATCTGGTGCTAATAATCTGCTTCTAGGTGACGTTGAGTGGGGGTAGTGGTTTCAGGAACTTGGCTGAGCCATACTTCGTGCGCCTATTCACCGCCATTGAAATATTTCACTATTCCGACTTGCTTTTCGTTAGAGTGGACGCTATGTGCTACTTTGAACGCTCCAGCCTCCGATTAGACCTGCTGTGAGGGTGGGTGGCACTTCCTTTTTTCGTTCATGCTGGTAAGTAACTGGTACTCTCTGTACCTGGGTGTCCCTGTCATTAGCATTTCTGAGCACATAGTCGCCTCTCGCTCTATCAGTCTCTTACACCTGGCTGTCACTGCCTTTAGCGTTTTCTTGTACCTGCCCATTACTGCCTTTGGTGCTTTTCCATACTTGGTTGTCACTGCCTTTAGCATTTCTGCTTTGTGTGGACGATGGCTCTGTGTTATGCTATGGTGCAGTGTGACTTCTTTCAGCCTTCCCAGTAGGCTTCTGGCGGGGTTTCTGACTGTGCTCCTCTGAAGGGCCTTCACCTTCTTCAAGGGCCTTGCACAAACTATAGTGGTGCTTTGACTGCACATATGGCAAACCTGGACTTCTTCTTGAGGTGCACCTGGCATGCTCAAGCAGTTTGCTGAACCTCGGCAAACTCCAAGGGAGCACAAGAGTGTTTCTTCAGGGCACGTTTCCCCAGTACGATTTATGCCATTTCCTGTTGCAGCCACTATTCCTACCCAAACAAGTGAAGTACCATTTTATCGGGAGACCTGGGGGAACGCTAGGTGGTAGGAAATTTGTCTCAGCCGAGTGATTCTACAACTTTCCCACACAAAAATTTGAGAAAAATTTGATTTTTCTCAGCAAAATTTTAGATTTGCACAGGATTCTGGGTAAGGAAACGGGGGAGCCACGCAAGCCATACCTCACTGGACTCCCCAGGGTGTCTACTTTCAGAAATGTGAGGTTTTGGAGGTTTCCCTAGATGGCGGCTGAGCCCGTAGGCAAAAACCCAGATGACCCCCCTTGGAAAACCAGGTAATTTTGTGATAGGTAATTTTGAAGTCTCCCCAATACGTTTAGGGCCTTTGCCTGTTGGGGGTACTTCACCCACCCACACAAGTGAGGTACCATTTTTATCGGGAGACCTGGGGGAATGATGGGTGGTAGGAAATTCGTGTCAGCCCGGTGGTTCTACAACTTTCCCTCACACAAATTTGAGAACAATTAGATTTTTTCAGCAAAATTTGAGGTTTGCAAGGGATTCTGGCTAAAAGAACCTGGTGAGAGCCAGACAAGTCATCCCATCCTGGATTCCCCTGGGTGTCTCGTTTTCACAAATGTATAGGTTTGTTAGGTTTCTCTAGGTGCCAGCAGAGCTAGGGTTCAAAATCTACAGCTAGGCACAGTGCAAAAAAAGGGTCAGTTTTCACTGTAAAAAGACTTTGAGGAATGAATGCAGAGTGGTGGGATTTTGTGGATACAGGCAGATTCCAGAACTTTCCACCACAGAAATGTGAGGAAAATATGGTTTTTTGACAAAGTTTGAGGTTTGCAACAGATTCTGGGTAACAGAACCTGGTGAGTGCCAAACAAGTCACCCCATCCTGGATTCCCCTTGGTGTCTGGTTTAAAAAATGTATAGGTTTGCTAGGTTTACCTAGGTGCTGACAGAGCTAGGGTTCACAATCTACAGCTAGGTACTTTGCAAAAAAAGGGTCAGTTTTTACTGTGAAAATGTGGTGTGTCTATGTTGCGTTTTGGGCCGTTTCCTATTGCTTGCACTAGGCCTACCCACACAAGTGACATACCATTTTTATCATGAGATTTAGGGCAATACAGAATTGTGGAACAACTGTTATTATCTATTGACTTTCAATGCATTTCAGCCTTTCAAATGTAAAACAATGTGTAAAAAAGAAGTCACTTTGAAAAATGTCCTATAATTCACATGCTAGTATGGGTACTCACAATTTGGGGGATGTGCAAATAGCTTCTGTTTCTAAATATATAATTTGTTTCCATTTCAGAAATACATAGGTGTCTTTCATACCAATCTTTCCCTGTTTATATTTTCCCAAATGAATTGCTATGTACTTGGTACACGATAAAAAACCATTTGAAGACACTCCTCAGTTATTGGCTCTGGGTACCTCGAGTACTTGGTGAACCTACAAGTCCTATCTATCCCCACATTCAGAAGAGTCCAGCAGATTTAACGGTAAAGTCTGTCATACTTAGAAGAATTTACAGATGAAAACGTTGGCACAAATGGCTGTTCTTTTTTAACTCATTTTCAATTTTCCTATTTTGAACTGTTAGTTTCTATAAGAAAGCCTTGAAGGATCTCCACAAATGACCTCTTGCTGAATTCAGAATTTTGTCTACTTTTCAGAAATGTGTAGCTTTCCAGGGTCCATCATTGCTTTTATACAAATCAGGGGAATTTATGTGCCCCCTTGACTAACATTGAAACTGAAGCAATATTAGATGGCAGACAGATTTTAAAAAAAACATTTTGGCTTTAAAAATCGGGAATCTCTTGCCTAAAATAGACCTGCTGAGAGTCTATGCAGAAGAGCACTCCCAAACAGGTACGGAGGTGTCTGCTGGTAGCCATGTAATACCAGTTGTTTCTGTTATTTATTAAGGGATTTTTCCTCTGTCTGATACTGCCATCTCATGGTAGAAAAGAGAACAGCTTTAGAATAAAGATTTAAACTCTCGCATTGTAATCACAAGTGAGTTGATTCGAACAGGGTTATTAACAAAAACAAGCATTAGAAATGCAATAGGTGTCGGATTTTTTTGAGTTAGAGCTAAAGGCATTGTAAATGGCAATCAGCCTGATTCATCAAGCTGATTTGCGCTCGCAAAGGGCCAGATTCTGAGAATCTGGCCCTTTGCGAGTGCGATTTTTGCATTTGGGATTCATCATCCCAAATGCAAAAATCACTATTACCGAAATCGCATATTTGCGAGGAATTGGATTTAAGGAATCTCTAATAGAGATTCCTTAAATGCAATTCATCAACCAATTAGAAAAAGCGAAATCGTAATATTTGGTCTCAATTTACCACCAAGTCTGACTTGGTGGTAAATTGCGAAAATAGTGTAAAAAGCACTTTAGTGCATTTTTTTCTTTTGCATGTTACACACACACATGTCCTTTGGACATGTGTGTGCGCAGCATCTGTTCAAATGTGCATTTAAGGGGTGCTACAGGGTGTCCTTTGGACAACCCTGGCACCCTTAAAATCGCTATCTTATTTGCGAGTAGCAAATTGCTACTCGCAAATAAGGGATACTCCCCATTCATTCAATGAATGGGGAGTTATTCCTTATTTGCGAGTAGCAAATTGTTACTCGCAAATAAGGAATGTGTAGGAATCGCTATTTATTTAGCAATTCCTACATGAATACCGTTTTGCGAGTCCTCAATAGCGATTCGCTATGAATCGCTATTAGGGGCTCGCAAAACGGCCCGTTGATGAATCAGGCTGAATGTCTTTTAGCCATGTGTTATGGAGTGTATGCATGTGGTGTGTAGTGGAATTATGTGGTTTGGATTGGAATTGTTCACCCTGCACACTCACACACTGTTCACCCTGCACAATGACACACTGTTCACCCTGCACACTGACACTGTTCACCCTGCACACAAACACGGTTCACCCTGCACACACACAGTTCATCCTACACACACACACTCTCACACTGCTCACCCTGAACACTCACACACTGCTCACCCTGCACACTCACACACTGCTCACCCTACACACTCACACAATGCTCACCCTACACACTCACACACTGCTCACCCTACACACTCACACACTACTCACACTCACACACTGCTCACCCTACACGCTCATACACTGCTCACCTTGCACGCTTACACAATGTTCACTCTGCACGCTCACACACTGTTAACCCTGCATACTCACACACTGCTCACCCTGCACGCTCACACACTGCTCACACTACACACTCACACACTGCTCACCCTACGTAATGCGAAAAGACCTAGCACTGCCCTTTGGCCTGTGTTGTAATCGTACAGTGGGTTGTGAGTAGTTTCGCTTGATTGGTTGAGGCGTCCCCTCCTTGCTGCTCCCCTTACAGAGGGCCGGCTGCCTCAATGAAGCTCCCAAGACACGTGTTCAGCTGTTTTTTGTTTTAGCTCCTGTGTGTCAGTGCACCGTGTAAGCGCACAAGCATACCCTGCTCTCTCTGGAACAGTCACTCTTCACTCTGCCCTCAACACTCTGCCCTCAACAGCACTCCGCCCTCAACAGCACTCTGCCCCTCAACAGCCCTCTGCCCTCAACTGCCCTCAACAGCACTCTACCCTCAACAGCACTCTGCCCTCAACAGCACTCAACAGCGCTCTGCCCTCAACAGCACTCTGCCCTCAACTGCCCTCATCAGCACTCTGCCCTCAACAGCACTCAACAGCACTCTGCCCTCAACAGCACTCTGCCCTCAACAGCACTCTGCCCTCAACAGCACTCTGCCCTCACCAGCACTCTGCCTCCAACAGCACTCTGCCCTCAACAGCACTCTGCCCTAAACAGCACTCTGCCTCCAACAGCACTCTGCCCTCAACAGCACTCTGCTCTCAACAGCACACAGCACACTGCACTGAACAGCACTCTGCACTCAACAGCACACATCACTATGCACTCAACAGCATGCAGCACTCTGCACTCAACAGCATACAGCACTCTGCACTCAACAGCACACAACACTCTGCACTCAACAGCACACAGCACTCTGCACTCAACAGCACACAGCACTCTGCACTCAACAGCACTCTGCCCTCAACAGCACTCAAAAACACTCTGCCCTCATCAGCACTCAACATCACTCTGCCCTCAACAGCACTCAACAGCACTCTGCACTCAACAGTATTCTGCACTCTGCACTCAACAGCACTCTGCACTCAACAGCACACAGCACTCTGCACTCAACAGCACACAGCACACTGCACTGAACAGCACTCTGCACTCAACAGCACACAGCACTCTGCACTCAACAGCATACAGCACTCTGCACTAAACAGCACACATCACTCTGCACTCAACAGCACACAGCACTCTGCACTCAACAGCACACAGCACTCTGCACTCAACAGCACACAGCACTCTGCACTCAACAGCACTCTGCACTCGACAGCACACAACGCTCTGCACTCAACAGCACACAGCACACTGCACTGAACAGCACTCTGCACTCAACAGCACACGGCACTCTGCACTCAACAGCATACAGCACTCTGCACTCAAAATTCGTGTCAGCCCGGTGGTTCTACAACTTTCCCTCACACAAATTTGAGAACAATTAGATTTTTTCAGCAAAATTTGAGGTTTGCAAGGGATTCTGGCTAAAAGAACCTGGTGAGAGCCAGACAAGTCATCCCATCCTGGATTCCCCTGGGTGTCTCGTTTTCACAAATGTATAGGTTTGTTAGGTTTCTCTAGGTGCCAGCAGAGCTAGGGTTCAAAATCTACAGCTAGGCACAGTGCAAAAAAAGGGTCAGTTTTCACTGTAAAAAGACTTTGAGGAATGCAGAGTGGTGGGATTTTGTGGATACAGGCAGATTCCAGAACTTTCCACCACAGAAATGTGAGGAAAATATGGTTTTTTGACAAAGTTTGAGGTTTGCAACAGATTCTGGGTAACAGAACCTGGTGAGTGCCAAACAAGTCACCCCATCCTGGATTCCCCTTGGTGTCTGGTTTAAAAAATGTATAGGTTTGCTAGGTTTACCTAGGTGCTGACAGAGCTAGGGTTCACAATCTACAGCTAGGTACTTTGCAAAAAAAGGGTCAGTTTTTACTGTGAAAATGTGGTGTGTCTATGTTGCGTTTTGGGCCGTTTCCTATTGCTTGCACTAGGCCTACCCACACAAGTGACATACCATTTTTATCATGAGATTTAGGGCAATACAGAATTGTGGAACAACTGTTATTATCTATTGACTTTCAATGCATTTCAGCCTTTCAAATGTAAAACAATGTGTAAAAAAGAAGTCACTTTGAAAAATGTCCTATAATTCACATGCTAGTATGGGTACTCACAATTTGGGGGATGTGCAAATAGCTTCTGTTTCTAAATATATAATTTGTTTCCATTTCAGAAATACATAGGTGTCTTTCATACTCAACATCACTCTGCCCTCAACAGCACTCAACAGCACTCTGCACTCAACAGTATTCTGCACTCTGCACTCAACAGCACTCTGCACTCAACAGCACACAGCACTCTGCACTCAACAGCACACAGCACACTGCACTGAACAGCACTCTGCACTCAACAGCACACAGCACTCTGCACTCAACAGCATACAGCACTCTGCACTAAACAGCACACATCACTCTGCACTCAACAGCACACAGCACTCTGCACTCAACAGCACACAGCACTCTGCACTCAACAGCACACAGCACTCTGCACTCAACAGCACTCTGCACTCGACAGCACACAACGCTCTGCACTCAACAGCACACAGCACACTGCACTGAACAGCACTCTGCACTCAACAGCACACGGCACTCTGCACTCAACAGCATACAGCACTCTGCACTCAACAGCACACAGCACTCTGCACTCAACAGCACACAGCACTCTGCACTCAACAGCACACAGCACTCTGCATTCAACAGCACACAGCACTCTGCACTCAACAGCACACAGAACTCTGCACTCAACAGCACACTGCACTCAACAGCACACAGCACTCAACAGCACACAGCACTCAACAGCACACAGCACTCTGCACTCAACAGCACACAGCACTCAACAGCACACAGCACTCTGCACTCAACAGCACACAGCACTCTGCACTCAACAGCACACAGCACTCTGCACTCAACAGCACACAGCGCTTTGCACTCAACAGCACACATCACTCTGCACTCAACATCACACATCACTCTGCACTCAACAGCACACAGGACTCTGCGCTCAACAGCACTCTGCACTCAACAGCACACTGCACTCAACAGCACCCAGCACTCAACAGCACATAGCACTCAACAGCACACAGCACTCAACAGCACACAGCACTCTGCACTCAACAGCACACAGCACTCAACAGCACAACAGCACTCTGCACTCAACAGCACACAGCACTCTGCACTCAACAGCACACAGCACTCTGCACTCAACAGCACTGCCTACTTCGCCGCTGTATTTCACAAAAACCTTCATGGAGCTAGTGTTGCATGTAGTAGTGAAGCAAGGATGCCATGGGCCCTGGTGAAGCAAGGAAAATGGCACTTTTGACTGCCGCTGAGACACTAAAATACAGCATTGTCCGGGTTTATGCCTCCCCCTTAGGCCCAAACGATTGGGTCCCGGTGGCACTGCACCTGCTGCACCAACGCTACGCCCCTGGTGGTACGCAAACGCAAGGCCCCTATGGCGCGCCCGTTCGTTGTATTTCCCATGGAGAAGGGTGTTGTGACCCTCTGGGGTGGGGATGTCAATGGAAAGAACTGCCTTGAACACTCCAGGCTGCTGGAGACAGGAGGTGAACAAGGAATAACAACGTCACGTATGAGGATAATGGCTTCACATGGCGAGTAAGGCTCGCAACAAAAGCATCCCAGCAAAGAGGGGCGCTGGGGGCACCACGTACAGCATAGGAAGGTGCCCCCACCCCACCCCCGACAAAGAATAGAACGCTCCGCGGCATCCATGTACTACTTCTGGGAACAGTACAAAGGTCAAAGGGGCCCCGAGCTCTGACGTCAACAATGCAGAACTTACCCTAATGTATCTGAATCCAAAAAAAGGGTAAGTGACACTTGGACATCTAAGGAGGGACAAAGCACTGCTTTCACAGGCGTGCACACAGAGTGCTGCTATAAAGGGCCCCACTAGTGCGGCTTTCGGTGGCAGGAGAGAGGCGATTCCATTGGCTACTCGAGAGAAGAATGCGGGCGGGGGTCGCTTCTTATTATCGAGTGCAATCAGGGGGCAGAAGGCAAGCTTCGTAGAGCAGACAGCAAAGAATGGTGCACGCGCGCCCAGCAACATCCAGTCCAGACACTAAATGCACACGCTCCAGGAAGCCCAAATAGAGTTCAGAAGCTTTGTAGAGCACACAGCAAAGAATGGTGCACGCGCGCCCAGCATCTGTCTTAAATTACCGCGGGCCCTGACAGCTGCTAATTGAAGAAATATGGCCTTCTGCTGCGCGTGACCGCACGCAATATGCCATAGGCGGAGCTACTCTACCGCCTATGGCCTATTGCGTGCTCTCTTCTAAAAACACACGAATGCGAGGGCCAATTGCCATGCAGCTGGCAAAAAAAAATAGCAAAAAAAAATAGCAAAATGCACGAGCATTCTGGAATTCGGTAGGTACGATTTCCGAACCCCTCAGAAAAGGACTCTTGGGCTCCGCCCACACTGCTACGCAGAGTGACATAGGCCCGAGCCCTAACAATGGAGTTGTGGAATAACGACCAAAATCATACAAACGTTAGTGCAATAACCACTAAACCGCTGTAACATTAAGCATAAAACATGACATGGCATCTTCGTGAAGTAAGACTATTGTACATAAAAAGTGTTCAACATTCCATTGGAAAAAGGATACGGTGACCAGATTTTGAGAAGCAAAAACCGGGCCAGGTCAGAGATAAAAGGAGGACTAAGATACTTTTTTTGTTACTTTTATGACTGGCCTGAGCCGGTTTTTGCATAGTCAGGTAAATGCTTATATAGCGGACTTTCTATGCTGCCTGAAACATGCAGATAATAAATAAAATCACTTTGGATACGTCTCTTGAAAGGAGAGCATATAGTTTAATGTCTGTTTTGCAGAATGAGACTTTATCTTTGTGACAAAAACCGGGGCATTTTAGTGAAAATTAGGAAATTTATTAGGGCGCTGGGACAGTCGTTCGAAAACCAGGACTGTCTGGGGAAATCATGATGCATGGTCACTCTAGAAAAGGGTCTTTTTAGATTTTGCCTACAACGCATTCGCTGTCGACAAAAGCAATTGTAGATATACAAAGATTAAAACGGGGTTAGAGCTTGCCCCATTGTGTGGCTCCCACGTCATTCTCATTTCCTTGCTCCTCATTAGTCAGGGCCTCCAGCAGCTTCCACTTTCTCTTCAGTTCTTCAGTCATTTGGTCATCCATGGAGCTTGGACCAAATACAATTTCCGGTCTCTGCAGCCAGAACCCTTCCACTGGCCACTGCTTGTACAGGTACTTTTATTTTTAATCGTGTATTCTTTAAGAGTGCATATGTTTGTAGATCCTATCTACCCCTATCATCCCTCTCATCCATTCTACCATCCTTTTTGCTTGCCCTGTCCCTCCCACATCCTCCCGCTTTATTGTTGTCATCCGTCCCACCCTCTCTTGTGTCTTTTTTTTGCCATGCCTTACAACAACAAGCATTGGCATAGCCAATAGGTCTCGCCTTTGGACCTTAAAAGTGTTTAGGCAGATATGGAGGCTGAAGCCCAGGAGGAATCCAGAGACGAGGAGGAGGTGCCAAATAATAGGAAGCAAGGAAATGAGAGTGACGTGAAAGCCAACCCATGGCAAAAAAAGGTAAACCATGGGCGGGCTCTAAGCCCCTTTGGGCCCCTTCAGTGCTCATGATGGAATAGTTCCGTCATGAGCACCAGTGCTCCTGTGCTCATGACGGAATCATTCCGTCATGAGGACAGTGTCACTTAATCCATCTGCTCCTTTTTTTGGTGGGGGCCTCGGGAGGTGGGAAAGAGCTTCCCAACCTCCCCAGGCCCTATGGTGATTTTCAATGTAATGACGATCGTGCGCATGTCCTGGATTTCTCTAAGTGTCTGGTTTTACAAAATGTATAGGTTTGCTAGGTTCCCCTAGGTTCCGGCAGAACTAGGGTTCAAAATCTACAGCTAGGCTCTATGCAAAAAAAGGGCCTGTTTTCACTTTAAAAATGTGGCGTGTCCATGCTGCATTTTGGGCTGTTTCCTGTTGAAAGGCCCTAGGACTAACCACATAAGTGAGGTACCATTTTTCTCTGAAGACTTTGGGGAATGCGGGGTGGGTGGAAGTTTGTGGATCCACACAGATTCCAGAACTTTCCACCACATAAATGTGAGGAAATGTGTTTGTTGACAAAGTTTGATGTCTGCAAGGGATTATGGGTAACAGAACCTGGTCAGAGCCAGATAAGTCACCCGCTCCTGGATTCTCCTGAGTGTCTAGTTTTAAAAAATGTATGGGTTTGCTACGTTTCTCTAGGTGCCAGCAGAGCTAGGGTTCAAAATCTCCAGCTAGGCACTTTGCAAAAAATGGGTCCGTTTTCACTGTAAAAATGTGGTGTGTTGATGTTGCTTTTGGGACGTTTCTGTGTTGGGCACAAGGCCTACCCACAGAAGTGAGGTACCATTTATATTGGGAGATGTAGGGGAACACAGAATTGTAGAGCAACTGTTATTATCTATGACTTTCTATGCATTTCTCCCTTCCAAATGTAAGACAATGTATAAAAAAGAAGGCAATTTGAAAAATGACATATAATACACATGCTGGTGTGGGTACCCACAATTTGGGAAATGTGCAAATATCTACTGTTTCTAAACTCTATATTTTGTTCCCATTACAGAAATACATAGGTGTCTTTCATACTGATATTTCCCTATTTATATTTTCCCAAATGAATTTTTGTATACTCAGTACAAATTAAAAAAACATTGAAAAACGCTGCTCAGTTAGTGGCTCTAGGTTCGTCAGGTTCTTAGTGAACCTGCAAGTCCTATCTATCCCCACAACCAGAAGTGTCCAGCAGTTGTACCGGTGTATTGCGTTAAAAAGTCTGTCATACTTAGAAGTAGTTACAGGTGAAAACATTGGCACAAATAGGTGTTTTTTTAACTCATTTTCAATTGTTCCTATTTTGAACTGTTAGTTTCTATAAGAAAGCATTGAAATGACCCCTTGCTGAATTCAGAATTTTGTCTACTTTTCAGAAATTTATAGCTTTCCAGGATGGGATCCATCATTGCTTTCAAACAAATCGTGGGGATTTATTTTCCTCATTGATTAACATTGAAACTGAAGCAATATTAGATGGGAGACATCTAAAAAAAAAGCCATTTTGGCTTTAAAAATTAGGAATCTCTTGCCTAAAACAGGCCTGCTGGTGTCTAAGCAGAAGACACACTCCGAGCACCTACGGAGATGTCTGCCGGTAGCCATGTAATACCAGTTGTTTGTGTTATTTCTAAAGGGCTTTTTCCTTTGTCTGATACTGCCATCTCAGGGTGAAAAAGAGAACAGCTTCACAATACAGATTTATGTTATGTTATATGGGAATTTATAGTGCGCGCAACTACTCTTGAGTATCCTGGCGCGAAGCAGTCTCAGACAAGTGGCTAGGTAGAAGACTAATAGGCCTGCGTGAAAAGATGCATTTTGAGAAGCTTCTTGAAGCATCTGAGATTCTGGGTGTGGCGCAGTACAGTGGGAAGGGCATTCCAGAGACTGGCGACTTTAACTGAGAAAGACTGGCCACCCATCCTGGCCCGACGAAAACGTGGAGCGGGCATCAGACGATGTGCCGCCGACCTTAGAGTTCGTTGGGGAGTATAGAAGGCCACTCTCTTCCTGATATAAGGGGGGCCCGAGTCGTGTAATGCTCTATGTGCTAGAACAAGAGCTTTGAATTGTACCCGCTGAGTCACTGGCAGCCAATGAAGAGCACTCATTTGTGATCTAATACTAAATCTCTTGGAGATGCCCAGCAGGATTTAAACTCTCGCATTGTAATTACAAGTGAGTTGATTCAAATGGGGAGGGTTATTAACCCCATCCGTGCTAGTGACGGAACCACTCCGTCAAAAGCCACGGGCGCGCTATGCTCATGACGGAGTGGTTCCGTCACGCCGCGACCGCTCCGCCTACGCGGCAACAATTCTGCGCCTGCGTGGGTGAATTGATGAGCGGACGGGCCATGACGGAACCACTCCGTCATGAGCACTGCACGCCCGTGGATCGTGTCGGAGTGGTTCCGTCACAAGCATGGCGGCGCCACGCGACCCCCCCCCCACGCCACGGCGGAATTAGCGCTGCGGCGAAGGGGTTAACAAAAACAATGGAGTTGTGGAATAACTACCAAAATCATACAAATATTTGTGCAATAACCACTACAACGTAACAACACGAAACCATAAGACATGACATGACATATTCGTGAAGTAAGACTATTGAAAATAAAAGCGTTCCAACATTCCATTGGGAAAGGGTAAAGTGACCAGATTTTGAGAAGCAAAAACATGGCTAGGTCAGACATAAAAGTAGGACTAAAAGAATTTTGTGTGACTTTTATGGCTGGCCTGACCCGGTTTTTGCATAGCCATGTAAATGCATATAAAACTGACCTCCTGTGCTGCCTGAAACATGCAGGTAATAAATGAAATAGGTGTCGAGACGTCTCTTGAAAGGAGAGCATATAGTTCAATTTCTGCTTTGCGAAATGAGACTTTATATTTGTCACAAAAACCATGACATTTATTGAAAATTAGGAAAAGAATTGGGGCGCTGGGACAGTCGGTCGAAAACCAGGACTGTCTGGGGAAATCATGACGTATGGCCACCCTAGAAAAGGGCCTTATTCGATTTCGCCTACAACGCATTCGCTGTCGACAAAAGCTATTGTATATATACAAAGATTAAAATGGGTTTAGAGCTTGCCCCATTGTTTGGCTCCCAGGTAGTTCTCATTTCCTTGCTTCTCATTGGTCAGGGCCTCCTGCAGCTTCCTCTTTCTTTTTATTTATTTATTTATTTATTTAATGCATTTTTATAAAGCGCGGACTTTACCCGAAGGTGTCAGAGTACTGTACAATAGAACCAGTTACGTTACATGAGAGAACTGTTACAGGAATGAAACAAACAAAAATAGCATGACATTAAATAAAAGCGACACAGGCAAAAGGCACACAATCTCAAGCACAGCATGCACAGACTGTACAAGCACAAATATGAATAAATATGACAAATTTTACAATAACTGAAGAACTTCCTGGCGAAAAATAGCAAGCCATAGAATCAAAACAACGCAGGCAAAAGGAACACAATATCAAACACAGTAAGCAAAGGATGTACAAACAAAAATATAAATATATGTGACAAATTTACAATGACTAAAGAACTTCCTGGCGGGGTCTGGGAAGGAGGGAATTAGTTCTGAAAGTGTCTTTGGAATAAAAAAGATTTGAGGTCCGCTTTGAAGATCTGGATGGAGGTGATGGCATGGAGCGAAGCGAATTCCAGATTCTCACCGCATTACCTGAGAACGATTGTGCCATCAATGTTTCCCTTTTGAAGGAGGGGGCTCAAGAAGGAACTTTTCCGCATTCCGAGAAGGTCTTGAGCATCCAGACAATTTCAGTTTATTCGCCAGATAGCGAGGGGAGGAAGAGTGCAAAGCTTTGTGGGTGATGCACGCCGTTTGGTAGATAGCTCTAGCCTCAATGGGAAGCCATCAGAGGGAAGACAGGATAGGAGTGATGTGGTCACTTCGTTTGGGCCCTGAAATGAAGCGAGCTGCTGAATGGAGGACGGATTTGAGGGGGGAGAGGTGAGATTTGGGAAGGCCAGTCAGAAGAGAATTACAATAATCCAGTCTAGAGAGAACTAGCGATTGGACCAAGGTTTTTAGGTCATTCTCCGGGAAGAACCAACGAATCCCTCATAAAAGGCGCAGCTGATAACGTGAGCTCTTGGCCATGGAATTGATGTGTGAGTTTAGGTTGAGTCTTTTGTCAAGTATGACACCTAAGGATTTAGTGCAGTCCACAATGATGGATTTACTCTTGAGTAGATTCAACTGTTCAATCCAGGATTGAACAGGAGGCGGGGAGAGAGAGCTAGATAAGAGGAGGAATTCCGTTTTGGAGGGATTGAGAATGAGTTGGTGAACTAACATCCAGTTGTGAATAGCGTTGAGAGTGGAGCTGAGTAGTGAGAGATCATGAAGGGAAGACACCTTGAGGTAGATTTGGGTGTCATCCGCATAGAGATGGTAGAGGATTCCAGATTTGCTTAGGAGGTTCCCTAATGGTTCCAGAAAGAGATTAAACAGAGTGGGAGCAAGGATAGAACCTTGAGGGACGCCTTGACCAACCACCAGTGGAGACGAGAGACTGTTCGCAATCTTGATCATTTGGGATCTGTCCAATACTCAAATGAGAAAACCATTTGAGCAGTGTGCCTTCCACGCCCATTCTCTGCTGAAGAATGTTAAGGAGGGTGTTGTGATGAACAGTGTCAAAAGCTGCAGAGAGGTCAAGAAGAATCAGAAGGCACGATTCCCCCGAATCGAGAATATGCAGTGCATCATCGATCACTTGCAGCAGGGTTGTTTCAGTGCTACTTATTTATTTATTTATTTATTTATTTCCAAGGTTTTATATAGCGCTACTGTACCCGAGGGTATCAGAGCGCTTTACAAGTTAGATAACATTTGCAACAAAATAAACAATGTGCATTTCAATATGAGTGATATAAAACAAGGTATTAGAATGGGAGGGGGGAGTGGAGGGGATGGAGATCAATAGGGATGGGGTAGTGTAGAAATTCAGAGGGAGATAGGGGTGTAGGAAGGGGGATGAGGGATGGAAGGTGGGTAAGGGGTTGAGAGGAGGTGAGAAACAGGGAGCTACCAGCGAAGAGTGTCAGAATAAAGAGAAATTACGATCCCCAATATTTGTTGAGAAGGAGTATTTTGAGTCTTTTTTTGAAGAGGGGGTATGAAGGGTTGCATCGAAGATCTTTGGGGAGAGAATTCCAGATCGTGGGGGTGTTCCCCGAAAAAGCACGAGATTGTTTTTTTTTTATGTTTGAGTTTAGGAGGGATAAGGACGAGGGAGTTAGAGCTCCTCAGGGACCTGGAGCACCCAGCTTTTTGCAATTTCTCTGCCAGGTAGGAGGGGGTGTTTTGGTGCAGTGTTTTGTGTGTGATACATGCAATCTTGTAGGTGGATCTACCTTCTATTGGGAGCCAATTGAGGTTTTTTAGGACCGGAGATAGGTGGTCGAATTTTTTACAATCTGAGATAAGTCTTGCGGCAAGGTTGAGAACACATTTGATTGGTGCTAGGTGGACTTTAGGGGTGCCAGCGAGTGTGGCGTTACCATAGTCAATACGGAAAAGGACAAGCGATTGGACAACGGTTTTAAAGTCGTCTACTGGTATGAAAGGTTTGAGGTTTCTGAGGCGGTGGAGGGTGAAAAGGGCACCCTTGACAGCATTTTTGATGTGTGGGATGAGATTCAGGTTACAATCAATGCTGATGCCTAAGGATTTGACAGAATTCGAGGGGGAGAGGGAGCAGTTGAGAGCTGTTATATCCTTAATCCAAAGTTGAATGGGGAGGGAGTTATTTTTGGGAGTGAAAAGGATGATTTCAGATTTTTCCGGGTTAAGTTTGAGGTGATTAAGATGGAACCAAGTTTGTACTTTAATCAGGGTCTCGTTGAGATGGAGGATGTCATTGTGAGATTTAATCATGTAGTAAAGTTGGGTGTCGTCAGCATAGAGGTGATAGCATAGTTTAGCTTGTTTGAGGATGAGGGTGAGAGGTTCCATAAATAGGTTAAATAAGGTAGGGGAAAGGATAGAGCCTTGCGGAACACCAAGTGAGAAAGGTTGGCGCTTAGAGAGGCAGTGACTGAGCTTAATTTGTTGGGATCTGTTTTGAAGGAATGGAGAGAACCATTTGAGTACGGTGCCCTCGAGACCGAAGCAAGCTTCGAGGGTGTTAAGAAGGGTGGGATGATGGACAGTGTCAAAGGCGGCTGAGAGGTCAAGGAGGATTAGTAGAGAGGATTCACCTCTGTCTAAGGAGCGATGGATGTCGTCAGTAATATTGAGCATGGCAGTTTCGGTACTGCATCCTTTTCTGAAACCAGACTGGAATCTGTCAAGGAGATTGAATGAGGTGATGTGGTTATCAAGTTGTGAAAGGACACATTTTTCGAGTGCTTTTGAGAGGAAAGGAAGATTAGAGATGGGACGTAAGTTGTTCAAGTCGTTAGGGTCAGCGGAGGTGTTTTTGAGGATGGGGGAGATTTGGCCTAGTTGAAGGGAGACAGGGACACAGCCCAAGGAAAGAGAGGAATTGATGATGTTGGTCCACATCGGAGCAATGACATGTTTGAGTTCTTGAACCAGGTGAGCAGGAAGAGGGTCTTTGGTGTGAGAAGTTGGTTTGAGTTTTGTGATGATATTGGTGATAGCGGTTTCTGAGACAGGGTAGAATTCACTCCATGAGGCATAGTTTTTAGCATAGTGGGACGTGACAGTGGAGACATATTGGGGGCGAACGGTGGGGGGTTTGGAGAGAACTTGAGGCGGGGTGGGAGAGGATGAACTAGTGTTAGGGATGTTATGGGGGAGAAGAGTGGGAGGTGGTTGTGGTGGGAGAGGGGAGGTGGCGAAGGAGAGTTCAATCAAGTTGACTTTGTTAGAAAAGAAGCTAGCGATTTCTTCACATTGTTCAACGGAGGATAGACGTTTGGGGGGGCCGGAGGACGTTTGCTTTTTAACAATGCTAAATAGTTCTCTGGGGCGGTTTCTGGCCTGGTCTAGTTGGGAGCGGAGATATGAGGCTTTTTCATTGAATATGTGTTTTTTGTAGTGTGCTCTGGCCTTTCTAAGGAGGGCCAGATTGTTAGAGGGGTGGTTCCTCCAGGCCCGTTCTGATTGACTGAGGGCCTGTCTCTCACTATTGAGGTCAGAATTGAACCAGGATTTGGGCGGGTAGTTTTTTGTTGTTTGAATTTGATTGGGGAGATTTGGTCGAGGGCATCAATAATAGAGTTATTGTAATGGTCAGTTAGGTCATTAGTGCTGTGGGAGAGAGGGGGGAGGGGTAAGTAAGTTTTAATAGTGGATTCTAATTCGACCGGCGGAATAAGGTGAAGTTTTCGAGTAGGTATCAGAGGGAGACTGCCGTTTGGGGTGAGGCACGAAATGGAGCAATTCAAGGTGAAGAGGATGAGGTGGTGATCTGACCAGTCGATAGGAAGGATATTTAGGAGGGAGGCCAGATCCTTGCTAGCCAGATTCGCATCAAGGGTGGCACCTTTGGCATGCGTTGGGGATTGGCAGAGTTGAGTCAGGTCAGTGATGTCCATGATGCCGTTAAATAAGGAGACCGCTGGGTCGTTATTATTATTCCAGTGGATGTTGTAGTCCCCAAGAAAGACATTTTTTGAGTGGGAAAGCGATGCTTGGGCAATAAGATCAGACATCTCTTCAGTAAAGGCGATATTGTCACCAGGAGGGTGGTAGATAGTGTGAAGCCTGACGGCAGGGGAGCCAGGTATATTGATATCAGCGCATAGGTATTCAAATGTGGAGGGGTCTTGGACATGGACTGTCGAGATATTAAGACCTTCTTTAAATATTAGGGCAAGGCCACCTCCTATTTGCTCGCTTCTATCTTTCTTAATGATGGAATAACCAGGGGGGATCAGCAGGTCAAGGATAGGAGTGGAGTGAGGTTTGAGCAAGGTTTCAGTCAGGAATGCTGGGTCAATGTTTTCGTTGAGAAAGGTTTCCGCAATCTCAGTCACGTGGCAGGAGGCATATCGGCAGTTAATTAGCATGCACAAGAAGGGGGTGGGGTTGGGCAGTTGGGTGAGGGGACAGGAGGGGGACAGGTCTGAGTAGTCGGGGGGTCTAGGTGACGCCGGAGGTAGGGGGAGTCTGCTTGTACCAATGAGAACTGGGATGGTGGACAGATGGTTAAGGGGAGTTGAGGAAAGGGATGATGAAGGAGATACGAGAGAGCTTGAGGGAGGGTTAATTGCTAGGGCTGTCGTGCAGGTGTAGAGCAGTGAATGGGGGGGCCTGATGGCACGGAGGGATGATTTTGGCAATCTCAGTGGGTTCGATTGGGGTAGAGACGTTCGCGGGGGGTGGGGAATGGGGAATGTTGGTGTTGGGGGCATCACCAGGAGGAGTGTAGGTGTTGGCAGCAAAGCCATGTTGGCAGACAGAAGGAGAATTGAGGGGAAGGGTATTGGAGTGAGTGGAAGAGGGGATAGTGTGATGTGGAGAGATCGGTGAGTGGGCATGAATCAAGGAGTGGGCTTTGGTGAGGAGTGAGACATCAGTTCTGAGGGAGTTGAGTTCAATGACTTGGGACGATAGGAGACGTTCAACATTAAGGAGTGATCGTGTAAAAAGTGAGGAATGATGTGGTTCAATTGTGTTTGTGAAGTTGAAGGGGTAAGAGTGTTCTAGGGATAGGAGATCGAAAGGGGGACGGGGGGATAGCCTGGGGGCGGGAGGATACCTGAATTATGAGGAGAGAGAGGATCGTCGTTGGGGAGAGAGGGTGTGTAGGAGATAGACGGGGGTGGGGTGTTCAAATTGGGAGGAAGGGTTGGAAAAAGGGACGAGGGGATAGTGGGGGGTGGTGTCTTAGGCATATTATGGGTTGGAAGAGAGAACAAGGGGGAGTGGGAGGGAGGGATCAGAAGGGAGGATGTGGAAAGTAATGAGGGGCTAAGGGGGGACGTTAGGCGTAGAGGGCGAGGGAGAAGAGCACCATCAGATGGGGTGAGGTGGAATTCAGAGGGAGATAAGGGTGTAGAGGAAATTGTGTTTTTAGTATGAGGGGAAAGTAAGGGGTATGAGGGGGGTTGGATGTGCCGATGAGGAGTTGATTAAGTTTGGGGATGGGGAGTGATTGATCCGGGGTAGATCATCAGGGGAAGAGCGAGCGGAAGAGCACAGGGAGTCCAGCATTGAGGAAGCAGCAGGAGTGGGTGTGTCGCAGGTCCGGGCATTAGGTGGATTAGAAGCATCATGAGGGTGAGTAGTAGGGTTAATGGAGGAGGCTGAAGAAAGGGGGAAGGTATAGTAGGAGACTGGGAGAGACGGTGTCATGACAGGTTATGTTCTTGCGAGCAAGAGAGGGGAGACGTGAAGTGGAAGAGTAATCCGGATTGGGGGGAGAACAGGGGGAAGCCGAGTCAGTGTTGTGGATAGAGATAGAGGAGGAGGCCCGGGATGCCAATTGGGGTTGTGAGGAGGGGGTGGTGTAAGGCTCAAGAGTAGGAGAGTTAGTGAGGGTTGCCGGGGGGATTGGGCTTTGGAGAGGGTGTGGGGGTTGAGGGCTCGGTTGGACCAAGGAGGTTGGGTATCGATAATACAGATGGGGGATTGGACGGTAAGACCGGGAGAGGAGAAGGGGGGTGGGGGCACGAGTGGGCAAAGGAGGTTGGGTATCGATAACACAGATCGGGGGATTGGATGGTAAGACCGGGAGAGGAGAAGGGGGGGTGGGAGGTATGGTAGATAGTAATGGACCCTGGGGTTGTGGAAAATCAGAGAGAGGCGACAGGGGGTCAAGGGAAGATGAGAGAGGTGATGGATCACAGGATAGAGTGTGTGATAGGGGAGCATTTGAGGATTGTAAAAGGAGTTGTGAAAGAGTATGAAAGTGAAGTTCAAAGATGAATAGGTGATGTTTGGAGGCTTGGATGATAATGTTTCCAGACTTGAAGATGGAAATATCTACTTCCCCCGGAAAGGCGGCAGAAGGTGTGGTGGAGAGTTTCAGACCGTATGGGATCTTGCGGGAGGTGGTGATGGGGAGGTGCCGTAGAAATAGGCTTTTCCATATAGAAGGGTGCTTGGAGAAGAAGATGTAGTTGGTGGTGATGGAGGAGTTGAGGCTGTTGTGGTGAACAGCAAATAGGGTTTCTGGGTGCTGACAAAGAAGTTTGTGTTTAAAATGTTTCTTGCCATGTTTGGATAAGTGTGGAGGGTAGAGGATGGACCAAGAGTTGGGACCGAGCTTCAAGATGGGTGGGGGAAGGGTAATGGGGGGGCATGTGAGGGGAGGCATGATTGGGAGAAAAAGGAGCAGGGGTGGGGGGAGGCCAGGATCCGTTAGGTTAAATTTAGAGAGAGATTAGGTAAGGAGTAATTGTCTGTTTAAGCCAGAGCAGAATGAGATGCGGGTGTGGTAAACAGAGGACTAAGAGATAGGTTGGAGTATTAGCTGCGACAGAATAAACATTGTGAAGCAGCTTGTATGGCGGAGACGAGGTACAGCTTGTCACATGGAGCGTAAGGCACACCACATATAGTAGAATACGTAATACATAATGGAGAAGGGCAACATCACAGTGTAAATACAAATACACCGACTAGCGCAACAATCTAGCATAAATAGAGAGAATACAACGAAGGCGGCATGTATAAAGGGACATCCAGACTGCAGCGCGCAGAGCAGGTAAGGGGGAGGTGGGTGGTTTGCGAGTGGTTAATAACAGGTAGAACTGGTACTGGTTGATGGAGGGTTCGGCAGGGGGATAATAGGTAGATAGGGGTATGCTCAGGGAACTTAGAAACAATGAAATGTAGTATAAATGGTAGAGACGGTCCGATATGAGGGTGGGATTCAGTAGGGGGTAGGTGGGGGTATGCTCAAGCAGCATTTATTTATATATTTATTTATTTATTTAAACTTATAAGGCGCACGGCTACCCGCAGAAGAAAGAACTACCAAGCATCTGTCAATAAAGCTACTGAAGAAGACTGCTCAAATTACTGCTGAAAAAGCCAAGTTTTTAAACCCCTGCGGAAGCGAAGAAGATCTGTCTCCAACTTCAGGGTCACAGGCAGGGCATTCAAGGATTTAGTGCCTAGATGAGAAAAGGAGCGGCCGCCCATCTTCACTAACCTAAATCTAGGGACAATAAAATCTCCTTTTCCTGAGGATCTCAGACTGCGACTGGGCTTATAAGCATGAATGAGATTCTGTAGGTACCTCGGGGCAGAGCCCGGTTTTATCTTAAAGATATAACATAAGGGCTTGAATTTCATTCTACTCGTTATTCTCAGCCAATGCAGATCGCGAAGGGCTTGAGAGGCAGATGTTCTCCGAGGAACATTGCGTAACAGCTGTGCGGCCGCATTTTGGACGATCTGAAGTTTACTCACTGTTGTTAAATCGGCACCAAGATAGAGGACATTCCCGTAGTCCAGGCGAGATATTACCAAAGCCTGGACCACAGTCCTCTGTGTAGAGGCTGGAAGCAACCACAAGATTTTTTGAAGCCATCTTAAGGTGGCAAAACAGATGGAAGCCACCCTGACAGCCTGTTGCCGCATTGTGAGCTTTTCGTCAATGAGGAATCCGAGATTGCGAACCTGAGCAACTAGTTGAGGGGTAGGACCCATGCTCTCGGGCCAATGTTGAGGCCCCCATAGATCTTTACCCTTGCCCAGGATCACAACCTCGGTCTTATCCCCATTTAACTTGAGGAAATTTTCCTGCATCTACTCTGCCACTCGAGTCAAACCCTGCTTAAGAGCCGAGGTGTTATTACCTTCCCTGTTAGAGAGGGAGAAGACGATTTGTGTGTCATCGGCGTAAGAAAATAAAGTCAAACCGGCTTCCTCCACAATGGTGGCCAGGGGTCTAATATAGATGTTAAATAGTAGTGGACTAAGAATAGACCCCTGGGGAACGCCGTACGCCAATGCACATATTTTCGAGGATGCTTTGGCTGAAAAAACCTGGAAGGTACGACCACTTAAAAAAGAGGCTATCCAAGCCAGAGCTGAGCCCCCAACTCCCAGAGATTGGAGAGATGTGAGAAGGATGGAATGAGACACGGTATCGAACGCCGCACTCAAGTCCAAAAGGATAAGTGCAGATGTATCCCCGCGATCGATACAGTGCTGTAAATTCTCAGTAACTCCCAAAAGTCTCTGTGGAGTGGTGTGCTCTGAAGCCGGATTGCGATGGATGCAAAAAGCCTGAACGCTCTACCAAGAGAGTCAGCTGTAAATTGATGTGCCTTTCCAAGATTTTAGAAAAAATAGGCAGCAACGAGATAGGCCTAAAGTTGGATAAATTGGAGACATCCGCTCCAGCCTTTTTTAGCAGAGGGATAACCATCACATGTTTCCACTCCTGTGGAACACGGGATTTTATCAGCGAAGAATTGAGGAGCTTCATCACCACACGACGAGGGTTCAAGTCAAGTTGTTTAAAGATTTTAGCCGGTAAAGGGTCACGGGGAGAACCGGATTTAATGCTCTCGAGGCAGTGACCAAAAGAAATATCATCAAAGAGAGGCCACTTGATAAGTTTGATTGTCAAGGGGGACTGACTGTTTTGAACAGGCACAGACATAGATGATAATTCTTCGCTCGAAGGTAGAAGACTCAGAGAGTCATAAATACGTTCCACCTTGGTGATAAAAAACTCAAGGATAGAATTACATTGTGCCTCATTCAGAACAGGAGGGGCAGGAGTAGAGTCTGCACCTGTCAGTTTTCTTACTACAGAAAAAAGTGTGCGAGGACAATTCTGAGCGTGTGTTACAGTATTGGCGATATAGGTAGCTCTAGCTATTTTACATTGTTTATGGTAATCTCTAAGAGCCACCCTATATGCCACCTTGCGAGAGGGAGAGTAGGAACACCTCCATTGCATGAACAAGGAAATGCAATATAAATGGTGAGGATATAACATATCAAATTACATTGAGCATACAGACATAAAATAAGCAACAGAATACAACATGTGTGGTGTGATGGGGTAGGAGGGGGTATGCTCAAGCAACATAAACAGTGAACATAAACAATGAAATGCAATACAAATGGTGAGAGTATAACACATCAGATTGCATGGAGCATACAAACATATAATAAGCAACAGAATACAAAATGCGTGCTGCGGACGGGCGCAACATAATGCACATAAAAAGGATTAACATAGCAAGTAGAGGATGAAAGTGAAGAGGTAGAGGAAGAGATGTGTTTCAAATTATGGTGAAACGTTGCCAGTGGAGTTAAGATGAGTCAGCTATATTATCAATTCGAATGGGAGAGGCGAGAGTTCAGAGTAGATGGCGGTGGAGAGGTGGGACATGGGGGAGAGCGGGACATGGGGGAGAGCGGGCTGGTGAGTTGGCTGCGTAGTTAGCAAATCTATAGACGTTGCATTAATGACATATAAATCGCAGAATGGTAGAAAGGGTGAGGTAGTGGATTGGCGAATAAAGAGGAATGAGGATTGATGTGCAAAAGGCCAAGAGCAAGTATATGGCTAAAGCCCATTACAAGATGGCCGGCAATTTGGCAATGTATAGTGCCTTCTTAGTCAGCTCCTGGATAATGAATAAGTACAGCCCAGGAGACAGAGCGCAGCTGTGATTTACGCCAGTAGCGAAAACAGGGAATTTGTGAGGGTTAGTTACATGGCCATCGCACACAAGGAGTCAGAGGGGGTCCGTGCAAACGTTCGTCCATTTCGTCAGATCTCTGCAGGGGGCACTGAGGTTCGGGTGTTTCCGGTTCGGCGAACGTCAAAGTCCTGCCGTCTGTGCCCCACACCAAAAACAAAAGAAAGGAAACAAAAGAAAGCAAAAACAACTCTGCTACCATCAGCCGGTGCAGCCTGCAGTCCCTCAGAACGAGTCGCGGAGGATCCCCTTCTCCGGCGCCAACAAGGGCTTGTCGATCGATGTTTCTCCGACGGCTGGAGGGAGAGGCAGAGGGGTCACCACTCACATCTCGTCACCCAGGAATTATAAGACCACGCTCCAGAGTGCCGGCCGCGATGCCTCCGCATAGAACTTTCTCCCCTGCGCGACCCACGGGGGGTGGGGGGCTGAGAAGACCACAGGGTAGCCGAGCGTCTGGAGCCTGAGTGGCAGGTCAACCTAACCGCGTCCGAAGCCCGCCCAGGGAGTAGAGCTGGAGAGGTGACCCGAGCGAGGCAGAGACTCCCCGTGGGCAGGTCCCCATCACCGTGTCCAGCGCCAGCTCTGGGAGTCGAGCTGGAGAGGCGACCAGAGCGTCGCGGTCAGAGAGGGGCGATGACTCTGCAGATCCGTCGAACCTCACAGAGGTGAGTCGATTTATTGATTCCTTGAAGGATGTTTTCTTATGCTCTTATGATCTTTGAAAGAAAAGGGAGATTGGTGATGGGGCGGAAGTTATTGAGGGCATTTGCATCTGTAGAGGTTTTTTTTAAGGGGGGTAACCTGTCCTGTTTTGAGGACAACTGGGAGGGATTCTTGACTAAGGAAGAGATTGACTAGCCTGGTCCAGTAGGAGAGAGTGTTAGTATAGAAATCAATGGCGATGCCACTGGGTACTGGTCAGAAGAATGGTTGGAGGGTTTGGTTTCGCGGATGCATTTGAGGAGATCATCCTCTGAGATGGCGGCAAAGTTCTGCCAAGTGACTAAGGATTTTCACTCCTCGATGGGGGTGGGGTGGGTGACCTGTTCCACCAGAGATTTTACCTTTTGATCAAAGAATATAGCGAACTCAGTTGCTTTCTTTGAAGCATCCTCAGGCTTGATGGTTTGGGGAGAACAATTTGGGTTTTTGATGAGGTCGAAAAGTTTTTTGGGTCTGTTTTAGCTGATTCAAGGAGGGATCTGAAATGTGATGTTTTTTCCTGGAAGATGTGCTTGTGGTATTTGGATCTTACTGAACGTAAAAGAGAGAGGTTGGGGGTGGATGGAGATTGTCTCCATTGCTTCTCCAAGATTCTAAGGTTTTTCCTTTAGTCATAGAAAGCTTTGTTGAACCAAGAAGCTGATGCGGTGAGTCTTTTCCTTTTGCTTTGAACTGGAGCAACCTTGTCGATTTTGACTGCAAGGATTGAGAGGCAAAGGCGAGTGAGATCGTTGACATCCGTATTGGGGTCTAGACTAGGAAGTGAATGCATAGCAGAATCACATAGAGTCTCAAGATCAATGTTTTCTGTGTTGCGGAACCACGTAGAGGCTCTTTTAGGTTGGCTGAGAGTTAAAATATGAGAGAGGTGAAAACAGAAGGGAATGAGGAAATGGTCAGACCAGTCAACATGGATGGGTGAAGCAGTGGTAATCTGGTCTGATTTGGATATCTCAAGGTCCAGATTTGAGCCCTTGGCGTGTGTAATTTCCGAGCAGTGTTGGGCAAGATCGTTAGCTGAGAGAAAGGTTGCAAGCTTGTTGGCAGCCGAGTCTTCCACGGAGCCCCTGTGGAGATTGAAATCACCTAGGAAGATCTGCTAGTCGCTTTGTGAATATTGGTCACTAATGAAGTCGATGAATTCCTCCATGAAGGAAGAGCAATTACCAGGCGGGTGGTAGATGGTATGGAACCTGAAGGGTGAGCCATGATGAACTTGGAGTTCTAGGGAAAGGCATTCAAAGGTGCGAAAGAGGGTAGTGGGAAAGGCTTTGATTTGGAGGTCGTTTCTGAAGATAATTGCAACACATCCCCGATCTTGCCTGTTCTGTCGTTTCTGAGGATAGAGAAGTCAGTAGGTAACAAAAGATCAAATGAAGTGTGAGAGGAGTCATTAAACCAGGTCTCAATGAGAAAGAGCATGTCGAGATTGTGGTGAGTGATGGTGTCAGAGATTTCCAGTTTGTGTTTGGTTGCAGATCTGCAGTTATGGAGCATACAGTGTAGCTCTGACACAACTGTTTTGGTGATGTGAGTGTCTGGACTGATGAGGGGGATAGGGATTAGATTCTTGAATGAGGGTGCCCCTTGAGGGGTAGGCTGGTAAGTTCTGACGGAAGAGATGGTCTGAATGGCAAATTGAGTAGAGTTGTTAGGAGAGGCGAGTGGAGGGGAATTGACATTGATGGTCTTGTAGGTAGCCAATATGTTGGTAATGTCTGTGGAGGACAGATTGTGGTTGGGCCTATTGGGGTGGGGGAGCAAGAAACTCCTCAGGAGGTTATTCAGGGAGGGGGATATCTTAGCACATAATAGTGAAATGGACGCTTCAAGCTGGGAAATGGACGAGATGAGAGAATAAAGTTTAGTTTCCAGAGAGAGGTGAGCTGAGCACAGAGTGAAGGGTGGCTCAATTGTTAAGGGAGAGAGTGGCCTAGGCGAAGGAGGACAGGAGGAAGTGGGGGACCAGGGAGTGTGTTGGGGTGCGAAGGTGGGGGAGGAAGTGAAGTAGGCAAAGGAGGGCAGTGGACTGTGGGGGACTGGGGAGAGAGATATGATGTAAGGGTCTGAGGGGGGTAAAGAAGGTGACTGAAAGGAGTGAATGGAGTTACTGAGATATTTTTACTGGTGTTGAGCAGAGGTGAAGAATAGAGATCATACCTTGGAGGAGAAAGTTGAGAAGTAGAAATGGAGAAGGGGCTGAACAGGTAGAGGAGGGAGGGAGGTCAAAGGGAGGCCACACGAGTGGGGAGAAGAGAGAGGGTGCAGGCCAGGTACCATGGGTAATGAAAGGTGAATGTAGGGGTAAAAGGCACCAGGCAGAGTGGGGGGGGGTCAAGCTAAATGAAAGTTGTGGGAGGAGTGAAGGACTGAGCAGTCAAAGGGAGGGAAGAGGAAGGAATTAGCAAGAGGGGAAACAGGGTTGTGAAGCATAGGGGTGAATGTAAGACGTGGAGATGGGGGGGTGAGATCGATGGGAGGGAAGATGATGGGATTACCAATAGGGGAGGCAGGGATGTGAGGCATGGGAGGAGGTAGAGAAGGTTGTAGAGAGATGGGAGATGTAAGAACAGAATTGAGGGTACAATGAAATGGGAAGAGCGGAGAGGGGTGAGGAGAAGAGGGGAAGGAGGGGGAGGATAAGGCGAGTTGATTGGTAGTTCAGATTGTAAGAAAGGTGGATTAAATAGAGTGGGAAATGGGAAGGAATAGGGGAGTTAGGGGGTGGGTGGAATAATAAGGAGATGCAGGATGTAGAGGTGAAGTGGGGAGTAAAGCAGATGAGGTAAGGGGGAGGTCCAGTTGGGAAGGCGGCAGAATAGGAGGGGAGGAAATGAGAGAAGGGGGGATAAAGGGTCGACCTGTGACTCCCGGGAGAGCGGTCTGAAGGAATGTGCGTTGGTCAAGGGAGGAGAAAGGGAGAAAGTAGACAAGCTAGAGGAAGAAGAAGAAGAATCTAGAGAGATAGTAGTCGCAGGGGTGGTACGAAGGGAGTGGAAGATGTGGTCAAAGAGAGAGAGACAGAAGTCAGAAGCTTGGATCATGACAGTGCCATTGTTATAAAGTGTAATGGTGAGATAGCCGTTAAAGCGAGCGGAGGGAGAAATTTTTAACTGCTTCCCATACAGGAAAGAAGAGGAGGAGACGTTGAAGGAATTGGAGAAGCTGGGGGACCAGGAAGGGATATCATTAGTGAAGAAAATGAAGTCATTTTTAATCTTCCCTAGGTGCCCATTATGGAATTGGTCAACAAAGAGAGAATCTGGAAATTGTTCAATGATGTTATGCTTGAACCATTTAGCTTCTGCTTTGGACATATAAGGGGGATAAACTACTTTGAAGCAATTGATTTCGGACTTAATTCGACTGGAAGCCATGATAAGGAGATGAGGTGAAGACGTGGTGTGGTGGACAGAAAAAGGGGCCACTAGGGTAGTGATAGCGCAAAGAGGTAAAATACGAGGGGTGCGCAAATTCCGGAAGTCAGTGAGAATAAAACCAATAGGAGTGAGGTCAAATCAGGACCAAAGGTAGATACCCGACAAGGCTAGAAACGGATGTATGACGTTACAACGCATACTTTTACAACACCTACCTTTACATCGCAGTTTTTACAACGCATGCTGTTACAACGCATAGCGCTAAGGGGTGCTGGATAGTGAATAGTTTAATTTACTATTCCAACTCCAGTCCCTGTGGATAGTAGGGAAGGTGTTGGATAGTAAATTAAATCTATTCCCTATCCTAGAGCGACCCCCAGCGCAATGTGTTGTAATGACATGTGTTGTACAAGTTGCGTCGTAATGGTAGTGCATTGTAAAAGTTGCGTAGTAAAGGATGTTCCCCGCTAGAAACAGGTAGAAAGGTACAGGGGAGAAGCAGCATTGAATCATGTGTGCATACCTCTTCTGTTTCTAATAGAGGAAGAGGAAGCACCAAAAAAGGGGGGTTGCCCAATCCAAGATGGCCATCAAAGATTTGAAAGAGCATTCCTCTTTCTGTTATATGCACTGCCTGGTGGCAAAGGCCGCCATTTTAGGGTCAGGCATCCATGTTCTGGCCATGGGGGGCCTGGGTGGGGGGGAAATAACATGGATGGTTGGGGTGTGGAAGCAACGTGCAAAAAATTAGGAAGATACACCTATACTTATTACCAGGGAAGGGGGTTAGTGACCAACAGAAAATATCTAAAACCCTGTGGTGACGTAGATGGGATTATCTAGTGAGACTCAGAGAGAGTGCTCCAATGCGGTACTTATCCAGGTATCATTTACTGCAATTCACACATGTATACATTAAATCAACAACTCAAAATGTTAGGGCAAGTGTCACTCATTTACTAGACAGATAATCCAAAGTTAAAACAAAGTTGATATTTATTTAATTCCTCCCTTCGGGTTACATTCTAGATATCACCTATGCAGTTTAAAACATAGAATATATTCAGCACGGTTATTGCACAAATTGCAAAAAATTAAAACAATTTTTTTTTAAAACAGTCGACGCGGCGTTTCGGTGTTTGTTAATGTTTTCACCTTCATCAGGACAAAGACATTATTGAAGTAAAATCTTAGGAAAATTTCTTTGGGAATCTGATTCATCAATTTCTCGATCCCCCTGTTTAGATTCAATTCATTCGTGCTATCTTGAGCCTTAATAGTAGGTACTCTGATCTCAATTGGGTACGTTGGAACCACCGTACATGATTATAGGTGTGCGAGGTGCTCTTTTTTTCCAATTAGAGTCTCCCCTCTTTCTCTGTTTTTTGTGCGTGGATTATAGGGTGGAACTGTAACTCCTTGTATTTGTCGTTCGGCCTCCCTGTTCCAACGTCCCGGGTAGATTTTTCCATGTCCTGGATGTGTGTGTGTGGAAGCAACACAGCTACAACTACAAGCTCAAGTCCTCTTTCTATTGTTGTGGAAGCCTGGATCAGTCTGCTTTCGCTTGCTGAGAATGGGGCAGGTGAATTTTTAGTGCAGTAAGTTGGAAGGGCTGTTGAACAAATGCCCATGCCAAGATGGCCACTCTTTCTATTTCGGTAAGTAGCTCAGGCTCAGTCCGTTTTCTATTGTTGTGGAATCACGGACCAGTCCTCTGTCACTTGCTATGAAGAGGCAGTTGATGAATAGTCCACTTTCGCATGCTATGACTAGGGCAAGTGAGGACAACTTCTGTTGTGCATACAAGCAACCACAAAATGGCTGCACCAATAGAAAAAAGACAAGGCCTCAGTCCAAGTATGGATACACAGCACGAGTCCTACAAGTGTCCATCTCGGCGTATGCAACCACTGCATTTTCCAGTCTCTGCAGACAGAACCCTTCCTCTGGACCCCACTTGTACGGGTACTTTTATTTTTAATTGTGTATTCTTTAAGAGGGCATATGTTTGTAGAACCTGTCTACCCCTATCATCCCTCTCATCCCTTCTCCCATCCTTATTGTTTGCCCTGACCCTCCCACACCCTCCCGCTTTATTGTTGTCATCCCTCCCACCCGCTGTCTTTTTTTGCCACCCCTTACAACAACAAGCATTGGCATAGTCAATAGGTCTCGCCTTTGAACCTTATAAGTGTTTCTAATCCATGGTAAGGTGAGGCTCTGCGAGCATTGAGGAAGCAATGCAAGAGAGCCGAGCGGACATGGAGAAGGGATTATAAAGAGGGGGATAAAGCAATTTATTTGGCTAAAATAAAGCTGTATCACAAAGCGATCTGTTCTGCACATGCTACATTTTACGCAGAGGAAATAAAAACCAGTCCTAATCCCACTAAATGTATTTTTAAAATTGTGCAAGAGCTAAAGAACTCTAGATCCAGAGTATCTAACTTAACCTCTGCACGGCAGTGCGAAGAACTAGCCATTTTCTTTGTTGAAAAAGTGCAAAAAATCTATAAGACCTTTCTGCAGCATTTTCCGGGCCCACATCTTTCTTCAGATACCAGGGTTGGTGGCACCACCTTAGCAACTATTCCAGAGATCTCTGGTGAAGAGCTAGCTAAATTATGTAGGAAAGTGAAATCGGGATCTCCATCGGACCCCATGAGGCCGGCTCAATTCATGGAGTCCCTGGCGCACTTTCAACAGCCGCTGGGCGCCATACTTAACCTGTCCTTTTCCACAGCCAAAGTCCCTAGGGCCTGGAAACAGGCATGGGTATCCCCCATCATCAAGAAGCCCTCACTGGATCCGTCAAAACCAGAAAACTTTAGGCCAATCTCCCTCCTCCCGTGGGTGGCCAAGATGGCTGAGGCTCATGTGAATAATGCTCTAACTCAATACATGAGGCATAATGACATTCTGGATCCGTCTCAAAACGGATTCAGGCCTGGCCATAGCACTGAGTCCGCCCTTCTTGCCACTACTGAACACTTAAGGATGATCCTTGATGCCGGTCAGAGTGCAGCGCTGATCCTGTTAGATCTCAGCACTGCCTTTGATACGGTATCACATGACATTCTTCTGTATCGGCTGGAGGCGGTAGGGATTACGGGATCTGCCTTAGAGTGGTTCCGATCATTCCTAGAGGAGAGATCTTTTCGGGTTTCGGCACCACCATACATCTCTCAGTCTCACCCTATCGGTCAGGGGGTTCCGCAAGGCTCTGCACTCAGTCCATCTTTGTTCAAACTGTATGTGCAACCACTGGCAGTTGTGGCAAAGGAGTGGGACCTAGTGCTGGTGTCATATGCGGATGATACCCAGCTGGTTATCACCCTAGCTGAAGGGTCATCCACATCAGCCACTAGGTTTAGAGATGGGATGGCAGCTGTCGCCCAATGGATGGCAGACAATTGTCTGCAGCTCAATGCTAGCTAAACAGAGGTTTTGCTTGTAGGGAAGAACACCGCCCTCTGGAATGAGCATTGGTGGCCGGCCTCGCTGGGCACGATGCCAACGCCAAAGCCTCTAGTTAAGAACTTGGGAGTGTGGATAGACTCCTCACTTAGCTTTCAGACCCACACAAAGAGAGTGGCAGCTACTTGTGTGGGCCTGTTGAGAGGCCTAAAACCCATCCTGAAGTATTTTCAGCCAACAGTACGTCAGCTCATTGTTCAAGCCATGATTATCTCTCGTTTGGACTATGCCAGCGTGCTGCTCATTGGTGCTAACAAAGCTGAGGTCCTGTGACTCCAACGGGTCCAAAACTTGGCAGCGAGAACTCTGATTGGGCTCCCTCGCAGATGCCCTGTCAGAGCAACGATTGGAAGGCTTCATTGGCTCCCGATCGCATCTCGGATCCAGTTTAAAGCCCTTGTCATGGCGTTTAAGATCCTTAAAACCGGGAGACCAGTTTTACTGCGCCCTTTGTTGACCTTGTATTTTCCCCGGCGTAGCCTGTGCTCATTGGGACAACACCTGGTGATTGTACCACGAACCAAACTATGCCGTATGGGTGGTCGCTCCTTCCGGGTGTTGGCGGCTAAACTTTGGAACTCCTTGCTGGCCCACATCAGTGGAGTAGAGAACCTGTTGGCTTTTCGGAAAGCCAATAAAACTTTTCTTTTTTCATCATCATAGGCTCTCCCGTCTATGTATGGCTAGCCTCGAGTATCTGTCTCTTTAGATCTAGCAGCACCGGGACGCCTCTTTGCTGGGGCAGCTGTTGCGCTTACCAAACCAAACCCCTTTAACCCTAGCCATGCAACAGTTGATGCTGTTGCACCAAGGATATTGTGCTGGATAACTAAACACTTATAAGGTCCCAAAGGCGAGACCTATTGGCTATTTGTATTTCTTGCTGTTTTGCAGTAAATGTATGTTAGACTATATAGGGTATCCCGAGTGATGTTAGCACAAGTAACTGGGTAAGTGCAGAGATGCAGAGCTTCACCAAAGTAGGGCAGTAGGCATCCACACCAGTGACTCAGTTAAAATTGGTCTCACTGCACTATAGATTAGAATTGCCACCGCAGCTCTATATTTTAAATTCTAGAAAGGGACAGTAGTATATTGGCAGCATATGAGGACGTAATTGGTGGAGCCCTCCAGGTCACAGGACAAGTTTAGGACATCCTCATGACCAGGCCTAAACCCCTGCTCACATGCTAGATTAGTATGATGCAGGGCCAGAAATCTAAAGTCAGGACACTAGATACATGTAGTCAAGCATTCAGGGCTGTGCAAGTCACCTATGCACCGTGCATGGGACATCCACGTCTTAACACAACCTTTAACCGCGTCCAGATTTGGCAAAAGGGATCTCGGATGAACCACTTTTATTTGTAAACCCGAGGTTCTAAGACTCCTAAGATGGAGGTTGTTCTGAGTTGTCGTGAAGGCATCTGCAAAAGCCCGGCCGAGATCAGTCGATTCGATTTTACTTTGGCATAAAGTGCAGGGACTCCAGAATCTTGGAGTCCCAAAATGTAAGGGGCGTTTCTGGCATTCTAGCCTCATTTTCCAGCCTCGTTTTCCAACGCTGTCCTTCCATTGCAAATGTCCTAAAATAAATTCAGTACATTGTTATTACCCTTGAAGCCGCTAACGCTTACAACTACCTGGACTGTGGATCGAATTGCATCATTTAAGCACTGAAGTGAAGTTTTTAAGTGATCTATTACGAACCATGATGTAACTCCCGAAAGTACACGTCTCGATTGATAAGTAATACAATATAATAACTGTCATTTACTATGTAGCACAGACCTTCCCTGAGCACCACTGCCTTAGGGCTTTTTGGGATGCATCAGAGCCTTTCCAGCTCTTGATTCAATGGCGGACTGGCATCTCCATGTGGTAAGACACAGGAGACTTCCCGGAAGAATGTCAGGAATGCCGTGTACTCTGACACAGAGGATTCCAGAGACTGTCACTGTAGCCAGTGCACGCCCGCGGTCCTACCCGCTAATTGTGCTGAGTCTAATTCTCAAAACAAGCCACACGTGCGGGACCCGGGGCCTTGCTTGTGACATTCCGAAACTGCTAGCAAGAGGCCCCGAATAGATGGGGCAGGCAGGGTTCGCCTCGTCGCTTGTACTAAAGCACACGGCGCGTGCCATATGGTTTGAGACACGTGCTACTGGTGAGTGATGTCGCCCGGGGCAAGGAAATCTGTCATGATAAAGGTCGTGGTCAAAGAGCTCTCCCACTGACCCAGTGGAGAGTTGTAGAGCAAGGGCAAAGTCAACAACTGTTTATATAAGTTGATGTGCATCTTTTGAAGTAAAAATATACTCGGTTTTTGGGGCACACAGCAAGGTAAAACTCTCCTGGTGCATAAAAGTAGTTGTTTCTTTCCGCATCATGAGATATTCGCATTTTCACACTAGGAAGGATGAATGGCTGATAAAGCAGCCCCTGGCATGGAACCTGTGACAAACAATTGAGACATGCATGCGCAGACGCACACTCTGTCTTGCTCTTCGGAAGCGGGGGACTGTGGCGAGGGCGAGTTCGGCATAGCGGAGCTGGCGGGTGGGGGTGTAGAAGCTGAGTCGTCTGTTGAGGCATGTTGGTCCGGTGTTGTGGAGTGCCTTGTGTGCGTGGGTGAAGAGCTTGAAGGTTATCGTCTTCTTGACCGAGAGCCAGTGCAGGTCTCTCAGGTGGGGTGTGATGTGGCTGCAGCGCGGGATGTCGAGGATCAGGCGTGCAGAGGCGTTCTGGATGCGTTGGAGCCGTCTCAGGAGTTTGGCCGAGGCTCCTGTGTAGAGGGCGTTTCCGTAGTCCAACCTGCTGCTGACGAGGGCCTGGATGACCGTTCTTCTTGTTTCAGTGGGGATCCACTTGTAGATCCTGTGGAGCATGCGGAGGGTGTTGAAGCAGGAGGAGGACTCGGCGTTGACCTGTTTGGTCATGGAGAGGGTGGAGTCGATATATCATGCGATATACAACTCTTGTATAGTGCACACTGTGAACGGAGTCACTTCCAGGTGTCTAGGTGAGTTCAGATTGCAGGTGTTTGTAATGGGACACAATTGAATCATGCAGCAGAAAGCAGTACGAGTTTCTCACAGTGCCTGCAAAATATAAACTGCACCTATGCAGCAGGAGGATGGGTTACAACAAGTTTCATATGCCCATCTTTCTGGGCATAGTGAGGCTAAGGGGCCTGTTTTCCTCTCCACTCTTTCTGAAATCCTCAATCTGCATATCTCAGGCCATTGTTTTCCTCTTCAGGACCAGCTTTTCACTCGGTCCTTTATGTATAGCTTTTCACTCGGTCCTTTATGTATACCTTTCCATTAGTGCAGGATATTATGTGGATCCAACCAATCCCGGTAGCAAATATTGACGGGGATGCGTGCCAGCACCACTAAAATATGCTGAGTTTGTCCCAGTGTAATTTGCCTAGACTAGGACTCACTCAGCAGCATGCACAACATGTTTACATGAAACCTGTAGCATAATGGGGGTGGGGAGGGGGGAGTCTTATTTACACTTCCAGCTGGGACCAACATAAAGGTCACTTAAAATATTCCTTTTGCTGGCATCTCGCCCTGGCTGGGAGCTCTCCAGAGCCTAAAATGTAGCTGCCAATGCGATGAAGAGAAACAAACACTCATCTTGTTACCACTTCATAAGTGATTATCAGAAACTATAAATTGGAGCCAGGTATTTGACTTTGTTTAACCCTGTATGTGTTATCGAGTATAAAAATGATAAAATAATGAATAATATCACAAAATGTGCTGCATCAACGCCGCATAATTTGGCTTTTGGTCCTCTGCTACTGCATAGTTCCAGTGGCCCTGGCTTTAATACAGTTTAATACAGTGCTTGCAATGAGCAGGTGTTGTGTGGTACTGAGTACCTTCACTGTTTTAATTTGAAAGAGAGAGCACCTGCTGTAACACACCGAAAATGGGAGAGTACACGCATTTCTATGGAGCAATGTCTACTCTGGGTTAGAGAGTACCTGCACTTCAGAATTTCGATTTAAAGTATAGCTTTATTAGATCTAGTGATTTATTTTTAAAATGAGTAGAGTTTGAATATAAATGCTTCAAGATGCCTCAGAGCACTGCTTCTTCCAAAGTCTACCCACCTCCTGTGTGTAAGACCCACTCCACCAAGCCATGTCCAACCTAGCAACACATTCACAACCCTCTCTGTTGCCAGGTAGTAGCTTACCTTCCCCGTGCACATATGCAGCACTCACCTACTTTACCTGCAACTGCGCTCTATTTTGGAAAATATGTGCCACAAGAGGGATTATGCTGGCAATGACCAGCAGCACGGGCATCAATCCGTTGTGTGCTAGTGCAGTCAGCCTCATCCTTCACTCACAGCTCCAGATATGTTGCTAGTGTGTTGCCAGTTCAACCTCCAGTGCCTGAGGGCAGCCCTGAATCACCCCTCATGTCAGGCGAGCCCTCAAGCAATGCCAGCAAGATATACAAGCATTGGCAATGGCAATAGGTCTTGCAGAGCTATTGGCGTTGTAAATTACATTGTCTTTTACCCATGTGTTTTGGTTTGGCGTGGAGTGGATTATGTGGTTTAGAGTGGAATTATATTGGTTGGATTGGAATTGTTCGTTTCGGAATGGTGTAGTGTGGAGTGGATTTGTGTACTGGAATTATGTTGCATGGTGGATAGATGGGGTGAGAGCTTCGCAGAATAAATAGACAGGATAGAGAGGGGTAGGTAGTTTGTGCACATAGAGGTGAATGAACTCCAGAGAGAGGAGCTGAAAGAGTGTATTAGAAAGAGAAAGAAGGGGAAGAGCAGGACACAGACACATAAAGAATTCTTGTGTACACAGAATACACACCAAGAAGTGGAGGAGAGTGTGGGATTGAAGACTGAAACCTTGAAAAGGCAAAGGGAAAGAAACTACGCTCGAAGACCTGAAGTCAACCAAATGAGAGAGGTGGAAAGAGTGCTTGAGAGATACTGGTTTCTCTTTCCAAAGAAACCTTATTAATTTTAAAGTAAGGCAGGTGTTAAGAGATGCAATGACTACCCACCACCTGACGAAGGGGCACAGAGGATGGGCACTGGACTGAGAGAGGTGTGCACCGACAGAGTGAGCAAGGAAAGAGATGGGATGTGCACATCTTCCAGTTTCCAAGTATAAGTGAGAGCAACACCGAGACGAGTGGGAGGGTCACCCAGAAACGGAGTAGTGGCGAGAGGTGGATGATTGCACAGTTTGAGGAGGTACAGGAAGGCAACATGGGGGCACGCAGCACAGAGAGGATACAGGGAATGTGTGGGAGGGATGCAAGGAGGTAGAGTGTGAGATGAGGGGGGCAGTGGGACTGTGAGGAAGAGGGACAGTGGGGGTTTTTAGGGAGATATACAGGGTTGTTTGAAGTATGAGGGAGAGATGAGAGGGGCAGTGGGATTTCGAGTGAGAGATGACAGGGTCAGTAGGAGGGCGAGGGAGAGATGAGAACTGGCAGTGAGAGTGTGAGGGAAAGGCATCAGGGTTGGTGGGAGTGTGAGGGAGAGATCAGTAGAGCCATCAGAGACATTGCACTACCTAGATTCAACACAGACACACACGTTTAGGTGAAAGATTAAAAAATCCTTACTGAAAAAGTGAAGCAACATGATATAGTTATCTTCTATTTGAGACTGTTTTTCCAGGCTTGTTAGTCAGTGTTTGGCTGCCCTGAGCACTATTTACAGAGTGTGCGTTGTGCATACGGTGAGCACATGAAGCCAATTGTGGAGGATTGGGCCAGTAAACTTTCCACAGGCTTACAGTCTGCTAAATCTGATGGTAGCAGCAATATGACATATCATCTGAGATACCAACACTCCTACTGGAAATACAGGTCACATAGACGACAACTTGTAAATGGCCAAAATGAAGAGTCTGGTTTGAAAAGTCACACTATTCCCAACATGTTGGCGTACGTGTGGGAAATAAGACCGCCAGACGTCCATGAGGCCTATGGTCTCAAGGAAGTCAGTGAGGATGGAATGGGAACGGTGTTGTGGGCACGGGGCGTACGGTCAAGGTCATCATTAATGGTCGCGTTAAAGTCACCTCCAAGTATTAGCTCTCTCTCTGGGTGACGGAGCAGAAAGGCGCCAAGCGCCGGGAGAGCTACCGAGTGGAATGCGGGGGGATATAGGCTGTAACTATGTTGAGCGAACACCCCTCCCATTAACATGCAGCGGCTGCAAAGTGGCCTTGATCATCGGTGTATGTATGTTTAATCATGAGGGAGCACTGTTTCCAGATCAAAAACCCAACCCCTCTGGAGCCCGTGGAGAATTCAGAATGCACTAATATTTTGAAACCCCATCTGTTGAGGGTCTTACAGGTGGTGCCTACAAGGTGGGTTTCCTGCAGGAGTACCACCACAGGTGCTCTGGGTTTAAGAAACTGGAGCACTAGGCCTCTCTTTACTTTATCTACGAGGCCATTCACGTTCCAGGAAATGAATGGCAGGCTCTGGGCTTGTGTGGACTGGGAATGATCGGGTTAGGGTGCGCGGTTATATGTGACATTAGAACTGTTGACGTCACAGCATTGTATCTGACTTATCAAGTGTGGCCTCACAGGGAGATTGAATTGTTGTACCATGAACCTGAATATTAAACAAAGAAGAAAAAGCAAACAAAAAACTAAGGGCAAAAAACAGTTGCTGCATGAGGGTTCAAAAACTACTCGTCTCCCAAACCTTGCAGAGTGCCTAGTACCCATTGTTCAATACCTTTGTGGGGGAGGAGTCCACCCCGGTAATCCCCCCAGCCCCGTTTCCTATCTGTTACGGTGTGTCTTGCGGCCGTGCATGGATCTCGAATGGTGGACATAAGTCTTGCAAAGTCCCCACATACCATCCGAAGGCAACACAGCAAAAGGCGTTGAGAGCTATGAACATGTGAGGAACCATTCACAGAAGGCAGTCTGGTCGCACACGTTGAACAGGTGATTATCGCCTTCACATAAATATCCCCCGAAAAAAACCTTTGCATTTCATGAGACAATGTCTGAGGCTTGGTCTTTAAGAGAGATTCTGTGGTGTTGTTGGTTACTTGACTTTATTGGAGCCGTCGCATATGGTTCCTTCCTCTTGTTGCTGTGACGGAGATGCACTTGCTCCCAGTCAATCATTATCTCTTCCGGATCGTCTGCGATTGGTGACCTGGTGCCACCCATCTAGCCAGTCTTGGGCATCCTCCGGGTAGGTTAAGAACCACACCGTTCCATCGGCCACCACTCTCAACATCGAGGGGAAGATCATGGAGTATTTGAGGTCACGAGCACGGAGTTCTTTCTTGATCAACAGGAAAGCACACCTCTGTTTAGCTACGGCAGCTGTGTAGTCAGGGAAGAACGAGATTGTACTGTTCGTATTGCACCGAAGGAGCTACTCTGGCGGTCTGCAGAATGAGGTCACAATCTCTGAAGTTGAAGATACGGGCCAGAATAGGTCTGGGCGGCGCACCTGGTTTGGGCCGGCCTCCTGGGACTCGATGGGCCCTCTCGACCGAAAAGTACTGCGAAAGGCCACGGGCCGCAAGTGTTTTTCAATTAGGTCTTCAACGAAAAGGTCCACTGCCGGACCCCCCGTTCCCTCTGGCACACCCAAAATGTGCACGTTATTGCATTGTGAGTGGCCCTAAAAATCGTCCAGTTTCGCTGCCATGGTTTTGTTTTCAGTTTCCAGGTGCAGCACTTGTCTTTTGAGGGCAGCCGTGTCCACAGAGAGACTAGCCGTTATTGTCTCTACATCCAACACCCTGGTGCTCAATTTGCGGAAGTCTGCTCGTTTTAGCGGGAGTTCTGTAGCAACAGTGTCTATTTTTGATTCAAGGGAGGAGTGCACCTTATTAAGCGTCAACATAATATCCTGTAAAGTGACTTCTTCGTTCGCTTTTCCAGCGTGTTCTTCAATGGAAGTCACTGCACGCTCCAGGTGTTCCTGGCTCAATTTGGCACCGGCATATTTATCCAGTTTGGTATGGTGCACAACACGCTGGCTCCTGCCTTCCATGTTTCCACACAATGGTTGAGTGGTTAGCTTTGCGACAAGTTGGTTGGTAGTACTCACCGCCGCCTGCCACTGTCTATGGGTAGCACATGCGGCCTGTCAGGTTTCTTATCCCCAAGATAGCGCCTTATTGTTCCCCTGGTAAGAGGCTGTGGCAGGGAGGGGGGGGGTCGCATCGACAAATATTGCGCCGTAATATGGAGGAGTCCTGGAGGCAGTATGAAGCAGCCTTCCAATCCGCCCAGGGTGGGCAGTGTGCATGTGACTACAGTGAATGCGCCGGACCGTCATGAACCAGGGAGCTGTAATGGTATGGGCGCTGTGGATATTCTTATTGCTCATGTTGAGACCCCTGCAGCAGCAGCGAGCGGCAGGTCATAAGTGCCTCCCGGAGTGCTGAGGTCGACACTCTGGAGTATGGCGAACCGGGCACTCTCGTTCTTTAGGCAATCAGGTCTCGTGCCCAGCGGCAGGTCCAGTCCTCCCCCGCGGTATCAGAAGCAAGCACAGCCATGGATGGTGCTTCCGGTGTTCCGGGAGCCCCATGCGGCCCACGATGCATAGATTCTCGCCGGGGTCCATAATGGCACCAGTGACGCAGTAGAGTGTGATGGGCGGCTGCTCTCCCCAGAGGCGCCTGTGCCACCGATGCATGTGCAGAGATACGGGTGTTTCAGCAAATGGGGCCAGTACCTTCAGGCATGCCAGCGCCAGCCAGGCACAGTCTACATCTAGGCCTGGTCAAAGCTTTTCTCACTGTCTTTCCTCGTGGGGGGCCTGGCACACAACGATTCGGCTGAGTCTGCACAACGCCACCAAGAACTCTGGCAGTCGGCTGCTCCACTGTCCCACACCCGAGCCCAGCAATGTGGACCCTGTAGAGAGCCACCCGGCCTCTCACTTACAATGTATCGACACACACACACACATGCCTACACCCTCGGGACGGGCACGCCCGAGGTATATATTAAAAGCGCGGAAGACCGCTCGGGGTCTTTCCGGCGTACCCTGCAGCAGTGTGTGTGTGTCACATCATTGTGTAGTATCCTGCGTGTGAGGCCCTGACCTCGCCCACCACATTGGCGACGAGGCCGGTTCTGCCCCTGCGCGTGCCTGGCCGCCCTGTCGGAGCCGTCCGCTCCTTACCTGTCTGCTGCTGCCGGATGCCCCTGCTGTGCTGTTTTCCCGGGCCGCGGAGCTCGTCCGCCGGCCTGCTGTGCCTGCTCGAAGTCGGCTCCCCGCCCACGCGCCTCCCTGTCTGGAGCGCGTTCTGCTGGCGGGAGCCGCCTGGTGAGTGCTTCGCCCGGCCCCCGCGCTGCTGGTGCTCCTGTCTGGGGGGCCGTGTCCCGCCCGGCGCCTAGCGCGAGTGCGCTCTCCTAGCGTGCTGCCCCGGAGGGGGAGGGGTGAACAGGGGAGACGCTGCACGTCAGCCCCGAGGCCCAACCACGTGGCGCCTCCAACGCGTGTCTGCTCCTCCGCAGCTTCCTGCCTGCCCTGAGCTTCTGTTCTCTCCCCCAGGAGCACGTGGGGAATATTATCTTCATTGAAGTCTGCCGCGCATACTAAGGACACTGCAGTATTTCACTCTGTGGGCAGTTCAAAGTCAGGACACAGGGATAGACAGTTTAATCAAACATTGGCAAGTGCAACTGCTTCCCTCCCTCGTGTCTTTCGCTACCGAGTGGCTGTCCTGCCACCACCCACGCCACGTCCAGGGTGCGAGGTCCTTGTGCCACCGTCTGCCCACCTTCCTTGCCGCGCGGAGGCGTGCACTTCCGCAATAAACGAGCACTGGTTTGCTCATCATGGACGGCGCCGCTTCTGGGGGTGCGCCCACGTGGACGGCCGCTCATACCGCTACTCCACGCCCGCCTCCGCGGCGCGGTGCAACCACTACCATTGTCAGCCATGCCCACACTGGTGTGGCCCCGCTTCCGCCCTTCAGCGAGACGGCAGACCCAGCGACTGCGGCGCCGCGATGGAAGGCGTGGCTGGGGCGTTTGAACCTCTACTTTAGGGGGACAAGAGAATCCGAAGGCGCCGTGAAGAGATCGCTCCTACTCCTGTATGGTGGTCCCGAAATCTATGACCTTTTCGAATCCCTCCCGAACACGGGTGAGGACGATGACTACGACGCGGCGGTGACCGCGCTGAATACCCACTTTGACCCCCAGGTCAACACCGACTATGAAAAATTCAAGTTTAAACGGGCGTGGCAGACGGAGAATGAGTCTGTGGACATGTACTATGCGAGGCTGCGCCGGCTGGCCAGCAGCTGCCCGTTTACCGATCCCCGTGAGGAGATCAGGGACCAGATCATCGTCGGGTGCAAATCGAAGTTGCTTCGGAAGCTCATCCTCCGACAACAGGGCATCACGTTGGATGCCATCCTTGTCCTTGCTCGCTCCCACGAACTGTCGGACTCCAGAGCAGACGAGATGGAAATGGCGCTCCGGTCCCCCATTGCCCAGCAAGCGGCACCCAAAATGGCGTCCGTCAAGGAAGAGTCCGTCGACGCCATTCAACGGAGACCGACTGGTGGAAGAAATCGACAGTGGCAACCCCGAGACTCCCAATGTGCATACTGCGGGGGTGACCATGCGGCGACCGCTATGTGCAACGCGAAAGGAAAGACGTGCTCGAAGTGTGGCAGGCTCAACCACTTTGCCGCGGTGTGCCAAGGGGGACGATACCGGCCCAATGCACAGAGGTCGCGTGGAGGTTCTGGACCTCGGTCTATGGCGTCCAGAGTGAGACAACTTTCGCTCGAGCAAGAGCACCCGCCCCCGGACACGCAGGCCCAAGGTCGAAAGCCATACAATGAAGACGAGGAGGATGATGAAGTCTACGTGATCTCCTATGTCAGCCGGGGTGCCACCCGGAAGAGGCCGCCGCCCATGTGCACGATATCAGTGGAAGGCTCAGAAGTCCGAGCACTCATCGACACTGGCGCCTCCGTGAACGTCATGGACTCGGACCAGTATGAACTACTGTCGCCCAAACCCACACTGTCCCCGACGAATGCTCGAATATACACGTATGGGGGCACCGAACCAATGCCGCTACGTGGCGTCATCAGCACCACAATTCGCAATGGGGAGTACACGACTGAAGCCCGGTTCCACATAACTGAAGGGAAGAAGGGGACACTACTCAGCTGCAACACAGCGGAAGACCTGGGATTGGTCTTCTTCGCCAACCAAGTACACCAATCACACGCCGACTCCATGCTGGAAGAGTTCCCGGCGCTCTTTGATGGCCTTGGAAAACTCAAAGGCAAGAAGATCAAATTACACATAGACACCTCCATCCGTCCCGTCGCCTTGCGGCACAGGAGAGTGCCTTTCAACCTCCGCGCCCAGGTCGAGGAAGAACTGAAGAAGCTTGAAGACCTTGACGTCATCGAGAAAGTGTCGGGACCGACTCCATGGGTGTCTCCACTTGTGGTCGCCCCGAAACCCAAGCAGCCTGGCGCCATCAGGCTGTGTGTCGACATGAGGCTGCCGAACACCGCCGTGAAAAGGGAGCGCCACATCACGCCCACCATGGATGACATCGTCGCCGATCTCAACGGGGCAAAGTGGTTCTCTAAACTCGATCTCAACGCGGGCTATCACCAGTTGGAGCTTGATCCGGGCAGCCGATATATAACAACGTTTCCCACCCATGTCGGGCTCCGGATATACAAGAGGTTAAGCTTCGGAGTGTCATCGGCGGCCGAAGTGTTCCAGAATGCAATAAGGGAAGTTTTATCCGGATTGAGTGGGGTCATTAACTTGAGCGACGACATTCTGATCTACTCGAACACGCTGGAGGAACACCATGCACATCTGAGGGCCACCCTCCAAAGATTGCAAGAACACGGCTTAACCCTCCACAGGAACAAATGCTCATTCTACCAAGAATCAGTGGATTTCTTCGGCTACAGATTCACACGTGAGGGGCTCCGAGTGGACCCAAAGAAAGCGGAAGCTATTCAGACTGCCAGCACGCCCCGAAACCCCACCGAAGTGAGAAGCTTCCTCGGGATGGCCACGTACTGTGGCCGATTCATACCCAATCTGGCTGACCTGGCTGAGCCTCTCCGTGCACTCACTAGACAGGACCAGGACTGGGAATGGACTGGCGCAGCAAACCAAGCATTCCTGGAAATCAAAGCGAGCCTCCTGGACAAGGCCACGATGGCCTACTTCCAGCCACGCAGGAAGACCGAGTTGGTCGTGGACGCTAGCCCCGTAGGCCTCGGCGCTGTTCTGATGCAGGAATACGGCCAGGGCGACTGGAAACCGGTCGCATATGCGAGCAAAGCTCTCACGGACACTGAGACGCGGTATGCTCAAATTGAGCGAGAGGCGCTAGCCATCAAGTGGGCATGTCAACACTTTCACTTGTACCTCTGCGGTCAACCCTTCACCATTGTCACTGACCACAAGCCGCTCCTGCCCCTGTTCGCCGGATCTTCCAGGCTTGCCCCTCCGCGGATTGAGCGATCGGCTGTCCAGCTCCAAGGATATAACTTCACCCTAGTCTTCCGGCCCGGCGCCCATAATCCAGCGGACTATTTGTCCAGGCATCCGGACGTCACCAGAAAAGCAATCCCACTGGCGGATAGTCCCTTGGTAGAGGAATTCGTACACATGGTGTCAGTGGCTGCCTGCCCGGAGACCCTCACCCTGCAGGAGATTGGTAGAGCCACCACTGAAGACGAGACTCTGACCCGAGTCAAGAATGCCCTGGACACTGGAAGCTGGATGAGGTTTCTCGAAGGAGCTCAAGGACTTCGTCCGGAGATTAGCCATGCCCGACAACAGCTATGGCAGATCCGCCATGAATTGAGCGTTGGCAATGAAGGCATTATCCTGAGAGGGCATCTCATCGTGGTACCAGCAAGCCTCCAACAACAGATCCTCGCGATTGCTCACACGGGCCACCAAGGAACAGCCAAGACGAAGGCCAGACTGCGCAACAAAGTATGGTTCCCGGCCATGGACCGTCTGGTCGATGAGATGGTGCGCGCGTGTCATGCCTGCACCATTACGGGGTCAGATCCAGCCCCGGCCCCAGTCATCACTGAAGAAGCAGCAACCACCCCCTGGACCCAGCTGAGCATAGACTTCGGGAGCTTCCCCGATGGTCGCCACACGCTGGTCGTCGTGGACTCCTTCTCAAAATTCCCTGTTGTAGAACTACTCTCGTCCACAGCATTTGGACCAGTCAAAAAAGCGTTGGATCACATCTTTGCCACCATGGGACTTCCGGAGGAAGTGAAGTCGGACAACGGACCCCCGTTCCAAGGGCGTGAGTTCCACACATACCTGGAGAGCCTAGGGATTAAACACCGCAAGATCACACCTTTGTGGCCGCAAGCAAACGGCGAGGTGGAAAGACTCATGCGGACTCTCAACAGGGCACTCCGCATCGCCGTTAACGATGGAAAAGATCCGGAAGCGGCGTTGGACCAATTCCTGAGCGCCTACCGGCAGACCCCGCATAGCACCACCCACTGCGCACCCGCGCATGTCCTGTTCAAAAGGGCACCAAGAGGCAACATCCCGGCATCCTCCACATGGACCCCGGAAGAGAGGGATGGTGAGGCCATCCAAACACGGAGAGCCATCACGAACCAGAAAGCAAGCGAAAAGAGACATGCTCGACGCCCAGGGTTGCAAGAAGGTGATATCGTTGTGGTGCAAGATCGGCACCCTGGGTGGAAGTTTAGAACCCCGTTCGAACCAGAGCGATGGATCGTGGAGAAAATTCAAGGAACGATGGTGACAGCCCGCCTGGGCGAACAAACTGTCACAAGGAATGTGTCTTGTTTCAAACGGATAGGAGTGCCGGAGGGCACCCCTCAAGAGGCCGACGAAACCATCGATGTCGGCACAGATGGTCTGGATGACGGGAGGACGGGAGCCCAAAGCTCTATGCCACTCCCGAGCCATGACCAGCCAGGAGAAGACAGGCGTCACCTTGGCCTACCCCAAAGTGAAACAACTGGGCGCCCTTCTGTCTCCCAAGAAGGAACAACAACAACAACCCCGGCTGGGGCTGTTGAGTCTCCTGCCCGGTCCAACCACCGATACAACCTGCGGCCTAATCCTGGGCCGAGCCAGAGACTTCGAGACTTTATGTGCATTTCCCCGTAGCCTTCATGTTTGGACAGTTTACGTGTGAACTAAATTGAAGGAGGGATGTAGAGAGCCACCCGGCCTCTCACTTACAATGTATCGACACACACACACACATGCCTACACCCTCGGGACGGGCACGCCCGAGGTATATATTAAAAGCGCGGAAGACCGCTCGGGGTCTTTCCGGCGTACCCTGCAGCAGTGTGTGTGTGTCACATCATTGTGTAGTATCCTGCGTGTGAGGCCCTGACCTCGCCCACCACAGACCCCGCTCGAGGCCGCCGATGCAGCCGCACTTCCCTCACGTCCCGGCTTCAACTTGGCGCGTAGGCCGCAAACACTGCAGATGGCCTATCTTTGTCAAGTGAAGGGATGCAAGCACTCAAACGGGTCTAAACAGTGCCCACAGTTTTCCGATCCCACTGGCTTAAGTTTGGTATCACTCACCGCTACGGATGAGTGATTGGATTAGTGGGGAAGTCTGTGGAGGTCTGGAGTTTCACTAGGCGGCGGACATTTTGATCGGCTGCAGGCCACACCCCTCATTCCCAACATGCTGATCATGTTTGTTAATGCCCACGGAGCGGGAGAGAAGAACGGGAGGAGAATTACTGATGTAGAATAGCAAGCGAAGGATCGAGGCCATTTATGAGTGTGAGTGTGAATGACTGATAATACGGCTGGGCTTCGATGCTTCTTCTAAGTGTATAGTCTTGATCTGTGCAGTGAATGTGTTGGGATGAGGTTTGGTTTACCAGGAACCTCATGCAAATGGGCAAAAAACAAGTCCCAACAATTCACACCGACAGCAATCGTGTTCGCTTCTGTGCCTTTCTATAGCACCCAGTGCGTCCGTTTTCATAACATAGCGTGTAATCAGAAGGCATATAATTGTGAGGTATACTGGAGACCGCAATGCAGGTGAAAGTACAGATGAGAATTATTCATAGCTGCTAAAATCTGTCCCATGTCGTGCGTCCAAAAATCAGCTGTGACTTTTTAATCATAAAATGGAAATCTGGGAGCATTAGTTAAACAGACACAAAGGTATGCAAGTAAATGGCCAGCAGCCAAGGTTGTATACAATCGTGAGAGGTATGAAAGTAAATTGCATGCAAGGTAACGAAATCCAAGTTTTGTAAGCAAAACAAATCAAGTAAAGGATGTGCAACCTAGGTCGCATACAGAGATATTTGCCAACCATGGGCATGCAAAGGAAATGAATGCACGTGAGGGTTATACAGCTAAGCAAACAATAAATAAATATATGCAAAGAACAGGTATTATTGAAATGAGAAGAATAGTGCAAGCGATAGGTAAAGAAGTGCATGCAGCAAACGGTATGAATGTGAGATATCAAAATTAAAGATATATAATAGGAATGAAATTGAGATTCACATACGAAATGTATTCAAACTGGATTTCCATCTGAAGGATAAACGTCAGTACAAATGAGAGCACACTGGTGAAAAAAGATATAGAGCTTTGTAGGATGAGCCCGTCACCAGTCGTCTATAGAGATTTAATACTGCTGGATATCTACTGGTATGTAAATCTAGCAAAAATACAAGAATTTTTCCTGAAATTGTAACTTTGCCTTACTTTTCAGCAGTCTGTTCAGAAACAAGCATGATATATGCAGGTATGCAAGGGGGGAGGTGGGGTGCAAAGGGGAAGCTGGGCAGGGGCTCTAAACGTTAATTAAGAAAACAAACGTGGGAGCTGCATCAGCAACAGGGAGTTAGAGGAACAACAGAGAAGCTGGGTGGGATATGGGCTGTCTATGCCTACAACTAAACACGTGTTGTAAATGACAATGTCTTTTACCCGTGTTATGGAGTGGAGTGGATGTGTGTGGTGTGGACAGTGGCGGCTGGTGAGATTTGAAAGCGGTGAGGCGTATAAAAAAAATCATGCCCTGCAGTGATGTTGCCTCGCTAGAACTTTTTATTTCCCTGGTGTTGTGAATTTGCATTCGTTTACTTTTTAGGGCAGCTATATATCTGACAGAATTTTGTTTTTTAAAACAGATTTGCCAAGGATATTTCTCCTTTTCAATATGCAAAACATTCCTTTTTTTTAACAGGTTTGGATCAATATGAATGAAAAGGTGAAACCAGAATATATAACGTAAACATGTAAAACTCTTTCTGATTGCTCGCAACATTCCGGCCCACTCCCTCCACTGTGAACGGCATTTCCTAGTCTCATCAGGATTAAAGCACATTAACTGAAAATACCCTTCACAGCTGAGAAATGAATTTTCCTTTTTCAGATGCTGCCAGCTACATATCCGTCTCTCACCAGCAGAAAAAAACCCAGTCACCAGCGCGCACCATACTTCATCAAAAACCGGTGCCAGAAGATGAAAACCTCATCTGCCGGAAATAAAATCCGGAGCAGGTGCTTGGAATGTCAGAACGTATGTAACACGGACTTGCACAAAAAAGCCGCGTTATCTGTAAAACGCCAAACGCTGCGATTCATCGCGTTTATACTCACAGAAGATTTCGTGCAATCATGTAGCAGTATTAATTATACCTGCCAATGGTTATTTTGCATATTACCAAATTAAATGACACGGATATGCAGTTCGGCCCTAAACTAGAAAGCCCTCTCGGGTAATCTTGCTGAGCATTCAGCCTCACAAGTATTCTTTGCAGACGATCTGTGCGGCGCTGCACAAGTGTTCATGCATGGATTCTGTGCTCATGCACACGTCATACTATCAGACAAGAATAAAAGCACAACATACACCCAGCGTCGGATTGGTAACGTGGGCACTCGGGCAATGCCCCAGGGGCTGGTGTCCAGTCCCAGCAGTGGGCTGCTTTTAGCAGTCTGGGGGGCGATTTGGCGGTTTCTGCACGTTGTTCCGATGCCACCAGCAGCCCAATGGGTGCCTGAGTGGCCTCAATTACCTCCCTTTTATTAAAGGGCAGGGGTCACTCCCTTTCTCTCGCTGGGGCCGGACCATTTACATATGCATATTGAGCGGGGCAGGGGGCCCGGAGCAAAAGTGGCCTCACTTGTATTCAGGTGTGTTTCTCCAGTGCAAGCTAGTCCGAGCATTTTTTTAACCCCCCCCCCTCCCCCCAACCCCTTTTATTTTAATAAAAGTTCGCCGAAGCAGCGTTTTGCAAAGGCAATATGCACATTTGGGCCACTTTTTTTTACCTTGCCCGGGCCGAGTTTTAATCCCAATCCAACCCTGCATACACCCCACTGTGTTCACCAGTTTTACTGCGTCGTGTGGGCCTCCCTCGGCACTGAGGCGTATGGTAAACACAAAATGGAACCTGGGCAGCCGGCATTCTACACTGAGGTATAGGTTTCGCATGACAGGCATCCAAAACTCTTGCTCACACGTCGTTGTCCCCGCCTCTTCACTAATGTAACACACTGTTCACCCTTTGACCACCACCCCCCTCACCTTCAACTGCCTCTTCCCCTCTACCCATTCCCGCTCCATCTACCCCCTTACTCCATCTCTTCGCCTTCCTCCCTTATATGCACTCACCTCTTGCACCCGGCCAACCCTCGTCTGTGACAGAAACACATATTAAACCTCTAACCTGCTTTTTCACCACAGAGTACCTCCTGTACTGTGCAAACCTAGTGAAAATGTCACCAGTCGCGGCCGGCATGACGGGCAGGTGGGTGGAGATGGGGTGGAAATGGGATCGTCGGGGGGAGAGGGGGGAGGCGGTAGGGGTTTGTTTAAATAAAAAAATACATAAAATAAAACTCAACTTACCGTCCTGAGCCGCTGCCATCTCAGCTTCTGGATGGGTCCGACTCCCGCCGCCCAGCCTTTTCAAATTCCAGCATCGTCATGAGCCAGGAAAGGCAGCCTCCCTCCCTCCCCTCGCCAATCACAACGCTGCAATTACAGCATTGTGATTGGTGTGGCGCAGAGGAGCGGCCCCACCTGGGCCATTTTCTGTATGCATAAAGGAAAAGGGAGAGTGGGCGGTCCTGCTCGAGGGCAGGGGGGAGTGGCTTGACCACTGTTGTGCATACTGACTGTTTGGTCGGCCCGGGGACGACCAAACAGTCAGTATGCACAACATTGGGCAAGCCACCCCCCCCCTCCTGCTCTCGAGCAGGACCGCCCACCCCCAACCAGGCACTTCTGCTTTCTCGCCGTGTGAGAAGGCAGAAACATGAATGGTAATTATTACCATTCATGTTTCTGCCTTCTCGCTCAGCGAGAAAGCAGGGGGCCAACGCCCCCACGCCCCAATGGGGGAGCCGCCACTGGGTGTGGAGTGTAATTACGTGGGTTGTATTTGAATCATTAGTTGTGCAATTGTGTTGCGTGGAATAGTGTAGTGTGAAGTACATTTGTGTAGTGGAAATATAAGGCAGGGTGTGCAGTAGAATTATGTGGATAATAATTATGTGGTGTTCAGTTTAATTGTGTGGATTGGTATTTTGCACTGTGGAGTGGCATGTGGTGGAGTTTACTTATGTGTGGTGCTGTTGAATTTTTTGACATGATGTAGAATTCTGTGATGTGGTTTGGATGTACATGGTGTGTTGTGTAATTGTGCTGTTGAGTTGAATTATGTGGTTTGTTGTTGAATTATGTGGTGTGGAATTGGAAATGTGTGGAGTGGATGTGTGTGGTTAGGAACTGTCTGGTGGCGTTGAGTGAAATTATGCTGATTGGAATTATGTGGCATGGTATAGAATGTATTTATGAGGATTGTTGGTATGTGGCATAGATTGGTTTTATGTGTTTATGTGGGGAGAAATTATCTGGTATTGAGTTTAGTGTAATTATGTGGCGTTGAACCATTGTGCACTGAGTGGTATTATGTGGAGTGTTATTCTGTTGTATGATGTTGAATTGTGTGACGGAGAACGGTTTGGTGTTGTATGTCACACTAAACATCCAGGTATGCAATAAGGTACCTAAGCGACTGGAGCAATTCTGTTTATTTTGCATTTTCTTCAGATAATTCAGATAGGATTCACATTAATGAAGATTACTGGATTTGCCCAAGATTACACAATTTAGTGAAGTGAGAGAGTCCGGATCAAAACCTAAGTCTACTGGTTTCCAGAATCAACAATTTAAGCGTCAGATTATTTCTAAGAAATCAAATATATATATATGTCTGATGGTGTGTACCTACATTGTTAAGTAGTGGCTGCCATTTTGGCATATTATTTGAAAACGTTTATTTATATTTCCAAGATGGCTGATTGGTACTTAAGAAAGGGGGGGGAGAGGGGAACAAGCATTGGAAATGCAACAGGTCTCGCTTTTTTTTTTTTTTTAAAGATAGAGCTATTCGCATTGTAAACAGCAATGTCTTTTACCTACCAAAGGTGGAGGGAAGCAAGGCGGGACTGGCTACTGGGAGCTTTTTTCTGGGGTGGCAGGGTCGGGTCTAGGTTCACTGTGGAGGGGCTGATTTTTTTGCTGGGGAGCTGCTGGCACTCCCAAATGAACAATGCATTGTTTAAGGAGCCAATCCGGCCCTGGAGGGAAGGAGCAGCGGACTGCAGACATGCTCTCGTGGAAAGTGATTGGCCAAAAATAAACCAAATAAACTGATGTTCTGCTATGAATAACAAATAGGAGCAGGAGATTTTTAACGCTTGCACCAGCACATCTCTTGACCAATGGCTTAAAATGACGCCCAGCCGTACATACTCCGGTGAGGTGAGTATGAGCTGTATTCGCAATCTCCTCCTGTTCTGTAGTTTGCAGAAGAGTGTAATAATAAAGGGGAAGCATGTCATAACGCCCACTGCCCAAACACTGAGAGACATTATTACGTTTAAAGAATCATATATAGCATCATTATTTGCTATAGTTTCCTCTTGGCTGCTAGCTCATGCCCTGGCATTGTAGCAGAACTGCAATCAATACATTTGGGCCCCTTTTGAAGAGACCTTTGCTGCAGAATCGAGGTCCTGCCCCAGTCCCGTAGCAGGAGTGGGTTTGGAAGATGCATCGCTATTACAGGTACCAGTCCTGCCTCAGGGTATGGGACGCTGTGATTTTGGCTTCTTTCTGTGGCACAGTAAACTGCTAAAAAGACCCTGTCATCTTAAATTATTAATTAAAGTTTTTTTCTCCACCTTCAGTGATGTCATCCACTGTGATATCATGAAAGGTACAATGCCACTCCTGGGTCCCCTGGGACCTTTGTGTTTTGACATAACTGTATAAAGGATTAGAACTTAATGTTGTTGAGTTTGTTCACTTTAAATCCTGGCAACTTAGACCAGACTACTACAACTCCCCTCCCACAACTACTGTGGTAAAGAGAGGGGGTGGGGGTGAGAGTCAGAAAGAGAGAAGAAAAGAGGGCAGGAACGTGAGAGAGAGAGAGAGCGAGAAGAAAACAGGAGACTTGAAATCATGTGATTACTGCATGATTTCTAACTTAATAAAGTATATATTCATACCGTGCACAAATATTGACTAGTTCATGGTAACGCAGCTTCGACAGAATACAGCTTAACCACAACATACATGTATGGCAGCCACGATTTGCCCTAAACATGCATGCCTCTTAATACTATTGTACATGTATTAGAATATAAATTCTCAAGAGGAAGTTAGCAAGAGTCTGAGGTAGTCAGTCACAATAAAACGTGCATTTCTAAGGCCACATATTCTGCCAACCGCTGAAAAGACATATTAAACATGTTTTAAAAAATGTTAGTACCGAAGAACCTTAAAACTAAAGTTTAGCATGTTCGATATGTAACTTTAGATACTATGTGCTAGTCCAACTGGGGAAACATCCGTTACATCGCGGTGATTACACCGCGATGCATTTAGAAAGCAGCTGTTACAACGCAAGACGTTACATCGACTGGCGCTGGATGGCGCTATAACCTAAGGAGTAAGATGTACTATTCCAACACTTTCCCTACTGTACGTAGACTAGTGTTGGAATAGTAAATCTTGCTGGGCCCGATTCACAGAATGAACTTAAGACTCAATCCTAAACTTACTACTATTTTGGTATTCACAGAATGCACTTACTACTTTTTGTATTCACAGAATGAACTTACTACTTTTGGTATTCACAGAAGTTAGGATTTTGTCTTAAGTTTGTCTTAAGACAAACTTAAGACAGACTTAAGACAAACTTAAGACAGACTTAAGTTAGGATTTTGTCTTAAGTCTGTCTTAAGTCTGTCTTAAGTCTGTCTTAAGTCTGTCTTAAGTTTGTCTTAAGTCCGTCTTAAGTCTGTCTTAAGTCTGTCTAAAGTTTGTCTTAAGACAAAATCCTAACTTCTGTGAATACCAAAAGTAGTAAGTTCATTCTGTGAATGCCAAAAGTAGTAAGTGCATTCTGTGAATGCCAAAATAGTAGTAAGTTTAGGATTGAGTCTTAAATTCATTCTGTGAATCGGGCCCGCTATTCCTAAATCCTGCGCCCTCCAGCGCAAGTCGTTGTAACGACTTGCATGGTAAAAACTGAAATGTTACATACCGCGATCATTTTGATCGCGTTGTAACATCACATATTCGTCTAACTGGAACACTAATGGAGCTTACGGGCTGCAGAGAAAGGACGAATATTCAACTTTTCAACTGATCAAACTTTTGTTTCTCCAGAGGGTTTATAGGTCTCATATTTCCGCAGTAAGCATTCCTCATGAAGCAAATGTTGAATCCCCATGAGTGTTTTGATTGGCATTAACTATCACCATTCTGTGGGAGTGAGAATTTCCTGACAATAAACGAAATAAAATGGCACGTTTTCCCCTAAATATATGTGTATCTCCGGGTTGTCGCATGAGAACCAATTTTCTCTTTGTAGTCATTTGTGTATTGCCCTGTGTGAGCTATACAGAAAGGTAAGTGCGAACATCTATATTAACATATCTACTCCTACACCGTAGTTGTAGTATTCAACAACAGCCCTTTTTCCACATGTAATGACAGCTTAAGCTATTTTGACAAAATTGTGTGCTTTTTTTAAGATCCAAAATCACGATTTTCTTGAAAGTCACAATTTCACTGTGGTGGCCACTTTTTTTTTTTTGTTGTTCTTTTTTTCTACAACTCTCAATTGTATTTATAAGCGCTTACTACCCCTGGTGAGGTGTTGCAGTGCTTTCTCAATGCACCTCAGCAGTCCCCTGGGGCTGTAGTAGCTCTTGTAGAGAAAGAATGCAAATGCTTAGTGACGCTAAAGGGAAAACAACTGCAAAGAAAAAAATATTCTCCTACCTGTCAAAGCATGTCAGATTTAAAGAAACTTTCTGCAACAGTCCCAGACATTCACATCGGGACTATAAGCAGTTACTCAGCCAATAGTATTGTAGGACTTGTGCTCTGCTTTAACGTTTAGCAACTGAATGGCAAGAATAGCGCCATATTGAAGTGGTAACCAATGAACTTTCAACAAACGTTTTTCTGTGTAGTGACCGATGAATTTAGCAATTTTCAATTGGAGATATGCAATTTATTAAAAATACACTTGAATAGCATTTCGGACCCAGTGGGGGGACTAATTTTTCTATCTGAGAACTCTTTACCTAAATGCCTTTTCTTACAACGGACACTCTTCCATTTCAGTTGTCTTCTCGATCACAGTGTGGTCATATTGAGCCGGGTGCCTATGACAAAATATGTTGGACATGAATGCAGAAATATGGAATGCATACGAAATCTGTCTAAGCATAATCAAATTTTTAAAACGAGTGGGCATTTTTTAAAGTTGTCACATGAGACACTTTTTAGAATGTAGTGCGAGTAGTCAGACGTTCAACAGGCAGTCATTTATGTGGAGGCGAAATGATAGCCACTCCATGCCTACTGCATATGAGAACAGCAAATTCAACAAGAACGGTTCATCGTACGCCATAGTCTGGAAGCGACACCTTGGAAGCAGAGGAAGTAAAGCAACATTTCAAAAACCGGATTAAGACGAACTTATCACCCCCGATTGTGTTAAGACGAACTTATCACCCCCGATTGTGTTTGCGGTGGCAAAATTCCTAACAGCGATGTGGCACATCCGTACTCGTTTTATTAAGTCAGTTACTGATTTATGAAAAATGAAACGCACTGTTGATTTTTTATTAGAGTGCATTGTTATTCTTTTAAAACATTTACTGTAAGGTTTTTTATAATCTTTGTTTTATTCGCTACTGATTGTAAGTTAATTTTAAATTGTATGCATATCTTTTATGATCTAAGTAGATCGAAATAAAGATTGAAATTGAATTGAAAAACCGGATAAGAAATACGAACATGCCGGAATCAAAGAAGAGAAGTTCTCCCAAACAAAAGAAATGCACTGGAAGTGTAAACAGACAGTACTTGGCCGGTGCTCCTAGGCATTCAACGGAAGTGAGGTAGTGGCTGCAGCGAACGAGTAAGAAGGCAGCAATGAAGAACGACACTGGTGTTACTCTATGGTGAGCGGCAGGTGGGAATAAAGTTGTTTTTAGTTAATACTTAAGGTATTGCAGACAGCGCATGCGCGCTGCCTAGCTCGACCTAAAATCTTTTGCACAATGCTGCATGAATGTGCTTGTGAAAGATCTCCGAAAAGCTTGTGGTGCTGGTGCGGAGTTTGTAGCAGGCAATCTGCAGCTCTTACAACTTTTAAGTCACCACAGATGATTCCAGAGCTAAGGGAAAAACGGGATCAGAAGTGCTGCCACTACCCCTGAAGCACTACAGTGTGTCTTGATTGTGTAGTTTCAAGTCATTTGGTACTAATACCCCAACACCTTCTATCATGCAAGCTCATGAGATAATAGTGCAGTCACAAACAGGCAGGTGTAACAATAGGAATACTGCTACCTTCTCACTGCTCAACATGAGCTCTAACTTACTAACTACATCATAAACAACAGTAGCAACTGTACACGCCGACACTCCAAATGTACCTTTGTATATGTATGCATGAATGAAGTAGCATAGCTCTCATCAATGCATTAGTGCCCTAACACCTCTACGGATAAGGTACGCTCTACAGAAAAAGAACTAATAAAACTCAAACAATATAAAGTGTGTGATTTGTGGTGAACCCTCTGGTCAACCCGATCCTCAATGCCTCCCTGCGGGAGGGGATTGTTCCACGCTCCTGGAAAAGGGCGATGGTAATCCCCCTCCTGAAAAAGCCTGGTCTTGATGCCGAGGTGTTGGCCAATTACAGGCCAATTTCACTTCTTCCGGCTCTGGCTAAGATCACGGAGAAGCATGTCCATGGCGTCTTGTCGAGCTTTCTTGAATCCAACAATTTGCTCCATCCATCCCAATCCGGTTTCCGTCCGAATTTCAGTACGGAAACAGCGTTGGTGGAGGTCTTGGAGATCATCAGGGAGACCTTGGATGTGGGTGGCAAGGCCATGTTAGTCATGTTGGACCTGTCGGCGGCCTTCGACACCGTCCCCCATGAGGCGCTTCTCGCCAGGCTTTATGACATCGGCCTAAGGGGGACGGTGCTCAGATGGTTTACATCTTTTCTGGAAGGCCGCCGCCAGACGGTCTGGGTGTCCCAGAGCTCCGCCGAGATGCCGCCTTTGGGAGTGGGGGTTCCACAGGGATCTGTGTTGAGCCCGACATTATTCAACATCTTTATGTCCCCCCTGGCGGCTGCGGTGGAGGCTTTCGGAGCCCAGATCGTGTTACGCCGACGACACGCAAGTCCTCTTCACATGTGGCAAAGATCAGCCATTTGAGGGGGAGAGAATTCGGGACTGTCTGGATATGGTCTTCGGCTGGTTCCAGCGTAATAGCCTGAAGGCCAACTCCAGCAAGTCGGAGGTTTTATTCTTCGGCTGTGCCATCGATCCCGAATGGCGGCAGTGGTGGCCGGCCGCTATGTGCCCTCCGGTGCAGTCCTCCCAGGTTGCCAAGAACCTCGGTGTTAGGCTTGACAACAAGCTCTCTTTAAGAGCGCATGTTCTCGGCCTGGCTGGCACCTGCTTCGGTATTTTGAAAATGCTCCGCAAGTTTCTCCCTTTACTATCTGCGGAGCACAGACGGATTACAGTGCAGGCGCTAATCGGGTCGAGGCTCGATTATGCCAATGCTCTCTTTCTAGGTTTACCGGACTATCTGGTCCAGCGCCTGCAGGTGGCACAGAACTCTGCAGCCCGTGCGATCTTTGGTTTGCATAGACGAACACGGGCTTCTGGGCTGCTGCAGTCGTTGCATTGGCTGCCGATCCGGAAACGGATTATGTTTAAAGCCCTGACGCTGGTGCACAAAGCTCTGTTTGGCTCAGGTGCGGGATATCTACAGAAGAGACTGGTGTTTTATCGTCCCGCCCGCTCTCTTCGCTCTGAATCCCTCTTTACTGCTGTGGTCCCACGGGTGAGGAAGGCTCGTATGGGGGGGGGCGTTCTTTCAGCCTCAAGGCCTCCCAGTTGTGGAACTCGCTCCCACTGGTACTTCGCAGCACTCCCAATTTGCTTCAATTTAGAAAGAACCTGAAAACTTGGCTTTTTAATCTTTCTGTTTAGGTGGATTTTCTTTTTCCTGCTTTTGGGATCTGTTCTCTGTGTTATGTTTTTACACTGTAGCTGTTGTGGAAAGCGCCGGGACACTCTGTTAGAGTAGCCGTGCGCTATATAAACGCATTTTAACATAACATAACATAACATTTGGATATGTTTACAGAATGTTGGGTGCAACTTGTTTTAAGTCATTGGTAAATATCTTTCCAGGTAACTATATTAATTTTTTGACTGAATAAGGAGACATATATCCTCCAGGGCGAACCCTTTTCCTTGAATTGGAAAAGGTTTAGGTTGGACAAAGACCAGAAGCCAGCCCTGTGATAGGTGACGGTCTGCTAGCCTCGCCCTCGCCGCCGTACCATGCATCCGAAGAGCCACCGCCGGAGGCAGATCCTTCTCCTACCTGGCGGCCAAGACATGGAACTCCCTCCCCATCCACCTTCGGCTAACCCAGGACCACCTCGCCTTCAGGAGACAACTCAGGACCTGGCTGTTCGAGCAGTAGCGGACCCCTTCCCCCAAGCGCCTTGAGACCCTTCCGGGTGAGTAGCGCGCTATACAAGTGTTATGATTGATTGATTGATTGATTGATTGAGTGACCTTCATATATCTCACATTGGCTAACTTTACCAAGGCCACAATGCCAATCTACTACATGTTTTTAAGGCTCAGCATTTTCAGCCCGTTTTTCATTCCCCTGTGTTTTATGACTAATATCTGCCTGGGGACTTGAGTAACTATCGCCCCATCTCTCTTCTTCCAGCCCCCTCAAAAATGCTGGAGAAGTGGGTACACCTCGTTTGTTGAGGAATCTGGCATCTTGCATGACACCCAATCTGGGTTTAGACCGGGCTTTAGTACCGAAACGGCCCTCTTGGAGGTTTCAGAATCGATAAGAATGACAGTGGATGCAGGGACATCAGCAATGCTGGTGCTCCTAAATTTGTCCGCTGCGTTTGACACGGTGAACCATGCTATACTGCTGTGCAGACTCAAAGATATCGGCGTGGTGGGGCCGTTGTTGAAATGGCTGAACTCGTTTCTCTCCAACCGGACACTACAGATTGCCCTGCAAGCACACAGATCCGAACGCAAGCAGATCTGGTGTGGAGTCCCTAAGGGTTCAGCACTCAGCCCGCTCCTTTTTAATATCTATCTGGCCCCGCTGTTCTCGCTAATTGCCAACTGGGGTGTGAAGGCGATATCTTACGCTGACGACACCCATCTGGTGTTCTCTTTTAAAGAACAAGGGGATAATGCCCTCGAGAACTTTAAGGGCTGCTTGACAGATATATACCTATGGATGAATAATAACAAGCTGAAGTTTAATGCCACTAAAACGGAGGTACTATTTTTTGGAAACGCCCACCCACCGCCAGCGGATCTTTGGTGGCCGCAGGAAATGGGCCACTCCGGCAGTGCTAAAAATTTAGGGGTCAAATGGGAGACAGACCTCTCCCTTTCAGCTCAGATTACGTAGCTGTCATCGACCTGCTTTGGCAAATTGAAAAGCCTACGTAAATTCATCCACTTACTACCTGAGGACAGCTGCCATGTTGTTATACACTATACACGCTAAGGTGACGACTAGATTGGACTACGCAAATAGTCTATATGTAGGTTTACCTGCGTACCTAATTAAAAGGCTGCAAATGGCCCAAAATGTGGCAGCAAGAATGATAGGGCGGTACCCTACCGCCACCATATCTCGCCACACATTAAGAAGCTCCACTGGCTGCACGTGGCAAGGAGAATTGAATTTAAGGCCATGACACTTGCTTTCCGCTCTTTTCATGGTAAATGTCCAAGCTATTTGAAGCGGCGCTTATGTAGCTACAAACAAAACAGGCTCCTAAGCTCAAGTTCCTTGAACCTACTGTGCGTCCCGAGGTTCAAGAAAGCATGGATTGGAGGGAGATCCTTCATGGCTGTGGCTACTAAGTTTTGGAACGCTTTGCTCAACTTCTTGCGACAGATAAAATACGAGCCAATCTTTAGGAAAGCACTGAAAACTTGGCTTTTTAGCCTCGATCCATACAACTAGGCTACCGTTTGGCGGGCTTGCTGTACACACTTCTGTCTTGCTTTAGCGCCGGAACACCTCTGCTTGAGGTAGCTGTTCCCACTCTTATAAATTCTGTTATTATTATTATTATTACTATTATTATTATCTGCACTGAAACTCTAACACAACCCTTTTAAGACTCTAACTAAAGGATCAAAAGGGGGCAGGTACTTCGATGGGCTTTCGTCTGTGCACTCCTCCTACGTTTCTTTATTACCTAGGCAGCTGGATGTGCACCATTATTTAAGCCGTACAACTCTCCATAGAGTGTAAGCACAGGTTAAAATGAACATCAATGGATGCTCAGTTTTAACCAGAATCCACATATTAAAAAACAGAGGAGATAAAGTAGACAGCTGCAATTAAAACCAAAGAAAGTTGCTGATAAGAAACTCTAAAAAGTTAAATAGTTATCAAGTGGATAACAACCCCTAATAATAGATTAATGCAAAAATATAAGACAAACGTCACAAAAATAATGTACACATAGAAAAATAAATTTTAATATTTAGATAATAAAAAAAAAGGATTTAACATTTGCTTCAATGAAGAAGATATTAATTGGAGAGTATTTTCCCTCATGATTAGTCAACCCCTCCCTAAATCCCTGGATAATCTTAAAACCGTAACCTTTAGTGCTGTTTCAATCCCACATTGCAACTGTAGGTATTGCTTAAACATTATTTTTAAATGATTGTCTATGAAAAATAGAAACAATAATTAATATACGAGTGAATATGTGTCATCGTTTTGTCACAGGTATGTAACCCAGCACATCTCAGTTGTTCTTTGGTGGCAAGCCTGTAGTGCCATAGGAGGGCCACTTCCCGTCTTCAGAGAGGTTAGCATAGTAATCTGGCGGTGGTCCAGTAGCGTGCACGGAGGGGGCATCTGAACCTTGAGCATAAGCGTTGTACTCCATCCGCTGAGGCTGCAAAAAGGGACTTTGTTACTTAAGACACATGTGACCACTACCCTCTATAACATCAGTAGCAATATCATTAACACCACAATTCTTAGACTGCTTCGAGGATATGTTTTGATGCCACCCATTACCATTACTGCACCAACAGCAACACCCAATGGCAAAGATTAAATCAACTATTTCCACCCCCCGCCCCCTCTTAGATTTGATGAAGTGGCACTTATGCCATTCCTGCCAAATTACTACAAAATAACATACAAAAGGGACTGAGAGTTTGCAGAATTGTTGTTGTGTGATTGGTTTAGTGAGGGATGGAGGGATGCAAGCATACTACTTTAGTAATTAAGTTCAGCTTTCTCACAGGCTAATAGATGATTGATTTCATAGGTGAACTACTTTTTGCTGACAGAAACTATGTGAAGTTTGCACAGATTGCAAGCTATTACAGCGGGTCTGCAATCTACGGAATGGATGCAATTCTTGTCCAAATAATGAAATGCTGTTGGCAAACTTAGTAAAACAAAACAAGAATTTATGTAGGATGTACATTGTTTAAAAGCAGAAAAGGTATTAAAGCAGGAATATAAAAATGTCAACATGCTTCAAGTTTGACCCAAGTATGCAGGTCACCAATCTTTTATGCTTTAATTTCATTTAAAAATCCTGTGCAATCTGGGAATTGTACTCTTTCTTTGCTTCAACAGAACCAATGCACCAGATAATGATTTGTAAATACATGATACCTTGCCTAGATGCAGTTTTGTTGTACATAGAGTGATCTGGTAAACCCATAAATCAAATGTAGTTATGTAGATGTAAAGTCATTGGAGAACAAGTTACTTCCCTTTGGTAAAGCAAATGTTGTGGTAGAGATTCTATCTAACCACAGATTCCTCACCTTGATTTTCCCAGGTGCCTGACTGGATCTGGAAAAATTAAAGCAATGACTGCCAAGGACATTTACAACACTGCTTAAAACCTGTTGTTTTAGGGTCCATTTCTGCACACGTTAATAGTAACTTGTGAAATTTCAGGGAACAAAAATGTTTTGTCAAAAGACAACTCTGCTAACTCTGGCTCTGTGCCAGAAGTTGCGGAAAGAAAGGAGGTGACGTCCGCTTGCAAAGGTGGTGCACATATAGGAGCCCAAGGAAGGACGAAGCCAACGCAGAGCCGCATAACACCATCTACTGATGCACAAGGAGATTGTGTGATACTTTCTGGAACCAGTTTGGCATCTGGGGAATTTCACAAGGTGAGGAATATGTGGTTAAAAGTCTCTATGAGAACTTCACTGCTACATAGTATGATTACACTATAGATGCCAAGAATGGAATGAGCATGAAGCTGCTATTCACTAGGATGGACATTGTGACTGAATGCTTCATTCAACCAGTAGAAATGATTTCTCTGAGAGGCCCATGATTCAATAGGCATTGACAACCTTTTGGGACGAGCAGCCAGTTTGCCCTTGTCTTTTGAATACATTTTGCAAATTCCTCACCGGAGGACTGAGAATTCCAGATGAGACTGCCTTTTCCTTTAGGAAGGGATGGCACTATTACACACACATTTGAAATTGGTTTTAATGAAGGAGGGCAAATTGCCCCTTTTACTATTAGGTTGCTCCTGTTCTAATCTGTCACGAGTCCTGATGAAGACCGGCTGCTGAGGCTTTAACTGGCCCCTTCACCTTTCACCGGGTCGAAACGTCGTCATTTTACAAAGTCTGAAAAGGATTATTCATCCATACAAGCGGCAATTATGATTGAGACTACTACCCTTGTCCAATAAAATCATATTTATTATGTAAAATAAATGTAACCGACAGGCTTCTCTGTAATAGCTATGTTATATGTATGAAGTCTATTTCCTCTTCCCATTCTCAAACCAAAATTTCAGTCACTGAAACTCTTCTTTCTCTTATCTTTCTATCTGGGGTGACCATATGAATATAATTTAAATTACACGGTGAAGTTGCACATATAAAAAACTCATCCATTTACCGCTTTGGGTGTGATAAGTGTTAAGTGTTATATTGCTGTATATTCTCTTAAATATTGTTAAAAGTAGTAAGTTATACCCTACCTCAGGGTTGAGGCGGTTGGTTTGGACATATGCAATTAGGATAGGATAATTAGTTTAACCTTGTCTTGTCTGTTGGTCTCTCAGATTGGACCACAGTTGTTGTGTATCACATTTTACCCATGTCCTTCAGGTTACTGTTGTGTTACCCCCTTGATATGGGATGGTCATACAAAAGAAAGGCATGACAGGAAAACGGATGCTCGACACCCTAATTATTGCTCCATATGAGGTTGAGTTGGCACAACCCCTAAAGAGAGTCACAGAATTTCCAACAAACTGCGGAAAATATAAATAATACCAATACATATAGGTCTGCAAAACCTTGCTTCCAAACTATTAACTAATGTGTGTTTCTTTTATATGAGTGTCACAACCTCTGGGTTGCATTTTTCAGACTGGCATTAGCTAATACATTTTGACTTTACTAAAATTAGATGTATACTATACTTACCTAAAGGCCCTTACATTCGCCTCTCTTCCTCTATTGGTCTGTTGTTGTGTCACTCACATTATGCTTCCGCCCACTACAGGATACAGCTTGGGTCAGCCTACTTAAGCCACAGGTTAACGTCACCTTGAGTGACTGATTTTTCTCTTTCACAAAGAGCACATTAATACACAAAGTATTTCGCTTCAGTGCCAGTGTCTTTGTTTTTACGTTATAATTAATTAGTGTTGTCTTTGTGTTTAGAGCCTGATGTGACAGCAGGACACGTTTGATGTGAGCACACTGCACATTCTCACTTTATGAAATTCCATCTCCTACTAATGCTTTTGTAAATTCCTTTAGGAATGGTCTTGCTTATCCGACTGCTGCTATTTCACATCATCTCACATGAACTCTGAATATAACCTAATCAGTGTTCTCTATCAGTCTTGCCAACTCCAACTTGCCTCCTTTCTTTCTTACCTTCATGCCTGCTTTCTTTCATTTTTGCTAGAATTCTGTCTTTCTTTTCTCCCTCCCTTCATTCTTTCGTTTTTATATATTTTCTTGCTTTCCTTCTTTCTTGCCTTCCTTCTTTACTTCCGTCTTTCCATCTTACCTTCATTTTTAATATCTTTCCTTGGTCCTTTCTTCCTTTCCTTTTTGCCTTCTTCCATTCTGTCATTGTTGCTTTCTTTCTCTTTTTTCTTTCCTGCCTTCTTTCCTGCACGTCATCTTTACTTATTTCCTTCATTTTTGTTTTCTTTATTTCTTTATTTTCATTCTTCTTTCCTTCCTGTCTTCTATCTCTCTTTCTTCTCCATTCCTCTTCCTTCATTTCGTTCTTCCTTCCTTTCTTTCTTTCTTTCTTTATTTCTTGCCTTCTTTCTTAAAGGCCAGAGGCTGGCAGTGAGTTCCAGACCATTTGGCTTATTTAGGTCAAAACCTGAAACATTATTCCTGTCTGCGGACCTACAGCCCCAGTTCTGCAATATATTTCTCAAACTGAACACAGATCCTCTCAATGCTAACTCTTTGGGTGTTACAGATAATCTCCTCCAGACTACTTTATATTGCTCTGAAGTTTTTACAACGTGCAGTAAAGTGGCAATCCTTCTTCCCCCTCTTGGAAACTTTTCTTGGTACGTTTTGAGCCCCTCCCTTGAAATCAATGAAAGTCTTGAATTTTATCCTCCCACATTACTTTCTTGGTAAGAGTTTTGCCTTCTAGGTCATGGAGTTAGGGACGTTCCTAGGTCACAAGCCTTATTAATGTCCCCTGCCATGCATTCTCATTTTGAACTTGGGGCCCACTGTTCACCCTAAAGTCTGTTTGGACTTTCATGCTGAAAAGTAATCTCCTTCCATCCTTTTTTCATGAGCCTCAGCAGGTGCACAGTTCAGGTCACATGCAATGGATTTGGTTTGGACTTTATTGGATAATTAATGTTCTACCTATCTTTGAATTTAAAATGTCCTCCTTTCGAGCTGCCATGGAGATAGGATCAGAAAGCTCAAAGACGGACTACAAAGACTTCATGCTCAGGCTGGCAGACTGTGCTTGAGGCTCCGGAGGCCAGCCCTGAATGCACCACACTCGTTTCCAGTGGAGTGCATCATCAGATTCAAGGCGCCCTTTATTGCTCTTTATGACCTACTGCAACAAAGGTCTTTGATAGCCACAACAATTGGCTCAACATTCTATCCCTTCCAGGAACATTTGTTCAACTACATTTGCCAAAGCCTCTTCACATGGTCAATCACTGGGATTGCCAGGGTACCACAAAACTCTGAAAGGATTCACTAGGGACCCTTGCCTGGAGAAGAGACCCAAACTAACTTGGTTTGTGAAACTCCTCAGAGCTGAGCTTTAGGAACTGAAAAGTATTCTGCGTGGTTAAAGACAAGTACCCCCGCCATAAGTGTCCAACTGTCCTGTTGTCTGGAACCCTGTGCTGACATTTTGCTTAGGCAAACACAGGTTATGTCAATGTACCATGACATAGGCCTATCTCACGGATTATGGTCTTGTTGAACCAGGAGTGGCGCCCAAGGGAAACCATCATAGTAGTGGACAGCTACCACCTTCACCAAGAGTTAAGCAGCACACGCACAGTGGTGGCAGCATATCCTGTAGTGAGAAATAGTAGTGAACAGGACCTTTTCACCCTGTGTCCCTGGAGTGTGGCCTATAGGTTCACTCATCTTTATAAAAGGTTCAGCTGCTGTGTGCCTATCTCACCCTTGGCCTAGATCAGCTAGATGTGGAGTGCTGTGCAGCGCAGGTGTAGTGACTCTGTGCTGGATGTATGTGTGCCTAGGAAGGGTACAGTACAGGGATAGAGCAGTATTGTGTAGTACATGTGAGATTAGTGCACGTGCTGAGTGTATGTATGCCTGCGAAGAATACATGACATGAAAGATGTAGTGCTGTGACGTGTGTGTGCAATGAAAGCATGTGCTGGGTATATGTGTGCTTGCGTGAAGTACAATACATGAGTGAGCGTGCACATGGTGAGTGTGTGTTCTGGTACAGTGTGCTTCTACATATTATACCCTGGTACAATGCAAAAAGGCTACAGTACTGAGCAGTGCAGTTAGGTTGAATGTGTGTGTGTTTGTAGAGGGACAATGCATGGAGGTAACAGTATTGGAATGCAAGTGTGCTGTGCATGTACACTGAGTGCAAGTGTGACTACATTGGTACCTTACATGGAGGACCCTGAGTTCCATTTAGGAAAGCCCAGGCCTTCTGGGTGAAGCCATGAGGAGTAAAGGAATCCCCACAGACAAATGTGTGTATTGCTGAATTCCTGTGATCTGAATGGGACACACACTGAGGAAAGGGAGGAAGTAACTCTCCCGTTACACTTCAAAAGGTTGCTCTTTGATTCAGTGATAGATCACAATGAAAGGGCCAGCAGCATTTCAGGAAAGGTGTTTGGGCTGAAAAGGGGATCATAAAGAGTACGGCTGGGAGCCTGGTATTAACCCTTTAGTGCACATATCACAGTGGCTGAAACCAAGGTGTGAACTCTGGTAACTCCTGTAAATTGTGCTGTGGGCCAATCAGCTTCGGAATCTTGTCTGCTGTGAAAGAAGAAACAGAGAAGTGAACACTTCAAAATGTGTCATGTGCCAAGGAGCCAGACGAGCTGTGTGAGAAGGGGAAGCTCTGCACGGTTTCTGCCTATGACCAGGACTGGGCGCAAAGGCCTGCAAGTGTTCCTGCAGGGTGAGAGGACATCATCCAGAAGAACCAAGACCACCTGCCCTGGTGGACCAATTCCTGCCTGCTTGCCAGGACCAGTGTGTCCTGTGAGGATGAGGAGAACATTGGAGGGAGCAAGGTTCAGTGGGGAGACCTACAGAGAGAACTCCGTGTGGGAGATGTGAGGTGTCGGCTGTGCACCGATCAAGTTGTAGCCTGTGTGCAGGAGTGTTGGCTCGGCGACCCCATATGTCAGGAGAGGACCATCGTAGACTGAACTACAAGATAGCGCTGTGCAGGACTTGCCAAACCCGTACCACGGCACTGCGGTACCCCAATATGCAGGAGGGTCCTCCGGTAAAGTTGCTAGTGTGAGAGCGTGGGACTTTGAATCACTGTGGTGGAGGCGCTTGCACAGGAGGAGTCTGCACCCGTGCTGTAAAGTACCACAGCAACCCAGTAAGCCAGGAGGGGCTGTTGGTACCAAATTAGGGGCCGATTAGGATGGCGGACGGACTTTGTCCGTCTGCCATCCTGTCGTGGCAAGGGACCATCCGCCATAATGGCAGAGGTCCCGTGCGGCGAATTAAGATGCACCCGCCACAGTGGCTGGTGAATCCCGCATTTTGCACTGCCCGCCGCAATGCTAAAAATGCATGTTGTGCGTTTCAAAGCACAACATGACAGGCACCGCGCGGTGCCTGCCATGTTGTACTTTGAAACGCAGGGGGGTACCATAGGTACCCCCCATGTGCACCCCCCACCCCACCTTGAACCTGGGGTCCTGCAACCGGCCCCCAAAGCAAAGACCGTATGCCTTTCTGTGATGGCATTGCCGCCACGAAAAGGCATTCACCAAAGCGCATCTGATAGACACCGCCACCATATTAGACCTTTTCCGCCACGGTCGCAAGGCGACCGCGGCGGAAAAGCGGCGGACGGTCTTCCCATCCGCCGCGGACCCCCCAGCCATCCTAATGTGGCGGGGGGTCATTTCAGGGAGGATGGCGGACGGATTGCCCCCGCCGTGCCGGCGATGGCTACCGCCAGCCCGGCGGGGGCAATCCGTCCGCCATCCTAATCGGCCCCTACGTTTTGGGATGCTGCCTGAGGAAAAGACTGAGAATGTGTTCTGCGGGCCGAGCCCACACAGAGAGGGAACTGGCCCTGATGGACCCCCTAAGACTGCAGAGGAAACTGTGGACGACGGCGCACCCTTGCTAGGCTCCAGTACGGAGCTGAAGTAAAGGAACCCCACCCTCCTACCTTCGCTGGGGAAGGTTGACTTACTGCATTCTGGGAACTGCTCCGAGAGCTGGAGAATTCTGGCAGCAACACTCAGGAAAGAGAGTCTGTGCCGCTGGGTGCTGTAGCGTTGGGCCGTGAGCAGCCCGACTTCTCCAAGCAGGAGCAGAACTCATGGGTGCTCACTCTGAGGGCACCCTCTACAAAGCTGAACCCTCTGCAGAAGCACCATACACACTTTGAAAAATTTCTGAAGAGTCAAAGAAGAACACTAAAGTTTGGCCTTTCAGTGAACATTCCCCGGATGCGACCACCAGGAAATGGGGAATACCAACAAACATGTTACAAGGAAAAAGGAGGAACAGGGATTTGCCTGAAACTACAGGAGCCCCTACCTCAAGGGGATTGTGTTGTTGCATCTTTGTGGAAGAGGTGTGGTGCAGCGGCCAGGGTGCCTGACTCCGGACCACAGGGTTCACGGTTCAATCCCCGGCTCCGGCGGCAGGTTAGCCCAGCACCATGTGACTCTGGGCAATAGCTTGCTTAATCTTCTCGAGGGCCCCCAGCGCCAGGACACCTCCGTCGGAGGTAGCTGTGCGCTTCACAAATACTGGCATTTTTGCATTTATCTAAATGACGTTATTCCCTTTGCATGTATAAAGTTAGAAAAATACGTATTTTCCTTATAATAGCAAGTATTTCACTGGACATTGATTTATTGTTAGTACTGTTTGCACTTTGAGTTATGAGTCGCGTTCACATACCTGTATCTACACTTCCCTCACCGCTACTACTGAGAGTCAAGTGTAGATGCAGTACTCGATACAGATGCTCAGGTCTATAGTAGGTCGGGTCATCAGGAGGAAAATGCATCAACCATCACAGTTGGGCTCAGTAGCGCCTCTGTGCCTTGTGGCCCTCTGACAGGGGTTCTGACATGAACTATTCAAACATTCCTTTAAATAGAGGATTGACTTTGAAGCAAGAATCGATGTTTGTCTACATTCGACTGGACTCACTGTAGTAGTTTATTTATCTATTGGCTCTCTATATTTTAGTATTCAAAGTTACTATAAAAAGATACTTTGCACTTTACAAACACTTTTCTATTAACGCATGAGCACTAGTGATATGGATGAAATGTTGGAAACAGATCAGAAAGGATAAAGCCGAAAAGTAACAGGTACGTCTCTAAATAAACATATGAAAGATTGTCATGATTGCTGGTTTTTTCTTTTAATTGGAGCAACTTTGTTTTGGTGCTGGTATAAGTGTACAAGAGGATGTGTTTCCAATTGATCTAGAGTACATGTGGAGGAAACACTGTTTGGTAATAGGGAAAGGAAATCCCAGCTTTAGGTTTACACTGAACAGGGTGTGAGGGTGGTCTGGCAGCAACCTCTCTCACCTCAATGGTTGCTGGGGTTGATTTGCAGATCTGGCTAACTAGTCTGCTGTCTCCTTCCTCCATCATCACTCCACTTGCGTCCCTCCCAAAGATGTGTGCTCGGTCACAGAGGATGCATCCTCCTCGATAGAAGAACCGGTCTCCAGTCTGTCTCCTAGGTATAGGAGTAGCTGTGCTTTACCGCTAGAACCTCCAGGCAAGTTTCTAGGTTTACACTGAACAACCCACACGTGATGGGGATGCCTACGTCTACATTTATGATGTACAAGAGAACCCCAACCATTGGGCTTATAACCCACCAAGACAAGGTGCCAGTGACTCCAACCCAACCCTAGGGTCCACATTCAAAAACATACATGGCAACATTCAAGGAACCCCACAACTAGGGTTCAAGCCCAACCATCTCAATATGTCAGGATAAAGAGAAAAATAACACCAGCTAACATATGTCAGAAGGTGACGTTCAGATCACACAGTGGGATGTCAGACCCTAGCAGATTATTACCTGAACGCCATGCGAGGATGGTGGATCACCACACAACCACATGCCAGTGAAGACGGAGGTGGCAATCGAGATGCAAAACTCCAACAGCGCAAGCGTAAGAAGAAAGGACAGACTCCCATTCTCTAAAATCTGTAAGAGAAGATCAGAAACAGAAAAAGTCAACATAATTTACTGCCACAGAGACCCTCCAAGACCCTCTTGGCCACCTCCTACCTGGTTACTCTTGATTCCTCAGGTGCTCTATGAAGTACAGATTTACCCTCACTTTCTCAATTCTATTGCTTCCCCTGATACTACTGATATTTATAATAATGTAATGCATTTCCTAGTATGAATCCTGGTATTAACACATTCCATGGATTCCTCTTTCCATGAACATGGCCTGTCAATGACACGCCTCCTCTTCCCACGTTTGAGGTATAAGTCAAAATTGGACAATCAACTCAGAAGCGTTTGTGGTCATTCAATTTAGGACTCGTTTGCTTGCCTCTGGCAAATACTGCTCCACAATTCAGCACAAAAATAAATCTTTTCTAAACTACACAAAATTAAATTGCAACAATTGTAAACTAAATTAAACTACAACAATGTGATTGTTTTTTAAAGATACTAAAGGAAGCATTAATTCTTTTGGTATGCCAGTCTTCCGTACACCATAAACTTGCCAAGCTTCTAGGTAAGATGAATTTAACGTATGTCTGCAGAACATACATTTACCTAATCTCAGCATATGAATTTATAACATTTTGGAACATCATGAATTGGTAGGACAGAAGTACAAAGGCAACATAGCAACTGGGTGGGGGGGAAGGTGGATGGAGGGGAGTACACAAGGGTGTCCACAACATGGGGAGACTGGGAGAAGCAAATGGGCCGTAGACAGCAACACTGAGTGCAGAGGGTGAGAAGTACAGAAAGGAGACACCTGGAAAACATATCCTATGGAGTGCTTAACCCCAAAGACAAAAATAGAGTGCTTGAAAATCAGGCAGTGGAAGCATAGCCAATCAAAACTGATGGTAAAGAGTGTGTGTTCCATGGGATGGACAAACAGAAGATTGACAAGTTGAGACACAAACAGGAAGCAGGTAAAGCAAGAGAAGGATGTGGGGGAGATTCAGCAGCTGGGAACGGGAGGGTGGAGGAGTTGAGCAACCAGAAGTGGGAGGGTGGGGAGGTTTAGAAACCAGGAGCTTTCAGCAACTGGGAATGGGAGGGTGGGGGTATCATCAACCCAGAGTGGGAGGAACAACAACCAGAGCAGGTGGGTAGGGGGAGGGGCAACAATAGAGAGTGAGAGGATGAGGTGGGCAACAAACTGGAGTGGGAGGGATGGGGGACAACAAACAGGAGCTCAACAAGCAATGTGTGCGGGGGCTACAAGAGTAAGCTGCTGGGAGGGTGGGTGGATGCAGCAACCAAGAGGGTGGGTGAGGGCAGCATCCGAGAGCAGGAGGGGGGGGGTTTAGCATCCAGGGCGGGAGGGTGGTATGGTTAAAAGCAGCACTTGAGGGAGAAGCATATAAGAAAGAAATGAATGCAGGGGGAGAAGTACTCAACGCCAAGTGCAACACAGAGGGGAGCAGAGGAGAAGCACACCAGCAAGAGAGCGACATGGAGCAAAGAAGGGAGAAGAGAAGATCATAAGGGAGACAGTTGCAAACCACATCTAGTCTCATTGAGTAATTACTCAAAAAGAAAAATTAGCATAACTAAAAAGAAAAGTAAGCAGTGGAAGTTCACAAGCATTCTCTACGGGAGTAAAGAGGTTATAGGCAGGTTCAAACTTCCCATAAGGCTACCAGGCACTGCCCAATGGGCTGGTTTGACCGTTCAGTGTGGGGGCCAACTTTGTTGGAGGCTGCTTGAGGACCTGTTTTATGCTCTGCTGGGACGGTTTTTACTGTTGGTGTCTCTGATATTAAAATAAACTTTATCTTCAGTAGCTCAAATCCATGAAGTCTTCTATACCTTTCAAAAAATTTACTCAGCGAGTCTTTACAACTTCCAACCTGCCCCAATTTGCAAATATGTGCCGAGGTTTTAGCTAATAATTCACTAATGGGGACCACTTTTATTTTGTTGCCTGGGCCTATTTTCTGTCCCAGTCCGACCCGCACTATGGGACCAACACAGTAGAGGAAGGTAATGAACAGAGAGCAAACAAATGAGAGTGACAACAAAGTCAGCAGGTGGTAAGCAATGGGCATGCTCTAAGCATACTGTAAGCTGACAATAGGTCTTTCACAAAAAAATAATCCTGCAACAGAGTTTATGACAGTTCAGGGTAGCAAAATGTGGAAACCAAAGACTTTCCTCCTATTCTTGCTGTTTCATAACCAAGCATTAGGCTGCTGTTCAACCACATATAATTCATCCATAAAGTAGCATCTAAGGAGGATAAAGGTTACCCTTCAATGTATCACAATCACTCGTAATGACTCTATACCTTTTGTAAATGTGTATCAAAGGAGCAGCATCAATTATTTTCAGATTGTGTTAATGAGTGTTGGTGTGTGCAACAATGGTCACAGTCAAACTAGATACATAGGATGTAACAGTATATGTGAGTGAATTCTTCAGAGTTACTGTGACTGAGTAAGTGGATATACAAGTGAGTGGCTGTATGACTGCATATGTATGATATATTTCTATATCTAAGCACCAAATCAGTAAATTAGATTATGTGTGAGCACAGATCGAGTGAGACAATGGTTGTGTTAGTGACTATTTCAGTAAAGTTGAGGATTAGGTGAGGGTGGATGTTTTTGGAAGCTGAATAGCTGAAATATGGAAGTGGTTTTGTCAGTGGAGACAGAAGAAGGAGCTTCTGGTCACTAGTGAATATTATTCTCAGGGCTCTACACAACTCGGGAAGGTGAATGTGTGCCTGTGTACTTCTTAATGATTTACACTTGCTCCTTTGATAAAGTTTGAGCCACACCTATCCAGATCTGAGCTAAGGTTCTTCAAACGAATCCGACTGGACCCAGTATAGGTAGTGAGTTTATTACACAGTGAAGTCTCTCAACCATACTATATAATAAACTACTTTCCTCACATGAATCAAGATGGGCAACAGACAATGGACAAGGGTGTAAGAATCAGATGAATCAGATTTGTTAAGTCAAAACAGGTTTATTCCATAAATGAATCCCATCCATATCTGAGCTGTAGCAAGGGTGAAAACCAGGCTTCAACTGCTGGCACATCTGTTCACATCATACCATTCTTAAGCACTTAGCAACAGGTGTAGAACCTTAAGATGCCACATATTCCCATCCTTTTAAACTAAGAAAGAAAAGATTATAATACTTCAAAACTATGTAACATGCATAAAATCTATTTAACAAAATCTATCAAATGAGCAGGAGGACAAGAAACTCTAGAAGACCTGCGAATGTCCTGAGGGAAACATGATTGAGAAAGACTGGAGCCCTTAGAATTACAAAAAGTCTTTTCTAACCACCACTACCCTGTTCAAGTTCCAAATGCGGTGATCAGCAGTCTGAAAGCATTGTTGAAAATGATAATCACTTGGATGGGCTTCAGAAACGCTGAAGATGACTTTCTGTTAGAAGGATTTTTTATGAGAACCCAATCACCAACTTTTACCAAAGTTTTTTTACACTTTTTTTAAAATCATAAAGTCTTTTTCTAGACTCAATTTTCTTAGACTCATATAATTCCCAATTAGACTTTTAGTTCTGAGAAAATAGCTCTGGTTGCATGTCATTGACCCAAGGAGATGCAACAAAGGTGTTAGGACACCTACCTCTAAATAATTCAAATGGGGTTCTTTTGGTGACAGAATGAGGTGATAATCTGGAAACCTCAACCTTCTTCCAAACCTGAGTATGCCAATCAGAACCTGCTGGTTTCGCCATGTCAATAGTTTCTTTTAATACACGGTTGAACCTCTCCACAATTCCATTTGTTTCTGGGTGGTATAAAGAAGATTTATTGTGTTTAATACCCCGTCTAGATAAGAAAGATTCCATTTCCCTAGACACCAATTGGACCCCATTGTCCGAACAAATGGCTTGTCTGGCGAAGAGCTTTTCCAAAAAAGTAATAACGTGTTTAGTCTCGATCCCTCTTGAAATAGCTATTTCTGGCCATCTCAGGAAGAAATCGGATGTATGACATCACAACGCAACTTTCACTCCGCACTACCATTACAACGCAGTTTTTACAACGCAAGTCGTTACAACGACTTGCGTTGGGGGGCGCTGGATAGTGGAATAGTTTAATTTTCTATTCCAACTCCAGTCCCCGTGGATAGTAGGGAAGGTGTTGGATAGAAAATTAAACTATTCCCTATCCTACAGCGCCCTCCAGCGCAAGTCGTTGTAACGACTTGCGTTGCAATAGCTGCGTCATAATGGTAGTGCGGAGTGAAAGTTGCGTTGTAAAGGATGTTTCCCGAAGAAATCAACTAACACAAAAACATACCACTCAGTACCACAAGAATGTATGGGACCCAGGATATGTAGTCCAACCTCTTTCCAAGGTCCATCAGGTCGATCCCTAATGATCATACGTTGTACTTTAGGTTTGGCTACCCTTTCGCTCAAAGCACTTTCCACACAGTCTCTAATCTTGCGCTCTACCTGTACATCCATGCCTGGCCACCAATAAGACAATCTGAGCCTCTCTTTTGTCTTAGAAATACCTAGATGTGCCACATGTGCAAGAGAAAAAAGTTCTTCCCTGATTGAGCTAGGAGGTATCAATCTCAAACCCCTGAAAAGCAAACCATTTTGTTCAGATAACTGGTCTCTAACATGCCAAAATTTCTCCAGATTTTATCCCTCTTGGGTTTGAGTCCCCAACCCATATTGACATTATGTTAAACTTTCCTTAACTCTGTTGATTGTGGTGCTGCCTTGCCCTGTTGATTGTGGTGCTGCCTTGCTCTATTTATCTGTTGATTGTGGTGCTGCCTTGCTCTGTTGTTTGTCGTGATGCCTTGAACTGCTGATTGTGGTGCTGCCTTGCCCTGTGGATTGTGGTGCTGCCTTGCTCTGTTGATTGTGTTGATGCCTTGCCCTGCTGATTGTAGTGTTGCTTTGCTCCGTTGATTGTGGCGCTGCCTTGCTCTGTTGATTGTGGTGCTGCCTTGTCATGTTGATTGTGGTGCTGCCTTGCTCTGTTGATTGCGGTCCTGCTTTGCTCTGTTTATCTGTTGATTGTGGTGCTGCCGTGCCCTGCTGATTGTGGTGCTGCCTTGCCCTGTTGATTGTGGTGCTGCCCTGCCCTGCTGGTTGTGGTGCTGCCTTGCCCTTTTGATTGTGGTGCTGCCTTGCTCTGTTGATCTGTTGATTGTGGTGCTGGCTTGCTCTGTTGATCTGTTGATTGAGGTGATGTCTTGCTCTGTTGCTTGAGGTGCTGCCTTGCCCTGTTGATCTGTTGATTGTGGTGCTGCCTTGCTCTGTTGATCTGTTGATTGTGGTGCTGCCTTGCTCTGTTGATTTTGGTGCTGCCTTGCCCTGTTGATTGTGGTGCTGCCTTGCTCTATGTATCTGTTGATTGTGGTGCTGCCTTGCTCTGTGGTTTGTGGTGCTGCCTTGCCATGCTGATTGTGGTGCTGCCTAGGTCTGCTGATTGTGGTGCTGCCTTGCCCTGCTGATTGTGGTGCTGCCTTGCCCTGCTGATTGTGGTGCTGGTGCTGCCTTGCCCTGCTGATTGTGGTGCTGCGTTGCCCTGTTGATTGTGGTGCTGCCTTGCCCTGCTGATTGTGGTGTTGCCTTGCCCTGCTGATTGTTGTGCTGCCTAGGTCTGCTGATTGTGGTGCTGCCTTGCCCTAATGATTGTGGTGCTGCCTTGCCCTGCTGATTGTGGTGCTGCCTTGCCCTGCTGATTGTGGTGCTGCCTTGCTCTGTTGATTGTGGTGCTGCCTTGCCCTGTTGATTGTGGTGTTGATGTGTTCTGTTGATCTGTTGATTGTGGTTCTGCCTTGCCCTGTTGATTGTGGTGCTGCCTTGCTCTGTTGATTGTGGTGTTGCCTTGCTTTGTTGATTGTGATGCTGCCTTGCCCTGTTGATTGTGGCGGTGCCTTGCTCGGTTGATTGTGGTGCTGCCTTGCCCTGTTGATTGTGGTGCTGCCTTGCTCTGTTGATTGTGGTGCTGCCTTGCCCTGTTGATTGTGGTGCTGCCATGCCCTGCTGATTGTGGTGCAGCGTGGCCCTGTTGATTGTGGGGCTGCCTTGCTCTGTTGATTGTGGTGCTGCCGTGCTCTGTTGATTGTGGTGCTGCCTTGCCCTGCTGATTGTGGTGCTGCCTTGCCCTGTTGATTGTGGTGCTGCCTTGCTCTGTTGATTGTGGGTCTGACTTTGTCTGTTGATTGTGGTGCTGCCTTGCTCTTTGATTGTGGGGCTGCCTTGCTCTGTTGATTGTGGTGCTGCCTTGCCATGTTGATTGTGGTGCTGCCTTGCTCTGTTGATTGTGGTGCTGCCTTGCCCTGCTGATTGTGGTGGTTTTAGTCTGCAGGTGACTTTGGGCACCTGACATGGATGTGGACATGGACTCCTGCAGGACAGGCCCTCTGACCCCGTTGTTCCGGGCAACATGTGCATGCAATCGGAAGTTGTAATCCATTCAGCTCTCGCTTCTTGGACAAATTGCAAATGCACAAGGAAGTAGACAGCCCTAGCATCCGACAAACTACCGACAATGAATGGACCAGACAATATTTCAACACAAGAGATTGGTTGAAATGGCAACTCATCAGGCAACTGAAATGCCAAAGCATTTTGAGCAAAATGACACTTCCTGAGAAGTAGACAGAAGAGGGCCAACAGGTACTACAGCTGGTGCCAAAGTAGCATGGATTAGGGATATCACAAGTGTCAGGAGCCCCACTCACGCTCTTTAAAACACACACTGATTTACGTCACTAAGGTTCCTCTGACATGCTCTGGCATTATGGCTATAAATCTCTAAATTATGGACAGACATATTAAGGAGAAGGGGATGCAAGAGCTAAAAATGCAAGAGTTAATTCAATGAAACTTTTAACCAAAAACCAAAGTGCTCAAAAGTCAAAACATTGAGCAGGCCAAAGGAGTCAAGGTGCTGCGTGAATCTCCTGGAGAAAGTGCCTGAGCTGAGAACATTTGTAAGAGTTTAGGCCTACATCTGTAATGGTCACCAGGGAGTACTCACAAGGAAGGCACCTCTGTACATCTTGCACTGATTGAAGGCGACACCAGCTCCCTCATTCATGCAGATGTCATACGAGTGACTTGCAAGGTCAACGGAGAAGATGACGACGGCGGCCACAGCCTCAAGAGCAGCGACGATGTTCAAGATCAGAGTCCCAATCAGCTGGAGAAAAAGGAGACTTAAAATGAGAAGCTGCAGTGTGTGAGTGTCTCTCAGCTGCAGACATGGGCGATTTAAACAAGCAGCATGCAATGTGTGAGTGTCTGTCAGCTGCAGACATGGGAGATTTAAAGAAGCAGCATGCAATGTGTGAGTGTCTGTCAGCTGCAGACAAGGGAAATTTAAAGAAGCTGCATGCAATGTGTGAGTGTCTGTCAGCTGCAGACAAGGGAGACTTAAATGAAGCAGCATGTAGTGTGTGAGTGTCTGTCAGCTGCAGACAAGGGAGACTTAAATGAAGCAGCATGTAGCGTGTGAGTGTCTTGTCAGCTGCGGACAAGGGAGATTTAAGGTATGGCAGTATCAGTGTCTGCCAGTTGCAGATAAGTGAGAATTGAAAAGAGGCTGCACTGCAGTCTATCAACTGCAGAAAGGGGGATTTAAAAAGAAGTACATGCAATGTCTGGCAGCTGCAGACAGAGGAGATTTAAGGAAGCAGCATGCAATGTGTGAGTGTCAGCTGCAGACAAGGGAGACCTAAATGAAGCAGCATGTAGCGTGTGAGTGTCTGTCAGCTGCAGACAAGGGACACTTTAATGAAGCAGCATGTAGTGTGTGAGTGTCTGTCAGCTGCAGACAAGGGAGACTTAAATGAAGCAGCATGTAGTGTGTGAGTGTCTGTCAGCTGCAGACAAGGGAGACTTAAATGAAGCAGCATGCAATGTGTGAGTGTCTGTCAGCTGCAGACAAGGGAGACCTAAATGAAGCAGCATGTAGCGTGTGAGTGTCTGTCAGCTGCAGACAAGGGACACTTTAATGAAGCAGCATGTAGTGTGTGAGTGTCTGTCAGCTGCAGACAAGGGAGACTTAAATGAAGCAGCATGCAGTGTGTGAGTGTCTGTCAGCTGCAGACAAGGGAGACTTAAATGAAGCAGCATGTAGCGTGTGAGTGTCTGTCAGCCGCAGACAAGGGAGACTTAAATGAAGCAGCATGTAGTGTGTGAGTGTCAGTCAGGTGCAGACAAGGGAGACTTAAATGAAGCAGCATGTAGTGTGTGAGTGTGTCAGCTGCAGACAGTGGAGACTTAAATGAAGCAGCATGTAGTGTGTGAGTGTCCGTCAGCTGCAGACAAGGGAGACTTAAATGAAGCAGCATGTAGTGTGTGAGTGTCTGTCGCAGACAAGGGAGACTTAAATGAAGCAGCATGTAGCGTGTGAGTGTCTGTCAGCTGCAGACAAGGGAGACTTAAATGAAGCAGCATTTAGTGTGTGAGTGTCTTTCAGCTTCAGATAAGGGAGACTTAAATGAAGCAGCGTGTAATGTGTGAGTGTCTGTCAGCTGCAGACAAGGGAGATTTAAGGTATGGCAGTATCAGTGTCTAACACCAGAAACGCCCTGCTAACACCAGAAACGGTCGCTCCCCCCCCTCCTCTCCTCTCCTGGCTGGTATCGTATTTTTGATGCTGAATTCTGCCTCGCATTTCATTTTATTTTCATTGTATTCTGGAATTTAAAGCTGCGCTGCGCTTTGTGACACTGCTGTGCCTTGCTGCCTTGCTGCCTAATAGAATTACATCTCGAGTGTGGTGCTGCCTAATAGAATTACATCTTGAGTGTGGTGATTAGTTATTAGCCCTGCACAGCGCTTTCTAGCTTCACCTGATATAGCGCTTTCCTCTGCTGGCCTCAGATAGTCTTGCCCTGCATAGCGCTCCACTTTCAGTGTGGCTTTTGTTGGTTGAGAAGCTCGCAACGTCTGTTTACCAGACTGCCATTTTGTTGATTTGCTGACCGTCCCTGACCCTCCCTGGACCTCGCTCCCGCCTCCCTGCTGCCCCTCCCACCCACAGAGTTACAGGCTGCCCACATCCTCGTAGTGAACTGTGTCCGCCCTGCTAACACCAGAAACGGTCGCTCCCCCCCCCTCCTCTCCTCTCCTGGCTGGTATCGTATTTTTGATGCTGAATTCTGCCTCGCATTTCATTTTATTTTCATTGTATTCCGGAATTTAAAGCTGCGCTGCGCTTTGTGACACTGCTGTGCCTTGCTGCCTTGCTGCCTAATAGAATTATATCTCGAGTGTGGTGCTGCCTAATAGAATTACATCTCGAGTGTGGTGATTAGTTATTAGCCCTGCACAGCGCTTTCTAGCTTCACCTGATATAGCGCTTTCCTCTGCTGGCCTCAGATAGTCTTGCCCTGCATAGCGCTCCACTTTCAGTGTGGCTTTTGTTGGTTGAGACGCTCGCAACATCTGTTTAGCAGACAGCCATTTTGTTGATTTGCTGACCGTCCCTGACCCTCCCTGGACCTCGCTCCCGCCTCCCTGCTGCCCCTCCCACGCTCCGCCCCTCCACTATCCATATATGACTAATGCATCAGCGCGCAGCGTTCACGCGCAGCGTTTCGCGCCCCAATTGCGCCGAAGGTGCGCCAAAGGTAAGCCCGTCTACGCCCGTCCGCGCCTGGACCGCGCCCAGCGCCCGTCCCCCTGCCCTATGCCGCTCCCAACCCCCCAGAGTAACTTATGATGCCGCTACTCTCCTCGCCTTCAACGCCGGACGCACCCCACTATGCTGCGAAGCTACCCCAGGACGTACCCACGGCCCATTCTCCTGCCTCTCCTGTAAGTTCAACTGCTTCAGGACCCTCACCAAACACACTTCCTCCACACTCAGCTCCGAACCCAATGACTTGAAATGCATCCTACTAAACACCCGCTCGGTCCACAGACACGCAACCGAACTCTGGGACCTAATCGACACTGCGTCACCTGACATCGCCTTCCTCACTGAAACTTGGATGAATGCATCTTCTGCCCCCGACATCGCCATAGCCATACCGGACACTTACAAGATCATTCGAAAAGACCGCACCGATCAAACTGGAGGAGGCATCGCCATCGTCCATAGAAACACCATCAAAATTACAGCCAGATCTGACGACAATCTTGCAACCGCCGAACACCTCCACTTTCAGATCCACACCGACCCCAGGACCACCCTTAGAGGCACCCTCATTTACAGGCCCCCAGGCACCCGATCTCAATTCAGCGAAGACATCACTGACTTCGTCAGCCCGCACGCCCTCGCCTCCGAGAACTACATTCTTCTAGGAGACCTCAACTACCACCTTGACAACATTCTCGACAACAACACCACCACCCTTCTGGACAACCTGTCCAATCTCGGACTCAAGCAACTTGTTGACACCCCCACTCACACAGCCGGACACACGCTCGACCCTATCTTCACCTCCAGCAAGCACATCTCCTTCGATCACACTACAGCTCTCCACAGGACGGATCACAGCTGTGTTCACTTCAGCTACAAAACAACCCTGACCCACAACCGTCCACAACCCATTCCCCGAAGAAAATTGAACAAAAACACCACCGACCAACTCCTCGCATCCCTCAGCCAAAACACTCCCACCCTAACAACGGACCCAGACCAAGCGGCCACAAACCTCAGGCAATGGATTACACACAGTGCTGACGAACTAGCACCCCTGAAAAAAGACCAGTTGAAATCATTGAGCAAAAAGGCTCCCTGGTTCAATGATGACCTTAAAAAATCCAAGAAGACATGCCGCACCCTGGAGAAGAATTGGAGAAAAGAACCAACCTCAGACAACATGGCCTCCCTCAAGACAGCCACCCGCAAACACCACCAACTGATTCGATCCGCCAAGAAATCAGCATTTAAGGACCGTCTCGACAACAATTCTCATAACAGCAAGGAACTCTTCAATATCGTCAAAGAATTCACCAACCCTCCCGCAGCATCCAACGACATCACTAACTCCCAAGACCTCTGCGATGCGCTATCCTCCTTCTTCTACAACAAAATTGCCGACATCCACAACAGCTTCAAGAATACTCCCAAGGACCAACTCACCCCACCCCCTTCTGATCCCACCCCTCCAACTAACTACCTCAACTCCTGGAACCCAATCACCATTGAAGATACCATTCGCCTCATGAACTCAATCCACTCTGGCTCACCTTCTGACCCCTGTCCCCACTACATCTTCAACAAAGCTGACTCCATCATCGCTCCCCAACTCCGCGATGTCATCAACTGCTCCTTCAACTCCGCCACCTTTCCAGAAATATGGAAACACGCCGAACTCAGCGCCCTTCTGAAAAAACCAACAGCAGACCCCTCAGAACTGAGAAACTACCGACCCATTTCCCTCCTCCCTTTCCCGGCCAAAGTCATCGAGAAAGCCGTCAACAGCCACTCGCAGCCTTCCTTGAATCCAACAACTCCCTGGATCCCTCACAGAACGGCTTTCGAGCCAAACACAGCACCGAAACCGCCCTCATTGTGGCGACCGACGACATCCGAGCACTCCTGGACAACGGTGAAACAGTGGCCCTCATTCTACTCGACCTCTCCGCCGCCTTCAACACTGTCTGTCACAACACCCTCATACAACGCCTCAACAACATCGGCATACAAGGAAAAGCCTTGGACTGGATCATCTCGTTCCTAGCCGGGAGAACACAGAGAGTCCGACTCCCCCCTTTCTACTCAGAGCCCACCGAAGTCATCTGCGGCGTACCTCAAGGCTCCTCACTCAGTCCCACCCTCTTCAACGTCTACATGAGTCCCCTCGCCTCCATCGCACGTCAACACAACCTCAACATCATCTCCTACGCCAACGACACCCAGCTAATCCTTTCCCTCACCAAAGACCCCAACACCGCCAAAAACAACCTTCACGAAGGTATGAAAGAAGTAGCTGAATGGATGAAACAGAGCCGCTTAAAACTCAACTCAGACAAAACGGAGGTGCTCATCCTTGGATCCTCCCCCTCAGCTTGGGACGACTCCTGGTGGCCTTCCGCTTTGGGATCAGCGCCCACACCCACTGACCATGCACGTAACCTTGGCTTCATTCTAGACTCCTCTCTCTCAATGTCCAGACAAGTCAACGCCGTATCGTCCTCCTGCTTCAACGTCCTTCGCATTCTCAAAAAGATCTTCCGCTGGATCCCCCTCGAAACAAGAAAGACTGTCACCCATGCACTGGTCACGAGTCGACTGGACTATGGCAACACACTCTACGCCGGAATTACAACAAAATTGCAGAAAAAGCTCCAGCGCATCCAAAACGCATCAGCGAGACTCATATTAGACATCCCGCGCCAAGAGCACATCACCGGTCACTTAAAAAACCTCCACTGGCTTCACGTCAACAAAAGAATTACTTTCCGCCTTCTTACCCACACACACAAGGCCCTTTATAATCTAGGACCCGAATGCCTCAACACCCGACTGTCCTTCTACCATCCCACCCGCCAACTAAGATCATCCAATCAAGCCCTCGCCGCAGTCCCGCGCATCCGAAAAACCACCATGGGTGGTAGATCCTTCTCCTTCCTGGCTGCCAAGACCTGGAACTCACTCCCCTCCCACCTCCGCCTTACTCAGAATCACATATCCTTCAGAAAAGAACTGAAAACTTGGCTATTCGATAAACAGTGAACCCCTCCCTCTAGCGCCTTGAGACCCTCTGGGTGAGTAGTGCGCTTTATAAATGCCTGAACTTGAACTTGAACTTGTCAGTTACAGATAAGTGAGAACTGAAAAGAGGCTGCACTGCAGTCTGTCAACTGCAGAAAAGGGGATTTAAACAGAAGTACATGCAATGTCTGGCAGCTGCAGACAGTGGAGATTTCAAAAGAAGCAGCATAAACAGTTTGTCAATAGCAGAATGTGGAAATTGAAAGTAAGGCAGCATACAGTGCCTGTCAGCTGTAGAATGTGGAGATTTAAAGAAAGGCCAATACAATGTCTGTCAGCTGCAGACACAGGAGATTTAAAGAAGCAGCATGCAATGTGTGAGTGTTTGTCAGCTGCAGACAAGGGAGACTTAAATGAAGCAGCATGCAGTGTGTGAGTGTCTGTCAGGTGCAGACAAGGGAGATTTAAATGAAGCAGCATGTAGTGTGTGAGTGTCTGTCAGGTGCAGACAAGGGAGACTTAAATGAAGCAGCATGCAATGTGTGAGTGTCTGTCAGCTGCAGACAAGGGAGATTTAAAGAGGCAGCATGCAATGTGTGAGTGTCTGTCAGCTGCAGACAAGGGAGACTTAAATGAAGCAGCATGCAATGTGTGAGTGTCTGTCAGCTGCAGAAAAGGGAGATTTAAAGAAGCAGCATGCAATGTGTGAGTGTCTGTCAGCTGCAGACAAGGGAGACTTAAATGAAGCAGCATGTAGTGTGTGAGTGTCTGTCAGCTGCAGACAAGGGAGACTTAAATGAAGCAGCATGTAGTGTGTGAGTGTCTGTCAGCTGCAGACAAGGGAGACTTAAATGAAGCAGCATGTAGTGTGTGAGTGTCTATCAGGTGCAGACAAGGGAGACTTAAATGAAGCAGCATGTAGCGTGTGAGTGTCTGTCAGCTGCAGACAAGGGAGACTTAAATGAAGCAGCATGTAACGTGTGAGTGTCTGTCAGGTGCAGACTAGGGAGACTTAAATGAAGCAGCATGTAGCGTGTGAGTGTCTATCAGCTGCAGACAAGGGAGACTTAAATGAATCAGCATGTAGTGTGTGAGTGTCTGTTAGCTGCAGACAAGGGAGACTTAAATGAAGCAGCATGTAGTGTGTGAGTGTCTGTCAGGTGCAGACAAGGGAGACTTAAATGAAGCAGCATGTAGCGTGCGAGTGTCTGTCAGCTGCGGCCAAGGGAGACTTAAATGAAGCAGCATGCAGTGTGTGAGTGTCTGTCAGGTGCAGACAAGGGAGACTTAAATGAAGCAGCATGTATTGTGTGAGTGTCTGTCAGGTGCAGACAAGGGAGACTTTAATGAAGCAGCATGTAGTGTGTGAGTGTCTGTCAGCTGCAGACAAGGGAGACTTAAATGAAGCAGCATGTATGCTGTGAGTGTCTGTCAGCTGCAGACAAGGTAGACGTAAATGAAGCAGCATGTAGCGTGTGAGTGTCTGTCAGCTGCAGACAAGGGACACTTTAATGAAGCAGCATGTAGTGTGTGAGTGTCTGTCAGCTGCAGAAAGGGAGACTTAAATGAAGCAGCATGTAGTGTGTGAGTGTCTGTCAGCTGCAGACAAGGGAGACTTAAATGAAGCAGCATGTAGTGTGTGAGTGTCTGTCAGCCGCAGACAAGGGAGACTTAAATGAAGCAGCATGTAGTGTGTGAGTGTCAGTCAGGTGCAGACAAGGGAGACTTAAATGAAGCAGCATGTAGCGTGTGAGTGTCTGTCAGCTGCAGACAAGAGAGACTTAAATGAAGCAGCATGTAGCGTGTGAGTGTCTGTCAGCTGCAGACAAGGGAGACTTAAATGAAGCAGCATGTAGCGTGTGAGTGTCTATCAGCTGCAGACAAGGGAGACTTAAATGAAGCAGCATGTAGTGTGTGAGTGTCTGTCAGCTGCAGACAAGGGAGACTTAAATGAAGCAGCATGTAGTGTGTGAGTGTCTGTCAGGTGCAGACAAGGGAGACTTAACTGAAGCAGCATGTAGCGTGTGAGTGTCTGTCAGCTGCAGACAAGGGAGACTTAAATGAAGCAGCATGCAGTGTGTGAGTGTCTGTCAGGTGCAGACAAGGGAGACTTAAATGAAGCAGCATGCAGTGTGTGAGTGTCTGTCAGGTGCAGACAAGGGAGACTTTAATGAAGCAGCATGTAGTGTGTGAGTGTCTGTCAGCTGCAGACAAGGGAGACTTTAATGAAGCAGCATGTCGTGTGTGAGTGTCTGTCAGCTGCAGACAAGGGAGACTTAAATGAAGCAGCATGTAGTGTGTGAGTGTCTGTCAGCTGCAGACAAGGGAGACTTAAATGAAGCAGCATGCAATGTGTGAGTGTCTGTCAGCTGCAGACAAGGGAGACTTAAATGAAGCAGCATGTAGTGTGTGAGTGTCTGTCAGGTGCAGACAAGGGAGACTTAAATGAAGCAGCATGTAGTGTCTGAGTGTCTGTCAGGTGCAGACAAGGGAGACTTTAATGAAGCAGCATGTAGTGTGTGAGTGTCTGTCAGCTGCAGACAAGGGGGACTTTAATGAAGCAGCATGTCGTGTGTGAGTGTCTGTCAGCTGCAGACAAGGGAGACTTAAATGAAGCAGCATGTAGTGTGTGAGTGTCTGTCAGCTGCAGACAAGGGAGACTTAAATGAAGCAGCATGCAATGTGTGAGTGTCTGTCAGCTGCAGACAAGGGAGACTTAAATGAAGCAGCATGTAGTGTGTGAGTGTCTGTCAGGTGCAGACAAGGGAGACTTAAATGAAGCAGCATGTAGTGTGTGAGTGTCTGTCAGCTGCAGACAAGGGAGACTTAAATGAAGCAGCATGCAATGTGTGAGTGTCTGTCAGCTGCAGACAAGGGAGACTTAAATGAAGCAGCATGCAGTGTGTGAGTGTCTGTCAGCTGCAGACAAGGGAGACCTAAATGAAGCAGCATGTAGCGTGTGAGTGTCTGTCAGCCGCAGACAAGGGAGACTTAAATGAAGCAGCAAGTAGTGTGTGAGTGTCAGTCAGGTGCAGACAAGGGAGACTTAAATGAAGCAGCATGTAGCGTGTGAGTGTCTGTCAGCTGCAGACAAGAGAGACTTAAATGAAGCAGCATGTAGTGTGTGAGGGTCTGTTAGCTGCAGACAAGGGAGACTTAAATGAAGCAGCATGCAATGTGTGAGTGTCTGTCAGCTGCAGACAAGGGAGACTTAAATGAAGCAGCATGTAGTGTGTGAGTGTCTGTCAGGTGCAGACAAGGGAGACTTAAATGAAGCAGCATGTAGTGTGTGAGTGTCTGTCAGCTGCAGACAAGGGAGACTTAAATGCAGCAGCATGCAATGTGTGAGTGTCTGTCAGCTGCAGACAAGGGAGACTTAAATGAAGCAGCATGCAGTGTGTGAGTGTCTGTCAGCTGCAGACAAGGGAGACCTAAATGAGGCAGCATGTAGCGTGTGAGTGTCTGTCAGCCGCAGACAAGGGAGACTTAAATGAAGCAGCATTTAGTGTGTGAGTGTCAGTCAGGTGCAGACAAGGGAGACTTAAATGAAGCAGCATGTAGCGTGTGAGTGTCTGTCAGCTGCAGACAAGAGAGACTTAAATGAAGCAGCATGTAGCGTGTGAGGGTCTGTCAGCTGCAGACAAGGGAGACTTAAATGAAGCAGCATGCAATATGTGAGTGTCTGTCAGCTGCATACAAGGGAGATTTAAAGAAGCAGCATGCAATGTGTGAGTGTCTGTCAGCTACAGACAAGGGAGACTTAAAGGAAGCAGCATGCAGTGTGTGAGTGTCTGTGAGGTGCAGACAAGGGAGACTTAAATGAAGCAGCATGTAGCGTGTGAGTGTCTGTCAGCTGCAGAAAAGGGAGACTTAAATGAAGCAGCATGCAGAGTGTGAGTGTCTGTCAGCTGCAGACAAGGGAGACTTAAATGAAGCAGCATGTAGCGTGTGAGTGTCTGTCAGCTGCAGAAAAGGGAGACTTAAATGAAGCAGCATGTAGTGTGTGAGTGTCTGTCAGGTGCAGACAAGGGAGGCTTAAATGAAGCAGCATGTAGTGTGTGAGTGTCTATCAGCTGCAGACAAGGGAGACTTAAATGAAGCAGCATGTAGTGTGTGAGTGTCTGTCAGCTGCAGACAAGGGAGACTTAAATGAAGCAGCATGTAGTGTGTGAGTGTCTGTCAGGTGCAGACAAGGGAGGCTTAAATGAAGCAGCATGTAGCGTGTGAGTGTCTATCAGCTGCAGACAAGGGAGACTTAAATGAAGCAGCATGTAGTGTGTGAGTGTCTGTCAGCTGCAGACAAGGGAGACTTAAATGAAGCAGCATGTAGTGTGTGAGTGTCTGTCAGGTGCAGACAAGGGAGACTTAACTGAAGCAGCATGTAGCGTGCGAGTGTCTGTCAGCTGCGGCCAAGGGAGACTTAAATGAAGCAGCATGCAGTGTGTGAGTGTCTGTCAGGTGCAGACAAGGGAGACTTAAATGAAGCAGCATGTATTGTGTGAGTGTCTGTCAGGTGCAGACAAGGGAGACTTTAATGAAGCAGCATGTAGTGTGTGAGTGTCTGTCAGCTGCAGACAAGGGAGACTAATGAAGCAGCATGCAATGTGTGAGTGTATGTCAGCTGCAGACAAGGGAGACTTAAATGAAGCAGCATGCAGTGTGTGAGTGTCTGTCAGGTGCAGACAAGGGAGACTTTAATGAAGCAGCATGTAGTGTGTGAGTGTCTGTCAGCTGCAGACAAGGGAGACTTAAATGAAGCAGCATGTAGTGTGTGAGTGTCTGTCAGGTGCAGACAAGGGAGACTTAAATGTAGCAGCATGTAGTGTGTGAGTGTCTGTCAGCTGCAGACAAGGGAGACTTAAATGAAGCAGCATGCAGTGTGTGAGTGTCTGTCAGGTGCAGACAAGGGAGACTTTAATGAAGCAGCATGTAGTGTGTGAGTGTCTGTCAGCTGCAGACAAGGGAGACTTTAATGAAGCAGCATGCAATGTGTGAGTGTCTGTCAGCTGCAGACAAGGGAGACTTTAATGTAGCAGCATGTAGTGTGTGAGTGTCTGTGAGCTTCAGACAAGGGAGACTTTAATGAAGCAGCATGCAATGTGTGAGTGTCTGTCAGCTGCAGACAAGGGAGACTTAAATGAAGCAGCATGTAGCGTGTGAGTGTCTGTCAGGTGCAGACAAGGGAGACAGACAAGGGAGTTGTAAGGTATGGCAGTATCAGTGTCTATCAGTTGCAGATAAGTGAGAACTGAAAAGAGGCTGCACTGCAGTCTGTAAACTGCAGAAAAGGGATTTAAACAGAAGTGCATGCAATGTCTGGCAGCTGCAGACAATGGGGATTTCAAATGAAGCAGCATAAAGTGTTTGTCAATAGCAGAATGTGGAAATTGAAAGTAAGGCAGCATACAGTGCCTCAAAGTTTTAGCTCAGCCTCTCTTCTCTCTCACTAGATAAAAAAGTGGGGGGTTGAGTGCATGATGTAGACCCTTTTCAGAATGTAAGGATACCTCACACAGGCTAACGGCAGGACCACAACTGTTGTCCCAGCCGATGACCGTCCAGCGTCATCATTGGTATCCTGCTCCTACGACAGGCTGGCGGTGCAATGCCCGTCGGGCAGCAAGATAAGCTGCACTTTGGCGGAGATCTTTTATTCCGAGCCAGCGGGTGTGTGGGTGTGAGGGGCCTATATAAGGTGCAATAGTGAGCGTGGTGGTGTGTGTTAAAAAAAGTCAGTAGAGTCCTAAAAAGAGAAGATTTTTATTGGTCAGGCTCACTGCTTTATTAAAAAAATATAAAGGGGTAACAAGGAGTGGTAAACAATGAGACCAAACCTTTATTCAACCCTTGTTTGTGGAAACGGTCTGGGGAACTCTGTACAATTCTATTGTTTGCTGCTTCTCAGGACAAGTACATTGGACCCCAGTCAAAATATCGTCCACCCCCTATCCCCCTATTTGATACCAGCATACAGTGCCTGTCAGCTGTAGAATGTGGAGATTTAAAGAAAGGCCCATACAATGTCTGTCAGCTGCAGACACTGGAGATTTAAAGAAGCAGCATGCAATGTGTGAGTGTCAGCTGCAGACACAGGAGATTTAAAGAAGCAGCATGCAATGTGTGAGTGTCTGTCAGCTGCAGACAAGGGAGACTTAAATGAAGCAGCATGTAGTGTGTGAGTGTGTCAGCTGCAGACAGTGGAGACTTAAATGAAGCAGCATGCAGTGTGTGAGTGTCTGTCAGCTGCAGGCAAGGGAGTCTTAAATGAAGCAACATGTAGTGTGTGAGTGTCTGTCAGCTGCAGACAGTGGAGACTTAAATGAAGCAGCATGTAGTGTGTGAGTGTCTGTCAGCTGCAGACAAGGGAGACTTAAATGAAGCAGTATGTAGTGTGTGAGTGTCTGTCAGCTGCAGACAAGGGAGACTTAAATAAAGCAGCATGCAGTGTGTGAGTGTCTGTCAGCTGCAGACAAGGGAGACTTAAATGAAGCAGCATGTAGTGTGTGAGTGTCTGTCAGCTGCAGACAAGGGAGACTTAAATGAAGCAGCATGTAGTGTGTGAGTGTCTGTCAGCTGCGGACAAGGGAGATTTAAGGTATGGCAGTATCAGTGCCTGTCAGTTGCAGATAAGTGAGAATTGAAAAGAGGCTGCACTGCAGTCTGTCAACTGCAGAAAGGGGGATTTAAACAGAAGTACATGCAATGTCTGGCAGCTGCAGACAATCGAGATTTCGAATGAAGCAGCATAAAGAGTTTGTCAATAGCAGAATGTGGAAATTTAAAGTAAGGCACCATGCAGTGCCTGTCAGCTGTAGAATGTGGAGATTTAAAGAAAGGCCCCTACAATGTCTGTCAGCTGCAGAAACTGAAGATTTTAAATAATCCAGCATGCAGTGCCTGCCACCTGCAGAAAGAGGAGATTTAAAGCTAGGCAGCATGCAATGTATGTCAGCTGCAAAAAAAGAGAGATTTAAAATTAGGAAACTGCTAGTATCTAACAATGAATGTGTACGGGGACTGCACTCGTTTAACCAATATTTTAAATGCTTGTTCGATATGTGTGCTGCGCTAGATTAGTGCCTGCTCACTATGTGACGCGTAACTGAACCACATTCACGGAGAAGCCGTTGGGGTTAACGAGAGCTGAGTCACTTAACCAAACGGCCGAACTAAACGCTGTCGAACTAACAAAAGGATTGACGGTTTCAAACCATCTCAAGCCAGTCTGTGCACTCGTGAGAATTCAGATTATCCAAAGTCGCATGCAACGTAATCACCCAATCTATGATTGGATACGAGACTTCATAGTTGTGACCCCTGACGAAGGGGCTCATGCCCCGAAATGCATTGGGTTTATTCAACTGTGATGAACATTTTATGTGATTTATGTACTTTATAATTGAACATTTTATTTGTTGATCGAATGTCTAATATTCACACGATATTGAATAATATGTAAATTAATTTGTGATGCTATGTGTTAGATGATGGGATAAAATCAAACTTGATTTCATTATTGGAGAATTTGAATTATTGTTGGTGCGTGCTAGAGTCCTGGTGACTTTCGGTACCAGGCCACATACTTTATAACTGCTAGTATCTGTCAGGTGCACCAAGGAAAAAATCAGGCAGCATGCAGTGTCTGGTAGCTGTAACAAAATTGGAATATGTAGATGTAATGTATGTAATGGAAGTCGTCTGCAGAGATCGTGAGGTTTATAATTAGGTATGGAAGTGTGCTAGATGTTAAAAAACAAAGAAAAACAATGTAGCAAGGGGAGGTATGCAATGTGAGCTAGTGTATGTAAACTGTTGAAATAAGGACATTCTGAATGTGGAGGTAAGCAGCACGTGCCAGGTTGCAAAATAGGAGATTAAAAAGGAGTGGTATGTGGAGTCTCTTTGGGTGAGTATTGTAACAGGTTTTATGAAAGGGACATAGCAGTGCGTGGCCGCAGTAAACCAGAGCTTCAAAGGGGGCATGAGGTGTGGAGATGCAGAAAAAAAGGAGAATTAGACATGGGGAGCAGCAGACCCCATCAGTTGTTGAAAAAGAGATTTTCTGTAGAATGGAGAGATATGGGTGGGCTGTTGGTATCAGAAGTGGGAGCTGGGAGTGCACAACGTATGTGAGTTTCAGCTGCAGACAATATAGGACTTACAAATAAGGCTTCGGGTATTTGGTATTTCTTGCATTGAGGTCTGTATACAGCCATAATTAGGTGTTTATCATTAGCAGGATTCATTTTCAATCATTCACATTTAACTCTGTGAAAATTTAAATGAATAAATATATATTTTTTGCTCATTTATATCCACGCAAATATTCCTGAGGGGTTTCTGGTCTGCGCTACGAATTCATAAACAACTATGTTTTTTCATTGCACTCTTTTTAAACCCTTCCGTGCGCCTGTTGGCCAACGGCCGTCGCGAGCGCTACCTCTGTAGTGCTGCGCATTACCGTTGGCCGACGCGGCCCTGCCCACTCAATGGAACGCCCGCACCGCGGCGGAATTGCCGCCGCGGTTAAGGCGTTAAACACACATTATAATAATTGTTACAGTAACTAAACCTACAGGTATCCAAGCACTGCAAATGTCAGGATTAAGAGGGATGGCTAAGAGGTCCTTCACAGGAGTATGAACTGCCTCCTGCTGCTTACCATGCTGCGGAAACCCGGCATCTGGTGTGAGATGGAAATGGGTCTGAGAAGGCAAACAAGTCATTCATTGCAAAACTGCTGATCTGCCCCACCCCTTAAAGCAAAGGGCAAAATTACTCATGTTTGTTCAGCAAACAGGTTTAACCAGATGCTCATTTACAAATGTCAGACCGGTGCAGGCTTCGTATCGAGTAATACTGAAGGGTGTGTTGTATGGCCTCCTTGTCCAGTCAAGATGAAGGGTGCCATGAGGGCTCCTCATCGAGTGGAGCTGGAGGGTAACGTGTGGGGTCATAACCCACTGGAGCTGAAGGGTTTTGTGTGGGCTCCTCGTCCGGTGAAGCTGAAGGGTTTTGTGTGGGCTCCTCGTCCAGTGAACCTGAAGGGTGTTGTGTGGGCTCCATGTCCAGTGGAGCTGAAGGGTAACATGAGGGCTCATGGTCAAGTGGAGCGGAAGGGTGCCGCATGGACTTCTCGTCCAGTGATACTGAAGGGTGCTGCGTGGGCTCCTCGTCCGGTGAAGCTGAAGGGTGCTGCGTGGGCTCCTTGTCTGGTGAAGCTGAAGGGTGCTGCGTGGGCTCCTTGTCCGGAGGAGCTGAGGGGTGCTGTGTGGGCTCCTCGTCCGGTGGAGCTGAAGGGTGCTGAATGGGCTCCTGGTCCAGTGGAGCTGAAGGGTGCCGCATGGACTTCTCGTCCAGTGATACTGAAGGGTGCTGCGTGGGCTCCTCGTCCGGTGAAGCTGAAGGGTGCTGCGTGGGCTCCTTGTCTGGTGAAGCTGAAGGGTGCTGCGTGGGCTCCTTGTCCGGAGGAGCTGAGGGGTGCTGTGTGGGCTCCTCGTCCGGTGGAGCTGAAGGGTGCTGAATGGGCTCCTGGTCCAGTGGAGCGGAAGGGTGCCGCATGGACTTCTCGTCCAGTGATACTGAAGGGTACTGCGTGGGCTCCTCGTCTGGTGAAGCTGAAGGGTGCTGCGTGGGCTCCTCGTCTGGTGAAGCTGAAGGGTGCTGCGTGGGCTCCTTGTCTGGTGAAGCTGAAGGGTGCTGCGTGGGCTCCTCGTCCGGTGAAGCTGAAGGGTGCTGCGTGGGCTCCTTGTTTGATGGAGCTGAAGGGTGCTGTGTGGGCTCCTCGTCTGGTGGAGCTGAAGGGTGCTGTATGGGCTTCTTGTTAGGTAGAGCTGAAGGGTGCTGCGTGGGCTCCTTGTTCAGTGGAGCTGAAGGGTGACGTATGGGCTCCTTGTCTGGTGGAGCTGAAGGGTACTACGTGGGATCCTCGTCCGGCGAAGCTGAAGGGTGCTGCGTGGGCTCCTCGTCTGCTGAAGCTGAAGGGTGCTGCGTAGGCTCCTTGTCTGGTGAAGCTGAAGGGTGCTGCGTGGGCTCCTTGTCCGGTGGAGCTGATGGGTGCTGTGTGGGCTCCTCGTCCGGTGGAGCTGAAGGGTGCTAAATGGGCTCCTGGTCCAGTGGAGCGGAAGGGTGCCGCATGGACTTCTCGTCCAGTGATACTGAAGGGTGCTGCGTGGGCTCCTCGTCTGGTGAAGCTGAAGGGTGCTGCGTGGGCTCCTTGTCTGGTGAAGCTGAAGGTTGCTGCGTGGGCTCCTCGTCCGGTGAAGCTGAAGGGTGCTGCGTGGGCTCCTTGTCTGGTGAAGCTGAAGGGTGCTGCGTGGGCTCCTTGTCCGGTGGAGCTGAAGGGTGCTGTGTGGGCTCCTCGTCTGGTGGAGCTGAAGGGTGCTGTATGAGCTCCTCTCTCGGTGGAGCTGAAGGGTGCTGTTTGGGCTCCTCTTTCGGTGGAGCTGAAGGGTGCTGTATGGGCTTCTTGTTAGGTAGAGCTGAAGGGTCATGCGTGGGCTCCTTGTTCAGTGGAGGTGAAGGGTGCCGTATGGGCTCCTTGTCCGGTGGAGCTGAAGGGTACTGCGTGGGCTCCTCGTCCGGTGAAGCTGAAGGGTGCTGCGTGGGCTCCTTGTCTGGTGAAGCTGAAGGGTGCTGCGTGGGCTCCTTGTCCGGTGGAGCTGAAGGGTGCTGTGTGGGCTCCTCGTCTGGTGGAGCTGAAGGGGGCTGTATGAGCTCCTCTTTCGGTGGAGCTCAAGGGTGCTGTATGGGCTCCTCTTTCGGTGGAGCTAAAGGGTGCTGTATGGGCTTCTTGTTAGGTAGAGCTGAAGGGTGCTGCGTAGGCTCCTTGTTCAGTGGAGCTGAAGGGTGCCGTATGGGCTCCTTGTCCGGTGAAGCTGAAGGGTGCTGTATGGGCTCCTTGTCCGGTGGAGCTGAAGGGTGCTATATGGCCAGGACTTCGGAACAGTTAGAGACCATGACACATCCATTTTCTTTGACCCCTCTGATGCTCACAGTCTACACACCCATTGGAGTAGAAGCTTAGGGGAACGAGGCCTAGTTTTCTGTGTACTGCCTAATTGTATAAGTAAATACAGACTAGAAAAGTGATTTTCTGCCCTGATTTATGCGTAAAGATCAGTAAAAAAGGATAAAGGAGAGCCTTCATTACAAAGAAAAGCGAGGCTAAGTCATTTCGATGAAGGCGCAGCAGCTGTGTAAACTGATGCCCATGTGGAAGGAGTAAAAGAGTGTGAGTGATGAGTGTCTCTCAGCCAGAGCGGGTGCTGAAATTAGAAGGAATTTGGTGTCTCAGATGGAGGTGCAGTCAGAATTGAAAGAGATATGTAGTCTTTGCCCTGGAGGAGGAGTTAAAATAGGAAGTGATGTATAGTTTCTCCAATAATGGTGGGGTCAAAATGGGAAGGGATCTATAGTTTCTATAATGTAGGTGGAGTCAGAATGGGATGGGATCTATAGGTTCTACAATAGAGGTGGAGTCAAAATGGGACAGGATCTCTAGTCTCTTCAATGGCGGTGGAGTCAGAATTGAATGGGATCTATAGTCTCTCCAATGGAGGTGGAGTCAGAATGGGAAGTGATCTATAGTTTGTATAATGGAGGTGGAGTCAGAATGGGATGGGATCTATAGGTTCTACAATGGAGGTGGAGTCAGAATGGTATGGGATCTATAGTCTCTCCAATGGAGATGGAGTCAGAATGGTACGGGATCTATAGTCTCTCCAATTGAGATGGAGTCAGAATGGGAAGTGATCTGTAGTCTCTCCAATAGAGGTGGAGTCAGAATGGGAAAGGATATATAGTCTCTCCAATGGAGGTGGTGTCAGAATGGGATGGATCTATAGGTTCTACAATGGAGGTGGAGTCAGAATTGAACAGATCTATAGTCTCTCCGATGGAGGTGGAATCAGAATGGGATGGGATCTATAGGTTCTACAATGGAGGTTGAGTCAGAATTGGACAGGATCTATAATCTCTCCAATAGAGGTGGAATCAGAATGGCAAGGGATCTACAGTTTCTCTAATGGAGGTGGAGTCAGAATAGAAAGGGATGTATAGTCTCTCCAATGGAGGTGGAATCAGAATGGGATGGGATCTATAGGTTCTACAATGGAGGTGGAGTCAGAATTGGACAGGATCTATAGTCTATCCAATGGAGGTGGAATCAGAATGGGAAGGGATCTATAGTCTCTCCAATTGGAGGTGGAGTCAGAATAGGAAGGGATCTACAGTCTCTCCAATGGAGGTGGAATCAGAATGGGATGGGATCTGTAGGTTCTACAATGGAGGTGGAGTCAGAATTGGACAGGATCTATAGTCTATCCAATGGAGGTGGAAGCAGAATGGGAAGGGATCTATAGTGTCTCCAATGGAGGTGGAGTCAGAATAGGAAGGGATCTACAGTCTCTCCAATGGAGGTGGAGTGTGAATGGAAAGGGATCTATAGTGTCTCCAATGGAGGTGGAGTCAGAATGGGAAGTGAACTATTGTTTCTCCAATTGGAGCTGGAGTCAGAATGGGATGGGATTTATAGGTTCTACAATGGAGGTGGAGTCAGAATTGAACGGATCTATAGTCTCTCCAATGGAGGAGGAATCAGAATGGGATGGGATCTATAGGTTCTACAATGGAGGTTGAGTCAGAATTGGACAGGATCTATAGTCTCTCCAATGGAGGTGAAATCAGAATGGGAAGTTTTTCCAATGGAGGTGGAGTCAGAATAGAAAGGGATGTATAGTCTCTCCAATGGAGGTGGAATCTGAATGGGATGGGATCTATAGGTTCTCAAATGGAGGTGGAGTCAGAATTGGACAGGATCTATAGTCTATCCAATGGAGGTGGAATCAGAATGGGAGGGGATATATAGCCTCTCCAATGGAGGTGGAGTCAGAATGGGAAGTGAACTATAGTTCCTCCGATTGGAGTTGGAGTAAGAATGGGAAGGGATTTATAGTCTCTCCAATAAGGGTGGAGTCAGAATTGAACGGGATCTATAGTCTCTAGATGGAGATAGAGTCAGAATGGGAAGTGATGCCTATTACTTTCCACGGAGGTGGAGATAGAATGAAGAAGTAATATATAGTCTCTACAATGGAGGTAGCGTTACAACAGAAAGAGGTGTGCAAGTCTCTCCACTGGAGGAAGAATTTGAATAGGAAGTGATGCATTGTCCCTCCAATAAAGGAATAATCAGAATGGGAAGCGATCTATAGTCTGTCCAATGGAGGTGGGGTCAGGATAGGAAGAGATGCCTAGTCCCTACCATGGAGGAGGTGTTAGAATGAGAAAGCAAGCTACAGTCTCTCCAATGGAGGTGGAGTTAGAATAAGGAAGCAAGGTACAGTCTCTCCAATGGAGGTGGTGTTAGAATGAGGAAGTGATATACAGTTATTCCCCTAGAGGAAGTGTCAGGATGGGAGGTGATCAAGCTTTAGTGTATGAAAAAAGGGAGGTATCTAAAGAATTACCCATGTGTGACCAAGAATAATAAATGTTTCTTTTACCGTTATTCTGCTCTGCCTGACACACCCAAGAGAAACTTATCCTAATCAACCTGCAGTACCTTGACATTGGTTTCCTTATAGTTTAACCATCCTTTAGAATTACAATAACTTCTGAGTCATCTCAGTTTTTTTTTTTTCGATTCATAAACTTTTATTCGATTGACAGAACATTCAATCATAAAAAGTACAATTTAACAGTCAAATAAAATTCCATGTATACACTTATAAAAGTATGAAAAAAAATGAAATACAAATTTAGTACATCGCTAAAGGAAAAAACAGTAATTACAATAAAGTAAACAAAGTGTGAGGAATATCGATTCATGTGGTAGAAGACCCAATCATGCTGCGTGTTTTTAAACAGGATTTCAGGAAAAGTGCCACACATTTAGCAGCGTGGGGGGTGTCCAGCATCTGGAGAGCCAGAAAAGCTGGCCGACACGTTCTCAACCCCATGCTACGTAAGAGGGGAATTATCCATTGTTTACGGGGTTGAACAAAAAAAGACAGAAGAAAATGGTGTGTATATTTGATTGAACAGAAACATCATCGCACGGACAGCAAGCCAATTCGTGCGACCAATTATGCACGTTAGGAAAAGTAACATGACGAAAGAATATATTAAAGCGAAATCTTGTTAGCACATACTTTTCAAAATTAGATAGAAAAAAGGATAAGTAGGGCTGGGTACCAAGGGTAGATTGTATGGATAAAATGTGCACGTTACTTGGCTTTAGTATCTCTGTGTAGAGGCGAAGTTGTCTCAGATGGTTCATACAGAGAATTTTCAACGCCTTTTTACTGATATCGGACAAAGACAGTGGGTCTGAAAAGTAAGTATCACAGTTCATATGCCTAAAGAAGTTTGAGACATATAGCAACCAAGGAATCTTTTGCCAATTTACTAAAGTAAGGGAGTCCTGGAGAAGGGAGCGGGTGAGGTGACAGTGGGGTTTTGTCCAAATACGGCGCCATAAAAGCATCGGCTGGCATCTGATGGAATCTATTATATAGTCGATGCCCAGCTCGATATGGGAGCCGTATATTGGAGCGCTCCTAGGTAGAGCCAGGATATATTTAATAAACTTAGTTTGGACTAATTGCAGGCTATCAACCTGGGCGTGGCCCCAAACGGGAGCGCCATAAGTGGCCACGCTGTGGCATTTTGCTTGATAGATTTTAAGCAGCTCTTTGGGAGCAGGTTTGCCCAATTTTCGAGAAAAGGATACCAAGGCCGACGTAGCTCTTTGAAAGTGCATTTTTCTGCAAGCCACGGCCTGTTTCCAGGCTAGTTGGTCATCCATTAAGATGCCTAGGTAGGGGTATTCCCTGGCGCGCTCCAGTCTAACCTGTTCCAGGTAGATAGATTTGGGATGTTTTACTTTGGGACCAAAATGCATAACGAAAGTCTTGCTCTTGTTGACTTTTAGTCCCAGGGATGACATGAACTGATTATACTTGTCTACTTGTTTCTGCAGCTGAATTAGGGTCCTAGCTAGGATGACGGAGTCGTCCGCGTACAGTAAGGCAGGGATTGAGCGGTGATTAATAGTAGGGAGGTCCTGGCATCCCTTTAACAAAGCCTTTTCGACCCCGTTGGTATAGAGGTTGAAAAGGAAGGGGGCCAGGACACATCCCTGCCTTACTCCTCTCGTAACAGGAAAAGAAGATGTTAGTTCTCCGGCTAGCCCAAACCTCACGCACGCGGTAGCGTCGGAGTAGAGCTCGCGCAGGAAGTTAACGAGAGGGGGATCCACTCCAAGATCGCTCAGGATGGACCATAGCTTGGAGTGGATCACGCAATCGAAGGCGGAACTGAGATCGATGTAGACAGCATACAAGTTACCGCACTTCGCTCCTACATATTTGCCAATCAATAGGGTAAGGTTTAATGCCTGTTCTATCGTGCCGAGGCCCTCCTGGAACCCGTACTGGAGATCGGTTAAGATGTTGTTTTCCGACGCCCAGTCCTGGAGACGTTCCAGGAGTAGGCGCCCGGCGACTTTCCCCAGTGAGTCCAGGAGGGAAATTCGTCGATAACAGGCAGGGTTGTTGCGATCCCCCTTTTTAAAGATCGGCAATAGTATGGAGGAGGACCAGGAGTCTAAGAGGCCATTCGAGGAGACTGCCGCCCTCACCTGGGTGACGACTGGGGCCCACAATTCTAAGTTGCTAGAGAAGATGTCCAGAGGGACACCGTCTGGGCCGGGCGCTTTTCCTGTTTTTGAACACGTTAGAGCGCGCACAACCTCGCCTAAGCTAAAGTGCAAGTCGATGGGGTAAATTGAAGCACCATCGAAATCAACAGGTGGGGTGTCTACTGATAGGGGAGGGTCAGGGGGCCCCCCAAATATTTTTGAGAAATGGGACACCCAAAGCTCTGCAGGAATTGCCACATCTAAGTGCTGCGGTCTATTATCATCTGCTAAAAAGGGTGATTTAATAACACGCCAAAACTGGGTGCTATCTTTGGTTAGACAGGAATAGTGTAGTTGGTCCCATAGGTTTTTCTTTAGAGCCTTTTTACAGATCTGTTGGGCCACCTTGTAGTCCTTTCTTAGTTTGGCTATCAGGGAAGGAATTCTGTTGGTGCTATTTGTAGCCTTTTTTAGGGCTAATAAGGCTTTGCGACAGGCTTTGTCGAACCATCCCATGGAGCCTTTCGTAGCAGGATTATGTTTATGGGATAACACTGAACGCATTACTGATAAGATCTGTTGAAAACTTGTTAAAATCAGCTGGGGTGAAGAATCTTCAGCAAGACAGTTATTTATCCAGGGGAGGGAATTGGAGATGACTTTGGCACTGGTAACTAGAGGGTCAATTTTGGACCATTTGACCGAGAAGCCATTCACTCTGTCCATGGCTAGTGACTGCTGGGTTAAGTGGCTGATCTTATTAGGTTGGGAGGCGCCACGTGGAATGGAGAGAGTGATACTGTTGGGGTAGTGATCACTTGAAATGTCGGAACCCGTGCTAAACCGTTGGAGATTACCTTTTAGCAGTGTTGAGCATAAGATAAAATCTATAGTGGACTGCATACCCCTACCATGAAAGGTAGGCTTAAAATCGATAGGGGGATCAACCAACTCATTAGCAAAGTCAAGTTCCATTTCAGCCAGACTATCATTCAGAGCGTTCCCAACACAAGAATGGACAAAATGAGTTATTGGACTATCATTTTCGTCCTGCCAACCACAAATTCGGATGTATGACGTTACAACGCATACTTTTACAACGACTACCATTACAACAAATTTTTTACAACGCTAAAACTTTTACAACGCACACCATTACAATGCAAGATTTTACAACGCAAGTACCTTTACAACGCATACCATTACAACGTAAATATTGGTAAGTATATAATATATTTTTTAATATAAATTATTAAAATATAATTAAATTTTATTTAATTAGATTTAATTAATTTAATTTAAATATAATTTTATTTTATTTTTACAAATTAACCCTGTACCCCAAAAACCCAAAACTGTCCCTGAACCCTAATAATACCCCTTTACCCAAAAACCCAAAACTGACCCTGAACCCTAAAAATACCCCTTTACCCAAAAACTGAAAACTGACCCTGAACCCTAAAAATACCCCTTTACCCAAAAACTGAAAACTGACCCTGAACCCTAAAAATACCCCTTTACCCAAAAACTGAAAACTGACCCTGAACCCTAAAAATACCCCTTTACCCAAAAACTGAAAACTGACCCTAAACCCTAAAAATACCCCTTTACCCAAAAACTGAAAACTGACCCTGAACCCTAAAAATACCCCTTTACCCAAAAACTGACCCTGAACCCTAAAAATACCCCTTTACCCAAAAACTGAAAACTGACCCTGAACCCTAAAAATACCCCTTTACCCAAAAACCCAAAACTGACCCTGAACCCTAAAAATACCCCTTTACCCAAAAACCCAAACATATAATATTTTAAAAATAATTATATACTTACCAATACTTACGTTGTAATGGTATGCGTTGTAAAGGTACTTGCGTTGTAAAATCCTGCGTTGTAATGGTATGCGTTGTAAAAGTTTTTGCGTTGTAAAACTTTCGTTGTAATGGTAGTTCGTTGTAAAAGTTGCGTTGTAAAGGTTGTTTCCCACAAATTCCTTTGCTATAATTAGGGCACAGAGAAACATTAAAATCGCCCCCCCAAATTGTGTGACATAAAGATGTTGGATGATTATTACGATAATCATTAATTAGAAAAGAAATTTCTTTCACACATTTAATACAGTCAGATACACTAAAATTGTTATAGAAATTAATACAAAGATACACAGTACTGTTGCTAAATTCAACCAAAATAATTTGGAAATTCGGGGTGTTATATAAAACAGATGATTTCTGCGAAGGAAAGGTATTACACAAATAAACAACTAAACCCCCCTTAGATCTGCCGTGAGTGGTAGGGCTGGCAGGTGAGTGGAACGTAATATAGCCCTGCAGGTGTATAGGATCTATAGCCCACGTTTCTTGGAGGCAGATTATTTTAAAAGAGGAAACAAGATCCAGCCAGGGTTTGATTTTCAGTTTGGAGCGGAGACCCGCTACGTTCCAGAATAGGACAGACAAATCGAACGGTGGAGGGGAACTCTTGATGATGATCGGTTTAGATGGAGTGGGGTATGTGAAATGGCAGTATTTTAGAGGAAAGAGAGAAGCAGGTGTATCAGTAGGTTGGTGATTGGAGATAGTAAGTACATGCTTGGTAGGGAATGAAGACCGGGGAGGGATGGGTGAGGCAGTTAGTGGGTCTGGGATAGGTGCATCTGAGTTAGGTGTGGGAGAGAAGGATATTGTGCTCGGCAGCAAGACCGAGGTCTGCGCCATACCGCAGTGAGCGGGGGAAGGAGATGGGAAATTAACATAAAGGCTAACGGGTGATGGTCAATCAACCATTTCCAAACAGTCATATCTGTTGGACAATGGGATTCCGCCCCAGCCAAATGATGGAGCTACATCACTTCCCCCATATCTTGACCTGCTGTTCCAGTCCCGTCTAGGGTTCCAGTTTCCAACTTGAGTCCAGTTCCAGTCTGGCCCGATGTTATGGTGCTGGACTGGAGGATAAAAGAAGGAAAGTCTTCTAGTACTAATGCCATCGGATGTGTATTGAGGACCCCAGGAGCAAATATGCTCTACTGTATGAGGATCTTCGAAGTTTACAATTACACAGTCTCCCTGGAGTGTTTTATGTATTATTTATTTTATTTATTTACGTAATTTTTATAGCGCAACAAATACCGGAAGGTGTCTCGGCGCTGTGGAGCAACTGGAGTCTGTCATCCTGCCGTCCCCTTACTGGTTAAACAGCCATGTTTTCAAAAGCCTGCGAAAACTCATCAGGTTCGGGGCGGCTTTAATGGCCGGTGGCAAGAGGTTCCAAAGTTTTGGGGTGGCCACAAGAAAGCGCCTGTCTCCCCAGGTGACCGATCTTGTGCGTGGCACAGGGAGGAGACTGGTATTGGCCGATCTTAATTGCCTTCTGGGAGTATACAGCTGAAAGGCTTCAGTCAGGAACCTAGGTCCTATGCCATGTACAGCCTTATATGCAATACAGAGGGCCTTGAATTTAACACGGCTCTCAACTCTCAGCCAGTGAAGCTGACGAATACCAAGAGTGGTGGATTTGCGGCGAGGGATGTTGAGAAGAATCCTGGCAGCCGCATTCTGAATGGATTGCAGCTTCGTTATGACACGCTTCTGGGTATGAAGAAAGAGAGCGTTCCCGTAATCTATTTTAGAGAAGACTAAGGTTGAAACCAGGGTCTTCCCAGCTGAAGAAGGGAGATAAGGTAGCAGCTTCTTAATTTTTTTCAGAATGAAAAATGACGACGACACGACCTTATTAGTGTGGAGGTCAAAAGCCAGCTTGTTGTCAAAAGTCACTCCCAAATTTCTGGCTTTTTTCCACTGGAACAGGTGGATGGCCAAGCTTTTCCGGCCACCAACCAGGAGACCATTCAGGGGAGAGTCTTCCGAAGGTCATAACCTCGGTCTTGTCCGAGTTGAGCCTAAGACAATTCAAGGCCATCCAGGTACTGACCTCAAGCATAGCTTTCTGGAAGTTGGCCGCTACAGTAAGGCCGTCCTTATGGATACCCAGCACCAGCTGGGTATCATCTGCATACGATGTAAGCTGTATCCCATAGGCCTTTATTATCCTCGCTAAGTCCGCTACATTGATGTTAAAAAGCATAGGACTTAGCGAGGAGCCTTGTGGGACTCCACAAGGGAGTGCAGAGATAGGAGAGTAGAAGTCTCCCAGCCTTACTGTCTGGGTACGGTTTGCCAGGAAAGATGAAATGAGATCCTTGGCCAGACCGTTGATCCCCAGAGCTGTGACACGGTCGACTAGAGTGGCATGGTCGACCGTGTCAAAGGCTGCTGACAAATCCAAAAGGATAAGGACAGCCGCCCCTCCCTGATCCATAATCGCCCTGATCTCATCAGAGGCCTTTATCAAGGCAGTCTCTGTTCCATGCCCTTTCCTGAAACCAAACTGCGTTTCGTCGAGAAGTTGGTGAGTCTCGACGAACTCTGAGAGCTGTCTGTTCATCAGGTATTCGCATACTTTGGCAGGAAAGGGCAGGCACGCAATCGGTCTATAACTTGCGACGGCTGTAGGATCTAAGGAAGGTTTTTTTAAAAGGGGTTTTATAACAGCCTTCTTCCATATACTAGGAAATTGGCCTGTCAGAAATGCATTATTACAGATCTCCGTAAGGGGGCGGGAGATCACTTCTGTGAGTTTTAACATCACAGATGGAGGGCAAGGGTCCAGGGGAGAGCCCGATTTAATGGTGGAAATGATTTTAATCACATCGTCATGTAAGGCGGGTAAAAAACATGGAAAAGAATCATGATTGTGGTGGGACAATACTTCTTTCCCACTACCACCTCTGTGGTATTTTACCTATCCAGGGAACTCGCCGTACTGAAGTAACTCTATTGTTGGCGTAAGGGGGTAGGGGCCTGTTACTAGATAACCAATGTAGAACCTTATTTCTGAGGGACCAGATGGGTTCATCCGAGCTTGAATTCAACTCTGGAACCCCCGTCATAATAACGACGAAGGGAGCTGCTTCGGGAGGAAGATGGATTGGAGGGGTCCCCTTCCTCCTGGTCCTGTTGGTGGCGATATGTTGATCACGTGTCTTTGAGTATTTAGTGGATGGGACAGTGGGCTGAACTGGTAAGAGGAGAGGGGTGGGGAGAGAAGTGACTGCTGGGGTGGGAACATTTACTGTCTTTGAAGGGGGGGGATTAGGTCCGATTGATGCTGCTGTAGTAGAACTAGTAGCTGCTGTGGCAGGGCGGCTGGATGCCGGACGACTGGTAGCCGGGGCCTTAGTACTAGTATTTTTGAGAATAGGTTTGTTAACTAAGGTTTGGGCAATTGGGGGCGCTGTGATAGGTTTTAGTGATGTCGATAGCGTGTCTAACTGCTTCGCTATATTGATGAGAATATGTTCAAACGGCTGGAGATAGGATTTAAGTAGTGCCCCGATGCTGTCGAGAAGTTCGTTGTTAGGCTCAGAGGGACAACTACTAGAGTCTGCGAAAGAATTAATACTAAGATGGGGGCTGAAAATGAGTGGTGTAGGGGAAAGATTTTGGATGGTAACGGGGGTGCAGGCCCCTTCAGTAGGCTGGGGGACTGCTTGATTAGCAGAATGGGGAGCAAAAATTAAGTGTGAATTAGAATGCAGGGTTTTTGGAGACCCAATTTGAGAGTGGTTATTGAGCTGTGGGCTCTTGATATGGCGGGGGATCTTTTTCGGCTTTTTGTTCGGCTTTTTAATCTTGGGGATCGCGCCCTCCCTAATACCCCGTATGACAGTAGAAATAGGGTCAACCGGGCTCGGGGTTGTGAAAAGAGCCGGGGTTTGTTCCAGGGACGGAGACAATTGAGATTGCTGGAGGGCTGAAAGTTCAAGTGAGACTGATAAGTCCACTGTGGCTGGAACTGAGAGAGGGTCAGCGTGTCCTGCTAGAAGTATGACGGGATCTGGAGGGTTAACAGGGGACTTTACCGACGCCAGTAAACCCAGTGATGAGCGCTTAGCGGCGTTCAAATCCTGCGAAACCCTCCGTTCCAGTAGAAGTACGCCCTGATTAATGGCATCATTTGCTTTAGCGATGAATTGGTCAATTGGGCCGGTGGTTTGGGCCGTGCGAAGGGCTTTATTGCTCCTAGTACCCCTCGGGGACATACTTCAACTACAAAGCAATTCAGATAAACAGGGCCAAAAAATAAAAAATAAAACCAAATAGGGTGGCCCAGTCCAGTCTCGCCCAGTCTTGAACGGGCTTAAATGGGCCCGCCCTTGGCACGGGCTTCGCCCCGTGCTCCGACCCGCGCGCGTCCCGCGTTGCGGAGAGGCGCCTGACACTAATAACCGTAAGGGTGGAGGGCGTGGCCGCCGGGGGAAGAGGCACCAGCTGCGCTAGTTTTGGGATTGCTGGTCCTCGCAGTCCCCCGGACGGAGTAGTTCCTGTGTTAACCCCCTCGAGCCTCAACCCACGGCGCTCTCAGCTGGGAGCAGTGGATGCTTCTGCCGATTGCAGAAAGCGCTCCCACCAGCGAGAGCAAGCGAGTGGGGAGGCGAGCTGGAACGGTAAGCAAAGGGGAGAATGCAGCAATAAATCCTCGTGTCAGTTCAGGAAAGCGATGTGAGCGGCACCCGCGGAGCGGGTGTCGCGAAAAGTAAAAGGGCTGGAGGTGGAGGGCGTGGCCGCCGGGGGAAGAGTCACCAGCTGCGCTAGTTTTGGGATTGCTGGTCCTCGCAGTCCCTCGGACGGAGTAGTTCCTGTGTTAACCCCCTCGAGCCTCAACCCACGGCGCTGTCAGCTGGGAGCAGTGGATGCTTCTGCCGATTGCAGAAAGCGCTCCCACCAGCGAGAGCAAGCGAGTGGGGAGGCGAGCTGGACCGGTAAGCAAAGGGGAGAATGCAGCAATAAATCCTCGGGTCAGTTCAGGAAAGCGATGTCATCTCAGTTAAGTTGGTTAGATTTTTGTTTTATGATGCACAGGAACATGAAGTGTTCTTTGTCCTATATTTTTAAGTTGCCTTTCAGGCAGCAGTATTCCTCTTCGTTAACCACTGCCAGCCTTGATAAAGCCTCTGTGGCTGCGAAACACGTGTTCACTGTTTTTTCATCACAGTATAATTGTTATTTAATATAGACTGATGCAGTCCTGTTTAAAGTGAAATTTCAAAGTGGTTCTGTCCTCGTGATAGGACTTTAAATGAAGAGAACATTATACACACTTTGGGGTGATTTCATTTATGAAAAGTTTGACAGAGTAAAAATAAAAAGACAATTTAGAAATTAAAGACCACTATTATAAATGTCTGAGGTGCCTCCAAACCCCTTTTCTTCTTTCATAATCACTGCAAACAGCAACATGCAAATGCTGTAATGTGACTCCACTTTAGTGATGGACATTTGCTGGACATCCTTTCCCTCTTTTCAATTCATTTTATATTGAGGTGTATTGCATATCTGCTAAATGGATGATCCCTCTGAAAAGCATGTGTGTGTGGTTGTGTGTGTGTGTGTGTGTGTGTAGGTGCGTTTATGCGTGTATAATGGTGTATGCGCGTGTAAGGGAGGAAATGTGCATATGTGTCAATCAGTTTAAGAGGCATTTCGAGTCTCACCAATACTTACATGATTACGTGACCTGCCCTCATGGGCTAATACTGAAAAAACTCCACTGATTATGAACTGTTCAAGGGAAGAAAAAGACAGTCAGTATTCAGTAATAATGAACAAGTACTGATGACTATGGCATTTCTGTCTACCTCACTCCATGCCGCTTAGCTAACTTTATGCTGCATGTATACAGCTCCCATCCACCTCTCATAGCACAAAGCTATATTTTAAAAGTACATAAAGCCTTACATGAAAGCCTGTGAGTTTCTAGACTGAGGTGAGACAAATACCACATTGTTGCACTGAAGAGATAATTTTTGCACCACTGACAGAATGCACGGCATGCAATGCAGTCTACTTTTTTTTTTTAATGGTTGCAACAGACACATGCAGAACAGCATGCCCCCATGCTTTCGATGCAATTCAACTTAAATATTTGGATCATCATGCAAGTATTCTACCAAATAATACATAGAATACATTTAAACAGTCATTAAAACGTTCATCGTCGCTAGCTAAATAAAATGTTTTTTTAACAATCTGCATCATACCGCAAAACCTCGCGAGTATAATAAACAAATACCATCTTAAGGTCAGGCCATAAGGAGGTTCTACCTAGAAAACAGACCAAGCTGGGAAAACAAGTTACTTACCTTTGGTAATGAAGTATCTGTAAGAGACATGGGTTAGCTATAGAATCCTTAGCTTTAGAATGGATCACTGAAATTATATCGACCACAAAAATATCGAGATACAATAATATCGAGGATACAATAATATCGAGGATAAAATATCGAGGGACAAAATATCGACTGTCTATCTTCAAACAGGTAAGTACTAAAATATCGACTCAAAAATATCGAGTTACAAACATATAGACTGTCAAAATATCGTTTTTTTTAAATGTCTTTAAATTAAGTTAAAACTAATATAATAATAAATATATTTAATATAAACTTAGTTAAAATTATTAAATAAATGTAATATTAATAAATAATTACTGTAAATAAAAAAACAACAAATAACAAAAATAATACATATATAAATATATATATAAACATATTATTAAATAACATATATAATATTTTTACCGTAGCATAGCAAAATGGTTAAAATTTATTGTAACAACTCTAGTGAGTTCAACAGTAGCAAAAGCGTTGGATAGCGTAGGGGTAAAATTCACTATTCCCACGCCAGTGGGTGCAACAGTAGGGAAAGCGTTGGATAGCGTAGGGGTAAAAATTACTATTCCCACTCCAGTGGGTGCAACAGTAGGGAAAGCGCTGGATAGCGTAGGGGTTAAAATTACTATTCCCACTCCAGTAGGTGCAACAGTAGGGAAAGCGCTGGATAGCGTAGGGGTTAAAATTACTATTCCCACTCCAGTGGGTGCAACAGTAGGGAAAGCTCTAGATAGCGTAGGGGTTAAAATTACTATTCCCACTCCAGTGGGTGCAACAGTAGGGAAAGCGCTGGATAGCGTATGGGTGAAAATTACTATTCCCACTCCAGTGGGTGCAACAGTAGGGAAAGCGCTGGATAGCGTAGGGGTAAAGATTACTATTTCCACTCCAGTGGGTGCAACAGTAGGGAAAGCGTTGGATAGCGTAGGGGTTAAAATTACTATTCCCACTCCAGTGGGTGCAACAGTAGGGAAAGCGTTGGATAGCGTAGGGGTACAAATTACTATTCCCACTCCAAAGAGTGCAACAGTAGGGAAAGCGCTGGATAGCGTAGGGGTTTAAATTACTATTCCCACTCCAGTGGGTGCAACAGTAGGGAAAGGGCTGGATAGCGTAGGGGTTAAAATTACTATTCCCACTCCAGTGGGTGCAACAGTAGGGAAAGCGCTGGATAGCGTAGGAGGTAAAATTACTATTCCCACTCCAGTGGGTGCAACAGTAGGGAAAGCGCTGGATAGCGTAGGGGTTAAAATTACTATTCCCACTCCAGTGGGTGCAACATTAGGGAAAGCGCTGGATAGCGTAGGGGTAAAAATCACGATTCCCACTCCAGTGGGTGCAACAGTAGGGAAAGCGCTGGATAGCGTAGGGGTCAAGATTACTATTCCCACTCCAGTGGGTGCAACAGTAGGGAAAGCGTTGGATAGCATAGGGGTTAAAATTACTATTCCCACTCCAGTGGGTGCAACAGTAGGGAAAGCGTTGGATAGCGTAGGGGTAAAAATTACTATTCCCACTCCAAAGAGTGCAAAAGTAGGGAAAGCGCTGGATAGCGTAGGGGTTAAAATTACTATTCCCACTCCAGTGGGTGCCACAGTAGGGAAAGCGCAGGATAGCGTAGGGGTTAAAATTACTATTCCCACTCCAGTGGGTGCAACAGTAGGGAAAGCGCTGGATAGCGTAAGGGTTACAATTACTATTCCCACTCCAGTGGGTGCAACAGTAGGGAAAGCGCTGGATAGCGTAGGGGTAAAGATTACTATTCCCACTCCAGTGGGTGCAACAGTAGGGAAAGCGTTGGATAGCGTAGGGGTTAAAATTACTATTCCCACTCCAGTGGGTGCAACAGTAGGGAAAGCGTTGGATAGCGTAGGGGTAAAAATTACTATTCCCACTCCAGTGAGTGCAACAGTAGAAAAAGTAAAAACTTCATAAATAAATATAATTAATAGAAATATTATTAGCAAGTAAATTTAATTTCCTATACCAATTACTTTTGTTTACCAATTAAATTCTAATTAATGGACAATTATTAATTAATTAACAATTATTATTAATTTACATAATTAATTAATTTTAATTAAATTACTTCCCACCCTATTCCCCTATAAACCCACAACCCACTACAGAAAAAATTTTACTAAAAATTAATTATTTATCAATTAATCAATTATTATTAATTACCAATTATATTTTAATTAATTACCAATTAATTATTATTAAAACATTATTATTAATTTACATAATTAATTAATTGTAATTAAATTACTTCCCACCCTATTCCCCTATAAACCCACAACCCGCTACAGAAAATAATTTACTAAAAATGTATTATTTATCAATTAATCAATTATTATTAATTACCAATTATATTTTAATTAATTACCAATTAATAATTAATTATCAATTCTTATTAATTTACATAATTAATTAATTATATTTAAATTACTTCCCACCCTATTCCCCTATAAACCCACAACCCGCTACAGAAAATAATTTACTAAAAATTAATTATTTATCAATTAATCAATTATTATTAATTACCAATTATATTTTAATTAATTACCAATTAATAATGAATTAACAATTATTATTAATTTACATAATTAATTAATTATATTTAAATTACTTCCCACCCTATTCCCCTATAAACCCACAACCCGCTACAGATTTATATTACACAATTATTACAAATTATTAAAAACTTACCTTATTTTCGATTTTATTTTGGTCTATATTCTATCTAGTCGATATTATGTCTAGTCTATATTTTTGATTCAATATTTTGGCTATTAATATCGATATAACTCGATATTTTTGTAGTCTATATTATGTCTGGTTGATATTTTGTCTAGTCTATATTTGTACCTCGATATTATGTCCAGTCGATATTTTGGAATCGATATTATGTCTGTTTACCCTTTAGAATTACCGCCAGGCATCATACTGGATCCTGAACTTTTTTTTTCTTAGCAGTACCCCTGCGTGTCGATCGGTGGCATTGGTCGACTCCATGTTCGTCATCGGCGTCCTAGTCACCGGTATGACGTTGCAGTGTCTACTTAGACGCTGCCCCTGCATGCTGATGTCAGTTCTAACACGACTTTCTATGCCAGAAGCGCAGAGCCCTGAAAAACACTGACCACTAGTGCACAACAACTAGGGTCTTGCAAGGGAGTCCCTATACCTAGAAGTCAGTTTGCAGACCGGGAAGGATTGGGGAGTCTGTAAGGAATCTATAATTAACCTATGTCTCTTACAGATACATAATTACCAAAGGTAAGTAACTTGTTCATCTGAAAGAGACAGTCAGTTATAGAGTCCTTACCTTTACAGTAGACACCCCAGCAATACCAACCCAGGAGGGTCTGCTAACAAAGTTCACACCAGAAAGTCCTGGAGGGCAGAACGGGCAAAAAAGCCGTCCCTCCGGACTTGGATGACCAGGCAGTAATGTCTGGTGAACGTGTGAAAGGATACCCATGTGGCCGACAGGCAGATGTCAATAAGTGGACCTCCACATGCCAAAGCAGTCGTTTCTGCCGTAGCTCTAGTGGAGTGAGCACGCAACCCCACTGGAGGTTCATTTTTCGTTAAACCGTAACAAATTTGAATACAAAGGACAACCCGTCAAGAAATGGTACGCTTTTGAACAGCTCGACCTTTCTTGGCACTGACATAGTCAATAAAGAGGTGATCATCCACCGGAAATCTTTTGTGCAGTCAAGATACAAGGACAGAGAACGTTTTGGGTCCAGACGGTGGAGTCTCTCCTCCTTAGAAGGGGGTTGAGATGGGATGAAGGTAGGCACATTGATCATGTGTCCTATGTGAAAAGGTGTACCACTTTAAGAGGGAACGAGGGCCTCGTCCGTAGCACCACTTTGTCCGGAGGCATAGAGAAGAGAGAGGGCTTGAAGAGAGGGCCGGCAGCTCACTCACCCTGCGAGCAGAGGTGATGGAAACAAGGAAGGCAGTTTTCAGGTTTAGGAGCCTGAGAGGACAGTTGTGAAGAGGCTCAAAGGGAGCACACATAAAGTAAGTTAAAACAAGGTTCAAGTACCACTGGGGCATTATGAAAGGAGATGGTGGAAAGAGATGAATAATGCCCTTAAAGAATCTTTGTACAAGACTTGAATAAGGAAGGCTGATCTGTTAGCCGAAGGAAAGCAGGAATAGCTGCAGGATAGCCTTTAAGAGTGTCAAGAGCAGAGCCCTGCTCGGCCAAAGAAAGAAGGAATAAAAGAACCTCAGAAAGAGGGGAAGAAAGGGGATCCACAGCCTTTGCTGTGCACCATGCCACAAACTTGTTCAATCTACAGGTGTATACTGTTTTAGTGTGGGACGTCTGGCTGCCAAGATGACATTACAGACTTCAGGCGGAAGGTCAAGAGCTGTCAACTGTCGATGCTCAAGTTCCATGCAAGGAGGTGGAGACTGGACAGGTTTGGGTGCAGAACTGTCCCCCACTGCTGACAAAATATCCTCCTGAAGAGGCAGTCAGATCAGAGGATCGATGGCCATGCTCAGGATACGATCCTCTTCATGCCCAGTCTGGGGCCCCAAGAATAACTTAGGCCCGGTTGCGCTTGATCTTTCTCAGCAGTCTGGGTAGAAGTGGTACAAGCGGAAAGGCATACAGGAGACCGCAACTCCACTCGTGACTAAAAGCGTCACCGAGCGAGTGCAGCCTTGGAAATTCCAACATGCAGAACTGCTGACATTGTGCATTCTCTTCGGCGGCAAACAGATCTAACCAAAACTATCCCTAACCCTGCAAGAGACCTTGCACCAGCTCTGAGTGAAGAAGTAATTCATGATACGCCAGGCACCGGTGGCTGTGTTCGTCTGCCCTTTGCATTCAGAGAGCCTGCCAGGTGTTGAACCAGCAGGTTTATGCCCTGGTGTTCCAGCCATGTCCAGAGGCAAAAGGCCTCCTGACACAGGGTCCACAACCCCACCCTGCTCTGCTTGTTGCAGTACCACATGGCAGTGGTGTTGTTGGTGAACATTTGGGCCAGTTTCCCTTTGAGAGAGGGAAGCAACGCTTTCAGTGCCAAGCGGTTCACCTGAAGCTCCAACGGGTTGATATGGAGCCCGGACCCCGCCAGGAGACCAAGTCCTCTGATCTCCGCCTCTCACAGATGGCCGCCTCGTCCCAGAAGTGACGCATCTGCCACCACTGTCAAATGTGATTGGGAAAGGAGAGAGATCTGCCTCTGACCAAATCTTGGTATCTTAATCACCACTGCAATTGGAGTGCAGTCCCCTCTGAGATCTGAACGCAGTCGGAGAGATTCTCCTGATGCTGAGCCCACTGGAACTTCAGGTCCCAATGCAGAGCCCGCATATGCTATCTAGCATGATGCACCAGCAGGATGCAGGAGGCCAAAAGGCCCAGCAGCCTCAGAGTCATTCTCACAGAAATCAGGGATAGAGACTGAAACATCGATATCATATCCCGGACTCGCTGCTCGAAAGGATAGGCCCGAAACTGCACTGTGTCTAGAACAGCTCCGATGAAAGAGAGCATCAGAGACGGAGTCAGGTGTGACTTTGACATGTTTATAGTGAACCACAACGAGTGCAGGAGGTCCACCGTGGTCTGGAGGTGGGAGACAATGAGCCTGGGATGAGCCCTCCTTTAACAGCCAGCCGTCGAGATAGGGGAAGACTGGAACCCCGGATCTGCGCAGATGAGCTGTGACTACCGCCATCCCTTTCATAAACACCCGAGGGCCACTGGTATGGCCGAAGGGGAGCACGGTACTCTGAAAATGCTCCTGGCCTACCGTGTACCGAAGGCAATGTCTGTGGGCTGGCAGGAAGGGGATGTGGAAATAGGGGTCCTGCAAGTCCAACGCCACCATCCAGTTTCTGGGACCGTCCTGTCCTGGACACGAACGGCCGCTCCCCTTGCCTCCTCCTGCGCAGACGTGGTATTGTAGCGCCTGACTCTGCTGCCCTTTCACCACCACGCTGTTATTGTAGCGCTTGTCTCTGCATTTTGGATCGTAGCGCTTGTGTGCAAAGTATTTCTCTTCTAGGAGCGATTGTGTGCTCTGGGGTAACAATTGAAATTGGCTGCATTATCATTGCCCTTGAGATCGCTAGCGCGCACATCCTGCCTGTGTTTGCATAAAAGATAAGAATATTTAAAGTGCGTCCGTTTAGTTTGCTGCATACCTTGTTGTTATTGCTGCCCTGTTGTTGTTTCTGCCATTCTCTTTAGCATCCCCTGGCCCTTCCCCCACCTCGCTCCCGCCTCCCGGCTGACCCTCCCACCCACGGAAACCACTAGCCGTCCTCGCACCCTCCTTGGAGCTGTGACCGTCCTGTCCTGGACACGAACGGCCGCTCCCCTTGCCTCCTCCTGCGCAGACGTGGTATTGTAGCGCCTGACTCTGCTGCCCTTTCACCACCACGCTGTTATTGTAGCGCTTGTCTCTGCATTTTGGATCGTAGCGCTTGTGTGCAAAGTATTTCTCTTCTAGGAGCGATTGTGTGCTCTGGGGTAACAATTGAAATTGGCTGCATTATCATTGCCCTTGAGATCGCTAGCGCGCACATCCTGCCTGTGTTTGCATAAAAGATAAGAATATTTAAAGTGCGTCCGTTTAGTTTGCTGCATACCTTGTTGTTATTGCTGCCCTGTTGTTGTTTCTGCCATTTTCTTTAGCATCCCCTGGCCCTTCCCCCACCTCGCTCCCGCCTCCCGGCTGACCCTCCCACCCACGGAAACCACTAGCCGTCCTCGCACCCTCCTTGGAGCTGTGACCGTCCTGTCCTGGACACGAACGGCCGCTCCCCTTGCCTCCTCCTGCGCAGACGTGGTATTGTAGCGCCTGACTCTGCTGCCCTTTCACCACCACGCTGTTATTGTAGCGCTTGTCTCTGCATTTTGGATCGTAGCGCTTGTGTGCAAAGTATTTCTCTTCTAGGAGCGATTGTGTGCTCTGGGGTAACAATTGAAATTGGCTGCATTATCATTGCCCTTGAGATCGCTAGCGCGCACATCCTGCCTGTGTTTGCATAAAAGATAAGAATATTTAAAGTGCGTCCGTTTAGTTTGCTGCATACCTTGTTGTTATTGCTGCCCTGTTGTTGTTTCTGCCATTTTCTTTAGCATCCCCTGGCCCTTGCCCCACCTCGCTCCCGCCTCCCGGCTGACCCTCCCACGCTCCACCCCCTCCACTATCCATTATTGCCTGATGTCCCAACGCGCAGCGTCCACGCGCTACGGCCGCGCCGAAGGTGCGCCAAAGGTAAGCCCGTCTACGCCCGTCCGCGCCTGGACCGCGCCCAGCGCCAGACCCCCTGTCCCCCGTACCACCCACCCCTCCCGCATTACATACGACGCCTCCACCCTCTTAGCCCTAAACCCCGGCCGTCTCCCCAACTGCGTCCAAGCAGCTCCTGGACACACCCATGGACCCTTCTCTTGCAACTCCTAGCAAGTTTGACGGCACCAAGAACAACTCCTCATCTACGAACACACAACAGATATCCGACCCCAACCACCTACAATGCATCCTGCTCAACACCCGCTCGATCCACAGGCACGCCATCGACCTCTGGAATCTACTAGACACCATCTCTCCGGACGTCGCCTTCCTAACAGAAACATGGATGAATGCCTCATCAGCCCCAGACATCACCATTGCCATCCCGGAAGGATACAAGATCATCCGTAAGGACCGCACCGACCAAACAGGAGGAGGCATCGCTATCGTCCATAAGAACTCCATCCGCATCTCAACCAGCTCAGACATCAACCTTGCCAGCGCCGAACACCTTCACTTCCAGATCCACTCCGACCCCAAGACCACACTCAGAGGCACCCTCCTCTACCGGCCTCCAGGACCCCGTGCACGATTCAGCGACGACATCACTGACTTTATCACCCCACACGCCCTCCCCTCTGAGGAATACATCCTATTGGGAGACCTCAACTTTCACCTGGAAAAGAGCAATGACAGCAACGCCACCACATTTCTGGACAATCTCGCCAACCTCGGACTCAAACAACTTGTCACCACCCCCACCCACATTGCAGGTCACACACTCGACCCTATCTTCACCTCCAGCAAACATGTCTCCTTCAGTCACACCACAGCTCTTCACTGGACGGACCACAGCTGCGTTCACTTCACCTACAATAAGACCACAATCCACAACCATCCTCAACCCACCATGCGAAGAAACTGGAACAAAATCACCATCGACCAGATCTCCTCATCGCTTCTTCTAAACCCCCCCGCCCACTCCTCAAACCCCGACCAAGCGGCCATTAACCTCACCCAATGGCTATCCAACAGCGCCGACATCCTAGCACCGTTGAAAAAACGTCATATCAAACTAGGCAGCAAAAACGCCTCCTGGTTCAACGATGATCTTAAGAAATCCAAGAAACTCTGTCGCTCCCTCGAGAAGGCCTGGAAAAAATACCCAAACACCAGCACCAGGGACGCCTTCAAAAACGCCACCCGCATACACCACCAACTAATCTGGTCTGCCAAGAAAGCCGCATTCAAAGACCGACTAGATAACAACGCCCACAACAGCAAGTAATTATTCAACATCGTCAAAGAATTTACCAACCCATCAGCCAACTCCAACGACATCACCCCCTCTCAAGCCCTCTGCGACTCCCTAGCTTCATTCTTCCACAACAAAATCGCAGACATCCACAACAGCTTCGACAACCGACCCGGAGACCAACCTACCCAACCTTCTGCAGGACCTTCACCCCCCTTGAACATCCTTACTGACTGGAACCCAATCTCCACTGAGGACACCATCCGCCTGATGAACTCCATCCACTCAGGATCCCCAACTGACCCATGCCCTCACCACATCTTCAACAAAGCAGACTCCATCATAGCACCACACCTCCGAGATGTCATCAACTGCTCCCTCAACTCTGCCACCTTCCCGGAAAGCTGGAAACACGCAGAACTCAGCGCCCTTCTGAAAAAACCCACAGCTGACCCCACCGAACTCAAAAACTACCGCCCCATCTTGCTTCTTCCATTCCCGGCCAAAGTCATCGAGAAAGCTGTCAACAAGCAGCTCGCCGCCTTCCTCGAAACCAACAAATCCCTTGACTCCTCACAGTCCGGCTTCCGAGCCAAACACAGCACTGAAACCGCACTCATCGCAGCAACAGACGACATTCGAACCCTACTGGACAATGGAGACACAGTCGCCCTCATCCTCCTCGACCTCTCCGCAGCCTTCGACACAGTCTGTCATAGCACCCTTTTACAGCGCCTCAGAAACGTCGGAATCCAAGGAAAAGCACTGAAATGGATCACCTCATTCCTCACCGGAAGAACCCAGAGAGTCCGCCTTCCACCATTCAAGTCAGAGGCCACTGAAGTCATCTGCGGCGTACCCCAAGGTTCCTCACTCAGTCCCACCCTCTTCAACGTATACATGAGCCCCCTCGCGGTCATCGCTCGCCAACACAACCTCAACATCATCTCCTACGCCGATGACACTCAACTGATCCTATCACTCACCAGAGACCCTAACACTGCCAAAACCAACCTACATGAAGGAATGAAAGAAGTAGCTGAGTGGATGAAGCACAGCCGTCTGAAACTGAACTCAGACAAAACAGAAGTCCTCATCCTAGGCACCTCCCCCTCCGCTTGGGATGACTCTTGGTGGCCAGAGGCCCTTGGAAAAGCACCCATCCCGACGGACCACGCACGGAACCTGGGCGTCATCCTGGATTCCTCACTCTCGATGAACAGACAAGTCAACGCCGTTTCTTCATCTTGCTTCAACATTCTTCGCATGCTCAAAAAAACATTTCGCTGGATCCCCACCGAAACTAGAAAAACGGTCACCCACGCACTGGTCACGAGCCGCCTGGACTACGGAAACACCCTATACGCCGGCACCACCGCAAAACTCCAGAAAAAACTCCAACGCATCCAGAACGCTTCAGCCAGGCTCATATTAGACATCCCGCGCAAAGAACACATCTCTGGTCACCTGAAAAACCTCCACTGGCTCCCCGTCAAAAAGAGGATTACTTTCCGCCTCCTAACCCACGCACACAAAGCACTTTACGAACTTGGACCCGAATGCCTCAACACACGACTGTCCTTCTACACCCCCTCCAGCCAGCTACGATCCTCCAACCAAGCCCTTGCCACTGTACCTCGCATCAACAAAACCACCATGGGAGGTAGATCCTTCTCCTACCTGGCAGCCAAAACCTGGAACTCACTTCCCACTCACCTTCGCCTTACTCAGAACCACCTAGCATTCAGAAAGCAACTTAAAACGTGGATATTCGACAAGTAATTACCCACCCTTCTTCAAGCGCCTTGAGACCCTCTGGGTATGTAGCGCGCTATATAAATCTCTTGACTTGACTTGACTTGGGATGAAGGGCAGAGAGGACCTGAGTCAACGTGAGGATTCTGAACTTCTCCTTCTGGAGGAAACGGTTGAGGGCCCGAAGGTCTAAGATAGGATGCAGTCCTTTGTCCTTCTTGGGCACCAGAAAGTAGAAGGAGTACCAACCACTACCTACTTCTTGTGTTGGACCCTCTCTATTGCTCCCTTGGCCAAAAGAAAGGAGACTTCCTGGCAAAGAAGAGCCAAATGATCCTCCGACAAGTTGTCGAAAGTCGGTGGGATGGAGGGAGGGTAAGTATAGAAGGGGAGAGAGTATCCCCTTTGGACTATTTGCAAAACCCAGAGGTCTGACATGATGGAGTGCTAGTGGGGGAGGTGTGGCAAATCCTCCAGCCCACTGGCTGTTGATGGGCTTGAAATGTTAGCCTATGAGGGTCTGGAGGCTGCCGCAGGGGGGGACAGGGTGGACTGGCCCGCCCACTGGTTCCCAGACAACAAGGCGTTGCTGGGTCGCATGTCCGCGGCCACGCAGAGGCTTGCCAGCTTGTGTGAACCGGTGGCTGGGCGTGGTGGGTGCCCCTTCCGTAGCCACGAAAAGGGTGAAAAGCAGACTGGGGGGGACGGGAAGATGCAGTAAGGCCCAAAGATCTGGCTGTAGCCAATGAATCTTTAAAGCGCTCCAGCGCCGTGTCTGCTTTGTTGCCAAAAATGCGACAGCCATCGAAGAGCAAGTCCATAAATGTTAACTGAACATCCCCAAAAAACCAGACGTCCTCAACTAGGCGTAGCGCCTAAGGGCTAATGATGTGGCAATTTTTCTGCCTTGTGAGTCGGCGGTATCCAGTCCACATCTTATCGTGAATTTGGCTGCATCTCTCCCATCCTCCAATGCCTGGGAAAGAATGTCCCGGGTCTCCTCTAGCCACTAAGGCCTGGAGGCATACCTGCGCAACCATATTGCAGATGGGATGGGAGTATTGGCCCAAGAGGCATGGTGTATTCACGGAGCGCAGTGCCAAGCTGGAGGAACAGAACATACGCTTCCCATAGGTGATCCAGCTTTTGGGATTCCCTATCTGGGAGAAGAAGAAGAGGCTTGGACTACCAACCTCTCGGGGGAAGGTTATTGGGAGAGGAAAACTGGATCGCCACGGGCCAAGAGGTGGCAGCGGGCAATCGCCCTTTCCACAGAAGCACCTACGCTGGGCCTGAACCGGGTGCCTAGAAGGATGTCACTGAGGGCTTCATTGAGCGGCAGGAGGGGTTCTGAAGAGGATGACACAGGTTGAAGCACCTCTATCAGGCCCAAGACGTTGGCTGCCCTTCGCACCACCACAGTGTGAGACTCTCCCTCCTCCGTAGCCATGGCAGGGGGAGAAAGCATGCCACGGTCTGAAGAAGTGTCTAGACCACTGGCGTCACCCAGGTCCTCTCTCCAGTCCGGCTCTTATAGCTGGTCTGATAAATGGTACAGCGACCCCTACCAGTACTGGGTGATAAGGAACACCAGGAATGAACACAGGAAAAAAGTACCCTCCGGCGACGGATCCGACATCGGTCCGGCTCCGAGGTCATCCCGGGGGTGCGGATGGGGACAGCGACGACCGGGGCCACGGTTGGCGCTGGGGGCGTTGTCACCTGGATTGACGCCAGGGAAGGTCGGGTAAGATCAACCAGCGTCGATACGGATCCAGGCCTGGATCCACCGGAACCCTCCGATGCAGGGGCATCGAAGTTTGGTAAAGGCTTACCGAATCGCAAGTAGGACTTTATACAATTAAAATGCATTTTTAAGGTTGCAAATGGCCCTATTCTGCGAATCAGGCCATTTGCAAGCTGGAAAAAGCTTCGTACATCTCGCCCTTGATTCTGTGGCCCAAAGAAATGTAGCCTCTTGCATAGGTTGCGCTGGGAAGCCTACGGGTGGTACCCATGCAATTCAGAGATCCTCATAGTATAGCATAGCTGCCACTTACTGATTCAGAGTGGAATCTTGCATCATTTTCCAAAAAATGAAAAAGTGCTGCAGTCCCCTCCGAGATCTGAATGCAGTCCTCTAATCTTTTGCTTCCTCTACAAACATGCCCTGCGTGCCGGTGCATGACATTATATGGCACAGACATTACATCGGGGAGGCTTCCTACATTCTTACAGGGTCCCACCTCCCATGCCCCTCAGCAGCATCACTGGGTCATAATGGTCAAGGGGTTGAAGTTCAAAGAAATGAGCATGAACCATGAGAAGGCTAAGGGAGTCCACCATCTCCACCTACTTACCACTGGGCATTCTATGCAGGTGTATTGGTCCTGAACTCACACTCACCTAGTAGGACTAGTTAATGCTTCTAAGCCCAAGTATTAATGCCATTTTGACATAGTGAACATTTTGCAGGTCAGTCCTACAACAAGTGAGTTCTCACATTTCCTAATTCTTCTACCCAGCATCTTTGCATCCACAGACAGGCTGTTCAGGCATTACCATTGATGGTGTACTGTTAGACCTGCCACCATTGGCGTGGGTCTCCCTTCCATTTTTGCTGTTGCCTCATGTATTTTTGCTGGTGTTACTTGCTTTGGGCACTGTACCACTGCTATTCAGTGCCACAGTGCAAGGGCTCCCTTTTGTAAATTGATGTATGGATTTGTGATTCCATGTTTGGCTATTTTGGTTTACTTGTCAGACCCTAGTCTAGTGCACTAAGTGTGCCAGGGCGTGTAATCCAAATGCTGCTGGTGGGCCTGCAGCCCTGATTGTGCCACCCACAGAAGCAGCCTTGTAAAATGTGTCTAAGGTCTGCCATTGCAGAGCCTGCGTGCAGTCTGGTACTGTCATGCTGACTGGGCTTGTGCACCCACTTGCCAGGCCCTAAACCTTCCCTTTTCTTCATATCAGTCACCCCTATGGTAGGCCCAAGGGCAGGGTGCATTGTAAGTATGTATGTATGTATGTATTGGCATACTTATATAGCGCTATGTCTGTCACCCAACGGGCATCCTGGCGCTTAGACTTTGATCATCCATACAAGATGTTACCAGCTACTGTCCCACTTACTCTGCTCTGGGAAAGAGGTGAGTTTTTAAGGCTTTCTTGAAGGAAGTAATATCTCCCGTGGTTCTCAACCCCAGCGGCAAGGAGTTCCACAGTCTTGCTGCATTAAACCTAAAGGATGGGCCTCCCATCCGGGATCTCAGAATCTTGGGAACTGATACCAAGCAGGCTGAGGCCGAACGGAGAGATCTGGAAGGAGTATACCAGGAGAACAAGTCTTGCAATGGTGCCGGTCCCTGGCCATGAAGGGCCCTAAACACCAAGCAGAGGGCTTTAAAATCAATCCGCTGAGAGACTGGCAACCAATGGAGATCCTTTAGTGCCTTTACAAAGGAATCAGAGCGAGGACGCGAAAGAGCCAATTTAGCAGCAAAGTTCTGCACACGCTGCGGTTTCCCCACCAAAGTCGTTGGCGCCCCCATAAGTAGTGCGTTGCAATAATCGAGTCTACTCAAGACAATGCTCCGCACTACCTCTGGCCTAGACTGCGCGGGAAGCAAGGGTAAGATTTTCCGCAGCGTGCGAAGCAGGGCCATACAAGTGCCCACCGTTTTGTTCACGGCCACGTCCAGCGGAAGGTTGGAACCAAACATCACCCCCAGGTTCCGAACAGAGTCAGCCGGCGCACTAGTGCCCTGAAAGGAAGGGGGCCAAAAGTCCTGTGGAAGAGGCCTTGGAATGCGATCTGTTGAACAGTGCAACACCTCGGTTTTGGAGCTGTTGAATTGCAACGAATTTTGACTCAGCAATTCCGCCGTAGATATCATGCAGCGGTGAAAAGTTTCTTGTGACACAGCCTCCTTGCCCTCAAAAGAAAAGACAAGCTGGGTGTCGTCAGCGTAATTGGTGACTGCTATGCCAAAAGATTTTATTAACTTGACCAGGGGGCGGAGGTAGAGATTGAAAAGAATTGGGCTGATGGCCGACCCCTGGGGTACACCCTGACCAACCCTTCTGATGTTAGATTTGAAGGGTGGCAGGGCCACCACCTGGTGTCTGTGACTAAGATACGACACCAGCCACTCAAGGGCTAGGCCAGACAACCCCGCCTCCTCCAGCCTCCTGATCAAGATCGCATGGCTGACCGTGTCGAATGCGGCCGACATGTCGAGCAGCACTAAAAAGGCTGCTCGACCTTGATCGGAACGAGTCCTAAGATCATCCAGGACAGTCACCAATGCTGACTCCGTCCCGTGGGCTGGTATAAAAGGTAGGACAAGCCCTGATGTGTGTGGCATGTCCTAATAGTGAATTACAGCCATTTTCGTTTTTCATCATTGCAAGGCTACCTGTTCTCCAAAGGCCAGAATGGGCTGTTAGAATTGTTACATTTTATAATCCTAACAGGCTCAGAGAACATGGTAGAAATTCGAGTTTAGTATGCCTGAACTCAGAATAATAAAATACATCTTTTAGTAAAGTTTATTTTAATATGCTGTGTTTGCAAATACCACTTTTAGAAAGTAGGTATTTGCTTGTCAGATTATTCAAACCTGCCTCTGCTAGTTTGTCTATTCCTATGTCTGGTTATTGTGAGTGACAGGACTGGGGAATTCCAGGAGACAGGCTGAGTCACCCAGTGGTGAATAGAGAGATCTGCATCTAGATGGGAGGGAGGAGTTCACCTGAACCTTGAATAGGGCTGTGCCTGCCTTCCACAATGCTGGCTCCACCCCCTGGGGAGCGGCTGATGTCTCTGCCCTACACACTTAAAGAAGAGAAGAAGTCCTGTAAATAGAGTGCTCCAGGACTGTACTTGCCTTCCACAAAGCTGGCTCAACCTCCTGTGGGGTGTCTGATGTGCATGCCCTGCACTGTGAAAGGAAAGGAGGAGTCTGGTAAACAGAGTGCTCAGGAACTGGTTTGGACTAGGCACAGGCCCCTCTCCCCTCAGAGAACAAATGATTTGGGGGTATAAATATTGGGACCCTGCTTCCAAGAAATTAGATCACTTTTGGACTACAAGAAGAAACCTTTACTGAGGAGAGGAACCTGAAGAAACTAAGGAGAGACTATTCCCAAGCTGAAGTGCTGCTTGGGGGATTGGGATGCAGTGGTTGCCTTACTGCCAAAGGAAGGAGAAATGAACTTTGTGTACTTTGCTTTCAACTTGTGAAGGATCTCCAAGGGCTTGGAAAAGAGCTTGCCTCCTGCTGAAGTCTCAGGGACAACAGACTTCACCCCCTTCACCCCCCGGAAGCGTGTCGCCGTCGCTGCTGCTGCCGTCGCAACTCCGAAGGAGGGTGGCCATGCTGTAGTTGTCACACTGCACAGCATCAGGAGAAGAATCTTGCACCGAGGTCGGAGCGTGTCGCCGTCGCTGTGCCTGCCGTTGCAACTCCGGAGAAGGAGGGTGTCGCCGCTGGAACTGTCGCATTGCACCGCATCGACCAAGAGCACCTCGCAACCCCGAGAAGCGCGCCGCCGTCGGAGCTGCTGCAGTCGCGTCTTGGATGTCGCCGCTGTAGTTGTTGCATCGAGGGGAAGCTTCACACATCGTGGAGAAGAGCGTCGCCACTGGAGCTGCTGCTGTCGCATCTTGGATGTCGCCGCTGTAGTCCACGCATCAGACCGAGAACTTCTCGCATCCCCGAGAAGCGTGCTGCATCTGGAAGATCTTCACGTCTTTTTTCTTTGTATCTGAACTTTGCTGCATTTCCCATCGCTGCGACATTGCTTGTCGTGGAAGCGCAACGCAACTTAAGGTACATTGACGCAGAGTGTCGCATCTAAGAACTGAACTGTACTAAGCTTAATCTACCATCTTAAAGTAATCATAGTGTGTATTTTTGTTGTTTATGGTCTTGTGGTAACTCTATATAAAGTCTAATTATATTTTCAATATAAAACCTGTGTGGTGTCCATCTGTAGTGTTGTCACTGGGTTACTGTATGTGGTCACAACTGCTTAACTTACAACGCCTCTGAAATAAGCCTTGACTGCTCGCGCCATGCAACCTAGAGGGCGAGCAGGGGTTATTTTAGGTGTGTAATCCCCTTGTCCTGAATAGAGGATAGGGTCCGTACTTGTCACAAGTACCCACCTGTGCCAACCAGAGACCCCCAAATCTAACATTGGTAGGCAGCGGAAGGGATTCTGAATTTGCATTTGTGACTAATGTACAGTGACTGGTGGTGAACACTACTTAGTGAGTGCAGACCATAACGATACTGCATACTTTTTGGTAGATTCCTTTTTGAATTTTTTTTGGATTGCCTATTTTTGAAAGATGCCTAATTCAGTAGAGAGAGCAGAATCTGTAGCCTCCCTTAATTGTGAATGGGTAGAGGAGAGGCTGGAATGCTACGCAGTAAAGCAGATGAAGTACTTTTGCAAGAAATTCAATGTTTCCACTTCTAGATTTAAAGTGAAGGAAGAATTCTACAAGGCGCTGAGGGCCTGGGTAGAAGCAAGGAAAAATCCTGTGATTGAGGATGATGATGATGCAGAAGTACAACAGGAAGAGCCATTGGGCTCACGAGGAAGGAAGGCACTTTCCCCTGCAGGTAGCATTGGCTCTAACAAAAGTCTTTCTCCAGAGGACTTGGAGGACAGAGAAAGATCAAGAAGGCATGAAATGGAGATGACCAAGTTCAAGGTGAATAGGCAGCTAGAAATAGAAAATAGAAGGTTAGATCTTGAGGAAAAGAAAATACAGTTTGAGCATGAAAACGTTTTGAGGGAGTTGGAGTTAAAAGCTAAAAGTTTGGCAATTACTCCCTCTGGTGGCAGCATACCGTCAGTACATACAGAAAGTAGAGTGTATATTCCCAAGGATGTGGTGAAGGAGTTTTATAAAAATGGCGATATTGGTCAGTGGTTCAGAGCCTATGAGGTAGCCATGTCTTCCCGCCGGGTCCCTGAGAGAGATTGGAGAGCGGGATTGTGGGGAAGGTTCCTTAGTGAGGGGCGGGATACATTGTTAGACCTGCCTTCTGAAGTCCCCAATTCATACAGCAACATGAAAGATGCATTGATGCCTAGATATGGTTTGACACCTGAGCTCTATAGGCAGAGGTTCAGCAAATGCAAAAAGTTAGAAAACAGTACTTGGGTTGAATATGTCACTTTCTTTAGCAGAGCATTGGATGGTTGGGTAAAGGGCAGCAAGGTTAATGATTTTCAAGGTCTCTTTGATTTGATTGCATGGTTGCACTTGTCTGATAATTGTTTTCCAGCGCTGCGCCAGCATCTGATAGATAGCAAGCTGGCTAACCCTAGGAAGTTTGCTGAGGAGGCGGACTGCTGTGTCAGTACCATGGTCCACAAGAAACTCAGAAACAATGGAAACTCAGCCAAAGGTGGGCAGGCTCCCCAGCAGAAGAGTGGGGGGGCAGGGTACACAGAAGGAGTTCCGCAAAGGGGGCCAAAGTAGTCCCCAAGGGAACCCTGTGAAAGTTTCTCAGCCTCCCCCTGAGAGAAAGCAAGGGGCTCGACAGGTAGTCCTGTCCCCAGGGGCCCCTGAAACGTTACAAGTGTGGTGACCTGGGTCACGAGGCGAATGATACCAGGTGCCGCCTGTTTGGCAAACAAGCACCCACTGGTGCTCCGCCCCGGCAGATGGCTAGTGTAGCCTTGGGGGAGGAGATTAATGTCCAAGGTGGGATGGTCCCGCACAGATGACCCTAGTCTCTTTAGGAGACAGTGAGGTGGTCTCAGAGGCTCAACTGCCCAGGAACACTAAGAAATATTGGCAGTGAGTGACCGTCAATTTCCAAACGGTGGAGGATCTTAGAGATACAGGAGCCAGTGTGACAGCTGTCTGGTGTCACCTGGTGTCTCAGGAGCAGATTGTCCCTCATGCATTTTGTCAAGTTGTTAACGCCGACAACACAGAGAATCATTGTCCAATGGCTCAGGTTCCCTTTGAGTGGGGGGGGGGTCTCTGGTACTCTTCAGGTAGCTGTGAGGCCCGCCATGCCTGTTGACTGTTTGTTCCCCTTGGGAAAAGGTGGAGAAAACAACTCACTTGAAGATGGTTGGACTGCCTGACTGGACGTGCATGACCACCCGGTCAATGTCAGCCAGTAGGGGTTCTCAAGAGGACCTGGAGCCTGAGAGGGAGGCCCAGGAACCTGCCGAAGAGAGAAATGGCGAGGGGCAGGGGAAACCGGCCCCCGAAGTTCCCACAGCCTAGGAGGAGGTAGACCCTGAGGGGGATGCCCTGGAGCCTACCGGGGAACAGATAGCTGAACTGGGAGATCTGCCTAAGCTGACCCATTGGCAGCAAGAAGGAGGTCCCTCCAGGGAAGACTTCTGCAAGGAGCAGAGAGAGTGCCCTTCTCTTGTGGGCTTGCGGCAACAGGCTGTAAGGCCAGGCAGCAGGTGATCAGTCAGGATCCCATTGGATCTACTGGGAGAATGGTCTCCTGTATAGTGAGCCTAAGGTTGCTGAACCTGGGTCAGCCCGTGTGCTGGTGGTACCCCAGAAGTTCAGAGCCTTCCTACTGGGGCTGGCTCATGATGTGCCATTAGCAGGACATTTGGGGCAGAACAAGACATTTGAGAGGCTTGTCACCCACTTTCACTGGCCCCAGATATGCAAGGGTTCTGATACTCATTGCAGGATTTGTCACACTTGCCAGGCAAGTGGAAAGAGTGGGAGGAATCACAAGGCTCCTCTCCAGCCATTCCCTTTGGTCAGTACCCCCTTTGAGAGGGTGGGATTGACATTGTAGGGCCACTGGACCCCAATACAGCCATGGGCAACAGGTTCATCCTGGTCTTGGTGGACCATGCCACCCGGTACCCGGAAGCCATACCTCTGAGGACAATGACGGGCCCCCATGGTGGGACGAGCACTGATGGGAATTTTCTCCCGAGTGGGATTCCCTCGCGAGGTAGTGTCTGACCGGGGACCCAACTTCATTTCCAAGTATATGAAGTCCCTGTGGCAGGAGTGCGGTGTAACTTACAAGTTCACCACTCCTTACCACCCCCAAGGAAATGGGTTGGTTGAAAGGTTCAACCGGACCCTGAAGGGCATGATAATGGGTCTTGAGGAACCCATGAGGCATAAGTGGGACGTCCTCTTACCATGCCTGCTGTTTGCAAACCGGGAGGTGCCACAGAAATCTCTAGGGTTCAGTCCCTTTGAGCTTCTCTATGGACACCCGGTCAGAGGACCTCTGAGTCTGGTTAAAGAAGGCTGGGAGCAATCTCCCAGGAAACCTCCCCAGGATGTATATAGCTACATGTTGTCCTTCAGGAAGCAGACCAGGTGCTTCAGTGAACTCGCTCAGGCGAATCTGGAGGCCAGCTAGGAAGAGATGAAGTGCTGATATGACCAGAATGCCACTCTGGTAGAGCTTAGGCCTGGACAGAAGTTGTGGGTCATGGCCCCAGTGGAGCCCTGTGGGCTCCAAGATAAGTGGACCGGACCTTTTGAGGTTGTGGAGCGCAAGAGTCCTGTTACCAACTTGGTGGACTTGCGGTCTCCTAGGAACACCTTGAGGGTCCTACATGTCAACCGCCTTAAGCCCCACTTAGAGAGGTCTGAAGTGGGCATGCTCTTGGCAACAGATGCTGGGATGGAGGAGGAGACTGAACCTCTTCCTGACCTCCTGTCAGCCTCCTGTCAGCCTCAGGTCAGTGGATGGTGTTAACCTCTCTTCTACCCTGACCCCTGAGCAACAGAATACTGCCAGCAGTTTCGGGGACAGTTTTCTGATCTGTTTTCCCTGGTTCTGGTGTCACAGATTGGTGGGTCCATTATGTGGACACAGGAGACAGCTAACCTGTAAAGCACAAGTCTTACAGGGTAACTGATAGGGTGAGGGCTTGCATTAAAGAGGAGGTCTCAAAGATGCTTGCACTTGGGGTGATTGAGTCATCTAGCAGTCCTTGGGCCAGCCCAGTGGTCCCAAAGGCTGCAGCACAGGGTGCCACACCTGAACTCCGGTTCTGTGTGGACTACTGAGGGCTCAATTCAGTCACGAAGCCTGACACGCACCCCATCCCCAGAGCTGTTGAGCTCATTGATCGTCTAGGGGCTGCACGGTACCTCAGCACGTTTGATTTAACGTTTGGGTGCTGGCAGATCGCCTTGACTGGTGGGGCAAATGAGAGGTCAGCATTTTCCACACCAGATGGGCATTTCCAGTTCCGGGTTATGCCTTTTGGAATGAAGAATGACCCTGCCACCTTCCAGAGGTTGGTCAACCAGGTGTTGGTTGGACTGGAGGAATTCAGTGCCGCCTACCTAGATGATATCGCAGTGTTCAGTGTCAGTTGGGAGGAACATCTGCGCCACCTCTGGGAAGTGTTGGCACTGCGGAGAGCAGGCCTCACGGTCAAGGCGAGTAAGTGACAGATCGGGCAGGGGTCTGTGGTGTACTTGGGACAACAAGTTGGGAGCGGCCAGGTGGCGCCCCTACAACCCAAGATTAAAACCTTCCTGGCTTGGGAGCCACCCAAAACCATGACAGAGGTGAAAGCCTTTTTAGGTCTCACAGGGTATTACAGGAGGTTTGTCAAGGGATATGGCAACACTGTTGCACCCTTGACAGAGCTGACTTCCAGGAAGCAGCCCAAGAAAGTGATTTGGACTGACACCTGTCAGAAAGCCTTTGAGGCCCTGAAAGCTGCCAGGTGCGCGGCGCCCGTGCGCCTGGCACCCAACTTCTCAAGAGAGTTCATTGTCCAGACAGATGCTTCAGAGCATGGTGTGGAGGCTGTTTTGTCACATATGAATGAGGAGGTCCTTGATCAACCTGTAGCCTTTATCAGTAGAAGGTTACTTCCACGGGAACAGAGGTGGAGTTCTATTGAGCGTGAGGCATTTCCTTTTGGTCTGGGCACTGAAGAAGCTAAGACCATACCTGTTTGGGACTCACTTCCGGGTTCAGACAGCCCACAGACCCCTCAGAAGGTTGATGCAGATGAGGGGTGAGAATCCAAAGCTGTTGAGGTTGTCCATCTCCCTACAGGGTATGGACTTTACGGTGGAACACGGCCCTGGTACAGAAAACGCCAACGCTGATGGTCTGTCCAGATTTTTCCACCTTAGTGAAGAGAACTCCCAGGAGTTAGGGTAGTTCTTCCCACTTTTCAGCTGGAGGGGACATGTGTTAGACCTGGCACCACTGGCGTGGGTCTCCCTTCCATTTTTGCTGTTGCCTCATGTATTTTTGCTGGTGTTAGATGCTTTGGGCACTGTGCCACTGCTATTCAGTGCCACAGTGCAAGTGCTCCCTTTTGTAAATTGATGTATGGATTAGTGATTCCATGTTTGGCTATTTTGGTTTACTTGTCAGACCCTAGTCTAGTGCACTGAGTGTGCCAGGGCGTGTAATCCAAATGCTGCTGGTGGGCCTGCAGCACTGGTTGTGCCACCCACAGAAGCAGCCTTGTAAAATGTGTCTAAGGTCTGCCATTGCAGAGCCTGCGTACAGTCTGGTACTGTCATGCTGACTGGGCAAGTGCACCCACTTCCCAGTCCCTAAACCTTCCCTTTAATTCAGTCACCCCTATGGTAGGCCCAAGATCAGGGTGCATTGTAAGTATAAGGTAGGACAAGCCCTGATGTGTGTGGCATGTCCTAATAGTGAATTACAGAAATTTTTGTTTTTCGCTATTGCAATGCTACCAGTTCTCCATAGGCCAGAATGGTCTGTTAGAATTGTTACATTTTATAATCCTAACAGGCTCAGAGAACATGGTAGAAATTCGAGTTTAGTATGCCTGAACTCAGAATAATAAAATACATCTTTTAGTAAAGTTTATTTTAATATTCTGTGTTTGCAAATATCACTTTTAGAAAGTAGGTATTTGCTTGTCTAACCATTCAAACCTGCCTCTGCTAGTTTGTGTATTCCTATGTCTGGTTTTTGTGAATGACAGAGCAGGGGAATTCCAGGACACAGGCTGAGTCACCCAGTGGTGAACAGAGAGATCTGCATCTAGATGGGAGGGAGGAGTTCACCTGAACCCTGAATAGTGCTGTGCCTGCCTTCCACAAAGCTGGCTCCACCCCCTGGGGAGCGGCTGATGTCTCTGCCCTGCACACTGAAAGAAGAGAAGGAGTCCTGTAAACAGAGTGCTCCAGGACTGTACTTGCCTTCCACAATGCTGGCTCCATCTCCTGTGGGACGTCTGATGTGCATGCCCTGCACTGTGAAAGGAAAGGAGGAGTCTGGTAAACAGGGTGCTCAGGAACTGGTTTGGACTAGGCACAGGCCCCTCTCCCCTCAGAGAACAAAGGATTTTGGGGTATAAATAATGGGACCCTGCTTCCAAGAAATTAGATCACTTTTGGACTACAAGAAGAAACCTTTACTGAGGAGAGGAACCTGAAGAAACTGAGGAGAGACTATTCCCAAGCTGAAGTGCTGCTTGGGGGATTGGCCTGCAGTGGTTGCCTTACTGCCAAAGGTAGGAGAAAGGAACGTTGTGTACTTTGCTTTCAACTTGTGAAGAATCTCCAAGGGCTTGGAAAAGAGCTTGCCTCCTGCTGAAGTCTCAGGGACAACAGACTTCACCCCCCAGCTCCCCAGAGTTCTTTTGGAAGTGCCTGCTGCTGTTTTGGGCCTTCTGAGGAACTGCGTGCCGCAAGGAGCTGGAAGCGCGACTCAATGAGAAGAAGCGTGTCGCTGTGCCTGCCGTCGCAACTCCGGAGAAAGGAGGGTGTCGCTGCTGGAATTGTTGCACTGCACCGCATCGGAGAGAAGCGCTCCGCAACGAAGAAGAAGCGTGTCGCCGTCGCTGCTGCTGCCGTCGCAACTCCGAAGAAGGAGGGTGTCCCCGCTGTAGTTGTCGCACTGCACCGCATCAGGAGAAGAATCTCCCAACGAGGTCGGCGCGTGTCGTCGTCGCTGTGCATGGCGTCACAACTCCGGAGAAGGAGGTTGTCGCCGCTGGAACTGTCGCATTGCACCGCATCGACCAAGAGCAACTCACATCCCCGAGAAGCGCGCCGCCGTCAGAGCTGCTGCTGTCGCATCTTGGATGTCGCCGCTGTAGTTGTCGCATCGAGCAGAAGCTTCACGCATCGTGGAGAAGAGCATCGCAGCTGGAGCTGCTGCCGTCGCATCTTGGATGTCGCCGATGTAGTCCACGCATCAGACCGAGAACTTCTCGCATCCCAGAGAAGCGTGCCGCATCTGGAAGATCTTCACGTCTTTATTTCTTTGTATCTGAACTTTGCAGCATTTCCTATCGCTGCGACATTGCTTGTCATGGAAGCGCAATGCAACTTAAGGTACATTGACGCAGAGTGTCGCATCTAAGAACTGAACTGAACTAAGCTTAATCTACCATCTTAAAGTAATCATAGTGTGTATTTTTGTTGTTTATGGTCTTGTGGTAACTCTATATAAAGTCTTCTTATTTTTTATATAAAACCTGTGTGGTGTCCATTTGTAGTGTGGTCACTGGGTTACCGTATGTGGTCACAACTGCTTAACTTACAACGCCTCTGAAATAAGCCTTGACTGCTCGCGCCACGCAACCTAGAGGGTGAGCAGGGGTTATTTTAGGTGTGTAATCCCCTTGTCCTGACTAGAGGAGAGGGTCCCTACTTGTCACAAGTACCCACCTGTGCCAACCAGAGACCCCCAAATCTAATATGTACTATAGTCTCAATGTTACATTTCAGCACCTAGAGGCCAAGTGTTGGCACTAGAGCACTTGAAAAACCTGAAATAAAGTACATGAGACAAACCAGCAACATCCATAACTACCAGATAATTCAGCTGTAACAGGAGCCCAATCAGGAAATAAGTTTGTGAAATGCCTACTCACCAGCACTCCGGCCCAGGTGGGCACTTTCGACAGCAGCGTAATGCTGGTTTGACCGACATAAGCAGCTCGTAGGAGGCCTCCAAATATGATGTGTATGGCACCAACTGTCATCTGTACCACCTGAAGCAAGAATAATGCACAGTAAGGGTGAGACATCCCACATGGGCATTCCTTTACTCTTCTTCCTCCTTACACTTCATTTTCCCCTTACCCACCTTTCCATCAATCTCACTCTTTATTATCTGGCCCGCCCATGCGCCTCCTTCTTTCTTAGGGCACAGTAAACATAGAAAGGAAAAAAAGACTAGCCCAACCATCTGTCCTTTTTCAGTCTGGCCCAACCAAGATCATTCATTATGAGCAATGAACAAACAGAAGCTGGAGATAAAAGCACCTTACTAATGGCTTTTTTTTGGCCAGCTCGCTTCACTTACTGCTTGAAACAAGCATTGGCAAAGCCAATAAGTAGCTTTCACATTAGGCATCAGGTCAATATATTTTGTGGATCTTAGCATTTTAGAGTGGTGATTGGCAAAGACGGGCGTGTGATAAGATGGCCTTAACATCTCAGCTTCCATGAATGCTTTTGAGTGTTGCTATGGCTTGAGGCTGATGGATACCATGAACATGCTGGCTTGTGCCAAGTAGTGTCTTTCAGCACACACTAGAGTTTCCCAAACACCATTTCACACTGCACATTCAGCTTGAGTCTCTCTCTCCCTTGCACGGTCATGTAGGTGGACAACTGCCGGTCCACCTATCGAGGCGCGAGAAGCTGGCATGACAGTGGAACCACAGGAGGGAACCCAGAATCCCCCTCTCCACTTGCAGCCTGAAACAAGGGGGTCACAGAGTTACCTGCAGGATTTCTGTGCTGCCTTTCAGATCTACATATACCACCTGAAGGTGAGCTAAGAGTGGTAAAGCTGCCAGGGACCTAAGAGGTGGTTGGCATGTACCAATGGATCTCCCTTCTCGTGAAATGTTTCTTCTTTATGGTTCAAACAAGGCAAGAAAAGAACTGCAATTAGCTGATGTGCTTTACAGGTCAGCACACTGACCATCAGCTGTACAGAGCAGAAAATCAGTGCACTCAGAGGGAACAGCTGCATGAGTCAGACATGCTTCAGAAATGGTACCTGCAAATGCTCACCAGTATCTCCACAAGAGAGATGTGTGAGACTGTTTGGAATGATCTTGTTGTAAAAGCTCTACTTTGAATATAAACTTATCTAGGTCCCATTTTAGGACTTTACTCTGGTTGTAAATGAGACATAGCATTGTTTAGGAGTTGGATTTAAACAAATTATGGTCTCATAGGAGGAGCTGTACTTTACTCTTCATGCAAGAGCTTTACTCTTGTTTTCAGCCAGATGAGGGTGTATGCCTATGGCCCCTTTTCTCAGATGTTGTGATTGTTATGTTTCTTCTGAGACATTGTCTTCGACCTTACCGTATGTGCTGAAATGGGGTGTATTATATCAGGGCTGGAACAAAATCCACTTGCCCACTCACTATGGCGAGCCAGATTTATTCAGGATGAGCTATTTTTAGGGCCTACTTGCCCTTTCTGGGGAGTGAAAAGACTAACTGACCTATCACCTCTGTCTCTGAAAGCGGAGCAAATGTGACAAGATAACAAGATTTAAAGATATTTTTATTGCTCACAAAGTAAATGAGCAATAAGGATGCCTTTAAATCTTGTTATCTTGTCATTTTTGCCGGCATTCAGAGACAGAGATCAAGTATGTTACTGTTAGGTTGAGGAGATTTTTAAAGTTACTAGACTTGCAGGCCTAGTAACATTTTTAGGATTTTTCGAGCACTATTGTATGGTGTGGTTGTGTCACTTCAAAGTGTTATACACTACCAACCAACCCTTTTAGGATGAGTCAGGTATCATTTGTCAAGCCTTTAGCTCAACCCTAGGTAGCTGTGGCTCTGAGCAGACATGCTTACATAAAGGATCAAGAGTAAAGCATTTAAACAGCACCAAAACAACTGTAGAAGAAAAAAACATAACACTCGAGAAATCTGACACCAATTTATAACAAGCATTTACAATGCAATGGTTTCGCCTTTGGAAAAGTTAGAGCTATTGGCATTGTAAATGACAACATTTGTATTTATGTGTTGGTTTTGAAAACAGATAAATAAATGGCATTGTCATTTACATTGCCATTAGCTTAATGTCGGCAGTCACTCTGCACTCCCCCTGCACTCCCTAGCTACTCACTCTGCACTCCCTAGCTACTCACTCTGCACTCCCCCTGCACTCCCTAGCTACTCCCCCTGCACTCCCTAGCTACTCCCCCTGCACTCCCCCTGCACTCCCTAGCTACTCACTACTCTGCACACTCACTACTCTGCACACTCACTACTCTGCACACTCACTACTCTGTACACTCACTACTCTGCACACTCACTACTCTGCACACTACACAAAGATCTGTTACAATTAGAATAAAATAAAACGAGGTGGTGCATGCTGGGGCCGTTGTGGAGATTAAGCAAGCTATTGCCCAGAGTCACAGAGTGGGACCCATGATTAGACTAGGCACCAAGGCGAGAATTATCAGGTCCGGGGAGATTGAGCCCAAGACCCGCCGAGGCGGGAATAGAACCCTGGTCCGGGGCCAGACCTCTGCATCAGGGTCTGCCGCTCTAACCATTGAGCCACACTTCTCCACATCAATAGACTGTTCCGAATGAAACCAGACATGTAGCCCTAATGACTGGTCCGCCGATACCATGCATGCTTGCCCATCTATTTTCCTGCTAGCCGCAGCCCAACCATAACAGTTGTTTTTACCCACGAACTACTGCATAACGGACCCTGCTAAACTCAACCCTCCTCCCACATCCCATACCTGCAAAGCAGTCACCCTCCTTAGTTCCACATCATTGAACCAGAATACATTTTTAGTGCGCGGGTTTTTGTAATGCAAGAACAATACCCTTCATGCCCGCCCGAAGACACGTACCCCACATACACACACAAAACGGCACTCAAAGAAAAGCCTACACTTTTAAAACATACACCCCGAACAGAAACATACCAAAGAAAACATTGCGCATACCCTCTCTCCAATGGAAACGGACAAAAACACAGACTACTTCTAAGTAAACAACTCATAGCCTTAAAAAGCAACACAAATCCCGAAAAAACGTAGACAATGCACAAGAGCACAACCTACCGAAAATACTTCCCAAAAGAAAACCACCGCATACCCCCCTCATAAAGGAACGAACACTGACTACTCAAGTACCATATACCCCAAAACACATAGTCTCCGCCAAAGTCTCCCATGCCCGTACAGAAGCCCATAACCCGTATATCCTCTAAAATAATACACTCTGCAATACTGCCTCGATTATCTACCCCCCCCCCCCCCCAATCCTCTTCCTTCCACCCAAAGCAGACACAGCTGCAGTTCCTTACCGGCCAAAGGCTGCAGCCACACCAACGACAACAGCAGGGCGTCCAGCCCCCGCAGGCTCTGCAAGGGGACACCGGGGCAGCTAGTGGAGGGGGCAGGCAAGCCGTCCCATGGACAGAGTCTGTGCACAGATACCACGACTGCGTCTCACCTCGCCACTCGTGTTGCCAGGTCTGAAATCCAAAACAAGCACACTCCCCCTTGAAAAGAAGCCCAAAACAAGTGCACGCCCTACCAAAAGAAAATACAAAACAAGCCCTGCCCACAAAAATCACGAACCTGCTTAACTGAGGATAGAGAACAGTAAAGTCTGATTAAACAAGAATACCCTTTAAGAGAGCGAAAAGCGAACGTCCGGTTTTAGCATGCTGACAATATCATGCACAAAATAAACTCATACTTAACAGATATCCAAGGCGAACGCGGCAGCAGCTGAAAGTTGAAGACAGCAGTCTGACCCGGTGACTGGCAGAGAGAAATGTCCTCACCGTGGGCAGGATGCGTACCTGCAATTGCAGCTAAGGCGGACGTTGCACGCTGTGGTCACTGACGGGCAGAACGCGGTGACGGCTGCAAATGGACGAATGCAATTACATTATTAATTGCGTCCAATGTCATCTTCTGTCATGGTAGCAGTCCAGGGCGTTTAGCAATAGCCCTGAAACAATTCCTAGGCACATTTTTCCCGGTGGCTGGAAACAGGTGTCTGGGACTCTTTTGTCCCTTGACGAGTTGAGTGACGTAAGAGTATTTCGCGCTCGAGCAAAGGCGTAGAGCAGGCCACCCGACAGAGCGGTTTGCGGAGACGGATGATTTCCTCCCTCCGTTCCGGTGTGTCAGTTTCTGAATGCTCACTTTTCCGGACAGTAAGTGCTTGGTTTCCGGTATATGGCACGTGATGTCAGTGAACTTGCCAGCCTCGGAGGAAGGGCTGGCACGAAAATACCTCAGACACCTGTTTTGACAGGAACTCTGGGACAGATGGGCAGAACTAACCTGAAAGAAATTAAAGTAAGGGAATGAATTTGCCGAGTGTCATTGCGTGAATATGCAGACCCATCTGTCCATTTGGCGACCTAATGTCACACCTAAAACGCTGACTGCCCTGTGTGCCTGAGCAAGGTTTCTCAAGTTCCTGATGTGGCAAGACGTCAGATGGTTACAGTAAATAGGGTGATATAAGAGACTTGTCGGCAGACACCGTTTTAAACACGAGTGGCTAGAGTTGTTCCCGACTAACCCTCGCTCATCGGCGTTAGCCCCAGTGCCTACTTTGTGACGATATTTGCAGGTGGTAGGGACCATAAATTATTTTTGCTTTACCAGGCTTCGACCAAATAGTGGAAATGGGAGAAACTAAAACACCAAAGGTAAAACAGTGACAAAAGGGAACAAGTCAGGTCCCGGGCCGCGCTGTGATTGGCTGACGTCACGGGGGTGTCCCGGGCCGGCAGCCAATCACAGCGCGGCCCTGGAATGACGTCACGGGGTGTCCCGGGCCGGCAGCCAATGGCAGCGCGGCCCGGGACAAAGGGGCGGGGCTTAAAAAAAGCACCAGAAACGCCCCCGAATCGCGTTTTCGAGAGAAAACGCGATTGACAGCCTCTGCCTCCCAATGGCTAGCCTCCATTTATGGAGCTAGCCAATTGGAAACAGAGGCTGTCCTAACCTCACTATTAAAATCAACAGATTTCGATCTGGGAGGGGCTTCGCCCCTCGCCAGGTTACGAAACCTAAAAATAGAGTATATGTTTATGAATTCATGGACATCAAAGTGAAAAAGATCCAAAGGAGGGTTCTGGAGATATGAGTTTTGCAAGAAACAATACATTAAGGCTTTTTACTCTACTGCAAGCAAGCACTAGAAAATGTAACAGCTTTGGCGCATAGAAACATTTTCACAAAAACTTTGGCAAGATTTATTTGGGCGATCAAATCCAGCCAGAAGCCAGTCAAGGGAACAGCAAGCTCCAAAAAAACAGTTACTTCCCACAGAAAAGCAGTCTCCAGACCAGTTTCGGTGTCAGTAACTTTTTGCTATTGATTTCTAGGGAGTGGTCCTGATGCAAGGGATACAGAATGCGGAAGATACCCAAAGATGCTGGGCAATCAACTAGGGTCATCCTGGGGCTACTCCTCGGTTCATGGTCCTGGTGAGGGGATTCTGGTCACAGGAGGTCCACGTCCCTTGAAGTCCTCTTGGGGGTCAGTAGAAGTCCAGTCACCACTTGGCTACAGGTTGCCCATTACAGCAGATTCAATGGTTCCCTTCTTTTGGCAATAACCCTCCTTGTGGCTAACCAACCCACACTCCGATGACTCTCTTGAGTCCAACAGGCTGGGGTGCAACCTCCGAGGACTTGTCTCTAATGCAGCACAGTGGCAAGGAGTGGCAATCCAGTGAATTGTGCAACCAACTCGCCCCAGCAGGCTCCTTAAGAGTTTATGGCCATGTGATGTGATCAGGAAGTCAGCCAACTGACTCTTGGAGCCTCTAATTTAAGCTGGGTTAGGGGGACGACTTATCCAGGAGCATGACACAGCAGGCACAATCCTTTACTTCTTTACCCCAACGCGCAGCAAATACAGTCCAGCGTCAGTGCAGACCTTTTTTGCCAGTTCCAGGGTCAGCAGGGCAGAGCATCTTCAGTTCTCCTCTTCTTCCAGTCAAGTGAGATCTGAGTTCCGGATGCCAAGGGTGCCCCTTTTATTCCCAGAGAGTGCCCTTCGGGAAGGTTGCAGTGACTAGCAAATGGGCTACTAGGATCCCTCCTACCTGATGACAACTTCCTTTAAAGTGTGTCATCTAGTTATCCTCAAGTACTCTATTTTACCCACTCTCAGAATGGCAGAAGCCATCTCACGGTCGCAAAACCTTGGTAGCCCACCCTAGAAGAGTGGCAAACACTGGGTTACACACCAGACCTCGTAAAATCATAAAACATTTACAAGACCACACTTTGGGGAATACTTGTAAAAATCCATTGTGAATATGAGTGTCTGTGCCCTGGATGGAATATTAGTGAGCGTGGCTGAATGGAATATGAGTGACTGCTCCCTGGATAGGATATTAGTGAGCGCGGCCTGGATGGAATATAATTGAGCATGGCCCAGATGGAATATGTTTGACTGCTGCCCAGATTGAACATGAGTTAGTGCGGCCTGGATGGAGTATGAGTGACTGTACTCCAGATAGAATATGAGTGACTGTGGCCTTGATGGATAGTGGGCGGCCGCTCCCCGAATGGACTATTAGCAGCTGTGGCCTGGATGATTATGAGTTGGTGCGCTCTGGATGGACTATGGATCGGCGTGCTGTGGATGGTATATTGGTTGGTGTGCTGTGAATAGAATATTAGTCGGAGTGCCCTGGATGGAATATTAGTCAGTGTGCCCTGGATGGAATTTGAGTCAGTGTGCTCTGGATGGAATAAGAGTTTGTGTGCTCTGGATGGAATATGAGTCGGTGTGCCCTGGATGGAATATGAGTAAGTCTGCTGTGGATGGAATATCGGTTGTGTTCTTTGGATGGAATATGAGTTGGTGTGCTATGGATGGAATATGAGTCGGTGTGCCCTGGATGGTATATGAGTCGGTGTACCCTGAATAGAATATGAGTCAGTGTGCCCTGGATAGAATATGAGTCGGTGTGGCCTGAATGGAATGTGTGCCCTAGATGGAATGAGTCAGTGTGCCCTGGGTGGAATTTTGGTCAGTGTGCTCTGGATGGAAGAGGAATTGGTGACCCTGGATGGAATGAGGCAGTGTGCCCTGGGTGGAATAATGATCTGTGTGCTCTGGATGGAATATGAGTCAGTGTACTCTGGATGGAATATGTGTTGGTGTGCTCTGGATGGAATATGAGTCAGTGTGCCATGGGTGATATATGGATTGGCGTGCCATGAATGGAATAGGAGTTGGTATGCCCTGGATGGAATATGAGTCGGTGTTCTCTCAATGGAATATGAGTCGTGTGCTTTGGATGGAATATGAGTAGCCGTGCACTGGATGGAATGTGAGTTTGTATGTTCTGGATGGAATATGAGTTGGTGTGCCCTGGATGCATTATGGGTCGGTGTGCTCTGATGGAATATGAGTCTGCGTGCACTTAATGGAATATGCGTCGGTGTGCTCTGAATGGAATATGAGTCTGCTTGTCCTGGATGGAAAATGAGTTGATGTATTCTGGATGGAATGAGAGTCGATGTGCTCTGGATAGAATAGGAGTTGGTGTGCCCTGGATGGAAAACGAGTTGGTGTGCCCTGGATGATATAGGAGTTGGTGTGCCCTGGATGCATTATGGGTCACTGTGCTCTGGATGCAACATGAGTCTGCGTGCCCTGGATGGAATATGAGTCGATGTGCTCTGGATGGAATATGAGTCGGTTTGCTCTGGATGGAATATGAGTCGGTGTGATCTGATGGAATATGAGTCGGTGTGCGCTCGATGGAATATGAGTCAGTGTGCTCTGGATGGAATATGAGTTGGTTTGCTCTGGATGGAATATGAGTCGGTGTGATCTGATGGAATATGAGTCGGTGTGCTCTGGATGGAATATGAGTCGGTTTGCTCTGGATGGAATATGAGTCGGTGTGATCTGATGGAATATGAGTCGGTGTGCGCTCGATGGAATATGAGTCAGTGTGCTCTGGATGGAATATGAGTTGGTGTGCTCTGGATGGAATACGGGTTGGTGTGCCTTGGTTGGATTATGAGTTGGTGTGTCCTGGATGCAATATGGGTCGGTGTGCTCTGGATGGAATATGAGTCTGCGTGCCCTGGATGGAAAATGAGTAGATGTGCTCCGGGTGGAATATGAGTAGGTCTGCTCTGGATGGAATATGAGTCGATTTGCCCTGGATGGAATATAAGCCAGTGTGCCCTGTATGGAATATGAGTCGGGGTGCTGTGGATGGAATATCGGTTGTGTTCTGTGGATGGAATAAGAGTTGTGTGCTGTGGATGGAATATGAGTTGGTGTGCCCTGGATGGAATATCAGTCGGTGTACCCTGGATGGACTAAGAGTCGGTGTGCCTTGGATGGAATGAGTCGGTGTGCCCTGGGTGGAATATGGGTCAGTGGGCTCATGATGGAATAAGAATTAGTGACCCTGGATGGAATGAGGCGGTGTGCCCTGGGTGGAATAATGATCTCTGTGCACTGGATGGACCATGAGTCAGTGTGCCCTGGATGGACTATGAGTCAGTGTGGCCTGAATGGAATGTGTGCCCTAGATGGAATGAGTCAGTGTGCCCTGGGTGGAATTTGGGTCAGTGTGCTCTGGATGGAAGAGGAATTGGTGACCCTGGATGGAATGAGGCAGTGTGCCCTGGGTGGAATAATGATCTGTGTGCTCTGGATGGAATATGAGTCAGTGTACTCTGGATGGAATATGTGTTGGTGTGCTCTGGATGGAATATGAGTCAGTGTGCCATGGGTGATATATGGATTGGCGTGCCATGAATGGAATAGGAGTTGGTATGCCCTGGATGGAATATGAGTCAGTGTTCTCTCAATGGAATATGAGTCGTGTGCTTTGGATGGAATATGAGTAGCCGTGCACTGGATGGAATGTGAGTTTGTATGTTCTGGATGGAATATGAGTTGGTGTGCCCTGGATGCATTATGGGTCGGTGTGCTCTGATGGAATATGAGTCTGCGTGCCCTTAATGGAATATGCGTCGGTGTGCTCTGAATGGGATATGAGTCTGCTTGTCCTGGATGGAAAATGAGTTGATGTATTCTGGATGGAATGAGAGTCGATGTGCTCTGGATAGAATAGGAGTTGGTGTGCCCTGGATGGAAAACGAGTTGGTGTGCCCTGGATGATATAGGAGTTGGTGTGCCCTGGATGCATTATGGGTCACTGTGCTCTGGATGCAACATGAGTCTGCGTGCCCTGGATGGAATATGAGTCGATGTGCTCTGGATGGAATATGAGTCGGTTTGCTCTGGATGGAATATGAGTCGGTGTGATCTGATGGAATATGAGTCGGTGTGCGCTCGATGGAATATGAGTCAGTGTGCTCTGGATGGAATATGAGTTGGTTTGCTCTGGATGGAATATGAGTCGGTGTGATCTGATGGAATATGAGTCGGTGTGCTCTGGATGGAATATGAGTCGGTTTGCTCTGGATGGAATATGAGTCGGTGTGATCTGATGGAATATCAGTCGGTGTGCGCTCGATGGAATATGAGTCAGTGTGCTCTGGATGGAATATGAGTTGGTGTGCTCTGGATGGAATACGGGTTGGTGTGCCTTGGTTGGATTATGAGTTGGTGTGTCCTGGATGCAATATGGGTCGGTGTGCTCTGGATGGAATATGAGTCTGCGTGCCCTGGATGGAAAATGAGTCGATGTGCTCCGGGTGGAATATGAGTCGGTCTGCTCTGGATGGAATATGAGTCGATGTGCCCTGGATGGAATATAAGCCAGTGTGCCCTGTATGGAATATGAGTCGGGGTGCTGTGGATGGAATATCGGTTGTGTTCTGTGGATGGAATAAGAGTTGTGTGCTGTGGATGGAATATGAGTTGGTGTGCCCTAGATGGAATATCAGTCGGTGTACCCTGGATGGACTATGAGTCGGTGTGCCTTGGATGGAATGAGTCGGTGTGCCCTGGGTGGAATATGGGTCAGTGGGCTCATGATGGAATAAGAATTAGTGACCCTGGATGGAATGAGGCGGTGTGCCCTGGGGGGAATAATGATCTCTGTGCACTGGATGGACCATGAGTCAGTGTGCCCTGGATGGACTATGAGTCAGTGTGGCCTGAATGGAATGTGTGCCCGGGGTGGAATATGAGTCGGTGTGCCCTGGATGGAATGAGCCGGGGTGGAAAAATTATCTGTGTGCTCCGGATGGAATATGTGTCAGTGTGCTCTGCATGGAATATGAGTTGGTGTGCTCTGGATGGAATATGAGTCAGTGTGCCATGGGTAGTATATGGGTCAGTGTGCCGTGAATGTAATATGAGTTGGTATGCCCTGGATGTAATATGAGTCAGTGTTCTCTCAATGGAATATGAGTTGTGTGTTTTAAATGGAATTTGAGTCACTGTGCTCTGGATGGAATATGACTTGGTGTGCTCTGGATGGAATATGAGTCGGTGTGTCCTGAATGGAATATGAGTCGATGTGCTCTGATTGGAATATGAGTTGGGGTAGGCACGGGGAGATTAAGTGATTTGCCCAAAATCACAGGGTGTGGAGTCGACCCGCGTCTCAACCAGCTCAGACGACAACCTCGCTATCGCCGAACACCTTCACTTTCAGATCCACACCTACCCCAAGACAACACTTAGGGGCACCCTCCTCTACAGGCCACCAGGACCCCGTACAAAATTCAGCGAAGACATCACTGACTTTATCACCCCACACGCCCTCCCTTCAGAAGAATACATTCTACTGGGAGACCTCAATTTCCATCTGGAAAAGAGCAACGACAGCAACACCACCACCCTTCTGGACAATCTCGCCAATCTCGGACTCAAACAACTTGTTAACACCCCCACACACTATGCAGGACACACACTCGACCCTATCTTCACTTCCAGCAAGCATATCTCCTTTACTCACACCACACCCCTCCACTGGACGGACCACAGCTGCATCCACTTTATTTACAACAAGACCTCGACCCTCAACCACCCTCAACCAACTTTGCGAAGAAATTGGAACAAAATAACCATCGACCAGATCTCAACATCGCTTCTTCAAAAACCCCCTGCCTATTCAACGAACCCTAACGAAGCCGCCATCAACCTCACACAATGGTTAACCCAAACCGCCGACAATTTAGCACCCTTGAAAAAACATCAAACCAAGCAAGGCAGCAAGAACGCCCCCTGGTTCAACGATGACCTTAAGAAATCCAAGAAGCTCTGTCGTTCCCTTGAAAAAACTTAGAAAACAGAACCAAACACTATCACCCAAGCCGCCTTCAAAAGCGCCACCCGCAAACACCACCAACTAATCCGAACAGCCAAGAAATCAGCACTCAAAGACCGACTAGACAACAACGCCCACAACAGCAAGGAACTTTTCAACATCATCAAAGAATTCACCAACCCCACCGCCAGCTCTAACGACATCACCCCCTCTCAAGCCCTCTGCGACTCCCTTGCCTCATTCTTTCATGACAAAATCGCCGACATCCATAACAGCTTTGACAACACACCTGCAAACCAATCCATCCCACCCACCTCCGAATCGTTACCTCCTCCGAATATCCTTCTCGAATGGAACCCAATCACCACAGAAGAGACCATTCGCCTGATGAACTCCATCCACTCAGGATCCCCTACAGACCCATGTCCCCATCACATCTTCAACAAAGCAGACTCCATTATAGCACCCCATCTCCGAGATGTCATCAACTACTCCCTCAACTCCACCACATTCCCAGATAGCTGGAAACACGCCGAACTCAGCGCCCTCCTGAAGAAACCCACAGCTGACCCCACCGAACTCAAAAACTACCGCCCCATCTCGCTCCTCCCATTCCCTGCCAAAGTCATTGAGAAAGCCATTAACAATCAGCTCGCCACCTTCCTCGAAACTAACAAATCACTCGACTCCTCACAGTCTGGCTTCCGAGCCAAACACAGCACCGAGACCGCCCTCATCGCAGCAACAGACGACATTCGAACACTTCTGGACAACGGAGACACAGTCGCCCTTATCCTCCTTGACCTCTCCGCAGCCTTCGACACAGTCTGACATAGCACCCTGATACAACGCCTCAGAAACATCGGAATACAAGGAAAAGCATTGGACTGGATCATTTCGTTCCTCGCTGGAGAAACTCAGAGAGTCCGCCTCCCCCTTTTAAGTAAGAGGCCACCGAAGTCATCTGCGGCGTCCCGCAAGGATCATCACTCAGCCCCACCCTCTTCAACGTCTACATGAGCCCCCTCGCAACCATCGCACGTCAACACAACCTCAACATCATCTCCTACGCTGATGACACTCAGCTGATCCTCTCACTCACCAAAGACCCAACGACCGCCAAAACCAACCTACACGAAGGGATGAAAGAAGTAGCCGAGTGGATGAAGCACAGCCGTCTGAAACTGAACTCGGACAAAACGGAAGTCCTCATCTTAGGCTCATCCCCTTCCGCCTGGGACGACTCTTGGTGGCCAACGGCCCTAGGAAAAGCCCCCATACCGACGGACCACGCACGGAACCTGGGCATCATCCTGGACTCCTCACTCTCGATGACCAGACAAGTCAACGCCGTCTCATCTTCATGCTTCAACATCCTACGCATGCTCAAAAAAACATTCCACTGGATCCCCACCGAAACAAGAAAAACGGTCACCCACGCACTGGTTACAAGCCGTCTGGACTACGGAAACACGCTCTACGCAGGATCCACCGTGAAACTACAGAAAAAACTCCAACGCATCCAAAATGCTTCAGCCAGACTCATACTAGACATCCCCCGCACAGACCACATTTCCGCCCACCTGAAAGACCTTCACTGGCTCCCCGTCAACAAGAGAATAACGTTCCGTCTCCTCACCCACGCACACAAAGCCCTATACGAACTTGGACCTGATTGTCTCAACACACGCCTTTCCTTTTACACCCCCACCCGCCAGCTGCGCTCGTCCAACCAAGCCCTCGCCGCTGTTCCGCGCATCCACAAAGCCACCATGGGAGGAAGATCCTTCTCCTACTTAGCGGCCAAGACCTGGAATTCCCTTCCCATCCACCTCCGCCTTACTCAAAACCACCTAGCCTTCAGAAAACAACTTAAAACATGGATATTCGATAAGTAAACCTCCCCCCCCTTCCTCAAGCGACTTGAGACCCTATGGGTATGTAGTGCGCTATATAAATTCTGACTTGACTTGACTTGACTTGACCCTTGGTTTCCTAGCTTCAAGGTCGGCAGTCTAGCCGTAAGACCAAGTGTTAACATCTACTGGAGTTTTAACTATCTTTTCTAATCCCTAGTAAGAAAACAACTGACTCAGAAATGGGAGACCCTGAACCGGAACAAGACGTGGAAGGGCCAGTTGATTAATACGCTTTAGACATGTCTGTGATGCTGATCTGATATCATTTGATGCAATAGTACCAATTATGCTGTCTAAGTGATCCAATGTCATGTATGGTTTGATATGTATTTGCACGTGGTGTGACTCACATCTCTCCTTGTGTAGGGGGTGGGGGAGCGGGGATGAGACAAGTTAATGAATTTATCTTATGTAAATTTAGTTTCAATTTTTTTTATTTTAAAATCAATATGGGCGTAGCTTGCAGAGTTTTGCTACGCAGAACTTCGCGAAGTTACAAAAAATCTCTGCTAAGTTCCGCGAGTGCAGAGTGCAGTGCAAACTGCAGTTTGTGCTGGTATTTCTGCCGCTCGGGTAGAAATTCTACCCGAGCAGCAACTTACTGTTCACGATAGCGAGCGGGCAAAAACTCTGCTGCACATCGCACCGCGGAGTTATCTCCACTCTGCGAGCTCATCAGAGTGCAGAAAACTCTGCAAACTCAGCGAACGGAGCAAAGTTCACCACCCAGGCCTAAGTCAAACCAGCTGTGCTGTTCACTATTTGAGAAGATCTAATCACTTAGTGCCCTTGAGGTAATGTCTAAGATTGTGCAATCAATAAAGGCAACTTTCTTATTTGGAAAAATGCCTTTAAAATTAGCGCATAGAAAGATTAAAACGATATCCAGTATGTAACAATGCAGCAGTTGTGGCTACACCATCGTTGGTGTGCACAAGCGGTGTGCCAAAAGCCAGGGGCCGAGCTACCCTCGGGCAGTTCCCCTCTCAAAGAGGAACATCTGCTCCCTCAATTGGGGGAGGGGATTGCAGTTCACCAGTGCAAACTCGACAGCGAGATGTGCAATGGTGAACAGTGTCGCTCCTTGCGAGTATCACAAGAACAACCAGGGGTAACTAACCGCATATTTAGAGCCGTGTTATATAAAATATTGCACAACCCTTCCTGTAGAAACAGAATAAAATTTCAAAACAATTAGCTTGGTGCACACAGTGCACTTTGCACATTAGTGCTTACTGCACAGATGGAAAACTACTGCTGATCTTGGGGGAGGCACGTCCTGGGCCCACCTGCTCTGGGGATGACCACTTAGGAGCACTGTTGCTACAAGATGACTGCACCAGGGATCATTTCTCTGGGCAGAACTATAAGAACTAAGGGCCAGATGTACGAGCTTTTTTGCGGTCGCAAACAGGATTTCGGCCCCTTTGCGACCGCAAAAAAGGTCAGTCCAATGTACTAACCCTATTTTGCGAGTCGCTAATCTATAAGCAACTCGCAACTATGGTTAGCGACTCTCTATTAGGAAGGGGCGTGTCAAGGGTGTTCCTTCCTAATAGCGAGTCCATACCCAATGTATGATTGGTTTGTGACCACAATGGCGGTCGCAAAACAATTGCAGTTTACCATCCTTCTCAGAATGGTGTTAAGCCGCTCGCAAACTGGGAATAGGTGTGCAAATATTTTTTAAGAGCAGGCAGTGGTCCCAGTGACAACTGCTAGCACTTAAAAAATGAAAGTAAAAAATTTCATTTTTCTTTTTGAAATGCATCCCGTTTTCCTTTAAGGAAAATGGGCTGCATTTAAAAGAAAAAAACTGTTTTATTGACAAAGCCGTCCCAGACATTGTGTTCTGTTGACCCCAGCAGGCCACCATTCCTGATAGTGCTAACCATTCCCAATAGGGTTACAAATTGCAACAGCTTCATTAAAATTCATGAGGCACGCAATTTGCCACCCCATTGGGAATCGCAAACAGTGTCCGAGACACTGCTGTACATTGAATTTTGCGACTCACAGATTGCGACTTGCAATTTGTCAGATGCAAAATTCAATGGTCGTACATCTAGCCCTAAACATCATAACTCAAACCATCCAAATCACTGTTTGCAAAAGCAAACAAGCATTTGAAATACAATAGGTCTCGCATTTGCTTGAGTTAGAGCTATTGGCGTTGTAAATGAATGTCTTTTACCCATGTGTTTCGTTTTGAGTGGAGTGGATGTATATGTTCTGGAGTGGATTTCTTAGTTGTGGAATTGTGTGGGTTGCAATTGTGTGGTGTGTAGTGTATTTGTGTAGTGTAATTATGTGGCATGGTGAATAGCTAGGGGTGAGAGCTGCACAGAATAGATAGGAGGGAAGACAGAGAGGGATAGGTAGTTTGTGCATAAAGTGGTGAATAAACTCCAGACAGAGGAGAAGAAAGAGTGTGTGAAAAAGACAGAAACAAGGAAAGAGCAGGCCACGGATGCATGAAGAGGGTGCTCCTGTAGGAAATAGCCAATAGCCCTTCGTTTTTTTTAAAGGCAAAGCGACCATCATCAATTTGCAACTTGGAGTTCCCCACCTTCAAAAAAAATAAAGAACAAAAAGAACATCATTAAAAAATGTATTATGTGTTTAGGGGAACTATAGAGAAAGCAGATCAGAAAGTATGTGCTGGGAGAATTTGAAATCAGCACTCAAGCAAGATCAACATGAGGCCAAGGGAGAAAAATAGCGAAAAAGAAACTTGGAGCACAGGTGAGTCAGCAATTAGGTAGTGGAGAAGCAATACTGGTCGTAAGTGAAGTGAGTGTTGGCAATGAGGACACACGAGAGAGGGTCAAGATTGATTTGCATAGGACTATGTGCATCCTGGGGTGATATAGTGGGCAAGGGTGGATGGGTTGGAATACTATCCATAGTGATTGCTACTGGTTAGACTTATTGCACGCATTTGCACATTTTGTGCCTGGGATTGTTGAACAGGTGGAGAATTTGCAGGTAGGAGTATCCATCAGAAATACCATTAACATTATTGTTAATTTTAACCTCTTTCATGCTGATGACGAGCTCAGCTCGACATGCAGCACGGTGGCGCTGTGCTGATGACGAGTTGAGCTCGTCATGGCCTCCACGGAACGCCCACGCGGGGATAATACCCCCACTGTGCTGGGCATTCCATTGAGCGGGCGGGGCCATGACGAGCTCAGCTTGTCGTCAGCACAGCGCCACCGTGCTGCATGACGAGCCGAGCTTGTCATCAGCACCGCGGCGCCGTGGTGCGGGGGAATGAGCCCCGCGGCGATGGGGTTAAAGAAGCTCGCAAACTTACACATTGGAGACTCAAATTTTACATTATTTTGGCACCTTTGACAGTAGCTGGCTAAGGAACTTAAAAGGAATATCCAACGTAGTATTAGTCTTCCATTTAAGTGTTCCTTTTCCCCAGTGCCAAGAAAGAGGAGGAGGCTGAGGTCCTTGACAATCTACAGACATTACTTATGCCTAATCATGCCAGCAAATTAATAGCCAAAGGACAGCAGAAATTCACTCACTATCTCTCAGAACACCCACGATTAAAAGAAATAGGCAACACTGAGAAATGAACAAGGGATGACCTATTCCGTTTGCACAATTTCAATGGTGATGTGCCAGGCGATGATAATATATCCAAGCTTGCAGTTTTGCTGCTGTGACTCAAAGTAGTGATATGCCTAGTCGAACAAGTCACTTACCTTCGGTGATGATATATCTGGAAGAAATATTAGTTGGTTATAGATTCCTTACCGTAGAATTACCCCGAGGCATCAGATTCGATCCGGAAAGTTTTTTACGTCAGCAGTACGCCAGAAGGTGGCCTCGGTTGGCTCCGCATCCGTCAATGGAGGTGTGGTCACCGGGATGAGCTAGCGATAGCTACTTAGACGTCAGTTCTGTACATGAATTTTGGTGCCAGAAATGCAGAGACATGCAAGACACTGATCACTGGTGCACAAATCTAGGGCCCTGAAAGGATATCCTTAACCCTAGAAATCAGTTCGCAGAACGGGGAGGATGGGTGGGGCGGTAAGGAATCTATAACAAACTAATGTTTCTTAAAGATATTTTGTTACCGATGGTAAGTAACTTGTTCATCTGAAAGAAACACGTTAGTTATAGATCCTTACCTTAGAATAGATACCCCAGCAATACCAACCCCGGCGGTGGGTCTGTGAACCAGGATCACACCAGAAAATCGTGGAGAATAAAACGACCAAAGAAGCCATCTCTCTCGACTTGACTGTCCAGACAGTAGTGCTTTGTAAACGTGTGCAGTGATGCCCACGTAGCTGCCTGACAGATGTCATGTAGAGGAACTCCTCCTCCTTAGGCAGTAGTGGCTGCCGTCGCCCTGGTGGAATGGGCGATTAGCCCCACAGGAGGCTCCTTTTTAGCCAGAGAATAGCATGCTTTGATACATGAAACGACCCATCGAGAAATGGTTCGCTTGTGTACGGCCCAACCTCTCTTGGCACCCACGTAGCCAACAAAGAGTTGGTCATCCTCCCGGAACTGCTTTGTGTGATCCAGATAGAACGAAAGCCACGTTTTGGGTCCAGATGGTGGAGCCTCTCTTCCTCTTTCGAAGGGTGCGGAAAGAAGGTTGGCAAAGTGATGGTCTGCCCTATGTGAACGGCAGTGACAACCTTAGGCAGGAAGGATGGACGAGTCCTGAGAACTACCTTGTCCGGATGAACAGACAGGAAAGAGGCTTGGAGGAAAGAGCCTGGAGCTCACTCACTCTTCTGGCAGATGTGATGGCTACCAGGAAAGCAGTTTTAAGTGTCAGAAGCCTCAAAGGACAGTTGTGAAGCGGCTCAGTGGGAGCCCACATTAAATAGATTAAGACGTGATATAACTCCTTAACCGCGGAGCAAATTCCGCTGAGGTGCGGGAGTTCTGAAGAGTGGGCGGGGCCGCGTCGGCCAACAGACTTGCTCAACACTAGCCAGGTAGTGCTTGCGACGGCCGTTGGCAGATGCGCGCAGCGAAGGGGTTAATTCCCACTGAGGCATAACGAAGGGAATAGGAGGAAAGAGATGAGTTATGCCCTTCAAGAAACGATTAACCACGGGGACTTGAAAAGAGAGGGCTGATCTAGAAGCCGGAGGAAGGCAGAGATGGCCGAAAGATAGCCCTTCATAGTGCCCAGAGCACAGCCCTGCTGGGCTAAAGAAAGAAGAAATAAGAGAACCTCAGAAAGAGGGGCAGAAAGGGGATCCACAGACTTTGCTGTGCACCATGCCACAACCTTGTTCCACCGGCAGGTGTATACCATCTTAGTAGAGGGACGCCTGGCTGCCAAGTTTACATCACAAACTTCAGGAGGCAGGTTAAAAGACGCCAACTGCCGCCGCTCAATCTCCACGCAATGAGGTGGAGGCTGGACAGGTTCGGGTGGAGGACCATCCCCTGTTGTTGATACAGAAGATCATCCCGAAGAGGCAGACGAGTCGGAGGATCGATGGCCATGTCAAGCAGCTCGGGATACCAGACTACTCGTGCCCAATCCGGAGCCACAAAGATAACTTGAGCCCGGTCGCGCCGGATCTTCTTCAGCACTCTGGGCAGAAGTGGTACAGGCGGAAAGGCGTACAATAGACCGCAATTCCACTCGCGACAAACAGCATTGCCTAGCGAGTGCCGCCTTGGAAATTCCAAAGTGCAGAATTGCTGATACTGTGCGTTCTCCTTGGTGGCAAATAGATCTAACCAAGGCTCTCCCCACTATCGAAAGAGACCTTGCACCATCTCCGAGTGAAGCCGCCATTCGTGATCCATCATGCACCTGCAGCTGAGTTCGTCCCCCCTGGCGTTCAGGGAACCTGCCAGGTGTTGAACCACCAGAGAAATGCCCTGATGTTTCAACCATGTCCAGAGGCAGAGGGCCTCCTGACATAGGGTCTATGGCCTCACCACGCCCTGTTTGATGCAGTACCACATGCCGGTGGTGTTGTCCGTGAACACCTGCACTACTCTTCCCCAGACAGAGGGAAGGAATGCTTTGAGTGCAAGACGAATCGCCCGAAGCTCCAGAATGTTGATGTGGAGCCCGGACCACGCCGGAGACCAGAGGCCTCTGATCTCCATGTGGCTGCCCCATCCCAGAAGGGATGCGTCTGTCACCACTGTGCGCTCTGCTTGGGGAATGGAGAGGGATCTGCCGTTGACCCAATCCTGGTTCGTGAGTCACCACTGCAACTGTCGAGCAGTGCCCTCCGAGATATGGACACAATTGGACAGATTCACCTGAGGCTGCGCCCACTGGAACCACAGGTCCCACTGCAGAGCCTGCATATGCCACCTGGCATAATCAACCAGCAGGATGAATGAATGAATGAATGAATGAATGAATGAATGAATGAAATTATTTGTAAAGCGCGCGATGGCCAAAACGGCTTCCTGGCGCTGGGAGCTCTAAAGAACCGGACAGACAGGGCCAGGAGGATTAGCGGGGGTAGGCCAGGGCAAACAGAAAAGTTTTTAGCGCTTTACGGAAGTGTGAAAAGATAGGGATCGAGCGCATAGAAAGAGGAAGAGAGTTCCAGAACCAGGGGGCAAGAACAGAGAAACGGGTTCCACCAGTGCGAGATTTGTGAAAACGGGGAACAGTGAGGAGGGCAGAAGATGATGAACGGAGAGTGCGGGCAGGGGTGTGAAGGGAAATCAGAGAATTGATGAAAGCCGGTGCAGAGTGATCAAGGGCCCGATAAACAAGGCACCCTAATTTGAACAAAGATCTCTGATGCAGGAGGGCATGAGGCCCAGCAGCCTCAGGGTCATCTGGACCGAAACCCGAGATAGTGGCTGAAAGATCGGAATCATAGCCCGAATATCCAGGACTCGCTGCTCAGGAGGATAAACCCGACCCATTCCCAATAGGATCACAAACTGCAGCAGCCTCATTAATATTCACAAGGCATGCAATTTGTGACCCCATTGGGAATCGCAAACAGTGTCTGAGACCCTGTTGTACATTGAATTTTGCGACTTGAAATTTGTCAGTCGCAAAATTCAAACATCTTAACTCAAACCATCCAAACCACTGTTTGCAAAAGCAAACAAGCATTTGCAATGCAATAGGTCTCACATTTGCTAGAGTTAGAGCTATTGGCGCTGTAAATGAATGTCTTTTACCCTTTTGTTTGGTTTTGAGTGAAGTGGATGTATGTGTTCTGGAGTGGAATTATGTGGGTTGAATTGGATTTGTTAGTTGTGGAATTGTGTGGGTTGCAATTGTGTGGTGTGTAGTGTATTTGTGCAGTGTAATTATGTGGCATGGTGAATAGCTAGGGGTGAGAGCTGCACAGAATAGATAGAAGGAAAGATAGAGAGGGTTATAGGTAGTTTGTGCATAAAGTGATGAGTAAACTCCAGACAGAGGAGCAGAAAAAGACAGAAACAAGGAAAGAGCAGGCCACAAATGCATAAAGAGGGTGCTCCTGTAAGAAATAGCACAATAGTCCTTTTTTTTAAAGGCAAAGCGACCATCATCAATTTGCAGCTTGGAGATCCCCACCCTCAAAAAAAAAAAAAAGAACAAAAAAAATCATTAAAAAAATTAATTATGTGTTTAAGGGAAACAACGGAGAAAGCAGATCAGAAAGTATGTGCTGGGAGAATTTGAAATCAGCACTCAAGCAAGATCAACATGAGGCCAAGAGAGAAACACAGCAAGAAAGAAACTTGGAGCACAGGTGAGTCAGCAATTAGGTAGTGGAGAAGCACATCAGAGGGACAGTACTGACCGTGAGTGAAGTGAGTGTTGGCAATGAGGGCACACGAGAGAGGGTAAAGACTGATTTGCATATGACTGGGTGCATTCTGGGAAGATATAGTGGGAAAAGGTTGATGGGTTGGAATACTATCCAGAGTGATTGACACTGGTTAGACGTATTGCAAGCATTTGCACATTTTTTTGCCAGCGATTGTTGAATAGGTGGAGAATTTGGAGGTAGGAGTATCCATCAGAAACACCATTCACATAATTGTTAATTTTAAAGAAGCTCACACACTTACACATTGGATACTCACATTTTAAGTGAATTAGTCACCTATGACAGTAGCTGGCTGAGGAACTTAAAAGGAATATCCCACGTAGTATTAGTCTTCCATTTAAGTGTTCCTTTTCCCCAGTGCCAAGAAAGAGGAGGAGGCTGAGGTCCTTGACAACCTACAGGCATCACTAATGCCTAATCGTGCCATCAAATTAATAGCCAAAGGACAGCAGAAATTCACTCACTATCTCTCAGAACACCCACAATTAAAAGAAACAGGCAACACTGAGAAACGAACAAGGGAAGAAGTATTCTGTTTGCACAATTTCAATGTTGATGTGATAGGAGATGATGATATATCCAAGCATGCAGTTTTGTTGCTGTGACTCAAAGTCGTGAAATGCCTTGTCGAACAAGTCACTTACCTTCGGTAATGATATATCTGAAAGAAACATTAGTTAGTTATAGATTCCTTACCTTAGAATGACCCCCAGGCGTCAGACTGGATCCGGAAAGTTTTTTTGTCAGCAGTACGTCGGAAGGTGGCCTCGGTTGGCTCCGCATCCGTCGCTGGCGTCGTGGTCACCGGGATGACGTCGCGATAGCTACGTAGACGTCAGTTCTGTACACGAATTTTGGTGCCAGAAATTCAGAGCCATGCAAGACACTGACCACTGTTGCAGAAAACTAGGGCCCCGAAAGGATATCCTTAACCCTAGAAATCAGTTCACAGAACTGGGAGGATGGGTGGAGCCGTAAGGAATCTATAACAAACTAATGTTTCTCACAGATATATTGTTACCAAAGGTAAGTAACTTGTTCATCGGAAAAGAAACACGTTAGTTATAGATCTTTACCTTAGAATAGATCCCCCTGCAATACCAACCCTGATGGTGGGTCTGCGAACCAGAATCACACCAGAAAATCCTGGAGAATAAAACGGCCAAAGAAGCAGTCACTCTGGACTTGGCTGTCCAGACAGTAGTGTTTTGTACACGTGTGGTGATGCCCACGTAGCTGCCTGACAGATGTCATGTAAAGGAACTCTTTGTCCTAAGGCAGTAGTGGCTGCCGTCGCCCTGGTGGAATGGGCGATTAGCCCCACTTTTTAGCCAGAGAATAGCATGTTTTATTTTACAAAACGACCCATTGAGAAATGGTCTGCTTGTGTACGGCCCACCCTTTCTTGGCGCCTAAGTAGCCAACAAAGAGTTGGTCATCCACCCGGAACTGCTTTGTGCGATGCAGATGGAACAAAAGCGCACATTTTGGGTCCAGAAAGTGGAGGCTCTCTTCCTCTTTCGAAAGATGTGGAAAAAAGGTGGGAAAAGTAATGGTCTGCCCAAGGTGAAAGGCAGTGGCAACCTTAGGCAGGAAGGATGGACGAGTCCTGAGAACTACCTTGTCTGGATGAACAGACAGGAAAGGAGGCTTGGTTGAAAGAGCCTGGAGCTCACTCAACCTTCTGGCAGATGTAATGGCAACCAGGAAAGCAGATTTAAGTGTCAGAAGCCTCAAAGGACAGTTGTGAAGCAGCTAAATGGGATCCCACATTAAATAGGGTAAGGTGGGATATAACTCCTAAACCGAGGAGCAAATCTTGCCGTGGCTCCAGTTCCAGTTCCAGCTCACCTCCGGAGTTTGTTCATCGTCGACGTCTCCTGGTCCCCGTGGCTGCAGAGTCAAGCATCCTATCTTCACACCTGAAGCACCCGACATCGGTGGGCATTCGTCTATCGAGTCTGCTTTCAGGTTCTTCTCACCTCAGATCCAGGCTTGGATTCCACAGGACACTTTTCATCTTCTCAGCGGCAGCACTTCTTCACATCACGCCATTGAAAACGACAAGGGTTTCCGACAACCACTTGACTCCTATGCACCCGGCTCCTCTGGGACCGGTAACATGGGTATCTCGGTACTCACAAGGGTGCTGGCCTTAGAACCTTCTAAGTTCCAAAGGGTTTGCTTGAAGTCCTCTCCGAAGTGTCCTTAAACTGTAATTTTCCAACCGTGACTTTCCCATAGAGTTGTACGGAGCACGCGTCTGTGTTCCCACACTGCACCCGTCCTCCATGGGCTCCCTGTGTCACTCCTTTGGGAGGTTCCTTTGGGGCCCAGTGATTCTACGTGCTCTAGGCCCGGTGTCTATTGAAGTCATTGTTGTTATACCATTTTTTTAGTATATGGTTCAGTCTCCCCCTGGAGCCCATTCTGTATTGTGCTATTTTCTGAGGTTATATTGATTAAGTATTGTGTGCTTTATGTTCTAATCTCGTATAGAGACTTGTAGAGTGTTTAGTAATAAATACATATTTTTTATATAACACTTGTGGGGTTCTCCTTTCATTTGATAACTCAGGAGGTTCTGTTCTGGGAAAACAAGCTGCTTTACATTCCTTGAAGACCTAAACTGAAGGCTGCTCTCCATAGCTACCACTAGGATAGCTTTCTATAAAGGTTATCTTTGACCTAATCACCATAAGGGTCGTTTGGACTGGTGCAAGATGCCCATTTTAACTAGTGGATAGCATATGCCAGGCCAACTTCTGACACCTGAAAACTTGGGTTCTCAAATCAATAGTAGCAGAGGAAATATGAAAGCCAGGCTCCATGTGAAGCCACCACTTCAGCAGCTGCGGAACAGCAAGATAACTTGAAACTCCTATAAAGCCTCTCTCGTTAAAAAAATGGTTAATTTGCCCAGGTGCTTGCCAAGTTGTTGTAGGGCGATTCCGTCTCCAACTCTCCAACTACTGTTTTTTTATATACTCCAACCACCCGACCAACTTCTAGGAAAAGTAAGATTTAGCTGGACATATGGGAAAAGTTAAACTCAGTATGATGTGCTTGATTGTTTGGGATTATTTCATGGGCATCTCATTCAGAAGTGACTTGAAAACTTACAGCCTTTTCCCCTGGGAGTGGATTGAGGCCTACAAAAAAGAGGGACCACGCCTGGCGCAGAAAGGAGAAGCCCCGACTAGAGACCGGGAATCTAGGAAGAGTCAACGACGACTTAAAAAACGGGGGACTGCAAAGAAACAGAGCCCGTCACATACCGAAAATCAGGGAGCGGAGGCGCTACAGGCTGTGGCAGTCATGAAGAAAGGCCAGAGATCGTAACCGGACAGGGGCTCGGGATCAAAGGGAGGGACAAACGGTTTGGACTCGGACACGTCCCATAGTGGCAGTGTACGGCTGCCTGTTGTGACTCCTCCAACAGCATATGGGATAGTGTGATTCGTGGACTGTTAATCTTATTTTCCCTTTTACCCTCTCCCTCTCTTGCTCTCCAGTGATTTACTCCCCGTTTCCTGTTTTCCCTCACCTTGCCTCTTTTTCTCAGCAGGGGTACCCAAGGGTGGTGGTGAGGGTGGCTGGGTGCGGGCCTGGGTGAAGGCTGGAGCAGCCAGTTAGGACTGAGGCGCCAAGAGTGAATATTTGTGCCTTTGTTGGGCACCTGCGGTGGTTGCCGCGCTCCACCTTAAGTCCTTGAGCTAGTAGCTTTGGGCCTTAACTAGTTGATGGAGTATCAATTGACAAGGAGTGTGGTTGGAGTCCTTGGGGGGGGAGGGCTTAGATTACATCCCATTCAATGCATAATACATTCAAGTTCATTACATGGAACGTGAGAGGGATGGGGTCCATGGCCAAACAAGATTCATGCATATCTAAAGAGGAGAGACGAGCAGGTGGCCCTCTTGCAAGAGACACAATTGACTAGTGGCGAAGTGGATAAACTGCCCAATAGGTGGAGGGGCTGGAAATACACTACTACCTACTCTGCTTTTGCTAGGGGGCATTGATATGGGTTAGACCAGGGGTGCCATTCAAACACACCCTCACTAAAGTGGACAGTGAGGGTAGGTATGTCCTGGTGACCGGGAGATTGGCCGGACGGGAGGTGATGTTTGGGAGTGTGTATGTGCCTAATGTGGATCAGGTGATATTCCTCACTGCCCTCTCAGCACAATTGGTTGACTATATGGGGGACATGCGGTCATTGGGGGTGATTTCAATTGTGTGACGGACACTGTGGCGGATAGGTTGCAACCCCCCCTCACGACTTCAGACACATCGGGTGGTAGCGGCGTTCCAAAATTGGATGAGTCGCTGGGGTCTGGAAGATATCTGGAGGGTGAAACATGTGACGGATAGGAAATATTCCTACTTTTCCCCAATGCACCAGGTACACACCAGACTAGATGCCTTTTAGTGCAAACCAAACTTTAGCACATCTGTTACGCAAACCGAGTATCTGGGTAGGACCCTTTCAAATCACAGTCCGTTGCTGCTGACTCACTAACTGATTGAGACACGGCCCCCGATTCCATTGTGGTGCCTGAACCCACTCACGCTGGAAGACAGGCCTTTCTGGGAATCTCTGAGAGACCCTTATTGAGACTTATTTCCCGATTAATGCAGAGTCTGCGTCCTCTCTGTTGATTGAATGGGAGGCATTCAAGGTGGCAGTGAGAGGCCAATGCTTGGGGCAATCCATAGGTGCACAGCGGGAAATTCTGCAGGAACTACTGGATCTGGAATCCCAGATTAGGCAGCTGGACAATATTCAAGGGATGGGACCTGACTACTGAGCTTATACAAAAGGCCCGCGCTAGCTATAGCGACGCGCTGGAGAGGTTGAAGTGCCACAGTTATAGGGAATACTTAGACAGAGTGCAGAAAGAGGAGGGGAGGGCCAACCGGTTATTGGCTTGGTTGATTAAACCTGAAGGTAGAGTGGTGCCGACTATGCAGGTACAATCGGATGCGGGGGGAGTTGATCTATGACCCTGAGGCCATCAATGGCCTGTTCCGTATCTTTTATGAGAAGTTATATACCAGTCCTGGGCCGGTTTCTTGTTATGAGACACGGAACTTCCTTGAAAATTTGCCATTGGAAGTGCTGTATGAGCAGGTGCAGGATGACCTGGGAGGCCCGGTAACCCTGCATGAGGTTAGGGCTGCTATTTCAGCCATACAGAAAGAGAAGACACCGGGGCCTGAAAGTATCCCAGCAGAATTCTTTGTCGGCTATAAGGAATTATTGGTGCCAAGACTAGTGACTCTATATTCTGAATCCCTACATTGTGGGGTCCTCCCCGAGTTGACCCAGAGAGCGTTGGTGATACCCCTCCCTTAGGACTAAATAAGTGACCTCTCTAGTAACAGAGTACAGACCACTCTCCATGCTCAACCTCGATTTTAAAATTCTTAGTAAAATATTAGCACTGCGGCTACTCCCGCATATGGAAGACGTCATCCATGCAGACCAGATTCATCCCCTCCCGTAACACCTCCCATAACCTGCATTGGTTATACTATGTCCTGTTTCATGAAGAATTATGGTCCGGGTCTTCGGCAGCTGCCCTGTCAGTCGATCTAGGAAAGGTCTTCGACACAGTAGGATGGGAGTATCTTTTTGAAACTATGCTATGGCTAGGCCTTTGGGAGGGTTGGGTGAAGTGGGTTTGACTGTTGTATACATCGCAGAAGGCGCAGGTCCGGACCGGGAAGTCTGTGTCCTCTCAATATTTGATACAGCGGGGTACTCGGCAGGGGTGCCCCCTCTCGCCCCTTTTATTCGCCCAGGCAATTGAACACACTTGTGGAACTGATCCGGCAGGGAGGAGCGGGATAGGGATTAGATCTACTTGGGAGAGGCAGTACCTGGCACCTTAACGGCGCTTGCATTACTGGAGAGATTTGAGGCACAGTCAGGCTTACGGGTCAATAGGAAAAATACCTACCTATTCCCCCTGATGGGACAGGAATCCAGGCTGGGGATACTGGCGATCGACATTAATTGAGCTCCCCACTCCATCAAATATTTGGGAATCCATGTTTTCCATTCTTTGGAAGACCTATGGGAAGGTAATCTGGATAGAAAGCTGGGGTCGCTCGGGACCTGTGTACACTTTTGGCGCTCGTTGCAATTCCCAATCATGGCACGAATTAAATGAAATAAAAAAGAAATGTATTTAGCGCACGTACACCAACGGCATCTTGGCGCTTTGGATGGCAGAAGAGAAACTGCTAGTTGATAACCTAAACAGAAAAACAACTAATCGAAGGCTTCGAGAAAATAACCAAGTTTTCAGAGCCTTTCTAAAGTTGAGATAGGAGGGAATGGAACAGAAAACAACTAATCGAAGGCTTGAGAAAATAACCAAGTTTTCAGAGCCTTTCTAAAGTTGAGATAGGAGGGAATGAAACGGAGGCCAAGGGGCAAAGAGTTCCAAAAGAGGGGAGCTTGAAAAGAAAATCTCAGTCCACCCAGTCTTTTCCATTTAAATGGACATGTCGATAACAGATTGGAGCTCGAAGAACAAAGGACTCGAGGTGGAATGTATCGATCAAGACGACAGGAGATGAATGCCGGGCCTTGTTGAGCGAGGGCTTGATGAGTAAGGCAGCCCAACTTGAAGAGGCAGCGCTGGATCACAGGGAGCCAGTGCAAGCTCTTCAGGAGGGGCCTCGCTGAACTTGTCCTGGGCTGGCGAAAAACCAGCCTGGCCGCTTGGTTCTGGATCTCCCTCCTTAAGATGGTCATGCTGCCGAAACTACTGTATTTTTTTGTTAATTTACCGGCCCTGATGCCACAAGGGCGGTTCTGCCCCTTGAATGCCATAGTGAAGGATCTGATATAGGGGGATGACAGACAGGGGGTCCCCTGCCAATCTTTGCAATGCCCAATGATGGAAGGAGGCTTGAGAGTGCCGGACTTTTAATTGTATATGTTGGCTGCCCAGCTGCAATGGCTGGCACAATGGGTGGAGGGAGTGAATGAAGCGGGTACATGAGTGAGTGAGTGATGATATTTTTAACGCGCACTAATGCCGAGGCGTCTTGGCGCTATGCAGGGTAACTGGCGGAAAGTGCTGGCAACTGTCCTATCGAGTGAAAAGCCACGTCTTAACTTCCTTCCTGAACCGCATGTGGTTGGAGATTTGTCTTAACTGTTGTGGTAGTGAATTCCAAAGCCTAGAGGCCAGGTGGGAGAAGCTCTTCCCTCCCCAACGTCATCTATTAAACTTGGAAACCATAGCCAGCCCATTAGAGGCAGACCTCAAAGGTCGGGTTGGCATGTACCTCGTAAATAGGAGTTGAAGATCGGAGGCCCCTGCTCCCGCCAGTGCTTTATGGACCAGACATAGCGCTTTAAAGTCAATCCGCCTAGGAACTGGAAGCCAGTGTAACTGCTTGATGGCCTGTGAGGTGGAATGGTATTTAGGCAAGTGGAGGAGCAATCTGGCAGCGGCATTCTGAATTGATTGCAACTTGGCCAATTGGGCACACCCTGCTCCTAGGTAGAGGGCATTGCCATAGTCTATTCTAGACAGGATAGTGGCAACGATAACCGTTTTCCTGAGATTGTAGGGAATGAACGGCAAGATCTTTCTCAGCCCTTTGAGCACAAAGAAGCAGGCAGACACCACCTGGTTCACCTGTAGTAACCATCACAGATCTTTGTCAAAGATGAACCCTAGGTTCCTCGCTTTCGCCACTGGAACCGGACAAGCTCCTGCCGCTGTGGGCCACCAGTTGTGATTCCAGATGGACACTTTCTGTCCAAACTCAAGGACTTCGGTCTACTCTGTATTCAATTTCAAGAAGTTCAGGTTCATCCACTTCATGACTTCTGACATACAGCCGGTGAACTCGGCAGCCTTGGAGTCTACAGAGTGTGACACAGAGATGATCAGCTGAGTGTCGTCAGCGTATGACACCAGCTTAAAGCCCAGATTCTTTATTATCTTGGCCAGAGGGGCAACGTAAATATTAAACAGGGTAGGCGATAGCGCCGAACCCTGGGGAACTCCTCCAGGAAGGGTAAAATTATTGGACTGATGGCCATTCCAATATATGACTTGCTCCCTGTCAGACAGAAAGGAGGAGAGGAGAGCTAGCGCTAGGCCTTTGACCCCGATATCCTGCAACCATTGGATAAGTATCTCGTGATTTACGGAGTCAAAGGCCGCTGTGAGATCCAGCAGCACCAGGGAGACCCTGCCTCCCTCATTCATCCCCATCCGAATTTCCTCAGCTGCCATCAGCAAGGCAGTTTCCGTGGAGTGATTCACACGGAAGCCGTGCTGAGTGCTGTTGAGGAGGTGCCATGTCTCAAGATAGTTGGATAGCTCCCCATTCATGGCTTTCTCCGCTAGCTTGGCTGGCAGCGGTAGGCAGGAGATGGGCGGTAACTCTTCTCATCAAGGGGATCTAGCTTTAACAGGGGCCGAATACAGGCCTTTTTCCAAGTTAGTGGAAAAACTCCCGAGCTCAGGACCTGGTTAAGAACCGGTAGTAGTAGGGCACTTATTTCTACAGGTGCCAAATGGAGCACAAAGGGTGGACAGGGGTCCATAAGAGAGCCTGACTTGGTGTTCAACAATAAGTCGGCTAGCGTGTTCTCATTCAGCAGGGAGAACGATGAAAGGTAACTTTGTACTTTAGAAACACCGTCACACCCGCTTTGCTCCATCAGTATACTGTCTGCTACAGCAGACAGATCATTGTACACAGATTGCACCTTGTTCTGAAAGTAGGTTGCCATCTTGTCAGTGAATGCCTTATCAGGTTGAAAGCTGGCGCCCTGCGGGCAACTAAGTAGGGTGTTGACAGTGGAGAATAGTTCTCTGATGAGTGGGTGGCGTCTTGGATTTTCCTAGAATAGTAGGAGGATTTCACCTGAATTATTAATTTCTTATAGTCCTCTAATGCAGCACAGTAGATGTTCTTGTGGGCTGGATCATAGTTCGTTCTCCAAGCCTGCTCTTTCTGTCTGCATTTAATTTTGGCGGTTTTTAGCACGGATGAATACCAAGGGGCAGGCACCCGTTTTTGCCGCTCTCTAAATACCTTCTCCGGTGCTACCTGATTGGCAGTATTAAGAAGGCTAACTTGCAGGGCCGTATCCACCTGGTTGGCGTTGGAGCAGGCCGCTACTTTTTCCTCAAGGGCACCAAGTAAGTCCGACCTGGTAACTAACTTCCAGGCCCAATATTTCCTGGTGGGGGACCTAAGTCGCCTTCTATGGGAGGAGTTGATGAGCGGAATGGTGAAGAACACTGCATAATGATCAGACCATACCATAGGAGGTATTTTATTTTTAACAGCGTGGGGCATGTTGGTACAGATGCCGTCCAAAGTGTGGCCAGCCCTGTGCGTGGGTTAATTAACAATCTACACGAGATTGTGACATGAAAGTATATCCAGGAGATTGACAGTCTCCGAGTTGCATTCGTCCTCCAAATGAAAATTCAAATCTCCCAAAATAGTGTAATGGTCATGCTCGAGGGAATTTTCTAGATGAGTTTGGATTGCCGATAAGAACGGGGCTCTCGGGCCAGGAGGCCTGTAGATTGATAAGCCAGAGAAGGAGGAGGTGTTATCTGATTTCAAAGAGAAGCTCATTGCTTCTGCAACCTCAAGGCTCTCTGGTATGGCCTGCAGTTTGAGAAAGGATTTATGAATAATGGCTAAGCCGCCCCCCCTTCCTACCGCTCGGTTAGTATTTGCGACTGCATAGCCAGAAGGCACAGCAATATTCCAATCGGGGTCGCTGCTGTCATTGGCCCATGTCTCTGTAAGAAACAATGCATCCGGATATTCCATCTGTATTAGACACTCAAATTGGTATTTGAATCGGGCCAACGACCTGACATTAAGTAGCAGGCAGCTAATTACCCTGCTGTTTTCCTTTGCCACCCTGTGATTGTTCAGACAGGGAGGACCTGCGCATAGCCAAGGCGCGGTGTTCAGTCCCTGCAGGGGTTGTCCCTTCCGAACAGAGCCGCTGTCCGGCACTGTCGACCTATCACTAATTTAATGATGACACGTTCCTATACCAAGTTCTAAGAGACTTTCTTTAGTATAAGTTAATTTCAGGGGCGGACCAGGGGCTCTGGCACAAGGCGCAATCCTGGCGCTGACGGGCGCAGACGGGCTTGCCTTAGGCGCGCCGATGGCACGCCCGCTGCGCTCGCCCGCTGCGCTCGCCCGCTGCGCATGAGTGATGGAACAAATGATAAACCAGACGCATTGTTGGCTAAATTACTGAGACCGGCAGTTATTGTCCCATATAAGTAGGTATTGCAGCGTACAGCCATACATACCTGGCAACGCTGTGTTCTCAAGTTGGGTGGGGACTCCATGGTACTCTCCCGCGCTGCCGTTGGTGGGGCTCCCACATAGTGATCCGGTGACAGTGTTCACAGCGGAACAATTGGAGTCATGGACAGAGGTGAGCTTAGACACGGTGGGTGATTGCTATCAAGACGGCTCCATAGTCCCATTTGCAGAATTGATGGACAATTATGGCATTTCCTCTGATCAGTTCCTGCTGTATGAAGCTGTGGTTCATACCTTTGGACACCTATGACGTGGAAGGAGGGATAAACCAACGACTCACCGAGGTCTGCTTGCGTAGAACACTTTGGGCACTGCGGGTCACCAGGTGAAGTGCCATCACGAGGCCCTGGTCACCGCGTCCGTTAGCCTTATGGGGGCTCGCCAAGGCAAATGGGAAAGGGCGATAAGTAGGGAGCTCTCTGATGGAGAATGGGGAAAAGTAATGAGGTCCTATAAGAAAATATCGAGGAACATCAGGCTTAAATGTATGCAGTTCAACTACCTCCATATGGTATATAGGACGCCTCACATGCTCAATGTTACGTATGATGTTGAGCCGAGGAAATGCCTAAGGTGTGCTCATGTGGGTGCTGGGTTTATACCATGACCTGGAGCTGTAGAGTAGTACATGGGTAATGGGCGGAAATCCTGGATAAGATAAGGAAAGCACTGGGGAGGGAACTGGCACTGACTATAGAAGTCTGTTTGTTAGGGCTCTTCCCGCACCCTCCCAAACGGAAGGTGAGGAACTGATTCATTGACCAAGCCCTAGGCCTAGCTAAGAGACTGATAGCGCTGGTGTGGGAGTCCCCGATATGCCACGGGTGGCCGGTTGGAACAGGGAGGTTATTGGTTTGGCAGGAGCGGAGGGCAGGGCCTTGAGTTGGGAGGTAGCGAGGGGCATCGGAGACGACCGATAGACTTATGGAAAGAAGTGCTGGCGAACTGGGAGAACCAAGAGCGGGAGCAGACGATGGGGGGAGGGCGGGGGGGGGGGGAGTGGGAGTCTGGGAGTGGAGAGTGAGTGACATACAAGCTCCCACGCGGACAACGTTGGACCCACAAGGCGGGGGAATGCACGGTATATCCATGAGAAGGTGAACCAATGGTCCTAGAGAGGGGAATACTGTTGGTACATGTGAGAGTAGGGTAGGTGGATGGGGAGATGGCAGCCTCCCCAACTCCCTCTTCCCTCCGGGAGAACCAGCACATTACGCAGAATATAACATGTAATTGACAGGATCGCCGAATGCATCCTTAGAACCAGATGGTACTCAGGCCCCCTATGCATGCCGGATTTTATTAAGTTTCCTTTTTTCTTCCGTTTCTTTCCTTCTTTTTTCTTTTTAATGGTTGATTTGTTAATGGTTATGGTATGAGAGTGACACAGATGAGGGCAGTCCCTGAATCCTGGGTAGTGTCTTGAACCGCCCACCGAGACAAGGCAGGGAAGAGCAGTAGACGGGGTTTACGTAAATTGTTAATGTAATGAGATTGGGCGATGGTGGATACGTAAAAAGCGTTCGAACGTAAACGAAAGTGCAAGATAAGTGACACCATGTCATACTCCAGGAAAGAGTCGTATGTCCCCCTTGTCTAAAAGATAACAGAGAATAATACTGAAAAGTGTTGCAAATATATTGCTTGTGTAAATGTAACAAACATACAAAATGTCAATAAAAACATGTTTAACCCCTTCCCTGTGCCGCAAATTCCACCACGGCGTTGGGGGGCAAGGGGGTGGGCATGGCGCTTCGGTGCTCAGGGCGGCTCCACGCCGTCATGAGTCACGGGCGGCGTGTGCTCATGACGGCGTGGTGCCGTCATGACCCCGCCCGCTTATTAATTCGCACACACAGGCAGGGAATTAGTGCTGCGTGGGCGGAGCAGCAGCGGCATGACGGCTCCACGCCGTCATGAGCACACGCCACCTGTGACTCATGACGGCGTGGAGCCGTCATGAGCACCTAAGGGGTTAAAAAAACCAAATAAAGGCGATCAGAGACACGGTGGTCTGCAGACCACCATCCCTGCGATGGCTTCCAACCGTAGTGAGTGACAATTTATAACACACCTCAATAATATTCATGAGGTAGGTCAGATTATGGACCATCCTGAATCGGAATTTTATGAGGCAAACTATTAGTACATAAGCCAGTGCATACAATTCGATACTGGTCACCAAAAAACTGGTCACTAATTGTAACCATTTTCTTGCACCCAGTAATTAGTATATCTGGCCCTGCCCTCCATTCCCACATGATGGTATGTTTAGCCAAGCACTTAGCCTGGTGTGTGAGGCAGAAATACATATACAGATGAGCAAAGTACAAAATGTTACTACTTTCTGCGGATCGGTATATATGGCTTATGCCACGTGTAGCCGTTATGAATATAAAAAATGTATTACACTAGAACCCAGTCAAAAGGACTTAAACGCATGCATTGATTTAAATCTGCGCCAAATATAGCCAGAACTGTCTTCCTTTGTAAAGTAACTGCACTATGGAACCTGTGAGGTAGAAACAGCCATTTTCACATTAGATTGGCTGTACTATGGTAATAATATGATTGGCTGTCCCTTGGTAATAACATTAAAGTTGTCTTTTGCATTGTAGCAATACTTTTAGGATGTGCCTTTCTTTAAACACTTGTTCCAAATTACAAATTTTATTTGGTCACATTAACTTTTTACTATACAGAATACATACCAGTGATAGGAGGGATGCTTAAATGTATTTTATTCACCGGTCATTACTCAGGCTGCATTCTATTCCGCAGTTTTTTTGCCCACCATGGCACCTCAGATTAAACCCAGGTATGGTGGGAGAAAAAACGATGGAACAGACTGGGCCCACAGTAATCATCAGTGGTGAGAATAATTCATGCAATCTACCCATTTCTTTTTTGTTTTCCACATCAATTTTCACTAGCTTGGATGACTTTTTTTGTAAAGATGGTATGATAGGAGTTGGGAAAACCTAGTAGCTGGTAAGGTGCTAACAAGCCTGAGCTCTCCATAGAAAGCTTCCACCTGTTCGGAGCATGCTGAGAGCAGGTGTGCAGAGGAGTTGCCAAGCAACCAGCCACGAGCCTTTGTTATTGTTAATGGAGCTCCTGGCATTCCCTGGTGAGGGGTGCGGCTCTCTGCGGTCTCGAAAAGCATGGGACGTGCTCATTGTGCAGTGCGATGAGCACATGTACACCCGCAGTGCTTGTAAAATCGGTGCATGTGAAATGGCAAATGCACTGGAACAAGGCAGGGCTGGTTACAAGTTCATTTTGTATTGTATTGCAATTGCATTTATTTCGCGCCTTCTACCCCTGACGAGGTGTCAAAGCACCTTTTCAGTGAATAGCACGCTACTCCGGAACCCAAAAAGGATTAGTGGTAAATTAGTATCGTGAAATATGAAATTTGAGTGGTGGATATGTTAGTCTGTTATTTGTATTGAGAAAGGGCGTGGAGAGATAGAAAAGGAAAAGGTTTGCATTTATATAGCGCTTACTACCACGGATGAGGTGTTGAAGCGCTTTTCAGCGAGTAGCACGCTACTCTAGAACCAGAAAAGGATTAGTGGTGAATTAATGTAGCGAAATGTGAAATTAATTTGAGCAGTGGACATTTCAGTCTGTTATTTGGATTGAAAAGGATAGTGGAGGGATATAAGAGGGAAGGATTTGCATTCATATAGCACGTGTTCCCCAAATGAGGTGTACACACCCACCAGCAAAGTCTGTGTGCAGGGGTCTAGCTTGGTCAATAAGATTGGCAGGTGAGCTTCAGACTTTACAACAATCAAGCTGGCATTTAATGTTAAAATACATTCTACACCGAGCAGAGTATATGAGAGGGGTCTAAGGGGCAGTGGAAAGGGAGACAAATGCAGATTGGATGGGCACTGAGTGAGAGAAAACACAAAATTTTGTAAAACAACCAGCATTTTCAAAGACTTTCAGAACTGAGGAACAGAGTGGGTGGGTGTTTTTTTCTGTGTGTATGTAAAACTTCCTTGTGAAATCCGACAGACACCTCGCAATACCCAACTGAAAGCACCTGTGCCCACCTATTTGCCAAAAAAATTCAGTTATTGGGTAACCCTGGGCGTAGTACTACACTATGCTAACGGAACGTGCTTAGTTTGTACTAATTTGCACTCCGCAAATTGCACATAGCACATTACAAAAACTGTGCTTAATCACGTAGTGTAGCAGCTAAATCAACAACAGGCACAGGTGCTTTGATAAAGCAATTTTACATGCTAAAAAGCATATAACCTATTCACAAAAGTGAACTTTTTGAATGAAAATATTAGGCAATGAGAGAGGTGAGGATTTTGGGGTCCACTCTAACCTAGAGGGAGGACCAAGCAGATGCCTTGAACACAAAGAGCATATACAAAAAGCACATCTAGTTGAACGATTCGGTGGTGGTCCCATCCTCTTAGGACCACCCCAAGCACAGTTATTGGCAAAAAAAAAATCCCAACCAAAGGCCCTGCAAAGCATTATAGGACGAGATTAGCAGTGGGCAGTGAATATTAGAGTATCCAATATCAAAATAATTCTACAAAGAGCTGCAGTTCAACTAGTCGTTACTAGATGTCCCTCACGAGTCAAATGCAAAAGCATTGAAACCCTTTCAAGAAGCTTTTGCATTGCCTTTGATTGAGGTTCTAGAGGACGTGTTTGATCTCCTCAACTATGATGGGAGAGTCCCGATACACTTGGTAGGCCGGGTCCAGGCACATAGCATCTGTATAGTGTCAAAATATGAGGTGAGTTCATCCAGAACCAGGATCGGGGTAGCAGTGTATAGTTGGGAATAGACATATGACATAATGTGTAAGAGCTCAGGTGGGGAAGAGACTTAATTTGAATCTGCATCAATTAGTTCAGAGACATAAGTGGGGGCATGTGGCTTGAGGATCATTCTGTCTAGAGTCCTACCCGGGCACTCTCCCTCCCCATACCGTTGCACCTGTGCCTCTTTGTGTAGAGAGTGTCTCGCAAGTGGCTTCTTCCTGAAATTCAGTACTTTTTATACATATTGTGGCTTATTGTAGCATTTCCAGATTTAAAGTATTCAGACTCTAAGGTGCAGATCTCCCATTTGAGTCTGGAAAAGGTCCCTCTTATAGCCCTAAGTACCCAGGATTGTTTTGCAATACTGAAGCCCCTTTAATCATCTCCCTCAGGGTGGATGGTGATTTCAGAAAAGCCCTCATTATGCATACAATATACTATTTCCCTGCAAAAATCCTCACGGAATGATGCAAACCGCAGTGTGCCCAATGGTAACCGGCAGGTGAAGGCACGAGGGATTGTTTGTGGGAGTCGCAACACCAGAAGGGCCTGGGCCTTTTCACTGAGTGTACAGGGCATATGTTTTACTGCTGTTGTCCATGACTGGGCATCTTTAGACAATAACCGGTAGTCGATTCTGGACAACACATTGTAATGTGCTGAGAGGCAAGTGCCCTTGAGGGTATCTACATGTGTGCGATGCTAGATATCTTGTAAACAGGGGTCATGGATGAGTGCCTTAATAGTCAACGCTGCTCGTGGGTGCATATGTTTAGAGGCACCTGAGCAGTCTAATCCACCCTCTAGTACGACATTCAAATCCCCACCCCATATTATGGCTCGCTATCAAAGGCCTGATATCAGCCTCCATACCCCTGAGAAAAAGTCGGGGTCATCAGTGTTCGGACCATAAATAGCAACTGGTATCTCCGGCTGTCTGTGTAGGGATCCTGCAGAATTACGTAACGCCCTTCCGGGTCAGTGAGGGACTGGGATAGCTGCAAAGAAAGTCCCCTGTATAACAGTACTGTAACACTGCGGGCACAATTGGAGTGGACGGAGGAGTAGGTTACCCCACACTATTTAGCGTGCAATCCGGGGGCAGACACACTCTTGAGGGAAAGCATACATCTAGTTTGTGTCCATTGAGATAGGCCTGTACTAGGCATGCCTGTCTGTGGGTATTAAGGCTGCAGATGTTCCAGGTGAGGCAGACTGTGTTGCCCATGTTGATCGAGGATTGGGAAGAATGCGTTTTGGGGAGTCTGGGCGGTGTATTATGTAAGGTACATGGGAGAGCAGAGAACATGGTGTGTTGTGGCTGTAGCTGATGAGGCAAAAATTAAAGCACCAAGAAATGAAACACATAGCTTATACAACTCTCCACCCATTCCAACCCCCAAACTTGGTTGAGATGATCCGGCCCATACCCCTCCCAAATAATTAAATTTAGTGGCAAAATTGGGAATCATCCCTGGAGGCGAGTAGAAGCTGAACATACAACCCTGCCAGATCGGCGGGGTGATGGAAAGACGCTATCAGTGGCAACTAATTGCAGTTGGGGGGAATATATAGCACACACTAGGCCAAAAAGGGGGAAACAAAACATTAACAATGCAGCAGGTATACTGAAGCCCAACAAACTTAGTGTACAGTTTTGCAAGCCGATATGCTGTGTACAGCAGAGTAATGGTATGTGAGTTCTAGACATACCGCAGCGGCATAGGTCAATCGTAGTCGCTTGGTCAGGCATTCTCGGTGGCATGCAGTGACGAGCCTTGAGGCCCACCCCCCCCCCCCCCAGGAAGCATGCTTTGCAAATTTCATGGCTGAGGAGGCATCTGTGAAGAAGTCCAAATTGCCTTCAGTGGAGATTCGCAATTTCGCTGTGTAGAGGAGGGCATATGGTATATCAGCTTTCTGGAGGAGACATCTGGTGGGCAGAAATTCACAGGGAGCCGCCTACACATATAGTGTGAAGGCCAGATAAAAAGAGATATTATTCTGTTGATGTTGTATAGAGCCTCTCTCACGACCCAGACTCAGGATTGCATCTCGATCACAGTAGTTTAGTAATCGAAATTTATGGGCTTAACTGGTGCACCCGGGACGGCCGCAGGGCCAGAGAGCGGTGAGAGTGCTCCACAATAAAAGACCTTGAATAGTCTCTCACAGAAGAGTTCTTTAAGGAGATCCTCAACTAAGTCCTTCATTTTAGAGATTGTTGTAGATTCAGGAAGTCCTGTAATCCGAATGTAGTTGTGTCGCGAGCGCGCTTTTAGATCCTCATTTTTAGTTTTAATGAGTTCTAAACTAAAGTCCATGCATAGTAAGGACACAGTTTGCACATCATGGATGGACGAGATAAGGTTTTCAAGGTGATCTAGCCTGGGGTCATGTTTATCGATGCGTTGGTTGACACTGTCTAAATGACTGGTAAGTAGATCTAGTTTGGCATCTCTTGCCTTCAGCCTGTCTTGATGGAGGTCCTGGTCCACCTGCCTGGTGAGGTGTCTGCCCTCAAACAAAAGCTTGGATTGCTTTGTATCGTGCCTGCCCATGATCAGTGTGGCCAACGGTCTCGCCACAGACGCAGTCTCCCCAGTGAGCAGTAAAGAAAGACAGGTGAAGTAGAGCCGGTGAAAGCGTTGTCACCACAGCACTCCCACCTCCAGCATGTATGAGTCGCAGTGCTGGGGACTGAGATGCCGGAACCCCAAAGCCTTGCCACACCCTGGGGGATCTCCATACCAGGGGGCACGAGCAGGCTCCTATAGGAGACAGTCCCTCTATGTTTGGTCCTGTGATAGTGAGGAGTGATATTAGGGTCCAGCAGTTGACTATGTGCCCCTAGTGAGGCTCAATGCAGGAACGAAGCGCCCCACGGCTGTACAGTGAAAGACACAGTGAGTTCCTCCACCAATCAGGGACATATACGGAGTGAAGTGATACAGTGATCCCCCCGGTGAAAGCGACTTTGCCAATGCCTGTTAAAAATTATTGTATTTAGCCGTTTTCAACTGCAGTGAACAAAGGCTACAACCCCCAGAATGCACTTTTGTTAAATGACAGACATGAACAACGTAGGGATAATGTACAATTATTCTTATTGTAAAGCTCTGTTTACAGAGTCATAAGTACGAACATTGATGTAAAATAGTCTTAAACCTTAACAGGACACACAGATTCAGTATTGTTTCCTACTGGGTGCAACAGTGCATATGTTTTACAGCAACTAATTTGGCTTACGGTAGAGAGGACAGTGCTAACAATCTAATGCTGCCTGTCCAAAATCACTTATCATTGTGGATTTACCTTTGATTAGCATCAGCTGAATGTGTAGTTTTCCTCCTTGAGAGACATATGTATTTCAATCCCATTGGTAACATTTGTACCCTTTGTACATAACTTTGTGTTAAAATAGCCAAAGAGCAATTTAATAATGCCTCAGAATTTGCCATAACATTTGCCTTTAATTGCACAATATGGGGGCTGATTTGCCTTTCCTTGTCCAATAATGTAGTTTGCCAATAAACGTAGTCAACCATGTGGCATAAGTTAGCCCATCATAGCTACAAAATGGGCACGTCTACACCAGCACTTCCTTACAATTTCTCCACCCTTTCCATGGTGGCCTTTCAACAAAGTAACCCACCCAAACACAGTCTGCATTTGGAAATTCATTCACCACAATTTTTAGGTCTCAGATACCGACAGTCCCAAGTATCTGTTGGCCAGATTTACTGTCTTCAATGCACATTGAGTGGGCTTTGGGTAAACTTCCTGCTCACGATTTGATGGATTTGTGTCTAGCTCAGTTGTAGCCCCATGATTCAACGCCTTTCCTCCCTGTCCCTGTTTGTCCCACCTAGGACCAAAATATCAAAACAGTGTTCTGACTGGCTGTCTTGTATCCTTCCACTGCTGATACTGCTTGCATTCAGAACTATTTTTTCACTTTATTTTATGTACTCCACAGGACTGCATGTGTTTTCTTGCTCACTTTATTGTGCCTCTTCACTTGTACTCTGCGTTTCTGCTTCCGTCTTTCCCCATCAAGCTCATTTTTTTCTAAATATACCCCTTTTCCAGCTCTACTACTTCACTGCTCACCCTACCCTCTATCGCTTTATTGGTATGTATTTTTTTTGCCTCCCACTCTGTTAGGAGGAATCCATTTTAAAATGGCTTTTTACCCATTTCTAGATAGCTACCACGGGTGTGCATGCTGTTGGTGCCTCGCACATCCATAGCAGCCATCTTTGAATACATTTGTAATGTTGAAAAACAAATATAAATAAATAAAATAAGCAGGTAGTTCAGCCCATCTGGCTCATAACACATAGGAGTCAAGCATATGTCAAACAGTGTAATGCATATAAACACACAGTCAATAGTCAGGCCTTATTCATATTTTCCCTCTTTCTCAATGAGCAACTTATTTCAGCGGGAACACTACCTTTAAGGACAGAACTCACGTGAGAGCTAATTGTTCCCTCTGAAGGAATCTCTACATGTAAAGTTTGAGGATGCAGATTTCTGTCCCAGAACCTACCCTCTTAGACTGTAGGTCCAGCCATAAAAAGCCTTCCCAATCCATGCACACTTGAGCCAGGACTTATACCCAGAGACACTTGCTCCTCTCAGTTCTAGAATATGCAGATGCTTCAGAATCAGGACCCTTACCCAGAGCCCTTGGATTCTCAGTTACAGGCTATATTGAAGCCTCAGAGACATGACCCATAGGCAGAGTCCATGCCTTCCCCAGATCCAAGTTATATATAGGAATGTCTCGGAGTCGAGAACCTCACCCAGAGCTCACGGCTCCCTCAGTTAGACCGTAAACCAATGCCTCATAGATAGGGCCCATACCCAGAGTCCACGCCTTCCCAGATCCAGGTATATCAATACCTCGGAGATAGGGCCCATACCCAGAGTCCACGCCTTCCCCAGCTCCAGGGTATATCAATGCATCGGAGATAGGACCCATACCCAGAGCTCATGGCTCCTTCCAGTTCATAATATATTGATGCTTTTTAGTCAGGACCCCACCCAGAGCACATGGCTCCCTCTTTATAGGGCATATCAAAGCCCCAGAGATAGGACGCATACGTAGAGTCCACACCTCCCCCGGTTTTGGGGTATATCAATGCCTCGGAGTCAGGACCCCTATTCAGAGCTCATGGCTCCCACTGTTATGGGGTATCACTGCCTCAGAAATAGATCTATAACTAGAGTCCACGCCTCCAAGGGTTTCAGGGTATATCAATACCCCGAAGAGAAGACCCATACCTGGCGCCCATACCTGTGCGCCAGGGAGAGGTACATAGAGCTGAGAGGATTGTGGCAGCTTTCTCAGCAAACCCCAGAAGAATTTCGTTTTATTTCTACTGATGAAGGATATAATCCAGAAACACATGTGTCAAGAGATTAACAGCAGTAACCTACACCAAGTTTGGTGAAACACTGCAAACTTTCAAGTAAACGTTTAAATTGAACTGCATTTACCAGGATGCAAAGAGGTGAACTGTGCTGGGAGGTGAAGCAGTGTGCTCCTATCCCCCTTCTAGAGTCGACGGCTAACCCGGTTTCAGGGTATATCAATTCCCCGGAGATAGGACCCCTACCTAGAGTCCACGCCTCCACTGGTTTCAGGGTATATCAATGCCCCGGAGATAGGATCCCTACCTAGAGTCCACGCCTCCACTGGTTTCAGGGTATATCAATGCACCGGAGATAGGACCCCTACCTAGAGTCCACGCCTCCACTGGTTTCAGGGTATATCAATGCCCCGGAGATAGGATCCCTACCTAGAGTCCATGCCTCCACTGGTTTCAGGGTATATCAATGCACCGGAGATAGGACACCTACCTAGAGTCCACGCCTCCACTGGTTTCAGGGTATATCAATGCCCCGGAGATAGGATCCCTACCTAGAGTCCACGCCTCCACTGGTTTCAGGGTATATCAATGCACCGGAGATAGAACACCTACCTAGAGTCCACGCCTCCACTGGTTTCAGAGTATACCAATACTTCAGAGTTTGCACCCTTACCCATTGCTTCCCAGGTTACATGGAACACAAACAGTGAAGAGGCAGTACTTACCCCCATGGCGAATACTGCTCTCTGCTGTGAATTGTGATGCATGTCAGACCTTGGGCTCTGCGGCGGCAGATGCTGCTGTTGGTGAACCGTGTTAGGATTTTCAGGAATCAAGTTCAGTGTAGACTCCGTCCCGCTCTTCGGCGTGGTTCCCAGTGAGGCCATGCCCTCCAATCTACAGCTGTACAAGATGCCCAAGTTAGGTTCTCTATCTCAAAGTTAGGAATTTCATACATTAGGAGTAAAAAAAAAGTGATATTCAAGTAATATCAGAGACCTCATGGGTCACCGAGCATTTATAAAATGTTCCTAATATGAAACCTAACGATGCACTGTGCACAGTTGATACTCCCCTGCTCGAGCTAACATAAACTGAGGTTTAGTGTTCATTGTGCTGTTTAGATTTATATCTGAAGGTACATTGTGCTCTCCAAGTAAGGTAATCCATGCCCTATTCAAGCGACCCACAGCCTCACTAGTCGAGGCTCATTTAATACTCATTATTTACCAATACATTAAAATAATGTATTTGATGTGATGCTTCTTAACTCTTAGAGGGTGACAGAGAACCATCAATGAAGTGGAAAGCAGGTATGGATCAAGCAGCAATTTTGAAACTGCAACTTACAACAAGAAGTTCTAAAAAGCGAACAGTAATAAAAGGTGTTATATAAATGAAAGAGGAAAATAAGTTTGGAAAAAGATACAGTTTGTGTTAAGGAGTTTATACAAGGCTCATATTACATACCAAGACAGCAGTGTGAACACTGTTTAAGAAGCATTATAAGGTCCTACAATTTTCATTCAGCAGGTATCACATAACATCCCAAATTGTGTAGTCCAAGTGGTAAAATAGCACACAGACCCATTCTTTTCGGCTCCATAAACCTCATTGCGTGGGGCAAATCGTCTACCCTTAAAGGAACCTTCTTTAACCCTGTTTCTAAAGTATGGAATATCTTCCTTAATCATAGCAGGATTGCTCCATCCTTCAAAACAAGCTTAAAAACACACCTCGAATGAATACATTACTTTATCAAACCGTTAACAGCTATTGAACGAGTATCAGCAATTGCAAGACATCGATTCCAGTTTACTCAATATCTAATAAGACAAGTTGTTTTGCATATGAAGCTAAATTCAAGAAGTAGCTAGTGTAGTGATTAGAGTTCCAGGAACTTCCTGATATGTGACAATAGCTTTGAGTGGCGTCATATATTATGGTATTTATTTTTTTAACATTTCTATCTGTATTCATTCATATTTATTTCATGGCCATCGTAATGGTATTTATCCATATTTCGTTTGTTTTCAAAATAAATAGAATCATAAAATGATATATTTACACATTTATTTAACTCTTAGATGTGCACTCATACATGGATGCCTGTTGCATTCTAGCAAATTAAGCAGTCACATAAGACTATACAACAAAACATTATACCCACATGCGCATAATAGTGTTATTCTACAAATATATATGTTAAAATATGCCTGTATTTAAGAAAACCTGATCCTATTTTGTAACTCCCAATGCATACCTTTTGCCTGGAATACAAGAAATACAGCATGGAGAGTCTTTCATTAAAAGCACAATTTTCAGTATTTTTCTACTTTTAAAAATAAAAACAAACAGGAAACACATTCAGCTAGATGCATCAAACAAAAATCCGCTCGCAAAGGGGCAGATTCTCAGAATCTGCCCCTTTGCGACCGCTATTTTTGCATTTGGGATGCATCATCCCAAATGAAAAATCACAAATTGAAAAATCGCTAAATTGCGATTATTGCATTTAAGGAATCTCAAATTGAGATTCCTTAAATGCAATGCATGAAAGTTTTAAAAATAGCAAATTAGCTAATAGGGCATGCAAATTACCATGAAGTACAACTTCATGGTAATTTGCAAAAACTTTGAAAAATGCTCTAAAGTGCATTTTTCAAAGTTTCATGTTGCGCACACACATGCCCTAAGGGCATGTGTGTGCGCAACATATGTGCACAGATCAATTTCAGGGGTGCAACAGGGTGTCCTTTGGACACCCCTGCACCCTTGAAATCGCAATCTCAATGTGCGATTCGCTAATTGCGATTCGCAAATTGAGATTGTCTTCCCATTCATTCCTATGGGCCTCTAGGCCCATAAGAATGAATGGGGAGGTATTCCTTAATTGCGAGTCGCAATTTGCGAGTTGCAATTAAGGAATTCTAAGAAATCGCTATTTCTTTTTTTTTTTTTTTACTTTTTATTATATAAAACAAAAGGAAACAACACATCAAGCATACAATCAAGGCAATACAGCAATAATACAGCCATTAGGCCTGCGCTCAAGGAGGACGGGAGATATATGACAACAGGAGAAAAGATTTTTTTGAATACAGATGAGGGGAGGGCGTCAAAGGTAGAATTGCATATGAACAGCACAATATACCACAGCTAGAAGGAATGTAGGTCAGGGCGACTGGGAAGGACTATGAATCGCAGTGAGTGGGGGCGTACAGATATCTCCACGGTATGAGTTCCACTGGTTCCAAATCTTCCCCCATTTTTTGGGTCTGCCTCTTGCCATATACACTGTCTTCTCTCTGAACATGCACCAGTCCAGACTCTCTGTCCAAGCAGTCACTGTAGGCGGCCTCGGGGACCCCCACAACTGTGCAATATCCCTCTTCGCAATCATATTGGCAAGAGTCACCCACCGAAGCTGCGACACGTCATAATCATTCGGACCCCACACATTCAATAAACATTGTCGGGCTTCCGGCATCATCACAACACCCGTTACTCCATCCATCACCTCATGTATTCGTTTCCAAAATCGCACCACCTCAGGGCATTCCCATATGATATGGAGATAGGTGCCAAGGAGACCACACCCACGCCTACACATGCCATCCGTGGAGTAGCCCATATGAATCAGACGGTGACCGGTGACATAGATTCTGTGGAGAATCTTGAGTTGGACCAGACGGAGGCGGGCCGGAATCGCCACCTCCCTGGGAGAGGAGATCGCGGACTGCCAGTCCTCATCATCCAGTTCAATACCATCAGCAATCCAAGCTTCACGAAGGCGATCAAGCAGACTCGATCGGTCATTAATCATTTTCTTATAGAACAATGAGATAGTACTGTCTGGCACATAACCGTCTAGTATACGATCTTCGAGGGGGGAGGATTCCGGAATATCACTACCCACTGGCAACACAGAGTTCAGAGCATGGCGTACCTGGACATAACGAAATTTTTCCCTGTCACTCAGCTGATACTCTACCTGCAGATCCGAGAAGGTCTTCACCTCTCCATTAACCCAAAGATCACACACTTTACTAATACCGATCGTGTCCCATTTATCAAATCCCTTCGTCTTCCATAGGCCACCCAACTTCGCAGAGGCATAGAGCGGAGTTGCACCAGTTAGTTTATCACTCCAGCCCATAGCCGCCGTTGCGCTATGCCATACCCGCACGGCTATAGCCGTAGGTCCCGAGAGTTGTGAACGCGAGGGCCCCGAATAAAGCACCCTGTAGTAATCACCACCCGGGAGCAGCCACTTATCCATTTCAAATGCTGGATTCAACGCCGGGCCATACATCCCGTGGTTGATGGCAGCAAGATGGGAGGCCCAATAATACCTACGAATATCCGGGAGCGCTATACCGCCATCATACCAGGGCAGTGTCAATTTTGGAAGAGCGATGTGTGAACGTCCGTCCCATATTAATTGCCTCTGTAACGATTCTACTTCCCGAAAATATTTCGACGGGATGACATCAAAACTATTCTGAAGTGCATATAGGAACCGCGGTAAAGACATCATTTTGAAAAGGGCCGCACGCCCTAAGGGAGATAACGGTAATTTACGCCAACGCGCTACATCGGAGCGCAACCTTTGGAGTGGGGGGAGTAAATTGTGTTCATAGCGAACCGCCGCATCCAACGAGATAAACACACCCAAGTACTTAAAGCCAGACTGCGACAACTGGATGGGACAGCCCCGCGGCAAACGAGGGACATCACCCGCAAGTACATAAATGTAGGATTTTGACCAATTGATGATAAGGCCCGAGTTCTTCCCGAAGGAGTTAAGTACGTCAAACAACAAGTTGAGCGATTTTTGGGGAGATGTAAGGTACAATAAAATATCATCCGCATATAAGGAAATGCGATCTTCAAATTCCGGCGTCCAGCGTATACTCTTCATCGAAGGTTCCCACCGTAGCCATGAGGCGCGTGGCTCCAACGCCAAAGCAAAGAGGAGCGGGGACAACGGACAACCCTGCCGCGTGCCCCTCCCAAGAGTAAAAGGTACGGAGACACGGCCATTAACCACCACCGGTGCCAGTGGCGTCTCATACAGGAGTTTGACCCAACCAATAAAACCAGCGCCGAATCCAAATTTGGCGAGTACCGCCCAGAGATAAGACCACTCAATCGTATCAAAGGCCATCGTGGCGTCCAAGGACGCCAAGATGGCTGGTTCACGCAGCGTCGGGGCCCTCGCGAGAACACCATGCAAACGTCGCAAATTTAATGCCGTGTTACGGTGTGGGATAAAACCTGATTGATCCGGATGAATCAGGTGGCTAATAACCGTAATCAGACGATTAGCAAGCAGTTTGGCGAGGATCTTAGGCTCCGCATTTAAGAGCGAAATGGGTCAATAAGACGAGCAGCGATCCCGTGGTTTACCCTCCTTATGGATCACCACAATGGTAGCAAGACACTGATCTCTGGGGAGGGAGCCACCGTCTCGCGCAGCCAAAAACATATCACGGAGATAGGGCGCTAGAGTATCAGGGCGTAATTTATACAGTTCAACAGGAAGGCCATTGGGACCCAGAGCCTTGCCGGAACGAATGGAGCGTAGTGCGAGAGCCACCTCATCCACCGAGGGCGTGACATCCAAACAGTCCCGATCCGATTCCGACAAACATGGAAGTGCTATATCTCGAAGCAACAACTGCGAATCCTCCTCGGGCCTGTCGGACACCGAGGTATAGACCTCTCGAAAATAATCAGCAAAGCATTCAACAATTTCAAAAGGGTCCGTTACACGCACACCACCACATGTCTCAATCACCGGAACCACTCGACTCGCTCTCTCCCTTCTGTCCAGCCAGGCAATCAATTTTCCTGCTTTATCACCCACATCATATAGCCGTCCCCGCTGTTCCCTACTCATCATCTTTGCTGCATCAGTAACCAAAGTTTTATATTCTAATTGTTTAAGGCGGAGGACATGTAAGGCTTCTCGAGACACCCCTCGTTCCAATGCAGTCTCCAGGTCTGTAATTTCAGTCTCGAGCTGAACAATTGCCTCATTCTTACATTTCTTAGCACACCCCACCAAAGACAAAGCCTGTCCCCTGTTCAGTCTTAAAAGCTTCCCATAACGAAACAGGCGAGGATACAGAACCAGCATTCTCAGTAAAATGCAGATCAAATGATTTAATCAATTCAGTGCGAGTCTTAGGGTTAAGAAGATGCCAGGGATTAATCGGGGCCACCCTCCCTTCGGCGCCGATGCCAAGATTAAAATTAAACCAAATAGGGGAATGGTCTGATATACCCCGGGCCAAGTGTCTAATCTCTCCAATCGAGGGGGACAGGGCAGCCGGTATCAGGATATAATCCAATCTAGAAAGACTACCATGAGCTCCCGAATGGAAAGTAAACTGTGTTTGCTCTGGATGCATTAGTCTCCAACAATCTATAAGTCCCAATGTTTCCAGGAAGTCACCCAACTAGGATTGCGCGGCAGGAAGATCTCGGGGCGGATAGCGGTCTATTCTGCCAGAAATGACGGAGTTAAAATCACCACCCAGTATCAAAACACCCTCCGGGAGACCCAGAACCATCCGCCCCAGGTCCGTAAATGTCGTGGATTGTAAGCTCGGGGGGACATACACCGACACCAACAAAATTGGTTTTCCCTCCCACCGCCCAACAAGTGCAACATATCTACCCCTGGCATCAAGGAACACATCGTCAACCTCGAGGGGGAGGGAAACCCTAAGCAAAATACCCACTCTTCTAGAACTAGATGTAAATTCAGAATGGGCAGCAAGACGATAACCCCATCTATTAAGAGCGTGACAAGTATTTCCTATCAAGTGTGTCTCTTGTAGCAAAACGACATCAGGTGAAAGGCGCCGCAACAGCTGCATAACCACCCCTCTCTTTATCCGATCACCCAACCCATTCACATTCCAGCATAATACCCTCAGCCCTCTACCCCCCATCCAGATCCACAATGAACTCCCATCGCAAAACGAGCATCACACCAATGTCAAGGATAATGAAAGTACCTTGCCTTGAAAAGGAAAAAACAAACAATCCCAAAACATGGCCCTCCCTCCCCCCCAGGTTCCCAACACAACCCCCCCCCCACCCTGCACCCCTGCACCGACTCAAAAGCCACCCCAATTTGCAGTGTGCCTGTCGCCCTAACAATTACAAACAAAGAACTAATCTACACAAAGAAAACCCCAGAGGAGGAAAGGGGTCCCGCCATCCCCGCTACCTCCCAAGATACGAATGGAATGATCAAGGAAGTCAGTGAGCCTCTGGACACGTTGAATAGTGTTCCGGACACAGGCACCATAATCATTCTTGGTCCATCAGTCCCCCCTCAGCACCACCAGCATGTTCCTGGCCAGCACGGCGAGCCGGCAAAGTGTCCAACCAATCACTCGCTTCCTCAGGCCTGACAAAGAAGAATGTTCGATTGTCATATTCAACACGCAGTCGGGCCGGGAATAACATAGCGTATTTTTGTTCCATGTCTCTTAGTCGCTGTTTCACCCCTTGAAATCCCATTCGTTGTTTCTGGACTGATTGAGAAAAGTCCAGATAAAAGTTCACAGCAGCGTTCTCGAACTGCGTAGGGCGCTTGTCCGTGCCGCCTGCAGAATGGCGTCGCGATCTCAGAAGTTGAAGATCCGCGCAATAATCGGACAGGGGGAAAACCGGGCTTCGCCTGTCCCCCTGGCACTCTATGCGCACGTTCGACGGCAAAGAATTTGCTCAGGCCCTTGGGTGCAAGATGATTAAGAATGAGGTCCTCCACTCGAAGATCAGTGGCGAGTGAACTAGAATCTTCCGTGACCCCAATAATACGCACGTTGTTGCGCCACGCACGGCCTTCAAAATCCTCCATGCGACGAGCAAAAAAGCCATTAGCAGATCTAAGGTTGCGCACTTCTGTTTGCAAGTCGGACACATCCGTGGTAAGGCTGGATGTCTTTAGGTCCAATGACTTCACCTTCCCGTTCGTCTTGGCCAAATCAGTTCGAATTAGGTTGACATCAATAGCCACCGTGTCCAACTTCAGAGCCAGGGCGTCATACTGTTGGCCAATAGAAGACTGAATACCAGCAATGGCGCCCATCACGTCCTGCAGCGTTAATTCCGCCAATACAGCAGGATCGACAGCCTCCTCCCGGGCCTTAGGCGCGCCACCAGGGGATCCTTTAGAAAGTGTGTAGCGATCCATGACATTCGTCTGGGTTGAACCTCCACGGATAGTGGTGTTGACTCTCCGTTTTTCACCCTCGGGCTTGCCCGTCATAGCGAGCAGGGCGCCCCGGAGGGAGGCTTGGGATCTGGTCCAAATGGCACCTTAAAATTCACACACAAGAATACAGGAGGCGAAGTTGGCCAATTTGAGTCCACAGCCAAACAGTCGCAAGCTCGAAGCTCAATGAGCTGGCGTCAGAGCTCGTCCGATCAACAGACACACCGCAGATCGGAGACAGTGCGCTGGAGAAACGAAACCGAAAGTGAAGTGAGGCTGCGGTCTGATCCCCTCAAGCCGTTGTTGTTAAATTACAACCTGGGCACTGCTACAACTCGAGGTCCAGGCTGTTCCATGGAGAAGGCCACAAATTTCAAGACGGCAGAACTCGGGGACCCTGCGTCCGATTCCGACCAAAAAACCTGCTAGCACATCAGCCGGGTTGTGTCTTCAATGACCTTCCATCAAATCAGGATATTATCCAGGATAAATGCGGGAGGCAGCGAGGGTCCTCGGGAGCCCTGTGCTCACGCGGCCATCCCGGATGCGCGCGTAGCTCCTCCCCATCGCTCTTTCTTTAGTGATTTTTTGATGCATTCCATTTTGCTATTCCTTAATAGCGAATCGGTATTTTTCGCTATTAAGGAATCGCAAAATGGGTTGTTGATGCATCTGGGGGATTGTTTTCTGTCTGAATGTATCTGTAAAAATCAGTAAAAAACGGAAAACTGAGAGCCTTAGTCATAATATAACATTTATATCATGACATATGGAAGAGTATAGTCTCCCTATAAACGGCTGACATTGCTTTTTTACTACAGGCACTTTCTGATGCCAGAGTTCATCACCAGTGGACTGTATGTATAGGCGACTAACGTCCCAAAGCAAAGACACCGCCCAAAGCACAGAGACACTCACCACCCTCACACACTATGCCTGACCTCACGCGACCCCACTACGGTGACCTCCTGATGTCACTAGGGACATCAGGAGGTCACCTGATGTCACTAGAGACATAGGTATAGATGTATCAAAGGAAAAACCGGTCGCAAAGGGGTAGATTCTCAGAATCTGCCCCTTTGGGACCAGTATTTTTGCATTTGGGATGCATCATCCCAAATGCAAAAATCGCAATTTAAGAAATCGCAAAGTTTCGATTACTTAAATTGTGATTGCATTTAAGGAATCTTAAATTGAGATTCCTTAAATGCAATGCATCAAAGTAAAAAAAACAGTGATTTCGCTAATAGGGGGAGCAAATTACCATGAAGTTGAACTTCATGGTAATTTGCAAAAACTTTCAAAAATGCACTAAAGTGCATTTTTCAAGGTTCCATTTTACACACACACATGCCCTTGGGGAATGTGTGTGTGCAAGATGTTTTCATATGCAGATTTCAGGGGTGCAACAGGGTGTCCTTTTGACACCCTTGAAATTGCATTCTCAATTTGCGATTCTCTAATTCAGAATCGCAAATTGAGAATGTCTTCACATTCATTCCTATGAGCCTTTAGGCCCATAGGAATGAATGGGGAGGTGTTCCTTAATTGTGACTCGCAATTTGCGACTCGCAATTAAAGAATGTTTAGAAATCGCTACTGTTTTTGCAATTTCTACATGCATAGCCTTTTGCTATTCCTTATTAGCGAATCCTTATTTTTCGCTAATAAGGAATCGCAAATGGCATTGTTGATGCATCTATACCTAAGTTTACTGTTCTGCACATTTGCGTGCCTGCGTAAGGGTTTGTAAGTAAATGGCCCAGGACTGAAAACAGTGCCTGTGATGACAGGGAGTGAGGTAGTCACCCTCATCCTTACTCATGTAAGATTCCTATGCAGCATCTTAACATCTGGCGGCCAACCTGTGTCTTTCTGCTGAGGGGTCCACCCTGTGCTGCAGTAGTTTCCCACCTCCACCAGAGGGAGCTCAGTAAGACCTGGAATCCATCCATCATCAACATGGAAGCGGGCATCTGTAGCCTACCTCTGATGTGTCTTGGCAAAAACAACCGTAAAAATCTGCTTCTCTTCTCCAACTAGAGTCCAGGTTCTCCACACCAGTGACCGCAACAGGAGAAGCCCCTCTCTTGGTTGGCGTATCACCACCTCCTGGAACCACAGAAAGCAACATCCCATGCAGCAGTCACACAAAAGCTGTGGATGGATTCACGTTGATTGTATTTCAAAGGTGCGAAAATTATACGAAAGATGCATGTGAAGGAAATGATTTTCAATGATGTTCAAGGAAAAATACCACACGATAAAAGAAGTCTGATTTCCAACAAAGCAGCATTAAATCATGCTACTTTAGGAGTAATCTTGGATAAAAGTTTTAAACACGGGGGGCATATGCACAAGCCCCTATCGCCTCAGGAACTTTTTGTGATGTTGCCGTGGTGATAGAGGCCTTGCCTTAAGTACAAGGCAGCGTTAAGCCACTTAACGTGGCTTTACGCTGCATTGTACATAAGGCACCCTTTCACGCTATGTTTAACATGAAATGGGCGTGCCGTGGGTGTTGTGGTGGTCGTTCCACCGCAACACCTATTGTATTTGATGCTGCCCCCTATGTACATGGGTGGCGTGCATAGGAAGCACCGCCAAAATTAAAACCAGCACAATCCTGGTCTTAAGTTGGCGAAAAGAGGATAAGTGCATTATTTCTCCTCGTTTTTGCTTTTTCCATGTGTGCAGCGCACATGGAAAAAGCAAAATGCCATGGTTTGTTTATGTACAGGAAGGTGCCCCTTCCTGTACACAAACAAACCTTTTTAAAAAAATACCATTTTGTAACTTTAATGTGTGCATGAAGCAGCACACATGAAAGTTACAAAATAGCATTTTAAGATTGTTTATGTGCAGGAAGGGACACCTTCCTACACATAAACAATCTTCCCCTGCACACAGACACCCTTGCACTCTGGTGCAAGGGTGCCTGCGTTGGCGCTAAGTTGTTAAACTTAGCGCCATTGCAGGGGGAAACGCAAGTCTGCACCACGTTCTTTTAAATATGGTGCAGCCTTTCGTTTCAGAATGGCAGCAGGTTGTGGCTGAAATTGGTTTCATGAGACCAGATAGCAGACGAAGTCTTGGTGAAGCAGCTGACTTTTGGCAGTAGAACTCAAAGCACAAAAATTTAAAAATTTCTGCCCAAGAGAGGTCCCTTGCTGGCTTGATACGTTTGCCGCCTTCAGCTTGTGAGGATTTCTACCTTTGGACGTAACCACTTTTTTGGAGCTCGGATTCCTCCAACGGGGCAGGCTGAAAGCTGTAGATAAACTGGGCTACACAAGGTCAGATACCTTTTCCCTCACGTCCTGCTAAAATGGATTTGATGCTTCAGAAAAGCTAAGAGCAGGAGCTACCTGAATCTTTGGCCCAGCAGCAACACACCTTCATCGGATTGACTTAGCAGGTGCGTACCGGTCTTCTGTCGGTTCTCCAGGAAAAAAAATATTGAAAACATTTTAAGTCCAGAATTTTAGAGCTAGGCAGGGGAATTACACTCTGATACTTCTCTAGGGTTCCAGAGCCTTGAGGACATCACTTAGAGGTAACTTAGAGGTCAGGGCTCACCCCAGCAGAAGCCAACAGTAGGGTCCAGATAAGGTCCATTTGGAATTGGTCAGCTGGGCTTTTCAGGAAAGTAGGTTTCAGGCAGCTTTCAGGTCCCTAAATCCTAACAGGAGGTCAGCCAACTGAACCTTGGGGTCCACCACTCAGTACTGGGTACAAGTGGGAGCAGGTCTAACCCATAAGGTTTTCCTCACAGGTAACAACAGCAGGTGCAATCCTTCTTCTGTGTTCCATAGGGGAACCAGTGTTCTGAAGAGGGTACTGCGAGTGTTTCATTTAAGTCCAGTGCCAGCCTGAGGTGGGGAAAGTCCTGGCAACTTCCTACCGATGGGGTAGAAGTTCCCAGGGGTGATCCTGCCCACTTCTGCAGCCTTTCCAGTGTGTTTTCCAGTAAACTATCCCACCCTACCCTTCTTTACCTAAAGACCTGATGGCAGAATCTTTCTTCCACTATGCAGAGCTCACTTGTGCCTACCCAGTGGTCTTAGGGGTATGTTACGGTACCATGCATAGACTCCGCAAGATTTCAAGTGGCTACCCATTGAGGCAAGGAAACCACTGGTGCAGGGTCTTATCGTCAGTCGTTTGGATTACGGAAATGCCCTGTTCACTGCCCAGAATGCAGATCTGCTTTCCAAGCTCCAGATCCTTCAGAACACGGCAGCTAGGCTCGTCCTTAATCTCCCCTGTAGATCCTCATCTACCTCGAATCTACGGACCTTTCACTGGCTTCCGATCCGCCAGAGATGCCATTATAAAATCTTAAGCCTGGTCCATAAAACAATGTATGACGCCGACCCTAACTACCTAAAAAACAAACTTAAATGGTACATCCCGGGAAGATCATTAAGGTCCGGCTCTAAATTCCTCCTTGCTCAGCGCCATATTCGGACTCTGCGTAACGGAGGCCGCTCTTTTTCCTACCTTGCCCCCATGCTATGGAACAAATTACCTGTACACATCTCATCCACAATTGATAACAAATGTTTCCGCATAAAACTCAAAACCTGGCTTTTCCCTCCTACCACCAATTAGACGCGGCGTGCTATCTGTCCTCCATTCTTCAGGTGCTAGGGCCATGAGACCTTGCGGTGAACTGCGCGCTATACAAGAATGTATGACATATGACATACGACACAGAGGTGTGACTATGATAACGAGCAAACCCTCCCTTGTGGCCCAGTCAAAACCAACAAAGACATAAACGGTTCAGGGAAGGTCTTCTCCCATAGGGATTGGTGCCTGGCTGTCTAGTAGAACAACAAAGGGAGCAGGCCCAGGTGTGAACTACATCTGCCTGTGGCAATGTGGAAAAGTAAATTTTGTCATGTTCTGTGTCCCTACGTGTCATCCATCATATGTTATGTGTGCATGATTAAATATGCATATGTATTCCCCATGTCTGATTAATGACGCAATTACAGTTGTGTCCACCTCTAGTATGCCAGTTTCCAGTCCTCGTGAATAATACGAATATCAGGCCTATGTAAAGCTACGTTGCCACGTTTCTCAGTGTGCACGTTATTCCATTATAAAGTCCCCGTTTCTAGGCCTCAAAAGGGCCCGGACACCAGATTCAGCTCCTGTCTCCTGAAGCCTCGCTGAGGAGGGATACAGCCCCCACCTGTATCCTCGACCCTTCACTTACTTCCTGCCTCTCAGTGCCCGGTGCAGCCTGGCTCTGCCTCTGAGTCTGCCAAAAGTATGTTATAGTTCCTGTTATCAGTTCAGTCCTCCTTCTCTGCATTCCTAAGCTACTGAACTGCATCAATAGTTTCCGTCATTGTCTAGCCTTTCCGGCTCCACGTTAGAGAAATACTGTATTTAATGGTCATTTAATATTCTTCAACACGCACTACATGTAGAATAATGCATGGTCCAGTCTTAGAATCAAGTTAGCCTTTCCCCTCCTGACTTATAGTTTATATCAACATGTTCTCTAAACATCAGATACTAGATACTGTTTAGGTACATGTCGCCCTGACTCTCCAGACTTCAGTCTCTGCTCCTAGCACAGAGTTCATAGCCCCCAGCTTCTCCTAGTGATACGTCATTGCTAGTTTGCGCGCACCATCAGGTTAGAGGTCCCGGCTCCTCAGGTAGCCCCCTCCATGGTTTCCGCCCCATTCATGACATATCCTGTTACGTCTGCACCACATGTCTATGTATACGCCCAGTTACACCTACTTTTGCCTTTATCTTTCGCGACTGCTACGCGTCACACCTTCTGCTCCACCCACTGCTACGCCTACTGCAATGTAATGCTATGTGTCTGCGTTATGTATATATGCTCATGTATTGTTATTAAAAGTCAGCGCGCTCATCCCAGATCCAGCCCCAGCAGCTGCTGGGCCCTGCTGGGCCCTGCTGGGCCCTGCTGGGCCCTGTCACCCTGTCATCCTATTCCTATGCAGGTTGTCCTGTTCCTGTCCTTATGCTGTATTAAACCTGCAAAACTCCTACTACCTCGAATCTTGACTCTTATTTATTGAGCTATCTGTTATGATATATGTCTAGTCAAAAATAGGGTATTATTTATTTATTTACCACATAATGGCGCCCGAACAGGGACTTGCCCTTTCCCCACGCGTCGGTGAAGCCACGCCGACCCCCTGACCCTCTGCAGTCGTGACGGAACTCTTCTGCGCAGTGGCAGATATTTCTGCTCAAGTATCCCTCAGGCCCACGGAGGAGACGGAGGAGGCGGTCCAGCATCCAGACGAGACGGTGGAGGAACGCGGCGAGTCCCGACCAGAGCCCAAGCCGAGAGTCCAAGGTCCGAGGTATCCGGAGGTCCACCCGTAACTGAAGTCCGAAGTCCGAAGTTCGTCGTCCGTCGTCGTAGCAGTCCAGTCCAGTCCGAGGCTTTCCGTTCTTGCTGCCCGGTGAGTACCGTTACTGGGGTGGTATCTAGACAGGGTCAATTTAATTGACTCTGGTCTGTGGGTTGGTGGTACACAGTCCCACAAACGAAGTGTCCACTTCGGTGGATGCGGGTCCTGACGTGTCTCTTTATGAGACCGGTAAGTTTCGTACTGTTTCAGCAGTGCATCTAGTTTCTGTTCTAGTCAGTTTCGGTTCTCGAGAAAATTTATGCGTTCTGTTCTCAGTATTTCCAGGTAGTATTCTGTTCGAACTGTTATTTTAAATGTTTTTCATGTATTTCAATGTCGTGGTATGAATGGGGAATAAGTATCGTGTTCATTGTGTATTGTATTGTGTCTAGATTACAGTTCAGTCATGCCCATATTTTCCAAGTTACGTCAGTTGAAAACTAGAAAGGGTCTGCTGGAAGCAGCAGTTCCCGTCCCGCCCAGGGACAGTCCAGGTCACTTTATGTATCAGAAACATGGCATAAGCGCCATATTGTATCTAGATTTATGGGTAGAGTATACCAAACAGTTAGAAGAAAAGTATAGATGGCCCGTATCGGGTACATGGGATGCCGAATGCATCATGCGAGTAGAAGAAGCATTATGGAAAAAGAAAGCCAGACAGTCACAGAAAGATGCCATCGAGTTATGGCGTAAAGAAGCTCATAAAAGAACTGAAAAAGAAATCAGAAAGTCAGAATTAAGTAGAGAATCCTTAGAACGAGCACAAGAAAAAGAACTAATCGAGATAGGTGAACAAGTCAAAGCCGAACAGTCAGACAGACAGAGGCATGCCCTTATTAAGGGTATGTATCCTCTTCTTGCCGAGGGCCTGCCAAAAGCGACCCCGGAGGCATCCAGTAATTTCCCGCCACCACTAGTTCCGACCAAGCTACGTCACAAACCGACCGCAGCTGATATTTTTATTTCGTCCTATTTGGACGACACAGTCCCTGAATATGCAAATCCTGTTCGCGCTCCGCCGGTCCCTGTAAATCAGGCACATCCTGCTCCTTCAGACTCCGGGGCACCCCATGCAGTACCTGCTACGGTACCCCCGGTCCAGCCAGCATTTCAATTTCCCGCTCCGCCACGAAGAATATCAGTCGACGATTCTAGTCTAGGGGCCGCAGGAGGAGGTCCTCCTCAAACCCCGCCGCCACGCAAGCGTTTATCAGCACTCGAATTACATGCTCAAGCATCACAGCGTACTCCCAAGAGTAATAAGTCTGTTGCAGAAATCAGGCAAGCCCTTGGCGAATGTGCCTATGACCCAGTCCCAGGCGAGAATAATATGGTTTTATATTCAGTACGCGTAAGGAGGGTGACCGAGTATCTAGTCACCCTACCAAATATGAAAGAAGATCTAGACAGAATATATCGTTTCATCCGTACAGGGGATGATCCAGAAAGTATTAGTGATGCCATGTCTCAAAGGAAAGCTGAGATCCAGCGTATGATATTAAAGTTTTTAATTAACTGTCTAATAAGAGAACAAGATTACCCGTCTAAAGATCAGGCCGAAATGAAAATCCTGACAAAGTGGAGTGATAATATAGCCGAGGGTAAGCACAATACCATTAGTGCCATGGAGAATATGTACAAGAAAATCCGTAGAGAAATAATAAAGATACACGAACAACGTAAAGCAGCACAAGTAAGCGAGAAAGAAAGTAACTCTGATACTGAAGAGGTAGAGGACGAGAATCCCGCCAGAATAGCGTATGTAGGAAAATCTAGATTTCTAGATCGCCATTTACGCCTAGAACACAAGTCTATTTTCCATTCTCCAGCACCAGAACAAGGTTCACTAGAACAAGTATTCCAAGCTACCGATCACATTCTGAAATCACGAATCGGTTACAGTGAGTTAAGTACCATGCATGAACAAGAACTAGCCCGATCAGCAGTCCGATGGATTACTGATTCTACCACTTTTCCAGACGAAATAGTGGCACAGATGTTTCTGAAATTGCCCCCAGCCGAGCAGCGACTGGTGGGTATGTATATGATCCAGCACCTCATTACTCTGTATGAGGGTCAGCATTCTGATCCAGGTCCGTTACACGATATCCTGAACGAGTTACTCCAGTATAGATGGAGAGGTCTAGGTACCGATTTAATTAGTATCATTCTAGAACAGCGCCACAAATATAGAACGTTTCTGAACCCGCATTTTGTTCATGTCTCACCCCCAGAAAGTAAACCATTTTACATGGAAAGACAGAACCCGTTACGAGAAGTGCATCCAGTTAAGACAGAGGACGGTGAAATGCAACGAGTGTTTGTATACACCCCGATTACAAAGATGGAACTCCTCGAGATGAAGAAATTAATTCCCTGTCATGACAAAGATCCAGCAGGGTTCCATAGAGAATTAAAAGACATGCTCCGTATGGGAGAATACACTTACCCAGATATCATCAAAATGTTAAAGGTCCTGTTGCCCGCAGGGGTGTATGAAAAGCTAAAGGAAAAAGAATGGGAGGTGGGAGAGAAAAAGATCGATTGGGCAGTTCTAGAAGCTGAAGATAAGTCACGTGTACCAGGTACCGGTCTAGGAGAGAAATGTAAAGAATTACCAGAATTATTGATTCAAGTTCTACCCAGATTATTGACAACTAGAAAGGAAGACTGGGATGCAATCTCAGCCTGTAAACAGAAACAAGAAGAAGACATTAGTGATTTTTATTCTAGGTTTGAAAAATGTTTTAGCATCAATAGTGGCCTCAAGACAAGTAGTGAGTCATACCCTCATCTCTTTGTTACTAAATTAGTCGAGAATTCAAGTCCACAAGTTAAAAATCGAGTTTTGAAAGTCGAAAGTACCTGGCAAGCTAATACCCCGTCCCAGATGCTCCAGATGCTCCAGTACCACCAGAATAGAATCAGGGAAGAGCAAGAACACGAGAGAAAACGTATGAAAGACACGAAAATGAAAGTACTAGTTGCACAATCTGTTCCTCAAGACAGTCAGAAGAGGGGTCCGAATCAAGCCAGTCATCCTGCAGCTCCCGTTAAAGGGAATTGCAATTATTGTAAACAGCCAGGTCATTTTATAAACGAGTGTGCAGTTCTGAAACATAACATAGCTACTGGTAAGACTAAAGAAAGACCGCGTCCGTCTAGACAAGAACAAGTTTCACAGATTCCTCAGCCACAGAATGCACCACAGACAGTTACAGCACCGCAGCCTATTGCTGCAACACAGCATGTTACATCGCAGATGTACCAGTATGCACAGTCTGAGTATCCAGAGTACCAGCAGTATTCATGAAACAGCCTAGAGAGGGAGGTAGGCTTGCCTCTCATCGAGATACCTGTAGATCAAGAAGGTCCCTATGTTCACAGTCAAGTATTAGGGAAAGACAGAAAGTTTTTGATTGATACAGGGGCAAGTAGGACCACAATTAGTCATGCCGAAGTTCCAGGGGCTCCGCTCTCAGGCTCAAGAAATGTTTCCCTTGGATTTTCAGGAAAACCTATCGTAAATGAGATTTCAAAGCCAGTTACTCTAGAAGTAGGTCCATTGTCCCGTACTACTGATCTGTTACTTACTAAGTCATGTCCAGAAAATCTATTAGGCATTAAAACACTGAAAGAGTTAGGTGCAGTTATATGTTGTTCCCCAGAGGGAATACGATTGTTCCTACGTGACTTTAAGGGTCACTATGTATTACGAGATTTTGATTCAAGACTGTCTAATGTTCCGCAGCATTTATGGGCGCAAGGTCCAACTGATGTAGGTTATATGCAAATCACACCCTATCGTGTGACTCTCAAGCCAGGTGTAGTGTTACCACGAATCAGACAGTACAGATTGCCACTTGAGGCTGTAGCAGCCTTATCCAAAATTATTGACGAGCTCATCGCTCAAGGAGTAGTTGTAGAAACTGACTCCAACGTATGTAATTCTCCGATCATTCCAGTCATGAAACGTACTGATCCAAATGCACCCCCAGTATATCGATTAGTGATCGACCTACGAGAGCTTAATAAATGTATTGTTCCTCAGTACCCAGTTGTCCCAGACATCTCTTCCCTATTGACAGCCATTGATTCCGAAGCCATGTTCTTTACAGTAATTGACCTCAAGAATGCATTTTTTAGTGTTCCTATTCATCCAGACAGCCAGTTTCTTTTCGGATTCTGTTTAAATGGAAGAAGCTATATGTTTACACGAGCTCCTCAAGGTTTCACAGAAAGTCCTAGTATTTACAGTCAAGCACTCAAGAGACAACTAGACAACATTCACATGCCAACTGACACTGCCCTGCTCCAGTACGTCGATGATCTACTGATCACAGCCCGTTCTGAACGTGATTGCGAGCGAGCGTCACTAACGGTTCTGTATTTCCTGGCCGAGATGGGGCACAAGGTGTCCCCTTCTAAACTTCAATTCTGTGTCCAGCAAGTGGTCTACTTAGGACACTTACTGTCCAAGAGGGGTAGGCAGTTGACACCAGACCGTATCCAGTTAATAGCGAGTCTTCCTCAGCCCAAGACCCAGAAGGAGGTACGTGCCTTTATCGGCCTTACTTCTTATTGTAGACAATGGATTCCCCAGTATGCATTTCTAGCCAAGCCACTGATACAGTTAACGACACAGGAGGCAGCCGTATCGACTGTCCTCCCTTGGACATCTGAACATACACTTAGTTTCAACAAGTTAAAGAAAGCCCTATGTCAAGCTCCAGTTCTAGCCACACCGAACTACAGTAAGCCTTTTACACTTTTCGTCACAGAACGGGAAGGTACAGCATTATCTGTTCTCACACAAGATCAAGCAGGACAATACAAGCCCTGTGCTTATTTTTCGAGCACATTAGATCCAGTCGCCCAGGCTCTGCCTGCGTGCCTCAAGTCAGTTGCAGCCACAGCACTAGCTATCAGACAAAGTGATTCCATAGTCTTAGGACATACCTTGACAGTACAAGTCCCACACTCCGTGGAAGTTCTTCTGAACCGAACACAAACTCAGCACTTGACAATTGCACGTTTAACAGGTTATGAATTGACACTGTTCCAGCCACACATAGAAATCAGACGCTGCAACATTTTAAATCCTGCTACACTGTTACCATCAGCTAATTCAAATTCTGCCACACATGATTGTGTGGAAGTAGTTAACATTACGACTAAGCCAAGACAAGATCTGACAGATATTCCGTTACCAAATCCCGACCTGACACTTTATGTGGATGGTTCATGTATGAGAACTAGTACAGGAGAACTAGTCGCCGCGTATGCAGTGACTACTGACACCGAAGTTATTAAGACACACCGTATTGATACTCTGTCCGCTCAAGCAGCAGAGCTAGTTGCTCTGACACAAGCCTGCATACACGCCAAGAACCTGAAAGTTAATGTTTACACAGATTCACGCTACGCATTTGGAGTTGTACACGACTTTGGAGTGCTCTGGCAGGAGAGAGGTTTCATGACTTCTCATGGAACCAAGATTCAGCATGGTCTCCTTATTCAAGCTCTGTTAGATGCCATACACTTACCGACATCTATCGCTATCATGAAGTGCAAAGCACATACGAAAGTCACTGACATTATTTCCCAGGGTAACGATCTAGCAGATCGCACAGCCAAGCTTACAGCACAGACTCTAGACATTCCAGTTAACATGACACATACTCCAGATCCGATTACATGTATGACAGTTAAGGACCCTACACAAGATGTTATAGATATCCAGTTACATGCTACTCCCGATGAAATCAAGAAATGGTCCGAACAAGGAGGGGTCCAGACAGATCAAGGATGGTTAACGAAGGGTAGAGCCACATGGTTCCTCCCCGACTCTATGGTTCAAGTCATTATTAATACCGCACATAGTCCAGCACATTTAGGGGAAAAAGCTATGCTAGATAGTATCCAGAACATTTGGTTCAACAAGCATTTACGAGCTGCAGCCAAGCAGAAAGTCCGTACCTGTATGATATGTTGTCAGTTTAATCCAGGTAAAAGTGTCCCGGTGGAACAAGGTGGTTTCCAGCCCCCTGACCACCCTTTTGAAGTCCTCCAGATGGATTATATTCAGATGGAGCGATGTCGAGGTTTCAAGTATGTCCTTGTAGTTGTATGCGCTTTGTCCAGGTGGACAGAAGCATATCCAGTCCCAGATTACACAGCCGCGACCACTGCCAAGCAGTTGGTTCGTGAGTTCTTCCCCCGTTATGGACTCCCTAGAGTCGTATATTCTGATAACGGCCAGCCATTCTCCTCAGAGTTAATGAAGCATGTTTCCCTTTTGTTAGGGTACCAGTGGAAGTTCCATTGTGTACGCCATCCTGAAGCAGCCGGTCTCGTTGAGAGACATAATCAGACCCTGAAAATCCGCATTGCTAAAATATGTAAAGAAAAAGGTGTGGACTGGCTAGTAGTCCTGCCAGTCGCTTTATTTTATATGCGCATGGTCGCACATTCCAGATCAGGTCTGTCCCCGTACGAGGTCGTTTTCGGCCGCCCCCCTAATATGTGGGGTACTCCTAGACCCCGAAATATTACCGATGTTTCAAGTAATATGCTGACAGATTACCTAGCTTCCTTGATGTCTGCCCTCAACTCATGTCGTTCACAGGTTGCTGCCGCATTTCCAGACAATACCGAGGTGGCACCGCATGAAATCGTTCCAGGATCCATGGTGATGGTCCGCAACTTTGACAGATCAAGTCCGCTGGAGCCTCGATGGAAAGAGCCCCGACAGGTCCTCCTCACTACCCGTACAGCCGTGAAGTTGGAAGGACGCAAAGGCTGGGTACACCTTTCTCATGTCAAACTTTTTAATGGACTGAAACCCGTCTTAAAGAACATTTCCCAGGATTCAAAGGATTGCCAGAATATTGTTCTCAAGGACTGTCCCGCAAAAGACATTGCTACAACCCCTCCCCTGTTAGAGAAAACTCCGCAGCAGGAGTATAAACAGAAACTACGGTCTAGTAAAATAAGTCAGCCAGTTTGATTGTCTAAGTCCTCCCCTAGGTGAAACGGTTAGACTGTTTCTGACATGTATAAAATAGACCCCCATAGTGAGAGAGTTAGTCAAAACTCAATCCGATGTATCGTTTTTCTATGTTTCATATTATTTCTCAGCATTATGATTTCCTGCACCAGTTATGCATTTTACCTATGTTTCCCAGTTTCACATGTAAATAAGTCTGCTAATGCTACAGTAGAGCACACGTTTAGTGATCTGCCCCCTCATGAACTCTCTTACCGCCTCGCTATGCGTAATAACTCCTTTATCCGCATGTTACATTATTCACACCAGACCAGCAATGCCACTAATTGTTGGGTGTGTGGTCGACTCCCCCCTTTCCAGACCCCGAAGGGAGTTCTGCCACTCTTTCCTTATCCTTTTTCACATAATGGTTCGTGTGGAGCATGGTCCACGTTAACGTCATCCTCAACAGATATGTCTTTTCTTAACAGTACATGTTTTCCAGACAAGCAAGGTCTCCCCCACAGAACAGGTTTAGATCTAGAAAATGAAGTGTATAATTTAGGTAATTATTCGTCGAATTTTATGGTCCTGAATGTTCAGTCTGATACTACTCCAGACTTACCCGCTATTTCAGTACTACCAGTCAAAGGCGAATTATGTGTCCGAAATAATGGTTCCGTACATGTAGGACATAGTGATTGTACTACTATTGTCAAGTATAGTGACAGTGGGAAATCTATTTTCAAAGCTTCACGTCATTCATATTTTATTTGTGGTCAAACCGCATATATTCGTCTGCCCCTCGATTGGGAGGGAACCTGTTACATTGCCTTCCTACTGCCACCAGTTTTCCTAGCCCCACCTGATTATCATAGAAATACACATCTAGTACACATTAGACATAGAAGGGAGTCCCCAATTGTCGATTATACTGAAACTACTCTAGAACAGTATACAGATTTCAACAGAGGTTTCTTTTTCTTTATAGGACCTATCCAGAATAGTAAACTAATCCGTAGGTTAACCAGAACCCTTGAAGCTGTAATAAATGAGACTGCCTCTGCTCTAGGTAACTTAACTGAAGAGCAATCTGCTATGAGATTTGTCGTTTTGCAAAATCGTCTCGTCCTTGACGTCATACTGGCCGATAGGGGCGGGGCCTGTAGAGTCATCGGATCTAGTTGCTGCATTTTCATTCCAAATAACGCGCCGTCTGTTTATTCAGCTATAACCAGACTCCATAAAATTGCCCATCTGATACACCAAGATCCAGGCACCTGGACATGGTCCGGTTGGTTCTGGAATATAATTTCCGCATGGGGATGGAAAATATTGTCCTTTCTAGGTATTGCAGTAGCGATCATATTCAGCTGCTGCCTCTGTATACAATGTGGCCCTGCGATTTGCGGCATTTGTGCTACCTCTTGTATTCCTAGTCCCAAGCCCAGTTCTAAATCCCGTTCCAGGATAATTCGAGACGAGCAAATGATACTGTATGAAATGATAGATGGTATCATGAATATTGATGTTTCCTGATGGAAACGTAGTGACAAGGAGGGAATGTGGAAAAGTAAATTTTGTCATGTTCTGTGTCCCTACGTGTCATCCATCATATGTTATGTGTGCATGATTAAATATGCATATGTATTCCCCATGTCTGATTAATGACGCAATTACAGTTGTGTCCACCTCTAGTATGCCAGTTTCCAGTCCTCGTGAATAATACGAATATCAGGCCTATGTAAAGCTACGTTGCCACGTTTCTCAGTGTGCACGTTATTCCATTATAAAGTCCCCGTTTCTAGGCCTCAAAAGGGCCCGGACACCAGATTCAGCTCCTGTCTCCTGAAGCCTCGCTGAGGAGGGATACAGCCCCCACCTGTATCCTCGACCCTTCACTTACTTCCTGCCTCTCAGTGCCCGGTGCAGCCTGGCTCTGCCTCTGAGTCTGCCAAAAGTATGTTATAGTTCCTGTTATCAGTTCAGTCCTCCTTCTCTGCATTCCTAAGCTACTGAACTGCATCAATAGTTTCCGTCATTGTCTAGCCTTTCCGGCTCCACGTTAGAGAAATACTGTATTTAATGGTCATTTAATATTCTTCAACACGCACTACATGTAGAATAATGCATGGTCCAGTCTTAGAATCAAGTTAGCCTTTCCCCTCCTGACTTATAGTTTATATCAACATGTTCTCTAAACATCAGATACTAGATACTGTTTAGGTACATGTCGCCCTGACTCTCCAGACTTCAGTCTCTGCTCCTAGCACAGAGTTCATAGCCCCCAGCTTCTCCTAGTGATACGTCATTGCTAGTTTGCGCGCACCATCAGGTTAGAGGTCCCGGCTCCTCAGGTAGCCCCCTCCATGGTTTCCGCCCCATTCATGACATATCCTGTTACGTCTGCACCACATGTCTATGTATACGCCCAGTTACACCTACTTTTGCCTTTATCTTTCGCGACTGCTACGCGTCACACCTTCTGCTCCACCCACTGCTACGCCTACTGCAATGTAATGCTATGTGTCTGCGTTATGTATATATGCTCATGTATTGTTATTAAAAGTCAGCGCGCTCATCCCAGATCCAGCCCCAGCAGCTGCTGGGCCCTGCTGGGCCCTGCTGGGCCCTGCTGGGCCCTGTCACCCTGTCATCCTATTCCTATGCAGGTTGTCCTGTTCCTGTCCTTATGCTGTATTAAACCTGCAAAACTCCTACTACCTCGAATCTTGACTCTTATTTATTGAGCTATCTGTTATGATATATGTCTAGTCAAAAATAGGGTATTATTTATTTATTTACCACAGCAGGACAGACATTCTTTTAAGTTAATGAAGTTCCTGGGCATAGCCCAGATGACAAGCCTGTCAGGGAAAGGTAAACCTCTCTCTTTCTCTCACCTCTGGAAGCCATGTCACGCCTTCAAGGAGCCATTAAGCTACTGCATGACAATAAACACAGGCAGAAAGAACATTTGTCTCAGGCAGTAAAATTACAACTTTTCAAAGTGTAATTTTCAAAACAGCAATATAAAATCTAACTTGACTATTATGTTGTATTATAAATTACTATAAAAATGGATTCTTGAATCATTTTTTCTAGCTACTCTCAAATGGATTTTAAACATTCCAAGGTGTCATAATGTAACTCAGTGTTTTCGCACGGCAGAGTCAACCTTTCCACAGTGAAAAAGTATTTGGAGGATGTTCACACAAAATACACAAGACCTACTTTTTAAATAGCATGCACCCTACCCTATGTACATTTAGGACCACTTAAAGGTGACATGACATGTAAGTATTAAAAAGGAAGGCTTAGGCCTGGCAATAGGTTTATTATGGCACGTCTGTTACCAGTTTTAAACCTGCCCGTCCAGGCTGCAGGGGTAGGTCTGGAGACACGCTTTGCGTTGTCACTCTAGTGGTGGAACAATATGTGCTGCAGTCCTACAGTGCAAAAAGAACAGATGATAGACAGAATACTGAATCAATCAAACATTCAACCCCAGTCACAGATCTAGGTTAAACCCATTGTTTTTTTCCACTCCTCGCCTTTCCAGTTTAGACCCTGCCATATGCAAATCAGTCTTGACCCTTTTCCCCATGTGAACAGTCCAGTCCGAACTGCCAGGCCAGATCTTCCCTGGATTAGAACCAAGCATCCTGGGACCGTTTTCGGGGTACCACCCCTCATTAGCCAGGCTAGCTTGAATCTGGAGGGGTAGTGAGGATGGGACCCATGCCTGGCCATACTATTCCCACTTAGGTCAACAAGTGCAAAACAAGAGATGATGGGTGGAACACTGACTCAATCATTCACCTCCAGTCACAGATCTGGGTTAAATCCATTGGTTATTTTCACGCCATGCCTTATCAGTTTGGACCCAGACATATGCAAATCAGTCTTGACCCTCCAGTGACATATAATTTACGCCCTGGTAAATGTTTGTGCCATACACTACAGACTTATATGTAAATTAGATATGCCCATTAAGAGTGTAGCCAATTTTGACATGCATTCGGGGTCAGAACATATACACTGGGCCTTGGTTAGCAGTGCCGCAGTGCACAGAGTCAAACAAGCATTTGCAATGCAATAGGTCTTGCATTTACGAAAGTTTGAATTATTGGCATTGTAAATGACAATGCCGTTCATTTATGTGTTGATTTTAAAACAGATAAATAAAAGGCATTGTCATTTACAATGCCATTAGCTTACACTTTTGCAAATGCGAGACCTATTGCATTGCAACTGCGTTCGGTACCCGTGCTATAAAACAGTTTTTAAAAGCGTTAGGAGCAAGCGTGTCCAAAGCTATTTGAGAAAATAGTGCTTGGAGGCTGTAATTAAAGCTTACTGAGTAACAACACATGTAGCAGGGGGAGTCGCCATGGGTTGTTACAAAATGAGACATGGCGGTACTAAGAAGGGACTAAGCCTATTGACCAATGAAAAGCCAAAGTTTACAGTGGACAATGACACAAGTCAGTGAAAAATATGGGCGGAGAGTGGGTGGAGCTTCAAGTGCCTACCTGAACATAGCATGCCTTGTAGAGCTAAAAAAAACAGCAGCATCAGTCCAGAACAAATAGGGGTGACATACAATAAAAGGCATTTTCCTGCAGGCGGCCTCTGCAGCGCATCAGCATTACCCACTGTTCAATTAGAAACCTGTTCATTAATTGTAAAACAAAACCTAAACATTCAAACTGCACACAGGGTCCATTGTTAGCAGACTATAACAGACTATAATAATAAAAGGCATTAAAACACGCTGAGCTAAGCCATTGCTCCTTGTGTAGCAGTCTTTGTGTAAAAGCAAACCTTGAACATTCTAAATAGAATCAGGGCCAAGTGTTCATTCTACATTGCTTAAGGAGCTTCAAAAATGTCTGAGCATAACCACTTTGTGCTGTGCGCACTGCTATACTCACAAAAGCTAAACTTTCTAACTGCAATCAGGCCCGGTCCACTGTTAGCGCTGCCTTGCCAGCAGCTTCAGCAATCTCTGATTTCTATAGCCAGAATGTGCTTTTGAAGCAAAACCTGTCCTGTTTTATGAGGAGCCCTGTTTTGTAACTAAATAATTAAATACTTTTCTCCTACTATTAGCACAACTAAAGAATGTAAGCCAGCATTTTATTTACAGCTTTAAATCAACATTTACATGTTTGAAAAGTATGCAATGGTGTCATGCTCATTGCACCAAAGTAAACACGCAATACAAAAAATACATGATAAGTAACTTGCACAATATGTTTCTATACTGCCATTGGGAGGGGGGGGGGGGTGTCTGGTGACGTTTGAGGTGCCACTGAGACCGATTATGGTGATACACAGGACCATATCACATTGATGCCTGTTTTGTGACACAGACACACAGAGGAGAGAAAATCACATACAGACTGAAATGCAGCAAGAGAGGCTCACGGGGAGGAAGCGAGAGATGAAGAGAATACATACTTACAAAACAAACAGGGAAAGCTCTGAAGCAAAGTACCTGAATCTGACAAAAAGAGATAATATGTGACCCGCTGAAACAGAAATCTCGTGCTGCAAAATTTAACAATAGCGAAGAGACATCCAGTGACCAAACACAGCGCCAGCAATTACAAGCCTGAGGCTGAAAAAGGAGACACAGGCAGACTCTGGAACGGACACAAGACAGCAAAGTAATATTACGGGGCGTTCTCCCAGACAATCACCAACCTCACCAGGCCGAAGGATGAACAGCAAGCCTGCAGTCTACACTGGGACGAGGAAGAGGGGCCAGCAGAACACCTGGAAATACCTGTGCCACCCTCAGAGACATCACACAGCATTCGATACCTGGGGACCTGCAACGCTTTGGCAAAACGTGCAAATGAATACATGCAAATGTCAGCATTTGCAAAGCGCACAGCTACCTCCGGAGAGGTGTCCCAGCGCTGGGGGCCATTGGGAAGATTAAGCAACTTATTTTTGCCCAGAGTCGCATGGTGCTGGGCTAACCTGCCCTGGGAGCCGGGGATCGAACCGTGGTCCGGAGTCAGGCACCCTGGCCGCTGCGCCACCCTCTTCCACTAACAGGTAACAAGTGACGCCAGTGAAGCTCTACCGAATAAACTGAGAGGGGCGGATAACCAGTAAAAGACCGAGCGCTGAGCAAGGGGGCAGGCACAGAGTTGGGACAAGAATGGAACGAACCGGACTCTGGAGGGGGGTTGCTGCTCCTGGGAAGGGGTCCCTGGGGTTTTCACTCCTCAGTCTGCCTTCCTCCTCCTCTGTGCCGATGCCTCGCTCCGACCCCGGACTCAGCCTCCCCGCACCTGCTGCAGCTTCACAGGCAAAGGAACACCACCACGCTGCCGAAGATCACACAAAACCTGCTTTTCCAGACAAAAAGAGAACTAACCGGCCTGCGTTTACCCACAATCTCCATGACGTGTCAGGTCGGCATACTTTCAATTCTTTCTCGGGCGGAGGAGGGGCCCGCCTGCACAAACAACCTATGGAATATTTCCGCCTTTAAGAGACTTCTGCGCAGTCACGAACATTTGTTTAAAAAGGTTTAGGAAACAAGAAAGCATTCAGCCTCCGGTCAAAAGTAAACCAAGAGTATTTAGCTCTCGAGCAAAAGCCAGTGAGACAATACGCAAATGCAAAATTCAAAGACAGATGCATAACATTCTCTCGGGAATTCAAATAAGAAACAAGATGCTGCAAAGGGGACAATTATCTACACCCAAAGAACCCCTAACATAAAAGAAATCCCAGGGAAACACTGTACCGTGCAATATTAAAAGCCACTAAGATTTCAACAAACTACTAAAAAACTAGGACGGTAGGTAATATTTATTTTATTACACACAGGTGATGAGTAAAAGGACCTTTGCATGCAGTTCTTCTAGTAAAGGGAAGGAATGCTGTCCAGCGAGTCACGGATGTAGCACGTGGAAATGTAACATTTTCATACGAATGCCCTTTCTGCTTGGTAACCGCGAACCGCAGTCTACAGACGCCAATGCTAGATTCTTCCACCTTCCAGCAGTGATCACGCATTTTACAAAACCATAAACATAAACCAAGCGCTTTAGTTAGCGCGTCTGCAAGGCACTGCCTCCACCCAGGCCAGTGCTTTAAATGGGCCGGTACTGTCCGGTACTGAGTTCCAGCACTGTTTTATTTTTAGAGGGAGAGTACCAGCACTTCTTAGGAGAGATGTCATATTTTTAATGGGAGAGTACCGCCACTTATATGTTTCCATTTCAAGCACCACCCAGGACGAGTGGCCTGCACCGCCCTCCTGCACCAGGCTGCCTGGAGAGGTCACCAAATAGTAGATGACTTCGTCATGCCTCAAACTCAATGGCCAAAAAACTGAGTTTATGCTCCTAGGTAATCCCCCCTCGCTCACGATCAAGCCACTGTGGCCCACCTGTCTCGGCCCTTCTATCATATCAAAGGACAGAATCAAGAGCCTGGGGATTTGGCTGGATAAATCTCTTAACTTTAATTTCCAAGCAGCTAAATTGTCAGCTATCTGCTTTGGCCTACTTAGGCTTTTGCAGCAGATTCTTCCCCTACTGCCCCTCCAAGCCAGGCAGATTATGGTTCAGGGGCTTGTTCTATCCCGGTTGGATTTTGGGAATGCCCTGTATCCGGGGGCTCCCCAAACCACTCTGAACAAGCTTCAGATCATACAAAATTGTGCGGCACGAACACTACTTCAAAGTCCCCGCCTACTCTCTGTGAAATCTGGTTTGAAGAGCCTTCATTGACTCCCTGTCAGAGAAAGGATTGCATTTTGCATTGCTCATCGAGCATATTGGAAAACTGGTGTTGTCATTAATCACTCATTGATCACTCCCTACAACCCCACCAGACAGCTTAGATCGTCATCCTCTTTCCTGGTGACTGTACCCAGGATTAAGAGAGCCAGATGTGGAGGTCGGTCGTTCTCATATAATGCTTCAATACTCTGGAACTCCCTTCCTTATCACTTACGATCAGAGTCCAATCTACTCTCCTTTCGCAAACAACTAAAAACCCTGCTTTAAAATAAAACTGATCAAATCGCCTATACTGCCCCTGCCCGCACAGTCTGCAGCGCTAGGACGCCTCAGGGTAGCTATCGCGCTTTATAAATGGTCTTTCCATCCCATTCCAGGCAGGAGCACTGGTGTAGGAGTCCCTTTCAGAAGATGGATAATGGGAAGTGAGAAAGAGAAAGGGAGGGAAAGAGTGTCAAAGGCAGTAAACAGGAGCAAAAGAGAGCTAGCAAGAGTGAGACGAAGAGCATCCTGAAGTGGTGCAAGGCTGATGACAGCCAGGGACAGTCTCCAGCCTTCCTTGTGCCTATGCATTGGGTTCTCTACTTTGGAGACCTCATAGACAGTGTCTATTCTGCAGGACGAGAAGACACTTTACAGAGAGAACCACTCCGAACTGGCTCCAGGTAAACAACTGTGGTGTCTGCCTGGATAATGATTACATGGGTGGGCCCAACCACCTCACAGGGCTACAATACCAGGACCAAGGGAGGCAGAAGTGTCCATAACAGCCAGGCCTGCCTGAGGTGTGGAATCTCTACCTGAAGTCGTCTGCACAGCCAAGTCAAGTCATGTTTATCTGACTATTTGTTTTAAATAACTGTTTTTAAACTTACCCGAATCGCGTTGCTGTTCTATGTGGGAATTGTTGCTGTCCTTGGGCTGACGCACTCACTGATCCCCTCCCAGGGGCCTCAGCCAATCGGCCGGTACGGGGCGGAGCGTGGAGGCGGGACCGGGGCATATATGTACACCAGCATGCGGAAGCACGCAGCGGGCGTGCCGGCGTCGCGCCAAAGGCAAGCCCGTCTGCGCCCGTCCGCGCCCGACTGGGCCCAGTGGCCGCCAACCCTGGCCAAATTATAACTTACTCCCCGGATGAACTTAGATCGCTAGAGCAATCTCAAGCTTTACTATCGCATGAAGTTCTTGATCGCATCAAAGATCATGGTATTCTCCATGAACAAGTGGGCCATCTCATCCCCTCGTTTGTGGCGCCCTCTGTTTCCCCCACTGATTACCTAACTACAGGCAACTCGACTTCTTTCCGGGTCTTGTACCTTAACACCCGCTCTTTGGTGAAGCATCAACTGGACATATTCATGTTGTTACTATCTGACAAAAACGGATGTTCTTCTGCTTTCGGAGACTTGGCTCACGTCGGACTCAACTCCAGATATCTTAGCAGCACTCCCCTCTGACTACTAAATCCTATCGGCTAACCAGCCTGCAGGGAAGTCAGGAGGGGGAGTTGCCGCTATCATACACAAAAGCCATAAGTTCACCATATTGACCCCCCTGGCTTTGCCAGAAGTCGAGAACATCGTCATCAATCTCAATACTAATTCGGGATCGTTGGCTTTGGTGCTTATTTACCGCCCTCCCCAGCCCATGCCTTCCTTCCCCCTCTCCCTTAGTGAACAGATAGCGAATCTTACTATGAACCATGCCAGAGTCCTACTTATGGGGACCTGAATTATTGATTCAATGATGTATGTGGGGGGCCTCAGTCGGCTGAACTTTCCGAACTGCTTTCTAATATCAACTTGGTCTAACATATCACTGCTCCCACTCACATTAAGGGCCACATCCTGGACCAAATTTGGTCTCATAATATAGAACTTTCGCTACCTCTTATCTCTCCCTGCATATGGTCTGACCATCACTTGATAGAATTTATAGCCACCTTTAATGGCAGGGCAAAGACTCCTAAGGTGGCGGGAGGCCTGACCAGAAAGTGGAGAACACTCGACACCCAGGAATTTATTGATACACTAGCTAGCTCCCTCCCCACCGTTAACTCCAACTCTAATGTTGACTCCATGGAGAAAGATATCGCTGACTGGCTATTGGCGGCCAGCGATACTCATGCCCCACTTTCTGAAGCTCACAAATGGTTCACTACTGAACTCAAAACTCAAAAACTATTGCTTTGTCAGTTAGAGAGGAAATGGAGGCATTGTTATGCCAGTGAAGATAGACAGCTCTATCGGTCAGCTCGCAGGGACTATAAGAAAGCCTTATTGACCGCTAAGGCCTCGTACTTTTCCACAAGGATCCTCAGTGCCCCTAACAAATCTAGAGACATTTTTAGGATTGTATATGACCTTAGCAGTGATGACAGAATCTCACCCTGTCAGGCCCCCACTCAAAAGCTGTGCAATTCACTAAACAATTTCTTTATGGAAAAAATCGAAACTATCAGGGCCAGTATTCCCTTCACTGCTCATGTGAAGTCTCTAGATGACAATCCTAATAACCCATCTACTATGAATCAATTCATAGCTATATGTCCTGACATCTTATCGGAGTTAATGTCCCGAGTCAAGTCGGGCTCTCCCAAAGATTGCTGCCTCCCCTCTATCTTGAGGGATATTTTTTCAGCCTTATCTCACAGTATTCTTCCTTTCCTTAATGAATCCCTTAGCAAGGGAGAAGTACCTAGAGCCTTCAAAAATGCCACATTAGTCCCTCTTCTTAAGAAACCAGGAGCAGATCCCTCAAATTCCTCTAACTACCGCCCTATTTCCCTCCTCACCTTTATTTAAAAAATCTTGGAGGCCCATGTGGCTAGGTGCCTTTCCAATTTTATTGAAAAATCTGATTACCTCGAGCCTAACCAAGCCGGATTCCGGCCTGCTCAATCTACGGAGTCAGTTATTCTGGTGGTGATGGATACCTTGACGGCCAACGCTGACACAGGGACCCCGCAGGCACTTGTGCTCCTGGATCTGTCGGCTGCGTTCGACACGGTTGACCATAACATCTTGCCGTACCATGTCGAACAAGCTGGTATTCGGGGCGCCGCCTTTAAGTGGATAAAGTATTTTCTTACTGGCAGAACCCAAGCAGTGCGTTTTGGGAATTATACTGTCCCTAACTTGTCCACTTCCTGTGGGGTTCCACAGGGCTAGTCCCTTTCCCCACTATTGTTCAATCTCTATATCCAGCCTTTGATTCTCTCACTTAAAGCCATGAGAACCACTGTTTTCAATTATGCCGACGATCTTCAGCTTGTTTTCGCGCTGGATTCTCCAAATGCAGCTGCCGAATTCCAAGCTACAATGTTGCATATCCAGTGCTGGATGGATCTGAATCAATTGAAGCTCAACCCTGGCAAGACGGAATTGGTGCTGCCTGGGAAGAGCTCCACTTGTTGGGGATCTCACTTTTGGCCAGGCGAAGTAGGCCCACCTCCCGCCCCTTCTCTATCAATAAAAAGTCTTGGGGTGACCTCCTAACTTGTTTAACAAACATTCTAAGTGCAGAAGATCTGTAAAAGAACACATATAACAAAACAGTGTCATAAAGAGTGATTTGTATTAAAACAAGGGACGTCTCAACCAGCTAACTAGCCAAGTGCACTGATAATTCCTCATCAATGTTATGCCCTAACGGCTGTACTGTCTGATATTCGATTATCATTTTCGACTCGAGGCGTCTTAGTTCAAGAACTCTATCCCCTCCCCTCTCTCTCAATGGAATGGTATCTAAGACACAAAAGGAAAAGAGGTTGGCATTTTGTTTGTGTGATATCCTGACGTGTCTTGCTATTGGGTACTGTTTGTCATCTTTGTTGATGTTCCAAAAGTCTCTTTTTAGCTGGGTGGATGATGCTGCCAATATAATATTTTTCACATGGACATTTAAGGGCGTAAACAGGATGGTCTGTATTACAGGAGACATATTTGGTAATTACAAATGGCTTACAATTAGCCGATAATTTGACCTGTTTGCAGTTTTTACTATACTTACAAGCTTTACACTTGTTGCAAGTATAGAACGCTTGCACCTTGTTATCTACCCCGACCTGGTACTCGGGTTGTAATTTGGCAGCGATCGGGGTTAGCATTTAGCTGAAGCCATCTTGTTTCTGGAAGCCATCTTGTCTGCCATGTGCTACCATGTGCCCACCATGTGCTCTGTCCTACCTTTCTGTTGTTTGCTCTTGTATTCTGCCTAGGAACAAACTATATTCAGCCGCTAGGACTTTGCACATGCTCAGTTGAGCTTGCAGCTGTTCATGCAGCTGCTCTTAGCATGTAACTGTCAGGATGTGTTCACAGGAATTAGCTACTGCAAACTCCTACCACTTGTTGACTGCACATTTTCTGTATGTCCTCATATGTACACAAAACCTTCTTTTGTACTTTACCGCCTTCTTTTGAGCCCCTGTGTGGGTATACAAGGACCATGCTCCTTCTGTTCAGTGTGCTACTTCATACATTACCTAAGGTTGTTGTGTGAATGTAGTTCCATCTCATGAGATTAATAAAAGACTGTTTTTATATTCCAGTTTCCGTGCCAACTTCTATCCTATTGGTCTGAGGACTTTGTGCAGAGAAGGGCGAACCCCTAGCACTGGTAGGCCTTGCTGAGGCCCACCACGAAGAATTGGCACCCAACCAGTGGGGCTCATCGGCGACTCGGATACTCGAAGGAGTGGTCAAAACCAAGGATTAGAATCTCGCTACGGATTATCATTGCCCGAGGAGACCTGGGTCTTGGCAAATCACTGCGTTTTTCCTTTCTTTCTGATCTGACCATCCAGGTGGTGCCGGTCCTCGCCTGAGATCTCTTCTGTTGATTCACTGTGCAGTGGCCATTTGGTCGATTTTAGAACTTGGCAGTTGGAATCTGGACACCAAGGGATTGGTAACTGTTCTGTTGATGCAGCACTTGCTGTTGGTTTGTTGCCTGGGATTCGTAAGGTCGTTTTAGGACGTTTGCTATGGCTTGTGAATTTGTATTGGCCAATTTGTGATTGTGAGATGTATATATAAATTGCAATTTATATAGGCAAGTAATGAGGAGAACTTTCTCTGTTTTGAATGGATTTGATCGGCAGAACGTACAATAAGTACTTTAAGTGCTACTTTGGATATAATACTGCATATTCTGCACTATTTTTGGCATGCCTTTTTCTAGCACACTTTGTAGGATGTGTTGCTTTTGTAGTGGTACCAGTTTGACACTTGATGAAGCACAATAGCCCCCCCCCAGAGGGGACGCCTAATAGGGACATGTATATTAAATATATTATTTCTTCTATAATGTACAGCACCTTATGGAATAAATATACGCGTAAGGATCCTGAGTTGCGTTGGCCTATGCATGGGTCATTTGATTTACGAAAGATTCAGTATGTGGAGCAATGTATGTTTGCGCGAAAGACTAGACAAGATATGTTCGACTGTATACGAATGTGGGAGAAAGAAGTGCATGAACAAATGAAGCGTGAGCAAGCCTTGGTCAAAAAGGTACAGCGGAAAAATATTTACGCGAAAGCGTTGGAATTGAAAAATAAAGAAATGAAAGAACTAAAAGAGAGAGAGGATAGGGAGCGCAATACGCTGGCCAATACGCTGTTCGGTGGCCCCTCTATCCTATCCTTAATAAGCCGCAAGATGATTTCTTATTATTAGATAGTTCTCCACCTCCGTATACTCTTCCTTCTGCTCCTCATGATTCAGATGAGGACTCCGCTTCAGAGCAACAGAAGGCACGAGAAACTCGTTCTATGTTGTCTGCTGAGCGTGCGTCTGAGCTCAGATCTGCTGCTCGTAAAACCGTTCGTAGAACTGCCCCTGCTTCTGAACTTCAAGATAGCATGAAAGGTTGGCAGGAAAGGGAGCAAATGTATTTTACTGAGGTGTTTGCCACAGAGGTTCTTGAGCGGTTTAGGAAATATTCTGAGGAGTTAGAGCCTGACGATGTAGTACATGACTGTAAACAAACGCATGATGGTCTTTTTGTTTTTTCCCAGGTGGCTGATACAATCAGACATTTGGTTAAACTGCGTGCTGATGCAGTCCATTTGCGAGAGGAGAAAAAGGCTGCAGCAGCAGCTGCACAAACATCTCAGACTGGCGTGGCACCAGCTTCTATCTTCGGAACAGATAATACTATGATAGTTCATGCGAAACCTATGCGGGAAGCCGCACCTTTGTATGTTCCTCCTAGAGGCGAGGGTACAAGTGATAATAAGGATTCTGCCGATTCAAAATTGGGTTTATACTCCCTGGAATAGAGCAGATGTCATGGCACTTAAAACTGCATTGCCTGATCCACGGAAGAATCCAGCAGCTTTTTATGAGGAAGTTGAGGGTGTTGTTAGCTCTTGTACTATGACTCTGCCCGATATTGACTTGTATTTCGGATTGATATTACCACATGATATGTGGAGAACTGTTCGTAAAGTTGATGATCGTGCGACTTTTGGGGCATTATGGAAAGACTTAGAACAAATGGATGTAGAAAGGGAACCAGCACAGAAACCATGTCAGTTAATTTTAGATCTTCCCGCCGCTATCTTAGTTAAGTTAAAGACGATAATTCCCCCTAAAAAGATAGATTGGACTGTTTTAGCATCTTGTAAGCAAAAGGCAGATGAATCGTTTTCTGACTTCTTTACACGTTTTGAGGAGGCATTTAGCGATGTTAGTGGTCAGTCATTGACGGATGACACAGGCAGGCATCTGTTCGTCGATAAATATGTTGCAAACCTGTTGCCAGGAATAGCTAGTCGCCTAAAGGGCAGTGAGAGTTCATGGACTACCTCTTCTCCGGTTTCTCTTTTGACTATGGCTCAGTATTAGGAGCGCCAGGAGTTAGAAGCAAAGGGTAATGAGGATAAAAAGACTAAGGAGTTAAAAATGAAGGTTATGTGAGCTCAGGCTTATGGTCCGCCTTCTAGAGGTAATGACAGAGGTGGACGTGGGTCTAATGGTCCGTCTTTTTCTCCTTACACTCGTTCAACTTTGTCTGCTGACCAGTGTGTGTACTGAAGGAAATTTGGACATTGGGCTTCTGATTGTCCTGCACTGCGTGCTCAGCAGTATCCACGTGGACGGGGACAAATGAGAAACCGCTCAGGATATTCAGGGCCTAGAGGGAGCACGGATGATCGTGCTAGGTTTGATTATAGTACACGTGGACAGGATGGGTTAAACACTTTTGATAGACGGAATCAATATCAAATGTCCGATAATTTGCCATCTGATTTGAAAGATTCTGCTTATGCATAGGATTGCCTAGGATGGGGTAAGGAATCGGTTGAAGTTCCAGTAGATCAGAAGGGTCCCTATGTTACAGCACATGTTTTGGGTTCTACTGATCAGTTACTGGTTGATACAGGAGCTACTCGTAGCGCCTTATCTAAACACTTGGTTCCAAGGGCTCCCCTGTCTGGCTTAACTATTTCATCGAAAGGTTTCGATGGAACACCTTCTCTTAGCCCACTGTCACAACCACTTACATTTCATATTGCTAAGTTTACTGCTCCATGTCCATTTTTGCTTTCTCCGAATACACAGGACAATATTGTGGGTCTTAATATGCTCAAGTATTTCAGGGCTGTGATACAATGTTCTACGGAAGGTGTACGTGTTATTTTGAATGACAACTACCCTGTAATTGAAAGATCTTCTCTTGTTAAAGAGGATATTGCATTAGCTTCACTTCCTAGTACCTCGTGGGCTACTTCAGACACCGATGTAGGGCAAATGGTTATTCCACCAGTGCATATTAGTGTTAAGGAGGGCACTTCATTGCCACGCTTGCCTCAATATAAAATTTCTCAGGAAGGTGAAGCAGCACTTATACACATTGTCCATGATTTAATTGAAGTGGGGGTTATGGAAGAAGTTCCTTATAACATTTGTAACAGTCCTATTCTTCCTATTTTGAAAAAAGACACTGGCACTAGGATTTACAGATTCATCACTGATTTGCGGGAAGTTAACAAGATTGTAGTACCACAATACCCCGTGGTTTATGACATAACGACACTTCTTACCTTAGTTCCTCCGACAGCAACTACTTTTTCTGTGATTGATCTTAAGAATGCTTTCTTTTCGATTCCTATTCATCCTGATAGCCGATATTTGTTCGGTTTCACTTTGAATAATAGATCGTACAGATTGTGTAGGATTCCTCAAATGTACACTGAGAGTCCTAGCATTTATAGTCAAGCACTGAAAAAACAACTAGATTCCTTCACTTTGCCTGAAGGAGTGGCTCTCATACAATATGTCAATGACATCTTGTTGGCAGCCGATACCCTTGAACAGTGTAAAAAATGTACTTGTCTTTACTTTACTTTCTTGCTTCACATCATCATAAAGTGTCACAGAAGAAATTGCAATGTTGTAGACCGAAGGTTACCTACTTAGGTCACCTTCTGTCTAAGGAGGGACGTGCACTTTCATCAGATCGCATTCAAGCAATTTTAGACACACCAGTACCTTCTACTCAGAAAGATGTTCGTGCATTCATTGGTCTTACTTCTTTTTGTAGGCAATGGATATTAGGTTTTTTACACGTTGTTAAACCCCTGCTACCGCTTTTGACTAAAGACACTCCAATGCCCCTTCCATGGACAGATGAATGCCAGAATGCTTTTCATCAGTTAAGAGAAGTTCTGCACCAGTGTTAGGCACTCCAGATTATACCAAGGCTTTTACACTCTATGTACATGAGAAAGATGGGTGTGCATTGTCAGTTTTAGTGCAGACACACAGTGATAAGCAGCACCCATGTGCATATTTTTTAGTGGTTCTTGATCCTGTTGCTCGAGGATTGCCTGGGTGCTTTCGTTCAGTTGCAGCAACAGCTGTGTCCATACATCAGAGTGAAGGGATAGTTTTGTCACATAAGCTGTTGGTGCTAGTGCCCCATGCGATCGATGCCCTTTTGAATCAGACTAAGACACAACACCTAACTAGTGCCCGCCTGACAGGATATGAATTGACACTGTTGGCCCCTCACATTACCCTGAAGAGGTGTGCGACTTTGAACCCAGCTACTTTGTTGCCATTTCCAGCGACTCAGCCTCAATCGCAGGAGTCACATGATTGCATATTCCTTACAGAGGAACAGACAAAGGGTCGCGTTGACTTGCAAGATACGCCTCTTTCGGATGTAGATGGGGAACTGTGGGTTGATGGGTCCTGTTTGATAACTCTAGATCACTTTCCACCAAGGTAAAATATGGGTCTCCATGCGATCCAGCACCACCAGAAGTCATGATGTTGGCACCGTAGGTCATTCTACCAATCATCTTCAACCTCCTGAAGGCTTCCATCACCTCCTGTACCGTTCCTCCTGCTTGGAAGCGGGCCATGGTGCGTGCTTTGCTAAAAAAAAACAATCTGGACCCCGGTGACTTCAGTAGCTACCGTCCGATCTCTCTGCTCTCCTGGGTGAGCAAAATTCTCGAGAGGCACATCAATACCCACCTGGTGCACTTCCTCAAGAATAACCAGCTGTTAGATGCCACCCAGACAGGCTTTAGACCCAGACACGGGACAGAGACCGCTCTGCTGATAGTCACCGAGGAAACCAGAAAGATCCTGGATCAAGGGGGATCAGTGGCAGTGATCCTCCTTGACCTAAGCGCGGCATTCGACACGGTCAGCCACGACACCCCGCTGAGCCGTCTTTCGAATGTCGGAATAGCTGGCAGAGCATGGCTATGGCTCAAATCTTTTCTGAGCGACAGGTCCTTTCAAATTTTTGATGGAGACACAGTATCCACAAGCAGGCCACTGAGGTGTGGAGTTCCGCAGGGCTCCTCCCTAAGCCCTGCGCTTTTTAACATCTATATGAGACCACTGGCTGAGGTTGTCCGTCCGTTTGGCATTAAGATAATTTCTTACGCGGATGACACTCAGCTAGTGGTCTCCCTGGCGCAGGAGCCGGGTTCACCATCCTCAGGTGGGCTGGCAAAATGCTTAGAGGAGGTAAAGGGATGGATGACTTCTTCTTCCCTTAAGCTCAATGGGGACAAAACAGAGCTTATGCTCTTGGGTCCCACAAACCCCACTCTTTTCAACTCCTTGTGGTCCCCATGTCTTGGTACCCCTCCAACACCCAAGGACAATATAAAGAGCCTTGGGGTTTGGATGGACAAAGCCCTATCTTTTAACACCCAGGCTACAAAACTCTCGGCTACCTGCTTTGGTCTCCTTAGGATGTTGAAGAAAGTTCTCCCTCTTTTGCCTGTGGAGGCAAAGCAGGTGGCCATTCAGGGTTTGATTCAGTCCCGTCTGGACTTTAACAATGTCCTCTATATTGGTGCCCCAGAATATACATTGCGCAAGCTTCAGATTGTGCAAAAATGCGCGGCTCGCACATTGCTCCAGTTGCCGCGCAGACTGTCAGCCAAACCTGGACTGAGCAGTCTACATTGGCTCCCAGTACGACAAAGAATTACCTTTAAGGCAATGTGTATATCCCACCAAGCCTTTTGGGACACAGGACCGGAGATTGTCCGGAACCTAATAACACAGTATCAACCTAGCAGAAATCTTCATTCTAGCCAGGCATGTATGGCTATAGTCCCCAGAATAAAAAAGGCAAGAGCTGGCGGCAGGATGTTCACTCACAATGCCGCCAAGCTATGGAACTCACTTCCTCTTCAACTCAGGTCCAACCCCCATCTCTCCTCTTTTCGGAAAGAGCTGAAGACCTTTTTGTTTAATGTTCCACACTAACTACTTAGTGATTCCCTTTCTTAAGCAATTTTATAACTGGCCGCTAGCGCTTGGACGCCTCAGGGCAGCAATCGCGCTCTACAAATTTACATTTCATTTAATTTCATTTCTTACTATTGCACAAACTACTGCCCTGTCTAATCTGAGCAAAAATGAGGGGGTTGTTGTTAAACCCTCGGATAAAGGGGGGAATATTGTACTATCAACAAGAGATCAATATTGTGATGAGTCCCTTAGCCAGCTCGAGGACCCCATCAATTATTCTAAAACTAATAAAGAAGAGTATTCTGAAAGCATCAAGGCCTATCATGATATCCTGAATAAATGGCGCAACAAACTCATGTTGGATATGAACGAATTTCTCTTTTTGAGGAATCCTGAACCTATAATTCCCACATTTTACCAATTACCGAAGGTACATAAAGACCTTCGGCATCCACTAGGGAGACCGATTGTCTCTTCTAAGGGGGGACTTACCGAGAATCTGTCTATTTACATTGACTCATTTCTTTCTTGTTTTGTTGTTGATTTAAAATCGTATGTAAAGGATACCAAGGATTTTATAGGACAGATTGATCAAATTGTTTGGGACCCAACGTATGTACTCATTACCCTAGACATCGCCAGCCTCTACACAAGTATACAACACATTCAAGGTGTGGAGGCTGTGCGGTATTTCCTAGACAAAAGACCATAATACACAATACCACATTGTATCATGTATTTTGTATCATATAAAAATGGCTGCCACGTTTGACCAGCGCTCTGAAATGCACGAAGGATATATTTTTAAAAATGTAGTCCGTCTTCATTTAATGATTTGTTGAAGACGCACAAAAAGAGCCGCGTGCAGCATGCTAATTGACACTGAGGAAGGACTTGTTGTCTGAAACGCGTTTGTCTGTATCACTGCTGCTGTTGCTGGCAAAATAAAAACTTTGCCACTTACCCGGAGTGTTTTTGTCATTTCCACGGAGGGAAATTGATTACTGAGCTGCTATATATATATATATATATATATATATATATATATATATATATATATATATATATATATATATATATATATATATATATATATATATATATATATATATATATATATATATATATATATATATATCCCAACAGAATGCGTCCATGCAGCCTTGTACACAGGCTGAAACGCGTCAGGAAGAACTTTTAAATGCTGTTTTCCAGACAAATTAAAGTGCAAGTTACCCCCGCAATCTGGTCTGGCGTGCTCCTTTTGGTACAATTGGAGGTTTGTTGGTGCATATTGGAGGTTGTCCGCCCCCAGCGCTAGACCGCCCATACAAGAGGTCCGTTGCTCCATGCGGACACATTCTGTTGGGATTTATTGAAAAGGAGTTGGACCCGCCTGCAGTGTTCCGAGCAGAAAAAGGCACGAAATATTTCAGCCAGATAGTTTGGGATTACACGAAGGGCATTGGGAAAGGTGAGGCACACGAGTGCTTCGCATTTGGATTTCGGGACTGTTCCAAGCACTTATGTCGAAATTGAAATACAAGTTTAACAGCCAAATTATTTTCGAGCATGAAAACACACCATGTAAGTGACTCAAGAGCTTTATTGAACTGCTTTTATGCGCCTGCTGAAAGTGAATGTATTATGGAAATGCATAGCAGTTAGAATGCCATTACTACGAGACTTTGGCTTATGTGGTGCATCCTGGGATTTGTATGAATTTTCAAACTACAACCAAACCTGTGTAGTTTGAGGCTGGTGTATAAAATCATGTGACTCGCCACAGAATTAAGGATGTCAGCTCACCTGTGAACAAGGCTGCATGAGCGGCTGAAACGCGTCAGGAAGAACTTTTAAATGCTGTTTTCCAGACAAATTAAAGTGCAAGTTACCCCCGCAATCTGGTTTGGCGTGCTCCTTTTGGTACAATTGGAGGTTTGTTGGTATATATATATATATATATATATATATATATATATATATATATATATATATATATATATATATATATATATCCTGAACTTTGAACTGAGGTCATGTGACCAAGAGCTAGTAAGCTCGAAACGCGTCTTTTTGTTTACCTAAAATAAATACTCTATGACCAACTTGGATCGGTGTGGCTCATGCTTGTGAGATTGTCAGCAAGCTTGTTGGTAGATATATATATATATATATATATATATATATATATATATATATATATATATATATATATATATATATATATATATAAGGGTAAAGTAACGTTATAGTTAGGTGACCATGTCAGTGACAACTTAAAGTTTTGAACTATCAATCCAAAGAAATTCACCAGTTATAATAGGCAGAGCTAATTATACTTGCGGCCTCGCCATGCACTGCTTATGACCTCAAATATTACATCACTCATGACATGTTCTATGACATAATTTATGACATCACTCGGAAACCATTCCGCAGGTCCTTTTTTTGTTTATTGTTTTAAGGGAGTGGGCCAACTTACCCCACTCCACAAGCCTTATTAGACCGTGGGGACTCCATCCCCCAAGGCCTATGTTTTTTTAAAGGAGATCCTTATCTTTAAACATGACTCCCCCTGCCCCCCAAGACTTATTAGGCCTGGGGTACCAATCCCCCAGGGAGGTGCTTTCATTTAAGGGGTGTCGTTCCCAATACCCATCCCCTCCCCAAGCCTTTAAAAGGCCTTAGTGACCCCATTCCCCGGGGCCATATCTCTTTTAAAGGGGAAGAGGTCCACATGACCCACCTCCCTGAGCCTCAATAGACCCGGGGACCTAGTTCTCCAGGGCCCTATTGTAATTTCAAGGGGAGGGGACCTGCATGGCCCCCTATCGGAGCCTCATTAGGCCCTGCGGTCCCCATCCACAGCGCTTTTTTATTTTTAAAGAGGGGACCGAGTGCCCCCGATCCAATTTTGTTTTGTTTAATGGGGGGGGCGGTGTGCAGCCCCTCTTCCCAGGCGTTTAAAGGCACTGGGGGCCCCATCGCTCAGAGCCATATCTCTTTTGGGATGCCCCCCGCCAAAAGCCTCATTAGGTCCTGGGAACTCCATCCTCCGGGGCCATGTGTATTTTCAAGGGTGGGGGGGCAAAGTGCCCCCCAAACCTCCTTAGGCCCTATGGACCCCATCCCCCAGGATGTTAGGCTTGGGGAGGAGTCCCGGGGCCTGTTTTTTAAAGGTGGGTACCCTGGTGGACATCCAGAGCACCCAATATATGCTTGTTGGGGAGCCCCAGACCAAGTGGCCCCTGCTGGCTCACTGCATGCAGCAGGAGCCCTCTTTGCTCCCGCATGCAAGGAGCAGCTACTTATGCTGCTCCCTCTGGGCGGGAGCAATATTTTCACTTATTTCCATGCCAATGGGAAAAGTCTGCTCCCACCTGCCGAGAGCCTTTTTAAAGTTACAGCCCACTGGGTGCCTACTTATTTGCTCCCGCATGATGGGATATTAAAAAATGCTCCTGCCAAGCAAGAGCAAACACAGGTGTTCCTGCCCATGCCGGTGCGGGCAGGGAAACAACTATGTCCCGGGGTGGGCTCCACGAGACATAGCTAATAAGCCTCCCCCAGGGGATGGGGTTCCCAGGACCATTAATGGTTCAGAGGGGGGGGCCTTGCAGACCGCTCTCCCTTTTAATTAGTCTACCGGGCCGGGAGATAGCGTCCTCGTGCCTCCAGGGGCTTGAGGAGGAAGGCCTTTTTGACCCCATTGGATGGGATCGCCAAGCACTGCTAATCACTCTGCATATTACATCACTCATGACATTTTCTATTACATTATTGGTAATGTCACTATAACATTTGCAATTAAATTATTGATGAGAAATTTTGCATGGAAGGAACACATGTTAATGTTACCCTAGGACCATTATAGTTAGGAAATAGAATTTAAAAAACATGTTTAACACTGTTTAACATTCAAACGTTTAGAAGTCATCAGTAATATCACCGACCCTTTCATGAGGTATGTAATATGGGAGGTCACAGGCAGTGCTTTGCTGGGTCGGAAGTTATAAATAGCTCAGGTAACTATAACTGTTGAATTTCTATGGTTTTGTGCGTGTGAAATCTGAGACTGACTATAACATCCCTGTAACCTTTGTTTTTTTCAGTGAATTTCAAAGGTTTTTTAAAATCCTATTTCCAAATTTCCTAACTATGACGTCCTTGTAACCTTTGTGTTTTTTACAATGAATTGTATTGTTTTTTTTTAAAATAGTTTTTTCCTAAATATAACATCCCTGTAACCTTTGGCTTTTTTTGTAGAGAGAATTTAGAAGGTTTTCTATAATTTAATTTCCTAACTGTAACCTGCAACCTTTTAGAATGGGTGTGCAAGTGGCAGTATAATCAGTGAGTGGCTGCATAGGTCTGTGAGTGGGTTTGTGAGTGTTTTTTTGGGTGTGTCAGTGGGTGTATGAGAGGCTAAATAGGTTGAGGAGTGGGTGTGTGAGTGGCTGTATGGGTCTGCTCCCTACCCCCTTTCCGGGTCTGTGAGTTGTTGTATGGGTCTGTCAGCGGGTGTGTGAGTAGCTGTATGGTTCGGTGACTGGGTGTGTGAGTGGCTGTGTGGGTCTGTGAGTGGCTGTTTGAGTGTGTTTGTGAGTAGGTGTGTGAGTGGCTGTGTGAGTGCCTGTGTGGTTCTGAGTGGGTGTGTGAAAGTTTGTATGAGGGTGTGAGTGGGCCTGTGAGTGTATTAGTGGGTGTGTGAGTGCCTACAAGGTTATATGAGTGGGTGTGTGAGTGTCTGAGAAGATCTGTGAGTGGGTGTGGGAGTGTCTGAGTGGGTCTGTGAGTGGGTGTATGAGTGGGTCTGTTAATGGGTGTGAGAGTCTCTGAGTGGGTATGTGAGTGGATGTGTAAGTGTCTGAATGGGTCTGGGAGTGTCTGTGTGGGTCTGTGAGTGGGTGCGTCAATTCCTGCATATATCTGTGAGTGGCTGTGTGAGTGCCAATCTGGGCCTGTGAGTGGGTCTGCGAGTGCCTGCATGTCTCTGTGAGTGGGTGTGTGAATGCCTGTATAGGTGTATAAGTGTGTGTGTGACTACCGGGGCAGCTCTGTAAATTGGTGTGAGAGTACCTGGGAGGGTCTGAAAGTCTTTTTGTTTTTTTTCCAGTGTGTCAAGATATGTGAATCAGTTGTGGATTTACGTGGGGGTGTGCTGATCCTTGCAGGGGATCCACAGATTCCTAGTGTGTAAAAAAACACAAACCCTATAATTAAATTTTGTACCCAACATAGGTCACTCTGACACTCCTCTAACACATCCAGGCAGTAAGGGTACCTCCACCCTGACTCCCTTTAATCAATTTGCAGAAATATTTGAGGCCCCCCGGACTCTTCCTCAATACTTAAAATGGTAGCTGCAACCTCTCGGTTAGGATGCAGTCAGCCAATCATGGCATTTTTAATGGCGCTTTGGGGCTGCCGTCGTGTTCAAAACCCCTACGAGAAATTGCATGGGAAATACACTATTTTTGAGCCAGCCGTTTTTTCGGGCCCGCTTGACGGATAACCCCGAAACTTTCCATGCAGAAGTAGACATATGAAGGGAACTTTTGGGAACATTTTGTGAAGATTCTTCAAACGGCATCATAGTTATATGCAAACAAAAAGGGCCTTTTCCTATGGAAACTAGGTGCTAACTATAACTACCTACTGGCGACCGCCAGTAGAATAGATGCTCAAGCAAACTTTCAAACTCACAAAAGTTAATGCACTCTGGGGCCGAAGAAAAACAACATGCATTTATTTCATCAGCTTTCTCTGACAGGATGCGTTTCGGCTGATATAGATATAGATATATATATATATATATTCACTGAAAAAACCATAGGTTATAGACCATATATAGTTAGGAATTAGCATTTAAAAAACCTTATTTTACTCACACAAAACCATTGAAATTCCATATATAGTTAGTTGCACTAACTATATATCGCGCACCCGCAATCCACTGCTGATGATGTCACATATTACATCATTCATGACATGGTCAGTGACATCACTGATGACATCACTGATGACATCTCAAATGACATCACTGATGATATCTCATTTGACATCAATGGTCACATCAATGATGATATCATTAATGTGACAATACAATGCATCTCCTCACACTTTAATATAACCTCTGTTACACCCAGTGTTAAATACAGAGTATAATTTTTGAAACCATTGACACACCAATACTAGTTACTACATACGCACTCACTGATTCCTACGTCTACACACACATTCACTCATTCACCCATACAATCATTCATACATACAATCACTCATCTTTACAACACTATCATATGCACTCATACACCTATACAGACACTCACACTCTGCCACTCATCCATGGAGTTACTCACACACCTAGTCAGTCCTGTAAAGAATCAATCACACTTCCATTTTCTAATCTACACAGTTAAACATAGAGTACCTTACATTTTCAAACATATACTAACACATACTTACTCTCTTATAGAATCACTGATACAAGTACACATTGATCTGCACAGAGTCACACACCTCCCAGCCAGCCATACACACACTCAGTCTCCCATACAAATACTTGTGCAACCAATCAATAACCCATATAGCTACTTATATAGCTACTGATCAACACATGCAGCAGCTTGCACAACAACAGACATACTGATGCACACTTTCAGACAGTTTAGTCACTAACACGTGCATTTAGTAAGACGCATTTAATCACTCACTCATACAGTCAATCAGGCACCTACTAAAACCTTCATTCAGACACTTATACATCCACTCATTCTTCAATATGTAAAACATATTTAAACTTTACAGAAACACATAATCACTGGATGTTGTCATCAGTGATGTCATCAGTGATGTCACTGACCATGTCATGAATGATGTAATATGTGACATCATCAGCAGTGGATTGCGGGTGCGCGATATATAGTTAGTGCAACTAACTATATATGGAATTTCAATGGTTTTGTGTGAGTAAAATAAGGTTTTTTAAATGCTAATTCCTAACTATATATGGTCTATAACCTATGTTTTTTTCAGTGAATTTTCAAGGTTTTGTAAATGCTAATTCCAAACTATATATAATCTATAACCTATGGTTTTTTCAGTGAATTTCAATGGTTTTTTAATAGCAAATATCTGTAGCTGTAAAATGTATTCTTCTTTAAATCCCAAAATATATTTTATATGTTTATTAATAACTTTTTTTAAAAATTTTTTTTTTTCTTCGTTCCCACTTCGCGAATCGGGAAGCTTCCCGTTAGCTGACCTTGATGCCGCGAAATAGACCGCGAGCCGGTAAACGTTTCTTTACCGCAACTGCCGCGTTAGAAAACAACATCGTGACGCCTCCCGTCCGCATGACGTTTCGCGTTGTCGCGTGATACGTCATATGACGTACTACGTTAGCGAACTGGTACGCTTACCGAGTCGCAAAGCACAGGTTTCTGGAAGCAAACCGGGAGGCCCTGCAAAGCGTGTAACGTAAACACAGCAGGTCATGTGACTTGGTAATAACACTTTTCATTGGTTCATTTCACTTTTGGTTTCCTAATGATGTAAGACTAGGTCATATAATCTAAAATGAACACTTTTCATTGGTTGAGAACTATTGTTTTTCCCAAATGATGAAAATCCCTCTTTCTTTCCTCACTCTGACTTTCATCATTCTGAGAGAAAGACCCTTTGTTACCAGTGAGCAATGGCTTCTTTAGTAGCTTCAGCTGGTGCTTCCCCACCACCTCCACCACATCCAAGGAAGAGTGGACCGATGTGTGAATGTGTTCACTGTATGCAACAACTTTGACACTTACAGAAGCCTCACCTTCTCCATGCCTCCTACACAGTTCTACATGTACATCATAAATGCAAACAGAACAGAATTAATTATACATGTTAAATGGTTTATTTTTGCTGTTCTCAGAATGTATCAAATTTCACTAAAAACAGTGACTTGAAGGTATTCATCATATAACAGCGGGGAAAAAAAAAACACAATCAAAATGATTGTGTTTAAAAAACCCATACAACATAACAAATCAGAATTCAGAACTCCTTAAAGTTAACTTACTTTCCATGACGGCCAAGGATGTCCTATGAACAGCTTACACTCTGTTGTGCTGTTATTACTTTCAACCCGCCACTTTCTGAAAGAAAACCTCCATCGTTTTCAAAAACATGTTACATACAATAAATGACTTCTTGCTCTCTACCACAAGTTTCCACAAGGCCAAATCTTGTCAGACCCATTTATAACTCTTGGATTTCTTGTAAGCCAATCCCGTCTTTTCGCATTTCCGTAACTTTCAGAATTAAAATGTTGAAGATCATTTACACAATCCTGGACTAGTAATATCTTCTCTAATAAAAGAGAGAGGGACCCCAAAACCAAAGGGATAGGGTTCCACAATTGACACAAGTCAGAAAGAAATTCCCTTTGGGTGAATTTATAATGGTACATGGATACTCACAAACATACAAAAAACTACCATCATCTCATATATCACAAGGAAGCAATGTAAACAGGTGAAAATTACAACATATGTGAAAACACTATGGCAAAAATAAGGTATAAAACAATTTATTGAACATACATTACATCAATTAAAAGCTAAACATTGGGAAACACATACAGGACAGTACAATAATCAATAAAAACCATATTCCAATAAAAAGGAGTTCACAAGGGAAAAGGATTAAACTCAAACAAAAACCATTAATTTTGAATTTCTCCTTAATTTATAATCCCAGATTAACTCCTAGGGCGTCGACGCGTTTCGGCGGTACATTCAATTTAATCCGCCTTCTTCAGGACAATGTATAAATCATGTTTCCCAAATATTTTCTCATGTATATACACACCAGTGTGTCATAAGGGGTATTCAGCCTCCTTATCTCTGAGTAGGGGTTTTCATCCAACGAATAACCTTCTACATATGTCCAAAATACTATTAAAATTCAGTGACAGGACGCACTTATATTCATTTCAATATCGAAAAAAACGCATCCAGCTAGGTGACTGGAGGAGAAAATTAAAAGGCTGCCTCAGAAGCACGCGGTAATTATATAATGGGTTCCGACTTCCACTTCTCAGTAGAGCATTTTCAGGGATCGGTAACCATGCAGGAAAAAGGTTCAAAGTTCCAAACCAAGGATACTCGCTACCCGAGGTTAGCCAGGAAGACAAGAGGATTAGTACGCGGGACGTGCATGACCTTGACACAAAAGGGTCTACACAGAGGAAATTTCCTCGGGTAGCGAGTATCCTTGGTTTGGAACTTTGAACCTTTTTCCTGCATGGTTACCGATCCCTGAAAATGCTCTACTGAGAAGTGGAAGTCGGAACCCATTATATAATTACCGCGTGCTTCTGAGGCAGCCTTTTAATTTTCTCCTCCAGTCACCTAGCTGGATGCGTTTTTTTCGATATTGAAATGAATATAAGTGCGTCCTGTCACTGAATTTTAATAGTATTTTGGACATATGTAGAAGGTTATTCGTTGGATGAAAACCCCTACTCAGAGATAAGGAGGCTGAATACCCCTTATGACACACTGGTGTGTATATACATCTTATACATGAGAAAATATTTGGGAAACATGATTTATACATTGTCCTGAAGAAGGCGGATTAAATTGAATGTACCGCCGAAACGCGTCGACGCCCTAGGAGTTAATCTGGGATTATAAATTAAGGAGAAATTCAAAATTAATGGTTTTTGTTTGAGTTTAATCCTTTTCCCTTGTGAACTCCTTTTTATTGGAATATGGTTTTTATTGATTATTGTACTGTCCTGTATGTGTTTCCCAATGTTTAGCTTTTAATTGATGTAATGTATGTTCAATAAATTGTTTTATACCTTATTTTTGCCATAGTGTTTTCACATATGTTGTAATTTTCACCTGTTTACATTGCTTCCTTGTGATATATGAGATGATGGTAGTTTTTTTTTGTATGTTTGTGAGTATCCATGTACCATTATAAATTCACCCAAAGGGAATTTCTTTCTGACTAGTAATATCTTCCCCTTATTGCTCAATCATGTTCTACATTTCCTATCACACTGATACTGCTTACTATGAAGCAGACTTACACTACCTTTATGACTAGTACAATTATTTAATTCTCTACATCACTTTTAATCACAAAGCAATGTAAAACAGTAGACAGCATTGCAGACTTACATTCCCTCTACTCCATGTTTTGATTGGCTGCTTCAATTAGCTTATAAAAAGAAATAGTTTTTCTGAACTCATTCAAAGTGCACGTATTTCTCCATGACGTCCAGTGTTATGGTAAGAAGTTATGTCTCTGTACTACACTTATCCTCAAGGCCAAATAGTGTAGGAGCCATGAGAACTTCTTGAAATTCCTCAGAGCACATCCCGAGATTCTTTCCCTAAAATTTTGGTTTTAAAAACACCAGGTAAGAGTTTTTAAGGTCATATGGCAATTTTTGTGTGAAAATTAAAACAGAATCATTGCAGAATGACCAGCCATTTCTACACTTTAAATAAGCTGTATAATGTCCTGATGTTATTGAAGGACCATCATGATATATAATTGCTACAGTTACAAAAGTCCTTCCTGATATTGACAACTGTGAAGCCACAACATTTTTAATTAAAGTTGTCAATTTTGTTCCATCAGGCCTACATCGTTGGAACATTAAAATGACATACTGGCCATATGTTCGTATAAATAATGTGGACATCATTTCAGATTTACATTGGCTACACTCCATGTTGTGATCAGCTGCTTTTACTAGCTTATTAAAAGAGACTGATTTACTGTCTGGCAAAGTTAAATATATAAATCTTTCTGAGTCTACACTAGTAGTACTTGATACCCTACAGTTCTCGCAGTCATGCTGCCATTGATAAGAAAGCCCAAACAGGTGATCTACATCTACACCTTCATCATGCAATACATCAAGCATATACATTAAAAACTCCTGATAATCTTGCTGACTATTTTGAGAGAATTGTGTTTGGCCTGAACATCTGTCTAACAGATTTCGAATTTCAGACACACTTTCTATGTTTGTTCTATCAGTGCTACATTTCTCTAACACAGAATTTAACAAACTGCAAAATCTTTGATCAGAATTGACCACAATCTCTTCTTTTACATTTTCTAGAGAAAACAAAACATTAACCACTACATTAGCATAGCAGTTGACACCAGAACTGTTTTCAAATTGAAAACCAACAACATCTTCAACAGAATCCTTTTTGTTTCTGCTTATAATTTCAGGTTCATCGACTTTTCGTCTTTTTGCTACAACCTCCCAAGTATTGGTCACATTTCTTCGTTTCCGGCCTACCACACGTTTCTCAAACAAAGGATACTGAGGCAAATGTGGCGCATACTCTCTTCTCAACCTATTGTATTCCTTAACACAATCTAGATCCGCACAAATGTTTGTGACATCACACTCAATCAAGTACAATCCCGATAAAGTCCTAACTCGTGACAATGCCACATATGCCATACCCTCCTTGAACACAGAACTGCCAATATTCACCAATGCACAGTCTACACTTAAACCTTGCGATTTATGGATTGTCACCGCATATGCCAAGCAAACAGGAAACTGCTTACGACGAACATATAAGTCTTTTACAAGCAAAAATCTAGCAGAACAACGAGCAATTAGCTGTACTTCCTCAATGCCATCAAATTTAATTTTTAAAAATTCAATTCCATCTCTATTTCTGTATTTCACAAAATCAACAACATTACCCATTGATCCATTTACCAGACCTCTTTCAACATGTAAATTCCTTCTTAAAATTATACGGCAGTTCAAGCACACATTCAGAGTCTTTTCAAAACCCGCAGTTTTAGATATACTCTTCTCTAATGAATCCAATTTTGTTTTCAGATTCTCAGACAAAATAATTGTTGATCCCATATGCTCTACTCTGTCAATAGCTTCCAGTTTCACAATCTCTTGCTTTTCTAAATGCAACATTTTGTTGTTGAATTTGGCACATTCTGCAAGAGTTGGCATCAAACATATTCCAGATTTTTTCTCAGTAACTTTCTGAAAAATATTTTCAGGCACAACATCTTCGTCTGGATATAAATTTGTCAGTAATCGTGCATGTAAAGCTTCTTTCCCATGCTCGGTCACTTTTCCAATTCTAACATCTTGTAGAATAGTCTTGTAAACTTCATCCTTTGCCTGACGCATATTTTCATGCAGTTCAGCATAATTGAAGTTTAACCATATATTGACGTTGCCAATGCTCCCTAAGCACTTCCTGGTATCTTCATGCGTGAGCATTTTGAACACAGGTTGCCCTTTCACTGGTGTCAGCTGCAGAAGATCTCCGAAAACAATGATGTGTTTGCCACCAAATAACACATCATACTCTGTTTTGAGAACTTCTTGCATTCTCAAATGCACAAAGGCAAGCATGACATTGGAAACCATGCTTACTTCGTCAATGATAAGAAGTTTCATTTTCCTCAAGACTCTTGAAACTTCAAAACAAGCATCTCCAGATAGCTTGTGATATTCTAATTTGTTGTCATGCTCCACTGGCAGCATCAGTAAACGATGTAAAGTAATCCCTTTAATGTTATGTGCTGCCAGTCCAGTTGGAGCGGTGACAACACAAGACAGCGATGACTCTGTCCTTTCCTGCAAATAACATGAAATTGCTTTAATAAGGAAACTTTTTCCAGTTCCCGCTTCTCCACTCACGTACAGTCGGACAGGCTTCAACGACGTACATGAGCACTCTTTCTTGTCATGACTTAATCCATGATCAATTTGCATGGTAAGTTCGTCATATATTTTCCTCTGCTCAACGTTGAGTTGTCTTTCCAACTCTTCTAAGTTAACCGCATCCTCCTGAGCATGTGCCATGGCTCTTTCCACTTCATTCATAGCAGTGGCAGCTTCATTTTCGATAAGAGGTCCTCCTAGTGGATCCTGACTCAATGAAGCAGAACTCTGACTGTCCTGAGAACTGTCTCTGGCAATCTCGGCTGCAATCGTTGCTTCCTGCTCAATTTCCACATTCAACATTTCTACATATTTGGGAAAAGCAGGACATTCTATGGTCTCCTTGGCAGCATTGAATGAGTCTTCGTAACAAAGGAAATCTCCAAGCAGTTCCTCTTCTGCACGCCAAGGCTTAAAAAGTTGCAAAAGTGCTAAATAGAAAAACTCCTTTTTTACAGGAGATTCGCCACTCAATTTTCGATGGTTTATCAAGTGGCATTTTCTTTGCTTGACCAGACATCCCTCACTTCCTATTACAGCATACACTCCTTTCTCAGTATCTTCTTTGATGTTCCTCTTGAATATGTAATTTTGCAGAACCTCATACAGACAAACATTCTCGAGGTGACTGCTTCGATTTGGATAATATGTATCCAACATGTTGCTCTTCAAAATGTCGGTACTGTTTGGCTCCTTTTCCGCCAAATACTCAATTTCCCGCACAGGTTTCAGAACTCGATTACGCGTTGCAGCAAGACCAACACTCGCCCAAACGATACTCCTGGACTTGGCATAGAGACTTGCTGAAGACAACCGGTCAGAACATTCGTAAGCTCCGATTTCTCGATGCGACAACATCTTCAGACTGAAACTGTACAACTTCTTGCTGAGGCTCTTTTCATGGGAAATGTCCTCCCACATATCCTTCAATTCTGTCTTCTCTTTTTTGGTGATGTAAGATGTCACATACCGAGCCACAGCCATACAGTTATCAGCCACAAACTGTATATCCATGTTAGCATTCCACATGGACAAAATCACCGGGTTGTAGTCGTTGATGTACTTAGACTCTTCGTTCCTCTTCAAATTGTATGTGTTTTTAGGTGATTTCTTCATCACATTATGTCGCAGCGAAGACTTCAAACTGTTCACTCTTCCTTTAGAAATCACCGGTCGTGGAAAGCCGAAACGACATTTGGTGTAGAACTTGTCTTTGTTCCGGAATTTACGACGACAGTACTTTCCACATCGATGGCTTTGGAAACGTAGAACTTTTTCTCTTAGGCTTTTTTTCTCCTTTGCGTTTGGAACAGCACACGTAGAATACTGTTCTATGAAACTCATCACTGAGTCTTCTGCATCCGTTCCAAATTTAGGTGCATCCTTGATCCACAGCAACATATGTATATGAGGAGCACCTCTTGCTTGGTACTCCTTCCTCCAGAAGAAATCCAACACCTCTCCAAGAGGTGGATTCTTCTTATTCATGATGAAAGACATCATACCTTCAAATCTATGATTGAAGTACCTACATACATTGACTGGATCCAAAGAGCACAGTTCTCCGGGTGTCTTGAATTCGATGTTTTCTACGTTAGCATTTGCCTCTCGTAGAAATTCAAGTAAGTCTTCCCAGCCATACTCAGCACAGCTCAAAGTGAGGAACCATGTGGGAGTTCCTAAGTTCCTCAGCATACATTTTAAATCACCATGACGACGGTACCAGTACTCATTAGTACCACGCTGACACGCCATGAGATTAATCAGGTGAGAATCCAAAATACTGTCTTGGACATTGACTTTATCCATAAAGTCACTTGCCGAGATGTTTTGCATGTGTATACCACTTTTCAAGATGTGGTTCACTGCATATGACAGTCCAGACAGATCGCTTTCAAACAGGAGATGAAACAAATAAGGAATGCATTGTCGAAACCTAGGATCTCCTGCATACAATCGCAAAGTCCGGTATTCAGAAGCAGGAATTTGATGAGGTCGCTCATCATATCTTCCTCCCTGACCTGTTGGAAAAAGCTGTGGGAAACACCGAGCTTCCAAACTTTCCTCCCAAACACTAATGGGACTCCCTTTCGCTTGTTTCATTTGAAACAACTCAATAGCATTCCCCATGACTTCCTTGGAATGCAAAGGATGAACACTATAATGTTCATATATTTCTTCACTAGTACAGGGTTCTACTTTCTCAATTTGACCAGCACACAAATCGCTATCCTCTTCCTCACTTACTTCCTCTTCTGCAACATATACATTTTTATAGTATTTATTATATTTTTTCAAATACAATGTTGCCCTTTTGACTTTCCTAACATCTACTAAATCTTGCCATATTTTCTTATTCTTTGTCGGAACCCCATTAACTAAGATAACAAGAGGTTCCTCTTCCACTTTTTCTACTCCAATTGTGTTAATGTTTTTCTTCAAATCTAGAGGCAAATAAACAACTCTTCCCTTTAATCCTCTCTGTAAATCTGATGGAGGCAATTTCCCTGTCTTTGGCTCCATTCTTACAATAGCCTGAAAGGGATGGATACTTTGAATCAAAATAGATTCATAAGTATTTAAATCCTTCAATTCAGAAGGAATCTCAACCAATTCCAGATTATTATGAACTGCTCTAGCAGGCATCTGGTTTTGATTTAATTTGTTACAACAATAAGTACACACACGTTGATCCAATCCCAAATCAAAACAATTTTCTACCATCAAGTATGTTGTAAAATCCTTCCATTCACTATTATTTTCCCTTTCACTTTTTCCATATAAATCCACTAACTTAGTCTGATTCTTATAATAAGTGCGTCGACAACACACACAAGTGAAATTTGGCCTCTCACTTGATTTCACCTCAAACGTCGCAATTTCCCTCTGGAAATTATCTGTACTGGAAACCTGTACACTATCTTCCACATTACTCTCTTCTTCTTGGTCAATTTCAACATTCTCCTCTTTACTTCCAAAGTAACAAAACTCAATTTCTTCACATATATTCTTCACATCTATTTCAGAACCATGCAAAAGAGCAGCGCATAATTGTTTAAGCATAATTGCTGGACTCTTAGCATAATACAACATTCTAACTAATTTCCTCACTTTATTATGATGCACTGCTAGCATCCTGAAATGATGAAAAACACTCTGGCATACTCTCCTGGAAAGACAAGCCAGTGAATGACCATGCAAACCTATCACTTCTCTCACTCTGCAAGGATCTAATTCTTGCAACAACTTCATTTTCTGCTTCAAACTTTTCTTATTAAATGACCGTATAAAATCACAAAGCAAATTGATGGAATCCTGTCGTACACTGCAAATACTACTACACTTCCAGGTGTACACAGGACCCTTAGGACGTCTCCCTAAAACCTCATTACCTAACACCTCTTCTATCTCTGTTCTCACAACTTTTTCTTTTTCAACTGGACAACCATCTTTCACTTCATAAGCTCGACCACTGGTGTCAACTGCATGCACCAAATCATTATCCTGGAAATAACTCTCCTCATTAAAAAATGCCTCAGAGCTTGAACTATGCATCCATTCTCCAGAAAAAACTTCACAAAAATTACTACGATTAACTATTCTCTTCCATCTACTATTTCTTTTGAAATCATAAATTGCCTTGTTTAGCTTCCTAATTCTATTGATTGTCAAAATAAATAACTTACGTTTAATTTCAAATGCCTGATCAATAACTTTCTCAACTATTTTTTTTCTCTTATAAAAAACCACTTTCTGTTGACCTTTCTTAATATTTTTTAACAAATTCCCAATTATCCTGTTGCGGAACATTCGTTTACGAATGTCCCTAAACTGTTGTTTCCTTCTACTTTCATGCATAGAGTTATCTCTTACTCTAGCAGTAACATTTCTCATTGGCCTTTCCTTACCATTTGAATTGTTTCTCCTTTTCTGGACTGAAACATTTTCTGTAGTAATATTTTTTTTTACTAGACATATTTCTTATGACTGTTTTTGGACTCTTACCCGGTGCTTTCTTGGTGACTTGACAAATCTTTTTGTTAGAGGACTGCTGCATTATTCCATGGTCCTGCTGTCTTTGACGTTTTGCAGCCTTTCTCACTCTTTCTTTGCTTGGCATCCTAAAATCTTGAAATAATCTGCAGTTGAATCTGTGGTAAAATATAATAAAAAATGTTATTAACCACTATTACCCAACAGTAAATTAATAACAGTCATCAAAAACTTAACACACTACTTAAGTATATAATATACTGAAGCCTATCTCCAATTTTTCACTGAACAGGACTCATCTCTTCTTAACCTTGGATAAACCTCACCTACTCTGTGTCCCCTGCACATAATTAAATGTAAAGGGGCAGATTTATATTAACTAGCACATCCCCAGGGATGCACCAGTTAACGTGCACCGCTGCTCTGCCACCCACGGTGTGCCGCATTTACAATCAGATAGGACAAAGCTACATCAAAACCCTGCGCCTGCTTGAAGCAGGCATAGATCTTGACGCAGGTAGGCTGAAAGCTAAAGCAACAACTAAGTGTCGTGTGCAGAAGTTACAAAAAAGGAAAAATGGCGTTTAAACCAGTAATGAGCCCATGCTAACTTAACACAGAGTAAAAATATCCAGGATCTACATCAGTTTGGGGTTCACGAACCTGGCAGGTACAAGGCACTGAGGCTTTCCACCGTGCATGTCTCATCCCAAATCATATGTTGTTTGTGAATGAAACAATTTCCCAGACCAAATGCTTTGGATTGGCTACTTCTAAAAAATTAAACACCCCTACTATCCCGGAGTTAGAGGAATATGATGGTTGGAGTAATTTTACTCGTTGTCCATTAAAGATTTACAGGCCCTACTCCGTAATTCTTCCTTTAACATTTCCAGTATAAATCCAAAAGGTTGACTGCTTTGGCAACGTGCCTTATCCACGGTTTAATAACGCTGCCTTTTGCTTTATATAAGTTTTCAAATTGTATGAAATATATAACAATAGGTCGTTATTAACCTTTAGGTAGTGGTTTTCTTCATGAGGTCTGGTCGCTTCCATACACATACAGATTTTCAAAGATGATCAAGAAGTTTATCTGAATGGAGAAGAATGCACTGAGACGCCATATCATTCACTAATGTGTAGGCACATACAGTTACACGGTTCATGCAACAAACACCGACCAAATATGGCTTGCGTGTTGCAAGGCACACCAGTTCCTGCTATCATCCCCACATTCAAGTTCTTGGAAAATGGTAGTTATTTGATGCTCAATAATGAAGATTGTTCTGGGTTAATTAAAAGTATTCATTTTATCGTAACAGTAAATGAACAGGTTATTTGCTGCAGAAATGTTCTATTTCCTCCCACACATGAACATAGGGAGTTTTCAATCTGGCCACAAATACCAACCTTGGGAGCACATTTCAACGGCATGACAAGAATAAGAGCTCTTTTGTCTCAGAGAGAGGTGGCCTTGACTTCGGCCCGTGAAACTTTCGTGCTTCACATAGCGAACACCCGTACAGAGGTGCAGACCCTTTTAAATACAGATTCGCCTTTCCATTTCAGCAAGATGGTTCGGACTATCTCTAACGCGTCCTCCACAAAGGGCCTGGCGCACTTTTTTAAAGTTGTTACCAGTGGTCTCGTGACTTCATTTGAGAAAATCTTTGGAGTCATCCCTGCTTTCTTTCATTCTATTTTTTCCACTCTGCTTCGTGGATTCCCATTTTTACTTGCATTACCAGCGGACGCTCTTGTGCTTTTTTACATTTTTAAATATGGATGTCCCTCCTGTGCAAGCTCCCGCCCTGCAGCTGCTGACACTGTTCCGCAATCGCATGCTAGAATATTATGGCACAATGCCGTTGGCGATATTAAGCACGGCATATGGATTATCTTTTCGATTCTCCTACTTCACCTGTGTCCAGCCTGTATTTCACTGCCTGACCTGTGATTTCGATTGGGCCATTGATTTGTGTCTCTGCGGACCGGTTTCTCCTGACGTCGACTTTAATCAGCTGATGACTCCTATCATTACTCACGAGTTGGTTTGTCCTGGCGAAAGGATTATGGCTGTGGCATTGATGCATGGACTAATTGGTCCCTGGAATTTACTGGCGGCAACACAGTCTTTCTTGGAACAGAGCTTTCTTGAAAACCCACCGAGCTGTCCTCTGATGTTGATAGAGGATCCGGTGCTGGGAGAGCACGTATGTTCTTTTCCGCTTTTAAATTGGATGGCTGAACTCTTTTCGGATGAAGACGGTGACTTCCTATTGGAGGCTGTTGCAGCTTATTTTGCATACACAGTTATGTCATAGACCTTTTTCATGTTTGATATGCTGAGTACTAGCATTTCATTGACAATTCATTGACTTATTTGTCAAGTTTTTATTATTTAGCTTGCCTATTGGCTTAAGACTCGATAAAGTACTTGGCTGTTTTATTTTTCTTTAGCATTAAATTTTCCTAGTTTTTAATGTTTTACCTTGCGGACCGTCCACATATAAACTTGCAATCTGCTCTCATGAGATGGCACTTCTATTATCTTATTCAGTTCGTTTCCGGATCATGGGGAGGTGTCATCTAGGTCCTGGATATCTTTACACCGTGTTAAGTTAGCATGGACTCATTACCGGTTTAAACGCCATTTTTTCCTTTTTTGCAACTTCTGCACACGACACTTAGTTGTTGCTTTAGCTTTCAACCTAATAGTTCATCGTGATTTACATGACAATAATATGTTATTGCTCTACTATCTGCTTTACTTGTTAAACTATATCTGTACAGCGAGTGCTGAAGTTTCAAGAACAACACGATACAGAATTGTTATGAGGTCTGATCTCCACGACTTCATACTCATAACATAAGTGCAGCTTCTGCCAATTCTGGGCATGAGGCGGGTTTTATATTGCTTTGCCGAACACACATACACAACACTTGATGCGGTTCACATGAAGAGAGAGCTGGTGTATGCTGATGTGATTCCTTCAAATCTAAGACACTAAAGTATCGGCACGCCCTAAACCAACACAAAGAGACCTTCTTAGCAAATAATATATTATGTGTATTAGGGAGGGTGAGATATAAGCAGCCGCGGGCCGTGGAGGGAGTTACGGTGGGGCAGGGAGGCGGGGAGGGGGAGGGGCAGGGTGGAGCCCTCTCCACCCTGCCCCTCCCCCTCCCCGCCTCCCTGCCCCACCGTAACTCCCTCCACGGCCCGCGGCTGCTTATAAGTGTTGCTAACTCTTATTCATTTACAGCATGTTAACATACTGTCACCATTCGCTTTTTATGTACTACTAACTATGCTGGTAATTTTGCTACTGATAATATGTGTACTTGTATAATCTAAGATACTACGCCTGAGAAGACGGCATTAGTAAATAAACATTTCAAATACACATGTGTTCTTCTTAACTCCATGTTCTGGTTTCTAAGAAATATATAACGACCGACTGTTCATGAGTTCCACGTATCCTGAGGTACTATAAGTTCATATTCTGGATTGTCTAAACATTGAGAGTTTGTTATATCCAATGTGACACTGTACCTAGCTTGCTAAGGGGTTTTGATTACTAAGGTGAGTTTTGGGACACCCTAATTCGCCGAGGTTCCAATCCTCTGTCCACAGTTCTGTCTGAGAACAGAAACCCTGCGACAGGGGCACCCCTGAGCCTTGCTGGAGCTTCATCACACTTGCGATACAACTCCAGCAATGCGCCACCTTTACGGCACAGATATGTCACGCATCTGTGCTGTTTTTGCCCCATGATGCGCCGCATTGTAAATGCAGCACACCATAGGTGACGGAACAGCGGCACAGAATGACTAACACATCCCTGGTGATGCGCCAGTCATCATAAATCTATCCCTATGCTTCTTACCTTGTTAGAAATGAACCGCCATATGTATCATCAAAGTTTTTTGCATTTCCTAAATAGCGAACTTTAAGGAATAAATAGCGATTCTTTACCATTCCTAGTTTGCGATGACCTATTTGCTAATTACAAATTACCCATTCATTTCCATGCAGCAGGAGGCCCATAGGAATGAAGGTGCAATTTGCGATTAGCAATTACCTCATCGCAAATTACGAATTTTTCCGAGGGTGCAGGGGTGTCTCAAGAACACCCTGCTGCACCTCTGAAAAAGAAATTTGGGGGCATATGGCGCACATAAATTTTGAAAACATTCCTTTACCTCAAAAACGATTTTCAACTCATAATTTGAAAACACTGCACATGGGGAAATGACTTAAAATGTCCTTAAGACACATAAAATCGTTTTTTGATTGCCTTTGCAGCATGTTTCAGTCACCTTTAACATGCCTATGTAACGCAAACATTCAAAATCTAAATTTGCCATGCACAGGTGGGAGCATATTTACAAGCAATTTGCTCCACAGACAAACTTCTTACATTGAAATGGGAAAAATAACATCAGAGACTCTCAATTACCTTATAAAGAAGCAGACACCATTATGTCCTTCTCATCAATATTAAAACCATTGCTTTTTCTCAAAAACGATTTACAAGTCATAATTTGAAAACACTCCACAGCTCCTATGCACATAAAAGCCCTGTCAGTACTAATACTTCACATTTTCTCCAATTACAATTTCTCAAAGAAACAAAATCTATTTGTAAAACACTTGAGACAAAGCAACATTTGAAAAACACAACTTTCTTCATAATTTTCTCCTTAAAGCACACTATTTTCTATCTAAATTAAAGAAATCTTTTCTCACCTTAGCAAATACTTTGAGTTTCAAAACAGTCTCAGAAACACACCAATTTGTCTTCAGCAGAGCAAAAGGTATGCACTCCAGAGTCTGCAGCTATCAAAAGCACAGAAATGCTGTAATTCCTCACACATATCTCTCATGTCACCCAATCAAAACTCTTCCCTCACTTTTTTTCAAATGAAAACCCTTCCCCCCTCTGCCATTTCATGCCTTTTCTGCATAGCAACCACCTCTTGCAAGACCTCTGGTGTTTGCAAGTTCACACAACAATGTTGCAATTGAACTCTGAACTCTCAGTGCACCTGCATATCCAGAGCATTCTTTCATTTAATGATTTTTTCTTCGCCACTCAAAATACATCTTTCAACGAACTCATCCATGCACACTAACTTTCTGTTTTCAGCAATCAAAATCCACCAATCACTCTTACTGCTTCATTAACACAGAAACTCCTCAGTTTTTTTCATTTTACACTCTCATTTTTTCAACTGCCATTTCATTGCCACACTTCATCTGACTGCAGGAGAACCTTCTCTCGCCATGTTTTCTGTCTGGATTGTTGGACATAGTTATATCTATTGGGCTCAAAGGTACGCTGAAAACAAGAATTTGCCTAACCTCAATTTACAAGATGTGGAAATTAAGTGGTTTGGCCACAGAGGATTAAAATGTCACCAATTGATACCATTGGTGAAAACCTTTATGCATTTGCCAAAACCTGACCTGTTAATTGTGCACTGTGGAGGTAATGATTTGGGCACTTTGACTGGGGTAGGTCTGGAAATGCTTTTAAAGGACACCTTTGAGCAATTGATGGCACTTTTTCCTCAGACTGCCTTGGTATATTCAAATATATGCCAAAGACAGAAATGGAGGTGGTCGAACCAATTTTGTCCACAAATTGAGAAATCGAGGAAGCATGTAAACAAATCTGTTTCAGCTTACATGAGAGACCCTGGAATGGGCTCCCTGTACAACAATAACTTGCGTTACTACATGCAAGATATCTACAGAGGAGATGGAGTTCACTTCTCAGATGAGGGCAACAGAATTTTCACTCTGAATTTAAGACTGTGCATTGGTACCTACTTATAAGTACCTAAATGTACCATAAACCCAAAAGCTCTTCTCAGAGCTACCCTACATCTGATCACTCACAATTATTATTTTACTCTAACTTTTTTCACTAATTTTCAAGAAAGTACGCTCCCCAGAACGCTTCCCGGTTCGCGAACCGGGCGCACTCCACGCAAAAAAACTAAAAAAACTGTATATTTATTTTTTTGCCCTGCGAGACCCTTTCAAAGCCTCCACATCAAACCTAGGGGGTCAGGGACGATCTACTATGCCCCCTTATGGTCATTTGCCCCTTCGCTTTGGCCTCCTCTTGTCTCTCGATCCTACCGAGAGACAAGATGGCGGCCGCTACGGACTGTTTGGAATGTTTACAGACGCCGAAGAACCAATCAGCTTCGCAAACCTCCGTAACGCGAAAAGTACGCGAAGCGGAGCGCTGTTACAGATATATATCTTTTTTTGAACGTTAATTTCTCAAAATCCACTGGAGCACATATATTGAGACCTAGCAAAGGCACATCGGGCTACCAGTCCCTACAATTTTGCCAAGTTTCGTGCAAATCCATTCAGCCGTTCGATTATTATTATTTTATTTTTTTTTGCCCCGCGGGGCCCTTTTAAAACCTCCACATCAAACCTAGGGGGTCAGCGACAATCTACTATGCCCCCTTATGATCATTTGCCCCTTCGCTTTGGCCTCCTCTTGTCTCTCGATCCTACCGAGAGACAAGATGGCGGCCGCTACGGACTGTTTGGAATGTTTACAGACGCCGGAGAACCAATCAGCTTCGCTTCACAAAGCTCCGTTGCGCGAAAAGTACGCGTACTGGAGCGCTGCCCGGTCCGCTGTTACAGATATATATCTTTTTTTAAACGTTAATTTCTCAAAATCCACTGGAGCACATATATTGAGACCTACAAAAGGCACATCGGGCTACCAGTCCCTACAATTTTGCCAAGTTTCGTGCAAATCCATTCAGCCGTTCGGGCTAAAAGTGAGGCCAACCGCCCTATGGAAATTAACATGGGAAAAACGCGTTTTGGGACCCTCTTTTTTCTCGGCCCCCCCTTGACGAACCCCCCAAAATTTTCAGGGGCTGCTCAGAAACAAAATGTGCCATTTTCCTGAAAATTTCAGCCAATTCCGTCCACAAACGCCAAAGTTATTAGACATAGAATTTTCAAAAATCCCATAGAGAAAAAATCCTAACTATATATACCTACTGGCGACCGCCAGTAGGTAATATATATATATATATATATATATATATATATATATATAAATATATTACCTACTGGCGGTCGCCAGTAGGTATATATAGTTAGGACCTAGTTACCATAGGAAATTCCGAACATTCTATTGGGAATAACTTTGGCGCCAATTGAGGGATCTGCCTGTAATTTTCCTTAAATTTGCCTCGCTGCGCTCCGCTCCTTCCCTGAAAGTTTCGGGGGGATTCATCAAGCGGGGGGCCGAGAAAAAAGGGGGGTCCCAAAACGTGTTTTCCCCATGTTAATTTCCATAGGGACATTCTGACATGGCTACAGCTCGAACGGCTGAACGGAATTACACCAGATTTGGCAAAATGGTAGGGGCTAGTATGCAGCAGTGCCTTTTGTATGTTTGGTGTAAATCCCTGAAGTAGTTTTTGTGAAAATTGAATGTGAAATTGAGTCTAATGCAATTTTCCATAGGATCTTTAAACACGGCTACAGCCCGAACGGCTGAATGGAATTACACCAAACTTGGCAAAATGGTAGAGCCTGGTATGCAGAAGTGCCTTTTGTATATTTGGTGAAAATCCCTCCAGTAGTTGTTGAGAAAATCGAATTTGTTCAAATTATATATCTATAGGTGGCCCACGTGAGTGCACTGTAAGCTTACTGTACTCTGTACCTTCCAGAGTATGAACTGCACGCTGATTGGCTGCTACTGTCTGTGAACATTCCAAAACAGAAATTGTTGGCAGCCATCTTGTGCCTCGGTAGACTGAGGCACAGGAAAGCAGAAAAACAAACTTGTAGAACTCAAAAAGGGGGCAGGGTAGAAGCACCCTGACCCCCTAGGCCTGCTCAGGGGCCCCACAAGGCCCCACCAGGCCCCCCAAAAATATTTTTTTCCTGAAAAATCGCGAGGGTACGCGCACCGTACACGCACTGTGCGCGGACGGTACGCGGACGGTATGCGCACGGTGCGCGTACGGTGCGCGTACCCTCGCGATTTTTCAAGAAAAAAACTTGGGGGGGCTAAGGGGGGCCTTGTGGGGTCCCCTGAGCAGGCCTAGGGGGTCAGGGTGCTTCTACCCTGCCCCCTTTGCGTGTTTTGCACCTTTGTTTCACTGCTTTCTTGTGCCTTGGTTCTACCGAGGCACAAGACGGCTGCCAACACTTCTTGGTTTGGAGTGTTGACAGACAGTGGCAGCCAATCAGCATGCATTTCACAGGAAAGCAGCATGCTCATTGGCTGTCAACACTTCTAACCAGGAAGTGTTGGCATTCATATTGTGCTAGGTAGACCGAGGCACAAAAGAAGCAGAGCTCACAGCCCACACAGATCTCACAGCCCACACAGCTCTCACAGCACACACAGCTCTCACAGCCCACACAGCTCTCACAGCCCACACAGCTCTCACAGCCCACACAGCTCTCACAGCCAACACAGCTCACACAGCCCACACAGCTCTCACAGCCCTTACAGCCCTCACAGCCCACACAGCCCTCACAGCCCTCACAGCCCACACAGCTCTCACAGCCCACACAGCTCTCACAGCTCACACAGGCCACATAGCTCTCACAGCCCACACAGCTCTCACAGCTCTCACAGCCCACACAGCCCACACTCTCACAGCCCACACAGCTCTCACAGCCCACACAGCTCTCAAAGCCCACACAGCCCTCACAGCTCACACAGCCCTCACAGCCCACACAGCTCGCACAGCCCACACAGCTCTCACAGCCCACACAGCCCTCACAGCTCACATCCCACACAGCTCTCACAGCTCTCACAGCCCATACAGCTCTCACAGCCCACACAGCTCTCACAGCCCACACAGCTCTCACAGCCCACACAGCTTTCACAGCCCACACAGCCCTCACAGCTCACACAGCCCTCACAGCCCACAGAGCTCACATCCCACAGAGCTCTCACAGCTCTCACAGCCCATACAGATCTCACAGCCCACACAGCTCTCACAGCACACATAGCTCTCACAGCCCACACAGCCCTCACAGCCCTCACAGCCCTCACAGCCCACACAGCTCTCACAGCCCACACAGCTCTCACAGTCCACACAGCTCTCACAGCCCACACAGCTCACACAGCTCACACAGCTCTCACAGCCCACACAGCTCTGGCAAAAATAATACCAGCAGCGATCAAGCACTGGCAAAGACAATAATGGTAGCAAACAAACACTGGCAAAGACAATAACGGCAGCAAAGAAACACTGGCAAAGCCAATAACGGCAGCAAACAAACACTGGCAAAGATAATACAATCAGGGTGGTAGGGGCACGAAAAACGGCACAATCAGGGGACAGAAGACCTGACAAACAGCACAATCAGGGGGCAGAAGGCAAGAAAAAACGGCACAATTAGTGGGCAGAAGGCAACAAATACGGCACAATCAGGGAGCAGAAGGCAAGAAATACGGCACAATCAGGGTGCAGAAGGCAAGAAATATGGCACAATCAGGGTGCAGAAGGCAAGAAATATGGCACAATCAGGGGGACAGAAGCCAAGAAATATGGCACAATCAGGGGGGCAGAAGCAAGAAATAAGGCACAATCAGGGGGGCAGAAGGCAAGAAATACGGCACAATCAGAGAGCATCTTGCTCCGGTCCAAAAATCGGAATGAGTGGATGTATAAGTGTCTGGATGAAGGATTTAGTAGGTGCGTGACTGACTGTATGAGTGAGTGATTAAATGTGTCTTACTGAATGCATAGGTTAGTGACTAAACTGTCTGAATGTGTGCATCAGTATGTCTGTTGTTGTGTAAGCTGCTGCATGTGTTGATCAGTAGCTATATGAGTGGCTATATAGGTTATTGATTGGTTGCCCAAGTATTTGTATGGGAGACTGAGTGTGTGTGAGGCTGGCTGGGAGGTGTGTGACTCTGTGCAGATCAATGTGTACTTGTATCAGTGATTGTATAAGAGAGTAAGTATGTGTTAGTATATGTTTGAATAAGTAAGGTGTTGTGTGTATAACTGTATAGATGAGGAAATGGAAGTGTGATTGATTCTTTACATGACTGACTAGGTGTGTGAGTAACTCCATGGATGAGTGCCAGTGTCTGAGTGTCTGCATAGGTGTATGAGTGCATATGATAGTGTTGTATTGATGAGTGACTGTATGTATGAGTGATTGTATGGGTGAATGAGTGGATGTGTGTGTAGACCTAGGAATCAGTGAGTGCCTATGTAGTAACTGGTATTGGTGTGTCAATGGTTTCAAGAATGGTAGTCTGTATTTAACACTGGGTGTATCAAAGGTTATATTAGAGTGTGAGGAGGTGCATCGTATTATCACATGAATGATGTCATCAGTGATGTGATCAGTGATGTCAAATGAGATGTCATCAGTGATGTCATCAGTGGTGTCATTTGAGATGTCATCAGTGATGCCACTGACCATGTCATGAATGATGTATAATGTGACATCATCAGAAGTGGATTGCGGGTGCGCCAAATATAGTTAGTACAACTAATTATATAGGAGCAATTTCAATGGCTTTTTATATGCTAATTCCTAACTATATAAGGCCTGAAACCTATGGTTATTTCAGTGAATATATATATACACTGAAAAAACCATAGGTTATAGACCATATATAGTTAGGAATTAGCATTTACAAAACCTTGAAAATTCACTGAAAAAACCATAGGTTATAGACCATATATAGTTAGGAATTAGCATTTAAAAAACCTTATTTTACTCACACAAAACCATTGAAATTCCATATATAGTTAGTTGCACTAACTATATATCGCGCACCCGCAATCCACTGCTGATGATGTCACATATTACATCATTCATGACATGGTCAGTGACATCACTGATGACATCACTGATGACATCTCAAATGACATCACTGATGACATCACTGATGACATCATCCAGTGACTGTGTGTTTCTGTAAAGTTTAAATATGTTTTACATATTGAAGAATGAGTAGATGTAGAAGTGTCTGGATGAAGGATTTAGTAGGTGCGTGACTGACTGTATGAGTGAGTGATTAAATGTGTCTCACTGAGTGCATGGGTTAGTGACTAAACTGTCTTAATTTGTGCATCATTATGTCTGTTGTTCTGTAAACTGCTGCATGTGTTGATCAGTAGCTATATGAGTAACTATATGGGTTATTGATTGATTGCCCAAATATTTGTATGGGAGACTGAGTGTGTGTGTGGCTGGCTGGGAGGTGTGTGACTCTGTGCAGATCAATGTGTACTTGTATCAATGATTGTATAAGAGAGTAATTATGTGTTAGTATATGTTTCAAAATGTAAGGTGCTCTATGTTTAACTGTATAGATTAGAAAATGGAAGTGTGATTGATTCTTTACAGGACTGACTAGGTGTGTGAGTAACTCCATGGATGAGTGACAGAGTGTGAGAGTCTGTATAGGTGTATGAGTGCATATGATAGTGTTGTAAAGATGAGTGATTGTATGTATGAATGATTGTATGGGTAAATGAGTGAATGTGTGTGTAAACATAGGAATCACTGAGTGCGTATGTAGTAACTAGTATTGGTGTGTCAATGGTTTCAAAAATTATACTCTGTATTTAACACTGGGTGTAACAGAGGTTATATTAAAGTGTGAAGAGATGCATTGTATTGTCACATGAATGATATCATCAGTGATGTGGTCATTGATGTCAAATGAGATGTCATCAGTGATGTCATTTGAGATGTCATCAGTGATGTCATCAGTGATGTCACTGACCATGTCATGAATGATGTAATATGTGACATCATCAGCAGTGGATTGCGGGTGCGCGATATATAGTTAGTGCAACTAACTATATATGGAATTTCAATGGTTTTGTGTGAGTAAAATAAGGTTTTTTAAATGCTAATTCCTAACTATATATGGTCTATAACCTATGGTTTTTTCAGTGAATTTTCAAGGTTTTGTAAATGCTAATTCCTAACTATATATGGTCTATAACCTATGGTTTTTTCAGTGAATTTTCAAGGTTTTGTAAATGCTAATTCCTAACTATATATGGTCTATAACCTATGGTTTTTTCAGTGAATTTCAATGGTTTTTTAATAGCAAATATCATAAGCTGTCGAATGTCAAGTACGTGGTAAGAATTTTTTTTTTCGTGTTTATGCACACTGATCTGCTTTGATTGCTGCCCCCCACCCCTCATTTCTATTAGGAGTACTCTCTCTTTGCAGATAGTGAAGGGTAGTTAACGCAGCCCTTTCCCCCTTTGTAATCCGTCGTGCCTGCTTCTCTCTCCATTTGATTGATTGTTCTCTTTGGTTCATTCTCTATTTACAAACAAGCACAGAGTCGCAATACTCTGTTTAGTCTTTGCAGATAGCGAAAAATCGTGTAAAAAAACAAAAGGAATCGAGCAAAATCAGTAGGCCACTAATGGGATCTCTTTTGACCTCGCTAAAATAGAAACATTAGGAACAACCTGTTGAAAATAGCAATGCGTATGTATATAAGCGGCGTTCATTTGTGTTCACAGTACCCCTTGTTGATTGTTTCAATCGAGCATTGAATTGTTAGAAGTTAATTCTCTTAACGATCTTCTCTACCTGCAAACGAGGAAGAATAGGAATATTCTATCTCCCTTTGCAGATAGTGAAGGGTAGGTAACGCAAGCCTTTAACACGTCGTACCTATTTCATTCCTCATTGATTGATTGATTGTCCGAACATTGACTGTTTGGGAATTAGTTCTTTTTGGAGGTATTCCCTGTTTGCAAATAAACGTAGGAAAATCTTTGCAAGTAGTGAAAGGGTACGTAATGCGGACCGTTCTCCCCCGTTGTAATCTGTCATGCCTATCTACTCCCCACTGATTGATGCACCTTTTTCACCCGGACCATTTACTAGAGATACGTCATCTGGCCCGACCAGAGAGCACCCCTAGTGAAAAGGACATATGCAATAATAACGAAGTGATCACTGTATCCTGTTAACAGAAACTTTACCATGAAACAACCTGGAAAGAAAAAAATAGGAAAACGAAAATCAGTAGGCCACTGATGAACATGAACTTTTATTAAACAACGAACAAAGAAACGATAACATAACGTAATGATAAAACCTATTAATGTCCTAGAAACAAGAAAACGTTAAAATATGCCAGTGGTGAGAGACCAGAAAAACAGTAAGAGAAACCAAATCACCCCTCGCTGTCCCACCGCCTGCCACGCCAAAAAAATCGATAGACTAGGGAAAATGCAAGTCAGTAGAACATCCACCCCCACTCTGGAAACTTCCAAGGTGGGGCAGGGTTCCGGCTACGCCCAGCCGGGAGCAGCCCATATAAGGCAGGTCCTGCTGCCACGCCTCGGCCAGGAGATCCTAACGTAGGGTGTAGCCGGAGGAGAGGCCGAGACCAGCGGGACCCGGCCAGGGGATTGCCTTTACAACGCTGAACAGTTGCAGGGGGGGGGAACGTCTCCTCGACCCTCCCCTCTCTCTCCCAGTCCGGCCGCGGTGGCCCTTGAGAGTTGCAGGTAGTCCCGCCACATGCTCTTCCGGTCCGACCACCAACGGTCGGGGGGCCGAGGCCGACGGGATCCGGCTGCAGCCGATAAACCAAGAAACCCGTTCATGGGGCCAGAGCCAGGGGCGTCCGGCCGACATCCACCGGAAGCCCGGCCCGAAGACGGACGGGACACTTCTTTCTTTTATAATGGCTGCGACAACACTGGGGGGGGATGTCTTGCACATGCCTCCGACCCCCCCCTCGTCCTCATCGCCTGGTCCGGCCATAACAAATCTCAAGCGAGACGCCGTGGGGTGCACTGGGAGGGAGAGACGGTGCGAACAGGCCTCTCCCGCCTCCCCAGGTGGAGACTTCCCAGCTGCACCCTCAGCGCTCCAGGCGGTGGCATCCTAACAACTACAGTGCTGCACAGTTTCGGAACGACCTAGATAACAGTTCTTCCACTGTGGCCATGCTGCAACGTCTCGCCCGGCAGGGTGGAGCCCGTCCGCTCATGTGACCCCGCGATCGCCGGTAGCTGCCGAACTCTCAAAATGGCGGTCGACCTGGCAAGAGCGGGCCCAACATAAAGAAATGGCCCGGTCACTGGTTGACTCCACCACCGTAGTCCTCCACGACCTTGAAGATTCTAGAGGAGCCGCGGGAGTCTCCGACCCCCGATGGGGAATGACTGCCATGATCGCCCGTGGAGTGACGAAACTGTATCCGCGGGACGTCGGCGCTCCCATGCTGGCGCCAGCCTCACTTTGAATTACTACAATCCTGCAGACCTCACTTCCGGTGAAAGCACAGTGTGACCCGGTAGGAAAAATTATTGCACCCCCTCCCCTTTTTGACTGATAGTTCAAACCACCGATCCTTTCCTTTGCCCTTTTAACGGAACTTTGGACTGCCTCCCCCTCTTTTACATTTTCTAGAGAAAACAAAACATTAACCACTACATTAGCATAGCAGTTGACACCAGAACTGTTTTCAAATTGAAAACCAACAACATCTTCAACAGAATCCTTTTTGTTTCTGCTGTGACCCTGCTACAGCACAGGCATTGTCCCCAGCAGTAATTCTGCAATGCCGGTAAGAATAGCTGTGGTGCCTACTGGACTCACTCACCCCCGCGGCGCCCCACGCCGTTTTTTGCTGGGCGGCAACTTACTAGACATCACTTTCGTGCCATCTAGATTTCAGCGCGTTCTGCTGCCTTGGAACTATTCGCACAACAGACCGCTACTGACAAGAATATTTCATTATTGGTGCTGTCAATTTCAATAAATCTATTGGATAATTAAAAAGAAATTGCCACGGTCTCTTCGTTGTTTAAATGTTTTTACTGTTTTTGTTTTGTTGTATATATTTATATGTTATTAAAGTTTTATATTCCTACTACTTTGTTGGAGTGCTATATATTTTTAATGTGACACATAATTGTAAAAACTTTGATGTACAAAGAGTCATTCCTGGAATCTTCCGCTTCAGGCTCGGTCCCCTCCCCAATCACAATACAGGATGGTTTTCAGATAGTAGGAACACGTGTGGTGTGACGGATCTCATCGAGTGTGGGCCTTGATCTACTATAACTCCTTTGAAGAGGGGTGATTCTTTACAGCTGGGGCCATAAACTACATCTGCAGGGCTAGCTGATAGCCTGGACAATCGGACACAGAGAAAGAGGAGTGTCAGAGGGTGCGGTAGTGAATAGGGCGAAAGGGAGGTGTCGGGCGGGCACAGAGTGTGATTCTCAGGGAAGAGCAGCGCAGATGGGGGGAGGTTTATTGCCCATGCATAAGACAGAGAGCGGTGGTGACCAGTGCCTGGGGGAGATGCTTACGAGGGTGAGGAGCCATGCTACGAATCGACAGCGTGCAGAGAGTGGGTCTGGTCAAGACATCTAAAATGGCTGCCGTGCACGACAAAAGTGTGGCATTTCAAAAAAGGCAAGATGGCGCAGACAATGTTTTTCAACACTTCCTCATTTCCTTCGAATCGAACGTTAACAGACGTTGGGGCATATTACCAAAGTTAAGCGATATTTATCGCTAACGATGCTTACCAACCAATTTTTTACCACTAAGCATCGTCAGAAATTATCGAAGATAAACCTTACTATTATCAAGGTTTATCGCAAATGCGATAATAAACGGCCGCAATGCATGAATATCGCTAAAAACTCAGCGATATTCATGCATTACCGAGCTAATACTCTTAGCCATGTTATCCACCTCCCATTGGATAACATGGCTAAGAACTGCTCAGGGCAGGTGTTACTTTTTGGAGATATTCGCGCTTAGCGCGAATATCTCCAAAAGTTGGTAATAGGAGATAGATATCTTGCATGTTGTAATGCAAGTTATTGTGGTATATGGAACTCATACCATAATCTCTCAGGAAAGCAGAAACTGATCCTTTTGGGACCGCCTAAAAAGGCCTAGGGGGTGAGGAGTACTCTACTTTGCCCCCTTTTCACGTTCCGAACTATTTTATTTTACTCTCTTCTGTAATTACACAAAATAGCAGCGATAAGATGCATCGGAGACACACAGTGAGAGAAAGGAGGCCGGAGATGAAGAAGACATGTCAAATACACATTGGAGATAATATAGTGGCAGAAGGGAAGTAAATATGAGTAAACTTACCATGTAACATAAAAATGTTGCACTCTATACTATAAGTCTCATTTTATACTACAATCACTTCGCTACAACCTCATAAATTAAAAATAAAAATGAATAATGTCTCAAACAATTTTTGATTTCTAAATATAAATTTATTCTTCAGAATTTTCTAAATTTGAAAGAACTAGTAACATGTCCTCATCAGCAATGTCCTCATTAAAAGTCTCCAATGATGATTCTTGTAACTCTATGGTCTCCAAACACTCGATAAATTCGCCATCAAGAGATTGATCAAAAAAATCATTCAAGTCATCTCCTCCTTCTGACAATATTTCATTATTGGTGCTGTCAATTTCAATCAATGTAGTGGAATCATTCAAGTCATCTCCTCGTGACAATATTTCATTATTGGTGCTCTCAATTTCAATCAATGTAGTGGAATCATTCAAGTCATCTCCTCCTTGTGACAATATTTCATTATTGGTGCTGTCCATTTCAATCAATCTAATGGAATCATACAAGCCATCTCCTCCTTGTGACAATATTTCATTATTGGTGCTCTCAATTTCAATCAATGTAGTGGAATCATTCAAGTCATCTCCTTGTGACAATATTTCATTCTTGGTGCTGTCCATTTCAATCAATCTAATGGAATCATACAAGTCATGTCCTCCTTGTGACAATATTTCATTATTGGTGCTCTCAATTTCAATCAATGTGTTGGACAATTCAAAAGAAATTGCCACGGTCTCTTCATTGTGAGCCATTTTATTTTGAAATTGCTTGCTGTAAATTGCAGAAAAAAATAATCACTTTCATTTATCGTCTTTAGTAATACATAATATAAAACTAACTTTATCAAGTATTTAGTATAACAGAAGGACTGCAAATAAATAACAGAAAACATTTTTCAAATTATCTTCAAGTGTACAACATAGTTCCCCATACAAATTAACAACTCACCTTTTTAAAAGTAGCAGAAGTGTTAGTACTGTGTAAATCAAACACCAGAAATTCACCACCAAAAATTCCTCACAAATGTACCTCAGACAGTAGTATCACAAAATGGCTGTGGTTTCCTCTCATTTGACATATATACATAACCAATTAACTTTCATCACACACAAATACAAAACCAAAGTAACATTTTAATTGGTTCTAAATTTCAACACTTTCCCCATGCAATTTTCCATAGGACATTTACATACGTCTACAGCCTGAATGGCTGAACGGAATTACACCAAACTTGGCAAAATGGTACATCAAACCTAAGAGGTCAGGAAGGATCTACTATGCCCCCTTATGGTCATTTCCCCCTTCGCTTTGGCCTCCTCTTGTCTCTCAATCCTACCGAGGGACAAGATGGCGGCCGCTACGGACTGTTTGGAATGTTGACAGACGCCGGAGAACCAATCAGCTTCGCAAAGCTCCGTAACGCGAAAAGTACGCGAAGCGGAGCGCTGTTACAGATATATATCTTTTTTTCAACGTTAATTTCTCAAAATCCACTGGAGCACATATATTGAGACCTAGCAAAGGCACATCGGGCTACCAGTCCCTAATATTTTGCCAAGTTTCGTGCAAATCCATTCAGCCGTTCGATTATTATTATTTTGTTTTTTTTTTGCCCCGCGGGGCCCTTTTAAAACCTCCACATCAAACCTAGGGGGTCAGCGAGGATCTACTATGCCCCCTTATAGTTATTTCCCCCTTTGTTTTGACCTCCTCTTGTCTCTCGATCCTACCGAGAGACAAGATGGCGGCCGCTACGGACTGTTTGGAATGTTGACAGACGCCGGAGAACCAATCAGCTTCGCTTCACAAAGCTCCGTTGCGCGAAAAGTCCGCGAACCAGAGCGCTAACCGGTCCGCTGTTACAGATATATATCTTTTTTTAAACGTTAATTTCTCAAAATCCACTGGAGCACATATATTGAGACCTACAAAAGGCACATCGGGCTACCAGTCCCTACAATTTTGCCAAGTTTCGTGCAAATCCATTCAGCCGTTCGGGCTAAAAGTGAGGCCAACCGCCCTATGGAAAACTCAATGTTAAAAACACGTTTTGGGACCCCCCTTTTTTCTTGGCCCCCACTGGACGAACCCCCCCCAAATTTTCAAGGGCTGCTCAGAAACAAAATGTGCCATTTTCCTGAAAATTTCAGCCAATTCCGTCCACAAACGCCAAAGTTATTAGACATAGAATTTTCAAAAAACCCATAGAGAAAAAATCCTAACTATATATACCTACTGGCGACCGCCAGTAGGTAATATATATATATATATATATATATATATATATATATATATATATATATATATATTAGTAATTTGATAAGTGATGGATTTGGTATACACCACAGTACACAACATATACTCCCCATGGATTTATCACATTAGCTAAAATGTTGGCTCTACTGAGCTATACCTGCAATGTTAAATGAATGTTTCAGTTGTTTTAGAAAGTGTTAATGGACTTTGCAGGAGTACCTTTTAGGACTCTTTTACACAGGGAGGACTCTCTGGAACAGTGGAAGGCTGGTGCTGAAACATCATGACCACATTGTGTACTAAGGATTAAATAAGAAAACAAGTAAATAAACTTGCTTGAACAATGCCTGGTGTTGCGTCTCAGTTCCTGTCTCCAAGCAGTTTGCAGCCAGACTTAATGGGAGAGTGAGAGACAGACACAAGGAGGCAGCTCCTCTAGATGCACTGGGGCAAATGGGTGACGAAGGGTCCACATAACGTTTCAGTGTATGAGTCTTAAGAATTAGGTGCCACTCAGACTATCACCATAAGCAAAAGAAGGTCAGTGATGTAAGAAGCACAACGACTTTAGACATTTGTCTTAAAGTTGGTCCCACATTATGTCTCAACATTTTCAAACAAACAAAAACTGGATCCAGCTGCATGTTGAAGAAAGCTAGATCCCCAGGACACAAACAGCTGTAGTATTGCAGCACTTTGACCCTACCAATGAAATCCCCCCAGCTGCCTCGTCCAGGGTTGATTGAATTCATGGCATATAAACAAAAATTTAGTTTGGTTGTCTGAATAAAGGTAAAGTGAAAGCGGAGGCCCCAGGACAGCCCAGCTCACAAGTATACCCTACAACAACAATATTGAGTTAACATTTTGTATGGAGCTGGCCACTGCCGAAACAAATTATGGGATGGGAAAGGCTTAGTCCCGAGAATAAAAACAAACAACGGATTACACATGTGCATTTAAGCACCACTTCTCTTTTTCTTACACATTACAGAGCTGCCTGCACTATTGGAACAAAATGATGGGAAGGCGACAAAGCTTGGTCACACTTTAGTCACCCATCAAGCATAAGCAGACAATGTGGTCCTTCCTGCCACAACACAAAATGGTTCACAGCAGCATTAAACACAAAAAAGTTCAGCACTTTCAACAGTTACAATGACCAATGTCCAAAACAGTGAGCACACAAGAAGATGTCCAGATCCCAGACGTTGGTTTCTTTAAAGGATTGTTCTTTATTGAGTTCATTTATTAAAAATCAAAGGACCATAGCCAACGCGTTTCGTCTCACAGCGAGACTTCTTCAGGGCTTTTTTAAGTCACAAAGAAATGTATTCAGAGACGTTGTAAGTTCCAACAAATTGTCATGTATCTTTGCATACCTGAAACTGACGAGTATACACGCTGCTGGTTACCGAGCCAATCGTGGTAATGCCTACTGTATAAAAGTCTCCTCAACATGGACTCTATGACAATTTGTTGGAATTTACAACGTCTCTGACTACATTTCACTGTGACTTAAAAAAGGCCTAATTGAAAACATATTCAAATCAATGTATTTTTTCATAGCACTGACCACTAAGAGGTATAGGAGCGCTTTACAGAATAATATAAACATTGGGTCTTAAATCAACACAAGGTCTTACCTGAGGATGGAACAAAATGAATGAGAAAAACCATGAAGAGTGGAAGAGAAACAGGAGGCAATTGGGGTTAAGAGGGGTACATTGGATGACGTTGGTTAGAAAGAGGGAAGATAGGCGGAGGAGCAAAGAAAGAAGCATATACCTCAAGCATTGGTAAATGCATTTTGTTTTGCCTATATGACTAATATAATTTTTTTTGCTGTTGTAAGATTTAGCTTGGTGAGCAGTTGTGCATTATAAGTTACTGAAACTCCATAAAAGTACTATGACTTGTTTATTATATACAAATTACTTGTTTATTGAGAAAGCCAATATATCGCGGAGAGGCCGATTGCGAGTTCCACAGACCCTTTTCTGTGAGGTGCACAAAGTGACTGCTGTATTTGGAATCAGAACGGTCAGTCACTGAGCAGGTAGTGGCAGGACCTGCTGGACCCGTTTTGTGTACTGCGGCAGTCTGTTAGCTTTACTCTTCATTTCACACGTTGCTCTGCTAAATGATTGATATGCCATATGTGTTACGTGACCTGTCTTTTTTAACCTAAAATCACTGTACTTGGAATTTATTGGCACTTTCTTTAACTTGGCTCACACTTACCCGGATCCGTGTCCTGGGAGGTGTGCTTTCCCTGCCCCGGTCCACCGCGGCTTCTAGTGCCGATTCAGTGGAGGGCGTGGCGCCATCTTGGGGCAGTCCCAGATCCCGGTGGGACTCAAGTCAGTGGTCTGGCTGGGGGAGGGACTATGCCATATAACTCACATGCTCTCTCGGATGTGCAGCAGATGCGCGCAGCGGGCATGCCGCCGGCACGCCAAAGGCAAGCCCGTCTGCGCCCCGGGAGCGCCCAGCGCCAGCTATGCTGGCCATGATTTAACAGCAGATTTAGGCGTCACTGGAGGAACTTATGGAACTAGATTTTTCTAAATGTGATGGAGGCAAGCAGTGGGCAGTCCTCCACAGTCTATCTAGGACCTGCCCTTCTTGTAAATTTTGCTTTCACACGAGGCAGATAGGTCCTGCCCCTCAAGTAGAAAGGGAGTTCAGGATTCATGCGGCGCTCATTAACTCACGCTCTATGGCTAAACATGCTCTTAACATCCACAAGCTTATCCTGGACGAAAAGTTACATGCTCTATTCATAACTGAGACATGGTTAAATGAGTCTTGTGCCCCGGCGGTTGAGCTTGCCGTTCCTTTGGGTTATAAAATTGTTAGAGCAGATCGGAAAACCAGGAGAGGGGGCGGCATTGCAGTAGTGTTCATGGATACTTGGTCATTCACCAGTGAAGTATCAGGAGAGCTAATGGACGGAGAGGCTTTGGATTTTTCTTTCGTTCTGTCACCCCATTTTACGCGGGAGGCACATTGGTCTACCTTCCTCCCGGCTCTCCTGGAGTTTTTTTGAAAGCTCTGGATGATGTTATTGACCCTCGTGCTCTCCGCTTCTCCAAGGTTTTGCTCCTGGGAGATTTTAACATCCATCTGGATACTCCAGAGGCCCCTGATTCTAGTACTCTTATGGATTTGTTTAACCTGGCACAGCTGACACAGTGGATCAAGCTGCCCTCGCACACAGGGGGCCATCTGATTGACCTGGTCTGCTCTAACTTTGATGTATATGTAATGGAACCTACAAAAGTTACCTTGTTAGATCATTATCTGATCAGGTTCTCGTGGGCCATGGGGAAGCCTTTTTCCACCCCTGCTTTGCCCCATGGCTTGCCTTCTCGGAAGATTAATCTTCCGGCGCTATCTGAGGCTCTGCTACTTGCTCGCCCGGCACCCGTCCAAGATCTCGGCGGGGGCGGTTGATAGCTTCGACTCTTGGATTAGCCTGGGGTTGGCTCTACGACCAAACCCCTTTTTAACAGACAACGGAGATTTTCTCTGTCTAACCCTTGGTTTTCGGGCACTCTTAAATAGTTGAAATTGGGGTGTAAAAAACTGGAACGCTGCTGGTCGTCCGGAGTACTGTCCCTCCGCTAAGTCAGCTCTTATCACAGCTCAGAGGGACTACTATGCAGCCATTAGGAAAGCAAAGAGCGACTTCTATGCGGAGCGGATTGCGAAGGCCAACAACAATACTAAGGAGATTTTCTCTATTGTCAGAAGCTTTCTGTCTCCCTGTACCGAGCAAAAGGTCCTTCCAATTTCCTCTCAATGGTGCGAGGAGCTGTCCTCCTTTTTTATTGATAAGATACAGAAGATCCAGGACAGCCTAGGGACGAATCCCCTGGAGCAGAGATAGCTCCTTCTAATATCTTCTCTAATCCCCAGTGTGTCTACCCCCTTATTCTCTCCGTTTTTTCCCCCAGCCGGGCCTGACATTTTAGCCATCCTTAAGTCGGGCTCTCCCACAGACCCTTGTCCAGCTAGAGCTTTAGCTGGGGTAGCTGAGGTTCTTTCTCCAGAGGTAGCAGAAATTATTAATCTATCCCTTCACACTGCAGCTGTCCCTGGGCAATGGAAACATGGCAAACTCCTTCCCCTCCTTAAAAAACCCTATTTTGACCCTTCTGTACCAACCAATTACTGCCCTATCTCGCTTTTGCCGGCTCTGGCAAAAGTTTGCGAAAAGGTGGTTTTTCGACAACTTGAGGCCTTTGTGGAAGCCTCTGGTGCTCTTCACCTGGCACAATCCGGGTTTAGGACCTCCTACAGTACGGAGACCACGCTGGTTGAAATGGCTGAGGCAATTAGGGTGTGCTTGGACGGGGGCGGCAGGGCAGCCTTGATTCTGCTGGACCTCTCTGCTGCCTTCGACACGGTGACTCACGACGCTTCTTCTCGCCCGGCTATCATCCATTGGTATTGCCGGTCCCGCCTGGGACTGGATTACATCTTTTTTGGATGAGCACACTCAGCAGGTCTGGATGCCTCCCTTTTCATCTTCAGTTAGGGAACTATCTACAGGGGTTCCCCAAGGCTCTACGTTGAGCCCTCTGCTTTTTAATATCTATTTGACCCCCCTTATTTTTTTAGCAGAGGAGCTGGGAGCTAAAATAATAGCTTACGCGGACGACAACAAGCTCCTATTTACCTGGAAGAACTCCGACCTGGGCACTGACACCGCCCAGAGGTGCCTCTCATCTGTATTCCACTGGCTTGCACATGCCCAACTTAAGTGCAATGAGGATAAGTCAGAGGTACTTTTGTACGGTCAGTTACTGCCCGCCTTCAGAGAAACCGTGTGGCCCCCGGATTTTCCTCATCCCAACTCAGAAGGAGGCCCGGCGAAGAACTTAGGGGTCTGGTTTGGAGAAGATCTCCAGTGTTCAGTTCATATTAAAAAACTTACCAGAATTTGCTTCGGTACCCTTAAGGCCCTAAGGGGGTTCTTCCCCTTGCTACCAAGGCCAGCTAAGGAAATGGTAGCCCGTGCCCTTATCCTTTCCCGCCTTGACTATGCCAATGCTCTGTATATCGGCATCCCTGGCTATCTGTTGAAAAAACTTCAAACCATACAGAATGCTGTGGCTAGACTTCTGTTCAACATCTCTAGGAGATCTAGTGTCCAGCAGCACTTGCGAGACCTGCATTGGCTTCCCGTGGCCCAGCGGGTACAATTGAAAGCTCTTACCCTATCTCATAGAGCCCTTCAGGCCTTGGGCCATCTTATATCAGGAAACGCATTGCTTTCTATATTCCCAGCCGATCTTTGCGATCAGCCACTCAACGTCGGATGCTAATCCCCCAGTTCTGCAGGACTCGGTTGGGGGGTCAGTCCCTCTCCGTTAAAGCAGCAATTGCATGGAATACTCTTCCTGCGGATCTACAGCATATCCAGGACCTCAGACTTTTTAAAAAACAATTAGAAACCCAACTTTTTAATCAGTCTATCTAACAATCTTTTCTCATTCTGCTACAGTCACTCACGTGCCAGGACACTCTTGAGTTTTAGAGCGTTATACAAATCTTCTATAACATAACATAAATGCCACCCTTGGACCTGCAACCCCTACCTGCTCTTCCAGGGAAAGTTTGAAAAAGCCAGCCTCAGCAGACTGAGCCGGCAGGGTTTGCATGAAAGGAAGTGGTGAAATTAATTGCTTTCTGCAGCAGGTTTAATATCATGTGCTGAGGAACATTTTGACTGAAACGAACTTTACAAGACACGAAAGGGTTTTCAGGAATATAGTTACACTAGAATCTTCACTGATTCAAGTTTCAATCTGAAAAAAAGTTGTTTGGAAGACTAGCAAGTAGACGAAATAGTTATTTGTATTTTAGATAATGAATGAAAAATGATGCGTTTTATGAAGTTCTTCACATCCCGTCTAAGTGCTATAAATAGTAGGCAATAGTATTACTTAACACATGGTAGATATCATCATGTAGCTATCTTTCTGATTTATTCGGAATTACAGAAAGGGAGGAGAGGAGCCACAACAACTCTGCATCCATTTTTATAAAAGATAAGTATTCCATATTGAATGGTGTACAGGTAGATAGTTTGTGTTTATGCAGTGTTGACAGTTAAAAGGTGATCCAAGCATTTCCCATGGCAAATTGTGTTATCTGTGACCAAATCTGCAAAGTCTACGAAAGTGTTATCAGTGCATTTCAGAAATACTGATCTTTAGGCATAGCAAGATTTTAAAGAGAATCTCTCACTGAATGCAACAGCGCGCTTTCCATTTACCACCAAAGCTTCTTTTAATTTCAGGATCACAAGGTCGTGTTCCTTACCCATCCCATTGCTAAAAGTCTGCGTAAAAAGTCTAGCCTATATATTCATGTGACAGCCCTCAAGGGACTTCTCTATTTTTTTTTTGCAACACTGCAAAGTAATCTGTAAGTAATAGCATCCTGTGCGGTGCCTGGGCTGTGTGATCCAAATCCGTTCCAATAACAGGCATGCACATCACTTTAGAGAACAAAAGTGTTGCGGACTGGTGTGTGCGATATGGTCGGGTACTCCCTAGGACCCCTCTCAACAATTTAACCCCTGGTGCAAAGCTAGCCCCGCCCCGGTCTTCCCCTGCCCCAGGGATTGGACAACCAAACTAGGTGTTGTAAATTATTTGGATTAGGGGGGAGTGACCCCCCCCCCCCCCGGCCGTATTTATTAACAGTACAAAACAATATTTAAAACATTTCCTTTACAGAAAATTTTTAACGCAGAAAGTATCGTTTACATTGATAGACACATGTTGTTGCAAGGGCTAACCTTAACACATTCTAATACAGAAGGCACTCCTACCGTAAATCTAACAATGCTCGATATGACTTTCTGCGTGTCCCTTTTTGAGCCTGATTGCAAAGGCAACGTCTGGCAAGCTTCTCTCCCCTCCCTCTTTCAGTCCCAGGATACTGCCACTATTACTCCTGGAGCAAGGTTGCGCAGGGGGTACAGCTTATCGGACGGATCATTTTCCCCCGGGCCCCCCTACGCCCTGGCCTTGAACTCCATAAAAGGGGGCCGCAGACTGCTGCGCATGCGCGTACAGGGGTGGCCCCAGGCCCACTGGAAGGATGACTCCCTTGCCTCCGTACCCCGACAGCCTACTTACCGGCTGTCACTACCCCCGGAGTTACATGGTGCTGACCGCTAAGACCGCAGACTATGCTTACCAGTGTTGACCTTACCGCCACAGGCCAGCATAGTTGACCGACTATCTGGCCCCCCTCCTGCACTAGAAAGGTCCTGTACTTTGTTTCAAACCCTTGAGCCAGGCTATGATGTCATCCATAAATGCATGATTCCCTTTATGTGAAAGGTGCACCCCGTCCTGTAGAAAAAACTGCTCTCCCCTGATGTACCTGTGTGTTATTGTTCTTAATCTAGGGGTCCTAAACAATTTGTCGAATTTGTTGTTGAGCCGCTTTACCGCGTGATTCAACGCCCTGACTGATTCGTCCCCCCTCCACTGAAACCTCGGTATCATGTGGGACCACGCTATTATGGACTGAGGACCCTGCTTCGCCAGCCACCCCACTTCCTTGAGTAACTCTTCAGTCAATCTTCTCCTACCTATTTTTGCCAATTCACAAGCTGCGCTGTGCAAGAGAAACATAAAAAAGAAAATAAGTGGAGAGTTCGAGTTATTTTGCTGTCCCACTGCCACCTACTGCTTTCCCTGCCTAATTATCACCTACCATGCCCCCCCTTGCGCATCTTTTTGTCTCCTAAACCCCGTCAGCTCCCTCTGTACCCTATCTTAGTTTTGGCCTGTGCCCCCTAGCCCGTTCCTTCTCCTACTCTGCCCTCCTGTTGTTTTTCTTCCTTTTCCTAAGTCCTACCTTGGCCTCACTGTTACATGCCTCTTCCTTGCTCCTCCTCGTATCTTCCCTCCTTCTAGCATTCCTCCCACCCATGTTTTCCCTTCTTGCCCCTTTTCACCCTCATGTCTCCACAAGCTCTTTTGTCTTGACTTTATTTTTTTTTTATTTTTTTGTCAAAGGTATTTTTATTGCCATTTGATGTTGAACAAGAAAAACCCACGCATTCGTACTTTGTGTTTCAGTATGACGTCTCTCATATTGTTCGTTTATATTAATGCATGCCAAGTCACGTGCCCGCGGAAGGTTCTGATAGCGTTACTATAGGCTGATTGTGGTCAAATTACGAGGGAGGCTTAGGCGTTAGTTCGCATTGATATGAGCTTGCACAACCGGGACTCTCAGTTATCCTCTATCTACAATGCAAGCCGGATAGTGTCTCTTATGCTTGCCGGGACGGCACCTCCTAGGGAACCACTCTATATGCTAGAGGTTTGAACACACGGACCTTTCTCCAGCTTATCATGCTATCCTCTGGCTGCTACTCATGCTACCCCCTGCGTGGGATGATGTGCGGGATTGTCGCATGGTTTCTTTTTTCTTTATGTTATGTTATGTTATGTTATACAGTTTATTAAGCGCGCAGCTGCCCCAGCAAAGGGGCGTCCCGGCGCTAGTCCCAGGTGAAGAAACATAGCTGAGGAAGATAAAAAGACAGAGCGACACTATTTCTTCGGAAATAGATACGTTTTAATGGCTTTTCTAAATTGCAGTACATCCTTTATCTCTCGAATTTGAGCAGGAAGTGAGTTCCAAAGCTTAGCAGCCAGGAACCGAAAGGAATGACCTCCTGCTCTACTGAGCTTAAACCGAGGTACAACCAACAGATTTTGTCCTGCCGACCGCAAAGGCCGCGTGGGCACATACAGATGAAGCTGGGCTCAGTAGTTTAGGAGTGGATAGTCTGATGATTTTAAAAGCAATACACAGAGTTTTAAACTGTAGCCGCTGAGCCACAGGAAGCCAATAAAGTTTCCGGATAGTGGCCGATGTAGGACTAAAGCGTGGCAAGCCTATTAGTGCTCTAGCAGCAGAGTTTTGGATGCGTTGAAGGCGGATAATTTCCGCCTTATTAGCACCAATAAGTAAAGAACTGGCATAATCCAGCCTTGAAAGTACCGTCGACTGGACAATTAGTTGTCTGGTGGCAGGGTCGAAGAATTTCAAAACTGGCTTAAGGCTGCGTAGGATGCCAAAACATGTGGCGGCAACCTTCTTCGTATGGGCAGAGAAACTGAGCTCTGAATCTAACCAGACTCCCAAATTCTTCACTTCATTCTTCGGTTTTGGGGCTGTCCCCAGAGAGGATGGCCACCAGTTGTCGCCCCACAGGCTCACATTCCTACCAACCAACAATACTTCCGTCTTAGCAGCATTTAATTGGAGACAGTTAGCTGTCATCCAATTAGCAACTGCTGCCAGACCTGCTTTGAATCATTATGGTCCATGGTAAAGCCTTCCGTTAGGGCAACCACTATCTGCGTGTCGTCAGCATAGGAAACGATGTTAAGACCCCATGCTTTAGCGACCGCAGCCAGTGGTTGAATATAAATATTTAACAGGGTGGGGCTTAAGGCTGAGCCCTGTGGAACACCCTGCTCAATCAAACGTGCCACAGAAAGGAAGGGAGGAGTGGAAACACGGAATGTTCTACCGGTCAAAAACGAACGGAACCAGGCAAGAGCCCTATCCGTGATCCCAGCCTCTTCCAGGCGGTGAAGAAGGATCTGGTGGGAGACAGTGTCAAAGGCGGCACTGAGGTCCAACAGGACCAGTGCCGCTGTTTGACCATTGTCCATAGTGGAACGGAGGTGCTCAGTCACAGCCAGGAGCGCCGTCTCCGTGCTGTGGCCGGACCGAAACCCATGTTGGGTATCATCCAGAATGTCCCCAGCACTCAGAACGCTGGTAAGAACAGAGTTCACATGTGACTCCGCAATCTTCGCCACCCAAGGTAGCAAAGATATGGGTCTGAAATGTTCTGGTTTTAGTGGATCTAAAGTGTTTTTTTTTTAGAATAGGTGACACCCAAGCCTGCTTCCACCTAGCAGGGACAATAGCCGTAGCAAAAGAGTTATTGACAAGGTTCAATAGGGGAGGCAGGCAGGCAGTGAAGGGGCAATTCTCGGAATTGGTCTGGTTTTAAAGGGTCTGCTGGAGAACCAGATTTAATCTGTCTAGTAAACTTATCGAATTCTTCTCTAGACAGTTCTGGAATAATTAGCATCTTAGAAATTGAACCCAATACGGGGCCGAGAACAGGGTTCTCTTGTGGCACCGGGTCAAAAGCTTGATAAATGCCCCGAATTTTGTCCACAAAAAAGGTAGCCAATTCTTCACATAGGGCAGCCGAGGTCGGGGTAACATTATCCGACTTTTTCATATTGAGTTCATTAAGAATTTTAAAAATCACTTTGGCAGGGTTAGTCCTGGCTTTTATTTCAGAGGCATAAAATTCTGCTCGCACCCAACAAATAGCTTTCTGGTAAGCCTTTAGCTCCTTCATATAGCTAATCTTTTTCTGTAAGGAATAATCCTTTCTCCAATCCCTCTCATGTCTTTTGCAATGAGTCTTTAGGGCAACCAAGGTATAGTTATACCAGGGATTGGTATCTTTTGAACGTCCTTTGACCAATCTAGCTGGAATAAGAGTATCCAGCGCCCGGGTAAGCCAGGTGCAAAAGGAGTCATAGCCTGTCTCCATATCCGAGAAAGAGTCTAAAGGGTCAAGATCCAGCAGAGCTTGAAACTCCTCCAGCTGAAATTTATGCCAAGGTCTTTTGCATATAGCCCTTTGACTTTTGCATACAGTAGTGATAGCAACACATACGGACAGCTCCACTAAAAAATGGTCTGTCCATGTTAATGGCTTAGGAGTGGCAGTTCTAGAAAGTTCTATGGTAGTAAAAATGGGGTCCAGCACATTGCCTCCTATATGGGTAGAGCTTTTAACAAGTTGAAGAAGCTGAAAGGCCGCCAGGTCAGAAATAAGAGTGCGCACACTCCGATCTTGGTCAGAATCAAAATGAAAATTAAGGTCACCCAATATGCTAAAATTGGCTGACCTCACCGCATAAGCTTCCACCACTTCCAAAAGAGATGTATTAAAGCTCTGCATGGGTACAGGGGGCCTATATATTAAAAGACCAGTGAAGGTAAAATGGGTGTTAACAGAGATGCTGAAGTGTGCACATTCACTCCCTTTCAAATCGATTTCCTCAAAGGTGCAGGTGTAACTAGATCTAGTGATTACGCCAATGCCGCCCCCTCTAGTAGTTCTCTTCACTAGCATAATCGAATATTTAGGGGGTAGCGCTAAATTGGGAATGGTAGTAAGATCATCCCTCATCCAAGTTTCTGTCAGAAAAAGAATATCCGGGGCTTCGTCAACTAAAAGGTCAAATACCTCCGCATGATGCTTCGGGAGTGACCTAACATTCAGCTGTAGTATTTTCAGCCATTGCTGGGCAGAAGAATTAACACAGGCGCCTATCGTAGTAGGAGCTACAAGAGTAAATTGGGTACAGGGACAGGTTGCCGGACCACTCAAAGGATCGAGCGGACCTAGGCATCCTGTAACCTTAGCAGGACGCAAGCCTAGCAGCTCCACTTTAGAATATACTATATTACCTGGGGGATTAGGTCCAGCATCTCTGGCGGGAGGCGCCGGACTGGCGTGGACGGGCGCAGACGGGCTTGCCTTTGGTGCGTCTTCGGCGCGCCCGCTGCGACCGCTGCGCAGACGATGTCCAATGCACATTTATAGGACGTGAGGAGGGTGGGAGGAAGTAAAACAACTAGTCCGCAGTTCTGAATGACCCCCCCAAGATGGCGGCTTACCCCTGTCCAATCCGGAATCAGCACCTGATCGGCTGCGCTAGGATCCGAGGACGAGCTGAAGTGGGGCAAGACAAATGGAACCGCACCAGTGCAGGTACCGATTACAAATGTGCCGAGAAGTCAGTGAGTTTTAAAATAAACACAACATATGTAAATTCACAAACAGGCTAAAAACGTGCAAAGATTGTTTAAAAGACGATAATAGTCCCTCAGTCTCCCGGCTTCCGCCTCAGGAGTAGCTACACAAAGGAAGAGCACGCGGGCGCTTCTGGCTCGGTTTTTAAGTCCAGGGAGGGCGGGAGGAAGTAAAACAACTAGTCCACAGTTCTGAAAGACCCCCCCAAGATGGCGGCTTACCCATGTCCAATCCGGCGTCAGCACATGATCGGCTGCGCTAGGATCCGAGGACGAGCTGAAGTGGGGCAAGACAAATGGAACCGCACCAGTGCAGGTACCGATTACAAATGTGCCGAGAAGTCAGTGAGTTTTAAAATAAACACAACATATGTAAATTCACAAACAGGCTAAAAACGTGCAAAGATTGTTTAAAAGACGATAATAGTCCCTCAGTCTCCCGGCTTCCGCCTCAAGAGTAGCTACACAAAAGAATAGCGCGCGGGCGCTTCTGGCTCGGTTTTTAAGTCCAGGGAGGGCGGGAGGAAGTAAAACAACTAGTCCGCAGTTCTGAATGACCCCCCCCAAGATGGCGGCTTACCCCTGTCCAATCCGGCGTCAGCACCTGATCGGCTGCGCTAGGATCCGAGGACGAGCTGAAGTGGGGCAAGACAAATGGAACCGCACCAGTGCAGGTACCGATTACAAATGTGCCGAGAAGTCAGTGAGTTTTAAAATAAACACAACATATGTAAATTCACAAACAGGCTAAAAACGTGCAAAGATTGTTTAAAAGACGATAATAGTCCCTCAGTCTCCCGGCTTCCCCCTCAGGAGTAGCTACACAAAGGAATACCCCGCTATCTTTAACCGTGCCCTTTTCTGTGTCTCTTTAACTGTTGGCAGGCACACCCATCCATCCCTTGCTCCTTACTTCTTTTGCCCGTTTACTCTTTCACCTCCCTCATTCCTATCCCCAAGTTATTTTGCTGTCCCACTGCCACCTACTGCTTTCCCTGCCTAATTATCACCTACCATGCCCTCCCCCCTTGCGCATCTTTTTGTCACCTACTCCCCGCCAGCTCCCTCTGTACCCTATCTTAGTTTTGGCCTGTGCCCCCTAGCCCCCACACCCTGCACACCCTCACACCCTGCGCACCCTCACACCCTGCGCACCCTCACACCCTGCGCACCCTCACACTCTGCACACTCTGCACCCTAACACACTCTGCAATGGAACATACACTCCAAATCCCACTCAGTGCCACATAATTACACAGCACTCAATGCAACATACAATCCAATTACCACTCAGTGCCACATAATTACACACCACATAATTACACTGCACTCAATGCAACATACACTCCAAATACCACTCAGTGCCACATAATTACACACAACATAATTACACTCTACTGAATGCAACACACACTCCACACAATACCACTCAGTGCCACATTATTATATGCTACATAATTACACTGCACTCAATGCAACATACACTCCAAATAATACCACTCAGTGCCACATAATTACATGCCACACCGTTACACTCTACTGAATACAACATACACTCCTCATAATACCACTCAGTGCCACATAATTACACGCAACATAATTACACTCTACACAATGCAACATAAATACTCCATATAATACCAGTGCCACATAATTATATGCTACATAATTACACTGCACTCAATGCAACATACACTCCAAATAATACCACTCAGTGCCACATAATTACATGCCACACCGTTACACTCTACTGAATACAACATACACTCCTCATAATACCACTCAGTGCCACATAATTACACGCAACATAATTACACTCTACACAATGCAACATAAATACTCCATATAATACCAGTGCCACATAATTATATGCTACATAATTACACTGCACTCAATGCAACATACACTCCAAATAATACCACTCAGTGCCATATAATTATATGATACATAATTACACTGCACTCAATGCAACATACACTCCAAATACCACTCAGTGCCACATAATTATACGCCACAAAATTACACTCTACTGAATACAACATACAGTCCCCATATTACCACTCAGCGCCACATAATTACACGCCACATAATTACACTCTTCTCAATGCAACGTAAATACACTCCACAAAATACCACTCAGTGCCATATAACTACACACCTCATACTTACACTCTACTCAATGCAACATAAATACACTTTATCTATCTGTCTATCGCCCTCACTCTAGCTGTCTATCTATCGCACTCACTCTATCGCCATCACTCTATCTATCGATAGCCCTCACTCTATCTATCTATCGCCCTCACTCTATCTATCTATCACCCTCACTCTATCTATCGCCCTCCCTCTATCTATCGCCCTCACTCTATCTATCTATCGCATCACCATAGCATCACTCAGCACCACCACAGCATCACTCACTGGAACCACAACATCACTGTGCGCTACCACAGCATCACTGAACGCCACAGCATCACTCGTCGCCACCACAACATCACTCAGCGTCAATCTGTGCAACCATTCAGCAACAACTGGTTCAAATATGTTCTCTCAATGTTTCAAGCTTTATTACACACTAGCAGCCCGCCCCGACGTTGTCCGGGTATTGAATAGAATGTGTGTAATGTGTGTATTTGGCAAGGGCAATTTATTTTAAAATCTCGCGGTAGACAACATTTTTTGTTTCATTAGAATAGGGAGGGAGAAGGGCCAGCTGCAGCCCTGGTTGATTTTAGCAGGCGTGTGTAATTGGTGTAGTGATCCGACGCCTGAGCCCGGCTACAGCCCTGGTTGATGTTAGCAGGCGCGTGTAATGTCCTTGAATGAGAGAGTTATGAGCCGCAGGTAAATCCGTTTAATGAGAGAGTTCAGTGACAGTAGGAGTAGGAGAGGCTGCAGTAATTGTCCCTGCAGACACGCTCATTTGCGTGTTCCCCCGCTTGAGGCCCAGATGCAGGCCTGTTTGATGTTAGCAGGCGCGTGTTCCCCCGCTTGGGGCCCAGCTGCATCCCTGGTTGATGTTATCAGGCGTGTGTAATTAGTGTACTGATCCACCGCCTGAGCCCGGCTAGAGCCCTGGTTGATGGTAGCAGGCGCGTCTAATTTCGTTGACTGAGAGAGTTCAGTAACAGCGAGCAGGAGAGGCTGCAGTAATGTTACTTACCAGGCCTCCAGCTGAACATGTTTGTCATGCCCCCAGCACACAGCCACAGCAGACAATCTTCTGATTAATGAACGACCCACATGGCATGAAGGGCGGAGCGTAGCACACGCCCCCAGCACTTCTCACGCCCCCAGCGTGCTCCTTGATGCGGCGCCATTGCGTTCACATGGCATGAAGGCCGGACACACGCCCCCAGCGTGCCCCTTGATGCTGCGCAGCAACATAATTGGCGCTTGTATGTATGACTCACATGGCATGAAGGGCGGACACACGCCCCTGGTGTTTGTCACGCCCCCAGCACACGCCCACAGCCCACGATGTGATGGCCGTACCAACATTCGGTCCGGAGGTGCAGAGAGTAGGTGTATAAGCCAGAGGTATCCTGGAAAATAAATAGATGGGATACTTAGCCCTTCGAGACCATGGGGCACAGTTAGGCCCTGTTTCATGAACCACGTGATTAAATTTGTTACGTAGGTACCAGATGCATGCTTTATTACTGGCAGCATTTATCATTTTTGGTTTCTTTCTTTAGCTCATTGGAGCATCTATTAGGAGTGGCGAACACAGGGCTGGTCACTGTGTAGTCCTGAGGAAGTGCTAGGGGGACGCACAAAACTAGTTGACAGATAGGAATTGATAGGTACACCTGAATACATTGGGATTTAGGCACCCTAATCATTCTACCCCGGTTTTAACTGTACCACCTAGGAGCCAGAATAAAATTGTTTGTAGCTTACTAGGCAGGTAATTTGAACTATTCACAGATACTCCACTCCATCACATCACTACTTCTGCACCACACATAGTCAATATTTAAGTGCTCCTACGTAACCCGCAAGTCGTAGCACGCCCCAGTCCGTAGAGGGCTGGGAGGACCCCCATGATGAAGCATGTCACCATGGGGCAACCCTGGTGAGTGAGGGGACACTAAGAAAAAGAGCATTTTCTCTTTTTCTCTCATTGTATACACTATTCCAACCCCAGTGAGCGTTGTGAATAGGACAACAGTTAACAGCTAGGCTCCTGATCTCTGTCCTGGAGATTTTTTGTGACGTACCACATGCCCCCAGCGTTAGTCACGCCCCCAGCCCACGCCCACAGCACAACGCAGACACGCCCACAAGGGACTACTTTACTGGCACGGTTATTTTACCTTTTAAATGTATATGGTGTCCTACGGTACAATTGTATGTCTTGCACTGTATGATTGTGATGAACACCACTGTTTCTTGAAAAGTTAATAAAAACAATTTAAAAAAAATAAATGTATATGGTGGCAGTCTGCATAGCCTATGTCCTTCTGCTGCAACTGCCCTTTCCAACGCTGTATTGGGTGTTGTGATTGGTGCTGTGGTTACTGAGATTACCCGCCTCAAAAGTTTGGGCTCTCTCTTTATAATATTAGTATGGATGTCACAAAAAAAGTTCATATTTCACTTCTGTTCTTGGATTTTCGTCACAATAAAATACAATGACCATAATCTTCACAAAAGTTATTTACAAAAGCTGTTGCCATTATAAATTACAATAACTTGAAAGAAATCAAAGCCGCAATTGTAGATTACCTCAAGCACAATGACAATGGCGAAGTAGGGAAGGACATCATATGGGACGCCCTCAAAGCAACACTAAGGGGGAAACTAATAAACATCAAATCCAGGATGAACAGAAGCAGAAACAAGAAAATCTCTGAGATAGAGGAGGAGATAACAGCACTGGAGAGAGGTCACTGCGCAAACATAGCAGACAAGAACACGCTCACCCAGCTCACAAAAAAGAAATATGAACTGAACAAGATTCTAAGCGAGAGGGCGGGGTGCTGGCTAACAAAGTTCAAATCAGTCAATCTATGCGCAGCAAACAAAGCAGGGAAACAACTGGCATCCTACCTAAAGGCAAAACAGAGGCAACACATGATAGCAGCGATAACAGATCAAACAAACAAGTCCCAAACAACGAACAAAGGAATACTGGAAGTCTTCAGACAATTCTATCAAGAGCTATATGCCGAGGACAAAAACCTGAGCAAAGATGCAGGACTAACTCTGCTTAATGACACCAACCTGCCAAAACTCAAGGAGGAGGAGAGGGAGTCGCTTGAAGCCGACATAACTGAAAAAGAGATTGAAACAGCCATAAGCCAACTAAAACAGAACAAAGCGCCAGGACCGGATGGATACTCCGCAATGTTCTACAAAACCTTCGGCGAAAACATCAGAACGCTAATGGCACAAACGTACTCGACATGCATCCAGAACGGGAAAATGACGGAGTCCATGAGCGAGGCCAACATCACCATAATCCCCAAGGAGGGGAAAGACCCACAATTCCCCCAGAACTACAGACCAATCTCGCTAATAAATGTCGACTGCAAAATCTACGCAAAGGTCCTGGCCAATAGACTAAACAGAGTCTTGCCAGATATCATCCACACCTCGCAAGTGGGATACATCAAAATCAGGCTATCGCAGGACAACACAAGGCTACTGTGCCATCTGATCAACCACACAGCAAGGAGTAATGAACAAGCAGTCATGATAGCGCTAGATGCGGAAAAAGCCTTTGACAGAGTCTCGTGGCCCTTCCTGAGGAACTGCATGGGGCGCTTCGGACTGGGGGAAAAATACACGGCAATGGTTATGGCCCTCTACAACAAACCAAAAGCAAAAATAGTGGTAAACGGAAGCGCATCCGAAACGCTCACGCTAGGAAGAGGCACCAGACAAGGATGCCCCCTCTCCCCCGGCCTTTTCCTGCTGGCTCTAGAACCCCTTCTGGCCAGAATAAGAGACAACACAGGTATAACAGGCGTCAAGATCAAAGAGAAGACAGTCAAACTAGCGGCGTATGCAGATGACATCCTAATCATAACAGCGAACCCCTCTTCGTCCATAAAAGCGCTCATGGTAACAATAGGAGAGTACGCGGGAGCCTCAGGCTACAAACTCAACAAGGACAAATCGGAATGCAAGCCAATGAATGTCCACACCACAAGAGAGGTCCTAGGAGATTCCGGACTGGCATGGCAGACGAAACCACTAAAATACCTAGGACTGCACTTTGGAAGGGATCTCACATCAACGCTCCAACACAACGAGGACCTCACAGTGAAAAAAATAAAAGAAAGGCTAGAACTGTGGTCACCAAAATACATAAGCTGGTGGGGAAGAATAGAAACCATCAAAATGATGATAACCCCAGCGATAAACTACACGCTAACAATGCTACCACTCCCAATGACAGAAGCCTTCCACAAAAAATTAGACCAACTCATAAACGTCTTCCTATGGAAAAACAAAAAACCCAGAATAAGCCTACAAAAACTAAGACTGACAAGGGACCTTGGAGGCCTCAATCTGGCAAACTTCAAAACATACCAAACGGCATGCCTGGCAAGACAGGGTATTGCCTGGATAGACGATACACAAACATACAAACCAGTCTGGCTAGAGGTTGAGAAAGACATCCTGGGAGGGCTCAAGCCAATAGCCCTTCTAACAGCAAACAGACACCCCCAAAAGACAAACGCCATACTGAAGCACACGAGGGAAGCGCTGATGAAAATAGACAGACGCATGGCGCAGAAGCTGAGAGGCACAGCATGGGAGTCTATCTGGTTCAACACAAAAATAACTTATCATGGAGCGACAATGCAAAACGACACATGGATCGAGAAAGGTATCAGCCTCCCCAACCAGACGGAAACAAAGCAAGGACCGCTGACGTTCCAGAACCTACAGCAGCTACACGACCTCCCAAACCAAGAGCTCTACAACTTCCTCAAGATCAAGACAGCCATAACGAAAGCGAACTTACACAAAGGGGAGCCAAGCATCATCAAGTACCTGCAAGTCCTCAACTCAGCAGGTCACCAAACTGCAAAGATCTACAAGCTCCTGAGCCCCTCCACACTGGCGCAGAACAAGAAAGCCACCAACGCATGGGAGACGATCCTGGGCAGGCAACTAAATGAAATAGAACGGGCAAAAATGTGGAGCTCGGCGACAACGAACAAAATCACCCCACAACTAGCGCAAACAAAGTATTGGCTACTCCACAGGGCCTACTGGACACCATCCAAGCTCCATAAGGTCGGCATCGCCGAATCGGGCAACTGTTGGAACTGCCAGAAAGAAGAGGGCACCCTCGAACACCTCATCTTCACATGTGTGAAAGTCAAGAGGTTCTGGACACAGATAAACACCTTTATAAATGATATGCTCAAAGCCGACCTAACAATCAGCTTCGTAAGCCTGGCGACAGAACACCTGACCGCGAACCTAAAAAGTAGAGAAGAGAGAGAACTACTGGACCTACTCCTCACAGCAGCCCTTAAAATAATCCTGACTAACTGGAAGAACACAGCCAAAGCAAACTTTAAAACATGGATTAATTGGGTCACCTTCCTGAGAGGGGCAGACAACATCACAGGCAACTTCTCGAAAGAACATAACGCCAAACTACACATGTGGGGCCCACTCGACGACCACCTGAGGAAAGCCCAGTAAAGGACAACGATCCCCCTCCCCCCCCCCTCCCCCTCTCTCCTTCCCTCTTTCTCTCCCTCTTCTCTCCCTCCTCGTAACTGAGGGAAAACAAACGAGAAAAAAAAGCGCGCATCCACAAATGGACTGTAGATATAAAAAACCGCTAATGTACGCTCCACCTGTATATATATATTTTTTTGTATGTTTCTGTGTATTCGTGCTGATGCCAATAAAAAGCCTTTTTAAATAAAAAAATAAAAATAAAATACAATTATGCTCCTGTCGAGACATGTTCCTAACTTGTCATAATTGATAGAGCCATCCTTGATGTACCATCGTATATTAAGCACTAAGTATCGCTCGCCTATCAAGTACAATTCTTTACATTTAAAATAAAAACACGCGCAGACAAAGCTGCAAAAAAAAAAAAAATTACAATAACTTTTATTTAAGTATTAATTATTTTTTAAAAAAGCCATTTTTATCTGTAATATCAATACATCTAAGTCACGTAAATACAACACATATTGCATTACAAATACTATAGGTGTCACATTTGCGAAAGTTAAAACTATTGGCATTGTAAATAACAAAGCTATTAATTTCGCTATTTTCAAAACCAACACATAAATAAAAAAATTGTCATTTACAATACCAATAGCTCAAACTTTCCTATTGAGAGACCTATTGCATTGCAAATGCTTGTTTATAAGTGTTAAAGTGATGGGTTTCCTTAAATTTAGGGGAATGCATATAGCATCCTCGTCGGTTTCTTGGAAACCTGTAAAGTTTAGAGCTGTAACGGCGTTTTCGCCTGCAGATCCACTGGCCCCGGGATTATCTTTGTCGGCCATTTAGTTGACTGAAAGTTTGAAGAGCAAGCTTCAAGGAAACAAAGATAAGGTGCACAATATTTTGGAACACTGTATCCTTCAACGTTGAACAAATCAAAAAGCTAATACATAGGATTTTTCATCCTACTCAGCTATGGCGGATATTATCCCTTCCCCACTCCAGACGTCTATTGGAGTTTTACGGAAAAAGGGGATCTCTGAGAAAAGCACGACTGAGTTACTCCAGTATCTAGTGTTAAATTAGTGCCCCACCAAATGTTGGGCGCCATGTAGTGTAGTTCCTATATTCCCAATAGGCTCTGCGCATTGGAATAATATACACTATAGATTTGACATAGGACTGAGGTCAGTATGTCTCTATCGAGTATACTGAACTTAATTGTGAGTGCCAGCTAGCTCAGAGGTCATGAGTAACTTTCTCGAATACACAAGAAGGGATTAGTTTCTGACAACTGCATAAACATGACAACTTTGTTTCCCCAAGAATAAAACGTATCTTCAGAGTCGTGGAAACAATGGAGAACTATTTCATTCAGTCAATCGTGCATGCTTCGCTTCTACAGAATTGCAGAGAAAATAGAGAGACGGGCGTTTCAATAAAAGGGGTTTATTGAACAGCTTTCTTTCTCATGCAAGGGAGGTGAACTGCTACAATCGTTAGGCAGAATGCAAAGTATAATGCGTACAGCGTAAACAGTAATATAAAATAATACTGTAATACCATTGTCTGGTGCTATGACATATAAAAATACATACATAGATAACACAGGCGAAAATCCTCAACTGGTGCTTCTAAAATACGCCTACCCCAATGTACCTAACCTAAGTCTAGTACGAGGGAAGAAGTAAGTGCTGTCTTTAGCATAGGTTTAGTTTTGCGAAGAATTGCCAAAGATTTCTCTAGGTTCTAATCAGCTCCATACCTTAGAATGAGAGAGGTTGGTATCTCTTTCACAGACTCGATTACCAACACCCCGCAAGGGAAGTCAGAAAAACTGGAGCTGGATTCTCGGCAGAGGAGGACAAGCTTCTTGTCAGTGCGTCAGCTGGAGAGGTGGCTTCCTTCGGCACTTGCTGTAGCGAGCTGTGTCGTGCAAGTAGGTAGTCGAACTGCACCGAACCACACTGTGCTTTGCCATAGCACGTGAAGGTATATTTATACCTTGAAGGTGTTTAGGAATGCCAGCTTTGACGTAAAGTCGGGCATATGAACGTCATGAATGAACCCCTAAGGAATAGATGTTCATGTAAAATAACTGAGTTCTTGGAGAAATCAATATTCAAGCAAGGTGAAGTCCCTAACGGCTTAAGATTCTGGTTTTCCAAGAAATCGTTGTGACGTAGATGAACGGATGGAAGTAGCCAAGCCTGTATTTGGGCTACATGGGCTATGCCTAAATAAGGACTGGATTTCTATGACTATATAAGTGCAACACGAATAGTACCTATATAAGGGCATTAATCGGGAAATTCAATCGGAATCTAAAATCGAACACAACAAATGATTTTGTGGGAACCCTGAATAGGAATGAACTTAATCTTAGATTTTCTAGTAAAATACATGCAAATGAAATTGAATTTCTAGAAGTAAAAATAAGTGTTGTTAAACACAAATTGGAAAGCACATTATTTCGCAAAAAAACAGCTGGTAACAGTTTCCTGCATGCTGATAGCTGTCACCCCAAGAATGTAATTAACGGCAAACCATACGGAGAACTTCTTAGGGCAAGAAGGAACTGTACCTCCGAGGAAACCTTCTATGATGAAATGAATAAGATGAAAATGAGATTCAGAGAAAGAGGCTACTCTAAGAAAGTGATAGAACAGGCCAGTAATAAAAGTAAGAACTGTGAAAAGGGATGACTTACTGTGGTTTTGACAAAACACACTGACACATCGTTTGCTAATAAGCCTTGATTTAGATGCCAACTATTGGCTTGGATACAAGATATAAATATTCTTACTTTTCAAAATTGTACCAGAGTACCACTAAAGCTACTACTTTAGTATTTAAACAAATGTATGTAACTTCACTTGTTGTCCATCTTTATTGTTGATATGACCTGTGGGGTTTAAAAACAGATCAACTGACCACATCACATGATGCATATGAAACGCGTTATGCTGAACCTTCCAACAAATAATAAAGGATTTTAAACAACTACAACAGCTGGTAGGCTCCATTTGCCTCTGGGAGCAGAGGCTGTCTCTTTTGGAATATATGATACGGACGACGCCCGCGTAAAGAGCCCCGGTCAGCCAGGCAGGGCATCCACAGAGCGTCACATGCATTTGGAAATATGTATACGTTTTTGATAAAGTATCAAGTTTCATGAGAGGGGCAAGTCAGTAGAGACACGCATTTTAAAAAGAAGACACGTGGGCTCCATTAGCATCGTGCCGCGCTGGGAGAAAAAATTGTTTAAAATTAAAGTTAGACGAGACACGCACGACAAAAGAAAAGTCGAGCGGCCACCATTTTTAAAGTCCAAGCAGGGCATGCTGCATTGCAAAAAAAAGTCATTACTTTGTGGGTGAGTGTGACATACCTGCAACAGCAGGTTGGGTAAAGTCTTTTAAGAATATAGTGCTCTAGATTGTAAATAAAACATACATCGCAGCAACACATGTAAGCGGGCAGTCACAATGGGAGTTTACAACATGAGAAAAGGTGGCTCTAAGGGAGAACTAAGCCTATTTATTTATAAATGTTATATAGCATAAGAGAGATGCAAAGGTATCAGAGCGCTTTACATTAAAAAAATAACCTAACGCAGCTTTACATAGGATGCATAAAATGAGAAATAGAATAACGAAGTTCGGCGTAGGATGCTATACACTAGCAAGCATAAATAGAGATAGAGAGAATCAGGGAAATAAAAGTGTGTTTACAGTGTGCAGACTACTTAGAAGATCATAAATTATAGAAGTGAATGGCATACTAGACAGCTGAAACAATCAAATAACTAACTATCCCAAACGGTCGAGTCATGGTGAGAGTGAGCTATTGGAGCCTAGTTCAGTTGGCGTGTGTGGTAAGGTATTTGTTGAGGAGAAGGAGTTTCAGGTTCCCTTTGAAGCTGGAGAAGGAGCGGTGGCATCTCTAGGGAGTGCATTCCATATACTGGGTACATTCTATTGACCAATGAAAAGCCACCATTTACAAATGACAGTAACAGGAGACAATTAAAAAGATGGGCAGAAAGTGGATGGAGCTTCACTCCCATATCCTGAATACAGCATATCTCAAAGGGACAACGCAAGCGCTACCTAGGCGAGACCTAAAAAGGCCCCTGAATGGGAATAAAAGCCATTGTTAGCCTAATGTTATTCAAATCTGGAGGCTAGTCAAATGTAGAAAGCATGTTAAGACTCACTGCCCAGCCGGGATGAGATGAAAACTGTGGATCAATGTTTTGTCCACGGGGCAAGGTAACCTAATTAGGAAAAATAATTAAATTAGGATGATATACAAGATATGGTGCCAAAGTTAATAATGCCCTCTTTGATGCAATCTTTCCTAGGTTTTCAGTGCAGGGCAGTAGAAAAACAAATTTGAGTGCGGCACTTCTTTACGATCCCAAAGGGATTCTGTAAGGACAGTATTCACTTGTCCTTGCTAAAATTTACATTTTGTTACAATCAGTCAAAGAACTTAAAGTATAAGTAAAAGAGAGGGATTCATATATTTATTAGAAGTTTCAAAACTCCACGTTCGATTTCTGAAGAACGAATAAATCTGTGTGGCTTCTCTCCGCGCTTCTGGTTAACGAAACACGGCAGAGAAGACCTACAACATAAGGGTTTAGCTGCCGCCTGTATGGTACAAGTGGGATGATACGAAGTATGCATCTAAGACTACCCAAGGTTACAGTCCTGTTTTTCTATTACAAATGTACTTCAAATGTTTAGTTTGATTTAAGTTATTCCTGTAACTGTTAAAAATGAAGAGATATATCTTGAGAAAAGAATTTGTCACAAGGGGAGGATGAGAATTAAGAAAAAAAAATCTCCTGGTTTTATAGATTCCATCTTGTTTGTTACACAACGTGGATGTCACTGTCTGTGATGGTGAAACCGGGACTGCTCTTGTGAAGGAAATGCCACGGAGTGCGAGCTGCCCAGACCTATAATAGAGAGTTCTCAACCACAATATTTTGGCAAAGAGGTCAAGCCAGGAATAAATGAGCGAGTTTTGTGGCTGCCCAACTCAGTGAACTAACCTATTTAAAACAGGCGTAACCCAATTTAACCCTAAGGCACCTGGGTAAGGACATGCAATTGCAATAAATAAACAATGCCTCGGGATAGATAGATATACTAAACAGTATGTTGAAGATAATCCTATTTTCAATCTTCCTATAGATGTAAATCTATTTAGAATAACTTGTATAAAATTCAAATATCCATAGTCAATGGCCAAACAATATATGTACTGAATTTAAGGTTCTTTGAATTGTATTTATTTCATACGTATCTTTGAAAAAAGCTGTCTTTTTTATATTCTGAAAGACACATATACACAAAAAAACATTTCAACACCATATATATATACATAACACCATATATATACATATATTTACATTGTATACATAAAACACAAACACAGACCAAATTCCTGTCTTGTTGCTCTCTTCGTCCTTATTTCAAAGTTGGATGCACCTCACTTTATATTCCACAATGTGCAATCCCTTCCCAATTAGATCACCATCCTGGAGTCACCTAGCGGTTTTATCAATTCAAACCCCTAGTTTTTCAGGTACTCCCAACTTGTTCTATATTATTTCAATTTATTGTGGTGTCTCAAGATTACTGTTGACGCGTTTCAGCCACTATTCTTAGTTGGCCTCATCAGGACTAGGGCAGTCGAGTGCAAGAACATTCAATTTCATCAACAAAGTCAAGAAATACTTGTAAATCTCGACACAGAATACATCTTATGTACACCTATACACATATATCTACATATATATATATATATATATATATATATATATATATATATATATATATATATATATATATTACCTACTGGCAGTCGCCAGTAGGTATATATAGTTAGGATTTTTTCCCTATGGGATTTTTGAAAATTCTATGTCTAATAACTTTGGCGTTTGTGGACGGAATTGGCTGAAATTTTCAGGAAAATGGCACATTTTGTTTCTGAGCAGCCCTTGAAAATTTGGGGGGGTTCGTCACGGGGGGGGCCGAGAAAAAAGGGGGGTCCCAAAACGTGTTTTTAACATTGAGTTTTCCATAGGGCGGTTGGCCTCACTTTTAGCCCGAAGGGCTGAATGGATTTGCACGAAACTTGGCAAAATTGTAGGGACTGGTAGCCCGATGTGCCTTTTGTAGGTCTCAATATATGTGCTTCAGTGGATTTTGAGAAATTAACGTTAAAAAAAAGATATATATCTGTAACAGTGGACCGGGCAGCGCTCCAGTTCGCGTACTTTTCGCGCAACGGAGCTTTGTGAAGCGAAGCTGATTGGTTCTCCGGCGTCTGTAAACATTCCAAACAGTCCGTAGCGGCCGCCATCTTGTCTCTCGGTAGGATCGAGAGACAAGAGGAGGCCAAAGCGAAGGGGCAAATGACCATAAGGGGGCATAGTAGATTCTCGCTGACCCCCTAGGTTTGATGTGGAGGTTTTAAAAGGGCCCCGCGGGGCAAAAAAAAAATAATTATAATAATAATCGAACGGCTGAATGGATTTGCACGAAACTTGGCAAAATTGTAGGGACTGGTAGCCCGATGTGCCTTTGCTAGGTCTCAATATATGTGCTCCAGTGGATTTTGAGAAATTAACGTTCAAAAAAAGATATATATCTGTAACAGCGCTCCGCTTCGGAGCTTTGCGAAGCTGATTGGTTCTTCGGCGTCTGTAAACATTCCAAACAGTCCGTAGCGGCCGCCATCTTGTCTCTCGGTAGGATCGAGAGACAAGAGGAGGCCAAAGCGAAGGGGCAAATGACCATAAGGGGGCATAGTAGGTCGTCCCTGACCCCCTAGGTTTGATGTGGAGGCTTTAAAAGGGTCTCGCAGGGCAAAAAAAAAAATATCGTTTTTTTAGTTTTTTTGCGTGGAGTGCGCCCGGTTCGCGAACCGGGAAGCGTTCTGGGGAGCGTACTTTCTTGAAAATTAGTGAAAAAAGTTAGAGTAAAATAATAATTGTGAGTGATCAGATGTAGGGTAGCTCTGAGAAGAGCTTTTGGGTTTATGGTACATTTAGGTACTTATAAGTAGGTACCAATGCACAGTCTTAAATTCAAAATGAAAACTCTGTTGCCCTCATCTGAGAAGTGAACTCCATCTCCTCTGTAGATATCTTGCATGTAGTAACGCAAGTTATTGTTGTACAGGGAGCCCATTCCATGGTCTCTCATGTAAGCTGAAACAGATTTGTTTACATGCTTCCTCGACTTCTCAATTTGTGGACAAAATTGGTTTGACCACCTCCATTTCTGTCTTTGGCATATATTTGAATATACCAAGGCAGTCTGAGGAAAAAGTGCCCTCAATTGCTCAAAGGTGTCCTTTAAAAGCATTTCCAGACCTACCCCAGTCAAAGTGCCCAAATCATTACCTCCACAGTGCACAATTAACAGGTCAGGTTTTGGCAAATGCATAAAGGTTTTCACCAATGGTATCAATTGGTGACATTTTAATCCTCTGTGGCCAAACCACTTAATTTCCACATCTTGTAAATTGAGGTTAGGTAAATTCCTGTTCTCAGCATACCTCTGAGCCCAATAGATGTAACTATGTCCAACAATCCAGACAGAAAACATGGTGAGAGAAGGTTCTCCTGCAGTCAGATGAAGTGTGGCAATGAAATGGCAGTTGAAAAAATAAGAGTTTAAAATGAAAAAAACTGTGGAGTTTCTGTGTTAATGAAGCAGTAACAGTGATTGGTGGATTATGATTGCTGAAAACAGAAAGTTAGGGTGCATGGATGAGTTGTTTGAAAGATGTATTTTGAGTGGTCAAGAAAAAATCATTAAATGAAAGAATGCACTGGATATGAGGTGCACTGAGAGTTCAGAGTTCAATTGCAACATTGTTGTGTGAACTTGCAAACACCAGAGGTCTTCCAAGACGTGGTTGCCATGCAGAAAAGGTATGAAATGGCAGAGGGGGGAAGGGTTTTCATTTGAAAAAAAGTGAGGGAAGAGTTTTGATTGGGTGACATGAGAGATATGTGTGAAGAATGACAGCATTTCTGTGCTTTTGATAGCTGCAGACTCTGGAGTGCATACCTTTTGCTCTGCTGAAGACAAATTGGTGTGTTTCTGAGACTGTTTTGAAACTCAAAGTATTTGCTAAGGTGAGAAAAGATTTCTTTAATTTAGATAGAAAATAGTGTGCTTTAAGGAGAAAATTATGAAGAAAGTTGTGTTTTTCAAATGTTGCTTTGTCTCAAGTGTTTTACAAATAGATGTTGTTTCTTTGAGAAATTGTAATTGGAGAAAATGTGAAGTATTAGTACTGACAGGGTTTTTATGTGCATAGGAGCTGTGGAGTGTTTTCAAATTATGACTTGTAAATCGTTTTTGAGAAAAAGCAATGGTTTTAATATTGATGACAAGGACATAATGGTGTCTGCTTCTTTATAAGGTAATTGAGAGTCTCTGATGTTATTTTTCCCATTTCAATGTAAGAAGTTTGTCTGTGGAGCAAATTGCTTGTAAATATGCTCCCACCTGTGCATGGCAAATTTAGATTTTGAATGTTTGCGTTACATAGGCATGTTAAAGGTGACTGAAACATGCTGCAAAGGCAATCAAAAAACGCTTTTATGTGTCTTAAGGACATTTTAAGTCATTTCCCCATGTGCAGTGTTTTCAAATTATGAGTTGAAAATCGTTTTTGAGGTAAAGGAATGTTTTCAAAATTTATGTGCGCCATATGCCCCCAAATTTCTTTTTCAGGGGTGCAGCAGGGTGTTCTTGAGACACCCCTGCACCCTCGGAAAAATTCCTAATTTGCGATGAGGTAATTGCTAATCGCAAATTGCACCTTCATTCCTATGGGCCTCCTGCTGCATGGAAATGAATGGGTAATTTGTAATTAGCAAATAGCTCATCGCAAACTAGGAATGGTAAAGAATCGCTATTTATTCCTTAAAGTTCGCTATTTAGGAAATGCAAAAAACTTTGATGATACATATGGCGGTTCATCTCTAACAAGATAAGAAGCATAGGGATAGATTTATGATGACTGGCGCATCACCAGGGATGTGTTAGTCATTCTGTGCCGCTGTTCCGTCACCTATGGTGTGCTGCATTTACAATGCGGCGCATCATGGGGCAAAAACAGCACAGATGCGTGACGTATCTGTGCCGTAAAGGTGGTGCATTGCTGGAGTTGTATCGCAAGTGTGATGAAGCTCCAGCAAGGCTCAGGGGTGTCCCTGTCGCAGGGTTTCTGTTCTCACACAGAACTGTGGACAGAGGATTGGAACCTCGGCGAATTAGGGTGTCCCAAAACTCACCTTAGTAATCAAAAACCCCTTAGCAAGCTAGGTACAGTGTCACATTGGATATAACAAACTCTCAATGTTTAGACAATCCAGAATATGAACTTATAGTACCTCAGGATACGTGGAACTCATGAACAGTCGGTCGTTATATATTTCATAGAAACCAGAACATGGAGTTCAGAAGAACACATGTGTATTTGAAATGTTTATTTACTAATGCCGTCTTCTCAGGCGTAGTATCTTAGATAATAGAAGTACACATATTATCAGTAGCAAAATTACCAGCATAGTTACTAGTACATAAAAAGCGAATGGTGACAGTATGTTAACATGCTGTAAATGAATAAGAGTTAGCAACACTTATAAGCAGCCGCGGGCCGTGGAGGGAGTTACGGTGGGGCAGGGAGGCGGGGAGGGGGAGGGGCAGGGTGGAGAGGGCTCCACCCTGCCCCTCCCCCTCCCCGCCTCCCTGCCTCACCGTAACTCCCTCCACGGCCCGCGGCTGCTTATATCTGACCCTCCCTAATACACATATTATATTATTTGCTAAGAAGGTCTCTTTGTGTTGGTTTAGGGCGTGCCCATACTTTAGTGTCTTAGATTTGAAGGAATCACATCAGCATACACCAGCTCTCTCTTCATGTGAACCGCATCAAGTGTTGTGTATGTGTGTTCGGCAAAGCAATATAAAACCCGCCTCATGCCCAGAATTGGCAGAAGCTGCACTTATGTTATGAGTATGAAGTCGTGGAGATCAGACCTCATAACAATTCTGTATCGTGTTGTTCTTGAAACTTCAGCAGTCGCTGTACAGATATAGTTAACAAGCAAAGCAGATAGTAGAGCAATAACATATTATTCTCATGTAAACCACGATGAACTACTAGGTTGAAAGCTAAAGCAACAACTAAGTGTCGTGTGCAGAAGTTGCAAAAAAGGAAAAATGGCGTTTAAACCGGTAATGAGCCCATGCTAACTTAACACGGTGTAAAGATATCCAGGATCTAGATGACACCTCCCCATGATCCGGAAACGAACTGAATAAGATAATAGAAGTGGCATCTCATGAGAGCAGATTGCAACTTTATATGTGGACGGTCCGCAAGGTAAAACATTAAAAACTAGGAAAATTTAATGCTAAAGAAAAATAAAACAGCCAACTACTTTATCGAGGCTTAAGCCAATAGGCAAGCTAAATAATAAAAACTTGACAAATAAGTCAATGAATTGTCAATGAAATGCTAGTACTCAGCATATCAAACATGAAAAAGGTCTATGACATAACTGTGTATGCAAAATAAGCTGCAACAGCCTCCAATAGGAAGTCACCGTCTTCATCCGAAAAGAGTTCAGCCATCCAATTTAAAAGCGGAAAAGAACATACGTGCTCTCCCAGCACCGGATCCTCTATCACCATCAGAGGACAGCTCGGTGGGTTTTCAAGAAAGCTCTGTTCCAAGAAAGACTGTGTTGCCGCCAGTAAATTCCAGGGACCAATTAGTCCATGCATCAATGCCACAGCCATAATCCTTTCGCCAGGACAAACCAACTCGTGAGTAATGATAGGAGTCATCAGCTGATTAAAGTCGACGTCAGGAGAAACCGGTCCGCAGAGACACAAATCAATGGCCCAATCGAAATCACAGGTCAGGCAGTGAAATACAGGCTGGACACAGGTGAAGTAGGAGAATCGAAAAGATAATCCATATGCCGTGCTTAATATCGCCAACGGCATTGTGCCATAATATTCAAGCATGCGATTGCGGAACAGCGTCAGCAGCTGCAGGGCGGGAGCTTGCACAGGAGGGACATCCATATTTAAAAATGTAAAAAAGCACAAGAGCGTCCGCTGGTAATGCAAGTAAAAATGGGACTCCACCAAGCACAGTGGAAAAAATAGAATGAAAGAAAGCAGGGATTACTCCAAAGATTTTCTCAAATTAAGTCACGAGACCACTGGTAACAACTTTAAAAAAGTGCGCCAGGCCCTTTGTGGAGGACGCGTTAAAGATAGTCCGAACCATCTTGCTGAAATGGAAAGGCAAATCTGTATTTAAAAGGGTCTGCACCTCTGTACGGGTGTTCGCTATGTGAAGCACGAAAGTTTCACGGGCCGAACTCAAGGCCACCTCTCTCTGAGACAAAAGAGCTCTTATTCTTGCCATGCCGTTGAAATCTGCTCCCAAGGTTGGTATTTGTGGCCAGATTGAAAACTCCCTATGTTCATGTGTGGGAGGAAATAGAACATTTCTGCAGCAAATAACCCGTTCACTTACTGTTACGATAAAAGGAATACTTTTAATTAACCCAGAACAATCTTCATTATTGAGCATCAAATAACTACCATTTTCCAACAACTTGAACGTGGGGATGATAGCAGGAACTGGCGTGCCTTGCAACACGCAAGCCATATTTGGTCGGTGTTTGTTGCATGAACCGTGTAACTGTATGTGCCTACACATTAGTGAATGATCTGGCGTCTCAGTGCATTCCTCTCCATTCAGATAAACTTCTTGATCATCTTTGAAACATCTGTATGTGTATGGAAGCGACCAGACCTCATGAAGAAAACCACTACCTAAAGGTGCATAAGGACCTATTGGTATATATTTCATACAATTTGAAAACTTATATAATGCAATAGGCAGCGTTATTAAACCGTGGATAAGGCACGTTGCCAAAGCAGCCAACCTTTTGGATTTATACTGGAAATGTTAAAGGAAGAATTATGGAGTAGGGCCTGTAAATCTTTAATGGACAACCGAGTAAAATTACTCCAACCATCATATTCCTCTAACTCCGGGATAGTAGGGGTGTTTAATTTTTTAGAAGTAGCCAATCCAAAGCATTTGGTCTGGGAAATTGTTTCATTCACAAACAACATATGATTTGGGATGAGATATGCACGGTGCAAAGCCTCAGTGCCTTTTACCTGCCAGGTTCGTGAACCCCAAACTGATGTAGATCCTGGATATCTTTACACTGTGTTAAGTTAGCATGGGCTCATTATTGGTTTAAACGCCATTTTTCCTTTTTTGCAACTTCTGCACACGACACTTAGTTGTTGCTTTAGCTTTCAGCCTACCTGCGTCAAGATCTATGCCTGCTTCAAGCAGGCGCAGGGTTTTGATGCAGCTTTGTCCTATCTGATTGTAAATGCGGCAGACTGTGGGTGGTAGAGCAGCGGTGCACGTTAACTGGTGCATCTCTGGGGATGTGCTAGTTAATATAAATCTGCCCCTTTCCATACATACTGAGCATGTCATGAATGATGTAATATGTGACATCATCAGCAGTGGATTACGGGTAATAGTATCTCTAGTTTACTCCCCTATAGCTGTCTTTCTTTTAACATAACTGTCTGTTTCCTTCCCTTATACTTACTGTTTTTTTGGTTCGCTTCCGGTTCGCGTACCGGCGAGCGAACTAAGAGAAATAGAGGTTGGCACAGTTCCAAATATTGTACCAATTTTTTAATACCGGGGAGGTAGTTCTGAAAAGAACTTTTTTTTTATTGTTTTTGTTGTTTTATATTTTTTTTATTATTTTTCTGAACATTTTTTTACTTTTTTTGAATTTTTCTGAACAGTTTTATATATTTTTTTTTTTTTTGGAGGGGGCAACGAAAACGATTCATTGTAAAGGGCTCAACATAAAAAAATTATTGTTTGGGGCGTTTCGGACAAACATGAGCATGATTGTCAATAGCTCTGTTGATCAGAGTGATGCTACTTTCTCCGTAGCAAATGAATCCACTGCAATGTACGCAGACTTGTTTTACTTCATGAAATCTCGTTTGTATATTTGGCACCATCTCCCTGCCCTCTGGTCCCGTTACTTCCGGTACAACAGATCTTCTGGCCATAATAGGGAGATTATCTAGGTCGTTACGAAACTGTGCAGCACTGTAGTTGTTAGGATGCCACCTAGTCATATGGCGATGCATTGTGTAGTTTCCGAAACTGTATTTTTTGTCGGTCCCTCTGGACAGTCTATCTTGACATATAAGGCAAGTTACGTATCTTGCATTTACTTTTTTCTGACCTTTGGGAATTTAAAAAAATTGCCAAATGAAGTTTTCTTTCCGGTGAGACGTCCTGGGCTCCTCAGGCAAAAAGTGCCTCTCTTCGTGCTCTTCGTCCTGTTCCTCTTCTTCCTCTTCTTGCTGAATTATAACTTCAGCAGGTGGTCCACTCTTCCTTGAATGTGGTGGAGGTGGTGGGGAAGCACCAGCTGAAGCTACTAAAGAAGCCATTGCTCACTGGTAACAAAGGGTCTTTCTCTCACAATGATGAAAGTCAGAGTGAGGAAAGAAGGAGGGATTTTCATCATTTGGGAAAAACAATAGTTCTCAACCAATGAAAAGTGTTCATTTTAGATTATATGACCTAGTCTTACATCATTAGGAAACCAAAAGTGAAATGAACCAATGAAAAGTGTTATTACCAAGTCACATGACCTGCTGTGTTTACGTTACGCGCTTTGCAGGGCCTCCCGGTTTGCTTCCAGAAACCTGCGCTTTGCGCCTCGCTTCGCGTACCAGTTCGCTAACGTAGCACGTCATATGACGTATCACGCGACAACGCGAAACGTCATGTGGACGGGAGGCGTCACGATGTTGTTTTCTAACGCGGCAGTTGCGGTAAAGAAACGTTTACCGGCTCGCGGTCTATTTCGCGGCATCAAGGTCAGCTAACGGGAAGTTTCCCGATTCGCGAAGCGGGAACGAAGAAAAAAAAATATTTAAAAAAAAAATTATTAATAAACATATAACATATATTTTTGGATTTAAAGAAGAATACATTTTACAGCTACAGATATTAGCTGTTAAAAAACCAATGAAATTCACTGAAAAAACGATAGGTTATAGACCATATATAGTTAGGAATTAGCATTTAGAAAACCTTATTTAACTCACACAAAACCATTGAAATTCCATATATAGTTAGTTGCACTAACTATATATCGCGCACCCGCAATCCACTGCTGATGATGTCACATATTACATCATTCATGACATGGTCAGTGACATCACTGATGACATCACTGATGACATCTCAAATGACATCACTGATGACAACATCCAGTGATTATGTGTTTCTGTAAAGTTTAAATATGTTTTACATATTGAAGAATGAGTGGATGTATAAGTGTCTGAATGAAGGTTTTAGTAGGTGCGTGATTGACTGTATGAGTGAGTGATTAAATGCGTCTTACTAAATGCACGGGTTAGTGACTAAACTGTCTGAAAGTGTGCATCAGTATGTCTGTTGTTGTGCAAGCTGCTGCATGTGTTGATCAGTAGCTATATAAGTAGCTATATGGGTTATTGATTGGTTGCACAAGTATTTGTATGGGAGACTGAGTGTGTGTATGGCTGGCTGGGAGGTGTGTGACTCTGTGCAGATCAATGTGTACTTGTATCAGTGATTCTATAAGAGAGTAAGTATGTGTTAGTATATGTTTGAAAATGTAAGGTACTCTATGTTTAACTGTGTAGATTAGAAAATGGAAGTGTGATTGATTCTTTACAGGACTGACTAGGTGTGTGAGTAACTCCATGGATGAGTGGCAGAGTGTGAGTGTCTGTATAGGTGTATGAGTGCATATGATAGTGTTGTAAAGATGAGTGATTGTATGTATGAATGATTGTATGGGTGAATGAGTGAATGTGTGTGTAGACGTAGGAATCAGTGAGTGCGTATGTAGTAACTAGTATTGGTGTGTCAATGGTTTCAAAAATTATACTCTGTATTTAACACTGGGTGTAACAGAGGTTATATTAAAGTGTGAGGAGATGCATTGTATTGTCACATTAATGATATCATCATTGATGTGACCATTGATGTCAAATGAGATATCATCAGTGATGTCATTTGAGATGTCATCAGTGATGTCATCAGTGATGTCATTTGAGATGTCATCAGTGATGTCATCAGTGATGTCACTGACCATGTCATGAATGATGTAATATGTGACATCATCAGCAGTGGATTGCGGGTGCGCGATATATAGTTAGTGCAACTAACTATATATGGAATTTCAATGGTTTTGTGTGAGTAAAATAAGGTTTTCTAAATGCTAATTCCTAACTATATATGGTCTATAACCTATGGTTTTTTCAGTGAATATATATATATATATATATATATATATATATATATATATATATATTCACACCGTGGCAACATTCAAATTGAAAACTATATTGATCTTTTAAGGACCAAAGAAACCTGGAGTGGCGGGGGCCAAAAAACACTAACACACCGAACTAGTCATATATGTACAACCTTATGTCCCTCACAGTGCCATTTAAGACATTGAGCATGCCCTGGAGTGCCTAACTACTAAAGTAAGTAGTAAACACCAATCTAAATTACTGTGTGCCTACGGTGCATATGTAGTCCGTCAGGGAGAATAAAAATTAACCACTCACCAATCTTGGCAAAAATCAAATGAACGCCATCAAAAACTAAAAAAATAATATAATGCTATCGTTATTACCTGCTATATACACTGCTATATAATGCAGTTCCAAACTCTAATGCCCAAACAGACTACGTGATCTCAAATCTGCCTTCAGTGTAACTTACATGAGCATTGGGTGTGCCTTTCCCACTACACTCGGTCTCTCTTGAAAGGATTTCTACAGAGGCGAAACATTTCTATTGGCTTCTCCTATCAGTGCGAGACAAAATAGGAGAGCGATCGTCTTGTAACTTTGAGCAAACCGAGTAAACATGCTCAAACCGGCACTCGGCAAATCTCTGCAAAAGCCTACCTCTTTGTCAGATTCTAGTCTCCTCACTCCTACGATCTCCCAAGGCTACGACTTCTCGGGCGTGCAACTGTCACATGACCCGGTAGACAGCTCTTCTTGAAACCCTTTTAATGGAAACTAACGCAGTACTTCTCGTGTGTATACAAAAATATACATACCACTAGAAAGCGGACTAGCTAAACCACTGCCTCATTTCTCCAAGACTGCTTGTGTAACCGAAGGCGCCATATCCATCTAGCGTTCTTGGAATGGGGAGAAATCTATGTATTAAGTCAAATGACTATTCAGGAAGGCGCACTAATAGTCAATATTATATAGAAATGTTATCTACCGGACTCAGCATTTGGAATACAAATAAACATGAAAAATAAAAAATAAAAAAACATCACCTAATATTAGCATAATATACACTTTATAATGTTTTGTAGTTTGTATGCAGTCCCTAGAAAGTTATTTATTATTCCCATTCTCACAAAAGCGGGTTTTAGGAGGGTGAGACCAGCTATTATCTTTTTACAACTCCTCTCTAAAGACACTGTTTTGCATACGCTTTATTTTTTACGGTTCACTGTTAGACTCGGGTCAAGCTGCGATTAACTTCTGTACTGTAATTCATGAATTTTTATCTTGTGTTTTGATTAACTTGGACATATTATATTTGTCAATCTGTAACTTGGAAGACGTTTTATCATTTTATGTAGGACTTTTATGGTTTTCTTTTATAAAACAGAATAAAGTTGATAATAATCACTAGGAAAATCATTTAAAGGGTATCATGGTACCCCGCACAATAACTCCAGGAGTCACAGTCCACACAATGTACATGCGTTGTTCCCCCTACTTCCAACCTTACATGTACCCCCAATCACCTGCCCAAACCTCTCCCAAAAGTGCCCATACAATAAAAATGCTGCAGTTGTAATTACAAATCAACTACCATTTGTTGTGTTTGAAATATTTTATTGAATAATAAAACCTAATAAACATAAGCTGATTGTTAAAGCAAAACAGATCAGTTGCCATACACATTAGAGACACAAGTTGTACATAAAAATCAACATACTGTAACACAGCAAAGTTATGTAGAGCACAATTCTTAATTCCGGGCAATCTTTTAAGTTCAACAATAGAAACGTTCATAAAGAACAGGAAAGGAAAGAAAGAAGGTGGGATACAGTGATTTCATTAATGTAATGCTTCCTACATATAAAAAAACAAATCCTAATTATTTTCCTTAAGAAATAGTCTGCACACTAAAATACTAAGAGAAATATATTGAACAATGAATATTTCATGTGTAATTTGAATTCAATTTGAATATTTTAACCTCCTCAGTATTATTTGACTCATGAATACAACCTGAATGCTTTCTGGAAAGGCACCGCCTCCTGGAGTTCAAAATCACATCTTTTCCAAACAATAGGATTAAAATGATAAACTTGAATTTCAATTCAATTTATTGATTTAGGCCTTTTTGGAGATCAACAATTTTAAATATATACAAAATCCATACACTTTTGGAAAATTGTCACCTAAACTTGAATTCAATCCACCTTTTATTAAACACTTCCCATTCCAGCAAGCATCACAGGACCACTTGTTGTTATCTTCCCAATTAGTGATAATGTTTCAGATGGCAACAACAATAAATATGTTTAGAATTTTACCTCTGAAGGCAAAAACATGCCATTTCTGAATCATGGTGCACAATAAAATGTAGGAACAGAAGGGCAACTTTAGGTATAGCATTCATTAAGGTTTGACCAGGCTTGAAACTAGAATTCCTGAACTTTTGGACATTTAAATGTCATATTTTAAAAGAGTTCAAACACACCCAGCACGAGCTCCGAGAAAAATTGAAGATGAGTGAATTGTACTTAGAGAAAATGTGCTGATTACTAATCCATTGTTGTAAAATACAGTGGTCAGGCAATGCTTGTGGATCTAATCTATTCAGATTTTAACTCCATAGTTTGTTCAATAAATTTACTAGGCATTATACTTGAAGGTCCATCTCTCAGATCAGTTCTATTACAGTTTTAGTTGTGATAACACTAATAGAGATCATTGATAAATAGATTTTAAAAGCCATGGGTGGAATTGATCCTTGGTCTAAGTCTAGATTATTGTCTGCAATAGAAACCAGTACAAACAGATCAAATCTAAAAGGATTGAATATGTTTATTATAGTGGTTTAGAGTAAACCCCGATGACACACATTGTTCCTGAAACTCAGAAAATGTATCTAAAGATTATGATTACATCCTATTTATGTCCAGAGACCGCTTTAGATGCGTTTCTGTTTAAGTGACAACATTTGCAAATATATTTAACAAAACATTAAAGCTGGATGTCAGAAATTCTGTCTTTAAGCACCGTGTAAGAGTTATGTGTGATGGTTTTTATTTGATCTGAAGCAACACTAACACTAAATAGGTACATGCACATGTTATCATTCAACTAACATTATTAGCAAACTTAATTTGGAGGGTATTGAGAAAAATTGCCTCATGTACCAAGGGTTTTATTGTTCAAAAATCCACTGGTTCGGTAATTCACAGAGTTTGCAAATGCTAAACCCCTTTTTGAAATATACTAAGCCCATTTAACAATTCAGAATTTGGAAGGGGAATGTTAAGTGTCCCTTCTGAATACATAATACATCCTTAAGGTATGTATTACGCTTTGAAACCATACATGGGCTGAAACACAGTAACAGGAGGTAGTAACCCAAGGGGACATTTGTGAATCTGAAGTTAAAATGGGGTGCATTAAAAATGCATTTATTTAAAAGCAATCACAGACACAGTAGTGTGCTGACTCCACAAGCAACCACTTTTACAAATGGATTATTAATACATGAACCTCAGTATTTCCTATATTGCTGAAATGTAGTCTAATATTTTTGTCATGTGATGTAAATATTTGTTCCTATTATTTTTGTTCCCATTTCAATATGGTCATAAAATGTACCTATTCTTTTTGTCAAACATATTGAAATATCTTTATCACAATTTTTGGGGCATTCTAAAAAGGGTTTTCACTCTCTAACTTAAAACTTCCTAAGAAAATTACTGACGCGCAGTCCTGGTTTCTCCTAGATCATTTAGCTTTCTCACTAAACCAAGCACAATATTGATTTGAGAGAGGTGGTTATTGTAGTCATATGCACTGGGGTTAGTTTAGAAAAGACAAATATAGAACTTCCTTTATCTTTAGAAATAATACTTGCAATCGTTTATGTTCAATAATTTCATTTTGTATACCTGAATTAAATAGGCACAAAAAAAACCTTATTTAAAGGCCCAGTTCATAATTACAGGGAAGGTGCACTGTCCCAGACTACACAACAGTGCAGTCTTCAGTGGGTGCTGTCATGTCACACAGGGGGAGTACACCAGATTATGCTGGAAAAAGCATGTGGTGCCCCAACGTAGGTGCAGTTGTAAACCATCAGTCTGCTTACAAAGTAAAGCGTCTGGTAGCTATTAAACGAGGTGGCACGTTTCCCCTGCAGGTGGTTGGGGTCTGTCACCATCCTGTCAGGTGGGGGGTATACAATCAGAGCCCATCCTGACTGCTTGTTTGCCCTTTCACCCGTGTCAATAATACAGTGCAGTCCCACACTTGAATGTGGCCATGCCCAATACAAAGGAAAGCATGCCCGCTTAGAATGTCTCCTACGTGATCCACACTACATAAAGGGCTATGGAAGTGTCTGCAGCCTCTTCTGTAGAACAAAAGCCAAAATGCCCGTGGGACGCAGAAAGAGGGTGCACTCTGATGCTTCATCATGTACGAGGGCCTTTGCCGTTCGTCTGTACTAAGCGAGTTTTTATTGCCCTCCGTCACTCTACTTCTAAGCACCTAATACAGCTTGTACAGTGGTTACTGTCATCTGTTCACCTACATTATGCTTAATATAAATAGTGCACAATTTCAGCGTTTGTGTCTGCCTACAATGTGGACCTGATACAAATAGCAGTACCTACAAGGTGGATGTTACAATTCAACAAGAGTCTAAAATACTTCAGCACAACTGACTTTGCATCAACATTACAGGGCATCAGTCTTGATGGCAAGCCAACTTAAAACTTATTAGTATTGGATACATTATTAACAGAGACTATACTTGCCTCTTGGATACAACTTTACAACAGAATTGTATAAATTTTCGTACAGTTGTGTTTATATAATAGAACAACCTACCCACCATAATTGATCTATCTATTCATCTTTTTGGGTTCTGGAGTAGCATGCTACTCGCCGAAAAGCACTTCAACACTTCATCAGGGGTAGCAAGTGCTATATAAATGCAAAACCTTCCCTCTTCTATCCCTCCACTATCTGTTTCAACCCAACTAACAGACCAACATGCCCAGCTCTCAAATACATTTTATATTTCCACATACTAATTCATCACTAATCTTTTTTGGATCCTGGAGTAGCATGTTACTCGCCGAAAAAGTGCTTCAAAGTTCGCCTGGGGTAGTAAGCATTATATAAATGCAAATACATTACAATTACTGTTTACATCGGGCTGCACTAACACGAGGATAGAAGTAGAGTAGGGCCTGGAGTTTATCTGCCCAGAACGAATCATACTACAGAAAGTGTGTGAAGAGTCTATATGTTGTGCTCCTAGCAGAGAAAAACACAGCATACAATATTTATCGAAGGCTCAGTCAAGGCTTGTATTTTGATACAATACATGTTTGCAAGCACAAGGATAGGAAAAAAGCTTTCTAAATATACAAAAGAAAATTGGATGATTTTGAAAAATGCTCCGGCCCACACCCATCTCTCACATACCAGGAATGATACACTGTGAATGCAATATCCTCTGTGGAAATGTGCGCCTTTACAGGAGTTACATTTGAATTATCAAAAACATACCTCCTCCCAAAAAGAAAATGTTACTAGGCCAACTGGAAAGTAAATATAAAGGAATAAATAGGCACGTATCAATACTGAAGGCATTTTGGACAAACCGGGGTTAAATGTTTCAGAAGGCAACAATTCGATGAACCAGGCTACCAAAGCACAGGAATGTGGCGGGAGTCTCCATCTCTGGGTCCGATTCCTGTAATGATGCAAGGGGCACACATCGTTCTCGTACACTACCTTGACCTATGTGGTGCAAAAAATCTAGGCGTTTTCGATATTTGGTATTAAAACGCATAGATATCGAAGACAGACCCCATGTTCCGGACCTAAAAGGAATGGATTCTTAGGCATTCTGAAAATTTTTGTGCAAGGAGGCATTTAAAATTAACTACTTCGGGGGCTTGGCCAAGATGGGGTCGAAGTAGGCAGCAACTTGCGGAGCTCCTGCCCGTCGCCCACCACCTACAGCGGCTGATAGCACCCACGAGAGCCACTGACCACAGAATCCGGCGGCGGAGTGTGTTCCCGATCTGCCCATACCTTTGGATCCTGCAGGGTCCTCTGCTGACGCCCGCTACGGGTGACGGAGGTGGACGCCCTCGCCATGTCGGAGGAGGCCTCAAAACAGGGGCGGCCCGTGAATAGGCCTGCCGAGGCTAGCTTCCCCAACACTGGTCTCTTCCTGACGCGAGGGCGGTGGCGCGGAGGGCCCGAAGCTGCGAGTGGACCGGACGTCCTCAGCCCAACTTCTTGGTCGCTGAATCCTTCGGCGGAGCCATCCCAGGCTGTGCCGAGCCGGGAGCTGAGGTTTGAGGTGGGTCTGGATCCGCCATTTCCTGCGTCCCGGGCGCAACCATGCCGCTCCCCGGTGGCTGAGGTGGCCTCAGGCTAGAGAGCTGACTGCGGCGGAGAGATCGCCTTGGGAGCTGGGGCTGCCGGCAACGCGCCCCTACTCACTCAGGGCAGTGGCTTGGCTGCCACCCTGCGGCTCATGACCTGAGCGGCCGTCACTGCAGTGAGGAGGGAGAAGATGAAAGCCCCCGCGGAGTGAACGACACCCCCCGCACACTTGAAGGCTGTTACGCCGGCAGCAGAAAGAGGAGCGCTGCAGAGGGGTCGGTGCCTGGCCCCTGAGGACTGCTGGAAGACCGAGTCAGAGAGGTGAGGAGTGCTGTGGGGGTGCCGTGGTCCCGTGTGCACTGGTAGAGGCCCGCATCGAAGACGCGACCTGGGAGGATTGGAGAGTGCCTGTGTTGCTTAGCGTCGGAACCCTCGGGCCCATACAGTAGACCAGGTACTGACTCTTCCTGCTCCCGTGGGCCCTGGCAACCAGCTGCGGTAGCGCAGATATCCCACACGGCCTGGAACCTGGCTCCTAGAACATTTCGCCCGACCTCGCCCCTCCCTGGAGTACCCAGAGACAGAGCAGGGGTGCTATATTTTTGACCTTGGCCTTGTGAGGGGGGTGCCCCGTTGGTGGAGGAGACGAGAGAGAGGTTATCCTGCGTGGGCCGATGGTGGCGTGACACCCCACGGGGTCCACTGGACAGAGCTAGGGCTCCCTTAGCAGCGGCCATCTAGAGGGCTCAGTTGGAAGCGAGCCAACTCTTGCACTGCTCCCTGACCATCAGTCTGTGCCCTGAATTTCTGCCTCTGTGGGACAATTGATATGTCGGTGCTACGAGAACCGGGGTGCCCCCCCCTGGTCCTGAGCTGACTTCGGACCTTGGTGGTCATCTCTACGTGGCAAGAAGGGCGTAGCTACTTCCTCGCTCCTGACACCATATTGGAGACCTTGAGATTATGTCCTCCGTCAGGACGAGGAAACAAAAATCACTGAAAGAGCTTTTTGAGAATGCCTCTTCCTCTCCAGCTCCTCCGGCCCCCGCAGCCCCGATGGCGACTCCACAGGCCCAGCCAGAGGTCGGAGATGCTCTCATCACCAAATCGTTCTTCGAGTCGCACTTCAACACCGTCCGGTCCGACATACAATCTGTAAAGACGGAGCTGACTGCTGAGATGCAGGAAATCTGCAGAGATGTGGACAGTGTGGGGGAGCGAGTGGCCACCCTAGAGAGCAGGAGCGATAATGCGTCGTCGGAGCTGACCATGCTGCAACAAGAGGTAGTCCGATTGCAAGATCAACACCTCGCTATGCAGACCCATCTGGAGGACTTGGAAAATAGGTCACGAAGACACAACATTAGGATACGGGGGTTGAAGCCGTCCGATGACACTAAGGACCTCTTTGCATTCACGGAAGGTCTATTCCGCCACATCCTGGGAGCCCAGGCAGCTACCACTATCGTCTTGGACAGGGCGCACAGAGTCGGCCCACCCCGCGCGCCTAACGCTCCACCGGCCGACATTCTTGTCTGCCTGCAGGACTTCAAAACTAAAGAAGCTATACTGGCTAAGGCACAAGCTCTACACCCTATTTCCTACCAAGGCCACTCTCCAGTGTTATACCAGGACCTTGCTCTGCTCACACTGCAACGCAGGAGGCAGTCCCGCCCTGTGATGGAATACCTTAGACAACAGAACGTCACGTACTCCTGGGGGCACCCGTTTCGCCTCATCTTCCGGTTCAATGACAGGCTGCATCAGATGCGCTCCCTTGCGGACACTTGCCAATTGCTGGGTCTGGCGGTGCCTCAGGAGGAAGACGAACGTCAGGGCCGCGACTCAGAGCCGGAGACTTCACCCATGGGGTGGCAGCGACCCCAACGGAAGCGACGATTTCGGAAGCCGAACAACCAAGATAGAGCAAAGGGGCAGCAGGAGGCCCTCACCTCCGCCGCTAATGCCCTGGCTGGGCCGAACTCCGATGTGGGGTGAACACGTTTCTCATGTCCTTTCTTGATGGTGGCACACTAGACTGTGGTGGGCGGCAGGGAGGTCCGGACAGTCATTCTTTTCCACGTTTCGAGCCCCACTATGACGACTTCCTGGCCACTTCAGGAAGGCGGACACTGTTATAGGAACACTGTTTTCCTGATTGGACTGGGTTCTTTGATTTTTGTTGTGCTTTTGGACTTGTTCATGGTTTTATTTTGTTTTTTCTGGGTATGTGTTCCCTCGTCCACCTCCTCCTGTTATTCCTCCGCTGTGTCATTCCTCCCCACCTGACACAGATTCACTTTCCCTCCCCCTGCTTATTGTAATGGGCGGTATGCATAGCCTTATGGTCCCTCTTTGTCCCGAGGATGCCGCACGATTCTCTTAAGATCCTGACCCTTAATGAGAAGGGTCTGAACAACCCGATCAAACGCAGGGCAGTGCTAAACTACCTGGAACAATCCAGGAAACTCATCATAGACTTCGGTCCAAATATTCCCCTACACAACTATTCTCCTCTAGCACCTCCAAAACTGCAGGGGTGGCCATATTAGTCTTCGCTCATTCTCTGGCAAGGTGATGCAGAAAGAAGCAGAGATAAAAGGCCGCCTTCTTACATACCAATTCTCGATTGGGGGGATGACACTTGTTGTTGGGTCGATATATGCTCCTAACGAGGAACAGGCTAAGTTTTTACACACTGCTCTGCGAGAGGCAGCCACTGCCTCAGACCGGCACTTGCTAATTGGGGGTGACCTTAACCTTGTATTCGACAACGATCTGGATCGTTCTTGCCAATGGAGGATGCAAGTGGGCGTTCTCCCGCGAGCGGGACAGACCCACATAGGTGATTTAGGGCTCTTTGACCTGTGGCGGCATTTCCATTCACATACTTGTAGTTACACATTCTATTCTGGGGCTCACAAGACATACGCGCGTTTAGATTACTTTCTTAGCTCCACCTCACTTCAAGCCTATGCAATCGATACTGAAATCTTGACAGCATCATTATCGGATCACTCCCCAGTCTTAGCCACTTTTCAATTGCTGCGCTCCTCCCGACCCTCGAGTCAGTGGCGATTGCGCGACACTCTTCTGCACCAACACAAAATGATTGAGCAAATTCAGGGGGCTATCTCTAATTTTCTCACCCTTAACGCTAACCCTGACACTTCTCTGGCGGTCCAGTGGACGGCTCTGAAGGCAGTCCTACGGGGGGAATTCATTGCGATTTCCTCCGCTCAGAATCGGGAGAGGAGTCGTAAAAAGGCAGAACTTACCCAGAGAGTGTCGGAGCTCGAGCAGCTGCACCAGAGAACGGGAGCCTCCCGCACCTGGGGGCAGCTTGGTGTCAAGCGGAAACAACTTGCGGCCCTAGACCAAGAGAGAGCTGAATACGCAGCTCTCTGGCTCCGCCATTCTTACTACACCGGGGGAGATAAGTGTGGCCGTCTCCTTGCCAATAACCTACGGGAGCAACGACAACACCAGGGTGTGCAGAGCATCCGCACGCCTGGAAGAGAAACCATCTTGGAAGACGCAGCCATAGCTGAAGTGTTCCGAGACTTTTACGCGGACCTTTATACTGGGGACTGCCTAGATGCTCACCACAGCGCCGAATATATCGCCGCGGCTAATATGCCCTCCCAGTCCCAGTCACAAGCCGATTTTCTAGATAGAGCCACACAAACGGAAGAGGTTATCTTCGCAATCTCCCGCCTCAAGCTGGGTAAATCACTCGGCCCTGACGGATATACAGCCGCTTTTTATAAATCGTTCTGTTCCCAGCTAGCTCCCATCCTGGCGGGCCTCTTCAACACCTTCGAACACACCGGCACCATCCCAGGGGAGATGCTGGAGGCAGCAATAGTCGTTATCCCTAAGCCAGGGAAGGACAAGACAACCTGCGGTGCATACAGACCCATATCGCTCTTGAACGTTGATATCAAATTATACACTAGCATCCTGGCGGCCCGTACATGGCCCAACTTGTCGAGCCTGATCAAGCCGGATTTTTTTCCCAGAGACATACTAGTGATAATACTAAACGCATTCTGCACTTGATAGAATAAGCGTCCTGTACCCAAGGCAAGTATATGCTTTTGGCCATCGACGCTGAAAAAGCCTTTGATAGGGTGCACTGGCCCTACTTGGAAATGGTTCTGCTAGCCACTGGGATTCGGGGAGATATTCAGGATCCGGATCCTGAACTGCTATCGTTTCCCTATGGCGACGGTCCGCGTTAACGGTTGCACGTCTTCTTGCTTCCCTATTGGTAGAGGCATGCGACAGGGGTGCCCCCTGTCGCCTCTTCTCTTTGCGCTCTACATGGAGCCTCTTGCACTTCGAATTCAGAAGCACCCCCTTATAACTGGGATTAAATTTGGGGGAGACCTCCACACTGTTCGTCTATACGCGGATGATATTCTACTCTCCCTATCAGAACCGGCCACAGCCCTACGTGCCCTCTTTATCGAGCTGGATGCATTCGCACGGGGATTGGGGTTTAAAATTAATATGGATAAATCCATGGCTTTGGACCTCTCTCTCCCTGCACACCCTTGCCTTTTTAAAAGAGGAACACCCGGTGCACTGGGTGGATGCAGCAATACCTTACCTAGGCATTCAATTAGCACCTACTCTTCAGGCCATTGTTGATGCGAATTACTCCCGTCTACGCATCCGCATACGCGCAGAGCTGAAAAGGTGGAAACACTGCACAATATCTTGGCTGGGCAGGATCGCGGCAACCAAGATGACGATCCTTCCACAAATCCTGTATCTTTTCCAGACACTCCCCCTCAAACCTCCGTTAGGTTGGATTCAGCAGACTCAAGCAAAGCTGTTGCGCTTTATCTGGAGTGCCCGCAAACCACGTTTTCGACATCAGATCGTGGTCCTTCCACCCGCGAGGGGGAGTGGGGGTGCCAGACCTGCAAACATACTTTTATGCTGTCCAGCTTCGATGCCTGGTGGAGTGGCAACGGCTGGAGTCAGAGAAGCACTGGTTATTCCAGGATCAGGCGGTAGCGGGTAGACCTCTACAGGGGATTCCCTTCCTCCGCAAGTCTCATGGACCCCCCTAACCTATATGCTTCTTTTCTCACTAGCACGGTCATGGATGCCTGGAACCGCACCAATGTCTCCACACAATTGACCACTTTTCCATCACCCCTGACACCATTGTTTGACAACCCGGACTTCCAACCAGGCACAGATACCCGCGCATTTCAGGCCTGGCGCTCCTCCTCCTGTAGGTCCCTGGGGCACCTTTTTTATCTAGATGGCATCATCTCTTTTCCACAGCTCAAAGATCATTATGGCATCCCCGAAACAGAACGTCTGGAGTATCTTCAGCTCCATTGGGCAATGCACCCGTAGGTCAAACCACAAGCACAGCGTTTGCTGACCCCTTACGAAAAGTGGTTAGTCACTCGCACCTCTGTTAGCCAACACTACATACACACACAATGCAGGCCGCGCGTGCTGGGAAAGGGACCTGGGGAGGTCCCTAACACACAAGGAGTGGGAGGGTATATACCACAGGGCGCGACACTCCGCTTACCACACAGGCCTCACAGAAACACTGACCAAAATGGTTACTTATTGGTACTATACGCCGGAGCGCCTGCACCACTTTGACCCACGCCGAAGCGACCTCTGCTGGAGAGACTGTGGAGTGGTGGGCACATTGGAGCATGTTCTCTGGGGTTGTACTTACCTACAGCCGTACTGGTCTCAAGTGCTTGATGAAGTTGATCTCCACTTTGCAACACAGCTCCCACGGTTCCCTTCTTATGTCCCATTGGGTTTACCTAACCCTCCGACATATCCACTCAAATCCCGGAAGGGTCGGATGATTGCAATTGCACTGGGGGCGGCCATACAGAACATTGTGGTCCATTGGCGGTCCACCCATCTCCCTACACATTCTGGTTGGCTTCAGAGACTCTGGCTGGTGCTGGGTATGGAGAAACTCACACTTACGCTGTCTGGCAGAGGGTCAGAGTTCCCTGAACTATGGCGGCCCTTCCTGGCGTTATTAGTGTCAGAATTTAGGGAGTTGACGTGCCCTCGATACTTGCGACTACTTCGCCTCCCTGACACTCAGATTCCCAGAAGCACCTCTAAGAAAGACCACAAGGCTCGTCGCTGAACAGTGAGATCTCCTCCCCCTTGTTTCCCTTCCTTTCTAAATCTCAGCTGGACGAGGGGTTGGTGGGATGGGGGGAAGAAGGGTGGGAGCGAGCTGGGGGGGGGCAGGGGGAGGGGCTTATTTTTCTATAATTCTCCTTTTGTTTAAATAGTGAACCCGCTCCAAGCTCATTGCCGATGGTAAAACTGTAATGCAACCTTGTCGTTCTCTTCTGCAATATCTCTGAGGAGCTGTGGGTCTTGGTTATTAGTTTGTTTTGCAATCAATAAAAAGATTTAAACCATAAAATTAACTACGTCGCCTGCAAAAGGTCAGAGGGCATGACATGCTCCGGGGTGTGCATGATTTGGTCCCAGAACTCCTTGCAAGAAGGAGCTTGTGAATTTGAGACTCCACAGAGCTGCTGCGGGATCTATGACGGGTCAGTTCATCTCCCCAAGCTATTACGCAATTCATTTCTCCTTGGTTAATGCTCAGAAACCGGCAGACGAGGTCCATATTTCATGGGTTCGTCATACTCCAATCTGCCATAGCTTCCCGGCACAGGGTGATAAAAAAAAGTCTTATTAAAAGAACAACGATTGGTCAGCAGGTTTTACAGCTTTTTGTTAAACATTGAAAAGGTCCCAAACCAAGAGAGAGAAAGGCAGAAAAGGGGAAGGTTATAAAGAGAGACAGCAAGGATGAACAAGCGCGGCGGCGAAAGTGAAAGAGCTGCGTTTGGAGCAAAAGTGCACCAGGGCCAGCGCGACAGCCATCTGTTTCCAATTAACGCAACAGGGAGACGCGGGCGTGATAACTGGAAACGGATGGCGCTGCTGCTCGCTCCCCCGGTCCCTAGGCCAGGGGAGAGAGAAGGTGGGACATGTACCCGCCTTTGGCCAATTGCATGCTGTCTTTCTTAGAAAGACAAATGCAAAGGCTAATAGCTGGTGATGAAAAAAAAAAGCACACGCGTGTGTTCAGAGTTTAAAGCCCTTAGTAAAAGCCTCGCAGGTGAGACCTAAAAATGGTGTACAAAGGAATGTAAGTATACAGAAGGGTTTTAATATACAAAACCATCCAGTGATCATATTACTCCTCATAGAGTGGTGAATTCACTGGTGGTACCTAAAAGAATACATACATCGGAAATATAAGAATGGTTTGGAAAAATCCAGTTCAGACATTTGAACAAATGTGCTAGCGTTACATTTCAAAGCTATTCAGTCCAGGACATACAAAACCGTCTGAACGGGACACAACCATATACTGTATAGTCAATGTATGTTATTCTTAGTATAGGTGAAAAATTAAATCATTTTTAGACAACAAGATTCACTACAATAACAATATACTGTAGAAGGGTTAATCCGCTGATGTCGGGAAATGTTCCTCAACTCACCGTGGCATGCGGCTCAGGGTGACTCTCCTCCCTATAAAATAATTATAGGAAGGGGAGAATGGTAAGAAAATAAGTCTTCTAGAAGGCTGTAACAGTTCTAGGCATTTCACAAACAAGTGTAAAAATAAAGTGCCATGTAGATTAAAAACCGTCCAAATACTCATACGTGGTGTCTGTAATAGTGATTAGGGTATTTTCGTATGGCTGTGAAGTCCCTAATAGGTTCCCCAAGCATGTATTCAGATGTCACTAAGGTCTATCGAGCCAGGTGGGCAGCGTAATGGTGTTTAACACTAGGGGGAGACAAGCCAAGACCGTGGAGGCAGTCGTGTGTCTGCCTTGAAGTTTGTGTATCAAAGCATTTGATGGCTCGTGCCTCATAACAGGCGTGTGTTAAGGCAGCACAGGGTGAACAAAGGCAGAACCTAGTGCAGTAACTTCCATAGCAAACATGTGGTGTTATGGGGAAAAAAAGACTCTTAGAGCTAGTTGGCCTAACAAACAAGTACAGTGTGCATAGATTTCAGAAGCAACTGCCCCACCCAAATATGCAGCGGTAAGGCACATGATAACACTGCCTAGTTTAAACATACATGCAGCATTCTTCAAGTTGAAAACAACGGTCGTGTTTGATGTGCACTGCAATAACAAGGCTGCGATGCAATGGAGGAAATGCACTTAAAACAGTTGACCTCAGCATGAGTGCAGCGTGCTTTGTTTTTAAGACAAAACACCTGCCACATGTGCACTGAGAACTTTCCTACGACATGAGAGAGTGTGCTTTGAAACTTCCATATCTTTAACAAACACGAATGCAGCATTTTTTACGTTTTCATACCAAGAAAAAAAAGAAAAGACATCTCAAGGCACATTAGATTCAAGTTGAACAAAAAGGTAGGTTCAGGGACCCATTCCTGTATACAGGGAACAGGCTGCTTCGGTACAGAAAAAATTACAGATATAACAAACGTAGGGTCAGAGACCCATACCTATATACGGGGAGCCAGCAATTTGTTATACTACAGCAGATGGAGGACGGTGTCCAGAGTAATTGCTTTTGCTTGAATAGAGGACCCGGGGCTAGCTAAAGCCGAATTTGGTGTGTGGCTACTCACTCAAGTTGTATAATCGCATCACTCTGATGCAGTCACGTGACCACGTGTACTCGGAAATGTAGTCCTATGCCAGCAGCATGAATCTGAATGAACGCGCACTAAATGCTCAAGGCTTTCGTGCCTCTGTCACACACAGCCGCTTCTTCACGTGGAATAGAATCACTAAAGATGGACCTCCATCGAAGTTAAATGCAAATACCACGATGTACTGCCATGTGTTTTTAAAGGGTCAGCGCCGTATACTCAAGGGCAGAAGACCCAGTAGAAAAATCAGCACACCCGAAAAACAGATTGCTCATAGCAGAAATGAGTGATGGGTGTGTAAACCATGTCCCTTGACCTACGCATGTATCCTGTTGCAAGCGGTCAGCCCTATATGTTTAAGGGTATAGAGATGTCAGTGCACCCGAATCAGAGTGCCCAATCTCGTATGGATAAGTGTAGGATGTTTGGACCATGTCCAACGAACAGTCTGTTACAGGTATCTGGTGGTGGTAATCTTCTGAGCTTATGAGAGGACATTAAAAAAATATATATATGACAATATAGAAAAGAACAGGCAGTGTCCCTCGCACATATTCTTAGGCACCTGGTTATCAGGAGCTATAGTTCTATATGGTTAGCAACACATATTTTCTTGTATGTTAGGTGACCTGTGGCACTTCACCACACACCCTGAAAAATCTCTCACGTGGAAAAGGTCAAGTCTAATGGGGCCCCCTCCGTCAGAGAAGGGACAACTCCCTTGTTCCTACTGCAACCAATGGAGATTTGGGACTATCCTACATGGACAAGGGAAAATGGTGTTCAGGCCCGGTCCTATCCCAATCACTGCTTTTGTTCCCATGGTTTGTCTGTGCCGATTGGGATTTCAGTTATATGTGTGTGTCAACGATATTTTGGTCATCTGGCGAGGTGAAGATCAATCTATCACTACCTTCGGGAAATCAATTTGCAAGAACTAAGAGTGTGGCATGCCAATGACTGCTTCCACAACAACTTCAAGAAAATATTGTCCTACCTTATAGTTCCTATTAACTGGCACAAACAGAATTTTTCTAAAGTAAACAATTGGGTTAATAAGGAATTCAGACTATCACGTTGATATCTGGGTAAGGCACTTTGCACAAAGGACATCTCAGAAATCAGTCTGGGCGGAGAAAGGTACAAAAGGGCCCAGGCTAAGAAAGAATGGGAGGAAGAAAGACGGCAGGAACTCAAATTGGCTTGGTCTCTTAAGAACTCCACCAGGTTTTGGGCACTTGTAAAGTGGAGGGGAGAGATGCCTCTGCTTCACCTCTGCAAAATACCATTCCTCCCCAGACCTGGGTTGATCATTTCTACAATCTTTATTTAGTAACTCCATTTAATGAGCCGGACACTGTGCTGGGGACTGTGTAAACAGACAACTCTATAGCTATACCTGGCCCTTTGCTTAACCTGGCCGACATCTGCATCTCTGGATGCAATAACCAGAGGTAGAGCTCCAGGATTAGACAACATTGCAGCATATATCCTTCTGCTAGAAAGAGATAAATTGTCTTAGTATAACCTTTTCTTAACTAATGCCATTATCAGTGGTGCCCCAGTTCCGGACTCTTGGAAGGGAGTGGACGTCGTCCCGAAATATAAGTAGAGGGATAGATTCCATCCAGCCAATTACAGGCTGATCAGCTTGATCAACTGTGCAAAGAAAATTTCTGCCCAATTGGTCTTGAGCAAGATTGAGGAATGGACGGCTGCTAAGGCCAACGTATCCCCTTTAAGACAGGCTTTAGGAAGAAGATATCCACAATTATGCCCAGGATCGCTGGAGCGACTAGGGCCAGGTGACTGAACAATTTCCTATCAATTAAGGTGTACGCCAAGGCTGAGCACTTGCACCCACCCAGTTTTCTTTATATCTTAATGTTGTTCATTATCTGCCCTCAATTGATGCACCATACCTGGCAGGCACAAAACAAACAAGTTACTTACCTTCGATAACGATGTATCTGTGAGAGACATATATTAGTTATAGATTCCTTACCTTAGAATTATCCCCAGGCGTCAGACTGGATCCAAGGAATTTTTTCTTAGCAGTACACCTGCGTGTCGGTAGGTGGCATCGGTCGACTCCGCGTCCGTCATTGGCGTCGTGGTCGCCGGGATGACACCGCGGTGTCTACTTAGACTCCGCTCCTGAGCTCTAACCTCAGTTCTGACACGAAGTTCAATGCCAGAAGCGCAGACCCATGCAAGACACTGACCATTGGTGCACAAAACTAGGGCGCTGCAAGGGATTCCCTATCCCTAGAAGTCAGTGTGCAGAATGGGGAGGATGGGTGGGGCGGTAAGGAATCTATAACTAATATATGTCTCTTACAGTTACAACGTTACCGAAGGTAAGTAACTTGTTCATCTGAAAGAGACTATTAGTTATAGATTCCTTACCCTAGAATAGATACCCCAGCAATACCAACCTCGAGGAGGGTCTGCGAACTAAGTTAACACCAAACAGTCCTGGAGAACAGAACAGCCGAAAAAGCCATCTCTCCGGACTTGGCTGTCCAGGCAGTAATGCTTAGTAAACGTGTGCAGGGACGCCCACGTGGCTATGTGACATGTCAACAAGCGGAACTCCACGTCCCAAAGCAGTAGTGGCTGCCGTCGCCCTGGTAAAGTAGGTGCGCAGTCCTACTGGAGGTTCCTTTTTAGCCAAAGAAAAACAGATCTTAATGCATAGGACGACCCATCAAGAGATGGTACCTTTGTGCACTGCCCGAACTTTCTTGGTGCCCACATAATCCGCAAAGAGTTGATCATCCCCCCGAAAGTCTTTAGTGTGGTCAAGGTAGAAAGACAGCGCACGTTTTGGGTCCAGTCAGTGGAATCTCCCCTCCTCTCTGGAAGGGTGCAGAGGTGGGAAGAAGGTAGGCAATGTGATTGTCAGACCTATGTGGAAAGAGGCAATCACTTTGGGCAGAAAAGAACGCTTTGTCCGGATGGACAGCAAGAAAGATAAGCCTGAAGCTCACTCACCCTGCAAGCAGAGGTGATGGCAAGCAAAAAAGCAGTCTTCAAAGGAGGCGAAGAGGACAATTATGTAGGCGCTCAAAGGGAGCACACATAAGATAAGTGAGGACAAGATTCAAGTCCCACTGGGCCATTACGAAAGGAGGAGGAGGAAAGAGATGAGTAATGCACCTCAGAAATCTGTTAACAATAGGATGGATGGCCATGCTCAAGAGCTCGGGGTACCAGACTTGGGACCGATTGCGTTTGATCTTTGAAACAATCCGAGCCATTGGATACCGGGACCGGATATCAAAAATCCTGGGACTCTCCCGGCTTAGAGACCTGAACATGACTTGGTTTCTTTCATTTCGACCAATGTGGCATCGATGTGTTTTACCTGTATTAAGGTGCCTGCTATGCGGAGAAGAATGCGTGTTGGACACCTGTCTGACGCTACAATCAGATGCGCCAATGGATGCAGAAACATTGTTGAGTCCGATAAAGGCTCATGCTTTGTGCTGCCCTCAACGGCTACCAATCCTGATGACGGCATTCGTGGAATCTTCACCACTACGATTGAGGGGTAGTGAAGTTCAAGATGAAAGCAGCATCGATCAGGTACGACCTTCTGTCAGCAATATTAATCAAAACGTCAATGGAGACAATCATGCGCATGAATGCATGGTTACATCCTTTTCCGAGTTAGTGGAACTCTCACAGGAAGCTGTTGACAGCTTTTTCGACAGTCTAAATGATATGATGTTCTCACCAGAACAGAAATAGAGACTTTTGAGCAAGCTCGCACACGGCGTTCCCTGAATTTGGCCTTCAACTTTAATAACAGAATACGATGAACAATTTTCCCTCCAGTTCACGGACAGCAATTTTTTCAGCAGCCCCAAAATATTTTTACGATTTTTCGGGACATTTTCCTCCGCTTAAAGTAAGAACTATTCTTAGAGAACTAAAATTTCTATTTTTAGATACTTTTTAGACATTAGCTGCCCGCTGGTATGTTCATAATTATTTTATTCTGTGATGGAATGGTCTCGAACCTTTCTTCTGTATTAAGAGCCATTTCATGTGTAAATTCTCATATACCAACTAGCAATAATGTATACAAATGCGTGATTACCTTAGCATTGTTCTACAGCTTGAGTGCATATAATACATGTGACTGCTTTTTCCGTATATTTGATAAATTCAAAATGCATTTTATGTATTTTGGGGTGGTGAGGTATACATAATACTCTACAGTATGTTTTACTATGCCTAGATTCGTAAATATGTCCATAGTTAGCGTGGAGTGGGTGTGATGTATTCCTATAGGTTCTGTATCGATCCCCCTATTCCTGACCCTATTCTGGTTAACAAATTAACTAGCAGCCATCCCATGAGGCAGAAAACCCCCATGATGCAGAAACCGTTATCTGATTAAGCCACACTACGGCACAGGAACGTGTTATCTGATTAGGTCATAACGCTTGCCATCTAATTAGACAAGCGATATTCCTCCAGCCCCTGATAAGGCATACAGAGTTCTCAAAACAAATCAAACCTATGACAACCTGGGAAAAACCCTGCGCCCATTGTTTTGATTTCACCGAGAACTTCAGCAAAAGAATGTGCTAACGACCAAGTCGTATGACATCCTTATTGACGTATCTATGTCCATCCTTACGTCAATCTCGGCACCTTAAAGGTATAAATATTACCGATATTGCCCTATGCAAACACGCGGTGGTGACGAGATCGGAGCAGCCAGACTTGCCGAAGCCCAGAGCAGAGCAGACCCCGCTGGCGCAGCCCCGCCTTCCTGACGCGCTGAAAACGAGACGCTGCTTTCTCCTGCCGAGAAATCCAGCTCCGGCACTTCCGAGCAGCCCTCGCAGGCAGCTTGGAATATCGAGACCAGAGACGAGAGATACCATCCCTCATTCATCCTAAATTCCAGGTACAGAACTGAATAACCCCTCACAGAGAATTCTTGAGTCAGTCACTTGGCAAAACAAACTTAACTTAAACTGCTACTTTCTATTCCCGCCCACGTATTAGGCTTAGGTCAGGTACACCGGGGTAGGCGTAGTTAGAAACACCAGTTGAGTACGATTAGTCAAATGTGTATGTATATATATATTTTATCCATTTTAAACCTGCATATGGCTTAGAAACCATATAAATGTTTTTACAGTATTATTTTATACTTCTGCTTTTATTGTATGCACTTTACTTAACCATAAGTATTGCGATAATATCGATCCATTTCTCTTGTACGAGAAAAGAGACTGATCAATAAATACCATCTTTTATTGAACACGCCCGTCTCTACAATCTGGTGAGACTAAGAATGCACGTACTGACTGAGTAAAATAAGTCGTCTTTTGTTTTCACACGACTCTAGAGATACACTCTTGATTAGGGGAGAGCAAAGTTGTCATGTTCTATGGTTGTCAGAAACTAAATCCCTTCTTGTCTATCCAGGGAGGTTCAACTCCTCCTTGCCTATTCGAGAAAGTTTCTAGTGAACTCTGAGCTAGCTGGCAAACCCAAAACTTTAAGTCTAATATCGACAGTAGTAGACCTAGTTAACGTCTGGTCTAGGCCTATACTATTGAAGATATTATTCCAATGCGCAGAGCCTATTGGGATAATAGGAACTACACTACATCAGCAATCTTGGCAGTAGTGGTACAGGCGGAAAGGCGTACAGTAGGCCGCAACTCCACTCGCAACGAAAAGAGTCGCCGAGCAAGAGCCGCCTTGGAAACTCTAACACGCAGAACTGCTGACATTGAGCGTTCTCTTCGGTGGCGAATAGATCTAACTAAGGCACTCCCCACTGCTGAAAGAGACCTTGCACCACCTTCGAGTGAAGATGCCATTTGTGATCCATCATGCACCGGCGGCTGAGTTTGTCCGTCCTTGCGTTCAGTGAACCTGTTAGGTGTTGAACCACCAGAGATATGCCCTGATGTTCCAGCCATTTCTAAAGGCGAAGAGCCTCTTGACATAGGGTCCACGACCCCACCCTGCCCTGTTTGTTCCAGTACCACATGGCGATGATGTTGTACGTGAACACCTGCACAACTCTTCCTTTGACAGAAGGGACGAATGCCTTCAGTGCAAGATGAATTGCCCAGAGCTCCAGAAGGTTGATGTGGTGCCTGGACTCCGACAGAGACTAGAGGCCTCTGATCTCCGCCTCTCCCATATGGGCGCCCCATCACAGGAGTGACGCATACGTCACTACTGAGAACTCAGGTTGGGGAAGAAAGAGGGATCTGCCGTTGACCCAATCCTGGTTCGTGAGCCACCACTGCAAGTGACTTGCAGTCCCCTCCGAGATCTGAACGTCATCGGAAAGATTCCCCTGGTGCTGCGCCCACTGGAACTTCAGGTCCCACTGCAGAGCCCGTATATGCCATCTGTCGTGATCCAACAGCAGGATGCAGGAGGCCATGAGGCCCAGCAGCATCAGGGTAATTTTCACCGAAAACCGGGATGGATGCTGACACATCGGTATCGTTGCCCGAATATCCTGGACTCGCTGCTCGAATACACCCAAAACTGCGCTGTGTCCAGAACCGCTCCGATGAGAAGAAGCTTATGGGAGGGAATCTGGTGCGACTTCAGCACCTTAACTGTGAACCCCAGCGAATGCAGGAAGTCCATCGTAGTCTGGAGGTGGGAGACAACAGCCTGGGCGAGACCGCCTTCAACAGCCAGTCGTCGAGATAGGGGAAGACTGGAAGCCCCGATCTGTGCAGATGAGCTTTGACCACCGCCATCACTTTTGTGAACACCCGAGGGGCACTGGTAAGGCCAAAGGGGAGCGTGTTAAACTGAAAATGCTTGTAGCCTATTGTGAACCGCAGGTAGCGCCGGTGGGCAGGCAAGATGGGGATGTGAAAGTAAGCGTCCTGCAAGTCCAACGGTATCATCAAATCTCCAGGGTCGCGGGCAGACAAGACCTTAGTCAAGGCTAACATCTTGAACTTCTCCTTCCTGAGAAAGCGGTTGATGTCCCTGAGGTCTAAGATAGGATGCAGGTTATTGTCCTTCTTGGGTACCTAGAAGTAGTGGGAATAGTAACCACGACCTACTTCTGGCACAGGGTCGCGTTCCATAGCTCCCTTGGCAAAGAGATCCATAACTTCCTGGCAGAGAAGGGCCAAATGATCCTCCGACATGGGATGGAGTGTTGGTGGCATGGAGGGAGGGGTAATGTTAAAGGGGAGGGAGTAGCCCTTTCGGACTATCTGCAAAACCCACCTGTCCGACGTGATGTTGTGACAGTGGGGGAGGTGATGGCAGATCCTGCCACCCACTGGCAACTGGTGGCCCTGGAAGGTCGGACTAGGAAGGTTTTGAGGCTGCTGCAGGTGGGGCTTTGGTGGACTGGCCCGCCCGCTGGCCCCCAGACCCACGACGCTGGGTCCCACATCTCGACCATGCAGAGGCAAAGTAGCTTGCATAACCCTGCGGCTCTGGGTGAAGCACTGTGGTGCACCCCTTCGTAGCCACAAAAGGGAGACTGCATGGGGTTTGAAGTTGTCGCGAGGCCCAAGAGTAGACTAGAATGATACCTTTCATCACCATTCATTTTTTGACAGGTGGGAACGCCCCCCGGAAGTGACGTAGGAGCCGGAAGTCCCGCCCCGGAAGTCCCTCCCCGGAAGTCCAGGGCCGGAAGTCCAGCCCCTGAGGGTAGGCCCCTGAGGGGCATCCCCGGAAGTGGGACAGGTGTAGGGTGTGAGTGCCCTTCACACAGGAATTAATGGATGTTTAGGGACGCCATAGATGTAGAGTGGGGGTGCGGGGTGGCTGGGGCTAACAGCAAAGCAGCCAGTAGGGCCTACTGGTGTGTTTAGGGTTGTGGGATGGATGAGCAGAGACTTATCTGTGTGCGCCATGTTTGTTGTACCAGCAGGGACATGTCGGGGCATGTAGAGACATGTCTGGGCATGTTCAGCGGGTAGGTGCGACTGCAGGCTGGTGTTGCATGAGCAGCGTCGTGGTCCATCTGTGGAATGGGAGCCCTAGAGTGTTGCCGGGTCTTTTTTGGGAGATAGGCCAGCCCCTAGGAGGCGTTCCTGATGCCGATGGCGTTCCTGAGTGGTGGCCTGAGGTGTGGGGCGTAGCCATAGCCAGCTGAGGGCTGGAAATCCATTGGCCGCAGAAGAGGCAGGAAGCTAGACCTTTTGTTTGCTGTGGCAGTAATTTTGCCGCCTAATTTTAAAAAGTCTCTGATGGAAAATTACAGCAGTTATGAAAATAAAATACAAAAATAATAAAGACAAGTGTGCAATTATGGCTTCTTTCTGCGTGGGAGTAATGTATTAGGGATGATAAACATGGACAGTATGTAATCCAGCAGCTGGGGGCCGTGTAACATGCCAGGGCACTGCTTTGTAACATGGTGGCGTGTGCTGCAGCAAGCCTAAACATGTAGTTTTCCAATGCTATATTTTGCACAGCCTAATAGTAAAGTCTCTGGTGTAAAATGATGCCAGTTATGAAATGGAAAATAAATAAAATAAAAAATAAATGAAGACACGTTTTATGCAACTGTGGCTCCTTTCTACAGGGGAGTAATGTGTTAGGGCTGATAAACCGGGACCAGTAAGTAAGGCAGCTGGGGGCCGTGTAACATGCCAGGGCATTGTTCTGTAACATGGAGGACGGTCCTGCATCAGCCCCAGACTGCTATTTTGCCAGTGCAATATTTTGCACAGCCTAACTTTTAAAGTGTCTGGTGTAAAATGACACTAATTATGAAAAGAAAAATAAATAAATATTTTAAGGTCTCTGATGTACAAGGATGTCGGTCATGGAAGCCATAATAAAGGAAATTAAAAAATAAATAAATAAATAAAGACATTTGTTGTGCAATTGTGACTTCTTTCCTACGGGTGTGTAATGTATTAGGGATGATAAACAGGGGGGCAAGTATGTAATGCAGTTGTGTAGGCTATGTAACAGGCCTGTGCAGAGTTCTTTAACAGGGTAATGGGATGTACAGACCTAAACTGTAAGGTTGCTGGTGCAGCACCATGCACAGCCAATGTTGAAAGCCTCTGCTGTAAGTGCCATTAATTATGAAGGAAAAGTTAATAAATATTTTAAAGGCTCTGATGTAAAATGATGCCTGTTATTAAAAGGAAAATAAAATAAACACATAAATGAAGACAAGTGTTATGCAGTTGTGGTTTCTTTCTACGTGGGAGTAATGTGGTAGGATTGATAAACAGAGGTTAGTATGTAAGGCAACTGGGGGCTACGTAACAGACACTTGCAGGGTTCTTTAACAGGGTAATGTGTTGTCACAAACCTAGACTGTAAGTTTCCTGGTGCAACATTATGTACAGCCTATTTGAAAGTCTCTTATGTAAATGACACTAAGTATGAAAAGAAAAAATAAATAAAGACCTGTGCTATGCAACTGAGGCTTTGGCTCTACGTGTGAGTGTGGGGACATGGTTGAGAAACATGGCACTCTTATACAGCATGTGTTAGGGTTCAGCAACATGTACAGGCATATTTTTGCAATGGTAAAATAGGCTGCTGCAGCCCAGAAGGGGATGGATGGCGCAAGTTCCACAAAAGGCGGCAAACCAACCGGCCTGGAGATGTAACATGATGGAAAAATGCTGGTGCAACACAGAAAGAGCAGGACTAACAAGAGACTCTAAAGAGCGGCAAAGCTAAAATGTAAGTTTGCTGATGTAACATTTTCAGCGCCTAATTTTAAACCGCCTAAAAGACTGCTAAGACACGATGAGGCTTCTACGTGGGGAGAGAGGTGGCATGGACTGATAAGCATGGGAGTCTTGCAAAAGGTGGCGCAGAGGGTCTGGAAATATACACAGTCATTATGTTCTTAGAATGGGAGAGGCCGGTGAAAGTATGACTTTTTTAAGGCACGCTTTTAACACCTTGGGAGTGTGCAGAGAAAAAATTGAAATAGGGACGTAACTACACTTGCAGTCTGAAATTTGTTGGAGCACCTAATTATATCTTTGCGGGTAAACAGGCTTTGCAGAAGACTACAGAGTTAACATGGCGCAGAGGGGAAACAGCCACGCTGATGAAACACACTCTATACTTAATGTAAGAAGCTATGGATTTTGTTTTTATTCTATAAGGGAGTTCTGGTATTTGTTAAAAACTTTAGACAAGGAATAACTGTCAAATAAGCATGCATATAGGTATTATTGTAGTAGTATGCCATAGAGTCCTAACAGCTTTAAGAGGGTAAAAATTACAAAATAAAACCATGCCTTTTATACACATACCTTAAGTGTTGGTGGTCTCCAGCGTCTGCTGTATTACAAGGGGCCAGTTGTGGTAGGTGCACTGGCTGCTGCTCTGCGCCCTTGTTCTACCCCAGACACTACATTTTATTGACTGCTTGCCTTCTCCTGCTGCATCTTCTGGGAGCACACTCCTCAGCATACTGATACACGATCTTTACTAAACACAGCTAGCATTCCAGTACTTATAGTGCTGGCTATTTTCAGTCTCATACTGTTTAGGGGCAGTACAGTAATGTTATTGGGAAATCGACAATGACAATACTTCCTATCAACATTCTATGCATGTTTGCATTCATTTGAGAAGACTATTGATGTTTTCAGGGTGAGTTTGAAAACATCAGTTGATGCTGTTAGTCTAGTACATTTGTATTTACAGCAGCCAGGATACAAAGTGCACATCCGAGGGCTCAGACAACACCATTGCATTTAACAATTACAGACGTGGCATTACATTCCTGAGCACCCTGCCATTGTATCCCCTTATTTGGCACCGCTGCTATCCTCCTCGTGATTGTCTTCTGTTCAATCCACTGCAGTATTGACAACACTTGTTTATTGTAGCTTTACTGCTTTGAGTCCATGTCTCATGGATACACAGGTTTTGCTCTCTTGATCTCAGTTGCAAAAATTGTAAGCTGTCGACCATTCTTTGCAGTGGTTAATTTGTAAAAAAAATAAGGGCTGGGGCTCTTGTCAGGAGGCAGCCTGCACCAGCCCATTTCTCCTGTTAGCACAGCCTAAAACAGAACCAACTACCAACCACGAAAGTGGGGAGAGGATGTGGCGTAATGGCCAGAGTTGCTGACTTCAGCACATGGGAACCAGGTTTGAGCCACGGCATCGGCTCAACATCCTGAGATTCCGGACAAATCACTTAATCTCCCTATGCGTAAATGAATGTGTCCTTAACTGGTGCTAATGAAAGGCACTGGTGTTGATGATTAAGCGCCGGCTGAGCACTGGAAAACACCAGCTCAAATTAAGCACTGATTCTTATGCTTCTTTGTGCTAGAGCTAAAACATACATGAACCTGTCAATCTGTGGAAACTATTCCTAAATGAAAGTGCCTTGAAGTACATGTGCTGATGCAGGAGGACAGATCCATACTCCCATACACAGAGTATACTCCTTGTGTTGTACATTCCCAAAGGTACCATCCAGTGTAGATAGAAAAACACAAACTTCTTTTTGCCCACACCTATATCACTCACAGTTCCAACAACTGGCGCCCCCCGGGTGTTGGAACTAGGGGTGCAGCAGGTGCTACAGCACCCCCAGACCTGGAAGGAGTTAAGAAAGGTGATGGAAAACAGTGAAGCCTTTCAATCTGTGAAATTTTCAAACAGCATTAGCTGTGTGCTCAAAAGCAGTGAAAGATCAACGTAAATTAAGGAGAGCCCAGAGAACAAAGGTATGCCACTCTTGTGAGAGTGTGATATCAGATTACAAGAACGGGGCACATAAAAGGCACTAATGTAACCAATAGCTCCTTTTTAAAGTTTGCCAACATCGCAAACAAGAATCATTTGAGTCTTTTAATTGGGAAATGTGGAGACAGACATGTGTTAAAGTAGGGTGCGAAAACAAACCAATCCACAAATGATTTTACCCTTGCGTGCATGCATGGCTAAAACCACTCCGATTTATTAATGGTCCCTTCTAAGTAACTCATTTCTTTAATATTTGTTTTAAAAATAAATTGACACAATGTATTCACATGTTTCATAATATCGCACCATAATGCACACTGAACCACATTTTCACTAAAAAAGGTCTCAGAATATCATTCACCCGCTTCCATCCCTTCAGCTCCCCACTTAAAACTTTTTGTCATGCTCATTTGATACACTTGCTTGTTCAGTAACAGAAGGATGCTGTTAGAACACCTACTGTTTTAGCGTGCTGAAGCCCCTGGCCAGCACTCTGAATGAGAAATGTGTTCTAGCATAACTGATGGCTTTTCAGAGCTCATGTGACATTGTTCACCAGATGACCCCTTTCAAGCTCCCTGGGAAGCAGATCCCACGTTGATTTATGCTGTAGAGCACTTCAGCGGATGAGTCTAGACCTTCCATATTCTAGATGGCAGAAGATTTTTGTTTTCCAAAGCCTTGTGCAATTAAAAGTGTCTCAGACCAAGCTAGACATCCCTCCATCACCATAACGACCTTTAAAATCTACATACTTAGTGTGTCAAATTAGGACTTTCTGTGGTGTATTGAGCCGAAGAAGAAAATGGACTTGGATATCCAGAAAGCGAGTAAGTAAACCTGATACTGTGTTAGTAGCAACTGTGCAAATAGGAAAGAACTCTTTGTTATGTTATGGTAGGTGTTTTTATTTAGCCACCCCACACTGTTTACATGGTCTGTTAACACCCTTAAGTGTTATGGCAGTTTGCTCTCCAACAGAAGGTTCATTTATTGGGGAAATCAGACTTGTGTATTCCTGATTTGTTGTCAGTGTAATTGTGGTGGCTTTGCTCAATTTGCACTGTGGTGTTGTGTCTCTATCCCTGAGCCTCGAGGTTATCGTTTGTCCATTTGTGGATGTAAACAAGCAGATGCCTCTGGGTAAGGGCTGTGTGGTTTGCATTATATTTTTATATTATACTACAGCTCTGTTTGGCCCAGCAGTGTGAGGTTTTGCTGGAAGAGTTTTGCTATAATAGATGGTTTATAGTAGATGTTGAACACCCTCATTTTCTGGGTAAGACTTGTGTCTTGCTGTATCTTGTGTAAAGAAGCAGGTTGGTATGGTTTAGACTGATGTGGTGTTGCAGTGGGTGGTGTAGAGTGGTGTGGGAAGTCAAGTGTGTTTTTGGCTATTGTACTACAATGAATTGTATAGTAATTACATTGCAATTTAGTGTGGTAAGGTATGGTGCTATGAAGCATTTGGTGATGTGGTACACAGACCTTTAAGGTGAGATGTAATGATATGTTGTGCCAAAGTCTGAGAAAGTGTGGCATGGTGTGGTATTGAGTGTGTTGAGAGTGGTGTGGTACTGAGAGATGTGGTGTTGAAAATTGATGATGATGTGACATGATGGCATATGTTAGTGTATGAGCTGTAGTGAGGTAGACTGAAGTGAAGTGGTGCAATATGAGATTATCTTGTGTGGCATGTTGGTGTTCGCTGGTGCAGTGTGGTGATGTGTACTGATTGAACTTCGTTGTTGTATAGTTCTGCTGTGCTGTGATGTGCAATGTAATGGCTCTTGTATGGATAGTTGTGGTATTGAAGGGCACGTTTACTGCATGGTGTGGTGTAGTCTGATGTGGAAGCATAGGGAAATATGGGAGGGGTTGATAGAGGGGTGGGGTGCAATATGATAGCCTGTGACGGGGCTTGGTATAAAGTGTGGGATGTTGTAATCTGGTATAAGTATACTTGTATCCGGTGGTGCAATGTGTAGGATGTTGCATTTTGGTGTGGTGTAGATTGGTGTGGAGTACATTAGTGTGGTGTTAGATTTTGTGGTGCTATGTGGCATATGTGGTATGGTGAACAGGGAGGTGTGTTGTGGTACAGTAGGGTGTGTTGTATACCATAGAATGTATGGTCCTGTGTGGAGGTATTAAGTCAAGGAGGATGCTGTGAGGTGTGGTGGCGTGACGGGAAGAGTTTTGCCATAATAGATAGATGATTTATACTAGATGTTGAACAACCTCATTTTCTGTGTCTGACTTGGGTCTTGCTGTAACCTGTGTAAAGAAGCAGCTTGGTATGGTTTAGACTGATGTGGTGTTGCAGTGGGCGGTGTAGGGTGGTGTGGGGAGTCAAGTGTGATTTTGGCTATTGTACTACATTGGTTGTATAGTAATTACATTGCAATTTAGTGTGGTATGGTATGGTGTTATGTGGCATTTGGTGATGTGGTACACAGACCTTTAAGGTGAGACGTAATGAAATGGTGTGCCAAACTCTGAGAAAGTGTGTCATGGAGTAGTATTGTGTGTGTTGAGAGTGGTGTGGTACTGAGAGATGTGGTGTTGAAAATAGATGATGTGACATGATGGAATATGTTGGTGCATGATATAATGTGCTGTAGTGAGGTAGGCTCAAGTGGAGTGGTGCAATATGAGATCGTCTTGTGTGGTATGTAGGTGTGTTCGGGGGTGCGGTGTGGTAATATGTACTAAATGAACTTTGTTGTTGTATAGTTCTGCTGTGCTGTGATGTGCAATGTAATTGCTCTTATATGGATAGTTGTGGTATTGAATGGCGTGTATACTGCACGGTGTGGTGTAGTCTGATATGGAACCATAGGGAGCTGTGGGAGGGGCTGATGGATGTGTGTGGTGCAATATGATAGCATGTGATGTGGCTTGGTATAAAGTGTGGGATGTTGTAATCTGGTATAACTATACTTGTGTCTGATGGTGCAATGTGTAGGATGTTGCATTTTGGTGTGGTGTAGATTGGTGTGGTGTACATTAGTGTGGTGTTAGATTTTGTGTTGCTATTTGGCATATGTGGTATGATGAACAGGGAGGGGTGTTGTGGTACAGTAGGGTGAGTTGTGTTGTACACCATAGAATGTATGGTCCTGTGTGGATTTATGAAGTCAACAAGGGTGCTGTGAGATGCGGCAAAGTGACGGGAAGAGTTTTGCCATAATAGATAGATGATTTATACTAGATGTTGAACACCCTCATTTTCTGTGTCAGACTTGTGTATTGCTGTAACTTATGTAAAGAAGCAGGTTGGTATGGTTTAGGCTGATGTGGTGTTGCAGTGGGTGGTATAGGGTGGTGTGGGGAGTCAAGTGTGGTCTTGGCTATTGTACTGCATTGGGTTGTATAGCAATTACATTGCAATTTAGAGTGGTAAGGTGAGGTATGGTGTTATGTGGCATTTGGTGATGTGGTACACAGACCTTTAAGGTGAGACGTAATGAAATGGTGTGCCAAAGTCTGAGAAAGTGTGGCATGGTGTGGTATTGTGTGTGTTGAGAGGGGTATGGTACTGAGAGATGTGGTCTTGAAAATTGATGATGCGACATGATGGAATATGTTGGTGTATGATATAATGTGCTGTAGTGAGATAGACTGAAGTGGAGTAGTGCGATATGAGATTGGCTTGTGTGGTGTGTTCGGTGGTGCAGTGGTGATATATGTACTAAGTGACCTTTGTTGTTGTATAGTCCTGCTGTGATGTTGCATGTAATTGCTCTTATATGGATAGTTGTGATATTGAATGGCATGTATACTGCATGGTGTGGTGTAGTCTGATGTGGAACCATAGGGAACTATGGGAGGGGTTGATGGATGGCTGTGGTGCAATATGATAGCATGTGATGTTGCTTGGTGTAAAGTGTGGGATGTTGTAATCTGGTATAAGTATACTTGTATCCGGTGGTGCAATGTGTAGGATGTTGCGATTCAGTGTGGTGTAGATTGGTGCGGTGTACATTAGTGTGGTGTTAGGTTTTGTGTTGCTATGTGGCATATGTGGTATGGTGAACAGGGAGGTGTGTTGTGTTGTACACCATAGAATGTATGGTCCTGTGTGGAGGTATGAAGTCAGCGAGGGTGATGTGAGGTACGGCAACGTGACGGGTTATATGATCGTAGTGAGTGGTTGCAGTGTGGAGTTGTTGTGTGAGATAAAGGGTGGTGGTCTCATTTAGGATTTCCACCCTTGTTCCACAGCCTCTGGGTGCTATCCGGAAAGGTGTGAATTGATCTGGACTAATGTTTTGTGAAAATGAATGAATAAATAAGTAGAGTACTTCCTTGGAACCTATTTTTGTAAGATGGAAGATGGTACTTTAGGGTGTACTTTGGATTTAGCAACTGCTAGACTAACTAAGGCAATATTTTTTGCACTGCCATTTTGTGCTTATCTAGCAGTCTGGCCGTGAAGGCTATGTAAAAAGCTTGCTTTCTTGTAGGGCCTTTTGAGAATACTATTTAAGAGCTATTGAAAATGTCTTTGACCTACTGCCACTTGGTACACTGTTGGGTCCACAACGGAAGCATCCTCAATCCCACTTCTACCACTACCTGAACATGAGTAGAAGGGGTGACACACCAATTGTAAATGTAATTATATAATTAATTAACTCTGTTTCCAGTATAACTTGGTCTTCGACTCAGACTGCTATGTTTTCCGGGATCCTAAAATAAGTTAAAGGGTTTTTGTTGTTCTGCTATATGATAACAGCATTCACCACAGCACACTCCAAAACACCTCCAGACTATACAATATCAACCTACCTCCCACAAAACATCACCACCCCAACCAATTCCGTACCATACTACATCATCACTACACCTGGCACATAATATAATCAGTAAGCTTAACACCACACTATAATGTGTTCAGCACAATGCAACTCGCATCACAAAACGTTAGTCCAGATCAATTCACACCTTTCCGGATAGCACCCAGAGGCTGTGGAACAAGGGTGGAAATCCTAAATGAGACCACCACCCTCTATCTCACACAACAACTCCACACTGCAACCACTCACTACGACCATATAACCCGTCACGTTGCCGTACCTCACATCACCCTCGCTGACTTCATACCTCCACACAGGACCATACATTCTATGGTGTACAACACAACACACCTCCCTGTTCACCATGCCACATAGCAACACAAAACCTAACACCACACTAATGTACACCGCACCAATCTACACCACACCGAATCGCAACATCCTACACATTGCACCACCAGATACAAGTATACTTATACCAGATTACAACACCCCACACTTTACACCAAGCAACATCAAATGCTATTATATTGCACCACAGCCATCCATCAACCCCTCCCATAGTTCCCTATGGTTCCACATCAGACTACACCACACCATGCAGTATACATGCCATTCAATATGAGTGAAGAAGTGTGGCTCACTGGTTAGAGGCGGCAGACCCGTAAGCAGAGAACGGCCCGGGACCAGGGTTCGATTCTCGACGCGGCAGGGTCGTGGACCAGGGTCAGCGGACTCGATAATTCTCGCCTCGGTGCCTACTCTAGTCAGAAACCACACTCGGCAACTCTGGGCATCAGCTTGCCTCATCTTCACAACGGCCCCCCCCAGACCGCCGGGGATGCTTGGTCGCACCTTAGAGATACCCATCAGGAACCATCTCTCAGGGTGAGCCAGGACGGGTTCCCCAGTGGTCGAAGCGTGGAGATACTCCTCTGGGAGTCGATTCCTAGCGCTATATAAACCCGCAATTAAATTAAATTAAATTAAATATCACAACTATCCATATAAGAGCAATTACATGCAACATCACAGCAGGACTATACAACAACAAAGGTCACTTAGTACATATATCACCACACGGCACCACCGAACACACCAACACACCACACAAGCCAATCTCATATCGCACTACTCCACTTCAGTCTATCTCACTACAGCACATTATATCATAAACCAACATATTCCATCATGTCGCATCATCAATTTTCAAGACCACATCTCTCAGTACCATACCCCTCTCAACACACACAATACCACACCATGCCACACTTTCTCAGACTTTGGCACACCATTTCATTACGTCTCACCTTAAAGGTCTGTGTACCACATCACCAAATGCCACATAACACCATACCTCACCTTACCACTCTAAATTGCAATGTAATTACTATACAACCCAATGCAGTACAATAGCCAAGACCACACTTGACTCCCCACACCACCCTATACCACCCACTGCAACACCACATCAGCCTAAACCATACCAACCTGCTTCTTTACATAAGTTACAGCAATACACAAGTCTGACACAGAAAATGAGGGTGTTCAACATCTAGTATAAATCATCTATCTATTACGGCAAAACTCTTCCCGTCACTTTCCCGCATGTCACAGCACCCTCGTTGACTTCATAACTCCACACAGGACCATACATTCTATGGTGTACAACACAACTCACCCTACTGTACCACAACACCCCCTCCCTGTTCATCATACCACATATGCCACATAGCAACACAAAATCTAACACCACACTAATGTACACCACACCAATCTACACCACACCGAATCGCAACATCCTACACATTGCACCACCAGATACAAGTATACTTATACCAGATTACAACATCCCACACTTTACACCAAGCAACATCAAATGCTATTATATTGCACCACAGCCATCCATCAACCCCTCCCATAGTTCCCTATGGTTCCACATCAGACTACACCACACCATGCAGTATACACGTCATTCAATACCACAACTATCCATATAAGAGCAATTACATTGCACATCACAGCACAGCAGAACTATACAACAACAAAGTTCATTTAGTACATATTACCACACCGCACCCCCAAACACACCAACATACCACACAAGACAATCTCATATTGCACCACTCCACTTGAGCCTACCTCACTACAGCACATTATATCATGCACCAACATATTCCATCATGTCACATCATCTATTTTCAACACCACATCTCTCAGTACCACACCACTCTCAACACAAACAATACTACTCCATGCCACACTTTCTCAGACTTTGGCACACCATTTCATTACGTCTCACCTTAAAGGTCTGTGTACCACATCACCAAATGCCACATAACACCATACCATACCACACTAAATTGAAATGTAATTACTATACAACCAATGTAGTACAATAGCCAAAATCACACTTGACTCCCCACACCACCCTACACCGCCCACTGCAACACCACATCAGTCTAAACCATACCAAGCTGCTTCTTTACACAGGTTACAGCAAGACACAAGTAAGACACAGAAAATGAGGTTGTTCAACATCTAGTATAAATCATCTATCTATTATGGCAAAACTCTTCCCGTCACGCCACCACACCTCACAGCATCCTCCTTGACTTAATACCTCCACACAGGACCATACATTCTATGGTATACATCACACCCTACTGTACCACAACACACCTCCCTGTTCACCATACCACATATGCCACATAGCACCACAAAATCTAACACCACACTAATGTACTCCACACCAATCTACACCACACCAAAATGCAACATCCTACACATTGCACCACCAGATACTGTATACTTATACCAGATTACAACATCCCACACTTTATACCAAGCCCCGTCACAGGCTATTATATTGCACCCCACCCCTCTATCAACCCCTCCCATAGTTCCCTATGCTTCCACATCAGACTACACCACACCATGCAGTAAACGTGCCCTTCAATACCACAACTATCCATACAAGAGCCATTACATTGCACATCACAGCACAGCAGAACTATACAACAACGAAGTTCAATCAGTACATATCACCACACTGCACCAGCGAACACCAACATGCCACACAAGATAATCTCATATTGCACCACTCCACTTCAGTCTACCTCACTACAGCTCATACACTAACATATGCCATCATGTCACATCATCATCAATTTTCAACACCACATCTCTCAGTACCACACCACTCTCAACACACTCAATACCACACCATGCCACACTTTCTCAGACTTTGGCACAACATATCATTACATCTCACCTTAAAGGTCTGTGTACCACATCACCAAATGCTTCATAGCACCATACCTTACCACACTAAATTGCAATGTAATTACTATACAATTCATTGTAGTACAATAGCCAAAAACACACTTGACTCCCCACACCACCCTACACCACCCACTGCAACACCACATCAGTCTAAACCATACCAACCTGCTTCTTTACACAAGTTACAGCAAGAAACAAGTCTTACCCAGAAAATGAGGGTGTTCAACATCTAGTATAAACCATCTATTATAGCAAAACTCTTCCAACAAAACCTCACACTGCTGGGCCAAACAGAGGTGTAGTATAATATAAAAATATAATGCAAACCACACAGCCCTTACCCAGAGGCATCTGCTTGTTTACATCCACAAATGGACAAACAATAACCTCGAGGCTCAGGGATAGAGACACAACACCACAGTGCAAATTGAGCAAAGCCACCACAAATACACTGACAACAAATCAGGAATACACAAGTCTGATTTCCCCAATAAATGAACCTTCTGTTGGAGAGCAAACTGCCATAACACTTAAGGGTGTTAACAGACCATGTAAACAGTGTAGGGTGGCTAAATAAAAACACCTACCATAACATAACAAAGAGTTCTTTCCTATTTGCACAGTTGCTACTAACACAGTATCAGGTTTACTTCCTCGCTTTCTGGATATCCAAGTCCATTTTCTTCTTCGGCTCAATACACCACAGAAAGTCCTATTTTGACACACTAAGTATGTAGATTTTAAAGGTCGTTATGGTGATGGAGGGATGTCTACCTTGGTCTGAGACACTTTTAATTGCACGAGGATTTGGAAAACAAAAATCTTCTGCCATCTAGAATATGGAAGGTCTAGACTCATCCGCAGAAGTGCTCTACAGCATAAACCAACGTGGGATCTGCTTCCCAGGGAGCTTGAAAGGGGTCATCTGGTGAACAATGTCACATGAGCTCTGAAAAGCCATCAGTTATGCTAGAACACATTTCTCATTCAGAGTGCTGGCCAGGGGCTTCAGCACGCTAAAACTGTAGGTGTTCTAAGAGCATCCTTCTGTTACTGAACAAGCAAGTGTATCAAATGAGCATGACAAAAAGTTTTAAGTGGGGAGCTGAAGGGATGGAAGCGGGTGAATGATATTCTGAGACCTTTTTTAGTGAAAATGTGGTTCAGTTTGCATTATGGTGCGATATTATGAAACATGTGAATACATTGTGTCAATTTATTTTTAAAACAAATATTAAAGAAATGAGTAACTTAGAAGAGACCATTAATAAATCGGAGTGGTTTTAGCCATGCATACACGCAAGGGTAAAATCATTTGTGGATTGGTTTGTTTTCGCACCCTACTTTAACACGTCTGTCTCCACATTTCCCAATTAAAAGACTCAAATGATTCTTGTTTGCGATGTTGGCAAACTTTAAAAAGGAGCTATTGGTTACATTAGTGCCTTTTATGTGCCTCGTTCTTGTAATCTGATATCACACTCTCACAAGAGTGGCATATCTTTGTTCTCTGGGCTCTCCTTAATTCACGTTGATCTTTCACTGCTTTTGAGCACACAGCTAATGCTGTTTGAAAATTTCACAGATTGAAAGGCTTCACTGTTTTCCATCACCTTTCTTAACTCCTTCCAGGTCTGGGGGTGCTGTAGCACCTGCTGCACCCCTAGTTCCAACACCCGGGGGGCGCCAGTTGTTGGAACTGTGAGTGATATAGGTGTGGACAAAAAGAAGTTTGTGTTTTTCTATCTACACTGGATGGTACCTTTGGGAATGTACAACACAAGGAGTATACTCTGTGTATGGGAGTATGGATCTGTCCTCCTGCATCAGCACATGTACTTCAAGGCACTTTCATTTAGGAATAGTTTCCACAGATTGACATGTTCATGTATGTTTTAGCTCTAGCGCAAAGAAGCATAAGAATCAGTGCTTAATTTGAGCTGGTGTTTTCCAGTGCTCAGCCGGCGCTTAATCATCAACACCAGTGCTTTTCATTAGCACCAGTTAAGGACACATTCATTTACGCATAGGGAGATTAAGTGATTTGTCCGGAATCTCAGGATGTTGAGCCGATGCCGTGGCTCAAACCTGGTTCCCATGTGCTGAAGTCAGCAACTCTGGCCATTATGCCACATCCTCTCCCCACTTTTGTGGTTGGTAGTTGGTTCTGTTTTAGGCTGTGCTAACAGGAGAAATGGGCTGGTGCAGGCTGCCTCCTGACAAGAGCCCCAGCCCTTATTTTTTTTACAAATTAACCACTGCAAAGAATGGTCGACAGCTTACAATTTTTGCAACTGAGATCAAGAGAGCAAAACCTGTGTATCCATGAGACATGGACTCAAAGCAGTAAAGCTACAATAAACAAGTGTTGTCAATACTGCAGTGGATTGAAAAGAAGACAATCATGAGGAGGATAGCAGCGTTGCCAAATAAGGGGATACAATGGCAGGGTGCTGAGGAATGTAATGCCACATCTGTAATTGTTAAATGCAATGGTGTTGTCTGAGCCCTCGGATGTGCACTTTGTATCCTGGCTGCTGTAAATACAAATGTACTAGACTAACAGCATCAACTGATGTTTTCAAACTCACCCTGAAAACATCAATAGTCTTCTCAAATGAATGCAAACATGCATAGAATGTTGATAGGAAGTATTGTCATTGTCGATTTCCCAATAACATTACTGTACTGCCCCTAAACAGTATGAGACTGAAAATAGCCAGCACTATAAGTACTGGAATGCTAGCTGTGTTTAGTAAAGATCGTGTATCAGTATGCTGAGGAGTGTGCTCCCAGAAGATGCAGCAGGAGAAGGCAAGCAGTCAATAAAATGTAGTGTCTGGGGTAGAACAAGGGCGCAGAGCAGCAGCCAGTGCACCTACCACAACTGGCCCCTTGTAATACAGCAGACGCTGGAGACCACCAACACTTAAGGTATGTGTATAAAAGGCATGGTTTTATTTTGTAATTTTTACCCTCTTAAAGCTGTTAGGACTCTATGACATAGTACTACAATAATACCTATATGCATGCTTATTTGACAGTTATTCCTTGTCTAAAGTTTTTAACAAATACCAGAACTGCCTTATAGAATAAAAACAAAATCCATAGCTACTTACATTAAGTATAGAGTGTGTTTCATCAGCGTGGCTGTTTCCCCTCTGCGCCATGTTAACTCTGTAGTCTTCTGCAAAGCCTGTTTACCCGCAAAGATATAATTAGGTGCTCCAACAAATTTCAGACTGCAAGTGTAGTTACGTCCCTATTTCAATTTTTTCTCTGCACACTCCCAAGGTGTTAAAAGCGTGCCTTAAAAAGTCATACTTTCACCGGCCTCTCCCTGTCTAAGAACATAATGACTGTGCATATTTCCAGACCCTCTGCGCCACCTTTTGCAAGACTCCCATGCTTATCAGTCCATGCCACCTCTCTCCCCACGTAGAAGCCTCTTCGTGTCTTAGCAGTCTTTTAGGCGGTTTAAAATTAGGTACTGAAAATGTTACTTCGGCAAACTTACATTTTAGCTTTGCCGCTCTTTAGAGTCTCTTGTTAGTTCTGCTCTTTCTGTGTTGCACCAGCATTTTTCCATCATGTTACATCTCCAGGCCGGGTTGGTTTGCCGCCTTTTGTGAAACTTGCTCCGTCCATCCCCTTCTGGGCTGCAGCAGCCTATTTTACCATTGCAAAAATATGCCTGTACATGTTGCTGAACCCTAACGCATGCTGTATAAGAGTGCCATGTTTCTCAACCTTGTCCCCACACTCACACGTAGAGCCAAAGCCTCAGTTGCATAGCACAGGTCTTTATTTATTTTTTCTTTTCATACTTAGTGTCATTTACATAAGAGACTTTCAAATAGGCTGTACATAATGTTGCACCAGGAAACTTACAGTCTAGGTTTGTGACAACACATTACCCTGTTAAAGAACCCTGCAAGTGTCTGTTACGCAGCCCCCAGTTGCCTTACATACTAACCTCTGTTTATCAATCCTACCACATTACTCCCACGTAGAAAGAAACCACAACTGCATAACACTTGTCTTCATTTATGTGTTTATTTTATTGTCCTTTTCATAACAGGCATCATTTTACATCAGAGCCTTTAAAATATTTATTTACTTTTCCTTCATAATTAATGGCACTTACAGCAGAGGCTTTCAACATTGGCTGTGCATGGTGCTGCACCAGCAACCTTACAGTTTAGGTCTGTACATCCCATTACCCTGTTAAAGAACTCTGCACAGGCCTGTTATATAGCCTACACAACTGCATTACATACTTGTCCCCCTGTGTATCATCCCTAATACATTACACACCCGTAGGAAAGAAGTCATAACTGCACAACAAATTTCTTTATTTATTTATTTATTTTAAAATTTCCTTTATTATGGCTTCCATGACCGACATCGTTGTACATCAGAGACCTTAAAATATTTATTTATTTTTCTTTTCATAATTAGTGTCATTTTACACCAGACACTTAAAAGTTAGGCTGTGCAAAATATTGCACTGGCAAAATAGCAGTCTGGGGCTGATGCAGGACCGTCCTCCATGTTACAGAACAATGCCCTGGCATGTTACACGGCCCCCAGCTGCCTTACATACTGGTCCCCGGTTTATCAGCCCTAACACATTACTCCCCTGTAGAAAGAAGCCACAGTTGCATAAAACTTGTCTTCATTTATTTTTTATTTTATTTATTTTCCATTTCATAACTGGCATCATTTTACACCTGAGACTTTACTATTAGGCTGTGCAAAATATAGCATTGGAAAACTACATGTTTAGGCTTGCTGCAGCACACTCCACCATGTTACAAAGCAGTGCCCTGGCATGTTACACGGCCCCCAGCTGCTGGATTACATACTGTCCATGTTTATCATACCTAATACATTACTCCCACGCAGAAAGAAGCCATAATTGCACACTTGTCTTTATTATTTTTTTATTTTATTTTCATAACTGCTGTAATTTTCCATCAGAGACTTTTTAAAATTAGGCGGCAAAATTACTGCCCCAGCAAACAAAAGGTCTAGCTTCCTGCCTCTTCTGCGGCCAATGGATTTCCAACCCTCTGCTGGCTATGGCTACGCCCCACACCTCAGGCCACCACTCAGGAACGCCATCAGCATCAGGAACGCCTCCTAGGGGCTGGCCTATCTCCCAAAAAAGACCCGGCAACACTCTAGGGCTCCCATTCCACAGATGGACCACGACGCTGCTCATGCAACACCAGCCTGCAGTCGCACCTACCCGCTGAACATGCCCAGACATGTCTCTACATGCCCAGACATGTCCCTGCTGGTACAACAAACATGGCGCACACAGATAAGTCTCTGCTCATCCATCCCACAACCCTAAACACACCAGTGGGCCCTACTGACTGCTTTGCTGTTAGCCCCAGCCACCCCACACCCCCACTCTACATCTATGGCGTCCCTAAACATCCATTAATTCCTGTGTGAAGGGCACTCACACCCTACACCTGTCCCACTTCCGGGGATGCCCCTCAGGGGCCTACCCTCAGGGGCTGGACTTCCGGCCCTGGACTTCCGGCCAGGGACTTTCGGCCCTGGACTTCCGGGGAGAGACTTCCGGGGTGGGACTTCCGGCTCCTACGTCACTTCCGGGGGGCGTTCCCACCGGTCAAAAAATGAATGGTGATGAAAGGTATAATTTCTAGACTACTCCCAAGGATCTGGTCGTAGCCCTAGAGTTCTTGACACTCGAGTGCCTTGTCACCAAACAGGCGATGGCCATCAAAGGGCATGTCCAAAAGGTTAGATTGGACATCCGTAGAAAAGCCAGACGTTCTCAGCCAGGCGTAGTGCCTCAGGGCTACCGACGTGGAAACTGTTCTCCAGTGAGTCGGCGGTATCCAGCCTACACCGGATGGTGAACTTTGCTGCGTCTCGACCGTCAGCAACAGTGCGGGCGAGCACGCCCCCAGCCTCCTCCATGCACTGCGGCAGCACTTGCGCAACCATATCCCACACTCTGTGTGTAACGGCCCAAGAGACATGGGTTGTTCACCGACCGCAGTCCTAAGCTCGCGGAAGAAAACATCTTCTTCCCAAGATGGTCCAGCTTCTTGAATTCCCTATCTGGCAGAGCAGTAGGGAATGCGCCTTTTGAGGATAAGGCTTTGACCACCAACCTCTCAGGGGTAGGGTGTTGGGAGAGGAATAATGGGTCGCCCAGGGCCGGGTAGTGGCGTCGGGTAATCATCCTGTCCACAGAAGCTGCTGGGCTTGGACCAAGTACCCAGAAGGATGTCAGTGAGGGCCTCATTAAAAGGCAGCAGGGGCTTCGAAGAGGCTGCTGCCGGATGAAGCACCTCAGTCAGAAGGGTAGTCCAGACAGCCACAGTAGGCAGCTCGAGGCTCAAGGCCTCAACCGCCCTACGCAACACCACAGCGTAGGAGGCTCCCTCCTCCATAGCCACGGTAGAGGGAGAAAGCATACCAAGGTCTGGGGATGTATCCAGACCACTGGCATCACTCAACTCCTCTCGCCAGTCCGGCTCCTCAAGTTGGTCTGCTAGAGGGTCAGTAGACCCCTCCCAGTCCTCCTCACCCTCCTTCGCCACTGGAATCGGTGCCGGGGAAGGTACTGTGAGGCGACCGGCACCATCCAGGGCTGGATCTTTCGGGACCCTGCATCACCAGGGCCATAGCCGCCGACATCGAAGGCCTACAGCCCACCCCGAGTCTGTGGGGCCCAAAGGCACGCCTGCTGAGTGGGGCTGCCCAAAGATGCTGTGCAGTGCTTTGTTAAATTGACGAAGCTGGGCAGGGGATGCTCTGGCTCCGGGAAAGGTAGGGAAGCGTGGAGCCGCCCCAGCGTGCTCCGAGGAAGGAGCTGGAGAGCGACGGCTCTCCGGGTCCCGCGTCGCATTGGCCGACGGACAGAGAGAAGGCGAAGACCGACGATGCTTCTTTGCCTTCTTTTTGTGCATTGACTTACTTGAGGAGTGCGAAGACTTCAAAGAGGAATGGTGATGACTCCGTGACTGGTCCCGCGACCTTCCTTTCGACGGGGACCTCGAACTGCGTGGAGTGGACTGCCGGTCCTCCAAAAGCTTTCGGGACCGCTTCCGCAAAGACTTCAGGTTCATGGCTGGGCAGTTGGAGCACGACTTCGCATCGTGGTCGCGCTCCAGGCACCAAAGGCACACGAGATGCGGACCGGTGACCAACATCAACTTGTGATAGGAGTCACAAGGCTCGAAGCCGGTCCGACGATGGGACATCCCTCGTGCTACCAGAAGTCGAAGACTCAAAAAAAAGAGGTCGACAAATGTCAAAAAAGGGTTTAGTCAAAAACTGACTAAGAGACACGCTCTCTCCGGATCTGCGCTGGCTGGCGCGGAAAAAGAAAGAACTGATGTCAGCGTGCAAGTGTGGCGTCTAAGTAGACACCGCAACATCATCCCGGCAACTACACCTACTGAAGCGCAGGGCTACTGCTAAGAAAAAATTTCTCTGGATCCAGTCTGAAGCCTGGAGGTAATTCTAAGGTAAGGAATCTATAACTAATAGTCTCTTTCAGATACAAGCATTTTGGGACCGGTTACGGGGTAACACCCCTCATCAGCCAGGTTAGCTTGAATCTAGTGGCAAAGTAAGCAAGGGACCCATGTCTGGGCGTACGCTGCCACCTTAGGGCAAACAAAGCAAACACGACGGACCGCTGAAACTTTTCAGACACTCACCCCCAGTCACAGATCTGGGTTGAATCCATCATCGTTCTTAAGCTCACTTCACCACCCCAGTTCAGACCCAGCCATATGCAAATCAGTCTTGACCCTGTGCCTCGTGGGAACAGTCCAGACCGAACTGCCAAGTCAGGTCTCAACTGGACCGGAAACAAGCATCCTGGGATTCAAGCTAGCCTGGCTGATGAGGGGTGTAACCCCGAAACCAGTCCCAGGATGCTTGTTTTTGGTCCAAGGAAGACCTGGCTTGGCAGTACGGTCTGGACTGTTCCCATGAGCCACAGGGTCAAGACTGATTTGCATATGGCTGGGTCTGAACTGGGGTGGTGAAGTGAGCTAAAGAACGATAATGGATTCAACCCAGATCTGTGACTGGGGCGAGTGTCTGAAAAGTTCAGGGCTCTGTCCATCATCTCCTTTAGGTTTGCTTGTAAAACTTATTTCAAAAAGCAACCAAGTCTGCTCTAAAGTAAGTGCAACTAAAAAAAAAAAGCAACAGAAATGAAATAACAATGGAAAACTTTAAATTTTGCAAATGAAGTTGCATGAACACAGAGAAATGAAAAAAGGGCAAGATCAATCACCTGGAAAGAAAGGGATACCAAAAATGTTTGAAGCAAATTTGTACAAACCGAGTTTAAATATAGGTGCATAGAAGTCCAATGCAGTCAGGGAAACAAGCATTTACAATGCAATGGTCTTGGCATGATTAAAGGTAGAACTATTGACATTGCTCATGACATTTTTATTTTTTTGTTTTTTTATTTTTTAAATCATAAATAAATAGCAGTCATTTACATTGCCAATAGCTTAATCGTTAAATAAATGGCATTGTTATTTACAATGCCAATAGCTTAATCGCTCGCATATGCATGACCATTTGCATTTACACACACACAGAGCCACCCACACAGAGTCATTCACATAGAGCCACCCACACACACAGAGCCACCTACACAGAGCCACCCACACAGAGTCATTCACATAGAGCCACCCACACACACAGAGCCACCTACACAGAGCCACCCTCACACAGACAGAGCCACCCACACATATAGCCACCTACAAAAAAAGCTATCCAAACAGACCCACAAACACACACACAGAGCCAGAGCCACACACACAGGGCCACACACACAGAGCCACACACACACAGAGCCACACACACATAAGAGACACACAGAGCCACACACACACACAGCCACACACACACACACACACACAGACACACACACAGAGCCACACAGAGACTGTGCCCGGACACCCAGGCGCTGCTAGTGTGTCCCAATCATACCAACCCGCACCCACCCCATCATCTGCACCAGCGGGTTCACGAGCCTTGCAGTGCTAGGCAGCGACGCCCATGTCGTAGGGATGCTAGGTCCAGGCAGTGGCGCATTACCTCAAGCAGGGGCACTTAGGACCGGACCACCCTCCCCGTTACTCAGAGGCGCCTCCTGTCCGAGAAAGACCCCCTACCTGCAGAGCGGCTGGACCGGCCTGGGTTTGCGTACCTTTGATGGTGCTCCGTGCAGAACGCCGAGGATAGCGCTTCAGCAGAGACCATTAAAGGCACTGCTCGCGTAAACTAAACTCTTCCATAGAGGAATGCAAGCTGCAAACCACTGGGGGTAAGAGTTATCAGGAGAAGGAAGAGAAACCGAGCCAGCAGCACAGCGCCCATGGGTGAAGACAAAATAGTGCGCCTCTTACAGAGGAACGGGGGAAAACCCCTCTAAATTCGAGATGTCTTGAATGTAGGCAGACAGGATACAAACTAACCTATTAGTAGCACCTGAAAACTCCAGTCAGAGTAAACAAATAGCGGAGCCTGTGACAAAAACAATCCCCTCGCACTTACCTGCGCCAAAAGAAGCTTCCGCCTGCAGCCCGGCCCAAGAAGAGGAATCTCCGGTTCGTTCCCCCTCCCGGGCTTATATGGGCGGCCACCCCGGCCCCACCATCACTGCACTCACAGCGCCTCATCACAGGTGTCGAGCAGCCCTGGCTAAACCCACCGAAACCGAGTCCTTCCGGGGCTGGGCACGAGGAAACTGGGGGAGGGACAGGACACTCTCTCGGGAGGTCTGGGCATCCTCTCAGGGGAGGGGTCTGCTCCCAAACTAGCAGAAACTGACCTTGCAGCACCCCCTTCCCCCAACCTGGGGTGCCTGTCTGGTTGGGCGCTCAATTGTCCTCTTGCCTCTAATAATTCACTTATTTCAACAATAAACACCGCCGACCTTTTCTCAGACGTAAACACGCGTTGCAACAGGTGCTTGCTTCCCTGTGTATTCCCCGGCCACACCCAGTGCGTTACTTTACATCAGGCCTGGTTTGTAACACAATATTCCTGCTTGGACAGTTTAGACGATTCCATTATAAAAATAGGTTATATTACAATTCAGGTCTCCTGACACTGTAATGTTACCAAGGAGGCATAGTGCAGTGCCTGTGTTTTTAACACACTTATGCATTCAGGGAGGTATAGTACAGATTCGTGCAAGCACTTCTTTGCATAAGGACAAAGACGAGGGTGTTATAGTCAGCCCTCTGTGACATGGGGTCACATGATAACCCTTAACAACAACCCCAGCATGCGAAGGCCTCTTGGGCGGACTGGTGCCCGATTTCGCCAGGCCCTGTGCCCGAGGGATATGATTGCCTTATATGGATTTGGTCCCTCGGCTAGACTTCTGACTTTTGGTGCTGGAAACCAGGGTTCGAGCCTCGGGGTTGCGTCCACATCCTGTGATTTTGGGCAAATCACTTAATCTCCCCGTGCCTGAATGTGTAATGTAGATACGGTGCTCAAAATGAGCTAAAAAACAGGTGATGGGTTAAAACCATGATCTCTTGACTTGGTAAGAGTATTCTGCATCATTCAGAAACTCTGTCCATCACCACCCCCTTTTCCAAAAACGATTTTATCCACACTATGTGTGGGAGGGTATACTCAGACGTGAGTCCCTTGCTCATTGCACCATCAGGATTCAAGCAAGCCGGGCCGACGAAGGCTGTGATGCCAGAAACCAGTCCCCGGAAGCTTGTCTCCTTCCCAGTATAAGAATTGGCTTGGTAGTTTGGTTTGCCCTGTTCCCATCATGCACTGGGACAGGAACAGACTAATTTGCATATAGCCAGGTTCTGAGCTGGGATGGTGCAATGAGCTAAAAAAACAGGTGATGGATTAAAACCATGATCTCTTGACTTGGTAAGAGTATTCTGCATCATTCAGAAACTCTGTCCATCACCACCCCCTTTTCCAAAATCGATTTTATCCACACTATGGGGCCGATTAGGATGGCGGACGGAAATGGGTACTGTCCGCCATGGTGGGGGAAATTTTACTCCCGGCTGCGCCGCGGAGAAACCGCGGTTGGGATTAGGATATTCATGTCACGAAACTCCGACCGCGGCGGACGGATCACAACCAACACCGTCCGCGGTGGACGGAACACAACCAAGTCCGTCCGCGGCGGACGGAGTCCAATGAACAACCACTGCCGCGGACGGAAATGACCGCGGAAAATAAAACATGTACCGCCATCCCTGAGAATACTCCGTGGCCGCAATTAGGATAAATCCGCCCGTACAACGGAACTCACAGCCATCCACGTCCGCGGCGGAAACAATGCAACGAGAACCACAGCATCAGGGCGGAAGGCCAACACGCACAACATCCCTAGCGCCTAACAAATGTATGAAAGTGCACCGCAAGTCCTAAGCAAACATACGAACATTGACAAGGCCCCCCCCCCCCCAAGCACAAGCCACCATGACACGTCCCAATTATCCAATAATGCACACAAGTCAACACGCCCACCTACCACCTGACTCGCAACAACCATTGAGACACGACTACAAAAAGACACCCCCACACAACCACAATCCCTTGCACCACAGCATTGCTGCCAGCAAGAGGGCCATTCGAGACACTGCTAACTCACATAAAATCACATAGAAGACACCCACCCACCACCCTACCACACAAACACCCACCACACAAATCCTACACATCACACACCACACACCTGCACCTCCCAACTCACTCAACTCACACACTGAGCACCACACACCATGGCACCCAAAAAAAAAAACAAATTCACGGAGACAGAGTTGCGGGTAATGGTAGATGAAATTATCCGTGTGGAGCCCAACATCTTCGGGGCCCAAGTCCAGCAGACGACCGTGGCGCAAAAGAACCACATGTGGGACAGGATCGTCACTCGGGTGAATGCGTCGGGGACTGTGCCGAGGACCAAGCACGACATTCAGAGGCGGTGGCATGACCTTAAGACCAGGGTCAAGGGCATCCGAGCGAAAAACCACGCCAGAGCCAATCTTACTGGCGGTGGCACACCCCCGGAGCCCATACCCTACACCGATTGGGAGGAGAAGGTGCTGGTGATACTACACCCAGAGAGCCTAGACGGCCTTGACGAAGGAGAAGAGACTGGTGAGTACAAACCAAGCACCACGATCAGCACGACATGGTCAGGCTCACACAACTGAGATTAAACATCCCCCACGCCCCAACCCATGCACGTCGGACACCAACACACTAACATGTCCATGGCTCCCAACAGGCCCCCATGTTCACGGGGAGGGTGGTGGTGGTGGTGGTGGTGGAGGGTGGGGTGTGTGAGAGGGCCAAACTACAACTCCCAACAGGCCCCCATGTGCACGGGGAGGGTGGTGGTGGTGGAGGGTGGGGTGTGTGAGAGGGCCAAACTACAACTCCCAACAGGCCCCCATGTGCACGGGGAGGGTGGTGGTGGTGGAGGGTGGGGTGTGTGAGAGGCCCAAACTACAACTCCCAACAGGCCCCCATGTGCACGGGGAGGGTGGTGGTGGTGGAGGGTGGGGTGTGTGAGAGGCCCAAACTACAACTCCCAACAGGCCCCCATGTGCACGGGGAGGGTGGTGGTGGTGGAGGGTGGGGTGTGTGAGAGGCCCAAACTACAACTCCCAACAGGCCCCCATGTGCACGGGGAGGGTGGTGGTGGTGGTGGCGGTGGTGGAGGGTGGGGTGTGTGAGAGGCCCAAACTACAACTCCCAACAGGCCCCCATGTGCACGGGGAGGGTGGTGGTGGTGGTGGCGGTGGTGGAGGGTGGGGTGTGTGAGAGGCCCAAACTACAACTCCCAACAGGCCCCCATGTGCACGGGGAGGGTGGTGGTGGTGGTGGAGGGTGGGGTGTGTGCGACAGGAAACAGAAATGTCTACAAATCAATGTAACCATGTACTGTCCACATTACTGACCAGCTCGATCTTGTCCCTCAGGTGATCGTCAACTGACTGGGGAAAGCAGTACCCGGCCGCCAGCCTCGCCTCCCACACCTACAGGACTCTCTGCCGACGACGACACAGGCAGCTCCGGGGCGGAGGATGGAGCGGGACCAAGCACGCAGCCAGGGCCATCTGGCTCACAGGGACTCCCGGGACCGACCAACGTCGCATGTGTGACTCCCGCGGCACCCGTCTCTGTGATCTGCACAGTCCCCACCACCACCAGTACCACCAGTACCACCAGTACCACCAGTACCACCACTACCACCAGCACCACGACTCCTGCCGGTGCCACCCAGCATGACCCAGCGCGCAACGCTGGTCCAACGGCCCCACACACAAGCAGGGTGAGTGGGCCACAAACACAGGCAACGGGACAACTGCCAATCAGGCGACCCACACACCGCCGGTCAGAGGAGGGACAGCTACCCGAGCCAGTGGCACAGTCCCTACAAGCTCTTGCCAGGTGCCAGGCCTCATACGACCGGTCCCAGGCAAACGCTGATCGTGTTCACCAGGACTCAGTGGACAACACCAACATCCTGCGCGAGATCTCTGGCATCCTTGGCCAGATGTTGGTGATCATGGGCCAGCAGGCAACGATGTGGAGGGAATGGGTTGCCCGGAACAACCCCCCCCCCCTCCACCATGTGTGTCAGCGCCACCGCCACCGTCACCTCCGCCTCCCCCGTCACCTCCGCCTCCGCCTCCACCGCCGCCACCACCACCTGAGCCCCTGGCGACGGATGTGGCCCATCACCAACCTGCCCTCCCAGCTGCCTCTGTACCACCTCCGAGACGGAGGGGGCGGCCGAGGCAGGAAGTTGCTGAGAGCAGTGTTGGAGCGCCAGGCACACGCTCCAAGAGGGGACGACCTTGACAATGCCACTGCCTGTGCCAGACATTCACCCTGCAAACCATCCTGTCCCACATAGACAATCATTGCCACTGGTCTGCTGGACTAGCCTGACACCCCCCAATGTGGTGTCAGCACGGACATTTCATCTGCCATTACCTTCAACTCCAACTCCCTCCCCCCCACTTACTTGTAAATATTCACCAGCACAAAAGCACAACCTGTCAATAAATTGCATTTACTCACACAATGATGTTTTGCCTTCATGTTTATTCACATGATTGCCATCAGATACAGACGTAAACAGGTACAGGGATCATAGTCGCACATGATCATGGCGCTGCGGGAGTGACCTAGAGAAAACCAGAGACAGCAAACACACGTCAGTAAAGAGATTCACACACATCACAACACAATGCACAGCAACATTACACAAACGACAACCATCACACAAGCATGGGATGGGAGCACACACATCATGGACACTCCTATGTCCAAAGACATGAAGACACACATGTGCAACCATCACAAACCACACCCAGCTGATTAACCCCATATCCACACAACACCAGAAAACATACATGAGGCATTGTCAACCGCCACTAGAGGTAGATACTCACATTCAAGGGAAGTAGCGATCAATGAGCTGGCGCCTCTGGTCCACACCTTCCTCCTCACCACTATCCTCATCAGTCGACATGGGTGGGATGGGAGGCCGAGGAACTCCTTCGTCTTCAGGGTCCAACAGCAGTTCAATGTCATTGCGTACTGCCAGGTTGTGGAGCATGCAGCAGGCAATCACGATCTTGCATACTTTTCCTGGTGAGTAAGGCAGGGCCCCTCCGGTCTTATCGAGGCACCGAAACCTAGACTTGAGCAGTCCAAAGGTACGTTCGATGACTCTCCGTGTCCTTCCATGTGCCTCATTGTACCGCATTTCACCCGCCGTCCTCGGATTACGTAGGGGACTGAGGAGCCAGGGCCGGTTTGGGTAAGCCGAGTCGCCTATGTAGGGGGATGACAGAGACAAACATCAGAACAAGATATGGTGGGTACCCCATGCAACACAGAGATCACAAGAGTCCCCACTGCACACTCACCAACAAGCCACGCTTGACCGGGTGGCAGATTTGCCATGAGTCGTGGGACATTGCTGGTTCGCATGATGTGGGCGTCATGTGCGGATCCAGGAAATCTTGCACACACATGGGAGATGATGTTGCTCGCCAGGCACACCACCTGCACGTTCAGCGAATGAAAGTGTTTGCGATTCCTGAACACTTGTTCGCGTGCCCGTGGTGGAATGAGCGCGATGTGCGTGCCATCAATTGAGCCCACAACGTGAGGTATGTGGCCCAGTGCATAGAAACCAGCTTTGACAGCTGGCAACTCTTCCGGACGTGGGAAATGTATGTACTCATCCTTGTACAGCATCATAGCTGTTAACACATCCCGAAGAACCGTGCTGAACATTGCCTGTGACATACCCCCGGCACCTCCAACTGTATACTGAAATGTGCCAGTAGCGAAGAAATGTAGTACCGCCATGACCTTTGCAGTGGGTGTAAACGAGCCAGGATACGTTCTACGTGGCTGCAGATGAGGAGACAATTGAGCCACAAGCTCCAGCAACCGACGTCGATCCAGCCTGAATTTCCGAATCACCTCCTCGTCTACCATATCCTCCAGCTGAGTGTATGGGCGATGCACATTTGGAGCCCTCCTGTGTGGGAGAGAGATGTAACTTAGGTCAACGTACAAACGACGCATACGTGTACAACTCCATCACATGTGTACCTTACTGACAAAACTCCAGTCGTCACCCTAATGTATCGTAGACACATCACAGACACTCATGCAACTGCATGCACACAAACGATAAGTTTACACACGCCATGTCATCAAGCACAAATGCCACCACCAATGATGATGTGCATACGGTAATGACATGCATGGTGACAGAACGTATAAATCACATACACGGAATGCATGTGTACCACCACCACTGTAGTCACCTCGACACAACAAGAAACTGACAACAGATGCATTAATTGGCCACACAGCCGTGATGTACTGTGTAGTTGTGAAGATGTAACAACGTCTGTAGGGTCAAACCCGACGTCAACACGTACGAATGCACATCTGTTGCCCATTGTGTGCCGACCGATGTCCATTGTATGGACACACATGCTATATTGTATGACATATGACCTTTCACAATCACGCTCACATCCCTCATGACGCAACTGCACACAACACATCACGGTGCAGCGTCTGACAAGATCACATATTTGGCGCCGCCATGGCGGTGCTCAACTTCCGCTACTTCCCAAAGGCCGAATGCGGCCTGCGTCCCTCTTCCCATTGGCTGCATGTGCAGGGACCGTGACGGGCACACATCGGCAACCGCACGTGCAAGCTTCAGGCACGGATGCTTCAGTTGCAACAATGTACTATCACTGGCGCCTCCATGGCGGTGCACGTACACAGCGGGGGAGGTGCAGGCCTATACACCCTGCAGATGTACTCAATGGACATGCCAGTTCATGACCCCCCTTACAGTCACCTTGCATCATCCACCGTACACCGGCCGGAGCGGCCGGCCCATGAACAACCGCCGGTCCCGGCCATGAACAACCGCCGTGCCCGGCCATGAACAACCGCCGTGCCCGGCCATGAACAACCGCCGGTCCCGGCTATGAACAACCGCCGTGCCCGGCCATGAACAACCGCCGGTCCCGGCCATGAACAACCGCCGTGCCCGGCCATGAACAACCGCCGTGCCCGGCCATGAACAACCGCCGGTCCCGGCTATGAACAACCGCCGTGCCCGGCCATGAACAACCGCCGGTCCCGGCCATGAACAACCGCCGTGCCCGGCCATGAACAACCGCCGTGCCCGGCCATGAACAACCGCCGGTCCCGGCTATGAACAACCGCCGTGCCCGGCCATGAACAACCGCCGTGCCCGGCCATGAACAACCGCCGTGCCCGGCCATGAACAACCGCCGTGCCCGGCCATGGCGGTTGTGTTCATGGCCGGGCACGGCGGTTGTTCATGGGCCGGCCGCTCCGGCCGGTGTACGGTGGATGATGCAAGGTGACTGTAAGGGGGGTCATGAACTGGCATGTCCATTGAGTACATCTGCAGGGTGTATAGGCCTGCACCTCCCCCGCTGTGTACGTGCACCGCCATGGAGGCGCCAGTGATAGTACATTGTTGCAACTGAAGCATCCGTGCCTGAAGCTTGCACGTGCGGTTGCCGATGTGTGCCCGTGACGGTCCCTGCACATGCAGCCAATGGGAAGAGGGACGCTGGCCGCATACGGCCAATCGCAAGTAGCGGAAGCTGTGCACCGCAACAACAGGGCCAGTCATTGGCCCATTTCACGATCACGCTTCCAGGGCTGACCAATTGCTGGCGACGTATGCCACTGACACGTGCTGAGGGCCCTATATATGTGTCTTGGCCAAAATGAAACTTCCTACCCTGGGGACCAGTGCTGCCTGTGACCATCACCTCGACCTGCTGCTGCTGCTGCTGAGCTGACCACCGACTGCTGCCTGTGACCATCACCTCGACCTGCTGCTGCTGCTGCTGAGCTGACCACCGACTGCTGCTCTAGTGCCATACTCCGTGATCTTGCCATGTCGAGTGGCAAAGAGATCCGGTCTCGACCCTTCACCGCCGCGGAGCTTGATGTCCTCGTGGACGGTGTACTCCGCAACTATGGACGCCTCTACGGCGCACCGGGACGGGTGGTAAGTGCAGTGTGGGACATGTTGGTGTGCATGAGGGGGCCAAATGATCAGGCCTATTTATATCTTAGCTGTGTAGTGTGGGCTAGACATATGTTCCTGATTGTGCATGGCTGCTGACAGTAACGTCTTGCCCCTATGTGTGTGACAGGCCACCTGTCCACTGACTTAAACCCTTTTGTCTCCCATCATGGTAGGTCAAGCTGCACCTTCGCAAGGACCTGTGGAGGACCATAGCACGGGAAGTACGGGCATTGGGGGTGTGCAACAGACGACATACACACTGCCACAAACGCTGGGACGACATTTCCAGGCTGAGCAAGAATGTAGCGGAAGTAACACTGGGCCTGATTCCAAGGACGCCCCGTCTGGCCCGACGCTCCATGACCCCTCTCATGCACCGTATCATTGCAGTGACGCATCCTGAACTGGCCGAACGTCTGAGTGCCGATCAACAGCAAACTAGCGGTGAGCATACTGTCTGTGTAGGAAACTTGTGAGTGCTATGCATGTATTGGTGCACAGACACACTATTGAGTTCCGTGTTGCGTATGTATGCCTGTGATGGCATTTTGGTCCCATTGGGTGGTACTCATTTGACATCCAGGTCCGCCATGTTGACACGCCACTTGCTTAGTAGTTGAGTGTTAAAGCACATCCCCTAGTGGTCCATGGCCCCATGGCAGAAAATGTGAGGATGACTGGTAGGGGTGGGCCATGTGCAGGATGAGGGCTCATGAACCTTTGTCTGCTATGTGATTTGGCTATCCTGTTCCTTCTGTACGTGAGTGTGCCCATGACTCACACATCTTTTCTGTGCATTTCAGCTTTGACAGAGGACACTCAGCCACAGACGGTGGAGAGTAGCCGAGGAAATGAGTCCGGCTCAGACTTCGCACACACGCAGACTGACACGGAGGAGGCCAGCGCCGGAGAGGGGGACAGGACCGTCCCTGAGGACTCGCATGTGGAGACACCATCGTCCTCCTCGTCGGACACTCTTGGTGAGCCTGCACTGTTGTCACAGACTGGGAGTGGGCACTCATCACCTTCTGTCGGAAGACAGCACACAGGGCCCACACTTCCGCCAACTGCACCATGTATTGTTCGTGGCCGAAGGAGTAGGGGGAGCAGAGTGGCGTTCGGTGCAGGCACCGCTGCCCCTGCCACGGTGAGCCAAAATGCACTGTGTGCTGAGGCCGTTGATCTGCTGCGACAGCTGTGTGTGGGTCAGACCAATATGACAAATGCTTTCCAGGACCATGATAGGAAGTTGGGGCAGGTGGTGGCATTCATGGAAGGGATGCATGGCGATCTTGCAGGTCTACACAGGACAGTGCAGTCATTGGCAAGCAGTGTGTCGTCTGCAATAGTACAGTCGAATGAACAGGGTGCTACTTCTGTTTCCCCATCTACACCGCTGGATGTCTCAGGGGGTAGTGATTATTCAGAGCAGGACTCAAATACAGGTTATTGCACTAGAAGCAGCGTCAGACAGCACGTCAGGGCACGCAGGGCACAGACCCCATCCCCTAGATCAGCTAAATCTGTTCACGTAGACGACGTCAGATGCACTGGAGTACACACACAGGATCCACAAGTGTTGTTGGGGGACATGCCTTCCGGAGCTACACAGGCATTCAACACGAAAGGTACTCCGAAGGCAAGGGATACTCACATGTCCATGGACTGTTCCTTGGACAAGGCCAGTCAGAAGACAAAGGCACCTACTAAGAGCAGGGAGACTCCCAAGAGCAGGCCCACAGCAGAGGTAAGGGACACTCCCAAGGACAGTGAGAAGACTAAGGCACCTACTGAGAGCAGGGAGACTCCCAAGAGCAGGCCCACAGCAGAGGTAAGGGACACTCCCAAGGACAGTGAGAAGACTAAGGCACCTACTGAGAGCAGGGAGACTCCCAAGAGCAGGCCCACAGCAGAGGTAAGGGACACTCCCAAGGACAGTGAGAAGACTAAGGCACCTACTAAGAGCAGGGAGACTCCCAAGAGCAGGCCCACAGCAGTGGATAGGAACACTCCCAAGGACAGTGAGAAGACTAAGGCACCTACTAAGAGCAGGGAGACTCCCAAGAGCAGGCCCACAGCAGTGGATAGGAACACTCCCAAGGACAGTGAGAAGACTAAGGCACCTACTAAGAGCAGGGAGACTCCCAAGAGCAGGCCCACAGCAGTGGATAGGAACACTCCCAAGGGCAGGGACACACACAGGGAGCAGGTGTCTGCTGGAGGCAGGTGCACCACAGACGACAAGTCTGCTGGCAGGAACAGGGCGGCGAGCAGGGCACAGGCTACATCCAGAGACAACACTCCACCTAAGGATAAGGCACATCCTACGGACAAGGCATCTAGCATGGACAATGGCGCAATCAAGGACAGGCATACTTCACCCCTGGCTGCACTGAGGCTGATGTTTTCTACTAAACGCCAAACTGATGTCTCCGCGGCGGAGTCCCCCCATACCTCCACTCCCATCCAGGCCAGTCAGAAGCAGAGGAGGGTGTCCCCTGTTGTTGCATCCCCCATTACACATCATTCCGAGTCCAGGCGGCAGGCACAGAGCAAACGACAAGCAGGCTCCAGCACGTCCCCCGAAACCAGATCCCCGGCAGCAGTTGCTCCACCTATGCTGGGTGGTGATTCTTTGGAGTCCCCACCACTTGGCAGTCCTGTCCTGTCCAGGGTGCACTCACACCTCCCTAAGAAACGCAGACACACACCATTGACACCTGCAAACCCCGATTTGGCTCTAGGTGAGCTATCCCCAGCTCCCAGGCCCACCCTGCCTCCTGGCCCATACAGCCCTGTGGCTCATCATTTCAGTTGTCCCAGTGGCGCTGGTGCAGTTGACTCTCATGTATCAGATGGTGGCACAGTGTCAGTTGTGCCCTCTCCTGTTGCAGGTCCTGGCAGTGTATCTGGGTCTATGGCTCACGTGTCAGTTAGAAGATCTGTGGCTGTGTTGCACACTCCTGTTTCTGGTGCTGGCAGTCTGTCTGGGTCAGTGGCTCACGTGTCAGTGACTACATCTGTGGCTGTGTCTCACACTCCTGTTGCTGGTGCTGCCAGTGTGTCTGGGTCCGTGGCCCATGTGTGTGTCACTCGGGCTGTGGCTGTGTCTCACACTCCTGTTGCTGGTGCTGCCAGTGTGTCCGAGGCAGGTAGTTCACGCAGTCCCCCAGAATCTGTGATGTGAGGTGCTGTACACTTCACTCAAATGTTAATTCACATGGTGTGTCCATTGAGAACTGCGTGGCACTCTTGTGGTCCCTGTGACGGGTTGGTAGGGACACGTAGTTGTGCTGCCTCTGATGTACCTGCTCTGTAATGCACAATGCCCTGTTGAAGCTCTGATACTGCATGCTGCCCTCTCGTTACCTGCTGTGATGTACCTGCTCTGTACTGCACAATGCCCTGTTGATGCTCTGATACTGCATACTGCCCCTCTCACGTGCTGCCTCTGATGGGCCTGTTCTGTGCAATGGACTGTTGATGCACTTAGCCCCTCTCACGTGCTGCCTCTGATGGGCCTGTTCTGTGCAATGGACTGTTGATGCACTTAGCCCCTCTCACGTGCTGCCTCTGATGGGCCTGTTCTGTGCAATGGACTGTTGATGCACTTTGGCCCTCTCACGTGCTGCCTATGATGTACCTGCTCTGTACTCTACAATGCCCTGTTGATGCTCTGATACTGCATGCTGCCCTCTCGTTACCTGCTGTGATGTACCTGCTCTGTACTGCACAATGCCCTGTTGATGCTCTGATACTGCATACTGCCCCTCTCACGTGCTGCCTCTGATGGGCCTGTTCTGTGCAATGGACTGTTGATGCACTTTGGCCCTCTCACGTGCTGCCTCTGATGGGCCTGTTCTGTGCAATGGACTGTTGATGCACTTTGGCCCTCTCACGTGCTGCCTCTGATGGGCCTGTTCTGTGCAATGGACTGTTGATGCACTTAGCCCCTCTCACGTGCTGCCTCTGATGGGCCTGTTCTGTGCAATGGACTGTTGATGCACTTTGGCCCTCTCACGTGCTGCCTATGATGTACCTGCTCTGTACTCTACAATGCCCTGTTGATGCTCTGATACTGCATGCTGCCCTCTCGTTACCTGCTGTGATGTACCTGCTCTGTACTGCACAATGCCCTGTTGATGCTCTGATACTGCATACTGCCCCTCTCACGTGCTGCCTCTGATGGGCCTGTTCTGTGCAATGGACTGTTGATGCACTTTGGCCCTCTCACGTGCTGCCTCTGATGGGCCTGTTCTGTGCAATGGACTGTTGATGCACTTAGCCCCTCTCACGTGCTGCCTCTGATGGGCCTGTTCTGTGCAATGGACTGTTGATGCACTTAGCCCCTCTCACGTGCTGCCTCTGATGGGCCTGTTCTGTGCAATGGACTGTTGATGCACTTTGGCCCTCTCACGTGCTGCCTCTGATGGGCCTGTTCTGTGCAATGGACTGTTGATGCACTTTGGCCCTCTCACGTGCTGCCTATGATGTACCTGCTCTGTACTCTACAATGCCCTGTTGATGCTCTGATACTGCATGCTGCCCTCTCGTTACCTGCTGTGATGTACCTGCTCTGTACTGCACAATGCCCTGTTGATGCTCTGATACTGCATACTGCCCCTCTCACGTGCTGCCTCTGATGGGCCTGTTCTGTGCAATGGACTGTTGATGCACTTTGGCCCTCTCACGTGCTGCCTCTGATGGGCCTGTTCTGTGCAATGGACTGTTGATGCACTTTGGCCCTCTCACGTGCTGCCTATGATGTACCTGCTCTGTACTCTACAATGCCCTGTTGATGCTCTGATACTGCATGCTGCCCTCTCGTTACCTGCTGTGATGTACCTGCTCTGTACTGCACAATGCCCTGTTGATGCTCTGATACTGCATACTGCCCCTCTCACGTGCTGCCTCTGATGGGCCTGTTCTGTGCAATGGACTGTTGATGCACTTTGGCCCTCTCACGTGCTGCCTCTGATGGGCCTGTTCTGTGCAATGGACTGTTGATGCACTTAGCCCCTCTCACGTGCTGCCTCTGATGGGCCTGTTCTGTGCAATGGACTGTTGATGCACTTAGCCCCTCTCACGTGCTGCCTCTGATGGGCCTGTTCTGTGCAATGGACTGTTGATGCACTTTGGCCCTCTCACGTGCTGCCTCTGATGGGCCTGTTCTGTGCAATGGACTGTTGATGCACTTTGGCCCTCTCACGTGCTGCCTATGATGTACCTGCTCTGTACTCTACAATGCCCTGTTGATGCTCTGATACTGCATGCTGCCCTCTCGTTACCTGCTCTGATGTACCTGCTCTGTACTGCACAATGCCCTGTTGATGCTCTGATACTGCATGCTGCCCTCTCGTTACCTGCCTATGATGTACCTGCTCTGTAATGCACAATGCCCTGTTGATGCTCTGATACTGCATGCTGCCCTCTCGTTACCTGCCTATGATGTACCTGCTCTGTAATGCACAATGCCCTGTTGATGCTCTGATACTGCATGCTGCCCTCTCGTTACCTGCCTATGATGTACCTGCTCTGTAATGCACAATGCCCTGTTGATGCTCTGATACTGCATGCTGCCCTCTCGTTACCTGCCTATGATGTACCTGCTCTGTAATGCACAATGCCCTGTTGATGCTCTGATACTGCATGCTGCCCTCTCGTTACCTGCCTATGATGTACCTGCTCTGTAATGCACAATGCCCTGTTGATGCTCTGATACTGCATGCTGCCCTCTCGTTACCTGCCTCTGATGTACCTGCTCTGTAATGCACAATGCCCTGTTGTTGCTCTGATACTGCATGCTGCCCTCTCGTTGCCTGCTATGTTGTACCTGCTCTGGTGCCCACTTTGCCCATGCTCATGCATACACTGTGATTTGACCCCTATTTTGGACAATAAAGGTAGTCTATCAAGTCTCGTGGTCTGTCGTTGTCATTCCTGCTTGCGTACTGCAAATGTGTATTCGTATATGCTTCTCATCAGTGGTTTCGGTAACATGACACTCCCCCTCCCTACGTCACGTCCCTTGCTGGTATTCCCCTCCAGACAGCCAATGGTTTGTACCTTACCTGCGTCGTCGTCCATAGTAGGCCATGACTAGGACGTGGTGGATCGCGAAGAGCATCGGGAAAGCGTGTAGCGCCGGGTCCATGGTGGTGGTCAGCTTGCGGTGGGTATCTCGGCTGTGTCACCTATGTTCGCTGTGGGGATTCCGCCGTGTTAAGACAGGTTGTTTTTCCGCTGCGGTTTTATGTGTGTTTTCCGCCATCTTGATTTGGGGGACGGTCTTCGACGTCAGTGCGTACGGCGGAGCGTCCGGATGTGTTCCGTCCGCCGCGTGGTCGTGTGTAGTTGGCCGGCGGAGCGTGTTTTTCCGTCGCGGACGGAAATTTGACACGTTTTCCTATCCTGATATGGCGGACGGAGTATCCGCGGCAGGCGGACACGGAAAAGGCTTTTTCCGCCTACTCCAGGGCCACGGTGGCTCTTCCGTCCGCCATCCTGATCGACCCCTATGTGTGGGAGGGCATACTCAGACGTGAGTCCCTTGCTCATTGCACCATCAGGATTCAAGCAAGCCGGGCCGACGAAGGCTGTGATGCCAGAAACCGGTCCCCGGAAGCTTGTCTCCTTCCCAGTATAAGAATTGGCTTGGTAGTTTGGTTTGCCCTGTTCCTATCATGCACTGGGACAGGAACAGACTAATTTGCATATAGCCAGGTTCTGAGCTGGGATGGTGCAATGAGCTAAAAAACAGGTGATGGATTAAAACCATGATCTCTTGACTTGGTAAGAGTATTCTGCATCATTCAGAAACTCTTTCCATCACCACCCCCTTTTCCAAAATCGATTTTATCCACACTATGTGTGGGAGGGTATACTCAGACGTGAGTCCCTTGCTCATTGCACCATCAGGATTCAAGCAAGCCGGGCCGACGAAGGCTGTGATGCCAGAAACCGGTCCCCGGAAGCTTGTCTCCTTCCCAGTATAAGAATTGGCTTGGTAGTTTGGTTTGCCCTGTTCCCATCATGCACTGGGACAGGAACAGACTAATTTGCATATAGCCAGGTTCTGAGCTGGGATGGTGCAATGAGCTAAAAAACAGGTGATGGATTAAAACCATGATCTCTTGACTTGGTAAGAGTATTCTGCATCATTCAGAAACTCTGTCCATCACCACCCCCTTTTCCAAAATCGATTTTATCCACACTATGTGTGGGAGGGTATACTCAGACGTGAGTCCCTTGCTCATTGCACCATCAGGATTCAAGCAAGCCGGGCCGACGAAGGCTGTGATGCCAGAAACCGGTCCCCGGAAGCTTGTCTCCTTCCCAGTATAAGAATTGGCTTGGTAGTTTGGTTTGCCCTGTTCCCATCATGCACTGGGACAGGAACAGACTAATTTGCATATAGCCAGGTTCTGAGCTGGGATGGTGCAATGAGCTAAAAAACAGGTGATGGATTAAAACCATGATCTCTTGACTTGGTAAGCGTATTCTGCATCATTCAGAAACTCTGTCCATCACCACCCCCTTTTCCAAAATCGATTTTATCCACACTATGTGTGGGAGGGTATACTCAGACGTGAGTCCCTTGCTCATTGCACCATCAGGATTCAAGCAAGCCGGGCCGACGAAGGCTGTGATGCCAGAAACCGGTCCCCGGAAGCTTGTCTCCTTCTCAGTATAAGAATTGGCTTGGTAGTTTGGTTTGCCCTATTCCCATCATGCACTGGGACAGGAACAGACTAATTTGCATATAGCCAGGTTCTGAGCTGGGATGGTGCAATGAGCTAAAAAACAGGTGATGGATTAAAACCATGATCTCTTGACTCGGTAAGAGTATTCTGCATCATTCAGAAACTCTGTCCATCACCACCCCCTTTTCCAAAATCGATTTTATCCACACTATGTGTGGGAGGGTATACTCAGACGTGAGTCCCTTGCTCATTGCACCATCAGGATTCAAGCAAGCCGGGCCGACGAAGGCTGTGATGCCAGAAACCGGTCCCCGGAAGCTTGTCTCCTTCCCAGTATAAGAATTGGCTTGGTAGTTTGGTTTGCCCTGTTCCCATCATGCACTGGAACAGGAACAGACTAATTTGCATATAGCCAGGTTCTGAGCTGGGATGGTGCAATGAGCTAAAAAACAGGTGATGGATTAAAACCATGATCTCTTGACTTGGTAAGAGTATTCTGCATCATTCAGAAACTCTGTCCATCACCACCCCCTTTTCCAAAATCGATACGGTGCTCATGTAAAGCGCTCCAATACCTTCGGGTCGAGTTCGCGCTATATAAATATGCACACAAAAAAAAAAAACACAGCCATTTTTTGTTTTAAGATCCCAAATAATAAACAAAATCACATGCGTTCATTCTGCCTTTGTTTAATTTAATTATTAGTTAGAGATCGTTGACGTGGCTCTAGAACATATTTAAACGTGTTTTCTATTTATTTTTGCTGTTTGAAGTATGTATAGATAAGACCTAAATATATCGGCTTTGGGTGATTTTGCTTATTTTTGTACCGGCCGTGACATTAAAGTACCGGTGGAGTCGGTAGAAACCCGGTCAGGTCACCTGGGCCTCAGGTGGCAACCCTACGAGGGAGCGGGGAGGTACAATTGAGCGCCTGCATAAGTTGACCAGGGCTATGCTGAAACACGTGTCCCTCCAATGTTATACACCCTCCTGTCCATGAAATGCAGGGTCCAGTCCAGGAATCTAGGACTTTTATGACGTCGAATGTCCTATTTGAGTAGCTTACCGCTTATGTGCGTTTTTGTTGCATTGTGGGACTTGTGGTGTTTTCCACGGTACAAACGCAGTTCAACAAACCAGAGTATGTAAAATAAGACAGGATAAGGTATTACCTGCTGCGGGGTTGGTTTTAAGAGTTCTGTATAGTTCCGTGAGATGGAGGTGGTCGTACCTCAGTGAGGTGTACCACATATATTTTTGGGTGGGTTAGTTTAAGGCACCCTGTCATACCTCAGATGCGCGCAATGGAGGGCTTACATACCTCAGTGAGGTACAGTGCCATGTTTGCTTGTACTGAAGAGTTGCTCTGTGATGTTCCTTAAAGTGAGACACACACTTACATTTTTTCGGTGTCTTATATCTCACTTTAAAGCCCGTGTGTTTTGGCTGGTGTTGTCCCTGGCAGGGCAGCTCCCCGAAGCGATCGAAACCTGTGGAGGGAGGGTGGTCGGGTTGCGGTGGGGGAGGAGCAGTTTCGGTTTGTTGGGTATCTGCTCCCCCCACACATCTTTGTTCCCTAGACCCCTCCCCGCTGAGCGTGCACCCACGCCCTCCCAGCTCCACCACTGACCTCAGCAAAACAGCGTCGGGCAGCACGTTCAGCGAGGTCCAGGAGGGAAGGGGATCCATCCTTTTCAGACTGGCGAGCGTGTTTTTTAGGTTTGAGTGACTGAAGACGTCACAGATAGAAAGAACCTAAAAAACACGCCAGAATCGGAAAAAGACGGGGCTTAAAGGTTTTGACGGCCCTCTCCTCCAATGGCTGGCAAGCATTTACGAGGCCAGCCAATGGAGAAGAAGGGCGGGTTCAAGCCCCCTCTAAGAAACATTAAATCTCGGACTCCGCCCACACTGCTACGCAGTGCGACAGTCCTCAACCTAAAAAACAGGATAAGATCAGGTGACAAGGGGATGATGAATTTCAAATACAAAGTCTGCTGTACGGTAACCCAACGTGATTAGGAAAAAGTGAGAGTATAAGTGCGTAAGGAAAATCCAAATTCATACCAAAATCACCCTCAGCAAAAAAGGGAAATAAATACTGAAACCTATGCATTATACAACACTGGTGGTGCCAAAGAATGGAAAAAATTGAACAGTTTGTAAAAAATCCATAAAGGAGGGTGAAAACATATCAACGGAGAGAATAAAATGAAACCTCGTCAATTCACTTTCTTAGAAAAGGTTTTTAAAAACACTAAAAAAAGGAATACAGTTTAAACAGGAATACAGTGGACGCATAAGAATGATGTAAAAAGGATGAAAAGGCCCTTACATGAATGTATGGGCTCAAAATCACAACAGAGCCCTCACCCCAAAACAACAAACACATAAATATTTGAAATGGCTTTTGGTCGAATTTTATAATATGTAAAGCAGGTATCACCATCATCATCATAATCTTTATTTCGGTTGTAAAATCATAAAAGATACAAACATATTCTTCCTTAACAGTGGGGCCCATGATAGAGTTAACACTAGTAAAAGTAGATATTTAGTGCACCAGGCTCAAATGGTCAAGTATCACGTCATAAGAATTGTAAACACCGAGGAAATCACTTAGATGTAGCATTTTTTTTAAATCAAGTAAAAGGATAAAACAGGGATATTGTGGACTCTGCTAAATCCCTGGGAATAACCTTAGACAGCAAACTGAACATGCGGGACCATATCAACGCGATGGCCAAAACCGGCAGATTTCACCTAAACTACTTACGACACTTGAAACCTTTCCTCGACCCTCCCGATCTAAAATTGGCTATCCAGGCCTTAGTCATCTCTCGACTAGAATATGGTTGCTCCACTCTTGCAGGCCTACCCAAGAACTCTCTGGCACCCTTGAAAGCCTGCCTCAACGCCGCCGCCAGACTTCTGACTGACTCTAAAAAGTTTGACCACATCTCGCCCCACCTCAAAGCTCTAAACTGGCTTCCTCTTGAGGCCAGAATCCAATTCAGACTGGCTTGCATCACCCACAAGGATCTCTATTCCAAGTCCCCTGCTTTTCTTGCACAGAAACTTGTATTATCCGGAGGATTCCGAAACTCCCGTTCCGCCAGAGCCCTTCTGCTCCAACCCGCACGCTTCAGGAAAAAAAGAACATACAATCGGGCTTTCTCTGGAGCCGCCCCAATATGGAACTCACTCTCACCTGCCATTAGAAGAATACCGTCTCTAGTCCACTTCAAAAAGGAGACCAAATCTTTCCTAATGGGCAAATTCCTCTCCTAAAGCTCACGCTGCAATCACCCCCTCAACCTGACTTTACCTGACTTCACTGCACTATTCCTTGGATACCCTTCCCTATGTTAACCACCCTGAACTATGAACAATCCTTCAGGGTGATGAGACTGCTTTTCCTATCCCTTCTAGTAATCGAATATTATGACTGTTTGGTTTACCATATACTGTTTCTATTTTTTTTCCCTTATCCCGGACTCTCCTCCCCCCCTTTGTTCGGTATCCCACCTGATACTACTGTAAAGCGCTCTGATACCCTCACTGGTCTGGTTCGCGCTCTATAAAACACTAAATAAATAAATGAAAAGAAATAAACAATATCCACAATTTAAAAAGAATTTGATAAAAGCTTTAAGAAGAAAGTTAAAAACAGGATCCTAAGGATTAAAGTACCCTCGAGTCATACGATGTTCACTAAAGCAGGTCCCTGGCACAAGGAAGAGTGGACAGGAGCCTTCGCCTAATGGCCCAGAACCGGCCAAGAAATTTTGCAATGGCACATACAAAGGAAGGTCTCGTGTCTGATCTTAGACTCTGTAGTGCGACAAAAAGCAGCGACGAATAAAGGGTTAAGGGAGGAAAGACGGAGAGCTTGGAGCCAGAGGAGAGGAAAACATGTCAGTGGTCGTTTGGCAATAGAGCAGCGCCACCTACTGGAGTCGGAGTTTCGGTGTCGGAGGTCGAAGCAGACGCGAGCTGGAAGCGAGTGGCGGCGGTCTGCAGCGGTTTGCAGCAGCAGCAGTGGTGAACCGCGGTGGTGGGAGCCGCGAGCCTTCGCATTTTCGTTTTGGGACCGGTGGAGTACCAGCACACCCGGATCAGATTCAGCGTGAGCCCGCTTCTGCAGGTACCACGAGTGGTGGCCGGGTGCGGCCGAGTGTAGTGGACAGTCCTCCAGCGGGGGGAGTGGCGGATGGTCCACCAGCAGCGGCGGGAAGTGGCGGCCGGGCAATTTTATCTGCGGGCCGAGTTGTTGCCAAGTTAGTGCAAAAAGTTGAACTCTTACAGAGCCCCTTGTTTGCCCCTTGTTTGCCGCACCCTGTATGATCCTGGCCCCGTTGCGATCCTGTTGTGAGCCGCGAGTGCCCTTCACCACTACATGAGTTTCTGGTCAGTTGAGACCTAGAGTTCTGAGAAGAAGACTGAACTTTCTCACAGACACCTATGCTGCTTTATTACTGCTGCTGATTGATGTGGCCCTGTTGATATTTACCATTACATGTTACATGTTACAAGCTATTACATGCTATAGTAGGTGAAGAAAAAAAAACATTGACTGTCCTCCTGTGCGGTGGGAGGGGGCTGAGCAATCTTTGGCGAACAGTAGTCCCTTGTAGGAGCATCAAGTATTTCTGTGTGCCTATAAAGTGCTGCAAGGTGTTTTTCCTCGTGGCAGGAACATCGTTAAGCACAACTGAGAGCCTTGAGCCTTGAGCCTTGAGCTGTTCTCCTGTGCGGTGGGAGCAGTGAGTGGCTCTTTTAAGCGGCAGGAGCCGTGAGTTGCCTTCCAGTGTCTTTTGTGTACCAGTTGCTCTCTGTTTGACAAAAACAACCTGGTCAGTTTCAGAGCAGTACCGTTGATGCTTATACTTTCTAAACGGCTTACCAAAGAGAAATGGTTAACCGTATCAAATATGGCCGAAAGATCCAACAGGATCAAGGCCGCATTAATCTCCTCTATCCATAATGGATCTGATCTCTTCAGTTACTGGCGATAAGGTCGACTCGGTACAGTAGTAGGGTCTAAACCCATGTTGAGCAGGATCCAGACAGTCGGTATTTTCAAAGAAGGTGGTGATCTCCTGATTCATGGCCTTTTCTAAAATTTTATCGGGAAGAGGAAGGACTAATTTGTATCTGTAGCTGAAACCGGATGGAGGGCAAGAATCTGCAGGGGCTCCACATTTCATAGTGTTGATAAGATTAGATACTTTCTCTTTAGAAAGTGGGGTGAATGTACTCATTACCAGGAAATGGTAAGTTAGTTTATTCACCTTAAGTTACTCCACTGTATCTGCCCCTAAAGATTATCTGGTGTTATCTGAAAATACAGGAATATTTTATTTACTTTGGAAAAAAGAATTCGGCTAGTTCATCACAGCTTTTTGGCTGGGAGTTGCTACATTTTTATAACCAAAGGATGAAAGTGATTTAACTGTGTTAAACAATAGGCTGTAACTCTTCCTCCAAAATTGTTATTGGTGCCTACATTTTCTTTTACATTTCTTGCGATCATAGGAGTACCACGGCGCGGAAGGCGCAGACAGATGGTTAGTCTTCAATCTAAAAGGCCCTACTTGACAAACTGTCTGATAACAATGTGCAAGATGATTAGCCTTAAGTAGCTCAAGACTTTCACTGATCAGAAGTAGCTCTCACTACAGATAAGGTTGAAGACCCCTGTTGTTAACACTTAATATCCCCAAAATCAAATAATTTGAAAAATGCAAAAAAAAGACCAAATGTGATACAAAACAATGAGTTTCCGTTGGGCCAGTCCTGTGAAAGGGTGCCCGTTTTCACACTTGCAACGATTGTCTAGGATAGATGGGATAGGCATAATGCAAATTGTGAAAGGGAGATGTTATGTTATGTTATGTTATGTTACGATAAACTTATCAAGCGCACTTACACCATAGGTTTCTTGGCGCTAATCATACACCAGTGACTGCAGAGGACCATTTTAGCGTGATTGCACAAAAAGCCAGGTTTCCAAGGCCTTTCGGAATCCCAGGAGACAGTCACAGTTCTTAACTGAGAGTGGAAGTGAATTCCAGAGCCTAGGAGGCAGATAAGAAAACCTACGACCACCTTGTCGTTTTATTTTGATTGATGGCGTGGAAAGAAGGTGAAGATGGGCGGAGCGGAGATTGCGTGTAGGGACATGTCTAATGATTAGGCTGTTGATAAATTTAGGACTCGTGCAGCGTAGTGCCTTAAAGACGATGCATCCCCTCTTGAAAGCAGTGCGCTGCGCTATAGGCATCCAATGAAGGTCACACAATAACAGCCTAGCTGACTGCCATCTCGGCTGTTTGTAAATCAGTCTCGCCGCCTGATTTTGAATTATTTGAAGGCGATTAAGCAGCTCTAAGGGAAGGCCAGAGTAAAGGGAGTTGGAAAAGTCAAGACGAGAAAGCACCAACGCTATCACCACCTGGATCAAAGCTTGGTGCGACAGCAGGTACGCAATTTTCCTTATTTTACATAGTTGGAAAAGACAAGAGGAAACCACCGTACCCACATGTCCCTTCAGAGAGAGATCAGAGTCTATTGTCACCCCAAGACTTTTCACTGATGAAGACGGGGCGGGGGGGGCCTAGTTCGCCTGGCCAGAAATGAGGTCCCCAACAAGTAGGGCTCTTCCCAGGCAACACCAATTCTGTTTTGCCGGGGTTGAGCTTCAATTGGTTAAGATCCATTCAATGTTGGATATGCAGCATTGTAGCTTGAAATTCAGCGGCTGCATTTTGGTAGTCCAACTTAAAAACTAGCTGAAGGTCATCAGCATAGTTAAAAACAGTTGTTTTCCTGATTTTAAGTGAATGAATCAAGGGGCGAATGTACAGATTAAACAATAGTGGGGACAAGGACGAACCTTGTGGGACTCCACATGAGGTAGACAGATTGGGGGCAGTATAATTCCCGAGACGCACTGCCTGGGTTCTGCCCGTTAAAGAAGACTTTATCCACCTATAGGCTGTGCCCCGGATCCCTGCTTGTTCGACACGGCGCAACAAGATGTTATGGTCGACCGTGTTGAACGCAGCAGACAGATCTAGGAGCACAAGTGCCTGCGGAGTCCCCTTGTCAGCATTGGCCCTCAAGGTATCCATCACCGCTAAGATCACTGACTCTGTAGAATGAGCCGGTCGGAATACGGCTTGATTGGGTTCCAGATACTGAGAGTTTTCAATGAACTTGGAAAGGCACCTGGCTACATGGGCCTCCAGTATTTTTGAAAAGAAGGGGAGAAGGAAAACCGGGCGATAAGTAGAAGAAACAGAAGGATCTGCTCCTGGTTTCTTGAGAAGAGGAACTAGAATAGCCTTTTTAAGAGCAATGGGTACTTCCCCTTTACTTAGAGATTCATTAAGAAGGGGAAGGAGACAGTGCGGTAAAGCTGAGAATATTTCCCTCAAGATAGGGGGAGGACAGCAGTCTTTGGGAGAGCCGACTTAACTCGGGACATTAGTTCTAATAAAGTATCAGGGCCAATTTTCGAAAATTGATCAATAGTAGATGGATTATAAGGATTAACCACTAAAGGCTCCCCATGCACTAAGGAGGGGATGGTAGCCCTAATGGTTTTGATTTTATCCACAAAGAAACTGTTCAATGCATTACACCGCTCTTGGATAGGGGCCAGACAAGGTGAAATTCTGTCGTAGCTGCTGAGGTCGTTTACAATTCTAAAGATTTCTCTAGGTTTATTAGGGGCAGCAAGCACCTTTGTAGAGAAATACAAGGTCATAGCAGCCAATAAGGCTTTCTTATAGACCTTGCGAGCTGACAGATAGAGCTGTCTTTCTTCGTTGGCATAGCTGTGCCTCCATTTCCTTTCAGACCGACGCAGCAATAATTATTGTGATTTGAGTTCAGTGGTGAACCATTTATGGGCTTCCGCATGTCTAGCCCGTGAAAATTTGATAAGCGGGACGTGAATATCACAGGCCGCCAATAACCAGTCGGAAATGTCTTTTTTCATTAAATCAACGTTAGCATTGGCATCGGCGGGGGAAGGGAACTACCCAAGGTGTCAATGAATTCCTGCATGTCAAGTGTTCTCCATTTTCTAGTCATGCCTCCAGCCGCCTTAGGAGACTTGACCCTTCCCTTGAAGGTGGCTGTGAATTCGATTAAATGATGGTCCGACCAAATATATGGGGAAATGAGAGGTGGCGACAGTTCGATGTTATGTGACCAAATTTGGTCCAGGGTATGACCCTTGATGTGGGTAGGAGCCTTAATATGTTGGACCATGTTAATATTGGCAAGCAGTTCCGTAAGTTCTGCTGACTGAGGGCCCCCCCCCCCTTCATCGTTGAACCAAAGAGTTCAGGTTCCCTATGAGCATGACTCTAGCAGGGTTCATAGCGAGGTTCGCTATCTGTTCACTAAGAGAAATAGGAAATAAGGGCATGGGCTGGGGGGGACGATATATAAGCACCAATGCCAGGGATCCTGAATTTGTGTCGAAATTGATGACCATGTTCTCAACCTCTGAGAGAGACAGAGAGGTCACCCTGGTAAACTTATGATTTTTATTTATGATAGCGGCAACTCCCCCTCCCATCTTCCATGCAGGCCTATTGACTGCTAAGATGTAGTAGTCAGAGGGAAGTGCTGCTAAAATGTCTGGAGTGGAGTCGGGTGTGAGCCAGGTCTCAGAGAGCAAAAGGATATCCGGTTTGGCAGACACCAGCAGCAGAAAAATGTCGAGTTGGTGCCTCACCAACGAGCGGGTGTTGAGATACAAAACCCGAAGAGAGGTCGATTTAGGTGTAGTTGGAACCTCCATAGATATCGTAGAGTGCACCTCTGGCAAGGAGGTGAATTACTCCACTTGAACATCAGATATGCCCTGGTCCCTGATGCGGTCCATGACTTCTTGTAGTAGCAGAGTTTTATGTAGCTCCAGCGCTCTAAGGTCGGCTGAAGAGTAAGCCGTGATTAGGCCAGGGTTTGTGGCCCCTGGGCCCGGGCAGGCGCAGATGGGCGCAGACGGGCTTGCCTTTGGCGCGCCGCCGGCGCGCATGCTGTGCGCTTCCGCATGCTGGTATTCATAAGTGCCCTGACCCCGCCTCTAAGCTCCGCCCCGCTCTGGCCAATTGGCTGAGGCCGCTGGGAGGGTATCAGTCAGTTTTCGAGTTCGGTTCTAGTCACACAAACGCTATTCGGGTAAGTAATTCTAAAAACACATTATGCAACACACAGTAAAAAATTCACAATTCTTAAATTGCGCTGGCTAAGTGGTCCGCGCGGCAGAAAGCGTATAATAGCTGGCCCCTCGCGTTGCACCTGATTTTAAAGTCTGACCCCGCCTCTAAGCTCCGCCCCGCTCTGGCCAATTGGCTGAGGCCGCTGGGAGGGTATCAGTCAGTGTTCGAGTTCGGTTCTAGTCACACAAACGCGATTCGGGTAAGTAATTCTAAAAACACATTATGCAACACACTGTAAAAATTCACAATTCTTAAATTGCGCTGCCTAAGTGGTCCGCGTGGCAGCAAGCGTATAATAGCTGGCCCCTCGCGTTGCACCTGATTTTAAAGTCTGACCCCGCCTCTAAGCTCCGCCCCGCTCTGGCCAATTGGCTGATGCCGCTGGGAGGGTATCAGTCAGTGTTCGAGTTCGGTTCTAGTCACACAAACGCGATTCGGGTAAATAATTCTAAAAACACATTATGCAACACACAGTAAAAATTCACAATTCTTAAATTGCGCTGGCTACGTGGGCACATATGTTACTTCCACCCTTTGCAAATGGGAGTTCAAAAATATGGATCCAGCCCACAAGGTTCTGAGTTTCCCAGAAGTGTACTGAACCCCAGAACGACCGGAGCCTTGAAGCAGCAAGAGTATATTTTAGTTACTAGACAGCCCAAGAGCTCTAGAACCAGCAGATACTACCCTCCAATACTCTACACAAGAACAACAAGCATTTACAATGCAATGGTTTTGCCTTTGTTAAAGTTAGAGCTATTGGCATTGCTCTTGACATTATTTTTATTTATGTTTTTTTTAACATAAATAAATGGCATTGTCATTTACAATGCCACTAGCTTTATCTATCGCAAATGACACACAAACACACACAGAGCCCCCCCACACACACCCCCACACAGAGCCCCTCACACACAGCCACTTAGAGCCCCCCACACACACAGAGCCCCCCACACACACAGCTACACAGAGCCCCCCACACACACAGCCACACAAAGCTTCCTACACACACAGCCACACAGAGCCCTCCACACACACCCACACAGCACAAGCAGATGAATGGAGAAATGCAGCGAGGCCTGCAGTTTCAGGATCACATAAAATGATATGCATCACTCAGCACCTCTCACTAACATGCGCAAAGTGGGTGGCAATTGTATCCACCATTTTGTTTGTCTTGCATAGTACTTGTAGCAAGTTGTTCATATTAATTACACTGTGCTTGCTATTAAAATTGCTGATGTATATATCATTAAACAGAGTGTAGGATGCTTATTTAAGGAGTATATAAACATGATTCACTATAAGATTGGAGAGTGGACAAGTACAATTTTCCTGTGGTAGAATTAATCGTAATGAGAGCTTGTTGGCTGGGAGTGGATCGTTGTTTAACTGCAGTGACACACTAGTTTTCGCATGCTATACCGTATAATTATGGCTCGTGGAAGTGTGTGCCAAGGTGTCTATTGACTAACCCATGCACTTTACCTGATTTGACTTTTCAAACTATTGAACAAGATGGGCGCCATTCTTGCAGAAGCCTTTGGTGGCGTTCTTCTATGTGCGAAGTCAATACATTTCTGACTGCCAGCCAGTTATCATCACACTGGTACTTTAGGGGTTTCTGTACAGGATATCTGCCTAAATACAAAGAATAATCCTGTTGTTGCAGTAAGGCTGCTTGATGACTCTTTTATGAATCTCAATTTATACAGAAAGAACTCTGACGAAAACCATGCAAGTGAGCGCTCTCAACTTCTGATTAATGTAGGAGGTGGTGGAGAGAAACCAGTGAATAGTACCAGTGAAGATGGAAATGCTACCAACTAGCCTCAGCAACCATATACATGTGAGTCGAAATCACTACAATAGATACATGAGCACCAGAGAATCCTGATCCAGGCTATCTATGTCACCCACAGTCTTCTTCGGCCACACGTTCCAACATGCAATGGCGCAAGCATTGAGGTCATCTTCGGAAATTAGATTTGTGATACCTTTTTTCCAGAAACCCAAAATAGAGTGCTTTCTGCACACACACTCACAATCTCGAATCAGCCCTCTCCAGGGATGGAATATTGTTTCAAACCACTTTCTATTCTTTTGAAGACTCAAGACCGGGAGTTTCTTGCAGTAAGTCCTCTTTTCCTGCAGGAAACAGTCCATGAACGTCAGCACATACCTGCTCTTCTTATGGACCCTGTTGGACCGTAGGCCCAATGTCTCAGCGCCAAGAAACCGTAATGGGGTAAATGTACACTATGTAAGTTATTAAAATAGCAAAATGTGAACTACCTTCTCTGTCCAAATAACTGAATAATATATCCACCACTCAAATTACTTTCATATTTCACTATGCTAATTTAACACTAATCCTTTATGGGTTCCGGAGTAGAGTGCTACTCACCAAAAAAGCGCTTCAACACCCTATCAGGGGTAACAAGCACTATATAAATGCAAATCTTTTCCCCTCTTCTATCCCTACCCTTCTCAATCCAAATAACTGAATAACATATCCACTACTCAAATTACTTTCATATTTCACTATACTAATTCAACACTAATCCTTTATGGGTTCTGGAGGAGCGTGCTACTCGCCAAAAAAGTGCTTCAACACCCCATCAGAGGTAACAAGCGCTTTATAAATACAAACCTTTTGTCCCTCTTCTATCCTTCCGCTATCCTTCTGAATCCAAATAACTGACTAATCTATCCACCACTCAAATTACTTTCATATTTCACCATAATAATTCAACACTAATCCTTCATGGGTTCTGGAGTAGCGTGCTGCCTGCTGAAAAAGCACTTTGACGCCTCGTCAGGGGTAGTAAGCTTTATATAAATGCAAATACAATACAATACAATTATCAAAATCAAGTTGCTCTCAGATTTGAATTTACCTTAAAAGACATGGATCACTGCACTCATAAACAGAGATAAATATCCGAACATATTTCGGGTCAGCAGCACCTAAAAAACTACTTATGATGCAGCACAGAAACTAGTGGTAGATAGAAGCAATGTAGGTATACACATGCACCTTTATGATGAATTACACACAGCAAGCAAGCAAACGCAAGAGGGAAATGGTGTGACTTGCTTAAGGAGGCCATCCAGTGAAAGATGTTACAATAGGACTGAAATCCCAAGTAAACCTCATCCAACAAAGGATGGAACATTCTGCAATGCTCATTGTTTGCGATTGTTGGTGATGCGGCAGTGGGTAAAGAGAACATTTCTTTCTTCTCTAAATCGCCCCTTTAAGGCTAGTCCTTTCCACTATTTGTCTTAAGTCCGAAAATATGTAAATGTGAACTCGGGGACGGGCAATGCTTGAAAAATATTCAAATCTGTTTTATAAAGTAACTGTCCGGTGACGTGTTTACATTTTCTGTACAGCCATTAAGCTAAAACTATGCTTGCTGTGTAGATATCTAAGTAAATGACGTCAGAAACGATATTTGAAATGCAAACAGACCGACCGACTTTTATGATCATTTGAAAACTCATTCTAAGCCATTCTTTCATTCTGGCGGCGTCCAAGTAATAGCCCTCGTAATGGGGCGAGCCGCGATTTAAGGACATGGAAAGGCAGAACGGCAGGTATGGGGTCTTTTTAAGGGGAAAACCACACTACAAAGCTGCACACAAACACAATGACCACAATAACCTTTTACATCATGTGAAATGCAAGGCGAGGGACTTCTACCTGAGGATGAGAACCATTCAGGTGTAACAGCCGCCCATCCTCCCATGTTAAACAGTATGCCAGGGTGGGTTGATCTAAGAATTAGATGTCTTTCAAGAAGACGCCTATTTGAAAGGCTGTGGTATACGAAACATTTTCAGGCTAGTCTATTACTTAGATATATGTATGTCTTGCGGCGCAATGTCTGTGTCTACACCATTTAAAATCAAATAATCAATAAAACTGCCATCAGCCTAAATTCTGTTAACTACCCCACCTACATTAATGCATGCATTGTCCATTTTGCTGTGTAAAACGTTTCTAATCGTAATGTTAAAGGTGCTAAATAGGTTTAAATAAACTCCAGAAAAATTGAAACTAAAATGCTACACAAATTATTGCCCATGCTAAGTATGATCAAGATTTTTATGTTTTATCTTGGCTTATGTTGCGCATTAAGGCTGTGCATGAAGCCTGCGTTCATAGGCAAGTCCATTGGTGGGGCGGCTCACGATTTCTCAAGGTTACGCTCAAGCCCCTATGCTGCAGTGACAGAAACAAATTAAAGTTTTCACACCAACCTGCTCTGTGTTGTTCACTCTACTATGCTCAGAAGCAGTCTACAAAGAGCAGGTTGAACTCCAAGAGTACCAGAACGCGGCATGTGCCTCAGCGTTCTCCTCTAGAAGAAAGACTGGACCAGCCCCTTACCTGTTGGCGTGCTGCTTCGGAACGAAGAGGATGGAGTGATGGGAGGGGTAACTGGTGGAGTAAGGCTGCCACTGCTGTGGCGTGGTGGAGTGGACACATTCCCTCTGGACACTGAACTCGACAGAGTCAGCGAGAGTTTGGGCTGGATTGAACGTCGACGGCGGCGGTTCCCTCCAGGCCACGGGAGCCCCGCGGGCGCCGCCATACTGCTTGCCGTCTTCCTTCTTCCCCCGGGCTGCGGGGGGCGGGCACTTCCGGCCGGCCGCGCTAGGATTGGCCGGCCGGCCAGTCACGGGGCGGGAAACGGGGGAGAAGAGACGCAATAGTGCCGGCAATGCCGGACCAGACTCGGGGGCGTTCCCGGCGTCGCGTGACGTCGGCAAAAGGCAAAGAATGTCAGGAACGCCCCCGTGTCTGGTCCGGCATTGACGGACAGGCCCCTCGTCCAATGGCAAGGCTCCGTTTACGGAGCCAGCCAATCAATGACGAGGGCCGACCCAAAGCACCCTACAGTTCTCAACAGGATTTCGCCTGCGCGAAAAAGCTGCGCAGAGCGCAGCTTTCGCTAGGCAAAACCTAAAAAGGAGTTAGAATAGCCTAGCCCTTTTCCATGTCACCCTACCCCACAGCACTGCCACCAACCCCACCACACTAACCTTGAAAACCATAGCCCCTTTCTCCAAAACACCGCCATCATCTGTTCCCACAAAACACTGGCCCTTTCTGCTTGCCCTAAAGCTACTCCCCCACACTGCAACCCACCCTCAAACACTACATGGCTACACTGTCCGCTTTGCCATAACACTGCCCTCTATCCTGCCACCACTCCCAAACTGACCCCTACCCTATCAATGTCCCTATTGCCAAACATTAGCCTCTACACTCACCATTGTACCCTGAAAACGCTGGACCCCATCACCAAAACACTAGTGAGGGAAAGCTGGATGAGAAGGGGTGAGTGGGAGTCACCAAAAAAAGGGCAGAGGGCTCAACTAGTTTTTTTTTTTTCGAGCAGTGGACGGGGCACTGGCACGTTTGGTGGGCGCCTTTAGAAAAATATTGCCCCCCCTGGGCCCGGTGTGCCCCTGCATTAAAATCTGGCCTTTTCCCCAGTCCCACCACATCTCCCATGGGAGCTGGACCCCTGCGTTAATATACTGCCCCCTTTGCCTAGGGCACCCACAGCCCTGGGCGAGGATTAGGAAGAATGGGCAAGCTGTAGGAGTGGAGGAGAATGATGCACACTGCTGCAGCATGCCAGTATAACTTACATGATCTTCGTTTTGGTGCCCCGTTCTCAAACGTACAGTCTGTTCTCTCCTCTGGTTGCAGAAGAGTCCAGGATGCAACCAGGAAAGTCCTACTGTCTGGTGGTGGAGTCCGAAGCCCTCAAGATGAATGCAAAACAGCAGGCAGGCCGGTGAGGAGTAAATAAACGAAGAACACCTCACCTGCCTGCTGCTCAGACCCCTCCTTTTATTGGCCCATTGGCGAGGGCTGGATCAATGCAAGGATGAGGTAGCATTCACTGGCATTTTTATGTAAAATGCAGACTTGTTACAAAACTGGCAATTTTTTTTGCACATAGCTAAATCCTAGAGGGTCTGAATGACCATGCTCCCCAATATAATCATGCCCTGTGGGATACAGTGGCCCACATTCTGCCGGCGAACACAAGCTATTTAGGATAGATGTGTTGCAGCAAAGTTTGTACTATGTTGTGACTTGGACATAGCCTATTGCTTGGCTCAGGCAATTGGTATGAGTGTGGAATTACGGTGCATTGCCTGGATTAGGTCTATACGCTTCTCTAAAGATACCCAAGCATCGTTAATGGAAAAGCTATTCGATGGCTCTCGCCTTTTAAGCAAGAAAAGCGGACTAGGCCCCAGACAGATTCCTTGGGTCTGTCCGACTCCGCCACGCAATTTCATCACAAATCTCATCTCCTTTTGGCTACTGTAGGGTTTTTCAATACTGCCAACGCCAGACCCTGCAGCAAACCCAACAGGTCTCCCAGTTCTTTCATGGCCATGGCACACAAAGGCAAAGTCCAGGATATCATGCCACTGAGTGACCTGCTGCTACAGCTGGCACAGCCTCAAAACCTCTTTGTGTCCTTCCAGGCACTGACTCACCCTATTGTAGGCAGTATCCAACATTTTCTCCAGTGAATTAGATTATGCCAGTGGCAGACCCCTCCCCCTATTCCACCCAGACTTAACAGTGGCGACGGATGTATTACTTCTGGGATGGGAAGGCCATATGGGAGACAGACACTAGGGAACCCTCGTCACCGGAAGAGACCCAACTCCACATCAAGCTGTTGAAGTTGCAAGCATTTCACTTGGCGGTGAAGGTCTTCCGGACCACCATCACAGGACGGCTGGTGCAGCTTCTCACAGACAAGACAGTCAATGACGATGGTCTCATCAGGAAGAGTCACACTTGAACTTGTTTGACAGCGAGCCGAGGATTCACTGGCTGCAGTTGTTTGGTCCGACAAAAGGGCACTGGAACTGCTTAGTTGAATTTGACTTCCTCCCAGGACAATGCCCCGAGATACAGAAGAATCCTTACTAGGTTGTATTGAATATAGTGTGAGAAGCATATGGGAGAGACAGCGATTTACCATCCTGATGAGACCATGGTAATTAACTGGAGCGGTCAAAACATTGACTATACAGGGACTGTTTCATATAAATTATTTCTTCTAAGAATCACCTTTGCTTAACTTGTATTGTACAAAAGTATTTACAGCCCTGTTTCTGTGTGCAAAATGTGGATCGGATTGTTTTATAATCATATCACTTTCATCTTGAGCACTGCGCAGTCATCACTCAATGATTTATATATACACTTGCTGATGAGAATACAATTAGAATTTTGGGAAATGAAAAGGCCTCATCTGAATTCTAATCATGATAAAAATGGTGAATTAATGTCTGCCCAGGGCCTGCATATGTGATACAGACCTGTGAGATAATGAACTCATAGACCTCTTTACTTGTTCACAGTGCGCATGGGAAGTGCTTCTATGTGGCTACGCTTGTCACTTCTGGAGAAAAATGACGTCGACACTGAGCTGCATGATGTCTCCTACTGCGTGCAGCAGGACTGCTTTAAAGTTTGAGGATCCAGTCTGGCGTGTTGGAAAAATATTCAAAAGGTGAGGAATCTGCAGATAAAGGAGTATCCACCAGAAAGAGCGTAACCAAAGGCAAGTAACTGGTTTATTAAGTTTTCCTGCTGTTGTATATTATCTAATTCCGGGAGGTGAACTCCGCTCGCAGAGAGTTCTAGATTTCAGTCATATATTAAGAAATAAGGGTAAGTAGAAACCTTTTGGGTGGAGAAAATGTAAGACATTAATATTGTGAATTTTTTGGTAATTAGTTGATTTTTGCAAGTACTAACACTTCCCTGTGTCAAGTAAAGACCGTGAGAGTTCTGTAACTTTCAGATACTCAAATTGTGGATTTTGTTGCAATTAAAACATTTTCAAGGCCTGAAATTTCTTTGGAAGTTGGATGCGGGCAGCCTAAGTTATCCTGCAAGAATTTCTTGATTAATCCTATTGCAACTACAATATGTGCTCTCTCATGTAAAGTCAGTTTGATTGAAGCTTTTCTGCAACTCAAGATACGCCTTACTTTTCACCTCATGTCGATGCATTTCTCATGTTTAGTGAGATCTCCTTTCTGAGTAAAACGTTTCTGGCTTTCCCCTCCTGTATAATGCTTTAGTCCAGTGTGAATTCTCTCAAGTGAAGTGGCAGTGTATTTGTGATTAAACCTTATCTGACATTCAGAACACACATAAGGCTTATTTCTCCCGTGTGAGTTTGCTCATAACAAGTGAGAAGTAATTTGTAACCAAAACTTTGCTTGCATTTCGAGCACTCATGAGGTTTTTCCCCAGAGTGGGATCCCTCATGAAGCATAACACTGTCTTCTGGATACAAGCTTTTATGGCATACGGATTTTCTCCAGTGTGGAGTTTCTCATGGTGAGATAGCGTTTTTCTCTGCAGCTTATCTGGCTTTCAGAACACACATAAGGTTTTTCATGAGTATGGAGTCGCTTATGGTAAGTGAGGCTGTGCCTATCAAATAGGAATTTCTGGCATTCACAGCATTGGTGATGTTTTTTCCTTGTGTGCGTCTGCTCATGTAGAGTGAGATTGCGTTTAAAATTGATGCTTTTCTGGCATTTGGAGCACTGAATTATTTTTGATGGTGAGTTTTCTTATGGTGCATGTAACCATCTCTACCTCTAAATCTTTTCTGACATTTAGAACACTGATAATGTTTTTCCCCAGTGTGGATTCGCACATGTGCTGTGAGGTAAGATTTAAGGCTGAAACATTTTTGGCATTCGGAGCACTGATAAGGTTTTTCCCCAGTGTGGGTTCTTATATGCTGAGTGAGACGTCTTTTTTCACTGAAACATATCTGGCATTCAGAGCACCTATAAGGTTTTTCACCAGTGTGGGTTCTTACATGGTGGGTGAGATTGATTTTTTCACTGAAACATTTGTCGCATTCAGAGCACTGATAAGGTTTTTCCCCAGTGTGGGTTCTTATATGCTGAGTGAGATTGCATTTTTCACTGAAACATTTGTCGCACTCAGAGCACTGATAAGGTTTTTCCCCAGTGTGGGTCCTTGTATGTTTAGTGAGTCTTCTTTTGTCACAGAAACATTTCTGGCATTCAGAGCACTGATAAGGTTTTTCCCCAGTGTGGAATCGTACATGTGCAGTTAGAAGAGATTTAACTTTGAAATCTTTTGGGCATTCAGAGCACTGATAAGGTTTTTCCCCAGTGTGGAATCTCAGATGTGCAGTTAAAAGTGATTTAAGTTTGAAATCTTTTGGGCATTCAGAGCACTGATAAGGTTTTTCCCCAGTGTGGGTTCGTATATGCTGAGTGAGACTGAGTTTGTTTCTGAAAGATTTCTGACATTCAGAGCATGGATAAGGATTTTCCCCAGTGTGGGTTATTGTATGTCGAGAAAGACTTCTTTTGTCAATGAAACATTTCTGACATTCAGAGCACTGATAAGGTTTTTCCCCAGTGTGGGATTTCATATGCAGCGCAAGATGGCATTTTTCACTGAAACATTTCTGGCATTCAGAGCACTGATAAGGTTTTTCCCCAGTGTGGGTTCTAGTATGCCGAGTGAGACAGCTTTTTTGACTAAAACATTTGTGGCATTCAGAGCACTTATAAAGTTTTTCCCCAGCGTGGATCTTTGTATGCTGTGTGAGACTACTTTTTACACTGAAACATTTCTGGCATTCAGAGCACTGATAAGGATGTTCCACAGAATGGGTTATTGCATGCCGAGAAAGACTTTGTTTGTTACAAAACCTTTCTTGGCATTCAGAGCACTGATAAGGTTTTTCCCCAGTGTGGAATCTCAAATGCACAGTTAGAAGTGATTTAAGTTTGAAATGTTTTGGGCATTCAGAGCACTGATAAGGGTTTTTCCCACAGTGGATTCTTGTATGTTCAGTGAGTCTGCTTTTGTAACTGAAACCTTTCTGGCATTCAGAGCACCGAAAAGGTTTATACCCAGTGTGGGTTCTCCTATGCAGAGTGAGACGACTTTTGTCAATGAAACATTTCTGGCAATCTGTACACTGATAAGGTTTATCTCCAGTGTGGGTTCTTCTATGCCGAGCGAGACCGTTTTTGTCAATGAAACATTTCTGGCAATACGTGCACTGATAAGGTTTTTCCCCAGTGTGGGTCCTTGTATGATGAGTGAGTCCTCTTTTGTCACTGAAATATTTCTGGCATTCAGAGCACTGGTAAGGTTTTTCAGCAGAGTGGGTTAATACATGTCGAGAAAGACTTTGTTTGTTATAAAACCTTTTCTGGCATTCAGAACACTGATAAGGTTTTTCCCCAGAGTGGATTCTCATATGGTCAGTGAAATACGATTTCCGGCTGAAACTTTTTTGGCATTCAGAGCACTGGTAAGGGTTTTCCACAGAGTGTGTTAATGCATGTCGATTTAGACTCGGTTTGTTACAAAACCTTTTCTGGCATTCAGAGCACTGATAAGGTTTTTCCACAGAGTGGGTTAATGCATGTCGATATAGACTCGGTTTGATACTAAACCTTTTCTGGCATTCAGAGCACTGATAAGGTTTTTCCCCAGTGTGGATTCTCATATGCTCAGTGAGATAAGATTTACGGCTGAAACTTTTTTGGCACACTGAGCACTGAGAGAGGTTTTTCCCACTGTGCATTCTCTCAAATTCAGTGAGATGAGATTTATGGCTGAATCTTTTTTGGCACAGGTAACTTGTTTCCCCAACTTGGGTTATTTTGCTTTAATTGAGGCGGGTTTGAACACTGAATTTCTTCTCACAGCCCGTGTTTTTATAAGGTGTATTCTTAGATTTACATTTAGTTTTCTCTTGCTTATATGCCACGGTAAGAGTGAATCCGATTTTAGAGTCTGGCTTGTTTAGATAATGTTCAGTATTTATCTCTAAAATAAATTGTGTGTAATTTTCTTAACAGGGTGAATTGAGCAAAATATGTCTAGAAGCAGCCCTGTAACACCTGTCAAAATGTTTCTAGCAGATAATAATCTTTTGGTTACAGCCTCTCTGGCAGCAACTTATTTTGTGACTGACGTTTTTCTCAAATCTATTTGTATAGGTTCTTAGCAATGGAGTGATATGGTGTTAGTCTGATATTTAATGATTAAACTGAGAAGTACCTTTTTGCACTGACGTAATGGCAGTAACTGAGAACATTAGAACATGCATAGTACTATTGTGGCTCACCAGTCGAAGAACATCAGTTCCTTTTACCCTTTCTATGTTTGGTGTAAGGTTAAGGTTTGTAGTTCTGAAGACGAGGATTTATTTACATTAGCTATAGCGCAATGGTGCTCATTTAATCAGTTTTTACATATCACTCCTGCACAACAGATAAGGTTGAGGCTATTTACATAGAATTACAGAACAGTACACAATAAAAAGGAAACAATCTGAGATGGTCATAAACACAATAAAGTGGTGGATTTTTAAGGTTTTCGTAAGGGTTAGCAGAGTGGGTCGAGGTGTTATATCCCGTGGCAGATAGTCTCAAACTTGCTTAACTGGTTAAAAACGGTTGTTGAATGAAGGGGATTTTTCAATCTTTTGGTGGTTAGCGTGTCAGCTTCGGAGTCTTCTTTCAGCGTCTTTTCTTTGAAGGTCTGCGGAAGAAACCTTTTGTTATAACTTTCTTTTATGCAGTGTGTGCTTCCTCTCTGGAATTACATGATGCTTTAGATGAACGTTATTCTGTTATGCTGAGGCAATTTGTCTTTCTGATAATATTTCAGATTTGTCTTTCTGATAATATTTCAGCTGAGGATGCTGTGATTGGTCTTTCTGAACAAAAGCCAATACGAGTGTGCACTCCTTTCCTTTTACTAGAAACCATTCTTGAAAATCTCCTTGTAAGTGCGTGCAAACAGTGAACCGTGGTTCGCCTCTACCACAGTATCGTAACATTGAACAAAACCTGGACACGTGTCTCACGCTCCTCGCTGATGCACTGCCGGAAATGGTATTCATCACCCAAGAGTATCCAATTAATCAAAGTACTCCTCAAGTAGGCCATTGATACCTTAATACTATTCCTTATTTTTACTGTTCCTTTTTCGACTTGTTTCATCACTCCGGAGACAGTAGGATTACATCTGTACTTTTTATTATTCAACTTTTCTTCACCGAATGTATGCTTTATCAGGCTTTGTACACCGGTTCGTCTCTTACAGATGCATCAATAATGGAGTAAACAAACCCAATGCATTTCGAGCCTGCGAGGCTCTTCATCAGGGGTTTCTGTAACAAGATGGAAAAATCATCTTAACTGACCAATACATTAAAGTAAACTAAAGTAAAATAACATGACATTGACAAATGAGTGACAAAACCATAAATGTCAACTAAAATGTGTCGACCCATAACTCCACAATGTCCACCCCACAACTGAAACCAACACTCGTGCTGACTCTCTTACACCGACTGGCACCTCCCACTTCATTGCAACACAAGCAACGCCCCATATAAACATCGTCCTCACAGCAAAAAACCTTACGTAAACCACCTTAAACCTCCCTCGTACCCGTGCCGTCTCCTTCCTTTGTGCGCTCATTGGTCTTTCTGGCATTATTTCTGATGCTGTGTGGACAGATATGACTTTGCTCTGGGAATAATGAAATGCAAAATTAGAGACTTCACTTACAGGTATACTACTTTCCTCAGCTCCCACTTCCTCGCCACACCTAGATTTTGGAACGTGTTTAAACTTAGAATGCTGGACGTCCTTCAGTTTTTCAAAATAATCCTTCTTATGGCACTAACATTCAGTTGCCTTGCTTTCTTCGTCCGTAATTTCAATCACCTATAGTATTAAAATTAAATAATTAATACATGTAACTTTCCCCAAAAATAATTTACAAGCCATATCAATGCAGAATAGCAGAATTTTGAAAATGTTGAGCTGTTCTTCAAATAGAGCAGAGTGTACAATGGTAGCCTGAGAGTACTTGGATGTAGGAGTGAGGATTTGTAGAATTTCCAACATTTTATTAAGCTCACAAAGGATACATGTACCCTATGGACTTGTAACATAGAATTCCAAAGGCAGAAATTAAAGTCATATGGATTGGCACCAAACAGATATTTAAAAAAGAATACTATTAATTAATGTTTTATGTTGATTTCTGGGATGGGAATTTCCCCTCCATGGACAACAGGTGTTTTCCCCTGCCCTGAGTTACCACCTACTTGTATCTGATATCCTGACTTTTGAGTTCACGCAATTCTATTGTGTGTTGTGAGGACTAGGCCTAGACATATCCCTCAACTATGTCCAGATTATGAATCAAGGGCAATGAAATTGAGGCGAACTTTCATGTGTTCATTTTATTCCACCTGATTATCAGTGGTTAGGTTTTTCTGCACCTGGATGTACCGGGTGCAGATAAACAGGACACAGGTATTCCCTGGTGGTTCTGAATAAGAGAAACTTACATCAGACTGCCTGATCTAGAGAGGAAGGGCTGTCCGATATATTTACACCGATGCCACTCAAATAAGGCTGGACACATAACAATCCACCTGACTTGCACTAGGTCAGGCAGACCTAGAGAAGTGTGGCTCAATGGTTAGAGCAGGCAGACCTTGATGCAGAGCTCTGGCCAGGGACCAAGGTTCGATTCCCGCCTCGGCGGGTCTCCGGCTCATTAATTCCCCTGACTGGATATTCTCGCCTCAGTGCCTGTTCTGATCATGGGTCCCACGCTGCAACTCTGGGCAATAGCTTGCTTAGTCTCCACAACGGCCCCAAAAGCGCTGGGATGCCTGGCTGCACCTGGGGGGTGCCCAGGAGTGGACATTTCCCAGGAAAGCCAGGAAGGATTCCTAAGCGGTATACGGACAGCGCCGGGACACCTCCGGTGGAGGTAGCTGTGCGCTTTACAAATTCCTACATTTACATTTATTTATTTACCATCCGTTTGTTGGACAGGATACTCCACCACGCTTGTGAAGGAGTACCCTGCTCATCAAACTCTAAATCAAGACCTTTATCTTGTCTGTGCTATGCCTTTATCTCTAGGTCTGCTTCATTATGTCCATCAATCTTTGTATTATCTGCCTGTTATTGAGGCTTGTGTGTTTAGAGCAGGTTTAATCTTACGGTGTGTGTGTGGGTTTATTTGAACCATGCGGTTTAATCTGCACTTGTTGTGTATGCGGTGTTATGTGGTGTTGTTACACCCTTGTAATTATAATAAGTATGTTACAGGCGACCAGGTGTTTCTTGCCCGTGACTACTGAGGAAGTAATGGTGCACAGTTAACAGCAGCAACATTGCAAAGTGTCAAGAGCCTGATTTAGAGTTCGCTGGCCGGGTTACTCAGACACAACCGTGACGGATATCCTGGCCGCCATATTACAAGCACCACTGAATATAATATATGGGAGCCTCATTTCTTTCTTTCGTACTTTCTATTTCCCTTGTGTTTATTATCTTTATTTTACTCTTTTTTTTCTCTTTCTTATTTCTTTTTCTGTTTCTCTCTATTCCTGGCTTATCTTTCATTAATTTCTTAATTTAAGAATGCTTAGCCTCCTAAAGCATTTTATTAATTCATTTGCATTTCTTCTTTCCTGTCATGGGGATGACTGCACAGATATCCTTACTAGTAGGATCTTTTGAATTCTGCATGAACCTATTTACTAATGGTCCTAGTTGAAGGTGTGATTCAGAAGTTAAATATATGTTTCTTATGTGAGGTAGGGAGGGTATGTGTGAGAATGTGTGTGAGAGAGAGTGCGTGTGTCTGTCTGTCTTTGTCTGAGTGTGAGTACTTGAGAGTAGGAGGCCGGCACTCAATATACTATACCGTAGTGTGCAGAGAGTCCAGTGGATCCCCAGAGGTTTTACAGAGGCTAAAGTAGATAATACAAATGCTCTTTTGTGGTAGTGTGGGGGAGCCGAGGGTACTGTTAAGCATTTGTTGTACACACAGTGGCAACAAATGACACACACAGGGGCAATAAATGACACACACTCATAAATAAATCTCTGACCAATTTATAAAATGACACTTGGTTAGATTTATTTTGCGGACCCACAGAATTTTATCTTGAGTAAATACGTTTTGCAATAGAAATACTGTTCAATATAAAAAGTGGACAATTAGAGCAATTTTCAGACTTTGCAATGTTAACCTATGGGGTGAAGAAAACATTCAACAAACGTATAGGCAACATCTACTTACAAGACCATTCTTCGGAAGTCAATGTCAGTATTGGACAAGGTTCAGTTCAGAACCAACAGTGCACCACCAGCGGCACGTGGGCGCCCGGGTGCAGGTGCAAGTTCAAGGTTGAAAACCCAATCCAAATAAGGGGGACTGGGGAAATTGGACAGAGCCTGCTTACAGGTAAGTAACAGCGGCTTGGGGGAACTAGTCTCTGGGGGTTGAGGCCAACACTGGACATGGCCCAAGGCAGCACCATGACTACACCACACCACCAGCGGCACAGGGACACAAGGTGCAGGATGCCAACACAGCATCAAAGACAGGCCAAATTGGAAAAGGTCTGCAGGCTCAGGCCAGGAGGCCGGTCGAAGGAAACCAAAAGCTGTCATCGAAAGTTTTGATTCTCGAGGACGTAGCAACACATTTTGTCCTCTTCACCAAAGCCCAGGACGGATGGTTGCAGGGGTGCCTTTTGGTGTCAGAAAAAGCATACCAGAGCACGTCAAGGTTGAGGGGTCTCCTTGCAGAGGCTGCAGGTAACGTCAAGGAGTCCAGACGAGGTCAGCTCATGGTGGACTCTCGCTCTAGACTGACTGGGATCGATCCTCTAGAAAGGAGCTAATCCAGCTAAGGGATGAGCCCTGAATGGCAGTCTCCTTGACACGGTCCACCAAGATCCCATGGTCGACCGTGTCAAAGGCGACTGAGATGTCCAATAGCACCAGGGCCTGAGGAGTACCCCTGTCAGCCTTCTCTCGCAGGGAGTCCGATACCACCAGTATTATGGTCTCCGTTGAGTGGGCAGGCTGAAACCCAGCTAGGTGTGAGTCGAGATAGTTGGATTGTTCAATAAAATTGGACAGGCTCTTTACCACATGAGCCTCCAGTACCTTTGCCAGGTACTGGAGCAAAGAGATTGGGCAGTAATTCAACAGGATCTGGGGGTCTGCCCTTGATTTCTTCAGAAGGGGAACCACAATTGCATCTTTAAAGGCCTTAAGAACACAACCCCTTAGAATAGGGACTCATTCAGAAGAGAGAGGGCTGGACCCAGGAGGCCGGTGAAGGATTCTTTTAGGACATATGGTGGGCAGCAGTCCGTAGGGGATCCAGATTTTACTTTAGACAAAAGGTCCTGGATCACCTGTGTACAGTAGTTCTCTGCAATCTTCTCTGCTGGTGCAGATCGGTAGTGCCCAGCTCTTCTTAGGTGGTCATAAACTGAAGTTCATGGACTGGAGATGCCACCTAAAAACTAGATTTAAGGGCGTTACAAGGGAGTGACAGGTAGTGTCCAATGGGCCCTTTGCCTGGGGTGTCTACGCCATTTAACATGCCCACCTTCTGTGAGAGGAGGACACAGTCCTAGCCCTAACTGGATAAGTCCCATCATCTTCAAGATGGTGGGCACTGAAAAGTGTAATTGGCCTAGCATGCAGCACCCGAGTGGTGGACTTGGCAGAGGGGGGCACATCTCCTATTCTATCAAAGGTTTCCGGCCTGTCCTGCTGCCAAAAAGGGGGTGAGGACAGGATGGAGGCCAGCTCCACTGTAAACAGGTGTCGTAGCACAGCTGGGTAGCATTCGGCTACCCGGTTGGGACCCGATGATGAAGCATGACACCAACCAGGTTGGTGTGTGAGGATTTTCTTAACAAACCTTTGAGGTGCCAGACATTCTATTTTTAGACAGTCATTTTTCTGGCCGTCTTCTTTGGTAACATTATAAATCACAGAGACAAGGACGGCCGTCCTAGTGTCCCAGCTCTCCATTTTTGTTTTGAATAATTGGCAGCGCACAGCTGCGAGAGCCCTGACTCTCTCTTTTTTTCAATTTGCCACAGTGGTGTATACCATGGCAAAGAATCTGGGCCTAACGAAGAGCCAATCAGTGACATCCTAGCAGCACCACCGCTGATGGCATTTCTAAATATAGCGAGAACGATATCCCAAAGTAAAGATTGGGAATCACTTACGGAAAAGAAACGCAATCACATTCGAACCATTCTTCATGGAGTTATACTCACAGAATATCTGAGAGCCAACACTGCTCCCAGAGGGCTAATAGTCACCAACGCCCCAAAGAATATTCCTTGAGGATGCCGCATTTCGCAGACATTGGGCTAAAATTGCCTGGCGATGCACAAGAGATTGGATTGTGCTCATAATCCAAACAGCAAAAATGACTGGGAGATGCTTATCTAATAGAGTTCCAGACCAAAGAAAACCACTTTAAAACAACTCTAACAGCATATAAAAAATGGCTGGATGAGGTCAACAAGGAAATGCAGGAATATAAGGAGAACTTGACACAGTCAAAAATTCAGAACTTTCAAAAAGATATTAAAAAATTCTCATATGCCAAATCATATCCCTACTCCGAACCAAATTACCAACCTCAAAAGAACCGTGAACAGTCCTATAGCTCTGATGATGCCTCCTCAAACAGCAGTGGTTCCAGCTCTAGTAGCTACCAGAACAAGACAAAAGGACGAGGAAGAGCCAACAAATGGCAACAACCATGGAACCAAGGCCAACCTGGCAACCACATGCAATTCCCACAGCCATTTCACCAGATGCCACCACAAGTGATGTATGGCTGGAACACCGCCCTTTGCACCCCCACAAATTCCCTGTATGAATCCCAACCAAAGGTTTCCCTTTTTAGGGCATGGCCGGAGGGGAAGAGGAAAGCGACGAAGACAAGCTCAGGTACACTGGGAGGACGACTCACAAGAAGGAGCACATACCAGGAGCAAGTCCAAGGAACAACGCACAGGGCCGAGCACCAGCAAAACCTAGTCACCAACTACTCCCAACATGTATTGGATGAAACAGAAATGAACCTCCTGAACAAAGGCTTGGGCTTTGTCCCAACGCCCCAATAGGCAAAATCCGCCTCCACTGTGAGATGGCGGACTTCTTCAGAAAGTTGAAATTAAAAGCTTTCTTTTCTAAACAAGAGAACCAGGCCAATGAACAAGAGAAAGGAGACACTGACTTCAAACTGAAGTCTAAATTCATCCCACCAACTTCCACCATACCGGTGGAAATCGCAGCTTTCGAGCAGGCTGTCTTCAAAGACATCGAAGCCCTGTCAGAAAATAAGACATTTAAAAACACTACCAAAAAGGAATGGGAAGGACTGACCACACTGAAAGGGAATAAGGCTGTGGTTATCAAGCCAGCAGACAAGGGAGGAGGTATAGTCCTACAAGACAAGACAGCTTACAAAAATGAATGCCTACATTTGCTATCTGATAGGCGCAACTACCAATCGATCAGTGAAGATCAAACTTCCAGATTGAAAGAAACCATTCATGAATTGGTCACTGAAGCAGAAAACCGCGGCCACATCAGTAAAAAAGAAGCCCAATATCTAACTACTTCAAAGAAGAAAATTCCATATTTTTACACCATCCCCAAAGTGCACAAAAATAAAATCCCACCACCAGGTCGCTCCATTGTGTCCGGCATAGGCTCTATCTTAGAGCCTCTCTCCAATTTCTATGACTTCTTCCTAAAACCAATGGTGCAGGGCAAGGCGACATACTTAAGAGACACAAAAGACCTCCTAGTTCAAATCAAGGATCTGACATTTATTCCTAATACAAGCTTCCTAGTAAGCTTAGATATAGAGAGTCTCTATACGAGCCTTCCGCAGGACGACACCCTAGGGGTATTAAGAACGGCGCTAGAATGGGAGGAGCTTCGCGCATCCGAGATGGCCGCGTGAGCACAGGGCTCCCGAGACCCTCGCCACCTCCCGCATCTTTACTGAATCCTATCCTGATTACGAAGATGGGTTATTGAAGACGCAACCCAGCTGATATAATAGCTGCTTTCAGAAATTGATTTGGACTCTGGGGACCGCAACTACGACACTTTGAACTTTTGTGGCCCGCCCCATGGAGGTACCCGTGGCTCGAGTTGTTAAAGTGCCCAGGCAGTAGTTGAACAACAACGGCTTGCGGGGCTCTGATCACAGCCTTGGAGTTGACTTTCGGTTTCGTTTTTGGGTCATTGGCCTCATCCTATCTCAAGACCGATCTAGTAGCCTGAGGTGCAGCCGGACCCTGTGAATTCATCGTGTGCCAACGGCTGCATGTTTATGGTTGCTGCAATATAACTGCTGAAATTCGCTTTTGGAGATTCCGGTGGGAGAATCGTGAGGAGACATTTTTACCAGGTCTCAAAGGCCCTCGGGGGCACATTGCCCAATATGGCGGGCAAGCCCGATAGCGAGAAACGGAAAACCAAGACCACTCACCGGGGGGGGGGGTACTATTCAAACGAATGTTATGGATCGTTATACCCAACCTAAGGGGTCCCCCGGTGGCGTGAGTAGGACTATGGAAGTAGCAGGTGAAGGCCCTACCGCATTGGCCGATTTAACTCTACAGGATGTCATGGGGGCCATTGCTGGTATGAAGACTTCCATTGGCCAGCAATATGAGGCTCTAGCCCTTAAGCTTGACACTGTGGCCATCGATGTCAATTTGATTAGAGTGGACTTATCAAAGACTAACGAGAAGGTCAAATCCTTAGATTTGAAGACCTCCAGCCTCACTACTGATGTGTCCGACCTACAGACGGAGGTTCGCAACTTACGATCCTCCAACGATCTCTTTGCTCGAAGGCTGGAAGATTTTGAAAGTCGGGCCAGACGCAATAATGTACGTATTATTGGGGTCCCTGAAAAATCGGAAGAACCCGCTGCAGACCTCCTTGTGGAGGACCTCATCCTAAATCACCTCGCCCCAAAGGCCTGAGTAAATTCTTTGCGGTGGAAGGTGCGCACAGAGTGCCGGGTGGGAAGCCGAAGCTGGGTGCCCCTCCTCGGCCGATCATCGCCAGAATTTTCAACTTCAGAGATAGAGACGCTATCCTGCAGGCTTCGCGGGTGGGTGGCCCAATGAAGTTCGAGAACACTACTGTGAGCTTCTACCCGGACTTCACCCAGTTCATTCAGAAACAAAGGATGGGGTTCCAGGGAGTGAAGCGACGACTGAGGGACATGGATTTGAAATACGCAATGCTTTTCCCAACCCGGCTGCGTGTTGAATATGAGAATCGGACGTTTTTCTTTGACCGCCCTGAGAGAGTGAGTGACTGGCTTGATACATTGACTATGAGGCGTGATCGCTCGGAACATTCTGGTGGAGCTGAAGGCGGCCTGTTGGAGCAAGAATGAGAAGCGGTTTCCGGTTTTCGAACATTGTGCATAACATACAGCTGTGGTTCGATGACTTATATATTTGCGTGCCCTATGGTGGAATACCCGGGGGTGGCGAGGGGAGTGGGACTCTTTCCTCCTCCGGGTTTTTTTTTGTAGATTGGTTTAATGTTAGGACGACAGGCACACTGCAAGTTGGGGTGGCTTTTGAGTCTAACGCAGGGGTGAGGGTGGGTTGTATCTGGCTTCTGTTGGGGGGTGGGGGTGGGTTTGGGGCTTTTTCGTTTTTTCTCAAGGCGACGTATTGTATTGCTTCTGGATCTGGGTGTTGTGTTCGCTGTGCGGTGGGTTCTGCACTCACTTCTGGGATGGGGTGGGGGGTTGAGACTACTGTTTTGGAATGTTAACGGGTTGGGGGATGGGATGGAACGTGGGGTAGTGTTGCGGCTGTTGAGACGCCTCTCCCCTGATGTAGTGTTATTGCAAGAGACACACTTGATCGGAAACACTTGTTACGCTATGAATAGGCGAGGATATAGTCTTGCTGTACATTCTGGGTTCACTACTGGTTCTAGGGGAGTGGGTATTCTAGTTGGGAACTCTCTCCCCCTGGAGGTGGATGACATGGTCCTTGATGACAGGGGGCGCTATGCTGCTCTCACTGGTAGGAGGGAGGGGAAGACTGTCTCATTGCTTTCTGTATATGTCCCACCTGGTCTGCAGACCAAGTCCTGCGTGTATGTGCTCTCGGGTGACATCCCTCTGTTACCGCGCGGGTGTCCCTTCCAGGTGACGCAGATGGGATTTAAGTATCTGGGGGTCTTTATAACATTAGACCCCGGGGTTCGCTATGATCGTAATCTGCTTCCTCCGCCCAACGGTTAAATGCTGACGTTGTGGGCTGGCGCAGGTTGCCGCTATCCCCCTCGGGCGTGCAGCTCTTTTCAAAATGATGTCCTTGCTGCGGTTTTTTACGCGCTCCAGAACACGTTTGATGTAATTCCGGCGAGCTATTTTCGGGAGGTGGAGAGTTTGCAGAGACGGTTGATATGGGATGGGCGTTCGCGTATTGCCCTCGCCAAGCTGACGCTTCCTTGGTATGACGGCAGTATCGCACTTCCAGATATCAGGCGATATTATTGGGCCTCTCAGCTGGGAGCGATCAATCATGGAATGTATGGTCCAGCGTTAAATCCCGCGTTCGAGATGGAAAAGTGGTTGCTACCGGGTGGGGATTATAACAGGGCGCTTTACTCCAAATCTGCTGGAGGGAAACTTTCGGGACCCACTAAGATAGCGGTACGAGTGTGGCACTGTGCGAATGCGGCAATGGGATGGAGGGATCGACTGACCCGAGCGACTCCGCTCTATGCGTCTGAAAGATTGGGTAGCTTGTGGAAGACGAAAGGGTTTGAGAAGTGGGATATGATTGGTATTTGTAGGGTGAGTGATCTCTGGGTCAAGGGCAGGATTAAGACTTTCGTGGCATTGAAGGTAGAGTATAAGCTGAGTGACAGGGAATTCTTCTGTTATGCGCAGATTCACCACGCGTTGAGTTCGGTTTTTTCTGAAGGTATTGCCATCCCGGAATCATTCCCACTTGAAGATCGGGTGCTGGATTGCTATGTGCCCGACAGCACTATTTCTTTGCTTTATAAGAAATTGATCAACGATCGAGCGGACCTGTTGGTGCAACTCAGGGAGGCCTGGACCAGTGACGGTTTAGAGTTGGATGACGAGGACTGGCAATCGGCGATATCCTCACCTAAGGAGGTCGCGATTCCGGCCCGTCTCCGACTCGTCCAGCTTAAGATCCTGCATCGGATTTATGTGACTGGACCTCGCCTGATTCGTATGGGTTATTCTGTGGATGGGTTGTGTAAGCGTGGTTGTGGTTTAATTGGTACTTTCCTCCATATAATTTGGGAGTGTCCGGAAGTGGTTACGTTTTGGAATCGAGTGCATGCTGTGATGGAGGAGGGCACGGCTGTCGCCTGAAGCCAGGCGTTGTCTGTTGAATGTATGGGAGCCGAATGACTATGATGTGGCGCAGACGCAGTGGGCGACCCTTGGGAATATGGTTGCCAAGAGAGACATCGAGCAGTTGTGGGGTTCCCAGAGACCGCCCACGGTCTCGGCATGGAAGGAGAACATGGACTGGTGTATGTTTAGAGAGAAGACAGTGTATGTGGCGCGGGGCAGACCTAAGAAGTGGGGTAAAATCTGGGGTCAATGGAACTCCTACCGTGGAGATATATGCACGCCTCCCCTTGCAGATATTCAGGATGTTCCTCTTTCCCCGTGACCCGACATTCCTAATGTTGTTTAGTCTCTATGTCTTTTGACTCTGGTTTCTCCCCTGCCTCCTCCCCCCTTCACTAATGATTTTTCATATTATACTGTAATGCACTTTCCTTCCTCCTTGAACGCATATCCAATTGTACTGCTTATTATTGCCTTGTCTGTTTGTTCTTTATTAATAATAAAAAGAGTTTAAAAAGAAAAAAAAAAAAAGAACGGCACTGGACAGCAGTAACTGGGACTACCAAACGCCTAAGTCATTCATCCTGAAATGTGCGAAACTAGCTCTGAAGCACAACTATTTCAAATTTGAAGGCCAATTGTACCTACAAACGTTTGGCACTTCAATGGGGAGCACGTTTGCCCCTAGCTTAGCTGGACTGTATGTGTTCAGTTTTGAACACACATTCCTGCTGAACACCACCTCCATCGCAGGTAATATACGTTTCTACAAAAGATATATTGATGACGTATTCCTCATTTAGCCAGGAACAGAAGAATCATTAAAAAACTTCTTGTAATGGATCAATGAATGTGATCCCAACCTGAAATTTACAAACACAATAAGTAAAAGTACTATTACTTTTCTAGACCTTGACATCTCACATCACAACGGTGTTCTGGATACTAAGACACACTTCAAACCAACAGCGAGAAATTTGCTACTACATTACACAAGCTTCCGCCCTCGTCCCTTGAGAGAGAATCTTCCTTATGGCCAATGCCTACGGCTACGCAGGAATTGCAGCACTCTGAATTAATTAAAAAGCAGGAAAAAATGCTGACTATTAAACTCAACAACAGAGGTTATCCAATCAAATAACCAGGAAGGCTGAGAAAAGTGCACGAAATCAAAATCGTGAAAGCCTGCTAGAACCCAAAACACACACTGAGACTACAGCACCCCTAACTTGTGTCACGATACATAACTCGGTGTCAAACCAGGTGGCCAAAATAGTACAAAGACACTGGGCCATACTGAACACCGAACATTTTGAATGGGAAAAGCCCCTATTTTCATACAGAAAAGGGAGGAGCCTTAAGGACAGTCTGGTGCATACTAGACCCCAAAAACAACACAATCACGAAGAAAATACTATATCCAATGCCTGGGGTTTACCTAGGATAACGGGACACCACCCATGCGGCAACTGCAGCATGTGTCATCTAACGCAAACCATCAAAACCCTTAAATTAGAACCAGGCAAAACCTGGGAGATCCGTCGACATACTAACTGCAACTCCCCAAACGTCATATAAGTAAAAACAAGGATTGTTGAACACAGGAGCAACATCTGCTGTAAGCGCAATATATCCCGCATGACTAACCACTACCTTGAGCAGAATCATACTCCCAATGATATGCAATGGATAGTGATTGAAAAACTAGACCGGAACATAACCAATATCCAACAAGAGTTGCTGGACAAGGAGCAGAGATGGATATATCGCATGTCCACCCATATCCAAGGGCTCAACGATAACATACCCTGGAACTGCATTAACCGTTGAGTATAAGGATTCACAGTTCATTATTCAGTACCAGAGATAGACTGATACCTTGTCCTCAGTCACCTCTCTAATAACACTAGCTTATGTGACCGACCACATCGGAACAAGAGTATCCACCTTCCTCAGTATAAGGCCATCCCCTACAGGCTTTCATACCATTACCAGCTAGAGATTAACACAATGCTCTACAGAGAGTTCCGTAGTGACACAAACTACTATGACTGGGATTAGCTACCTACAGTCATCAAGCCAGCAGGTATAAACACAATTACTACTAGCTTAAAATCACAGTAACCTACCAGCCGCAAGGAGTTTTGTCTTTAGAGTCCCTCTAATCCCTCATCGCTAATAAAACCAGTCTTAATTTATTTTAATTAATTAATTTATTATCACCACCCAAGGATCAACACTTGGCCTGCGTGAACCACAAGTATATTGGCTGAATACCCTTAAGGTGGCTTGCTGTTTTTGTCCAATCTGGCAATTTGGAATCTGGCAACTTGGAATCTGCAAAACTGACAATATACAAGCAATCCTTCTAACTTTTATTATTTCATTAATCTACCATGTAATGTAATATTTATACATAAAAGTATTCCCAGCTACATTTCGCAGTAGTTAGGAACTTTGCAATCCCCACATAGCGTACATACGCGCACATGCGCACTGCCGCAATACCCCCTTCCGGTTGCCACTAACATAAGACAAGTGGCGGTCTAGCTTCTCGCACCACACGCTTGTCAGCGTGATGACGCGCACGACCCTTCCAGGAAACGCTCCAAACACTGGAACACTGGAAATAATAAAACAACTCTAAGGAGCCGAGGAGGTTGCCAGCCTGACCCAGGGGACATGCATTAGGTATTCCGCGGAAGACACCAACACTACAAGTAAGACTTTTCCAATATACGGCGGTCCGTTACCGCTGTATGCAAGCGTGATTCTTTTCAAAGGAACTGCCTTTAAAGATCGAGCCAACAATAGTGATAGCCTCACTGATTCTCTCCGTCTTTTTAATTCCATTTTCTATAGTATGTGAACTGAAAGAGGTGTTCCTTCTCCCCCCCCCGACCAAATACGAACGCCTACCTTAGAATCAATGTAATTATTTAATTAGTTCACATAGATTAAAGCACATGACAAATCAGTCGCATGGCGCTGGTCATCGCTATATATGCACCTTTGTATAAGCATGTTCACAGCGCAACAAGTAGCACAATAGCATGCTTGGTAGGCTCTTCAATCCTACAGACTAAACATTGCCTCCGCTTTTAAACAAAACAGAGGACATCGCGCCCTTTTCTCTCAACGAGAAAAGGCACTAGCACCAATCAGGCTGTACAGTGTGCATGGCATGTATGTGTTGTGTAGTGTGCATGGTACGGCATGTGTAAAAGTGGCACTTGGTACATATATGTCTGACACCTCGCTAAGTGTTTAGCACATGATGCACAAGTAACTACTTGTGTAACGATATATCTGTAAGAGACATTAGTTAGTGATAGATTCCTTACCTTAGAATATCCCCAGACTGGATCAGGAAACTTTTGCGTAGCAATACCCCTGCGCGTCGGTAGGCGTCGTCCGCGGCTCCGCGTCCATCGTCGGCGTCGTTAGCGCCGGAATGACGTCGCCGGAGTACTCAGACGCAGTCCTCGTGCGCTGACGTCAGTTCTTATATACAGCTTTTCCGCACCAGATACGCAGAGCCATGATAGAACCAGCACTGGTGCCATGAAACTAGGGCCCTGAAAGGGGATGACCTTAACCCTAGATATCGGTTCGCAGAACGGGGAGGATGGGTGGGACGGTAAGGAATCTATCACTAACTAATGTCTCTTACAGATATATTGTTACACAAGTAGTAACTTGTGCATCTGAAAGAGACACGTTAGTGATAGATTCCTTACCTTAGAATAGATACCCCAGCAATACCAACCCCGGTGTTGGGTCTGCGAACCAATAATCACACCAGAAAGTCCTGAAAGACGGAACGGCCAAAGAAGCCATCCCTCCGGACTTGGCTGTCCAGGCAGTAGTGTCTTGCGAACGTGTGCAGCGAGGCCCACGTAGCTGCCTGACAAATGTCCTGCAAGGGGACTCCTCGGCCCAGGGCAGTAGTAGTCGCCGTGGCCCGAGTGGAGTGGGCCCTCAGCCCAGCAGGAGGTTCCTTATTAGCCAAAGAGTAACACGCCTGGATGACCAACACAATCCACCGGGAGATGGTCCGCTTGTGCACCGCCCGTCCTTTCTTAGCGCCCACGTAACCAACAAAGAGTTGGTCATCCACCCGGAACTGGCGTGTGCGATCCAGATAGTAAGAGAGCGCACGTTTTGGGTCCAGACGGTGGAGCCTCTCTTCCTCTTTCGAGGAATGCGGAGGCAGAAAGAAGGTGGGCAAGGTGATGGACTGCCCGACGTGGAAGGCTGTGACTACCTTGGGCAGGAAAGAGAGTTTCGTCCGCAACACAACCTTGTCCGGATGGACAGAAAGGAAAGGAGGTTTAGAGGAAAGAGCCTGGAGCTCACTCTCTCTCCTGGCAGAGGTGATGGCAACCAGGAAAGCAGTCTTAAGCGTAAGAAGACGGAGAGGACAGTTATGAAGCGGCTCAAAGGGAGCACACATCAGGTAAGTTAGAACCAGGTTCAAGTCCCACTGGGGCATCATGAAAGGAACAGGAGGGAACATATGAGTGATGCCCTTTAAGAATCTGTTAACAATCGGGGACTTGAACAAAGAAGGCTGATCAGGAAGCCTTAAGAAGGCGGAAAGGGCAGAAAGGTAGCCCTTGCTAGTGCCCAGAGTAGAGCCCTGCTGGGCAAGAGAAAGAAGGAAGAGGAGAACCTCAGAAAGAAGGGCATTGAGAGGATACACAGCCTTTGCTGTGCACCATGCCACAAATCTGTTCCACCTGCAGGCGTATACCGACTTTGTGGAGGGACGCCTGGCTGCCAGAATCACATTACAGACTTCAGGAGGCAAGTCAAATGGCCTCAACTGTCGCCGCTCAATCTCCAAGCATGGAGGTGGAGACTGGACAGGTTCGGGTGGAGGACCGTCCCCTGCTGCTGCAACAGAAGGTCCTCCTGAAGAGGCAGAAGAATCGGGAGATCGACTGACATACTGAGTAGCTCGGGATACCAGTACCTTCGTGCGCAATCCGGAGCCACAAGGATGACTTGGGCCCGGACGCGCTTGATTTTCTTCAGCACTCTGGGCAGAAGTGGTATAGGCGGAAAGGCGTACAACAGACCGCAGCTCCACTCGCGACGAAAAATGTCCCCGAGCGAGTGCCGCCTTGGAAATTCCAACACGGAGAACTGATGACATTGCGCGTTCTCTTCGGTGGCGAATACATCTAACCAAGGCTCTCCCCACTGCAGAAAGAGGCCTTACGCCACGTCCGAGTTCAGACGCCATTCGTGATCCATCATGCACCTTCGGCTGAGCTCATCCGCCCTGGCATTCAGAGAACCTGCCAGGTGTTGAACCATCAGGGTCACCCCCTGATGTTCCAGCCACTGCCAGAGACGCAGAGCCTCCTGGCAGAGGGTCCAAGACCCCACCCGCCCTGTCTGTTGCAGTATCACATGGCGGTGGTGTTGTCCGTGAACACCTGCACTACACTCCCCCCGACAGAGGGGAGGAATGCCTTCAGTGCTAGACGAATCGCCCGCAGCTCCAGAAGGTTGATATGGAGCCGGGACTCCGCCGGAGACCAGAGGCCTCTGATCTCCGCCTCTCCCATGTGGCCTCCCCAGCCCTGGAGGGACGCGTCCGTCACAACTACGTGCTCTGGTTGGGGAAGGGAGAGGGATCTGCCGCTGACCCAATCACGGTCCGAGAGCCACCACTGCAGCTGCCTCGCAGTGCCCTCCGAGATCATGACATGGTCGGACAGGTTGCCCTGATGCTGGGCCCACTGAAACTTCAGGTCCCACTGCAGAGCCCGCATCCGCCACCTGGCGTGATGCACCAGAAGGATGCAGGAGGCCATCAGCCCCAGAAGCCGCAGCGTCAACCTGACCGAGACCCAGGATAAAGGCTGAAAGATTGGAATCAGAGCCTGAATATCCCGAACCCGCTGTTCGGGAGGATAAACCCGAAACTGCGCCGAGTCGAGGACCGCTCCGATGAAGAGGAGCTTTTGAGAGGGGCACAGGTGTGACTTCGGCACGTTGATGGAAAACCCCAGCTGGTGCAGGAGGTCCACCGTTGTCTGGAGGTGGCTGACGACTGTATGGGGCGAGCCCGCCTTCAACAACAAGTCGTCGAGGTTGGGGAAGACTAAAACCCCTAACCTGCGCAGATGAGCTGCGACCACCGCCATCACTTTCGTGAACACCCGTGGGGCACTGGTAAGGCCGAAGGGGAGCACGGTAAACTGAAAGTGCTTGTGGCCTACCGTGAACCGCAGGTAGCGCCGGTTGGCCGGCAGGACGGGGATGTGAAAATAAGCGTCCAACGCTACCATCCAGTCTCCTGGGTCCAGGGCAGCTAAGACCTGAGCCTATGTCAGCATTTTGAACTTCTCCTTCCGGAGGAAGCCGTTGACGTTCCGTAGGTCCAAGATAGGGCGCAGGCCGCCCTTACCCTTCTTGGGTACCAGAAAGTAGTGGGAGTAACAACCACACCCTACTTCCGGCCTAGGAACACGCTCGATGGCCCCCTTGGCTAAGAGGGCGGTAACTTCCTCTTGCAGAAGTTCCAAGTGATCCCCCGACACGCGGTGGTATTGCGGTGCCATGGCTGGAGGGGTCGCCTCGAAGGGGAGGGAGTAGCCCCTTTGGACGATTTGCAGCACCCACATGTCCGACGGGACAGTGCGCCAGTGGAAGTGGTGATGGCGAACCCTGCCCCCCACTGGCGTCACATGGGCCTGAAAGCACAGACTAGGAGGATTTTGAGTCGGATGCTGCTGGGGAAGGTGTGGACTGGCCTCACTGTTGTCCCCCGACCACCGCCACGGCGGTTTCCACGGCCGACATCGCGCTGTGTATTAGTCTGTGGTGCGTGGCTGGCAGCACGTGTGGGAGCGCCCCTTCCTTAGCCACGAAAGGAGCGAAAGGCACCAGTTTGCTGGCGTGGGGCCGAGAGGCCCAAGGACTTAGCAGTAGCCCTGGAGTCCTTAAAACGCTCAAGCACATGCTCTGTCTTGTAGCCAAAGAGGTGACGGCCATCAAACGGCATGTCCAGAAGGGTGGCCTGGACATCAGCCGAAAAGTTGGCGGTCCTCAACCAGGCGTGGCGTCGAACCGCCACCGTCGTTGCCATCGCTCTGCCTAGTGAGTCCGTGGTATCCAGCCCACCCCGGATGGAATAGCGTGCCGCATCTCGACCCTCCGCAAGGGCTTGGGCGAGTTTAGTCCGGGCCTCCTCCGGACATTGTGGCAGCAGGTCCGCGATCGTGTCCCACAGAGTATGGGTGTAGGGGCCCAAGAGCATGCGGTATTCACTGACCGCAGTCCCAAACTCAGGGGCGAGAACACCTTCTTACCGAATTGCTCATACCTCTTGGATTCCTGATCGAGACGGAGCCGTTGGGAATGCGGTCTGGGAAGTAGAGGCCTGGATAACCAGGCTCTCGGGGGTGGGGTGGGTGGACAAGAAGCAAGGGTCGCCCGGAGCCGGGCGGTAGCGCCTGGCCACGTTCCTATCTACAGGCTGACCTGAAGCGGGCTTGGACCAAGTGCCCAAAAGAACGTCACACAAGGCCTCATTAAACGGCAGCAGAGGCTCAGCCGAGCTTGTCTGCGGTTTAACAACCTCAGTGAGGAGGTTAGTCCTCATGGCCGCGACGGGGACCTCTAGGTCCAATGCCTTGGCCGCCCGCGTCAACACTACACTGTAGGCAGCCCCCTCCTCCGTAGCCACGATTGGAGGGGAGACAAAACCAGTGTCTGGCGAAGTGTCCAGTCCACTGGCATCCTCAAGCTCACATGTACAGTCCTGTTGAGACTGGCACTCCTGTGCCAGAGGGTCCACAGACCCCTCCCAATCTCCCTTGTCACCCATCACCTGAAATTCAGGTTCAAAGGATGGGGCCGGTTCGTGGAAGCAAAAGTCTCCATACGACGGTGAAAGCGGCGCCCAGCGGCGCTGCTCCCGGCACGGGAACCGAATCAAGGGCAGGATCGGGGACGGTGTCGCCTGTAGGCGGCGCCGGTGGCGACACCCTAGTGGCCGGCGTCGGTGAGGTCGTGAGGTCGACCGGCGATGACCCGGATCCGGAACCGGATCCAGTGAGGGCCTGCGAAGCACCCGACCCGCTAGGCCCCCCAGCCGGGGCCGCTGGGCCCGAAGGCGCTACGGAGCCCGGCGGAGGAGGGAGAGACCTCATGGCCATGAGGTACCGCTCGACTTCCGCTGGCGTCGCATCGTGCCCAGGGACCGGAAGGTATGGGGCAGGTCGCGACACTCGCGACTCCGTCTGCGCCGCGTGGGTGGTGTCACCCGAACCCGCAGCTGCCTCTCGCGAGCTTCGGGGTGGGTCAGAAGAACGATGACGCCTTTCCTACCTCTCATGCCTCTTACCTGAGGACCTTGAGCCCGAAGAATGATGCCGACTCTCGGAACTACGAGGGCTCCGACCCCGCGACCGGTCCCTCGACCTCCTGTGGGACTGGGACCTTGAACGGCGCGGGGCCGACTGCCGGAGCTCAAGCCGCTTGCGCGACCGCTCCCGCCTAGCCTTAGACGTCAGGGCCTGGCAGTCGGAGCAGGTTTGGTCGTCGTGGTCGAGGCCTAGACTCTGAAGACACCGGCGATGGCGGTCGGTAACCGACATCAGTCGGCTGCACTTGGAGCAGGGTTTGAACCCGGGCATCCCTACCGGCACCGTAGGAGTCGAACGACTCGAGAATAAACAGATCAAAAGATCAAAAAAGTTTAGTCAAAAAGTGACTAAGGGGTAGAGCTTCTCCGGATCTGCACTAGCTGGCGCGAAAAAAAGAAGAACTGACGTCAGCGCGCGAGGGTGGCGTCTAAGTACTCCAGCGACGTCAGTCCGGCGCTAACGACGCGGACGACGGACACGGAGCCGCGGACGACGCCTAACGACGCGCAGGGGTATTGCTACGCCTGGGGATATTTTAAGGTAAGGAATAATAATAATAATAATAATAATAATAATAATAATAATAAGGTCGTTTATAAAGCGCGGGGTTACGCCTAACGTAACATGTCTCTTTCAGATACCACCAGTACTGGCGATATTTATGGAATGCCCGTTGTGAGCATCATATATCAACCACCAGTACTAGTGATATCTGAGGAATGATTTTTTCAACTGTTGTATCTGGTTATGTTGTATTCCTTTACAGGTATTCTACATTCAGGCGGAGAGAACTTCATCACTGTTCCCAGAGTCAAAAAGGCCCGGTCCGGAGGACGCCGCTTCTCGGTCCACACGGCCAAACACTGGAACAACCTTCCTCGGAGACTGAGAACTGAACCTAATCTTCTCCAATTCAGGAAGGCCTTGAAAACCTTTCTCTTTCCTTAAATCCCCCCCCTTCGATTCTGACCTCTCCTGAGTTCTGGTTCTAGCGCTGGGATGCTCTAGGGTTACTATGCGCTCTATAAAACCTTAAAATAAATAAATAAATACACCGTCAGTCCTCGTCGCATAAAAAACACTCCTTAGCGTGAGTGTTAAAAATGCTTTTCACATGGTCATTTTTTACCACTCACAATTTTTCACATCACCCACTTCATTAAGAGAGGTCCTGAAGAAAGCCCAAATAATTTTTGATATGGGCTGAAACATGTCGATCTGAGGATGATAATCAACTAAACATAGTATTTGTAGCCCCTTTATCCACTCTCTTGTCTTTTTATCCATACCCCAGATCACCACGAATAAAGTAACGGGTAGAAAGCCCCCTGCCTCTCATTGGATAACATTGGGCCTAACTACCTCTGCACCCGGGTATTTTTAGATATTTCACTCACTTCATCACACTCACATACACCTCAAACCTGCTCCACTGTAAACAGGTGTCATAGCACAGCTGGGTAGCATTCGGCTACCCGGCTGGGACCCGATGATGAAGCATGACACCAACCAGGTTGGTGTGTGAGGAATTTCTTAAAAAACCTTTGAGGTGTCAGACATTCTATTGTTAGACAGTAATTTTTCTGCCCGTCTTCTTTGGTTACATTATTAGCCTGTCTAGGCTGCCACACAGCAGACATGTTGCTGGACCCCTTGGTAAAGAGCCCTTCACTCTCCTGGGCCTGCAACAATGCACATCCTGAGCGAGGTGCTAGGTCTCCTTCCCCTGGATGGGCAGGGAGAAGCTTCAAAGGCATGCCATCTTTTGAGCTTCTCCAGGCCACTTGATGTACTCAGCAACTGGTCCCTACCGGTTCTGAAACCCTATGTGATGAAAGGGGGTGTGCCAGCCGGTGCCAACTGCATCCCTCAGGTGGGAGAGGCGAGGTGAAGCACAACTCCGGGCTCCGGCCATCTTGAGGATGGGGAGCCCTGCCCAATCAGAGATAGGCTCCTGCCCCCCTCTCACCGGAGAGGAGCAGGATAGGGGGTATACTCAGGACAGGGACCCATTGGTTCTGCTTTTTAATCCTACCTGTAACGCCCCTAAATTTAGTATTTAGTGGCACCCTGAACCTTCCTTCCTCAGATACCGATTGGAAAACAAGAAAGAAGATCAAGAAGAAGAAGACCTGCCGTGCAGCTGCTAACAAGAGGACGACACCAACTGACTTGGCCCCAGCCCTACAGGCTTGTTGATCCTTGGACCTGCTCCTGCTAAATCCTGGCGTCTCCTGCAGACAGCAACCTTGAAAACCCCGGAGGACCTGCCTGCCTTAAACATCTTAAAGACTGGGACTCCCACGAGCAGTGGCTCTGCTAAAAAAGCAATACCACTGGTGACTGTCAGGAACCGCGAATCCAGCACACTCTGCACCCGCCGAGTTCGGCCTGTGCCTGAGTGGACAAAGACCCTGAGGACGTCCCCCCGGCGATTTTAAACTGAAATCCAATGCCCAAGGGCCCTCCTTGGCGACCCAGACGATGCCTGCAGCCTCATAACCAGGGACCCCTTCAACAGCAACCAGCAGAGGGTAAGATTTCCCGACGTCAAAAGACACCCCTGCACCCGGCACCCCACGGCCCCCTGTGCCCAACTCCGGGGTACCTACCTATCCTCCAAGATCCCAACTACCCCTCGAAGTGTTGGTCGCTCCTGAAGAATCTCCGTCCCTGAGCGTGCAGCCTTTGTTCATCTTCCAAGACTCCACTTGAATAACATTGAGCGCCCGACGGCTCAATAGCACCCTGCACCCAGCTACCCGAGTGCCCCTAGCAGTGCAACCTTTGTCCTAATCTACTTCCCCATTTGCCCTGAGCAAGTGACCAGTAGCCCAGCTCCCACAGCCGCGTGGCCTGCTGGCCTGCTTGCCAGCAGCCACCAACCGCAGGCCCCCTGCCTCTCATTGGATAACATTGGGCCTAACTACCTCTGCACCCGGCTGCCCCTGTGCCGCTGAGGGTGTACCAACTGTACCTACCTGACCCTGGGAGACCCCCGAGTCTACACCCGTAACTCTGCCAGTCGAGTACTTACCACAAAGCAAATAACTCACTTGTCTTCCATAGGGTAACATTGACTGGTTTCACTTGAAAATTCTTTCAAGTGTGGAGTTTTGAAACTTTAAACTATTCATCTAAAATCAGCTGAACAACAAATTCCGATTTACTCACCTGTTATCAGGAGAGAACTCAGTGTTGCATCTTTTAGCCCAGCACTGACCCTGAAAAGAAGTTTTAACCGTACTTGCCAGTAACTTGAATTTGCTTCCATAGGAATCCATTGTCTGCTTTACGCCAGAAAAGTTTCTAAGTGTCGATTTTCACAAATTACAAATATTCCTTAAAAATCGCCTGTATGACTTTAAACGCATTCTTTCAACTATTTACAGGAGATGCACCAGTGTTGGATCTAGGATCCAATACTGAGTAAGAAAAAGTAACGATAACACTACTTACCTGCTAAGTGAATTTCCTCCCAAAGGATAACATTGGTGATACTATGTGAAAAAGTTTCTGTCAACTTTTAAAATACAATAATATTCCTTAAAAATCACTATTGTAACCAAAACGCTTTTACTTAACTGTTTACAGAAAATGTCCCAGGACTGAATCTAGGATCCAGTCCTGTGGTTAGAAAAGTAATCAACAAAGTAACTAATTGCATTTAACGAGAAATTCCCATTGAGCTCAATGTTGCATTGTGTTTGAAATTGTGTTGCCTATTGCAACAACTGTAACTATTGTAAGGAACTAGTTACTTACCTGTACACTATAGTTCTCCAGTATTATCTTTCATAGATTCACATGCTTGTATCTTCACCGTCGTCATGGTGGGAGTCTCACGGTAACAGAATGACCAAATCAATCAATCAATCAATCAATCAGGAAATTTGTATAGCACGCTACTCACCCGGAGGGTCTCAAGGCGCTTGGGGAGGGGGGGTCCACTACTGCTCGAACAGCCAGGTCTTGAGTTGCTTCCTGAAGGAGAGGTGGTCTTGGGTCAGACGGAGGTGGATGGGGAGGAAATTCCAGGTCTTGGCTGCCAGGTAGGAGAAGGATCTTCCCCCCCATGGTGGCTCTTCGAATGCGTGAGACGACGGCGAGGGCGTGGCTGGTCGATCGTAGTTGGCGGGAGGGAGTGTAGAAGGTCAGGCGGTTGTTGAGGTACCTGGGGCCTACGTCGTGGAGGGCTTCGTGTGCGTGGGTGAGGAGGCGGAACGTGATTCTTTTGCTGACGGGGAGCCAGTGCAGGTCTTTCTGGTGTCCGGAGATGTGGCTGTGACGGGGGATGTCCAGGATGAGTCGTGCGGAGGCGTTCTGGATGCGTTGGAGTCTTTTTTGTAGTTTGGCTGTGGTTCCGGTGTAGAGGGTGTTTCCATAGTCCAGTCGGCTGGTGACAAGTGCCTGGGTGACCGTCTTCCTGGTTTCGGTGGGGATCCATCGGAAGATCTTTCGGAGCATGCGTAGGATGTTGAAACACGATGACGAGACGGCGTTGACTTGTCTGGTCATCGATAGGGAGGAGTCTAGGATGAAGCCCAGGTTGCGTGCGTGGTTCGTTGGTGTTGGTGCACTGCCTAGGGCCGGGGGCCACCAGGAGTGATGGTGCAGATCCGAGGATGAGGACTTCCGTCTTGTCTGAGTTCAGTTTCAAGCGGCTGTTCTTCATCCAATCGGCTACTTCGTTCATTCGTCGTGTAGGTTGGTTCTGGCGGTGGCGGGGTCGTTGGTGAGGGAGAGGATCAGCTGGGTGTCGTCGGCGTAGGAGATGATGTTGAGGCTGTGTTGGCGTGCGATGGCTGCGAGGGGGCTCATGTACACGTTGAAGAGGGTGGGGCTGAGTGATGATCCTTGTGGTACGCCGCAGATGACTTCGGTGGCCTCGGATCTGAACGGGGGAGGCGGACTCTCTGGGTTCTTCCGGCGAGGAACGAGATGATCCACTCCAGTGCCTTCTCTTGGATTCCGACGTTGCTGAGGCGTTGTACTAGGGTGCGGTGGCAGACAGTATCGAACGCTGCGGAGAGGTCCAGGAGGATGAGGGCCGCTGTTTCCCCGTTGTCGAGCAGGGTTCGGATGTCATCAGTGGCTGTGATGAGGGCGGTTTCGGTGCTGTGGTTGGCTCGGAAGCCGGACTGTGAATGGTCGAGGGATCCGTTCGTCTCGAGGAAGGCGGCAAGCTGTCTGTTGACGGTCTTCTCGATGACTTTGGCCGTAAACGGGAGGAGCGAGATGGGGCGATAGTTCTTTAGGTCGGTGGGGTCTGCTGATGGTTTCTTCAGGAGGGCGCTGAGTTCAGCATGCTCCCAGCTCTCCGGGAAGGTGGCGGTGTTGAAGGAGCAGTTGATGATGTCCCGGAGTTGGGGTGCGATGACGGAGTCGGCCTTGTTGAAGACGTGGTGGGGGCATGGGTCTGTTGGCGAACCGGAGTGGATGGTGTTCATCGTGTGGATGGTGTCTTCGGTGTTGACTGGGGTCCAGGCGCGGAGGGTGGTGGTGGGGGGCGTTGGTTCTGTGGTTGGGTGCGTGGACAGTTCGCCAAAGCTGTTGTGTATGTCTGCGATCTTGCTGTGGAAGAACGTGGCGAGAGAGTCGCAGAGGTCTTGTGAGGGAGTGATGTTGTTGTTTCCGGCGCTGGGGTTGGAGAGCTCTTTGACGATGCTGAAGAGCTCCTTGCTGTTGTGTGCGTTGTTGTCTAGTCGTTCCTTGAATGCTGACTTCTTGGTGGTGTGGATCAGCTGGTGGTGTTTGCGGGTGGCGGGCTTGAGGGCGGTCATGTTGTCTGTGGTTGGGTTCTTTCGCCAGGCTTTCTCGAGGGTGCGGCAGTTCTTCTTGGAGTTCTTGAGGTCGTCGTTGAACCACGGGGCTTTCTTGCTTCCGGGCCTGTTGGGATGGGTTTTCAGGGGTGCGAGGTCGTCGGCGCAGTTGGTGATCCATTGTGCGAGGTTGAGGGCTGCTTGGTTCGGGTCCGTTGATCTGGCGGGAGGGTTCTGGTTCAGTGATGTGGTGAGCTGGTCCGTGGTGATCTTGTTCCAGTTCCTGCGGGGAACCTGTTGCGGGAGGTGGTGAGTCGTGGACTTTCTGAAGCTGAAGTGGACGCAGCTGTGGTCTGTCCAGTGGAGTCCGGTGGAGTGGCTGAAGGAGATGTGCTTGCTGGAGGAGAAGATTGGGTCAAGCGTGTGTCCGGCGTAGTGGGTGGGGGTGTTCAAAAGTTGCTTGAGTCCGAGGTTGGCGAGGTTGTCCAGCAGGGTGGTGGTGTTGTTGTCGTTGTTGTTCTCCAGGTGGAAGTTGAGGTCCCCAAGGAGGATGTAGTCAGCGGAGGGAAGGGCGTGTGGGCTGATGAAGTCTGCGATGTCTTCGCTGAATTGTGTGCGGGGTCCTGGAGGTCTGTAGATGAGAGTGCCTTGTGATCTTGGGGTCGGTGTGTATCTGGAAGTGGAGATGTTCGGCGGCTGTGAGGGTGTCGTCGGAGTTGGTCATGATGCGGATGGTGTTCTTGTGAATGATGGCGATGCCTCCTCCAGTATGGTTGACGCGGTCCCTCCGGATGATCTTGTAGCCGTCCAGGATAGCTATGGCGATGTCGGGTGCTGAGGAGGCGTTCATCCAGGTCTCCGCGAGGAAGGCGACATCCAGGTAAGTGGTGTCGAGCAGGTTCCATATTTCCACGGCGTGTCTGTGGACGGAGCGGGTGTTGAGCATGTTGCACTTCAGGTGGTTGCTGTTGGTGCTCGGCTTGGCAGGTGCGGGCGAGTTGCAGGTCCTGATGCAGGTGAACTTGCAGGATTGGCAGGTGAAGGGTCCGTGGATGCGTCCTGGGGTGGCTCGGTGGCAGCCGGGGAGGCAGCCGGTGTTGAGTGCACTGAGGGTGGCGGCTTCGTACGTCCGGCGGGTGGGGTGGCGTCTGCCGGGGTCTGGCGCTGGGCGCGGTCCAGGCGTGGACGGGCGCAGAGGGGCTTGCCTTTGGCGCGCCTTCGGCGCACAATCAGCGCACCCGCTGCGCGTACGCGCAAACTCTGCCATAAATGGAGAGTGGGGGGGGCGGAGCGAGGGAGGAGCAGCTGGGAGGCGGGGGAGGGGAGCAAAGCGGTGATGCAGGAGGGAACAGGGGTGGGGCCGCGGGGGAGCAGCGGCGGGGAGCGGGGTGGAGGGGCACAACAGTGGGTAGCGGACACAAATACAATGGCAGATACAAATTGGACAAAATTACAAAGTTATTGGCAAAACGAGATACAATGCGGTCAGGAGCACAACGGGCAGCGGCGGAGGTAGCAAGCGGAGACAGATAGGTCACAGATACAAAAATGAAGGTAAAACGAGATACAATACGGTCAGGGGCACAGCAGAGGCACAACGGGCAGCGGCGGCGGCAGCAAGCGGAGACTGGGCACACCAAGGATGGGCCACACGGCGGGTGGAGCGACCGGCTCTGACCAGGTCAGGGCAGGTCACAGCTCCCCGCCTCGCGGACACAGCCCTGTGATTCCAGTGGGAGGGAGGAGCAGCTGGGAGGCGGGGAGGTGAGCAGAGCGGTGATGCAGGAGGGAACGGGGGTGGGGCCGCGGGGGAGCAGCGGCAGGGAGCGGGGAGCGGAGGGGAGGGGCACACCAGTGCGTAGTGGAAACAAATACAACGGCAGATACAAATTGGACAAAATTACAAAGTTATTGGCAAAACGAGATACAATGCGGTCAGGGGCACAACGGGCAGCGGCGGCTGCAGCAAGCGGAGACCGGGCACACCAAGGATGGGCCACGTGGCGGGTGGAGCGACCGGCTCTGACCAGATCATGGCAGGTCACAGCTCCCCGCCTCGCGGACACATCCCTGTGATTCCAGTGGGAGGGAGGAGCAGCTGGGAGGCGGGAGCGGAGCAGAGCGGTGATGCAGGAGGGAACGGGGGTGGGGCCGCAGGGGAGCAGCGGCAGGGAGCGGGGAGCGGAGGGGAGGGGCACAACAGTGCGTAGTGGAAACAAATACAATGGCAGATACAAATTGGACAAAATTACAAAGTTATTGGCAAAACGAGATACAATGCGGTCAGGGGCACAACGGGCAGCGGCGGAGGCAGCAAGCGGAGACAAATAGGTCACAGATACAAAAATGAAGGTAAAACGAGATACAATACGGTCAGGGGCACAGCAGAGGCACAACGGGCAGCGGCGGCGGCAGCAAGCGGAGACCGGGCACACCAAGGATGGGCCACGCGGCAGGTGGAGCGACCGGCTCTGACCAGGTCAGAGCAGGTCACAGCTCCCCGCCTCGCGGACACAGCCCTATGATTCCAGTGGGAGGGAGGAGCAGCTGGGAGGCGGGGAGGGGAGCAGAGCGGTGATGCAGGAGGGAACGGGGGTGGGGCCGCGGGGGAGCAGCGGCAGGGAGCGGGGTGGAGGGGCACAACAGTGGGTAGTGGACACGAATACAATGGCAGATACAAATTGGACAAAATTACAAAGTTATTGGCAAAACGAGATACAATGCGGTCAGGGGCACAACAGGCAAAGCAGTACCATAGAGAAGAAAAACTGCATAGAAAAACGCCATAGGGAATGAGTTAGTTGGGAGCCAGACCTCCTTGTTGTTTGGTCCAAAACTCAGCCAATCAGCAGCAAGCCCTGACATCACAGTCCCCAGCAGAGCTCTCCTACCTCAGATTTCCAGCCCAAAATGAGAGACATGGATATACCCAGAAGTAACAAGGGTTCTACCTGAGAAACGGGGAGGTGGGCGGGCGCATGTGAATCTATGAAAGATAATACTGGAGAACTATAGTGTACAGGTAAGTAGCAAGTTCCTTCTCCAGTATTGAATCGTTCACAGATTCACATGCTTATATCAGAGTAGCAAGTAGTCCCAAAATATCTTAGCGTTTCCAGGATCGAACCCTAGGATTCTGGTTCTGTTCCTAAACACTGTGATGTTATAACTATTAGACACTATTCATCAAGATGAATAATCTCTGTAAACCTTGAAAATTTGCATGTATTTCACATACAACAACACTGAATCAGTGCATAAATTAAATGTTGCCCATCAGACTTGATATTCTTCTACCTATACCCATGCATATATTACATACATATACACATATGCATACTTAAAGAAGCAATTGGATAGAAAAAGTATAGCTTACTGAAATAGACGCCGAAGAACGGCTTGCCCCAAAGCCGTGTCCTCCTTCCACGCAGTATCTAGACAGTAGTGTCTAGTAAAGGAGTGAATGCTCTTCCAGGTCGCTGCTATGCAAATGGCTGGCAGCGACACCCCTGCGAACAAGGCCATTGAGGTTGCCATCTTCCTAGTGGAATGTGCTTGTACCCTGGAGCGCAGTGGTTTCCCGGCCTTTTCATGACATTTGACAATGGCTGATGTAATCCATCTTGCAATACTCAATCTGCAGTCCTTTTCTCTGTCCTTCAAAAGCTTTAAACAGCTGTTTTGACTTTCTGAAACGTTTTGTCCTGTCAATATAGAACTTTAAACATCTTTTGATGTCTAGTGAATGAAGGGTCCTTTCTGCTTCTGTTGAAGGTTTCCAAAGAAAGCAGGCAATACTACTGGTTCGTTGAGATGAAATATCGTAGGGACTTTAGGGATGAATTTAGGATTTGTCCTTAATATCACCTTGTCCTGACGAAACTGAAGAAAGGGTTCTGCTATTGAGAAAGCTTGTATTTCACTAACTCTCCTCGCAGATGTGAGGGCCAAAAGCAATGCTGTCTTCCATGATATGAATTGCAGGTCTGCCTTATGTATTGGTTCGAATGGAGGCTTCGTAAGTTGGGATAGTACTGTATTGAGATGCCAAGGGATCGAAGGGCGTTGGATCGGAGGAAACACCCTGAAGAGCCCCTTAATGAATTCCTTGATCACTCTGTGCGACCAGAGTGAAGGCTGATTTGGAACACTTCTGTATCTTGAAATTGCTGCCAAGTGCACCTTCAATGAGGCATGTGAAAGACCTGCTTTCGACAAGTAAAGGAGATATGGCAAGATTTGCTCCGGAGAAACTGCAAAAGGATGTAGCGCTTGAGATGCGCACCATTGACAGAACCTTTTCCATTTCGCAGCATATGTTTTATTTGTGAAGACTGCTCGAGATTGAGATAGTATGTCCCTGCAGTCTTGAAGGATGTTCAGAGATTGGAACTCATGCTGGTGAGGTTCCATGCCGATAAATTCAGCGATGTCAAATTTGGATGAAAAATGTGTCCTTCGTTCATTGAAATCAGGTCCTGAGTTATCGGGAACTGTATCCTGTTGAACACTGAAAGTTGGAGAAGCTCCGAGAACCATGCCTGTCTCGGCCAAGCTGGAGCTATCAAAATCAGGCGACATGGCTCCGATCTCATTTTGCGTAGTACTTTTGAAATCAAAGGGAATGGGGGAAACGCATAGGCGAACATTCCCGTCCATCTGAGATGCAGCGCATTTCCCGCAGATCCTGCTTGTGGATATCTTCGCATTTTGAGTTGTTCTGGGTTGCGAACGAATATAATGTTGGACTGCCCCACCGCTGAAATACTCTTTGTAGCTGTGCATGATCGAGTTCCCACTCATGGGACACACTGGCTGTCCTGCCCAAGACATCTGCCCTTGTGTTGTGTATTCCTTGTATGTGTTGAACCTGAATGGAGATGTTGTGATGTATTAGCTATCTCCAGATTTTCTGAGCCTGTGACGAGAGTGGTTTCGATCTTGTCCCTCCCTGTTTCAAGAGGTAGAACATTGTCGTTGTACTGTCTGTTTTTATCATCATTGGGGGGGAATTAGCAAGAAAAACATTGTGTTATTGTGCACTCAGTTTGCTGCCTGCCTTGCAAGTGAGGGCTTTATGTCCCCACGAACACCTCACGTCACTGTGGACAGGGCACTGTCAAACTCAAACTCACAACATGTGATCATTGGTAGTGGTATGCATTTTCTGAGACTCTGGCTTAACTGCCTCACTGATGAGTGATCCTATCCACTTTCCAGTACTCACTGACACCCAATGTGCTCCTCGGCCCTTACCTCTACACTTAAAGATATCAAATTATAATAGGATCTTCCAGTTAAGCCCTAGGCAAGTTAGTCAATTCTCTCTCTCTCTCAATCTTTGCAGCCTCCATTTGTAGCTGCTTCGACTGCCTACTCCTTGGAGTGCAGCAAGTTGGCAATCAAAGTGATGTATGGGTCATCATTACTGGACTATTTATACTTCACAGAATTGCACGTGTTTACTCTGTGGCATACTGTTTCCCTAAAACAGCAGTCTACAGACAGTATTTCCTTGTGAGAACGAGTCGGTACTGAAAGTCGATGTACCATTCTATTGCGAGTTAACTTCAAAACTGTTTATCCTGAATTTTTTTAATGGAACAATATTGCAGATTTTTCTTTATTCCCACAACCTATAAGTTGTGTAATTGTTTCGATTTTCATTAGTAAATCTCCGTGCAAAAGACATTGCTACCTGCGCCTGGTTATAGTATTCATGAAAAATACGGACAGTTTATGAGAAAAAAAACTTTAACATCACAAATTCCTTCTCTGCTACCTTCCTTCTCAGTCCACTTTACTTTCTCTCCTTACATGTCTCTCACGAATGTGGTCCCTCTTCTATCCTTTTCAGCCTCTCATTCCCTCACTCAAGTGGACCTTCATGGTCTTACTTTCTCTCTTACTTTCTCTTTCTAGCTTCTCACTTTCTTTCTCCCGTATTATCTCACTATTTTCTTTTCACTCTCTTCCTCTTTTTCAACAGCCTTTTTTCTTTCAATATTGTTTTTTATCTCACTCAGTTTTTTCTTGCTTTATAGGTCTCACTGTCTGTTGTACTTTCGCTCTTTTGATCTTGTTCTATTCTGCTAGCTCTGCTGCTCTTTTTATCCCTCTGTTCTTCTCTCATCCTCATCTTTGTCTCCTTTTATCTCACTCTTTATTTTTGCCTTATTTGCTCTTCTTCTCAACCATTGTCTGCATCACCCTCTTTCTTTCCTCTTTTTCACTCTGTTCTCTGATACCATTCTGTTTCCTCTTGCTCTCCATTCTCATCTTTCTCACTCTCCACCCTACTTGCAGTGTGCAATTTTAAGCACTCTGAATAATGGGGACATCATATGTGATAATCTCTGGCTGATATCCATCATCTCACAAATTCTAAATGCTAACCTTTGACTTTTTCACTCTATTCTATAATTCCCTTGATTTTGCAGTCACTTTCATGTTAATTTGTCTCTCTTTTGCTCTGGTTCTTACCCTATTTCACTCTCTCATGCTATTTCTCACTTAGTTTTCACATTCTCTTATTCTATCTTTCTATCTCTTTTGCTATTTTGGTCACACATAAGACTACCAGATTTTGAAAACAAAAAAACTGTAATTTCAAAAACTAAAAGAAGGACGACTATTTTACATCAACTGAGGGGTATGGATGACAGTGCTTATCAACATCGAAACACCAAGGAAATAAATAAAATACAATTTTAAACACAGTTTCAAACCTGCTAATTAAATTGCTTTCTGATAACAGAAATTAGCCAGTCCTCCTTCGGAATACATAAAAATGTGCCTCTTTCAGCTAGCCTGCTATGAAAACAGGGACACGAGCCAAATTTCTTGAAATCTCAAAAACTGGGGTTGTCCTGGTAAATCCGGGTCACCTGGTCACCCTAATCACACACGCACTTCATAACCTTTGTTTCTCCTTTGCTGTTTCTCATTCTGCTTTTCTACAACAGTCACTCTTTTTTATATCCCCATTTTCTCTCTTGCTTTGTTTTCTTATATCTATTCTCTGCATATCAAATCAGATATATATCTATACTACATCTGATTACAGAAATAGCACCTTGGTGAGCTTCTATAAAAGACTATTCCAACCCTGATGAAGTCCATGTTTGACGAAAAACGCGTTAGCTTTGGATGACGCATTTGACTACAAATAAAGAACACATTGAAAAACAGTTCTGAGTTGCAAGCTGCAACAGTGTTTAGTCTACAGACGTGAGGACGTGTGAATGGGAACCCCAAGGTCACGACGAGTCTCCAATAACCTGGTAGCAGGGCATTGGATTTATTTATGTGTTTTTCTATAGTGCATACTTTACCCAGAGGTGTCAGAGCGCTTTAAAATAGAGCGAAGTATATAGGATTAGATATTATGGTAACATATTTACAGAGTATAAATCCGCTAAAAATTACACAATGTAAACTCTTGATACTTTATTCTTTATTCGGTAAAAGTTCACCATAAAAGAGTTGCATTTCCAACAAATATACATTACAAACCGTCACAAGATAAAAACAATGGATATAACCTAACACTGTAAAATTCCTGATAAAAATGGAGCCTTACATGATTACTTCCTAATTAAAATGGAACCTTACATGATTACTATACATTGTATTTTACTATAGGCCCCTTTCCAACTTTCTCTACAACACATTGTTAACTAAGTAATTAAAATACAACAAGCTGTACTACTCAGGTTTACGTAGGCCAAGGCCAGCGGATGCTAACTATCTATTTGTCGGGGCGGGTTTTGCTCCTTTAACCTCCTAGTACGGTTCAGCCATGCGCTGCCCAAAAATTTGGCCACCCCGCAAACCAAGACAGAAGAAGTAGGGTCGGAGGTGAGGACTCGTAGAGCCATTATATGGCACCTCAAACCCAACCCCTTACATACTGGTTTCAGCCATATCTTCCTAGCAGTTTTATATGCAGGGCAGGCAAACAATAAATGCGCCACAGACTGCTTCGGGGCCGCGCACCCGGGGCATTTGTGCGATGGTCCATCAACAGTAGACCACCCCGAAGTGAACTCACGTACCTGCAGGGTTCCATACCTTAACTTTAAATAAAGGGCTCTATCTAATGGCTTAGTTATAAGGTCAAGAAAGGGTTCCAACTTTCTGGACCACTTAGCCTTTAAAAACCGCTCAGTAAGTGGGCCCCCAACCCCGCTGCGTATTGGCTCTGCCTGTACCCAGTCCCAGTATATCTTCTTAATCACTGCTTTTGGAGGTGGCAGTTGGCTCTCCCATACATCCCTTAGGCCCAGTTGCAACACTAGCTGCCTCACATTGTGCAGCCACCTGATCTTGTTACCGGTGTCTAACAATATTAATTCATCCAATACGGCAGCATAGTTAGCGAGCTCCTCGGTCCTTCGCAGCCTCACCCAGAACAGTAAGGGGCGCAGCCGCACTAACTCTTTGATTGATCTCCTACCTAGGTCGAGTCGCAGGGGGATTAACGTAGTAGAAACGGGAAGAGCCACCAAATCCCTGAAGAATTTATTTTCCGCTGCTACTAACTCTGGCACCTTTTCGAACCCCCACAACTCGGAGCCATACAGAGCAGACGGGAGTATCTGGCCCTCATAAATCGCCATAACTGGGGCCACAGGTTTACTTGTTGATTCCGGATGCTCCCTCAGAGTCACCCCTGACACTCTTTTGTGGCTAAGTAACATTTTAGCCAGGTGATCCTTCCAATTCATTCGACTATTTACCCTTACCCCCAAATAATCGAATGATTCTACCAACTCCAAGGGTGCTCCATCAAGTGTGAGATTGTTTCTAAATCTTTTGGAGGGTGAGAAGGCCATGAGCTTTGTTTTCGAGGTATTGATGGTGAGTCCTCTGTCTATACAGAAAGTGCTAAAGCGGTTTAAAAGCCTTTGGAGTCCCGCCAGGGATTTGGAGATTAATAAGGTGTCATCCGCGAAGAGTAGAGTGGGGATTCGTTCCCCCGCCAGAGATGGTGCATCGGCCTCTTCCCCTCTCAGATGTTCCACCACCCCATTCACGAACAGGGAGAAGAGGGTCGGGGCCATGACACATCCCTGTCGCACTCCCCTCCTCACGGGCACCCTTTCAGTTAACTGGCCCTGAGAGCCCCATCTGATCCTCGCGTAGTTTCCCTCGTGAAGCCTTACGATGAGACTCAGAAGGGGGCCCGGAAATCCCATCTTTTCTAATGTCTCCCATAGCCTTACTCGAGGGACCAGGTCGAAAGCCATCCTGAGATCTATGAAAGCCATGTAGAGACTGCCTCTATTGATGGTCACTGACTTCCAATAGATCCCAAAAAAGCGAAAGACCTGGTCCATCGTCCCCACCCTCTGGCGAAACCCTGCTTGGAGGTGGGAGAGGATGTGTTCCTCTTCCATCCATGCTCCAACCCTTGAGATGATGACCCTGCCACCCACTTTCTGGATCACGTCTATCAGACTGATGGGTCTGTAATTGGCAGGGTCATCTCTAGCCCCTTTTTTGAACACCCGTAACTACCTCAGCGCCTTTCCAAGAGTCGGGTACGGGGTGCCCCCTGGCGATGAAATTCATTATAAGGGCAATTAATTCTGCCCAAACCTTGGGTTCCTTTATCAAAAGATCCCCCGGTATCCCATCTGGGCCTGCCGCCTTCTTCGGGGTCAGATGTCTAATTCCCGTTAGTACTTCCAAGGGCAGAAATGGATCCTCGAGCTCCCTTGTGTATCCCCCTTCTCCACCCATATCTACCATTAGAGTAAAGTCAGCTTCATTTCCGCTATAAACTGCGGAAAAGTGGTCAACCCATTGCTGACTTGTTATGTGAGTGGCTAATGGTTGCGAACTCTGTTGCCTAGATTTGTTGATTAGGTCCCAGAATAACCTTGAATTCCTCGTGGAGGCCGCCCCGTTTAAATCTTGCCAATATTTTTCTTCCCACTCTCGTTTAGCAGCTGCTACAACCCTAGAATAATCCTTCCTAGCCGCTCTAACTAGTGAGGGGTCCTTCCTGAGCAGAGCAGCTGTCAGCTCTTTCCTTTTATCCTTGCACTGGGCATTGTACCAGGGATTAGTGGAGATGGGAGGTATATTCTTAGCTTTAAAGCTGTGCCCTTTTACAAAGTATTGGCTCACCTGCTCTACTGTATTTTTATAGGCTATTTCTAAGGCGATTGGTGGCTCTGTTCGCTTCTCGGTCCCCGTTCCCGTGCTGACAGGTCCAAGGTCAGATCTTCCACGAGGGTTTTTATACTCTCCAGTTGATCTTCCTTTAATTGAGCCTTGTCCCATTTCAGCCTGCGATTACTATTATAGGGGACCACCTCTTTGGTCAGCCTCAAGGGAGCACACGGCCCCATCCCCTTTGAGTTACCCCACCTAAGCTTTGTGCAAAGGGGGTTGTGGTCACTATCCTGTGTAGCCATCACCTTCATATCTAAAAGGTATTTCCAGAGTCTGACGTCTAGTAGGATGTAATCTATTCTAGATGGGCCACTAAGCCTATTGAATGTCATTGCACCATCCCTATCTGAGTTAGTCCTACCATTGAGTGCTCTTAAATTATGTTCCCTGGTTAGGGCATTGATTTGAATTGCCCTTGCTGACCATTTTCGGATAGGGGGCAACGACAAGGCTGGGATAGACCATCTAAGATCTTCCCTCTCAGTACCCAGGGGGTCGTCCCAACTCAGAGGCTCAAATGTACAATTAAAATCCTCACCCACTATAATCTTTGCCAATTGTGGACACCTCGCCAATGCCATATCCAAACTCGTTAATGTACCTGAGGAAGTATCCCCCGGTGCCCCTCTAGCATAAACATTAAATAGTTCCAACCTACTCCCCTCAGCCAATCCCCTACAAGAGAGGTGTAGGACATCCCTGCACACAGAGTCATAGGTGGCCACATCCCAGTTCAGATCAATTTTTATCCAAACCAGTAAACCTCCCGCTGGTCTACCCTTTCCACCACTTACTGCAGGTGAAAAATATGTGGTATAACCTGGTTTGTGTAGAGGGAGCAGGCTCCAAGTTTCCTGGAATAGGCAGACATCGAACTTATCGATGAATATATGCCATTCCGGAAGCGCCATCTTCCTTTTTAGACCTGCCACATTCCAGGATAACAGGTGAATAACTCTGTGGTCTATAAGGGTCGGTCCCAGGGCACCCTTTTTCCCTCTCCTTTCCCCCTCGTTAGTGATAGTGAGAGCGTCCACATAGCCAGATGGTGACGATGATAAAATACTGTCACCTACCTGACTAATATCATTTCCTCTTGCCTCCCTTGATTCCTCAAGCTCAGTACCTTTTAAGATGACACTACTTGGGCAAACACCCCTCTCCCCCGTCAGCTGTAGACTTCAATCGCAGTCTTCCAAACCCGATAGCAGCGAGAACCTGTTGCCTATCTCCAACGGGGTGAAAGGCCTCAGGTGCTCCATTCTGCTATTGATATTTCTATTGTTTCTCTGGGGTACAGAAGGCCAGCCCGAGAAGTCAGCTGCTTGAGCGGGGTATTGTCCATAAGGGTCGTACCTATTGTTGTATAAGGGCAGGGGGTTGGGATGGGGAGGGTGCAAACCATTTGTAAAGGGCGGCGGAAGCACCACAGATCTAGGGTAGAAATATGTCAGAGCCCTAGGGGTGATGCAATTATCTCCACTTCCAGTGGGCCAGTTTAATATATAATCCACTGCCCGCGTATCTCTAAAATTGACCACCACCAGATCACCCTCAATATCTTTACGTCTGTTGCCCAACCAGTTGAGCCGCCTGACGTGCACTATTTCCCCATTGATGTTGTGTGCAATGGGACTATAAGTGCGCAGCCAGTGCGTTATTTTGTTTTTCAATTGGGCGTAACCTTCTCTCTTGGTATCAGGTAATGGCGGGACCCCAGTTAAAACGACCACATAAGGGACTGCTTGTGGAGGTATCTCCACTTGCGGCTTCTTGGTAACTGGAGCTCTTGTAAATCTATCACTACCCTGATCCTCCCATGTGTTCCCTGTGGGAGCCCTTGTCAGTTCCTTCTGTGGGTCACCCACTTGACCTGGTGCTGGGATGTTTTGAGGCTTTGGGGGGAACGGTCCTTGATGGACAAGGGCTGCCCTACTGGGGACCTGCGGCTTGTATTGTATTGCATTGTATTGTATTGCGACTTATATAGCGCACGTATCACCCGAAGGTATCAAGGCGCTTGCTTAGGGAACCCGTCCTGGTATTCCTGGTATTCCCCTGTGAGATACCCCGGCAGGGTATCCACAAGTTGAAAGCCAGGCATCCCGCCGCGAGGGGCCGTAGTGGAGATTAAGCAAGCTATTGCCCAGAGTCGCAGAGTGTGACCCCGTGAGTCGAGTAGGCACCGGAGCGAGAATTGTCGAGTCTGTGGAATTTTTGAGCCCGAGACCCGCCGAGGCGGGGAATCGAACCCTGGTCCACGGCTGATCTCAGCTTCCGGGTCTGCCGCCTCTAACCACTGAGCCACGCTTCTCCACGGGGTTTGGGGAACTGAATTTGCACTGTGGAGGCTTTGTTAGGAGTTTGCTTAGCAGAGGTTGATGGATGGGTGACCCCTGTTGCCTGGGCCTTGGCTAAAGTAACCATACTGCTTATAGCCGTCTCCAAGATGGTAAGCCTAATCTCCACTTTTTTTATACTCTCATTTATGGGCAGGAGTAGGGATCTGAGTAAAAATTCCAGATTCCCCAGTGAAGTGGCGGGGGGTAATATGTTCAATTGTGGGGCCCCCAAGGTGGTATCGTGATCTATAGTGTTTATACCCGAAACAGAAGGAGCCACTGCTTGTGGTAATGTCAAGGATGGATGAGTTTCTGTGATTACCACAGTTGGCATATCAGAGCTGGCAAGGGGCTTTGCAACTTTCCCAAAGTCTGAATGGGGGATTTTGGTTTTACCCTGCCCACCCCTCAATTTCCTCCTCTTCTTGCATGGGGGGGGACCATGCGTCTCTTTTGCAGCTATCTGTTTCGGCCCAGGCTTCCTTGATTTAGCTGCAGAAGGGGGCTGGGTTATTAAATCCACAGAAGTGCAACTAGAACTAGGGAGGGGGGGTACGCTTTCAGCCTGGGCGGTGGGCAAGCATGTGGAGGGAGGGGTATAATCCCGCAGTAGGAGCAGAACGCCATCCTGCGATGATAAATCCTTGCTGTTGTTTAGAGAACCACCCTCCTGAATGCCACAAGTGGGAATGGTGTCAACAAGTGGCCTGTTTTTCAAATTCTCAATTGAGCGCCGGCGTTCTGCCCTACGCTCCGCCAAAGAGGATTCCCTGTCACCGTCAACCAGGGCCTTTGGAAAGTAGTTATCCAGAGTACCATTTCGTGTTCCCCCCATCTTCCCAATACAACCCTCTGCAGCCATCAATGCCATTACCACCACCCTTATTACTAACTACAATCCCAGTATAGTAGGCGTTAGAAAGTAGGCCCAGCCCGGCCTACCCTGGCCTACGAGGGCCTCAGAGGGCCCGCCCTTTGCCCGGGCTTCGCCCCGAGTTTCGTCCCGCTGCGCGAGACGAGTAAACAAATTATATCCTCCCAGGCGGGGGGGCGTGGCCGCTGCGGGAAGAGGCTGCAGGTGTGGAAAGTGCCTCGCAGTCCCGCAGCGGTGTGGGCGGTGAGGGCGGGTCTTAGGTCCAACCACAGCAGCTCAATGGCAAGAGCCGCGTCCAGGGGAGAAGAGCCTCAATCAGCGACGTGGTCCCACAAACAGCAAAAGGCAGGAGCAGCGCCCGGTCAGGTCAGCCTTGATACACTGCCACTGAGTAGCACCCGCGCAGCGGGTGCTGCGAAAGTTTATGCAACACCAGGCGGGGGGGCGTGGCCGCTGCGGGAAGAGGCTGCAGGTGTGGAAAGTGCCTCGCAGTCCCGCAGCGGTGTGGGTGGTGAGGGCGGGTCTTAGGTCCAACCACAGCAGCTCAATGGCAGGAGCCGCGTCCAGGGGAGAAGAGCCTCAATCAGCGACGTGGTCCCACAAACAGCAAAAGGCAGGAGCAGCGCCCGGTCAGGTCAGCCTTGATACACTGCCACTGAGTAAACTAAAGTTGGAGCGATTAGGGTTCCAAAAAAAACACATTCCACAGTTGAAGAGTAAGGACAAACTAATTCTCCAGTGAGGAACATGAAACAGTCAGAGTCATTGGTAGCCGTGTCTTGAAAGAGAAGAGTTTTAAGGTCCTTTCGGAAGATGCTGAAAGAGGTGGCAGTGCGGAGGTATGGAGGAAGTGAGTTCTAAAGTCTGGTCGCACAGGCGGCGCACGCAGGAAATCGAACTCAGAAACATATGTGAAATCCCTTGTGGTTCAAGTCGCTCATCCTACCCCTCCAGAGGAGTGCAAATCACTAGCCATCTGGCAGAACTTCGACCCCATCTCTGAAGATGTCCTCCTCAAGTGCATCCTCGAAACAAAGCCCTCCAACCACTCGCTTGACCCCATCCCTAGTGCCATTGCCATTGACTTCTACACCCTTTCTCTTCCCTATTGGACCACTCTGGTCAACCTCTACCTCTGTCAAGGCTCCCTTCCTGCTCCCTTCAAAACTGGGCAGGTCACCCCTCTGCTTAAAAAACCCACTGCGGATGCGAATGACCTCAACAACTTCCGCCCCATCACTAACCTACCCTTTCTTGCGAAGATCACAGAAAGATGTGTTGCGAAACAACTCTCTCGTCATATCAAGGACAATGATCTTCTTGACAATTTTCAGTCCGGCTTCATCCAAGACTGCAGCACTGAAACTGCCCTGCTGCAAGTGATCGATGACGCGCTGCGAATACTAGACTCGGGGGGGTCTTGTCTTCTAATTCTCCTTGACCTTTCGGCAGCCTTTGACACTGTTAATCACAACACCCTGCTCAACACTCTTCAACAGAGAATGGGCATGGAGGGGACTGTGCTTAAATGGTTTGCTTCTTTCCTTTCTGATAGATCCCAAATGATCAAAATAGCGGACAGTCTTTCACCGCCTTTGGCGGTGGGTCAAGGTGTTCCCCAAGGCTCTATTCTTGCACCCACATTGTTCAATCTCTATTTGGAACCTCTGGGAAATCTCCTAAGTGAATCTGGGGTCAACTATCATCTCTACGCAGACGACACTCAAATCTACCTTAAGGTTGCCTCCACTCACGATCTCTCTGTCCTAAGCTCTACCCTCGACTCCATTCATAACTGGATGTCAACACATCAACTGATTCTGAACCCCTCCAAAACTGAATTCCTCCTCCTCTCCTCCTCACTTTCTCCTCCTCCGGTTCAATCTTGGATGGACCAGATGAATCTGCTGAACAATAAACCCATCATTGTCGACAGTGCAAAATCCCTTGGTGTCATACTCGACAAAAAACTCAATCTAATCTCCCACATCAATTCAATTGCAAAGTCTGCCCGATACCAACTGCGCCTTCTCTGGGGGATTCGTCGCTCCTTCCCGGAGCATGACCTTAAAACCCTGGTCCAATCACTGGTCCTCTCCAGACTGGACTACTGCAATTCTCTTCTGACTGGCCTCCCCAAATCCCACCTATCCCCCCTTAAGTCTGTTCTACATTCAGCAGCTCGTTTCATCTATGGGGCCAAAAGAAGCGACCACATCACTCCCATGTTATCTTCCCTCGGCTGGCTTCCCATCGAGGCTAGAGCTATCTACAAGACTGCCTGCATCACCCACAAATCCTTGCACTCCTCCTCTCCTCACTACCTGGCGAATAAACTGAAACTCTCTGGAGGCTCTAGACCTTCATGAAATGCGGAAAATCTACTGCTTGAACCTCCCACTTTCAAGAAGGAAAGATCGATGGCCCAATCCTTTTCAGGCAGCGCAGTGAGAATCTGGAACTCACTTCCGCCTCAGCTCCGGACCACCACCTCCTCCCAGGCCTTCAAAACTGACCTCAAAGTTCTCCTCCTTCAAAGACACTTCCAAATGTAATCCTTGCCCTGTCTATTATCTGAAGGAGCCCTTCAATAATTGAAAAATCTACTTTACATGACTTTGGAAGTGTCTTCCCAGTGTGTTCTTGTGGTTTGAGAGACTGCCATTTATTGCGGTATTATCCTTCTACCTGTGTTTTGGACTCTTGCGTAACATGCACATGTCACTTTCTCTTGTAACACACTGTTTTCTACCGCTTACTTTTGTTTGTTTTTGATACCTGCACAAGTGCCACCAGTGCCTACGTAACGTTTGCACTTGTGCTTGAGTGTCCTCCATATATTGCAGTATTATACCTCTGTTTATTTTGTATGCTTTTGTAACCTGCACACGTCACTTTTTCCTCCTGCAATGCACCGTTTGCTACCTCTTGTATTTTGTTGGCTCACGAGTGTCACTTTTGTATTGCACCGTTTGCTACCTCTTGTATTTTGCTGGCTCACGATTGTCATTTTTGCCTCATGTAATGTAACGTTTGCTTTTGTTTTTTGCTCACTTGTAATGTTCTCATGTATCAGTTCTGTTCCTTTTGTGAAGCGCTCTGACACCTTCGGGTAAAGTCTGCGCTATATAAAAACGCATAAATAAATAAATAAATAAATAAACATATGGCGCCCGCTCCCTATATAATGCAATACCTCCAGTCTGGGCAGGTTTGCTGTTTTGACCCCGCCCTAACATTCACTGACCCCCGCCCCCACTTTCTGGTCGCACAGGCGGTGTGCACGAGAACCATACGACCACCCGCTCAAAACCTAACCTGTGGTGGGTGGTAAGAATGCCCACCCACAGAAGAGGAGGGCGCACTCTGGAAAGAATCATTCAATGTCCCCAGACTGGGCAGGTTTATTATGGTGACTCCGCCCTCATATCCACAGGCCCCGCCCCACATTCACAGGCCCCGCCCCAACTGCAGTTCTCATACTTTACTGCTCTTCGACCGTGGGCTCGAGGCCATGTCGTACCTTAGATCACTTGTGCTTTCGCTCTGCTAGAGGCGGCGAGGGAGGAGAGGCCGGACCCTAAGGGGAAGGCAGTGGACCCTTGCAGAGGGGACTCCGGCTCCGGAGGCGCTGCCTGGACAACAAACCACGCGCGAGACGAAAGCCACGCGGATCTCCAGCCGCGCATGCGCAACACACGGTTTTGTCACAAGTGATGCCTGCTCGTTATGGCCGCGCATGCGCTGAGAATAGTGAGGCACATGAAACTCTTAGGATGTGTCACCGAGTATTGAGCAGTCTAACCGAGAGGAGATATAACCATGCCTGTTGGATGAACAATAACGTATACGCTGAGGGCAAACACTGCCTCCTGCAGCGGAGCGGGGGTTAACGAGGGCCTTGTGTTAACAACTGCGCACGCGCTGAGGACAGACTGACACTACTTCAGGCAGCGAACCGCGGGTTAAAGAGGGGCTTGTATAAACAACTGCGCATGCGCTAAGGACAGACACAGCCTCTCGCAGTTAAAGCGGGCTTGATAGGTGAACAACTGCGCATGCGCTGAGGACAGACCTAGCTCGGAGCGCGGATTAAAGCGGGCCTGTTGCAGATTAGACTGCGCTTGCACCAAGGACAGACAGATCAGTTATAAAAAGAAAACCTTCATTGCAGTCTTGTACTCAGGGTTCGAGTCGGGGTACCCCGTGGGTGGACGGCGTCCGCCCACTTATTTTACATCTGTTCGTGTCTATTGTCTAATTTTGAACACCAATGGGAGGACACACGTTATTATAAAAAAGATCTCTATATAAAAACTGTGTTATTCGTGTAACTACTGCCTTAGATAATTGTGGTCCACTTTTTCAAGGATTGCTCTTATCGCTGTTAGTATAACTGGATTCATGAGTTTCAGGACGGATAAGAATGTGTGGTTTTGAGTCTGTTGGTATGAACGGTTGAATGAATGGGTTGTTGGGATGTTATTTATTTGTTTATTTATTGACTATTTATAACAACACTATGTAAATCGATTATTAATAAATTTTGATATGCTTTGAATTCACGACTGTTGCATGCCTTTGTTTATAGGCCAGCTTCTTGGGAGTTTATCCTTATGCGACATATAGCGCTTTTTGATTAATACAGGTAGATAATCTCTATACTAGTAGTATGTGTTTCTTTCCCCTGCGTCTCTACCTATATCCAATTTCAGGGGCCCCCTCCTTTTGAGTGGTATTGTCATCTAGTCAGCCAGGGTCTCTTTCCCATTTGTCGCGGAGGCTGTTGTCCAGAAATGTTGAGTATATTTGGGACACTGAATGCTGGGTGGGGATTACAGCATCCTATACTCCAGTGGTGAATCATCTGGGACTTCCGTGAGAAAGTCAGCGTGCCTCTGCAGCAAATGTGATAATTGTTGATATCTGAGGTAGGAGCTCCCTGTTAATTCATATTCCCTTTTGTAGCTCGGTAAACGGAATCAGTCTGTCTTCCCGCCACATGACCTCCAGCTTGGAAATGCCCAGCAGGTCCAATTTTATTGGCCCTCTTTTTCCCGTAGCCCTTTCAGGATGTTCGATTCCTAGAGGAGGGTTTCCAGAGACAACTTGCCCACGCAGCCTGTCTCCCGGGTCGCCCAAGGTCATATGCCGATCATAGTTGCCATTGAAGCAGGCATTGTGGTAATGCCTCTCCGGCCATACAGGCATCTAAAATAGCCCTCTGGGTTCATTACTCATTTAACAGAGAGTGTTCTTGCGGCACCTAGAAGGCCCAATAATGTATCACTTACAGTTGTGCTGCCCAGGAGTAGAGCACCATGTCTGGGAGGGCGATGCTTCCTTCAAGGGGCTTCCTGGTCAAGGTAGTCATGGCTATCCTCAGTACCCTTTATGCTACAGCAGGTCTCTTGCCTACAGAGCAGAACAACTCTCCAGGACCAGGAAGAGAGCTTTTTGCAGCGTGTAGCGAAATTTTGGGATAGAATGAGGCCTCTCCTATGTCCCATGGCTACCCGATTAGCCTCCAGGATTTTGTTCAGATGTTCTGTCACAAAGACATCAACATCTTTTGTTATGAAGATTTCCAGGTACTTGAGCCCCACCACCCCCCACCTCCCAGCAAAGTGGATAGTGCCAGGCCCTACCGGGGACCTTTCTGGAGAGTGGAAACACCACATATATGCACCATGTGATGCGGCGCCCACAATAGGATCCAAACTTATCTCAAATCTCCAATGCCCTGGGAAAAGATCGATCTATGTCCTCGAAATAGAGTTGGACATCCACGTAAAGCGACACAACTACTTCCCATCCCGTGTCCCATCTGACTCTTCTCAGGAGTGTATCTTTTCTGTTCCATCCCACCAGGGATTCTATTGCATGTACACAAAAGTAAGAGGGACAGTGGGTTTTCTTTACGGGTGACCCTACCCAGGCCGAACTCGTCTGAATACACCCCTTTCACTTTGACTTGGCTGTCGCAGCAGTGTAAAGCAGTGTTACCCACACCAAAAACATCGGTCGAAACCCATCTTGCCCAGTATCGCCACTAGGTAGGGTCACTTTATAGAGTCTAATGCCTTCCTGGCATTGAACAAGAGGACCCGCTGGCTTTTCTATCTGGTCACTTCGTTATAGGCATCCTGCAAGCCTACGTAGTTTGGGACACAAGTGTATCTACTATTTGAATTAAGTGATTGGGAAGTACTTTGGCGAAGATCTTGGTTTCCACATTTAACAACAAGATTAGTGTATATGAGGCACAGTCCTCTACCGGCTTGCCCTTCTTGTGAATCATCACTATTGTTGCCCGCCGCAAGTCCCCAGGGAGATGGTTGTCCCTCCTCACATGGGCGTCCGCAAGGAGGGGCGCTTGCCCCCCCCCCTGGAGCGCCTCTCCTTGCCCCCCTCTGCGCAAGCCCATCTGTACCAATGCATCCAGGAGTGAGGCCTGACGCTGGGGCTTTTAAGCATTGCAGGGAACAGACCTGTTCCCTTGCAAAAGGCCTCAGCTCCCCGATGGGGCGCCTCGCACTCCTCTGAGCACAAGAGCAGCCCCACCCTGCCCATTATCATTCTGTGTGGGGCTGATTGCCCCATACAGAATGACAATGGGTCAGTCTGGCCTGGCACAGCTTGTGGTGGCCTCATCCAGCCTCGGTCCAGGGCAGGGCTTTCTGTCACATGAAAGTGCAAAAACGCCCATGCTGCTGCTAGGTGAGAATCCACTTAGCCAAAGGAAGGCGGTGAAAGAAGTTGAAAGGAAAGGATTATAGTTTTAGTACAGCAACCATGATTGCTGGTTTTTTATTTTATTCAACTAACAACCATTGACAAAGCCAATAGTTCTGGCTTGTTGTAGGTGTAACATTACTTTTTCTAAGTGTAACGTTACTTGTATTATACATCTGGATACAATGACAGAAGCAACAAAAATACCAGTCAGGCGGCACATTATATTAAGCACAGAATTTTAGCTTATGTGTTTTAAGGCACGCATTTTGTTACATCAAACACCCTTTTGAAGAAATCCCCTAGTTTTCTCATCCCACTTAAAGCTCTGGAAACAACACCATGTCACAGTCGCCCCACGTCAAGGCCCTGCGCATCATGCATGACTCATGCCTTCCACTTTTTCACATTGCCTATGTGCAGGGGCATAGTGCACCCTGCTCCACCCCACCCCTTACTTTAGGAACTACAGCGAGGGTGGAGTCCTTGATGGGTCTCATAATTAATGTGAAAAGGTGAGTGAGTAAGTAAGTTAAGGGATGAGTGGATGGCTGGATAGATGAGTGAAATGATGGATGGATGGATGGATGAGTGAAAGGGTGGATGACGGGCGAGTGAATGGGTGGATGGATGAGTGAAATGATGGATGAATTGATGAATTGATAAGTGAAAGGGTGGATTAATGAATTGATAAGTGAAAGGGTGAATGGATGGACGGATGAGTGAAAGGGTGGATGTAAGGCTGGATGAGTGAGTGAAAGGGCGGGTAGATGGACAAAAGGATGTATAGATGAGAGAAGGAGAGAAAGGGTGGATGGATGAGAGAAAGGATAGATGAATGATAGGTTCAATGGATGGATTCATGAGTGGATGAGTAGATGGATGGGTGGGTGGATGGAAGGATGGATGGCTAAGTGAAAGGGGAATTGAAAGAGGAAGGGGATGTGTAAATGGATGACTGAACAGGTGAATGGCTGGATGGATGAGTTAATGGATGGATGTGTGGAAGAGTGGATGGATGAGTGTACAGATGGATGGAAGGAAACATGATGGATAGGTTTGTAAATGGATGAATAGGGACATGGATCGGCACACAGATGGAAGGACAGAATGAATCGTGAAAGACTGAATGATGGATGAAAGTATGATTACACATTGTAAGCCCCCTTATCGTAAGCAACATTTCCTATATATTGACTTTCTCATTTATATGATTGATTGTCTCTATATAATATGTGTGTGTTGTAACGCACTCCAAAACTCTGCCCCACAAATTTGGGATGAGTAGCACTATACAAGAAATTAAATACACATGAGAGAGGGTCTATGTGAAGATGAGGGGTGCCATTGGAGGGTGGTATCAAGGCCAGACTGGCCGGAACGGGCATCAGGCGTTTTCTCTGGGAGCTGGAAAGGTGGGGGCGGTTTTGTTACCATAAAAAGTCCCTTGTTATTGGAGGCATTTGAACTATGCTCTGGGCCCGCCCGGCCTCGACCAAAATGGCGCCAGTATGGGCGGGACTCGCAATTCCTTATGACGTTCTAGTTGCCTAAACCTTGATGTTATGGGATATGTATGCGGTCTTTGTACACGTGGCGGGCGGGAAAGGGTGTGGACTGAACATACGAACAACCCTATCGATGTGTTTTCTTTGTCATTTTTGTATTATTAAAGCTCCGAAATGATGTTACTGATGATACATGCCCTTGGTGTACGTATGGACGATTTTATTGTAACTGATCCTGTTATATTTCCAACTATAAAATAAACCTTCACCGGTCCTGCAACCGTTAGTCGCGTTTAGTTTTTCAATTAAATGGCTCGCCCTTTGCTTACTTCTATACTACAGTGTAATGTTTCCTTACCTCATGCGTTTCCCGTCTGCCCCGTGGCTGGCCTACATGGTTGGAGGCCCGTATTTGAATGCTGACATCCTCACAAATAAATATGGAACTAGCCTCATAACAGTCACTTAGATTGGTAGGTTCTCGAATAAAGAAAGGGACAAGACAAATGAAGCAATTTTGCTCATGAAAAATTAGAAAGACATGGTACATAGAAATAATGCGAAAGGAATAGTCAGGATCTATCGTGTTTTACATTTCTGCAGCATAAACAATAGGTAAAAGATCCTGATATTTAGATATATCTATGAATAGGACAATAGACCAGTTCCTCTGGGCTTCAAGGCCGAGAGGCAAGGTACTGCATGTGAAAAGAAGATAAGTTAGGTACGTGGTAGGTAAAAACATTTTCGTTTTTTTTTGCGTGCTGATGTGCTTTGAACGCTGTCGCCCCCCCCCTTCTTTTTTCCTTTCTCTGCAGGTTAATATCGGAATTTCAGCTGAAGTATGGAGAAGACCCAGAATGCACCGTGTTCCACGCAGAAAGAAGAAGTATTGTATGGTGTGAATGTGCGCGTGGGCCCCGATTTGTGTCGTATGAATACTCATGTGTGGCGCACATCTGGGTTGACGAACGAATGCTTTTTGTATGACTAAGGTGTTGATCGAACGGTCAATGGGATAGGAAAATTAAGCACGAACATGGTACCTGCATGTGAAAAAAAACCGAATAAAGATATAGCACTTTCCTTACTTAGGAACGACTCTCTCTGGAGCTAACGGCTGGGGGAGTGACCTATGCCAGAAACTTGAAGGCCTATTTCAGTACGACGAACCCAACCCCAACCGGTATCCCAAATGAACGCCCTAAATGACGCGCACCAGTGAGTCAACTTAATGTGCGGACTAGATGAGAAAAGTTAAGGATACTCCGGGTTGGGGTTCATCCAAAGCCAAAAATAGCCCTCTGTTTTATCCTAAGTTTTCGTACTTGATGTATGTACTGTCGCACCCTATCTGGTATTTGTGTACACGTAAACTATGAATTTATGTTCTCCCTCAGCTTGTGTTTTATACGTGAAACTGACCCGTACTGATCTATATGTGTGTGCACTGAATAGCCTATTTTTATACACGTCTCTCTCTCTCTCTCTCTCTCTTTTTATGTTGTACGTGTACTAATAGCCTATTTGGTACGCACGACGCTCTCTCTCCCTCTGAGGGCTCCCTTGCTCCCTTGTGAAAAAAAAAATAACGACACTGTACCTCGACGGTACAGGTATAATTGGCTTTAGACACGACAGTGTTTGAACAAATTGACAGAAACAAAACGATCATATTTAGCCATATTACTACCTCTCCTTTCTGTAAAATGATGGAACTTAATTGGCTGAGAAAGAAAGGACAGGTAAGACGACTGATGTCCCCTAATCTGACCCTTAAAAGGGAACTATATGTCAGTGGCTTTTGTTTTAAGTACTTTGGTAAACATCACCCTCATCGTTCGGATTACCAGCGCCCATTGCACAAAAATAGAATGTCCGACACGTCCCTGTTTCTCCAGAATGGTCCCAGTTCTGTACCAGCCGTCCCAGAAAATGTTAAAGACTGTAGCTATAAGCCCATGAAAATAGCATTTCACACTTTTTATAAATTAACAGACCTTGAAGAAACATATAGCTCAACAGGATTTGTTTTAGACAAACGCGAGTCTCTACTGAAGGAGCCGGTTGGAATTCGATAAACCATGTGATTTTTAGATATCAGACTTCTTGCCACGTTCGCAAATATAACGGGAGTAGAAAACCAGACAGACAGGATGTTTGAAAATGCTCGCCGACCTGCGCTACAGCAATGATGCATGAGTTAACAAAATACACCGATGTAAGGATTACTAAGCATCCACCCTATCGTGACCAATGAACGTTTCCCCAACTACTTGGGGTTGGGAGAGAAATTAAAGTGTGTAAACGTCTTCCCCTGCCAATTCTCTAAAAAATTGTTTTTTTATACTCATTCAAGGATAACGTGCAGTCGTCAGGAGGAGAGAGGCCGGATGTGACGCACAGCCTGGCTGCAGATCCGGGAATATCTATGACCTCGACCAAGGTGGAGCCACAGAGCAAAGAGTTGTGGGACAAGGCACCGTTCTCAAGGTGGAAAGTGAAGGAAAGAAGGGCCGCCCAGAAGCCCCTGCACGTTGATGAGCTCGTGCTTAAAAGTCCCAGCCCATTGTGCCCGATTGGTGGGCCCACTTGCTTGAAATTTCTGCCCTCCTTGGTCCGCCTCAGATCTGATCCCACACCACCCTCTCTTCCCTCAGCCTCCCAAAGCACGCCCCCATCACCCCCCTTTTTTTATATGGAATTTTTGAACTTGACTCTGAGAAGAAAGACAGCACAAAAGATAGAATAGGGTTTGTCACGAAGGAAGAACGGAATGCGGGTACCCCACCTAAGGTACCTATGATAGATTAGTTAGGGAACAGGACAAACACAGGACTGTGGTCCAAGAGCAAAGAATGGCCACACCCTGCAACGCGAGATCTGAAGTAGAGCTGGACGCATAGCTCCACCGCCAGTGCTCAACAGTGCCAACGAAAGAAGAAAAACAATGAGAGCCTACCAGTGATGGCTCGCTGTAAAAAGACACTGGAAAGACGAACCCTTTTTGAACATTGCCACCCCTTGACTGTCCCTTGTATCAAGTTGAATTTCTCTCCCAACCGCTTTGTATTGATTACCACCCAATTGAGTTCTCGAAACCTTACATCGGTCACTTCCAACTGTACATGAATAACCAAGAAGGCGTTAACTCTGTACCTTGATGATTGTAGAACACCAGTTATGCACATGAACATGCTGTCTAGTTTTGACCCCCATGGAGTCCAGACCTCAAGAAATGTACCTAATAGCCCTTATTTGGCCAGAACATTTTTGTATGACATCATGTTTGTATTCGAACAAATTTCCTACATCGTCTAAATAATGTCCCCGTCTCCAAGGTCTAACATATGACACCGCTAATGTGATTTTGTATGCACTGCCTCCTCGCCTATCGCATTGACTACATGTGGTTATGTACGATTCTGTCAACATTGATAGCAAGATTATTTCCATCTGCCCGTAATGCATATGGGCTACCAAAGACCTCAATAGACAGCCCAGCCACATGCTTCCCTTATTAGTATAACTAGATGTCAGCTTGTACGTCCTTACCTCAGACATGAACAGAAATGAACTAACTTATGATAAAAACTGGGGACTGTGGAAAATGACTAAAATCGGTATACATAAGCGGCGTTCATTTATGTTCACCACAGCCACTGTTGAAAGTAAAGCGACAATCATGAAACAGTAGCCACGCCATCTTATCCCTTTTAGGCCCCATCGCGAACATAGGTGGCAGCCATTTTGTGTGTCACGACCTCTCTGCCCACTGCCAATAGTCTGCGCATCTCTCTCCCTCACTCCCCAGCCTCGCAAGCATTCCCCCGCACCCCGACAGCCCCCGGTTTCTCCTGCTTGGGCCATAAGCGCACCTCTAGCGGGTGGTCACAGGGCAGTTGGTGTGACAGGCTGAGTTACCAACAATGGACAGGATGTGGCTGAGTCTCTGGCACAACTGGGTGAGGGCACACAGACAGGCTTCTTGGAATTGGCTCGACCACAAGGAGCAGGGGGTTGTGCAAGATTCAATGGGGATGTGAAGGACAGTTTACAGACAAATTGCTGAGAGCATGTCACACACAAAATGGGTGTTTGTCTGAGAAAAATGTCTGTCAGGCAGAAACAGGGAAATGATGGGGCACAATTGTCAATTTTATTTCCACATTCCCTCCTTGCCCCAGAGTGTACCTACATTATATCTCAATTTGCATGAGATCATTTATACATTCTTGTAACATGATTCTTTCCCTTTCTCTCTGCTAGACAAGTGGTTTAGGAATGCATTTTGCAGCGCATAGACCGCACAGGGCAGGACCACATTGGATGCAAAGGCAGCATCCAGTTATTATCAGGAATATTATACCTGCTGCTGACAGCAGTTGCCATCCCCAGGACAATCTGACATGGGGCACTAGGAGGTCTCGGTGGTAAGTGGATGGGGCCACAAAGACAGGGGGTAACAGGAATGCTATATAGCAAGTTCCCCCCCAGTTCAAGGGCAGCTGCACATAGGCCGTTTGGCCACAGATGAAATAAGTATGGCGAGATGCTAGTAATGAGGACTTTCATCTGTCTTCAAAACTTATAGTGGTATGACAGTCACTGTGTCCTAATGGAACAGAGCCATTTTTCTGGATGCACAGGTGTCCTTTTACTGGTGAGACCGAGATGGAAGGGGGACCAGCATTCTTTTTAGGTTTGGTATTTAAAACATCTTGTAGGACATGGTCATGTTCCCTTGCTTGTATTCTTCACTTTCTAGGACTGTACCTGTCGCCTGAGGATCTCCCTCCTTATTAGGGTAACAGGCAGTATTGAGTACCTTGTTTAAATCCCCCCAAGGCCACCCATTCTTGCATGAATTATTTCCGTCAGGGCAGGAGGTGGGGGTAGTATCGTCAGCTGTTATTAGGGTGAACCAGGCTTCACAAGTTCCATTATAAGAGAATGGGAAAGGAAAAAGAGGCATCCCTCCCTTTTTCTGATGAGGTGGGATGCGGCCACATATCCAACAATTGGTGCTATTACTGGCCTGCTGAGTGTGGTGTAGCATCTGTATGAAGGTATTGTTTCGCAAGGCTAGTCTATGGGCTTGTTCATGAGGGGGTAGGTCGTGATAGGTGTGTTCCTGAGTGCTGTTGGGTGTATGAGAGGTGTGTTGTGTTGGAGGAAAAACAGTGTGGAGAATCCAACCAAGACACGTCATAACTGCCACGAGGAAAAATAATACTGTCAAACATATAATAGGACCATTATGTCTTTTTCTAGAGTTCATTTGTTCTTTCTCCCACATTGTCAAGGTGTTAAAATCCATTCCCATGCTCCAACCGCTTCACCACTGGACCGACGCCCAATGGACTTAATTAGCCAGAGTCCGAATGGCAGACCTTAACTTTGATTTGTAATCCTGTTGTGGGGTTAGTTCCAAAGGCAATAAAGATTGTTCAGTCACAATGTCAGTGGGATTGGCAGGGCCATCAGCAACAGTGTCTTTTTGTCCAAAATGTTTCCGGCAGTGGCTTGCGTGGAGCCAGCCCTTCCTGCCCTCGACCTTCACTGCTGTCCGTGTTGTTAGTAGTACGAGTCTTGGCTTCTTCCACCTGGGCTGGAGGGGGCTGGTCCGGTCGAAGTTCCTCACGAGGACCCAGTCCCCGGGTCGGATGGCGTGTTCTTCCGGGTTGGTTTTGTCAGGGAAGGTGGCAGCAATCTGAGAACGACAAGATTGGAGTACAGACATCAAGGAAGCCAGGTAGTCAGTCAGCATAGTACTGTCAACATCAGTTATTCTTTTAGGCCTTGGCGTACCACACATATTTGGTGGTCTGCCAAAGACCACTTCATATGGAGATAAGCCAGTTCTGGAATGGGCTACCATACGCATGTAAAAGAGGGCAACCGGTAAGGCTACCATCCAGTCCACGCCTTTGTCAGTGCATATCTTGGCCAATTTTGTCTTCAAAGTTTGGTTGTGTCTTTCTACTAGACCTGCTGCCTGAGGATGTCTTACACAGTGAAACTTCCAAGTGTACCCTTTCAGAAGAGACACTTGCTTCATGAGTTCAGAGGAAAAAGGTTGGCCGTTATCTGAGTAGATGACACGGGGCAACCCATACCTCGGGAAAAACTCTCTAACTAATTGTTTAGCAGTTGTCGTTGCAGTGTAATCTGGGACGGGATAGGCTTCTGTCCATCTGGTCAGAGCACACACTACAACTAGTACATACTTGTGACCTCTACATCTCTCCATCTGGATATAGTCCATCTGGAGAACTTCAAATGGATGGTCAGGGGGTTGGAATCCTCCCTGTTTCACCTTTGTGCCTTTTCCTGGGTTGAACTGGTTACAAATCATGCACGTTTTAACTTTTTGTTTGGCTGCAGTTCTCAAATGTTTGTTGTGCCATATATTCTGTATGCTGTCTAACATTGCTTTTTCTCCCAGATGCGCTGGTCTATATATGGTGTTTACCATAACCTGTACCATGGCATCCGGTAGAAACCATACTGCTCTTTCAGGTGTCATCCAGCCTTAATCTGTAAGGACCCCTCCTTTTTCCTTCCATTCTAGCAGTTCCTGTGGTGTGGCGTGACTTTGGACATCCTGGATGTCAGAAAAGGGGTCTCGTATTGTATATTGGCGGTGTGGTATACTTAATTCTGTGTTTGCTGCTAACTTGGCTGCACTTTTAATTATGGCCTAACACCACATGGGCTATTAGGACTGCAGTGCGCACTACTTGAATGAAAATATTCTAAATGTTCGAACAACTTCTCCAATTAACCAAATAATATACAATGTAGTAACATTTATTTAAATCATCTTTAGATCATGAACATAAACGTTATTCATACAATGACTTCAAATTTAAATCATATACATTATTATTTGCAAATTTGTCTGAACCACCACCCAATGCATTTCGGGACTTCTTTGTCCCTTCGTCAGGGGTTCCAGTTGTCAACTGCAAAAGCAACAAGGAAACAATATAAAACGATGCCATATCACATATTGTGAGTTCAATCATAAATGTATATCAACATTCAATGTCAGCTAGAACATTAGCATAGATGTTTCTAAACTATCACAACAACATTTTCCACAAGTGCAATCTCAAACACTGCTTGTATGATTATGTGTAAACACACGTGTAAGTGCTCATACGAAAAAATTGCCCAATCACCAATAGTGAAAACATGGAAAAAGCGTACCTTGCAAATATGTAAGATACTTATATCTGAAACGAAAATGAATCCAAAACATCACTATAACCAATCACGGTGAAGTGATAAAAGTACTACATTAATGGCATACTAGCAACCTGCTCACCTTTTTGAACGAACCTAAGTCCTGGTTCAAAAAACCCAATCACGTGGTCAAATGCCGACTCTAAGAAGGAATAGAGTATCTGTAATCAGTGACACCGTACTAATGCAAAAACTCCGTGACATGTGTTATAACCGCCGTCTGCTCACCTCTATCGCCGCAAGATGTTTCAAAAGCCGAGAGTCCGTCAGTGTAATCGTCAGTGCCTGAAGAAATGTAAAGGTAACATCAGTACCTTTAAGATATTAACCGCTCATTACGTTCCCATGCAAAACAAAACCATCCACGCTTACCTCCAAGACGCACCGAGTAACTTCCAAACTAAATCGCCTGGCTGTGTGATGCACTTCCGTGTCATCATTTACAGCTTATAAACACAACTACCGGGTGAACTTCCACCATGAGCATGGAAAACAGACTCTATCGAACTACAACAAAAGAGTTGAGGAACTACAATTATAAATGCTTTATGTGCACGCGAGTGTGAATAGATGGAGATTCGCACATGTAAATGCATAGTTATTCGGAACCTACCGCGTGTTTGAAAAACGGTCATCACTAATATAAACTACGAACCACTGGTGAGCAAGCAGCGTATTCAAACTAAAAAAACTTTATCGAATAACCCAAAGCGCACTATGTGAGGATAACACCGAAAGAGATAACAAAAAAAGAAGCAATGACAAAAAAATAAACTGCATAAATCCCTGCCTGCTATTTACACCTTAAGATCAATGAATTAACATGAATTAACCTGCCTACTATTTACAACTCATACATTCACAATGTGTAAATTACATACATCAATATCATTGATCAAACCCTCTAATTTAATTGCCATGTGTTGTGTTGCCATATGTTCTGAGGTATGTATATATGTGGGATTCGTTGAGGTAATTTGAGGCCGTCATCCTGCCTATGTTTAAAGAAAACAGCTGAATTCAAATTTATCATTAAGCCCCCCTGGGGTCAAAGTTTGTAGTTTTTTAATCCAGAAGGCCTCTCTCTGGAGGAGTGCCTGGTCATTGTCTCTGCCTGCATAACGGGCAACTGCTTCGATGATCTGGCATTTAATCTGTGCAATGGTGTGTCTTTGTTCGATCCAGTGTACAGCCAATGGTGACGTGCGGTTTTGATTCCGTATCCGGCTCTTATGCTCTGATACTCGAGTCTTAAATTTCCTCGTGGTTTTGCCAACATATAGCAGCCCACATGGACATTTAATCGAGTAAACAACAAATTCAGTGTTGCAATCAGACGTGTGATATAGTGGTATTTTTTCGCCAGTTCTGGGGTGTAATAACGTGGTCCCTAATATCATATTATTGCAGTTGTTACAATTCCAACATTTAGTAGTACCACGAAATGAACCACTTTTCAATTTAGCTTTTGCTGGTTTTGTCAAAAATTCTTTAAGATTTTGAGCTCTGGAATATGCACATAATGGTTTTTCAATGAACAGATTCCCAAAATCAGGTTCCACTTCCAACAGTTCCCATCTGTGTAAAATGATCTTTTTAATGTCTCTGGAGGCTGAAGAATATTTTGAAACAAAAATCATTCGGTTAGTGTTAGTTTTTTCTTTTTTAGTCAATAAAGAGCTTCTTGTCATGTTGTTTACTTTCTTAAGTTGTGTATCAAGTATGGATTCTGGATATCCTCTTTGGATGTACCTTCCCTTTTGTTCCAAAAATGATACAGCACAATCTGTTTCATTAGAAGAGATACGTTTGATCCTCATAAATTGCGATGTAGGCAAATTGTCAATTAGATTTTTTGGATGAAAGCTGGTGTATAACAGTGCGTTGTTTCTATCAGTTGGTTTTTTGAATAGCTTAGTTTCTATGGTTTGATCATTCAATTTTACAACAACATCCAAGAATGAAATTTCATCATGATGGATCGTGGAGGTGAATTGTATCCTCGGATCTATTTGGTTGAGACGAGTGATGTTCTTCGCAAGTAAGTCTTCAGAAAGACGCCAAATTACAAAAATATCATCAATGTAGCGTCGAAAAAACACAAGACCTTCTTGCCATTGTGCATCCAACATAATGTGGTCATGCTCAAATTTCGCCATGAATGTATTGGCATACATGGGTGCCCCTGGAAAACCCATAGATGTACCATTCATTTGATTGTAGAAAACATCTTGCCACTCAAAATAACTATTCATTAAGCAGAACTCCAATAGTTGTAACACAAAACATTTTTGACTATCTGTTCCCTCTTCTTGAAGTAGTGCCCATTCGACTGCTTCCAGACCGGATTGGTGTGGAATTGATGTATATAATGCCACGACATCTATCGTGCATAATATCCAGTGTTCCTGAGTTTTTGGGATTGCTGTTAAACTCCTCAAAAAATATGAAGTGTCCTCAATATAGGTTGACCATTTCTGAACAAAAGATTGAAGAAAATGATCAATGTATCTCCCTGGATTTTCAAAAATTGATCCACAGCCGGATACAATAGGTCTAAATGGTGGATTGTTTAGGTGTTTATGAATCTTAGGCAAAAAGTAAATCCTAGGGCGTCTTGGATGGGTTTGATGTAAATATTTTCTAGTTTTGTCATCAATCCAATTGAGTTTTTCTGCATGTTCAAGAATTTTATCAAGGATTTGAGAAATCTCAATGGTTGGGTCTTGATCCAACTTCAGGTACGTGTTTTCATCCATGACATGTTCAGTCCCTTTCTTCATGTAAAAGTCAACATCCATCATGACGAGCCCTCCCCCTTTGTCAGCCTTCTGGAAAGTAATGGTTTTTTCTTGTGATAACTTTTGTAGCGTGCTGTATTCCGCACGAGTCATGTTTCTCAACTGTCTTTTATATTTCAATTTGTTCAGATCGATTTTAACCAAAGTTTCAAAATTATCCAGAGTCTTATGAGACACTGGTGCTTGAAATTTACTTTTTGGCTTAAAAATAGTGCTGGATTCTTGTGGTATAGCATTTTGACAAACATTGGTGAAGAAATGTCGCAGTCTCAAAGTTCTCATGAATTTAAAGAAAGAAACTTCGGTCTCCAGTTCTGTTGTGTGATATGTACTCACAAATGAAGTGCCCTTGTTTAATACTTTCTCCTCAAATGTAGTTAACTTTTTCATGGAAATATTTATTATGAGAGTTTCACTTGGCTCCTCAATCCGGTCTTTTTTTCTATTTCTTTCTCCTTTCCCGCGTCTTGTCTTTTGTCTGAATGTTTTGATGTCGAGGGATCCGGTGGTTTGGTCAAATCCAGGCCTTCCTCTAAAAAAGCCACAGTAGGAATACTTTCAGTAGATGCATCTGCTTTACTGGTTGGAACACCTCCTTGTCTCTGGGTACTTGGTTTTTGTTTCAAGTGTGAGCTAGCAGACGGTCTTGATGTGTCAGTATCCTGATCTGACACTCCACTTTCTTCAGACGATTGTGTTTGTGATTGAGGTTTCCTTTGAGTGTATCTACGCTGGGCGTATACCTCTGCCCATGTATAAGCCTCATTGAGCTTATAATCGATAGTGTCTCTTTTGAATTTTCTCAGTTTCGTTTCTTGAAGCTCTTTCCCATATTTATCAAGCTTAATTTCCATTTCTGCCAAAAAAGATTCCCATGGTTCTGCGTCCATTCTTGCTGACAAATCCTCTTTAATGTGATAAATCTCTTCCTCGAGATCTTTAATAGTGGTAGATAATTCTTCAATAAGTAATAAAATCAGATCTAATGAGCATTTGTTTAAAATACTATACCACTTTTCCATGAACTTGATGTTACTGTGTAATCGAAATAACATTGGCCTGATGGCCAGTCTCAAACCTCGCGGAATTCTTTTCACTCGATGATACTGAATTAAAGTTGAGGCGTGTAGTCTTTGATTCAATTCACGCCGGGTCAAATATTCAAGTTGGCGTAACTGTTGCGTCACGGTTCCACTTTGGGCATCGAATTTTTTTGCTTCCTTGATCAAATTATATATTTTATCTGCTTCCTCAGGTGTGTATGACTTAGTTGGGGCTCTGTTTTCTGTTATCGAAGCTATACTTTCAAAAGACATTTTGAACTTGGTGCTGACAATCAATGTTTTAGCAGAGAGTAATGAAATATATGTAGATGATTGTCGCACACTCTCATGAATTTCACAATATTTAAGCGGTATGTGTGCTGCTCTGCATTAATACCTGCTAAGTATTGTTGAACAACTTTTAATTATGGCCTAACACCACATGGGCTATTAGGACTGCAGTGCGCACTACTTGAATGAAAATATTCTAAATGTTCGAACAACTTCTCCAATTAACCAAATAATATACAATGTAGTAACATTTATTTAAATCATCTTTAGATCATGAACATAAACGTTATTCATACAATGACTTCAAATTTAAATCATATACATTATTATTTGCAAATTTGTCTGAACCACCACCCAATGCATTTCGGGACTTCTTTGTCCCTTCGTCAGGGGTTCCAGTTGTCAACTGCAAAAGCAACAAGGAAACAATATAAAACGATGCCATATCACATATTGTGAGTTCAATCATAAATGTATATCAACATTCAATGTCAGCTAGAACATTAGCATAGATGTTTCTAAACTATCACAACAACATTTTCCACAAGTGCAATCTCAAACACTGCTTGTATGATTATGTGTAAACACACGTGTAAGTGCTCATACGAAAAAATTGCCCAATCACCAATAGTGAAAACATGGAAAAAGCGTACCTTGCAAATATGTAAGATACTTATATCTGAAACGAAAATGAATCCAAAACATCACTATAACCAATCACGGTGAAGTGATAAAAGTACTACATTAATGGCATACTAGCAACCTGCTCACCTTTTTGAACGGACCTAAGTCCTGGTTCAAAAAACCCAATCACGTGGTCAAATGCCGACTCTAAGAAGGAATAGAGTATCTGTAATCAGTGACACCGTACTAATGCAAAAACTCCGTGACATGTGTTATAACCGCCGTCTGCTCACCTCTATCGCCGCAAGATGTTTCAAAAGCCGAGAGTCCGTCAGTGTAATCGTCAGTGCCTGAAGAAATGTAAAGGTAACATCAGTACCTTTAAGATATTAACCGCTCATTACGTTCCCATGCAAAACAAAACCATCCACGCTTACCTCCAAGACGCACCGAGTAACTTCCAAACTAAATCGCCTGGCTGTGTGATGCACTTCCGTGTCATCATTTACAGCTTATAAACACAACTACCGGGTGAACTTCCACCATGAGCATGGAAAACAGACTCTATTGAACTACAACAAAAGAGTGGAGGAACTACAATTATAAATGCTTCATGTGCACGCGAGTGTGAATAGATGGAGATTCGCACATGTAAATGCATAGTTATTCGGAACCTACCGCATGTTTGAAAAACGGTCATCACTAATATAAACTACGAACCACTGGTGAGCAAGCAGCGTATTCAAACTAAAAAAACTTTATCGAATAACCCAAAGCGCACTATGTGAGGATAACACCGAAAGAGATAACAAAAAAAGAAGCAATGACAAAAAAATACCAATGTTTGTCAAAATGCTATACCACAAGAATCCAGCACTATTTTTAAGCCAAAAAGTAAATTTCAAGCACCAGTGTCTCATAAGACTCTGGATAATTTTGAAACTTTGGTTAAAATCGATCTGAACAAATTGAAATATAAAAGACAGTTGAGAAACATGACTCGTGCGGAATACAGCACGCTACAAAAGTTATCACAAGACAAAACCATTACTTTCCAGAAGGCTGACAAAGGGGGACGGCTCGTCATGATGGATGTTGACTTTTACATGAAGAAAGGGACTGAACATGTCATGGATGAAAACACGTACCTGAAGTTGGATCAAGACCCAACCATTGAGATTTCTCAAATCCTTGATAAAATTCTTGAACATGCAGAAAAACTCAATTGGATTGATGACAAAACTAGAAAATATTTACATCAAACCCATCCAAGACGCCCTAGGATTTACTTTTTGCCTAAGATTCATAAACACCTAAACAATCCACCATTTAGACCTATTGTATCCGGCTGTGGATCAATTTTTGAAAATCCAGGGAGATACATTGATCATTTTCTTCAATCTTTTGTTCAGAAATGGTCAACCTATATTGAGGACACTTCAGATTTTTTGAGGAGTTTAACAGCAATCCCAAAAACTCAGGAACACTGGATATTATGCACGATAGATGTCGTGGCATTATATACATCAATTCCACACCAATCCGGTCTGGAAGCAGTCGAATGGGCACTACTTCAAGAAGAGGGAACAGATAGTCAAAAATGTTTTGTGTTACAACTATTGGAGTTCTGCTTAATGAATAGTTATTTTGAGTGGCAAGATGTTTTCTACAATCAAATGAATGGTACATCTATGGGTTTTCCAGGGGCACCCATGTATGCCAATACATTCATGGCGAAATTTGAGCATGACCACATTATGTTGGATGCACAATGGCAAGAAGGTCTTGTGTTTTTTCGACGCTACATTGATGATATTTTTGTAATTTGGCGTCTTTCTGAAGACTTACTTGCGAAGAACATCACTCGTCTCAACCAAATAGATCCGAGGATACAATTCACCTCCACGATCCATCATGATGAAATTTCATTCTTGGATGTTGTTGTAAAATTGAATGATCAAACCATAGAAACTAAGCTATTCAAAAAACCAACTGATAGAAACAACGCACTGTTATACACCAGCTTTCATCCAAAAAATCTAATTGACAATTTGCCTACATCGCAATTTATGAGGATCAAACGTATCTCTTCTAATGAAACAGATTGTGCTGTATCATTTTTGGAACAAAAGGGAAGGTACATCCAAAGAGGATATCCAGAATCCATACTTGATACACAACTTAAGAAAGTAAACAACATGACAAGAAGCTCTTTATTGACTAAAAAAGAAAAAACTAACACTAACCGAATGATTTTTGTTTCAAAATATTCTTCAGCCTCCAGAGACATTAAAAAGATCATTTTACACAGATGGGAACTGTTGGAAGTGGAACCTGATTTTGGTAATCTGTTCATTGAAAAACCATTATGTGCATATTCCAGAGCTCAAAATCTTAAAGAATTTTTGACAAAACCAGCAAAAGCTAAATTGAAAAGTGGTTCATTTCGTGGTACTACTAAATGTTGGAATTGTAACAACTGCAATAATATGATATTAGGGACCACGTTATTACACCCCAGAACTGGCGAAAAAATACCACTATATCACACGTCTGATTGCAACACTGAATTTGTTGTTTACTCGATTAAATGTCCATGTGGGCTGCTATATGTTGGCAAAACCACGAGGAAATTTAAGACTCGAGTATCAGAGCATAAGAGCCGGATACGGAATCAAAACCGCACGTCACCATTGGCTGTACACTGGATCGAACAAAGACACACCATTGCACAGATTAAATGCCAGATCATCGAAGCAGTTGCCCGTTATGCAGGCAGAGACAATGACCAGGCACTCCTCCAGAGAGAGGCCTTCTGGATTAAAAAACTACAAACTTTGACCCCAGGGGGGCTTAATGATAAATTTGAATTCAGCTGTTTTCTTTAAACATAGGCAGGATGACGGCCTCAAATTACCTCAACGAATCCCACATATATACATACCTCAGAACATATGGCAACACAACACATGGCAATTAAATTAGAGGGTTTGATCAATGATATTGATGTATGTAATTTACACATTGTGAATGTATGAGTTGTAAATAGTAGGCAGGTTAATTCATGTTAATTCATTGATCTTAAGGTGTAAATAGCAGGCAGGGATTTATGCAGTTTATTTTTTTGTCATTGCTTCTTTTTTTGTTATCTCTTTCGGTGTTATCCTCACATAGTGCGCTTTGGGTTATTCGATAAAGTTTTTTTAGTTTGAATACGCTGCTTGCTCACCAGTGGTTCGTAGTTTATATTAGTGATGACCGTTTTTCAAACACGCGGTAGGTTCCGAATAACTATGCATTTACATGTGCGAATCTCCATCTATTCACACTCGCGTGCACATAAAGCATTTATAATTGTAGTTCCTCAACTCTTTTGTTGTAGTTCGATAGAGTCTGTTTTCCATGCTCATGGTGGAAGTTCACCCGGTAGTTGTGTTTATAAGCTGTAAATGATGACACGGAAGTGCATCACACAGCCAGGCGATTTAGTTTGGAAGTTACTTGGTGCGTCTTGGAGGTAAGCGTGGATGGTTTTGTTTTGCATGGGAACGTAATGAGCGGTTAATATCTTAAAGGTACTGATGTTACCTTTACATTTCTTCAGGCACTGACGATTACACTGATGGACTCTCGGCTTTTGAAACATCTTGCGGCGATAGAGGTGAGCAGACGGCGGTTATAACACATGTCACGGAGTTTTTGCATTAGTACGGTGTCACTGATTACAGATACTCTATTCCTTCTTAGAGTCGGCATTTGACCACGTGATTGGGTTTTTTGAACCAGGACTTAGGTTCGTTCAAAAAGGTGAGCAGGTTGCTAGTATGCCATTAATGTAGTACTTTTATCACTTCACCGTGATTGGTTATAGTGATGTTTTGGATTCATTTTCGTTTCAGATATAAGTATCTTACATATTTGCAAGGTACGCTTTTTCCATGTTTTCACTATTGGTGATTGGGCAATTTTTTCGTATGAGCACTTACACGTGTGTTTACACATAATCATACAAGCAGTGTTTGAGATTGCACTTGTGGAAAATGTTGTTGTGATAGTTTAGAAACATCTATGCTAATGTTCTAGCTGACATTGAATGTTGATATACATTTATGATTGAACTCACAATATGTGATATGGCATCGTTTTATATTGTTTCCTTGTTGCTTTTGCAGTTGACAACTGGAACCCCTGACGAAGGGACAAAGAAGTCCCGAAATGCATTGGGTGGTGGTTCAGACAAATTTGCAAATAATAATGTATATGATTTAAATTTGAAGTCATTGTATGAATAACGGTTATGTTCATGATCTAAAGATGATTTAAATAAATGTTACTACATTGTATATTATTTGGTTAATTGGAGAAGTTGTTCGAACATTTAGAATATTTTCATTCAAGTAGTGCGCACTGTAGTCCGAATAGCCCATGTGGTGTTAGGCCATAATTAAAAGTTGTTCAACAATACTTAGCAGGTATTAATGCAGAGCAGCACACATACCGCTTAAATATTGTGAAATTCATGAGAGTGTGCGACAATCATCTACATATATTTTTTTAACTTGGCTGCACTGTCTGCAGAATCATTTCCTTTTGATATTTCATCTGTTCCTTTTGTGTGCGCTTTACATTTTAGCACTGCGATTTTCTCTGGTAACTGACTGGCCTCTAAGAGGGCAGTGATGAGTCTAGCATGCTGTATTCTGGACCCATGTGATGTGAGAAATCCTCTCTCTCTCCACAATGTACCGAAGTTGTGTACAACTCCAAAGGCATATTGTGAATCAGTGTAGATGTTAACTGACTTTCCTTTTGCTAAGTGACATGCTCGTGTTAGGGCTATGAGTTCTGCTGCCTGTGCCGACAGTATCTCTATCTTGTGTGCTTCTAAAGTGTCTGTACCATTTGTGACGGCACAGGCTGCTGCTAATTCTCCTGTGGGGAGTCTCATACATGAACCATCAACAAAGAGTGTCATTTCTGCCTTAGCAAGGGGAGTATCTTGTAAATCTGGTCTTGGTTTGGTCCCTAAATCAATTATGTCAATACAATCGTGAATTTCTTCAGTAGGAGAGGTCAGTGGCAACAGTGTTGCTGGGTTTAAAATGTTGCAGCGTCTAATCTCAATGTGTGGCTGAAAAAGTGTCATCTCATATCCGGTGAGTCTGGCTATTGTCAGATGCTGTGTTTGTGTTCTGTTTAACAGAAGTTCTACAGCGTGTGAGACCTGAACTATCAGATGATGTCCCCATACAATAGAATCGCTTTGTCTAATAGCTTGTGCAGTAGCTGCTACTGATTTTAGACATGCAGGTAATGCTTGTGCTACTGGATCTAATGTGCTTGAAAAATAACCACATGGTTTATGTTTGTCTGCTTGAAGTTGGGTCAGAACTGATAGTGCTGTACCTGAGTTTTCTGTTACAAATAATGTAAAATCTTTGGTGTAATTAGGTGTTGCCAGCACTGGGGCTTGACACATAGCTTTTTTAAGAGACTGAAAGACTTGCGTGTGTTCATCTGTCCAGGGTAATTGTGGAGTAGCGCCAGCTTCGAGTGTTGTCAGCTGCACTAACGGTTTGGAAATGAGTGCAAATTGTGGGATCCACTGTCTACAATATGAGGTGAGACCAACAAAGGCTCGAACTTGTTTCTGTGTTGTTGGTTGTGGTATTTGTAGTATGAGCTGGATGCGTTCCTGTGTAAGCTGCCTACCCTCCTTTGACAGCAAGTGCCCTAAGTATGCCACTTGCTGTAAACAAAATTGGAGCTTACCAGGGGAATCTTTATGGCCATTTGCAGCTAGGAATTCTAGTACTAGTAGTGATGCTTCAGCACATGCTGCGTCAGATCTGGCCGTAATGAGGATATCATCAACATATTGTAGTATGGCTGTATCCGTGGGCATTTGAACAGTATCTAGTTGTCTTTTTAATGCTTGGCTATATACGCTTGGACTCTCTGTGAAACCTTGAGGAGCTCTTGTGAATTGGAAACTTCGTCCTTGTAAGGAGAAGCCAAAAAGGTATTGACTGTCTGGGTGAATAGGTATGCTAAAGAATGCGTTTTTTAAGTCAATGACTGAAAAATGCGTTGCTTCCGCATCTATGGCTGTGAGTAGGGTGGAGATGTCTGGAACCACAGGGTGTTGTGGAACGACACATTTATTGAGCTCTTTCAAATCCACCACTAGTCTGTAGACAGGTGGTGTTCCTGGTTCCACTTTTTTATGGACTGGTAAAACAGGGGAATTGCAAATGTTAGAAGTTGTTTCCTTAATCACACCTGACTGTATTAGGTCCTGAATAATTAACATTAATGCTTGTTCAGCCTGAGGTGGAATTTTGTATTGCCTTATACGTGGTAGTTGGGCTCCCTCTTTCAGTGTAACCTTGTGAGGTGTTATTTCCATACATCCTACTGTGGTGGAATCAGTGGCCCACAGGGTGTGTGGCAAATCTTTCAAACGCTCATCTAATTCTCTACTTGTGTAGTGGCCCTTGAAATCTCGCAGAAATAGTCTGACATCTGTAGGTGAGCAAACAATGACAGCTCATAATTCTTTCAATGTTTTTATACCAAGCAAGTTTTCTGGACATGATTTTGTCAATATAAGATCTGTAGTTGTCATGAGGGGACCAACCTGCAAGGGCAGTGGCTTTGACGTGACGTTCGTCACAGGTTGTCCCGAGAAACCCAGAGAAATACTTTTTGAACCCGAGAGAGGAGCCTCTGGGACCTCTTGATGGCTTATTGTTGTTTTACTGGCCCCAGTGTCTAGTAGAAACTTCCTATCCTCCCCAAGAAGTCGGACCTCTATAAATGGACCTGTCTGATCTACTGGAATGGGGATTAGGGGCAGTTTGTCATCTTCTCTCTCTGGGCAACGTCATGAGAAATCTGGGTAATATTCAGTGTAGGCGCTGTCTATAATATTCATTTGGGCCATTTGTGTTGTCAGTGGAACTGAAGGTGTTGAACTGTCTAGGGAACCATTCTGTTTTGGCTGATATGGGCGTGGCTGTGTCTTACCAGTAGCCAAATTGTGCTTTAAGACAGGGCAGTCTTTAACGAAGTGTCCCATCTTCTTGCAATAATTACAAGTGCTTTTTATATTTGTCTGGCTACTTGGTGTCTGTTGACGCTGGGGTGCAGTTTGGGCTACTAATGCTTTCATCTTTCTATCTTTCATGCGTTTCTTATCATTTTCTTCTTCATCCCTAATGCGATTCTGGTGATATTGTAGCATTTGTAACACCTGTGGAGGTGTATGTGCTTGCCAGGTACTTTCTACTTTTAGTACTCTGTCCTTAATGGCTGGCAAGGCGTTATCTACTAATTTGGAAACAAACAGATGCGGGTAAGCTTCACTTGTCGGCGTAAGTCCGCTATTTACCGCAAAACACTTTTCAAGTCTGGTGTAATAATCTCCAATGTCTTCACCATGTTTCTGTTTGCAGGAGGAAATGGCATCCCAGTCCTCCTTTTTCACTGTTAGTAACTGTGGTAGCACCTTTAAAATAGTGCCAGGAAGTGCTTTTAGTCTGTCTCCTATACCTTGACCTGCTACTCTGGTATTTTCGTCATTCTGAAGTTCAGTCCATTTAATGTGTTCACCTGCTACTTCCCAATATTTTTCTCTTAGTTTGTCATATATACCTGATGGCAACAATAATTTCAGAATTGCTGTGATATCAGAAAGAGTATATGTTCCCATCATTAATACATCTCCTAATTCCTTAAAGAATCCAGCAGGATCCTTTGAGTGGGAGGGAACCATCTCTTTCATCCTCAGTAACTCAAGTTTTGTCAAGGGTACATAAATGAAGACGCGTTGTAGCGCTCCATTTGTGTCAGCTCTGGGGTGGACCTCTCTCATGGGGAACTGGCGTGTTTGAGGGAGTCTATTACTTGATCCACACGTATTATTGAAAGATTTATATTCAGTCTTTTTCTGGTATTTCTGTCTAAAATCTATAAATGTGTTGAGAAAAACTGAACTATTGTGGAGGAACATGTTATCAGCGCAGTCAGACAGAAAATCTTCGAGTCTTGGAACATGTTTAAAATGAGTGCCATTGAGTGTGATGAGATGTTGTACCATGTAGAGACTTGCTAATCTTTGATGTGAGCGTGGTAATGCTAGAAAAAGCTGGGCTATGAGATCATTGTCATATATCTTATATTGAGAGAAGGCAGAGGGTGTTGAATTACTGGAACCTCATATGGAGGTGGAGTATCTAAGAGGAAATTGGTGAAAGTATCCTCTGGTAGTGGGGCTGTAGGCTGTGCTGATGCAATGTTAATGTTTTCAGGTGCAGATGGCAATACAGGATAAAAACCAGTAGAAATGGCTGATTGTTCCCTTTTATTCCTTTCACTAACTACTTCTTTCCCTATTTCTTGTAACTGTTCTTTCTTGGCCTGCTCTGGCATTCTCTTACCCTTTTCAACTTTATGCAATTCCTTCTGTTGCCTCCTATGGGCTTCTTTTCTCCATAACTCTACTGAGTCACTCTGTGACTGGCAGACTCTCTTTTTCTTCCATAACTGTTCCTCTAATTTCATAATGCACTCCGTATCAAAACTACCATTTTCAGGCCATCTATATCTGAGTTCTAGGTCTTTAGTATATTCTACCCATAGATCACAATAAATAAGTGCACCGACACCATGTTTTGCATACATGAAGTGTCCTGGAGAATCCCGAGGAGGAAGGGGATTTTCCTTCTCAAGAATACTCCTTTTGGTTGCCATCTTACGTATTTTCGAGAAAATAGGCATGATGGCAAGACTTTCAAAGATTTTAGAAGTGAGAAAAACACAAACAGAACAAATATCTTTACCGTACCCACGAAAGAGGTGATTCCGTCTTTTATACTAGTTTAGTAGTCCTCACAAAATAAGTGAGAAACCCACAAAAACATGTATCTTTACCGTGCCCACAAGGTAGTGAGTCCGTCTTTTATACTAGTTTTAGTAGTCCTCACCAAATATAGGTGAGAAACCAACAAAACGTGTATCTTTACCGCCCCCACAAAAGCTGTGGGTTCGTCTTTATACGTTTCAGCAGTACTCACCGAAAAATAACTGGAAGGCCTCTTGAAGATTTTGGAAAAAACGCGGCGCGCAGTTTCAAGGTGGGATTTGTAGAACCTCGGACTCGTCTGCTTCGCAGGTTGGGCTTTGGTTCAGGACGTTCCGCTATTTCCTCACCGCCTCGTGTGGATGCTGGGCCGCAGTCGGTCCCCCTCTTCGCCTCGAGGGAGTTAGCGGGAATTCCCCGTGTTGTGCACTTTTGAAGTCCGTCAACGGTCAGGAGGGGACAGTACCGGGTCCAATATCGCCGGCGCGTGGGGGAAAGGAAATGTCCCTGTTCCGGGCGCCAATTAATGTGGTAAATTAAATTTACTTATTACCTCATTTCTGAATTTCTATGCTTAATAAATCATAATTTCTTGTCAATGCAAAGCGAGGAGTCCGTGGTGCTCAAATGAAGGAGGAGGAGACCAATAACTCGAGTTAAGGGGAGCGCTTCCAGCACCAAGCAGGCACAGGAGCAATCTCTCAAGTCCCTCTCTTGAAGTGGGGCTCTTTATTTTCAACAGCAGGATATTTATACAGTCTTGGTCATGAGGCAAAATAGAGGAATAAACAGGTCATGGCAGATAGAGGAACAAAAATTAGCAAGAGGAGCAGATTGTGAAGAAATGGGGCCGTGTCTTAGGCTTCATGAGGGGACTTGCGATGTGAAATAGTCTGACAGTTGGAAGGGGGAGGCTTCCTCATTTGGGGTTTGTGCTCGTGCTTCATGTCAAAAAGAGGAACTATCTTGTGTAAAACAGAGACCATCTGCTCTCTGGCTTGCAGTAACTATTTCTTAAAACAGGAACTATCTGCTGGTTCTGGGAATTGGCTGAAACACAGGAAGGGGTGGTCAATGAACTATGATGCCAGGTGCAGGGTGTCTTACAGTTAAGAACAGGAACTATTTGCTGCTGGATGTATGACGTTATAACGCATACTATTACTCCGCAGACCATTACAACGCGACTTTTACTCCGCATACCGTTACAACGCATAGCGCCTTGGGGCGCTGGATAGTGGTAAGTATAATTTACTATTCTAACTCCAGTCCCCGTGGACCCTAGGGAAGGTGTTGGATAGTAAGTTATACTTATTCCCTATCCTAGAGCGCCCCCCAGCGCAATGCGTTATAACGGTATGCGGAGTAAAAGTCGCGTTGTAATGGTAGTGCGGAGTAAAAGATCCGTTGTAACGGGTGTATACCGGAACTATCTGCTGCTGGTTCCCAGAATTGGCAGAACCACAGAAATGTGTGTGTTCACAGTGTACAACCTTGTGCTTCCTCTATTAGTTGGTGTGGTTTCAGGGCCTAACCTCGTGCTTCCTCTTTCAGTTGGGGGTGGTCACAGGGCAGTTGGTGTGACAGGCTGAGTTACCAACAATGGACAGGATGTGGCTGAGTCTCTGGCACAACTGGGGGAGGGCACACAGACAGGCTTCTTGGAATTGGCTCGACCACAAGGAGCAGGGGGTTGTGCAAGATTCAATGGGGATGTGAAGGACAGTTTTCAGACAAATTGCTGAGAGCATGTCACACACAAAATGGGTGTTTGTCTGAGAAAAATGGCTGTCAGGCAGAAACAGGGAAATGATGGGGCACAATTGTCAATTTTATTTCCACAGATAGATGATGATTTAAGTGTCACTCCTTGGTTTATCTTTTAGCAATATGCTCCTTGCATGTTGACCTGCCAAATCACGGTCGGGAATTGCAAAACGCCGAGAAGTCGAGTTGGGCGTATAGACCCCCTTGCAAGGCACGACATGTGCTGGGTTTGACGCATATATGCCCTGGAGAATTTTGAGTGACTATTATATCATGTCATCATACCCGGCAATCAACCATGACCTGTGCATGAAGACGATAAGGTCAGAGTAACCCCCGGGCCAGCAGAGATCTCTAAACATGGCAGCCGCTCACCAGTCTTTCCGTGCCTTCTGAGCAGCCACTGTGGCTCCTCTGACGGACAGAGTGACCCCCAGGGCCAGCAGAGATCTCTAAACATGGCAGACGCTCACCAATCTTTCCATGCCTTCAGAGCAGCCACTGTGGCTCCTCTGATGGACAGAGTGCCCCCCCGGGGCCAGCAGAGATCTCTAAACATCCAGCCAAGTCAATCCAATATCTCAATTGTTCTTTTGATCCAAAATATAAATGCACAATGTTCATTGATATTCAGTGTTCTTTTATTAATATTTTTCTTGTCACATCCGTCACAGCCGACGCGCGTTTCGCCCTCCGCGGGCTTTTTCAAGGCAAGTGCTTTTTAGGTGAGCAGCATGTGTGTTACAAATCAATAATTAATGAAGATCTTTGATCATTGTTCCTTCAAGCCTCTCCGTTTCGGATTCCTTATTTAATACAACCACGTATTGTATTTCAAAGTTTAGACGCGCTGTTTGGAGCCTTGATAAGTTCCATCGCCATTGCGCGTGTATCGAAGTCGGAGAAAGTAGCCTCCTTCCGCGTTTCCTTTCCAAGAAAGGAAACGCGGAAGGAGGCTACTTTCTCCGACTTCGATACAATTGAGATATTGGATTGACTTGGCTGGATGCCCATTGGATAACAGTGACTAAAAAGGATGTGCCCTGGTGGTGGTTTGTAAATTGTATATGACACTCTGCCGCACCGTGAGTGGGTAGGGGATCGTAGATTGGTGCTAAAAGGTGGATGAGCACTACATCGGGTTTGCACTCCAACAAAGTTATACAAATTGACATTGTTTATAAACATAACAAGGGAGATATCTTATTCTGTGATGTGCTGATCGTGCTATAGCAAATCCGCCACTTGTGTAGTGTGAGATCTCTAAACATGGCAGCCGCTCACCCATCTTTCCGTGCCTTCAGAGCAGCTACCATGGCTCCTCTGACGGACAGAGTGGCCCTCGGGCCAGCAGAGATCTCTAAAAAAGGCAGGCGGCCCGTTGGACCTAAAATCAGGCCCAGAGTCTTGATAATTGACAAATAGAAGAGTGGAGAAAAGAGAGAGATAATTAGAAGGCTGTCTGTATGTGACATTGCAGTGTTCCTTGCCTTACCATTGTCTGTTTTTTCCATTTACTATATATATTGAGTTTGTTTATCTCTATAATGTCAGATGAACAAGTTACTGATTATGTTAAATCATGTCAGACTGGAAAAGGATAAATAAATGTTAAAAATAAAATCTGGTGTGCAGAAAACATAAAATGGGAAAACGCCTTAGCTTGACAAATCCTAGCAAGTACTTTTGTTCCAGCATTTGTGTTCAATCCAGTTCAGGGGCCACAATGTAGACAGGAGCTACTGGGTTGACATCATTTTCCTTTCATGTCCCGAGACCTGTCCTAGAATAGGCGTGCAAACTGGGTCGAGTAAACCCTTTTTGTACTTAACTCTCAAGGTAGCGAGGGCGAGTAGTCCCAGAATTCTTAGCTTGGTAATGTTGGCTGCTTGAACTCAGAGCTTAGCAGTAAACCAACAGACTCAAAAGAATGAATGACCAGCACACTGCTTATCTTGCCAAGAAAAAGTACTTTACTCACTCAGTTGTACCCAATACTACATTTATCAAAAGCAGGTCAATACCTCTGCCTTTTAAGTTGCTCTCCCGTATACTTATCACACTGTATTCTATACACCTCAGTAAGGACTCTTCTGTTTCACAGGCCAGCGTACACAGTAGGAAGTCAAATTCAACTAAGCGGTTCCAGAGCCCCATTCGCTTGACCAAACACCTGTATCCCGTGAATCCTCTGCTCGCTGTCAAACAAGTTTAAGTCTGACACGTCCTGATGAAGCCCTCATAATTGATTGTGTTGTCCATGAGAAGCTGCACCAGCCCCCCTCTGTTGGTAGGCAGGAAGGCCTTCAGCACCAATCGAAATGCTTGTAACTCTAACGGATAGATGCAGAGTTGGGCGTCTGACGGTGACGAGGGTTCTCTAATATCCATCTCTCCCATATGGCCTCCCCAACCCAGAAGGGATACATTTGTCTCCACTGTTAAGTCTGGATAGATTAAGGAGATGATCTGCCACTGACACAATCTCTGTCGCTGGACGAAATGTTGGACCCGGCCTAGAACAGGGTGACTTAGTGTCAGAAAGTACACAATAAAGAGGCATTGCAGCTGCGCCAGCTGTAGCAGCAGGTGACTCAGTGCCGTGTTGTCCTCAGTGTCTTTGTGTGCCATGGCCATTTAAAAGAACTAGAAGACATCTTGGGTTTGCAGCAGGGTCTGGCATTGGCAGTATTGAAAATTGCTTCCGTAGCCACAGAGGGGACAACATTTGTGATGAAGTTGCCTAGCGGAGGCGGACGGACCGAAGGAATGTGCTATGGCTCTGCTTTCTGTCTGCGGTCGTGTCTTTTTTTATTGCTTATGAGGCGAGAGAGAGTCATCGCATGGCAGGTCCATTAACAATGCTTGGCTATTTGTCCATAGTCTTAATCCAGGCGCTGCACCGAAGTGCCACACTTGTGCCTTTCGACTCACCCAAGCAGTGGGCAGTGTCAAGCCACAACAATTTCCAAACTTTGCAGCAACACATCCATCCTGAATAGCTTATGATACGGACACCATCAGAGTTTAGGCCACTGTATCCCACAGGGCATGATTATATTGGGGAGCATTCCATTCAGATCCTCTAGGGTTTCTAATATGGAGAAAAAGATCACTTAGGGCCTGATGTAGGTAGCCAAATACCGGTCGAAAACGGCCGAAAATACAGAATTTTGTCCGTTACCGACCAGAATTTGCTGTTTGAGATGTAGGAGTCAAAAATAGACCAATTCGGTAAATACGAGTCTGTAATTTACCGAATCGGTATTTACCGAATCGGAACTTACCGAATTCTTATTTACCGAATTCTTATTTACCAAATTCTTATTTACCGAATCGGTAAATAAGAATTCGGTAAGTTCCGATTAGGTAAATAAGAATTCGGTAAGTTCCGATTCGGTAAATACCGAATTGGTCTATTTCCTGGAGGCCCATAGGGTTGAATGGGTGTTACCGATTCGGGTAAATACTGAATCTGACTTTCCGAATTTTACCGAATCAGTATTTTTTACCGAATTTTTTCCTAAATCCCATTTTCTGATTCTAAAATACAGAATCGGTAAAATTCGGTATTTTTGAGTCTGTAAAATGGGATTACCTACATCTGGCCCTAAATCACCAGTTTTTTAAGAAGCCTGCACTTTTTTACAAAAATGCCAGTGAATGTGATCTTCTTGTTTTATTGGTCCAGTGCTCGCAAATAAAAGGAGGGGTCTGAGCAGCAGGCAAGTGATATGTTATTTGTTCATTTACTCCTCACCTTCCTGCCTGCTGTTTTGCATTCCTACTCCACCACCTGCCAACGGACCTTCATGGCTGCTGCTTGGACTCTTCTACAAGAAGAGTAGAGAACCAACTGCACAACAGAAACCAAGGTACTGAAAGATTAGGTTGGTTATCCTGGGCTGTTGCAGCAGTGTGCATCTGTCTCGTCCAGTCCTACAGCTTGCCTGTGCTTCCAGTTCCTTGCCCAGGGCGGGAAAAAAAGTAACAATTGGGCCAACAGGGGGACCAGTATATTAATGCAAGGGTCCACCTCCCACAGAGGGACCAGGAGCAAGGCAAGATTTTAATGCAGAGACACACCATCCATGGGCACACACAGCAGGCCCAAGGGGCCCACAGGGCACGTGACGGTCCCAGAGGGGAAACATTTTACCTTAGGTCGGTAAAATATTTTACTTTAGGCCGGGCCCACAAAAAAGCACCAGTGCCCCCTCCACTGGCTAAAATCCACAGGTTGAGCCCGCTGGCACCAGGCCCTTTGGTGCCTCCCACTCTCCCCTTTTCATCCAGCTGCTCCTCACCAGTGTTTTGGTGGTGGAGGCCAGTGTTTTCAGGATACTTTGGTGAGTATAGAGGCTGCTGTTTGGCAGTAGGGACCGTGATAACATGGGGGTCAGTTTGTTGGGTGGGTGTGGCAGGATAGAGGGCAGTGTTATTGTGAGAAGTTGGCCTGGTATATGATGCTCACTAGTTCTAGTGATCACCCTGTACCATGCCAAGCAACCCCCTTGGTGCAGGTTGTAAAGTCAACCTTATAGACAAGCTATCCTAGGGGTAGCATGGACTAAGTAGTCTTAGGCTAAACTCTGTAAAGGCATGTGAAGCAAGCTGTTTTACCATACACAACTCTTTGAATACCAAATGAAAGGACACCACACAGATATATATTGAAAATATATATAGATTTATTTCTACAAATAACCCTGATACTCTTTATGAGCACAGAAGCAAATGCGTTAAAACAAAACACAGTTTAAATATACAAAAGTTGCACAATTATGGATGAGCCCTAGGGGCAACCTAAACCATATACTAAAATAGTGGTATAAGAACCACTATGGGGAAAGTGAAGAGGCCTTTGGCCTGGGGAATCGCTGGAGCTGTTCGGGACTAGCAGTGAAGAAGTCGGGAAAGGCCTGCGGGACTCGGGTGCAGTGCGGAAAGTGCACGCATTACCAATGCAATGTCAATGGTGCGTAAAAGTTACAAAGTTAGTTATTAAGGAACCTTCCGAGTGACCTAGAAGGATGAAACTTTAGACACAGACACTAGAGGTGTATAAAAGTGTGGGAACACCGGCGTTGCTAAGTTACCTCACCCACAGGAAGCGGGTGCACAGGGTCGAAGTAGTGTCGGGTTTCGTCACGCAGGTCGATGGTGCTTGGAGCTGAAGATGCTGCAGGCGGCTCGATGTGAAGAGTTCCGGTGGATCCAAGGGTGGATCTGAAGAGGTGAAGACCTGAAAGCAGAGGGGACAATGTTCAAAGTCACTAGCCAGTGACTAACGTGGAACCAGGAAGGAACCAGGCGATGTCGGGCACAAACAGGTGATGTCATGAAGATTGTCTCTGCAGCCACGTGGACACAAAGAGGTCAAGGACGTCCAGGAGTCGGTCAAGAGCTGTCCCACGTAGGCTCTCGCTGATGGCGGTGTCGGCAACTTGATTGGAGCAAACAGGCCTTGGCTAAAGCAAGCCACGCAGGAAGTGATTCAAGCTTCTCACTCGGACCAGCAAGGTCAGAGTGGGTGCTCCTTTTCAGGGGAGCAAGGGCCAATCTGGAGCAACCAGACCAGTGGTGTAGTTTGTCGTTTTCGTCGCCAAGATGGCCGCTAGCCACGTGGCAAGTGGCCGGGATGGCGCGTCGAGTGGCACAGTGCAAAAGGGCCCCACGCAGATCGTGGAGATGCTGGGGGGCTGATCTTCGGTGCAAGGGCTGCTCGAGGTTAGGGCTTCTCAAACCCCAAAGCACAGCATCGAGGGGGCCTCGGGTGCTGCGCAGTCAGCTCCTCGGGGGTCTTTCAAGAGGTCCGGTCCCACATCTCTCGGTGCCTCCACGGGTCCCTTCTTTGCAGGGACTGTGGATCGGGCTGTGAGAAGTCTAGGAGTCTGGGTCTTATCAGGCTCTGGGCTCGGGCTCCGGAGGGAGGCGGCGGCAAAGCAGACGTCGAGTTGCTGGATGGTGCCTGTGTTCACAGGGTGGCCACTCCTAGGCCACAAGGGAGATGCTCTTCAGTCTTCTGTGCAGCAGAATGTCGAAGTCCAGTCGTCTTCTTAGTTTCAAGTTGATTCAGGATGATCTGAAGTCTCAGGACACAGCTCCCACTCTTATTCTAATCTGGGGGGCCGGATCACCTACTAGGTCCCTCCTCTGGGTGGGACCAGGAAGGGGGGTGGTTACACCCCCTTTCCTTTGTCCAGTTTCGCGCCAGGACTGGGGCTGGAAAGCCCCAGCACCGGTTTGAACTGGCCTATGCACAGGGACACCTTGTGTGCCCCAGGCATGTCTGATTCTATTCAGCCCTGTCCTACCCAATACACAAAATCCTGTCTGGGGTGGTGCTAGCACCTCCCAAGGCAGGAAACCCTTTGTCCAAGCTGCCCTCGCTGGAAGGACTCCCAGCAGCAGGAGGTCAGATTAGTGTCTGTGGTGGCAGCATCCATTTTGTGATGCTGAGGCCCTGTTTAACTTTAACCGGGGTTCAGGTTAGGTACATGTCGTGTCCCCCTAGAAGGGTGGAATGCTACCCCCGTCGCCAGAACTGGCGAGGGGGTAGTATTCCAATTCAAATGACACCTTACTCGACATGTTTTGATAAAGCCAAACCAAAGATAGCATTTAACCGCGAGGTTCATAATGCACTTAAGAGTATATGGTATGGCAGTATCATGAAAAAGCTAAAGGACATGGTTCCGAAAGCTGCAGACAGGCTCAGCTCATGCCAGAGCACTATCTCACATATTCCCAAGCACTCTGCCTCCAGGATTGATGAGGCCTTCCATAGGAGTGGCTGATAGGGACATATGTGTCCATTTTAGGTTAGGTATAGGCATACTACACCTAAGTAAGGGGTGATTACACCGACTTACCCCAGCTGAGTGATCAGCCAGTTGTGTCAAATATGGAGGCCAGGCCAGGGGTGGCACAATACATGCTGCAGCCCCTGGTAGGCCTTGGAAGCACCTAGGCCCTGGGTACCTGGGTACACTGTTACAGGGGCCAATAAGGTGAACCAGTTCCAATGTCGTTATGCACCTAAAGTCCATGGGTAACAATTTAGAGAGAGAACAGCAGGCTGTGGGTCTGATTAGCAGGCCCACAGCCACATTAAGTCATAAACCAGTGAAGCTAAACGCAAAAATTTGGGGTGACCATAGGATAGCAGACCCTACTCTCCTACACAACCCCCCCCAAACGCAGGGACATTAGACTAACCTTGACCAGTTGTGTCTTCATGTTCTAAGTGGAAGTACCTGGAGAGACCATCTGCATTACCATGGTCAGTCCCTGGGCGGTGCTCCACTGTAAAGTCCATCCCCTGTAGGGAAATGGACCACCTGAGCAGTTTGGGGTTTTCACCCTACATCTGATTAAGCCATAAGAGGGGCTTATGGTCGGTCTGAATCTTGAAGTGAGTGCCAAACAAGTATGGTCTCAACTTCTTCAGGGCCCACACCACAGCAAAGGCCTCCCTCTCAATGGCTGACCAACGTTTCTCTCTGGGGGTCAGCCTTCTGCTAATAAAAGCAATGGGCTGGTCTTGACCATCTACATTAAGTTGTGAAAGCACAGCTCCCACCTCCAACTCAGAAGCATCTGTTTGGACAATAAACTCTCTTGAGTAGTCAGGACTCTTCAGGATAGGTGCAGAGCACATGGCCTTCTTCAGGTCATCAAATGCCTTTTGACAGTATTCTGTCCACTGAACCTTTTTGGTCATCTTCTTAGATGTCAGATCATTAAGAGGAGTCACAATGGACCCATAGTTCTTAACAAACTTCCTGTAGTACCCAGTCAGGCCCAAGAAAGCTCTGACCTGAGTCTGGGTAGTTGGAGGAGTCCAGTCCTTTATGGTCTGAATCTTACTCTCCAGTGGTTGAACTTGGCCTCCACCCACAAGGTGGCCCAAGTACACAACCTTACTCTGCCCTATCTGGCACTTGGTGGCCTTGATAGTGAGGCCTGCCTTTTGCAGAGCCTCTAGCACTTCCTTCAGGTGGACCAGGTGATCCTCCCAGGTGGAGCTAAAGACAGCAATATCATCCAGATATGCTGCACAAAAGTCATCAAACCCAGTAAGGACTTGATTCACCAACCTTTGGAAGGTGGCAGGTTCATTTTTCAAACCAAAGGGCATCACCACAAACTGATAATGCCCACTGGGGGTAGAAAATGCTGTTTTGGCTTTAGACTCCTCAGCTAACCTGATTTGCCAGTAGCCAGCTGTCAAGTCAAATGTGCTCAAATACTTGGCAGAAGCCAATTTGTCTATGAGCTCATCTGCCCTTGGAATAGGGTATGCATCTGTCCTGGTGACAGCATTGAGTCCTCTGTAATCCACACAGAACCTCATCTCTCTCTTTCCATCTTTGGTGTGAGGTTTGGGGACCAGAACCACTGGGCTAGCCCAGGGGCTCTCTGAAGGCTCAATGACACCTAATTCCAGCATCTTTTGCACCTCAGCCTTGATACAGTCTCTGACATGGTCAGGCTGCCTGTAAATTTTGTTCTTTACAGGAAGACTATCACCAGTGTCCACCACATGGGTACACCAGTTAGTCTGACTGGGTGTCAGGGAGAACATATGTCGGTATGACTGCAAAACCTGTCTACAGTCATGTTGCTGATGTTCAGTGAGGCTGCCATCTAAGGCCACACCATCAACTGAGCCATCCTCAGGATTCTGAGTCAGCAGGTCTGGGAGAGGGTCACTTCCTCCTGCCCCTCATCTGTAGCCATGAGCAAGCCCATGTCTCTCCTGTCAACATATGCTTTCAGCCTGTTAACATGGAGCACCCTGTGGGGGCTCCTGGGAGTTCCAAGGTCCACCAAGTAGGTAACCTCTCCCTTTTTCTCAAGGATTGTATGGGGTCCAGACCATTTGTCTTGGAGTGCTGCTGGGGCCACTGGCTCCAACACCCATACCTTCTGTCCAGGCTGGTACTCAGTCGGGACAGCCTTTTGGTCATGCCAGGCTTTCTGTATTTCCTGGCTAGCATCAAGGTTTTTGGATGCCTTCTCCATATACTCAGCCATCCTGGAGCGGAGACCAAGTACATAGTCCACTATGTCTTGCTTGGGCTTTTTGAGAGGTAACTCCCATCCTTCCCTTACCAGACATAGGAGTCCTCTTACAGGGTGCCCAAACAACAATTCAAAGGGGCTGAAGCCAACACCCTTTTGTGGGACCTCTCTGTAAGCAAACAGAAGGCAGGGCAGAAGGATATACCATCTTCGCCTGAGCTTTTCAGGTAATCCTTTGATCATGCCCTTTAGGGTCTTGTTAAATCTTTCAACAAGCCCATTGCATTGTGGATGATAGGGAGTGGTGAACTTGTAGTTGACACCACATTCCTTCCACATAGCTGTCAAGTATCCTGACATGAAGTTTGGACCTCTATCAGATACTACCTCCTTAGAAAACCCCACTCTGGAGAAAACTCCAAGTAAGGCCCTGGCCACAACAGGAGCTGTTGTGGTCCTAAGTGGAATTGCCTCTGGGTACCTGGTGGCATGGTCCACCACCACCAGTATGAATCTGTGCCCAGATGCTGTAGGGGGATCCATTGGTCCAACAAGGTAGTGGTATTAGGGGGGCCTTTGTGGTACCACCTGCTTTGCCACTTGCTTGGCAGGTTACACAGGAGCGACAAAACTCCTTTGTATCCTCTGACATGTGAGGCCAGTGAAAGTGACAGACAAGTCTGTCGCATGTTTTGTTCTGGCTTAGGTGTCCTGCTAAGGGAATATCGTGTGCCAAGGTAAGAAGGAAGCCCCTAAATTGCAGAGGTATGACCAACCTGCCTGGGGCAGGCTTGGGGTCTCTACCCTCTGAATAAAGGAGCCCATCATCCCAATAAACCTTATGGGTACCTTGAGCATTCCCAGCAGCCTCAGCAGCAGCCTGTTGTCTGAGGGGTTCAAGAGAAGGACAGGATAACAGAGCCTGCCCCAAGTCCGCCCTAGAAGGTCCCCCTGTCCCCCGAAACTCAACCTGATCAGTTTCAAGCTCTATAGGGACAGTTCCTTCAGGGGTCTCAGAATCACCTTCCTGTGAAGGCTGATCCTCACTTGTAGGCATTTGGGAAGGCACAGCCTTTACCCTCCTGTTCCTTGTCTTGGAAGGTACTTGGTCCATTGTTCCAGGATCCAAGATCTGAGGTTCAGAGAGGCACTTTTTGGCCTGTGACCTGGTCACAGCAAGGACATGTGATGATATCCCTAACATCTCTGCATGAGTCCTGTACTCAACTTCTGACCATAGAGAACTCTCCAGGTCATTGCCCAACAAACATTCCCAGCAACCAGCCCTCCAGAGCCTTAGTGGCACATTCAACAAATTCAGACCAGTCCTGAGTCTGTGTCTTCTGGGTATCTCTGAACATTAACCTGTACTGTTCAGTGGTTAAGCCTAACCCATCAATCAGAGCACTCTTCAGGACCAGGTAGTTTCTAGAATCCCCATCACTAACTGTGAGGAATCTGTCTCGGCCTCTACCTTCAAAGGAGAGCCACAAGATTGCTACCCACTGATCCTGAGGGACCTGCTGTACTTTGCAAGCTCTCTCAAGTGCAGTCATCCATTTGTGGATATCATCCCCAACTTTGTAGGGGGGCACAATCTTACTCAGGTTTCTACTACCATAGGGATAGTGCTGCCACCAGTGGATCCTAATCCACTCTCTCTAGGCTGCCTTGCTCTAGCAAGTTTCTCTTTGGCCAGGGCAACTTCTAATTCTTGCTTCTGGATCCTAAGTTCAGCCTCTCTCATTTTGGCCTCATGTTCCCTTCTCTGAGGGCTAGTCAGCTCCCTTCTGGAGTTGCCATGAGAACCTCTAGAAACATGGGAAGTATTGGATTCACCTGAGTGATTCCTCCTCCTCCTATGCTCCTGGTTAAGTCCATTTGGGGGTCTGAAGGGGTTGGACCCACCTTCAGTCCCAAATAAGCTTAAGTTAGCCTGGTTAAGCCTGCTGACTAACACCTGGCTATTTCTCTCATCATCAGACCCACTTTCTTCCTCCTCCTCCTCCTCTTCTTCCTCATCCTCTGGCTGAGTATCTCCAGTGACCTGGTCTTCCTCATCTATGTGGATAACAGGGGCAGGGGCATCAGTGTTTTCTTCTTCAGAAGGAGAACCTCCATCACCAGTCCCTGAGGGGCCTGGTTTAGAGTTCTTTAGAGCTTCAGACTGGTCTAAAAGCACTCTGAGGTGTCCTGCTGTAGGAGTAGGACCTGTTTTGATTCCTCTCATGCAACACAGTTGCCTCAGTTCCTTAAAAGGAAAGATAGCAAATTTGGATGGTGCCCTTGGAGGGTCACTCTCAACAGAGATGGGTCCAGTGGATCCCTCTGCTCCAGACATTGCTCTAGTGTGGTGGATGTGTTGCAATCTATCTACACTTGTGTTTTCCTACAAAACCTATCTAGTAGTTGTAGTCAGGGTGTGCTACTCCCTATCCTCTACAACCACTAAGTTCAGTAGAACTTAAGTATACTAGCCTTGTTTTAGTGTACCTATCAGGTACCTGTATGATCTTTCAAATGATACTCTCAAAGATTGTAATAGTAAAACAACAGCAAGCTCAAATCCCACCGCTGCCACCAATCTGAGAAGTTGGCCTGGTATATGATGCTCACTAGTTCTAGTGATCACCCTGTACCATGCCAAGCAACCCCCTTGGTGCAGGTTGTAAAGTCAACCTTATAGACAAGCTATCCTAGGGGTAGCATGGACTAAGCAGTCTTAGGCTAAACTCTGTAAAGGCATGTGAAGCAAGCTGTTTTACCATACACAATCCCTTGAATATCAAATGAAAGGACACCACACAGATATATATTGAAAATATATATAGATTTATTTCTACAAATAACCCTGATACTCTTTATGAGCACAGAAGCAAATGCGGTAAAACAAAACACAGTTTAAATATACAAAAGTTGCACAATTATGGATGAGCCCTAGGGGCCACCTAAACCATATACTAAAATAGTAGTATAAGAACCACTATGGGGAAAGTGAAGAGGCCTAGGGCCTGGGGAATTGCTGGAGCTGTTCGGGACTAGCAGTGAAGAAGTCGGGAAAGGCCCGCGGGACTCGGGTGCAGTGCGGAAAGTGCACGCATTACCAATGCAATGTCAATGGTGCGTAAAAGTTACAAAGTTAGTTATTAAGGAACCTTCTGAGTGACCTAGAAGGATGAAACTTTAGACACAGACACTAGAGGTGTATACCAGTGTGGGAACACTGGCGTTGCTGAGTTACCTCACCCACAGGAAGCGGGTGCACAGGGTCGAAGTAGTGTCGGGTTTCGTCACGCAGGTCGATGGTGCTTGGAGCTGAAGATGCTGCAGGCGGCTCGATGTGAAGATTTCAGTTGGATCCAAGGGTGGATCTGAAGAGGTGAAGACCTGAAAGCAGAGGGGACAATGTTCAAAGTCACTAGCCAGTGACTACCGTGGAACCAGGAAGGAACCAGGCGATGTCGGGCGCAAACAGGTGATGTCGTGAAGATTGTCTCTGCAGCCACGTGGACACGAAGAGGTCAAGGACGTCCAGGAGTCGGTCACGAGCTGTCCCACGTAGGCTCTCGCTGATGGCGGTGTCGGCAACTTGATTGGAGCAAACAGGCTTGGCTAAAGCAAGCCACGCAGGAAGTGATTCAAGCTTCTCACTCGGACCAGCAAGGTCAGAGCGGGTGCTCCTTTTCAGGGGAGCAAGGGCCAATCTGGAGCAACCAGACCAGCGGTGTAGTTTGTCGTTTTCGACGCCAAGATGGCCGCTAGCCACGTGGCAAGTGGCCGGGATGGCGCGTTGAGTGGCACAGTGCAAAAGGGCCCCACGCAAATCGTGGAGATGCTGGGGGGGCTGATCTTCGGTGCAAGGGCTGCTCGAGGTTGGGGCTTCTCAAACCCCAAAGCACAGCATCGAGGGGGCCTCGGGTGCTGGGCAGTCAGCTTCTCGGGGGTCTTTCAAGAGGTCCGGTCCCACGTCTCTCGGTGCTTCCACGGGTCCCTTCTTTGCAGGGACTGTGGATCGGGCTGTGAGAAGTCTGTGAGTCTGGGTCTTATCAGGCTCTGGGCTCGGGCTCCGGCGGGAGGCGGCAGCAAAGCAGACGTCGAGTTGCTGGATGGTGCCTGTGTTCACAGGGTGGCCACTCCTAGGCCACAAGGGAGATGCTCTTCAGTCTTCTGTGCAGCAGAATGTCGAAGTCCAGTCGTCTTCTTAGTTTCAAGTTGATTCAGGATGATCTGAAGTCTCAGGACACAGCTCCCACTCTTATTCGAATCTGGGGGGCCGGATCACCTACTAGGTCCCTCCTCTGGGTGGGACCAGGAAGGGGGGTGGTTACACCCCCTTTCCTTTGTCCAGTTTCGCGCCAGGACTGGGGCTGGAAAGCCCCAGCACCGGTTTGAACTGGCCTTTGCACAGGGACACCTTGTGTGCCCCAGGCATGTCTGATTCTATTCAGCCCTGTCCTACCCAATACACAAAATCCTGTCTGGGGTGGTGCTAGCACCTCCCAAGGCAGGAAACCCTTTGTCCAAGCTGCCCTCGCTAGAAGGACTCCCAGCAGCAGGAGGTCAGACTTGTGTCTGTGGTGGCAGCATCCATTTTGTGATGCTGAGGCCCTGTTTAACTTTAACCGGGGTTCAGGTTAGGTATATGTCGTGTCCCCCTAGAAGGGTGGAATGCTACCCCCGCCCGTCGCCAGAACTGGCGAGGGGGTAGTATTCCAATTCGTATGACACCTTACTCGACATGTTTTGATAAAGCCAAACCAAAGATAGCATTTAACCGCGAGGTTCATAATGCACTTAAGAGTATATGGTATGGCAGTATCATAAAACAGCTAAAGGACATGGTTCTGAAAGCTGCAGACAGGCTCAGCTCATGCCAGAGCACTATCTCACATATTCCCAAGCACTCTGCCTCCAGGATTGATGAGGCCTTCCATAGGAGTGGCTGATAAGGACATATGTGTCCATTTTAGGTTAGGTATAGGCATACTACACCTAAGTAAGGGGTGATTACACCGACTTACCCCAGCTAAGTGATCAGCCAGTTGTGTCAAATATGGAGGCCAGGCCAGGGGTGGCACAATACATGCTGCAGCCCCTGGTAGGCCTTGGAAGCACCTAGGCCCTCGGTACCTGGTACACTGTTACAGGGGCCAATAAGGTGAACCAGTTCCAATGTCGTTATGCACCTAAAGTGCATGGGTAACAATTTAGAGAGAGAACAGCAGGCTGTGGGTCTGATTAGCAGGCCCACAGCCACATTAAGGGGTCGATTAGGATGGCGGACGGAAACGGGTACTGTCCGCCATGTTCGGGGAAATTTTACTCCCGGCCGCGCCGCGGAGAATCCGCGCCGCGGAGAATCCGCGGTTGCGATTAGGATATTCATGTCACGAAACTCCGACCGCGGCGGAGGGATCATAACAAACACCGTCCGCGGTGGACGGAACACATCTAACTCCGTCCGCGGCAGACGGAGCCTAATGAACAGCCACCGCCGCGGACGGCAATGACCGCGGAAAAAGACACATTTACCGCCATACCTGTGAAAACTCCGTGTCCGCAATTAGGATAAATCCGCCTGTACCACGGAACGCACAGCCATCCACGTCCGCGGCGGAAAGAATGTAACGATAAACAGTGCATCACTGCGGAAGGCCAACACGCACAACATCCCTAACGTCAAACAAATGTCAGAAAGTGTACCGCAAGTAATTAGCAAACACACGAAAATTGACAACCCCCCCACCTGATACACCAACACCAAGCACAAGCCACCATGACACCCCCCAAGTACCCAATAATGCGCACTAGTCAACACGCCCACCTACCACCTGACTGCCAACAACCATTGAGACACGACTATAAAATGACACCCACCCACTACCACAATCCTTTGCATCACAGCATTGCTGCTAGCAAGAGGCCCTAATCGATATGAAGCTTACTCAAATAGAAGACACACAACCACCACCCTACCACACCCACCACACAACCACCCACCACACCATTCCTACACATCACACACCACACACCTGCACCCCCCAACTCACTCAACCCACAGACTGAGCACCACACACCATGGCACCTAAAAAAAAAAACGAAATTCACGGAGACGGAGTTGAAGGTAATGGTAGATGAAATCATCCGTGTTGAGCCCCACATCTTCGGGGCCCAAGTCCAGCAGACCTCCGTGGTGCAAAAGAATCACATGTGGGACAGAATCGTCAGTCGGGTGAATGCGTCAGGGACCGCGCCAAGGACGAAGCACGAAATTCAGAGGCGGTGGCATGACCTGAAGACCAGGGTCAAAGGCATCCGCGCCAAAAACTATGCAAGAGCCAATCATACTGGCGGCGGAACACCCCCGGAGCCCATACCCTACACCGATTGGGAGGAGAAGGTGCTGGTTATTCTTCACCCAGAGAGCCTAGACGGACTTGATGAAGGAGAAGAGGCTGGTAAGTACAAACCAAGCACCACGATCAGTACGACATGGTCAGGCTCACACAACTGAGAAGACACATCTCCTACGCCCCAACCCATGCACGTCGGACACATACTCACCAATATGTACATGGCTCCCAACAGGCCCCCATGTTCACGGGGAGGGTGGTGGTGGTGGTGGGTGGGGTGTGTGAGAGCTCACAACTACAACTCCCAACAGGCCCCCATGTTCACGGGGAGGGTGGTGGTGGGTGGTGGAGGGTAGGGTGTGTGGGGGGGGTGCGACAGGACACAGAAATGTGTACAAATCGATATGAACATGTAATGTCCACATTACTGACCAGCTCAATCTTGTCCCTCAGGTGATCGTGAACTGACTGGGAAAACCAGCACCCAGCCGCAAGACTCGCCTCCCACACATACCGGACTCTCCGGGGACAATGACACAGGCAGCTCCGGTGCGGAGGATGGTGCGGGCCCAAGCAGACAGCCAGGGCCATCTGGCTCACAGGGACTCCCGGGCCCGACAACCGTCGCATGTGTGACTCCAGCGACACCTGCCTCAGTGATCTGCAGAGTCCCCACCACCACCACCACCACCACCAGTACCACCAGTACCACCAGTACCACCACTCCTGCCTGTGCCACCCTGCCTAACCCAGCGCACGACGCAGGTCCATCGGCCTCACACCCAAGCAGGGTGAGTGGGCCACAAAGGAGAGAGGCGACGGCACATCAGGCAATCAGACGACCCACACTCCGCCGCACTGAGGAAGGACACCTACCCCATCCTGTGGCACAGTCCCTTGAAGCCCTAGCCAGGTGCCAGGCTTCATACGACCGTTCCCAGGAACATGCGGATCGTGCACACCAGGACTCGGTGGACAACACGAACATGTTGCGTGAAATTTCGGGGTACCTTGGCCAGATAGTGCACATCATGGGCCAGCAGACAACAATGTGGAGGGAATGGATTGCCCGGAACAACCCCACCCCCCCTCCACCAATTGTCGTTGCGCCACCGCCACCGTCACCTCCACCTCCACCACAACCGCCACCACCACCACCACCTGTGCCCCTGGCGACGGATGTGGCCCATGAACAACCTGCACCCCCAGCTGACTCAGTTCCACCTCAAAGACGGAGGGGCCGCCCGAGGCTGGAAGTGGGTGAGAGCAGTGTTGGAGCGCCATCCAGATGCTCCAAGAGGGGCCGCCAATGACTTTATCACTGCCTGAGCCAGACATTCACCCTGCAAAGTATCCTGTCCCACATAGACAATCATTGGCACTGGTCTGCTGGACTAGCCTGACACCCCCCAATGTGGTGTCAGCACGGACATTTCATCTGCCATTACCTTCAACTCCAACTCCCTCCCCCCCACTTACTTGTAAATATTCACCAGCACAAATGCACAACCTGTAAATAAATGTCACTTACACACTCAATGATGTTTTGCCTCCATGTTTATTCACAAGATTGCCTTCAGAAACAGACGTAAACAGGTGCAGGGATCCTAGTCGTACATAATCATGGCGCTGCGGGAGTGACCTAGGGAAAATCAGAGACAGCAAACACACGTCAGGAAACAGATTCACACACATCACAACACACTGCACAGCAACATTCCACAAACTACACTCATCACAAAAGCATGGGATGAGAGGACACACATCATGGAGACTTGTATGTCCAAAGAAATGAAGACACACATATGCAACCATCACAAACCAGAACACACAGCTGATGCACCCCACATCCACACAACACCAGCAAACATACATAAGGCATTGTCAACCGGCACAAGAGATAGTTACTCACATTCAAGGGAAGTAGCGATCAATGAGCTGGCGCCTCTGGTCCACACCTTCCTCCTCACCACTATCCTCATCAGTCGACATGGGTGGGATGGGAGGCCGAGGAACTTCTTCGTCTTCAGGGTCCAAGAGCAGTTCAATGTCATTGCGCACGGCCAGGTTGTGGAGCATGCAGCAGGCAATCACGATCCTACATACTTTGCCTGGTGAGTAAGGCAGGGCCCCTCCGGTCTTATCAAGGCACCGAAACCTAGACTTTAGCAGTCCAAAGGTACGTTCAATCACTCTCCGTGTCCTTCCATGTGCATCATTGTAGCGCATTTCACCCGCTGTTATAGGATTACGTATGGGACTCAGGAGCCAGGGCCGGTTTGGGTACGCCGAGTCGCCTATGTAGGGGGATGACAGACACAAATATCACAACAAGATATGGTGGGTATCCCATGCCACACAGAGATCACAAAAGTCCCCACTGCACACTCACCAACAAGCCACGCTTGACCGGGTCGCAGATTTGCCATCAGTTGGGGGACAATACTGCTCCGCATGATGTGGGCGTCATGTGCGGAGCCTGGAAATCTTGCACACACATGGGAGATGATGTTGTTTGCCAGGCACACCACCTGCACGTTCAGCGAATGGAAGTGCTTGCGATTCCTAAAAACCTGCTCACGTGCCCGTGGTGGAATGATAGCGATATGTGTGCCATCAATTGAACCCAATACGTGTGGTATCTGGCCCAGTGCATAGAAGTCTGCTTTGACTGCTGGCAACTCTTCCGGCCGTGGGAAATGGATGTAGTCATTCTTGTACAGCATCATAGCTCTTAAAACATCCCGAAGTACCGTGCTGAACATGGACTGTGACATCCCCCCGGTATATCCAACTGTGTACTGAAAGGTGCCAGTAGCAAAGAAATGTAGTGCCGACATAACCTTTGCTGTGGGTGTAATAGAACCAGGATACGTCCTTCGTGGCTGCAGATGAGGAGACAATTGGGCAACAAGCTCCATCAACCGACGTCGATCCAGCCGGAATTTCCTAATCACCTCCTAGTCAACCATATCCTCCAGCACAGTGTATGGCCGATGCACATTTGGAGCCCTCCTGTGTGGGAGAGAGATGTAACTTGAGTCAACTTACAAACGACGCATACGTGTGCAACTCCATCACATGTAAGCCAACGTTAGCAAGAACTAAAATGTTTTGGAGAATGGTCATATGTGTGACATCTCTGATAGTTAATACAATACGGAGTGGCCCTTTAACAATCTGCAACCACTTGCAACAGGAAGTGTGTCAACACGTACAACGCAACTTAGTCACATGTGAACATTACTGACAATACGTGTGTCTTGACCCTAATGTTTAGAAGCCACATCACAGACACACACGCAAGTGCATGCACACAAACGATAATGATACACACACACCATGTCATCATGCACCAATGCCAACAACAATAATGTTGAGCATACGGTAATTACATGCATGGTGACACAACATCCAAGACACATACACTGAATGCATGTGTACCACCACCATTGTAGTCACCTCGCCAGAACCACACACTGACAACAGATTCATAATTTGGCCATACAGCCGTGATGTACTGTGTAGTTGTGAAGATGTAATAACGTCTGTAGGGTCACACCCGACGTCAACACGTCAAAATGCACATCTGTTGCACATTGTGTGCCCACCGATGGGCATAGTATGGACACACATGGAATAGTGAATGACATATGAAGTTTCCCTATCACGCTCACAACCCTCATGACGCAACTGCAGACAACACATCACGGTGCAGCGTCTGACAAGATAAAATCATTGGCGCCGCCATGGCGTTGCACAGCTTCCGCTACTTTCCAATGGCCATACGCGGCCAGCGGCCCTCTTCCCATTGGCTGCATGTGCACGACCGTCACGGGCACACATCGGCAACCGCACGTGCAAGCTTCCTGCACGGAAGCTTCAGTTGCAACAATGTACTATCACTGGCGCCACCATGGCGGTGCACGTACTCAGCGGGGGAGGTGCAGGCCTATACACCCTTTAGATGTACTCAATGGACATGGCAGTTCATGTCCCCTCTTACAGTCACATTGCATCATCCACCGTACACTGGCCGGAGCGGCCGGGCCTAGGACGGCCATGCCGGCCATGTCCACAACCGCCGTGCCAGGCCGGCCCTAGGACGGCCGTGCCGGCCATGTCCACAACCGCCGTGCCAGGCCGGGCCTAGGACGGCCATGCCGGTCATGTCCACAACCGCCGTGCCAGCCATGTCCACAACCGCCGTGCCAGGCCGGGCCTAGGACGGCCGTGCCGGCCATGTCAGGCACGGCAGTGGCTGACATGGCCGGCCCGCCGGTCCTAGGCCGGGATGGTCCGGCCGGTGGACGGTGGATGATGCAATGTGACTGTAAGAGGGGACATGAACTGCCATGTCTATTGACTACATCCAAAGGGTGTGTAGGCCTGCACCTCCCCCGCAGAGTACGTGCACCGCCATGGTGGCGCCAGTGATAGAACATTGTTGCAACTGAAGCATCCGTGCCTGAAGCTTGCACGTGCGGTTGGCGATGTGTGACCGTGACGGTCCGTGCACATGCAGCCAATGGGAAGAGGGCCGCTGGCCGCGTATGCCCAATCGAAAGTAGCGGAAGCAGTGCACCGCAACACCAGGGCCAGTCATTGGCCCTTTTACGAACACGCATCCAGGGCTGACCAATTGCTGGCGACGTATGCCACTGACACGTGCTGAGGGCCCTATATATGTGTGTTGTCCAAAAGCACACATCCTACCCTGGGAACCAGTGCTGCCTGTTCACCTCGACCTGCTGCTGCTGCTGAGCTGACCACCGACTGCTGCCTGTGACCATCACCTCGACCTGCTGCTGAGCTTACCACCGACTGCTGCCTGTGACCATCACCTCGACCTGCTGCTGCTGCTGAGCTGACCACCAACTGCTGCCTGTGACCATCACCTCGACCTGCTGCTGCTGCTGAGCTGACCACCGACTGCTGCCTGTGACCATCACCTCAACCTGCTGCTGCTGCTGAGCTGACCACCGACTGCTGCCTGTGACCATCACCTCGACCTGCTGCTGAGCTGACCACCGACTGCTGCTCTAGTGCCATACTCCGTGATCTTGCCATGTCGAGAGCCAAAGAGATCCGGTCTCGTCCCTTCACCGCCGCGGAGCTTGATGTCCTCGTGGACGGTGTGCTCCGCAACTATGGACGGCTCTACGGCGCACCCGGACAGGTGGTAAGTGCAGTGTGGGACATGTTGGTGTGCATGAGGGGGCCAATGACTCCTGGCTACTGCAATCTTAGCTGTGTAGTGTGGGCTCGACATATTTTCAGGATTGTGCATGGCGGATGACAGATACGTGTTGCCCCTATCTGTGTGACAGGCCAACTGTCCACTGACTTACACCCTTTTGTCTCCCATCATGGTAGGTCAAGCTGCACCTTCGCAAGGACGTGTGGAGGAGCATTGCACGTGAAGTACGGGCATTGGGGGTGTGCAACAGACGACATACACACTGCCACAAACGCTGGGACGACATTTCCAGGCTGAGCAAGAATGTAGCGGAAGTGACACTGGGGATGATTCCAAGGACGCCACGTCTGGCCCGATGCTCCATGACCCCTCTCATGCACCGTATCATTGCTGTGACGCATCCTGACCTGTCCGAACGGCTGAGTGTCGATCAACAGCAAACTAGCTGTGAGCATACTGTCTGTGTAGGAAACTTGTGAGTGCAATGCATGTATTGGTGCACAGACAAAGTATTGAGTTCCGTGGTGCGTATGTATCTCTGCTATGCCATGTTGGTCACATTGGGTGGGTGTAATTTGACATCCAGGTCCGGAATGTTGACACGCCACTTGCTTAGTAGTTGAGTGTTGAAGCACATGCCGTAGTGGTCCGTGGCCCCATGGCAAGACATGTGTGCACATGTACGTGCTCCTGCCCTGTCCGCATGCTGTACATGTGTCACGGCCACCAACGATTATGTAATGTGAGGATGACTGGTAGAGGTGGACCGTGTGCAGGATGGGGGCTACAAGAACTTTGTGAGCTATGGAATTAGGGAATCCTTGTCCTTCTGTACGTGAGTGTGCCCATGACTTACACCTCTTTTATGTGCATTTCAGCTATGACAGAGGACACTCTGCCACAGACGGAGGAGATTAGTCGAGGCAATGAGTCCGGGTCAGACTTCGCACACACGCAGACTGACACAGAGGAGGGCAGCGCCGGAGAGGGGGACAGGACCGTCCCTGAGGACTCGCATGTGGAGACACCATAGTCCTCATCTTCGGAAAATCTTGGTGAGCCAGCACTGTTGTCACAGACTGGGAGTGGGCAATCAACACCTTCTGTCGGAACACAGCACACAGGGCCCACACTTCCGCCAACTGCACCATGTACTGTTCGTGCACGCAGGAGTAGGGGGAGCAGAGTGGCGTTCGGTGCAGGTACCGCTGCCCCTGCCACGGTGAGCCAAAATGCACTGTGTGCTGAGGCCGTTGATCTGCTGCGACAGCTGTGTGTGGGGCAGACCAATATGACAAATGCTTTCCAAGACCATGATAGGAAGTTGGGGCAGGTGGTGGCATTCATGGAAGGGATGCATGGCGATCTTGCTGGTCTACACAGGACAGTGCAGTCATTGGCAAGCAGTGTGTCGTCTGCAATAGTACAGTTGCATGGGCAGGGTGCTACTTCTGTTTCCCCATCTACACCACTGGATGTCTCAGGGGGTAGTGATTATTCTGAGCAGGACTCTAATACAGGTTATTGCACTAGAAGCAGCGTCAGACAGCACGTCAGGGCACGGAGGGCACAGACACCATCCCCTAGGTCAGAAAAATCTGTTCACGAAGACAACGTCAGATACACTGGAGTACACACACAGGATTCACAAGTGTTGTTGGGGGACATGCCTTCACATGCTACACAGGCATTCAACACAAAAGGTACTCCCAAGGCAAGGGATACTCACAAGTCCATGGACAGTCCCTTGGACAAGGCCACTCAAAAGACAAAGGCACCTCAAAAGAGCAGGGAAAGTCCCAAGGGCAGGCCCACAACAGAGGAAAGTGCCACTCCCAAGGACAGGTACAAGGACAGTCAAAAGACAAAGGCACCTCCTAAGTGCAGGGAGAGTCCCAAGGGCAGGCCCACAACAGAGGAAAGGGCCACTCCCAAGGACAGGGACAGGGACAGTCAAAAGACAAAGGCACCTCCTAAGAGCAGGGAGAGTCCCAAGGGCAGGCCCACAACAGAGGAAAGGGCCACTCCCAAGGAAAGGGACAGTCAAAAGACAAAGGCACCTCCTAAGAGCAGGGAGAGTCCCAAGGGCAGGCCCACAACAGAGGAAAGGGCCACTCCCAAGGACAGGGACAGGGACAGTCAAAAGACAAAGGCACCTCCTAAGAGCAGGGAGAGTCCCAAGGGCAGGCCCACAACAGAGGAAAGGGCCACTCCCAAGGACAGGGACAGGGACAGTCAAAAGACAAAGGCACCTCCTAAGAGCAGGGAGAGTCCCAAGGGCAGGCCCACAACAGAGGAAAGGGCCACTCCCAAGGACAGGGACAGGGACAGTCAAAAGACAAAGGCACCTCCTAAGAGCAGGGAGAGTCCCAAGGGCAGGCCCACAACAGAGGAAAGGGCCACTCCTAAGGACAGGGACAGGGACAGTCAAAAGACAAAGGCACCTCCTAAGAGCAGGGAGAGTCCCAAGGGCAGGCCCACAACAGAGGAAAGGGCCAATCCCAAGGACAGGGACAGGGACAGTCAAAAGACAAAGGCACATCCTAAGAGCAGGGAGAGTCCCAAGGACAGACACACAACAGAGCAAGGTCTATCTCCCAAGGGCAGGGACACACACAGAGAGCAGGTGTCTACTGGAGACAGGTACACCACAGACGACAAGTCTGCTGGCAGGAACAGGGCACCGACCAAGGCACAGGCAAAATCCAGAGACAACACTCCACCTACGGATAAGGCACTTCCTACGGACAAGGCTTCTACCATGGACAATGGCGCAGTCAAGGACAGGCATACATCACCCCTGGCTGCACTGCGGCTGATGTTTTCGAATGTACGCCAAACAGATGTCTCCGCGGCGGAGTCCCCCCATACCTCTACTCCCATCTAGGCCAGTCAGAAGCAGAGGAGGGAGTCCCCTGTTGTTGCATCCCCCATTACACATGAATCTGAGTCCAGACGGCAGGCACACAGCAAACGACAAGCAGGCTCCAGCACGTCCCCAGAAACCCGATCCCCGGCTGCAGATGCTCCACCTATGGTGGGTGATATTTGTTTAGAGTCACCACTACTTGCCAGTCCTGTCCTGTCCAGGGTGCACTCACATATCCCTAAGAAACGCAGACACACACCATTGACACCTGCCCACCCCGATGTCGCTCAAGGTCAGCTATCCCCAGCTCCCACGGCCACCCTGCCTCCTGGCCCATACAGCCCTGTGGCTCATCATTTCAGTGGTCCCAGTGCCGCAGGTGCAGTTGACTCTCATGTATCAGATAGTGCCACTGTGTCTGTTGTTTGCTATCATGCATCATGTAGTAGCACAGTCTCCGTTGTGCCCTCTCCTGTTGCAGGTCCTGGCAGTGTATCTGGGTCTATGGCACATGTGTCAGTGAGTAGATCTGTGGCTGTGTCGCACACTCCTGTTTCTGGTGCTGGCAGTCTGTCTGGGTCAGTGGCTCACGTGTCAGTCACTATATCTGAGGCTGTGTCTCACATTCCTGTTGCTGGTGCTGGCAGTGTGTCTGGGTCTGTGGCCCATGTGTCTGTCACTCGGGCTGTGGCTGTGTCTCACATTCCTGTTTCTGGTGCTGGCAGTGTGTCTGGGTCTGTGGCCCATGTGTCTGTCACTCGGGCTGTGGCTGTGTCTCACATTCCTGTTTCTGGTGCTGGCAGTGTGTCTGGGTCTGTGGCCCATGTGTCTGTCACTCGGGCTGTGGCTGTGTCTCACACTCCTGTTTCTGGTGCTGGCAGTGTGTCCGAGGCAGGTAGTTCACGCAGTCCACCTGATTCTGTGATGTGAGGTGCTGATCACTTCACTCACATGTTATTTCACATGGTGTGTCCATTGTCCATTGAGAACAGCCTTGCACTGTTGTGGTCCCTGGGATGGGTTGGTTGGGACACGTACTTGTGCTGCCTCTGATGTACCTGCTCTGTAGTCCACAATGCCCTGTTGCTGTTCTGATACTGCATTCTGCCCTCTCGTTTACTGCCAATGATGTACCTGCTCTGTTAAGCACAATGCCCTGTTGCTGTTCTGATACTGCATTCTGCCCTCTCGTTTTCTGCCAATGATGTACCTGCTCTGTTAAGCACAATGCCCTGTTGCTGTTCTGATACTGCATTCTGCCCTCTCACGTGCTGCCTCTGATGTACCTGCTCTGTTAAGCACAATGCCCTGTTGCTGTTCTGATACTGCATTCTTCCCTCTCGTTTACTGCCAATGATGTACCTGCTCTGTTAAGCACAATGCCCTGTTGCTGTTCTGATACTGCATTCTGCCCTCTCACGTGCTACCTCTGATGTACCTGCTCTGTTAAGCACAATGCCCTGTTGCTGTTCTGATACTGCATTCTGCCCTCTCGTTTACTGCCAATCATGTACCTGCTCTGTTAAGCACAATGCCCTGTTGCTGTGCTGATACTGCATTCTGCCCTCTCGTTTACTGCCAATGATGTACCTGCTCTGTTAAGCACAATGCCCTGTTGCTGTTCTGATACTGCATTCTGCCCTCTCACGTGCTGCCTCTGATGTACCTGCTCTGTTAAGCACAATGCCCTGTTGCTGTTCTGATACTGCATTCTGCCCTCTCACGTGCTGCCTCTGATGTTCATGCTCTGTGTAGGAGAGTAGGGTCTGCTATCCTATGGTCACCCCAAATTTTTGCTTTTTGCTTCACTGGTTTATGACTTAATGTGGCTGTGGGCCTGCTAATCAGACCCACAGCCTGCTGTTCTCTCTCTAAATTGTTACCCATGTACTTTAGGTGCATAACGACATTGGAACTGGTTCACCTTATTGGCCCCTGTAACAGTGTGTCCAGGTACCCAGGGCATAGGTGCTTCCAATGCCTACCAGGGGCTGCAGCATGTATTGTGCCACCCCTGGCCTGGCCTCCATATTTGACACAACTGGCTGATCACTCAGCTGGGGTAAGTCGGTGTGACCACCCCTTACTTAGGTGTAGTATGCCTATACCTAACCTAAAATGGACACATATGTTCCTATCAGTCACTCCTATGGAAGGCTTCATCAATCCTGGAGGCAGAGTGCTTGGAAATATGTGAGATGGTGCTCTGGCATGAGCTGAGCCTGTCTGCAGCTTTCGGAACCATGTCCTTTAGCTGTTTCATGATACTGCCATACCATATACTCTTAAGTGCATTATGAACCTCGCGGTTAAATGCTATCTTGGGTTTGGCTTTATCAAAACATGTCGAGTAAGGTGTCATACGAATTGGAATACTACCCCCTCGCCAGTTCTGGCGACGGGGGTAGCATTCCACCCTTCTAGAGGGACATGACATGTACCTAGCCTGAACCCCGGTTAAAGTTAAACAGAGCCTCAGCATCACAAAATGGATGCTGCCACCACAGACACAAGTCTGACCTCCTGCTTCTGGGAGTCCTTCCAGCGAGGGCAGCTTGGACAAAGGGTTTCCTGCCTGGGGAGGTGCTAGCACCACTCCAGACAGGATTTTGTGTATTGGGTAGGACAGGGCTGAATAGAATCAGACATGCCTGGGGCACACAAGGTGTCCCTGTGCATAGGCCAGTTCAAACCGGTGCTGGGGCTTTCCAGCCCCAGTCCTGGTGCGAAACTGGACAAAGGAAAGGGGGTGTAACCACCCCCCTTCCTGGTTCCACCCAGAGGAGGGACCTAGTAGGTGATCCGGCCCCCCAGATTCGAATATGAGTGGGAGCTGTGTCCTGAGACTTCAGATCATCCTGAATCAACTTGAAATACAGAAGAAGACTGGACTTCGACATTCTGCTGCACAGAAGACAGAAGAGAATCTCCCTTGTGACCACCCTGTGAACACAGGAACCAACCAGCAACTTGACATCTGCTTTGCCGCCGCCTCCCGCCGGAGCCCGAGCCCAGAGCCTGACAAGACCCAGACTCCCAGACTTCTCACAGCCCGATCCACAGTCCCTGCAAAGAAGGGACCCGTGGAGGCACCGAGAGACGTGGGACTGGACCTCTTGAAAGACCCCCGAGAAGCTGACTGCGCAGCACCTGAGGCACCCTCGACGCTGTGCTTTGGGGTTTGAGAAGCCCCAACCTCGAGCAGCCCTTGCACCGAAGATCAGCCCCCCAGCATCTCCACGATTTGCGTGGGGCCCTTTTGCACTGTGCCACTTGACGCGCCATCCCGGCCACTTGCCACGTGGCTAGCGGCCATCTTGGCGATGAAAACAACAAACTACACCGCTGATCTGGTTGCTCCAGATTGGCCCCATCTCCCCTGAAAAGGAGCACCCGCTCTGACCTTGCTGGTCCGAGTGAGAAGCTTGAATCACTTCCTGCGTGGCTAGCTTTAGCCAAGGCCTGTTTGCTCCAATCAAGTTGCCGACACCGCCATCAGCGAGAGCCTACGTGGGACAGCTCGTGACCGACTCCTGGACATCCTTGACCTCTTCGTGTCCACGTGGCTGCATAGACAATCTTCACAACATCACCTGTTTGCACCCGACATCGCCTGGTTCCGTCCTGGTTCCACGGTAGTCACTGGCTAGTGACTTTGAACATTGTCCCCTCTGCTTTCAGGTCTTCACCTCTTCAGATCCACCCTTGGATCCACCGGAACTCTTCACATCGAGCCGCCTGCAGCATCTTCAGCTCCAAGCACCATCGACCTGCATGACGAAACCCGACACTACTTCGACCCTGTGCACCCGCTTCCTGTGGGTGAGGTAACTCAGCAACGCCGGTGTTCCCACACTGGTATACACCTCTAGTGTCTGTGTCTAAAGTTTCATCCTTCTAGGTCACTCGGAAGTTTCCTTAATAACTAACTTTGTAACTTTTACGCACCATTGCCATTGCATTGGTAAAGCGTGCACTTTCCGCACTGCACCCGAGTCCCGCGGGCCTTTCCCGACTTCTTCACTGCTAGTCCCGAACAGCTCCAGCGATTCCCCAGGCCCTAGGCCTCTTCACTTTCCCCATAGTGGTTCTTATACCACTATTTTAGTATATGGTTTAGGTGGCCCCTAGGGCTCATCCATAATTGTGCAACTTTTGTGTATTTAAACTGTGTTTTGTTTTAACGCATTTGCTTCTGTGCTCATAAAGAGTATCAGGGTTATTTGTAGAAATAAATCTATATATACTTTCAATATATATCTGTGTGGTGTCCTTTCATTTGGTATTCAAGGGATTGTGTATGGTAAAACAGCTTGCTTCACATGCCTTTACAGAGTTTAGCCTTAGACTGCTTAGTCCATGCTACCCCTAGGATAGCTTGTCTATAAGGTTGACTTTACAACCTGCACCATAAGGGATGCTTGGCATGGTACAAGGTGATCACTAGAACTAGTGAGCATCATATACCAGGCCAACTTCTCACATTGGTGGCATCGGTGGGATTTGAGCTTGCTGTTGTTTTACCATTACAATCTTTGAAAATATCATTTGAAAGATCATACAGGTACCTGATAGGTACACTAAAACAAGACTAGATATACTTAAGTTCTACTGAACTTAGTTGTTGTAGAGGATAGGGAGTAGCACACCCTGACTACAACTACTAGATAGGTTTTGTAGGAAAACACAAGTGTAGGTAGATTGCAACACATCCACCACACTAGAGCAATGTCTGGAGCAGAGGGATCCACTGGAACCATCTCTGTTGAGAGTGACCCTCCAAGGGCACCATCCAAATTTGCTATCTTTCCATTTAAGGAACTGAGGCAACTGTGTTCCATGAGAGGAATCAAAACAGGTCCTACTCCTACAGCAGGACACCTCAGAGAGCTGTTAGACCAGTCTGAAGCTCTAAAGAACTCCAAACCAGGCCCCTCAGGGACTGGAGATGGAGGATGTCCCACTGAAGATGATAACCCTGATGCCCCTGCCCCTGTCATCCAGATAGATGAGGAAGACTAGACCCCTGGGAATTCTCAGCCTGAGGAAGAAGAAGAGGGGGGGGTGGAAGAAAGGGATTCTGATGATGGTAGAGATAGCCAGGTGTTAGTCAGCAGGCTTAACCAGGCTAACTCAAGCTTATTTGGGACTGAAGGTGGGTCCAACCCATTCAGACCCCCAAATGGACATAACCAGGAGCATAGGAGGAGGAGGAATCACTCAGGTGAGTCCAATACTTCCCATGTTTCTAGAGGTTCTCATGGCAACTCCAGAAGGGAGCTGACTAGCCCTCAGAGAAGGGAACATGAGGCCAAAATGAGAGAGGCTGAACTTAGGATCCAGAGACAAGAATTAGAAGTTGCCCTGGTCAAAGAGAAACTTGCTAGAGCAAGGCAGCCTAGAGAGAGTGGATTAGAATCCACTGGTGGCAGCACTATCCCTAAGGATAAAGACAGGTCCTATGACAATAGAAACCTGAGTAAGATTGTGCCCCCCTACAAAGTTGGGGATGATATCCACAAATGGATAACTGCACTTGAGAGAGCTTGCAAAGTACAGCAGGTCCCTCAGGAGCAGTGGGCAGCAATCTTGTGGCTCTCCTTTGAAGGTAGAGGCCGAGACAGACTCCTCACAGTTAGTGATGGGGATTCTAGAAACTACCTGGTCCTGAAGAGTGCTCTGATTGATGGGTTAGGCTTAACCACTGAACAGTACAGGTTAATGTTCAGAGACACCCAGAAGACACAGACTCAGGACTGGTCTGAATTTAATGAATGTGCCACTAAGGCTCTGGAGGGCTGGTTGCTGGGAAGTAAGGTTACAGACTATGAAGGATTGTACAATTTGCTTATGAGAGAACAGATTTTAAATAACTGTCAGAACCAGCAGTTACATCAACATTTGGTTGACTCAGATCTAACCTCTCCCCAAGAATTGGGAAAGAGGGCAGACAAATGGGTTAGAACCAGAGTTAAGCAAAAGAACCAGAACCAGAACCAGGGTGGTGACCAAAAGAAAACAGACCAGAAGGGTGGGGAGCAGAAAGCTAAAGACCAGAAGTCTTCAACAGGGCCCCAAACTAATACTGAGGGTGGGTCCCAAACTTCCAAGAAGAAGAAGAAAGAAGGTCAAAGAAAACCCTGGTGTAGCTTTTGCAAAAACACCACTCACTGGACAAGTGATTGTAAAAAGGGTGGAGCCCCCAACACTGCAGCCCCTAAGGCACCTGCACCCACTAGTACAGTTGGCAGTGTTGGTCCACAGACTAAGGGGATAGTGGGTATCACCTTGGGAACTGATGGAGATTCTGACCTAGTCAGAGTCCCCACACAGGCTGTTCTGATTTGTGATGGAGGAGATTGATTTTTCCCCTACTGTCAGTCCCAATAATTTGGGCAAGTACAGACAGACACCTTTAAATAATGAAAAAGTGGCTCAAGCATACAGGGACACATGTGCCAGTGTCACCATGGTGACGCCTAGCTTTGTGGACCCTGGACAGTACATACCAGGTGATAATTACCTGGTGACCAATGCCAGCAATGTCACTACTACACATAGTGTGGCAATTGTTAACTTTTCCTGGGGAGGGGTAACTGGCCTAAAAAGAGTTGTGGTTAGTGCTGATCTCCCAGTAGAATGTTTGTTGGGCAATGACCTGGAGAGCTCTCTATGGTCAGAAGTTGAGTACAGGACTCATGCAGAGATGTTAGGGATATCATCACATGTCCTTGCTGTGACCAGGTCACAGGCCAAAAAGTGCCTCTCTGAACCTCAGGTCTTGGATCCTGGAACAATGGACCAAGTACCTTCCAAGACAAGGAACAGGAGGGCAAAGGCTGTGCCTTCCCAAATGCCTACAAGTGAGGATCAGCCTTCACAGAAAGATGATTCTGAGACCCCTGAAGGAACTGTCCCTATAGAGCTTGAACCTGATCAGGTTGAGTTTCTGGGGGCAAAGGGACCTTCTAGGGCAGACTTGGGGCAGGCTCAGTTATCCTGTCCTTCTCTTGAACCCCTCAGACAGCAGGCTGCTGCTGAGGCTGCTGGGAATGCTCAAGGTACCCATAAGGTTTATTGGGATGATGGGCTCCTTTATTCAGAGGGTAGAGACCCCAAGCCTGGTACAACCAGGAGGTTGGTCATACCTCTGCAATTTAGGGGCTTCCTTCTTACCTTGGCACACGATATTCCCTTAGCAGGACACCTAGGCCAGAACAAAACATGGGACAGACTTGTCTGTCACTTTCACTGGCCTCACATGTCAGAGGATACAAAGGAGTTTTGTCGCTCCTGTGTAACCTGCCAAGCAAGTGGCAAAGCAGGTGGTACCACAAAGGCCCCCCTAATACCATTACCTGTGGTGGGGGTGCCCTTTGAAAGGGTAGGGATTGACATTGTTGGACCAATGGATCCCCCTACAGCATCTGGGCACAGATTCATACTGGTGGTGGTGGACCATGCCACCAGGTACCCAGAGGCAATTCCACTTAGGACCACAACAGCACCTGTTGTGGCCAGGGCCTTACTTGGAGTTTTCTCCAGAGTGGGGTTTCCTAAGGAGGTAGTATCTGATAGAGGTGTACACTTCATGTCAGGATACTTGACAGCTATGTGGAAGGAATGTGGTGTCAACTATAAGTTCACCACGCCCTATCATCCACAATGCAATGGGCTTGTTGAGAGATTCAACAAGACCCTAAAGGGCATGATCAAAGGATTACCTGAGAAGCTCAGGCGAAGATGGTATATCCTTCTGCCCTGCCTTCTGTTTGCTTACAGAGAGGTTCCACAAAAAGGTGTTGGCTTCAGCCCCTTTGAATTGTTGTTTGGACACCCTGTAAGAGGACCCCTATGTCTGGTGAGGGAAGGATGGGAGTTACCTCTCAAAAAGCCCAAGCAAGACATAGTGGACTATGTACTTGGTCTCCGCTCCAGGATGGCTGAGTATATGGAGAAGGCATCCAAAAACCTTGAGGCTAGCCAGGAATTACAGAAAGCCTGGCATGACCAAAAGGCTGTCCTGACTGGGTAACAGCCTGGACAGAAGGTATGGGTGTTGGAGCCAGTGGCCCCAGCAGCACTCCAAGACAAATGGTCTGGACCCCATACAATCCTTGAGAAAAAGGGAGAGGTTACCTACTTGGTGGACCTTGGAACTCCCAGGAGCCCCAACAGGGTGCTCCATGTTAACAGGCTGAAAGCATATGTTGACAGGGCAGACATGGGCTTGCTCATGGCTACAGATGAGGGGCAGGAGGAAGAGAGTGACCCTCTCCCAGACCTACTGACTCAGAACCCTGAGGATGGCTCAGTTGATGGTGTGGCCTTAGATGGCAGCCTCACTGAACATCAGCAACATGACTGTAGACAGGTTTTTCCGTCATATCGACATATGTTCTCCCTGACACCCAGTCAGACTAACTGGTGTACCCATGTGGTGGACACTGGTGATAGTCTTCCTGTAAAGAACAACATTTACAGGCAGCCTGACCATGTCAGAGACTGTATCAAGGCTGAGGTGCAAAAGATGCTGGAGTTAGGTGTCATTGAGCCTTCAGAGAGCCCCTGGGCTAGCCCAGTGGTTCTGGTCCCCAAACCTCACACCAAAGATGGAAAGAGAGAGATGAGGTTCTGTGTGGATTACAGAGGACTCAATGCTGTCACCAGGACAGATGCACACCCAATTCCAAGGGCAGATGAGCTCATAGACAAATTGGCTTCTGCCAAGTATTTGAGCACATTTGACTTGACAGCTGGCTACTGGCAAATCAGGTTAGCCGAGGAGTCTAAAGCCAAGACAGCATTTTCTACCCCCAGTGGGCATTACCAGTTTGTGGTGATGCCCTTTGGTTTGAAAAATGCACCTGCCACCTTCCAAAGGTTGGTGAATCAAGTCCTTACTGGGTTGGATGACTTTTGTGCAGCATATCTGGACGATATTGCTGTCTTTAGCTCCACCTGGGAGAATCACCTGGTCCACCTGAAGGGAGTGCTAGAGGCTCTGCAAAAGGCAGGCCTCACTATCAAGGCAACCAAGTGCCAGATAGGGCAGAGTAAGGTTGTGTACTTGGGCCACCTTGTGGGTGGAGGCCAAGTTCAACCACTGGAGAGTAAGATTCAGACCATAAAGGACTGGACTCCTCCAACTACCCAGACTCAGGTCAGAGCTTTCTTGGGCCTGACTGGGTACTACAGGAAGTTTGTTAAGAACTATGGGTCCATTGTGACTCCTCTTAATGATCTGACATCCAAGAAGATGCCCAAAAAGGTTCAGTGGACAGAATACTGTCAAAAGGCATTTGATGACCTGAAGAAGGCCATGTGCTCTGCACCTATCCTGAAGAGTCCTGACTACTCAAGAGAGTTTATTGTCCAAACAGATGCTTCTGAGTTGGGAGTGGGAGCTGTGCTTTCACAACTTAATGTAGATGGTCAAGACCAGCCCATTACTTTCATTAGCAGAAGGCTGACCCCCAGAGAGAAACGTTGGTCAGCCATTGAGAGGGAGGCCTTTGCTGTGGTGTGGGCCCTGAAGAAGTTGAGACCATACTTGTTTGGCACTCACTTCAAGATTCAGACCGACCATAAGCCCCTCTTATGGCTTAATCAGATGAAGGATGAAAACCCCAAACTGCTCAGGTGGTCCATTTCCCTACAGGGGATGGACTTTACAGTGGAGCACCGCCCAGGGACTGACCATGGTAATGCAGATGGTCTCTCCAGGTACTTCCACTTAGAACATGAAGACACAACTGGTCAAGGTTAGTCTAATGTCCCTGCGTTTGGGGGGGGTTGTGTAGGAGAGTAGGGTCTGCTATCCTATGGTCACCCCAAATTTTTGCTTTTTGCTTCACTGGTTTATGACTTAATGTGGCCGTGGGCCTGCTAATCAGACCCACAGCCTGCTGTTCTCTCTCTAAATTGTTACCCATGTACTTTAGGTGCATAACGACATTGGAACTGGTTCACCTTATTGGCCCCTGTAACAGTGTACCCAGGTACCCAGGGCCTAGGTGCTTCCAAGGCCTACCAGGGGCTGCAGCATGTATTGTGCCACCCCTGGCCTGGCCTCCATATTTGACACAACTGGCTGATCACTCAGCTGGGGTAAGTCGGTGTAACCACCCCTTACTTAGGTGTAGTATGCCTATACCTAACCTAAAATGGACACATATGTTCCTATCAGTCACTCCTATGGAAGGCCTCATCAATCCTGGAGGCAGAGTGCTTGGAAATATGTGAGATGGTGCTCTGGCATGAGCTGAGCCTGTCTGCAGCTTTCGGAACCATGTCCTTTAGCTGTTTCATGATACTGCCATACCATATACTCTTAAGTGCATTATGAACCTCGCGGTTAAATGCTATCTTGGGTTTGGCTTTATCAAAACATGTCGAGTAAGGTGTCATACGAATTGGAATACTACCCCCTCGCCAGTTCTTGTGACGGGGGTAGCATTCCACCCTTCTAGAGGGACACGACATGTACCTAGCCTGAACCCCGGTTAAAGTTAAAATGAGCCTCAGCATCACAAAATGGATGCTGCCACCACAGACACAAGTCTGACCTCCTGCTGCTGGGAGTCCTTCCAGCGAGGGCAGCTTGGACAAAGGGTTTCCTGCCTGGGGAGGTGCTAGCACCACTCCAGACAGGATTTTGTGTATTGGGTAGGACAGGGCTGAATAGAATCAGACATACCTGGGGCACACAAGGTGTCCCTGTGCATAGGCCAGTTCAAACCGGTGCTGGGGCTTTCCAGCCCCAGTCCTGGCGCGAAACTGGACAAAGGAAAGGGGGTGTAACCACCCCCCTTCCTGGTTCCACCCAGAGGAGGGACCTAGTAGGTGATCCGGCCCCCCAGATTCGAATAAGAGTGGGAGCTGTGTCCTGAGACTTCAGATCATTCTGAATCAACTTGAAATACAGAAGAAGACTGGACTTCGACATTCTGCTGCACAGAAGACGGAAGAGAATCTCCCTTGTGGCCAAGGAGTGACCACCCTGTGAACACAGGCACCAACCAGCAACTCGACATCTGCTTTGCTGCCCCCTCCCGCCGGAGCCCGAGCCCAGAGCCTGACAAGACCCAGACTCCCAGACTTCTCACAGCCCGATCCACAGTCCCTGCAAAGAAGGGACCCATGGAGGCACCGAGAGACGTGGGACCGGACCTCTTAAAAGACCCCCGAGAAGCTGACTGCGCAGCACCTGAGGCACCCTCGACGCTGTGCTTTGGGGTTTGAGAAGCCCCAACCTCGAGCAGCCCTTGCACCGAAGATCAGCCCCCTAGCATCTCCACGATCTGCGTGGGGCCCTTTTGCACCGTGCCCCTCGATGTGCCATCCCGGCAACTTGCCACGTGGCTAGCGGCCATCTTGGCAATGAAAACGATGAACTATACCACTGATCTGGTTGCTCCAGATTGGCCCTTGCTCCCCTGAAAAGGAGCACCCGCTCTGACCTTGCTGGTCCGAGTGAGAAGCTTGAATCACTTCCTGCGTGGCTTGCTTTAGCCAAGGCCTGTTTGCTCCAATCAAGTTGCCAACACCGCCATCAGCGAGAGCCTACGTGGCACAGCTTGTGACCGACTCCTGGACGTCCTTGACCTCTTCGTGTCCACGTGGCTGCAGAGACAATCTTCACGACATCACCTGTTTGCACCCGACATCGCCTGGTTCCGTCCTGGTTCCACGGTAGTCACTGGCTAGTGACTTTGAACATGGTCCCCTCTGCTTTCAGGTCTTCACCTCTTCAGATCCACCCTTGGATCCACCGGAACTCTTCACATCGAGCCGCCTGCAGCATCTTCAGCTCCAAGCACCATCGACCTGCGTGACGAAACCCGACACTACTTTGACCCTGTGCACCCGCTTCCTGTGGGTGAGGTAACTCAGCAACGCCGGTGTTCCCACACTGGTATACACCTCTAGTGTCTGTGTCTAAAGTTTCATCCTTCTAGGTCACTCGGAAGGTTCCTTAATAACTAACTTTGTAACTTTTACGCACCATTGACATTGCATTGGTAAAGCGTGCACTTTCCGCACTGCACCCGAGTCCCGCGGGCCTTTCCCGACTTCTTCACTGCTAGTCCCGAACAGCTCCAGCGATTCCCCAGGCCCTAGGCCTCTTCACTTTCCCCATAGTGGTTCTTATACCACTATTTTAGTATATGGTTTAGGTGGCCCCTAGGGCTCATCCATAATTGTGCAACTTTTGTGTATTTAAACTGTGTTTTGTTTTAACGCATTTGCTTCTGTGCTCATAAAGAGTATCAGGGTTATTTGTAGAAATAAATCTATATATATTTTCAATATATATCTGTGTGGTGTCCTTTCATTTGGTATTCAAGGGATTGTGTATGGTAAAACAGCTTGCTTCACATGCCTTTACAGAGTTTAGCCCAAGACTGCTTAGTCCATGCTACCCGTAGGATAGCTTGTCTATAAGGTTGACTTTACAACCTGCACCATAAGGGTTGCTTGGCATGGTACAAGGTGATCACTAGAACTAGTGAGCATCATATACCAGGCCAACTTCTCACACTCTGGTGCCCACTTTGCCCATGCTCACGCATACACTGTGATTATACCCCTATTATGTGCAATAAAGGTAGTCAATCATGTCTCGTGGTTTGTCGTTGTCATTCATGCTTGCGTACTACAAATGTGTATTTCTATTTGCTTCTCATCAGTGGTTTCGGTAACATGACACTCCCCCTCCCTACGTCACGACCCTTGCAGGTATTCCCCTCTATGCAGCCAATGGTTTGTGCCTTACCTGCGTCGGCGTCCATGGTGGGCCAAGACTAGGACGTGGTGGATCGCGAAGAGCATCGGGAAAGCGTGTAGCGCTGGGTCCATGGTGGCGAGCAGCTTGTGGTGGGTATCTCTGCTATGTATCTTTTCTTCGCTGTGGGGAATCCGCCGTGTTCAGACAGGTTGTTTTTCGGCTGCGGTTTTATGTGTAATTTCCGCCATCTTGATTTGGGGGACGGTCTTCGACGTCAGTACGTACGGCGGAGTCTCAGGATGTGTTCCGTCCGCCGCGTGGTCGGGTGTAGTTGGGCGGCGGTGCGTGCTTTTCCGTCGCGGATGGAAATTTGACACTGTTTCCTATCCTGATATGGCGGACGGAGTGTCCGCGGCAGGCGGACATGGAAAAGGCATTTTCTGCGTACTCCAGGGCCGCGGTAGCTCATCCGTCCGCCATCCTAAAGAGCCCCTAAGTCATAAACCAGTGAAGCAAAAAGCAAAAAGTTGGGGTGACCATAGGATAGCAGACCCTACTCTCCTACAGTTATGGCAGAAGTATACAGGGTAGCCGTGTGTTGTTTTGAGGGTAGGTGGCAATGTGGGGGTAGTTTTAGGGCAAGTGGAAAAGGCCAGTGTTTTGTGGGAACGTAGGACGGGAGTATTTTGGGGAAAGGGGCTATGGTTTTTAGGGTTAGTGTGGTGGGTGGGGTAGGTGGCAGTGCTCCAGGGTAGGGTGGCATGGAAAAGGGCTAGTCTGTTCTAACTCCTTTTTGTTGTTGTGTGTAGTCTTGGAGGGTAAATTCTGCTGGTTCTAGAGCTCTTGAACTGTCTAGTAACTACAGTATATGCTTGTTGCTTTAAGGCTCCAGTCAGGCTGTGGTTCAGTACACTTCTAGGGAGATAGTACATATGAAACAACTCAGAACCTTGTGGGCTGGATCCATATATTGAAGTCCCACTTACATAGAGTGGAGGTAACATGGTGCCCCTACCCCTCCCAGTTTGCATCATTCCTGTCCTATCTAACTCAGGCAGTCCTTGCAAGTGTAAAAACGGGCCCCCTTTCACAGGAGCAGCACAACGGAAACACGACGTTCTGCGGTGCTGTTCTGTATTTTTTTGTGTTTTCCAAATTATTGAATTTTGCAGGTATTTAACTGTTTACAGCAGGTGTCTCCAACCTTTTCTTTAGTGAAAGCTACTTCTGATCAGTAAAAATTGTTAGCTACTGGAGGCTTAACATCCCACGCAGTTACCACCCCCATGCCCATCTTCATTGCTTTACGCCTAATGTTCATAAAGCTAGACACTATGGCTTGAGCAAAATACTTTGACTAAGGGCCGTATGGCAGGGCTGCCATGTGTGTCAGTTAGAGTGCGGTCATTGTGGATGTATGAACAAGTGTGTACGTATGAATGTGATATATCTGTATGGGTGACTGAGAGCCCATGTTGTATGTACTTGCTGCAAAGGACATACCTTTCACCATATTTCGCACTGTTACACCTTGGATATAGGAGTTCCTAATACTCACTCCACCAGCATCCACCTTCCTTATTTTTAACGCTAACATTCCTCGGGAACTGGGACCACTGTATAGCTTTTAAAATGTCACTGTTCGAGGCATATGAACTGCAGATTGTACACTTTGCATACATCGCCATCTGGTGTTGGGCTCAGATGACTGCATGTTTTTTTTGTCTTCGAAGAAATCTTGTAGTCACGAGACCGGTGACTCCTTCTTCGGTGCAGAGTGCGCATGGGCTTTGGCTCCATTGTTAGATTGTTTTTTTCCGCCATCGGGTTTGGATGAAACTTGCTACAAAACAGAAAACATCTGTCGCTTTTTAAAGTTCCACCAATAAAAGCTTTTTGGGAATGGCTTAAAAGAATAATTCCACCAAGAGCTCCACCCTCCCCAGTGTGGAATTTCAATATAGTCCTTAACAGACTAATGCGCCCTCCATTTGAACCTCTACACAAGTGTGAATTACAATACCTTACTTGGAAAGTTGCATTTTTAGTCGCTATCACATCTCTTAGAAGAGTGAGCGAACTCCAGGCCTTAACCATACAAGAACCATTCTTACAAATTCATCACAACAAAGTGGTTCTTAGAACAAATCCTACTTTTTTACCCAAAGAAGTTTCTGCCTTCCATCTAAACCAGTCAGTTGAACTACCAGTATTCTTTCCTCAACAAGACTCAGTGGCAGAAAGAGCCCTACTTACTCTTGATATCAAAAGAGCACTGCTCTATTACATAGAAGGAACAAAACCATTTAGGAAAACCAAACAAATTTTCGTAGCTTTCTCCCCACCGCATAAAGGCAATCCTATATCTAAAACGGGAATTGCAAGGTGGATTGTAAAATGTATACACATATGCTACCTTAAAGCTAAATGCACATTACCAATTCCCCCTAGAGCTCATTCCACACGTAAACTAGGGGCATCTATGGCATTCTTAGGAAGTATTCCTCTAGATGACATATGAAAAGCAGCAACTTGGGCCACGCCACACACCTTCACAACACACTATTTTGTAGATGTGCAAGAAAAACAACAAGCTAGTGTGGGCCAGGCTGTATTAAAAACACTTTTTCAAACTACTGCAACAGATAGAGGTAGCCACCGCTAATGAGTATACTGCTATATAGTCTACGCAAAGTGTACAATCTGCAGCTCATATGCCTTGAACGGAAAATGCTACTTACCAGTATGCATCTGTTCTTGGCATGTAGAGCTGCAGAGTTGTACACGCCCACCCTCCTCCCCGGATACATCTATCTGATCCAGTATTATCTTAATTAGATACATCACGCATGGGCACTTCTCTATTGCTTACTACTCCATCTAACCCTACTGGTAAAACAATCTAACGATGGAGCCGAAGCCCATGCGCACTGTGCACCGAAGGAGGAGTCAGCGGTCTCGTGACTACAAGACTTCTTCGAAGACAAAAACAACATGCAATCATCCGAGCCCAACACCAGATGGCGATCTATGCAAAGTGTACAACTCTGCAGCTCTACATGCCAAGACCAGATGCATACTGGTAAGTAGCATTTTCCTTCAGGTCACTCACACTGCACACTCAGCAATACACCAGCTCCGCTGTAATCCAGGCGTAGAAGCACACCCGGGACACATTCAGTGTCACTGGGTGGGCCCGATGATGAAGCAGGCCACCAACTAGGTTGGTGAGTGAGGGCTCCATAAAGAAACCTAACAGTTTCCCCCTTCCTCATACAGTCCTGAGTCATGTATTATTCACACATAGGCTAGTACTCTTTTGATTAACATATAAAACCTGGGGATATGGACTAGCTACATAGTCCTCTCTCTCTCCTGGATAATTGAACATGTAGTACACTATCATACAATCTTTTTTATTAAATGGGAGAAATTTAAAGTGCAAACAAATGTTCTTCAAAAATGCTCATAATGTGGAAAAAAATTCTGCACTTTAAATTTGTCTCATTTTAAAACAAATTGCTGTATTTTTCAGTTATACTTATGACACGATGTCTACTGGCCACAGGGAGTCGGGCCCTGCTGTTTGTAAATGTGACCCTTCGAAATGGGGGAAAATTAAAATGAAGAGTTAACTTAATCATTAAGTTAATTTATATACATTTTCTCCCATTTGAAAGCATTCAGAAACATCATTTTGTTCACAGCTCCAATATTTAGTTGTCAGGGATTTTTATTTAAGAGCAAAATATCTCAGTGCTTCAGTTGTTCACCCCTGTGATGCAACCTGGGTCAAAAATCTGGCTGAGCAATACTCATCACACCATAGATGGTATATTCACCAATAACCTCAAATTTTCGGTCGAAAAAGCTCTGCGTTTGGTGTGAACTGATTACAGAGGCATTTTGTTTAATCTGTGGGGTCCAGCTGTGCAGTCCGTTTCCGCCAAGACACTAACAGTAATAAAATATTGTGCATGGAAGAAGTTGATAAAAACAAACCAAACAATCTTCTACGTGAATCCAAGCCCTCATTTGATAATGATGTGGAGCAAGCTGCTGCCAGGTATGAGGCCTGGGTTGATGCAGCGGTCTCTAGTAGCGCCTTTTAAAGCAAAGACTAGCAATCGGTCCCCGCGATAGTGCTCCTATGAGCTCAGAGAATATAAAAGGAAATGTAGGCACCAAGAACAACAAAGAGTTACAGCCTAGAGGGAAACATAAATATAAAACTATAATAAAAGATTATAAAACTATGGTTCAGGTGACTAAAACTGCCTTATTTACAGATAAAATCAAAGCAGCTGAAAACTCAACTAAGGAATTATTCAACACAGTTAAATCACTTTTTTCCTTAGGTAATAAAAATGTAGCAACTCCCAAAACAGATACTACCCTAACTCGTGTATCTGGATATGATCAATTGTTTGCAACTGCATTTGTGGTGAAATACCTTTGATGTGTCTTTGCAACTCGCAGTTAAGCAGGCGAGGCTCCTTTCACTCATCCGCCGAATTAAACTTTGCAATGAATTGCTGACACCATATTGCGAGTTGGAAAACCTTAAAAGACCTTATTTATGGTTGCAAAATTCACACTCTTGAGCTTATGCTACTTTATTTGACTGTGTACAAGGTTTAAGCTAAGCTCAAACCATAATCATTTGTAATCAAGCATGCATCTGTAAAGCTGAGCAGTGAGTGGCATGTGGCTGAGGATATGTATTCTTACCCCTTAATTGTACATTTAAGCACAGAACATTCCTTGCAATAGTGTGATCAATTTAGGGAAATACCTCTGTGTGCTAAGAAAATGCATTAAAAATAACGGAAGGTTGATAATCCTATTTAATACCTTCTCATTACAGTTTTTTTCCAAAAGAGAAGTCTGTTAATTCTACCAGATTTGTGACACCATTAGAAATAAGAAAATAATGTATCTTTACCAGATAAGTTTATCTTATCAGTAAATTACGTTAAATCATTGGATATAAAATGTTGCATGTATCACTTATAGGAGAGAAATGAAAATGTTGGTTTTCTTGGACATAATTAGAACTTTTTTAAAGATGACAGAAGTGCTATAATAGTTTTTTGTAAATGAACCCCAATGTGTATCTCTACAATAACCATCTCTCTTAAATCAAAACTGTGCTTGTTTTAGTGAGAAAGCTAAATGATCGAGCAGATCAGTATTTTTTATTAGGAAGCTTCAAGTTAAAGAGTGAAAACACTTTTTTAGAGTTCCCTAAAATTTGTGATAAAGATATTTCAATATGTTTGACAAAAAGAATAAGTATATATCATGACGAAATGGGAACTAAAATAACAGGAACAAATATTTACACCACAGGACAAAAATATAGGAGACTAAGGGCCTGATCTAGATCTCAGACGGGTTACTGTGTCACAACGGTGACGTATATCCTGTCACCCAAAATATAATTTCCTTTTTGTTCTATGGGATTTATATTTTGACCTATGGGATATCCGTCACCATTGTGATGAAGTAAACCATCCGCTCAGACCTAAATCAGGCCCTAAATCTCAGAAACATAAAATATATTAAACCTCTATCACTAATAATCCATTTGGTAAAAGTGGTTCCTTTTGGGGTCAGCAGACTACCATTTCTGTGATAGCTATTAGATAAAGGAATCTTTCATTTTTTTAAATGCAGCCCATTTTCCTTTCACATTCACAAAGGTTCCCTTGGGGACTCCTTCCCATTTGCGAATGGATTACCACCTCCTAATAATGTTTTGCAACCTACGTTTGGTCGTAAAACTTAATACATACCATAAGGATGTATTAAAGTTTCAGAAGGGACACTATTAATATCCCCCTTCCAAATTCTGAATCCTTAAATGGGCTTAGTATATTTCAAAAAGGGTTTTAGCATTGCACGCCATGGGAATTACCGAATCAGGCGTTTGTGAACGGTAAAACCCTATTTTTCTAAATTGTCTCCAAATTAAGTTTGCTAATACCATTAGTTGAGCTAGTAACCTGTACACCTACCTATTTAATGTTAGTATTGCTTGAGATCAAATGAAAACCATCTCGCCTAACTCTGACACAATACTTATTTAAAGACAGAATTTCTGACATCAAGCTTTAATATTTTGTTAAATATATTTCCAAATGTTGTCACATACAGAAAAGTAGCTAAAGCTGTCTCTGGACCTTCAACATAAGATATGATGTAATCATAATTTTTAGATGCATTTCTGAGTATCAGGAACAATGTTGTGTCTTTTAGGTTTTTTCTAAACCACTATAATAAACATATTCAAACCTTTTAGATGTTATCTGTTTGTTCTGGCGTCTATTGCAGATAATAATCTAGATTTCGACAAAGGATCAATTCAACCCATGGCTTCTAAAAGCTGTTTATCAATGATCTCTATTACTATTATCAGAAATAAAACTGTAAATGAACTGATCTGACAGATGGACCTTCAAGTATTATGCTCAGTCAACTTATGGAACAAAGTATGGAGTTAAAATCTGAATAGATTAGATCCATAAACATGACCTGACCACTGTATTTTACATCAATAGATTATTTATCAGCACATATTCTCTAGCTACAATTAACGCATCTTCTAATTGATACTTGTCTTGTGCTGGGTCTGTTGGAACTATTTCCATATGACATTTAATTTCGCAAATGATAAGGAGTTATGGTTTCAAGTCTGGTCAAACCTTAATGAATGCTACACCTAAAAATGCCCTATTGTGTAGCATGATTTAGACATGGTATGTTTTTCCTTTCAAAGGTAAAATTGTAAAAATATTTATTGTTGTTGCCACCCAAAACATTATCAGTAATTGGGAAAATAACAATAAGTGGTCCTGTGATGCTTGTTGGAAAGAGAAGTGTTTAATCACAAAGTGGATCGAATTCAAGTTTATAACTTAATTGCTAGTGTAGAAAAAGATAAGATTTTGAACCCTATGAGGCGGTTCTTCTCCAGAAAGTATTCATGTCCGTATCATAAGTCATAAGTCAAATAACGCTGATGAAGTCAAAAAGCCTCCTTGAACATTCAAATTGAATTTTAATTACAATATAAAATGATTATTGTTCACGATATGATTATTGTTCACAATATTTCTCTTAGTATTTTAATTGTTGTACTTATTTGTGTAAAACAATTTTTTTATTTGTTTTTCTATATGTTGGAAGCATTACATTAATGAAATCCCTGTATCCCACCTTCTTTCTTTTCTTTCCTTTCTTCATGAACATTTCCATTGATGAACTTTTTAGGTTGCCTGATATTAAAAACTTTGCTCTACATAACTATGCTGTGTTACAGAATGCTATGTTACCGTATGTTGAGTTTTATGTACCACTTTTGTCTATTATATGTTTGGCAGCTCATGTTTATTTATGCTCTATTAATTAGATTATGTTTATTAGGTTTTATTATTCAATAAAATGTTTCAAACATAAAAAATGAGAAATGCTATGTGTTTACAACTGCACCATTTTATTGTACGGGTAATCTCAAACATTTTCCCAGGGGCCAAAAAGATAATGTTACTTACCCAGTAAGCATCTGTTCTTGGCATGTAGAGCTGTAGATTCACATGATTTGCATACTCCTGCCATCTAGTGTTGGGTCCAGATGTTTGCAAGTTGTTTTTCTTTGAAGAAGCCTTTCCAGTCACGAGGTAGGTGACTCCTCCTTTCGGTGATGGTGCGCATGGGCATCGACTCCATTGTTAGATTATTTTCCAGCAGAGGGTAAGAATGGAGTTAGTAAAGGTAGAATAGAGATGTCCATGCGTTTGTATATAAGTATGAAGAACTGCAACAGGTGTAGGTACCTGGGGAGGCGGGTAGGCGCATGTGAATCTACAGCTCTACATGCCAAGAACAGATGGTTACTGGGTAAGTACCATTATCCGTTCGAGGCGTGTGAGCTGTAGATCACATGCTTTGCATAGACTATACAGCAGTATCGTTCAAAGCGGTGGCTAACCTGTAGCTGTTGCAGTTGTTTGAAAAAGTGTTTTAAGTACTGCCTGGCCTACATTAGCCTGGTGCCTCGCTAACACATCTACACAAAATAATGTTTGGTGAATGTGTGCGGTGTAGACCATGTTGCTGCCTTACAGATGTCATCTTAGGGAATATTCCCTAAGAAGGCCATAGTTGCCCCTAATTTCCAGGTGGAATGCGCCCTAGGGGTTATTGACAAGATTCTTTTCGCTTTCACAAAACATGTTTCTATACATTTGACAATCCATCTTGCAATGCCTGATTTAGAGACAGGATTGCCTTTGTGTGGTGGCAAAAAGCAACAAAGAGCTGTTTTGTCTTGCGAAAATCTTTTGTTCTTTCCACATAATAAAGTAGAGCTCTTCTAACATCTAATGTGTGTAGAGCTCGTTCTTCTACAGAATCAGGTTGAGGAAAGAACACGGGTAACTCAAATAATTGATTGATGTTAAAAGGAGAAACCACTTTAGGTAGAAATTTGGGATTGGTTCCTAGAACCACTTTGTTTTTGTGAAGTTGAAAGTAAGGTTCTTGTATAGTTAGTGCCTGGAGTTCACCAAATCTCCTTCAGAAAGTGATTGTGATGAGAAAAGCAACCTTCCCAGAGAGAAATTGTAATGGTCATCTGTGCATTGGTTCAAAAGGTGGACCCATCTTCCTTGTAAGCACTATGTTCAAGTTCCACGTTGGTGCAGGTAGGACTCTTGACAGTATTACTTTTCTTAATCCTTCCATAAAGGCCTTAATAACTGGTACTCTGAATAGAGATAAGTGTTGTCTGTTTTGTAAGTATGCAGCTGCTGCTGCTAAATGCAAGCAAATGGATGTGTAGGCTAGTCCAGATTGCTGTAAGCGTGAGAGGCAACAGATGATGTTTTGCACTGAGGCATCAAGGGGATTGATATTGCTATTTGTACAATAGATAACCAATCGTTTCCATTTTGCTGCATAACATGCCCTAATAGTAGGTCTCCTAGCCTCCTTTAGGATGTTCATACAGTCGGGAGGACTTCAGGAGACAAATTGCTAGGTTGAGTTCTTTGGGATTTGGATGCCTGATTTCTCCATGGCTCTGAGTGAGGAGACTGGAGTTGAGATGCAGCTTTTGATGTGGAACTACTGAAAGCTCTAGCAGGGTGGTGAACCAAGGTTGACCTGCCCATGAGGGAGCTATGAGAATCAGTTTGAGGGATGTATGTCTGAGCTTCCGAACTACCAGCGGAATGAGTGGGAGAGATGGAAAAGCTTAAGCAAATATCCATGACCAGTTCATCCATAGAGCATTGCCTTAGGAGAGCAGGTGTGGGAACCAGGAGGCGAAGCTTTGGCATTTTGCGTTTTGAGCTGTGGCAAACCGGACTATGTGTGGAAATTCCCATTCCTGCAAGTAGGGAAGGCAAACCTGGGGATGAAGTTCCCATTCGTGGATTTGCTGCCACTGTCTGCAATCTGATTGTTCACTCCTGGAAGATGTTTTGGTAGAAGATACATTTTTTGATGTGTGTTCCATTTCGAAATGGCTTGTGCTAGGCGTGACAGTTGGAGACAGTGTGTTTTCCCCCCTGTTTTTGTATATAATATATAGCTGTCATGTTTTCTGTGCATACTAGGACAGTTTTGCCTGTAAGGTGAGGTTGGAAGGCTTTGAGCACTAGAAATACTGCTATTAGCTCCAGGTGATTGATATGGAGGCTCTTGTATTTTAGAGTCCACAACCCTTGGACTGTGTGAGTCTGTCGGTGAGTGCCCCAATCAGTGAGCGATGCGTCTGCTGTTAGCCCTGTCTGTGGAACAGGGTCGTGAAAGGGCCAGCCTTTGGATATATTTTGTGGGTTCCACCACTGCAAAGAGCGATGGGTGCGACCATCTACCAACACTAGATCGGTCAACTGGCCCTGCGATTGGTTCCACGGACTTGCTAAGCATTCTTGAAGGGGACGCATGTGAAGCCTTGCTTGGGGGGGTCATGTGGTTTGGGTTTGACTTCGCACTGTGTTATGTTAGCATGAGCTTATTAGAAGTTTAAACGCCATTTTCCTTTTCTGCAACCTCTGCACACGACACATTTTGTTATTAAAGCTTTTCGCCTAGTTGAATATTTTGCTTCACATGAGAATAATATGTTTGCTTATAATATCAGCCTTGCTTGGTAAGCTATGTCTGTACAGTGAGTGCCGAGGCCTTCAAGGTTATTTCAACACAGTGCTTGTTGTTCAGTTTGATCAGCGCACTGGCTAGACATAATACATATGCAGCTGTGGCCAACTTTGGGTTTTAGGCGCGATTAATAATGCACTGCACAGAGCATGATACACACTTGATGAATATTCCCATGCAGAGAGTTGGTGCAGGAGATGATGTGATCCATTTCTGCTAAGACCAGAGTTATGGGCCCACCCTTCTAAACCCAAAGAGACCTTCTGTAGATATAATATAATATATTAGCAAGGGAGGGTAAACTAAGGTTCTATTTAGACCTTTTCCCTTAAGCATTTTAACATGCTTTCACCATTTGTATTTTATGGAATAGTGACTTTGTTGCTAAACTTGTTCCTTATAATATGTTTGCTTGTATTAGCTAAGATACTGCGCTTGAGAACACTGCATTAGAAATAAACATTTCAAACTTGCACGTCTCCTAATTTACTCCTCGTTCTGGATTGGTATGATAGTATAATAAATGAGTGTTCATGTGTTCCACATTACCTGAGGTGTTCTAAGTCCATGTTCTGGGTTGTCTAAATCATTGGGGTGTGTAAGAACCAATGAGACACTGATTGCTAGTCTAGTAGGGGATTTTGAATACTAAGGCGAGTTTTGGCACACTCTAATTCACTGAGGTTCCAAGTCTCTATGCACAGTTCTGTGTAAGAGCACGATCCCTGCGACATGGCGCCCAATCGTTGGTGGTCTTATTACATGACACTTGAGTAGTACTTGTATCAATCCTTAACTCCCTTCACTGTTGGTTCCGGAAAACAGTGGTGTCGGACAAACCTACCTATACTTACATAGGTCTTTTCAAGCTTGAATCTTTCGAAACGGTTTCCTTGAATTACTACCCAGTTGTGCTAAGTAGTTTTTATTGTACCTTTTCATTTATGTGCCACTATGGCCGCGGTGGACATTCCGCGACATAGTCGCATTGCGGTGCGCAATCACTTGCAGAATTATAATGTCCCTGTGGATGGCATGGCCGTAATTATGGTGGTGAGTGCTCAGGTGGCTTACCCGTACGACATTTTTTTAGCGTGGGTGACCTTCCCAGCTGTGAACGCAAATACTACTGTGTTCGACACATACACTCCCACTGCTGTGCTGCAGAAATATGCTCCATATAGGACACAGGAAGTTCAGATTAACGCTCTGCAGCACCGAGTTTGGTTTAATGGCATCGTACCCCACTCTTTGACAACACCGAGGTTAGGTCCCTTGTCCATTCCAGGCGCGACTTGGCCTGTTTTGGCTGGATTTACACCTCATCCTCAACACAGGGCATGTTCCCTTGCTGATATCAGACGACTACATGTAGTTGCAATTAGCGTGATTAGGTCGTTAGTATAATACATTACCCGCAATCTCCCGGGCGGGGCCCCAGGTGTTGCGGTGTTTCCGGCTGGACAGGGCGAATGAAGCTTAGTCCTGTGATGGTCAACGCTGTGATGGGCAAGCGCCCCCCAAAATAAGGATGATTTTCCTTTCTGGCTTGCCGAGAAGTTTGACCAACTGGAAGCAGTATTTCCTAACACGAGTCCTGGTGAAAAGCACAGGATTATGACTATTAGCATGCCAAAAGACTTGATCCCAGAAACTGGTGACCGTGAGTCATGGGGGAAGATTTTTGCGGCAGTATATATGAGGTGCTTCGGCACACCATCAATGACTGTCATTCCAACGGTCGTTAAGCGTGTTCAAGATGAGCACGGACCTGAGGCAGCGGTTGAATTGGGTATGCGCCTATGCAGCAGTTTTGACGTAGTTTCCGATCTCGTACTTGCGAATGTCAAGGGAGCTGCTATGAGCTTTCAGGTGTCTAATGCTTTGCAGGCTGTACCCGATGCCGACAAACCCCGACAGTTACCAAGGATTATTGTAGCGGCTTATAAGACTGTGGGCCTCAATAGTTTGGGAGTCAAGCCATTTTCCACTAAGGAGAAAAAGCAACCCCAAGGGCAGAAGTCAGAGACTGACGAACAGCCCAAGGCTAAAAAGCAAAATTGGCCGAAAAAACAAAAACAGGGTAAACAACAACTGCAGAAACAGGAGTCTCGTCCTGCGTCTCCACTGCCTGCTTCTACAGAACGTGTTTATGACTTGCGCGATCGCGTGAAGATAAAATCACCTGACCGTTTTCAGGTTTCTGAACAACGCTCTCCTCGTTCTATTCAGGACTCATCAGCCCCATCGACCGGTGGTGGAGGAGGCGGCAGAGGTCGGAGTGGCCAGCAAGGATGGGACCAGCCCCGCCCAAAAGACAGTAAAGGCAAGCAGGACGATTCAACACCGAAAAGACCCCAGTTTCAGAAAAAGAAAGTTGCCGCTTTAACAGCGAGATATGCCACAGATAGTGAGAACGCAGCTTTGGAATTAGACATGGGCTCTGACCATAGTGCGAGAGGCCCTGCGTCTGCTACTGAACGTGACAGCGACTGACCAATATGTTGTTGTGGAGACAGCTGATACTAGAGTAGCTCCCCCTGATCGACTTTTTAACATAGTCCTTTTAATTGAAGATGACATACAGCGTACCATCGTTGGGGTATTTTGGGAAAATCTTACGACTACCTATGACATTTTGTTAGCAGAGGCTGACTGGCCCTCACCTTTTGTGCTTGCAGCTCCGAGAGGGGAGGAGGTAATCCTCCCTAGTTTCGCGCACACTGTTTCGAAAGAGCATGCGCTGAATTTTGCAGAAGAGTGGCTCTTGCGCCAGCTTTGTACCGTACACAATGTGGGTGGGATAAATTTTCCCCACACCACGAGATTCCTTTGCGGTCTATGCCACAGCCTCAACCTCAATATCCCATCCGGCGTGAAGTTAAGGCTTCCGTCGCGGAAATCCTTGAACAATTGGAATATCAAAGTGTGATTGAAACTTGTGTGTCACCGATGAATAACCCTATTTTTACTATGACCAAGCCTGACGACTCGTACCGTTTGGTATTGGATTACAGGCATTTAAACTCGCATTGCCATACCTGCTCTGCTCTTGTGGATGGTCTTGTGCGGAAACGGTTTAAAACCACACTTGACATATCCAAGGTTTTTTTTTGCCCACAATTTGGACGGACCGAGTTCCCAATGGACCAGTTTTACCTGTGGCGGCAAACAATGCCAATTTAAACGCTTAGCGATGGGCTACAAGAATAGTCCAGGCGTGTTTGCTGCCCGTAGTGTCTCTCTCTTAGAGAGGATTGACACTGATGCGTGTTCGTATGTGGATGACATTTATCTCACAGACGACGAGCTTTGGGCGCATCTGTGTCGCGTTGACTGCTTAATTTGTAACTTTGCGGACTTTGGTTACAAATTCAACTTTGCAAAGTCTCACATTGCAGAGTACACAGTGTTGTTCCTGGGCTATGAGCTCAACAATGAAGGTCGAGGATTGGCTCCTCACTTCTTGGAGAAATGCGCACAACTGCGCGCTCCTACAACTCTGAAAGAGTTGTGATACATTTCTGCTAAGACCAGAGGTATGGGCCCGCCCTTCTAAACCCAAAGATACCTTCTGTAGATATAATATAATATACTAGCAAGGGAGGGTAAACTGAGGTTCTATTTAGACCTTTTCCCTTTAGCATTTTAACATGCTTTCACCCTTTGTATTTTATGGAATAGTGACTATGCTGCTAACCTTGTTCCTTACAATATGTTTGCTTGTATTAGCTAAGATACTGCGCTTGAGAACACTGCATTAAAAAATATACATTTCAAATTTGCACGTGTCCTCATTTACTCCTCGTTCTGGATTGGTATGTTAGAATAACGAAAGAGTGTTCATGTGTTCCACGTTACCTGAGGTGTTCTAAGTCCATGTTCTGGGTTGCCTAAATCATTGGGGGTGTGTAAGAACCAATGAGACACTGATTGCTAGTCTGGTAGGGGATTTTGGATACTAAAGTGAGTTTTGGCACACCCTAATTCACTGAGGTTCCAAGTCTCTATGCAGAGTTCAGTGTAAGAGCAGGATCCCTGCGACAGGGGGAAAAAATTATAATGCAAGACACCATCACCCATAGTAGTTGCATGAATACTCTTGCTGGTAATGCTTGGTTGGGCTGAAATTGAGTGAGAAGGGACTGGATGTTGTGAATCCTGGCTGTATTGGGAGAGGCTAGAGCTTTGTGAGCATCTGTTGTGGCCCCCCAGATAAGTTTGTATATTGGAAGGCTGTAAGAGAGACTTCAACGCATTTACTGTGAATCCTAGTTGGTGAAGTAAATGAATAGTGGTTTGAGTGTGTTGAAGACACCTTTGGTAATTGCTTGCTTTGATGAGCTTGTCGTCCAGGTATGGGAAAACATTGATTTGGTGTCTCCTGAGGTGTGCTGCAACTAGTGCAAGGCATTTGGCAAATACCCTGGTAGCAGTGGTAACTCCAAACGGTAGTACCTTGAATCTGAGATATTTGCGATGAGCGGGATGAATTGGAATGTGGAAATATGCACATTTTAAATATAGGGCAGAGAATAAAGCGCCCTGCTTCAGAAGAGGGAGCAATTGTTGCAGTATATCCATGTGGAAATTCCCTGAAAGTATGTAAAGGGTTTAATTCTTTGAGGTCTAGAAAGGGTCTCAATGAGCCGTCTTTTTTGGGAATAAGAAAATACAAGGAGTACACCCCCTGTTCCTTGATGTTATAACAGCACAGGTTTTATGGCTCCTTTGGAGAGGAGAGACTGTACTTATTGTTGAGGTGTAAATGTAAGTATAATGTTCTGGCAACATTTTGTGAGAACATGGTGATATGTTTGGGGGAATGTTGGTAAGTTCCAGGCAATAACCATATTGGATAATTCCTAACACCCATTTGTTCATAGTGATAGATTGCCAAATGGGGAGGAATTGGAGAAGACGTCCCCTGATAGGTGTTAAATGGTCGGGGGAAGTGTGAGCAAGTCACTGTTTGTTGGGAGAGTGGGAATTACGTGATACTGAACCCTTGCCTCGATCTATGTTGTTGTTACCTCTATATCCTCCTCTAAAGAAACCTCTCATATCCTGTCATATCTGGCTAGCAGGGCCTGGATGTTGGCAATGTGCCAGTGGTTTGCTGCTTAAGCAGCTACTCTCTTACCAGAGGCATCTAATAGTTTTGACTCCATTTCTGGAGGGGGAGCATCCCCCTTGGTCTGTGAATTGGTCCTTTTACGGGCATTAGAGACTACCAAAGAGTCTAGTGGTAGCTGACCTTTAATAAAGACTGGATCTGAAGGAGCAGCCTTATTTTATTTATTTATTTTTTTGTTTTTTAGAGCGCAAACTTGACCCGTTGGGGTATCAGAGTGCTTTACAGAGTCATAGATTTGTACAAGAGGCATGGGATCAGAAGAGTATACCATAAATTAGGGAGGGGGGTGCTGAGTACAAGAGGGCAGGAAGCATACAAAGTACAGTTAATATTACAGTTGCTGAGGACAGGCCCCAGGATTCTTGGTAGGGCGAAAGGTTGACGGAGGGAGGCAATAGTCTCTGTGGTGGTTGAGGAAATGGGGTTTAGCTGAGGAATTTACTCATGAGGAAGGATTTGGCCTCATTTTTGAAACGTGAAAAAGAGGGGATTCTTCTGATGGCTGGTGGGAAGGAGTTCCATATTCTAGGTGCAGCCCCAGCAAACGCCCGATTATAGGTTTTTTTCTTCCGAAAGCGTGCAGGCTGGAGTAGGAGGTCACTGGCAGACCGTGAGTTTCTGATTCCTCCGGATACCAGGAGTTTCTGTGCAAGATATGCAGGGGAGTTTGAGTGTAGGGCCTTGTGTGTGATGCAGGCCAGCTTAAGTTGTATTCTGGCCTAAAGAGGAAGCCAGTTCAGCGCTTTCAGATGAGGAGAAATGTGATCAAATTTCCTTGTGCCAGTAAGTAGTCTGGCGGCTGCATTGAGGCAGGCTTTTAAAGGTGCTAGGGAGATCTTGGGTAAACCGGAGAGGGTGGAACAGCCATATTCCAGTCTAGAAATGACTAGTGCTTGGACTGCCAGTTTTAGGTCTGGAGCGTCAAGGAAGGGTTTAAGTTTCCATAGGTAGCTCAGGTGGAATCTGCCAGATTTGACCATTGAGTTGATGTGGTCTCGCATGTTCAAGTTGCAATCCAAGGTCATTCCCAGAGATTTGGCCGAGTCCACAATGGTCGGTGGACAATTTCAGGCTGTGATGGCTTTAATCCATGTCTTGATCTCAGGGTCGGTTTTAGGAGGGGAAATTAGAAGAAATTCTGTTTTCTTTGCGTTTAGTTTGAGTTGGTTGGAGGATAGCCATTGGACGGTCAGCTTCAGGGCGTCATTCAGGGAGAGAATCTCCTTGAGAGATGAGATTTTGATGTAGATCTGAGTGTCATCGGCGTACATATGGTAGGAGATATTTGCGGTGCGAAGGACTTCGTCAAGGGGTTCTAATTAAAGGTTGAAGAGGGTGGGGGACAGCGTTGATCCTTGAGGGACTCCAACCGTGACCGAAGAGGGAGCGGACAGGTTTCCGTTAATTATGAATCTCTGCGGTTTTGGAGGAAGGATCTAAACCATTCAAGGACAGGGCCATCTAATCCCATCCTAAATTTGAGGCGTTCGAGCAGCTTCCCATGGTTGACTGTGTCAAAGGCCGAGGATAGGTCTAGGAGGATTAGGAGACATGTTTTGCCTTGGTCAAGGGCTTGGAGGGCATCATCGACGACGTGGAGAATGGTGGTTTCAGTGCTGTGTCCAGGTCGGAATCCAGATTGGCAGTCATCGAGTAGGTGGAAGTTGTTGATGTGATGACTTAGTTGCAGTTGCACACATTTCTCCAGCACTTTAGCTAAGAGAGGAATGTTGGAAATAGGTCTGAAATTGTCTGGGGAGGCTAGATCCTGCGATGGCTTTTTCAGAATGGGGAGGACTTGGCCCGCTTTCAGAGAGTCATGGATTTATAACTGCCGGAGAGAGGCGTTAATTATCACAGTCCAGTTAGACAGTTAGAGGGGAGCGGGTCGTTGAAATGGTTGTTCGGGTTTAAGGTGGAAAGGATTTTGGCGACAGAGTCTTCGTCGTAGAGAGTGAAGTTGGTCCAGTGTGCTTGATTCTTAGGTGAGGTCTGATGAGGCGGCGTGGGTGAAGGAGGCAGGTCAGGGGGGCGGTAGAGAGTATGAGGCGGAACTGAGTTCGTTGCCTAAGGTTTTGATTTTGTTCTCAAAAAACGAGGTGAATTCCTTAGATGAAATTAGAGACTTGGGATTTTCTTTCGATCTTTTGGCCAGTTTGTTGGACTGGTGTTTGATTAGTTCAAAGAGTTTACAGGGTCTGTTCTGGGCGTTCCCTAGTTCCGATCTGAAGAATTCTTTTTTTGAGTTTAGGACATTCCTGTTGTAAGTATTTCTGGCTTGGCGGAGAGGTTTTAGATGAGCGGCACAGGGGTGCTGTCTCCAGATTCTTTCGGATTGTCTGAGGGATCTTCTCTCATTGTTGAGGGACCCAGTGAACCATTGGTTTCTATCTTTGACTTCAGTTCTTTTTAGTTTTAGTGGGGCTAGGTCATCCAGAATGGTCGACATAGTTGCAGAGTAGTGATCGTTGAGGTCACTGACCGATGTGATATGCGGGGGGAGGGAGGTCAGATTTGCAACAAACCTCAAGTTCCTGGGGGTTAGAATGCGGGCCCGCACTGGATCTTTGAAAATGTCATCCGCATGTCTCATCATGTCTCTAAGAATAGGCAGAGTGTGACTAGCCCTATGTGTGGTAGTGAGGGTTAGGAAATCTTCCTCTAGAGATTCCTTGTGTAACTGCACCCCATGATATTCCACAGCTCTATTGAGCAACTCTAGGTGTCCTACATTGTCATCAGGTGGAGAAGGCTTTGCAGGGTAAAGATCTTGGTGAATCTGTGTGATAGTCTCTCCAGGGATCTATCTGTAGAAGAGTGTCCCCCATCCACATCATCATCCTGGAGAGTTAGTGGGTGTGATTAATAAATGACGTAAAGGTGGAGAGGTTGGTGTTGAAGAATGTGGGAAGGGAGTAGGGCTAGTATCCACATTCTTCTTCTTGAAAGGAATAAAGTAATGGTCTTTCTTGTGACTCAGGTTTACGTTTCTGAGGTGACTTAGTAAGAACACATCTTGTATCAGGATTTATGTATAGTTCCTTTTGTTTTGGTTCCAATTTGGATGTTGGGATGTCGAAATCTGTACCCTGCTGCTTCGGAGGCACAGTTTTGGGTTTCGGTGCCGAAGATTTTGGTTCTGGGGTGGAATCTCCTTTCGATACCAAAGGTTTCGGCGCCGAAGGAGGCTTTGTCTTTGGCGTCAAGGATTTCAGCTTCGAAGCGGGTTTCGGCTTCGAGCCTGAATGCTTCGGGTCGGTGGCAGTCTTTGGCTGACTCGATCCCGAGCCAGAAGGCTTAGAGACTTGTTTTGTGCCGAGCCGGAGGGTGGGGCGCCGGAAACATGTTGTCGTTGCTGACCGTGGCCTGAAGGCGGAGTGGGACTGAAGACTTTTGTTTTGGTTGACTTGGGTTTTGGGTTAAGGGGCTTTCGGTACTCACGGTGCGTTGACCTTGCGGCAAGTCTTCTTCAGCGTCTGAGTCCGATTCTGGGATGGAGACAAGTTCTTCCTCTGCCCCTTGTGCATTGAATTCCTGTTAGAAATATTTGCCAAAGTTGTCCGGCATGTAGTCGACGTTTTGACTTTGCATCTCGTGACGTCAAGCCCGACTATCATGGAGCGTTTTCTTCTATCAGGACGATTCACACACGTCACAGTTCTCTTCGTTGTGCTCCAGAGACAAGCACAAGTTTCAAACTTCATGCAGGTCAGTGCGTGTATACTTAGTACGGCACAAAGGGCAGAATTTAAATGGGGTCCGTTCCATTGACTGCGAAGTTGACCGAAGCGGGTAGGCTGGACGGCCTTTCCAAGACCTCTGATCTAAGTAGATGTTTTTCTTCGACGGACACGATACGCGGAGAAGTGGAATACGTGATCGAAAAGAGTACCAACACGGGTATAGTGGATTGTGCACCGGGGGGAACCCGAAGCAATGGTTTTGAAACGGAGCGCAGCAAATACGTCTGAACCCAATGGCGAAAAAAACCTATCTAACAATGGAGTGGATGCCCATGCGCACTATCACCGAAAGGAGGAATCCCCTACCTCGTCACTGAAAAGACTTCTTCGAAGAACAACTTGCAAACATCCAGACCCAACACTAGATGGCAGGAGTATGCAAAGCATGTGATCTACAGCTCACATGCCTCAAACATATGGTCTGCTGGGAGACATAGGCCCACATTAGCATCAGCAGGGAGAGGGTCTGACAGGGGATTCCGGGGGATGTAAAGTTGTAAGTAGGGGGAAAAAATCCTGTACATTGTGTGGACTGTGACTCATGGGGTTATTGAGGGCTTACCATAATGCCGTCTAAATTAATTTCCGCTTCTTTCTGGCTACTCACCATCTAAGTGGCAGGTGAAGTTGAAAACAGTGACTGCCATTTCCAGTCCGTGTCCTGAGGAGAACCCGCAAATAATAAAACGCGTTGACTCTGGGTCCGAGCAAAAATGAAGGGGGGCTTCTAGGGCATCGAAAACATATACCACTCTCACTATCCCCTAGAAGTTGGACCCCATTGAGAAGAACAGCCTCCGGCTCAGTTAGATAAGCAGGCTTCTGCAATAAAATCAATGTCCGCTTGTCTGTGTATATATATGTAATATGAAGGACTGGTGCCTTAGAACAAAGTAATTTGAGGCATTGCATAGTTGTCTATTTGGTGTGTACAGTAATTCATTACATTTATTTTGTGTAATATGTATTATTATAATTTTTTTGTCTTTATGTTTTAATAACTGTTTGACAATTGTTCTCTTTCTTTAACATGTGAAACGATTTTAATTTTTTTTTAATAAAGTATGAATGACTAAATAAAACAGTCGTCCTACCTAGAATTTGTTTGCTAGGCACGGTACAGTGTGAAATAGAACCTGTCTGGCCATTGTTTTTGTTTGATATATGCTTTAGATAAATGGGCACCCTGAAGGGAGAGACTCGGAAAACAAAGGCCCCCAAGTCACGCTGGGGCCTCAGGGGCTCTGAAACAACTTGCCCCCAAACTGTAGCTGCACCACTATTTAGCCGCCCGCAGCCCCCCCAACCCGTTCTCACTCATCGGGCTCCTTCCTCTGGTGGGGGCTCCTCCGGACAGCAGCACTTCTCTGCGGGGCATCCCGGGATCCTTGGGAGGCCCGCACTACCGTTGGCGGGCTCGGCCGCCACCTTCAATTCACCCGGGCCCCCTCCTGGGATCCGGGGCTTTGCGGTCCATCAGCAGGGCTCTCTCCAGCACCCGGGAGCCCTGCTGGACCTGGCGACGCCATCTTGGCTGCCCCTCCTCCTCTCTCGGAGGCGACAGCCAATCACGGTGCGATGGCGGGACTTCCTTCGCAAACCGGAAGTCCCGCCCAGAGTCAGGTACTACGGTGCCTGACTTCCTATTTGGGCGGCACGAGGGCAGCGGCGGTTATCATTCTCTCGGGGGCAAAGAGGGATAGGCACCCTCGATAGGCAATTTAAAATGTAGAAGCGAGGTGGGCACTCGCTAAGGGGCATATAAACGGGGTGGCACCCGTAAATTACCATAAAGCAAATAGTTTGGCAGAATGCAGGGTGGGCACCTGCGAAGGCACACAGAGGAGGGGGGATCCCCTCGGGGAGGGCTGCAGCGCCGCGCTGCTCAGCCCCCAAGCTCCCCCTTTCCCAGGGAGGGCAAATACAGCAGAATAAAAACGCTCAGTCTGCAAATAGAGCGCAGGCAGGCTGTAACAAAGCCTTGGTAACCCCAAAAAGTAACCAAAGAAGGGTCCCAAAGAAATCCTCCAGCAACAAGGTCCTCCTAGGAGTCTTTCAGCATTCAGGACATCCTGGGGCTGCTGGGGCCCAGGGAGGCAAGCCTTCCCCTGGGCCCCAGCAGCAGCACGCCCCTGGTAGATTCTAGTCAGGAAAAACAAGAACATTTTACAAGAGGTCACAGCCTCTTTTTATACACAAAAATCCCTTTGTCTAAAGGTGAAGGGTGGGGGCAAAACCAGGCGCAGCTGGTTTGAGGAACACTCTTGATGGGCTCAGCCCCTCTCACTATTCACTGGCCATGCTAGGGTCATTAGACGCACCACTGGGGGCGGAGCCAGCATTGTGTGGGGAAAGCCCAGCCCTATTCAGGTCCCAGGTGCACTCCCCCCTCACATCAGCATGCTAATCTCAACACTCACCACCGGGGCAGACCCATCCTGACTCCTGAAGCCAGGCTCACCATCCAGCTCCAGCCAATCACACGCCAGACACAAATTACACAACCATGCCAACTTCTAGAAGTGGCACTTCCACACTAGACACAATCATGCTGCATACATCATTGTTCATCACCACCCCCTTTTCTGAATCATTTTTGGCCACTATAGGTGTGGCAGGGTATACTCAGACATGAGTCCCTTTCTCACTGCTCCATCAGGATTCAAGCAAGCCGGGCCGAAGAGGCTGAAATGCCAGAAACCGGTCCCCGGTAGCTTGTCTCCTTTCTGGTGAAGAATTGGCTTGGTAGTTTGGTCTGCCCTGTTCCCATGATGCACTGGGCCAGGGACAGACTAATTTGCATATAGCCAGTTCTGAGCTGGGATGGGGCAGTGAGATAAATAACGGTGATGGATCAAGCCCTGATCTTTGGACTGGGTAAGAGTGGTCTGCTTAATTCAGACACTCTGTTCATCACCACCCCCTTTTCTGAATCATTTTTGGCCACTATAGGTGTGGCAGGGTATACTCAGACATGAGTCCCTTTCTCACTGCTCCATCAGGATTCAAGCAAGCCGGGCCGAAGAGGCTGAAATGCCAGAAACCGGTCCCCGGTAGCTTGTCTCCTTTCTGGTGAAGAATTGGCTTGGTAGTTTGGTCTGCCCTGTTCCCATGATGCACTGGGCCAGGGACAGACTAATTTGCATATAGCCAGGTTCTGAGCTGGGATGGGGCAGTGAGATAAATAACGGTGATGGATCAAGCCCTGATCTTTGGACTGGGTAAGAGTGGTCTGCTTAATTCAGACACTCTGTTCATCACCACCCCCTTTTCTGAATCATTTTTGGCCACTATAGGTGTGGCAGGGTATACTCAGACATGAGTCCCTTTCTCACTGCTCCATCAGGATTCAAGCAAGCCGGGCCGAAGAGGCTGAAATGCCAGAAACCGGTCCCCGGTAGCTTGTCTCCTTTCTGGTGAAGAATTGGCTTGGTAGTTTGGTCTGCCCTGTTCCCATGATGCACTGGGCCAGGGACAGACTAATTTGCATATAGCCAGGTTCTGAGCTGGGATGGGGCAGTGAGATAAATAACGGTGATGGATCAAGCCCTGATCTTTGGACTGGGTAAGAGTGGTCTGCTTAATTCAGACACTCTGTTCATCACCACCCCCCTTTTCTGAAGCATACATCATTGGGCAGCATTTAATCACATGAGTCCGCACATACCAAACTTGCACCTGCACTCCCCACGCATCAGGAACTACCAGGGACACACACATTCCCCATGCATTCCTATGGGAGGGCAGGCAAATCTCACACATGCACTCAGAGCGCACGGACTTTACACTGCGCCACAGTGCCAAAGTGAGCCAAGACCAGAAATCATTATAATTATTTCAGAGTTCAAATGCAAAAAGTTCAGGGGTGAACCAGCCAGAAGGGCCAAGTCCAACAATGTACAGTTCCTAGGCGAAATACCAAAGACACCTCACCATACCCGAGTGAAAGCACCTGCTCCCAACTATTTACTGCAGAATACAATATTAGGGGATGTAACACCCCAAACACCCCACTGAAGCTATGCCCCTGGCTGGTCCCCCACTCGAGGTGCCTCCACGCCTGCCACAGTGCATTGTGGCTCTCCTAGTCCCTACAAGAGGCCTCAGTACCCTGCAGGTCTCTTCCATTGACCACTGTCCACTGACCATAACCCCTTCGCACTACAGCGGTCCACTGGTGGCTCATGTGAAAGAGTGCCTGAAGCCAGCAGTTCTTCTAGGGTGCTCCTGTAATAAAGTCACACTGCCATGGCTAAATCACCAGGTGGCCCCTGTAACCGAGCCTCAGTATACTACAGCTTTTACTGGGTGGCCATTGTAACACAGCCAACGTACACTACATCTTTCCACATACGATCCCTATCAGAGAGTCTCAGACCCTAGTGTTTTCCATGCCTTACTCCTGTAAACAAACCTCTCACAAAACAATCTCTTGGAGTGTGGCCCTGTAACTGTGTCCCAGTGTCATGCAGCTTTCGCTGATTTTCTTTGTAACACAGCAATAGTACACTACATCTTTCCCTGTACGATGCCTGTCTGCTAGACTCTGACCCTGCTGTTCTGCATGACTTGCACCTGTAAACATCTCACATCTAGGAGTCTCTGGGGAATGGCCCCTGTAACAATGCCCCAGCGTCATGCAGCTTTCCCTGAGTCTACATTTAATACAACCACGGTACACTACAGCGTTCTCTGTACGAGCCCTGTCAGAAAGCCTCAGACCCGGCTGTTCTCCATACCTTAATGTATGCACACAAAAAACTCACACCCCGCAACCCATTGGACGCGGCCCCTTTAACAATGTCCTAGCGACATGCGGCTTTCCCTGAGTTCACATGTAGCACAACCACAGTACGTTGTAGCTTTCTGGGTGTACCGGTCACAGTGACTCAGACCGGCTGTTGTACGCGTGTGATGTAAACCAGCCCTTGCACCTGGTGGTCTTCCTCAGAGTGGCCCCTTTGAAAGTGCCCCAGTGTCATGCACCTTTCACGGGATTTACACAAAAGTGCTTTGTAACTCCCTCTACCGCTGTTCTCGGCGTGTGGCGCCTGTAAAACATCCCTCACACCCTGTAGCTTCTGTAAGAGAGCCCCAGTAACATACAGCTTCCCTAGATGGGCCCTTTTTTATAGGGCCACAGTAACCTACTTTGCTCTGCCTGTAGCACCCGTAAAGAGCTCCTGTACCCAGCAGTTCTCCGGGGCAGCCCCACGACAGTGCCCGCACCTGTAAAGAGCTGCTGTACCCAGCAGTTCTCTGGGGCAACCCCGCAACAGTGCCCCCATGTCCCGAAGTTTACCAATAGTGAAGCAACTCTCACACTGCCTGCAGCGTCTCTTTGAGCTCCACCGAACAGGCTGCGGTAACGCGCTCGGCAGCGGCTTTGAAACGCTGACCAGCGCTGGTGCGGGAGATGTAGCCGTGCAGGGGCTGCTGAGTCCCTGCAGGTCCAGAGACCCCCTGCCCCGAAAATGAGCCCAGGAAAAGAGAAACCCTTGTGCTTTTTACCAGCTCCGCACGTTAACTGAGGGTGACTTGTTGTGAAAGTGCACGGATAACTAATTGCACACAGCCGTTTGTTTTGTGAAGGATCTCCTTAATTTGCATATACATAAAATAAACGAGTATGGTGGAGCTTTATTTTTCTCAAACTGAACAAGCACACACAGACACGGACATATACATAAATATATATATATTACTTTGCAAAATAACCTGAACTGCTGCTGTTGGTGGTAGTTACATTGATTTTCACTTGATGCGAGGCACAAGATGGCTGCCAACACTTCCTGGTTTGAAGTGTTGGCAGCCAATTAGAGTCAAGCTCGTGCTGAGGAGGTTAGGCCCTGCCCAGATATATATGTATTTTTTTCCCTTTAATATCGAAAAAACTACTGAACAGATTTACACCATTTAAGCAAAAGGCATGAGTCTGAACCAAGGGCTACCTCTTTGCCAAATTTGGTGTAATTTCGTTCAGCAGTTCGGGCTGTAGCTGCGATTAACGGTTCCTATGGGAAATTGCATGTGGAAAAACACGTTTTGGGACCCCCTTTTTTCTCGGCCCCTGCTTGACAAATCACCCCGTGACTTTCAGGATAGGAGCGGACTGGAGCGCCCCACCAGTTTTGAAATAGAATGTTGCGGATTTCCTATGGAAAATAGGTCCTAACTATAACTACCTACTGGCGACCGCCAGTAGGTAATATATATATATATTTATAATTTTGAAAATGTTTCTAACGTTTTATAATGTATTAAAATAATTATTTATTAACATTATTAAGTAAATATATATTATATTTTATATATGCAAGCTTAATTTATTTTTATATTATTTTTATTACTTATATTTTTTTTAATTTTTAAATAATTCTGACTATGGGGTCTATTAGCAAGGCGGTTGGAAAACCACCCCGACTGCCATGGAAGCGGAAAACAACCGCCCACCGGTACTGGGGAAAAACCGGTGGCTAAATTAGGATCAACTACTAAAAAACACAGACCACGGCGGAACGGAGCAAAGAAAAACTGCCCGTAGCGGGCAGAGATTGCTAAAACCTGTCCGTGGCAGAAAAACACCAACCCGCCGTCAGGATAGCGGAGACACCGCAGTGAAAATGAAGATATCCCCGATGGTCCCACAGTACGTTCCGCTGTTTCTGACCGCCGCGGTCGCAAAGAGCGATGAATGGGAGAGCCCGCGGAAGAGCTGCAGCATAGCCACCTCTGCAGACGTCCGTGACAAATATCATGGCCATAAGAAAAAAAACACAATAAGGCCACAAAGTGCACACAGAAATCTAGCCATGCCACCCAAAAACACAGAACACACCCCAATGACACAACCACATGGCAAATATAAAAATACATATCCCAGGACAACACACCTGACCGCAATCCCCCATTTGGACACACCCACATAGCCGAGTATAAAACCAGCCCCTTCCTTGACCACAATCCTTTGCAGTACTCCACAACTAAAGGGCCCAACACCAGAGCACAAAGGAGAGGCAAACAACACACACATCACTACTCGCACCACACACAGCACCACCACCACTTCCACACCTGCTCCTCTAACCCCCTGCACATCACAGACCATACACATCACTGCCACACCCACAAATCACACCCCTGCACCCATTACCACTTTACACATCACACACCATGGCAACTCAGAAAATGCCCAAATTCACAGAGTGATTTGAAGGTTATGGTAGATGAGATGGTCAGAGTGGAACCACTACGATTTGGTAGCCTGGTCCAACAGACACCATTAGCCACAAGAGCACAAATGTGGGCAAGGATAGTCGTGAAGGTCAATGCTGTATTGACCACCCAATGCTCAAAAAATGAAATCATGAAGCGGTGACATGACTTGAAGAGGGTTGTCAAACAGAAGAGGAGCAAGAACCGTGAGCTGGCTGACAGGACTGACGGTGGCCCTCCCATCACACCCAAAACATTCACTACATGGGAGGAGAAGGTGCTTACCATACTGCATCCAGAGAGTCTCACAGGAGTAGCTGGGGGAGTGGAGGCTGGTAAGTACAAACAAATGACTACCACCAAACTGCTATGTACTGCCTTGCACAACTACTAAGCTACACCTCCTAAGACAAATTCCATTCACCTGCACCACACACTCCCGAAAACATGTCTGTGTACAGGCAACCAGCACTACAACTCCTACCAGGCCCCCTTGTCCCACAGCTTAGCAAGATGGAGCCCTCCCTTCACCCCACCCAGAAGCATGTGTCAGCCATTACATTACCCTCATCAAACTAACAGGTAGGTAGCCATGTTGGCCATGGACGGCTGTTTGGGGGTGGAAGGCCTGCACTACTACTCCCATCATGCCCCCTATCCCACACCTGGTCAGGATGGAGCACTCCCCCACCCAGGAGCACTTGGAAGCCATTGCATCACCACAAACAAACGTACAGGTAGGTAGCCATCTTCCCTGGGAGGGCCGTTTGTGGGTGGGAGGCCTGCACTACTACTCTCACCATGTCCCCTGTCCTACACCTGAGCAGGATGGAGCACTCTACACCAACCTAGAAGCAGTTTGCAGCCATTGTATGGTTCACCCTCACCTAACATCTAGCTAACACAAAGCTTGCGGGGTGCACTACAATGACCATTTCCCATCAGACCCACAGGTGACCAAGAACTGACTGCAGAGGACAGCACCAGCAACCTGCAGTGACAGTCTACCCCCGACCCCCTCCGGAACATCGACTCTCGGATGTTGACTCCGGGGATTTTTTAGAGGAGGAGCTCCGAGCCGGCCCATCTGGTGTGCCAGGGCACAACAGGTACCAGTTCACCAACGTCCCCTACCACATCTGCAGCAATCCCAACGTCTCTGCTGACCCCTGCTGTTATGGCTGGTGCGTCCTACACCCCCACCACCACCACCAGTCCTGCCTGCAACACTTTCCCAGTCCCACAGGATGACCGCCCCACCCCACCGACTGAGGAGGGCAGGGAGAGGATGCTAGTGCCTATAGTGGTGAGGCAACAGGTCCCTGGAAGCAGGCCAGGTGGGAGGGGCAGGGTCACCCAAATCCCTGGACCTCATAGACAGAGTCCGTGGGGCCTATGAATGGGCCCAGGGACAAATGAGCCAGTCAGAACAAGATTCCCTTGAGCATCATCCTGCTGATGAGGTCCATGGACATCCGCATGTGCCAAATTGTGGACCTTTTGAGCCAGCTAGTGGCGGTACTGAGGGAAAGGCCTGCGCCACAACCAACACCTCCACCTCCCTCTGGTGGGCCACAGGATGACAGTTCACCATCCTCCCCGGCGGCTACAGCGAAGGGTGAATCCTCAGACCCTTCTGCCCTACAGCAGAGGCCCCCCTTCCCTAGCGGCGAAGGGGGCGTCCAAAAAAACCCCTGGGAGTATCTGCTGGCAAAGCACCTGCCAAACGCCAGTCACTGAGCCAGCCATGATGGCAACCCTCTTCACCACTGCATTGACTTTTGGGACTGTCCTTCCCCACACTGCCTTGTGAATGGCATCTGTCTGTTGGACTGTGTCACCACATCTATGTGGTGACTACTCGATTATCTCATTTACCATTAATGTCAACTCACTGCTTCACTAATCACCTCAATGTACATGTTCACCACCCTCACATGTCACCATTGTAAATAAAAAACTCCTTACATACATGTTGTTGTTCCTGTTCCGTCTTTATTCCAGGATGTACAGTCTTCACCATGATTACAATGTACCAGGAATGTATGTAGGCAAGGAGAGATTGAAGGGACCTAGGAAAACACAACAGAACAACATTCACTAGTCTGGGTGTCGCATCACAGACATTACACAACACTTAACAATAAGATAATCCTACATGCACACTTCACATTGAGCAACAAGTGCCAACATACACATCCTGTAGATGTTCCTAAATGAACTGTCCCAGAAACATTGTCAGCTCCACTGAGTCTACAACCGGCTGCTGTCATAAATCTCACATACACCTTCACAACACCAGCAACATCATCAGACAATGGGTATGTTGTACATTGTCACCAACCTTCAAGTGAAGTAGCGGGTGATGAGCTGTTGACGCAGGTCAACACCTTCTTCCTCTCCACTGTCCTCATCACTGGACACCAGTTGGTTTGCAGGTGGGGGCCTTGGCTGCTCATCATCATCATCCTGGATCAGGGAACTCTCCTTGCAAATAGCTAGGTTGTGGAGCATGCAGCATGCCACTACAATCTGACACACCTTCTTGGGCGAGTACATCAGTGCACCTCCGGTCTTGTCCAGGCAGAGGAAACGTGACTTCAGCAGACTAAAAGTACGCTCCACCACACAACGTGTGCACCCAAGGGCATCATTGTAGCAGACGTCAGCTGGTGTCCTGGGATTCCGCAGTGGGCTCAGCAACCAAGGACGGTTGGGATATGCAGAGTCACCTAGGTGTGACAAACACTGATAAACATTGCAATATCGCTGTGGCAGAGGACAGCAGGTCACACACACACAGCATGCTATATGACTAGGTATACTCACCCACAATTCATGCATGCTCAGGAAGCAGATTAGCCATCAACTGGGGTACAATGCTGTTACGCAGGATGTATGAGTCATTGGCCGAGCCAGGAAATTTGGCACACACAAGCGAGATGATCATATCTGCCTGGCACACAACTTGCATGTTTATGGAGTGGTAATGTTTACGATTCCTGTAGATGTGCTCACGTGCCTGTTGTAGTACAAGCCCAACATGGGTGCAATCAATGGCACCAACAACATGGGGGATGTGTCCGAGGGGATAACATTCTCCCTTCACAGCTGCCAATTCAGGCCCCCTGGGGAAATGGATATATGTGTCCTTGTAGATCATCATAGCGGAACAAACATCGCGCAGCACCAAGCAGAACATAGGTTGTGACATCCCACCTGCGCTGGACACTGTGCTGGAATGATCGCGGCAAAAAAATGCAGGGCCGCCATCACCTTAGACGTTGGGGTGAAAGCTGTTGGATATGTTCTGCGAGGCTGCAGGTGGGGTACCAACATAGCACAAAGGGTCTGGAGGGTGGCTCTGTCCAGATCGAATTTCTGGATGATTGCCTCATCCTCCATGTCTGCAAGCACTGTGAAGGCACAATGCAACTTTGGTCTCCTCCTCGTTGAGATGAAAGTGGACACATGTCAATGCAATACATCATGAGATGGGCACAGCATCTCACGTTTTGGCTGACACAACACCAACAATGACTGTCATCAAATTGAGTTACTGACCAGCTTACATGTAGGGACCCTTCAGCTACAGTAATCACACACTTGTCAACTTACACACAGCAAGTACCTCCAAAACCACCTCGGTCTATGTGAATGCACATAGGGATATGGCCACATTTACCATGGGCACGCCTGGGAGTATATCATCCAGCATATGTGTAACAATGCAACCCCACTGTCTCATACCTAGCTGCTGTACCTGACACAACTTCAGGCGTCATTTGAACCTGGCACAGATCAACAACACAATGACCACAGGCTGAGCATAAATGATGAGTGTGTGCATGATCAAACATAAGAGGACAGGCAAATCAGAACATCATTCATTGAGACAAACATTGCTGTGATTTTCACTTCACTTTAACACATTGACATGTGTACACATTGTAGAGTCCATAACAGGCCCATCAATATCACAAGTGACATGTGAGGGAGTACATACCAATCTACAAAATTCATACACAAACATGGCATGTGTAGTCACCAGTGTGATAAATGGAACATTGGCATTGTGTGCACTATGATGTGCCATTAACCATGTGGCCACTGTGCACTGTTGATTGCCAGATGGCCATTGACACAGCATGATGTGTCCATTGGTGCTGTCAAAGTAATCCGCCACCCCAATCCCGGCCACCCAAGTCATTGTATGTCACCCAAATCCCGGTAGCCACTGCCTGGCAGCAGTGGTGTGTCACCAACAATCCCCAAAACACAAGTGTGGTAGTGATAGCCATAGAGACATGCCCAAATGGCAGTTGGCATGCTCCGCCACCCAAATTGCGGTGACTAATGTGAATGTATGGCACCCAAATCGCATCGCGGTAGCTACCGCCTACCCTCAGCGGTTTGTCACCGCCAATGCCCAAGACACCATCGCGGTAGTGATAGATATCTATGTATTGCCAAATGGCGGTTGGCATACTCTACCACCCAAATCTTGGTGACTCATGTGATTGTATGACACCAAAATCGCGGTAACTACCGCCTGTCCCCAGCGATGTGTCACCACCATTGCCCAAGACACAATCGCGGTAGTGATAGATATCTATGTATTGCCAAATGGCGGTTGGCATGCTCTGCCACCCCAATCCCGGCCACCCATGTCATTCTATGGCACCCAAATCCCTGTAGCCACCGCCTGGCAGCAGCGGTGTGTCGCCAACAATCCCCAAAACACAAGTGCGATAGTGATAGCCATAGAGACATGCCCAAATGGCGGTTTGCATGCTCTGCCACCCCAATCCCGGCCACCCATGTCACTGTATGGCACACAAATCCCGGAAGCCACCGCCTGCAGCAGTGGTGTGTCACCGCCATGGACCATGCCCTTACATGGATTTAATTGAAAGATGCACCACCGCGGTAGCGCCCACCTGGCCCCTGCGGTGTCACCACCATGGACCATGCCCTTACAGCCAATGGGAATCTTAATCGAGGTAGCATGATGCAATTTTGAAAATCGTGGTAGGCGTGCTCCACCACGGCTGAGACGGTCATTGGTTGCATTTAAAAAAGGCAGACCTGGAACACCAATTGCAGCAGCTTAGCACCACTGAAACGACCCCAGGGGGCTATATATGTGTGGGAGGGAGCCTCACATTTCCACTGCTCCCAGAGCCTGCTGCCAGAGACCGCTCATCTGCTGCTGCCTCCAGAGACTGCTGCCAGAGACCCCTCATCTGCTGCTGCCTCCAGAGACTGCTGCCAGAGACCCCATATCTGCTGCTGCCTCCAGGGACTGCTGCCAGAGACCCCTCATCTGCTGCTGCCTCCAGGGACTGCTGCTAGAGACCCCTCCTCTGTTGCTGACTCCAGGGACTGCTGCCAGAGACCCCTCCTCTGCTGCTGCCTCCAGGGACTGCTGCCTGAGACCCCTCCTCTGCTGCTGCCTCCAGGGACTGCTGCCTGAGACCCCTCATCTGCTGCTGCCTCCAGGGACTGCTGCCTGAGACCCCTCACCAACCACTTCCACCGCTGCTGTCTCATGTCCACAGTGATGGCAAGGACTGAGAAGATCCGTGCCAGTCCCTTCACAAGCAAGGAACTGGAGGTTCTGGTGGACGAGGTGCTCACACAGTACCCAAGACTACATGGTGCCTCAAATGTCGTGGTAAGTCTTAAACAGTGGGGGGGAGTTCAGGGGTGGCATACATGTAGTTGAACTGATGCAGTATGTGCCTGAGAGTGTGGGGTTGTGTCATGCATTGCCTAATATGCTGTCTCCAGGGGGAAGGTGGGTGTACCCTATTCCACACGTTTCCCTGCCTGCACATCAATATTTGAGTGACATGTGTTGTCTTGTCAGCCATGCAGTGACGCAGCAAGTTGTTAATGCAGGAGTCAGGACAGTGATTGCTTGGCTGAATGGCTGTGTGTGCCCCTGTTTCCCATCTCAGTGTGAGCCCACCTGGCCTGCACAGTCACCGCCCAAAATGACTTGGACACCTCACTTAACTTACTTACTTAGTATTAGATTTATCTTTTCTCATTGCGCTCCAGCTATGATCCATCTCAGCCCTGTAGATTGCACACGACCGGCCTTGTGAGAAGGATTTTGGATTTGTGAGATCATGTCCCTCAATGTGACATCCATAACATAGTGCGCTATTCACAGGGCGACCCTTGACCCTCCTGGTAGGTCGCTACCCCGCCGCACAGCTCCGCCTGTGTACCCCTGCCCCAGCTGCCGCAGAGAGGACTCGCTCTTAAGTCTGCTCACCTTCTGCTTTCTGCATTTCCCTGTTGTGTCCAGACTTCTGTTTTGCCTTCTGTTTTCCCAGCTGGCCCCTATCTCCGTGTCCTTTTGCCTTCTCTGTGTCCTTTTGCATATCTCTGTGTCCTTTTGCCTTCTGCCCCACTCGTTTCTTCCCCTCGTTTTGGTGCCCCGTTTTGCTTTCTGTGCCACTGTTTTCCCCCTCATTTTGTGCCCCGTTTTTTGCTTTCTGTGCCACTGTCTTCCCCCTCGTTTTTGTGCCCCATTTTTTGCTTCTGTGCCACTCGTTTCCCCTGCTGTTGTGTCCCCTGTGGCCCACCCCCCTGACTGCCCACTGTCCATTCGCTGTTCACGCCTCCCAGCTGCTCCTTCCTCCCATCCTCCCATATATGCCAGCCGCTGCGCGGTGAGGAGAGCGACCCTTGACTCTCCTGGTAGGTCGCTCCCCCTCTGCACAGCTCCGCCTGTGTACCCCTGCCCCAGCTGCCGCTGCTGAGGACTCGATCGTAAGTCTGCTCACCCTCCGCTTTCTGCATTTCCCTGTTGTGTCCTGACCTCTGTTTTGCCTTCTTTTTTCCCAGCTGCCCCTTATCTCCTTGTCCTTTTGCCTTCTCTGTGTCCTTTTGCCTTCTGTTTCCCAGCTGCCCCCTATCTCCGTGTCCTTTTGCCTTCTCTGTGTGCTTTTGCCTATCTCTGTGTCCTTTTGCCTTCTGTGCCACTCGTTTCTCCCGGTCGTTTTGGTGCCCCTTTTTGCTTTCTGTGCCACTGTTTTCCCCCTTGTTTTGTGCCCCGGTTTTTGCTTTCTTGCCACTGTTTTCCCCCTCGTTTTTGTACCCCATTTTTTGCTTCTGTGCTACTCTTTTCCCCCGCCGCTGTGTCCCCTGTGGCCCTGCCCCCCTGACTGCCCACTGCCCATTCGTTGCTCCTGCTTCCTTCCTCCCAGCTGCTCCTCCCTTCCACCTCCCCATATATGCCGGCCATTGCGCAGTAAGGAGAGCGACCATTGACCCTCCTGGAGGTCGCTCCCCCTCCGCACAGCTCCGCCTGTGTACCCCTGCCCCAGCAGCCGCTGCTGAGGACTCGCTCGTAAGTCTGCTCACCCCCGCTTTCTGCATTTCCCTGTTGTGTCCTGACTTCTGTTTTGCCTTCTTTTTTTCCCAGCTGCCCCCTATCTCCGTGTCCTTTTGCCTTCTCTGTGTCCTTTTGCCTATAGGGAACTCCCTTCCCTTGTCGTTGCGGTCCACGTCCAATCTGTTGGCCTTTAGAAAGGATCTTAAGACCTGGTTATTCTCGAACTAGATTTCTTCTGTCTCCTTCCTCTGTGTTTCCTGTCTGTTGTTATGTTTTTTAGCTTCCTTTTCTGGGTCTGGAGCATAAAAGCGCCGGGACACTCCTTTGGAGTAGCCGTTGCGCTATACAAGACCCTTATATAACATATAACATAACATCTCCGTGTCCTTTTGCCTTCTGTGCCACTCATTTCTCCCCCTCGTTTTGGTACGCCACTTTGCTTTCTGTGCCACTGTTTTCCCCCTTGTTTTGTGCCCTGTTGTTTGCTTTCTGTGCCACTGTTTTCCCCCTCGTTTTTGTGCCCCATTATTTGCTTCTGTGCCACTCATTTCCCTCGCCGATGTGTCCCCTGCAGCCCGCCCCCCTGACTGCCAACTGCCCATTTGCTGCTCCCGCCTTCCGCCTCCCAGCTGCTCCTCCCTCCTACCTCCCAATATATGCTGGCCGCTGCATGGTGAGGAGAGCGACCCTTGACCCTCCTGGTAGGTCGCTCCCCCTCCGCACAGCTCCGCCTGTGTACCCCTGCCCCAGCTGCCGCTGCTGAGGACTCGTCGTATGTCTGCTTACCCTCAGCTTTCTGCATTTCCCTTTTGTGTCCTGACTTCTGTTTTGCCTCTGTTTTCCCAGCTGCCCCCTATCTCCATGTCCTTTTGCCTTCTCTGTGTCCTTTTGCCTATCTCTGTGTCCTTTTGCCTTCTGCACTCATTTCTCCCCCTCGTTTTGGTGCCCCATTTTGCTTTCTGTGCCACTGTTTTCCCCCTGGTTTTGTGCCCTGTGTTTTGCTTTTTGTGCCACTGTTTTCCCCCTCGTTTTTGTCCCCCATTTTTTGCTTCTGTGCCACTCGTTTCCCTGCCGCTGTGTCCCCTGCGGCCCGCCCCCCTGACTGCCCACTGCCCATTCGTTGCTCCCGCCTTCCGCCTCCCAGCTGCTCCTCCCTCCCACCTCCCCATATATGCCGGCTGCTGCGCGGCCGTGCCGCTGGCACGCCTAAGGCAAGCCCATCTGCATCTGTCGCACCTGAACCGCGCCCAGCGCCAGGAACCCTGGCCCCCGTACACACCACGACGCCCGCCTCCGCTACGACTCCAGCACTCTCCATGCACTCAACACCGGACGATCTCGCACCTGCTGCCGGCCGCCCTGAAACGCACCCAAGGACCCTTCTTCTGCTGGAACTGCAGCTTCACCAGCATCCGGCCTGCCAACTTGCCCAACATGGAACCCAACTTCCTCAGATTTATCCTGCTCAACACCCGCTCCACCCGCAAACACGCCGTCGAACTCTGGGACCTACTTGACAGCAACGGCCCAGACATCGCCTTCCTGAAGGAGACCTGGCTGGCCCCCTCCTCGGCACCTGACATTGCCATAGCCATCCTGGAAGGCTACAAGATCACCCAGCAAGTACCGCACCAACGGAATAGGAGGAGGAATTGCCATCGTCCACAGAAACACTCTCAAAATCTCGACACACGCCGATGACACCCTCAGCACCGACTCCAACACCACCCTCAGAGGCGCACTCATCTACAGACCCCCCGGGCCCAGACTGCAGTTCAGCGACTCCATCACCGACCTCGTCAGCACACACGCCCACGCTTCCACAGACTACATCCTCCTCGGGGACCTGAACTTCCACCTCGAGAACAACAACGATGCCAGCTCCTCCACCCTAATCAACAACCTTGGCAACCTCGGACTCAGACAACTCGTCACAGCACCCACACACTCCGCCAGCCACACACTTGATCCCATCTTTTCAGCGAGCACCCACGTCTCCTTCGACCGTACCACCGAACTCCACGGGACCGACCACCGCTGCATCCACTTCACCTTCCGGAAACCCACCACACACCACCGCACCCAGCAGATGCCTCGCCGCAGCTGGGGCAAGGTCACTGAGGACCAGCTAACCGCCGCCCTCGCCCAGAGCCCACCCGCAGACCCGACCGACGCCGCAGCCCGCAGCCTCAGACAATGGATCAATGACTGCACCAACACCCTCGCCCCGCTCAAGAAGCCCCCCAACACCCACACCAGCAAGAGAGCCAGCTGGTTCACCGAAGACCTCCAGGCCTCCAAGTAAACCTGCCGAAAACTAAAAAAAAACTGGACCCGCGAAAGAACACTGGAAAGCTACACAGCCCACAGCAACCGACCCGCCAACACCACCAACTCATCAAATCCGCCAAAAGGACCGCCTTCAGAGACCGCCTAGACAACAACGCACACAACAGCAAAGAGCTCTTCAGCATCTTAAAGGAACTCTCCAACCCCAGTTCCAACACCAATGACATCCCACATCACAAGACCTGTGCGACTCGCTGGCCACCTTCTTCCATCGCAAGATCGCAGACATCCTCGACAGCTTTGACGCTGTCACCACCCCGGCAACAGCCGACACCCCCGCTCCCACGACCACCACCCGCACCAACCGCCTGCTTGCCTGGACAAACATCAACGACACCATCAAGATCATAAACACCGTCCACTACGGATTCCCGGAAGACCCCTGCCCACACCACATCTTCAACAAAGCCAGCAGCACCATCGCACCCCACCTCCGGAAAACTATCAACATCTCCTTCGAGACAGCGACCTTCCCGGAGACCTGGAAGCACGCAGAGATCACCGCCTTACTAAAGAAACCCAAGGCTGACCCCAAGGACCTCAAGAACATCCGACCCATCTCCCTGCTCCCGTTCCCGGCGAAGGTCATCGAAAAGGCCGTCAACAAACAACTGACCAGCTTCCTTGAAGAGGACAACATCCTGGACCCATCCCAGTCCAGGTTCTGCAGCAACCACAGCACCAAAACTGCCCTCATCGCTGCCACCGACGACATCAGGATCATGCTCAATAACGGAGAAACCGCGGCCCTCATCCTCCTGGACCTGTCAGCCGCTTTCGACACAGTCTGCCACCGCACACTAAGAACACGCCTCCACGACGCCGGAGTCCAAGAGTAGACTCTGGACTGGACCACCTACTTCCTCTCCGAGAGAACCCAGAGCGTCCGCCTCCCCCCTTCCGCTCCGAAGCCACAAAGATCATCTGCAGCGTACCCCAAGGCTCATCTCTGAGCCCACCGTTGTTCAACGTCTACATGGCACCACTCGCCCACATCACCTGACAGCATGACCTAAACATCATCTCCTATGCCGACAACACCCAGCTGATCCTCTCGCTCACCAAAGACCCCCACACCGCCAAAATCAACTTACACGAAGGAATGAAGGTCGTCGCCGACTGGATGAGGAACAGCCGACTGAAGCTGAACTCGGACAAGATGAAAGCCCTCATCCTTGGCTCCAACCCCTCGGCCTGGGACGACTCCTGGTGGCTGATGGTACTAGGAGCACCCCCTACACCCACCCACCAACCACGCACAAAACCTAAGGGTCATCCTCGACTCCACACTCTCCATGACAAGCAGGTCAACGCCTTCTCCTCCTCCTGCTTCAACACCCTCTGCACGCTTCGCAGGATCTTCAAGTGGATCCCCACCAAAACTAGACGGATGGTCACCCAGGTCCTCGTCAGCAGTAGACTAGACTATGGCAACGCACTCTACGCAGGAGCCCCGGCCAAACTCCTGAAACGACTCCAACGCATCCAGAACGCCTCCGCACGCCTAATCCTCGACATCCCCCGCCGCAGCCACATCACACCCCACCTGAAAAACCTGCACTGACTCCCTATCAACAAGAGGATAACCTTCAAGTACCTCACCCACATACACAAGGCACTCCACAACACCGGACCAGCGTACCTGAACAGATGTCTCGGCTTCTACATCCCTGCCCGCCAGCTCCGCTCTGCAGACCACGCCCTCACCACCATCCCCCGCATCCGAAGAGTTACCGCCGGCGGCAGATCATTCTCCCGCCAAGTCTTGGAACAACCTCCCCATCCGCCTACGGCAGACCGAAGACCTTCTAACCTTCAGGAGACTCCTCAAGACCTGGCTCTTCGAACAGTAGCAGCATTCCCCCCCCAGCGCCTTGAGACTCTCACGGGTATATAGTACGCTTTACAAATGCTGTGATTGATTGACAGGGCAAGGACATTGAGGGCTGCGCAATGTTGGACACAGTGAGTCTACCCCCAAACACATGGTGATATGTGATGTATGTCTTGCTCAGCCTACAAATGGACAGGAGATATGGGCAGACTACACATGGCTTTCAGTGCTGGCATCCTGCATGTGTGTGAGATGTGCAGCGACTGTGTTCCCCCTCACACCTGCATGCATTTACATCTGCTTTTCCCATGCAGATGTTCCATGTGAGATGCATTCTTGTCTATGTACAGTCATTTTCTGGTCCTTGGTAACTTCAACTTACATATGGATAACCTTTTAGAACCTGAGGCCCCAAACTGCGCGAATCCCTTGACATACTAAATCCGACCACTTTTGTCCACCTACCCACACACGATAAGGGCCATACACTAGACCAGATTTTCTCTTCAAAACTGATAGAAGTTGAGGCCCCTTACCTGGTCCAACCACTGCTTGATCAATTTCAGAGTCCCTAGGGGTCTCAATGGGTCCTGATCACAGGAAAAGGTCCGGACTAATAGTTTTAGGCCTTTTAATCTGATCACTCCCGAGGCGATGCAGAGTGCTTTGCAATCCCACCCTATTCCTAGTTGTGGGATTCTTGAAAGCGATGTGCACTCCTTGGAGCACTGGCTACTTCTTAGAACCTCTGAACTTGCCCCATCTACTCTGAGAGTGGCCAAGGTGAATCGCGCTTCTGTCCCTTGGCATACGGAAGTTCTAAGGAAGAGTAAAAGTGCATGTAAACAATTAGAAAGAATGGCAAACAAATTACATGGCCCATGACAAAATAATGTTTAAAGCGGCCCAAAAAGACCATTACCGGAAAGTTTGTGAGGGTTAGAAACTCTTCTTCTCTACAAAAATTGACCAGGCTGGCAATAAAAGTAAAGAACTTTATAATGTCATCAAAAAATGTTCATCGCTTGCAGCTATTAGATGCCCGTTTGTACAAACTAGTGAATGGACTAATATGATGGCCTCTTTTTTCCACGATAAAATTTGGAAAATACGGGACTCTTTTGAAATTCAGCTGTTGACTCCAGCAGTTGATCAAAATCTCCATAGTGCTGTTGTAAGCTTAGATTTTTCCTTAATGCAGTTCCCTGTGATCTCTATTGACCAATCATTAACTCTTATGAAGTCCTTGAGGTCGGACTCTCCAGCGGACCCCTGTCCCGTCAAGGTGCTGTTGGTAATTGCAGAGGTGATCAATCCTACTGTGAATCGGATCTTAAATAACACTTTGCAGGAAGGAACTATTCCTCTTTGCTGGAAACACGCTAGAATCCTTCCATTGTTAAAAAAAACCACAGCTGACCCTGAGGTAGCTGGTAACTATCGTCCTATATCCCTGCTTCCTTTTTTTTCCAAGGTTTTAGAGAAATATGTTGATTCCATTATTACAGAGTACATTGAGACTAATCATCTTTTGCACCCAAGTCAGTTAGATTTTAGGGCCAAATTTAGTACCGAATCAGCTTTATTAGAAGTGACTGAAACTATAAAAGCCACGCTAGACAGGGATGGCAATGCGGTCTTGGTACTGCAGGACCTCTCCGCAGCTTTTGATACCGTGCCCTACAATGGACTGATGCAAAGATTGGTGGAAGTCGGTGTCGGTGGCACAGCCCTGAGATGGATCAGGTCATTTCTCAGTAACCGTCTCCAAACTATATGGTCTCCCCCTTTTTCTGCGGTTATTCCTCCCATGAATGTCGGGGTCCCACTTGGGGCTATTCTGAGCCCAACTCTGTTTACTTATATATGGCCCCCATTGCACTTCTGGCTGAACAACATGGAGCAAAGATCGTATCGTATGCAGACGATACCCAGCTGTTGTTCACATGTGAGAAGGGTGCAGAGTTTGATGGTCATACAATAAATGCGTGTCTCTCAGCTGTTTTCTCGTGGCTGAAAGATAATCAAATGAAATGTAATACTGATAAGTCCGAGATCATTTCCTTCGGCCCCCGCCCCTTTGAGTCATGGCACATCTGGTGGCCGCAGAATCTGTCCCCCCCCCCAGTTCATCCGTGACTACGGTTAAGAACCTCAGAGTCAGACTAGATGCTACGCTTTCTATGAAGTCCCAGATTCAATCTGTAGCCGGGACTTGTTTTGGGATCTTAAGAATGGTGTGGAACTTTTTGCCCCTGCTTTCTGTCCCTCATAGAAAAACCATTGTCCAAGCTTTGATAACCTCGCGTCTGGACTATGCCAACTCTCTGTACCCAGGACTTCCCAGTTACTTAATTGCTCGTTTGCAGGTGATTCAAAATTTGGCGGCCAGGGCCATCTTTCTGGCAGGCCCCAGGACTCATATATGACCTCTTCTGTCATCCCTGCATTGGCTTCCTGTTCAGAAAAGAATGAATTTCAAAGCTCTGATTTTGGTTTTTAAGGCCTTTAATCAGATTGGAGCTCCCTACCTTAGACAAATATTTCCCCACTACATCCCTTAACGTACTTTGAGGTCCTCTACTCAACTCCTGATTCCTGTTCCTAAAGTTTCACTTGCTCGGGTCGGAGGTCGTTCTTTCCAGGTGGTTGCCTCCCGTCTATGCAAAGGCCTTCCATTGGCCCTCAGACAGGCTCAGACTTTGCTCACCTTTAGGCAAAAGCTCAAGACCTGGCTTTTCCTGCTCTAATCTGTTTTGCTGGTTTCTGTCTGTGTTGCTCTCTCTCTGTGGTTATGTGGTTCTTTTCTCAGCACCGGGACACTCCTGGGAGTAGCTGTGCACTTTATAAATACCTAACATAACATATTTTAGACATATCTGTGGATTTGGGATGAGTTAGTATCATGCTACTGTACTGCGAGATGTAGGTACATAACACTGTGTCACTGATGTTTTCCCCCTCTTGTCTCCTATGCCTGCAGCTCAAGGTACACCAGCGTAAGGCCGTGTGGAGGGCAATTGCGTCCAAGGTGCGGGCTCAGGGTGTCTCAAACCGACGGAGGACCCACTGCCAAACGAGGTGGGACGACATCAGCCGGCTGGCAAAGAACGTCGCGGAGATGACCTTGGGGCTGCCCCCTCACACTGGGCAGTTGGCACGGCTAAGATGACACCACTAATGGGCCAGCATCTTGGCTGTGACACAGCCTGAGCTGGATGCACGTTTGAAGGAGCATCAGCAGTAAGCTTGGGGTGAGTATTCTGGGAAGGGTGATGTAATGAAGAGATGATTCCCAGTTGTATTGTTCAGGTTCCAGGTTTATTCAGTAGTAGCAAGTAGTATAGACCTCATCCAGCACCAACGCCCTGCAGCTGTCAACTGACCCACTGCTCACAAACTTATAAGATGCTGAATGTACATGCTAACAGTGTCACTTAGCAACAATGAAGATTCTAATATAAAGAGACAGAGATACAAGTGGGGACAAGTGAGAACACTACACCACCTCCCTCTTAATAACAAAATTAAACAAAAAAACAAACAAAAAAAAAAACATTGAAAAGCCCCACTACACATATGCAAACAAAATAAAATTTAAATTAGATATCTGGCAGGTTTCCGAATACATCTACGTGGCCTAGAAGGATCCATCACATCATGATTTCCCAAGTCCACTGAAGGCTGAGTATCAGGTCCTTGACACTTACCCACTCTATTCAGATTCCATACTCTATGATCACTCGTTCGAATGGCATTCTTGAACACTTTTTTGACCTTAAAAGGAACACTGAACTTTGAATCAGCTTTAACCAAGCGAGGGGATCTTATTTTTACCCGATCACCTACAGAAATCTAAGTTTCTTTAACAGCTTTTCTCGCATCAAACCAAGTCTTTCTCTTCTCTTTGATCCTTCTCTCCCTCACTTTCCACTCAGAAGTGTCTAAAGAATTCTTGTCCACAGACATTCTTTTTTTGCACACCCAAGGACACACCTCCGTACTAGCGCCCAGCTTCTTAAACAACTGAAAAGGAGAAACCCCCGTAGTGGAGTGTGGGGTAAACCTGTACTCTCGTACTTTCTTCCGCAAGGCAGTTTCCCAATCAGTACCAGTTGCAACAGCCTGCAGTAAGAACTCCTTCAAAACTTTCACAAACCTTTCCACAACCCCATTGCTCTCTGGATGGCACAATGCTGCTCTTTTATGTTTGATACCTCCCATTGCTAAAAACTCCTCCACCAAAGAAGAAGTAAATTGCACTCCATTATCGGATAACAAAGTTTTTGGGAAACCCTCTCTTTCAAAAAGAGAATCCAAAAAATCAATCACAACCAATGAAACCACAGAGTTAACAACTTTAATCTTCGGCCAACGAGAATACATGTCCATGCACACCAGAACATAAGCATCCCTGGATCTCAACTTAATGGAACCCATTATGTCTATTGCTACATCCATCCATGGGCCATCAGACACCCCTCTAATCACCATGGGTTGTGTCCTACACTTCTATATCTTGTCACAACAGACACATTCCTGGTAATTGCGAACTTCTCTTTGAATCCAGATATCCATGCCTAGCCACCAGTAAGCCTCTCTCAGTCTTTCCTTCGTCTTACCAATGCCCATATGACTCGCATGGGCATGAGCTAACAATTTTGACCATAAGTCACAAGAAGAAATTAACCCTGAGCCTCTCAAAAGTAAACCATCTACCACAGTCAATTCATCTTTAACTTGCCAATAACCTTATAAAGACTGATCACAACCCTTCTTATCAGGCCAGCCCTTGACGACCATGTCCGAAACACTCTTTAAAACAACATCCTTCTCTAATGAACCTCTCCATTCATCTTCAGAAATAATACCTTCACTAATAAGGCAAACATCCACACCATCTTCAAAATCATCACCACCAAAATAATCACACTCTGGGATTTCATAATTGATACCACCTAACCTGGACAAACAATCCGCCAAAATATTATTTGAACCAGGTAGATTAAATTCCTGCAAAGCAACCACCCATTTGCGTATCCGGTGCGATACAAAATCAATGCCTTTCTTCTCAAAAAGTTCCTTTAGAGGTTTATGATCCGTTAACACCTCAAAATCACTTCCCCATAAAAACTTCCTCAACTTTCAGATAGCCCAATATATGGCTAAAGTCTCTCTTTCCACAACAGAGTAATTAAACTCCGTACCTCTTAATGGTCTAGACATGAAAAGCACAACCTTATTGGTACCCTCAGGTTTCTGAAATAAAACAACACCCAAGCCCTTGGAGCTTGTATCTGTCATTAAATATGCTTTTTTCTTTGAGTCAAAACTACTGAGATCTTGTGCCTCATTGAGACATTTTTTCAAATGATTAAACTCCACCTCACAATCTTTTGATCACGTAAATTCACACCCCTTCTTTAGCAGATTTCTGATGTGGCTTGTCGAACTTGCAAAGTTTGGAACAAACTTGTGGTAGAATTCTGCCATACCTAAGAACTTTACCAACTCATCTTTATTCTCAGGTGCATTGAGTTTTGAAATGGTCCCCACAAGTTCAGACTTAGGTCTCAACCCATTTGGTGATATATTTGATGACCCAAATAATCAATTTCGGATACATCAAACTTGCACTTGTCTGCTCGTAAAGTTAAACCCGCATCACTCATCTTTTTTAAGACCAAACCCAGTCTGAAATCATGTTCTTTAGAATCAGATCCAAAAATCAATACGTCGTCCTGATAAATCTTTACACCTTCGACACCTTCAAGAATGTGTTCCATAACCCTCTGGAACACCGAGGCCGCAGAGATCAGGCCGAAAGGCATACATAAAAACTTGATGGTGTCTAAAGGAGTTATGAATGAGGTAAGATCTTGACAGGAAGGGTGCAACTTCACCTGCTGATATGCAGAGGTTAAATCCAGGGAGGTGAAGTGCTTTGCTCCCGCAAGTGAGAACCACATCTCCCTGGTGTTTGGAAGCGGATAATGGTCCACAATAACGGCCTTATTTAGCTCTCTAAGATCCACACGTAGTCTGGCCTCGCCATTGGCCTTGCGGGCCATTACTATGGGAGAAAGCCATTCAGTACCTTCAACTTCCTTTATGATCTTATTTGCTTTAAGTTTATCAAGTTCGAGTTTCATTTTGTCCTTTACAGTAAGAGAAACACCTCGTACTTTTGACGCCTTCGTAACAGAACCAGGAACAATTTTTATTTGATGCATGTACCCTTTAAGGCAACCCAGTTCCTTTCTAAAAACTTGTGGAAATTGCTCAACCCAGGATTTTGAATCCTTCTTAATTTGATTGACAGCAGGAAGATCACCCAGGCACACAGAAGGTGTACGATTAGGATCCAGGAAAACATATAGATTTCGTTGATGAAACCAACTCAATAATGAATCCCTTTGCATAGAGACATAAATCTTCACAGGAACCACTCTGTCTTTATAATCTATGGTACCCCAGAACCAACATAAAAGAGGTATTATCTCACCTCCATATCCCCTCGGGCGTATATCAGGTTACAACAAATGTACCTTCTTGGAAAGAAACTGATCATAAAAAACCTTGGGTATCAAGGTGATTTTGGCCCCAGAATCAAATAGCACTTTAACAGGAGAATCATTGATTAAAATGACGTCAACAGCCGCTTGACCGCCAGATCTGTTGATCTGACAAATATTGATTTCTTCGATATCATCCTCAAACAAATCTATTTCTTTGACCTTTGCCATATCTGCAACACCTAGTGAAATGACCTTTGCGTCCACAACTAGTACAAGACGCCTTCCATCCAGGACAATCTTTTGAATTAGCTATATGACCTGGGTTACCACATCTGAAACATTTCCCTAAAAATTGTTTCATGTTATTAAATTGATAATCATTCTTACTCTTAAAGTTTCTTGAGGTGCTAGCTTGAGATGAAGTGGAGATACTTTTCTCTTTAACTTTCTTATCAATAGTGTCCCTGCGATTGTTTACCTTCATGACAGCAGAATTCTCCTTTCCTTCTTGAGACGCTTTTTGAATTGTTTCTAAACAAACCTTGGAATGTTCATATGTTTTTGTAGTCAAAATCACCTCATGTAAAGTGGGATTGACTTTTTGCCATAAATTGTCTCTTTCCTTGTCGACATTACAACCTAACATCATTTGATCTCTCAACCGTTCTTCTAAGGACACCCCAAAATTACATGTAGAAGCCAATTTGCGAAGCTCTGTGATATACTGCTCAACAGATTCCTCTTTCTTTTGCATACGCCTCCCAAAGTGGTACCTCTCAAGAACAGTGGTGAGCTTGGGCAAATAATGTGGGTCCAATTTTTTTATAGCAACCTCATACTCATTAAGATTAGCAGCATCAGCGTCTGATAGGTCTGGAAGATGTTCATAAACCTCTTGCCCTTCAACCCCAAGACAATGCATTAATAAAGAAGTTTTCTTTCGGCACTAAGAGATGTGCCACACACCCCAGCATAATTAAAGAAAACTTTCTTCCACTTGAGCAAAGGTAGTGGAGGTTCACCCGGAGTAGATAAGAAAAAGGTAGGAGCAGGCACGTTTTGCATGACAAGATAGTAACAAAACAAAACAAGAAAATAAAACAATTCTCTATTAAAATCTTGTAATTTATGCTGAAAAGTATATAGGAGTTACATCGAAACACAGCTTCTAATTAGATGCACACAGTGTGTACAAGAAAAAATAAAACAGTGTGTATAAGAGAAGTAAAACCATGAGATGACACACTCTACTAAAAACAAGCACCCTGTGTGTGTCAGCAAAATGAATTACAACTTAAAAACGAATAAAACTGTGTGTATCCCTTTCAATTTTTTAGAAGAATGGCTGCGTGTATCAGCGAAAATTACACACAAAATGAATAAAACTGTGTGTGTCTGTGATGTGAAGAGGATGAGCTGACACGCTTGTAAAATTCTTAGTAGAGTGGCAGCAAAGATGAGCAATGAAGCTGAACGCATCAACGTGAAAAAATGACAAGTAGACAGAAGCACTTCATGTACAGGTACTGGGCATGCACAGAGAAAAGAGCGGTAGCACTGATGCGCAATGAAGCTGAGCGCATCAGCGAGAGGAAATGACAAGTGGGCAGAAGCACTTCGTTTACAGCTACTGGGCATGCGTAGAGAAAGGACAAGTTTCTCACATAGAGGAGCAGCGCACTGTGCGTAGGAGACGTCACAGAGAAAAAGAACACCCAGCCAATTAAATCCAGCCTCAGAGGGAAGAACGCCAAGCCAATGAAATCCAGAGGATTGCATGCTTAGTAGCCCACGCGGCCAATGGAATGACGGCTTAGAGAACTGCTCGCGCTCTGGTCACGCAGACGGCCTTGCTCGAGGCGATGAATAACGCGCTGCTTTCCTCGTGCACTAATAACGATAAAGATAGCTTACGGAATGGTCGCGCTCAACAAGCAGCCGTTAAGGTAAGCCTTGCGCTATAGAGACACTCGCTGTGAATGTTAAATCAAACTTGTGCCAAATAAAGTTGTATTTAAATAAGGCACCAAGTAAAAGTTGTAGAGCGAGGTACGAGTCACTGTCAAGTCTCTATCAAATTTTTCTCTCGCGCTGCGGCAGGTTAAAATGAATAAGGAAGACCTCACCTTAGAAGACAGTAAGACCAACCTCTAGAAGATTCCTGCTACTCCTCTTTTCCCAGAAAACGAAGTAGAACAGTGTAGGAGAGTAGGGTCTGCAATCCTATGATCACCCAGATTTTTGCTTTTTGCTGCACTGGTTTACGACTTTCCCTGGCTGTGGGCCTGCTAATCAGACCCACAGCCTAGCTGTTCTCTCTATCCAAATTGTACTCAGGTACTGAATTGGCACTGGGCCCTCTCCAAGTCCCTGTACCCAGGGCTGAGGTGTACCCAGAAGTCTCCCAGGGGCTGAAGCATGTATTATGCCACCCCTGGGCTGACTAACTAAACTGACACAACTGGCTGCACGACAGCTGGGGCAAGGTGGTGTACTCACCCTTTGCTTTAGATATAGTATACCTATATCTAACCCTAAAATGGACACACAGATCTCCTATCAGTCACTCCTATGGCAGGCCTTAACAATCCTGAAGGCAGAGTGCTTGGAATCGTGCGAGATAGTGCTCTGGCATGAGCTGAGCCTGTCTGCGGCTTTCGGGATCCATCCCTTAGCCGTTTCCATGATATCGCATACCATATACTCTTAAGTGCATTATAATCCTCGCGGTTATATGCCAACTCTGGTATCGCTTTATCAAAACATGTCGAGTAAGGTGTCATACGAATTGGAATACTAACCCCTCGCCAATTCTGGCGATGGGGTTAGCATTCCACCCTTCTAGAGGGACACGACATGTATGTAACCCCTAACCCCGGTTAAAGTCAGACAGAGCCTTAGCATCCACAAAATGGATGCTGCCACCGAGACACAAGTCTGCCCTCCTGCTGCTGGGAGTCCTCCCAGAGCAGGAGATAAGGACAAAGGGTTTCCTGCCAGGGGCGGTGCCAGCACCGTCCCAGACAGGATTTTGTGTATTGTAGGTAGGCAGGGCTTCAGAGGAAGGTGACTGCACGTGGCACCCCGGTGCTCACTGTGCATAGGCTGGCTTGAACCAGTTCCAGGGACACTCCAGACCCTGGGCTGGGGAAAAGCCCGCCAAGGAAGTGGGTGTAACCACCCCCCTCCTGGTCCCACCCCTAGGGCAGGACTTAGTCGCGTGCCAGCCCCCTTTTCCCAGATAAAGGTAGGAGCAGGCCCTCTTCCAAATTAGATCATCTTTGAATCCTGAAACTACTTTCTACGAAAGGAACTCAAGACTTCTTCCTAAGATTTCTCCCTTGTGGCTAAGGAGTAGTCACCCTGCATCCGCAGGCACCATCGCAAGAACACTGCGGTCTGCTGCAAGTCCTTCCTCCGGAATCCGACTGCCCAGCTCGACGAGAACCGGCTTCCCTGGCACCTCTGACCTCTACCCACCTCTACAGCCCAGCTGAGAATCGTGGGTGCGACGAGCCCTCGAGGGACCGGCCATCTGCAAGACTGCACGACTTCTGCACAGCAAGCCCGCCGAGTAATTTCCTGGTGAGTGCTTTGGGGTCCGAGAAGCCCCGACCCTGAGCAGCTCCAGCACCGAAGTGCAGCCTCCCAGCATCTCCACGATCTGCGTGGGGCCCTTCTGCTTTTTGCTGCTCACCGCGTTGTTTGGCTACTAGCCCGCTGGCTTGTGGCCTTCTGAACGACGCCCGACGACATCACTGCTGCTGGTCTGGTTGCTCCAGACTGGCCCTTGCTCCGTTCCCGAAGAAGAGCACTCCGGACCCTCCTGGTCCACTCAAGACGCCATTTTGAGTCCACCGCGTGGGCTTGAATTAGCCAAGGCTTGTTGCCCAATCCTGGGTAACTTCGACGCCGACAGCTTCATCCATCGTGGGACAGCTCGCCTCTCCATCCTGGTCGCCGACAACGCCTCCTGGTCCGTGAGATCTGCAGAGCCAGCGTCGCCCACTCACCTAGTCGAGGTGACTACCATCCGGTGCCCTCCTGGTGCCCACTGACTACTGGCTAGTAGTCACGAACTTGGTCCCCTCTGCTTTCAGGTGTCATCCATCTTCCAGATCCAGGCTTGGATCAACTCGAACTATCTTCACTGGTCGCCTGCCAGCATCTTTTCTTCCAGGCTCCTGGTCCGGCAACGAGGATTCCCGACGTCTTTTGAGACCTATGCAGCTGCAGCCCCTGGGCTAGGTAACTTCGGCATTTCGGTGCCCCAGCATAGCCTCACTATCCAAGGGTCAGGATCCACTGTCGTTTTCTTCCTACCAGGTCGGGTTCGCCCGTAAACACTAACTTTAACTTTACTAGCTTCCATAGACTTTGTCCCGCATCCCGCGTGAGAGTGCACACTCTGCACCCGAGTCCCCTAGGTCTCCTAGAAGTAATCTAACGATTCCCTAGTCAAGTCCTAGCGATTCCAAAGCCTATTAGTCCTGAACTTACCTGCTAGTAATTTCGCATTCCACTTTTAAAGTATATGGTTTTTCGTGCCCCTCGGGCATTTGTGTATACCGTGCTAACTTAAGTATTTTCGTAAGAGATTTGTTGTGTGCTTAGCACCCTGTCCTCATAAAGAGTACAGGGTTGTTGTGATTCTAATAAATACATTGTTTATTTTCATAACACTTGTGTGGTGTCCTTTCACTGGGTGTTCAAGGGGTAATGTGATGGTAAAACAGCTGGCTTAACACGCCCTCTAGAGTCTTAGCCTTAGACTGCTCGTATCCATGCTACTAGGATAGCTGGTCTATAAGGTTGACTTACAACCAATCATCAATAAGGGTTGTTTGGACTGATATATAGTGATCACTAGAATAGTGAACACTGCACATCAGGCCAACTTCTCACATTGGTGAGCAGCGGTTGGGATTTGAGCTTGCTGTTGTTTTACCACACATGCCCTAAGAATATCTTGTGAAAGATCACATAAGTACTAAAGGTACATATAACTTAGCTTAGAATACTCTGAGTTCTACTGAACCAGCTGTTGTAGCTCCTAGGGCCTAGCACACCCTAAACTACAACTCTAGCAAGGGATCAGTAGGCAAACACATAGTGTAGGTAAGGGCACCACTTACACCTCACTAGAAAAGCATGTCTACCCAGGGAGAATCTACTGAGACTCCCCTGGTCAGTGTTGACCCTCCACAGGTCACTTCAAGATATGCAGCTCTCAGTTTCCAGGAGATGAGACAAGTCTGTACCTCCAGGAAACTGAAGCAGGGGTCTAACCCCACCATTCCCTTTCTGATAGGTCTCTTAGAGACATATGATGCCAGAAAGATTTCTCAGTTACATGAGAATATGCCAGCCTTAGAGGGAACCTCTGGGGATCCAGACCTCCCCAACACTGCTACTGCAGTTGAGGAGGAGGATCAAGAGGAACTCTCTGGGGATGAGGTAGACAAAGGTCTTGAGGTAGTCAGAAGGCTAACCAGGGCCAACTTAGACTTACTTGGGCTAGGATCTGGGGGCCCCCCAGTACTAACCCGAAGTGGGCCTAACCTTGGAGTTAGGAGAGATAGATCTCTTTCTAGGGACTCCAATAGATCTCTGCACTCTAATGCCTCTTCCCAGAGGAGGAGAAACTCTCCACAGAGGAGAGTGACTTCCCCTCAGAGAATAGAGCATGAAGCTAGAATGAGACAGGCTTCTCTGAGGATTGAAAGGGAAGAACTTGCCCTGGCCAAAGAAAAGCTTGCTTTTGCTAGAGAGCAGCAGATGAGTGGGCTAGCTCCCACTGGTGGCAGCAATCTCCCAAGAGATAGAGAGAAGGGTTTAGATACTAAACACCTGACTAAGATAGTGCCCCCCTTTAAGCAAGGGGATGATATCCAGAAATGGATGGCTGCTTTGGAGAGGGCCTGCACTGTGCAGTGCATTCCCCGAAGTCAGTGGGCAGCTATACTGTGGCTCTCCTTTGATGGTAAAGGTAGAGATAAGCTCCTCACTACAAGAGTGGAGGATGCTAATGATTACCAGGTCCTGAAAAATGCACTGATTGATGGGTTTGGTTTAACCACTGAGCAGTACAGGTTGCTGTTCAGAGACACCCAGAAAACTCAGTCTCAGGACTGGTCTGACTTTGTGGATAGTGCCACTAAGGCTGTGGAGGGCTGGTTGCTGGGTAGCAAGGTTACAGATTACACAGGATTGTATAATCTTATGATGAGAGAACAAATTTTAAACAATTGTCAGAACCAGTTGTTGCACCAGCACCTTGTTGATTCAGATCTGACCTCTCTCCAAGAATTGGGAAAGAAGGCAGACAAATGGGTCAGGACAAGGATCAAGCAGAACCAGAACCAGAACCAGGGTGGTCAGAAGAAAGCAGACCAGAAGGGTAATGCAAAGAGTGAACAAAATGACCAGAAGTCTTCACCAGGTCCCCAACAAACCAAAGAGGGTGGGGGTCAGGCTTCCCAGAAGAAGAAGACTCAAGAAGGCCAGTCAAAAAGGTGGTGCCAGTACTGCAAAAGTAAATCTCACTGGTTTAGTGAGTGCACCAAAAGAGGAGGACAAACTCCTGCCACTACAGCCCCTAAGACAACTGCACCCCCTAGTACAGTCAGTAGTGGTTGTGTACCTCCCAAGGCATTAGTTGGGTTAACCTTGGGTACTGAGGGGTCTGACAACTTAGTTGGCACACTCACTCAGGCTGTCCTTGTCTGTACAGGGGATATGGATATATCCCCTGAGATAAGTCCCAATACTTTGGGCAAATACAGGCAGACGCCTTTGATTAATGGCAAAATGGCTCAGGCCTATAGGGACACTTGTGCCAGTGTCACCATGGTGACACCTAACTTTGTGGACCCTGGACAGATCATGCCAGGTACTGATTTCCTGGTGACCAATGCCAGCAATGTCACTACTAGTCATAGTGTGGCAATTGTGGCTTTCTCCTGGGGTGGAGTGAAGGGACAAAAGAAAGTTGTAGTCAGTTCAGACCTCCCAGTTGATTGTTTGTTGGGCAATGATTTGGAGTCATCACAATGGTCAGAAGTGGAGCAGAGGACTCACACGGAAATGTTAGGCTTGCCAGCACATGTGCTTGCTGTGACTAGGTCACAGGCCAGAAAATGCCCCACTGAACAGGTGCTGGATCCTGAAATTATGGACCAGACACCTTCCAAGAAGAAGAGCAGTAAGGGTAAGGCTTTGCCTTCCCCCTTGCCCCAGGTTGAGGATCAAGTCTCTGAGGAGGCTGATCTGAGAGAACTGAGGGAAACTGAGCCTAAAGAGCTTGAACTTGATCAAGTTGAGTTTCTGGGCTCAGGGGGACCCTCCAGAGCAGACCTGGGGAAGGCACAGTTAGACTGCCCTTCCCTTGAACCCCTCAGACAGCAGGCTGCTGCTGAGGCTGCAGGGAATGCCACAGGTGCCCACAGGGTATACTGGGAAGATGGACTCCTGTACTCTGAGTCAAGAGACCCCAAGCCTGGTGCAACCAGGAGGCTGGTCATCCCCTTGTCTCTGAGAGGTTTCCTTCTCACCTTGGCCCATGAGATTCCCCTTGCAGGTCATTTAGGTCAGACAAAGACTTGGGACAGGCTTGTCTCACACTTTCACTGGCCCCATATGAATGAGAATACCAAGGAGTTTTGTCGCTCCTGTGTCACTTGCCAAGCCAGTGGTAAGTCAGGTGGCACAACAAAGGCCCCCCTCATACCACTACCTGTGGTGGGGGTTCCCTTTGAAAGAGTGGGGATTGACATTGTTGGTCCAATGGAACCCCAGACAGCATCAGGGCACAAGTTTATACTGGTGGTAGTGGATCATGCCACCAGGTATCCTGAAGCTATTCCACTTAGGACCACTACAGCACCTGTAGTGGCAAGGGCCCTAGTTGGAGTGTTCTCCAGAGTGGGCTTCCCTAAGGAGGTTGTTTCTGACAGAGGTACAAACTTCATGTCAGGATATCTGACTGCAATGTGGAAGGAGTGTGGTGTGAACTACAAGTTCACCACACCCTACCACCCACAATGCAATGGGCTTGTCGAGAGATTCAACAGGACCCTCAAAGGGATGATTCATGGGCTACCTGAAACTCTTAGGAGAAGATGGGATGTCCTGATCCCCTGCCTCTTGTTTGCTTACAGAGAGGTCCCACAGAAGGGGGTTGGCTACAGCCCTTTTGAGCTTCTGTATGGGCATCCTGTAAGAGGACCCCTGTGTTTGGTGAAGGAAGGATGGGAGAGACCTCTCAAAAAGCCTGCAACCAACATAGTGGACTATGTACTTGGTCTCCGCTCCAGGATGGCTGAGTATATGGAGAAGGCATCTAAAAACCTGGAGGCCAGCCAAGAACTTCAAAAAGCTTGGCATGACCAAAAGGCTGTTCTGACTGTGTACCAGCCAGGACAGAAGGTGTGGGTGCTGGAACCAGTGGCCCCAGCAGCTCTGAAAGACACATGGTCTGGGCCCCACACCATCATTGAGCAAAAGGGAGAGGTTACCTACTTGGTGGACCTTGGAACTCCCAGGAGCCCTCTCAGAGTGCTCCATGTTAACAGGCTCAAGGCATATGTTGACAGGAAGGACATGAGCTTGCTCATGGCCACAGATGAGGGACAGGAGGAAGAGAGTGACCCTCTCCCAGACCTGCTCACTCAGAATCCTGATGATGGATCAGTTGATGGTGTTGTCTTTTGTGGCAGCCTCACTGAACATCAGCAACAGGATTGCAGGCAAGTCCTGCAATTCTTCAGACATATGTTCTCTCTGACACCCAGCCAAACTGATTGGTGTACCCATGATGTTGACACTGGAGACAGTCTGCCTGTCAAGAGTAAAATCTACAGACAGCCTGATCATGTTAGAGACTGCATCAAAACTGAAGTGCAGAAAATGTTGGAGCTGGGAGTCATTGAGCCCTCAGATAGCCCTTGGGCTAGCCCAGTAGTTCTAGTGCCAAAGCCTCACACCCAGGGTGGTAAGAAAGAGATGAGGTTTTGCGTAGACTACAGAGGCCTCAATGCAGTCACTAAGACTGATGCCCACCCATTACCAAGAGCAGATGAACTTATAGATAAATTGGCTTCTGCCAACTTCTTAAGTACATTTGATTTGACAGCTGGGTATTGGCAAATCAGGTTAGCTGAGGAGGCCAAACCCAAGACAGCATTTTCTACCCCTGGAGGGCATTATCAGTTTGTGGTAATGCCCTTTGGACTGAAAAATGCGCCTGAAGGTTGGTGAATCAAGTCCTCACTGGGCTGGATGACTTCTGTGCAGCATATCTAGACGATATTGCTGTCTTTAGCTCCACCTGGGAGGATCACCTGGTCCACCTGAGGAAAGTGTTAGAGGCTCTGCAAAAGGCAGGCCTCACTATCAAGGCCACAAAGTGCCAGATAGGGCAGACACAGGTTGTATACCTGGGCCACCTTGTAGGTGGAGGCCAGGTTCAGCCACTGGAGAGTAAGATACAGGCCATCAAGGACTGGACTCCTCCAATCACCCAGACTCAGGTTCGAGCTTTCTTGGGCCTGACTGGGTACTATAGGAAGTTTGTCAGAAATTATGGGTCCATAGTGACCCCTCTTAATGACCTGACAAGCAAAAAGATGCCAAAGAAAGTTCAGTGGACAGCAAGCTGTCAGAAAGCATTCAATGACCTAAAGCAGGCCATGTGCACAGCACCTATCCTAAAGAGTCCAGATTACTCCAAGCCATTCATTGTCCAAACAGATGCTTCTGAGTTGGGTGTGGGGGCTGTTCTGTCTCAACTGAATTTTGATGGTAATGATCAGCCTATTGCTTTCATTAGTAGGAGGTTGACACCCAGAGAGAAAAATTGGTCAGCTATTGAGAGGGAGGCCTTTGCTGGTGTCTGGGCCCTGAAGAAGCTGAGGGCCTACTTGTTTGGCACTCACTTCACCATTCAGACAGACCATAAGCCCCTCTTGTGGCTAAATCAGATGAAGGGTGAAACCCCCAAACTGCTTAGGTGGTCCATTTCCCTACAGGGGATGGATTTTACAGTGGAGCATAGACCTGGTACTGATCACAGCAATGCTGATGGGCTCTCCAGGTATTTCCACTTAGAGCAAGAAGACTCACCTGGTCAAGGTTAGTTTATTGTCCCAAAGTTTGGGGGGGGGTCATGTAGGAGAGTAGGGTCTGCAATCCTATGATCACCCAGATTTTTGCTTTTTGCTGCACTGGTTTACGACTTTCCCTGGCTGTGGGCCTGCTAATCAGACCCACAGCCTAGCTGTTCTCTCTATCCAAATTGTACTCAGGTACTGAATTGGCACTGGGCCCTCTCCAAGTCCCTGTACCCAGGGCTGAGGTGTACCCAGAAGTCTCCCAGGGGCTGAAGCATGTATTATGCCACCCCTGGGCTGACTAACTAAACTGACACAACTGGCTGCACGACAGCTGGGGCAAGGTGGTGTACTCACCCTTTGCTTTAGATATAGTATACCTATATCTAACCCTAAAATGGACACACAGATCTCCTATCAGTCACTCCTATGGCAGGCCTTAACAATCCTGAAGGCAGAGTACTTGGAATCGTGCGAGATAGTGCTCTGGCATGAGCTGAGCCTGTCTGCGGCTTTCGGGATCCATCCCTTAGCCGTTTCCATGATATCGCATACCATATACTCTTAAGTGCATTATAATCCTCGCGGTTATATGCCAACTCTGGTATCGCTTTATCAAAACATGTCGAGTAAGGTGTCATACGAATTGGAATACTAACCCCTCGCCAATTCTGGCGACGGGGTTAGCATTCCACCCTTCTAGAGGGACACGACATGTATGTAACCCCTAACCCCGGTTAAAGTCAGACAGAGCCTTAGCATCCACAAAATGGATGCTGCCACCGAGACACAAGTCTGCCCTCCTGCTGCTGGGAGTCCTCCCAGAGCAGGAGATAAGGACAAAGGGTTTCCTGCCAGGGGCGGTGCCAGCACCGTCCCAGACAGGATTTTGTGTATTGTAGGTAGGCAGGGCTTCAGAGGAAGGTGACTGCACGTGGCACCCCGGTGCTCACTGTGCATAGGCTGGCTTGAACCAGTTCCAGGGACACTCCAGACCCTGGGCTGGGGAAAAGCCCGCCAAGGAAGTGGGTGTAACCACCCCCTCCTGGTCCCACCCCTAGGGCAGGACTTAGTCGCGTGCCAGCCCCCTTTTCCCAGATAAAGGTAGGAGCAGGCCCCCTTCCAAATTAGATCATCTTTGAATCCTGAAACTACTTTCTACGAAAGGAACTCAAGACTTCTTCCTAAGATTTCTCCCTTGTGGCTAAGGAGTAGTCACCCTGCATCCGCAGGCACCATCGCAAGAACACTGCGGTCTGCTGCAAGTCCTTCCTCCGGAATCCGACTGCCCAGCTCGACGAGAACCGGCTTCCCTGGCACCTCTGACCTCTACCCACCTCTACAGCCCAGCTGAGAATCGTGGGTGCGACGAGACCTCGAGGGACCGGCCATCTGCAAGACTGCACGACTTCTGCACAGCAAGCCCGCCGAGTAATTTCCTGGTGAGTGCTTTGGGGTCCGAGAAGCCCCGACCCTGAGCAGCTCCAGCACCGAAGTGCAGCCTCCCAGCATCTCCACGATCTGCGTGGGGCCCTTCTGCTTTTTGCTGCTCACCGCGTTGTTTGGCTACTAGCCCGCTGGCTTGTGGCCTTCTGAACGACGCCCGACGACATCACTGCTGCTGGTCTGGTTGCTCCAGACTGGCCCTTGCTCCCTTCCCGAAGAAGAGCACTCCGGACCCTCCTGGTCCACTCAAGACGCCATTTTGAGTCCACCGCGTGGGCTTGAATTAGCCAAGGCTTGTTGCCCAATCCTGGGTAACTTCGACGCCGACAGCTTCATCCATCGTGGGACAGCTCGCCTCTCCATCCTGGTCGCCGACAACGCCTCCTGGTCCGTGAGATCTGCAGAGCCAGCATCGCCCACTCACCTAGTCGAGGTGACTACCATCCGGTGCCCTCCTGGTGCCCACTGACTACTGGCTAGTAGTCACGAACTTGGTCCCCTCTGCTTTCAGGTGTCATCCATCTTCCAGATCCAGGCTTGGATCAACTCGAACTATCTTCACTGGTCGCCTGCCAGCATCTTTTCTTCCAGGCTCCTGGTCCGGCAACGAGGATTCCCGACGTCATTTGAGACCTATGCAGCTGCAGCCCCTGGGCTAGGTAACTTCGGCATTTCGGTGCCCCAGCATAGCCTCACTATCCAAGGGTCAGGATCCACTGTCGTTTTCTTCCTACCAGGTCGGGTTCGCCCGTAAACACTAACTTTAACTTTACTAGCTTCCATAGACTTTGTCCCGCATCCCGCGTGAGAGTGCACACTCTGCACCCGAGTCCCCTAGGTCTCCTAGAGGTAATCTAACGATTCCCTAGTCAAGTCCTAGCGATTCCAAAGCCTATTAGTCCTGTACTTACCTGCTAGTAATTTCGCATTCCACTTTTAAAGTATATGGTTTTTCGTGCCCCTCGGGCATTTGTGAATACCGTGCTAACTTAAGTATTTTCGTAAGAGCTTTGTTGTGTGCTTAGCACCCTGTCCTCATAAAGAGTACAGGGTTGTTGTGATTCTAATAAATACATTGTTTATTTTCATAACACTTGTGTGGTGTCCTTTCACTGGGTGTTCAAGGGGTAATGTGATGGTAAAACAGCTGGCTTAATACGCCCTCTAGAGTCTTAGCCTTAGACTGCTCGTATCCATGCTACTAGGATAGCTGGTCTATAAGGTTGACTTACAACCAATCATCAATAAGGGTTGTTTGGACTGATATATAGTGATCACTAGAATAGTGAACACTGCACATCAGGCCAACTTCTCACAAACATCCATTACAATCATTAGAAAGGTTAGGACGATTCATGAAGCAGCAGGAAGGTGTGTTGAGGTCTTTATATATAATCCAAAGCACATGGGTTCTTCTCCTTTTCCTTGGGTCACCAAATGTAAGGAAGAGAGGATTCCCAGTTGTATTGTTCAGGTTCCAGGTTTATTCAGTAGTAGCAAGTAGTATAGACCTCATCCAGCACCAACACCCTGCAGCTGTCAACTGACCCACTGCTCACAAACTTATAAGATGCTGAATGTACATTCTAACAGTGTCACTTAGCAACAATGAAGATTCTAATATAAAGAGACAGAGATACCAGTGGGGAGTAGTGAGAACACTACAGGTGACTTTGGCTGTGAGTGGCTGCAAGTGTACACAGCCTGTGCCAGTGCTGGCCTATGTGATGTTGGTAGTGTGATGCAGTGGCTTGTAAGTGGCCGCTGTGCTGGGTGCAGCTGTCATGCATTTGAGCTACCTGTACTTACTGAGGTAATTTGAGTACTGTGCATTTCCATAGCATTCTGAGTCATGGTCTTCAGGTATCTTCGGCATTGAGGTAGTCTGGGAAATCCCATGGAAGGGAACTGCAGTGTGCCCAATCTGAGTGTGCTTTCATCAGTGTGTGCATTGCCTGACCTCAGATTTGGGAGGCTTAGACATCTGACACCAATGTGTAACAGAAGTTGTGCTCCAAAGTACAACATGGTGGATGGCATGGGCTCATGGCCATTGTGGAATGTTATGTTGTAGTCTGTGTGTGTTGTTCCCTCCTGTTCCATCCAGATCTGTCAGTGGCAACATGCTGTGTGCCCCCATCATGGCCCTAGATGTGCTCAGAGCTATTTGTGTGTCTGGTTGAACGGAGCCACCAGCAGGAACTAGTGCTGTGTGGTCATCACCTGGCTCACTTATGCCTGGTTTTCTTGTTGACACGCACTGTTTGAGTCAGCAGAAGTGTATTTGCACATTGTTATTGCACAGGGTGGTGTGCAACATGTAGATTTAGTCATCTTCAGTGATGCTTGGCTGGCATATGTTTGATCTGTTGCTGCCACTGAGCTGACCTGACTTCTCTCTTTCATGCAGCTTCTCCCGTGGTCATGGAGGGACAGGGGACGGACACCAGGGGTGGGGAATCAAGCACAACAGCTGCACAGGAGCACAGTGACACAGAAGTGACCAGCGCCTCGGAGGGGGAAGGGAGTCTGCTGGAAGAATCACAGCCAGAGACGCAAAGCTCAATGTCATCTGATGCGAGCGGTGATGCATCCATGTTGGTGGGCACAGGGAAAAGGTACTCTGCCTTATCTTCCACCACACAGCAAACAGTGCCCACCCTCTCAGCCACTTCCTCTGGGGCTGCCTGTGTTCACACCAGTAAGAGGGGAAGAGTGTCCTTCATCCCTGGTACCGCTACCCCTGCCCCTGTCCCCCCTGCTGCCATCAGTGCTGAGTCTGTGGACCTTTTGCACCATCTGTGTGTGGGCCAGACAGCTCTCCTCAATGCATTCATAAACCATAACAAAAAAGTGGCACAGTGGTTGCTTTCATGGAGGGCATACATTCAGACGCGGGAGGGCTGCACCGGACTGTCCAGTCTTTGTCCTCCGCAGTGACAGCAGCCCTTCAACTGGCACAAACTCAGAGTCCAGCTCCAGTCCCTTTGTCCACTCCCTGGCAGTGGCCACATCTGACTATAGTGACCATGCTCCACAGACCTCAAGGTCACGATACAGCCCACAAAGCACACAGCAGCAGCAGCAGCCCAAGCGATCCAGGGCGCAGACACCATCCCCACAGAAGACTAAAGCCACCCCAGACAAAAGCCTGTCAGGCGACACCAGGGGCCAAAACGCAAAGAAGAACATCTCAGGCTCATATGCCTCAGAGGCATCCCCAAGCAAGGACTCTCCTGTCCCTAAAGCGTCTCGCAAAGACAAGCAGACAGCTTCTGTGCCCACTGAGAAGGTGGTGCATGCCAAGGGTACACATAAGAAGGGCTCCAAGGCAGATTCACTCACCACCTCGACTCCCATTCCAAGCCCAGTGAAGCAGGGGAAGGAGGGCACTGTAGGGGTAACAGCTGGGAAACAGGGGATGGAGGGGCAAAGGCGAGGCCAGGCGAAGCGTACCACTGGATCCAGCATGTCCCCAGAGGGAGTGCAAGCGTCTCTACCTGATGCAGCTTTGGTGGTGATTGTGACTGTTGTGTCCATACCACTTCTAATTGATCCCAAGTCAGGGAAGCCATTTAGAATCCCCAAGAAGTGGAAAGGCCAGTAGCTACATGAGTGTCTATTTGGATTATGGATTTGTTGCCTGAGTATTTTTATGGGTGCCTGAGTGTGTGTGGGTGGGAGGTGTGTGACTCTGTGCATAGATGTGTGAGTGGTTGATTCACTTGGAGTATGGGTTCAAGAGTGCATCTGTGAAGGGCTGTATGGGTGGGTGAGTTGGTGAGTGAATTAATGTCTCAGTGGTACTGTGTGAGTAACTACATATGTGAAATGCAGTATATGTGAGTGTTGGAGTATATAAAGGACTATATGTGAGAATTTCTAACTATAACGTCCCTGAAACCTATGTTTTTTTCAGTGAATGTCAAAGGTTTTTTAAATGGTAATTTTAGATTATAATATTTATAAAACCTATCTATTTTTATGTAAATTTGGAATTTTTTTGTGTGTGACATTTTGGAACTGTAATGTTCTTTAAATATTATTTATTCATTTTTTAAAGTGTTTAATGTCCTGTGTGTTCTAAAATATATATATATATATATTTTTTTTCTAGGAAAGTGGAGTCACGTACCCATCGTGTACCCATATCGGTGGATGTGCGGATTAAAGCCCCCAATTGCTAAAGTCGTGAAGGATGCGCATTTGGTGCACGACGGGTGCGCGGTGCTCAGCCCTGCGTAACGTCATATATGTATTGGATCGCGTCGTGTGCGTGTTTGGTATGCGACAGGTGAGCATTGCCGGGCCCTGCGTAGCGTCATATACGTATGGGGTCACGCTGGGTGCGCGACTTCCACCATTTTTTTAAATGTTTTAAAACAATATGTATATACCTTTAATGTGTATATGAGAGCAAGAGATTATCTAATCTATTTATAAAAATCAGATATTTCTACTTGTAATAAACGTATATTATTGTTAAATATGTTTTTGCGAAGTTGTGGCAGGTGCGCGCTGGTTGCACGACTCACATGTGACTTTAAAGGAAAGCATTTCATTGGTTCATAAGGTTTTCCACTAGCAGTTCAAGGACCCAACCCATTTTTGTCATTCTCTCTGCAGCTTCTCTGGAGAGGCACCTGTTGTGTTTTTGCAGCTAGTCTGTACATTTTTTGAGTGTTTCTTGGAAATATTTGAAAATGGCTTCTTCCAATCCTGAGCAACAACATACTTCTGATGAAGAAGAGATTGAAGAACCACATCCCTAAAAGAGACGAGAATCCATCGTCTGGAAGTTTTTCACCATCCCAGATGGTGAAAAGAATGTCACTGCAAGGAAGGTCAGCTGAACTCTCTGTCCACAGATTTTGTCTAGAGGGAGTGACAAAAAATACTCTTGTGGTGCGTTGAGTATGTATAACCACCTCCAGACAATACCGCCAAGACATTTTGCACCAGAGCAGATATGACGTGCACTACAAAATATGCAGCAAGGTAACCAGGGAGCTGGTACCAGCACTTCAGGAGCGACAACTAAGTCATCTCGAGGACCGGATATACGCTCAGAGTTTGCAAACTTAAAACAGCAATGCATAAAATGCAACTCCATACTATGTTGTGGTGAACAATCTTTGGATGCTGTTTGTTCTGCAGCAAGGAACCATTGCTTCTAATTTTTTTTATATATATTTTTTTAATGACTTTACAATTCCAAAAGTTAAGACTTTAGCCTGTTACTTTTTTCTGTTTTCCAAAAACACCCAAACATTTACAAAAAAGTAAAAACACCAAATAAATTTAAAAACAAAAAAGAGGAAAAAAATGAGTTATTTTCAGATAAACCTTATCTGGTTTAAAAAGAGAAATAACTGCATGCTAATGTCTGGATGATTTCTGGAGTAAATGTGTAGAGCATGATTGATTCAAAGAGTGAATGGGTAGTTCATGGTGATTGTGTGAGTGCATGAGTATTGCCTCCATGATTGCACAAGTGTATTTGTAATCCCCGAGTTATTGCATGAGTGGATTGCTAATGCATGGGTGATTGCATTAGTATATAAGTCGTGGTTGAGTGATTGGAAGAGTGTGAATGAGCAGTATGTATGTGGTTACAGGATAGTATGGAAAGTACACAGGTGAGTGTAGTACTGCATGGGTAGTGCATGGGTTACTTATTCTTACTTTTTTATAGCAGATATGAATGTCATGGAAACAATTTTTTCAGTTCTTTTTTTATAATCTAAATTTATATAAATTTCAAACTATGGAATTTGGGTCTGTAAAAGAGAAGAAAAAATACAGTTATAACATAATATTATAATTTTAAGAACACAACATAATTTTACCAATATATAACATATTCAGTTTGCCTTTTTTGCTGTTATCAGAATCTATTGAATTTCACCATTGACAGTGATTTCAATGTTGCTCATCATGTAACAGCGGGCAAAAAAATACAATCAATAAGATTGTTTAAAAAAACAAATCTGTGTTCAAAACATTTACAAAAAACTCAACAATGTGTTCACATTTCCTAAAATGAACATCCTCAATAACATTGCATATAATACAGATATCAAATATATGAAATGCTTCTTTCTTTTTTTTTTTTTTTTTAAACCTTTATTGTACAAAGAAAGCTCACAAATACGGGCCTACAACCCCACTGGCTGGCCACCACACTGTAAAAAAACGTAGCAAAGGAGAATAGGTTCTTCACAGGATATGGCACCAGGAGCACAGGAGAAACCACAAAGGCCATCGAGCAATCAGCACAAACAGGATAACAAAAGGTTAATTTTCTAATACGGGGCGGGGGAACAGAAGAATAACGGGCCGTGGAAGAAACAACAAGGGAGGGGCCGCGGCAAGCCGCCATTTTATGAACACAGGATGAAACAATAAGCCATACAAACATAGCTACCAAAGAATATACACATAATCGGAGTACAAAGAAGCTACAATGGCATCAGTCAAACCGCGCTCACCCATCACCGCCCCCACCCAAATTGAGGAGACAGAACCAAAAAGGCCCCCATTGCAAAATACAATACGATACGCACCCCAACGGAAATAAAGAGACCCCCATAAAGGAGGAAGGGGAAGAGGGAAAAAGGGGACAAAAGAAGGGACTCCCACCAAATCACGCACCCCCAGGAGACAAGACAGAACAACATGACCCGGCAAGTGATATACCAAAAAGTCGATACCAAAATAACCAGCGGGCCACAATCAGACACACACCGGAATACGAACGCCACAGAAACTCCCCAGGGGGACACATGAGGAGACAGAGTCCCGAAAAGGTGAATACACAAGAGCCATAGAACAAAAAAAGGAAGAAATAAGGGGGGAAAAAGACCCCCCAATAGAGACAGACCCCCCCCACCCACCCCTAAGCCCACCCTGCACCCCTGCAGAAGGCTACGGCCTACCCCCCCGCAGCGTGCCTGTCGCCCTAATTAGAACCCGAAATATAGCGGAGCAAAGTGAAGTCGGAAACAGAAGACAAAAACGGGAAGGGCAAGGGAAGGGAACACGGGATGGGAGACACATACATACACATACACGGGGGAGGGCCGGGAAACAGGAGGAAACGCACCCGGCCACCCGCCTGAGTCGAAGGTCCGAGACCCCGGGAAGCCAAAGATTATCAGGTTACAGTCCAAGAGCACCAAACAGTCACATATAACCATACCAGGACACGTTGACCATCCAAACCAGTACAAGACTACCGCACGCAGATGCCAGTGCACATCAGCCCTGTCCCTGTTTGTCCAAAGTGGGAACAGTCCGGTCCAGCGAGGTCCAGGCCACGAAGAACAGAAGGCAGACAGCAGGAAAATCCAACGGTAGTCCAGAAAATACACGTGAAGGACAACACGGAAGATCCAGGAAAGTCACGAAGTGTAGCAAACGAAGCAGGCACAGGTCCAAGGATATGTCCAAAGAAACCGACCCATCTGGGCCAGCACAGGAGAGATCGCCGGGCAGCGGCGGCAAAAAGGAACCGGGAGAGTCATGAAGGTCAGGCCGAGCAAAATCCAGTTCCCGGGCCAGAGGCAAAGGAGGCAAAGCCGGAGGAGGAGGCACCATCAAGTTCCGCACACCCACGGACGCGGTCGTAGCCGGGGCCAATTCTGCCAGGATAATTCCAGCCGCACCCCGCAACGGCAAAGCCACATCCGGCCGTGGGGGCCCGGGAGGCCCGTAGCGAGGAACCATCTCCGAAGTAATGACAGGCGCGGCCACCAAGAGTCGCCAGGAGAGCAGGGCATCCAGGACCTCTTTAAGTGTAGGAAAACCTTTACAGTATTCGTCACCCGGGCCATGCGGCGGGCCTCCAGCGCTCGTCCAGGCCCGGCCAAGACAATTGGGGTCGGTCGCCATTTGAGAGCCCAACAAGGCCGCGCGGCCGCCAACCTCCGCCGGGGCGACGGCAAGGCAAGTGTAGTCGCGCCGACCAGCGGCAGAGCACCCCGGTCAGGAAGGGGGGCCACCAGAAGAAAGGGACCTCACCGGCCACCCAACGCCGCCGGTCCCGTTCTCCGAGTCCGGGCGGCAAAATCAAAATGGCCGGACCGGAGAACAAAGGGGGAGCAAGCCGGATACACGAGGAGCTTCGGCAATGGAAGGCAGCGCCTCCACCAAAGGCCTCCTCCCCACGGGAATCAGCCAGGAAGGACCTCCGGCCCACACGAACAACGGCCTTCCGACCACCTCCACCGCGCCCCGAAGGGCAGCACCGCGGGCTCCGTCCGGGCCGGGAGCCAGCAAGAAGATCCAGGCCAGTCCGCCTCCGACTCCCCAAAATTATCGTGGGCACCGCACCGGATCCACAGCAGCCAGGACAACCGGAACAAGAGGTAAGTGCCTGCAGGGCGTCGTAGCACTACCACACAGCAAAGAGGGCTTCCCGGGGCAGGATAACAGCAGGATAAATGTGAAAATACAGGCGGGCGAACGGAGCCGAGCTAAAGCGCGGCCATCTCGGTCGCGAGCTAGGCTCCTCCCCGAAATGCTTCTTTCTAAGACAATTTTCTAAATACAATTTCAAAGAACCCAAACGATGATTGAATCAGTAATTCTTGATATCTTCCCAATAAACTAAATGATGTTCTTGAAATCATTTGCCGTGAGAATGGCCAAAATACACTTCTTAATTCATATCAGTATCTTCCCACTAGGCTGAATGATATTCCTAAAATCCTTTGTATTTAAAATATCCAAAATAATCTCATTAATTCATATTGACATCTTCCCAATAGGCCGAATGATGTTCTCAGAACTTTGGTATTAAAAATATTAGGTATGAATTTGGTAATTCATTAGGCAACCAATATTTGAAAAGCCAATGGGCTTCATTAAAATGTGTCCATCCTTTATTGCACTTTAAATAGACAGTGTGGTGTCCAGATGTTGTAGAATGTCCATCGTGGAACATAATTGCTACTGCTTTGAAAGTTCTTCCTGATATTGATAGTTGACTTGCTAACATTTTTTTATTAAAGTTTCCAATTTTCTTCCATCTTGTCTGCAGCGTTGAATCATTAAAATGACATATAGATCGAATATTTCTATAAATAATGTTGATAACATTTCAGATTTGCACTACATTCCATATTTTGATTTGCTGATTTTACTCATTTGTTGAAAGACACTGTTTTACAATCTGGTATTGTCAAGTATATGAATCTTTCAGTGTCTATTTCAGTGGTAGAAGTAAATGTACAATCTTCACACTCATCTTTCCATCTATAACAAAGTCCAAACAGATTTTCAGTTTCTATTCCTTCATCTTCTAATACGGCAAGCATAAACATAAGAAATTCCTGAGCTTCTTGCTGTACATTCTGTGTAAATTGTGAAGAACCAGAACATAAATCCAGAAGATTACAAATGCTAGAAACACTTTCGATTTTAGTTTTATCAGTTCTCAAGTTTTCAAAAATAGAGTGCAACGGGGGGCGTGGCCAGGCAAGATGGCCGAGCAGACGTGAACTGTCTCGGCTCCAGGTCCATGCGCTGCTCCTTGGGCAATTTGCGGCAGATTTGGTGACCCACCGACCTCCCAAGCTGACTGCTGCTGCGGGGGAAGGTGCCCTGACGGCCGGGGTGTGCTTTGTTCACCCTGACTCGGCATTGATCACTCCAAATAGCTCCGCTACTCTCACGAGCACACTGGTGGCCGACTCCAGGATGGTGGGTGACATCCATTACCGGTAATCCATCTCCGACTCCTCAGTGCCGGATCAAAGACGGCCACCTCTCAGCGTGGAGCATCTACAGGCGAGTGAGGATCGGCGGTGAGGGATTTCGATGTCACACCAATCGCGCACCACAGATGTGGGCCAAGTGTGCCTGACCCGAACATGGCGGCCGTATTACCCTGCATGGTGGCATTAATGGCTCTCCGAGTGCGACCTTCCCTATTTTACCCGCCCTCTGATTCCACAATGCGGGGTTGATTTGCTGCGGCTTGAACAGCAATCTAATTGGAAGGGACGCCACATACTCCCCCATTGTTCTATAGAGGGGAGCTATCTCCCACAGCTTCACTGCCTCCCCTGTGTCTTCGCGCCATGCACCACTTCCTCCTGACGTCTGCTGGCTATCTCTCCCTCCCCCTCAGCAGCGCCCCGTCTTTTGGCCTCAGCTAGGGTGCTCCTGTTTGGTGGATCTTTGCGCTACCGCCCCGCATTGGCCGATCCAGCCCTCCGGGCGGTGACTACTGCAGCTTTTCCAATGTGGGTCACATGATCCACGCTACATGGACAATGAGCCCAATGTGACCTGCATATAACAAGGGCTCCCTGCCCTGAATCCAGCATTGCCGCACGGTCCTCTGTGCAGTGTTGACTCTGCTCCTCCGTGGCTAGTCTCCGTCCACTCGGCCTTCTGACTCTTCTGCGACAGAGGGGGCATTCTCGCGCTTGCCGGGCCTTGCGCTCTGCTCAGTAAAGGAGCTGCTCTGAGGCCTGAGGGCTTGTGCCGATGACGATCCGACTGGCCCCTGCCTCAGGCTGCTGTCCTTGCAGACGTGGACCATACACCCTTGCAGACGTCGCCGCATTCCTGGAGGTGCCACCTTATGCCGCCAAAGAAAACGACGTCCAAATCTCTCAGCAAGGTCTCTGAGGTCGCATCTTCAGAAAAGTGAGTGTCACTGAGAAGTAATCCAGAGGTGGCGACGATGGCCAATCGCGTAGCTAGAGGGGTGCGGGGAGGGGGGCGGTCCGCCCCAGGTGGCACAATTTTGGAGGCGGCCGCGGCCGCACGGCACAGGAGGCCCGTTGCGGCCGCGGCGGCCTTTATAATTTATTTGGGAACGATGACACAGTGTCCCAAATAAATTATTAAGGCGGCCACGGCTGCAACGGGCCTCCAGTGACGCGGCCGCCGCCCAGTCCAGGACCGTTAATCAGGTGTAGCGCGCGCGAGCACAACCAATGACTACCCAGGCTGTCATGGACATTTTTGGCCAGCCCTCGCCTCACGATCAGAACGTAGCAGTGACATGTTACGCGCTCACCGCTACGCTCTCGTCGTGTTGTTGAGTCCATTCTGGCCTGGGGGCGCTGGCGGGCAGTGCTTCATACTTGCAAGTTGCACGGAAGGCACAGTCAGGCAGCTAAGTATGTATTTATTGGTTTTATATGCACAGAGCAGTATATGGGCTCTACCGTCTGAGGGAATCTGGCTGGGCTGGGTGAGGTTCGATTCCACCGAAGCAGAACGCAGTACCAGAGGAGAGCATGGGGCGTCAGAGGCGGCAGTCACATTTGTTATTACAGGCAATGGTTCTCATGGAGATTACTTACTATATAGGAGTCGTTATTGTTTTCCACTGCATTTTCTTACAACGGAGGTATCACGAACAATAACATTATTTCACCGTGTGAATGCACTGCGATGTATAAGTGCACTTTACAATATAACACCAACAGTTACCATATGATCTTAATGAAAACTGGTAATGAGAACCAGTTAACATGAGCTGACAACAAGCGGGGGCAAAGAGTGAGGGAACTATGAGAGCATACGCAGAGACGTTTTAAGGCATAGGCAAAGTGGGCTCTCAGCCTTTCAGCCCCGCCCCGTCCCCACCCCATAGAGCCAGCTCTCTTCTGCATAGAGTCTTGCTCACATGACCTTCAATTATTCTTAAACTGATTGTTTCAAATGTCGATGTCCTTTCATTTATTTTTAACATTGGTGATGTGTGAGAGACAGTCTATTACAGGCATTTTGCAGACAAGTGTTTATGTTTCATGCAACATCCACAAAAAAAGTTTGTGTTAGATCAAAACAGGGCTTCACATAGTCATATGTCACAGATATTATTTGCAGTAATGTTAGTGAGCTGCTGCTGTGTTACAATGTTGAAAACACACGACTTTCCCTGAATATTAGATCTAAACACTTTTAGAATCTGCATGAGTGTCCCTGTGCACTGTCAGTGACCTGGCCAAAGAGAGGCCTGAAAGAGTTGTAACTGGATCATAAATACAAAGCTGCCACGGACATAGGCCCCAAAATACGTTTGGCCCATGGCTCCCAAAACCTTTAAGATGTGCCTGATAGTATGGAGATATTTGAGAAGAACCAGGGGCCAGGAGGAGTGAAGGGTGTTGTGGAGAGGACAAAGAGCTGGTGAACTTGGAGGGAGTTACATGGGGGCAAAGGGAGCAGAATCAGGGTCAGATCATAGAGGCACAGGGTTTGGGGCGGAGGGTGAGAGCAAGTGGAGTACAAGAAAGGGTGAGACACGCAAGTTAAACTCACAGCAAATAATAATGGGCAGGGTTGAGGAAGAAGCTGAAGGTGAGAGCCAAAAAAGAAATAGCAGGTGTAGTTAGGCAGCTAAGGAATGGGCTAGGTACACACATGTTGAGAAAGTCGAGGGGAAAGAGTAAGATAGAAGGTTACTTGCCGGTAATCTTCATTACTCCGAGTCCTGGTCTTCCTGTTCCATCCTTGAGCCTGCCCCTCCCTCCCTGGTTTCTGTTTGGTCGATTGATTTGTGTTTTTCTTTTTTCTTCAGTTTTATTGGGTGTTCTCAGGCGGTGTGTGTGACGCACTTCACCCTTTATGCATGCCGGCCTGGGTAGGCGGCGCAATATTGGGGAAAGTATTTTGGCTTTGCTAGGTAACCAGTTTCTATGGAGCAGACAACCTGCTCATTGGTAAGGAAGGGGATGGGAAGGCGGACAAAGAGGTAATAGGTAGCAAATCTACAGCACAATGAAAGAGAGGGACAGAGAGAACTGCACAGTCAGGGGGAAGGACAGGGTAAAGACAGAGATGGAGAATCATGAAAGGAACCGAGTGCATCAACGCATATAGTCAAAGACACATTTACTGCTTTTGGGTGAAATACAGACACTTACGACTTTAGGCTTGAATACAGTTTGAAGCGGTGCGCGTCTTTAAATGTTGATGGATGCCAAGAGAATGGGTTTATTTCTGTGGTCAGCAGAGAGAGAGAGAGAGAGAGAGAGTTACGTAAAAGAGTAGCGGCTTCTGTTCTGAGAAGGATTTATGCTGTGTAATAGTGCTTTTGAAGCCTGGGGCTTCCAGAAAAATATTGCTTTTGCTTCTGAGATCTCTTGAACCATCTGAAAATTTAAGAGCGTTAGAAAAATAGGATGGCAAGTCAGAGTGGTCTATGGATGAGGCATCCCAATTTAAATGTTATGTCCTCAATATGGATCTTGTTATCACCTACCTGCGGAAAGAATGTGACTACTTGCAGCACAAATAGTTATAATCAAAAGCTACCTTTGCAGTCTTTTGTTATGAACAATCTGCTGAAGGGCAGAAGCCTCCTAATACCTGAGAGGATGTAGCCTTATGGCTAGCGGCTGACTTCAAAGCTGGTGAACCAGGTTCGAGTCTCGGCAACAACGCTCAACATCCTGTGATTCTGGGCAAATGACCTGCAGTGCGTCAGGCAGACTTACTCCATGCATTGCGTCCTTGACTTTCCTTTGTTGTTATCAGGTGTGTTATACATATGTGTGGTTTTCAAGCCAGCCTTATGCTACGTGTCTCTCAGACATCTTTCAAGTGCTCATCGTCCTTTTTCCCCAGCAACACCCCCCCCAAGGGGCGGCAATCTGAGGGGTAGCCCCGGGCGCCACAAGCTCTAGCTATGCCCCTGACGATGGCTCTTACGAAAACAGAACTTCTGAATATGTTCAAAGACTTTAAAACTGACCTCGGTAAGGACATTAGTCAAGACATCAAGTCCTCTATCGACCAGCTGCGGTCAGAGCTAACAGAGCGTCTTGCCTCCTTGCAACAAGATGTTGACTCCGTGGACACGAGAGTCCTTGACCTTAAAGCGCACCAACAAGAACAGGAGCAACGTTCGGTCGAACTCCGAGACGATGTCCGAACGATAAAGGACCAGCTACTTCAGGCGCACCTTAAAGCGGAGGACCTCGAGAATAGATCTCGGAGGGAGAATCTATGTATTAGGGATCTGGAAGAGGGCGCGGAGGGTCTGACCTGGAGGCTTTCGTGATAGGTCTCTTCTCAGAGATTGTCTCCCCCTGTCTCCCAAGATAAAGATGGATAGAATCCACAGTGTGGGGTCGCCGCAGCAAGGAGAGAAGAAGCGACCAAAGATATCCTACAAAACTAAGGAGGCGGTTTTACAGGCGGTGAGGGCTAAAGACTCCATCTCCTTCCAGAACGTCTCCTGTAGCATTTATCAAGACGTTGCTCCTGCTACACTGGCATGGAGACAATCGCTCCGACCTGTTACTACTAAACTACGCAAGGATAAAATTAGGTATAGATGGACATATCCCTTTGGGCTCAGCTTCGAATTTCAGAACAAGCAACGTCACATCACTGATCTTCAGGAAGGTCTGCATCTGCTAGGCATTTCCACGTCTGCGGAGACGCCAGTGACGGACAACCAGGGAGGGTCAGCTTCCTGGTTCCTCCACCTGATGTATTGGTAAATATATGCCAAAGTGTCAAATCGGGCTCCCCTCGAGATCCGGCCCCTCCTAAAGTTCTGACTGCTAGTTTGGAAGTACTGGAGCCCTATTTTAGACACATTATTCAACTATCGTTTTCTTCGGCCTCTCTTCCGGGAGACTGGAAGAAGGCTATAGTGCTGCCAATAAAAAAGAAACCGAATGTAAGCCAGGACATACTAGAGAACCTAAGACCAATTTCCCTCCTACCTTTTCTTGCTAAAGTGAGCGAAAAATTAGCCAATACACAGTTCATGGATCACTTAGAGGCTAATAAGGCACTGCACAGCTCCCAATCGGGCTTTTGGAAGAATTATTCGACCGAGACGGCCCTCTTGCGAGCGACCGAAACTCTGCGGATTGGTGCAGATGAAGGTCACACTATGGCTCTCATTATGCTGGACCTCAGCGCTGCGTTCGACACTGTGGCTCACTCCATCTTGCTACAGTGTCTGAGCAGTGCTGGGGTCACCAAGGCGGCATTGGGTTGGCTCAAGGCCTTCCTCTCTGACCGCAGTTTTCAGGTTCAGAGAGGCATGTTTCTCTCAGACAGCATAGCCTTAGAACAGGGGGTGCCCCAGGGCTCTGCCCTGAGCCCCACCCTGTTCAACCTTTATATGGCTCCATTGGCAGTTGTGGTCCAATCATACGGCATAGAATTAGTATCTTATGCCGATGATACTCAACTGCTCATCTCCCTATCACAGGCACCCACTTTAGCAGCGGCCAATTTTAAATCCTGCATGCAGGAGCTTGCAGGCTGGATGAACCAACACTGCCTGAAGCTCAATGGCTCAAAAACTGAGGTTCTAGTGATAGGGGGAAAGGATGCCAGTTGGACTCAGGAATGGTGGCCTCCTTGCCTTGGCCCTACACCCATCCCTGGCAGGGAGGCAAAAAATCTGGGAGTCTGGGTGGATCCCAAACTCTCTTTTGAGAGCCACGTTAACAAAGTAGCAGGGAAATGCTTCGGGATAATGAAGAGCCTAAACCGTACGCTGGACCTTCTGCCCCTGGAGGCTAGACGCACCATGACCCAAGCATTAGTCACCTCCCGCATAGATTATGCTAATGTATTGCTACTAGGGACAACTGAGAAAAACATAAGACGGCTCCAGGTGCTACAAAACACGGCAGCACGGCTAGTTCTCAGACTCCCCAAAAGAACGGCATCTAAACCCACTCTGTCTGCCCTTCATTGGCTTCCTATAAAAAAAAGGATCCTATTTAAGGCACTTTTAATTTGCTATAGGATAACCGTTTCAAAAGCCCCTGAATATCTGAAGGATCTAGCTATCCCCTATCAGCCCACCAGAGCACTTCGCTCCACGGGCATGGGCCTTCTGAAAGTACCTCGTATAAAGAAGGCCAGAATGGGTGGACGCTCCTTCCGAGTGTTGGCAGCCAACCAGTGGAACATTCTTCCCATCGAAATTAGGATGGCCAAGACTGAAACTATATTTAGGAAGCTCTTAAAAACACATCTGTTCACCCAGTAGACCTGTCTCTGCCTTTCTGCCACTCTCTCCACAGCGCGGGGACACGCCGGGATGGCGTCACCAAGCGCTTTAGAAGCCCCTTTATTATTATTATTATTTATCCACCTCCGCCTGGTCACTGCGTTCTCGGCGCTGATTCTTCCGGACTGTCTATATGGGGGTTATTCCGCTTCGTTATAGCCTCCCGCTGTTAGCAACTACTCCTGAGGACCTGCGGTAGGGGCCTGCATCTACCGGGTGAGCCGAGAGGGACGCACACTTGTACTCCGCTGAGGCCCCTGCCTCTACGACGATGGAATCTTCTTATCCACTGATGAACCCCTGGACTCCGCAAGACTTTTTCTATATCGCGAAGGCTGCCTTCGTTGGACTCTGTCTTTTCAGGTTTACAAATAGTGATCCCGCTTATCTGAGTTGCCAAATATGACCTTAAATACTGCCATACTGATGGAGCGGGCGTGGACCGGGTCCTCGGACCCGGAGTCCTCGATGATCTCAAAGGGGTTCGATCGACCTCATGACGAGATCGGAACTTTTGTTTGTTTCCTCTATTTGTGTTCACTTGTTCTTATTTTTTAGCGGGTTTTGGGTGGGGTGGTGGTGGCGGCTTTTTAACTACTGTTTTTCTGGGGGCTGGGATGTTAGAAGAAGATACTTTTTGCTGTTTGTAGCTTTCTGTAATTGTGTGGGGGCATCCTTGGGGGGCTTTGAGGGGTTACACTGGGCGTGAGGAGATTTTCGTTTATTTACTGATGCTATGACACCAATCACCATTGCCACCTGGAATGTCAAGGGCCTTAATTCTCCACAGAAACATCTCAAGGTCTGAAAATACATAGTAGACCATCATTTAGATGTGGTGGCACTGCAAGAGACCCACTTAGCCAGATCGGACGACTCCCGCCTTAAGCACAAACTCTTCCCCCTCATTTACAGATCCTCGGCACACACGAAACGTCTGGGGGTGGCCATAATGTTTCGCTCTGCTATCCAATTTCAACCCCTGTGAGTCCTCAGCGATAAGGATGGCCGCTGGATCATGGTCAAGGGCCGCCTCAGGGGACGACTTTGCACCTTTACGGCTCTATACGCCCCAATGCAGGCTAGACGATTTTCTTACACACAGATCTGGGGAAACTCACAGATTTTGCAGAAGGCCAACTGATCCTGATGGGTGATTTCAATTTAATCTGGCAGAAAGAGCTTGATAGTACCCATTTACAGCGTGCAGATGCAGGCTCCTTTTCAGAGAAAACGCAGCAGCAAATGCGAGACCTAGGCCTTTTAGACACATGGAGCACACTTTACCCACAGACACGCGACTATAAGTGTTTTTTCCCATGTTCACCGTACCTATTCCCGTTTGGACTGTATATTAATTAGTCAGCCGTTACAGGGTGACTTGCAAGACGCTAAGATCTTTCCTCTATCGGTCTCCGACCATAGTTTGTATTCTGTCTGTCTTCAATGGCGGGGCCCTGCGCCGACTACTCCCAAATGGTATTTTCCTCCCTCTCTTGTTCGTGATAAGGAATCGTGTACTAAACTACGGACCGTCATCACTGAATTTTTTAAGGTCAATCGACCAGAGGACACATCAGAGTTCATAACCTGGGACACCTTAAAGAGTGTTCTCCGGGGTGAATGCATAACCCTTAATACTGCCCTGAACAGACAGCGCGCACGTGAGCAGAAATTCCTGGATCCGAATTATCCACTCTTGAACGTCTTCATAAAACTAACCCTACCAGGCCAACTCACAGCGCTCAAAGATAAATTGAGGGCCATTTATACTAATAGGGCGGAATTCAATCTTCTTAAATTGCACAACCTTTCCTACTCCCAAGGTAACAAAGTTGGTAGACACTTAGCACGTCAACTAAGGGACATGAGGGAGAAAGAGTACATTGGTGGCATCTTGGACCCGTCAGGGATGGTGGTTCATAACGATGAGGATAAGGCGGCCATTTTTGGGTCTTTCTGTCAGGACCAATACTCCGGAGATTCTTTAGATGAGATTGCGCAGCAAGAATACCTCCAGTCACTGCCTCGGCCACAAGATTCGGATACGTGAAATGACCTACTTACTGCCCCTATCACCTTGGAGGATGTCACCTCAGCCATAAAAGCCTTGAAACCTAATAAGGCTCCGGGGCCTGAGGGCTACACGGCTCTTTTCTATAAGATTTTTGTCCCTGACCTGTCTCCCTATTTCGTCACCCTTTTTAACAAAACGGCGGAAGACGGTGCGACCTCGGGTACGATGTCTGAAGCGGCGATCTCAGTCACCGCCAAGCCAGGCAAAGACCCCACTGCTGCGCCTCTTATAGACCTATAGCCCTGTTAAACCTACATGCTAAGCTGTACTCCTCCATTGTTTCCAAACGCCTAAATGACCTCATGCCCATTCTTATCCACCCTGAGTAGCCCGGTTTTATTAAAGGCCGCCAGACGCACGATAACACCCGCAGAATCATACATCTTATAGAGAAGGATAACAGGCATCAAATCCCGGCAGTCTTAGTAGGCCTGGACGCCGAGAAGGCCTTCAATAGGGTCGACTAGGCTTTCCTCCTCCGCACACTCATGGCATTTGGCTTTGCTCCCAAATTTCTTGACATGATCAGAGCTAATTATTGTCTTCCCCACTCCAGGGTGGTCATCAATGGCGTGCCTTCGCCTACTTTTCCACATTCGAGAGGGACCCGACAGGGTTCTCCCCTCTCCCGCTTACTTTTTGCCCTAAGCATCGAACCTCTGGCCCACGCAATCAGGAATAGCCCGTTTATCTGGGACATCCCATTCACAGGGGAACCCCATAAAATATCCCGGACGATGTCCTTTTGTCCTTGTCGGAGCCGAAAACCTCTCTCCCGGGTCTGCAGTCGGAACTTGAACGCTACAAGCTCGTTTCTGGGTTTAAAATTAATTCTGGTAAATCATTTATACTGAATCTTACCCTATCACTGAAGGAGGTCCTTAGACTCAGCTCTCTCACCTCACTGGCTTGGGCCTCTACAACCATTCAATACTTGGGGATCCAACTAAATGACATAGAATATTCGCGGGATCTATGCCGCTAACTTCCCGTCACTCCTCACACGCATTCAAACGGAACTCGCAAAGTGGAAACCGCTCTTCCTATCATGGCTAGGCCGCATTCACGCGGTGAAGATGACCCTCCTGCCAAAGCTACTTTATCTATTTCAAGCATTACCTATTGAGCTGGAGCGTGATTTTTTTCGGAGAATGAAGGCCATGATTGTGCGTTTTATTTTGCAGGGTGGTCGAGTGCGCTTCTCTTATTCTATGATTTGCCGCTCCCCGCTGATGGGGGTGTCGGATTACCAGACATTCATCTATACTGTAAGGCGGCCCAACTGAGAGTTTTAGTTGAATGGTCCCAACAAGACTCTGAGAAACACTGGTTACATATGGACTGTAGCGTGACGGGCCGGACTATTTGGGATTTGGTATGGCGCCCTCGCAAGGACAGACCTCTGAACACATACATTAGTACACCTAAGAGGACCACACTTAAAGTTTGGGACACTATATTGGACGACAATAGATGGACCTCTTTCCCGTCTCCTTTTACCCCAATTCACCACAATCCAGTGTTTCCCCCGGCCCAACATGAGGGGGCATTTGAAGCATGGAAGAAGGGTGGTTGTCTCGCTCTCATTCACTTGTTCCACGACTTTGATCCCCTCACCTTCGACGACTGTAAGAGGGAATTTAACTTAGAAAGCACAGAAAGGTACCACTACACGCAATTGATGCACTGGGCTCTTACTCCTCACAATCGGGAAGCTGCTACTCGTCCCCTTACAAAATTTGAAGCCTTCCTTTCCAAAACCGCTTCCATGAAAGAGGTGATCTCCTTCATCTATAGCTTCTTGCTTAAGACTGAGCTCTCCCCGTGCCGTAGATACATGTCCATGTGGGAGGGTCTGGCCCCGCGCCCAATTTCCGACGAAGAGTGGACTCACCTCTGGTCCGATATTTCCCGCTTTATTCACTCCACGGACCTCAGGGAAGCCCATCTTAAGACCATGAGGGACTGGTATTTACATCCTTCCAAACTCCGACAGATCTTCCCCACATCTTCGGACAGATTTTGGAGAGGATGTGGGCTTCTGGGTGATTTTAGGCACATATGGTGGGACTGCCCAACTATTCGTCCATTCTGGGAAGAAATCTTAGCTCAAATGAAAGATATGCTGGGCTATCCCATCCCTACCACTATGGTGGGGATCCTCCTGGAGCTCTGTGACACTGCCCTTGAATACCAGACCCGAGCTGACAAAACGAATATGTGGCTCTGCATTGGCGTGGCTAAGGTCATCCTAGCGGCCGCTTGGAAGAGGAGAGAGACCTCGGTGATTTATCTCTGGCATTCTTGTCTCTGTAGAATCCTGAGTCTGGAACGTATGGCCGATTTCTTTAGAGACGACTGTACAAACTTTGAATTCAAATGGGGTCCCCTGGATTCCTTCCTCTCTCTGGGCCTCCCTTCTGCAGTTTGCCCCCCTTCCATCAGAGCTCTCCATCTTTTTCAATTTTGATTACTGTATGAAAAGCCGTCCAGTTTTCTGACTGTTTGTTTGTTGCCGCCACCAATGGTAGGGTGGGGGGAGGGTGTGGAGGGGGGGATGGGTTGTTCTTTGTTGTTGTCTTCTACAGGCATGTCCCACGTTGGAACACGGGTTGGTGAGCTGGAATTCACTCTCCTATAGCACCCCAGATATACGCTTTGGTGAAGGTATTGTCATGGTCCTATGATAAGTTTGACGCTGACCTGCCTGAATGCTTAGCAATGCTGTATATTGGTCATATTTTTACATTGTTCAGGAAAAAAGAAAAGCTCCTTCTGTTTAGCAGCTGTAACTGTTATTTAGCTTCCTTATTAGGAAACGGAGCTGACTTATTCTGATTGAGGCCCTCAGCCTATTTACCAACTTCTTTTGTGGCTTATGTTAACCTGCGTTGGATCTCTTGATGGTACAAGTTTTTTCTTATGTAATGTATGCACCAAAAATTTCTAATAAAAATATCTTTGACAAAAATAGAGTGAAACAATGAACAAAACCTTTTTTCTCGATTCTCCATAATTTGCTGTTGGAGATTTTTTAGAAAAATTACAACGTTCACCACTACATTAGCATAGCAGTTGATGCCTGAACTATTATCTTTATGATATCCTACAATCTCTTAAACAGTGTCCTTTTTAGGTCTCGCAGGTGTTAGCAGCGCATAGCGCTGCTCCAGCGAAAGACCTATTGTCGTGGGTTTCCTGGGAATGGCTGAGAGGGGGTGGTTACGCGCATTACCTCGCCGATTTCGCTTCGAGAACGCGCTTCTGCTGGCGGGCTGACTCTCCTGGGCGCTCGCGCTCACACACGTGCTCACACACACACGTGATTACACACACACGCGCGCACACACGCACACACGCTTACACACACACACGCACACACACGCAGGCACACGCACGCAGGCACACACACATGCAGGCACACACACGCAGGCACACACACATGCGCACACACACGCAGGCACACACACGTGCACAAATCCCCTCTCCCATCCCCCCCCCCACTCACCAGGCTCTTTCCTTGTGTTCCTCTCTCCCTCGGCAGCGGGTCAGGCTCAGCAGCAGGCGGGGCTCGCCACGAGCACGGGAGCCCCGCTAGCTCACACGCCCACTTCCGGCTGGCTTCACAGGAGCACGGAGTAGGCTCCCGTCTGTTTCCTGCCTTTTTTGCAGCCCCGCCCCCGTCCCAACACAGGTTGCCTGGCTTCCTGTTTGAGCTCGGCTGCGGCGGTGAGTTTCGCAATACCTTTTTTTACATCTGGCCCTAAAAGCTAGAACAAAGCTTGAAAGATTGAAATACCATACATGAAACAAACGGGCTTTAAGATTGTTAGAAGTGGCTTAAATATTTAATAAGCACTTTCCCCAGAGTCAACCACAAGACCGAACAAGAACAAACAGGATCAACTTAAACCTTCAATAGTTTAAGTTTATGCCACCCAAATGGAAAATTAAATAGTTGTTGGGGTGAAATACAATAAATGGCAAAGCTCTAGGCATTCCGCGTTTAACAATGCAACAGTGCATTTCATTTATGTTCAACTACAATTATTTATATTTTCATTAACATCAATTTTGCAGTTCTTTCCCAAAAAGACCACGCAGTTAAAAACTCAAAAATGTGTGTGGATTTTGACAGCAGCCTGTTTCTCAGAGCTCGCAGTTTTATCCGAAGAGTCAAACGAGGCACAAGAAAAAGAAAATAAAGGTATTTGTCAAAGATGGTTCCACCAGACAACATCCTAATATAATGTGCGATTGTAAGAGCAGTAAGCAATAGCTATCTGTATCCTGGGGAGATGTACGAGTCAAATCCAGAATTACCAAGATTACAGACTAATGGCAGGTTTAAGGCAGGTGGAAAAGCCAAGATCCATGACCCAGTCTCCGCGTCAATCACATCTTCCAATCCTACGTGACTGCGACTCAATGTTCCTGTGTACCTGTATCCCTGTCCCCCGTGGATGGGTCATCTTGCCCCCGATGGCCTCATATCCCCAGTCTTCTGTGCCTCAATCTATTCAGGAACACCATAACTCCAATTACGGCTTTCCTTTCACAAATCTCTGTAACACAATCATTTGGTGCATTCTTTTAAATGAAGAGAATTTCTACAATGTCCAGAATACATTTGGCTTTTAAAGGACATCTCAGCACTATACCACCGTGGCATGGTCTTGTATGATAAACAAGTGCACTCTTTATTCAAAATTAGCCCTCTCTCCTACTTATTAAAAACAGTTTGCTAATCCAAGTTTTTTAAAATCAACAGCCCTTACTGAAGAGTAGAACTGATTGTACAGAAACGCAAACATTTCAGGTATTAATTGTATCTACCTAATAAGCTGAAAAGCCCTGCTGAGCTGCGAGTAGCACCCTAAGGCTGCATTAAAAGTAAGAGGTCCAGATGTCTTCTAGACCACATAAGCTGCAAAAGAAGCAACCCATTCCTCACGACCCATTTCCAGGTGTAGGCATAGCTCAAAGATCAACAAGCCATCGAGACAGTCTCAATCTTAGTCTCCATGTTCAAACTTGAATCCATCATGTGGGTCATGCTGGGGTGCATAGATTTATCTCTCAAGTTAAATGATCGTTCCCCCTTCACGACAAGTGTGAACGATTGATCGGGCCACAATGTCAAACCTAAAATGTTAGCCACACGCAATGCATGCCTTGAAAGGTCGCGGACAGATAATGTAAAGGGGCAGCAATATGTGTTGCTATTTTTCAGTTTTGAGACCAATCTCCAGAAACCAACCCCCGTCACATAACACCTTCCTGTACAAATACGACTCAAGCAGTACCTTCGCTACTGCTACACAGAGGGTACTGGGACAGGCGCTGCCAAAAGGAACAATATGTCTAGATTATTTTTAAGGTCCAAAATAAAATGCGGGCACTAGTGAACATTGCACATTGTAGCACCTTTTCCCCTTAATGTATTTTGTAAGCATGGGCGAAATCTGCAAAATCGGGGTCCGCGGAATCTTGCGAAAGCGAATTCGCAATCCGCATAATTCGCGAAATCGTGCGAAATTGCGAATTTTTGTTTTTGTGCGTGTTCGCGGGGCTTTTTGCGTGGCGAAGTTACCCATGCGGTCGTGTATGGGCACAGCACCCTCTGGTTCATCACTGCCACCCTCTGGTTTATCACTGCCACCCTCTGGTTCATCACAGCACCCTCTGGTTCATCACTGCCACCCTCTGGTTCACCACTGCCACCCTCTGGTTCACCACTGCCACCCTCTGGTTCATCACAGCACCCTCTGGTTCACCACTGACACCCTCTGGTTCACCCCTGCCACCCTCAGGTTCAGCACTCACTACTGCCACCCTCTGGTTCATCACAGCACCCTCTGGTTCACCCCTGCTGCCACCCTCTGGTTCAGCACTCACCACTGCCACCCTCTGGTTCATCACAGCACCCTCTGGTTCACCACTGTCACCCTCTTGTTCACCACTGCCACCCTCTGGTTCATCACTGCCACCCTCTGGTTCATTACTGCCACCCTCTGGTTCGCCACTGCCACCCTCAGGATCATCACTGCCACCCTCAGGATCATCACTGCCACCCTGTGGTTCACCACTGCCACCCTCTGGTTCACCACTGCCACCCTCTGGTTCATCACAGCACCTCTGGGTCACCACTGACACCCTCAGGTTCACTCCTGCCACCCTCAGGTTCAGCACTCACTACTGCCACCCTCTGGTTCATCATAGCACCCTCTGGTTCACCCCTGCTGCCACCCTCTGGTTCAGCACTCACCACCGCCACCCTCTGGTTCATCACAGCACCCTCTGGTTCACCACTGTCACCCTCTGGTTCACCACTACCACCCTCTTGTTCACCACTGCCACCCTCTGGTTCATCACTGCCACCCTCTGGTTCATTACTGCCAACCTCTGGTTCGCCACTGCCACCCTCAGGATCATCACTGCCACCCTCTGGTTCATCACAGCACCCTCTAGTTCACCACTGTCACCCTCTGGTTCACCACTACCACCCTCTTGTTCACCACTGCCACCCTCTGGTTCATCACTGCCACCCTCTGGCTCATTACTGCCACCCTCTGGTTCGCCACTGCCACCCTCAGGATCATCACTGCCACCCTCAGGATCATCACTGCCACCCTCTGGTTCACCACTGCCACCCTCTGTTTCACCACTGCCACCCTCTGGTTCATCACAGCACCCTCTGGTTCACCACTGACACCCTCTGGTTCACCCTGCCACCCTCAGGTTCAGCAGTCACTACTGCCACCCTCTGGTTCATCACAGCACCCTCTGGTTCACCCCTGCTGCCACCCTCTGGTTCAGCACTCACCACTGCCACCCTCTGGTTCATCACAGCACCCTCTGGTTCACCGCTGTCTCCCTCTGATTCACCACTACCACCCTCTTGTTCACCACTGCCCCCCTCTGGTTCATCACTGCCACCCTCTGGTTCATTATTGCCACCCTCTGGTTCACCACTGCCACCCTCAGGATCATCACTGCCACCCTCTGGTTCACCACTGCCACCCTCTGGTTCACCACTGCCACCCTCTGGTTCACCACTGCCACCCTCTGGTTCATCACAGCACCCTGTGGTTCAACACTGCCACCCGCTGGTTCATCACAGCACCCTCTGGTTCACCACTGACACCCTCTGGTTCACCCCTGCCACCCTCTGGTTCACCCCTGCTGCCACCCTCTGGTTCAGCACTCACAATTGCCACCCGCTGGTTCATCACAGCACCCTCTGGTTCACCACTGCCACCCTCTGGATCATCACTGTCCCCCTCTGGTTCATCACTGCCACCCTCTGGTTCACCAGTGCCACCCTCTGGTTCACCACTACCACCCTCTTGTTCACCACTGTAGATTATGGGGGGAAAGCACACCTGCCCAGCCTCAACTGAGATGAATTAATTTGGGGCTGGTTAATGTGTCACTGAATTTGTGCTTCAAGTCTGGCACCTGCTTCCTTAGCTGTAAGTGCTTCCTGTTGCAGTAATTTGTTTTACAAGAGCATTGTGCCATACTTGTAACTATTCTCTGACCCTGCTTTGAGGGTCAGAGTAGGGTCAGAGAATAGTTGCAAGTAGGCAACTGAACTCTGGAGGGGCCCCTCAGGAAGCACTACAGGGAATGATTACAAATTAGCTTGAACTTTTGCACCTGCTAAGTGCTTTCAGTTTTCCAAAATTCGTTTTTCTGCCATTTCGCGAGATTCTCGGGGCGCAAATTCGTATGAAATCTTTTTTTTTGCGTGTTCGCGTGGTTTTTTGCTTATTCGCGGACCGCTTGCAGCGCACCGACCCCGAGGTTGCCCATGCGGTCGTGTATGGATGCGGCCATCTTGTTTGCGTGACGTGTTTCCGTTTCCGGGCGCTCGTTGCATGCTTGCGTCGTATGCGGCGTGCAATTACGTGTTCGTGGGCGTTTTTGCGTGCTCGCGGGGGAAATATCGCGCGAACTTACCCACGCGGTCCTCTATGGGCGCGGCCATCTTGTTTTTCATTCACTGCTATGGTTTTGGGAATGCTCCCTCTATATCCATCTTACATCTTTGTAATCCTATGTTTTTCTGAATTTTTTTTGTTTTTTTGTGCTTATTATCTCTTTCTTTAATTTCCTACATCTATATTTTGTGTTTTTTTTTTACTTTTTGTTACTTTATTACCTACTTTCTTTATTTCGCTCTCTCTCTTATATTTTTCACACCTATTCTTCTTTCTTTCTTCTTGTGCCCAGGACCATGGCTAAGGGAGGCGACAAGGGCAAGGGGAAGGGCCCAGCACCCCGTACCCGGCTCCCTTGCGGGTGTTTGAGGGGGGAGGAAGTCCAGGCCAGGGAGATCTTCTCTGCGATGGAGGTGGCTGCCTTGATGGTTTTTGTCCAAGTCCACCTCCCTAAGACCGTGGCAGCAGGTGGGCAGATTGCTTCCGGTTACGGCCTCCAGGAGCGTCGCCAGCTGTGGGAGAAGGTGTGCCGGCGCATGTATAAGGAGTCTGGGGTCCGGCGCACCTACCAGCAAGTGACGCATCGGTGGAGTGACATCTTGGACCGGGAGCATGACATGCTCGACCTGCTCGGTGTGGAGATCCCTGGCCTTGGTAAGTAGCTATTTAATAACTACTTTTTTTCCTTTAACTCTGTTATATTGCTAATCTATTTTTTTCCTGAAGAGTACGAATGCTGCTGATTCGATTACATTGCAGGTAAATTAATGTTTAAATAGCTTCTGTCATTGCAGGTGCTCGCCTGGTTATTGGCATTGCTACTATGCTTACTTGTTTGCAACTTTTTTGTCATTTGAGAGCATTACTGCGTAATGCTAGAGACAGTAGACTCAAGTCTAGTCCTTCTTTGTACTCCTGCTGCTGCCACTTTGAAGAGATAGTGGTGGACTGATACGTTGAGTATATTATTTATTACTTGTTATAGGACATTTGTTAGTGGTCTGCAATCATGATGACGGACTGTGTCTGTCACGCGACGTCTCGTGCTGCTGAGTGATGGCAGTCATAGTAGAACCTTTTTGTTGTTGATGTAGTTAGTGAATTACATAACTTTCCTATTAGACGGTCTGCGAATCCTGCAATACTGTACTACTATCCTCCTAGTTGACCACATCAGATGCAATTGATGTTAATTTGTTTCCCAACATAATTTTAGATTGAGTACAAAGAAATCAAATATTTCTCAAAAAACAATCATCCATGTTGTGTTTCTTTATTTCATGATCACCAGGACCTCCCAGGGGCAAGGCACCGGCGGCGACAGAGACTCCGGTGGCAGAAGCTGGACAGGAGCAGTCCCTTGCAGGCTCTTCTGCTGGCCCCAGTAAGTTGTTATATTAATACTTATACTTCCCTAACTTTTACAGCTCCTATTCATTACAAACTGGTTCCTAATAATTCTATGTTTTACAAAATAGTCTTTGATCTTCTTCTAATGTAGACTACTTTCTACATTCTTATCCTGCCTCTACCATCACTCTCTGTGCTACTACTATTTACAATTATGAGTCGGTCTGTGTAGGTAGCTAAGTTTGCCCATTCGGCAAACGGTGTGAAACAAAACTCTGATACAGCAATAGCTCTAGGCACTGAGTGCAGTCCTCTGGGTTGCCCTTGCTGTCTATTCCAGTCTTCTTAATGTAAGTGCTTTGACAATTTCCAACAACAAAATGTCATTGTTTACACCAAGTAAAAGGTAGCAGTTGCCTTTTTGATTTGAGAGGAGCACATCCCATACCGCTAGTGTTTCAGGGACTATTCTGCACACAAAGAAGTATGGACAAGATAAATAGGACATTGTTGATGATAGGTCCAGTTCGACTTTCGACATACCTCAGTCCGAACAGAAGTTGAACCCCCAATCCCCTGACCGACTCTCTACAATGTCTGACCAATGATTTTACGACCCAGAAGAACAGAAGAAGACTACCTCCGAGTCCCGGCCTATCTGAGTCACTGAAACATGACTGCCAAGTGCAGTAGTTCAAACCTTTCCGCTCACTCGTAAACAAAAAACACACAGTGTTTGTTAGTTATAAAGTTTTATTTTCAATTAAGAAATGAAAACATTATTTCTTTATTTTTAATATGGTAGTATTCTGATGGATGAAGATGACGTTAAAGTTTAAACCACATTCCCATGAATGAAATTAGTATGACTCAAACTTAATAATAGTTAACAGACACATGGAATTATTAGGATAACTGTGCGGGAGCCCCCCCCCCTCTTTAAAGTATTTAAAGTACTGCTGGTGATGACTTAGTAGTAGTTGGTGAATCGTCTGGCAGAAGGGCAATGGAATCTTCTTTCTGTAATGAGAAAAATGGTGCAAGTTAAGCAAGCACTCATCAGTTGTCATAAGAAGAAGTGTAGCATTTAATGGAATAACCATATAAAAGGTTAACACCCTCCCCAAAACCATTACTTTTTTTCAATCCCAGTAATACAAAATGTGTTATGTAACATTTTCTTACATTATGAGACAAAATAGGGGGTTGTGTATGGCATCTGAAAATATGACATGTTTTTCCTAGACGTCACAACATCTGATGCGGCCCAGATGACCACCAGTGCCGGGGCCAGCAGTGCGGAGGGGTCCACTCTGGATGCGGCGGCGCCAACAGGAGGAGATGGGGGGGAAGACTCAGCGGCGGCGGACGGTGGTAAGTTATTATACTCCTTACTTATTGAATTTTTTTGGAGTAGGCTCGCAAAGGAGTGTATGATGTACTGTATAGTAGTACACAGTCCACTAGTATAAGTACACTGTACTGTCAAGAACATTTACTAATTTAGAACTACTTTTTGGGCTATCACGGAGAAGACAGTCAACCTTGACTTTTAATAGCATTAGCGGCGGTACTTCTCTGGTAACCAATGGCCCCCTCTATTTCACTTCAACTCAGCTGGCAAATTTTTATTGTGAAGCCAAGTCATATCAGATGTAGTTTAGGGATGTGAAGAACGAAAAGTTAAAGAAGGGTGAAACGAAGGACCACCGAGTCTTAATATTTATGACTGTAAAGAATGGTTTTGTTGAATGCAATTCAACATAAGAAAGAAGACTGCGGTTTCCAAAATATAATGAAAAGGGTGTTAGTTGGTTGTTGACAAAAAGAAATTTTGTTACATTTGAGACATTAAGAAGAATCATAGACGTACTTTGGAAGCCTGGATGTTATCTTCTTTATCCTCCTCGTCGATAGCAGAGGTGTATGATGTAGTAGAGCAGACGCTGAGTGGATGAAGTATGGCCAGTGGCAGTGCCACCCCTATAGAAACATTCCTATCCCCACCTGCATGTACTGCTTAAAGAACTGCGAGTCTGCATCATCATGGCCTGTGTCTGTATTTCTTAGGTGAAAGCTGAGTGAGCTGCCATTATGGCGGCTACCACAAGTTCACGTACCAGTGATTTCTTTTGTAAAACAAGAGAAAAAAAGTAAAAAAGGCCTTATTTTAGTACTCTCTGACTATGTATGTAGTAGTGAGTCCACCTATAGTGCTGCTAGTGGAATTCCTGAAACTCACAGTGTCACAGGCTTACAAGGACGGCGGAAAGATACATGCAAAATGTTATACTGTGTTTGGTACTTGCTGGTGTTACTGAGTGTCAACCTTCCGTTGAATAATTTTGACTTTATGTTAAAGACTATTGGCTACAGTATTTTCCTTTCTTTCTTCATAGATGCTACTCCCAAAAAAGCTCACCCATAAGGAGATGGCTGTCCGGGCCAGGGCCCGTAAGCTGGAGGCTATTTGTGCCGAGTATCGGGGGTTGTGGGCTCGGGAGCATGAGGAGACATTAACATCTACATCCTCCTCCACTGCCCCCGGGTCCACCAGGCAGAAACCTCCAGCCAAACGGAGCCGTGGCCCGACAGCCTCCCGCCGCCGCCGCACAGCAGCAACAACATCAGCGCCGCCCCCCCAAGATCCTGGATGGTTTGTGTGCGCCGGCTACGCAGAAGAGTGGACTACCTGGAGCGGTTGGCCGAAAAACATCAGCGCCAGCTCCGGGACCTCCGCAAAGAGCAGGGGGACATGCAGCAACAGCTTGCCAAACTACGCCACCGGAGGAAGTGACTGTCCCTTGCCCCTTTTTTAAAGACTGTTGGGCGGGGGGGTAGGAATTGGGTGTTTGGGAAAGGGGACTTTTGGACTTTTTGACATTGGTTGGGTTCGGGAGGGGGTGAGTTCGGGTAATTTATTTTATTATTGTTATGCTGAAAACAACACGAATATATATTTTGTAATAATTATTTTTCTTACAAAAACACAGTATACGCATTCATATATTATTTTGTGTGGCGGTTGGCGGTGGTTACTGGACGTTTGTTTTCTTCAAACTTACCAGCATGAATGAACCATCTAGTCCTGAAATGTACCAAAATGCAAGTAACCGAATTAGTAAATTTAGTAGCCCTACTACTGTACTTTACTAGTAGTACGGTCAGTCTCTGCTCTCCTCCCAACTTAGTCCTCCTAGCCCATTATTCTACTACCTCTCCAATATGCTTATCTTACCTGTGAATTGTGTTTGAGAATCGGGTAGCCCCAGGGCTGCTGCATTGCAAATGGTGATTAAGGTTGGTTGTTGACTTGAATCCTCGAAGGATGCAATATCATTGTTGTGCTAGTAGCAGTAGTGGTACACACTGGCAGTATCACCATATGAAAAAAAGAGGAAATTAAACATTGAGTGGCCTGAGCGTAGCTTTAGAAACAGTACAATAGATAGTACGGTACAGAAAAGTGCACTAAATTGTAGCCTAAGCAGTGCCAACGTAAGGTAAGCATTAAGCATTTGATTGTTCACGTCGTGTAGGAGGAGGATGTTCTTATCAATCCACGATGGCGCACATGAACTTCTGGTTGCTTTGACCTTATCCTCCCCAGCAAGTGTGTGGAATTTATTGTTGTCGTCAGTCACACCTCAATGAAATACCACACAGCCCGGGGGAAGAGGGTTAGGGTTTGAAAATTGGATGGGAATGGGGTTTTTTGGGAAAGTTTGGTAGAGAGGAAAAAAAAACACAGCATGGACAGTCAAACAACAAATGAAGAGAAACAAATCTTAGTTGTTTACTAAATGGATGGTTATTAGCTTACTGAAAAGTAGTACTACTACTTACTGCAACTTACTAGTAACTACGAAGAAACAAGTTGACAGTACAGGGCTGCAGTCATTACGCTATTTCACTTGCCTCTCTGCCCTCAGAGAGAATAAACACTTAGAACATTAAATTAGTGTTAAATAACCCTGGGCGTAGTGGGGCTCCGTGGGGCTCCGTGGAGCTACGCGGAGAGGGCGAGAAGCTACGCCCACTCCCGCACTCCGCGTAGCCCCACTACGCACCTCCCTCCCGCTCTCCCCTGCATACATTATTTAAGGAATTACAGTGATTAAAACAATATTAAAGCACTTACCTTGTCCGGGGCTCGTCCGGGGCTCCCTCTTTGAATAGCGTCCTTTCCTGGATACCAATGCGCATGCGCGGGCGGCCGCGCATGCGCATTTCTCCCGAGAAATGCGCATGCGCGGGCTGCCGCGCATGCGCATTTGTTTCCAGGAAAAGGACGCTATTCAAAGAGGGAGCCCCGGACGAGCCCCGGACAAGGTAAGTGCTTTAATATTGTTTTAATCACTGTAATAGCTTAAATAATGTATCTAGGGGAGGGCTGGAGGGAGGCGGGTGGCGGCCGACTCGGCTACGCCCACGGAGTGGGCGTAGTGTTGCCGGCTACGCTGTCTACGCAAAATGCGTAGAAGGCAACACTACGCCTACTCCGTGGGCGTAGCCGAATCGGGCGCCCACTCATAGCAAAGACGTATCAAATAGCTGGAGGGATGAATTTGAAACAGAGATCAAACAAACGCACAGAGTCACACTCTTAGAAGTAAGTTCAAGTTCACAAGAATATCATTTAAAAGATAAGGAGAATTTTGGATACTGTTACTGTTTTTTGTAGTTGTCCTGTTGAATTTGTGAAGTTGATGCATCCAACCATTCCTCTTATTCGCGGTACTCCTTCATTCCATCGGATGCTCCTTCGATCAATCTTGGTGACCAGACACACTGTCCACTGCCTGCCTGATGCGGATTTGCGGATCGCTAATTGTAAGCCTGAGTAGTACATCGATGGCACAGGGTAAAAGCCTGCCTGTAATTGATGATGGAAAAACACAACAGTAAGTGTTAAAGACACCTCGGAGAAAAAAATATATAAGGCACGCTGTGTAGGGCAAAAATTATACTGTCACTTTCAGAGATGACAATCCCCAAAATCGAGAACACCCCACATTACCCTCCCAAAAACGTGCAGAATACTGCTGCTACCTCGCAGAGACCTAATTTCAAATTGTGCCAAAACGCACTCAGAAAGTATGCCCAAAACCCCCCATTCCCACCATGGATTATCTTCAAACCACTTGCAATCAAAATTAGACATTCCAACAAGTGTTTCAAGACCCCACCCAGTCGTAAAAATCTAGAACCCCTGCCCAAACACATGCAATACAATACTGCTAACCCTAACGAGCCCTAAGTTAAGAATAGTGGCAAACGCTTTCTTTAACTAGGCCAAATCTCCCCTTTCCGACCATGGATTTTCTTCAAACCACTTGCAACCAAAACTACACAACCCCAGAACCCAGTTGCAAAAATCTAGAACACCCCCAAACACATGCAATACTGCTGCTAACCCTAACGAGCCCTAAAAAAAAGTACCAAAACGCTTTTCAGCATGGAGTTTCTCCAAACCACTTTTATCCGGTATTAGACCTTCCCAGCAATGCTCCAAGCAACCCACCCGCAAAAAAGCAGAACACCCCCAAACAGGCAAAAAGCAAAAATGGAAAATCTTATACTTAGAATATTTTCGGCCTTCTTTCAATTCTGTCCAAACGCGCTGTGCAGCTAAGCCATAACTCCCGTTTTCCACCATGGATTTCCCGAAAAACAAATGCAATCAATATTAGACTGTGCAAGCAGTGCTCCCAGACCCCAAAACCCACCCCAAACACCAGGACCCCCCCCCCAAACAGCACCCCAAAGACAAGCAAGTGAGCAAAAACGCAAAAACCTTTTCACCTCCGATTTTCTCCAAACCACTTAAATCCGTTATTAAACCTTCCCAGCAATGTCCCCAGACCCGTCAGCCCAGGCGAAAACAAGTAGAAGACCCCCAAACAGCCAAAAAGCAAAAATACAAAAATGGGGACTTAGACATTTTTAGGCAAATTTCCAAAATCACTCCACACGCGCTCTGCAGCTAGGCCCTAACTCCCCTTTGCCACCATGGATTTGCTACAAACCTCTTGCAATCAAAACTACCCATACCCAGCGTTGCTCCAAGCACCCCCAACCCTCCCCCCAACACCAGGAACCCCCCCAAGCAGGCCCCCGAAAACACAAAAGTGAGCGAAAACTCTGTAAAGTGAAAAACTTTTTCACCACGGATTTTATCCAAAACACTTTTATCCGGTATTAGACCTTCCTAGCAATGCCCCCAGACCCGTCAACCCAGGCGAAAAAAGTAGAAGACCCCCAAACAGCCAAAAAGCAAAACCGGAAAAGCTCACACTTAGAAATATTTAGGCCTCATTCCCAAATCACTCCAAGCGCGCTGGGCAGCTAGGCCATAACTCCCGTTTTCCACCATGGATTTCCTGAAAAACAAATGCAATCAACATTAGACTGTGCCAGCAGTGCTTCCAGACCCCAAAACCCACCCCCAAACACCAGGAACCCCCCCAAACAGCACCCCAAAGACAAGCAAGTGAGCAAAAACGCAAAAACTTTTTCACCTCCGATTTTCTCCAAACCGCTTTTATCCGGTATTAGACCTTCCCAGCAATGCCCCCAGACCCGTCAACCCAGGCGGAAACAAGTAGAAGACCCCCAAACAGCCAAAAAGCAAAACCTTAAAAAGTGAGACTTAGCAAATTTCGGGCCAACCTGGAATTCAGTCCAAATGTGCTGTGCAGCTAGGCCCTAACTCCCCTTTTCCACCATGGATTTCCTGAAAAACAAATGCAATCAACATTAGACTGTGCCAGCAATGCTCCCAGACCCCCCGACCCAGCACCGCAAATCTAGAACACCCCCAAAGAACCCTCCAAAAACCTGCAATACTGGTATATTCAAAACATGGCAAATTGCGCTGTTCACAAAAAACAAACAGCAATTGGTTTCAACAGAGACAGACAGCCATTGCTGTCCACTGCATGCATCTTCTCATTATTCATTACCTGTTCTACTTTTTGTCCGCATCTTCTTCGGAAAGTGAGGGCCCACAGGGCAGCCTGTCCTGTAAATTTCAGAAGTAGGTCTGTCAACAATCAGCAAGCATGTAGTCAGTCAGTTATTTCAGTCCCACTTGAGGGGACTCGTCTACAAAGACAAAGTTTGTTTTTTCTCCATAATCCATCCATCTGCCTTGAGGGAAATGGATAGGGGGAGTCTGGAGGAGGAGGATAGAGGAGCATGATTGAGTTGTGAACTTGTGAACATCTGAATGCAGACTGCGGCACCTTCAAATCAATAACGAAAATAAGATGAAGACAGTGCTGATGATGGACTTATTGGGATTAGGTGATTAGAGTTTTGTTGTGGTAAAATTAGCAAAACAAAGAAAGACACACAGGAATAAAAGTGAATAAGTACGGAAAAGAAGGAGGTAATTTTCAGGCCTCGGTGTCAGGGAAGCAGAGCTCGTCCTCCAAGTCTATGAATTGAGACGGGAGTAGGTCTGGTGACCGAGAAAAACTTCCGTCTGCGTCACCTAAGTCGGTGTCCTCTTCTTCCTGCGTGCATTCACGTATTTTGTAATCGGGTGGTATGAAGTGCTGATTCATCTTGATTATTGTTAACCTCACCACATTTTTGGCAAAAAGGCGGGTCCTTTTTGAAGTAACAATGGCACCAGCAGCACTGAAAACATGTTCAGAAGACACGCTTGCGAGTGGGCAAGACAATTAATTTAGAGCCAGGTTGGTGATCAGTCGCCATACAGAGCTTTACGTATACCAATATCCCAAAGGGTTCTCATTATGACAGATCTGTGTTGGGTCATCCAGATAGGCCTGCACCACCGACTCAAGGTTCTCCAGGGTTGATCCACTATGCGTACCATCTGCGACCTTTTCATCAGTGGACCGAGCAAACCCTTGCTGAGTTAGCCAATCCCCTTCCGACAATATTTGTTTGCGGCCTGGTGCAGGTGATGATGATGATATGGTTGCTGGTGTCGTTAACGGCTGTGAGGGAAAGTGACTCCCTTCGGCCACGGATTGAGAAGTGGAACTTGACGCCGGATGGCCTGCTGATTCAGTTGTACTTATGCTGCCTTCTTGAAGGTTCTGCCGGTCTTTTTCTAACCGAGTGGCTGACACAGCTAGCCAATGTTTGGACTTTGAAACATCTGCTTCATCAAAAGGAATGAATGCTTTGCTAGCCACTGCCTTTTTGTACCGTGGATCAAGAATAGTGGCACAAATGTAATGTTGTTCGGTATGTATGTTTTTAAGCCTTTCATTGTCAAGTAGGCGCCTTAATAACTTCTCCGCCAAATCATATGCTTCTCGCTTTTCACCATCATCTCGGAACGTTGAAGACACCTCCTTCAGTTGGTGCTCTAGCATGCGCAACAATGGGATAGCTTTGCTCAAAGAACGGTCCTCCCTGCTGACTTCACGCGTGAAGAGCTCAAAAGGACGAAGTATGTCCGTTAGGCTTGCAATTAGCTTCCATTCCTCCAACTCTAGCCTCATGTCTTTGTGAGTAGAACCCAGTTTAAAGACATACTCATGTATTACCTCCCACTGCTCAGACAGACGCTCAAGCATGTAAAAGGTTGAGTTCCAACGTGTTGCCACCTCCTGGATTAGTCCTTTGACTGGCAGTTTACGTTCATATTGAAGGCTCCTCAGCTGCTTCTGGGCCTTAAAAGAATGGCTGAAATGTGTGCAGATTCTTCAGCAGATGGTCAGTAATTTGACGACTGGCACTTCTGTTTTCAAGAAGGCTTGCACCACGATGTTAATACTGTGCGCCAAACACGGCACTCTGAAATAGCCACCGTGGCCTTAACTATATTACTGCCATTATCCGTGGAAACGTAACCAACTGTGCGATTTCTTGGATGCAGACATTCATTGACCTTCCTGTTAAACTCCTCCAAAAGGTTAGGTGCAGTGTGAGATTTCTCCATGGCAAACATGCCTACTGTTACATGTTTGCGAGTAGCTTGAAAAACTTCCTCCGTGTCAACATCTTTGAGTTTTAACTGTTTTTCGACCCCTGCAAAAGAGACCCAGTGTGTAAATGTAAATGTACATGTATTTATATAGCGCAAATCACCGACCCGGTATCTAAGCGCTTGCTTAGGGAACCCGTCCTGGTATTCCCCTGTGAGATACCCCAGCAGGGTATCCACAAGGTGAAAGCCAGGCATCCCGCCGCGAGGGGCCGTAGTGGAGATTAAGCAAGCTATTGCCCAGAGTCGCAGAGTGTGACCCCGTGAGTTGAGTAGGCACCGGAGCGAGAATTGTCGAGTCCGTGGAATTTTTGAGCCCGAGACCCGCCGAGGCGGGGAATCGAACCCTGGTCCACGGCCGATCTCATCTTCCGGGTCTGCCGCCTCTAATCACTGAGCCACGCTTCTCCACCAGTGATGCACATGTAATCAAGGGCTTGGCAACTGGTCCACATGTCTGTTGTCATGTGGATAGTGTGAACAGCACTCTTCAGAATAGCTGCGCCAATCACCTCCAGCACATCTTGATGTAGTGCTGGAACAGCAACCCTTGCAAAATAGGACCGGCTAGGAACCTTCCATTTAGGGCAGACTGTTGCCACCAATTCACGAAAACCCACCCCTTCCATGAAAGAGAAAGGGAGAAGGTCCAGCGCTAGCATTTTAGCCAGCTTTGCGTTATACAGACGCACCATTGGGTGGTTGCGTTCAAATGGCGCATCCGACCAAAACATGCTGATAATGGTGGGCTGGACCGTTTTACCTGATGATGATGATGATGATGATGCAGACTTCAAACCAGTTAGGCTCATTGATTTAGTTTTTTGCATTGGTGTCTGTCCCAGACTCTTAGTGTGCCTCATACATGTTGCAGGGGTAGAGGGTGTGGGCGCTACCACTGCAGTGCTGCTGCCTGGGGTAATGGGTGTACCAGAAAAAATGTCTGTCGCTTCTTCACTTCCCCCCTGCACGATCAGCCTCTCATCATCATCAGATTCAATATCAAGAGATACATTTGGATTTGTTTTTGTTTTGGCTTCCTCGATGTCACTTAGGTGCTTATACCACTGGAGACTGGAGATGTCTGCTGGTGGTGGAGGTTCTACTTTGACTTTCAATGCCAGATGAAGTGGAGGATGGGCGGGGCTGAATTCGTTTTTGTTGTTCACTTACAGCACCACTACTTGAGGTAATGGAGGTCGAGCTGGTGTTGTTTGAGATGACCTCTCTGGCCTCCGGTACCATAGTTGGTACCAAGCTTACCCCGACTAACTGATACTTTACAAATGGAACAAACGGCCATGTTTTCCGCCTTTTTGCTAACAGTAAAGAAGTCCCAAACTGGGGACTGGAGATGTCTGCTGGTGGTGGAGGTGCTACTTTGACTTTCAATGCCAGATGAAGTGGAGGATGGGCGTGGCTGAATTTGTTTTTGTTGTTCACTTACAGCACCACTACTTGAGGTAATGGAGGTCGAGCTGGATGGAGGTCCCTGCCGGCCCTTCTGACGAGAAAATATGGAAGCTGTAGGTCATGTTGGTGTTGTAGTTAACTGCGTTGGTGGTGGTACCAGTGCCACGCCGCCCACATCCCGCTCAGCAGCCATTCGGGCTAGGGTTAAAATGTTTGTCTGCTGCATGCCCGCTGTGGCTGGAGTGACGTCTGTGATGACTGGGTCATCGTCAGACTCTTCATCAGCAGCAGAAGGCACCACTTCTTGTTCATCGTCATCAACCATAAGTCGAAGCCTTGCGTGAACCTTCCTTTAAGGCTTAGCTACCTTTGTCGGCTCATGGCGTGCCTCACTATCAGACTGCATTGCTGGGTTCCAATCATGATCATGGTCATCAGAATGAAGGGGGCTTGAAGAAGAACTTGTAGTAGTAGAAGTAGCACCCCTCCTTAACCTTTTTCTTGCTGGGGATCTGGAAGACAATGGATTATCCTCAGGAGGAGTGGCTTCCTCGGATGATTCTTCCACTTGAATATCAATTTCCTGATGTGCCCCTACTTCTGGAGGAACAAGCGTTGTAGGCAGTTGTGCCGCTCCATGAGCCTCTAGTGGCACCTCTCCATGCACCTCTACTTGCGCCTCTCCTTGTGCATGTACTTGCGGCTCTCCTTGCCCATGTACTTGCGCCTCTCCTTGCCCATTTACTTGCGCCTCTCCTTGCCCATGTACTTGCGCCTCTCCTTGCCCATTTACTTGCGCTTGTACTAGTTGCACTTGTGGTTGTCGTTGCGGCTGTGGTTGTTGAACACTCGTCAGCTGAGTTACACCCGGCGTTGATTGGATGGTACTTTCTTGTGATGAGCCAACATCACTGGTCGATGGTGATTGAACAACCAAAGTGGCTGCCGCAGCAACACTTATGGTCTTGGACCTAACTTGGCGTGGTGGCACTGAGCCCAATGAAGCGGAGGTGCTGCTTCCAGCTTGGTCCCCGGCGGACACCGCTGCTGCTGCAGGCGTACTTTTTTTTTCCCAAAAAAGGTGTCGGTGGGCACACCAGTCTCCTTGGTAGGTGGTGCCACTTGCTTCTTCTGCTCCTTCTTACTGGCAGTGGCACTAGCAACTTTTTCCGCTGAGGCGCTATGGCCACCTTTCTTTGGGGCCATCTTCTTCAGATGTCAACTCAGAACAGCAGGCCGCAGTTGCACGAGTTGCAGAGTTGTCTTGTCTGTGGCCACACGTGAAGTCACGTGACGTTGTGCTGCACACACTGCTGCAGGACTTCTTCCTGGCACTGGTGGTCTTCCTGGCACTGGTGGTTCTCTTGTGCACCTAAAAGCAATGGAAGCCAGAGGAACATCAGTTAAACACCCCAAAAAGTCGAAAAACACACAAAAATCACCACAATCTAATGCCATCCATGCCCTCAATGATGTTTACATTCAAGACACCCCACAGAAAGACTAGGCCCATGCACCACTGAGTAACCCTGGGCATAATGGATGAAAGCAAGGCACATTGGATGCAGGCCTATGGCACAAAGCACACTGCCTGGCTTCAAAATGGCCCCTTGACCCCCACCACATGGCCAGGCCCTGCCTGTACCAGCCCTCAAAATGGCCCCCACCCACATGGCCATGCCCCATCAACACCCCAAAAAATCGAAAAACACATAGAAATCACCACAATCCAATGCCATCCATGCCCTCTCAATGATGTTTACATTCAAGACACCCCACAGAAAGACTAGGCCCATGCACCACTGAGTAACCCTGGGCATAATGGATGAAAGCAAGGCACATTGGATGCAGGCCTATGGCACAAAGCACACTGCCTGGCTTCAAAATGGCCCCTTGACCCCCATCACATGGCCAGGCCCTGCCAGTAGCAGCCCTCAAAATGGCCCCCACCCACATGGCCATGCCCCATCAACACCCCAAAAAATCGAAAAAAGCACAAAAATCACCACAATCCAATGCCATCCATGCCCTCAATGATGTTTACATTCAAGACACCCCACAGAAAGACTAGGCCCATGCACCACTGAGTAACCCTGGGCATAATGGATGAAAGCAAGGCACATTGGATGCAGGCCTATGGCACAAAGCACACTGCCTGGCTTCAAAATGGCCCCTTGACCCCCACCACATGGCCAGGCCCTGCCTGTACCAGCCCTCAAAAGGGCCCCCACCCACATGGCCATGCCCCATCAACACCCCAAAAAATCGAAAAACACACAAAAATCACCACAATCCAATGCCATCCATGCCCTCAATGATGTTTACATTCAAGACACCCCACAGAAAGACTAGGCCCATGCACCACTGAGTAACCCTGGGCATAATGGATGAAAGCAAGGTACATTGGATGCAGGCCTATGGCACAAAGCACACTGCCTGGCTTCAAAATGGCCGCTTGACCCCCACCACATGGCCAGGCCCTGCCTGTAACAGCCCTCAAAATGCCCCCCACCCACATGGCCATGCCCCATCAACACCCCAAAAAATCGAAAAACACACTAAAATCACCACAGTCCAATGCCATCCATGCCCTCAATGATGTTTACATTCAAGACACCCCACAGAAAGACTAGGCCCATGCACCACTGAGTAACCCTGGGCATAATGGATGAAAGCAAGGCACGTCGGATGCAGGCCTATGGCACAAAGCACACTGCCTGGCTTCAAAATGGCCCCTTGACCCCCACCACATGGTCAGGCCCTGCCTGTACCAGCCCTCAAAATGGCCCCCACCCACATGGCCATGCCCCATCAACACCCCCAAAAATCGAAAAACACACAAAAATCACCACAATCCAATGCCATCCATGCCCTCAATGATGTTTACATTCAAGACACCCCACAGAGAGACTAGGCCCATGCACCACTGAGTAACCCTGGGCATAATGGATGAAAGCAAGGCACATTGGATGCAGGCCTATGGCACAAAGCACACTGCCTGGCTTCAAAATGGCCCCTTGAACCCCACCACATGGCCAGGACCTGTCTGTACCAGCCCTCAAAATGGCCCCCACCCACATGGCCATGCCCCATCAACACCCCAAAAAATAAAAAAACACACAAACATCACCACAATCCAATGCCATCCATGCCCTCAATGATGTTTACATTCAAGACACCCCACAGAAAGACTAGGCCCATGCACCACTGAGTAACCCTGGGCATAATGGATGAAAGCAAGGCACATTGGATGCAGGCCTATGGCATAAAGCACACTGCCTGGCTTCAAAATGGCCCCTTGACCCCCACCACATGGCCAGGTCCTGCCCGTACCAGCCCTCAAAATGGCCCCCACCCACATGGCCATGCCCCATCAACACCCCAAAAAATCGAAAAACACACTAAAATCACCACAATCCAATGCCATCCATACCCTCAATGATGTTTACATTCAAGACACCCCACAGAAAGACTAGGCCCATGCACCACTGAGTAACCCTGGGCATAATGGATGAAAGCAAGGCACATTGGATGCAGGCCTATGGCACAAAGCACACTGCCTGGCTTAAAAATGGCCCCTTGACCCCCACCACATGGCCAGGCCCTGCCTGTAGCAGCCCTCAAAATGCCCCCCACCCACATGGACATGCCCCATCAACACCCCAAAAAATCGAAAAACACACAAAAATCACCACAATCCAATGCCATCCATGCCCTCAATGATGTTTACATTCAACACACCCCACAGAAAGACTTGTCCATGCACCACTCACTAGCTACCCCATGGCCTACTGGCTAGTGAGGCTTTACAGGCACCCCAAAATTTAAAAAACAACAACATCTAACAGTGAGCTAAAATTCCATTACATAAATGAGAATTAAGTTAAAAAAAATCAGAGAAACAGTTGTATCATGCACCCATGACTAACCCTGGGCCTACTGGATACTGTGGCTAGCTACCCACCACAATATATATTTTGTTAAAGTTGTGAAAAAAGTTTTAGAACTGGAGTTGCCTCAACTGCAATGCCCCAAACAAACAACACCAACTTACTTGTAAAATCTCAAGTCCAAAAGTGATCCAAACTCCAAAGTCCTCAAATACAAACATCCACCAGCAGCAAGAAAAAGTAATCCTTCCAGCTACACAGCCAAATGAAAAGTGACCAGGACATGCACAAAGCACTGGGAGGAGCCTGCTGGACAGGAACAGGAAGTTGGAGACTCTGGGGCACTTCCTTCCTCCCACCCCACCCCAAAAAATGGACTCCTGCACCAAAAAGTGCAGCCAAATGTCAATCTGAGGAGTTATTCTGATCAAAATCATCATTTTCACAAGGTTTATGCTTCCTGCGGTGGATTTCTTGTGCAGAGATGCAATTTTTGCAATTTCGGGAACGCGAGCTGTTCAAACCTCCCGCCGGAAGTCAGCTGCGCGCCGTTGCGGGCATTAATGACGTACTCGCGTTGTCAAACTCTCGCCGTGCAAGATGGCAAGCCACGATGACGCAATTGCGTTCGAAAAACTCTCGCGCGATCACGCAGCAAGATCGAAAATGGCGCAGCACACGCAAAACCGGGAGAAAAACAACTCGGCAGGCTCAGAGTCAACGCCGCGCGCGCGATATAGTATTTTTCAAGCGCGACCAAGCAAAATAATTTGTAGCTTGGGAATTTGCGGATTATTGGGTAAATTCGCGCGATTCGCGGATCGCAAGATCGTCAAAAATCCGCAAATTCGCCCGCGAAACGGATTTTACGCCCATGCTTAGTATTTTGCATATAAATGTTTGTGCATAGGAGCGACTCTAATAGAGCTCAATAGAACATTGATTTGCCATAACAAGTAGGGAGGAAACAAGCATTTACAATGCAATAGGTCTCGCATTATTAAAGTTTGAGCTATTGACATTGTAAATGACAATGCCCTTTATTCATTTGCATCGGTGAGAATACAAGTGCTTTGTACTTATAGTCCATGCTTATGAGAAGCAAGGCTGGCAGTCTCTTTTACTGCCTGCCTTGCTCATCGTAAGCAAGGACTATACATTCAAAGTGCGTGTTTATGCACCGATTGCAGGTTTTAAAAATGAATAAAAGGCATTGACATTTACAATGCCAATAGCTCAAACTTTAATAATGCGAGACTTATTGCATTGTAAATGCTTGTTTTTTTTGTTTGGAATCTCAACATTCTCTTGATTTCTTTTCTTCTTTCCAACTTCACTACAGAGATTCTCATATGTTCGTTTTTGACCTACTACACGCTTTTCATATACAGGATATTCACCTAAGTTGGGAACATACAGTTTTCTTAACCGATTATACTCTCTTACACAATTTGCATCTGCACTAATCTTTCTCTCTTCAAAATCAATCAAATACAATCCAGAGAAAGTTCTGACTCGGGATAATGCAACATATGACATTCCTCCTTTAAACACGGTACTTCCAATGTTTACCAAAGCACTGTCTACACTTAAACCTTGTGATTTAAGAATGCCACCACATATGCTAAAGAAAGAATAAACTGTTTTCAACGAACATACAAATCTTTAACAAGCAAAAAACAAACAGAACAACGTCCAATCTGTTTTAATTCTTCACTCTGATCAAATTTAATCTTCCAAAATTCAATTCCATCTCTATTTTGATAATTAACAAAATCAACAGCTTTTCCCATTGCTCCATTCACTAAAACTTTTTCCACATCCAAATTATGCCATAAAATTACCCGACAGTTTTCACATACATATAAATTCTTTTCTAAACCAGCAGTTGTAGATATAGATTTGTCCAATAAATCCAATTTTGTTTTTAATTTTTCTGTCAAAATATTAGTATTTCCGTTGTGCTCTATTTTATCAATGGCTTCCATTTTTATTATTTTTTGTTTTTCTAGCTTCAAAAGTTGTTCATTGAATGTAGGACACTCTCGCAGTGTTGGCATTAGGCAGATTATAGAATTATTTTTGTATATTATTTCCGGAGCAATATTTTCAGTTGGAAACAAGTTTGTAAGTAGCCGACTTTGCAAAGCTTCTTTACCATGTTCTGTCAATACACAAATTCTTATATGTTGAAGAATGCTTCCATAATCTTCATCACTTACCTGTCGCATATTTTTAATAAGTTCTTTGTATTCAAAACATGACCAAATGTTCACATTTCCAATACTTCCCAAGACTTTCTGTTGTCTTCTTGCACACATGTTTTAAATACTGGTTGTCCATTTACAGGAGTAAGTTGCAGTAGATCGCCAAAAACTATCACATGTTTTCCTCCAAATAAGACATTGTATTCTGTTTTTAAAATGTGCTGCATTCCTAAATGCACAAAGGCAAGCACTAAGTTTGAGACCTTGCTCACCTCATCAATTATCAAGTTCATTTTCTTTGGTACTCTTGAAACTTCATAACAAGCTTTTCCAGATAGCTTGTGATATTCCAACTTGTTTTCATGTTGAACAGGTAGCATCAGTAAACAGTGTAATGTAATCCCTTTAATGTTGTGTGCTGCTTTCCCAGTTGGAGCGGTTACAACACAAGATAAATGTGTTTCAGTGTTTTTCTGTAGATAACTGGTAAAAACTTTAATTAAGAAACTTTTTCCTGTCCCAGCTTGACCACTGATATACATTTGAATAGGTTTAAAAGATGTGCATGTGCATTTTTTTTCATGATGATAACCATGGTCGATCTGTTGTGTCACTTGCTGATATATTTCTTTCTGTTCAATATTTAGTTGTTCTTCCAAGTTTCCTAAGTCCATAATATCATGTTGAGCTTGATGCATTGTGATTTCCACTTAACTCATGGCGATTGCTGCTTCATTTTCTAGAATTGATTGTCCTAGTGAATCTTGACTGAGTGGAGCAGAACTTTGACTATCATGAGAACTGTCTTTAGCAATATCAACTGCAATACTAGCTTCCTGTTCAATTTCTTCATTCAACATTTGGAGATAATTTGGAAAAACTGTGCATTCAATGCTATCTTTACATGCAATAAAAGAATCTTCATAACACAGAAAATCTCCAAGTAATTCCATTTCAGTATGCAAAGGCTTGAAGAGTTGCAGAAGTGCTAAATAGTAAAATTCTCTTTTATCAGGAGTATCGCAATGTAGTTTCCTGTGATTAATCAGATTTCCTTTACTATGTTTCACCAAACATCCTTCCGAACCAAGCATTGCATATTTTTCTTCATTTATGTTCTCTGTAATAATTCTCTTGAAGCTGTAATATTGCAGTTCTTCATAGAGACATAAGTTTTCAAGATGGGCGCTTTATTTGGATAGTACGTATCCAACATGTTTGTTTTAACAATATCTGTGCTTTCCGGTTCATGTAATGCCAAATGATTCCTCTTGACTGTGAATATAAATTTGCAGAGGACAACCGATCTGAACATTCGTAGGATCCAATCTCTCGATGGGACAGCATCTTTGAACTAAAGCTGTACAATTTCTTACTAAGAGTCTTGTCTTGGGAAATTTCTTCCCACATTTCTTTTCAGATTTTGTTATGTATGACGTTGCATACCAAGCAACAGCAATGGAATTATCCGCAACATACTGGATATCCATATTAGCATTCCACCTCAACAAAATAACTGGATTATAATTAAGGCTCCCTGTTTTCCGTTTTTACGGATTTATGCAGATAAATACAGACAGAAAACAATGTGTTTTCTGTCTGTATTTATTTTTTAAAGTGGATAGATACAGAAAATGTGCTTCTTTTAAGTGACTCTTTGTGCTGTCTTTCATGAATTATATATAGCCCAAAGGATGAGCAGATGGACAGCATGGGAAATTAAAAAAACAGGATGCCATTTCTTTAAAATAACTGCATGTATCAACTTAAATTGTGGTATAATGCTAATATTAGCCATTGGATGTAGAACTATGTAATAGTGGGCAAATTAGATAGCTAAAACACTACAGAAATCAAAGTATTAGTGTACGTCTATCATTTAAATAAATATTGAAATGTACAGTTTTACAACTATATTTATACGCAAAACATAAAATAAATATCGGTACATACAGATAAAATGCCCAAAATATAAACATGGATAAATACAGACGTAAATTATAATCATTAATATACTTTGATTCTTCACTTTTTTTTAAATTGTAAGTGTTTTTTGGAGATTTTCTAGCGATAGTATGCCTTACTGCTGACATGAAACTGTTGACTCTTCCTTTGGATATTATTGGACGTGGAAATCCAAAACAACATTTGGTATAAAACTTTTCCTTTGACTTGTATTTCCGTCGACAGTATTTGCCACAATGATGAGTTTGAAACCGTAAAACTTGCTGTCTTAAGCTGTTTTCTTCACTTGTTTTTGGTTTAGCACATGTAACATAGTCTTCAATAAAAGATAAAACAGTCTCATCCAAATCGGTTCCAAATTTGGGTGCATCCTTGATCCATAAAAGCATATGTATATGAGGAGCACCTCTAGCTTGGTACTTCTTTCTCCATAAGAAATCAATAACTTCTCCAAGAGGTGGGTTGTTTTTATTACAGATAAAAGACATCAGAGCTTGATACCTATGATTAAAATATCTGCACACATTTACAGGTTCCAAGGAACACAGTTCTCCAGGTGTCTTGAGATCAATGTTTTTAATATTTGAATTTGCTTCTCGAAGAAATTCAAGAAAATCGTCACAAGCGTATTCAGCACAGCATAGCGTAAAAACCACGTAGGATTTCCTACATTCCTTAACATACATTTAAGTTTTCCATGACGATTATACCAATACTCATTAGTACCATGTTGACATACCATCAAATAAATCAATTGAGATTCTAAATGATCATCTCTCTGATGTACTTTGTCCATGAGTTCCTTTGCAGAAACATTTTGAAGATGAACGCCTGTTTTTAATATGTGGTTGACTGCAGCATCCAGACAAGTAACTTTCAAACAAAAGATGAAATATATATATATGGAATACATTGTCGAAATCTTGGATCTTCGGAGTACAATCTTGTTGTCCGATATTCTGATGCAGGAATCTATACTGGTTGTTCATCATATCGTCCACCTTTTCCTGTGGGGGAGAGCTGTGGAAAACAACAAGCTTTGCCAAACACTCATGGGAGTCCCCTTCTCTTTCTTCGTTTGGAATAATTCAATAGTATTTCCCATCACGTCTTTGGATTGTAAAGGATGTACCCTATAATGTTCATAAATTTCTTCACTTTTGGACATGTTCACTTTTTCAATTTGGCCATTTGAAATTTTGCTATCATCTCCTAAAACTATTTCTTCTTCTTCCACCTACACATTTTTGTTGTAATCATTGTTTTTTGTGAGATAAAAAGTAGCCTTTTGCACTTTGCTCACATCTACTAATTCCTGCCATATTTTCCGACTCTTCATAGGAACGCCATTAACTAGAATAACTACAGGTTCAGTTTCCTCTTTCTCTGCACCAATAGTTTCAATATTTGTCTTTAAATCTAAATGTAAATACACAACTCTTCCTTTTAATCCTCTCTGTAAATCTGTGGGAGGCAACTTACCTGTTTTAGGCTCCATATGAACAATAGCCTGAAACGGGTGCACAGAGTGAATCAGAATGGACTCATAAGTATTTGAATCTACCAGCTCGGGAGAAATACCTACCAACTCTAGGTTATTATGTACAGCTCTTGCTGGCATTTTGTTATCCTCTAATTTGGTATAGCAAAATATTTACAAATACTTTGATCACTACCCAAATCAAAGCAATCTTCCACAAACAAATAAGTTGCAAATTCCTTCCACTTATCATTGTTTTCTTTTTCACTTTTTAAATACAGATCAACATTCCTAGTTTGATTTCTATAGTGAGTTTGTCGACAACAAATACAGATATAGGGGTCTATAAGGATGGCGGACGGACATTGTCCGTCCGCCATCCTGTCGTGGCAAGGGACCGTCGGCCATAATGGCGGAGGTCCCGTGCGCCGAATTAGGATGCACCCGCCACAGTGGTGGGTGCATCCCGCATCTTTATCATTGCGGCGGGCGTTGCTGAAAGCACCGCCCACCGCAATGCTAAAAATGCATGTTGTGCATTTCAAAGCACAACATGACAGGCACCGCGCGGTGCCTGCCATGTTGTACTTTGAAACACAGGGGGGTACCATAGGTACCCACCATGTGCACCCCCACCCACCCCCTTCACCCTGGGGGCCCGCAACGGGTCCCCAAAGCAAAGACCATATGTCTTTCCTTGGCGGCATTGCCGCACAGAAAGGCATTCCCCAAGGCCCATCCTAATATGGCTGGCTGTGTCTGATAGACACCGCCACCATATTAGACCTTTTCCGCCACGGTCGCAAGGCGACTGCGGCGGAAAAGCGTCGGACAGTCTTTCCGTCCGCTGCGGTCCCCCTGCCATTGTAATATGGCGGGAGGGAAATAGGTGGCGGACGGGCACGGATGGCGGAGGGATCGCCACCGCCTGCATGGCGGTGGCGATCCGTCCGCCATCCTAATCGGCCCCATAGTTTGGTCTTTCACAATAAATTACCTTAAACTTCCTAATTTCTTCTTCAAACTTCTCAGTACTACTATCTTCCATGTCTTCTTCAACACCTACTTCTATCAAACTCTCACTTTCTCTTCACTCTTGTTCAGGACCAAAGTAACAAAACTCAATTTTATCACAAACCTTTTTTACATATGATACTGTCCCATGCAAAAGAGCACTGTTTAAGTCACTTAAAAGTATTGCTGGACTTTTTGCATAGAACAATCTTCTTACCAACTTCAGCATTTGAGAGTGATAAACTGCTTACATTCTCAAATGATGAAACCACTTGTACACACTTTTCTAGAGAGACAAGCCAGAGAATGACCGTGCAAACCAGTATTTTTATCACTTTACAAGGACCTAGTCTATGCAGCATCTTAATATTTTGTTTTAACACTTTTTTTAGTATACTCTTGTAAGAAATTTGGTAAAATATCAATAGACTCTTGTCGTATACTGCAAATACTACTACAATCCCAGATATACACTGGGACTTTAGTACGTCTCCCTAGAACTTCATCAGCTATCACTTCTTGTACATTTCTAGGAACCATCTTTTATTTGTCAATTACACAACCGTTCTTCTCTTCATAAGCACGACCACTGGTATCAACTGCATAAACTAATGTATTGGTTTGAAAATTGGAGCTATTGGTCTTGTAAATGACAAATATTTTATTTATGTGTTGGTTTTTAAAGTAGCTAAATTGATAGCTTTGTCATTTACAATGCCAATAGTTATAACTTTCGCGAATGTGACACCTATAGCATTTGGAATGCAACATGTTTTGTATTTACGTGACTTAGATGGCAGCTCTGGTCGTTAGAGAGATGTACGAAGTACTGAGGAAGACAAGATAAACTGCACTTCAATAATGATGTCGAAATTAAGTTAGTACCTCTTTGATCGTTTTACTGCAAAATTGTGAAAATTATGAGACTCTAGTTCAGAACAGTTCGAATTTAGCTGTAGGACAAGGCAACCCAAGAAGTGCCAGTGCAGTGTTGGAAGTAGCTGTGGCCAAGCATCTACTGTAAACAGAGGCCACGTTGTCAGTAAACTTGGGAAAATATGTAGCCTGGCCCAACATTAAAAGTGTTGCAGTCACTGGGTGTAGGCCATTAAAACAAGCATTAATGAAAATAGAGATTACGCAGAGATAAAAATGAAAATAAAGGGGTATCTTTAGTAGTAGGAGGAGGGGACTCTAGAATGAGAGAAAAAAAATTGCAAAAAAAGTTTAAAAGGTAAATGGAGAGGGTCGGTTTAAATAACAAGTGGAAGCAAGCCTGTATTTCAAGAGCTGTTAGATACTGTATTCTTGGCAACACTAAGACTGAGCAGACGGTATTCATGTTCCTGGACAGGCCCTGTCAGAGCAGCTTTAAAATATGGCGCGCTCTGTTTCATGCGCGAGCGCCAGGCGGCTCAGTGATAGACACAGTGCAGGTTCAACATATGGAAATAGCACCCGACAGTAAACCTCTTGACATCTAATGGCATCCATTGGCAAAAGGTAACAGGCGCTTGGGTTATGTGAACATAATATAGCGACCTAAAACTCAGACAAGTTGTGAAAATTGAAAAAGAGAACTAAGCACTGTAGGCAGTAAATGCGACGGTGTAACTGACATCAAATTTGAACCCCCTGCTGTGAACCATGCCAATTAGACTGTTCGCAAGAGAGAGAAATTAGAGATAGCTCAACTCTGACAGAAAAAAAAATCCCACTCTGTGGCGACTGAGAGCCCGGGGCTATTAACACCTCTTAGTTTACGATCAGAGGCCAAATGGGCGCGGGAGGGGTTGAGATGTACCAAAAAACCAGGTGGATTTTAAAGTGGGAGCTGTGTTGCAGCATCAAGTTTCATTAACTTTATGCTTCAGCACGACTTCCGCTTCCGTATTATCAGTACAGATGCCGCCCTTGTTTGTAATACAAAAAGATGCGCCTTCATTGTAAGTGGCCTGACAATGCGTTTCCATATGCTACACCCCCCACATCAGAAAAGATAAACCCTGCAATAACGTCTAATACATCTTTGTTCATGTCCATGATGCCTAAGTTTACATGGCAAAAATAAAATACCTCAAGACATCGATCAATGCTTTTGTAGTGCTTGAATTTATCAGCTAGTAGCAGAGCACACATTTGTGTTTCTTCTGAGAACTGTTGTCCAGAATTCAGTGCCCAAGGTCAAGGTAAGTGCAAAACAGAAAGAGTAAATGGGTCAGTGTGTGAGAGTGTGGAAAGGAGAGGCAGAGAAGAGTGTGAAAAGAAGAGACAGAAGAGTGTGGACAGAGGGGGGAAAGAGTGTGGAAAGAAGAGGCAAGCAGGGGGAGACGAAAAAGGGAGGAAGAGGAAGGCAATTTGAGGGGAATGGCAACGGAGAGAAGCACGGAGAGGGAGCTTAACACCGAAACAAGGGTGAGAAGCATGGAGAGGGAGCCCTAAAGTGCAGTAGGTGAGAATAGCACAGAGAGGGAGACAGAGTACAGCATTGGAGAGAGGAACGGAGATGGAGCCTGAGAGTGCAGCAGGGGAGAGAAGCACGGAGAGGGAGCCTGAGAGTACAGTAGCGGAGAGAAGCACGGAACGGGAGCCCAAGAGTGCAGCAGGGGAGAGAAGCACAGAGAGGGAGCCCGAAAGTGCTGTTAGGAAAAGAGGTGCGGAGAGGGAGCCCGACAGTGCTGTTAGGGAGAGAGGCACGGAGAGGAAGCCCGAGAGTGCTGTTAGGGAGAGAGGTACGGAGTGGCAGCCTGAGAGTGCTGTTAGGGAGAGAGGGAGCCCAAGAATGCTGTTGGGGAGAGAGGCACGGAGACAAGCACGAGAGTGCTGTTAGGGAGAGAGGGAGCCCAAGAGTGCTGTTGGGGAGAGAGGCACGGAGACGGAGCACTAGAGTGCAGCAGGGGAGAGAAGCACAGAGAGGGAGCAGAGAGTGCAGCAAGGAAGAGAAGCACGGAGAGGGAGCCCAAGAGTGAAGCAAGGGTGAGATGCACGTACAGGGAGCCTGAGAGTGCAGCAGGGTACAGAAGCATGGAGAGGGAGACAGAGTGTATCAGGGGCGAGAAGTACGGACAGGGAGCCCAAGAGCGAAGCAAGAGAGAGAAGCAGGAGAGGGAGTCTGAGAGTATAGAAAGGGAGGGAGTTGAGTATAGAAAGGGAGAAGATGAGTTGGGGAGAGAGGCATGAGAGGTGGAAGGCAGAGCAATGGAGATAGACCTGGGAAAGGAGTAACCATGGGGGAGATGAAGATGAGAACAACAGGGAAAAAAAAGGAGCGGGAGGGGAAGGAAAGAGGACATGGGAAGGGGAGAGAGGAGTGGAGGCTGGGGTGAGGAGTGAGAGAGGCAGAGGGAGGGCAATGGCATTGAGGGGCACAAAGGAGATACAGAAGTGGAAGTGAGGTAGATTGTGGCGGCTACAGAGGCAGTAGAGAGATTAACTAGGAGCAATGACGCGTGCCGCTCAATGTAAACCAGCTGAAAGACAAGCAGTTCAGAAGTGAACAGGCAGCAGCTGTTTTCAAGCACACTCGCGTTGACATTAAATAACTTCCATGCCAACAATTGTCGTAGAACACAAAAAGTGGGAGCATTAAACAAGTACTGACGAGCAGTGGCGACGGCGAGCAGAAAATGCTAAAAGAAGTTGAGCTGGGCCACTATTGTTAAAGAGGATGCGCATCGGGCTACTTTACATAAACGAATACTAATTCATTAAAAATAGGGCAAATAAGGCATAAAGAAAGGTGCGTAGCCGATGGTTTAAACAAGCTCTGACTGCAGGCAGAAAATGCTTGACGGCCGGCGGCGATGGAGGGCAGCATTGCTGTGGCGGGTCTGAACAACAGCAGGGGTGAATAATTAGGGGGGAGGAGAAAGGGGGCGATGAAGATGAGAACAACAGGGAAAACAAGTGAACAGGAAGATCTTGATCGAATAATTCTTTGGGTCAGATACATTGACGATCTCTTTCTGATCTGGAATGGGACCAATGATCAATTCCAGAAATTTTTCAGCACACTGAATCATAACGAAATTGGACTCCAATTTACAAGTACAACCAACAAGAAAGAAATAGACTTCTTAGATACTAAGGTCTACATCTCAGAAGGAAAATTGGAAACCACTTTGTTCCGAAAAAAGACTGCAACTAATAGTGTTCTCCACGGCACAAGTTTCCATCCGAAATCGCTACTAAAAAGCATTCCGTATGGGGAATACATACGACTAAAGAGAAATTGCTCAAAATCTGAAGATGCAGAAAAAATGATACTTGAAAGTAAAATCAGATTTCAATCCAGAGGATACAAAGATTATGTATTGGAAAACTGCAAAAAGAAAGTTGACAAAATCAACAGAGCTGAGACTCTGACCGAAAAGAAAAAAACCCCACAAGACAAGGATCCTCCAAGATTCATAACCACAAAAATGTTGACCAAACAAGAGAGAGGAGGAGATACAGTCCGTCTCCTACGACAGATGGAATCACGTTTCATAATCCAATTCCGAACAAAACACCCTAGAGGCATGACCTTTGGAGAGGATCTCCACATACACCTCGAGTGAACTTGAACTCAGCAAAATTTGAACTGACTGTAATCGGGTACTATACCCAACACTGCAGTATTTTTGCATAAAAAAGCCCCTAGTGAAATTAACTAAGGACGCCAAGTACTATACTTGTACAATCAGAGCACACCAGTCCTTTGCCTGTTTTTAATGTATTAATTTGGTTGACAGACTACGTATCCCACAATGCCACCTTATGGCTATGATGGGGCAGTATATAAACCAAAAGTAAAAAAGGACTTGCTGACCGTGAGAAAAGCCGTGAGGGTGAAACGCGTCGGTGGAGTGTCTGTGAAATAAAAGCTTCTGAATAGTATCCAGTTGTGCCGCCCTCTTTGTGTTCATATATATATATATATATATATATATATATATATATATATATATATATATCGTAGCAATCCTGGCCGCTGTCAACGCAGTAACAAACAGGCGCAGACCTCTTCTCCTCTCACAAATCAAACTTTAAAGTAAAGCGCCATCACACATTTTTTTCCCACTTTACTCCTGCGATACCTACTATGCATTGCTGTGGCATGCTGGACCTTGTAGGCGCTGAACATTAAACGGACTACAGGAAGGTGTATGCAACATGAGGTCATCATAGTGGGAGGAGTTGCGGTCTGTGGGGGAGGTGGCAGGATATATCTTCCTCCCTTACGCTTATCTACACAAGCACATGCACCTGGCGCTGAGGAGGCTAAGAACGCCGAAATGCATCCGCCATAGGAAAAGATTGCATTTTCCGTTGTACGTGCAGCCAAATAAAAGCGCTTCCAAAACGTTCCCCAGCTGTGGCCTTACTCGTTCTTTGAAGGAGTGGAGTGGATATATATATATATATATATTCACTGAAAAAACCATAGGTTTTACACACGTTATAGTTAGGAAGTAGCATTTACAAAACCTATGAAATTCACTGAAAAAACCATAGGTTTGACACCAGTTATAGTTAGCTGGAAATTTTACTGATATAAAACCAATGAAATTCCACGTTATAGTTAGTTGGACTCACTATAACTTGCGCGTGTAATGCACTGCTGATGACGTCACATATTACATCACTCATGACATCACGGATGACACCATCCAGTGAATGTGTGTCTTTCTGAAAAATAAATATGTGTTATATATGTATATATTATTGAATATCTTAGTGAATACATATATTACTGAGTAATGCTTAAATTTTTAAATATATGTATTAGTGTTTCACTTTGTGTATAAGTGGCTCCATGGGTTGATGAGTAGATACATGTGCATGTATATAGGTTATTAGATGTTTTTCTTAGTATCAGTATGAGTGTTTGCATGGTTTGGTGGGGGTATTACTTAGTACATAGATGCAAGAATGACTGAGTCTCTGTTTGTATGTGTTTTGAAGACAGCATATGTGCAGGACTGTATGTGTGGATGAGTGTGTATATGTCTGTGTTAGTGAGTGAATGACTCTCTTATTAGTGTCTTTATCAGTAACTACATATGTTTTAATGTAGTATATGTGAATATTGATGTATATAAGTGAGTATATGTGAGAGTGAGGTATTGTAAGAGTTCCTGTTTAAATTAGTATGTGTTTCTATAAGTGATTTTTTAAGAGAGTAAGTATGTGTAAGTTTCCTTAGAAGTAAAGTGGTAGTGTGTGTATAGCTGTTTATGCAAATAAATGGATGTTCAATAGTTTATTTGCATGTGTGAGTATGTGTGTGAATAACTTTTGGATGACTGTCGGTGTGTAACAGGATGTGTAGGTGTATCACTACATATGATTAGTGAATATATGTATGAGTGACTATATAGAACTGTTGGTGAATTAGTGCATGTGTATATAGATGGTGGAATTATTGAATTGGTTGTTGTAACTGGTATGGGTATCTCCATTTTTTTGAAAACTTTAGTTTCTATTATTGAATATGCGTTTCAAGGGTTAGATTACAGTTAAAGGAGGTCTGTCACTGTGTCACAAGGATGGTGTCATCAGTGATGTCATGAGTGATGTAATATGTGACGTCATCAGCAGTGCATTACACGCGCAAGTTATAGTGAGTCCAACTAACTATAACGTGGAATTTCATTGGTTTTATATCATTAAAATTTCCAGCTAACTATAACTGGTGTCAAACCTATGGTTTTTTCAGTAATTTCATAGGTTTTGTAAATGCTAGTTCCTAACTATAACGTGTGTAAAACCTATGGTTTTTTCAGTGAATTTCATTGGTTTTTAAAATGCTAATTCAGAAATATCTCGTGTATACAACCTATACTTTTGTCAATAAAGTTCTGGCAATATTTTTTTCGGAAACAAGCCGTTTTCTTCACTGTTCAAGTTGCATAGAGACTCCTTGTAAAGAGATACAGAATTAGAAAGTCTGTACCTTGCCTTTTTTTCAACGCATTAAAATGTGTCTGTAAATAAAAATAGCCTTTCTAAACATTCGTGCACGACCCGGTGTGCGCACTCTCGGCAACAGTTCTCAATAAAATGGATAGCGCATTTCCAGGCTTTCGTGCGCGACCGTGTGTGCACACCCACCTACATATTTCGTGAAAACTTTGCAATCTGAACTTATTGAATTTCTTCATAGACCCATCAAAGAACTTATACTACGTCAAAGACACTAAACCTAGGCTTATTTTTTATTATTATGAAAATTTTCATTAAATGGAGCCGAATGTCTTTTTAAACTTTCGTGTGTGACCGAATGTACACACCTTGCTATTTTCAAAAAAATATATAAAAGGTTTTATACTTTAACAATTGTATGCTTGAATCGAGCTCAAAAGATATATTAAATCCGGATATGTTTGAATTTACTCCTTTTCACGTTTTGAAACTTCGTTGAATTAGACCGCTACTTCCAAATGGCGTACGTGACTAGATACTATCACCGCGTACACGTCCTGAGACGCGCATGTGAAGTCATGTGACTTGAAAACAACACTTCCAATTGGTTCTTAGTAGTTTCTATGCTGCGTCAATACCTACGCCTGCTTCAAGCACATGCACAGTTTTGAAACAGCATGGGCCTGAAGGGAAACGACCACTACAACGAGGCCGTTTCAACGAAAACTTTAACCACGCATGCATTACAACGCATGCGTGGTTACAACGACAGCCTTTACCACGCATACTTTTACTACGAGGTACGTAGTAAAGGCATGTATGGTAAAGGGTACATATAAAAAAGGGGGGTTTGGGGGGGCTTCCCCCCCCCAAAAAAACCACTCACCATTAGACGTGATGTGCAGGAAATCGACATCTGAGAGGAAGGAAAAGGCCGTTTTTTTTTTTACTAATGACGTCACCACACTAAAATACGTGGAAAAAGATAGGCGTGTAAATAGCATTCCGTTGTAACGCATGCGTGGTAAAGGCATGCGTTACAACGGAGTTCGTTGAAAAAACATACAACCTGGGCCTGAAAGTCACTGAGTGAAATATCATACATTACAGTCAGCCACTTTCAAGACGCATTCCTTCAGAGGAACACTTACCGTTTATTAGAGGTAGATCGTCCGACTCCACCGGAGGACACCCCTAATAAAAAAGACATATATATAAAATGCGGACTAGCCGCTGTATCGTACTAGCAAACTTTACCTTAAAAATCGTTAGAGAAAACAAAAAGAATAGAGCAAAATCAGTAGGCCACTGATAGGATCTCTTTTTGACCTCGCTAAAATAGAAACATTAGGAACAACCCCTCATGAGAAATATGAAACTAGTGAGAGAAACCGAGCTCGACGCCATGATGGCTGCAACATAGCTCGGCGCCGCCGCCCACCCTGCCCAAAATAACGACAAACCCTATGCAAATATTATAAATAAATACAACACACCAGCAAAGTAACAGAGTAAAACATTTTATTAAATAACTATTTACATGCCAGCCTGCTGCAACATGAAAACAACACTTCCAAAATGATCGACTACCTTTAAGAAGAAAAAAGAATCTTTCATCTGGCAATTTTTCACTTATCCTGAAGATCAAAAGAAAGTAAATGCACCAAAAGTAACCTGCACGATATGTGACTCGTTTCTCTCAAGAGGAAATCCAACAAAAAAATATTCCTTTTCCATACATACCATGGTGCGGCATGTCAAACAAGTGCACCCTGTGCAATTTGCAGAGGCATCGACAAAAGCCCTGGCCACGCTATTACCATTAGAGGTGGCCAGCACATTTTCTGATCGACGACCTGTATCTCCATCGAGTGCACAGAAGGACTTGAGATATTTAACTATATATGGTCTATAACCTATGGTTTTTTCAGTGAATTTGCTCCGCCGCCCACCCCGCCCAAAATAACGAGAAACCCTATGCAAATATTATAAATATATACAACACACCAACAAAGTAACATGGTAAAACGTTTAATTAAATAACTATTTACATGGCAGCCTGCTGCAACATCTCCGCCAGGAGACGGCGTGGGGTGCACTGGAAGGGAGAGGCGGCGCGAACGAGCCTCCCCCACCTCCCCAGGTGGAGGTTTCATAGCTACACCCCAGCGCTTCACTGATCTCCTTGTCCTCAGTCAAGCATCAATAGTAAGATTTTCATAGGTGAGTGTAGGTTCATAGTTTGCCATCCACAGACTAAAAGCCTGGAGTGGCAGTGAAAAAACCATAACTAGGTAAGAAGGAACGCAGAGGCTGTAGAAAGGACTCTGCATATGCTTGGTCCCTGAGATGCTTCGATGTCACAGCCTTCCACAAATGTCATAAGTCCTGGATGTTGGGTGCCATAGTTGAGGGTTTGACCTAAAGACACGTCCTGCTGTGCCCTGGTCCAACCATCACATATACCTGCGCCAGGAGACGGCGTGGGGTGCACTGAAAGGGAGAGGCGGCGCGAACGAGCCTCCCCCACCTCCCCAGGTGGAGGTTTCTCAGCTACACCCCTAAAGACACGTCCTGCGGTGCCCTGGTCCAACCATCACATATACCTGCACCAGGAGACGGCGTGGGGTGCACTGGAAGGGAGAGGCGGCGCGAACGAGCCTCCCCCACCTCCCCAGGTGGAGGTTTCTCAGCTGCACCCGAGCGCTTCACTCGACAAGCTGAGTTGCGCCCGCTCCTGCGGCACATTGCCTTGCTCGGCCAGCTCAATTACGCCTGCTCTTGCTATTACAGCGTCTCACCCGTCATCCGGCTGAATTGCACCCACTCTTGCGGTACAGCGACAGGCGGCTGCCACGGAGCTCAGGAAATGGCGGTCGGCTCCACAGACTTGGGCCTGGCCTGCAAGGATGGCTCTGGACAACCCTGGAACTCGAACGCTTCACTGCTACGGCATGGGCCCCATTCCCAAAAGCGTCCCATCAGCCTTGAAGATTCTACAAGAGTCACCGGGCCCCCGACTCCCGCAGAGTTCCGGTGGGAAGCTTCTGCCATGATTGCTCGCAGAATGGCCACGACGTAGCCACGGGGTGCTCTCATGCTAACGCAAAGCTTCAGTCTGAAACATCCAGAAACACTGTAGACTACCAATTCAATCAGTTCCGGTGGAGCCCCAACGACGTATCGCGTTGTTGCATAATGCGTCATATGACACGCCGCGTTAGCGCACCCGGAAGTCCTCCGGTGCGCGAGGCGCGAAGCGCAGCTTCCCGGAAGCAATCCGGGGCGCGGCGCGGAGCGCGTAACGTAAGCATAACAGGTCATGTGACTTGTTAATAAAGCTTTTCATTGGTTTAGAAATATTTTTATGAGCATATTTGACTATTTTATTAAAGACACTACACATAACCTGTTTTTCAAGTTATGTTTAATTTTAAATGAAACGGTTTACATTTTCACTTTTTATTTCCAATAAATTTTAAAAATAAATGTTTATAGTTCCATATGCTGAAGCACGTCAGCTTCCCACCCTATGTCATACAATTCTGACAAATCGACATCCTCATCATGTTCTTCATCATCCTCAGGATTTAAATCATCCAAGGGATCCACTTCCACTGACGTTTCAATTACAAGTTCAACGATAAGATCGAGATCAACGGATTGCTCATTATCACTCATGGTTAATGTTGTCGTTATCTTTAAAGAAAGAGAACAACAATGAGATGTTGCAGAGTAAGAGACAAATCTCAGAGACTATAATAGTAAACAGGACTCATCTCTTTTTAACCTTGGATAAGCCTCACCAACTCTGTGTCTCCTGCTCATACTTAAATGTAAAGGGGCAGATTTATGTTAACTGGCGCATCCCCAGAGATGCACCAGTTAATGTGCACCGCTGCTCTGCCACCCATGGTGTGCCGCATTTACAATGTGGAGCACCATTGAGCAAAAACAACACAGATGCGTCACGCATCTGTGCCGCAAAAGCAGCACATTGCAGGAATCACGTCGTAAGCGCGACATGTCTACTGCAATGCACAGGGGCAAGCCACACATTGCATGGCGCATCACTCCTTATGCCTGTTTCAAACAGGCGTGAGGATTTGATTCAGCAATGCCATAAAGCTGACTCAGTGAAATTTTCTAAATTTCACCGTGTTAGTTTTACAGGGCTTTCATGCAAATTAATGCATACCTTGCAACAAAACACCTATATGAAAACTGACGCAGGTTTCATGTGGCACAGGACTTTACAGCATGACACATCTGCCTAGATGCATCAAGTTGTAAATATGTCGCCACATAGCAAATCTTTTGCACCGCCACTTCTGTGAATTTACAAAAACCTAAATAATTTAATGGGAAGATTGGTGCTGCATCCCAGTGACAAACCTTTACATGGCTGGTTTTATTTTGCTGTTCGAGGCTCCTGCTCCTGCAAGGGCCAGTCTGGAAACCAAAAGCAGCCCTAGAAAATGTTTTCAGACCAGTCCCCATACGGTGCATACCAAGTGCAATGAGTGAGCCTGACCACTACAGAGGGTGCTTTGGAATGCTCTCCCCCAAAGGTTTTTGGGAAACAATGGTGCAGTCTACAACACAGTTATCATTACAGATTGAATTTTATTAGCTTTCAAAAAATAGTAAATGAAGACCTTATTATGCACAAGGATACGACAATCTGGGAAGAAAAATAAGTTACTTACAAAAGCAGTAAGTAACCCACTGACCTATGCATATAACATTTTTTTTAATTAAATACATGGTACATATTCTTTGCAGTAACCCTCTGTGCTACATTAGATAAGTTGAAGTTGCCACTGGACAAAACTCTCCTCTCTCCAGCAGGTACATTAATCACTGGTGTTATCTTGACACTTTTATTGTTGCTCCAAAACTGATAATTCTGCAAGGAACTTTGAAGTGCTTTTAAAACTGCTGCCTGCGGACCCCCTGAGAATGGGTCAAGGACCCCTGGGGGTCCGCGGACCACAGTTTGGGAAACACTGGTCTAACCACTAGCATTTTCATGTATCGTTCCTAAACTGAAAAGCCAGAGACCTTCATCCATTTATTAACATATAATGAGCCTTATTTATGTTAAAAGTAACGCACCGGCGACGCAAGGCCTTCATAAATCTGCCCCAATATACTTCCTCATAAGAGTGTATAATTAATTTTGCTAAACCATATTCATTTTTCATCAACTATACCGTTTGTATTTTATGTACTAGTGGCTATACCGATTACTTTGTTTTTTACAATGTCTGCACTCGTATTAGATAAGAAACTTGCCTTGAAAACAGTGCATTTCTGAATAAACATTTCAAATATACACGTTCTCTCTTTTAATCCATAATCTCAACTAAAATGATTGTATATTGAAACAGTATTCATGAGTTCCACGTAACTTCAGCTGTACTAACTTAATATTTTCTTTTGTCGACCTGATTTACTCATACTAGAACCCACAGGCCTATAACAGCCCGTGAACCCTTTCTTTTACAGTACATGACAAAACAAACAGTTACAGACTTACCTTTACCAATGCTTTGTACGATGTACAACAGTGACAGTCACAAAATAGATATTCCTTTGACTGAAGTCTCAATTATGCTGTTATCACTGCAACCAAAATTCAATGGCACAGATATCCAGTCAATACAGACTCATATATGTCTCTTCAGCCAATCATATTTCCTCCCGCAAAATTTTGTATTCAAATTCACATTTCAGTTGGTTGTGCCTCACAATGTTTTCAATGTCACATAAAAGACACCCATCACCCACTGCCATCTCTGGCTGTTTCCATGGTAACACCTCATTCTGCACCTGGCTGAAGGCACAGGTCAAAAGTTCATATCTCAACGTTCTACAGCAAACTAACAACACTGTTTTCCCTCCAGAAACACCTGCCTATCCACAGCTCTGTTACATGTCATTTTTTTCACACCCAATACTACTTTTTCTTTTACATAACATTAACATGCAACGTAGTCTTCAATCTTCACGTATTAGAATCAACCAATCATCTTTTGTTTTTCAACCACACCAAGCCTCATCCATTTTTTTTATCCTGAATTTCAGCTTCTAACTGCCATTCCACTTCCACAACCCATCGGAGCACGACTGCATCTGCCTTGAAAATGAAGGTTTGGCTTTTAGGACACAGCTATATTCACTGGAGTGGAAAATATGCAGCAAGCAGACGAATTTCCAATCTTGATTTACCAAATGTGCAGATAACGTGGATTGGGCAAAGAGGATTAAGATGTCACCAATTAATACCATTGGTGAAAACTTTTATGCATCTCCCAGAACCAGACCTTATAATTGTGCACTGTGGTGGGAACGATCTAGGCACATTGACTGGGGTAGGTCTGGAAATGCTTCTAAAAGACACCTTTAGACAATTGATGACACTTTTTCCTCGAACTGCCTTGGTATATTCCAATATATGCCAAAGACAGAAATGGAATTGGTCCAATCAACATTGTGCACAAATTGAGAAAGCAAGGAGACATGTTAATAAATCTGTTTCTGCTTTCCTCAGAGATTATAGCATGGGTTCTATTTACCACAACAACTTGCGTTACCACATGCAAGACATCTATAGGACAGATGGTGTTCATTTCACGGATGAGGGAAACAAAATCTTCCTCTGCAACACCAGACTCTGCATCGGTACTTACTTATAAATGCAGAAACAACTCAATAAACACAAGGGCTCTTTTCAGAGCCACCTTATATCAAAGCACTCAAACTTCTGATTTATCTCCATTTTCAAACTCTTGTAAATAGGTGTGCGCGCACCCCGCAATTTTTTCAAAAAAAAAAATTATATATTTTCGCCTTTAAGGACCTTACTGCACACCCTGAGAAAACCTACGCAGCAAAACAACCTCTACCTTCTCTCCTTTCCATGTTCCAACGCTTTGAAATGACAATATATTTACTCGCAGTGACAAAATGGCGGTCAACACTTCCTGATTTCCTTCGAATCGAACGTTAACAGACGTCACGCAGCAAAAAAAAAATTCCGCTCGCGCGCAGCCGCTTGAGTGCGCGCACCCGTCCGCGCTTATAGATATATAATTGACTTTAACTTTAATTTTCTCAGCAACTACTGAACGGATTTACACCATTCCACAAAAAGCGTAATCTGCGAGCCGGACTCTACAGTTTTGCCAAATTTCTTATAAATCCATTCAGCCGTTCGACCTGTGGCTGTGTCTAAACGTCCTATGGAAAATAACATGGAGAAAACACGTTTTGGGACCCCCCTTTTATCTCAGCCCCCACTTCACCAATCCCCCCCAAATTTTCAGGGAAGGAGCGCAGTGGACCGAGCCATCTTCTTTGAGAAATTCGCAAAGATTCATCCACCAGGGCCAAAGTTAATCCAAATAGAATGTTGACGATTTCCTATGGAAACTAGGTCCTAACTATAACTACCTACTGGCGACCGCCAGTAGGTAATATATATATATATATATATATATATATATATATATATATATATATATATTAGCAATCCTGGCCACTGTCAACGCAGTAACAAACAGGCGCAGACCTCTTCTCCTCTCACAAATCAAACTTTAAAGTAAAGCGCCATCACACCATCAAATGTTTCAGCAGTGGTAATTTATTGCAGCAAATACAGAGCAAGTGCTCTCCTTGACGCGTTTCGCTCCTCACATGACGCGCCCAAAGTAGGTGTTACAATATATAGTGGTTAAAAAGCTCTATCACCCATAAAAAAAGGGATAAAAGGCACAAATCAACATAATGGCATAGATTCAAATAGTAAATTAATTCATTACGGTTTGTATAAAATGTAAGCATGGGAAACACATGATAACAGTAGGAGCATAGTGCTCATATTATGAAGTTGTGATGTGGTCAGATGAAATCTATTACATGATGGTAAATGCATAATCATTGAGAGTCCCAAAAGCAACTTTGCCCAAAATTAATTGACAAATGTAAATTTTAAATAGAAACTGAATCCAATACACAATGTGTTATTGAATAACATATGCACATAATGTGCCTAAAACCAAATACATTCAAATTCAAGTTTCAACTGCATTCTCTAATGACCAATCCACAGTGTGTATATGTTCCGCTTGCAAAATACTACAAAGAAGATGTTTCAAACATGAAATGATATATGCCAAATTAACTAAAGTGCTCGTGTCTAATAGGTGAAAAAGAGTATATAAAAACATTATTATGGACATAGACAGCCAAAGCCAAAATTTATGAAAAATCCAATAATTCATCTTATGTGTATATGCTACAAAAATTGTGGATTCATCGACTTTACATTCTTCGGAAATAACCTATACCAGGATATGATGTTGCAGGAACAAAATTGATGAAGACTCAAAAGCTCTAATTACAGAAAGTTATGGAGTTCATCAATTGCATTCAATCCGTTAGGTGCCTTAGAATCAAGTAATAAGATGAAATAGATTTCTTTTTGTCTAAGAAGTTTCTCTCGGTCACCCCCACCCCCGTCCGGGGTTAGGCACCGATCCCAAAAGCGTGTACTGCAGATCTTTCAGTTTGTTACCATGGAGGCGAGCCACAGGATAATTGCTGTCCGAGTTAACTATAGCACGTATATGCTGTAAGATGTGCTGGTTGGCTGGCAACTTAGTGCTGCCAATGTATGACCGATTGCAAGTACAGGTTAATTGATAAATGACAAAATCGCTACGGCATGTGAGATACTCATTGATGGCGATTGGTTTCTCATTAAATGCAGATTTATAATATGTGCCGTTTCTTGCAAATGTACATGCACGACATGACGTGCATTTGAAAAAACCTGTTTTGGACAGCCAAGTACGTTTAGGTCTTAATTCAGGCTGGGTTTTATCCAACACATCCTTCATGGAAGGAGCCCTCCTGAAGGTAATCGCAGGTAATTTAGGTAAGATGGGACCTAAAATAACATCAGTCAAAACAATAGGCCATTCTGAATTGATAATGCGTCTCAATTTACGTTCTTGTGCACAGTAAGTGGTAATGAGACGGACAGAACCAATAGAGCTAACATCCGAGGTAGTCAAGTTTTTGGGGGTCAATAGTTTATCTCTCGAAAGTGAAGACACTTTCGAGAGAGCACGGTTCAAAAGCTCTAACTTGTAACCGTGCTCAAGAAACCTTTCAATTGATTCAGCTAGGCACTGGTTAGATGTGATTGGATCACTGCAAATTCTCTTGATGCGAATAAATTCTCTGGGAGCCGGCATTGCTTTTCCACACGGGGAGCTGCTGACATGCAGCTCCCCTTGTGGAAAAGCAATCTGCTTTGGATTTTGGAAGCGAGAGCAGGAAACCTGCTCTCGCTTCCAAAATCCAAAGCAGTGTTTTCTATGGCAGGGCGGGACCCGTACTGCTCCCGCCCTGCCATAGCAAACAGCAGTGTCCCGGGGGTTCCCTCCCAACCATTGCAAATCCCCGGAAGGTGGTGATCCACAGGGTGTGTGGGGAGCTCAACCCCCCCACACAGGTTATGTTAATAAAAATAGTGCCCCGGGGAGCTGGCGGTCCGCGGGGCAGTGTGTGGGGGGATTAGGACCCCCCCATGCTTTTTTTAAATCCCCAGGGACGTGGCGGTCCCCAGGGCTGCGGGGGCTACATGCCTCCGCGCTTATTTGTAAAACCCCAGGGAGGTGGCAGGCCCCAGGGCTGCGTGGGCCCCCGCTAATGAATTTATTGTGCCCCCGGGACCTGGCCCACCCGGAGTCTTTTTTTTAATGAAGCGCGGTAGCCGGCGTTTTATTTTTGTATAATTTAAATGGGATTTGCTAACCCATCTAGCTTTCCACAGAAAGTATTAAAAACTAAATGTTTTTGTGGCCCTGGGTGTCCTTTAGGGACCCTCTGGGCATGCCTATGGGGTCAGGGTGTTTCCACCCTGCCCCCTTTTCTTGTTTTTTAATATTTTTTTCTACTGTTTTGTAGTGAATCGGTTCGACCGAGTCACAACTAAGATGGCTGCCAACAGTTCCTGGTTTGGAGTGTTGGCAGCCAATCAGAGTGAAGCGCCTGCTCAGGAGGGTTCGCAAACCCACAACATCCCTAGATATCAAAACTTTTTCTGTTACAAATTTCTCAGGAACTACTGAACTGATTTACACCATTTAACAAAAAGGACTCTCTGAACCAAGGGCTACCTTTTTGCCAAATTTAGTGTAATTGTTCAACAGTTCGGGCTGTAGCTTTGTCTAAAGTTTCCTATGGAAAATAACATGGGGAAAACGTGTTTTGGGACCCCTCTTTTTTCTCAGCACCCACTTGGCAAATCACCCCGAAACTTTAAAGACAGAAGCTGGCCCGAGCGCCCCACTAGTTTTGAAAATTTCGCAATGATTCGTCAAACGGCGCCAAAGTTATTGGGAAAACAAACGCTTTTCTTATGAAAACTAGGTCCTAACTATAACTACCTACTGGCGAACGGCAGTAGGTAATATATATATATATATATATATATATATATATATATATATATATATATATATATATATATATATATATTCACTGAAAAACCATAGGTTTCAGAGACGTTATAGTTAGTTGGACATTTCACTCGTACAAAACCAGAGAAATACGAACGTTATAGTTAGTAGAGCTAACTATAACTCACACCCCCATGCACTGCTGATGACGTCACATATTACATCACTCATGACATGGTCAGTGACATCACTGATGACATCTCAAATGACATCACTGATGACATCATCCAGTGAATGTGTGTTTTTGTAAAGTTTAAATAAATTTTATATCCCCTTCCGTGTTCCCGTCGGCCAACGGCCGTCGTGAGCACTACCTGTCTAGTGCTGTGCACGTCTGTTGACCGACGCGGCCCCATCCACCCATTAAGAGCGCCGCACTGCGGCGGAATTCGCGCCGCGGTTAAGTGGTTAAATGTTAATGCCAAGGTGTATTAAAGAATGAGTTGGTGTATAAGTGTGTGGATGGAGGATTTAATAGGTGTGTGACTGACTGAAAAGTTAGTGATTAAGTGTGTCTTACTGAATGCATGGGTTAGTGACTAAACTTTGTGAATGTCTGTATCAGTCTCTCAGTTGTTGTGTGAGCTGCTGCATGGGTTGATGATTAGGTACATGACTGTCTATATGGGTTACTTATTGGTTGCATTAGTATCTGTATGGGTGCCTCAGTGTTTGAATGTGTGTGGGTGGGAGGGTGGTGGGTGACTTTCTGCCTACATGTGTGAGTGGATAATATGCTGCCTGTATGGGTTCAATAGTGCATGTGGAAATAGCTGTATAGGTGAGTGAGTGTGTGTATCAGTATGTTGGTGAGTGAATGTATGTCTCACTGGTATATGTGTGAGTAACTACATATGTGAAAGGCAGTATATGTGAGTGTTGGAGTATATAAATGAATATATGTGAGAGTGACTAATTGTGAGAGTGACTGCATAAATGATGGTGTGCTTGTGTTAGTGATTGTATAAGAGAGTAAGTATATGTTAGTATCTGTATGAATAGGTTAGATAGTGAATGTATAACTGTATAGGTGAGTAACTGGCAGTTTTATTGATTCTTTACATGACAATAAAGTCATGTAGAATCAAACAATCAGCCGACACGTATTTTATCACAACGCATAGGCTTGTGACTCTTCAGGGCCTGGTTAGGTCTGACGTTAAAACAAACAGTATGTTGGTCGGCGTCAATGAACGAGAAAGGCGGGTGCGCCAAACTCTGTGTCGAGCAGTTGTTAGGAGGATCTGTGGGCGGTTCCTGCTTCCGGGTGCGGCCCGGAAGCAGGAACCTAACCTAACCACGCCCTGAAGAGTCACAAGCCTATGCGGTGTGACGAAACACGTGTCGGCTGATTGTTTGATTCTACATGACTTTATTTTCTAATTAAATCTGCTTAAGAAACACGCTGGTGTCGACCTCAGAATATCTCACCAATAGAGACAACCGCTACTTCCTTTTTTGTATTCCCACCACATGTGCCCAGGACTGTGCAAACTGGAAACTCTTTGTATTAGAGATATGTTAAGGTTAGGAATCTGACATCTGTACCTACCAATGTAATCAGTATAATGTTTTCTGCATATTATGTAAATAATGTATACAAATTTGTTTTAAATTTTGTTATGTTAATAAATATGGCCAGGGTGTTTCACGACTCCCTAATCCAAAAACTCAATACTAGTAGTAAATGTGTTACTATCGGGGGTACTGAGAAGGGAGGAGGGGGTCTAGGCCATACCTGGCCTTATAGTTTATGAACCCCTGTATGTGGAGTGAATATTCAAGCCAGGTCTCCTGTAGGAGAATGATGTTGCAAGTTTGCATGTAGTTTAGGAGTTCTGGGTCAGTTAATGTTCTTACTAGGCCATTGATGTTCCATGAGCACAGTCATAGGAGTCTATGGTTCTCATTATTCAGAGCACAACTTTCCTGATGCTGTCATGAGTTGTACGGTGCACACTATATTGATCGTGAAAGCCATCTCCAATCTGTTTCTGATGACAAGGACGTACACTTATGTGCCCCTGTCTGATTTGTAGATGAGGATTTGGTTGGTGGTGATTTGACCGGCGTGCCCCTGAGGACTGAAAATGTAGCTACAGGTGAACGACCATGATGCTGGGTAAGCCAGGAGCTATATATGTTTGTGGATACTCTCTTACCTAATGGGGCACCAGCCTTATGTCCCATTTCCTAAAGCCCTACCACTCGTTTATGGTTAAAATAGTTGTTATTGTTACAGCAATACATGCATTCTCAAATAACGAGCTTTGTAATATCATGTATATTACCAACATATAGATTGCAGCAGTGAAGAGTAACATTTTACAAGCAGTCCCATCCCACCTCCCAGTCCATGCCAACTCGCCCCATGTGTACACATAGTCATACATAAGCAAGAGAATTAAATAGCTACATGGAACATCACTCAGGAAATGGGACAAACACTCGCACATACCTGGCTGTACGTGGACCTTCTGGACGGCGTGCGGATCGCCTTTGCCTCTGATTTCACGCCTCGCGGAACCCGCTGCGCGGGTCCCGCTTCGCCAAGGGGCGCCTGGAACTTGGGAGCTGCCGCTGCCGCTGTTGGGACAGACCAGGGTAAATTGGCTGTGAGGGCTGCGAGCAGGAGGGGCTGGACTCAGTTTCCCAAGAGTCACAGCTCAGCTCCGCCCGCAACACCTGGGCCGCTCTCCCTCATCGCCCCGCCCTTAGCTGACCAGTGAAAGCTGCCGGATTCCTCTCTCTACGTGGGACAAACACTCGCACATACCTGGCTGTACGTGGACCTTCTGGACGGCGTGCGGATCGCCTTTGCCTCTGATTTCACGCCTCGCGGAACCCGCTGCGCGGGTCCCGCTTCGCCAAGGGGCGCCTGGAACTTGGGAGCTGCCGCTGCCGCTGTTGGGACAGACCAGGGTAAATTGGCTGTGAGGGCTGCGAGCAGGAGGGGCTGGACTCAGTTTCCCAAGAGTCACAGCTCAGCTCCGCCCGCAACACCTGGGCCGCTCTCCCTCATCGCCCCGCCCTTAGCTGACCAGTGAAAGCTGCCGGATTCCTCTCTCTACGTGGGACAAACACTCGCACATACCTGGCTGTACGTGGACCTTCTGGACGGCGTGCGGATCGCCTTTGCCTCTGATTTCACGCCTCGCGGAACCCGCTGCGCGGGTCCCGCTTCGCCAAGGGGCGCCTGGAACTTGGGAGCTGCCGCTGCCGCTGTTGGGACAGACCAGGGTAAATTGGCTGTGAGGGCTGCGAGCAGGAGGGGCTGGACTCAGTTTCCCAAGAGTCACAGCTCAGCTCCGCCCGCAACACCTGGGCCGCTCTCCCTCATCGCCCCGCCCTTAGCTGACCAGTGAAAGCTGCCGGATTCCTCTCTCTACGTGGGACAAACACTCGCACATACCTGGCTGTACGTGGACCTTCTGGACGGCGTGCGGATCGCCTTTGCCTCTGATTTCACGCCTCGCGGAACCCGCTGCGCGGGTCCCGCTTCGCCAAGGGGCGCCTGGAACTTGGGAGCTGCCGCTGCCGCTGTTGGGACAGACCAGGGTAAATTGGCTGTGAGGGCTGCGAGCAGGAGGGGCTGGACTCAGTTTCCCAAGAGTCACAGCTCAGCTCCGCCCGCAACACCTGGGCCGCTCTCCCTCATCGCCCCGCCCTCACCTATTACCCAATTGTATCCAAGGCCATAAGTTAGCACACGAATACCGCTGCGCGGGAGCGCGCGGGAGCGTCCCGGGAGAAGCCCGGGACAAGGGCGGGACCGTCTGTGGCCGTCCGGGGCCGCAGGAGGCCGGGCTGGGCCAGGTCTCTAACGATTGGACTAGAATATTATTGTTTTAGGTAAAATTTGCTTAGTATTCATATCTGTTACCCTTTTAGGTTTTAGCTGTTTTTAACCTGTTATTTATTGATAACTCTCATCTAACCACATAGTTTGTTAAAGAATGTCTTCTTCCACTCCAAATACCCTCCCTGATCGTGTGGGTGTCTCTATACTTGGCCCCTTGGATAGATTCTTTACCAAAGCTACAAAAGATATTGATCGTGAGCTATTACTGGCAGAAAAAAGGGCCGAACGGCGCTTATCAGTAGAGGCTGTTAAAAGACAGGTTCCTTCTGCTAATAGAGGCGTACTTTCTGTATCCATAGTAGAATCGCCGGACATAGATGTAGAACTTTTTAATACTGATGGGATTCCGCAAATTTTCCAGGATAATCCCCCACTTCAGGGGGGTCAAGGTATGATGGTGACCATTTTGAGTGATTCGTCCATGGCTACCACTGATAATCTTATAGATCTTAATACCCCATTACTCCAGGAAACTAATACTCATTGCCCTATTAATGTAAATGTTATTCCGCCCCCCTTGAAGTTACAAACAGAGGTTGTTAGCTTGTTGCCTTCCCCTCCTTCTCCAGAAACAACTGAGACACACCATGGTCAGAAGCGTAAAAATGGTGTCTCTTCGCCAGCAAGGAAGAGGAGAAGGCGGGGAAACAAAAATAAAAATAGGTCTCTCAATCCATGGAAACCCTCTGAGATGGCATCTCCAAGACCTCCGTTGCCAGTGGAATTGGGGAACGCCATGTCAGAGGGAAAAACAGAAACACAAATAATTGCAGACGGGGAGAGTAATAAAAGCTATAGTGCCGAGCTATTGAAAGCATTTGAAAAAATGTTAAAATCATTTGTTTTACCGCTTGTAGAAAGGTTAAAGACGATAGAAAAAAAACTGGACTCCCTCCTTTCTCAACCAATACCCCGAGATAATGTAGTGTTACCTATCTTGGTTGCTGATCATGGTGATCAAAATACCAATAAATCTCTTAGTCAGCAAAATCCCCCCAACAAATTACAGAAACCAGTTGTTGATAAAAATAGTTTATCTTTGACAAATACGCAAGTAATTGGTGTAGAAAAAGGGAAAGTACCTGCGGCTGTCCTAAAACCTACAGAACAGAAGAAAGCGACTAATCTGGAAATGTCGCAAAATGGTAAAGTTAAATTGCAATATAAAAATACGGTACAATTACCTCCAGATTCGTATGGTTTTGTTATTGTATTAACTGGAGTCCCAATTGTTGGGGAGAAGGAAATTGAATCAAATAGAAGTTTAAAAAATAAAGTAATACACTGGTTGTCCGTGAATAGACCACTACCAGCATACTTGAATGGGGACATTGTATCTGTTAGGAGGTGTCAATGGATAGGCATACGTCCCAAGGATATAGATGGGGATTTGATCATAGTGAATTTTAAGGACCAGAAGGTGGTATCCTTTATAAACGATTGGTGTGTTGGTAGTACTGAAGGCGGTGTTTCTACACGTGGTTTGACATATTTCTACCCAGAGAATATGATGTTCTCATCCAAAGAACGGCAGAGATATGGTTTAAATACCAACTATTATCAAAAACCACCTATAGAATACTCAGCCTTCGACTATAAAAATAGAAATACTAGATTCCATACCTCAGCCAATCATCGAAATTCCTACTTTGATTCAAATAGCCAATATCGGATCGATCCAAGGGAACACTGGAATATTCCATTGTCTAATATGTTCTATCCCCTGACCCCTCTAAATTTGAATGATTGACTCCCTGTATTTAAACATCCCCTACATGATTCTGGGACAATAGAAGGGGATAGTATGTCCCCTCCAAGAGATGTAAATAGCAGTGAGAACTTGGAAATGAGGAGTGATAAAAAGGACACCTATCAAATTGGGGTATATGAGGTCATCAACCCAGGGGTTAATATCGAAGAAATTGAGACAGGCCAATGTGGCCAAGAGCATTCTTTGGTTAAATTGGTAGTGGAAAAAGAGGGTACTTGTGAAAAGGCTCTAAAAACTTCTGAAAGGATTGGTAATTTCCGTGTACTTTCATGGAATATAGCAGGTTTTGCCCATAGGGTGGAGGATTTGGTATGGGCAGAGTATGTGGATTCTTTTGACTTGGTTTGTCTCCAGGAGACCTGGAGTATAGTGGATCTTAGTTTGGATGGTTTTCTGGCTTTTAACACCTTAGCGATACCATCAAACTCAGGGCGAGCAAAGGGTGGAATGATGACAGCAATCTCTGTAAAACATAATTCAATAACCGTTAATCTTGTGGTGGAAAGTACTTGGTACCAGCTGTTTATTATTAAGAATCTTTTTAGAGAGACTGTTCTCCTTATCAACTGGTACTATAATATATTTGACCCAAATAAAACAGAAATTATTGAAAATTTGTATGAAGAGATTGTTAAAGTAAGAAATAAAGTCTTTCCTTTACTCATTATGTGGTTGGGTGATTTTAACTGTGAGCTGTGTAAATTTAGTGGGTCTAAAGCATGTGGGCTGATGGACTTAGATAATCATCCTATGGTCCATTTTTCACACACAAAACAAGGCGAGGCCCTAAACAGCATTTTAGTAAATAATAATTTATTTATTCTTGATATGAATAGTTTTATGGGTAATAAGAATATGAATACGACTATTCCTTCTTTTCAGGGCACAAGAGGCAGATCTAGCACAATTGACTTTGCGATAGTATCCATGGGTTTCTTTAGCTACCTAAATGACTTTAAAATTGAGGTAAACCCGGCTAGCGATCATAACCCCCTAACCCTGAGTCTCACTATTGCTGCTGATTTAAAGCTGTATCAGGAACAACCAGTAGCATATAGCAAGAATCAGGGCATTACTGTAAAATGGAATAAAGTAGCCGTGGAGGAATTGGAAAAGAGTATTTTTAATGAAAACATGGCTCAGATAGACATATGTCTATCATCCAATCCCGACCCAGTGCATATAATCAGGAGCTTCGAGAAGCTAATGGAAAATGTAGCTACACATTTACTAGTAAAGGAGGGGGGGAAGAAGCATGATCCTGGACCCAAATGGTTTAACGCAGAATGCTCTGCTGCCCAAACTACTTTGGCTAAAGCCCTGCGTATAAAACCTAGAGATGGAAGTATGGTTGTATTAGCTAGGAAACAATATAGGCAGGCAATTAAAAAAAGGAAAAATGAATTGAGGTTTAAAGCTTGGGAAGATTTAGACAAGGCATCTGACTTAAGGGACAATAGACTCTTTTGGGAAGTTATAAATAGGCCCTTTTTAAAATCAGGGGAAGAAAATACAATGCGAGTTCACCTACCAGAAGAAACTTGGGTAACTCATTATAACAAAATCTTTAACCCCAAAGAGATATTATATAATATTGACCTGGAGGAGGATGATTCCCGCTATTTTAATATGGACTCTGCTAAGAAGCTGAGTGAGTCAATTACGCTTGCTGAAGTAATGTTAACTCTGACTTTGGGGGCAGCTTCAAAGGCCCCAGGCCCTGATTCAGTACCTTTAGATCTTTTTAAAACTAATCAAGAGTTTTGGTGTCCCCTACTTATGAATGTATTCAAGGCAATAATAACTGGCCCCATTCCAATTTCATGGAAAGAGGCTGTTTTGGTCCCAATTTTTAAAAAAGGCGACAAGTATGACCCAAGATGCTATCGGCCGATATCACTAATAGACTCAACATGTAAGTTGATGGGTCGGGTGATACTGGCACGGTTGGAAACATGGGCGGAGTCTTCAGGGGTGATTGTAGAATCCCAATATGGTTTTAGGAAAGGGAAGGGAACCACTGAGCAGTGTCTGAACCTTGCTTTGATTATGGGCAAGTACATGGGTGCCAAGAATGGCTCTATACACTTGGCATTCATGGACTTGTCCAGCGCCTTTGATACGGTGTGCAGGGAAAAATTGTGGCGCATGATGGCCTCCATGGGTTTTGAAGAACCTCTGGTGACCCTGCTCCGCAGGCTGCACACTGCTACAACGGTAAGGGTCAGATATGGCCGCGGTGGGGAAAAATCAAAATCAATTTTATCCACTGAAGGCGTCCGACAAGGATGCATTTTAGCACCTTTTTTATTCCTGATTTATACAAATGGATTGGAGGGTTTTTTGTTAGAGACATCTGCTGATTTTCCAAAAATAAATGGAAAAAGAGTCCCAATGTTGTCTTATGCTGATGACACTGTTTTAATGACACTTACCCCAAACAGTATGCAGATTTCATTGAATGCTTTTGATACATTCATGGGCAATTTAGATTTAGGTGTTAATTTTACAAAATCTTTTGCCATGACTTGTGGTCCTAAAAATGTGAAGACACGGAAATATATGGTAAAGAATGCTAATATTGAGAAGGTGGATAACTTTTGTTATCTGGGTAACCTTTTCAATAAAAAATTGAGTTGGGAACCTTTATTAACAGCAAGGGTTCAGAAGGCTGCCCAGTTAATCGAAGCTCTTTTCCGCTTTTCTAGCAAATTGGGCCAGTGCCGTGTTCCGGAAATTATATTACTATATAAGGCCAAATGTGTCTCTGTTTTGACCTATGGTTCAGGGGTGTGGGGTTCGGACAAATGTGGAAAAATGCAAATTTTGGAGAATAAGTTTGTTAAACGTTTGTTATGTGTGCCACTGAGTACATCTAATATATTTTGCCATGAGGAAGTTGGCATTGAATTCATAAGTGACATTATTCATGTTGCCCCATTGTTATTATGGGCAAAGGTTTGGCAATCAGAAAATTTGAAACTAACAAAAGATATTATCCAAGATTGTCAAAAACTTGATTACTATACCCAAATCCCGTGGATAAGATATGTTAAAGAGACCTTCTTTAAGATAGGTCTAGGAAAAATGTATACAAACCCAGAACTACTTGGTAGGGATACCAAGGAGATTATTAAGAAAGCCTTTAAATCTAGCCTGGGTTCTCTTGTGACAAATGATAGTCTACTGAGCGTACAAGGAAAACCGGCTCACCAGTTTTATTTGTCATATATTATGAACACACAATGGCGTTTTTATTTAACAAGATTTCGACTAGGTACCCTGCATTTTTTGTTTGCTTTCCCTAAACAGGGGGGATGGTGGGAAAAGTTACCCAACTGCCCTTGTAATAATAAGGTGTCGCAAAATACTCTCCATCTTTTGTTTTTTTGTACCCTGTATAAAGTTCCAAGAAATGTTTTTCTTAAACCTTTATTGGCATCATTTCATACACGCTATTATAAAGAAGCGTATGATTGTTTGTTGTCCCTATCAACTGTACATATTTGTAATTCCGTTTTAAGTTTTATCAGATCAGCTCTGGTGATTCGGAACAGATACTGATGACATTCGGTTTTTCAGAAAAGCTTGTAAATATGTAAAATGTTTGGTTAATTCTATTTGTTTTTAAAAATTTTTGTCATGTTTACTTTTATGGTTTCTATGTGAAATCGAAATAAAGTTTTTGAAACTGAAAAGCTTCCTTGTCTTTTGTAGGGGCCGGTGCTGTTAGACGGAGTAGCCTCAAAAAATGGGGGCAGGTCAATTCCCTGAATTCTTGGGTAGGAGGGCTATATACGGTTCGCCACAAGTTCCTGTATGAATTATCCTAGGCAGACAAGGTGAGGGTCAACTTCTCCATGCCTAGAACATGCCAGACGCGGTGTAGCAATCCCAGGTGGGTCAGTACGGTATCTGTGCCCCAGATTGCCAAAATGGTTTGATGGGCCACCCCCAGTGCTATACTTATATGGCGCCCCCTGCGTGACGAAAGTGGGTTTGTAAGGTCATTAGGGAGTCCTAATATTGTGTATGCCGGGAATCGAGGAATTTGAGTTTGAAAATGGGTGTCAATGTCATTTAACACAGATTCCCAAAATTAGGCCAGCTTTAGACATTCCCATAAAATATGAATTAGTGTTCCTTTCACCCCACAATGTCTCCAACATTCGTCACTATGAGCTGGGTTTCCCCTATGAAGTCTAATGGGAGTCAGGTACCAGTAAGTGGCAATTTTCGTGGCTCTTTCTATGCCAGGCGTATTGTGGGGTTACCGTTGCATTTTATGATATATATCGTGCCACTCTTTATTGGCTAGCTGTCTCCTAGTTCAGCTTCCTACTAGAGTTGGGCAGGTGATTTGCTCTCAGCCATGGAAGGAAGAAGCAGGGCATAAAGTTCTGTGATTGAGTGTTTGTCCATACGTTTAGTGATGAGCCATTTTTCAAACTTCATTGGCGGTCTTTTAGCCTCCTTTCTAACCGACGAATGCAAAATCCAGTGTCTAATCTGTAGGTAATGGAATCGCTCGGCTTCAAGAATGGGAAAGTCCTTCCGCAGGTTATCAAAAGAAATGGCACCTTCCTCAAATGCCACTTGCAGCCAGTCTCCTGCCAGACTCTAAATGCAGACCTCATGCCAGGGGTGAACATCGTTTTTTTTTTGCAGAGTTTTATATAGCGCGAACTAGAACCGAACCGAATCAGGTATCAGAGCGCTTTACATAGCACCAGTTACTTTCATTTTAGGCACGGGGACATTAAGTGATTTGCCCAGAATCACAGGGGGTTTTTGGCGTCGTTACCGAGACTCGAACCCAGATCCCCAGGTCCGAGGTCGAGCGCCTTAGCCGTTAGGCCAACCCCTCTCCCCTCTCCCCAACATACTAGGGAATTTTTGGGTTACCCAAAAATGGGGTCAAAGGGGAGAGGAAAGTGGATAGGTTTCCTTTAATAGCCTGATTGTCCCAAACTCTCAACAGTGAGCTCATAACCAGGGTTATATAGGCTCTGGGCTCAATAAGGACGGGGAAGAAATGGAACCTTCCCTAGTGGGGTAGCGGTGATTACCCGGTCCATGAACAGCCACTTTTCAGTGACTCTACCATGGACCATTCGACCAAGTAGCGAAGCTGGGACACCTGATAGTAACGGAGTAAGCTGAGCCCACCCAGACCCCCTCTGCCGGTGGTTGACAATACAATTCCTTCCTCATGTGGGGACGTTTGCCTGCCCAGGTTAAGTGTTGTGGTAGGCCCTGTTGGGGGCGATCATGCCAGGCTGGGGCGTCAAAGGAAGAGCCTGGAAGAGGAAGAGAATCTTGGGGAGAATCGTCATCTTCAGCGCCGCAATTCAGCCCGGCAGAGGTAAGGGATAGGGTCGCCAGCTGGCAAGATCAGTCCTGACCCATTTTAACAGATCTTGACAATTGAGAGTTTTGTGTTTTCTCTGGTGTCGAGGCTAACTGCACTCCTAGGTAAGAGAAGGATTCGGCTTCCAAATGCACTGAGTAATTCTGAGTTAAATGAGCTTTTGTGTTCGGTGAGACAGATAGGTTAAGCACCTGTGACTTATGGAGGTGCATACGAAACCCCAATGCCACTCCAAAGTCCCTCATCTCCCTCAGGAAGTGCAGCAGTGTCTCTTGAGGGTCATCTAGCATAACCATAACATCATCCGCACATACACTTATAAGGTGTTTCTCCCTTCCGAAGACCTTTGATTAGAGGGTGATCCCTCATTCTCTGCGTGAATGGCTCCATATAAAACGCGAATAAGAGGGAAGACGGGACAACACGGCCACGTGCCCCTTCCTATCGGGAAGGATGAGGAGCTTCATCCGAACTGTAGCTTTCGGCAACCCATAGTTACTCAGGAACCAGGAGCGGAACCGTTCCCCGAAGCCAAAGTGGACCAGTGTCGCTTCTAAACAGGGCCAGTGTACGCGGTCAAAACCTTCCTCGGCATCATTGTTTCACGTTTGACGCTGTTGGCCTTATCTATTATGTGAATGAGTCATTGCATATTATCAGTGCACTGTCTCTGGGGAATTATGACCGCTTGATCCGGGGCCACCAACCCCTGCATGAGGGGATTAAGTCGGGCCACTAGGATTCCAGTGAACTGTTTAGCATCTACATTTAGCAGAGAGATGGGCCCATAATTCGCTGAGTTTTGGCCATCCTTTCCAGGCTAAGGGATGACATCAGTCGTCGCCTCGAGCATCGAGGGTGGAATCGAAGCCGTGCCCAAGATACAATTAAGGCCAGGGGCCAGTTCAGGGCAGAAGGTCTTGTAGAAGCATACTGGGAAACCATTGGGCCTGGGTATTTGAGAGGTTTCTGTCTGGAGATGACAGCTATGACCTCTTCAATGCTTCTTGGGCCACCTGTTCTTCAGTTAGTCAGGTAGTATTCACGGTTCGGAAGTAAAGGGATGGGCCTTCAGAGGGAAGAAGCTGTTCTGAATATAGGTGTTTATAGAACGCTCTGAACTCTGCTGAGATCAGTATCAATGGGTATCCCCTCATCTATCATTAAAGAGTCAACCCTTGCTTATTGTCTTTAGGCCCTGAGCTTATTTGCCAGTAACCGCCTGCACTTATTCACCCCTACATAGAAGGAGTGCTTCAACTGGAGAAGGGAATATTCAGCCGTACCTAGGAATAAGCCTGACAGTTGTTTCCTGGCAGTTTCCAGTTGTCGCCATGTCCTCAGAGCCCCCGTGCAGTAGTGGATGTGTTCTAATTCACGCACTTGTCTTTATAATTCCTTGTTTGTTCTTTCTTATTCTATTCTCCGCTGCTGATATTGCCATAAACTTAATTTTGATGACTGCCTTCAGGGCATCCCACACTATAAAGATGGCCACGTCAGGGTTATCATTGGTGATGAGATAGTCAGTGATAGCTTTCCTGATCTGTCCTACCACCCTCGGTCACTGGAGGAGTGTCTCCCTCTATCACCGCTGTCTAGGGGTGCCCCCAATCTGTGCGGTACGCACCCAGACAGCAAGCGCCGAGTGGTCAGAAAGGGATCTCGGCTCAATTTCCAGTAAGCTAACCAACTGCTGGAGTTCACTGGAGCACCCCGATTTAAACTATGTGGTCCTGTGTGGTGAGGGAATCTGCTACGGCTATCCATATAAACAGTTCTTGTCCCTCATTAGGGGATTACAGAGAGCCCAGGATGAGTGTCCGAGTGCCTATCTGTATGTGATAAACAAGAAGACGACCCCTAATCTCTGCCCTTTTAGGTCCAATTTTCCTCCAGAAGTTTCACGAGAACAGGATTAACACCCGCTGTTTTATGGTCTGAAGAGAAGAAAAATTGGTGTGGGAAAACTCTGGGGCATATTATCAAGGGGGTTTATCTCCGCTTTTTTGGCTTTAAAAGCCAAGAAAGCAGAGATAAAATTATCTCCCTATTACCTAGCTGTCGCTAACACCAGTTAGCGACAGCTAGTAGGAGATAGCGACCATCTTGGGCCCCACTTTGCATGTCAGTGATATTTATCACTAATGACATGCAAAGTGGGCGTGCCAAGATGTTAGCGTCTGGAAACAGTCGCTACCATCGCTATCTCCTATTACCAACTTTTGGAGATATTCGCGCTAAGCGCGAATATCTCCAGAAGCTAACACCTGTCCTGAGCAGTTCTTAGCCATGTTATCCAATGGGAGGTGGATAACATGGCTAAGAGCATTAGCTTGGTAATGCATGAATATCGCTGACTTTTCAGCGATATTCATGCATTGCGGCAGTTTTTTATCGCATTTGCGATAATCCTTGGTAATACCAAGGTTTATTTGCGATAAATATCACCGCAGCTCAGCGGTAAAATTTTGTCTCTAACCAAGCAATAGCGATAATTATCGCTATTGCTTGGTAATATGCCCCTCTGTATTTTAACTGATGCAAATCTCCGGAGGTCAAGTGTGTCTTCTGGAGAAGGCAGATGTCTGCCCAAACATACTCGAGGTACGAGAGGATAGCACGCCTCTTGACAGGGTTAGGGTGACCACTTTCAGGTCATTGCCTCGCATTGACGGGTTGTATGTGCATCTGCACCGTATCCCATCACCCAGACCTGTTTCAGCAGGTGGTGTGAGTCTGTATGGAAGGAACTATCTATGTGTAAGAATGTCTTTTTGTGTAGCTTGAGAGCCATGTATGTGGCTACCCTCTAAACAACCCCAACAATAAACATAACTGAAGGAGAGAATAAGAAGCACAAACAGTGTCCCTGGAAGAAACAAGGCACCATAAGACAGCAATGCCAGTCCAGAGAGTGATGGAAGATTGAGGTCCATAGCTGGCTGGTCACCAGGAAGCAGGTCTCCCACTCCAGCCCGAGCCTTCAAAGTTCAAAAGAAAAAACATAATTACAGTCCCAGTGCCTCAACTGGTAATCTATGAAGCTGGGTCTTCAGCCATTCGCTCCAGAACTGCCCTCCTCTCCTGGGCTATAGTGACTCTAGTACAGGAAGCTTTCTCTTCCACCGGGAGTGACTGCTAGTTTCAGGGGCTGTTGTGGCCATGTGGAGGAGTGGGCTCTCAGCACTGTTGATCTGCAACAAATTACAGGCAGCCTTAAATGAGCAAAACTGTTAGAGTTTCCCTCCCCATGAGAAGACCAGGTGAAAGGGATGGTCCCAGGAATACATGATGTTTTTGTCTCGGAGGATAGTTGTCACTGCAATTGCAGTGGATGGCCACAGACTGCACCAGGTTCATATCTCTGGCCTTGTGTAGAACCTGCTCTTTCAGGGGAAATTTATGAACACACATCAGTATGTCCAGTGGTGGTGCATTCACAGATCTTGGAGGGCCCACCCTATGCACCCTGTTTAGGCGGATATCTGTGGCCCCTAGGATCTGGGTGAATAGAGCCCCCCTTATCCTTATATTATTTCGTCGTGACATGTTTTCCATGTCTTCAGCATGGGCTTGGAGATCGAGTTGTTGATCTTTAAGACGTATAATTTCTTGTTGGAACTGTTCAATTTCTTGGTCTCTAGATATTTCATTGTTTTCTAGGGCATCTACTCTGTCTCCAATCTCGAACACCTCTCTTCGGACCACTTGTAACTCCTGCATCAGATCCCTCTTGACTGTCTGTAGATCCTCTCTGAGGAAGGAGAACAATACTTCTAAGTAGGCGTGGGTGACCAGCTCTTCTCCCTCTGCATCCTCGGGAGACAGAGGCATGCACAGGGTGTTGGGGCGCTCCATATTCAGAGAGGTGGAGGGCTTTGTGAGCATGTCTTTAGGGGAGAGATCTTTTTTAGCACATTATACTGCCATTCCAAGGCTCTGGTCCACTGGCCTGCACTGCATAGAAGTCATAGAAGTCATAGAGGTTCTGAGGGGGCCAACAATATCATGGCATCGTGACAGCAGCGGTCTTTGGGCAAGTCTGAGACGATAGTGGCTCCTATGTGACCGCCACAGGATCTGAGAGCACTGGGGGGTGCACCCTGCCACCCCCTTCAATAGAGGACAGGCAGAGTCACGCGCTCCAACCAGGACAGATTGCTCCGGCTTGGCCTCCTGGGAGAGTCCTCCAGCCGTTTCAGGCCCTCTCCATGCTCTCCATCCAGTCTCACTTGGCCCACACCCCTCCCAGGGGCTCACATATGGTGGCCTGGGCACATCTCCTGCCCGAGCAGTGCAGGTGGGATGTCAGCTCCAGTATCGCCTAGCCAGGCCCTCACAACACTCTTGGTTGGTTCAGGGCGCTGGAGGCCTCCACACCGCACAACCAGGCCCACGCTTGGACCTCCCTGACACCTGCAATCCAGTAAGTCTTCCCCTGAGGTAACAGGAGGGTCGGGTTCTCAGCACTGGTTCCAGGGACTCAGGTTCTTGTCTGGCCTTCCCCGGATCCTCTCAGATCTGCGCTGGAGCACAAAGATGGCAGGAGAGGGCCTCTCTGCAGGCAAGACTGTCTTTGTGGCCCTCGCTCCATGGGTCACTCTGTTTGGGCTGTGGTCTGCCACGGATCAAGACCACCCCTCGTGCAGTCCACTGCTTACCGGCAGTCTGGGCCTCTGCTTCAGTCAAAGCCATTGAGGACCCTGCCTTCAGCTGTGCTGTCTCTCAGGGGTAGAGGGCCTCTCTCAATTTCGTGGTGGGACTCACCACCTCACCTGCCTCAATGTGTCAATGAATGGAAGTGACATCCCCCGAGTCCGGCCACCTCCTGGGGACCTACACCTGCCGCGCCAGGCCCCCGGTCCAGGCCAACGCTCTTACCCACCTGCAACTGCTGCGGCCCCCAAAAGCTCACGGCCTGCAATAGGCCGCTCTACTGCAGCAGCCCCAGCTAGGTCTTACGGGCTCGTCGCAGCGGTCCAACAGGTCCGGGGCACTCCCCAATGCCCTCAGGATTGTCCGTGACCTTCATCAGGGCCCAGGGGCAGCTAGCTGGCTCACCGAGGCCGGAGCTGAGGGAGCCAAAGGCATGTCTTCTCAGTCCCCATCTTGGCCATGCCCTCTGCCACACATTTAGAACTTTCCAAGCGGTGTCAACTGAGCTCCAGGTGGCTTTTGATCTTCTTTTTATGAAAGATTCCCTTGCAATGTGAATTTTACTGAAATTAAATCTGTTGACCGTTAGGTTTAAAGATTGAGGATCAGGGCTAGTAGCTTTAAGATGTTACCCCTGTTTAAAGAATCTCAGGTGCCCTTGGACTTATATTCAGGAAGAGACATTATAGGTTTTGTGTCTGGCAAGTAAGTGAGACTTGTATATGTGTTTTGCTGACTTGTGGGTCTCGGAGCATGGAGAGCTTCAGTCAGAACCTTGGGTTGGAGTGCAACCATCTGAATTATTTCCTGATCTATAATTTGTCTTCCTTGTCCATTGTATGCCCCTAGTGGGGGGCGGGGAGGGGAAGGCAGTTAAACTCTCAGTAGGGTTCTTGGAGGATTGTTGGTTGTGGGTTCTACCCTTGCTGCGGTGTATCGGCTGGAGCCTGGGTGCTGTGAAGCGGTTTTTGATGGTAAGCTACTGTTTCCGATGTTTCCGCGGTACTCAAGGAGGCTATCTGGGCTATTAGGGCTCCTTATGTGCATTCCCTCTGTATTGATGCACCTCTTATCCTCAAAAGCGTCCCCGCTATGTGCCTCCCAACATTCAGGAATGCCGTCTTAAGTCCCCTTTCCCAGCAGCTTTCCCCCAGCTGATGTGGTATGCAGTTGGGGTGTTATTTCAGGATCTGATTTACCGTTCCTTGTCACTGTGCTGAAGTTGGGGTATTCGGCAAGCTGTGCATAGTCGTGCTTTTTATTGCGGCCATCCCTTCCTAGCTTTCGTCGAGCGTGGTTTTTTTTCCATTGCCCTGGGGTGTTAAGGCTACTTGGCAAGTTAAGTTCCTTATAGACCTCACTCAGAGCTGGATTGGCCTTTCAGACAGTCTGGAACTACTAGATGGGCAGCTTTTTATTTTTCAGTTTTTATTTAGAACAAACTTGGCACAAAGGCAGCACCAGATTACATCACATTTTATCACGGGGAGATTAATTGATTTTCCCATAATCACAGGATTTTGAGCCAAGGTCAGAGTTCGAATGGTGTTCCTCAGTTCCAAAGTCAGTAGCTCTGGCCATTAGGCCACAACTCCTCATCCAGTGTGTGCGTTGTTTTCTTGGTTCTATGGATCTTGAAGGGACCAAAAAAATAGCCCATACACTTTCCATTTTTTTGCTGCCCACCTGGCAGTCCCACACTGTCGGACTGCCCGAAAGGCCGGTCCCACACTGCTGTAGAGTGTCCTTAGGTTCAAGGAAGTAGTCCTACGAGGGTAGTACAGCCATGCCAAGTACCACGCATTGGTGGTTAGACTAACGCATTTTAGTGTGGGGTTACCAAAATTCATCAATCACGCATCTTATAGCGCCCTGGCACCAGCACACAGCGCACTCCATTCTGAGGAGCTGCAGCGCTGTGGGCACACCGACAGTAAGTGCCCGATTCACAGAACTAACTTAAGACAAAATCCTAAATTTACTACTTTTGGTATTCACAGAAGTTAGGATTTTGTTTTAAGACAGACTTAAGACAGAATCCTAACTTAAGTTTGTCCTAAATCTGTTTTAAGTCTGTCTTAAGACAACATCCTAACTTCTGTGAATACCAAAAGTAGTAAGTTTAAGATTTTGTCTTAAATTAGTTCTGTAAATCGGGCCCTAAGTGCCCTGAGCACCAGTGGGCAGCTCAGAGTGCAGGGGTGTATTGTTTACTTGTAATCTGCAGATCCGTGAGTGATCTGATAGGCACGCGCCAAGGGAAATGATGAATGTATATAATCACCCACTTAAATGAAGCTCAGCCAGCGGCCCGAGGCCACATGGATGAATAGTTTATCTTGACCTCGCGTGGCCTTCCGTGCCTGTTGTTTTCCTGCAAGGCGCCTTCCTTCCCCTGAGGCCTCGCACTGCGCCTGACTGGCTGCGACGCTCGGGCGGGGACGGTGGCAGCTTTGTTTTCCCTGCAGGGACTGGCATGCCCTCGCTACAGTCAGTGCACCTGCCAGCATGGCAGAGGAGGGGGGACCAGCGTGGCACGGAGTCCGGAGGCACCCTGTTTTCAAGGCCTGCAGCCTCAGCCTCCATGCAGCCCCCGGCACCGGCAGGCCCCCGCCGGACTGAAAACATCTGCCCTGCAGCGGATGGGCAGGCAGTGGGCACACTGAATGCAGGCACTGGCAGAATACTTCTTTAAACTGCAGACGCCTGGCAACATGTTTTGAAGCTCTTCATCGGGACGTCGCTGAACCCTGGACCACGCGCCCCTGCCCAGCTTAGCTCCCTGGCAGCGGCAGCTCCATGGCGGACTGCCAGCGACACCCTCACTCGGCAACGGGCACTGCTGCCCCATAGGCTTTTCTCGGCCCTAGAACAAGAATATGTAAGAAAAAAAGGGCGTGACCAAATGACTGCAAGTAACAGTGCCTTGAAACTAAAGCGCTATTATTCTGAGAAGGGGCTCTGTGCCCTGGCGGAGCAGGAGAGACACACAGGTGAGAGTGTGAAGGAGGGGTGGGGGTGCCTGTCCTCTTCCAATGTGTGCACAGGACAAGGCACTTCGTTGCAGTCAGTGAGTTAATTCAGCTTTGAATGGATGCTGTCCTGCTGACTATGCTTCTTTTTAAATTGTGAGTTATCCATGAATCTGCTAGACGCTGATATTCGTTTGTAATGTGCGGGATTGCGTTGTTACACGCTTTGTTACGTAAAAATGAAAGGTTATTTATTATATGAACAGGTGCACACATTTTGTTATCATACTTAAAAATCGCATGTGAGCTCTAGCCACGTCATATGACGTTACTGAGCTTTGGGGGTTGATTACAAATTATATATACATATATAGGCACTTTAGTTGCTTTTCAAAGCTGAGACCATAAATATAAATTTGACATTGTGTTCTCCAAAGTGCTCAAACTAGGTAGTTGTTTAAAACCACTTTTTTTTATTACAACAGGCACAAGAAACACTTTGGATTCAGACCTGAAATCATTCTCTAAACAGTGCATTACTGTTAAGACAATAATTCCCACTCAAGATCAAAATAAAGACAAAACACTGTCAACCACATTACGTACACAGTGTGGCATGCTACCCATGTAGGCAAGCGCTTCAGTGCCCCACATTGGAATAGAAAGCGCTATATAAATGTCACAATACAATCAGGGGCTAAGGCGGGGGAACGTCCCCCCACTGACTTTCAGCACTGCAAAAAAGGAAAAATTAAATTATAATAACGCGGTTATTATCATTTTATTTGGGGGGCGGGGCTGGGCAGTGCAGTGCAGGGGGGAAGAGTGGTGGGCACTCTCCTAAGTGCACATGAATGCTTGGCCAGCCGTCTCAGGCCGCCCAACCGGTCATGCGCACTTTGCATGTTCTCCACTCAGGCTGCATTACAGCCTGCACCGAGAACATGCCCAGGCTCCCATTCCCTGGGAGCGCTGAGCCACATCGCTCAGACCAATCACAACGCTGCATTGCAGAGTTGTGTTTGGCTTATGGGAGCCTAGGTGCTTACTGCTTCCTGTTCGTATAGAAGCCAGGAAGAGGCCAGAGAGGACATAAGCGAGGCGGCGGCCAGCTGTCAGGTAAGGGATCTTTTTTTGTTATTTTTTCTTAACAACGCCCCTCCTCTCTCTGTCTCACTACTGTTTTCCTGGAGCAGCCGTCACTGAATACTATACAACTTCTGGTGGCACAGGTGAGTCGCAGCAGAGCAGTCCACTGAAGATGAGTGCAATGGCGGCGATGTCTGACAGAGTGTGAGGACCAGGTCCAAAACATGGCTCGCTTAAAGCCTGAGATATCCCATAACTGTTTTGTTGGCATTTCATCTGCAGGTAACTAGATATAAAATAACCTGAAAGATAAAGCGTGAAAGTTAAAATAATAGGAAAATGCACCCTTTTTAGGTCTTGCGACCTGCGTTGCACTGCGAAGCAGTGCTGCGCAGCGCGAGGCATTTTGTAATGGAAAAACGGGGTTTTAGCACTGACCTAGGAATCGCACACACGCTCGTGCGTGTGCGATTCCTTTACTGCTACCCCATTGGCCTCTGCGTGCGTCTTTTTATAAAAGACTGCACGCAATTGGCCAAAGGCGGGCGCCTTGCTCCACCCACGGCCTAATGGTGTCTATTACGCGTTTGGTGCGCGTAATAGACACCAATAGGCCATCACCTAGTTTCGGGCAAGCACGTCTCCTGTGGCACGCGCACACCACTCGCGGGATTGTTCATTTTTTTGGGGGATCCATTTCACGGGGCGAAGCAACTAAACACTGACATCTTGTTCTTTCTGCATTTCCCTATCCGCTTTCTCTATATCTTTCTCGTTGTGTGTATGTATTTTGTAATTGTTCGACTGTTGCTCGCTACATTGCCCAGTCGCCCGACTGTGCCCATGCTGTTATCTTCACTCGCGGGGGTGTCTATGTCGTCATTTCTCTTCCCCTTGATGGGCTTAACATGCACTTTAAATAAGTTTTATTGGGAAATGATTAAGAGGAAATTCTTTTTAATATAGTCATTATTTACAGATCGCTACATTGCCCAGTCGCCCGACTGTGCCCACGCTGTTATCTTCACTCGCGGGAGTGTCTATGTCGTCATTTCCCTTCCCCTTGATGGGCTTAACATGCACTTTAAATACGTTTAATTGGGAAATGATTAAGAGGAAATTCTTTTTAATATAGTCATTATTTACAGAAGCAATATTTGTTTCTCAGAAATAATCTTGATTATACAATATTGCTGGGAAAGATAGTGTAAGGCGTTCTTTTCTAACAGAAAGGACGTTTAATATTAACAATAGCGACGAATATGTTAGGTAAACAATAATAATAAAATCATATTAATAGTATATATATAAAAAACACCCTCATCCATAACAATAATAAAAGATATTGTGTTTGGTGACAAAGTATACAATTATCCCGTATGGAAGGAATGTTTTACCGAAGGTACAGTACATAAAAAGCGTGACATGCACCCGAGCTGTGAGGTGCTTGGCGCAGCCCTCTGTGCACACGACGTCCTCTGGTGATCACTGCGCTCAACCCTACCCGGGACCCGTACATCCACAGGGTGCCCCTACCTAGGCAGCGTACAGACGGAAGGCAGCGCTTAGTAATACGACGGTCACATGGCAAACAGCGTTTTTTCCCTTTCACAAGGTGGCAGACACCTGAAACAGGCAGGTAGCTATAGAGGCAGAGTGACAGACAGAGCTAGATAGAACGACAGAGAGATTCTTTTTGAGCCATGTAGTACAACAGAAAGATTATCGTGCAGCATGGCGGAAAGTGGAAAAAAAGCCCTATGAGCAGTCGGCTCTGGCTGCATCAGAGCCTTTCTCTTTTCGGGCTAAAAAACATTGACAAATGTTGTGTCCTATATAGAAAGACACCAGGAGCCAGGATGTAGATATAGGTCTTCTTTATTAATCTTCCAATTCAGGTTACATCAGTCTTGACTGCAGCCAGCCTAGTGTGGTGCCAGCCCCACCAGGAGCTGCTCAGCCCATCTCTAACTGCCACTTTCATCCCACTCAGTCACCCAGGCATTCCACACATCACAGGCACACCAACATTCTAATACCAAGACACACTCTGGCTGAGCAGCTAGAGGCAGCAGGGCTAGAGTACATATTAAACTAATATGTAGAATACAACATTATCCCTTTTTCCTTAAACAAAACAAAAGGAAACTAGAGAACAATGTCCAATTCGATTAACATTTCAAATCACAAAGATACCTCAAATGAACAAAGCATCATAGAAGATGGAATCATTCAAGCAGGAGAAAAATCAATAATAATATCAGTCTCAAATCTCTTGGATGCAGCAATGACAACAAAACATCACAAGAGGAAAACATTCTGTAAAGGAAGGATGGTTAAGATAAATACAATATAAAAGCAAAATCCCCCATCCCCCTTCAAAAGAGAATTATTTTAACATATATCTGTACATAGCATTAAGTTCCATATACACTGGAACGTAAAGCACTATGACCCAAAAGGTTGAAAGAAACCACAATCCCAATTCCCAAAAAGGTTGAAAGAAACCACAACCCCAATGCCCAAAAGCATAACAAAGAATAGTGCTAAAGGTAGAATAACCTACAACTCCATCCCAAGAGTAGGGAAACATATACAAATGGGTCGTCACCCATATGACCAACCATAAAGGTACGTACAAAAGAACTGTGCACAACTGTAAGAGGGATTAAATCCCACAACCAACCCAGTGTAGGAGTTCACCTAGGTGCAAGCTTATTGGAACTAACCAATGTCCCAACCCCCGCGTGGAAGTTACATACTCCAGAGTAGGAGTAACACTTGGTCCCATTGAACTAATAAACCTGGATCTAAAATGGGATCTGACTGAAGATCCAACATGGGAGCTAACCCATGTACCAAACCCCTTGAAGAGGTTAGAAACAACTATGAAGGAGTAGGTGACGATAATACTTTAAAGAGCTAAACAAACCTAGAACCATCCCTCATGAGAGAACTGTGTAAAACCAAACATGCATTAGATCCTGCCATTGCTACAACAAACTATTCCAATTAGAAAAGTACACTCCTATACTGCGCCCACGCCGGTGAACGATGTATCACCCGAGTTGTGGTTAGAAAACACTTTCCCTGTACAAGAGAAAACAAACAGCACAAACCAAATTGCTAGAAGTGTTAGGAAATGCAAAACCACCAAAGAAATGTTGTAGGGTGCATACAGTTATTTTTCCAAATTCGCCAAAATAACAAAACACAGAATAACACAGTTTCATGAGAATTAACCTATGCCCCATAGTTCTTGAACAGACGTGACGTGTGTTTCCAAATGCACTTACCGTTGACAAGCTCCCTGTGTAATAAACAGTGTACAATGCAGGAATAAAACAATTGAAAAATTTCCTTCGACATACTTGAAACGAAGGATCTCCATTCCAAGACCTGTGCTGCCAAATAACACTCCCAGCCCTGGCGTCACGTGGTCTCCGACATACTAAACACGGAAAACCTCCACGAAGAATTCCTACCAGATGTTCAAAAATCAGAACATGACCAAAGAACATCGCCCCTGACAGGAATGAAACAAGGTTTATAATAATGTTTCCAAGTAGACAATTGCAGAAGATGAGGAAGACGTGAAAACTCCTCGTTGTACCTAGACTTCATTGCTCCACTTTGAAGCTGTTATTAAAATCCCTCGTAGGTGAATCCTGAGTGTAACAATACTTTTTCTTCTGTAACCTTGTTTAAACTTTATTGAGACCATGGGCCGTGGTTGGCACATTGAAAGGAAAAACCCGAAGATGGCGGCACGTTTTGCACGTAGCGCCGGGTGGCTCCCAGCACGTCTCCGCAGTTCCTCCATGAACAAAGAGGGACGTCATCGGGATCCGAAGCGTCCGGCAATGATGAAAACTCAGGTAAGGCTGCGCGCGCTAGGAGAATGACACGCGCGTTCATTTTCGAATTATTTGTAGTCAGTTGAACTGGCAAAAAAAACGAAGGAACAGCCAGGGACCAAAATACATGAAAAATAGAGAAAGAAAAATGTAAACTTTCCACCATTCATAAATAATGTACAACGATGGCAGGGCGACGTCATGTCACTAATGTCAAATTACTAATCTGCCTCCTCACAAGCACGTATTCATTACGGTCATTTAATGATGAACACTGCAGTCCTTGTGCTAAACTTTTCAAGGGTAAGCCTGCTCAAGTGTGGATAAAAACGGAGTGTAGAAACCACGCAGCCCTCAGACAATAAACTGGCACCATTCCAATAAAATTGACATCGAGGGATTACACTTTGGTAACACTCACTTTGGTTATATACACCAAGGTATTCCTCCTCTGTGCAGCCACTGCATGTAGAAAGTACTCGCATCTTTATGACTGAAAAATCGTGCCTTGCTTAAAGTTGCAAGAAAGCAGACACAAGTCATAACTAAAAAGTTACTGGGATCTGTAACTATGGCACTGGAAGCTTTAATACATTGCACACAAAGTCAGTATAAACTACAAACTCCATTTGAGAAGACACTGCACGTTCTTAAGAGATATCTCCATAATGACTAGATATCCCAAATTGTGCCATGACTTTAGATCTGTCTTAAATTTAAAGACACTCTTCACACATTAGCGTGATGTGGCTGGTACACCAACACCTGGTTGTAGAGACGCTACCCATCCAACTCACAGTCATTTCTGTACATTACCAAGTGGCTGGAACTCCAGATGAGGTTGTAGTTGAACTACTCCACCAACTCACTGTTGACCACTGTGGCTGGAACACCAAAAATCGGTTGTAGTTGTACTACTCCTCCAACTCACAGTTACTGTTGTATTCCCAGGCTGAAGTGTCAGTTGGTGGTGACACTGCTCGTTGGGGTTGTCCAAAGGAAGGACACTGGTGGGACTGGCGCTGGCTTGCCTGGAAATACCTTCTTTTTTTACTTGAAGTTGCTTGTAGGATCTCTTGGTTACTCTCTTAGTTCTTTAGTTTCTTAGTTACTTAGTTGCTTTGCTGTACCAAGAGTCACTGGGGTTCAATCCCATCCTCGTCACCACAATTATGCTGTGTCCTATGTAGAAAGATACCAGGAGCCAGGATGTAGATATAGCTCTTCTTTATTAATCTTCCAATTCAGGTTACATCAGTCTTGACTCCAGCCAGCCTAGTGTGGTACCAGCCCCACCAGGAGCAGCCTCCCTAACTGCTCAGACCATCTCCAACTGCCACTTTCATCCCACTCAGTCACCCAGGCATTCTACGCATCACAGGAAACACCAACATTCTAATACCAAGACACACTCTGGCTGAGCAGCTAGAGGCAGCAGGGCTAGAGTACATATTAAACTAATTTGTAGAATTCAACAACAAACACCTTAGATCTTATGATACCAATTAGCTTTGCCAATGCTTGTATGACGTTGCATAAGGAGCCAGTGCTTTAATTTGAGGCAGCAGGTTTTTGTGCTCTGCACCGGCACTTACTTGTCAGCACCAGCTCTTGTGACAGTCCGCCTCATGTGGCGCTGTCTGAGATGTGCACAATCGTGTTTATTAAGTCAAATGACCTTGAAAATTAATAATACCAGCCTCTCCCACTATTACAGGTTTGCGTGGTCTGAGCTTCCCCCTCGCCACAAAATGTCTGAGGCTTAAGGGTTCTGACAACAAAAAAACAACATCTCTCCCTCAGCACAACAAGAGGTGATCGTCAGACCTGCAGAACTTGCCGCTTTGAAATAGCCAGGAAATTGACCTTATTTTTTCTGCTCCCTCTGAAACCCCGGGCCCGGGCTGCAACTCCTTCTATGTCTGGGCGAGTGGCCGAGCGAGGGAGGTTTGTCGCTCTTTTTGCCCCCCTGAGCATCTAAACTTACTTCCATGGAGTGAACTTTTATGGTGTATGTTGTGCGGTGTACATAAGGGGCACATTCTTTTTTTTATGTTGTCTGTGCTGTGAAATCCGTGCAGCCTCCATGTTACTGTAGTGTCTGTGTTTTGCATCTTTTTTGTGGTTCGCATTGTCTTACTTTTCTACTCCCTGCTGTGTTTACTTGTCTGTTGGTTTATAGGGTGTGAAATACGCACACAGCCTTGCTGGTTTTGTATGACTTTTGGTCCGATGGTCTTATCTGTAATTGCCCCTGCAGAGGAGTTTTTGGGCGTGCTTTTGGCTGCTTCATGCCCACAGAGGAGGCCTAGTTCTACATCCATAGCCTGTTCTAGTGCAGGAAACACGAACAGCCCCACACCAGGCCTTCAAAAGTCAAAATGAGTGCCTTTCTAAGTTTTTAGAGTGGTACTTTTCCTGAGCAAACGGCATCCCTTCCCTCGAAGTGTTTCACTTGTAGAGAGATCAATGTGTTTGTACTCCGTCAGTGTAAAATGTGTATTGCTCCTGCTCAATAGGCAGTTTTTGTTACTGCTCTGCTTCTGTTTGTCCCACATGGACAGTCACCTCTCCCCCACATACCCACTTCCCCTCTCATCTTTCTCTCACACTCCCACACCCTCTACCCACTCTCATCTCGAAATACCACTGCCCTCTCTCATCCCTCCCTCACACAAACTGTCTCCTCTCTATACTGCCTACTCACACATGCTACCTCCCCATACCTCCTCACGCTGTGCGCTAGGCCACCTCTCGCCTCCCCCCTGTGCCCCTTCCACTTGTCCCTCTATCTCTTGTACTTTTTCTCACACATCCCTCTTGCTCTCTCACACACTACTTCTGCCTCTCTCAAGTGGTTGACTCAGGTTTTCAAGCAAAGTTTCTATACCATAACTTTTCAAACTTTCTGTCCCTCCGACCCACGCTCTCCTCCTCTTCTTAAGGTGTCTTCTGCATACACAAAACGTCACTCTTTATGCGTCAATGACCTGCTCTCACCTTCTTTCTATCTTTCTCATACATATTTCTGCTCCTATGTCTCAAGTTCAATACCTGCTCCCTACACTCTCTATCTGCAGCTCTCACCACTATCTATTCACTATGGCATACAATTCCACTATACAAATACACTAGGCAACACACAAATATACAACTAACAATTCGAATACAACCTGCATATTTCCGCTCTAGTCCACACCACATACATCCATTTAACTCCCAAAAAAACACACAGGTAAAAAACATTATCATTTTTCAACGCCAATAGCACCAACTCTCACAAATGCGAGGCCTATTGCATTGCAAATGCTCGTTTGGTTTTGCAATTACTTTATGGAATGTCAATTGGTTAATGCAGTTACTGCTGCTATTGTCTGTGTGTGTAACCAGAGAAAAAACTACTTGAACCCTGGTTCGCACAGTGGGGAATAGTGACTTTGGTATTCAAAGTGCTACAAGGTCCTGAATTGTGACCAAAAGCACTGGGCATATGCAACAAACAACTAAGAATGGGCCTGTAGGGGAGTGACCTTCCATTTCAGAGGTTTCCCAGCACTTTCAAGATCTGTTTAGAGCTTCTCATTGCTCAAAAGGGCGTACTTTCAAATGTTTATGTATTTCTGTGCACTTTGTTTGCTTGGGTTTGCTCGTGAGAAAGTGTTGTCTAAGTATCTGTAGGAAAGTGCCATTTTTGACAAGCCCCCCACACACTTTTTGCTCTAGCACTGATGCTTTTTGACTGAAAGTGCACTGGGGAACTGCTAACCAGACCCCCAGTGCACTACCAACATTCTTTGGAGTTCTACCCTACTGGAGCATCCAGGGAGACGTTAATATCAAGGAGATTAGCAGCCCATTGACCAGCATACTTCTCTTTCAGCAGGGATGTGACTGTTTGCCTTAAGGAGCCCTCTTCTGCTCTATGGAGAATAAACCAATAATTAAGGAGGCGCTGCTTGTATTTAAATAGTACGCTAACCTCAGGACACTACTTAAGGATCCTCTCAGCAGGCCACCCCATTTTTTCCACACATTCATTTCTATAGTATGCACCCTCCTCAGATATTTTACAGCCAACACCTCACATCCATACAATAGCAGGTTAACAGTTTTGGCATTATTAGTCTCTCTTAGCACTTCGATGTGCTTAGGACCCAATGCTAAGTCCATAATAGTCCATTATATATAAAGCACCTAAAATAGGCTTAGCTCGCACTTCCTGGAGATCAATATGAGGTGCATAGTTGATGTTATGCCTAAAACCAAGACTGAGATAGCGATGTTCCTTTACCGCCTTTATTGAGACACCACTTAGCCACTGTAGGAGAGTAGGATCTGCTTACTATGGCTACCCCCACTTTTTGCTCGTGTTGCACTGTTTTTCGACTTTAGTCTGGCTGTGGCCCTGCTAACCAGGACCACAGCCTAGCTGCTTCCTCTCTAAAATGATTGCATATACTTTAGGTACACTCCAGATTGGTTACTGGGTTACCCTTGTGAGTCCCTAGTATAAGGTACCTTAGGTACTGAGGGCATAGGTACCCCAGAGGCCTACAGGGGCTGAAGCATGTGTTATGCCACCCCTGGGAAGCCTTCCAAAATGGCACCACAGGTCTGCCACTGCAGCATGGGTAGGGTGGTGCATGCACCCCTTACTAAGATATAGGTTACCTTTAATCACTGACACATATACACCTATAAGCCACTCCTATGGCAGGCCTTATCAATCCTGAATGCAGAGTGCTTGCTTTTGTGTTAGAAGGTGCCCATGCATGAGCAGGACCCCTTTGCAGATTTCGGAATCTATTTTCTGTAGCTGTTCTGTGATGCAGCCAGACCATATACTCTTAAGTGCATTATTACCTCGCGGTAAATGCTAACTTTGGAATGGTTGCATGGAAACAGGTTGTGTTTGGTGTCAAACACTTTGGAATCCTACCCCCCCCGCCAGTCCTGGTGGCGGGGGTAGAATTCCACCCACATGTACACACTTACCTAACCGGTAATAGTTTAAAAGAGCCCCAGCATCACAAAATGGTCTGATCTCATGCTGATGGACGAAACTCCAGCAGGGGAGACCTGTACAATAGGTTTCCTGTCCCAGACAAGCTTTAGTGCATTGGGGCTGGGTGGGTGCATTCATAGAATGCTTTTCAGACAGTGCTGGGGGCACACATGGTGTACGTGTGCATATCCCAGTTCAAACCGGTTGCAGGGGCACTCAGCCCCTGCACTGGCATGAAACTGGACAAAGGGAAAGGGGTGTAACCACCACCCTCCCTGGATCCACCCATAGGTGGGTCGCTAGAATAAATTCAACCCCCTATCTTAGTATAAGTATAGGAACCCAGTTCTTAGGACTTCGAATTACACCTGGATGGAACTCTGCAAAATATATCTTGGAACTTCGACATTCTACATCGATTAGAAGTTGAAGTTGAGGGAATTTATAGAGCGCACGTATACCAGAAAGGTTTCATGGCGCTAAATCGGTCTGGCAGCAGAATAAGGCAACAATTAGACCGCAAAGGCCATAGTGAATAACCAGGTCTTCAGACATTTACGAAACTCCAAGCATGAAAGGGAGGATCGTAGATTATCTGGAAGGGAGTTCCAGAATTGAGGGGCCTGGAAGGAGAAGCTCAACCCCCCATGTTTCTTCCTAACAAAGCGTGGAACAACCAAAAGGTTCTTGGAGGAGGACCGAAGGTTTCTAGAAGGAGTGTAGATTGTTAGTCTAGATGCTACATAAGAAGGAGCTAAGCCCGCTAATGATTTGAAAATAAGAAACCCCAGTTTAAAAAGGCATCTATGAGCAACAGGTAACCAATGCAATTGCCTCAGAAGCGGAAGAGCATGATGGTATCTAGACCGTCTATGAATCAGTCTAGCTGCCTGATTTTGAATAAGCTGTAGCCGGCGCAGTTCATAGGCGGGAATACCAATATATAGGGAGTTAGCGTAGTCAACCTGAGAGATGACTAGGGCTAGAAGGATAAATTTGAGAGCATCAGTGGTAAAAAAACGGGAAACTTTACGAATAGTCCGGAGGCATAAAAAACAGGACGAGACGCCCATACTAATCTGGGCATGCATCGAGAGGTTGTCACTGATTTTAATGCCAAGACTTTTCACAGACTTTGTAGGAGAGGGGGCAGAGCCAAGAGAAGAAGGCCAGAAATTGGGAGTTCAGGGATTGGATGGGCCTCCGATCAGGACTAGTTCCGTCTTGTCGGGATTTAATTTAAGATGGTTTGTGCTCATCCAGTCCTGGATAAAGATCATAGTGTTCTGAAAGTGAGACATAGAATCAGGAGAAGAAGAGAAAGTGAAAATGAGTTGAAGGTCATCAGCGTAATTAAACACTGTGACCTCCCGGTGGCGTAAAGCAAAAATTAGAGGAAAAATATTAAGATTAAAGAGAAGAGGGGAAAGAGCAGAGCCTTGGGGAACACCGCAAGTTACTGTTCGAGGAAGAGAAGAAAAGGAGGAGAGCTGAACCGCCTGTTGACGGTTCTCCAAGAAAGAAGAGTCCCAACTCAAGGCAACATCCGAGATGCCAGCACATTGGACACGGTCGACCAAAAGATGATGGTCGACCGTGTCAAAGGCAGCCGATAAATCAAGAAGTACAAGGGCCTGAGTAGATCCATGGTCAGCACTAACTCTTAGTTCATCCAAAACTGAGAGGATGACTGATTCCATGGAGTGAGTGGGACGGAAACCAGCCTGATGGGGATCAAAGTAATCAGAGGCCTCAATAAAGGAGCTAAGGCAATGAGTTACATATCTCTCCAATACTTTACCTAGAAATGGGAGTAGGGAGATAGGTCGAAAATTAGACGGGATAGTGGGATCAGCCCCAACCTTTTTCAGAACAGGAACAATTTTAGCTGATTTAAAAAGTTTAGGGACAACGCCCAAAGTCAATGATTTGTTAAGGAGAGCAAGAGGGGGGTCAGAACAGAAAGAAAAGATCTCACGAAGAATGTGTGAGGGGCAGCTATCAGTGGGAGAACCAGATTTCGTAGAGCTCACCAGACTGAGAAATCTCTCTGTCGAGATGGGTGGAAATGCGTAATGGTATGTGTACTAGGAGAAGGTAAGGGAGGGTCAAAGGAGGAAGAGGGAGGAGATATATGTAGTTTAATAGTAGAGATTTGAGCAAAAAAGTAATCGTGGAGGGAGACTAGAAGATGGAAGAATCTCCCTTGGGGTCAAGGAGTGACTCCCCTGTTCAAACAGGCACCAAAGAAGCATCTTGCCAGTCTGCATTTCCAAGGCTCCCGCCGGACCCCAAAGTATTTGCGACTCAGGACACAGACTTCCAGACTTCTCAGAGGCCAACATGAGAGCTTAGACCCGCAGCCCTTACGAGTGACGTGGGACCGGAACTCCTGGACACCGTGCACATTTGCTAGTGCATCCACTTCCTGAGCTTTCCCAAAGTTGTGTATTGGGCTACGCATAGTGCAAGCCCCGAACACCATCTGCATCGAAGATTGTGGGCCTACATTTAACGAGTGTTCCGTGAGCCCGCTTCTGGCATTTCTGCTTGAGGCCCCATTGTGATCCCTGCTCTGCCACGTGGTGGGTCCCCACAAAGCTAACTCTTCTTTTCTTTGGGCTTCCCTGGTTGCTCTGGATGTGCCCTGACTCTCCTCCAAAGGGTGAGTCCCTCAGACCTTGCTGGTCTGCACCAAAGCCAATCTCTGCTTTCTGCATGGGTTGCTGTTGCCAAGGCTTGTTGGGTCTAATCCGGAAACCACCACCGCAGCACTCAACATCCTTTGTGGGACAGCTCGAATCCAGCCCTGGTTCTCGTCGATGCCTCCTGTGGCTGAAGAGTCAAGCTTCACCTTCTTCACCTGAAATCACCAGGTGGCATCTTCTCATCGCCTGCCTGGTCACTGGCAAGTGACCCAGACTCTGTCCCCTCTGCTTTCAGGTTCTTCACATCTCCGATCCACCTTTGGATCCACCCGGACACTTTCCACTTGGTCGCCAGCAGCACTTTGCAGCAGCTCGCCATTGAAATCGACGATGAAACCTGACACAAAAAGACACCTATGCACCCGGCTTCCCTGGGTGAGGTAACTCGAGTACTCCGGTGCTCCCGTGGGTGTTGACTCTAGAACCTCCCAGTTCTAAAGGGGTTTCCTCTGATCCACACTCCTAATGAAAAACTGTCTCACCAACGCTACCTATCTCCACAATACACACTATTAATCATGAATCTCTTACCAAGGCCCATAAACCTATGAGACAATTTTTAGCGACTGAATCATGTGACCTAATTAATCAGAGCTATTTACAAAACTATTTACATATTTATATACATCTGCAGTTTATCATTTCTAACCATGTTTTTTAAACATTTATCATTTAATTAAGTCACTAAAGGTAAATGAATCAACTAATGGTAACTAGACATGAATAAACAAGACCAGCTTGTGGTTTCAAAATCTAATTTTATTTACTTTATTATTCAAAGAAAGAGCATTTTCAAATATGATTCTTTATTTTATTAGCAAAGTGATAACAGCATTTTATTAAGGAAAGACTTATTAGACTGACATTTTAAAGGCAAATCAATTAGCATGATTTATAGCAAAATAAAGTTTCCATTCCCTAAATTCTATTTTCCCTGTCTAAAACTCTCTTCACCTAAAAGAATAGTCATTAAAGACTGCTGTCCTTAAGTGCGCCAAAGAGTCCAACAGCACGTCACGCCCTTCAGGAATCGGAAAGCAAGAAGACGCCCTCCTGCCCATTGGGCCAGGTTTTATACCTTTCTATCAACTAAACTATCTACAAATGTATACTTTTCTTTGCCATCCAGAGTTTTCATTGGCTGTCTGATGTCAGTCCATAACGTGTCATCACCATTTTCAATCCAAAATCGAGCCTTTTCTTAAGCTCTATTGTCCTTTAGCTTCATGACTGAAGCTTCCTCGAAAATGAAACATTTCACGAGTACAGTTCATGACTTCCTTGGCTTGGCAATCTTGCTGCTTCCTGTCCTTGAATCTTTCTCTCCGAGAGCACGTTTAGCACAACTTATTAAACTGTATTTTTCTGACAAAACTGTTGACGTGGTAAAAGTCTCTACTTCTGTGCAAGGCTTTTCTCTGGACAGGGTTCTAAACGCCAGAAACACTTCAGTGGGGTTTTTAGAAATTCAGATCTCTCAGGCGCACTACCTCGGTTATACGTTACAGAGTTTAAATTGACAGGTTGCAATGTAGTGCGTGAAGAGCAGGCGGAAAAACACCCTTAACCGTCTAAAAAGTCAAGGGACTAAACAAATATATACAGTTGTGCTCTCGCTACTACAAAAAAGTATCACAAACAGTACATTGACTGATAAGTATTTAAGGAGACAGAAGCAGATTCTTTGGTGTGTTCTTGATACAGCAAGAAGATGGTTTATTCTCTCCAGACTCAAGAAATGTTATGCAAAGCCGACACGTGTTTCGTCGTGTACAGTGGAGTCAACACGACTCTTCAGGGCTTGGAGATTGGTACGTTCGTGGTACTTGGCATTAGGTCTGGGCCAATATCCATGTATTGGACGTTACTTGTCGGAGAGAGACACTGATTTAATTCAAATGTGACTACACAGAAACGGTCTGTCCCTTTAGGATAGTCACGTAGAAAGTACTTATGAAATGGCAATCTGCCGTGTAGAATGTCAGAAATCTTCGTATTTGTCCACTCTGACTCCTGGTGTGTCAGGAGGTAGCCGGGAGGGGATCCGTCTGGTATGGGGCTCACTAGAGACGGGTGCGTCTCTAAAGAGGTGGTGCGCTGTGTTTAGGTATCCCTCCTCCTATGGTTCCCGGTCGCCGTCTCTCTGTACGGACCGGTTCTAAACGCCATCTTTACAAGCTAGGCCTCTCTCTCGGAAACTAGTATTCAAACAAACACACAACGTTAATTAATTAGAGTATTGAAACCCATTCTGTTACCCACCCACTTTGCTAATTATTAACCCAATAATTTATGTTACCTAGCTTTAGCACACAAAGCAGCATTTATATCTACCTTCTTCATTTAGGCCGCAAAGATCCTCCACAAGCTTTTGCCACAGAAAAGACATAACATAAGCACATAAATAGGAACATGCCATTAATTAAACAGCTGCATTTAATACTGACAAAACCAATAGACAAGATTAGTTTATTATTTTTCAACGAACTTGCTACTGCAACATAGAGCACATAAGTTAGTCCCTCGTGTTTCTGTGTAGATGCATTTTTAAAACTATGTTGGTTAATACTTTTCATCTCATGCTTAATAATACAGTTATGGTTTTATGCAAGTTTAACTTTGCGAGTTAGAACAAAATTTCATTCTATATCTCGCTCCATCAGCTCCAAGTCCTCTTCAAAGTGTCCTTAATCTTTAAATTTCCAACCGCAACTTTCCCCATAGAAGTTAATGATGATTCGCTGCTGTGTTAAGACACTGCACGCGTCCCCCATGGGTCCAAGTGTCACTACCTTGGGTGGTTCCTGGTGGCCTCGGCAGTTCTAAAGACTCTAGGCCTTGTATCAATGTCAGTTGTGGTTCTTATATCACTTTCTTAATATATGGCTTGGTATTCCCCTAGTGCTCCAACTTATATTGTGCTAATTTACTGTGTGCTAAATAAGTTTACTGAATGTACTTTTGCCTCTAGCCTCATAAAGTGACTAGAGGGATGTGTTTAGAATAAATACATATATTTTAAATATATACCTGGCGTGATTCTCCTTTCCTTTGGTCATTCATGAGATTATATACTGGTAAAACAAGCTGCTTTACATTCCTTCAAGACTTAGTCTGAAGGCTGCTCTCCACAGCTACCACTAGAATAGCTTTCTATATGGGATCTCCTTAAACCTACCATCAATAAGGGTCGTTTGGACTGGTGCAAGGTGCCCACTAGAATTGTGGACAGCATATGCCAGGCCAACTTCTCACAGCCTCCACTTAAACCTTATATTCTGGACCCTCCCTTTTGGGAAGACCATTACTTTGGATTTAGCCGTATTTATTTTTAGGTCATTGGACTTATTGTATTCTGCAAAAACATCTACTTACCTCTGAAGGCTGATCGGCATAAGATCCAGCAAAACTGTGTCATTGGCATAGAACATTACTGACATAGCCTCTTTGCCTAATTCTGGTGGAAAGGATTGAGCCCCTTTTAATACTACTATGGTGTCTGCAATATATAAGGAGGACAGGAGCGGACCATCATACACCCCTGCCTCAATCCGATTAGAGGTGTTAATTTTTCCAGACAGTACTCGGTTACCCCCTAGTTCAACCCTGGTCCATGAGCCTTATTGTAGTTAATTAATTAATTAATTTCATAAATCTTAATTCGAATTCCAAGAACTCATAAAAGCACATTCACAGATTTACAGTATTATTATAACATCCTTATATAAGAGCTTTGTTAAAATAAACATCAGACAGTTTTAGCAAAGTTCTATACAAAAGGAAGTCAAAGATTATCCATCATTTTACGGGCTCGGGTGGCGGTTCTCAAAAAAGTGCTAGTGCGGAAAACTATTTCTTCATTATCCAAAGAAAACAGCATCTGATAAGATTCCCCCAAATATGGAAAGGTACAGGTGGAAATTAGTCTGTCGCTCCCTACCAATATAGAATTGAGCTGGCGTTTCCCTGGCCCGCATGACATAAGAAACGATTTTTTAAAGTTCACGCGTAAGTCGAGACCGTCCATGTGCTCAATAAAGGTTTTAACCAGAGTACGCAAAACATTAGGCGTGCGGCCTATAAGGACCACATAGTCTGCGTATAATAGCACCGGTAGTGATTTACCATTAGTTATCGGGACGTCTGGAGTTGACTGTTTCAGGGAATTACCCAGTCCATTAATATAAATATTAAAAAGCAGGGGTGCTAAAACGCACCCCTGTCTAACTCCCCTTCCTACCCTAATTGCACCCGAGACCTCCCCACCCATGCCAATCCTGACTTGTGCCTTAAGAGCCGTATGTAAAAATGCCAAAAAATGTACCAAGGATTCATCCAGTCCATAGTCCAACAGAATAGACCAGAGTTTAGATCTGTTACCTAAATCAAAGGCGGATGATAGGTCCATAAAGGCCAGATTAACAGGGGAAGATTGGGCAATATTATATTTACTAACAACCAAACTGAGATTTAAGCACTGTTCGGTTGTTCCGACCTTACTTCGAAAACCCAGTTGGCATGGATCTAATATAAAATATACCGCTTTATTCTGTCCACTCTAAAACCCTATTGTATATAACGCGACCCGAAATCTTTAGTGTATTGTCGAGCAAAGAAATTGGTCTGTAGTTAATTGGTTCAGATCTATCCCTCTTTTTGTAAATTGGAACAATGATACTCGTAGTCCAGGTACTAGGCATACGGGCTTGAGGTAGACTATTAAAAACATTCAAGAGAAGTGGGGCCCAAAACTCTGGTTTCTATTTTATTATATCTATAGGGAGCCCGTCAGTGCCAGGGGCCTATTGCCAAGGCTCTGTGTAATCGCCTCTTCTACCTCCGACAGTGTAATCTGTAAGCAAAATAAGTGACCCTGTACATAGTTATCTGAGCCATGAAGAGGTGTGGCATAGATTTTTGAGAAGTGGTTCTCCCATGAGTTGCTGGAAATAGTACAGCTGCCTGGTGTTAATTGTTGGCCCATATTACGCAAGTCCCTGACTGCGGACCAAAATATACTACCCTTCTTTCCGCCGGCTGACTCTGATAATGCTTCCCAACGTTCACAAAGGAACGTTTTACTCACTTATTGCAGTTTTATACCTTTTCCTGGCTATACTAACATCTGCACGCCACCTAGGTTTGGAGGTTAGAGCCTTGTGTAAATTCCTATTGGCCTCCGAACAATTGTGATCAAACCACCTCGGTTCTTTTTCGTCCTGAGAAAGTGGCACTGACAAGAGGGATCTGATCAAAGAACAGAGTTTTATAAAATCTTCAATTACCCTTAAGTGGGAACCTTTAGCTGATAAGCATGAGGTAATTAAGGGCATATGCACTTCTAACACACTCTGAAGTATCTTACCGCTATCAAGCCCCTCCATTTCAATCTTAATTTGTCTGTTGAGGGGGTAACGTCCCTATCCCCATGAAAGGTAGTATACACGGGCGGGGTGCTAATCTTAGTACCACCGTGAGGGGATTATGGTCCCCAAAATCTGTTGCATAAACCTCAGCAGCCAGTAGACGGTTATTGTTATTGTTTTTGTTATTTTTGATTTATAACGCGCCCACTCACCTACAGGTCTCTAGGCGCTCGGAAATCGATGGTAAGAACAATAACTTAGCAAGGACAAAAAGCAACCATTAGTCTATATTGCGCTCATGGATCTTCTAAACAGCAATGTTTTTAGCACCCGTCTAAAACGTAGGAGATTCTCTTCCCTGCGCAGCGGCTCAGGTAGTGCGTTCCACAGCTGCGGAACTAGCACAGAGAAGGCTCTCCCTCCCTTAGTTACCAGTTTGTACCGGGAACAGACCAGTAACTGAGAGTTTGAAGATCTTAAAGATCTCAATGGGCTGTACACCGCCAGGCGATCCTTGATGTAAGCAGGTGCCAAACCATAGATTGCCTTATGAGCTATACACAGATTCTTAAATTCTGCTCTCTCTTTAATAGGGAGCCAGTGCAAGCTCTGTAGCAGGGGAGATGCTTTCGCTTATCTTGGTAGTCTAAAATTTAGACGTGCAGCATCGTTCATAACAGTCTGTAGCCTATATATCAGAGTTTTTGGCAGGCCAAGATAGAGGGCATTTCCGTAATCTATCCTTGTGATCACGGTGGCTGCTACAATTGAGCGCATCATCGACTGGGAGAGAACGGGGGCTAGCTTGCGTAGCTGCCGGATGATGTTGGTGCAGCTTCCCACCACCGAGGAGATCTGACTGACCATTGATAAATCACAGTCCAGTTTGATCCCCAAACTCTTTACATTCAAGCTAGGTTTTGGAGCCGGACCTAACTCCGCGGGCCAATAGAGGTCTCCCCAGGGGGAGGTGGCAGATGGAATCACCAATACCTCGGTCTTATCTGGGTTGATTTTCAAAAGATTTCCCATCATCCATTGGACTGTGTACCCCATGCTCGCCAAAGAAGCGATCGGAGGTTGAAGGTAGAGATTGAATAGAAGTGGGGACAGGGCCGAGCCCTGAGGCACCCCACATTCTAACGTCCCCACCTCGGAGATTTCATCCCCAAGTTGTATCCTTTGGGTTCTTCCCAACAGGAAGGATTGCAACCATCTGAAGGCCCGACCTTTGATACCAAAGTCCCTCAGCCTCTCCAGAAGCAACGCATGGCTGACGGTATCGAACGCCGCTGAAAGGTCTAACAATATCAGGGCGCTCGGTTTCTTACCGTCAGCCATACCTCTCAATTCATCCAGCACCGAGAGCATCACCAGCTCGGTGCTGTGATGGGCTCGAAACCCTGCCTGTCGTTCATGAAGTAGAAGGTGAGACTCCAGGTACATAGACAGGGATCTTAATACATGTTGTTCCAGTATTTTTGAGAGGAATGGCAGCTGAGAGATAGGCCTATAGTTCTTTAGCACAGCAGGGTCTACGCCTGACTTCTTTAGCAGGGGTCTTACACGTGCTTTCTTAAGCTCGGCTGGTATATGCCCTGTCTCCAAGGATCTATTAAGGAGGAAGATGATGCGTTCCTCCAGCAGAGGGCGGGCTAGCTGAAAGACTCTTGGTGGACACGGGTCTGCTGGAGATCCGGATTTGATTCTACCCATCAACTGTTCCAAACTCAATGTGTCGATCTCTGGAAACAGTGTGATGGTGCAGTCAGCCGTTTTATGAGGGGCTGTAGGCAAGGCCATCCCATTTGCCATGCCACTTTTTATCTCTTGGATAATGGTTCTCACTTTCTCCAAGAAATATCCCTGGAAGGCGTTACAATTTAAAGGAGACTGGGAGTTATCGGGTTTTTTACTCAACTCCGACAAGATCTTGAAGGTCTCCTTCTGGACATTGGCTGCCTTGCTTAGGCGGGTCTCATAGTATTCAGCTTTCGCTAGAGCGATAGACTTTTTGTATAGATTAAGAGAGGTTCGATAGAGGTTTCTGGCCGAGGTCTGCAAGGCAGGAAGAAACAAAGATAAAGTCAATGGTTGAGGAGCAATCCCTTCCTCTTAATGCCGGAGCCTGCTTATTCGCAGGAGATTGAACTAAATCCATTACATTAGTACGAATATGCTCACTCAATAAAACATCTAATTCCGTGCCCCTTCGTGCAGCTGCATCTATATGTGGTGTATCCATTACCCGAGGTTCAGTAGTGACTTTAGCATTAAAGTCCCCCCCTAAAAAGATCCCAGTGCACTCGTCTGAACCTTGTTGTCTATCTAAATTAGAAATAATTTTAAAAAAGCTCAATAAAGTTTCTATTTGGGACAGAATGGAAATCATTATTGTAAAAATTGATTAAATAAAAAGGGACCCACCTTGATACTCCCTCCAGATGCTATTCTAATCCCAATAAATAAACCCCCGGATGCACGGCCAAAAACAAGCTTAGGTGCTGTTAAACTAAAACAATGAAACCCTTCAATATGCAGGTCGTAAGTAGCCCATGTTTCTTGAAACATTATGACATCTTGGTGAGATATTATACGAAACCAATCTGTGTCGGCTAACCTTGGTTCAAGGCCTGCAACGTTCCAACTCAGAATGTTAAGGTCGGAATCATTTTTACCTCTTATAGAATCATAAAAAATCTTAGACATATCAGCAGTGACAGTTGGTGCGGACCCTATGCCGCCTTCTACCTGTAACTGATGGTCAGCTAATACTGCTGACTGGGTATTCCCTAATTCCTGGGCATCTGGACTCTCTGTCCTAGTAGATAATCGAGAGACTAAGGTATCCTCTAATAGGTTTCCCTCACAATCACTAACATTGACCTTCCTATGTGATTGTCAGTCCTGTGTGTCCAGGTCTGAGAAGGCCTGATCAAATCGATTATAGGTCAGCACATTGTACTCATACATCCCCTGGGTATGAACAGTGGCCAGGTAGTCACGTCTATGTGCAGATAAAGTGGGGGGTTGCGGTAGAAAAAACCCAGAGGTAAAATATGAATCCCTTCCCTGCCCAGATGCCTTGTGCCTGCCCTTTCTAGAATTGTTTTTACTAAGTCAGGGGACCCGAAGTTCAAGACTATGCACTCACCCCTGCTGGTTTTATTTGATTTTCCTATCCAGGGGACCCTACAAATCATTTTGAAGTCCTGGAACAAGTGACTGCCCAACCCTGTTTAGTATCCAGCAAATGAAGTGCCCTATTTCTTAATGTAGTCCAGTGTTCCTCAAAATTAGATGCTATGGGTGGAACATTAGAGAGCACAACAGTATAGGGCGCGGACTCAGGGGATAAGTTAAGGTATCCCTTACCATAGACACTCGGTGGGCCACCCCTATTCAAACCCTTGTGAATTCCCCCAGATATTACCTCCCAGGGGCGGGATTCGTGTAGTTGAATAATCACCTTTAATAAACCTGGAGGACACTCATTTCCTCATCTTCTCCCAAAGTAAAGCTCTGTTTATAGAGTTAAACGCTGTTGACAAATCGATGTATGACATTCCATTTACTCTCCCTGTCTTCCCAAGCTATATTTTAAGCTGTTTACTATAGTTTTTCCCATGACATTTGATTATCTATTCCTTAATAAGCCCACCTCTTTACCACACAGACGGCTGACGTTGCCTGTGAGGAGTGCGCAGTGATTGTGCCTGCCGTTTCCGGACCCGGTGACTGAGAGGCTGGAGACACGTGTGATTTATCGCTTTGGAACGCTGACTGAGACTCCGAGACTGGATGTGATTTTTGGGCGTTTTGAATACTTGTAGAGACATGTATTTGCTCTAGTGGACGAAGTGTAGACCCTGCCCCTGGTGGGTGTGGTTCCTCCGAAAACTTCCGCCAGCCGGGCTGTACTTTTTAGTACCCATGTCCTGATGAAGCCAAAGAAATCTGGCTGAAACAAGACCGCGACTGCGTCGACACCCTGTCCTTAAGGAGTCCCCATAGACCTATAACCAAGTCTAAGTTTTTCTTTAGCGCCTTGATAAGTAATTGTTTTGTAGAGAAGTGAGTTCTCAGGCGCATATTGTGGGGCTACCCATTTGAAATGTATTTCACTCGAAGCTAGGAGTGGATACGGTCATAAGTTGTTTATTACTTTCTTAGGGTACACTTTTTTGTATAAATAGGTTGTAGTATTTGTAACGTACAGTTTGTGTATGTGATTTGTATATATTGTATGTGCTGTATTGTTTTATATATATTGTGTCATAGATGTTTATTATTATTTCTTTGAGCCACTCTCGCTGTTCCTGTATATGTCTATATGAACTTTTGTATACGAATGTCATTAATAACTTGCAGTCAACAAGATAATTAATTATTTCTTGTTTGCGATTAAATGTTTGATTAATCCCTTGAGTACCACCTTGTTCTACCTTTTCATCCTTGGATGTCCCTTGCTCAGGTACGGGAGGGTTATGTGGGCGGAACCCCTAACCATTTTTCTAGTACCGCCTCTTTTATAGGCCTCATTTATGTTCTTATTGAGTGCAGCCTTGCCCTGTGTTTTAGCAACGTCCGATGAGACCTTCTTGTTCTGACCACACTTTAAGCCAGTTCGACGCCAAATTACTTATGGAGATTACACCAAATAGGGGCAGCCGTATTTCCCAGAACCTAGGGCCAATGAACAATGTTAAAGCAACAATGGTTCAGGGAATAATTTTAAACAAACACGTTTTTTAGCAGACAACATACAATTAATAAAGGGCAATTAATCAAGAGAAAGTTACAGAAGATGAAATAAGGTTCCCACAGCAATTATCTGAAACACGTTTGTCATTGAAAAAATAGCGCCAACACAAGGAGATGATGGACGGAGCACTGCAACCTTTCAGACACTCACCCCCAGGCACAGATCTGGGTTGAATCCATCATTGTTCTTTAGGTCACTTCGCCAACCCAGTTATATGCAAATCAGTCTTGACCCTGTGCCTCATTGGAAAAGTTGAGCCCAAACTACCAAGCTAGGGCTTCCCTGGACCGGAAACAAGCAACCTGGGACCGGTTTCAGGGTAATACCCCTCATCAGCCAGGCTAGCTTGAATCAAGTGGCAATGTGAGCACGGGACCCACGTCTGGGCATACCCTGCCAACATAGGGCGAGCAAAGCAAACACAGGGAGATGATGAACGGAGCACTGAAACTTTTCAGACACTTACCCCCAGTCACAAATCTGGGTTGAATCCATCATTGTTCTTTAGCTCACTTCCCCAGCCCAGTTCAGACCTAGCTATATGCAAATCAGTTCTGACCCTGTGCTTCCTGGGAACAGTCCAGCCCGAACTGCCAAGCCAGGTCTTCCCTGGACCAGAAACAAGCATCCTGTGAACATTTTTGGGGTAACACCCCTCATCAGCAAGGCTAACTTGAATCCAGTGGTAAAGTTAGCAAGGGACCCACGTCTGGGCATATCCTGCCAAATTAATGTGAACAAAGCAAACACAAGGAGATGATGGATGGAGTACTGAAACTTTTCAGACACTCACCCCAGTCACAGATCTGGGTTGAATCCATCATCGTGTTTAGCTTCACTTCACCACCCCAGTTCAGACCCAGCTATATGCAAATCAGCTTTGACCCTGTGCCTCATGGGAACAGTCCAGACCGAACTGCAAAGTCAGGTCTTCCCTGGACATGAAACTAGCATCCTGGGACTGATTTTGGGGTAACACCCCTCATCAGTCAGACAAGCTTGAATCCAGTGGCAAAGTGAGCAAGGGACACCCGTCTGAGGGTACTCTGCCAACTTAGGGCAAACACGAGGAGATGATGGACGGAAGACTGAAACTTTTCAGACACTCACCCCCAGTCACAGATTTGGGATGAATCCTGTCGTTCTTTTGCTCACTTCGCCACCCCAGTTCAGACCCAGCTATTTGCAAATCAGTTTTTACACTGTGCCTCATGGGAACAGTCCAGTCCAAATTGCCAAGCCAGGTCTTCCCTTGATTGGAAGCAAGCAAAAAACAAGCAAAAACGATGGATTTAGACCCAGATCTCTGTAATGGGGTGAATGTATGGAATTTTTATGCATTATGTCAATCAGTTGTTCTTTTTGCATTTATTACTCCGAGTGGAACGGGTATGCCCAGACATGGGTCCCGTGCTCTCCATGCCACTGTCCTCAAGCTACCCTGGCTGATGAGGGGTGAAACACCGAAACCAGTCCTAGGATGCTTGTTTCCAGTTTAGGAAGGACCTGGCTTTGCAGTTCGGGCTGGACTGTTCCAATTGGACGTTAGGGTCAAGACTGACTTGCATATGGCTGGGTTCAAACTGGAATGGAATGGGGAGTAAAAAAAATATGAATTTAGGCCTAGATGTGTGTACTGGGGTGAATGTATGACATTGTTCTGCATTCTGTCCATCAATTGTTTTTTTTGCATTTATTGGAAAAATACTCATAACACACAACAATGAACTGGTGCTCACAGGTTTACACAAGTACAGAAATGCAAATTATATAATAAATATAGGACAATGGCAGAGGGAAAAATTAGCATAAAAATACGTTTGTCAAGTGACCAAAACAGTTTATTAGGTCATCATCAGGACAAAAACCTCTCCTGATGATGACGTAATGAACTACAAGGAAGAAACACCAGAGACGCCTTCCTTTGGCAAGTTAGGAGGTAGCATATATTGTGTTTTGTTTTTGTCACTTGACAAACTTATTTTTCTATTCATATTTTCCTCTGCCAAAAGGAAGAGCTTTTCACAACTTGATTACTCTCTTGCAAATATGAAGTGAGACTCTTGAGAGCTTTACCACATAAGCCAATCCCAGTCAGACAGGTCGGAAGGATATTATGGAATGTGATATTGAATCCTATTTCTCTCTCTTTCGCAAACTAACCTCCCAATTTACCTCATCATTAGTTCACTACCTCAGCTTTCCACTTTCCCTCTCTCATTCAACCTCTGTTCCTTAAACATTGCTTGTCTCACAACCTAAATGTAAAATGTAAATTGATACTTGTATAGCACCCTACTCACCCGCAAGGGTCTCAAGGCGCTTGTACGAATACCACTGTGGAACCCATCCTGGCTTTCCCTGTAAGGTGTCCACTCCTGGGCACCCCCAAGGTGGAGGCCAGGCGTCCTTAGCGTTGTGGGGGAAGTTGTGGAGATTAAGCAAGCTATTGCCCAGAGTTGCAGAGTGGGACTCCATGATTGGAATAGGCACCGAGGCGAGAATTATCAGGTCCGTGGAATTTTTTAGCTCAAGACCCGCCGAGGTGGGGAATTAAACCCTGGTCCCGGGCTAGACCTCTGCATCAGG